>NC_091070.1:183210000-185710000 GCF_032405125.1 Capricornis sumatraensis | reverse complement strand
ATTTCATGATCCCAGTCCTTGCAACTCTTCATATCTAGGAAAACACTAAATCCCTTTGTGGTGACATCAACTCAAGACCAGCAGAAAACCTTTTGTAAAATAAGTGCTTGATTGCATTGAACCTCTCCTTCACCAAAATCATGTATATTGACCTTCCCCTGCTACCACTTTTGAACAGTTTCTCAGAGCTGAGATGCTGTCTCCCATGCTGCAGTCTTCATTTGGCCCTCAATAATACTTAACTCACAACTCTCACCTTGTGCATCTTTTTTTAGTTGACAATAACTATAAAAATATATTCAAGTTTTTGGCTTTTGCCACATCTGCAATGCACTGACTGAAACTATCAGATTGCTGATCTCAGGGCACTGGATCTTTAAAATCTGCAAAAGTACCATGTTTGTCTTTGTTCTCATCGAGTATCTTTATTAGGCTGGTCTAGTACATTCTAGGGGGAAGGCAATGGCACCCCACTCCAGTACTCTTGCCTGGAAAATCCCATGGATGGAGGAGCCTGGTAGGCTGCAGTCCATGGGGTCGCTAAGAGTCAGACAGGACTGAGCGACTTCACTTTCAATTTTCACTTTCATGCATTGGAGCAGGAAATGGCAACCCACTCCAGTGTTCTTGCCTGGAGAATCCCAGGGATGTGGGAGCCTGGTGGGCTGCCATCTATGGGGTCGCACAGAGTCAGACACAACTGAAGCACCTTAGCAGCAGCAGCAGCAGCACATTCTAAAGCTCAGCCTTTTCTGATCAGCCTGTCCATCTACAGGTAATCAGTATAGCTATTATTATCTCTATTTCGTGATGAAGAAACAAAGTCTCAGAAAGGTTAAATAGTTGATTTGATATTCCAACTGGTCTGTCATAGTTTTGAAACTTGAACCGAGTGTGTCTGGCCACCAAGTCCATGCTCTTGGCATCATACACCCTTTAGCTAACACTGTTGTTCCAACTGAAACATGAAACTTAGAATTAATATTTTCTATTACTTGTTACCATTATGTGATTTCACAGAGATTGTTTGTATTCATCTCCAAACTGCCATAAAGGCTTAAGGAAAAGTTTCTTCATTCCTCACAGAACACAGATATAGCAGTGTTACCATCAGCCTCCCACAAGGGAGAAAACATACAACTACCAAGTAAACTTCTCTTGTCAACACTGCCTGATAAACTGGGAAGGGTTTCTGGGATGCAATCACTGGGAATATTTCTTGCTGAAGGCATGGACTCCACTCAATGTATTGCATAAGTCATTTAGGTAATATTCTTTACTGTATTGTTTATTTATCATATACACCTGCTGATTTTTATTTGCTTCTTCTATTATTTATGGTGATGGCGGTTTAGTCTCTCAGTCATGTTTGACTCTTGCAACCCCATGGACTGTAGCTTGCCAGGCTCCTTTGTCCATGGGATTCTCCAGGCAAAACTACTGGAGTGGATTGCCATGCCCTCCCCAAGGAGATCTTTCCAACCCAGGGATAGAACCTGGGTCTCCTGCATTGCAGGCACATTCTTTATTGAATGAGTTACAAGGGAAGCTTTCTATTTATAGGAAGTGTTTATTTTAAAATATTCCACTGTATTTATAATGGTAAAAACAAATCTGACTCCATATTTCATCTGTTTCTTATACTTTAACCTTTGTAATCTACTGCTTTTGCTACAAGTTAATCACTAAAGTAATGTTGCCTATAGCTTAAACTATACATAATGGCCTATCCTGGGAACCCCAATAAGCTAAAATATCTTTCATTAACTCACAGAAAATATCCTAACCAGACCCACTTGTGAATGGCTGCAGGACAGGAAAAATTAACACATTCTCTCTGGAGTCTGGCCAGAAGGAGAAAATACTCGCAAAATCTTATTGCCTTTTTACTACTTTTCCTCCTCACCTCCCCTTTTTGTTAAAAAAAAAAAAAAAAAAAAAACTAGAATCCAAACCAGGCAAGATGATGCTTCGAGACACTAGAAGACCACCTCGACTCACTGCTTTCTGAATAAGGTCACTATTCCTTGCCTCAACAACATGTCTCTTGATTTGTTCATGTCATGCGATGAGCTGTATGAGAATGGACTCACGTTATCTATAACATAATTATGGATCAGGCTGTTTCTCCTTTTATTTCTGTTAGTTTCTGGTGCATGCTTTTTAAGTTATGTTATTAGCTGTACACAAATTTAGAACTGTGATTGGTGATTATTGGTGATTTTACCAACCAATACACTATTGATGTATTACAATATTTCTAGCATCAGTTCAGTTCAGTGGCTCAGTTACGTCCTGATTCTTTGTGACCCCATGGACTGCAGCACACCAGGCTTCTCTGTCCATTACCAACTCCTGGAACTTGCTCAAACTCATGTCCATCAATTGGTGATGCCACCCAATCATCTCGTCCTCTGTTGTCCCCTTCTCCTGCCTTCTATCTTTCCCAGCATCAGGCTCTTTTCCAGTGAATCAGTTCTTCCCGTCAGGTGGCCAAAGTATTGGAGTTTCAGCTTCAGCATCAGTCTTTCCAATGAATATTCAGGACTGATTTCCTTTAAGATTGTCTGATTTGATCTCCTTGCTGTCTAAGGGACTCTCAAGAGTGTTCTCCAACACAGCAGTTCAAAAGCATCAATTCTTTGGTGCTCAGCTTTCTTTATGGTCCAACTCTCACATCCATACATGACTACTAGAAAAACAAAAACCGTAGCTTTGAATAGATGGACCTTTGTCAGCAAAGTGATGTCTCTGCTTTTTAATATGCTGTCTAGGATTGTCACAGCTTTTCTTCCAAGGAGCAAGCAGCTTTTAATTTCATGGCTGCATAGTTACAAAAAAACTGTTTATCAATACTCATTTGGCAACCTACTTTGCCTGATATGTACAGCTATACTAGCATTCTTATGATAAATATTTACTTGGTACATTGTCTTCCATATTTTTTACTCAAGATTTTCGAAGTTCTTATATTTGAGATGTATCTTTTATAAATAGCCTATAGCTGAATACCCAGCTTGATATATTTTCACTTTTTATTGGATTATTTATTTTGATTACATTTAATGTGATAATGTGCTTACTGATATATTTGGATTAAAATCTACTATCCTCAAACTTGCTTTCTCTTTATCCTTTGTGTTTTTTGTCTTTTTTTTTCTTTATACTGTCTTCTTAGGATTTATGATGTATCCTTTTATTATATCATTTTCCTTCTATCAGTGTGTTAAGCATGCATTAAAAATTTTTTTCTTTATAGTTATTTTACAGATCACAACATATATCCTCAGTTATAATTCTTTTATAAATTAGTACTTTCACCGCTTAGGCAATTCAGGAAATTTAGAGCACTTGAACTTGATCTTGGGTGGCCTTGGCCTACAGTGACTTGAAGCAGGTCTTCAGTTCCTGGCTAGAGGCTGAGGTAAGGTAGAAACAGTGAGAGCATCAAATCCTAGCCCTAGACCAGTGGCCAGTGACAAGCCCCTTGCCCTTGGGCTTTTCAGAAAAAGAATTCTCACAAAGAAGGAAAGTAGTGAACAAGTATTTCTTAGGAGGAAAATAGTACAGTATATGTGTATAGAAAGACAGGCAGACTCAGAGAGAGTCACTGAGTCACACCCTCATGGCAGTTTATTACTTATATGGGACATTTCTTCTGGGTTTCCTTTAGCCAATCATTTGGTTTGCCTGGTTCAGAGACCATATTTGGTATATCTCAGAATCCTCCCATGTGTGCACATTCAACACTTAGCCAAGATGAATTCCAGCAGAAGGACCCACAGTTGACATCACTCCCCTTTGACCTCCAAGGAACCTTCTGCATGTTGTCAAGGAGGTCTCCTGACCTACAGAATGGGAAATATGTGGTCTCTTATATTCTGTCTGAGCAGAGCCCTACCCTCTCTGTGTGTATGTGTTAGTTGCTCAGTCATGTCCAACTCTTTGAGAGTCCATGGACTATAACCCATCAGGTTCCTCTGTCCATGGAATTTCCAGGCAAGAATATTGGAGTGGATTGCCATTCCCTTCTCCAGATGATCTTCCCAACCCAGGGATCAAACCTGGGCCTCCTGTATTGTAGACAGATTCATTACTGTCTGAGCCACCAGGGAGACTCTTACTTCTCTCTCTATTGCCCAGCTATTCTAGCCTTGGAGTATCAGTACACAGGGGATGAATCTCAATTTTACCCTGGGAGAGGGGCATACCTCCTGCCTTAAATTCAATTTGCTTTTATTTTCCTCTTTTTTGCTTGTTTTTTTTTATGATAATATTGTTTATTTAACAGAGTGTTTGTGAACAATGAAACATTTCATAAAGTACCCAGTGTATAACTAATATACACTAAATATTCACTTGTTTAAAAATGAAATTACTTGTAAAAATCATCTAACAATTGGTAAACATAAAACTAGATCTATACTCTAATGAATGAACTTATACATATTGAGTCCCAGTTATGTGTGAAGTGCTTTCCTAAGCTCTTTCATACACATTTGTCACACATAACCTTCATAAAACCCCCAGGACACTAGCATTCTTTAAATCAAGTTTCAGAGATAGTAAATAACATGAGTAAACCATGATGGTGCACTATTTTGTGTTACCATTGTTATAAACCCTAATTCTACATATATGTTAAACATAATAAGTAGTTAAAACTGTTTTAGGAGAACAAGATGGTGGAGGAGTAGGTGGACATGGAGTACATCTCTCTCCATGGATACATCAGGAATACACCTTCAGACACAGAAGTGCATGCAGAGCATCAGCTGAGAGCGGACAGGAGGCCCTGACCAGTGGAAAAGAATGTGTAGAACCACACAAACCTCAGTAGGATGAAGGAACCAGGGGGAAAAACAGGAGTGCTAGTGGGACTGGACCTGCCTCGGCCAGATGGGGAACTGAAGCAGGGGTCTGATCCCCACATCGGGGCAATTATCTAAGTCAGAGGAGAAACATTTAAGGCTGAGAGTAAAACAGCTGATCTGTGGCAGCCTAAATGGAATGAGAATCAGAAAGTCCGTGCTGCAGCCATACATACCCCGGACAGGAACACAGGTCCCCTGGAAGGTACAGTGGCTGGGAGCTGGAGTTTAGGGATTGTGGAGCAATCCCAGGCCAAGGGCTGCTGTTGACTGCAGAGACAGATCAAGGGGATGTGAAAGAGGATACTGTGGTGGGAAATGCCTGGCAGCAATAGAAGCAAGAGGATACTGCTAAGTCACATGTAGTGGGTGGAGCCATCACCATAGCCTCCCTCTCCCCACATGCCAGCATTAGCAGCTGAACAATAGAGAGGCTGGACCATCAAATGCCTGCCTGACATACTGAACTACAGAGTAGGACCCCCCCTGCCCAGGGTGCCCCTTTAAGTGCCTGATGTGCCAATCTACAGAGTAGGATCCCAGCCAGGGGGACCCCTCTATGTGCCTGACTTTCTGAACAACAGAGAAGGACCCCCAGGCAAGGGAGCCCTCTAAGTGCCTGAATGGGCGGAGCTATGGAGAAAGACTGGCCAAAGAGACCTTCTGATCAACAGCTACAACAGGCTTGAAAAAATCTCTGATAGGGCCATAACTCCTGCAGCAGAGACAGTCCATGTCCCTGGACACTTGGTGCCACCAGGGTCCTTGCAAGCCAAGCAGCTGTGCCACTTTCACGCTCAACTCTCACTGGGGCAGAACTACCACAGGCAAAAAATGTCTTGTGTCTATGCAGGCAGGGTCGCTTCAGTAATGTCTGACTTTTTGCGACCCTGTAGACTGTGGCCTGCCAGGCTTCTCTGTCAGGGAAGGGGGTTCTCCAGGTAAGAATACTGGAGCATATTGGCCAATACTGGTTGCCATACACTTCTAGAGCACTATATTATCTGCTGCCCTAGGACTCCCCTGAGTACCTGGTGCTGCCAGAACCCCTGCAACCCAAGCAGCTGTACCACCTCCACACCTGGCCCTCACAGGGGCAAACCCAAGCCCTCCAGGGCAGCCTAAGGAGCAAACCCCAATGGGGGATCCACATGCAGAGGTGGAAATAAAACCAAAATTGAAACCCAGCTGCAAAAAAAAAAGAAAGAAAGAAACCCAAGTGCAGTGTGGCTAAGGAAGAAGACCCAAAACTTACCCACCAGCTGTACAAGCTGCAGATTAAATCCACACAATCAACTAGCCAGACTCTGTCTATGGAATATATAAAAGATCATTGAGAGCTCCCACAAAAGAAAATGCACTAGTTCTGATAGCTGTGGATATTGGAGGCAAGAAAACACAGTAGGGCCAGATTAGAATCTGAGCTGCCCCCACAGCAGGTCCAGAGATCAGCACAGTATTGGAGGGCATCCTAGGGAGGTGAGGTGGACTGTGACTCCCAGCGAGGGAAAGGACTCTGACAGCAGTGACTCAAGAAAACCATTTATTATACTTATGTTTTAAATTGCTCTGTAGATTCTTTTGGATATATTTTTCTTTTTCCTTTTATTCCCTGCTCTGTTGTAGTTGTTGATTTTATGGCATTATGAAATCTAATCTAAGTTTTGAGCTTTTTTTTTTTTTTTCCTCAGTCACATTTTTTTTTTATTGCTGTTATAAACCTCTGCCTCTACATTGGGCTTTTGCAGTTCTGTGCAGTTTTCCTTTTTTTCTCTCTCTTTTAAAAAATTTTTTAAACCTACTATTATTTTATCTACATTTATTCCTTTGTTTGCTTTTCTTACTGTTCTTATCCCCTTGTAGTTAATCTTTAATGTATATAAAACTTCTTTATCTACCTCTATTTAACTTTGCATACTTATTCTTTCTTCTCTTTCTTTCCTTTCCTCTCAACATATTTGTTAGTTTTGTTTTCATTGCTTTATCCCCCACTTGGCACCTTGTTTTAGTTTTGTTTTCAATATGTGCTTTAGTTAGTTTTGTTCTTAACTGGTAAATATTATTTTTGATTTCCTTTGTTCACCAGGTCAATCTACTGTACTTTATTTTTGTTGGACTGTGTTGACTTTGCTCATGGGTGTATAAGTATATGTGTATGTTCCATTATTTTAATTATTATTTGCCTGATTTTGTAATTGCCATTTGTCTGGGGTTCATCTGTGTTTTCTCATTTTTGGATATTTGTTTTAATCTCACTTACTGCCATAACAAACCACTTGTGGAATCTTCATTCCTGACCAGAGATCAAGCCTTGAGCCTTTGGAGTAGGAGCACTGACTCTAAGACCCTAGACTACCAGAGAACTAACCCTAAGGAGTATCAAATAAAGTGAGAACTTACAAAAAGGAAACCACATGAATACAAGACCCAGCATCACCCAACCACCAGTAGCACCCTGTGCAGGATGCCTCATCTGAACAACAACAACAACAACAAAAAAAAATACAAGCCAAATTATTAGCAGAGAGGACTACCACCTCACTCAGCCTTGCCTATCAGAGGAATAACAAACAAACAAACAAAACTCAGCACAAATCTTACCCTATACGAAGCTTACAGGAACCACTGGACCAAACTTAGGAGGGCAGAAACCAAAAGGAAGAAAGAATTCACCCTTAAAATCTGGGGAAAGGAGATGTCAAACACAATAAGTTAAAAAAAAATAATGAAAAGGCAGAGAAATACTACTCAAATGAAGGAACAAACTAGAAACACCAAAGTCCAAATAAATGAAGAAATAGGCAAACTACCTGAAAAAGAATTCAGAATGATGATAGTAAAGATGATCAAAAACCTTGAAAACAAAATGGAGAAAATGCAAGAATCAACTAACAAAGACCTAGAAGAATTAAAGAATAAACATACAGCGATAAACAACACAATTACTGAAATTAAAAATACTCTAGAAGGAATCAATAGCAGAATTTTGAAGCAAAATAATGAACCAGTGAGCTGGAAGATAAAATGGTGGAAATAACTTCCAAAGAGCAGAATAAAGTCAAAAGAATGAAAAGAATGGAGGATGGTCTCAGAGGCCTCTGGGACAATAATGAACACACCAACATTTGAATTATAGGAGTTCCAGAAGAAGAAGTGAAAATAAGGGTATGAAAAAAATTTTAAAGAGATTATAGTTAAAAATTTTCCCAACAAGGAAGATGAAATAGTCAATCAAATCCAAGAGGCACAAAGAGTCCCATACAGGATAAACACAAGGAGAAACACGCCAAGACATATACTAAACAAACTAAAAAAGACTAAACATAAAGAAAGAGTATGAAAAGCAGCAAGGAAGAAGCAACAAGTAACATACAAGGAAAACCCCATACACTGAACAGCTGATCTTTCAGCAGAAACTCTGAAGGCCAGAAGGGAATGGCAGGATATATTTAAAGTACTGAAAGGGAAAAATCTACAACCAAGATTACTGTACCCAGCAAGGGTCTCTTTCAAAAATGATGGAGAAATAAAAAGCTTTTCAGACAAGCAAAAGTTAAGAGAACTCAGTATCACCAAACAACAAATGTTAAAGGGACTTATATAGTCAAGAAATACAAGAGAAAAGATCTACAAAATCAATCCTAAACAATTCAGAAAATGGCAATAGGAACATATATATCAATAATTCTCTTAAATGTACATGGATTAAATTCTCCAACCAAATGACACAGACTGGTTGAATGGATAAAAAAACAAGACCCATATATATGCTATCACAAGAAACCCACTTCATACCTAAAGGTAGACTGAAAGTGAGAGGATGGAAAAATATATTCCATGCAAATGGGAAACGAAAGCTGGAGTAACAATACTCATATCAGATAAAACAGACCTTAAAATAAAGATTACAAGAGATAAGGCAGGACACTACATAATGATCAAGGGATCAATCCAAGAGGAAGACATAACAATTATAAATATCTATGCACCCAAATTAGGAGCACCTCAATACATAAGACAAACACTAACAGACATAAAAAGAGAAGTTGACAGTAACACAATAATAGTGGGAGAATTTAACACCCCACTCACATCAATGGACAGACAACAAAACAGAAAATTAATAGGGAAACACAAGTATTAAATGATATATTAGATGAGATGGATCTCATTGATATGGTCAAGGCATTCCATCCAAATGCAGAAGAATATACTTTCTTCTAAAGTGCACATGGAACATTCTCCAGGATAGACGACATCTTGGGTCACAAATAAAACCTCAGTAAATTTAAGAAAATTGAAATTGTATCAAGCATTTTTTCAAACCACAATGCTATGAGACTAGATATCAATTACAAGAAAAAAATTATAAGAAACACAAACACATGGAGATTAAACAACACGTTTCTAAATAGCCAACAGGTTATTGAAGAAATCAAAAGGGAAATAAAAAAATTTCTAGAAACAAATGACAATGAAAACACAACAACTCAAAACCTATGGGAGGCACCAAAAGCAGTTCTAAGAGGGAAGTTTATAGCAATACAATCCTACCTCAAGAAACATTAAAAACATTGAATAGAAAACCTAACTTTACACCTAAAGCAACTGTAAAAAGAAAAACAAGAAAACCCCAAGATTCGTAGAAGGAAAGAAATCATAAAGATATGAACAGAAATAAATGAAAAAGAAATGAAAGAAAAAATAATCTATGCTTTTTGGTATTTGTTGTCAATTTTGTACATTTAAAAACCCAATCTTCAGTACCCAATTTTACCTGAGAGCGAGATTACTGGCTTGACCACTCTCCCCTCCTTTGGACTCTCCTTTTTCTCCACCAGGTGGACTCTGTCTCCTCCCTACCCCTTCTCTTCTCTACCCAACCCTGTGAATCTCTGTGTGTTCCAGACGGTGGAGAACACTCAGGGAACTGGTTACTGGCCGGATCTCTCTCTCTCCCATTCATTTCCCTCTTTTATCCTCCTGGCCACCTCTGTCTACTTCCTCCCTCTCCTCTTCACTGTATAACTCCATGAACACCTCTGAATGGTCTAGACTGTGGAGCGTACATAAGGAAGTGATTACTGGCTAGCTTGCTCTCTCCTCTTTGGATCCCACCTCATCTCATTCCAGTCACCTCTAACTACCCCCTCTCTCTTCTCTTCTCCATGTAACACAGTGAACCTCTATGGGTGACCCTCAATGTGGAGAAACCTTTCATCTTTAACCTAGATGCTTTATCATCAGAACTGTATAGATGGAGAAGTCCTGAGGCTAGGGTAAAAATAAAACTGAATACCAGAAACAGGAGGCTTAAGTCCAAATCCTAAGAACATCAGAGAAATCCTGAATCCAGGGAACATTAATCAATAGGAGCTCGTCAAATGCCTCATACCTACACTGAAACCAAGCACCACCCAAGGGCCAACAAGCTCCAGAGCAAGACATACCATGCAAATTCTCCAGCAACACAGAAACACACCCCTGAGCTTCAATATACAGGCAGTTCAAAACTACTACAAAACCATTGACATCTCACAACCCATTACTGGACAATTCATAGCACTCCAGAGAGAAGAAATCCAGCTCTACCCACCAGAACTCCAACACAAGCCTCCCTAACAAAGAAACCTTGACAAGCCATTGATACAACCCCACCCACAGCGAGGAGACTCCATAATAAAGAGAACTGCACAAATTCCCAGAATATAGAAAGACCACCCCAAACGCAGCAATATAACCAAGATGAAGAGACAGAGGAATACCCAGCAGGTAAAGGAACAGGAGAAATGCCTACCAAACCAAACCAAAGAGGAGGAGATAGGGAATCTACCTGAGAAAGAATTCTGAATATTGATAGTGAAAATGATCCAAGATCTTGAAATTAAAATGGAATCACAGATAAATAGCCTAGAGACAAGGATTGAGAAGATGCAAGAAAGGTTTAACAAGGACCTAGAAGAAATAAAAAAGAGTCAATATATAATGAATAATGCAATAAATGAGATCAGAAACACTCTGGAGGCAACAAATAGTAGAATAATGGAGACAGAAGATAGGATTAGTGAAATAGGAGATAGAATGGTAGAAATAAATGAATCAGAGAGGAAAAAAGAAAAACGAATTAAAAGAAATGAGGACAACCTCAGAGACCTCCAGGACAATATGAAACACTCCAACATTCGAATTATAGGAGTCCCAGAAGAAGACAAAAAGAAAGACCATGAGAAAATACTTGAGGAGATAATAGTTGAATACTTCCCTAAAATGGGGAAGGAAATAATCACCCAAGTCCAAGAAACCCAGAGAGTCCCAAATAGGATAAACCCAAGGCAAAACACCCCAAGACATATATTAATCAAATTAACAAAGACCAAACACAAAGAACAAATATTAAAAGCAGCAAGGGAAAAACAACAAATAACACACAAGGGGATTCCCATAAGGATAACAGCTGATCTTTCAATAGAAACTCTTCAGACCAGGAGGGAATGACAAGACATACTTAAAGTGATGAGAGAAAATAACCTACAGCCCAGATTACTGTACCCAACAAGGATCTCATTCAAATATGAAGGAGAAATCAAAAGCTTTCCAGACAAGCAAAAGCTGAGAGAATTCAGCACCACCAAACCAGTTCTCCAACAAATACTAAAGGATATTCTCTAGACAGGAAACACAAAAAGGGCGTATAATTACCCAAACCCAAAACAATAAAGTAAATGGCAACGGGATCACACTTATCAATAATTACCTTAAATGGGTTGAATGCCCCAACCAAAAGGCAAAGACTGGCTGAATGGATACAAAAACAAGATCCCTATATATGCTGCCTACAAGAGACCCACCTCAAAACAACGGACACATACAGGCTGAAAGTGAAGGGCTGGAAAAAATATTCCACACAAATAGAGACCAAAAGAAAGCAGGAGTAGCAATACTCACCTCCGATGGAATAGAGTTTAAAACAAAGGCTGTGAAAAGAGACAAAGAAGGCCACTACGTAATGATCAAAGGATCAATCCAAGAAGAAGATATAAAAATTATAAACATATATGCACCCAACATAGGAGCACCGCAATATGTAAGACAAATGCTAACAAGCATGAAAGGGGAAATTAACAGTAACACAATAATAGTGGGAGATTTTAATACCCCACTCACACCCATGGACAGATCAACTAAACAGAAAATTAACAAAGAAATACAAACTTTAAATGATACAATAGACCAGTTAGACTTAATTGATATCTATAGGACATTTCACCTCAAAACAATGAATTTCACCTTTTTCTCAAGTGCTCACGGAACCTTTTCCAGGATAGATCACATCCTGGGCCATAAATCTAACCTTGATAAATTAAAAAAAAATCGAAATCATTCCAAGCATCTTTTCTGACCATAATGCACTAAGATTAGATCTCAATTACAGGAGAAAAACTATTAAAAATTCCAACATATGGAGGCTGAACAACACACTTCTGAATAACCAACAAATCACAGAAGAAATCAAAAAAGAAATCAAATTATGCATAGAAACGAATGAAAATGAAAACACAACAACCCAAAACCTGTGGAACACTATAAAAGCAGTGCTTAGAGGAAAGTTCATAGCAATACAGGCATACCTCAAGAAACAAGAAAAAAGTCAAATAAATAACCTAACTCTACACCTAAAGCAACTAGAAAAGGAAGAAATGGAGAACCCCAGAGTTAGTAGAAGGAAAGAAATCTTAAAAATTAGGGCAGAAATAAATGCTAAAGAAACAAAAGAGACCATAGCCAAAATCAACAAAGCCAAAAGCTGGTTCTTTGAAAGGATAAATTAAATTGACAAACCATTAGCCAGACTCATCAAGAAGCAAAGAGAGAAGAATAAAATCAATAAAATTAGAAATGAAAATGGAGAGATCACAACAGACAACACAGAAATACAAAGGATCATAAGAGACTACTATCAGCAAATATATGCCAATAAAATGGACAACGTGGAAGAAATGGACAAATTCTTAGAAAAGTACAACTTTCCAAAACTGAATCAGGAAGAAATAGAAAATCTTCCATGCTTCCATGCTTCCATCACAAGCATGGAAATTGAAACTGTAATCAGAAATCTTCCAGCAAACAAAAGCCCAGGTCCAGACGGCTTCACAGCTGAATTCTACCAAAAATTTCGAGAAGAGCTAACACCTATCCTACTGAAACCCTTCCAGAAAATTGCAGAGGAAGGGAAACTTCCAAACTCATTCTATGAGGCCACCATCACCCGAATACGAAAACCTGACAAAGATGCCACAAAAAAAGAAAACTACAGGCCAATATCACTGATGAACATAGATGCAAAAATCCTCAACAAAATTCTAGCAATCAGAATCCAACAACACATTAAAAAGATCATACACCATGACCAAGTGGGCTTTATCCCAGGGATGCAAGATTCTTCAATATCCGCAAATCAATCAATGTAATTCACCACATTAACAAATTGAAAAATAAAAGCCATATGATTATCTCAATAGATGCAGAGAAGGCCTTTGACAAAATTCAACATCCATTTATGATAAAAACTCTCCAGAAAGCAGGAATAGAAGGAACATACCTCAACATAATAAAAGCTATATATGACAAACCCACAGCAAACATTATCCTCAGGTGAAAAATTGAAAGCATTTCCCCAAAAGTCAGGAACAAGACAAGGGTGCCCACTTTCACCACTACTATTCAACATAGTTCTGGAAGTTTGGGCCATAGCAATCAGAGCAGAAAAAGAAATAAAAGGAATCCAAATTGGAAAAGAAGAAGTAAAACTCTCACTGTTTTCAGATGACATGATCTTCTACATAGAAAATCCTAAAGACTCCACCAGAAAATTACTAGAGCTAATCAATGAATATAGTAAAGTTGCAGGATATAAAATCAACACTCAGAAATCCCTTGCACTCCTATACACCAAGAATGAGAAAGTAGAAAAAGAAATTAAGGAAACAATTCAATTTACCATTGCAATGAAAGGAATAAAATACTTAGGAATATACCTACCTAAAGAAACTAAAGACCTATATATAGAAAACTATAAAACGCTGATGAAAGAAATCAAAGAGGACACTAACAGATGGAGAAATATACCATGTTCATGGATTGGAAGAATCAATATAGTGAAAATGAGTATACTACTCAAAGCAAACTACAGATTCAATGCAATCCCTATCAAGATACCAGCGGTATTTTTCACAGAACTAGAACAAATCATTTCAAGGTTTGTATGGAAATACAAAAAACCTTGAATAGCCAAAGCAATCTTGAGAAAGAAGAATGGAACTGGAGGAATCAACCTGACTGACTTCAGGCTCTACTACAAAGCCACAGTCATCAAGACAGTATGGTACTGGCACAAAGACAGAAATATAGATTAATGGAACAAGATAGAAAGCCCAGAGATAAATCCACACACATATGGACACCTTATCTTTGACAAAGGAGGCAAGAATATACAATGGAGAAAAGACAATCTCTTTAACAAGTGGTGCTGGGAAAACTGGTCAACCACTTGTAAAATAATGAATCTAGATCACTTTCTAACACCACACACAAAAATAAACTCAAAATGGATTAAAGATCTAAATGTAAGACCAGAAACTATAAAACTCCTAGAGGAGGACATAGGCAAAACACTCTCCGACATAAATCACAGCAGGATCCTCTATGACCCACCTCCCAGAATACTGGAAATAAAAGCAAAAATAAACAAATGGGATCTAATTATAATTAAAAGCTTCTGCACAACAAAGGAAACTATAAGTAAGGTGAAAAGACAGCCTTCTGAATGGGAGAAAATAATAGCAAATGAAGCAACTGACAAACAACTAATCTCAAAAATATACAAGCAACTCATGCAGCTCAACTCCAGAAAAATAAATGACCCAATCAAAAAATGGGCCAAAGAACTAAATAGGCATTTCTCCAAAGACATACAGATGGCTAACAAATACATGCAAAGATGCTCAACATCACTCATTATCAGAGAAAGGCAAATCAAGACCACAATGAGGTACCATTTCACACCAGTCAGAATGGCTGCGATCCAAAAGTCTATAAGCAATAAATGCTGGAGAGGGTGTGGAGAAAAGGGAACCCTCTTACACCATTGGTGGGAATGCAAACTAGTACAGCCACTATGGAGAACAGTGTGGAGATTCCTTAAAAAACTGCAAATAGAACTGCCTTATGACCCAGCAATCCCACTGCTGGGCATACACACTGAGGAAACCAGAATTGAAAGAGACACATGTACCCAATGTTCATCGCAGCACTGTTTATAATAGCCAGGACATGGAAACAACCTAGATGTCCATCAGCAGATGAATGGATAAGAAAGCTGTGGTACATATACACAATGGAGTATTACTCAGCCGTTAAAAAATATACATTTGAATCAGTTCTAATGAGATGGATGAAACTGGAGCCGATTATACAGAGTGAAGTAAGCCAGAATGAAAAACACCAATACAGTATACTGACACATATATAAGGAATTTAGAATGATGGTAATGATGACCCTGTGTGCGAGACAGCAAAAGAGACACAGATGTATAGAACGGACTTTTGGACTCTGAGGGAGAGGGAGAGGGTGGGATGATTTGGGAGAATGGCATTGAAACATGTATACTATCATGTAAGAAACGCAGTGCCAGTCTATGTCGATACAGGATACAGGATGCTTGGGGCTGGTGCATGGGGATGATCCAGAGAGATGATATGGGGTGGGAGGTGGGAGGGGGATTCAGGATTGGAAGCTCGTATACACCCGTGTTGGATTCACGTCAATGTATGGCAAAACCAATACAGTATTGTAAAGCAAAATAAAGTAAAAATAAAATTTAAAAAAAAAATAAAAAAGAAACAACTGACAAAGGATTAATTTCCAAAATATAAAAGCAGCTCATACAACTCAATGCCAGAAAAACAAACAACCCAAGCAAAATGTGGAGAGAAGACCTAAACAGACATTTCTCCAAAGAAGACATACAGATGGCTAACAAATACATGAAAAGATGCTCAACATCGCTCATTATTCGAGAAATGCAATTCAAAACTACAATGAAATATCACCTCACACCTGTCAGAATGGCTATCATCAAAATGTCTATGAACAATAAATGCTGGAGAGGGTGTGGAGAAAAGGGAACACTCTTACACTGTTTGTGGGAATGTAAATTGATATAGCCACTATGGAAGATGCTGTGGAGATTCCTTTAAAAACTAGGATAAAACCACCATATGACCTTGCAATCCCTCTCCTAGGCATATACCTTGAGGAAACCAAAATTGAAAAAGACACATGTATCCCATTGTTCATTTCAGCACTATTTACAATAGTTAGAACATGGAAGCCACCTAGATGTCCATCAGCAGATGAATGGATAAAGAATTTGTGGTAGATATACACAATGGAATATTATTCAGCCATAAACAGGAACACATTTGAGTCAGTTCTAATGAGGTGGGTGAACCTAAAACCTATTATACAGAGTAAGTGAGTCAGAAAGAGAAAGATGAATATTGGGAGTTGATGATGGGCAGGGAGGCCTGGCGTGCTGCAATTCATGGGGTCGCAAAGAGTCGGACACGACTGAGCGAATGAACTGAACTGAACACATATATATGCAACCTAGAAGAAAGGTACTGAGAACTTATTTACAGGGCAGCAATGGAGAAACAGACATAGAGAATAGACTTATGAACATGGGGAGAGGGGAGGGGAGGAGAGGGTGAAATGTATGAAAAGAGTAACATGGAAACTTACCTTACCATATATAAAACAGTCAATGGGAATTTGCTGTATGGCTCAGAAAACTCAAACAGGGGCTCTGTATCAACCTAGAGAGGTGGGAAGGGGAGGGAGATGGAAGGGAATTTCAAAAGGAAACGGATATATGTATACCTATGGCTGATTCATGCTTAGGTTTGACAGAACACAACAAAATTCTGTAAAGCAATTATCCTTCAATAAAAAAATAAATTAAAAATAAAAAAAGGAATTGAACAATTAAAAAACTGTTTCATACAATCTATATTAATTTAGATATACCATGCACATTTACCCTTTCCATTACTTTTAATCCATTTTGCATTATCATACTTCCATTTTGGACCATTTTCCTTTTGTAAGAATAACCCACTTCAATATTTCCTTTTGACAGATCTACCGGTAATGAATAATAAGCTTATTATTATTAATCTCAATAAGTTTACTTGAAAATATCTCAATTTCCTCCTTTATTTTAGAAGAATATGTTCACTGTGATTATAATTGTACATTGGCAATTATTTTCTCTTAACTTTATAAAGAATTCACCCCAGTATCTTCTAGCTTCTGTCAGTCAATTCTCACTAAATTGATCAGTATACTAACACATAAGATGCTTCAGTGGCATCACTGACTCGATGGACATGAGTTTGAGTAAGCTCTGGGAGTTAGTGATGGACAGGGAAGCCTGGTGTGCTACAGACCATGGGGTCACAAAGAGTCAGACACGACTGAACGACTAAACTGAACTGATACTCAAAACAATTCTAATCAAAATGTGAGCAGGCTTCTTTGTGGAAATCAGTAAAAGCTGATTGTAATATTTATGTGGAAATAAAATAGCAGAGGATCTAAAGCAGCCAAAACAACTTTGAAAATAAGGAACAAAATAGACAGATTTAAACTAACTTATTTCAAAGCTTTCTGCAGTGGTAAAAAATCCAACTGCCAATGTGGGAGACAGGGGTTCAATCCCTGATCCTGGAGGATGCCACATGCTATTCAAATTAAAACCATAATAAGATATATTGCAAATACACTAATAAGACTAGAATTTTTTAAAAAAAACTTACCAAGTGTTGGTGAGAATTTAGAAAAGATGGAACTCTGTTTCACTGCTGTTGAAAATACAAACTGGTACCACCACCTTAGAAAACAGCTTGACAGTTAAAAAAAAAAAATATATATATATATATGTATCATATATATATAAATATATATCATAAAATCCAACCATTCTATAACTAGGTATTTGCTCAAGAAAATTAAAACATGTCTACATAGAATTTTTCACAAATTTTCATAGCAGCATTACTTATAATAGGCAAAAGCTGAAAATAGCCCAAATGTTCAACAACAGGTGAACGAGCAAACAATCTGTGGACTAATCAGGCAATGAAACATTCTTAGCAAGAAAAAGGAATTAACTATACATCTTAGTCATAAAACAACATGAATGAGTCTCAGAACTTCTATGCTGAGTAAAAGAAGACAGGCAAAAGAGTGTACATTATATTATTCCATCTATATAAAAAGTTGTAGACCATCAAAATTAATCTGCAGTGACAGAAAACAAATTAGTTGTTGCCTGGGGGAAGATGGAGGACTAGATTACAAATGGATACAAGGAACTTTACTAAGTGACAGAAATGTTTAGAATCGTTATTCATGGTAATGTCTTCACTAGTATAGTTCAGTTGAGTTCCGTCACACAGTCAGGTCCAACTCTTTGTGACCCCATCAATCGCAGCACACCAGGCCTCCCTGTCGATCACCAACTCCCAGAGTTCACTCAGATTGATGTCCATCAAGTCAGTGATGCCATCCAGCCATCTCATCCTCTGTCGTCCCCTTCTCCTGCCACCAATCCCTCCCAGCAACAAAGCCTTTTCCAATGAGTCAACTCTTCGCATGAGGTGGCCAAAGTACTAGAGTTTCAGCTTCAGCATCATTCCCTCCAAAGAAATCCTAGGGCTGATTTTCAGAATAGACTGGTTGGATGTCCTTGCAGTCCAAGGGACCCTCAAGAGTCTTCTCCAACACCACAGTTCAAAAGCATCAATTCTTCAGCGCTCAGCTTTCTCCACAGTCCAACTCTCACATCCTTACATGACCACAGGAAAAACCATAGCCTTGACTAGACGGACCTTTGTCGGCAAAGTAATGTCTCTGCTTTTCAATATGCTATCTAGGTTGGTCATAACTTTCCTTCAAAGGAGTAAGTGTCTTTTAATTTCATGGCTGCAGTCACCATCTGCAGTGATTTTGGGGCCCAAAAAAATAAAGTCTGACACTGTTCCCACTGTTTCCCCATCTATTTCCCATGAAGTGATGAGACCATATGCCATGATCTTCGTTTTCAGAATGCTGAGCTTTAAGCCAACTTTTTCACTCTCCGCTTTCACTTTCATCAAGAGGCTTTTTAGTTCCTCTTCACTCTCTGCCATGAGGGTGGTGTCATCTGTATATCTGAGGTTGTTGATATTTCTCCCAGCAATCTTTATTCCAGCTTGCGTTTCTTCCAGTCCAGCGCTTCTCATGATGTACTCTGCATATAAGTTAAATAAGCAGGGTGACAGTATATAGCTTTTACGTACTCTTTTTCCTATTTGGAACCAGTCTGTTGTTCCATGTCCAGTTCTAACTGTTGCTTCCTGACCTGCATAATACGTATGTCAAAAATGATCTAATTATATGTTAAATATGTGTGATGTCATATACTTTAATTAATCCTCAATAACTTTTTTTTTAATCAGCTATCAGTCCTAGTGGTCTTTTAAAAATAATATGAATCTTTTCATCTAACTGCTTTCAAGATTGTCTTTGGAGTTTCATCAGTTTACTGTGAAGTATCCATAAAAGTGAAAAACTGTTTGTAATGATACTTCTTAAGGTTTATAAATTTCTTCAGTTTTGTGGCTTAATGCCTTTTATAAATTTTGAATAACTCTTAGCCCAGATTTCTTCAAATAATCCTTTTCCTCTATATTTTCTCCATATCCAACTATGTTTCTAAATATGTGTATGTGAGACTCTTTATGTTTCACATTCCTTTATGTGCTTCTCTACATTTCCACTTTTTTCTCTCTTTTTCTGATCTTTTCTACCAATTTTTCATCCAGTCATTTACTCTCTCTCCTTTTATGTCCAGCCCACCCAAAATTGTCTATTAAGTTCTGAATTTCAATATATTTTCACTGTGAACTTCTTTTTGTTTTCTAGATTGGCTTCTCTGATGAAATGTTCTGGATTTGAAGTCTAGAGGGATTTTGTATTCTAAGACAGATGCCTGTCTTAGATGAAGATGCTATAACAGAATATTATAAATCAGGTGGCTTAAGCCACAGAGATATATTTCTCATAGATTTATAAGACTGGGATGGAGAAGGCAATGGCACCCCACTCCAGCACTCTTGCCTGGAAAATCCCATGGACAGAGGAGCCTGGTAAGCTGCAGTCCCTGGGGTCGCTGAGGGTCAAATACGACTGAGTGACTTCACTTTCACTTTTCACTTTCATAAATTGGAGAAGGAAATGGCAACCCACTCCAGTGTTCTTGCCTGGAGAATCCCAGGGACGGTGGAGCCTGGTGGGCTGCTGTCTATGGGGTCGCACAGGGTCAGATACAACTGAAGCAACTTAGCAGCAGCAGCAGCATAAGACTGGGAAGTCCAAGATCAAGGTTCTGACAGATTCAGATCTTGGTGAAGACCTTCTTTCTGACTGGCAGATGGCTGCCTTCTCCCTGTATCCTCACATGTTGCAAAGAAGCTCTGGTGTCTCTTCCTCTCCTTATAAAGGCACTAACCTCATCATGAGAGTACCACCCTGATGATCTAATTGAAACTTAATTATCCCCCCAAAGGTTCTACCTCCAAATAGTACCACACTGGGGGTTATAACCTCATGAATTCTTAGAAGACACAAGCATTCAGTCCATAACATGCCCTTAGCATATAATTCTAAGTTAATTTCCTACTTAGTCAGAGGGTTGTTTTACTGCTATGTGCTCAATTCATTCCAAGTGGGAGTAAATCGTGATATGCCTAACTAAGCTTGCTTTTGTATCACTGATTCTACGTGAATTCAGGGAAGCTCTCTTGAAAGTGTTGTCATGGTACCCTTTTGTCTTATAAAAATTTTTAATTTGCATATAAAAATGATTTTCACTATCCCATATGTCATTGTTTGATTCACCTTCATTTTACTGGACTTAAGTAGACCCACAAACATTTCCCGGGTAGCTCAGATGGTAAAGAATCCACCTGTAATGCAGGAGATCCAGGTTTGTTTCCTGGGTCAGGAAGATCCCATAGAGAAGGGAATGATTACTCCCTCCAGTTCTTGCCTGGAGAATTTCATGGACAGAGGAGCCTGGTGGGCTACAGTCCATGGGTCAGACACGGCTAAGCGACTAACAATAAGGAATGAACATTTCAAATCCAGCCTTTTGGTAAAGTACAGTGTAGGGAGAAAATTCAGTCAAAAACTTAGGAGATAGGAATGACTCCACTACTTACTAGCTTTGTAGCCCTAAGCAAGTCAAATGAAGTCTATGAGCCTCTGGGTTCATATCTCATTTGGGAACAATGGCATTTTTAATTTTTTCCCTTCCTACCATATAAAAGCATTTTAGGATACATGAAACAACGGATGTAAAGTTGCATTGTAAAATCTAAAATATACAAGATAAGCATTACATAAATATTTTTAATTAATACCAAATAACACATTCTGAGGTTATTGATATTTCTCCCGGCAATCTTGTGCTTCTTCCAGCCCAGCATCTCACCACCCTTATGGCAGAAAGTGAAGAGGCACTAGAAAGCCTCTTGGTGCAAGTGAAAGAGGAGAGTGAAAAAGTTGGCTTAAAGCCCAACATTCAGAAAACTAAGATCATGGCATCTGGTCCCATCACTTCATGGGATATAGATGAGGAAACAGTGGAAACAGTGTCAGACTTTATTTTGGGGGGCTCCAAAATCACTGCAGATGGTGACTCCAGCCATGAAATTAAAAGATGCTTACTCCTTGGAAGGAAAGTTATGACCAACCTAGATAGCATATTAAAAAGCAGAGACATTACTTTGCCGACAAAGGTCTGTCTAGTCAAGGCTATGGTTTTTCCAGTGATCATGTATGGATGTGAGAGTTGGACTGTGAAGAAAGCTAAGAGCTGAAGAATTGATGCTTTTGAATTGTGGTGTTGAGAGTCCCTTGGACTGCAAGGAGATCCAACCAGTCCATTCTAAAGGAGATCAACCTTGGGATTTCTTTGGAAGGACTGATGCTAAAGCTGAAACTCCAGTACTTTGGCCACCTCATGTGAAGAGTTGACTCATTGGGAAAGACTTTGATGCTGGGAGGGATTGGTGGCAGGAGGAGAAGGGGACAACAGAGGATGAGATGGCTGGATTCCATCACCGACTCGATGGACGTGAGTTTGAGTAAACTCCAGGAGTTGATGATGGACAGGGAGGCCTGGCGTGCTGCAATTCATGGGGTTGCAGAGTCAGACACAACTGAGCGACTGAACTGAACTGAACTGAACTGGACACACATTCTGATGTAACAAGCTATGTGATCTTAGGAAAATTTGGGGATCCAGGATTCAAGCACATATGTCTGACTCTAAAGCCAATGATCCCAGCCATTACAACATACTATTAATACTTTTTATTGAGACAATCTATGAGAGAGGATGTGGCTCTTTTCCAGATGAATGCTACAGAGAATATGGGCCAATTGACCTGATGCAGGGCTATAGTAAATTGAAAACTACCTAAGCAAACTGTTAAAATTACATCCTTTATATTAAATTTACTTCATTCAATGGTATCCTCCTCTTTTCTCCACCTGTTATTATTGACCTTTTGTCTTGCTCTCTGTGATAATCTAACTTTGTCCATGCAATCTGATAACAGCTCTGGTACTATCTTGCTTTCAACCTAAACTCCTTTTTTCACTTTAAATAGAATCAGATTCCTTTCCTGAATATAGAAATTGCATGAGAAGAGAAAGAAAAGGATAAGGGAAAGGGTAGAAAGTGAATCTGACAGAAATTCACTATTGGTAAATTTTCTCAAGAGTAAAAGTTTCTGCAAGCAAACTCTGGCCTGCTGATCCAGTCATCCTATTTGTAGATCAAGATAGTGGCTCAGATGGTAAAGCGTCTGTCTGCAATGCAGGAGACCCAGGTTCGATCCCTCAGCTGGGAAGATCCCCTGGAAAAGGAAATGGCAGCCACTCCAGTATTCTCATCTGGAAAATCTCATGGACCGTGGAGCCTGGTAGGCTACCGTCCATGGGGTCACAAAGAGTCGGACGTGACTGAGCGACTTCACTTTCACTTCTTTCACTTTCACTATAGGTAGGAGGAAGTAAATGAGAGTGATAAGGAGAAGGAGTGCTTGCACATGTAAGAGAAATAGGTTTACCCAGGTGTGACCGGTCACAGAGGTTAAAAATCAGGTAAGGATATATCTATTTCTATGATTCGAAGATATAGCTACTGCAAGTACTGCTTTTAAAATTTTGCTTCTGAATATGGTACAGGGTGATTGTGCTCAATCCTGCTTCTCACAGTCTCCAACAAACCTGACTGACTTTCCTGTGTTCACTCAATGACCTTTGTCCCGGAGGCATGTGAGTTTGGGACATCTATACACTTTGGTGAACCTGTACACCTTAATTTCTTTTGAAGTTACCACTTTTGCAATTTAATAGGATCATATTTTCTACACTGGCCTGTTTTCTCCAACTCATAAGCTTTAGAATGTTACAATAAACCTTTTATAATACATCACCTACTGTAGATATCTCACTTTTTCAACTAATCTAAGGCAAATATTAATATCAACCATTATAGTTTGCATACTGGCTTTTGAGAATGGATATAAAAACATCTTCCTAAGCCTAATGGGCTCTCCTGACTTTCTTTGTGGTCCAGCTGGTCATCAATCTGCTCTGCAGCTTCACTAGTGTGTATGTTGTGGTTACAACCTTTGATATGAAGTCATGATGGGTACATTTTATACTCCACAGACAATGTAATAGCCTCAATCTATTCAAAACAAACATCTGATACTGCACAATCCAGCAGATTTTTGGACGAAATGCCCCAAGGCACAAAAGCTCAAAATATGTACACATTAATAATATAAAGTTCCCGTGACTTAACACACTGTACATGAGGAGGAAGTCTCTATTTGCAATGACTTAGTGGACTGTTCAGCATTCCAAAGACAGCTAAACAGGTATCTATTGTGAAGATAGTCTCACCTTCTAGGGAAGACCTAAGCAAGCTACTAGCTTGTCTCACTGAGTAGCAGCTACTACTTCCCTTGTGGCTCAGTCAGTAAAAAATCCATCTGCAATGTGACCGCCTGCAATGCAGGAGATGTGGGTTTGATCTCTAAGTCAGGAAGATACCCTGGAAAAGGAAATGGTAACCCACTCCAGTATTCTGGCCTGGGAAATTCCATTCACAGAGGAGCCTGGCAGGCTATAGTCCTTGCAGTAGCAAGAGTTGGATATGACTTATCAACTAACCCACCACCACCACGACTGCTCTAGGAAATAAAAGGGGGAAATGACCTACATATGAGTATGGATTCAGAAGCAGAGATGGAAGGATCCAGGTTTCTGTGGGATTCTTAGAAGATCTCTTGGTCTTCTTGGACATAATGCACTGGGGAATGGAGAGGGAGGGGTACATAAAGGTGGCATTCAGGAAAATCCATTTTGCCGAACACATAAAATCATTCTGTGTGTGCACTCTAGAGGGAATGGAAGCCATATGTTTCTGATTCATTTACATGTAATCCATCAAAATATTATTTTGTAAGAGATATTTAATGTCCAAGAAACCTGCCAAGCCTTCTTATAAACATTTTTTCCAAAGGACCAGCTGCATTGAGGCAACTGTGTAAGAAGTTATTCTTGAAAAATGGAACTGGCTTCAAAGTCACAAGCACATTTTAATCTTCTCAAGGGCAGCTTGACATAATAGAAATAGTGTAGGCTTTAGATCTGAACAGATTCAGACTTAAAATCCAGTTTACCTTTTTCTAACCATTACAAAAATATATTTCTATGTATTTATTTGTTTCTTTAGAGTCTGATTTGTGCTAGACAGAAAACTCAATGTTGAATTATGGGTACAGTACTTGATGAGTAAAATAAATAATATCTCTCTGGTCATTAATATAGTTAATCAATTTATCTGAGCCTATATTCCCTTATTTTTAGAAATGGCACTAGTAATGCTCACCATAAAGAGTGTTCAAGAAAATCATTCAGCATGAAACACAATGCCTGGCAAGCAAGACATTTAAGAAAAGGAGTTGTCTTTCATTTTTAACATTTTCAACCTCTTACCATTTGAGCTGCTTCTATTCTTCAATCTGTCTGCACTCACACTCTTACATGAGGTTGCTGCTTCTCTAGCAGCCACAAAGATCACAGTCATTGGAATTCCTCACATATAGTGGCCCAGATGGTAAATAATCCACCTGCAATGCAGGAGACCTGGGTTCGATCCCTGGGTTGGGAAGATCCCCTGGAGAAGTGAACAGCTAACCACTCCAGCATTCTGGCCTGGAGAATTCCATGGACAGAAGAGCCTAGCAGGTTAATCCATGGGGTTGCCAAGAGGTGGACACAACTGAGCGACTTTCACTTCACATATGGTTGACTCATTTCCCACTAGGTAAAACTGGCTCCTTTCTCAGGAGAGTAAAACAAAATGTTTAAGAATAGAACTAAATGGCAATTTGTATTGAGGATGATGAAAAAAAGCATGAACTTTCAAATAAGAACAAACTGAACTTGAATTTTAGATTTTCTATTCACAATCTTTTCATCCAGGTTGATCTTCTGAGCTTCAGTTTCTAAATCTATAAAATGGGATTACTGTATAAAGCTGCTTAGTCACTCAGTCATGTCCAACCGTTTCCAACCCATGGACTATAGCCCACCATGCTCCTCTGTCCATAAAATTTTCCAGCCAATAATACTGGAGTAGGTAGCCATTTCCTCTTCCAATGGATCTTCCCAACCCAGGGATCAAACCTGTATCTCCTGCATTGGCAGGTGAATTCTTTATCACTGCACGACCTGGGATTAACATGACTTAATAAGGGACTTCCCTGATTGTCCAGTGGTTAGGAATCCATTTTCCAATGCAGGGGATGCAAGTTTGATCCCTGGTCAGAGAACTAAGATCCCACATCCCATGGAGCAACTGAGACCATATGCCATAACTACTGAGCCTGTGTACTCTGGAGCCCATACACCACAACTAAAACCTGATAGAGCCAAATAAATAAATATTTTTTAATGACCTAATAAACAGTGTTGCTGTGACAAATTAGATGACATAGTATATGGAAAGTGCCTAGCCCAATAATGGCAGATCGTATGGGCTTCCCAGGTGGTGCTAGTGGCAAAGAACCCACCTATCAATGCAGAGACTTAAGAGACATGGGTTTGATCCCTAGGTCAGGAAAATTCCCTGAAGGAGGGCATAACAACCAACTCCAGTATTCTTTTTTTTTCCTACTCCAGTATTCTTGCCTGGAGAATCCCACGGACAGAGGAGCCTAGCAGGCTACAGTCCATAGGGTCTCACAGAGTAAGACATGACTGAAGCAACTTTAGCACACACACTTAATTTCCATAAAAAATAAATCAAAATGTTTTGTTTCAAGGGTTTAATGTTCAAAATCACAATGCTGAAATCCCCTTGGTGGATCATAACCAATTTAACACTGATATTCATCAATAAATTTCACTCACTAAACATATATACTTACATTGATCGTCTTGAAGTTGCCCAAGGTTAAACCTCTACTATGAGAATGCAAACACATGATATATAGCTTGCTGGTCTCCCATTGCAGACATGACTAATCAATCACAGAAAACTTTTCCACTAAGCATAAGCAGACTCAAAATTCTTTTCTCAGCACTTCATGCAGCCACTACAAATCATCTGGAGCTGGCAAGTATTTGCATCTCTGATGTAATTCATCAGTTTGCATGATTCACTCTCCTGAAACTTCAAGTACAATGGACATTTATTTAGCACTTACTACGTTCTTGGTCAAGGGGTTATAGATATAAGTAAGCTATGACGGTGTTCATCAGGTGCATGACAAGGCAGAATAAATAACTGCTAAATAGGAATATGAATTGCTACAGAGAAGAAGAACATTAAATAATTGAAGAAAAGGAGTATGATTTGTTTTCTTATTTGGTTACTCTATCCTGAAGGCCCAAAGTAGAACTAGCAAACCATAAAGTCAAAAACTGTTAAGCAAAGAAATGAAAATGAACTTGTATAATACTATTGTGTTCGTCTGATATTTGTTCTCTTAGAGAACAATGCACACTGAGTAGGAAAGTAGCGTTTGAGCTGGATTTTGAAGGACAAGAAACTTGCTGCCAGAGAGAAGGAAGACATTTCAAGTAGAAGAAATGACCTGAACAAACACAAGTGCATATGAAAATTCACAACCTAAGGATGTTTTATAATTTTACAGATTTGGAGTATATATGACTAACCCCAGCAACCTCCTAAGTTTGGACTGATAAAAAAGAACAATGCCTGTGGCCAAGTGGCATAGAGAGCTGGGTCTAGAAAAGCTGGTGAAAGATGCCAAAGAAAGAAGCTGCTCTTCGTTGTTTTTTGGGCTTGACTCATGCTATTTTTTCCCAGCAGTCACTGCTGCCTGCTTGATCATTAGCACCCGAACATCTTGTTTGTTTCCACCAGACGGAAGTAATATACAATTATGCAAATTATCTTAAGTCCAAGTAAGGAATCACAGGCCAGTCAATAATGTTGATGCATTATGAAAGGGCAGATCCTCCTGGAAGAAATAACACGAAGGGACGATCATAAGCAAACATTCTGAAGCCTGCAGAGAACTGGTCCCTGCAGCGCAATCTATTATCATATTTCCACATAATTAGTTTGTTTTCCACTTGAAATCAGAAAACGATTCGACATTGCCTTCCCTGCCTCAGGATGGAAGAGCATTCACTGGAATTCTCCTGCAAAGGTTCATATGGTGAATAATTAGTGAGAATTAATCTGTGGAAATTAAAGTTTGGAATATTGTAGAACTCATGAATAGTGCATGGGACAATTGGGTGGAGAAAGAGAAGAGCAGCCCTTCCATGGTACACAATCACAGATGACTGCTGGCAATCCATTTTTTAATCAGTGCAACACGAGCCAACGAGATGAATATGGCTACAGGCTGTGGAGAAATACTGTCAGATTTTAACAGGCAGGATAAAGAAACGTTCCCAAAGAAGCCTATCTCTATGTTCATTTTCAGCAGATTTTATTTGGAAGGGATGCACTGGAATGAGAGGACTTTTCTCCAGTAGATGCTGATGACATCACTTTAAACTTTGCAGTTGCCCTGTGTCTTCGAATTTTTTTTATCCCCATTTTACTGACAGAGAAACTGGGCCTTAAAGAGGCACAGTGATTGACTAGAGTCACCAGCTTCTAGGTGAAGGCACTGAGATCAAAAGCAAAGTCTTTCTGATATAAAACTCCATAACTTAAGGTTAAACAATGCTCGGGTGCTCATTCGCTCAGTTGTGTCTGACTCTTTGCAACCCTATGGATGACCTAATATCAAACTGATATATCAATAGATTCAAAATTTTCAACTTTATAAGTATCAGTTTCCTCAACTGAAGTGTATATGATGAAGGTATATAGTTCATAAAGTTGTCTGAGGGTGACACGAAATAACACATACAAGTCCTTCATACAGAATCTGGTACATAGAAGGACACAAGAAATTGATTTATATTAAAAATGTTAATATGAATTATTTCTCAAAGATTACTCTGACACTAAATTATATAGGTGTCTCATCATGGCCTGAAAATAATCCCCTCAAATGATTGCAGGATCAAGTTATAACTCCCTTTCTCCTACAGCCTTGTAATGGCAGTTTTCCCAAGCATCTGCTTACCTGAAAATAAATTTAAATGGAAAATTTGCAAGTGATCAGGGTTAATGTCTCCAATTATTAAGTGACTGGAAAAATGAGACAGCAGGAACACACAGCAGGGGAGCATTTTTTTAGAAGTAGAAAGCAAAGATATTTTATTGTAGATTATAGAGTGGTTTTATTTTCCATGGCTGTAGCACACTTTAGCAATAGTTGCTTATGATTACTAAAACAATATGGTCACTGGGGCTGAAAAAACAGTAAAAGAAACAGTATGTTTTCAAAAGAATGAATAGTTAATTTTCTTTCTCCAAGTGTAAACTTAAAACTTATTATAGAAGAAAACCATATAAAAGTAGAAAGGAAAAACTCACCATAACCTTAAACATGCCCCCCTTGCCACTGTTACGTTTTTGACATTTTGGGTGTTTTCTTCCAGTGTTTCTCTGGGCATGTTTTTTTCATAATTGGGGTCATAATTTTTCCGCAGTTTCAATATTCATTTAATTTAAAATGGTAAGATAAGAATTTTTACTAAAGTTCCAAAAGCATGAGCATTTTATAAAATAAGACATAATCAATATACAGAGTATTAATTGCTCTCAAAGCAAAGAATTCTTTCCAGAATCAAAGATCACCATTTGTTTCTTTAGCTGAGAGAATCGTTCCTAATCCAAATGCACATTTGCCTCTCAGGCATCTGTTGGGTTTGGAAGAGGTTTCCAGATTGAGTTGAGAAATGGTCATTACAGTTAAGCTGCAACTTCAATCTTGAAAATGAATGAATGGATCCAGTCCAGTCCTTTGGCTGGGACCCAGTCTTTAAAATCCAGCAGAACAATGAGTATGTGGCTTCACAGCCAGCTGGTATCAGACTTGGGCAGGGAGAGTGTCAAAATATTAGTGACTTTTTTACATTTGTCAAAGCTGAGGCCAATACAAGAAACGCAGACAGCTTGCAAATGTGGGTTGTACACCAAAGGGTCTGTGTGTGTGTGTGTTTTTTCAATCCTGCCCACCGGATGTCAACATTTCCTTGCCTTCTGACTACATCTCCAGCAAAGACAGAGTGAAATATCTTTTACTTTGAATATGAAAACCACTATAGATTTATCATCAATGCATCAACCAGTAATTTATTATACCAGGGCAATGTACTCAGCTAGAATAAAGGGGCCATCAGCATTTCCATGGCAATCCTTTCTTTTCTTTCCTCGATTTATAACGCATCTGCTTACTCAGTTGTTCCTGAACCTGGCAGGCAAGGTCTCAGTGGGAGAATAAATATATTTATACAAAATGTTTAAGAAAGGCTGCCCACATTGAGCTAGAAAAATAAGCATATGCTAGTGCTGTCTGGCACTCTCTTTGCAATTCCTGCATCTCTCCAAAAGGGAAAAAAATCTACAACTGAACGTTTTTATTTTATTTTTAAAAGAAACATTGCTGGCAGCCAATGTGCAATATGGGCTTGATGGGTTGGGGTTCTCTCTCTCTCTCTTTTTCTCTCTAGCTCTCTCTCTCCCTCTTTAACTTTTTCTCTGCCTTTTTCAAAGACAATTATACAGAAGGAAAAACTCATTGATTCCATCACAAAAGAAAAGCAATTATTCACATGCCTATATAGCTGAGACTTCCCTGGTAGCTCAGAAGGTAAAGCATCTGCCTACAATGCGGGAAATCCAGGTTCAATCCCTGGGTAGGGAAGATCCCCTGGAGAAATGAATGGCAACCCACTCCAGTACTCTTGTCTGGAAAATCCCATGGACACAGTCCACAGGGTCACAAAAAGGTGGACACAACTGAACAACTTCACTTTCCCTTTTCACTTTCATACAGCTGAGGTGTCTTTTTCCCCATCTCTTTTCCATATTCCTGGGATAAATTTGGGCTGTTTCATGTGCATGAGCATTTCATGTTCCATGGGACCTGATAAGAAAGAATCAAGTCAGACACCTCACACCTGTATTATCTCTTTCCATAACCTATGAACTGTATGAACTTAGGCAAACTTTGCTAAGCCTCAGTTTCCTCCATCCTTACATGAGGACACTAAATACACAGCTTGGGATTTTATTGTGAGTAATGAGTTGCCCTGTAGCAGGCACCTAAAATTCATTCTAGAAATGCCTGCTGCCTTCCCCTTCTTTGCTGCATGATGTGAAATTTATCTTTATTAAAGCAGAAGAAGAAAAAGAGAAGAAGGATGGGGGGCGGGCAGAGGGGGAAAAGGAAAAGAAAAAGAGAAGAAAGCAGAGTTCATGGAATCACTAGCAACAAAAATGAAACAAACAAACAACAACAATAAAAAACATTTATACAATATTTATAGCTGTTAGGCACTTGTCAGTAAACTTCATAGAAATCTAGCAAATTAGTTGTTACTATAATTATTCCCATTTTACTGATAAGAAAACTGAATGTCTGAAAGACTAGGCAACTTGCCCAAAGATAGTATATTTTGAATAACTAACTATACACAAGAAAAGCAATGATAAAGATGATGTCTGGCAGGGTTGAAATTTATTCAAGCCTTGTGCTCCTGGAAAACAGCAGTAATTAAGAAATTCTCTTCATCTCCTTTTATGTCCCCCTAAATGGCTTACTGCAAAGAACCACCATTCTCTATGTGACTTATATATGACTCATGTATGACACCTTATTTCCCTATGACAAGACCAGACCCAGACTTCCAAATTCCTGTCTTTGTCTCATTTGTGATTAGCTGAACTGTCTCTTTCTGCTGACCAGTTTGGCCAACATGCCCAAAACTTGACTTGACCAAGATTTGCTCAGGGTTTTCTACTTCTCCCAGATCTCCAAACTTTGGCCCACTACTGAGCATGGAACTTGAAATAATTCTTCTTGAAAATTTTCTGAGAATCAGCTGATTTTAATGATTTTCACCTCTCCATCTAAAAGAGAATCCCTTTTCTGATTAAAATGCTTTCAGATCTTATAGTCAAAGAATTCTCTCTATTGCAATAGTCTCACTTTCCTTACTATTGTATTGTTTTTGAATAAAGTCTCTCCTTTAGTTCATATTTGCTTTTTATTTGATATATTATTAATAGCAATAATATTAATGATTGCTAACATTGCATAGTACCTAACATTAATTAATTTTCATCAGAATCATAACATTTACTTGTATAGAGCTACATGGCTATGATAGTTTATTTTTTTAATATTTACTTTCTCATTAATTACATCATTAACATCAATAGGACAATTATTGCCTCATTAAAAAAAATAAAGCTCATGAGCATGAGAAATAAGGTGACATCCAATATGTTAATCAATATGGTGATTCTCATGGATTCTTTTTTAATGGACCATCTCTTCGCATCAGTGTTCCTGAAAATAGTTTTAAAACATAATGGATAAGGAACTAAGTCTTCGAGGAACCTCTGTTGAAATGGAGGGACAATAAAAATGTTTTCTATGTTTTGGAATAAATCAATTAATCACAAGAATTTTGAGGTTCCTAGCAAGACTGTAATGGAATAGAATATCAGAAAAAAAATCATTTGGGACAGGCAGTCAGCGATGACCTTGCAATCAGGTGATGCCTTAGGGGGCAGCCTAGGTGAAAGGCCAAGTTATATGGAAGCATTTTGCCTATGGTGGTTGGTGGTTTAGTTGCTAAGTCATGTACAACTCTTGTGACCCCATGCACTGCAGCCCACCAGGCTCCTCTGTGCATGAGATTTTCCAGGCAAGAATATTGGAGTGGGTTGCTATTTCCTTCTCCAGGGGATCTTCTCAACCCAGAGATTGAACTTGGGTCTCCAGCATGGCAGTTGGTCTCCTGTATTTCAGATGGATTCTTTACCAGCAAGCTGCACAAATGGGAAGCCCATTTTGCATATTATAAAAAAAAGCCCAAGGAGATTCAGGGCACTTGAGTGACAGAATCTATCCCAAAAAAGGAGATGTGAGTTCAGCAAATACTGACTTTACCTACTGAAAGTGGTGACGATTATTATGTGCAAAACATTTTTTTGTTAAAACATTGTTATTTTTACAATTCAGTGTTCTGGGGGGAAAGGACTGGATTTAAAGTCCAACATGTACTGTTACTAAAGTAAGTTTGGGTCCCCTCAGCTGCTCACAGTGAAGTCAATCTACTAACACTAGGTTATGGTAAAGGAAAGTGTGGCAGTTGTTGTGGGGTCTCGTACAAGGAGTCCATGGCAACTAATACTCAAAAAGCCTGAGCTACTCAATGGGTTTCAGCAAAACATTTTTAAAGGTCTGGTAAGTGAGTGGCATCCAAGTGTTTGTAATCAGTTAATGCACAATTCTCTGGTTGGTTGATGGTGAGGTAACAGAGTGGTATCACAGGAGCTGACATTATCAATCCTTGGGCACCAGAGATCTGTAGGCAACATGTTCATGGTCATCAAATCATTAATTTCTGGGTTAGGCGAGGAGACAAGGTGATAGAGTAGGACGTGAGCTCACCTCCTCTCACAAAGAAATCAAATTCACAAAAAACTGCTGAATAACCATTGACCAAAAGATTGAAACCAACAGAAAGATATTCTACATTCAAAGACAAAGAAGAAGCCACACGAATGCTGGGAGGAGTATTTCTATGATATAATCAAACCCCATACCTGCCAGGTGGGCGACCCACAAACTGGAAAATGATGACATCACAGAGGTTCTCTAACATGAATGAAAGTTCTGAATCCCACTCCTGGGCATATATCCAGAGAAAAACATGGTCTGAAAGGACACTTGCACCCCAGTGTTTATTGAAGCACTATTTACAACAGCCAAGACATGGAAGCAACCTAAACGTCAATCAACAAAGAGATAGAGAAGGAAGATATAACATAAACATACAACGGAATATTTCTCAGCCATTTAAAAGAATGAAATAATGCCATTTGCAGCAACATGGATGGACCTAGAGATTAGCATAGTAAGTCAGACAGAGAAATAGAAATTTATATGTTAATAATATCCCTTATATGCAGAATTTTAAAAGACATGATATAAATGAATTTGCTTACAAAACAGAAACAGACTCACAGACTTAGAGAACTTATGGATGGGGCCAGGGGAGGGAAAGGGGAGGAGGAGATAGTTAGAGAGTTTGTTTGACATGCACACACTGCTATATTAAAATGGATAACCAACTAGGACCTACTGTAGAGCACAGGGAATTCTGCTCAATGTTATATGGCAGCCTGGATGGGAGGGAAGTTAGATGGGGGTGGGGGGTGGGCAGGAACTGATACATGTATGTGAATGGCTGAATCACTTTGCTGTGCGCCTGAAATTATCACAACACTGTCAATCAGATATCCTTGCATGCTCAGTTGCTTAGTTGCATCTGACTTTACAGCCTCGTAGATTGTACCTTGTCAGGTTGCTCTGTCCATAGGATTATCCGGGCAAGAAGAGTGGAGTGGGTTGCCATTTCCTCCTCCAGGGGATCTTACTGACCCAGGAATTGAACTGGCATCTCAGGACATATCCTGCATTGGCAGGCAGATTCTTTATGACTGAGCCACTTGGGAAGCCCAGGCATCCCAATACAAAATAAAAAGTTAAAAGAATAAATAAATGAAAATAGAATCACCATGCAATTCAGCAATCATAATATATAACCTATATAGGAAAAGAATCTGAAAGAAAACTGATATACATATATATAATTGAATCATTTTGCTGTATACCTGAAACTAACACAATATTGTAAATCAGCTACACTCCAGTATAAAATAAAAGTTAAATTTTAAAAAGTACTTGATTTCTTCCTTTTGAGGGAGGTTTAGCATCTGTAAAACAATTCAGGAAATGTGCATCAGATACTATTATCTAAGTACTTAGAAGAGAAGCTAAAACAGAGGATATGGGGCAGGGGTCTGTCTTGAGAAGGTCCAATAGGTTTCCACTCTATTAAATTGTAATTTTGGATATCAACACCTCTATGATTGGTTGTGTGAAACAAAACAGACACTTTACCTCCCTGAGCCTCAGTGTCCCCATTTCAAATGAGACAATAATATTTACTTAAATATATGGTTGTAATTCATTGAGATACTGCCTGTGAAAGAGTAAGATCAGAAACTACCTCATAGCAGGGCATTAAGAACACATGATATACAAGCTTCCAGATGCACAAGCTGGATTTAGAAAAGGCAGAGGAACCAGAGATCAAATTGCCAACATCCGTTGGATCATTGAAAAAGTAACAGAATTTCAGAAACACATCTACTTCTGCTTCATTAACTATGCTGAAGCTTTTGACTGTGAGGCAGTTTTTTGTTTTTGTTTTTGTTTTTGTTTTTTTCACAAAAAACTGTGGAAAATTCTTCAAGAGGTGGGGATACAAGATCACCTTGACTGCCTCCTAAACAATCTGTACGCAGATCAAGAAGCAAAAGTTAGAAACAGACATGAAACAACAGACTGGTTCCAAATTGGGAAAGAAGTACATCAAGTTTGTATATTGTCACCCTGCTTATTTAACTTATATGCAGAGTACATCATGCGAAATGCTGGGTGGGATGAAGCACAAGCTAGAATCAAGATTGCAGGGAGAAATAACAATAACCTCAGATAGGCAGATGAAACCACCCTTATGGCAGAAAGGGAAGAGGAACTAAAGAGCCTCTTGATGAAAGTGAAAGAGAAGAGTGAAAAAGCTTGCTTAAAACACAACATTCAAAACACTAAGATCATAGCATCCGGGCCCATCATTTCATGGCAAGTAGATGGGGAAACAATGGAAACAGTGACAGATTTATTTTCTTGGGCTCCAAAATCACTGCAGATGGTAACTGCAGCCATGAAATTAAAAGACACTTGCTCCTTGGAAGAAAAGATATGATAAACCTAGAAAGCATATTAAAAACTAGAGACATTATTTTGCCGACAAAGGTCCATCTAGTCAAAGCTATGGTTTTTAAAGCAGTCATGCATGGATGATAGTTGGACCATAAAGAAGGCTGAGCATCAAAGAACTGATACTTTTGAACTGTGGTGTTGGAGAAGACTCTTGAGAGTCCTGTGGACTGCAAGGAGATCCAACCAGTCAATCCTAAAGGAAATCAATTCTGAATATTCATTGGAAGGACTGATGTTGAAGCTGAAACTCCAGTACTTTGGCCACCTGATGCAAAGAGCCAACTTATTAGAAAAGACCCTGAGGCTGGGAAAGATTGAAGGCAGGAGGAGAAGGGGATGACAGAGGATGAGATGGTTGGATGACATCACCAACTCAATGGACATGAGTCTGAGCAATTTGTGGGAGATGGTGAAAGACAGGGAAGCTTGGCGTGCTGCAGTCCATGGGGTTACAATGAGTCAAACACAACTGAGCAACTGAACAACAACAAGAACACATGTGGGCTTCCCAGGTGGCTCAGACCATAATAAATCTGCCTGCAAAGCAGGAGACCCAGGTTCAACCCCTGGACTTGGAAAATCCCCTAGAGAAGGGAATGGCTACCCACTCCAGTATTCTTGCCCAGAGAATTTCATGAACAGAAGAGCATGGCATGCTACAGTCCATGGAGTCACAAAGAGTCATACATGACTGATGGACTAACACATTTCACCTTCAAGAACACATGTATTGGATCTAAACCACAACTCTGGGAGGTAGATATTTTGTAACTTCCAATTTATCTCTAGATAAGGAAACAGTTTCACTTGAATTAAATTCCTTCTCCCATATTGCTCAGATAGGAAGTAGTTGAGCAGAGGCTCAAACTCTGGACTACTGATTTTGAATCTTGGCTCCTTTTCACATGCTCTATGTTTCTTTTCAAAAGCTTTCCTGGGGCTGCCCCTGAAAAAGGAGCTGTAAAATAATTAGAAGGTCCCTGAGGATTTATTCATGTTGTCCCCAGAAAAAGGATCAAATCTGGTCATTCAGCAGATTATGAACCTACAAGGCAAAACTTAAACTACTTAGCATCTGCTAACTAAAAATTGTCACCTGCCATTAGAAGGATTAGATCATTAGCCATCCTAGTTGCTGACCTTCAACATACTTGGAAAGGAGTTCAGGGTGGAGATCAGGAATGAGGCACTCTATTTTGGGGGAAAGTGGCAGAGCAGGCCTTCAGACAGTCAGATATTTTCAGACAATTTTATGAGCCCAAATTCCTGTATCTCCTCATATCTAGGAAAGAACTGAAATCATTACTGGAGATACCTGCTCCTCATGACTAGCAGCAACTTTCTGCAAAAATGTGTGCTTGGCTGTATCTATCCCCCTTCACTATAATCATATGCATTGACCTTTCCCTCTAGCTCTTTGGGGGTTTCCCTGGTGGCTCAGACAGTAAAGAATCCACTTGCAATACAAGAGACCTGGGTTCAATCCCTGGATCGGGAAGATCCCCTGGGGAAGGGAATGGCTACCCACACCAGTATTCTTGCCTGGAGAATTCCATGGGCAGAGAAGCCTGGTAGGCTACAATCAATGGGGTGTCAAAGAGTTGGACACAATTGAGGACTAATGCTTTCACTTTCCCGGAGAAGGCAATGGCAACCCACTCCAGTATTCTTGCCTGGAAAATCCCATGGGTGGAGGAGCCTGATAGGCTGCAGTCCATGGGGTCGCTAAGAGTCAGACAGGATTGAGCGACTTCACTTTCACTTTTCACTTTCATGTATTGGAGAAGGAAATGGCAACCCACTCCAGTGTTGTTGCCTGGAGAATGCCAGGAACTGGGGAGCCTGGTGGGCTGCCATCTATGGGGTCACACAGAGTCGGACACGACTGAAGCGACTTAGCAGCAGCAGCAGCAGCTTTTACTTTCTACCTCTTTGGAGGAATTTCCCAGAGCTATCTAAAATGCTATCTCCAAGGCCATAGTTCTTCTTTTGCCCTAAGACTTAAATAAAAACTCTCACATTGTCCATTTTTTCAGCTGACAAATCTTATCAAAGACATTCCATGGTCTTGCTCCTACCTCCTTTTCCAGATACCTTCCTTGATGCTTCTTCACCTTGTATGTTGAGCTCATTACACTAAACTTGCATTTCCCGAAATATACCTGCTGTTTTACACCCCTGAATGTTTTCAGGCTACAAAAACCTCCCTTTTTTTTCCTCCACCATTTTTCTCCAATTTAATTATTACTCTCCATAATTCAGTTTAGGTGTTGTCTCCTATAAGATTTCTCTGACCTTCTTAAGCCAAATTGAAGGCATCCCCTCTTTGTACATAGTAACCTGACCAAACTTTATCATTGCACCAGTCATGCTAAAGTATAGATTTTGGTTTATAATTCTTATCTACATAACTTTTTAATGGAAATTTTGGTGCAAGAAACAGAAGCCTATTCAAATTCTCTTAAAGATGCATTGAAAAACAAAAAAGAATAAATAGGGCTCAGGTCAGGATTGAGACCCTCCCAAGGACCAAAGCAAAAGGAATTCATGGACATCTATATTCTACCATTTACACAATTCAAAGGCCAACTCCCTTAGAGTTTGTTCCTTTGATTCAAATCTTTATGAAACTGACTCACAATATCTACCCATAGACCAACAGCAGTGCCCAGAAGAGGGAATAAGCTATTATCAACATGAACACCTGACCCTTTCCATCATCAGGGATGTGAGATGTTTCTAAGAAGTCGTGTGCAGGCTGGACAGGGATATGACCATGTAAACTAGAGATGGAGAGCTTCTCAGGAATAGGGACAGTATCTTAACCACCTTTATATTCCCCTTGGGTAGTTCAGTGGGAGATCAATGCAAACATCCCATAAACATAAATAATGAGAGAGATGACTTTTACCATTCAGGAATCCTTCAGTCTTCCTTAACCCTCCTACCGCTGCATCTCCAAATAGATAAGACCTTGAGTTACAAGAGATTAATTTCATTTGGCCATCAGGCAGGGGTGCTCACTCGGCAATTTTTAAATGCAAATCCAATTGTGGATTGCTCACAAGGTAATTGTGCCTTATTTTCTTCTTTTTTTGTAAGAATTGACTAGAATGCAATTCTAAAGGATAATGACCACAGCCAGTTATATTAAAATGTCAGATATAAAGTAGAAGTAATTATCTGTCCTTCAAGAAAGTCTTGATGTATGGAGCCAAAAGCCCATTATATACTCCATTCATCAACATTTATTCAATACTTACTATGTACACAAATATTGTAAAAATGCATAGGACACTTTCAAAGAAAGGTGAAGACCAGCTTCTGCTCAGAGCAAATATAGGGCAAGGTAACTAGAATAGATTGTTTGTGAACATGGAATAGACTATAGTTAATGAACTCACACTGCTATCATCATATACTAAGTATTTGAAAGAATAGGAGGAGTTAGCTTGAAAAAAAATTAAATAGAAAAACTACTTTAATAAGTACACAACCACTGTGCATTACACATCATTCTAGGCTTTTGGTTTATTCCTGAGGATTTTGTATCCTTTGGCAGGACAATGGATAATCAGCAAATATGATAATTTCGCATAGATGAGTTATGTGAAAAATAGAATAAGATGATTCAATAAAAGTGATCCAGTGCTTTAACTTGGTTTATTTAGATAAGGTAGTCAGGAATGGCTTCTCTGAGCTGTATCTTACCTGATAAGAAGGAGCTAGACATTAAAAAGTATCAAAGCTCAAGAAATAGCAAATACAAAGTACTTGAGAAATGAATGAGGTTAGTGTTCAAGGATGGAGAAGGAAATGGCAACCCACTCCAGTGTTCATGCCTGGAGAATCCCAGGGACAGGGGAGCCTGGTGGGCTGTGGTCTATGGGGTCACACAGAGTCAGACACGACTGAAGTGACTTAGCAGCAGCAGCAGCAGTGTTCAAGGAAAAGAAAGAAGACTCATGAGGCTGTCATGAGAACAGAGAAGAAAAGTGATAAAGATGGGTTCTGGCAATAGCTAGAACATGTACAATTTTTAGGACACAGGAAGAAGTTTGCATTGTTTTTTCTTTCTTTCTTTCTTTTTTTTTTTTTTTTTGATGTAGCAGAACATCATTGCAGGGCATTAGGCAGGAAAGCAGCTTGACATAATTTTAGAAATATCACTATAATCGCCCTGGAGAGAAAAAAATTATGAATGAGAGGAGTTAAAAATTCCAATTGAAAAGAAAAATGATTTATTTTGGACTTACCAATGAGAGATTGGTGGGAAAAAAATCATGGAACTATTTTAGAATTTAGGCTTAAGCAAATGAATAGGTGGTGCCATTAACTGTGATGAAGAGGACTCTAATGGAAAAATCAACATTTCATATTGGGGCAGATGAAGTTTGAGATATCACCTAGAAATACCAAATAGTGAGTGATAAAAAAAAAAGGGAGGGGGACTGTAGCTCAGGGAAAGGTTAAGGTAAAGTATTTGACATATAGATGATATGCAAAGCCAAGGAATTATAATTATCTTCAAGTGCTTACAGAAAGATGTCTGTATGCTCATTCTCTCAGTCTTGTCTGACTTTTTGTGACCCCCATGGACTGTAGCTCACCATGCTCCTTGTAGATGGGATTTCCCAGGCAAGAATACTGGAATGGGTTGCCACTTCCTCCTCCAGGAGATCTTCCCTACCCGGGGATTGAACGGGCATCTCTGGCAGCTCCTGCATTGGCAGGAGGATGCTTTACTACTAAGTCACCTGGGAAGCCCCACAGAAAGATGAAGCAGATTTATTTGCAGTTGTTGCCCAGCAATGATATCAGATACTAGTTGCTTGATAAAAATTTGAAAATACATTTGAAAATACAAATGTCTTGTTTCTGTTCCAAGCATTTTTGACTTAATAGGTCTGGGATTTCCATCCATGGTGCAACCAACTATGTGTATGTCTTTTGTTAATCTCCTCAGGTGAATCTAAGATTGAAAATTACTGCTTTAAGGGCATCATCATAATAAGTGAATAAATTTAACATCCTCTGGTGCTTCAGTGAGGATTATAGAAGCCATTTTAGAATTGCTGTGTTAACAGTAGAGGGCTTGAACTAAAATACAGTTTGGATAACATTTCTTTGTCTCAGTTCTCCAACCCAAAATTGTCAAATTATTTTGGCTGTTACTCTGCAATTTCTCATGTAGTGCACGTGGCCACCCTATGATAGCCTATCATCTCCTCTGTATACATTCTATATAGGTAAAATGAAGGAATTATGCAAAAGTTCTAATGCAGGAGCTGACAAACTTTCTTTAAAAGATCAGAGAGTAATATTTTAGGCTTTGTGAACTATATAGTCTCTGGAGACACTATAACTCTGCCCTTGTAGTGAGGAAACAGCCATAACAATATATAAATTAAAGGTTGTAGATGTGTTCCAATAAAACTTTCTTTAAAAATCAGAAAGTGAACAAGTTTTGGCTGTGCGCCATAGTTTGACAACCACTGATCTAATGTATGGTGTGAGATATGAGAGAGGTCTCCAGTGGTACAGTGTGTACACAGATGATGGTGAAAGCTGGGATTTATCTGGACCACCTTTTCATTGCTCTTCGGTGCTGTATTCTATAAAATTTTGGCAGCGGGAAATAAAAGCATAAGATTACATAGCCAACTGCAAATTGAAGATTATGGCTGCATTTCTTCTCCTGATCATGCTGTCCTTGCATGTTGCCTGCTATGAATTGCTATCATGTTAGGAAAAGGTTGAAACTGGGAGGTGCTGCACTACTTTGATGTATTACTCTTAGTTATGTGACTTGGACAAGTTATTTAGTTTCATAAGTTCACATTCTTCTTCAGTAAATTAGGGGTAAAAATAGGGCATATATTATTGGCTTATTGTGATGAATAAATTATAAAATAAATGATAGGCACTGCAGTCTTGAGCAGAGCAAATATTCTCAAGTCATAATTAGATGTGGAATACAATTGTACATTTAAACTTATAAAGTCATAAGTAGAGATATTGGTTTATGAATAAACATAGCAGTATGGGAACCAAGATAGACATGGATGGGTGAATAGGGAAAGAAAAATCTCCTGGCCACTGGAAGTGTTCAAGTGGAGACTGGATATTCATTATTTGTAAAAATTAAACCAGGAAATCCTCTGAACTTCTGATTTTATATTTGCAAACTGAGGATAGAATCAGGATACCTAGATGCTGCTTAGCACTTTCAATTAAGGTTTCCTGTCAGGGCAAGGTTGAACATTTTGTGTCTTAAGGAGGCAGCATGCTATGTTAGGAGAATCTTGGACTTTGGCATCACACAGGCTTAAGTTTAAATTCCAGTTCTGCTATTTTACTGTTTGACATTAGGCTAAGTGTTTCATGTCTCTTATCTATTCAAAGAGGATCATAATCTTTAAAAGGATTAAATTACTGTGTGTATAATTAATTTAATCCTTTTAAATATTATGATCTTCTTTGAATAAATAAGTCCCTGATATTTCAGTTGGTAAAGAATCCGCCTGCAATGCAGGAGACCCCAGTTCAATTCCTGGGTTGGGAAAATCTGCTGGAGAAGGGATAAGCTGCCCACTCCAGTATTCTTGGGCTTGCTTTGTGACTCAGCTAGTAAAGAATCTGCCCGCAATGCGGGAGACCTGGGTTCAATCCCTGGGTTGGGAAGATCTTCTGGAAAAGGGAATGACTACCCACTCCAGTATTCTGGCCTGGAGAATTCCATGGACTATATAGTCCATGGGGCTGCAAAGAGTCTGACACAGCTGAGCGACTTTTGCCTTCATTGTGTGTGTGTATTAGTGCACATATATATTTACACACACACACACGGGCATGTTCATATGCTGTCATGTCTGACTCTTTGTGACCATATGGACTGTAGCCTGCCAGGCTCCTCTGCCCATGGAATTTTCCAGGCAAGAACCCTAGGGACTGTAGTCTGCCAGGCTCCTCTGTCCATTGGACTTTCCAGGCAAGAATTCTGGTGTGGGTTGCCATGCCCTCCTCCAAGGGATCTTCCCAACCCAGGGGTCGAACCTGGGTGTCCTGCATTGGAGGCAGATTCTTTACCATCTGAGCCACCAGGGAAGCCCTATATTAGTGTATATATATGCCACACACACATATACATCCATATAGAGAGAGAGAGAAAGAGATGTACTGGCACACAGTGGATAATATTACTATCCTCTCCAACATTTTCTTTTTATTCTGAACACCCTCCTATACATTTCATGTGCCACCTAATGAGGTTCCTACTCTACTTTTCCTCCTTAACCCTCCCATTTTCATTATCAAGAACAAAATGAAGTTTCTATCGAGTGCTCACTGACATTACTCTGGCATCTGAACTATCCGATGTGACATACAAAAAACTTTAATGTGTAGACATGCTAATCAGAAGGGAAATGTCAAATCTGCATACATTTCAAGTGACCCAACAATATTTACCTTCAAGCTAAGTCTCCTATTTTTCTGACAATTGCCTCATTGAGGAAGTGACTCATTCAGCATACCAAGGCTGATTCCATACGAGAACTTTACCTCAGACTGGTTTGCAAGCATCAAAAAGATGAATGTCACTGCCTTACAATTAGTAACAAGCCTAATTTGATTTGACAAATGATGTTGAATTTGAAGGGGTCACTAACCATTAGAGCTGTCGAGGACAAAGAGTGCCTTGAAGGTGGATCACAATGGAATGTTTAAACAGTTTATTATGCAAATTTGCTTTCTACCTGTCAGGAGTGGGTAAAGAATAGAGATAGAGGGCTGGTGGGAAGGCCATGTCCAGAATTGATGACTGTCTGGCACAGTCCTTAGTTGTTGCAGAGATAGTCTTGCAGAGCCTAGATCAAAGACCTGCCACCTTCATTACCCAGGAGGGTTAGATAAGCACAACTTCCACCAGCAGTATAAGATAATTCTTTTCCATCTTCCATGTCAATTTTCCATGGTCATCAAAGCAGGTAAGAGTAAACTGAGTTCAAAGCAAGCATCCCATGGAATGCCAACTCCTGAATTAGTGAATTATCTCTCAAAGAGATTGATGGATCCTCTGGAAGGTGAAACTGACATCATAGAGGGATGTGAACACGTCAGAGTCCAGGGTGTCCCTCTGTCTCTTGTCCCATAGGCCGGCGTTTATCTCTTTAACTGTTCACTCTCCATTTTAACTAAATACTTTATTTTAGTTTTTAATCAAAGTCTCCTTAAGGAAGTCTGTGTCTTCATGTCTGCCACAAACAGTAATTGCATCTAAGTATTTGTTCCATGGGGAGGACCTTCATCATTTGGTGGCTCCACAATCCCACTTTCTCTGTGAGTGTGATGTCACCATGGAGCTGGGAAGGTTTGACCTGGCCCACTCTCTCTCCTGGCTGGGGCTTGAACTGAAGCAGGTTTCCTCACCTGGAACAGAAGAATAGAGACCATAGTATTCCTGTGCAATCCAGTGCATCCCTGTATCTGCAGCAGAGCAGACATCCCAGGTGTTCACCTCCTTCATGATAGTGTTCCCTACACTCAACTTATGATGATCAGATTGGTCCTGGAGGCTCTGTGAGCCATGGTGCAAATATTAGGCACCATCCTATTGGGATAGGAAGCCAGTGGAGAGTTCTGAGCAGTGTCTTATTTTACAACTTGACAATACGCTCTCAGAGGGCCATTGTGAAATCATGTATGTAAAGCACATAGCAGAAGGCCTCTTACCTAATTGGTACACAGTAAATGTTTGCTACCACAGTGATGACCATTAAATTCATAGCCTCTTTACCTTGGCCTTTTCTATATTTTATTTCATTTCTCTTTATTTTGGTGGAAGGGAGAGTACATAATAAATCGAAAGGATGCCCTTGCTCTTGAAAGCCTGATATATACTTATGAATAGTCTAACAAAAACCTAACAGTTCCAGACTACACATGCTTTTAGCAACTGAACCAAAGCCAGATTTCTTGTTTTTAATATCTTCATGGTGGAAGCTAAGAACATTTTGTGACTAAAGGAAAGAAAGTTGAGTGTGACTGGCCTTTGCCCACTAATTCAATCACCAAATACATATGGAAGACCTCCATAAAGTACAGAGGCTTTGAACCAAAAGGTTCTGGATCAAATATGAGCCCTGCTCTTTATTTAATGTGTGACTGTGAGTTTATCATGTAATTTCTCCCAAGTCTATTTCCTCATATTCAAAATTGGAATACTTTAGAAGGGACTTTGTTGGAGGGGTTAAAACGACGAGGAAGAAAAACCCAGCATCTCTTGGTGTGAAAACTCATAGAATATTAGAAATAATTTTTAAATGTGGGCATCCATCATCTTTAGATTTTTAAATGCCCATTATGTGGGCAACCATCATCTTCCTAGATGAACTAATTGCTAAGAAGGAATAATTTAGTTCAAAGTTCTACTACTTTGGAAAATTTAATTTCAACAATTGAGCATCCACTAGTAAAATTACTCTGATAATCCCTGTGAAAGATGTAACCCTGAATAACATCTGGCTCAGTTAGGGACCTTTAGAACAAAGCCCCATCCTGGCAAAGCATGCTGGGAAGCACATTAAAGGGAAATCCAGCTTTCAATCTGGGTTCAGGAATGGGTATCTACACTATCCCATTTCACATGTCCATATCTTTCTTACTTTCATTATCACTAACGCTTTTGCTGCTGCTAAGTCTCATCAGTCATGTCCAACTCTGTGTGACCCCATAGATGGCACCCAACAGGCTCCTCTGTCCCTGGAATTCTCCAGGCAAGAATACTGGAGTGGGTTGCCATTTCCTTCTCCAATGCATGAAAGTGAAAAGTGAAAGTCAAGTCACTCAGTCATGTGTGACGCTTTCCAACCCCATGGACTGTAGCCTACCATGCTCCTCCATCCATGGGATTCTCCAGGCAAGAGTACTGGAGTGGGTTGCCATTGCCTTCTCCCAGTAACCCTTATAATACATCTACAAAGTAAATATTTTTATCTCTCTTTTACAGATGAGAAATGGAGATGCAGTAAGTGGAAAGCACTTATCTAGTGTTTTCCAGGTGGCTAAGAGATAAGTCTGAATTCTTTTGATTTTGATTTTGGCAAAGATGTATAAGAGACCTACTTTGAATCAGATACTGTCATAGGTACTAGAGTTATAAGGGTGGGCAAAACATGCCTGACTGCTTGGAGTTTACATTCAAGATTTGAACTCAGATCTGACCTGCTCTGAAACTTCAATCTTTCATCCAGACCCAGTGCTTCATTGCAACAGTGCTGTGTGGGAAGAGGACCCTGACCCCAATTCAGTGAGTGATGATGGTCCCATTATGCCATTTTTATTCTTTCTGATTTAATCAGAACACTTGGTTAAATTAATATATAGCTTAGTCATGCATATGATCTTTTTTCCCCAAACATTTTTTTCATGGGGCTGTCAGTTTTTCAAACTAGCTTGATTTATACAGATATTTTATCCAGAAATAAATTGAATTAATTTAAAATGCAGAATAGAAAAGACTGCCAGTGTGCTAATAGCTCCATTTCCCTGATTAAGAGGGCTCTCTCCAAGATGGCATAAAGAAAAAAGCCCTCATTGGCCTAAAATTCATTTGGATGATGGTCCTAGAAGAGAGATTCTAGAAGAACACTATCCTATCTGAAAAATAGAAACCTACCCCAAGTCCTGTTGCCAGACTGATTTTCAAAAATATTACTTTGCACACGCACTTTGGTCAAAAGCTTTTGTGGTTTTTCTATGCTTGCAGAATAAAAATTCCAAATCCCTAAAGTTGTCATTCAAAGTCACAAATTTTTCTCAAACTTCTTTAGTCTTATCCCTCACCCTGCCACTTTCCCAAATTTAGGGAGGTGAAGATTGGAATTCGAGGCCCCCACTGTTATATAGTAGAGGTGTTACCTTAATCAAGTCACTTTGCCCCTCAGAGTTTGCTTTATCTTTATCTATTCTTTAAAAGGAGATAATGGAATTTGTTCTCTTCTCCCCTTAGATCTGAGGAGGAGCTCAAGTAAGACAAAAAATTTTATAAACAATAAAGTACAATATGCAAACCACCTTGTAATATCTTTGCTCCGTCCACAATGATCAATTCTTCTTCCCATATATAACCATACACATTTCTGTTACGTGTCCTTTCTCCCTTTCTGCCACATGCATGCCCCCTCCTCTCTGGCTGTCTAAATAAGGGCTTGTCTTTCTTCAGAAGCTTGATCCTAAAAGAAATTAGTTGTTTAACCATCCTAGCCCTCAAGAGAATCTCCTCCTCTATTGACCTGCCATGGTTTCATGCACTTAGGACTTGATCTTTGCTGCCTTTTTGCTGTCATTCTTCAATGTCTCACCAATTAGCTTGTAAACCCCCTAGGAGAGATTGAATTTTGCAGTAATCTGTGTTATTGCATAAAATATGAATTAGATTCAACTAATATTTATTGCATGCCTACAACATGCCTGCTCTGCGTCAAGGGCAATGGTTTGCTTCCTCACTATCTCCTTTACTCCTAAGACAGATATTACCCTTATTCACCATTTACACATACAGAGATGAAGATTCAGAGGAGCTAACTCTTCATTGTTCTGCATCTCATAGCTAGTACATGGCAGGGCTGAAACCTGATTCCAGCGCAGATTTCAAAGCCCATGTTCTTTTCACCAAAATATGCCGTCTCCTTTATGAAGTGTCGACTGATGCCCACGCTAATCGTGATGATGGTAGGTAACTGGGGCATCAAATGGGGTCTCTAGTAGCTCAGAGCAGTAACCATCTGGACCTGATTATAACTGACCATACGGATTCATATCTGACTATTCATCCTACAAATATATGTTTCTCTGGCTTTTGTTTTTTATATAGGTTAAGCATATAAAAGTACAGGAAATGATATGGAATAACATCTGTAATTCAAAACTTAAATGCCCTTATCATTACAATTTTAGCTATTTTTAACTCCTCATGCTCCAGTTTCCTCATATGAAACGTGAGAATAGAATTACCAGTCCCACAGGATAGTGCCAAGATCAGTTGAGATGTATAAACAGAAATCTGTGTTAGTAGTTGTTATAATAATAGTGGGAAATGAGCAGGAGTGCTATCCAGTAACAGCTAGTTAATCCTAATTTATTGTGTGTGCCAACATCAGGTAAATATTCTCCTTGTAAAATCTCTGAATAGAGAATAATCTAGGCAATTAAGAGTTCACAGAAATTTGTATGGAGATAAAAATGATTCAATAATTATGAAAAACCAAAGTCTTCATAGAAATTTTTATGTATTTTTTAAAGCCTGCACTCTAATATGCTTTCTGCTACTAGAGAATTTCTACCATAAGTTTATATATTGTCTAGGAGGATAAAGGGACCATTTCTGAGTGGGTTTGTGTCAAATATACTTATATATTTAATGCTACTAAGTACACGCCCATATATGTGCTATTGACAGAATGGGGCAAGAGAGACAGCTTTCATCAGCTAGCTCTGGCTGCTATAATAAAATACCACAAACTATGTGGCTTAAACAACATAAGTTTATGTCTCACCATTCTGGAAGGTGGAAGTCCAGGATCAATGTGCCAGGTGATCTGGTTCCTGAATTCTAGTCTTCTTGCTGTGTTTCAGCACTGGCTCCCTGATCTTTACTTCTAAGGACACTAACCTCATTCTGAGGACTTCATCTTCAAGACCTAATCTAAATCTAACAAATTCCCAAAGGCCCCATCTCTATCACATTGGGCATTAGGGTTTCAACAGATGAATTTGGGTGAGGTGTAAGACACACATTCAGTCCATAGCACTGTGTAAGGTGAAGTCACAGACAAGTGATATATTCTCTCTGCCATCAAAATAACTTCTCTTCCAATGAGTTGTCAGTTTTGTGTCTGGAAGGCAAAGGATGGAGACTAATGGAATTAGAAAGGGAGAAGCATTCTAGGGGACTAGGAAGATATGTCTCTGTTGCAATACATGAATGAATTACTATATAATTTAAATAATTCCATTGAATTGGAACTGCTAGGATTTCCAAACTAGATTTCCCTCTACTATATGGACAGGACCTCATCAATCTTATCCCCCAGTGTCTATGTGGGTCTATTTCCTAAAATCACACAAATCTTAGACTTGTAATCTTTGGTAATGTAATGTCACAAAGAAATTGCTTTTCTCCTGTTAACTATTCAGTTCAGTCATCTTCATATATGTTTACTCTTTACTAGTCACTTGTGTTATTTCATTTTCTTCTGTTTTGCATTTCCTGTGGAATATCAATGTCTTTTTACTAGTTTCTAAGAATTCATTTATAACTAAGGATGTTAACCAATTGTCATGTAGTGCAAATGAAATATATTTTATTGCCATTAATTTGCTATGGTATTTTGTTTTTTGGTTGTGTATTAAAATATAATCATGTAGTGTTATAAAACAAAAGAAAGAAAAAAATCTTACATAAAACTCTAATATATGAATAGCAGAAGTAGAGTATATCCAGTTTAAATGAAGATTCAGGGACCAGACCCTTTTCTTGGCCTCTGTAGTAGTCTACTCGGGCTGCCATAACAGAATACCATGGACTGGGTGGTTTAAACAACAGACATTTATTTCCTGATAATTCTAGAGCCTGGACAAGCAAGCTCAAGGCACCAACAGTGTTGGTTTCTGATGAGAGTTCTCTCCTTCCCTTGACAGTGGTTACTTTCTCCCTGTGAATTCTCATGACCTTTCCTGATGTCTCTTCCTGGTATAAGGACACCAGTCTTAGGACTTCCCTGGTGGCTCAGATGGTAAAGCATCTGTCTACAATGTGAGAGACCTGGGTTCGATCCCTGGGTTGGGAAGATTCCCTGGAGAAGGAAATGGCAACACACTCCAGTACTCTTGCCTTGAAAATCCCATGGACAGAGGAGCTTGGTGAAGGCTACTATCCATGGGGTCGCAAAGAGTCAGGCACGACTGAGCTACTTCACTCACTTAGTGAATTAGGACCCCATCCATATGACCATATTTAACCTTAATACCCTCCTCAAAGGCCCTCTCCTCAAATACAGTCATACTGGACGTTAGAGCTTTAACATACAAATTTTGGAGAGATGCCATTCAGTTCATCTCCCTTACTCTTTACATAGTCTGTAAGGCATTTTTAAGAAACCCTAATAGTTTATGGAGAAAAGTATGAAAATCATTGGTCTACATCATCAATGGCTCACCTATATCACTCAAACATTTTAGAATATTACAGGGGATTGACCAGTGTTTCTCATTGGTTTGTATTTATTTCTTCTTACTAGAATTAAGTCAACAATGACTAGAAAGCAGTTTAAGTAAATGGGATCTTGTTAGCAGGAAATCATTCACTTAACTAAATGCACCTATTTCCAAGGACATTTTCTCTGGATTTGGCCAGATCCACACAGATTTTAGACTCTACAGTGTTGAGCTTTTCCGTGCTGTGTGCAGCAGCCAACAAATGCCTTGTGTGCATTTAAAAAGGGGCAAACAAGAGTCTACTTTAGCTTCCTTTCTAGATGCTTATGTAAAACTCTTTGATTGGCTGGGAAAAAATACTAAACATATATCCTGAATTATCTTTAGTGTTATCAGACACTGAAATTACCTTTAGTATTATCAGACACTATAAACGATATATAAACTACTCTATGTAGCAGATGATAAAAAGAAATTTATAAGAAAGAATCATTATGACCTTCAAAGTTACAAAATTTGTAGTAGCAGAATTAAATCTGTAGTAACCAAGATTAAACTTCAGATTTTTGATCCAAAGCTACCGTCTTTCCACTAAATCACACAACCAATAGAAAAGACATTGCTGTGTATTTTTATAGCTAGACCACAACTAGAAATCATGTGGCTTTCTATATGATTTGCATAAGAAAATTAAAACTTTAATGGGGTAGAAAGGAAATACTAAACCAAATTTATAAACTGATCTCTATTTTATAAATTCATTGGTAAATGTAACCTTCTTTCTTAATAGAAAAGTTCTTGTTTTTTCTCAAAATGACATCAGTGCCAACTCTGAATTCCATTAAGTGTTAATGAAAAGCTATAGAGAAAGTGTTTTCAAATTCATACATGCATGAGAAAATTACAGAGATCTGGATATATGCCAGAACCTCAAAGACAGGGCAAACCTGGTGTCATTTCCAAAGATGATAAATAAGTACATCCCAGGAAATTAAGATGTTTATGTATGACTTTATCCCTAGCAGGAGAACTGGTCATAAACAGATTTCTTGTTAGCATGTGAGAAAAGCAAAGTGATCACATGGAGTCATCATGGATTCACTTGGGAAAGAGTCTACCAAACAAACCTCATAAAGTTAATATGACATTTAAAGTTAATATGACATTATCATTGACAAGTAACAGAATGTCACAAAATCTGTAATGCAGCAAAGTCTAGTAGCACATAACAAAATCTCTCCTGATATCCTTATGGACAAAATGAGGTAGTTAGCATTAGCTGTAATACTGAATAATAGTTGGTAGAAAAATTATAATTATTGATGTTAATTCTTTGCTACCATAACCGCTAGGTCAATGGACCTTGTTTTCCTGGGAATGAAGAGAGACAGCAACGAAGGGGAAGAGCCTTTGAAAACAGAAAAATGTAGAATGAAACTAGCAGCATCAGGAGCTACATGCAAAGAGTGGTATGTCCATTCAGTACAGTCCATTGTCAAGAACCAGAGAAATAATATCTTTGAGGACTGGGCAGTTCTGTAGCTTCAGAAGCATAGAATGGAGAAGGCAAGTGATTCCACTCCAATTATAAGTCCTTCCAGGAATCCCACTCAGAAATAAAGTAACCAACACAGTATTGTAAAGTAAAATAAAGTAAAAATAAAAATTTAATAATAAAAAAAAATAATAAAGTACAAGAGACAAAAGCAGGTTACACTGTCGCCCCTCTCACCAGGGGAAAGCTGCTGCAGGATTAAACAGAAAAGCTAACTCTGTGTAATAGACACTGTGCTCAACAAGATCACCAGTCACCTACACATTATTAAAGTTTCCATTCTCCACCTTTATTGGTGTATCAGCAACATCCTCTATGCACTACAAGCTTGTGTTGGTTTTCAGGACAGCAACCTCCGTGGCCACTCTTTGTCATTCTCCTTCACTCATTTCCCCTTATCTTAATATTGAGGTAGCCCAGAAGCAACTCCTTCATTGTCTTCCTTTCTTTATGTGCACTCACTATCCTAGAGAACTCATCCAATTTCCTGGTTTGAAATTCCATCTATATTTTGACATCCCAAAGTATTATCTCTAGCCCAAACCTCTCTCCTGAAATCGAGATTCATACATCCAAATTCTTACTCGACATCTCCACTTTCATGTCTAGTAGAGATTAAGTCCAAAATTAAACTGTTTTCCCTCTGAAACTCTCTCCATCCACAGTCTTTTCCATCTCAATTTCTAGCAACTTACTCCTTCCAGTTGCTGAGGCTAAAACTCTTGGAATCATTCTTGACTCCTCTCTTTCTTCCTTGCATACACAGTCTGCCAGGAAATTCTATTAGATCTATTTTCAGAATACATCTAGAATCTGGTTGGTTCTTGTTACTGCTACTATTTCAGGCCAAAGTACTGAAACTTTCCCCTGAACTCTTAAAACAACTTCGTAATAGATCTTCCTACATCTAACCTTGTTTCCCTGCAATATGTTCTAAGGAAAAGTGCCACAGTGATTCATTTAAAATTTCAAGATCATTTCATTGCAATCTTCCAAACCTGCCAGTAGCTCTCAATTTCACTCAGAGTAAAAGCCAAAGTCACTCAATGCTTACCAAACCCACTATTACCTAGTTTTCTGTTAATTCTCTGTCCTTTACTACTCCCCCATTGGTGACCCTGCTCCTTGCTGCTTCTCAAAGATGCTGGACTCACTCCCAGCTCAGAGTCTACCTGGAATTCTATTACTTCTGCCTGGAATTCTCTTACCCCCAATAACCATGTGATTCAATTCTCATTTCTGTCAAAAAGTTATTCAAATTTCACCGCCTCCTGGAGGTTCTCCTTGTACAGTTTGCTTAGTACAACAATCTGTCTACCCACTCCATGAAACTCTCATCTCTTACACTTCTATTTTCCTTTTTTCATTGTAATTATGATCTCACAATTTACCTAATTTACTTGTTGGTTGGTTTTAATGTTTATTATCTATTTCTCTCTGCTAGAACAGTAACTCCATGAAGACAAAGTCTTTTGTCCATTTTCTCATTGATATACTTCAAACATGTAAAAGTGTACTTGGAACATAGCAGTCAATAAATATTTGTTGAACTAATGCAGTTTAGAACCTTCCCCACATTCACCTTTTCCCTGTATCCTAGACAATGAGAGCTCTGCATTCTCCTGTGAAGACAGAGAAGCTTCTGCTACTGAAGAAATACAAGCAAAAGGACCAAAATCTGAGAACAGGGGAGATCTGGACCAGGTGCCAGATGAGAGGATCAGAAAAGCCCTTTACCCATTTGACCAGGAAGTGCCAATTCTCTTTCTTCATCTTAAAGTTCTAGAAGTTCAGTTCAGTTCAGTCGCTCAGTCATGTCCGACTCTTTGCAACCCCATGAATCGCAGCACGCCAGGCCTCCCTGTCCATCACCAACTCCTGGAGTTCACTCAGAGCCACGTCCATCAAGTCAGTGATGCAATCCAGCCATCTCATCCTCGGTCATCCCCTTCTCCTCCTGCCCCCAATCCCTCCCAGCATCAAAGTCTTCTCCAATGAGTCAACTCTTCGCATGAGGTGGCCAAAGTACTGGAGTTTCAGCTTTAGCATCATTCCTTCCAAAGAAATCCCAGGGTTGATCTCGTTTAGAATGGACTGGTCCCTTGCAGTCCAAGGGACTCTCAAGAGTCTTCTCCAATACCACAGTTCAAAAGCATCAATTCTTTGGTGCTCAGCCTTCTTCAGAGTCCAACTCTCACATCCATACATGACCACAGGAAAAACCATAGCCTTGACTAGATGGAGCTTAGTCGGCAAAGTAATGTCTCTGCTTTTGAATATGATATCTAGGTTGGTCATAGTGTTCCTTCCAAGGAGTAAGCGTCTTTTAATTTCATGGCTGCAATCACCATCTGCAGTGATTTTGGAGCCCCAAAAAATAAAGTCTGACACTGTTTCCCCATCTATTTCCCATGAAGTGATGGGACCGGATGCCATGATTTTCATTTTCTGAATGTTGAGCTTTAAGCCAACTTTTTCACTCTCCTCTTTCACTTTCATCAAGAGGCTTTTCATTTCCTCTTCACTTTCTGCCATAAGGGTGATGTCATCTGCATCTCTGAGGTTATTATTTCTCCCAGCAATCTTGATTCCAGCTTGTGTTTCTTCCAGTCCAGCATTTCTCATGATGTACTCTGCATAGAAGTTAAATAAGCAGGGTGACAATACACAGCCTCGATGTACTCCTTTTCCTATTTGGAACCAGTCTGTTGTTCCATGTCCAGTTATAACTGTTGCTTCCTGACCTGCATACAGATTTCTCAAGAGGCAGGTTAGGTGGTCTGGTATTCCCATCTCTTTCAGAATTGTCCACAGTTTCTTGTGATCCACACAGTCAAAGGCTTTGGCATAGTCAATCAAGAAGAAATAGATGTTTTTCTGGAACTCTCTTGCTTTTTCCATGATCCAGCAGATGTTGGCAATTTGATCTCTGGTTCCTCTGCCTTTTCTAAAACCAGCTGGAACAACTGGAAGTTCACGGTTCACGTATTGCTGAAGCTTGGCTTGGAGAATTTTGAGCATTACTTTACTAGCGTGTGAGATGAGTGCAATTGTGTGGTAGTTTGAGCATTCTTTGGCATTGCCTTCCTTTGGGATTGGAATGAAAATGGGCCTTTTCCAGTCCTGTGGCCACTGCTGAGTTTTCCAAATTTGCTGGCATATTGAGTGCAGCACTTTCACACCATCATCTTTCAGGATTTGAAACAGCTCTACTGGAATTCCATCACCTCCACTAGCTTTGTTCATAGTGATGCTTTCTAAGGCCCACTTGACTTCACATTCCAGGATGTGTGGCTCTAGATGAGTGATCACACCATCGTGATTATCCAGGTCATGAAGATCCTTTTTGTATAGTTCTTCTGTGTATTCTTCCCACCTCTTCTTAATATCTTCTGCTTTTGTTAGGTCCATACCATTTCTGTCCTTAATTGAGCCCATCTTTGCATGAAATATTCCCTTGGTATTTCTTGAAGAGAATCTTCTTGAAGAGATCTCTAGTCTTTCCCATTCTGTTCAAGGTATTGATATAATGGCTGGTTGTCTCTTCCTTGGTTTGGAGGTCAAGGACCCCTACTCTTCTAAGTGATTCACACTCTTTTCCACTAACTGGGATAAAGTAAAGACCCAACCAGTTTTGCCAGAATAAAGGAGAGATGATAGATTGATGTCAACCTATTACCATTCAGTTTTACTCCCATTAAGGGTAGTTGGCACAATGGTACAGGATGGTCTAAAAAATCTGTCAAGGTCACATGATTCCCTCCAGAACTCCTAAAAGTTCCTTCTATCTGTATGAACCTAACTATGACTTCCCCTGTTTTCTTCTCCCCATATTGGTAATATCCCTAACTACTTTTCTTTTGGATGTCCCTTAGGCAGTGACCTTTTCTCCAGCCACCCAAATCATCCCTAAATCATACCAGTTATCTGAAATTCTACCTTGTCAGATTTGTTCCATATTCAGCCCCAGCTGAATGAAAATGATAATTTCCTTAGGAATGACAACCTAGAAGAAATATTTCAATGGTTTTTACTATCTTCTTTATTTGGCTCAAATTTATTCAACATATTCTCTCAATGGCTTGAATAATTACATGACAACATGCTTGTCAAATTTGCAGGTGACAAACAGCTAGTATAAATAGCTATTATTTTAAATGATATACTCAAGAATCCAGAATAACTCAAGCAATTTAAGAAAAGATGATAATAAAGTGGCAATTCATAGAGGTGACTAGGCCAACATCTGATACACAGAAGGCATTCTATAAATGCTTGTAGTTGTATACAGAGGTTATAAAAACCAATAATAGATGCATAGGTTTATTGGATGATAAATGCCATAACAGTCAGTTCTGTGACAAAATGGGGTATTGCTAGTGAGAGCACATCAACAATTATTGTGTTGATTTGTGGAATTCACATTTTTCAACTAATGTTGACAAATTTGAGTGATACCTGAGAAAAATGATTGTGAAACTGAAATATTATACACTGATTTATTCATTCATTATGTAGTCTGGAATGCCTATTCTTTAAAAGCCTTGGGCTAGTCATTAAGGATACAGACTGTTTCCTTAGCTATATGTAAAGCTAAAAAAACTGAATATATAACTCATTATTTTGCCATTGTTATTAATATTAAAATAAAATGTTTTAGCATTCTTTAATAATACATATAAATAGTGACATAATATTAATCATAAATTGACATGATTTTGAGCAAACTTCAGGAGATAGTGAATGACAGGAAAGCCTGGTATGCTGTCATTCATGGGGTTGCAGAGTTGATCACAACTGAACAACAACAAAAATCATATAATATTGCTACTGTAATAAATACAATAATATATTATGATATAATCTTATATGTCATACTAATAAAATAATTTTATTTTACCCCATGTTATTGATTAATAATAGTAACAGGAGATGCTGGAGACAAGGATTTGATCCCTGGGTCAGGAAGATCCCCTGGAGGAGGGCATGGCAACCCACTCCAGTATTCTTGCCTGAGAATTCCATGGACAGAGAGGCCTGGTGGACTACAGTCCATAGGACGGCAAAGAGCTGGACACAACTAAGAAACTTAGCATGCACATACTTAATAAATACTTTTTGACATGCCAATCTTTCCCTTATCACAATTCCACTGGAAGCTAGGACACAATTTCTATGACAGCAAGTGTCCTTAAAGTCTTTAAAATAAGAAAAAATACTCTAAATATGGAATCCTTTTGAAATGTTGCACTTTTCCACAATCATTATACTTTTCTTGTTCACACCTTGCTGCTACTGCTACTGCTAAGTCGCTTCAGTTATGTCTGACTCTCTGCGACCCAATAGACAGCAGCCCACCAGGCTCTGCCGTCCCTGGGATTCTCCAGGCAAGAACACTGGAGTGGGTTGCCATTTCCTTCTCCAATGCATGAAAGTGAAAAGTGAAAGTGCAGTCGCTCAGTCGTGTCCAACACTCAGTGATCCCATGGACTGCAGTCCACCAGGCTCCTCCGTCAATGAGATTTTCCAGGCAAGAGTACTGGAGTGGAGCGCCTTTGCCTTCTCCTTATTTGATGTTAATTCTTTAGTATGTGCCTTTACTGAGTTTTTCTAAAGCATTCAACATACTTTTATTGAAACAAAAGCTACCTTTCTTTTTAAGTATTATTTTATTGTTGTTGTTGCTTAGTTGCTGAGTCATGTCTGACTCTTTGGTGACCCCAAGGATTATACCCTGACAGATTCCTCTGTCCAAGGAATTTCCTAGGCAATTATACTAGAGCGGGTTACCATTTCCTTCTTCAGGGGATCTTCATGGACCAGGGATCAAACCTGGGTCTCCTGCATTACAAGGGGATTCTTTACCACTGATCCAAAAGGGAAGCCCCTAATATTTTATTAGCTTGCATAATATTTACTCAAATTATATATATATAGTGAGAACTCTGGGCTTCCCAGGTGGTGCTAGTGGTAAAAACCCACTGCCAATGCAGGTGACATTTATAGATGTGGGTTCCATCTTTGGGTTGGGAAGATCCCCTAGAGGAGGGTATGGTAACCCATTACAGTATTCTTGCCTGGAAAATCCCATGGACAGAGCAGCCTGGTGGGCTACAGTCCATAGCATCACAAAGAGTCAGACATGACTGAAGCAACTTAGCACACACACACAGTGAGAATTCCAATGGTATAAGGAATTTGGTAACCAACGCAAGTGACTCTGCAAACATATATGTCAGTGATTGGAGCAGAAGTACAATTGGATACCAGAGTACTGCCTACTGGCCACAAGTATGCTGTAGAATCCATTACAATGCTTTACTATGGAGAGTGAGAAATGGACTATTTCCTGCCACATCAGTAAACAAAGGATGTCACAAGTCATCAGTGATTGCAACCCCTGCTGATGGTGAGCTGGTAAGCCATGAAGAAACTCAGGAAGGAAAGAATACTTGCCAAGAAAGAACACTTGCAGCAGTCAGACTGCAGCCACTCCCCATGGTGAGCCCTGAGGAAACTCAGGATATGAAGACACAGGATACTGGCCCCAGATAGGTGAGGTGCCTATCGAAGGAATGATTTCAGTGAGCCAAGACTCTTGCATCTTCTCATACATAGAAAAGCACTAAATTTCGTAACTTGAGATATCTGGTTTTCCTCTAATTAACAATAATCTTTTGACATTCAGACTACCTGCTTTTTGTTGCAAAACTTCTGTATCACCTGACTCCCACCTACCACCCTCACCTCCTCAAAGCATTTCTCTCAGGGTTACTTAATATCCTGCTTACAAAACTTGAAGTCCTAAAATTTCCCACTGAATAAAATTTCACTCTCAACTTTCAGGATGTACATATTTTTAAATCAGGAAGAGGAAGAACAGCATTTAATTGCCCAAGTTGATTAATCTAGCCAAATAGTTAAGTGGAAGTGGAGTAAGATAAATAATAACTGAACACTAAACCCACTTTCATATAGCTTTCATATAATGGGTTTCATAAACCCACTTTCAGAGTTTTCTCTCTAGAAAATGCACTCAAAATTTCAGTCTCCTCCTTAAATTGCTTTAACAGTCCCCATGTAAAGTGAAGCTCCATGGACAAAACAGTGAGAGACAAAACTTAGCTTATCCAAGAAAGATTCCCTTCAGGTTATCTTTTCCTGAGTTCTGAATAGTTTATGTTAAAATAATTAATTATAGGAACAATCAGCATCTAGGTGACGTTTCCTGCTCCAAGGAGCATTTAGTTCTGCCTCTGGCAGTGGCTAGGGGCACTCTCAGTGACGACTTCACCTCAGGTCATTTATAGTGATTGAGTCTCTAGAGAGCCTATTTCTGGCTCTCTGTCCCAGAGAGTAGAGGCCTTTGAGTTCCCAATTTAATAAGTGATTTACTGTGACTCCCCATCCACAGTGGGCTTTGGACCTCACATCCCAACCTCTTAGCTGCTTCTGCCTGAATTGGCAGATGTTCCTGGATGACCAGGGGTTCCACCTGCCAGATTCACCCCTCTGAGTTATGAGACAGTCTACAGATTAACTTTTCCTTTATCAATATCAATGTTTTCATTCACACGTATGTTTCATTATTGCATGCATGCTCTACCCTGGGTCTGGTGCTAAGTCCTGAGGATACAGAAAAGACACAGAAGAATGTCTGGATTCAATGAACTGCTAAAGGGCTTTCTGAAGGTGTTTTAATTTCTAAGAACCCCTCATGATCCAGCCTGCCTGTTGTACAGTCTCCTGCCATCCTTAGCCCCTGCTATAATTTACCTTCAGGGGACTGATTATAACTTTATATATATATATATATATATATATACTATTTGTTAAGCATCTATTTCTGCCATTAGACTGCAATGCCATGATGGCCATTACTGTGCCTACTGTATAATCTATTAATTATTGCTAAAGATATAAAAAGGAATGAATGATTAATCACTGGAGGCTAGTGGATCTAATAGGATGTGGTAGGAAATAATATTGGAAAGGTAGATGGGGCAGTTTGTGAGGAGCCTTGAATGACCTGCTAGGTCATTATGGCTTTAAAGCTTAAATAGTGAGGAAGCACAGGAAACTGAGATAACAGCATATACAAAGGCAAGAAGACGTTCAGCCCAGATCTGAGTAGAACAGCAAGTAATCCTATTTGTTTAAAAGAAGATAGCATGGTGTTACCTCAGTTCACTGACTCAAAAAAGAATAAAGGGGATCACCCAGTTTCTTCTTATGTCACATTCAGCTCCCAGATTTGGAGAACTGTTTTGCATCCTCCTGACTTTAATAAGAAGTTCTTCAAGGGAAGCACAATAGCACTGATTGGGATCAAATCTCTGGGCAGAGTTCCATCTCCTAAACCAATCCTGGGAGGCAGGAGCACTTCAGCAATGAAATATACTGATTGTCAAGGACATTTCAGGATCATCAGAGTAGATATGAATGTTGATTGGCATGATCTTAAATGGGGTAACAGGGAGAGAACCCAGAGGAAGAGCTGGAGCATGTGAATAGAAATCAGTGATTCCCTTGCTTGGCTGACTCTCCCACGGCAGGATCTCAGAGGGTGGCAGGAGATTTGCTCATTCATCCAGCAAATGTATACTGAACACCCACAAGGTGTCAAGGTACTGCCTACACTAGACCCTAGGGATACAAGGTTGAGGGAGTGGCCAGGGCTGTTCACGGTCTAGTTGGGGAGAATGGCGAGGATCGGGCATTTAGATAAAGTATGGTAAGTGTTCTGCTCCTAATAAGAACAAAATGTGAGTCCAGAGCAGTGGTCTCTAATGCAGCAGTAGGTTCAGGAAAAGTTTCTGGGAGGAAAATAATTCCTAAGTTAGATGTTAAGCCTAAGCCCAGGTTAACCCAGTTGGAGGGAAATGTTATTGGTCACAATTTTTAGATGCATGAAAAATAAAAATTAATGCTACAGAAAGTAGTTTACCATTATTGCTTCTCTTCTTCTTCCCCCGCCACTTACCCCTGCTCCTTCTATTCTTCTTTCACTTTTGTTGTTGTTGTTCCGTTGCTAAGTCATGTCCAACTCTTTGAAACCCCATGGACTGCAGCATCCCAGGCTTCCCTGTCCTTCACTGCCTCCTGGAGTTTGCTCAAACTCACGTCCTTGGAGTCGATGATGCCATACAATCATCTCATCCTCTGTCTCCCTCTTTTCCTCACGCCTTTAATCTTTCCCAGCATCAGGGTCTTTTACAATGAATCAGCTCTTCACATCAGGTAGCCAAAATATTGGACCTTCAGCATCAGTCCTTCCAGTGAAGTCAGGGTTGATTACCTTTACGATTGACTGGTTTGATCCCCTTGCTATGATTATTACTATTATCAACAACAATAGTAATAAGACCTAACATTTTGAGCAGGTACCATGAGCCGGGCATTGTTTCAATCATACTGTATGTTATGTTTAATCTTTGCAAGCACTATTTGAAGTAGGCATTATTGTTAGCCAATTTTAGAGATGAAGAAACTGATGTAAAGAAGTTATTTGGCTGGAGTAAGGTTATATAACTAATAACTAAGGTAGAGAGTATTTGGACTCAGTCTCTCTGACCTTGAAGCTTCTACTGTTGCTGTCTTTGTCAGAAAATTAGAGACAATGCCTGTTCCTTCCTACTTGTGTCACAAGTCCCTGAGCCAAATTATGATTGACAGAACCTAAATTATATGCCTAGGTCTTAGCTACAGAGGGGGTTGAAATGAATTGATGATATCTCATCCCCTACACAGTAAAACAGTCTGTCCCACAATGATCTCAAAGTGGAAGTTTCCCTATACTTAGAAAAAGGTCCTATTGATAGATACACAATGACAGGGATGAAAAATATTCCAGGCACAGGAAGACATTTGCAAAGACATAGAAGCAATAAAGAGCAAAGATATTTCAACAAACTGCAGTTAGTTGCTATCAACAGCACTTAGAATGAAAGTCTGGGGTGAGTATGCAAAGGGGATACAAATGCAGAAGCCTCAGATCCTCAAAGGCCTCATACACCATGGTGAAGGCACTACATTTTATCTCCAGGGCAATGAAGTAAGGAGTTTTAAGTAAAGGAATGATGCAATCACATTTGCAACTGGAAAGATTTCACTGAATGCAGAGAATGAAGGTAAGGAGAATGTTACCAATATCCAGAGCATGACCATGTAATTTGTTATGTCCAAAGGGGGATCAATTAAAGTGTGAAGGGGAGTGCACCTATTCATACTAGAAAACAGGCATTTACTGTCACCGCATTAAGTAAACAGAGGGGTAAGAGGAAAAGATTGAAAGAAAAGAAATAAATTTTTTGCAGAATAGTTTCACCAAGAAAAGACCTAGACTTTTAAAAACATCTCATTTCCTACTCATAATGGAATGGTTTTATTTACCCCATTTTGAACGGAAACGAATTCCTTGAGATTAAATTAGTTGTCCAGGATCACAGTGGTAGGAAACCAAAAACTCAAACTCCAATCCAGTTCAGCCAGACCTGAAAGCATGACCTCTATCCAATTCTCTTACCCCTTTCTTACCCCACATACAAAGACTACTGCCCATCTGCTATAAACTAGAATGATGATTAAAAACATGTCTTTTGGAGACAGACAAGCCTAGATTTGAAGACTGGTTATGCCACCACATACACATGGACAATACCAAGAAGGCCAAAAAAGTCTTTTAATCTAAGTCTGTTCCTTCTTCTGTAAAATAGGAACACTAATATTATGTACTTCAAGGTTTGTGGTTAGAATTAAACAGAGTATACAAAGTGCTTGAATACACAAAGTATTCAATATATAACAGCTTTTATATTACTAATACTTGATATATTCAGTTCAGTTGCTCAGTCATCTGTCTCTTTGTGACTCCATTGATTGCAGCGCACCAGGCCTCCCTGTCCATCGCCAACACCCAGAGTTTACTCAAACTCATGTCCATTGAGTTGGTGATGCCATGCAACCATCTCAATCTCTATTGCCCCCTTCTCCTCCTGCCTTCAATCTTTCCTAGCATCAGGGTCTTTTCCAACGAGTCAGTTCTTCACATCAGGTGGCCAAAATATTAGAGTCTCAGCTTCAGCATCAGTCCTTCCAATGAATATCCAGGACTGATATACTAGCTGGAACAAAATAAAGGATCAGTGACTATAAAGCAAGAGGCTGTTTCTTTAACCAAAGCTGAGACTATTTTAGTTTGGCTTATTATTGAGAATTAGAGCAAGACCAAGTCAACTGGTAGAAGGATCTTTGGGCCCAGTAAGTTATGGGATCCAACATCTGTTGGATCATTGAAAAAGCAAGAGTGTTCCAGGAAAACATCTACTTCTGCTTTATTGACTACACCAAAGCCTTCGACTGTGTGGATCACAACAAACTATGGAAAATTCTTAATGAGATGGGAATACCAGACCACCTTATCTGCCTCATGAGAAATCTATATGCAGGTAGAGAAGCAACAGTTAGAAACAGACATGGAACAACAGACTGGTTCCAAATTGGGAAAGATGTCAAGGCTATATATTGTCACTCTGCTCATTTAACTTATATGCAGAGTACGTTATGCGAAATGCCATGCTGGATGAAGCACAAACTGGAATCAAGATTGCCAGGAGAAATATCAATAACCTCATATATACAGATGACACCACCCTTATGGCAGAAAGTGAAGAAGAATTAGAGAGTCTCTTAAGGAAAGTAAAAGAGTTGGCTTAAAACTCAACATTCAAAAAACTAAGATCACGGCATCTGGTCCCATCACTTCATGCCAAACAGATGGGGAAACAATGTAAACAGTGAGAGACTTTATTTTGGGGGGTTCCAAAATCACTGCAGATGGTGATTGCAGCCATGAAATTAAAAGACGCTTACTCCTTGGAAAGAAAGTTATGACCAACCTAGATAGCATATTCAAAAGCAGAGACATTACTCTGCCAACAAAGTCCATCTTGTCAAAGGTATGGTTTTTCCAGTAGTCATGTATGGATGTGAGAGTTGCACCATAAAGAAAGCTGAGCACTAAAGAATTAACGCTTTTGAACTGTGGTGTTGGAGAAGACTCTTGAGAGTCCTTTGGACTGCATTGAGATCCAACCAATACATCCTAAAGGAAATCAGTCCTGAATATTCATTGGAAGGCCTGATGTTGAATCTGAAACTCCGATACTTTGGCCACCTGATGTGAAGAATTGACCCATTGGGAAAGACCCTGATGCTGGGAAAGATTGAGGGCAGGAGGAGAAGGGGACAACAGAGGATGAGGTAGTTGGATGGCATTACCGACTCGATGGACATGAGTTTGAGCAAGCTCTAGGAGTTGGTGATGGACAGGGAATCCTGGTGTGCTGCAGCCCAAGGGGTTGTGAAGAGTCGGACACGACTGAACAACTGAACTGAACTGAAGGTATGAGAGGGTCAACCTGAGGAGAACCAAAGGGAAATGATGTGGAGGCTCATACACACTGCTTTATCCATAGAACACTTGGCCAATCAGCTCAGTTAAGCTCAGTCGCTCAGTCATGTCTGACTCTTTGCAACCCCATGCAGCACTCCAGGCCTCCCTGTGCATCACCAATGCCCAGAGTTCACCCAAACTCATATCCATCGAGTCAGTGATGCCATCCAGCCATCTCATCCTCTGTTGTCCCCTTCTCCTGCTGCCCCCAATCCCTCCCAGCATCAGAGTCTTTTCCAATGAGTCAACTCTTCGCATGAGGGGGCCAAAGTACTGGAGTTTCAGCTTTAGCATCAGTCCTTCCAAAGAACACCCAGGACTGATCTCCTTCAGAATGGACTGGTTGGATCTCCTTGCAGTCCAAGGGACTCTCAAGAGTCTTCTCCAACACCACAGTTCAAAAGCATCAGATCTTCAGTGCTCAGCTTTCTTCACGGTCCAACTCTCACATCCATACATGACCACAGGAAAAACCATAGCCTTGGCTAGACAGACCTTTGTTGGCAAAGTAATATCTCTGCTTTTTAATATGCTATCTACGTTGGTCATAACTTTCCTTCCAAGGAGTAAGCGTCTTTTAATTTCATGGCTGCAGTCACCATCTGCAGTGATTTTGGAGCCCAAAAAAATAAAGTCTGACACTGTTTCCACTGTTTCCCCATCTATTTCCCATGAAGTGATGGGACCAGATGCCATGATCTTAGTTTTCTGAATGTTGAGCTTTAATGCAACTTTTTCACTCTCCTCTTTCACTTTCATCAAGAGGCTTTTTAGTTCCTCTTCACTTTCTGCCATAAGGGTTGTATCATCTGCATATCTGAAGTTATATTTCTCCCAGCAATCTTGATTCCAGCTTGTGCTTCTTCCAGCCCAGTGTTTCTCATGATGTACTCTGCATATAACTTGGCCAATAGATCATGTCTAAAGAGTTAAGCTGATTTCCAAGGCTTTCAAAGAAAGTTGAAAATTGAATTCAAAAAGAATAAAGAGGTATTACAATAAAAGGATGAGAGAAATGGATGCAAATGTTGAAACTGTTTTAGCCCACAAGAGAAAGTACCAACATAAAAATCTACTTTTCACTTATTATTTATGGGAAGCTGACTTGTAGAGTACTTTCAAAACAGACTGTTAAGTTAGATTCTGCTTGTTCTATTTTATTTCTTGTTGTGGGTCTATACCCATTTATTCATTGATCATTTTATGAGAAACTTATGTGATAGGTAGAAGCTTTGCATTCTCGAACACGAAAAGATGAATCAGAAATAGGGCTTACACTCATGTAACATACCAATCTAGTGATAGAAATTAAATGTGCTTAGAGTATGCTAGGAGAAAGCAATGGCCCCCCACTCCAGTACTCTTGCCTGGAAAATCCCATGGATGGAGGATCCTGGTAGGCTGCAGTCCATGGGGTCGCTAAGAGTCGGATACGACTGAGCAACTTGACTTTCACTTTTCACTTTCATGCATTGGAGAAGGAAATGGCAACCCACTCCAGTGTTCTTGCCTGGAGAATCCCAGGGACAGGGGAGCCTGGTGGGCTGCCGTCTATGGGGCTGCACAGAGTCGGACACGACTGAAGTGACTTAGCAGCAGAGTATGCTAAATTCAATGCAAAAAGGGCTAAATGCCATAAAGGAAGACCAGGTGAAGCATTAAGAAATTTAAAAAGTAAAAGAGACTTAAGGGGAATCATGAAAAACTTTATGGCAGCACTGGTCTTTGAGGCGGGTCGATGGTTAAAATGAACCAACGCCGTGACCAAAGACTTTGAGAAGAAGTAAGGAGTATATGTGTATCACTCTTGTTCTTAGATGTCTGTTCAAAAAAGGCCTTTGACTTTTTATAATCAAAATAAAAGAGGCAACCACCTTTCCTGACCTTTACCTTGGGCGGCTGTCGAGATGTTATAAGCACATTTGTCAGCAATGGCTTGAAGCTCCTTTTCTCTCTGTTAAACCCTTAAAGAGATATGGAAGACAGATTAGATCATGTTGGCAAACCACACACCATCAACAGCTGTTTTCAGAAGTTTTTAACCTATTCAAGATACTACATCTAGCTCGTGAATAGTATATTAAGGAGACTGACATAGCTCTGCTAGCAAATGGTCCACAAGGCTAAACAGTGAACTTTATGTATCTAAGTAATTTTTACTAAAACTCTTAAAATTCAGAAAATGACTTATTAGCATTTTGATAGTATTGACAAAAATACTAGCTCTTTCAGTTACTTAACAGTTGGCAATTTCATTGTTTTTTTTTAACTTGCAGAGCAGTCCTAAAGATTAGGAAGGCAGGGACTGTTATTATTCTTATTTTAATGGATGAAGATATTGAAATCCAGAGAGTTTAGTGATTTTCCAGAAATCACACAGTGAATATGGACACAAATAGGGCATGACTTTCAATTTTTGAATCCCATATCACCAAGCCTGTGTGGAATATAATAGAACCATAATCTGAGGTATTGCAGTATTATCTGCATGAACTGTTCACTGTATTAGTTTAAAAAAACAAACAAACAGGTAAGAAAGTCCAAGGTTTAGAAAAAAATTGAGAAAAGGAAATAATCATAGTGTTTCTTCTTCTTCCCTCTTTTCCTTGAGCAAGATGGATTCCAGGATTAGGGGTTTGGAAGGGAGTTCTCCTGGCTATGCATTATCATTTACCCATTCTTTAATGGTCAGTCTTATGGGCTCTGGTTGAAAGACCTACACCCTTCAGCCAGATGCAACTTGATGTCTAGTCTTCTTCAAATAACTAGGGATAAACATAGATGCACATTAATAAGTTTGGTGTGCTTCGAGTTTTTGTTTATTTAAGAGAATGCAGAGAAAAATTTTCAGTTGCTGTAGATCCTATCCTCAAGGTGGATGAAATATTGCTCAAGAACTGGGAGGCCATTCTAGTGACCAGCCTCTGCTACCCTGGAAGTAAACGTCCAGTGTCCCTCTCTGATGCCTGCCATTACAGTGAATCACCCATTCTTCTCTTGCTTCTACCAACACCTTCCTGGCTAGTCTTTTTTTTTACTCACATGTTCATATTCATGTCTCCATCACCTCTAGCTGCCAGTAACTCCTATCTGCGTTATGGCTTCTCCCCTCATGACTAACTGCTATTTCTCTCTGTACTATACTCAAGTTCACTGAAGTTAGCTCCAAGTGGTTCATTTGGTGATTAAAATACCTATTGGATGGATTTATAATGCCAGGCCCTTGACTGCCCTTGAGCCAGTTATCTAAAAGATTGGCTCTGTCAGCTGCACCAATCTACTAAGATCACCTGGGAAACTATACTATGAGGAAGCAGTGCTTCATAAACTCTTCTGCAGGAAAATTAAAAATAAGGTAGAGAATATTTGACTTATGAATCATATATTTACATGGAGTCTAGAAGAAAATAGGCCATTAGAGTAAAATAGTGTGGAAATCCCAACACCTTGAAGAATAGAGTATTCAACTTCAGTTTTGGCCTAATCCACCATAGAACTGCCAAAGGAATCATAAAAGAATATAATGTAACTGAGAAATGAGAAGGCTCAATCACTTTCATAACAAGATAAAGGCAGTGGTTTGGTCAGAGTAGAGAAAATGGTGCATTAAGTATGCAGTCTTTATGTGAATAGTCTGGGATAGTGAGAAGGACAAAGGCATTGAAACAGATAGACATTGGTTTATACCTGTCTGGGTAGGCTCCTATTTAGGCAACCTTGGGTAAACTTTAACTTATATACCTTAGCATTGAGAATATAATACTTAATCCACATGTCAGTTTCAAGGATAAATAAGAAAACATATGGAAATTGTTCAGCATATAGTAAACATTCAGGAAATGATAGATCATCTATCTCTCCTGCTCAGTAATGAAGGAAAATCTCATTAACACTCTCATCACTCATACTTGGTAAGTACTTAATAAAGGTGGAACCTCTTTGGTATTTCTATTTATTGGTTTATGTATACATTTATTATTTTGAATAATTTATATAGGGAGTTTTTCAAGTAGGCATATGTGTGAACACAGAGGAGTCTCCAGAGCCCCTTGGGGACAATAAAAATGTATAGGGAAAAACACTTTCTGAAGTCACTTTTAATCTAGTTTTTAAAATAAAGTATATTATATTCTCAATCCAAAAATATTATTTGCACATTATGAAAATACATTGGAAAAATGAAATTGAAAAGTGAAAGAAGAGAACTAATCAGATTTTCACTCCTCAAAGGAAACTTCTGTTATCAATGATACATGTTCCATTATAGTTTTCCACTCTTTGAGCATACTTTGATTTGTTTTGCTTAGTAGTTATCTAATTGAATATTCAAAAGCAGAGACATTACTTTGCCGACTAAGGTCCATCTAGTCAAGGCTATGGTTTTTCCAGGGGTCATGTATGGATGTGAGAGTTGGACTGTGAAGAAGGCTGAGCACCGAAGAATTGATGCTTTTGAACTGTGGTGTTGGAGAAGACTCTTGAGAGTCCCTTGGACTGCAAGGAGATCCAACCAGTCCATTCTGAAGGAGATCAGCCCTGGGATTTCTTTGGAAGGAATGATGCTAAAGCTGAAAACTCCAATACTTTGGCCACCTCATGTGAAGAGTTGACTCATTAGAAAAGACCCTGATGCTGGGAGGGATTGGGGGCAGAAGGAGAAGAGGACAACAGAGGATGAGATGGCTGGATGGCATCACTGACTCAATGGACGTGAGTCTGAGTGAACTCCGGGAATTGGTGATGGACAGGAAGGCTTGGCGTGCTGCGATTCATGGGGTAGCAAAGAGTCAGACATGACTAAGTGACTGAACTGAACTGAATTGAATATACAGTTTTTTCTGCTGATTATTTCCCTTAAAATTATACCACATTTTCCATGTCATTTAACCTCTTCTCATTGAATCATGTCTGTGTAATGGGCTTCCCTGATGGCTCAATTGTAAAGTATCCACCTACCAATGCAGGAGATGTGGGTTCCATCCCTGGTCTAGGAAGATCCCCTGGAGAAGGAAATGGCAACCACTCCAGTATTCTTGCCTGGAGAGAGCCATGGAGAGAGGAGTCTGATGTGCTACAGTCCACAGGGTCACAAAGAGGCAGACCCGACTTAGCGACTGAACAACAGCAACAATTAAATCAGTAAGTGGATGTGTGTTGATTGACTCAATCTTTCTTCATAGCCAATGGGCAATGGTTTTTCTTTTTTGTTGTTTTATTTTGTTTTGGCTGCTTTAACTAATGCTACAGTAAAAATGATTTGTGTAAACTATGTCTGTACCTTTATTTCAGGAAAAGAGATTGTAGAATAAATGTCTTGGGGGCTGAAAGTATGCACTTCATCATATCTATGATAACATTTCATATTCTAATTTTTGCTCATTTCCTAGTTCATAAGCCTCCTTTTAGGGGGGCTGGGGTTCTAGGCAGTTCCAGTAATTCTGCTTTCCTGAACCTTCTACCCATTGCCCTTTCCACCAAATGAGATCACACAGAAAGAAAAAATATCTGCTTTTACCTCCTTATGACAGCCCATGAGATAACTGAGGACAGTTCTCACGTCCTGAGACTTCTTTTTGCCAACAAAAGGAAATGTCTACACTGTGACTATTTTTCAGGAAAATACAAGTTTATAACTAATGATTCTAAACCTTTTGCAGCAATGTTTTAAGTTTAAGCATTGAGATTCCCAGAAGAAATAGTTTTAATGTCCAATACCATTGCCTATATCCTAGTCCCTCGATGGAATGGAGAACACTGTGTTCCCTCCTGAGGCAGAGAACTGAATCCAGAGACTGAACAATAACACTAACCATAACAATCATAATGGTGATAATAGCTAACATTTCACTGCTTCCTATGTGCATTGTTCTAAGGGCTTACAGGTAATCTCCCAGTAATCCTTAAATTACGCTATGAAGTTTACATACAGAGCTCTCTTACACAGAGCTGAATCCACTTGTTTTAAATGTGAATAAAGAGAGCAAAATGGAGAAGAAAAGTCATTCATTAAGCCCAGATAGGTTATCCTATGTATTCATTTGCTATTGCTGCTGTTAAAAATTCTAACTTAGTACCTAAAGTAGTGTAAATTCATTATCTTACAGTTCTGTAGGTCAGACTCCAGCACTGGCCTCAGTGGGGTAAAAAAATCAAGATATCCACATGACTACATTTCATTCTGGAGACTCTAGGGGAGACCGTTTCCTTGCATTTTTCAGCTTCTGGAGGCCACCTGTATTCCTTAGCTCATGCTCCCCCTTTCTCTGTCTTCAAAATAAGAAAAAGTGGGTTTCATACTTATAATTTTGCATCTCTCTGACATTCTTTCCATTGTTACATCTCTCTGTTTCTCTCTGACCACAGCTAGAAAATATTGTCTACTTTTAAGGACTCGTGAGATTAGATCAGGACAACTGGCTAACCCAGGAAAATCTTCTCTTCTTAAGGTCTGTAAAACTAATCACACCGGCAAAGTCCCTTTTGCCATGTAAGTTTCCCATTATTAGAGCATGAACATCTTTAGGTGCCATCGCTCTGCATGAAAGTGAAAGTGAAAGTCGCTCAATCGTGTCCAGCTCTTTGCAACCCTATGGATATACATTCTGTGGAATTCTTCAGGCCAGAATACTTGGTGGATAGCCTTTCCCTTCTCCAGGGGATCTTCCCAACCCAGGGATCGAACCCAGGTCTCCTGCATTGCAGACAGATTCTTTACCAGCTGAGCCACAAAGGAAGCCCCATCACTGTCCATAGTGAAGTGAAGTGAAGTCGCTCAGTCGTGTCCGACTCTTTGCGACCCCATGGACAGTAGCCCACCAGGCTCCTCTGTCCATGGGATTTTCCAGGCAATAGTACTGGAGTGGATTGCCATTTCCTTCTCCATAGGACAGCCTAAATATGTGATTTCATTTATTCTTCCTGGGAAACCCCCAAGGCAAGTATATTCATTATCAACTATTGTATAACAAATTACCCCAGAAGTAAGTGATGTAAAATGACATTTATGACTTCACAGTTTCTCACAGGATCATGAATCTGGCTGAAGTTCAGCTATATCCTCTCTTTCAGGGTCTCTCACAAAACTGTAATCAGGTATCCATTTAGGCTTCAGTCTCATCTGAAGGGTCAACTTGGATTAGATTTGCTTTCAAATTTATGACATGTTTACTGGCAGGATTCACATCCTCATAGGCTGTTGACTGGGAGCCCCAGTTCCACTCAGTTGTTAGCCAGAGGCTGTCTCAGTTCCTGTCTATGTAGGTTTTTCCATATGACAACTTTCTTTTTCAAAGTGAGCAAGCAGAGAGAGTGAAAGTGTCAGCAAAATAGAAGTCATAATCTTGTACAACATAACTTCAGAAGTGATGGCATGCCATAAGTTTTGCTATATTCTACTAGCTTAAAGGAAGTGACTAGATCAATATATCCAGCCCACACACAAAGAGAGGACCATGAAGAATGACTACATGAGGAAGGGATCATGGGAGCCATTTCAGAAGCAGCCTACCACAGTGTTTGTATCAGCTATTACCACCTAGCAAGTCACCACAAAGCTCAATGACTTGAAGTGAAAACTATTCACTCTTGGTTACCTGCCTATGAGTTAATGGGGCACATCCGATTCAAGCTACAAGTTCTGCTGACCTTGAATCTTTGCTGCAGATTCAGTGTAAGTATGCTTCATTGGAGCCCAGACAGAGGAGGCTGCAAAATCCCAGAGAAGTTTCTTTTTTGGCAATAACATAAAACAAGAAGGTAAAAGAACAATGGGGTTACTTTTAAGTTCATCATACTATCTGTTCCTTCACCATATCCCATTGCCCAAAGCAAGTCATATAAATATGCCAAAAATAAAAGGACAAGAAAACATGTATCCCACTAGATTTTCCTCTAGTAGGAGCGGCTGCAGTCAAAAGGTAAAAAAAAAGTCAAGGATCCAGGAAAAAGTGAAGAATTAAGGCCAATAATTAATTCCACCTTCCATTGCATCATTACTCATGTTTCACAGATAAGGAAATTGTGGTACAGAGAAGATAACTGACTTGCTCAAGGTTACATAACCCAAATTCAGATTTGTCTGACTTCAAAACTCATTCTACCTTGCTTTATACCACAAGGCCTCAAGATATATTCTCTGAATTAGTTTTTTTCCCCCAAATAAATGAGTTTATAAATTGACATTTAAGAAATCCTTTGGCCAACAGTAGTTAGAAATTCCATTTTGTTCTTCTGTCTCCTGTTCCACTTTATCAGCCTAAATTTGTAACATGGGCAGAAGCATGGAAATAAAATCAGCTCTGAAAAAGAGAAAATGGATTTTCTTGCCATGCTTTTGCATTACAAATGGTCCCAGTCCACAGCAATCATGGCTGCACCTGGAACGCTGCACAGGCCGCCATGAATAATCCATGTTCCTCCCACACTCCTCCCTGCAGTGCTGATTCAGCAACTCCTCTCCTACTTCTGTGAAGCAACAGCAACATAGAGGTCAGATGAAGTGTAAGAATGCAACGACACTGTGAACATTTGGTTGAATCTTGAAGGCAGACAAGGGACTTAAAAATCTGATTAGGATTTAAGCAGACTGCCACACTTCCCTTCTTAGAATACTCCATTCCCTTCAAGATTAAATCTAGACTCCTTTATGTCACATATACAGAAGCTTTCATGATTTCACCATTGCCTATCTGAAGAGATTCTCATCCTCTCATTCTCTGACTTTCAACTTGACTGCCTTGGCCACTTTCCTCACCTTCAAAAATGTCAGATATATCTATTTGGATCTTGCCAAAAGGAAACATAATCTGCAGTCCTTTGCACTGTTGGTCCCTTTTCCTAGAAAATTCTTCCTTTCCTTTGTCACTGACCTAAATTGAATTTCTTCTTTCAGAAGTAGTTCAGGGGTCACCTTTTGCAGAAAATCTTTCCTGACTTTACCCTCACCCTGGCACCCAGCTTACTTGGGGCTTCTTGTCTAAGAAACATTTTGTACTTCCAACTATAGCCCTTATCAATTTATATTGGAATCACCTCTTTACTTGTCAGTTCCACAAACTTTGAGCTCTTTAAGACTTGATTCTAAATTCACATTGTTTTATGCACAGTGTCCAGCAATCATTAAATATTTGCAGAAGAAAAGATTGGGAAGAGAAGGGAAAGAGAGGAAGAAGGGAAGAAATGGAAGAGAAAGAGAGGGAAGGTAGAAACAAAGCAGGGAGGAAGAGGGAGAAGGAAGAGAGGAGGAGGCAAGCCAAAAGGGAAGGAAAAAAGATGCAGGAGAAAAACTACAATCCTATATGAGAAGGTATTTTGTAATAGCATATACTTGTGTGACTCTAAGGAGCTCTGTTCATTTTCACCAGGAAAATGCTAAAGTGCTTGGCTGGCTATCCTGGGCAAGACTAAATTCTTCTACTCTGGCAGTTCCAACCCACTAACATTCTTTGTAAACTCAAGCGAGGAAACTTTTTAAAGAGTAAAGTCTCTTAGCCAGTTCCTCAAACTGCTCTAGTGCGATCAATAACCAATCCAGATGACAAATTAATGTTACAGTTTGAAGAATGGCAAGAAAAAATGTAGTAGGAGAGGATTAGTGGAGAGTTTTCCTCCAGAACTGTGGCCTCATAGGATGTCTAAGGACCCTGCTGAGATTCTGCAGGAGTGCTGGGAAGATGGACTGTGTGTTAGATTGGAGATGATGAGTAATCTGGCAGGTGGGAGGGCACTCTGCAAATGGAGTTCTCAATTCTGCTGTAGAAATTGGTCTCTTGAATCAACCCAAACAAGAGTTTCCAGGTAATAGTTCCAAATGCCAATTGCTGCTATTTTTGCTTCTGCACCACAACTGGCTGAGCGTGATTGCTTGATGGTTTTGAAACGGCCTTCACACTCTAAGAATTGCACTTTGTGAATTGCACCTGAGGTATTACCATACCTGATAAGTGCTCTTCATTGATGTTTTAGTATAATTTCTTGGAATACGCATCCTTGGAAAGATTAGTTAGAAGACAAATCAAATATGTTCTAGGCTAATTCTTTGCAGTCATGGGATAACTGCTTCTCCCTATGACCCTTTCTCCCCCTAAAATAAATGTTAAAGTATTAAGGCTTGAAAAAATTTCAAAACCTCTAGAAGCTTTACCCTTCTAATAAATGATCCTTTTGTCTTTTTCCTGTGAAATTGCCACAGCATACAGCCAAAGAGAGGAGGTGTGGCTGTCATGATCTAGGGTTGCCAAGCTCCTGACCCTTTCCCTGACATTAAAATGGTGTTTGGATTTGAGCAGCAACAGCAACTCACTTAGAGCAACTTATATGAGCTGAAACTCTGTGCCACATTCTCTTTCTATTGTAAAGGGGAAAGAGCTTATTTTCACTGGACTTTGGTAAGAACCTAATGAAATCTGATGGATTTAAAAAAAAAAAAAGCAAAAGCTAAACTAGTCTGTGTGATTGGAGAATTATGGATTAAAATTATTATTGAGGGCTAGAATTAGTTGGATTAGAGTATACAAGGTGTATTCTATTCTGGTTTCCATAGAAAACAAAAAAACAAAGATTGGGTGGCTTAAATAACAGAAATGTATTTTCTCACAGTTCAGGAGACTGAAAGTCCAAGATTAATTTCTTGCTGGGCTTCTTTCAGATGAACATTCTCTTTCTGGATTTTAGATCACCTCTTTGGTCTCATATGGTCTTTTCTCTGAGAATGGACAGACCAGGTGGAGAGAAAGCTCTGGAGTGTCTCTTCCCTTTCTTATAAGGACACTGCTGCTGCTGCTAAGTCGCTTCAGTCGTGTCCAAGTCTGCAACCCCATAGATGGCAGCCCACAGAATCCTCTGTCCCTGGGATTCTCCAGGCAAGAACACTGGAGTGGGTTGCCATTTCCTTCTCCAATGCAGGAAAGTGAAAAGTGAAAGTGAAGTCGCTCAGTCCTGTCTGACTCTTAGCAACCCCATGGACTACAGCCTACCAGGCTCCTCCGTCCATGGGATTTTCCAAGCAAGAGTACTGGAGTGGGGTGCCATTGCCTTCTCCATTATAAGGACACTGGTCCTGTCAAATGTGGGTTCCTCCCATATGACCTCATTTAATGCTCATCATCACTTCACAGGCATTATCCCCAAATTCAGTCACATTGAAGGATGGGGCTTCAAGGTATGACTTTGGTGGTGAGGAGTAGACACAAGCATTCAGTCCATAGCACACTGGTTTTATCTAAGAACTTTTCTTCCACAGGTGTATTTTTTCACTGTTCATGGAAATCAGACATGGCTTTAGAGTCCACTTAATATATTTTAGGCTGGTTTAAAACTTTTGAAAGAAGTTTTCTCTACTGCTCCTGCAGAACTAATGTCTGCCTTCTCTTTGCATCTCCTAGAACTTTACTCTCCGATAGCACTTAGCTCATTATCACTTGTCTGTTTCTCTTAGGAAAAGTAGATGTTTCTCTGGGTCAAAACACCACTTCCTTTTAATTTTACATAACCAGACTATTGAGGATTCTCAATATGGTGTGGTAAAAACATGAATATGTTTTAGCTTTTTTGTCATTAATACCTTCAACCCAATTTTGACAGATCACCCTTTCTTATTTCCTTACAGATATCTTGGGCAGATTTATTTCTAGTTGTTTTTCATAACTGAGAGAACAGTTTAAAATTTTAATCTCAAGATTGATTGGAAACCCATCTCTTTCCTTTTCTCCAACTAAGATTTGGGCTCTGACCCTTGCTTATCAGTGTTAGAGGTCAGAGATAGGCTGGGTTATACGATTCATGCAGGCAATGACATAGATCCAAGCAGGACATAGAATGCTCAACTCTAGAGAGCTGGATTCATACAATATACCATATGACCTTCTCCTTGTGTTGTCCAGTACACAATCTGCACAACCATAGAAGGAGCCCTGAATACACAGTCTTCTACCCCCTGTCTAGGTCCAGTTATTGCAGAATTTGATAAGAACTGAAAGAAGAATAGGAGAATCAGGGGTCATCTTATAAAACATGTCATATTATCAGTAAAGGGAAGCCATCTTTGACCTTGCCGTGATTTTGTTCGGTTCATCATCTCCTGGTGATTTTCACAAATAACAATAACAATTATAACAAATAATAACTCTAATTATAATGATGTACTACATAATGCTTCTTGAGTATTCATTACCATACTACATAAATTGTAAAATACATTCTTTCATATTCCAAAATTTCTGAAATAGCAATGTAATTTACAATTGATGATGCATCATAGTTTAATTGTCAGAATTCTTCTTTCTTTGTGGTACACAAAGGAATGATGAGTCTATCAATTGCTGATCTCTGATAATTGATGAAGTACAGAATGTACAAGACAGTTCTAAGCACTTGTCTTAATTCATCTGATACAATAATACTGTGAGATTAGCTATGATTATTATCATTCTATTTTACTGACATGAAATCTGTGATGATGAGATTAAGAAAGCTGCCCACAGTCCCACCTACTAAGGATTTAGAGTTGTTCCTGTGTTTAGAGAATGAATACCCCACATTGGATGCTGGAACTACACAGCTGTGTGACCTTAAGAGATACATTCTTACAACATCTGAGCCTCAGTTTTCATTTCTGTAGAGATAATAATGAATAAGTTCAGTTGCTCAGTCATGTCCGACTCTTTGCGACCCCATGAATCACAGCACGCCAGGCCTCCCTGTTCATCACCATCTCCCGGAGTTCACTCAGACTCACATCCATCGAGTCCGTGGTGCCATCCAGCCATCTCATCCTCTGTCGTCCCCTTCTCCTCCTGCCCCCCATCCCTCCCAGCATCAGAGTCTTTTCCAGTGAGTCAACTCTTCGCATGAGGGGGCCAAAGTACTGGAGTTTCAGCTTTAGCATCATTCCTTCCAAAGAAATCCCAGGGTTGATCTCCTTCAGAATGGACTGGTTGGATCTCCTTGCAGTCCAAGGGATGCTCAAGAGTCTTCTCCAACACCACAGTTCAAACGCATCAATTCTTCGGCGCTCAGCCTTCTTCACAGTTCAACTCTCACATCCATACATGACCACAGGAAAAACCATAGCCTTGACTAGACGGACCTTAGTCGGCAAAGTAATGTCTCTACTTTTGAATATACTATCTAGATTGGTCACAACTTTAATGAATACTTCCCCAAAAGTACTATCATTAAGATTACAATACCAATGCATGAGTGCATTCTGTCCTCCTCTTTCTTTGCCCTTTCCAGTTCAGCACTATTGATAATATCCTCAATAAAACTCTCATCTCTCTTCTTTCCTTTTGTATTTCTTATCTTACTTGCTTTCATCACAGTTACTGAGTCACCCATGACAAAATCTTGGATGTGACCTTTGAGCCAGCCCTCCCATTTATCCACCATTTCCAATTACTTCTAAGTCCTCTGTACACTTAGCCTTCTATTGGGCTGCAACCCACAGGCTTGCATGCCTTGTGGTTGCCTGGCCTTGAGACTAAAGAACCTGGAGACAGCAGCAGTAACATCAGTGGTTTATGGGACAGGAGGATCTTACATACCTGAAGAAAAGTCCTGGAGCAACACCCCAATGTGTGCAGCAGACAGCATGAAGGACGTGGCAGCAGTCTTTGCTCCTTGGGGGAGACTAATCCTACCATTTATAAGAGGAATTGACATCAGGTGGGCTTCCCAGTTGCCAGAGACTAATAAAGTCCTATAATTAAGAGGATTGGATAGTCATGTGAGTGAAGCAGGGCTTGGTCAAGCAACTGATGTACAGAGAGAGAGAGAGAGAGAATAGCCATCTTGAATAGCCTGACCATATACTTTTAAAATATTTTATATTTCCACTAACTCTAGCCTAATTTAGGCCACCATTACCCCTTAGATTATTATAATATCTTATCAGCAAATAACTCATATCTCTGCTTTTGGCCCTAAGTCCCTCCAATCTATTATCTATACTAATGTCATAAATCTGCTCATGTCATTCTGTCACTGAAAATGTTTCACCACCACCTGCTAACATTCAGCAGGCCACCTGCTGAATGCTTGCTATCTGCCTAACAACAAAACTGTTAGGTAGGTATTGTTATTATTCCTATTATTCAAATAAGAAAGTTGAAGCACAGAAAGGGTAACAACTTAGCAAGTTACCAATATTTGAAATGATTTTGAGTTTCTCAAGAGAATTATACATCCCTGTATACAATATTTTCCCTACTTGACAGCCTTGCTTTAAATTTCAATAAAACTTACATTTCAATAGTGCTAAACTGCTTTCCTGAACATTTAATGCTCTATCTTGACTCAGAGTCTTTGTTCATGCTATTTCTGTGACTGAAATTCACTTTCCAGGCAAGTCATCTTCCTTTTCCTAGTTAACTCCTCTAATCCCACAAGAGGATTAATTCTTCCTGCTTAGTGTTCTAATATCCCCATTAAATACATTTGTCATTGTATTTATAATGATATATAGATGATTGATAATATTATGTGTACATTTATGTACCCCTCTCTCTCCCAACATAGATTAATGATAATTATCATATAATAATAATAATAAGACTATGCTGCTAGTAATAATGCATATTAAGTGAATGGATGATACAGCCTAGAAGTGTGCATATGTTAATTCCCAGTAAGGTTATCTTTAACCAGTGAGATAAAGGAAATTGAAACGAGCCAAGAAAATAGTCTCACTCCTTCTCATTTCTTCTGAAATGCTCTGAGGCCTCGGATCTTTGTATAGCCTGATGGGAAATGTTTCATGAGACCAAGTGAAGCCAAGTGCTGATAGTTGAGGTTCATATTTTTGGTACTTGTAATGGATAATGAGTAATATAGCACCTTGCCTTGATTTCCAACTTCCAGAATATGGAATATGCATTGAATCAAAACACAGTTTATGGTACCGTGTCTATAACTGTTAGAGTTCAAGAGTCAGCTATCACGAAGTGGATGTAGATGTGGTCTCTCTTAACTCCAGTGGTTCACTAACAGAATTGTGCTTCTTGCCCTCACAACTTTGTTCCTAAGAATAGGGAACATATCCACCAAGGAAGTCAATGAGATTCCACTGAACAGGAAAACCTGTGACTGTGACTTGGCTACTTTAGGCATATCCTTCCAGTGGACTAACGGGCGAAAGAAAAATAATGTTACTACAAGATAAGGTCAGCAGGGAAAACAGTCTGTGTAACTGAAGAAATCCACTAAAGATACTTTTAATAATTGCTGTAAGTTTATATTACAGCAAGTAATAATTGCTGATGGGCAATGACAGCAACTCCAACTCAATAAGAGTCAGGCAATTAAGGGCTCCTTCCCATCAGGGATGAAGGTCTGTGTCTCCACCAGGAAACTAACTGGACTAACTAAAATACTGGCCAACAGTGATTGGAAAGTCTAGGATGGTAAAGGATGGAGCTACATTTCTCAAGACCAATCCCTAGTAAGAACCTACCACATGCCAAAATTTTTCACATCTTTCATCTCATTTAGTGCTGCAAATTGACTAGTGATACAGGAACATTACTACACATCTATTCTACAGATAATTAAACTGAATCTCAGAATGGAATCTCAGAATGGACATTGATTGACCTTCAACTGGAAAACAATATTAAGCAAATTATTTAATACATCTGAATCTTTTAAATGGTGCTAATTAACGGTAAATGTCCTAACTTTCTTGATGCCAGGGTGAAAAATAAACTATTCTAGAAGTGCCATTTTCCATATATTGATGAGGAAATTCAGATTCAAAATATACGTTTTTATGAGACCATGTACCACTGGGTCAGTGTCCTACAAATTGAATAGCACACTGTTGAATAAGACTCTTAACCACCTGCACAATTTATGCTACACTTATCTTGAGCAAAAGTGGACAAGAGATTTCAGGTATTCTCATTCTAGTCCACTGTGTTCTCACAGAACAAGTCCAGGGGCAGCAGGTAGGAAGAAATGGTGAAAGGCATGTTTTAAAGGACTTGTGTATCCTGACATCTTTCAAAACAGCCCACAGAGTAAAGGAGAGAAACAGTTTACCAATGTGAACACAAAGTTGTCTGTATTGATACTAAGGAGGTACTTGGTACTCCTCCAAGGTCTTTTATTTATTTTGGTGGTTAGTTTGTAAGGTTAATTCTATATGCCAAATAAAAGATAAAGATGTGTGCAGACAACATTTCTTTCAAAGCTAGAAAAGCATTTGGGTGGTTAAGAATAAGGTCAAAGAAAAAATAATAATAATAGTGAAAAACAACACAATTAACATTAACAACAACAGAAACTGTCCATTTACTAAGTAAAGGACTCAGGTTAGTAACATACTATAGAATTCTGTGTAAGAGAGATAGAGGTAACTCTTATGCACATGCCCAGACTCTTGCACTTCTAAGAACCTTTCCTTCCTTAAGACTATTACAGATGGTTGGGCATGGACTGAAGGAACATGCTCTTAAACATAAAATGTGGAATATAATATTTACAGAGTTAGGTCTTATAATGTTTCATCAAAGGAGGTGTTGAGAGGGGACTGGAGTTTAAGGAATACTATGTGTCCTCTGTAGATTTCACTGGCCCACATAGGTACACAGCTAGAATTCTAAAAAGTAAAGCAATGTGAACAAAACCACACAAGTTTGATTTCCTAAAGCAGGTTAGATCCCATTAGGCTCAAGCTTATATATGGGAAGTATGCCTGGAAGTGTTGCTTTTGGTAAAATTACAAGAGGGCTTTGAAGGCTTTGCAGGCATTTATAAATCTTCAGGAGGCTACGAGAAAGTAATATTCTTGACAAATTCAATAGCATGATGTGAAATATCCTTTAGAAAAATTAATCTTGCCTGTGTGTAGAAGGAATTGGACTGAAAGAGGCAAATAAACAGGACAAGCAGTTAAAAGATGATAATATAGTAGAGACTATACTACAGTCCAGTCTATTGTATAGTATAGACTCAGTATATTATTCTACTCTTCGTTCTCAGATTGTGTTATGGAAACCGGGGTAGCCAGATAAGAGACCTCTAAATAAAAAGTAGGTTTCCTTCACTTCCACTGAAGATCTCATAGTAAAAGGAAAAGATAAAGAATTCTGGATAACAGCATCTTTGGGGAAAAAAGGTGGGAACACAAACCTCTGTGACAGAGATTGTTGGATGTCATCTGATAAACATTTCTACCTTTTCTCACTGTAAAATAATCTTATCATTTGAGATGGCGATGAACCAAGCTATAAGACTGCCTTCTTGCAGCTGAGTGTGGTAAAGTTGAAAAGATCTGGATAATGAAAAGTGAGTAGAAAGCAGGAAAGCTGCTTGAGGAAGCTGACTCAGCTGAAACTGAGTCCATTTTACCTGTACTACTTTCTCCTGCTGCCAGCCTGGAATGCAGATGTGATTATTATTCCAGCAGCTATTTTGGACAATCAGGTGACCTTGAGAATGAAAGCCATATGATGTAGAAAATACCTGGCCCTGAATATCTTTTGCATGAGAGATAAACTCCACTCTTAAGTCATTTTTGTTTGGTATTTCCTATTATGTACAGCTGAACCCAATCTTAACTGATAATGCAAATTTGCAAACATAAACTTTGGGAACCTGGGATTTAGACACAAGTCCTTTAAAGCAATGACTAGGGGACCATCATGTTAAAGAATTCCAGGGATATTATCTAGCCTAACTCCCACCTCTTACAGGGCCCCAGCTATGGAATCTACTCCAAATAGCCTCCCTCAAGATGACATTGTTTTCAATTCTGTTTTCTAAAAATCTTAAAAACATACCCTTTGCTTCCCACTACCATTGCTTTAATTCAGTTTCTCATCTTATATATATTGAAATATTGCCACAATTTTCTAATTTGTTTCCTATCTTCATTTGCCAACCCCATATCCTATACCATTGCCTACTTTCTTAACTCCAGCTGCTGTAACAAAATCCCATAGACTGGGTACTTATAAACAGCAAACATTTATTTTTCACAGTCCTAGAAGCTAGTTAGTCCAAAAGCCACCAGCAGATCTAGTGTCTGATAAAGGCCACTTCCTGGATCATAGATGGCAACTTTTCACTGTCTCCATATGGTAGAGGAGACAAAGTATCTTTCTGGACCCTCTTTGATCAGGCAATAATCTCATTCATGAGGGTTCCACCCTTATGACCTAGCCACCTCCCAAAGACCCCACCCTCTAATATCACTATCATAATATCATATAGATTTGGGGGGAATGCAAACATTACAACACACACCCACTTTCCATGCTGGCGACAAAGTGCCATGTCTAAATCCAAATAAAACCACATTATTGTCTTACTTTAAAAGTTTAAAGTCTTCTGATTGACTGGCAGAGTCCTTTCCTTCTTCAACCTTTCTCTCCATAATCTGTTCCACATACTCTATTTCCATCTGCATGTCTTCTTAAGGTCCTGAATAGGCCACACAATGCTTCATGTCTTCTTGTCATCACACTGGAATGTGCTATCATCTCTCATCAACCTTACTTGCTCTGATCCATATTTAAAGACTATAGTGGGGCAGTCCTAAGATGGCGGAGGAATAGGATGGGGAGACCATTTTCTCGCCCCACAAATTCATCAAAAGAACATTTAAACGCTGAGTAAATTCCACAAAACAACTTCTGGATGCCGCCAGAGGACATCAGGCACCCAGAAAAGCAGCCCAGGCTCCTTGAAAGGAGGTAGGAAAAAATATAAAAAACAAAAAAAGAGACAAAAGAGGTAGGGACAGAGCTCCATCCAGGGAGTCTTAAAAAGAAAGAAGTTTCCAAACCCAGGAAACACTCTCTCTGCAGAGTCTAGGGCAAGCCTTGGAACCACAGAGGGCAACATAACTGGGAGGAAAAATAAATAAATAATTAAAACCCACAGATTATGTGCCCAACGGTAACTCCCCCAGCAAAGCAGCGCAGATGCCTACACCCACCACTAGCAAGCAGGGGTGGAGCAGGGAGGTCCTGGCTGCATTGCTTAGAGTAAGGACTGGGCCTGAATGCCTCAAGGGCAAGCTGAGGGAACTAACTTAGGCTAACAAACCAGACTGTGGGATAGCTACCACGCGAAAATCCCTAAACTAAGACAAAGGACAGGCCCGCTCACAGAACAAAGGATTGAACAGAGCAAGGCCACTGCAGACCATCCCCCTCAGGTGACAGGCAGTCAGAGCCCGAAGGGGGCAATCGCAGCCCCAGAGAGACATTATCTACCAAACTGTAGGCTTCTTTGCTAACTAAGACTTCTTGGGGTTCTGGATGGTCAACATCCGCCTGAGAAGTTGCTCTGGTTGTACACCCAGAAAACCAAGTGGCAGGGACGGGGAAGCGATAAGTCACAGCGACCGCGCTCGCCAAACACCTCATCACCTGAGCTGCTCGAACCTGGGAAGGGCACAAAATGCAGGCCCCGAGTCTGCGCCTCTGAGGACTACCCGAGTGCCTGAGCCTGAGCAGCTTAGACCCGGGAGGTGCATGCAGCCCAGGGCCAGCCTCGGATGGTTCCTGGTGGAGCAACCTAGAGCCTGAGCAGTGTGATCAGGGAAGGCACATGCACCGTGAGCGGGGGCAGGTCCAGTGTGGCTGAGACACAGCGAGCACACACCAGTGTTATTTGTTTGCAGCGTCCCTACCTCCCCACAGCGCGACTGAACAAGTGAGCCTTGAAAAGTGTCCACCACTGCCCCCTTAGGTCAGGGTGGAAATCAGACACTGAAGAGACCAGCAAACAGAAGCTCAAACAGAGGGAACCACCTTGGAAGTGACAGACGCAAAAGATTAAAACCCTGTAGTTAGTACCGACTACATAGGAAGAGGCCTATAGATCTTGAGAAATATAACCTGGACCAAGGAACTATCCAAAAATGAACTAACCCCACACTGCCCACAACACCACCAGAGAAAGTCTTAGATATATTTTTATTATTTTTACTATCATTCTTTTTTTAATTCTTTTTAATTTTTAAGTCCTCTATTACTCCTTTAATTTTCATTTTTATAACTTATTATTACTTTTCAAAAAAAATTGACCCTATTTTTTGTCTTTTTTTATGATTTTTTAAAATATAAATTTATTTATTTTAATTGGAGGTTAATCACTTTACAATATTGTATTGGTTTTGCCATACATCAACTAGAATCCACCACAAGTATACACATGTTCCCCATCCTGGACCCCCCGCTGTCCTCCCTCCCCATACCATCCCTCTGGGTCGTCTCAGTGCACCAGCCCCAAGCATCCAGTATCATGCATCGAACCTGGACTGGCAATTCATTTCATATATATAATTTTTTTTTAATAATTTTTGTAATTTTGTTGTTTTTTTTTTCTTTTCTTTAATATTGTATTTTTGAAAATCCAACCTCTATTCTAGATTTTGAATCTTTGCTTTTTGGTATTTTTTATCAATTTTGTACCTTTAAGAACCCAATCTTCAGTACCCATTTTTACTTGGGAGCGAGATTACAGGCTTGACTGCTCTCTCCCCCTTTGGACTCTCCTTTTTCTTCACCAGATCACCTCTATCTCCTCCCTCCCCCTTCTCTACCCAACTCTGTGAATCTCTTTGTGTGTTCCAGGTGGTGAAGAACACTTAAGGAACTGATTACTGGCTGGATCTGTCTCTCTCCTTTTGATTCCCCCCTTTATCCTCCTGGCCAGGTCTGTCTCCTTCCTCCCTCTTCTCTTCTCTGTATAACTTCGTGAACATCTCTGAATGGCCTAGACTGAGAAGTGCACATAAGGAAATGATTACTGGCTAGCTTGCTCTCTCCTCTTTTGATTCCACCTCATCTCATTCGGGTCACCGCTAACTCTCTCCTCCCTCTTCTCTTCTCCATGTAACTCTGTGAACCTCTCTGGTTTCCCTCACTGTGGAGAAACTTTTCATCTTTAACCTAGATGTTTTATCAACAGCACTGTATATAGAGAGAAGTCTTGAGACTACTGTAAAAATAAGACTGAAAACCAGAAGTCAGAGGCTTAAGACCAAATCCTGAGAACACCAGAGAACTCCTGACTCTAGGGAACATTAATCAACAGGAGCTCATCAAACACCTCCATACCTACACTGAAACCAAGCACCACCCAAGGGCCAACAAGTTCCAGAGCAAGACATACCATGCAAATTCTCCAGCAACACAGGAACACAGCCCTGAGCTTCAATATTCAGGCTGTCCAAAGTCACTCCAAACCCACTGACATCTCATAACTCATTACTGGACACTTCATTGTGCTCCAGAGAGAAGAAATCCAGCTCCACCCACCAGAACACCAACACAAGCTTCCCTAACCAGGAAACCTTGACAAGCCACCCATACAACCTCACCCACAGCAAGGAAACTCCATAATAAAGAGAACTCCACAGATTTCCAGAATACAGAAAGGCCACCCCAAACTCAGCAATATAAATAAGATTAAGAGACAGAGGAATACCCAGCAGGTAAAGGAACAGGATAAATGCCCACAAAACCAAACAAAAGAGGAAGAGATATGGAATCTATGTGATCAAGAATTCTGAATAATGATAGTGGAAATGATTCAAAATCTTGAAATAAAAATGGAATCACAGATAAATAGCCTGGAGACAAGGATTGAGAAGATGCAAGAAAGGTTTAACAAGGACCTAGAAGAAATAAAAAAAGAGTCAATATATAATGAGTAATGCAATAAATGAGATCAAAAACACTCTGGAAGCAATAAATAGTAGAATAATGGAGGCAGAAGATAGGATTAGTGGAGTAGAATGGTAGAAATAAATGAATCAGAGAGGAAAAAAGAAAAACGAATTAAAAGAAATGGGGACAATCTCAGAGACCTCCAGTACAATATTAAATGCCCAAACATTCGAATCATACGAGTCCCAGAAGAAGACAAAAAAAAAAGACCATGAGAAAATACTTGAGGAGATAATAGTTGAAAACTTCCCTAAAATGGGGAAGGAAATAATCACCCAAGTCCAAGAAACCCAGAGAGTCCCAAACAGGATAAACCCAAGGTGAAACACCCCAAGACACATATTAATCAAATTAACAAAGGTCAAACACAAAGAACAAATATTAAAAGTAGCAAGAGAAAAACAACAAATAACACACAAGGGGATTCCCATAAGGATAACAGCTGATCTTTCAATAGAAACTCTTCAGGCCAGGAGGGAATGGCAGACATACTCAAAGTGATGAAAGAAAATGACCTACAGCCCAGATTACTGTACCCAGCAAGGATCTCATTCAAATATGAAGGAGAAATCAAAAGCTTTACAGAGAAGCAAAAGCTGAGAGAATTCAGCACCACCAAACCAGCTCTCCAACAAATGCTAATGTATCTTCTCTAGAAAGGAAACACAAAAAGGGTATATAAACTCAAACCCAAAACAATAAAGTAAGTGGCAACGGGAGCATACTTATCAATAATTACTTAAACATAAATGGGTTGAATGCCCCAACCAAAAGACAAAGACTGGCTGAATGGATACAAAAACAATGAAGGGCTGGAAAAAGATATTCCACACAAATAGAGACCAAAAGAAAGCAGGAGTAGCAATACTCATATCAGATAAAATAGACTTTAAAACAAAGGCTTTGAAAAGAGACAAAGAAGGACACTACATAATGATCAAAGGATCAATCCAAGAAGAAGATATAACAATTATAAATATGTATGCACCCAACATAGGAGCACCACAATATGTAAGACAAATGCTAACAAGTATGAAAGGGGAAATTAACAATAACACAAAAATAGTGGGAGACCTTAATATCCCACTCACACATATGGATAGATCAACTAAACAAAAAATTAAAAAGGAAACACAAATTTAAAGTGATACAATAGACCGTCTAGACCTAATTGATATCTTTAGGACATTTCACCCCAAAACATTGAATTTCACCTTTTTCTCAAGTGCACACAGAACCTTCTCCAGGACAGACCACATCCTGGGCCATAAATCTAGCCTTGGTAAATTCAAAAAATTTGAAATCATTCCAAGCATCTTTTCTGACCACAATGCAGTAAGATTAGATCTCAATTACAGGAGAAATACTATTAAAAATTGCAACATATGGAGGCTGAACAACACGCTGCTGAATAACAAACAAATCACAGAAGAAATCAAAAAAAGAAATCAAAATATGCATAGAAATGAATGAAAACCTGTGGGAGACTGTAAAAACAGTGCTAAGGGGAAAGTTCATAGCAATACAGGCATACCTCAAGAAACAAGAAAAAAGTCAAATAAATAACCTAACTCTATACTTAAAGCAACTAGAAAAGGAACAAATGAAGAACCCCAGGGATAGTAGAAGAAAAGAAATCTTTTAAATTAGGGCAGAAATGAATGCAAAAGAAAGAAAAGAAACCATAGCAAAAATCAACAAAGCCAAAAGCTGATTCTTTGAAAGGATAAATTAAATTGACAAACCATTAGGCAGACTCATCAGGAAACAAAGGGAGAAAAATCAAATCAATAAAATTAGAAGTGAAAATGGAGAGATCACAACAGACAACACAGAAATACAAAAGATCATAAGAAATTACTATCAGCAATTATATGCCAATAAAAAGGACAACGTGGAAGAAATGGACAAATTCTTAGAAAAGTACAACTTTACAAAACTGAACCAGGAAGAAATAGAAAATCTTAACAGACCCATCACAGACACAGAAATTGAAACTGTAATCAGAAATCTTCCAGCAAACAAAAGCCCAGGTCCAGACGGCTTCACAGCTGAATTCTACCAAAAATTGAGAGAAGAGCTAACACCTATCCTACTCAAACTCTTCCAGAAAATTGCAGAGGAAGGGAAACTTTCAAACTTACTCTATGAGGCCACCATCACCCTAATGACAAAACCTGACAAAGATGCCACAAAAAAAGAAAACTACAGGCCAATATCACTGATGAACATAGATGCAAAAATCCTTAACAAAATTCTATCAATCAGAATCCAACAACACATTAAAAAGATCATACACCATGGCCAAGTGGGCTTTATCCCAGGGATGCAAGGATTCTTCAGTATCCACAAATCAATCAATGTAATTCACCACATTAACAAATTGAAAAATAAGAGCCATATGATTATCTCAATAGATGCAGAGAAAGCCTTTGACAAAATTCAACATCCATTTATGATAAAAACTCTCCAGAAAGCAGGAATAGAAGGAACATACCTCAACATAGTAAAAGCCATATATGATAAACCCACAGCAAACATTATCCTCAATGGTGAAAAATTGAAAGCAGTTCCCCTAAAGTCAGGAACAAGAGAAGGGTGCCCACTTTCACCACTACTATTCAACATCGTTCTGGAAGTTTTGGCCATAGCAATCAGAGCAGAAAAAGAAATAAAAGGAATCCAAATTGGAAAAGAATTAAAAAAAAAAAAAACTCACTGTTTGCAGATGACATGATCCTCTACATAGAAAACCCTAAAGACTCCACCAGAAAATTACTAGAGCTAATCAATGAATATAGTAAAGTTGCAGGATATATAATCAACACACAGAAATCCCTTGCATTCCTATACACTAATAATGAGAAAATAGAGAAATTAAGGAAACAATTCCATTCACCATTGCAATGAAAAGAATAAAATACTTAGGAATATATCTACCTAAAGAAATTAAAGACCTATATATAGAAAACTATAAAACACTGGTGAAAGAAATTAAAGAGAACACAAAAGATGGAGAAATATACCATGTTCATGGATCTGAAGAATCAATATAGTGAAAATGAGTATACTACCCAAAGCAATCTTTAGATTCAATGCAATCCCTATCAAGGTACCAACAGTATTTTTCACAGAGCTAGAACAAATAATTTCACCTGTATGGAAATACAAAAAAAACTCAAATATCCAAAGAAATCTTGAGAAAAAGAATGGAACTGGAGGAATCAACCTGACTGACTTCAGGCTCTACTACAAAGCCACAGTCATCAAGACAGTATGGTACTGGCACAAAGACAGAAATATAGATCAATAGAACAAAATAGAAAGCCCAGAGATATATCCACACACCTATGGACACCTTATCTTCAACAAAGGAGGCAAGAATATACAATGGAGAAAAGACAATCTCTTTAACAAGTGGTGCTGGGAAAACTGGTCAACGACTTGTAAAAGAATGAAATTAGATCACTTTCTAACACCATACACAAAAATAAACTCAAAATGGATTAAAGATCTAAACATAAGACCAGAAACTATAAAACTCTTAGAGGAGAACATAGGCAAAAAAATCAGTGACATAAATCACAGCAGGATCCTCTATGACCCACCTCCCAGAATATTGGAAATACAAGCAAAAATAAACAAATTAAAATTAAGAGCTTCTGCACAACAAAGGAAACTATAAGCTAGGTGAAAAGACAGCCTTTGGAATGGGAGAAAATAATAGCAAATTGAACAAACTGACAAACAACTAATCTCAAAAATATACAAGCAACTCATGCAGCTCAACTCTAGAAAAATAAATGACCCAATCAAAAAATGGGCCAAAGAACTAAACAGACATTTCTCCAAAGAAGATATTCAGATGGCTAACAAACACATGCAAAGATGCTCAACATCACTCATTATCAGAGAAATGCAAATCAAAACCACAGTGAAGTACCATTTCACGCCAGTCAGAATGGCTGCAATCCAAAAGTCTACAAGCAATAAATGCTGGAGAGGGTGTGGAGAAAAGGGAACCCTCTTACACTGTTGGTGGGAATGCAAACTAGTATAGCCACTATGGAGAACAGTGTGGTGATTCATTAAAAAACTGGAAATAGACCTGCGTTATGACCCAGCAATCCCACTGCTGGGCATACACACCAAGGAAACCAGAATTGAAAGAGACACGTGTACCCTAATGTTCATCTCAGCACTGTTTATAATAACCAGGACATGGAAGCAACCTAGATGTCCATCAGCAGATGAATGGATAAGAAAGCTGTGGTACTTATACACAATGAGGTATTACTCAGCCATTAAAAAGAATACATTTGAATCAGCTCTAATGAAGTGGATGAAACTGGAGCCGATTATACAGAGTGAAGTAAGCCAGAAACAAAAACACCAATACAGTATACTAATGCATATATATGGAATTTAGAAAGATGGTAACGATAACCCTGTATGCAAGACAGCAAAAGAGACACAGATGTATATAACAGTTTCTTGGACTCTGTGGGAGAGAGAGAGGGTGGGGTGATTTGGGGGAATGTCATGGAAACATGTATAATATCATATAAGAAATGAATCACCATTCCAGGTTTGATACAGGATCCTTGGGGCTGGTGCACTGGGATGACCCGGAGGGATGCTACGGGGAGGGAGATGGGAGGGGGATTCAGGATGGGGAAAACACGTACACCCGTGGTGAATTCATGTTGATGTATGGCAGAACCAATACAATATTGTAAAGTAATTAGCCTCCAATTAAAATAAAGAAATTTTAATTAAAAAAATAAAGACTATAGTGAATATATATGGCAGTAATGATCAAGCCTTTTGATCTCAGAGTCAGTCTAATCAAATGTTATTGAGGACCACAAAGTCATTTGCTTGTGTCAGTTGTATACATTAATATTTCCCATTTATAAATTTTAAATGAGAACAATTTCAAACATCTATGTATTAACCTATTTACAAATAATATATGCTAATATATAAAATAGTTTATAAAAAACTACATTTTCAAAAAATTAATAAGAAGAGTGGCATTATTTTACATTTCTGAAAATTTCTCTAACGTCTAGCTTAATAGAAGACTTTTCTGGCTTAAACAATTTTTCACATCATTTTTTCACATTTTTCACATCTATAGTCAATCTATTTTGATATACTATTTTGACTGAAGTGTGTAAATTTTGGATAATTTTATGGATTTTATTCTTTGAATCTAAGCAAACAGTTAAGTAGTGATACCTTAAAGGTTAAGCTGCAATGTAGAATCTGAAAACATACAAATAAATTTTCTATACTCTGTTACATTGAAATCTATTGGTTAACCCTGTATGGATTTTTATCAATGATCTTTGTAGCATTGGGCTTCCTTAGTGGCTCAGAGGGTAAAGCGTCTGCCTGCAGTGCAGGAGACCAGAGTTCGATCCCTGGGTCAGGAAGATCCCCTGGAGAAGGAAATGGCAACCCACTCCAGTATTCTTGCCTGGAGAATCCCATGGATGGAGGAGCCTGGTAGGCTATAGTCCATGGGGTCACAAAGAGTCAGACATGACTGAGCGACTTCACTTTTGTAGCATCAGTGCATGAGTCATTTTAAAAATATTGGTTTAGTCATGTAGATCCTTGATATGTTGACTCTATAATATCAATAAATCATATTTGTTACTCTCCCCACATACTCCATCTGAGAAATAGTTAAGTATTAGAAACCATCAAGTTCACACTAGTAGATAGAAGCTTTCTAAAATTTTGATTTTTATTTGAAAGTTCAAATTTCATCATTGGTAACAAATACTGTAGTTGTTTCCCTTGAAATAGCAGCCTTACTTTGTTCATGAATATGTCTTCCAAATGCACCAGTTTGAACAGTCATAATTTTTCTGTAAGTTACTCTTTGAAGTAAAAAGTGCATTCCATGAAAAAAGGCAGCTAGTTCAGCTTGCAACTCAAACAATTGTGCAACGACTTTTCCTCAAGGCAGACGTTTTACTACAGTATGCAGGGAAATAACTTTTTGGCAGAATTAATTTGGTACATCGATATTAAAAAGCATGTAAACAGGATTAATATTTAATGAAATCAATAGTTCTACTGTTTATTCAAGGGCATTCTAAATTAAACTGGCCTCTGTAGCTGTGAGTACAATGTAAAGAATACAATGACGACCTTAAAGTTTCGGTGCTTTGATTCATTCTGAGGTGCTTGCAGTTTTGGTGCTTTTGTAACATTACTTTGCTTTTGTAACATCAGTGAAAATGTCAAGATAGAGGGAAAAATGTAAAAAGCATTTTAGGATTACAAAGAAAGTAGTTTTAACCTCATGGATCTTCTAAAATGGTCTCAAGACCCCAGTGTCCCCTGGACCACACTTTGAGAACCATTCGTCTATAGAATCAGTAATCTGATCCTACTTCCCCTATTTTGGAAATTGACTCTTTCAAGTCTTCTGATACAGTTTCTGTGGAAGTTGCCTATTTCTAAGTAACTATCTTAGAGATACATCTAATTGGCTGAGAAGTACACCAATGAATTCCTTCTCTAAAATTCTGGACAGGGAACTTTGGAATGTGGACAGTTCATTAAAGCAGCTTCTTTCCAGTGTCTGAAGATGCAAGATGTAAAATTTTGAAGTGTCAGTGACACTACCTCCTGTCAAAGATACCAAGAATCAGAGACAGCCAGTCTGAAGCAAGAGCAAAGCAGAGATTAGAAGGAAGAGACATCTTATTAATGTTCAAATAAATGGATCCAAGTTTATATAACCATGTTTCTATACTTGATTGTGATGAGATCTCTATTAAAAGCTCCTTTGAGATAAAATCATTTACATAGGTTTTCTAGCATTTGCAATTCAAAGCATCTGAAAATAAAATTCTCCTCAAGGGACTCCTCATCTGCGAAGCCCCCTAGCTCCATTCTCTAAGCAGAATTGATGGCCCACCTTTGAGACAACATTAGGCTTATCACTCACCTCTGGCACAGCCTCTGCCTTACTGCAATCACACACACTCTAAGGTTTTCTCACCTGGAAGTCTCCCCAATACATTGCAAGCTCTTGGAAAGCAGTGAAAGAATAGAACCATTTTTTTAAACTTAAACTTTAGCAAATTAAATGTATGAATGGATATAGGTAGGGGAAGAAGAAGGAATGAAGAAGAAAAAGAGTCATTGATATAGACATAAAATCTTGCTCTATTCCTTTCTGGGTAAGTTATTTCATGTTTCTGTGCCTTCATCCACTCATGCTAGACTGAGTCTGAATTAGGTGAGAATCGTTTTTTAAAACTTACTTTTAATTGGAGAATAATTGCTTTATAATATTGTGTTGTATTTTGTGTTGGTTTCTTCCATATATCAACATGAATCAGCCATAGGTGTACATATGTCTCCTCCCTCTTGAACCACCCTCTCACCTCTAATCCCAATCCCCCACGACACCCCCAGCTCCGTTGTCACAGAGCACCAGATTTGAGCTCTCTGAGTCATACAGTATATTCCCACTGGCTATTGTATGTATGGTATAGAATGTGTTTCCATGATCTCTCTCAATTCATCCCACCCTCTCTTTCCCAGACTTATTCACAAGTGGGTTCTCTAAGTCTGGGTCTCCACTGTGAAAGTTGCTCAGTCATGTCTGACTCTTTGCGACCCCATGGAATATACAGCCCATGGAATTCTCCAGGCCAGAATACTGGAGTAGGTAGCCAGAACACTGGAGTAGGTAGCCGTTCCCTTCTCCAGGGGATCTTCTCAACCCAGGGATTGAACCCAGGTCTCCTGCATTGCAGGCAGATTCTTTACCAGCTGAGCCACCAGGAAAGCCCAAGAATACTGGAGTAGGTAGCCTATCCCTTCTCCAGCAGATCTTCCTGACCAAAGAATTGAACCAGGGTCTCCTGCATTGCAGGCAGATTCTTTACTAGTTAAGCTACCAGGGAAGCCTTGCTGCCCTGAAAATAAGTTCATCAATGCCATCTTTCTACATTTCATATATATATATATATATATATATATATATATATATATATATATATACATATATATATATATATATATATATATATACACATTAACATACAATATTTGTTCTTCTCTTTCTGACTTACTTCACTCCATACAGTAGACTCTAAGTTCATCCTAGGTGTGACTCTTAAAATGCCTTCAGTAAGTAAAATTTTCCTAAGAAACTCCATCCTTGCCAGTTCAGTTAGAAACAGAAACCATATCTACAGTATTTCTCTAGGAATCAAGATGAAGTTTATTAAACTTTCCATTTTGTAGATTTGAGACCTCCAAAGAGAACCACCTACCTTCTCCCACTTTCATTCCATTTTAAGAAACTTGAAAATTAAGTCCCCCACACTATCAAGTACAAATTTTATAACTCTTCAACAAATCTTTTAATTTCTATTTTCTCATCTGTTCCTGACCTGTAACTTACCATCTTATGAGTTCTCTAAGACAATTGTTTGACCAATGTGTTCACATTGCCTATGTGAAATGAAAATATGTCCTGCCATATTAATAAACAAGAAATGTCACAGCCTTTGGTGATTTCTGGCCTCCAAACGTGATTGAGGGCTCCAAAAACTGCAAAACAGTGATGCTGCCAGCCCCCATGGTGATTGCTGAGGAGCTCTGGGGAACTAAGAAGCAAGGTGGACAGGGAAAGAGGATTGGCCCCAGATAGCTAAGTGCATATAAAAGGAATGACTTCACTGAGTCCAGAGGCTTGCATCTTCCCATACATAGAATGGCAAATTTCTTAACTTGATACCTGATCTTTGATGTTCAGACTGTAAATTCCTTAGATTGCTACAGGGTTCTTGATGTTCAGACTGCCTGCTCCATGTGTTGCAAACTTGTATATAGCCTGACTTCCCCTCCTGCCTACCTGGAACGGTTTTCTCAGAGCAATCACTGCAGATGGTTACTGCAGTCATGAAATTAAAAGATGCTTGCTCCTTGGAAGAAAAAGCTATGACAAACCTAGACAGCATATTAAAAGGCAGAGACTACTTTTCTAACAAAGGTCCGTATATTCAAAGCTGTGGTTTTCCCAGTGGTCATGTACAGAAGTGAGAGTTGGACTGGACCATAAAGAAAGCTGAGTGCCAAAGAATTGATGCTTTTGAACTGTGGTGTTGGAGAAGACTCTTGAGAGTCCCTTGGACTGCAAGGAGATCCATCTAGTCAGTCCTAAAGGAAACAACCCTGAATATTCATTGGAAGGACTGACGGTGAAGCTGAAGCTCCAATACTTTGGCCACCTGATGCAAAGAGCCAACTCATTGAAAAGGACCCAGATGCTGGGAAATATAGAAGGCAGGAGAAGATGATAACAAAGGATGAGATGGTTGGATGGCATCACCGGCTCAATAGACAGGAGTTTGAGCAAGCTGTGGGAGATGGTGAAGGACAGAGAAGCCTGCTGTGCTGCAGTACACGGGGTCACAAAAAGCTGGACGTGACTGAGCAACTAACACACACACCATGAGGTAAGCTAAGTCTTTTATTTTAATCTCTTCTTTCTAGGTGTTTCTCCCCTAGAAAAACCATGTACTTCAGGTTTATTCTCAGGAAGTTCAGATTGAAATAGCATTTATCTCTGACCTGCACTGAGAGAAGTCACAAGACTGGCCTAAATTCACACAGCTAGTAACCACTGCCTAAAAGCTCAATGGAACTTCCTGACTCTAAACCCTGCTCTCTCCCCACCTGTGGTCAATTCCACTCAGACAAAGAGCCCAAAGCTTTTAGTTCAAATAAAAGACAAGGATTTTATTCTATCTGTGGGTATTTAAGGAAATAAATTTTGTAAAGAACTGAAAAAGAGCTGAAAAACAATGGTGAGCATTTAAAGACATTACAATTTGACTGAAGCTAATGGCAAGGAGATTGGAAAGAGGAGGGTATGTATTTCTGTCACTGCCCTAACACTAGCTTGGTGACTTGAGCAGGTTAAGCAAAACAGACAAGTTCATCATATATAAAATGAAAAAAAAAAAAATCTTACAGAGAAAGAGAACAAACTCATTTTCTGAGCCTACCCATAGTCTTGACAAGTATTACCATACTTAATTTTTACAACAACTCTACTTATCTGCTTAGTAGGCATTATAATTTTTTTTTTTCTAACAAAGAATCTGGGATTTGAAAAATTAAACTTTCCCAGCATCACAGAATTAACACCTGTGATTCCCACCACCACTGGTCTATAGGTCTTAAATGAAGGCTTTGAAATAAAATAGCCTAAGAAAAGAGAATAAATGTATTACACTGTCCAAAGTCTGGTACCTTTGGGTACATCAGCAGAACCATCCCTGAAGGTCAAATCAGGAAATTTACTCTTATTTCACCACTTACATTCAATCATGACAACCTCAGTTCATGTCTCCCTGCCTCAGTTTTCTCACCAGAAAAATGGGGTAAATGAATCATAGTCCTAGATTCCTGCCTTATGGAGCAGTGATGAGGCCTCTGCAAGATCACAATGATAAAATGCTTTGTGTTCCATAGAGCCCTATACAAATGTGTGCTATTATTATTATTATTATTATTGCTATTATGATTATTATTACACCATGTTCTTTGGGCAAGACATTTATGTTAAACTGACACAGCACATAATTGGAGTGCTCAAGTTAAATAAATGAAGTCAGCTGTCTGACTCCTTTAAGATAAATGATGTTATTACAACATAATTGTATAACCCCATATAGCTTACAGCAGCAAAAGGATGTGTATTTCACATGCCCTCCTATAATTACATCCCCATTATAATTTTGCAGTTAGTTGCGATGAGCTCTGGTCATGAAAACATGCCAATTTTGTATGGGATTGAAGTCTGCCTAATTTTAGCAAATTGAGAGTCACACAAAAGAAAAGAGATAAATACTATGTTGTTATTTTTCATTAGAGAATTGCTATATTAAGAGGCTGCGATCCAGCTGTGTTTGTTTAAATAAAAGTGTGATTTGAATACCTCCTACAGCTAATGTTCCTGCCAATGAATAAAAGATAAAATGTGGCTCCCCTCTCGTTGGATGGGAGTCTCTGCATTCTAGCTGACTTGGAGATTTATTGTTCCACACAAGGAAGTTGAAAGCGTGTAGGGCAGACCACACGCAGGGGCCTTTTGTGTATTGTTTCAAGCCACACCACTAATAGATTTCTTCCACTGAGGCTCCCAGCAATTCAGCTGTGCTCAAATGCTCCACTTATCTGTGAAAAAATAATAATAAAATAGTAATTATGCCTCAGTGGCAAATGCAGCCCAGCTCGATGCCACAAGGAAGAAAGTAAACAGGAACAAATATCATTCAGAGAAGGAATGCTGTATTGGAGTCATTGTGATAATGGATTTAAGCCTTTTCTTTATTTCTTCCAAGCAGACTCTCTCACTTATACCTCAGTGTCTCTGTCTTCCAGTGTCCTCCCAAAATTAACAATACTCTCCTGAAATTCAATGCCTTACAAGTTGGCCAACCCAGAATGAAAGACCAGAGGTGAGATCGAAGATGGAGCTACAATGTAGTTAAAGTTAATTTTAAAACATCTGGAATGATGTTCTAGAGGTCTGGCATACCAGGATATGGACAACATGAAAGACTTTGCCATCAGGTAGATTGCAATCTAACAATGCATGCAAAATATATACATATTCCTCATTCTCCAAGCCATTAAGTGTGAGTTTTTCAAAACTCTGTTATCTGAATACTACTTGCTCTTGACCACTCAATTATTGCCCACCATTCCCTCTCATATAGCTATATCAGATCTCCCCTCCCGCCTCCTCAAACGCACACACAGCATTCTGTATTTTATCTTCAGGCTTTTTCAGGCATTAATTATCCCTTCTATCTGACTTGACTTTCCTCCAGTCATGTAGTTAACTCATCTTCATAATTTGGTTCAAACTTCAGCTCCCAGAAGTATTCCCTTAAAAAAACTCACCCGCCATGAGGATGCTCCAGATGCGGGATAAACATACCTCCTTCTCTGTAGCAGGAACACCTGTGCTAACTTCATACACAGGGGCCCAGCTGAGGAGGTTGAGCTAGAGAGACATATATCTTGTGTTCCCTATCTCCATCCTGGAGTGGGGGCAGTTGGGGAGGAGGGAGGATAGCTCTTCTCTTTTTTGTTCCTTCTCCTTCCCACCACTCCATACCATCTACCAGAACCATAGCCATCATGAGTAACTCTTACCGATAGGAGTGCATTTTTCACATGTGTTGAGCTGGAATAAAAATAAGAGAACTATATTTGTATTGAAATATTCTGTCCACTTCTCTGCCTCTTTCCCAGGTCTTTGAGGAGGATCTTTTTGTCCCTGTATCCTAAGGCATTACAGTGACTAAAGCTTTATAGACATATAGTAAATGATAGGTGGAAGAGTGAATAGATAGATAAGCAAATAAACAGGAGAAAAAGGTGACTGGTAACAGGGGCCACCAGAGAGGGCAATGAGACCCCACTCCAGTACTCTTGCCTGGAAAATCCCATGGACGGAGGAGCCTGGCGGGCTGCAGTCCACGCGGTCGTCAAGAGTGGGACACAACTGAGCGACTTCACTTTCACTTTTCACTTTCATGCATTGGAGGAGGAAATGGCAACCCACTCCCCTGTTCTTGCCTGGAGAATCCCAGGGATGGTGGAGCCTGGTAGGCTGCTGTCTATGGGTCGCACAGAGCCAGACACAACTGAAGCGACTTAGCAGCAGCAGCAGCAGCAGCAACAGGGGGCCACAACCTCCAGGCTCCAGACTGGTACCTCCTATCAGATCACTGGCTGCATTAGATTAGAATTAAAGTGCACAAAAAATGTAATTCGTATGAATCATCCTGAAACCATCGCTCCAACTCCCTGGTCTGTAAAAAAATAATCTTCCATGAAATCATTCCCCTGCTACCAAAAAGGTTGGGAACCTCTGACTGGTAACGTGAAAAGTGAGGACAAAATGCAATGAGAACCAAAATTAGGCACAGATCATTTGCATCTGGGAAAATTAGAGGAATCTTATGGAGAATGTGGCCATTGAGCTAAGACTTCAAAAATCTTATGATAAAGGACAGGGCATTCCAAGCATAAAGAACAATAAAAGTGACCATTTCAAACCTACAGTATCCACAGGGTCTAGTTACAATGCCCAAATGGGGTAGTTACTTCCAAAGTAAAAACTCTGAAAGGCTACACACATTTCCAATAATAACCCATATCTGAATTTTTTTGGAATGGTCTTCCAGGTCCACCTAATAGGCACTGAACAACATCTAATTCAGATTGCTTTGGTGTTTTTTTTTTTAAACCCAAATCTGGACTGCCTAGCTTAATTTCCCACTTCACTGTTTCTTCAAAAGTTGAATATATGTGATTCACATAAACAGCATGTGCTCGATATATTGAATGAAGTCAGTGAAGTAACAAACTCAGAATTGCCACCACTGGGGACAATAAAAGTGTCACGTTTCTTCATCACAGTCACCAGTTCACAGAGAAGAATTGCCTAGGTGAAAAAGGAAAAAGCACACCAGTTATTGACCGTTTAACCCTGTGCATATTATATAACCTAGCTAAGCTTCTATTTCCTCTTTTGCAAAATAATGTTAACAATAGTTGCTTTGTAAAGGTATTGTTAGGATCAAATCTGACTTTAAATCACATGATATTGCTATTTTGTAGGTAAAAGATCAGCAATTTAATGGGATTCAACCCAATGTAACTGTGATTAGAATATAGAAAATGCTCAATTTAGGTTAAGAGTGAATCTTCATTGTGTGTAAATGATGAATGACAATTTAAACCTAGTTATATCATTTTTTTAAACCTTAGTTATATCATTTAATAGCAGCAAACAAGTAAGTCACCATTGTCCTAACCACAGTTTCCTTATCTGGAGTTGATGTTATTTCCCTTGTAGTTATAAAAATAAAAGAAATTAAAGATATCTGATACAAAGCAGTCACTCAACCAATAGAAACCTAGATGATTGCAAAAGGCCAAGATCTATGAAAAGATAACAGTGTTCTAGAAAAGAATACTGGGAAGAAAATTTATTCAAGAGTAGGTTATATACATAGGTATTCTGGTCTCATGTTGAAATATTCTTTATTGAAATCCTATGACCTTGCATGTAATTCTAAAGAACTGTTGTGTTGAAGCTGACTTAATTAAGGCTCAGTAGAGAACTGAGCAGGTGGTTGCCAGAAGCCACTGGGAGTCTGGTTTATACTGTCTGAGTCCATTTAAATAACCAGAATGCTCAAAGTCTAAAAAAAATCTATTCAAACAGTAACCGTCATGATCAAATTAAAACTACATGCTTTGTGTGTGTGTAAAAATATGGCATGGGGATCAAAATTAGATGTTAAATACTCAGAGGGATCTTATTAACAGAAGTTTCTGACCTAGAAGCACATAAAGAATGTATTCATTCATACCATCAGAAGTTATTATTATCTGAAATAATAATAAACTAAGTTATGACAGCCTGCAAAAGTGCTGGGCAGACATGGTTTTTATCAAGTGTGTAATGCTAATAGCCATCCAACAAGGTAATTATTTGAGTTAAAGTTTAGAATATCTGAGAAGCAGTGCATAGGGATTGTAAGGGAATAGTAGTGTTCTCAGGGGAATGCTTCATCGATGTTCAGAATGTGTGCTTAGAGACTTCCATCTCACACACAGAGTTTAGAGGGCACATCTTAATGCTGTGCTGAAAATAATCACCAAATCTCAAAAGGTTTCTTCATTTAGAATTTGGACTGGCCATTATGTGAGGTATCCTCAAGGGAATATCTTGGAGTGTGTTCTGTTTTAAAAGGAAAAGAGACATTCTGAACTACCTTCTGAAGCATTCAAACAAGGAGAAGCAAGAGGCTTCTCTCAAAACCAGGACTTGAAAGCCAGCTAACATGTGCATTTGGCACCAAGTGACCATAGAGGGTGAGGGTCTAAGGCTGCAGGCTTGGGGGTTGCCTACCTCCAGGTCTGGGGGCAGGTTTTGCCATTCTAAGTCCTGGGACAAATCATCAAATCTCTCTAAGCTTTAGTGTCTTCATCTGCTAAGGTGGCTAATAATCTGTATCTCATGGGAAGTAAGTAGTGCATAACCTCAGAGACAAGTCACCCAGTAACAAGTGGAGGCTAATGTGTGTCTTCAGATTTGCTCAGCTTCTCAAGCAAGATTTGGGGCTGCAAGAGGACAAATGTCAGGGTCCTTAATGACATGATAGGCACCCAAATTTTTTTCAAAAACTCTATGCTGGGATCTAGGAGGTAAAAGGTGAGCTTCATGTGTGGGCTCTGAGACGTTAAGGTGCAGAAGCTGGCTGAGCCAAGAAAAGACTGAACTCTTTCTCAGCCTGAGGTCCTCTTGAAATGCCCGAGGCTGCATCCTGGCCCTGGGGAGACTGTGGCACTGGACAGACTAATCAAACCCAGGCTGTCGTGTGTTTGCTGCAGCATTGTGGAGGAAATGATAGGTTTTCTACTATAGGAAATCTGAAACTGATTCAGTATAAGATTTTGGTCATTTGAGAAAGAACGTGAATGAGAACCAGGAGAAGTCGTACATGAACATGTCTTTTCAATATCCTTGACAGATGCCAAAAGAAAAGTTAAGTAACGTGTAGGATACAATACTATTTCCTAAATTGTTCCCAGAACACAGATTTGCGACATTTACAGGGGTTCCACCAAAAAATAGTGTTCTGTAGTCAGACAAGTCTAGAAAATGCTACATGTTGTGTTTACATCTGTCCTGAATAATGGTAATTCACTGTAGTCAATCAAATGCTCTGAGAAAGCCTATAATAACAAATATACTTTTAAAAATTTGTTCATTACCTTTGGGTATTGTTCGCTTTTGAAAATATAACACCTATGAGTACCTCTCAAAACATCAGTGTTCTTATGAATTCAAAATGGGAAGTACAGCGGCTGCAAGAATGATAGTGTCAAACAATTGTTTCTATGGATGTCTTCCAAGGACTGACTAATCCCTGCCTACAGGATGATGCCTTCCATGAGGTACCCTTTCTATTTTCTTCACTGGAGCACTCAGCTCAGCATTCAGGCACAATTTCTGGAAAGCCTTCTTTATTTTTTCTACCAGTAGAAGTTAGGAAGCTTCAGCTGTACTCCTGCAGCCCCTAAGCTTAGCCCAGTGTGACAGTGGCCGTAGCCACTTGTCCCTGAGGACCTTGAGGTCAGACGAATGCTTGTACCCCAGCAACTAACCAAATACTCACTGTGCTCGGACTAATGTCCTACAAATGACTCTGAATCTTTACTAAGCTGAACTTTGATGTTTGAGCAAGTCTTCTGTGATAAGTCTGAAGGTCGAAGTAATTTCAAGTCTTTCTCTACCAAGGCAATTCCTTATCCCTGGTTTGGTGGCCTGTACAGAATAAGAGAGTCTGGAGGGACTGGGGGCAGGAGGAGAAGGGGACGACCGAGGATGAGATGGCTGGATGGTATCACTGACTCAATGGACATGAGTCTAAGTGAACTCAGGGAGTTGGTGATGGACAGGGAGGCCTGGCGTGCTGCAATTCACGGGGTCGCAAAGAGTTGGACACGACTGAGCGACTGAACTGAAGAAAAGGGAAGCTAGAAATGTAACTTCTTGGCTGACAAATAAAAGGCTCTTGTGTGGTGTAATAGCCAACAACAAAAAGCTTTATTCTAGAAGATTTGATATTAATAGCATGTTCAGAATGTATCCAGGTCATTTTAATCTCACCACCACTATTCTAGTTCCAATGTTTGATATCTCCCATCAGTGACAATACAATGATGCCTACACAACTCTCTCATCTTCCATTCACCTTATACAAGATTCATCATTTTCTTTATTAACAATAGGTATCATTTTGACTCAGTGGTAAAGAATCAGCCTGTAAATGCAGGAGAGGCAAGAGACTCAGTGTCAGGAAGATCTCCTGGAAAAGGAAATGGCAACTCACTTCAGTATTTCTTGCCTGGAAAATTTCATGGACAGAGGAGCCTGGTGGGCTATAGTCTATAGGGTTATGAAGAGTCAGACACAACTGAGAGACTGCAAATGCATGCATGACTTCTGCAGAAAACCATGCATTTTCACTTATGCAATATTATTTAATATTAGGTAGACCACAGTTTTTTCCTACTCTCCCCAAAATATTTCATCAAACCTCATGAACCTATCCAGTCATTCAAGATCATCGAAAATATGGGGCAGATTTTCATACAGATTGCAAAACTGGGATTGATAGTTTGGGCATTTATATTATCAAGTATTTAACTTAGTTCTGAATATATTTACTGTTATAGATAACAAATGATATATGTTTTAATTGTTTACTAAGCTGTAAAACAAATCCAAATGTTTTGTATTGCCCAGGTATTACATCTTTTAAAACTCAAATATGGCAATTTCTTCTATATGATTCACTCAGATACACTCTGTTCTGAATTCCCCTTAAATATCTCTTCCTTGGCTATGTTTTAATTGATTATAGCACATGCTAAGTCACTTTATGCAAGTCCGACTCTTTGTGATCCTATCAACCATAGCCTGCCAGGCTCCTTCGTCCATGGGATTCTCCAGGCAAGAATACTGGAGTGGGTTGCTGTTTCCTCCTCCAGGGGATCTTCCTGACACAGAGATCAAACCCAGTCTCTGAAGTCTCCACATTGGCAGGCAGGCTCTACCACTAGCGCCACCTGGGAAACCCTGTGTGCAGGTATCCACTTAAAAGTGTACAGTTTAATGAGTTTTGAGAAATGTATACACCCAGAGAGACTTGGTAACAATGAAGAAATAGAATATTTGCATCCCTCAAAAAACTGCCTAATGCTTTTTTATGGCCAGTCTTACCAATCCTTTGTCCTTGGCAACTTCTGATCTGCTTTCTGCTATTATAGATTAATTTGAATTTTCTAAATTCTATATAAATGAAATTATATGGTATATACTCTTTTGTGTCTAGCTTGCTTCACTCAGAATAATGTTTTTTAAATTCATCTGTGTCATGCATTAAAAAGTATATCAATCTTTTTCATTGCTGAGTAATGTTCCTTGTGTGTATATATAATAAAATTATCTAATCCCCTGCTGATGGGCATTTAGGTTGTTTCCAGCCTGATTACCAATACAGCTGCTATAAACATCCCCTTACACAGTTTTCTGAGGACATATGCTTTCATTTTTCATTTCTTTGGGGTAAATAACTAGGAGTGGACATACTGGGTATGTATGGTTAGTGCATGTAGCATTTTCTAAGAAATTACCAAACTGTTTTCCAAAATAGTTGTAATATTATGCTTCTCTCCAGCAACCTATTAGATATTCAGTTGTTCTGAATCCTTACCAACATTGGATCTTACAGTCTTTTTCATTTTAGCCATTCTAATAGAAGCGTAGTGGTATCTTATTTTGGTTTTAAATTGCATTTTCCTGATGACTAATGATGTTAAGAATCTTTCCATATGCTTATTAGCAATTAATACATCTTCCTTGATGAAGTGATGAAATATATGTTTAAACCTTTTCCCTATGTTTAGTTGGATTGTCTTCCTGCTATTAAGCTGTAGTTTATTAAATATACTGCATGCCAAGTCTTTTAACAGATATATATATATATATATCTTTTTTCCCAATTTGTGACTTGCTTTTTCATTTTCTTAACATTTTCTTCAAAGAGCAGTGATTTTTAATTTTGATTAAACCTCACTTATCCTTTTTTTTTTTTTCTCTTACTGTTTTAAATGTGGGAGGTATTAGTTAAGGAATCTTTTCCTACCTTGAATTTGCAAAAATTTTCTCTACTTTTACTTCTTAAAGTGCGAGCTATTACATTTAGGTCTTTGAGTTAATTTTTGTGTATGTCCGTGTGTGTTAAGTCACTTCGGTCATATTTGATTCTTTGCAACACTATGGACAGCCTTCTCTGTCCAATTTTTGGGTAAAGTATGAGTTAAAAACCAAATGTTTTTCATCTAGATTTCTAGTTCCTCCAACACAGTCTCCAAAAATGACCACCATTTCCCCAGCGGATTGCTTTAGGATATTTGTCAAAAATTAATTGACATATTGACATAGGTCTATTTCTGGATACTATTCTGTCTTCCTTATACCAACCAATACCACACTGTCTAGATTACAGTAGCTTTATAGCAAGCTTTGAAATTAGGAGTGTAAGTACTCCAATTTTGTTCATTTTCAAAATTGTTTTGGCTAGCTTAGACCCCTTTACATATTCATATAAATGGTAGATTTATATTACCAAATGCTAGATTTTTTTAAACCTGCTTATATTTTGGTTGATATTGAGTGACATTGCTAGGTCATTTTTAGTAGAATTGATATCTTTCAAAACTTTAAGATGGTGTTCCATTGTTTTCTCACTGGATTTCTGATGAGAAATATGCTATCATTTTAAAACCTGGTGTATTTTTTTTTAATTTAGTTGCTATAAATTTTTTCTCTAAATAATTGATATTGAACAACATAATTAGATATTCCTTGGTGTGATTTTTTTCATTTTATTTTTGCATTTGACTTCTATAAATCTTCCTGATTTTGTGAGTCTATAATATTTATCAAACTGGAGCAATTTCAGTGATTATTTCTTCAAGTATTTTCAATTTCTCCTTTCTTCTGTGCTTCAAGGTACCCTTGATATTCATTTTATCTATATTTGGCTTCTTGATGTTGACTCAGTTTTTTGATGTTCCCTTCACTTTAAAAAGAAAAATTCTTCCTGTATTTCATTTCTGTTAGCATCTATTTCTGTGTGTCAAGTTCACTGATCTTTTCTTGTGTAGTATCTAATCTACCAATAGTCCCGTTAAATGTGTTTTTTACCTTAGACATTGTGATTTTTATCTCTAGAAATTTGATTTGGGCCTCTATATATCTTCCATGTCTATACTTAATTGTTTTGAACATATAGAATATGTTCTAATGGTTTTAACATCAGGTCAGTTTAGTTCAGTCACTCAGTCATGTCCAACTCTTTGTGACCCCATGGACTGCAGAAAGCCAGGCTTCACTATCCATCACCAGCATGGTGTCTGCTAATTCTACTTCTTTGTTAGCTCTGGATCAGTATCAATTGACTGATCTTTGCCTCATTATGAGTCCACTTTCTCCTTTGTTACATGCTTATTATTTTTGAAATTTAATGCCAGACATTGAATTTGTCTTATTTTGTGCTGTATACTTTTTTGTATTCCCAAAAAAATGTGAGTTTTCTTCTTTGATACTGTTATTGGGACACGGTTTGATCCCTTCAGATCATGCTTTTAAGATTTACTAGGGAGGTTCATGGTCAACAAAAGAGTCCAAATTGCAGTACTTGGATGCAATCTCAAAAATGACAGAATTATCTCTGTTCGTCTCCAAGGCAAACCACTCAATATCACTGTAATCCAAGTCTATGCCCCAACCAGTAACACTGAAGAAGCTGAAGTCGAACAGTTCTATGAAGACCTACAAGACGTTTGAGAACTAACACCCAAAAAAGATGTCCTTTTCATTATAGGGGACTGGAATGCAAAAGTAGGAAATCAAGAAACACCTGGAGTAACAGGCAAATTTGGCCTTGGAATGCAGAATGAAGCAGGGCAAAGACTAATAGAGTTTTGCCAAGAAAATGCACTGGTCATAGCAAACACCCTCTTCCAACAACACAAGAGAAGACTCTACACATGGACATCACCAGACGGTCAACACCCAAATCAGATTGATTATATTCTTTGCAGCCAAAGATGGAGAAGCTCTATACAGTCAACAGAAACAAGATCAGGAGCTGACTCTGGCTCAGATCATGAACTCCTTATTGCCAAATTCAGACTTAAATTGAAGAAAGTAAAGAAAACTGCTAGACCATTCAGGTATGACCTCAATCAAATCCCTTATGATTATACAGTGGAAGTGAGAAATAGATTTAAGGGTCTAGATCTGATAGATAGAGTGCCTGATGAACTATGGAATGAGGTTCGTGACATTGTACAGGAGACAGGGATCAAGACCATCCCCATGGGAAAGAAATGCAAAAAAGCAAAATGGCTGTCTGGGGAGGCCTTACAAATAGCTCTGAAAAGAAGAGAGGTAAAAAGCAAAGAAGAAAAGGAAAGATATAAGCATCTGAATGCAGAGTTCCAAAGAATAGCAAGAAGAGATAAGAAAGCCTCCTTCAGCGATCAATGCAAAGAAATAGAGGAAAACAACAGAATGGGAAAGACTAGAGATCTCTTCAAGAAAATTAGAGATACCAAGGGAACATTTCATGCAAAGATGGGCTTGATAAAGGACAGAAATGGTATGGACCTAACGGAAGCAGAAGATATTAAGAAGAGGTGGCAAGAATACACGGAAGAACTGTACAAAAAAGATCTTCACAACCCAGATAATCGTGGTGGTGTGATCACTCACCTAGAGCCAGACATCCTGTAATGTGAAGTCAAGTGGGCCTTAGAAGCATCACTACGAACAAAGCTAGTGGAGGTGATGGAATTACAGTTGAGCTGTTTCAAATCCTGAAAGATGATGGTGTGAAAGTGCTGCCCTCAATATGCCAGCAAATTTGGAAAACTCAGCAGTGGCCACAGGACTGGAAAAGGTCAGTTTTCATTCCAATCCCAAAGAAAGGCAATGCCAAAGAATGCTCAAACTACCACACCAGTGCACTCATCTCATGTGCTAGTAAAGTAATGCTCAAAATTCTCCAAGCCAGGCTTCAACAATATGTGAAGCATGAACTCCCTGATGTTCAAGCTGGTTTTAGAAAAGGCAGAGGAACCAGAGATCAAATTGCCAACATCCGGTGGATCATTGGAAAAGCAAGAGAGTTTCAGGAAAACATCTATTTCTGCTTTATTGACTATGCCAAAGCCTTTGACTGTGTGGATCACAATCAACTGTGGAAAATTCTGAAAGAGATGGGAATCCCAGACCACCTGACCTGCCTCTTGAGAAATCTGTATGCAGGTCAGGAAGCAACAGTTAGAACTGGACATGGAGGGGGGGGGGGGGCGGTCCTAAGATGGCAGAGGAATAGGACGGGAAGACCACTTTCTCCCTCACAAATTCCTCAGAAGAACATTTCAACGCTGAGCAAACTCCACAAAACAACTTCTGTAGGCTGGCAGAGGACATCAGGCAACCAGAAAAGCAAACCATTGTCTTCAAAAACAGGTAGGAAAAAATATAAAAGACGAAAAAGGAGACAAAGGAGGTGGGGAGGGAGCTCCGTCCCGGGAAGGGAATTTTAAGAAGAGAGGTTTCCAAACACCAGGAAACACTCTCCCTGCTGAGTCTGTGGCGAGCCTTGGAAACACAGAGGGCAACATAACAGGAAGGGGAAAATAAATAAATAATTAAAACCAAGAGATTACAAGCCCAACAGTAACTCCCCCAGCAGAAAAGCAGCACAGAAGCCTGCATGCGCCACAAGCAAGTGGGGGCAGGGCAGGGACGCGCGGGAGGCGCGGGCTGCAGTTCTTTGTAAGAATCGGGCAGGAACGCCCCACGCACAACCAGAACGATCTAACTTGGGCTAGCAAACCAGACTGTGGGATAGCTACCACGCGAAAAGCTCGAACATAAGACACCGCCAGGACCGAGCACAGAACAAAGGACGGAACGGAAAAAGCCGGCTGCAGACCATCCCCCGCCGGGGACAGGCAGCCAGAGCCGTAAGGGCTGGAAAGGGGCAATTGCAGACCCGGAGAGACTTTACTTACCAAACTCAAGCAGGCTTCTTTGCTAGGACTTCTGGGGGTGCTGAACAGTCACCATCTGCCTCACAAAGAGCGCCAGCGGTCCACCCAGAAATCTGAGCAGCAGAGGCAGAAAAGGCGACAAGTCGCAGCCATCGTGCTCGCCAAACTCCTGAGCTACTCGGACCCAGGAACAGCACAAAATGCAGTCCCAACCGAATCTGTGTCTCTGAGGGCTACCTGAGCGCCGAATCTGAGCGGCTTAGACGGGGGAAGTGCACGCAGCCTAGGGCCGGCTGCAGACGGTTCCCAGCTGAGCATCGTAGAGCCGGAGCGGTTTGTACGTCGCGAGAAGGGACAGGTCCAGCGGGGCTGAGACACTGTGTGCACACGACAGCGCTATTCGTTTGCAGCATCCCCCCTCCCCACAGCGCGACTGAACTAGTGAGCCTAAAAAACCAGCATAAAGAAGAAGTTAAACAGAGGGAACTGCCTTGGAAGTGACCCCACACTGCCCACAACATCAGAGAAGGGCCAGATATATTTTTACTATTTTTAAATCATTCCTTTTTTTTTCTTTTTCCTTTTTTTTCTAACTTTTTTTTTAATAGTTAAGTCTTCTATTTCTCCTCTAATTTTTATTTCTATAACCTATTATTACTATTCAAAAAAAAAACGACTCTTTTTTTTTTTTTTTTGGCAAACACCATATATACTCTTTGGGTGGTTATTGGTGGTTTTTTTTTTTTTAATAATTCTTGTGGCTTTTTCTTTTCTTTTCTTTTCTTTTCTTTTTTCCTTTTGCCTTCTGCTTCTTTTCTTTAATAACGCATTTTTGAAAATCCAACCTCTACTCTAGATTTTTAATCTTTGCTCTTTGGTTTTTGTTGTCAATTTTGTACATTTAAAAACCCAAACTTCACTACCCAATTTTACCTGAGAGCGAGATTACTGGCTTGACCACTCTCTCCTCCTTTGGACTTTCCTTTTTCTCCACCAGGTGGCCTCTGTCTCTTTTCTCCCCCATCTCTTCTCTATCCAACTCTGTGAATCTCTGTGTGTTCCAGACGGTGGAGAACACCTAAGGAACTGGTTACTGGCAGGATTTGTCTCTCTCCTTCTCATTCCTCTCTCTTATCCTCCTGGCCACCTCTGTCTACTTCCTCCCTCTCCTCTTCCCCGTATAACTCCGTAAATACCTCTGAGCGGTCCAGACTATGGAGCGCACATAAGGAAGTGACTACTGGCTAGCTTGCTCTCTCCTCTTTTGATCTCACCGCATCTCATTCCAGTCACCTCTAACTACCCCCTCCCTCTTCTCTTCTCCTTGTAACTCAGTGAACCTCTCTGAGTGTCCCTCAATGCGGAGAAACTTTTCATCTTTAACCTAGATGTTTTATCATCGGTGCTGTATAGATGGAGAAGTCTAGAGGCTACTGTAAAAATAAAACTGAAGACCAGAAGCAGGAGGCTTAAATCCAAAGCCTGAAAACATTAGAGAACTCTTGAATTCACGGAACATTAAGCAATAGGAGCTCATCAAATGCCTTCATACCTACACTGAAACCAAGCTCCACCCAAGGGCCAACAAGTTCCAAAACAAGACATACCACTCAAATTCTCCAGCAACACAGGAACACACCCCTGAGCTTCAATATACAGGCAGCTCAAAGTTACTCCAAAAACTTTGACGTCTCATAACCCATTACTGGTCACTCCACTGCACTCCAGAGAGAAGAAACCCAGCTCCACCCACCAGAACTCCAACACAAGCCTCCCTAACCAGGAAACCTAGACAAGCCACTGATACAACCCCACCCACAGTGAGGAAGCTCCATAGTAAACAGAACTCCACAAATTACCAGAATATAAAAAGGCCACCCCAAACGCAGCAATATAATCAAGATGAAGAGACAGAGGAATACTCAGCAGGTAAGGGAACAGGAGAGTTGCCCACCAAACCAAACCAAAGAGGAGGAGATAGGGAATCTACCTGGGAAAGAATTCCGAATATTGATAGTGAAAATGATCCAAAATCTTGAAATTAAAATGGAATCACAGATAAATAGCCTAGAGACAAGGATTGAGAAGATGGAAGAAAGGTTTAACAAGGACCTAGAAGAAATAAAAAAGAGTCAATATATAATGAATAATGCAATAAATGAGATCAGAAACACTCTGGAGGCAACAAATAGCAGAATAATGGAGGCAGAAGATAGGATTAGTGAAACAGAAGATAGAATGGTAGAAATAAGTGAATCAGAGAGGAAACAAGAAAAACGAATTAAAAGAAATGAGGACAATCTCAGAGACCTCCAGGACAATATTAAATGCCCAAACATTCGAATTATAGGAGTCCCAGAAGAAGAAGACAAAAAGAAAGACCATGAGAAAATCCTTGAGGAGATAATAGTTGAAAACTTCCCTAAAATGGGGAAGGAAATAATCACCCAAGTCCAAGAAACCCAGAGAGTTCCAAATAGGATTAACCCAAGGCAAAACACCCCAAGACACATATTAATCAAATTAACAAAGGTCAAACACAAAGAACAAATATTAAAAGCAGCAAGGGAAAAACAACAAATAACACACAAGGGGATTCCCATAAGGATAACAGCTGATCTTTCAAAAGAAACTCTTCAGGCCAGGAGGGAATGGCAAGACATACTCAAAGTGATGAAAGAAAATGACCTACAGCCCAGATTACTGTACCCAGCAAGGATATCATTAAAATACGAAGGTGAAATCAAAAGCTTTACAGACAAGCAAAAGCTGAGAGAATTCAGCACCACCAAACCAGCTACCCAACAAATTCTAAAGGATATTCTCTAGACAGGAAACACAAAAAGGGTGTATAAACCCGAACCCAAAACAATAAAGTAAATGGTAACAGGATCATACTTATCAATAATTACCTTAAACGTAAATGGGTTGAATGCCCCAACCAAAAGACGAAGACTGGCCGAAAGGATACAAAAACAAGACCCCTCTATATGCTGCTTACAAGAGACCCACCTCAAAACAAGGGACACATACAGACTGAAAGTGAAGGGCTGGAAAAAGATATACCATGCAAATAGAGACCGAAAGAAAGCAGGAGTGGCAATACTCATATCCAATAAAATGGACTTTAAAACAAAGGCTGTGAAAAGAGACAAAGAAGGCCACTACATAATGAGCAAAGGATCAATACAAGAAGAAGATATAACAATTATAAATATATATGCACCCAATATAGGAGCACCGCAATATGTAAGACAAATGCTAACAAGTATGAAAGGGGAAATCAACAATAACACAATAATAGTGGGAGACTTTAATACCCCACTCACAACTAAGGACAGATCAACTAACAGAAAATTAACAAAGAAACGCAAACTTTAAGTGATACATTAGACCAGTTAGACTTAATTGATATCTATAGGACATTTCACCCCAAAACAATGAATTTCACCTTTTTCTCAAGTGCTCATGGAACATTCTCCAGGATAGATCACATCCTGGGCCATAAATCTAAACTTGATAAATTCAAAAAAATCGAAATCATTCCAAGCATCTTTTCTGACCATAATGCATTAAGATTAGATCTCAATTACAGGAGAAAAACTGTTAAAAATTCCAACATATGGAGGCTGAACAACACACTTCTGAATAACCAACAAATCACAGAAGAAATCAAAAAAGAAATCAAAATATGCATAGAAACTAATGAAAACACAACAACCCAAAACCTGTGGGACACTATAAAAGCAGTGCTAAGAGGAAAGTTCATAGCAATACAGGCATACCTCAAGAAACAAGAAAAAAGTCAAATAAATAACCTAACTCTACAACTAAAGCAACTAGAAAAGGAAGAATTGGAGAACCCCAGAGTTAGTAGAAGGAAAGAAATCTTAAAAATTAGGGCAGAAATAAATGCTAAACAAACAAAAGAGACCATAGCAAAAATCAACAAAGCCAAAAGCTGGTTCTTTGAAAGGATAAATAAAATTGACAAACCACTAGCCAGACTCATCAAGAAGCAAAGAGAGAAAAATCAAGTCAATAAAATTAGAAATGAAAATGGAGAGATCACAACAGACAACACAGAAATACAAAGGATCATAAGAGACTACTATCAGCAGTTATATGCCAATAAAATGGACAATGTGGAAGAAATGGACAAATTCTTAGAAAAGTACAATTTTCCAAAACTGAACCAGGAAGAAATAGAAAATCTTAACAGACCCATCATAAGCATGGAAATTGAAACTGTAATCAGAAATCTTCCAGCAAACAAAAGCCCAGGTCCAGACGGCTTCACAGCTGAATTCTACCAAAAATTGAGAGAAGAGCTAACACCTATCCTACTCAAACTCTTCCAGAAAATTGCAGAGGAAGGGAAACTTCCAAACTCATTCGATGAAGCCACCATCACCCTAATACCAAAACCAGACAAAGATACTACTAAAAAAGAAAACTACAGGCCAATATCACTGATGAACATAGATGCAAAAATCCTCAACAAAATTCTAGCAATCAGAATCCAACAACACATTAAAAAGATCATACACCATGACCAAGTGGGCTTTATCCCAGGGATGCAAGGATTCTTCAATATCTGCAAATCAATCAATGTAATTCACCACATTAACAAATTGAAAAATAAAAACCATATGATTATCTCAATAGATGCAGAGAAGGCCTTTGACAAAATTCAACATCCATTTATGATAAAAACTCTCCAGAAAGCAGGAATAGAAGGAACATACCTCAACATAATAAAAGCTATATATGACAAACCCACAGCAAACATTATCCTCAATGGTGAAAAACTGAAAGCATTTTCCCTAAAGTCAGGAACAAGACAAGGGTGCCCACTTTCACCACTACTATTCAACATCGTTCTGGAAGTTTTGGCCACAGCAATCAGAGCAGAAAAAGAAATAAAAGGAATCCAAATTGGAAAAGAAGAAGTAAAACTTTCACTGTTTGCAGATGACATGATCCTCTACATAGAAAACCCTAAAGACTCCACCAGAAAATTACTAGAGCAATCAATGAATACAGTAAAGTTGCAGCATATAAAATCAACACACAGAAATCCCTTGCATTCCTATACACTAATAATGAGAATGTAGAAAAAGAAATTAAGGAAACAATTCCATTCACCATTGCAACGAAAAGAATAAAATACTTAGGAATATATCTACCTAAAGAAACTAAAGACCTATATATAGAAAACTATAAAACGCTGATGAAAGAAATCAAAGAGGACACTAATAGATGGAGAAATATACCATGTTCATGGATCAGAAGAATCAATATAGTGAAAATGAGTATACTACCCCAAAGCAATCTACAGATTCAATGCAATCCCTATCAAGCTACCAGCCATATTTTTCACAGAACTAGAACAAATCATTTCAAGATTTGTATGGAAATACAAAAAACCTCGAATAGCCAAAGCAATCTTGAGAAAGAAGAATGGAACTGGAGGAATCAACCTGACTGACTTCAGGCTCTACTACAAAGCCACAGTCATCAAGACAGTATGGTACTGGCACAAAGACAGAAATATAGATCAATGGAACAAAATAGAAAGCCCAGAGATAAATTCACACACATATGGACACATTATCTTTGACAAAGGAGGCAAGAATATACAATGGAGTAAAGACAATCTCTTTAACAAGTGGTGCTGGGAAAACTGGTCAACCACTTGTAAAAGAATGAAACTAGATCACTTTCTAACACCATACACAAAAATAAACTCAAAATGGATTAAAGATCTAAATGTAAGACCAGAAACTATAAAACTCCTAGAGGAGAATATAGGCAAAACACTCTCCAACATAAATCACAGCAGGATCCTCTATGACCCACCTCCCAGAATACTGGAAATAAAAGCAAAAATAAACAAATGGGATCTAATTAAAATTAAAAGCTTCTGCACAACAAAGGAAAATATAAGCAAGGTGAAAAGACAGCCTTCTGAATGGGAGAAAATAATAGCAAATGAAGCAACTGACAAACAACTAATCTCAAAAATATACAAGCAACTTATGCAGCTCAATTCCAGAACTAAATAGGCATTTCTCCAAAGAAGACATACGGATGGCTAACAAACACATGAAAAGATGCTCAACATCACTCATTATTAGAGAAATGCAAATCAAAACCACAATGAGGTACCACTTCACACCAGTCAGAATGTCTGCGATCCAAAAATCTGCAAGCAATAAATGCTGGAGAGGGTGTGGAGAAAAGGGAACCCTCCTACACTGTTGGTGGGAATGCAAACTAGTACAGCCACTTTGGAGAACAGTGTGGAGATTCCTTAAAAAATTGCAAATAGAACTACCTTATGACCCAGCAATCCCACTGCTGGGCATACACACCAAGGAAACCAGAATTGAAAGAGACACATGTACCCCAGTGTTCATCGCAGCACTGTTTATAATAGCCAGGACATGGAAGCAACCTAGATGTCCATCAGCAGATGAATGGATAAGAAAGCTGTGGTACATATATACAATGGAGCATTACTCAGCCATTAAAAAGAATACATTTGAATCAGTTCTGATGAGATGGATGAAACTAGAGCCGATTATACAAAGTGAAATAAGCCAGAAAGAAAAACACCAATACAGTATACTAACACATATATTTGGAATTAGAAAGATGGCAATGACGACCCTGTATGCAAGACAGCAAAAAAGACACAGATGTGTATAGCGGACTTTTGGACTCAGAGGGAGAGGGAGAGGGTGGGATGATTTGGGAGAATGGCATTGTAACATGTATACTATCATGTAAGAATCGAATCGCCAGTCTATGTCCGACGCAGGATACAGCATGCTTGGGGCTGGTGCACGGGGATGACCCAGAGAGATGTTATGGGGAGGGAGGTGCGAGGGGGGTTCATGTTTGGGAACGCATGTACACCCGTGGTGGATTCATGTCAATGTATGGGAAAGCCAATACAGTATTGTAAAATAAAAAAAAAGATAATAATAATAATAATAATAATAATAAAAGAACTGGACATGGAACAACAGACTGATTCCAAATAGGAAAAGGAGTACGTCAAGGCTGTATATTGTCACCCTGCTTATTTAACTTCTCTGCAGAGTACATCATGAGAAACGCTAGACTGAAGGAAACACAAGCTGGAATCAAGACTGCAGGGAGAAATATCAATCACTTCAGATATGCAGATGGCACCATCCTTATGGCAGAAAGTGAAGAGGAACTAAAAAGCCTCTTGATGAAAGTGAAAGAGGAGAGTGAAAAAGTTGGCTTAAAGCTCCACATTCAGAAAACGAACATCATGGCATCCGGTCCCATCACTTCATGGGAAATAGATGGGGAAACAATGAAAACGGTGTCAAACTTTATTTTTTTTTTTTGGCTCCAAAATCACTGCAGATGGTGACTGCAGCCATGAAATTCAAAGACGCTTACTTCTTGGAAGGAACACTATGACCAACCTAGATAGCATATTCAAAAGCAGAGACATTACTTTGCCAACTAAGGTCCGTCTAGTCAAGGCTATGGTTTTTCCTGTGGTCATGTATGGATGTGAGAGTTGGACTATGAAGAAGGCTGAGCGCCGAAGAATTGATGCTTTTGAACTGTGGTGCTTGAGAAGACTCTTAAGGGTCCCTTGGACTGCAAGGAGCTCCAACCAGTTCATTCTGAAGGAGATCAGCCCTGGGATTTCTTTGGAAGGAATGATGCTAAAGCTGAAACTCCAGTACTTTGGCCACCTCATGTGAAGAGTTGACTCATTGGAAAAGACTCTGATGCTGGGAGGGACCGGGGGCAGGAGAAGAAGGGGACGACAGAGGAGGAGATGGCTGGATGGCGTAGTGACTCAATGGATATGAGTCTGAGTGAACTCCGGGAGTTGGTGATGGTCAGGGAGGCCTGGCGTGCTGCTATTCATGGGGTCACAGAGTCAGACACGACTGAGTGACTGAAATGAACTGAACTGAACTGAACTGAGGGAGGATGAGAGCATTGCCTAGTATGAAGCTATTTATTCTCCACTACTGAGGCTAGTTCTTTGGGTGCTCTCCCCAGGTTCCTGTGATTCATAAGTTTTCCTGAATGACTGGTAGAAATAGGCACTATCCCCAGTCCTCATGAGCACTTGTCTCTTTATACTTTCAGGTGGTTCATTCACTGTCCTCAGATACTGTTCCTACAAGTATGAGCTGATTTCTCCGTTGAAGACTCAAGGAGAATCTTCTATAGATCTCTGGAGTTCTCTCTCTGTACAGCTCTCTCCTCCGCAGTAGTTTGACCTGAAAACCTGTCACGGTATCCTCAGACTGTCAGCCCTATCTCCTCAACTCAAAGGGCTTCGTGTGATTCCTGTCCCCTGTTTCATGGCCTGAAAAACCCCTCAAGGCAGCAAGATGGGAAGATTATAGGTCCAACTTAATTTTTCCCCATCTTTCTTAAAATTCATTGAGATTTCTTTTTCTTTTTTGCAGGGAGTGGTGGTGTTTGTTTCTTGGTTCTTTCAGATGGGAGAGTAAATCTAGTTTCTGTTACTCCATCTTGGGAAGAAGTAGAGTCTATATTTGCTCATTTTTAAAACACTTTTCCTCTTTACAGTTATATTTAGATATTTCAAGTTTATTGGAATTTTGTTCTTGGTTTTCTAATCTGCTCTTTCATTTCATGCTTCTATCTTTCCAAACTCTTAGCCCTGTATCTTGAACTCAGTGAGAATGTTATGTTCTGTGTAGAATCCCCCTTCCCACATTGCAGCCCAGGAAGTTCCTCCAGATAGAGCATGTGAGTTGCAAAACTCACATTTTTTCCCTTTTCTAAGAGGTTACTGTTCTACAGTGTTTGTTGTTCAATGTGTGAAAAATTATGTATATTGTCCAGTTCTCTGATCATTTTCAGTGGAAAAGTAAGCCTATTCTTGTGACTGGTAGTAGAAGTATTCTTTGGGTTTTCTCTCATCACTTAAAGATATCACACCATTATCTTCCAGTGTGCATGGTTTCTGAAGTCTGCTATAATTCTTATTTTTTCCTTCCATATTGAATGTGACTATTTTCCCTCTGGCTAACTGCATTTTCTGAGTTTTCTTTGTTTTAAAAACTTGAAAATGACATGCCAAAGTGAATTCTTTTAGGCTGGAAGATTGTTTCCTTTTGATTATCCTGTTTGGTTGACAATGGGGATTGGCTTGCCAGAGAGATTATTTTTCAGTGTTTGCTCCACCCTCAAATTTGATTTTCCTCTTCTACTGCACCTCAGAGAGGGTATATCTCTTGCACATTACTTGCTACTTACTGCTTTTAAGTCTAATGGTTTAGGATGTGGGTCTTCTAAAGACCCTTTTCTTCTAAACCTCACATTTAGATAAGCATTGTGTTTTAGAGTATGGGCTTCTCACTAATATTGAGCCCAGCTCATATTCTTGTTTCTCCATCCTTTGGATTTTAATCAGTATACTACCAAAAATCTTTTTTATAAAATACAAGCACTATTACTTTCTAGCTGTGTGACCTTAGGCAAGCACATCATTTCTCTGAACTTCAGGCTTTTTATTATATAAAGTGGAGATAACAAAATCAAGGAGATTAAAATTTTTCCAAAGAAGATTAACAGATGCTCAAAATCACTAATAATTAGGGAGATGTAAATCAAAACTACAGTAAGATATGACCTCACACCTATTAGAATGGTTATCATCAAAAAGATAGGAAATTACAAGAGTTTGTGAGGATATGGAGAAAAGGAACCCTTGTGTCCTGTTGGTAGAAATGTAAACTGATGTAGCCACTATGGAAAATACTATGAACATTCCTCAAAAATTAAAAATAGGGCCACTATATGATCCAGCAACTTCTCTTCTAGGTATTTATCCAAAGGAAACAAAAACAGTAACTCAAAAAGATGCTTGCAGCTGCTGCTAAGTCGCTTCAGTCATGTCTGACTCTGTGTGACCCCGTAGACAGCAGCCCACCAGGCTCCTCTGTTCCTGGGATTCTCCAGGCAAGAATACTGGAGTGGGTTGCCATTTCCTTCTCCAATGCATGCATGCATGCTAAGTCGCTTTAGTCGCGCCTGACTCTGAGCGACCCCATGGACAGCAGCCCACCAGGCTCCTCTGTCCACAGGACTCTCCAGGCTGGAGTGGGTTAAAAAGATGTTTACACTCCCACATTCACTGCAGCATTATTCACAGTAGCCAACACATGCAAGCAACTTAAATATCCATTGATGAATGAATCAATAAAGAAAATATGATATATATATATATATATATATATAATTCAGCCATATAAAAGAAGAAACTCTTGCCATTTGCAATGACCTGAATGGTCCTTGAAGGCATTATGCTAAGTGAAATAAATCAGAGAAAGATAAATACCATATGACCTCATAATGGAATCTAAAAATTAAAAAAATAATAATAATAATAAAAGAACTCATAAATAGAATAGATTGATGATTACCAGAGATAGAGGTTGAAGGATGAACAAAATGAGTGAAGATAGTCCAAAATTACAAGCTTCCAGCTTCCAGTTGTAAAAATTAGTCTTGGAGATTCAATGTACAAGCATGTAGTTAGTAATACTATATTGTTGAAAGTTGCTAAGAGAGCAAATCTTAAAATTTTTCATGACAAGGAAAATACTTGAAACTATGTGTAGAAATGGATAATAGACTTAGTGTGGTGACCATTTCACAATATATACAAATGTTGAATCATTATGTTACACCTGAGAATAATAAAATATTATATAGCAATTATATCTAAATTTAAAAAATAAAAAAAAAGAATGAATACTAAAAAATACCTAAAGTGAAACAACATGAAATCTCTATGTTTATAATATTGTAGTTGTTTCACATATATTGTTCTGATTAACTTACTAATTAATAATGATACAAAAGTGGGTGAATTGCAACTTTTATTAACACACCTGGAATTTAGCATTTCTATTTCAAAATCAGCTTCTGGAAAAATCCCATTTCCTCAGTTATCCAAAAGGAAAACAAAAAATGAGATGTTCATCATTCAGATATAATAATGCATAAGAACACAAAAGGTTAAAAAAAAGCAACGCTTTTTCAACCCCATGCCATCCAACTGTCTCATCCTCTGTCAAATAATTGGCAAAGGAAATCGAGTTGAGGGGAGCCTTCTGAGAATGAAATAACTCCTCGATCTGTAAATAGTGTTCAGAGAAATAGAGTAACTAGGAGACACAGTGAGATAACATGTTGGACTAGCGACACCCTCAGATGTCCGACCATGCCACGTTTAAACTCCAAATCTTCCATTTTTAGGATGTGGCAATTTGGACGAATTACTTTCTTTAAACCTCAGTGTCTTTACCTGCAACAAGGCAATAATTGTGCTTTCCTTACAAATGTGTCATAAGGATTAAGGAGGAGAAATGAGACAATATACATGAAAGATCCTGAGATATAAGAGGAGTTCACTCTATGTTTATTTACAAAACACACTTACTTAGAAAAAAGAAGGCTATCTATCAGGAAACAGCAAAAGGAGCCAAAGGCAGCATGAGCCAGAACTCAGAAACCTAAGAGAGAGATGCCAAACCAGAAACCCAAATACCAAGATTAGGAAGCAAGGGTGACAGTCAGATAGGACAATACCACTCTATAGGAACAGAATTAGCCAAATTTGGGTTAATGAAGACAATGTGTCTGAAGGGGGTGAAGAGGGGAGTCTACAAGGAACTCTAGTCTAGGTCACTTCTAAGGACCCTTCCATTACTTGTATTTTATTTTATTATTTGACTGTGCTGGGTCTTTGTTGCTGCACACGAGCTTTCTCAGTTGCAGTGAACAGGGACTACTTATCATGGTACGCTGGTGGTGGCTTCTCTTGTGGAACAGGGGCTCTAGAGCCCAGGCTCAGTAGTTGTGATGAATGGGCTTAGTTGCCCCGCAGTATGTGGGGCCTTAGTTCCCCAACCAGGGGTAGAATTCATGTCCCCTGACTTGGCAGGTAGATTCTCAACCATTGGACCACCAGGGAAATCACCCAATACTTGTATTTTAGAATTCTATGCTTTGCTTAAACAGTTTTTTTTCACTAGCTCCCATTTCTAGCCTGGAGACAGCATAGTAGCATAGTTCATTCCTGGATCTTAGTAAACCCTCCTTCAACACCTCAGCATTGTGAGTTTGGGCAAATTCTTCTAATGGACTTTTGCCATTCTTTTTAGATACTTATTATCTTAGCTCCTTTCACATATTTGGGATCTTTTCTACCTTACAAGTATTGCTTAGAGCATAGCCTAATTCTCAGCATAGAAGCTAAAGAAGTTGGATGCTTGCTTTTTTAGTCTCCTCAGCAGACAATATTTGAGCATTTAAATTGGCATATCAGCAGCATTCTCCATGGGCTTTGAATTAGAAGCTCATAACCCAAAGATTCAGAGTCATAGAGAAGCTTCACCTTTAAAGGTTACCATTGAAAAATAACACTCCAGGTCTAACATTGGTGTCCAGTGTCCGCTGATTACTAGCTCTATGCAAGCAGCAGCAATATTTTCCTTCATGAATCAGTTTTATAGAGTTGATTTTAGGTTGTGTTGTTGGGAGTATTCTCTGAACCTGGCTTTCCAATCATCCCATCCATTCTTTTAGTAAATTCCTTTTGCTTAAATCAGATATATTGGTACTGAGACTGACACATTCTCTTTAGCATCAGTTACCTCATCTATAAAACGGAGAAAATAGCAATTTCTGCTTATAGGAAACTGTAATGATTCAACTAAAGGAGGCACATAAAATGTTTACAGGTGTTCCTGAAATATCTGTTTTTCTTAATAAATGTTTGCCATTATTATTTAGTATTTTATTTTTACAGGGAAATTTTGAAAACACTATATCATTGAAAGCTCTCAACCACACTTGAAAAAGATACAACTTTTACTAATTTAGAAACACATATCCATTAACATTAAGCATATAGAATGAACAAAGCTAGATGTTCTGAGCAAATCACTAGGCAAAACTACCATTAAGATGGGATATGAAATGGTAGGAATGGATGAGATCAATATAAGGAAGAGTGTGAGTGAGAATAGGGCTCCAAGTTCTCATGGAGATCAATAGGTTTACCAGTTCCAGTAAGGATGAGATGAGTGTCAGTTCAGTTTAGTCACTCAATCATGTCCAACACTTTGCAACCCCATGGACTGCAGCATGCCAGGCCTTCCTGTCCATCACCAACTTCTTCCAGAGTTTACTCAAACTCATGTCCATTGAGTTGGTGATGCCATCCAACTGTCTCATCCTCTGTCAGCCCCTTCTCCTCCCACCTTCAATCTTTCCCAGTATCAGGGTCTTTCCAAATGAGTCAGTTCTTCACATCAGGTGGTCAAAGTATTGGAGTTTCAACTTCAGCATCAGTCCTTCCAATGAATATTCAGGACTGTTTTCCTTTAGGATAGACTGGTTTGATCTCTTTGCAGTCCAAGGTACTCTCAAGAGTCTTCTCCAACACCACAGGTCAAAACCATCAATTCTTCAGCGCTCAGCTTTCTTTATAGTCCAACTTTCACATCCATACATGACTACTGGAAAAACCATAGCCTTGACTAGACAGAATTTTGTTGGCAAAGTAATGTCTCTGCTTTTTAATATTCTATCTATGTTGGTCATAACTTTCCTCCCAAGGAGCAAGCGTTTTTTAATTTCATGGCTGCAGTCACCATCTGCAGTGATTTTGGAGCCCAAAAAATAAAGTCTGATACTATTCCCACTGTTTCCCCATCTATTAGCCATGAAGTAATGGGAATGGATGTCATGATCTTAGTTTTCTGAATGTTGAGCTTTAAGCCAACTTTTTCACTTTCCTCTTTCACTTTCATCAAGAGTTTCTTTAGTTCTTCACTTTCGGCCATAAGTGTGGTGTCATCTGCATATCTGAGGTGATTGATATTTCTCCCAGCATTCTTGATTCCAGCTTGTGTTTCATCCAGTCCAGTGTTTCTCATGATGTACTCTGCACATTAATTAAATAAGCAGGGTGACAATATACAGCCTTGACATACTCCTTTTCCTATTTGGAATCAGTCTGTTGTTCCATGTCCAGTTCTAACTGTTGCTTCCTGACCTGCATACAGATTTCTCAGGAGGCAGGTCAGGTGGTTTGGTATTCCCATCTCTTCAAGAATTTTCCAGTTTGTGATCCACACAGTCAAAGATGTGTGTAAGCAATACTAAAAAGAAAAGAGTAATGAGGTTAAAAAAAATAAAATTTGGTCAAAATGCCAAAAGAAAATCATATTTCAAGAAAGGAGGGTCAATTATTCTCTAGAAAATTCTAATCCCCCTGCTGAAGGAAGAAGAAGCACGCAACATTCAAGATAAAAACAGGGTGGGAGGAATATGGACAACATAATTTTTTAAAGGAGGGAAATAGGGTTTTGTTAATGCAGGAATGAACAGAAACATTGTTCAGTAGTTTCTAGGTAGAGTATCCCACAGTTCAGTATAGAGTGTCTGACAGGATATAACAAGGCCAGAAGGGAGCTAGCTAAGATAAGGCACTTCAGTTGTGTCCAACTCTGTGCAACACCATAGACAGCAGCCCACCAGGCTCCCCCGTCCCTGGGATTCTCCAGGCAAGAGCACTGGAGTGGGTTGCCATTTCCTTCTCCAATGCATGAAAGTGAAAAGTCAAAGTGAAGTCGCTCAGTCGTGTCCGACTCTTTGCAACCCCATGGACTGCAGCATATCAGGCTCCTCCATCCATGGGATTTTCCAGACAAGAGTACTGGAGTGGGTTGCCATTGCCTTCTCCTGCTAGACCTGATATATAAGAAGAGATCCAATCTCATGCAATATCATGGAAAGGACACAGCTATGGGAATCTCCAGTTAGGTTGTTATCCTTGAAGTCAAAGTGAAGTCTTATTGAGAATCCTGGTTACCAGACCTTTCAGAATATGATACTATTCGTTATTTTTTTGTATCAAGGACTGCATCCAATTTAAAACATGAGACCTAAAAAGAGATGTTTGATCACTAGCCAAGCTAAGAGTTAAGCCAGAGCTCACATACAGAATAGAACTAGAGCGAAAAAGAAATCCAGTGTAAAATAAATAGCAACAAAGCGGCTATAGGTACAGGGTCAAGATCTATAGGCAAGTTAGGTGAGAGTGAGAGCCTCAGTGTTGACAGCCAGTCCCCAGAAACACTGTGTGAGAGAATAATGGAATCAGAAGTATGAGGAGAATGAGGCTCCTAATTGCTGGGAAAGACTGGGTTCATGAGCCTGAAGAGAAGCCATCTCAGGGACCTAGGCTGAAGAGGCTGGAGGAAGGAAGGGAGAAAAAGAGGAAAGGAAACATTACCTGCCAGGACCCTTGACCTGCTTAATCAATAGATATTGATAAGAGGCCAAACAAGAAATTAAGGCAAGGCTTTATTTGGGCTCCTGCTATAGCAGGAGGGAGTGAAAGCAAGTAACAGTTTTCCCTGCTAGCTTTCTCACTCCTCAGGCGAGGCAAGCTGGTTCCTTACATGGGATGAGGGTAGGGGTGGGTCCAGGAGTTGGCCAGAGGGGTGGCTGTGGTGGTTTACCCACCCGTTTGGTGGTCAGGTATGCAGGGGGACATGTGCTGTACGCTGCTTTTGCTTCCAACACCCTTCTTTTGCTCCTGGCTCTTTAGAAGTGACAGTTGGGTTTTTGGTCTTTTTGTATCTTGTCCATAATTTACCCCAATTGCACATGCACATAGTTATTTATAGTTCATTATAGTTTCTTGGTATTTTGTTGCTCAAGCAGATGTTCGTCCAGGTGACAGTGCTGCAGCAAAGGGTCCCAGGTCCCAGCCTGTCTCAGAAAGAAGAAGAAGGTAAGATAGAGAAGAAAACCATGGAGAGTCAGAGAACTGGAAGAAAATGTAGGGGGAAAGGAAGAAAACAGAAAGGGAAGAAAAGTGAAAACTGGAAGCATGGAAGAGACTGACAGAAAATGAGGCAAAGATCTATATCTTCAAGCAGGAAGACATGACTGAATTACTGGGAGAGAGGGGGTGCAACAAATGTTTGAAATGTAGGTGAAATATAACTTAATTGTCTGAGATCATCCACCACACATGCGGGGTGGGGGAGGGGGGAATCACATCAGGTTGTAACTGCCTTAGTACTGAAGAGTTACGTTTCTGCATTTATAAACAGATATCTTTTGGCAAGTGAATCAAAAAGGCCTCCACAAGACACACGATTCTGGGCTTCAATCCATTCACTCTGTGAATTAATTGACTTTATTTGAACTCTACTGTTTTCAGTTGGAGAATTCACTGTGAACATGTTGTACATCTCTCAGATATCAAATAGCAAATGCACTGCAGCCAGATACTGAAACAGAGCCAAAAATTGTTCATTAATCAGAAAGAGGTTTCTCCATGATTAGGAAAGACAACCAAGAGGTAAATAAATAAAATAAACAGCTAAACTCTTTAAAATGTCTTAAATTTCACTTTTCACTTGGGAAAAAGAAGCTCCACTGGAAACCAAGTAATTGTACTCACTAGGGAAAGGAGGTGGTAAATGACATCTGCTTTTGAAATCACATTTGTTCCTGAGACCTCATTTATAATCATTTCTTCATATCTTACTCAAAATCATCAATTTCCAGCACTAGATTCACAAATTCAATTGTTTTCTTCTTTTACAGCATAAAAAATTATGTTTTAATCTTTTATAGTATATAACCATTTATTTGATTTGACAAGACCATGGAGTGTATGTTCTCATTAATCTATAAATTCACTACATCTTAAAAGGTTAAAGTACATACACATAGTGTTCTAGCCAGAATTTATGGGTGCTTTCAAAAGATAATTACTCTTCTTTTCCTAAACAAATTAGATAGATGATGATAGATTAGATGATAAACAGATAAAACGAGGTTCACAGACTCCCATGAGAGCCTGGGTGAAAAACTGGGCTGGGAAATAGCCACAGGCAAAGGCAAACCACAGGTCTGTTCTGATATACCTGGCATTACTACTGGCATTGTGATCATTCTAAGTATTTCCTCTGCCTGTCATATTTTCTCAAATTCAAGATCTCTTCACTATGTTTTCATCTCTCTAATCCCTGAAAACTAGCAGGGATTAGAAGATAACCTACCAAAATATACAAACAGCTCATACAACTCAATAACAAAAAACAAGGAACCCAATCAAAACAACGGGCAGAACTAAATAGACATTTCTCCAAAAGATATACAGATGGCCAATAGGCACATGAAAAGATGCTTAAAATCACTAACTATTAGAGAAATGCAAATCAAAACTACAATGAGGTACCTTCTCACATGGGTCAGAAAGGCCATCATTAAAAAGTCTACAAATAACAAATGCTGGATAGGATGTGGAGAAAAAGCAACCATTCTACATTTTGGTGGAAATGTAAATTGGTATAGCCACTATGGAAAACAGTATGAAGGAAAATAATTTTTTTAGTTAAAAAAATAGACTTGCCATATGACCCAAAAACCCCCACACCAGGGCATATATCCAGAGAAAACTAATTCAAAAAGATTTGTGAACCCCAACATTCACAGCAGCATTATTTGCAGTAGTCATGACATGCTGCTGCTGCTGCTGCTGCTTCTGCTAAGTCGCTTCAGTTGTGTCCAACTCTGTGCGACCCCATAGACATGGAAGTAACCTAAATGTCCATGTACAATTGAATGGATAAGCAAGATGTGGTGCATATATACAATGGAATACTACTCAGTAATAAAAAGCATGAAATAATGCCATCTGCAGCAACATAGATGGACTTAGAGATTATCATACTAAGTGAAGCAAGTCAGAGAGAAAAAAATGAATATAACATGATATCACTTATATGTGAAATCTAAAATATAATACAGATGAACTTATTTACAAAAACAGAAACAGGCTCACAGACATAGAAAAATTATTTTATGGTAACCAAAGAGAAAGAGGGTGGGGGAGAGATAAATAAGGAGATTGATTGGGACTAGCATACATGAACTACTATGTATAAAATAGATAACAAAATTATACTTTGTAGCACAGGGAACTAACTATATTCAATATCTTATAATAAACCATAATGGAAAAGAAACACTTTGCTGTGCACCAGGAACTAACACAACATTGTAAATCAACTAAATTCAGTAAAATAATATTTTTTAATACACCCTGGTGGAAAAAAGCACATGACCAGTATGAACTAATATAAATAGCTTTACACTGATTGAATAAAGACTACATTTTTTGTTTTTCAACGTGCTTGAAATGTTCACAGAATTCAGACAAATATTGAATGCCCAGTAGGAAGCAGAGAATAGAAATTAAACACATTAGGTCTTCTAATTGCCATACCATAATGTCATAGATAAATAAAAAGATAACTTTAAAATTTCATATACCTAACAATTAAATACTACTACTAAGTGATGTATAGGTTAAAATTACAGCAGAGGGAAACTATTACAATTTACAGTTGAAAAATAATAAAAGAACTATATGACAAATTTTGTGAGATACAATTATAGCAGTATTTAAAAGGAAAACTTTAGTTCTGAATACATTTATTAAAAAATAAATAAGACTGAAAACAAATAAAAGAATCATTCAACAGTAAGCTTTAAAAAAAAATCACAACTGAATAGCTGGGGGAAAAAATCAATTAAAAAATCGGCAAAGAGCTTAAATAGACATTTCTCCAAAGAAGACATACGAGTGGCTGATGGATATATAACAAGATATTCAGCAAAACTTATCATCAGGAAGATGCAAATAAAAAACACAATAAAGTATTACTTTACCATTCTTAGGGTGGCCATTATTAAAAGGAAAGAGAAGAAAGAAAAAAGAGAGGAAAAATATAACAAACTTTGACATGGATTGTAAAAATTGAAACCCTTGTGCACTGTTGATGGGATTATAAAATGTTTCAGTCAGTATGGAAAATAGTACAGAGTTTCTATAAAAAAATTAAAATAGAACTACAATGTGATCCAGCAATCTCATTCTGGGTATTCAAAAGAATTAAAAACACTATCATTTTTTTAATAATTCTTTTATTATTTATTTTTTACTTTACAATATTGTATTGGTTTTGCCATACTTCAACATGAATCCACCACGGGTATACACGTGTTCCCAATCCTGAACCCTCCTCCCACCTCCCTCCCCATACCATCCCTCTGGGTCATCCCAGTGCACCAGCCTCAAGCAACCTGTATCAAACCTGGACTGGTGATTCATTTCTTGCATGATATTATACATGTTTCAATGCCATTCTCCCAAATCATTCCACCCTCTCCCTCTCCCACAGAGTCCAAAAGACTGTTCTATACATCTGTGTCTCTTTTGCTGTCACGCATGCAGGGTTATTGTTACCATCTTTCTAAATTTTATATATATGCATTAGTATACTGTATTGGTGTTTTTCTTTCTGGCTTACTTCACTCTGTATAATAGGCTCCAGTTTCATCCACCTCATTAGAGCTGATTCAAATGTATTCTTTTTAATGGCTGAGTAATACTCCATTGTGTATAAGTACCACAGCTTTCTTATCCATTCATCTGCTGATGGACATCTAGGTTGCTTCCATGTCCTGGCTATTATAAACAGTGCTGCGATGAACATTGGGGTACACGTGTTTCTTTCAATTCTGGTTTCCTCGGTGTGTATGCCCAGCAGTGGGATTGCTGGGTCATAAGACAGTTCTATTTGCAATTTTTTAAGGCATCTCCACACTGTTCTCCATAATGGCTGTACTAGTTTGCATTCCCACCAACAGTGTAAGAGGGTTCCCTTTTCTCCACACCCTCTCCAGCATTTACTGCTTGTAGATTTTTGGATTGCAGCCATTCTGACTGGCGTGAAATGGTACCTCTTTGTGGTTTTGATTTGCGTTTTTCTGATAATGAGTGATGTTGAGCATCTTTGCATGTGTTTGCTAGCCATCTGTATGTCTTCTTTGGAGAAATGTCTGTTTAGTTCTTTGGCCCATTTTTTGATTGGGTCATTTATTTTTCTGAAATTGAGCTGCATAAGTTGTTTGTATATTTTTGAGATTAGTTGTTTGTCAGTTGCTTCATTTGCTATTATTTTCTCCCATTCCAAATGTTGTCTTTTCACCTTGCTTATAGTTTCCTTTGTTGTGCAGAAGCTTTTAATTTTAATTAGGTCCCATTTGTTTATTTTTGCTTTTATTTCCAGTATTCTGGGAGGTGGGTCATAGAGGATCCTGCTGTGATTTATGTCGGAGAGTGTTTTGCCTATATTCTCCTCTAGGAGCTTTATAGTTTCTGGTCTTAGTTTAGATCTTTAATCCATTTTGAGTTTATTTTTGTGTGTGGTGTTAGAAAGTGATCTAGTTTCATTCTTTTACAAGTCGTTGACCAGTTTTCCCAGCACCACTTGTTAAAGAGATTGTCTTTTCTCCATTGTATATTCTTGCTTTCTTTGTCAAAGATGAGATGTCCATAGGTGTGTGGATTTATCTCTGGGTTTTCTATTTTGTTCTATTGATCTGTATTTCTGTCTTCGTGCCAGTACCATACTGTCTTGATGACTGTGGCTTTGTAGTATAGCCTCAAGTCAGTCAGGTTGATTCCTCCAGTTCCATTCTTCTTTCTCAAGATTGCTTTGGCTATTTGAGTTTTCTTGTATTTCCATACAAATTGTGAAATTATTTGTTCTATCTCTGTGAAAAATACCGTTGGTAGCTTGATAGGGATTGCATTGAATCTATAGATTGCTTTGGGTAGTAAACTCATTTTCACTATATTGATTCTTCCAACTCATGAACATGGTATATTTCTCCACCTATTAGCATCCTCTTTGATTTCTTTCACCAGTGTTGAAAACACTATCTTGAAGAGATATTTGTACCTCCATGCCCATTGCAGCACTGCTTACAATAGCCAAGGGTATGAACAATGTAAATATCCATCAAGGATGAATGAATAAGAAAAATGTAATATAAACACACAATGAAATGTTTTTCAGCCTTAACAGAGAAGGAAGTTCTGTCATATACTACAACACTGTAGATCTTATACTAAGTGAAAATAATCAATCACAAAAGACAAGTACTATATGATTCCATTTACATGAGGTGTCTAAATTAGTCACTCATAGAAGCAGTAAATACAATGGTGGTTGCCAGGGGCTAGGGAGAGAGGGAATTGGGGAGTTGCTGCTCAATGAGTATAGAATTTTTGTCATGCAAGATGAAAAAAGTTTTAGAAATCTGCTGTATAAGAATATGCAAATATATATCATATATGCATATAGATAACAGTACTATATTGTAAGTTTAAAAATATATTAAGAGGATAAATGCTATGTTACCTGGATTTTTGTTGCAGAATTACAAAAAAGAAAAGTTAAAAAAGAATATTAAGATAAACACAAAGAAACAACAACAACAAAAATAAAGAACAGAAATAGATGAAAAAGAAAAAACAGATAAATAGCAGTGTATTTTTTAAAAAATATTAATAATATAAATAAATCTCTAGCAAGGACAAACTGACATAGAAGAAAATACACATATAGGCAGATGAACACACACAGAGAAGGAAAAATAGAAATAACAGATGCTTTTATAAAACAATAATACTTCTGATAACTTATATAAAATTTATGTGTTTCCAGAAAAATATAAAATGCTAAAACTGGTATCTAAAATTATAAATTTTAATGAATCAATAAATATTTTTAAAAATTAAATGGTAACCAAAAACCTCTGCTTTGCCTAAATAGCCACAGTATAGACAGATTTTCAGATGAATTAAACCAAATTTTAAGAAATAAATATTCCAATCTTAAACAAGTACTTTTCTGAATAGAAAAATAAAACAGTAAAACAACTCTATTCATTTTATGAAACTAATACATACTTGCTACCAAATTCACATATCAAAATGAGAAAATAAAATACTAGCCAATTTCACTTTTCATTTTCTCTTTTTAAATAAATTTTTTAAAATTTTTACAATGTTGTGTTGATTCCTGACACACAACAATACAAATAAGTCATAATTATACATACATCCCTTCCCTCCCCTCACCCCATCTCATCCCTCCAGGTCATCACAGAGCACCAGACTAGGCTCCCTGTGCTACACAGCAACTTCTCACCAGTTATCCATCTTACACCTGATGAAACGAGGAACAATGTTTGCACAAAAAGCAGCATGGAAATGTTTTTAGCAACTTTATTTATAATTGCCCAAACTTGGAAGCAACCAAGATGTCCTTCAATAGATGAATGGTAACCAAACTGTGCTAATCCATAAAATGGAACACAAGTCAGTGACAGAAAAGAATTAAGCTACTTTCATGCAACAACACCAATGAATCTTACATGTATACTGTTATATGAAAGGAGCCAGTTCGAAAGACTACATACTCTATAATCTCATTTATATGACATTTCAGAAAAGGCAAAATGATAGAGATAAAGAACAGATCAGGGAGTTGTAGAGGAGAAGGGTTGATTAGGGGAAGCACCAGGATTTTTAGGGCAATGAGACTTTTGTGTGTGGTACTATGGTAGTAGATTCCTGCCACCATGAATTGTCAATACTCATAGACCTTAAAAGCAATGAATATAAACTAAATATAATTTAATAGTTTATAAATATATCCATTTAAAACACAAACTGTATGTATGTTCTCAAGGGTTTACAAGCACTTACTTCACGCCAGGCACTAATTTTATGCTGTATTATATATCAATTAATTTAATTATCCAATAATGAGACATAAATTAGGAAACTGAAGAATGGAGATGCTAAACAGCTTGCTAAGATCACACTGGTAGAGCGAGGGATGGAACTGAGGTTCCAATGCCTCCATTCTTAAACAGTGTGTGATATTGCCTTTTGTGTGGCAGGGGATTCAGAAGGACATATATCAAATATACCATTTGTGTGACAACTGTGGAGAGGGAGGAAACAGTAGAGAGTAGAAGTAGGGAAAGAGAATGAAGGGAGAGAGTACAAAAATGTAACAGAAGGTAAAAGGGCACCTACAAAGGCTGATGATGAGAGTCAACCAGACTGAGGAGGATGATTAGCTAAATCTGTGCATCTGTTGATTAAAAAAAAAAAAAGTGCTGACATTAGCCAGAAAATTCTGATTACTCTTCAATCTTAGGTAACCAAACATTTTAGATACATATTTTTCTTGGCTTTTTTGTTTGTTTGTTTGTTTTACTAAATCAGCAACTTTGTAGAACAGAAATGTCTAGCCCAACAGACTCATGAGTACCTGCCTATAACATCTGAAGGACAGCTCACAGATCCTTTAACTCTGGAGAACTCCTCACCACTTGCTTGAACTATAGCACCAACCCACACATTTCTGATCCGTTCTTGAATTTATTAACTAGAATTTCTGTTGAAGCTGAAACTCCAATACTTTGGCCACTTGATGTGAAGAGATGACGCATTTGAAAAGATCCTGATGCTGGGAAAAATTGAGGGCAGGAGGAGAAGGGGAAAACAGAGGATGAGATGGTTGGATGGCATCACTGACTCAACGGACATGGGTTTGGGTGAACTCCAGGAGTTGGTGATGGACAGGGAGGCCTGTCATGCTGCAGTCCATGGGGTTGCAGAGTCGGACATGACTGAGCAATTGAACTAAACTGAACTGAAGATGAGTTTATTATCTCACACCTAGTCTATCTCCTACCTAGCATATATGTCTATTTCCCAAACTCTTCTTTCTCCTACTCTGTTTTGCCCCTCTGCTCCATATGTCATACACCTAACCTTAGTGGTACCAACTGATATTTATCCATCCACATGTCCATGCCTGTGTTCAGTCAATAGACTCTTAGCCTTTGCTATGTCATGCACTGTTCCAGGCACCAAAGATAAAGGAACAAGTTGGACACAAATCCTGAGGACAAGAGTTCACATTTCAAGAAGGAAGACCAACATACAAATAAATGAGTGCAGTAAGATGAAACCCAACTTGTGAAATAATGTATGTAACTCTATAAATGGCTCAGCATCTTGCATGACATAGAGCTTCAGTTCAGTTCAGTTGCTCAGTTGTGTCCGACTCTTTGCAACCCCATGAATCACAGCACACCAGGCCTCCCTGTCCATCACCAACTCCCAGAGTTCATTCAGACTTATGTCCATTGAGTCCGTGATGCCATCCAGCCATCTCATCCTCTGTCATCCCCTTCTCCTCCTCCCCCAATCCCTCCCAGCATCAGAGTCTTTTCCAATGAGTCAACTCTTCGCATGAGGTGGCCAAAGTACTGGAGTTTCAGCTTTAGCATCATTCCTTCCAAAGAAATTCCATAGAGCTTAGAGTTAAATAAATAATATATGCTTGCCTATTTGCAACTTCTTTAATGTCCTTTTCTGGGAGTGTGTGATTTTCTTTCTGGGTAAATGACTCCCTACACATTTTCTTTCAGAGGTCCTCAGGCTGTGACTGTGGTTCTGCTGCTGTTCATATGAATGTGCAAGATAAAAAATATATCAGGTTTGCACTTAGCATCAGAAAGAAAAAACTGGGACATTCTCTACAGCAAATTTTCCTCCTTGCCTTCCCATTTTTCAGATCTCTTCTTCTCCAGGTCTTTTCTATGGTATGAAAAGGTATACTGCTTTTAAATCTCAACAGTTTAACTTAAACTACTGTTTCTTTAAATAAAAATTATTATTTACCATTATAAAAGGTATGAATTATTGAAACTTTTGAGAACAAATCAAATATTCTTTGACGCATCCATAAAGGTAAAAGAGGCCAGATGTTGTCTCTATTAGCCTGTAAGTGCTGCCATAACAAAATATCACAGACTAGGTAGCTTAAACAACATAAATTTTTTTTCACAGTTCTTGAGGCTAGAAATTCAAGATCAAGGTGCTGACAGTGTTGTTTTCTCTTGAGGGCTCTCTTTAATTTTCAGATAAATTCCTCCTCACTGTGTCCTGACATGGCATTTTCTCCATGTATGCTTCTAGTGTCTTCCACTTCTCATTAGGACACCAGTCCCTACTGAATTTAACTTCATCCTGATGATCTCATTTAGTCTTAACTATCTCCTGAAAGATCCTATCTCAAAATCTAATTACATTGGAGATTAAAGCTTCAAAAAATGAATTTAAGAGGAGAACACAATTCAGGCCATAACGTCATACTTAGAAGCACAATACCTATCACAGAACACTGGATTGAGCTCCCTCTTTTACACAGAAAATTCTCACTTGCTACCTGTTTTACATATGGTAATGTACAGGTTTCCATGCTATTCTCTCAATCCATCCCAATCTTTCCTTCCCCCACTGTGTCCATAAGTCTGTTCTCTATGTCTGCGTCTCTATTGCTGCCCTACGAATAGGTTCATCAGTACCATCTTTTTTATTCCATATGTATATGCTGCTGCTGCTAAGTCGCTTCAGTCATGTCTGACTCTGTGCAACCCCATAGATGGCAGCCCACCAAACTCCCCTGTCCCTGGGATTCTCCAGGCAAGAATACTGGAGTGGGTTGCCATTTCCTTTTCCAATTCATGAAAGCAAAAATTGAAAGTGAAGTTGCTCAGTTCTGTCCAACTCTCAGCGACCCCATGGCCTGCAGCCTACCAGGCTTCTCTGTCCATGGGATTACCAGGCAAGAATACTGGAGTGGGTTTCCATTACCTTCTCCATATGTATATACATTAACATACAATATTTATTTTTCTCTTTCTGACTTCACTTTGTATAATAGGCTCTAGGTTCACCCATCTCATTAGGTGGAAAACTCAAATGTATTCTTTTTTATGGCAGAATAGTTTGTTCTATGTTTCTCAATACCACACAGTTATAATCTTTGATAATTATTACTCAAGAACAAAAAAGAAAAAAAAAAGAGTTGAACTCCTAAAAACAGAAAGGTGGCTGCAAGAGGTGTGAGGAGGGATATGGGGATATACTGTTCAAAGTGTAAATACTGTCATTTGTAAGATGAATAAACTCTGAGAATTCAGTACAAATAAAAAAAAAAAAGAAGCAGCAGCATGATACCTTTATTCCCAAGGAGCCCATCACTGTTTCTGCTAAACTGGTTGATGTGAAATCTATAGCTCTACCACAAAAGCAAAGGTGATTGTTAGAGAGTAACATCATCAAAATGGCAAAATAGGAATTTTCTACCATCTCACCCACAAAGAACCTTGATTCTGACAATTGTCCATGGACAAGAGTGTCTTCAGACAAGTATAGTAGTCCAGCAGAGAAACTCTAGCACAAAACTGGGGAAAAAATGATATTGGACATATTGAAGAGGGTAAGAGAAACAGTTCCACTTTACCTGCATCACCCTTAACTAAAGGTGGTAGAGTTTAGTACCAAAGAAACATGATAACTTTCTAATGTATTTAGTTGCTCAGTTATGTCCAACTCATTGCCACCACATGGACTGCAGCCCACCAGGCTCCTCTGTCCATGGGGATTCTCCACGCAAGAATCCTGGAGTGGGTTGCCATGCCCTCCTCCAGGGGATCTTCCCAACCCAGGGATCAAACCCCAATCAAATCACATTGTAGGCAGATTCTTTACCATCTGAGCCACCAGGGAAGCCCAACTTTCTAATAACTGACCTCAAAAAAAAAAAGTAGTTAGGCTCTTAATTTCTCCCACAAAAGAAAAGTAAGAGAATGTCAGTGAGCACCTGGCTTCCCCAGCTATAAAAAATGCTGCCAAAAATACCCACCTCTTTCTTGCCCCACTTAGAATATTGTGTGCTGCACAACTAAGGGGTGGAGAACCACTGGGAGAGCAACAGCCACCCTTCTCAGAGGACATCAAAGGGATGTAGATATGAGTAATTGCAAAGCAGACTTCATCAAGAAGCCTGAACTCCCCCAATGTTCAGTGTGTCTCATATACCACCTACCACACCCCCACCTCATGGTTGGCTCCTGATGCAGGAGGAAAACAAGAGCAAGCCTTTGCAAGCAGCCTGTGAGTGTGTATAAAAAGCTAGCCAAATTCTCCAAGATTGGAAGAAAGTCTACAAATTTGAGCACTGAGCACCACTCTAGGGAAACTAATGGAAGGGAGCCCATCAGCTCCTGAGCTGGCTCTGCGGGAGCAAGAGAACATACACAATCCTAAGAATTCCTTCACAAGAGGGAATAAGAAGTATGGAGTAGGCACACTGGAAAGGTGTGAAGGGGTCCTCAGAATCCCCAACAGGGATCATGGAAGATATTTCCCTCCTGACACCAGTCAATAGAGAGTGGAGGAGGTGACTCTTTTTTCAATGTAAAGAAAACAATGCATGACTTCAAGAAGCATGAAAATTCAAGGGAACATGACACACTAAAAGTACATGTTAACTTTGCAGTAACTGACCTAAAAGAAATGGAGATCTGCCTTTTGCCCAACAGTTGTTTTGTGAAAGCTCAGTGAGCTAAGAAAATGCAGGAATACAATTCAACAAAATCAAGTAAATAATACACAAATAAAATTAGACATTTAACTGAGAGGTAGAAATTATTACCAAAAAAAAAAAAACACACACACACACACACAGAATTTCTGGAGCTAAAGAATAAAATGTATAAACTGAAAAATCAGCATCAGATGTGATTAACCACACACACACACACACACAAAAATGATAAGGTAGAAGATGATCTGAAATTATCTTACCAAAAGAGGTCAAAGAAAAAAAGAAATAAAATGAGTGAAAAAAAAGCCTATGCAAACTGTGGGATATCATGAAAAGATATAATCTATGTATTTATTAATTCTGAGAAGAAAGGGGGAAAGGGAGGTAAATAGAGAGGGGAAGAATGTTTATTTAAAGAAATAATGGCTGAAAACTAAACAAATATAGGGAAAGATTTGATATCCAAATTAATGAAACTCATAGATTTCTAAACACATTCAGTGCAAAGAAATCCTCTCTAAGATACATTATAACTGTCAAATTAAAGATGAAAAGAGAATTTTTAAAGCAGCAAGAGAAAAACACTTCTCTAATACAAAAGAACCCCCATAAGGCTGATTTATCAGCAGAAACATTGCCAGCCAAGAAAAAGTAGGATGATTTATTCAAAGTGCTGAAAGGGAGGAAATGTGTCCAACAAAGAATACTTTACCCAGAAAAGCTATCCTTCAGAAATGAAGGAGAAATAAAGATTTTCTCAGATAAACAAAATCTGAAGAAATTTATCAAGAAATATTCAGGCTGAAATGAAAGAATGCTGATTAGTAACATGAAAACATAAGAAAATATAAAATACAATGATAAAATGAGTCTACAGTCAAATTCAGAATATTTTAATAGAGTAATATGGTGGTATATTAATCACTTACCTCTAGTATAAACATTAAAAGGCAAAGTATTAAAAATAACTATAGCTACAATAACTTATTGATGCACATGTAAATTGTGATATCAAAAACATAAAATGTGGAAAGGGGAGTAAAATGATAAGGTTTTTGTATGTGATCAAAGTTAAGCTGGTATCAGCTTAAAATGACTTACATCTTTGAGATGTTTTTTGTAAGTCTCCTGGTAACTACAAAGCAAAACTTTATAGCAGATACATAAGAGATTAAGATTAGGAATCAAAGCAAATTACAGAGAATCATCAATTCAAAAAGGAAGAAAGGAATAAGGGACTACAAAACAGCCAGAAAAGAATTAGTAAAATCTCACGGGTAACTCCTCACTTGATAATAAATACTTTAAATAATTACATTAAATAATCTATTTAACTGTAAATGGATTAATTCTCCAATAAAAAGACACAGAGTGTCTAAATAGATAAAATATAAGATCCAACTATATGCTGCCTACAAGACACCCACTTAACCTTTAAAGACACATATTAACTCCAAGTGAAGGGATGTAAAAACAATACTCCATTCAAACAGAAACCAAAAGAGAGTAGGGGTATCTACATTTATCATAAAAATAAATTTTGAGTCAAAAAATATAAAGGGGAAATAAGGTCATTATGTAATGCAAAAGGGGTCAATTCATCAAAAGAATAAACAGTTGTAAATATATACGTATCCACATCAAAGCAACTAAGTATATTAAGGAAATGCTAACAGATTTTCACCAATTTCATCCAAAAAAAAAAAAATGAAAAGGAGGAACACTCTCAAACCCATTTTATGAGTCTATTATTACCCTGATATAAAAGCCAATATCCCTGATAAATATAGATGCAAAAATTCTCAACAAATACTAGCAAACAGATTCAACAGCAACCATAGGTAAAATAGATAGCCAGTGGGAATTTGCTGTATGACTCAGGGAGCTCAAACTGGTGCTCTATAACAACATAGAAGGGTGTGATGGCATGGGAGGTGGACGAGATTCAAAAAGGAGGGGCCATATGTATACCAATGGCTGATTCATGTTGATAAATGGCAGAAGCCAACACAATATTGTAAAGCAGTTATCCTTCAATTAAAACTAAATAAATTTAAAGGAAAAAAAAAGATCATACACCATGATCAAGTAAAATTTATCCCTGAGATGCAAAGATGGTTTGATATTTGCAAATTAATAAATGTGATATACCGCATTGACAGAATGAAAGATTGAAATGTATGATCATCTCAATAGATGCATGAAGAGCATCTGACAAAATTTAACATCCTTTCATGATAAAAATTCTCAATAAATTGTGTACAAAAGGAACATGCCTCAGCAAAATAAGGACCAAATATGAAACAAGCCCACAGCTAATGTCATGCTCATAATTGAAAGATTAAAAGATTTTCCTCTAAGATCAGGAATAAGACAAGGATGTCTACTTTAAATGGATAAAATATAAGATCCTATTATAGGCTGCCCATACGACACCTAGTATTCAACAAAGCTCTAGAAGTTCCAGTGAGAGCAATTGGTCAAGAAAAAGAAATTAAAACATACAAATTGGAAAGAAAGAAGTAAAATTGTCTATATTTGCAGATACATGATCTTATACATATAAAATACAAAAAAAAAAAAAAACCACCTGTTAGAGCCAATAAAACTTTGAGTAAAGTTACAGGATATGAAACAAAAAGTCAGCTGTGTTTCTATACACTAACAACTAACTATCTGAAAAAGAAAGAAAATAATCCTGTTTATAGCTGTATCAAAAACAATAAAATGAATAAATTGAATCCAGGAGATTAAAGATTTGTAACCTAAAAACTCTTAAGACTGTAGTGAAAGAAATTTATTAATAAGAAGTTATATTTCTCCATCTATTAGTGTCCTCTTTGATTTCTTTCATCAGTGTTTTATAGTGTTCTATATATAGGTCTTTAGTTTCTTTGGGTAGATATATTCCTAAGTATTTTATTCTTTTCGTTGCAATGGTGAGTGGAATTGTTTCCTTAATTTCTTTTTCTACTTTCTCATTATTAGTGTATAGGAATGCAAGGGATTTCTGTGTGTTGATTTTATATCCTGGAACTTTACTATATTCATTGATGAGCTCTAGTAATTTTCTGGTGGAGTCTTTAGGGTTTTCCATGTAGAGGATCATGTCATCTGCAAACAGTGAGAGTTTTACTTCTTCTTTTCCAATTTGGATTCCTTTTATTTCTTTTTCTGCTCTGATTGCTATGGCCAAAACTTCCAGAACTATGTTAAATAGTAGCGGTGAAAGTGGACACCCTTGTCTTGTTCCTGACTTTAGGGGAAATGCTTTCAATTTTTCACCATTGAGGATAATGTTTGCTGTGGGTTTGTCATATATAGCTTTTATTATGTTGAGGTATGTTCCTTCTATTCCTGCTTTCTGGAGAGTTTTTATCATAAATGGATGTTGAATTTTGTCAAAGGCCTTCTCTGCATCTATTGAGATAATCATATGGTTTTTATTTTTCAATTTGTTAATGTGATGAATTACATTGATTGATTTGCGGATATTGAAGAATCCTTGCATCCCTGGGATAAAGCCCACTTGGTCATGGTGTATGATCTTTTTAATGTGTTGTTGGATTCTGATTGCTAGAATTTTGTTGAGGATTTTTGCATCTATGTTCATCAGTGATATTGGCCTGTAGTTTTCTTTTTTTGTGACATCTTTGTCAGGTTTTGATATTAGGGTGATGGTGGCCTCATAGAATGAGTTTGGAAGTTTCCCTTCCTCTGCAATTTTCTGGAAGAGTTTGAGTAGGATAGGTGTTAGCTCTTCTCTCAATTTTTGGTAGAATTCAGCTGTGAAGCCGTCTGGACCTGGGCTTTTGTTTGCTGGAAGATTTCTGATTACAGTTTCAATTTCCATGCTTGTGATGGGTCTGTTAAGATTTTCTATTTCTTCCTGGTTCAGTTTTGGAAAGTTGTACTTTTCTAAGAATTTGTCCATTTCTTCCACGTTGTCCATTTTATTGGCATATAACTGCTGATAGTAGTCTCTTGTGATCCTTTGTATTTCTGTGTTGTCTGTTGTGATCTCTCCATTTTCATTTCTAATTTTATTGATTTGATTTTTCTCTCTTTGCTTCTTGATGAGTCTGGCTAGTGGTTTGTCAATTTTGTTTATCCTTTCAAAGAACCAGCTTTTGGCCTTGTTGATTTTTGCTATGGTCTCTTTTGTTTCTTTAGCATTTATTTCTGCCCTAATTTTTAAGATTTCTTTCCTTCTACTAACTCTGGGGTTCTCCAATTCTTCCTTTTCTAGTTGCTTTAGTTGTAGAGTTAGGTTATTTATTTGACTTTTTTCTTGTTTATTGAGGTATGCCTGTATTGCTATGAACTTTCCTCTTAGCACTGCTTTTATAGTGTCCCACAGGTTTTGGGTTGTTGTGTTTTCATTTTCATTCGTTTCTATGCATATTTTGATTTCTTTTTTGATTTCTTCTGTGATTTGTTGGTTATTCAGAAGTGTGTTGTTCAGCCTCCATATGTTGGAATTTTTAATAGTTTTTCTCCTGTAATTGAGATCTAATCTTAATGCATTATGGTCAGAAAAGATGCTTGGAATGATTTCGATTTTTTTGAATTTATCAAGTTTAGATTTATGGCCCAGGATGTGATCTATCCTGGAGAATGTTCCATGAGCACTTGAGAAAAAGGTGAAATTCATTGTTTTGGGGTGAAATGTCCTATAGATATCAATTAAGTCTAACTGGTCTAATGTATCATTTAAAGTTTGCGTTTCTTTGTTGATTTTCTGTTTAGTTGATCTGTCCATAGTTGTGAGTGGGGTATTAAAGTCTCCCACTATTATTTTGTTATTGTTGATTTCCCCTTTCATACTTGTTAGCATTTGTCTTACATATTGTGGTGCTCCTATATTGGGTGCATATATATTTATAATTGTTGTATCTTCTTCTTGTATTGATCCTTTGATCATTATGTAGTGGCCTTCTTTGTGTTCATGGATCGGAAGAATCAATATAGTGAAAATGAGTATACTACCCAAAGCAATTTACAAATTCAATGCAATCCCTGTCAAGCTACCAGCCATATTTTTCACAGAACTAGAACAAATCATTTCAAGATTTGTATGGAAATGCAAAAAACCTCGAATTGCCAAAGCAATCTTGAGAAAGAAGAATGGAACTGGAGGAATCAACCTGACTGACTTCAGGCTCTACTACAAAGCCACAGTCATCAAGACAGTATGGTACTGGCACAAAGACAGACATATAGATCAATGGAACAAAATAGAAAGCCCAGAGATAAATCCACACACATATGGACACCTTATCTTTGACAAAGGAGGCAAGAATATACAATGGAGAAAAGACAATCTCTTTAACAAGTGGTGCTGGGAAAACTGGTCACCCACTTGTAAAAGAATGAAACTAGATCACTTTCTAACACCACACACAAAAATAAACTCAAAATGGATTAAAGATCTAAATATAAGACCAGAATCTATAAAACTCCTAGAGGAGAACATAGGCAAAACACTCTCAGACATAAATCACAGCAGGATCCTCTATGATCCACCTCCCAGAATTCTGGAAATAAAAGCAAAAATAAACAAATGGGATCTAATTAAAATTAAAAGCTTCTGCACAACAAAGGAAAATATAAGCAAGGTGAAAAGACAGCCTTCTGAATGGGAGAAAATAATAGCAAATGAACCAACTGACAAACAACTAATCTCAAAAATATACAAGCAACTTATGCAGCTCAATTCCAGAAAAATAAATGACCCAATCAAAAAATGGGCCAAAGAACTAAATAGGCATTTCTCCAAAGAAGACATACAGATGGCGAACAAACACATGAAAAGATGCTCAACATCACTCATTATCAGAGAAATGCAAATCAAAACCACAATGAGGTACCACTTCACACCAGTCAGAATGTCTGCGATCCAAAAATCTGCAAGCAATAAATGCTGGAGAGGGTGTGGAGAAAAGGGAACCCTCCTACACTGTTGGTGGGAATGCAAACTAGTACAGCCACTATGGAGAACAGTGTGGAGATTCCTTAAAAAATTGCAAATAGAACTCCCTTATGACCCAGCAATCCCACTGCTGGGCATACACACCGAGGAAACCAGAATTGAAAGAGACACATGTACCCCAATGTTCATCACAGCATTGTTTATAATAGCCAGGACATGGAAACAACCTAGATGTCCATCAGCAGATGAATGGATAAGAAAGCGGTGGTACATATACACAATGGAGTATTACTCAGCCGTTAAAAAGAATTCATTTGAATCAGTTCTGATGAGATGGATGAAACTGGAGCCGATTTTACAGAGTGAAGTAAGCCAGAAAGAAAAACACCAATACATTATACTAACACATATATATGGAATTTAGAAAGATAGCAATGACGACCCTGTATGCAAGACAAGAAAAAAGACACAGCTGTGTATAACGGACTTTTGGACTCAGAGGGAGAGGGAGAGGGTGGGATGATTTGGGAGAATGGCATTCTATCATGTATACTATCATGTAAGAATTGAATTGCCAGTCTACGTCTGACGCAGGATACAGCATGCTTGGGGCTGGTGCATGGGGATGACCCACAGAGATGTTATGGGGAGGGAGGTGGGAGGGGGTTTCATGTTTGGGAACACATGTAAGAATTAAAGATTTTAAAATTAAAAAAAAATAAAATAAAAAAAAAGAAGTTATAAATAAATGGGAAGATTCATGTTCATGGATCAGAAGAATTAATAATATTAAGGTGTCATATTACCCAAAGTCATCCAAAGACTCAGCTGAATCCCTACCACAATTCCAATAGCATTTTTCATACAAATAGAACAAACAATCTTAAAATTCATAGGGAGCAACAAAAGACCTGGAATAACTGAATTCATCCTGAGAGAAAATAATAGAGATGAAGACATTTCAATCTATATTTTAAACTATAACACAAAAACTGTAGTATTGAAAACAGCATTTAATGGCATAAAAAAAGCAGACACATAGACCAATGGAACAGGATCAATAACCCAAAAATAAACCCAGACATGTATGTTCAACTTATATTTTTAAAGGGAGACAAGAAGACTGAATGAGGAAAGGGTAGTCTCTTCAATAAATTGTGCTGGGAAAATTAGATATTCAGACAGGAGAAAAACTAAAAAATGAAATTGGACCCTTATTTTATACTGAACACAACGATTAATTCAAATGGATTAAAGACTTAAATGGAAGACATGAAACTGTAGAACTTTTGAAGGAAACATAGGAAAAGAGCTCCTTGACAATGGTCTTGGCAATGGGTTTTTTGGCTATGACACCAAAAGCAAAAGCAGTGCCAGTAAAACAGGACATAGAACTAAAAAGCTTCCACCTAGCCAAGGAAAGAAACAATGCACGAAATGATAAGGTAACTTGTGCAATGGGAGAAACCATTTGGAAACCATGTATCTGATGAAATATTTCATTCAATTCCCATAGAAAAACACAAATAATCTGATTAAAAACTGGGCAGAGGACCTAAATAGACATTTTTCCAATGAAGATACCTAAATTGCCAACAGGTATATGAAAAGATTTCAACATAACTAATTATCAGGAAAATGCAAATTAAAACCAGAATAAGCTATCACCTCACACCAGTTAAAATGGCTATAATCAAAATGACAATAGATAAATGTTGGCAAGAATGTGGATGCACTGTTGGAAGGAATAAAAACTTGGAAAAATACACTATGGAAAACAATATGGAGGTTCCTCAACAAATTAAATGTTGGACTACTGTATGCTCCCATTTCTGGGAATATATACAAAGGAACTTAAATCATTATCTCAAAAAGACATCTGTATCCCCAAATTCACTCCAGCATTTTCACAATAGTCAAGACAAGGAAGCAACCATAATTTCTATCAGTAAATGATGTATAAAGAAAATGTGGTGTGTGTGTGTGTGTGTATATATATATAATGGAGTTCAGCCATAAAAAAGAACGCAATCCTGCCACTTGAAACATGGATGGAATTTAAAGGCATTATGCCAAGTGAAATAAGTCAGAGAAAAATAAATACTGTGTAATATCACTTATACATGAAATTTTAAAAATTCAAATTTATAGAAACAGAGAGTAAAATGATGGTTGCCAAGGAATGGATTGTAGGAGAAGTGGTGGGATTTTGGTCTCAAAATACAAACTTCAAGTTATAAGATAAATAAGTTTTGGGGATCTAATGTACAGCATAGTTACTACAGTAAATAATACTATATAATATACTTAAAAGTTGCTAAGAAAGTGGATCTTAATTTTTCTTACTCCCCCACAAAACAGTAGTCACGTGAGTTGATGGTTGTGTTAACTAATGTTATTGGGAAAGTCATTTAGTAATGCATATGTATATGAAATAAATGTGTATATCTTAAAGTTACAGAATGTTATATGTCAGTTATACATCAATAAAGCTGCAGTGGAGAGAGGCAATTGTTAAAGAAACTTTATTTTCTCCATCTCCTCCTGCTGAATTATGTAGGATCTAGTGTTTATTGTATTTATTCTTTAATTTATCCATTAACATAAAACAGAAGCTGAGCTAATGCTTTGACAGCAAGGATATTGATACTGAAGTTTGACCCAAGCTTCAGTGGTGACTGATAACTTGTCAGCTGTATGATCTTAGGCCAATTATTTAATGTTTTGGAACTTCAGGATGCTCCTCTTTAAAAATAGGAAGAACAATGCATACTGTATAGGGTTAAAGTGTTAGGGGAAAATATGTAAATAAATCATATGGTATATTCATTTCATACAGATAGTATTATCACAAATTTAGTAATTTTAAACAACATGCATTTATTCTCTTACAGTTCTGGAAGTCAGAAATCAGACGAATATTACAGGACTAAAATCAAAATGTTGGCAGAACTATTTCCTTCTGGATATTCCAGGGGTTAATCCATTCCTTGCCTTTACTAGCTTCTAGAGGTTGCTGATATTCCTTTGCTCATGGCTGCTTACATCTTCAAAGTCAGCAGAGCAGCGTCTTCTCTACTTTCTGACTTCCTTCCTGCCTCTTATAAAGATGCTTGTAATTCCATTATGCTCACCTATATAATCTTGGAAATCTCCCTATCTCAAAACCCTTAATTTAATCACACTTGAAAAGTCACTTTTGCTATATTCAGAAGTTCCAGGAATTAGAACATGGCCATCTAATGGGCCATTATTCAACTTATCACACCTGGCTTATTGTAAATTTGAGTACAAAATTGTTGGTTTTGCCTGTACAGTATATCCTTTGCTCTCTTCCTTATCCTGCTCTGGTGATAGAATTTTGTATCCATGCTCTTTGCCATGTGCCTTCGGTACAGGTCATTTACTTTGGTAAATGAAATGCTTGAGCAATAAATGTAACGTGAGCAAAGGGTTTGAATGTGCTTGTTTGGCTTGGCTTTGTCTTGAGAAGGGGATGCCCTGGATAACTCCTGGTCCCACAGGAGAAGACATGTGGCTTATACTTAATCCGTAGACTAAGTAGAGCTTCTCTAGCCAACTTGTTAGTAAAAATAAAATATTTGATGTGGTAAGCCCTTGAGATTATGATGACCTCTTCTATCTAGCACTTTTGCAACAGTTGACCAATGAAATATCCTAAGTTAGGTTCCCCAGAAATAGATCATGAACCAAAGATGCTGTCAAAAGAATGAAAACATAAACCACAGACTGGAAGAAAACATTTGCAAAAGACGTATCTAATAAAGTACTATTGTCAGAAATACACAAACTATATACAAAGAAGATATAAAGAATAGACATAAAACCTAGTAATGAGAAAATAAACAACCTAATTAAAAATAGACCATTGTGTATATGTACCACAGCTTTCTTATACATTCATCTGCTGGGAGATGGAGAGGGTGGGATGATTTGGGAGAATGGCATTGAAACATGTATAATATCATATATGAAACAAATCACCAGTCCAGGTTCAATGCATGATACTGGATGCTTGAGGCTGGTGCACTGGGACGACCCAGAGGGGTGGTACAGGGAGGGGCGAGGGAGGGGGGTTCAGGATGGAGAACACATGTATACCTGTGGCAGATTCATGTTGATGTATGGCAGAACCAATACAGTATTGTGAAGTAATTAACCTCCAATTGAAATAAATAAATTTATATTTTTAAAAATAGACCAAAAACCTTAAAAGACACGTCACCAAAGAAAACAAGCAGATGGCAAATAAGCATGTGTAACATCCCACATTATGGTTTATCAGGAAATTAAAACAACAGTGAAATATCATTACACAGCTATTACAATGTCCAAAATTCAGAACACTGACTTCACCAAATGTTGGTAAGGATGTGGAACAACAAGAGCTCTCATACCTTGCTGGTGGGGGTGCAAAATGGAACAGCCACTTTGGAAAATTGTTTGGTGGTTCTTATAAAACTGAACATACTCTAATCGAATGATCCAGTAATCACACTCTTTGGTATTTATTGAAAGGAGTTGAAATATGTCCATGTAAACACCCGCACATGGATGTTGATAGCAGCTTTTATCATAATTGGATTTGCAAGATGTCCATTAGTAGGTGACTGGATAAATAAACTATGTTGCATACAGACAATGGAATATTATTCAGCACTAAAAAGAGATAAGCTATCAAGCCATGAAAAAAGATGAGGGAACCTTAAACACATATTATTAAGTACGAGACAGCAATCTAAAAAGGCTACATTCTATATGATTTGAACAATATGGCATCCTGCTAAAGGTGAGACTGTGGAAACAGAAAAATATCAGTGGCTACTAGGGGTTAAGAGGGAGGGAGTGATAAATAGATAAAGCCCAAAGGATTCTTGGAGAAGTGAAACTACCCTGTATGGTTCTGTGATGATGGATACATGTCACTATAAATTTCCCCCAATTCATAAAATATACCACTCAAGAGTAAACTATGAAAACTATGGACTCTGGATGATAATGATGTTCAATATAGGTTCATCAGTTTTAACAGATGTACCACTCTGATGGGGAATTGTTGACAATGGGGGAAGCTATGTGTTGGGGCAAGGGATATATGGGAAAACTCTGCACCAATTCTCAATTTGGCTATAAACTTAAAATTGCTCTAAAAATAAAGATTATTTTTAAAAACTTTTAAAAATTACCATATGATAATATTTATAGCTACTTCCCAAGCTATTCTAATAAGTAAGATTTTTCTATATCAGTAATCATAACTTTGTTCAACCCACATTTTCCTTACCTATGTATGCAAGGGTAAGGAGTAACAGTATCTCTCTTCCAAACTAGCACACCCTCTAGGTTCACTCAGATTATCAGTGGGAAAGGGTAAGTGTGTTCACTGGCATTACATTCCAAGTAGGAAGCTCAATTTTATACAGATATTAACTTGTTTGATCATCAAAACTACCTTACGAAGAAACATTATTATCCTTGTTTAGCAAAGGAGAAATATTACTGCAGAAAGTGCATGGATTTGGAGGTGAAACGAACTAAAATCATATAAATTACTGGCTATGAACTTGAACCAGTAATTTAACAGCTTTGTAGGAACTGACTAAAATGATGTCTCCATCAGCCTGGCACAAGGTACATACTTTTTAACTAGTGATCCCACTTTCTCCCAGAGAGCAGTGGGACTGTGATTTGACTCCGCTTCTGTCTGACTTTAAATTCCATGCTCTTTGCCCTTTGTAAGCCTTCCTGCAATAGAAAGCCATCTTGTGTAGATTTGGCGCATGTGTTTTTGCACAGTGCAGAGCTGGAAAAGGATTATGATCCCCAGCGACCTTAAAAATGAAGTACTTAACTATTGATTTATTTTTATTTAATATGACTTCCTGAAAAAACCCCTGGTCTACTGAAGATTCAATTGAAATTATTAGCCTATAGGCATTTATGGATACATGACATATGCAGCTCTAATAAAAACAGATTAACCCCTCTCTTTCATAGTTTACACTGCATCAAGCACTGAAAACTAAGTCTGATGTAATAGATCTCTTTTGTGGTTTTAATCATAACAATTGCACCAAATGGCTTTTTTTGGTGCATGTGATAACATCATAATGGAAAACTAAATCGATAGCATATTTCTCAATCTAATTATATGCCTTGCATTTCTAAACCAGTTTTAATGAAATACAGTAAGTGGTAGCATGGAAATTAGAAGAGGCCTAGAAAAAAAGCAATTGCAAATAATACTGTCAGTGACAGGAATAGTATGAACTCTGCTAGTCTGTGCGAACAATGCCTTCTCACTACAACTGCACAAAAGACAAAAAGAGGCAAATGGATCATCCAAACAAATCATTATTTTCAGAAACAAGCATGTTTTACAGACTAAACCTAGGATACAGCAATTCAAAAATAGATAAGGAGCATCAGAAACTGCAAAACTCATCTACACACAAACCTCACCTGGGTATCACAGCAGGATCATCAATCTATAATCACACTAGCACTCTCATAAAAATTTTAAGTGGCTTCTTTCCTTATGCAGACCCCTGGAAAAGGACATGGCAAACCACTCCAATATTCTTGCCTGGAGAATCCCCATAGACAGAGGAGTCTGGTGGGCTACAGTTCGTGGGGTCGCAAAGAGGCGGACTTTACTGAGCAATTAAGCACAGTTCCCTAGACAGAAGAGTAACTCATGATCATTACACAAGTTCTGGAAAATATTAAAAGACACAAAGAAAAAGCATACTTTAACCTAAAATCTACACCCAGAGATAACCCTGGTTAAAAATTTGACTAATCTCCTTTGTTTTTTCTCCTAAATATATGTTACGTATTTGAAATGAACAATAATTCAGATAGCTCAAAGTAATAAGGTAGGTAACCCATAAACAGTTCCTAATATAAAAATATGTACTTTTACAGGCACTTTATTAGTTTCCTAATGGTATTTCCTAGGGTGTCATAAAAAAGGAGCATGGATTAGGTGGCTTAAATAACAGAAATTTCTTTTCTCACAGTTCTGGAGTCTAAGAGGCTTGATTTTTCCTAAAATCAAGGTGAAGGGAGGACTGATTTCTTTTGAAACCTCTCCCCTTGCGTCATAGATAATGATCTCTCTGTCTTCATATAGTCTTTCCTCTATGTATGACTGTGTCCATATTTCCTCTTTTTATAAGGAGACCAGTCATATTGGACTTTACCAACAAAAGTCCAACTTTATCTACAAAGTACAAGTTTTCTACCAACTTTACCAACAAAGGTCCATCTAGTCAAAGCTATGGTTTTTCCAGTAGTCATGTATGGATCTGAGAGTTGGACTATAAAGAAAGCTGAGTGCCAAAGAAGGGATGATTTTGAACTGTGGTTCAATTAGAGAAGACTCTTGAGAGCTCCTTGGACTGCAAGGAAATCCAACCAGTCCATCCTAAAGGAGATCTGTCCTGAATGTTCACTGGAAGGACTGATACTGAAGCTGAAACTCCAATCCTTTGGCCACTTGATGCGAAGAACTGACTCATTTGAAAAGACCCTGATGCTGGGAAAGATTGAAGACAGGAGGAGAAGGGGCCAACAAAGGATGAAATGGTTGGATGACATCACCAACATGATGGATGTTAATTTGAGTAGATGCTGGGAATTGGTGATGGACAGGGAAGACTGGTATGCTGAAGTCCATGGGGTTGCAAAGAGTGAACTGACTGACTAGTGACCTCATTTTAAATTAGTTGCCTCTTCAAGACACAATCACCAAATGCAGTCCCATTCTAAAGGGTTAGGGTTTCAACATATGAATTTTGAAGGGTCACAATTCAGCTCATAACAGGTGCTAAGTGTGGCAGACAAATACATCATACACCTAATAAAAGGATAACATCTTACAGGTTCTGCACCCTGCTCTAGAGACATAAAGATCAGTAAAGATCAGTGTCCTGAAGGAGCTTAAGTTAGCGAGCAAAGGAAGGACTGTTTAGTGAATATCATTGGGAATTTATTGATATTCTGGGGAGAATACATAAAGGCTCTCCTGATAACCTATACCAAAAGAAATGACATATTTAATAAAATGACAAAGCTTCCCTGGTGGCTCAGCTGGTGAAAAACACACCTGTCCATGCAGTAGATACAAGAGACCTGGGTTTGATCCCTGGGTTGGGAAGAACCCCTGGAAGAGGAAATAGCAACCTGTTCCAGTATTCTTGCCTGGAGAATCCCATAGACAGAGGGGCCTGGCAGGCTACAGCCCATGGGGTCACAAAGAATCAGACATGACTGAGTGTACACACACATGCATACTAACACACACACACAGTAAAAAAAGTGTTAAGAGAAATAGGGGGGAATAAAGAAGAGGAGGAGGAAAGCCAGAGAAAGGGGAAGAGAATGGAGAAGAAAAAAGGCAGAAAATGTAAATGAGTTGTATCTATCTTCCCTATGACACAATGGTGTATTTGTTTTAAATCCATTCATTTAATAGATATTAGTTGACCATCTACCACATATCAGGCCTTTGACTAGGCACAGGAATAAACCAGGGTTTTTGATGTTCATACACATTGAAAGGAGCCCCTCAGATTATTTATAATGTAAATGCAAGTTTACATTTTCTTTACCTTCCTGTTTGATACTGGTTTTGCATCAACATCATAAGCTGTATGCAGTCAATATGTTCCTGCATAAGTTGTTCCCGAGACTTTCTGTAAATCAGATCTTATTAGAAATGCACAAAGAGAGACGGCTGTTCAAAGGCACCCCAGAGAGACCCCTGTGATAAGAAGAAGCATCCTTATGTAAAGGGAGGTTCCAGGGCTGTGTCAGTCCCAACTGTCATACCTGTGTCCTGGCTCTCAGGTTATGCCTGAGCGCTCATCTGTGTTCGCACTGTCTGTCCTTCTGCCTTGGATTACAAACCCCTGGAGGTGGCCCACCACATCTGTTCCCTTTATTGCATCCAGTGTCACAATGAAGCATGCACAGAGAGATCTTAGTAATGCTTTCAGTTGCTGATAATGGATGCAGAAACGGATCTCAGCTGATAGCATCCATGGGGCTACGTTGAGGAAATATCCCACATGGCCTATTTCTAAACAGTAAAGCCCCACATTAAATGCATGGCAAGGCACTGCCAAGTGTAAGAAGCAAGACCAGGGATCCCTTAGTCCTGTTCATGTCCCAGAAACAGAGAAAGGAAATTATTTGAGGAGATAACAAAAGAGACTAAGAGACTTGGAGACCCCTTGAGGGCACTCTGAGAAGCTCAATCTGAGCTGTATTGGGTTGTTCACCACCCGGTGCCTTTGATGAGCATAGACTTTTCTATAAGCTTCCATGAAGCACAGGGTGACAGTTGCTGTCCTCCCCAGTGAGAAGCGTCTCAGGTTAGTAGTACATTGCATGGCAGCTTGCTCCTAGAATCTAATTATCAACTCAGAAGAAATGCCTAAGTCCTTGCCTTCTACCTTGAGTTCAGAGAAATATTTCAGCCAAAAGTTGTTTTTCTAATAAGTAGTTTTACAATGCCATTGCGAATAAATGAGTGCTATAATGTCTGGTTGACATTTGCTCAATTCAGTCAGATTGTAGCAACCCTAAAATTAAAGTCAATATTCACAAATACAAACATGTCCCAAGAACTATACTAATATTGATGAATCTTCTTGAAGGGGAAAATATATATTTCTCCAGTATGATTCAATCATTTTAATTCTTTGACCAATTTTCTATTTACTCATATTTTCCATCTTTATTTCTATCTTACTTCAATGATTTTCATGAGTATCCACCATTTTCCATGTATATTTTATAATAGAATTTGTAGTTATTTAACTTTTTCATCCACACTAAATTGAATGATCATAATAACTTCTTCCATGGGAAGTTTTCTTTAGGGGTTATTATTTCCATAAAGTCTAATTTTCTTAATTTTGCATTTATAAATTTTTCCTAAATTATTTTATTTACCCATTAATATCTTAATAATGTCTTTACATTAGCGAGTTTCAGTCTGTGATCGTTTTGGGGGTTATTTTTCTGGAAACTATTATCTTCCCAGTTAATGTCTACATTTTCTCTTTTACCTATTTTTCTACCTGTAGCATAGTTAATCCTATCAGTCCTGAATATTCATTGGAAGGACTGATGCTAAAACTGAAACTTCAGTATTTTGGCCACCTGATGTGAAGAACTGACTCACTGGAAAAGACCCTGATGCTGGGCAAGATTGAAGGTGGGAGGAGAAGGGGATGAAAGAGGACGAGGTGGCTGGATGGTGTCACTGACTCGATGGACGTGAGGTTGAGTAAGCTGCAGGATTTGGTGTTGCGCAGGGAAACGTGGTGTGCAGCAGTCCATGAGGTCACAGAGTCAGACACGACTGAGCAGCTGAACTGAACCGAACATATTTAATCATACAAAGTCTTAGTCATTGCTAATTTTCTGCTAAGTTCTTATTACTTCTAAAATTAAGATTCCATACAAATTAGATGTAAAATAATGTATTTTTATTCCTTTGTAAAGGCAGATAGGAAACAAAAGGAGGTGAAATAGCTGTGAAGTCAACACAGCGTGGCAAAAATTCCCAGCTTCATTCAAATACAAGCATCCCTGGAAAGGGCAACACCATTTATAGCTGGAATATGGAAAAAGTGATTCAATCTCACGCTTTCCTAAAAATGGGAGCGGAGGTTCTCCCTTTCCCAGCCGCCTGCCGCGGAGGTGCTGACACATAGCCTGGTCTCCATCCGTCCCTTTCCCTCTGCGCAGCTCTGACTCTACAACTGGAGAAACAAAGCAGCAGGAATGGGAGATTTGTTTCTGTGCAGCACAGCTGTGGCAGCAGAGACACACGGGGTCCTGGAGTGATTACGAGGGCCTTGAATGCCAGGCTAAGGGGGCTGAGCTTTCAGTTCAGTTCAGTTGCTCAGTTGAGTCCGGCTGTTTGCAATCCCATGGAACACAGCACACCAGGCCTCCCTGTCCATCACCAACTCCTGGAGTTTACTCAAACTCCTGTCCATAGAATCAGTGATGCCATCCAACCATCTCATCCTTTGTTGGCCCCTTCTCCTCCTGATTTCAATTTTTCCCAGCATCAGGGTCTTTTCAAATGAGTCAGTTCTTTGCATCAGGTGGCCAAAGGATTGGAGTTTCAGCTTCAACATCTGTCCCTCCAATGAACACTCAGGACAGATCACCTTTAGGATGGACTGGTTGAATGCCCCCTGCAGTCCAAGCAGCTCTCAAGAGTCTTCTCCAACACCACAGTTCAAAAGCATCAATTCTTGAGCATTCAGCTTTCTTTACAGTCCAACTCTCACATCTATACATGTCCACTGGAAAAACCATAGCATTGACTAGATGGATGTTTGTTGGCAAAGTAATGTCTCTGCTTTTGAATATGCTGTCTAGGTTGGTCATAACTTTCCTTCCAAGGAGTAAGCGTCTTTTTAATTTCATGGCTGCAATCACCATCTGCAGTGATTTTGGAACCACAAAAAATAAAGACAGCCACTGTTTCCACTGTTTCCCCATCTATTTCCCATGAAGTGATGGGACCGAATGCCATGATCTTAGTTTTCTGAATGTTGAGCTTTACGCCAATTTTTTCACTCTCCTCTTTCACTTTCATCAAGAGGCTCTTTAGTTCTTCCTCACTTCTTCCCATAAGGGTGGTATCATCTGCATATCTGAGCCTATTGATATTTCTCCCAGCAATCTTGATTTCAGCTTGTGCTTCTTCCAGCCCAGCGTTTCTCATGATGTACTCTGCATATAAGTTAAATAAGCAGGGTGACAATATACAGCCTTGACGGACTCCTTTTCCTATTTGGAACCAGTCTGTTGTTCCATGTCCAGTTCTAACTGTTGCTTCCTGGCCTGCGTACAGATTTCTCAAGAGGCAGATCAGGTGGTCTGGTATTCCCATCTCTTTTGGAATTTTCCATAGTTTATTGTGATCCACACAGTCAAAGGCTTTGGCATAGTCAATAAAGCAGAAATGTGTTTCTGGAACTCTCTTGCTTTTTTGATGATCCAGCGGGTGTTGGCAATTTCTCTGGTTCCTCTGCCTTTTCTAAAACCAGCTTGAACATCAGGAAGTTCACCATTCATGTATTGCTGAAGCCTGGCTTGCAGAATTTTGAGCATTACTTTACTAGCGTGTGAGATGAGTGCAATTGTGCAGTAGTTTGAGCATTTTTTGGCATTGCCTTTCTTTGGGATTGGAATGAAAACTGACCTTTTCCAGTCCTGTGGCCACTGCTGAGTTTTCCAAATTTGCTGACATATTGAGTGCAGCACTTTCACAGCATCATCTTTCAGGATTTGAAATAGCTCAACTGGAATTCCATCACCTCCACTAGCTTTGTTCATAGTGATGCTTCCTAAGGCCCACTTGACTTCACATTCCAGGATGTTGGCTCTAGGTGAGTGCTCACACCATCATGATTATCTGGGTCGTGAAGATCTTTTTTGTACAGTTCCTCTGTGTATTCTTGCCACCTCTTCTTAATAGCTTCTGCGTCTGTTAGGCCCACACCATTTCTGTCCTTTATTGTCCTGTAGAAATGGAGAGACATGGAGAGCTCTATCTGGGGAATCATATGCTCACCTCTGAGATTTAGAGAGATGACTAGGGCAGCACATCACATAGAATGGATTGAAGATAACAACTCTGGAGACAGACTTTTGGAGGGCTAGTTCTGCACTACTGGTCAGCATCTTCCCAGTCCAAGACACTGGGTGCCAACACTGCTTCCCTAGTCCTTGATGGCATGGTTCTTGCCCATCTTTGCGTCTGCCCAATAATCTCACCTACTCCATTGGGTACCTCTCTATGCTCCAAACAAATCATTCAATGCTCCCACATCTGTATTCCCATGTTCTATTCTCATGATTCAAGAAATCCCTTACTCTCATTCTCTTCCTGACAGATTCAGTTCCAGCCCTAGGGTTTAGTATTTCTAAGGAGACTGAGCTTCTCCCTGAAAAAGGCAATGAAGAAATTACATAATGCCTCTTTAGTAATGAATTTCTCAAACTTTTCCTTCATTAATAAGAGGAATGAGTGCTTGAATTTGTGAGTGAGTGAGGAAAGGTGGAGAGAGAGAAAATGAATCCATTTTAATAGTCTATCTTCTGAATTTTCTATAAAAATATATTACTCTCATAATTTGAAAAAATAAATATATTAAACATTTTCACCCTAGTATTCTGATAATTATATTCATTTTTTTCAGGCAGCTCAAATATCCCTATATAGGTAGGCTTGTGTAGTCTTAGCCTACATGAAGCTTTTTATCTTAGTCTGGATTCCTTAAGTATCAAATCCAGATAAAAGCTTTCTTAGAAAGGTTTATTAGAGAGTACTGTCTTGAGGAAGCAGAAGAGGGAAAACGGAAGTGGGGATGGGAAGAAAGAAAGTCAAGTGTGAGGAAGGCATTACTGTTCCCAACCCCGTCCCTGGTCTTTGGAGAGATCCTATGGAAGTATTTCCTCTCCATGCAAGCCAAATATGGAGGAAAAGAAAGAATGATCCCACTGGTGCAGTTCATCTCACAGGGGCAACTGTCTCAGAAGTACAACTTGCATTACTCAGCCCCTTGGCAACCTCAAGGAAGCCAGCTCCCAGCAGTACCTGGGTTGTGAGTCACTGGACGGTAGAAGGAGCCCAGTGGCGGGAGCTGAGCCACAGCGAGCCAGCACATAAGCATCGCTCAGAAGCTCAGAGCACTGTGTCATTCCCTATCTCCACAGCAGCAAGGAAGCCACAAAACAGGAGCTGTGGTGTTAACATGAGAGGCTGGAAGCAGATGGAGTGCCATGACAACCTGGCCCTGCCACCAAGGTGGCCACAGAGCTGGAAATCAATGCCTCCTCCTTCAGCTTTTAAGAACACAGTTGTTACAAGTGACTCTCCTAGAGGGCCATCGGTAGCATCAAGCAGAAAACCACATGGAGTGATTACAAACTGGGTTCAGTAGAACACTGATGAAAATAAAAAAGATTAAATAGCAGCTTTACATTTTTTTAATATAAACTTATTTACTTTAATTGGAGGTTATTACTTTACAATATTTTATTGGTTTTGCCATACATCAACATGAATCCACCACAGGTATACACGTGTTCCCCATCCTGGACCCCCCTCCCTCCTCCCTCCCCGTACCATCCCTCTGGGTCATCCCAGTGCACAAGCCCCAAGCATCTAGTATCATGCATCGAACCTGGACTGGTGATTCGTTTCATAAATGATATTATACATATTTCAATGCCATTCTCCAAAATCATCCCACCCTCTCCTTCTCCCACAGAGTCCAAAAGACTGTTCTATACATCTGTGTCTCTTTTGCTGTCTCACATACAGGGTTATCGTTACCATCTTTCTAAATTCCATATATATGCATTAGTATACTGTATTGGTGTTTTTCATTCTGGCTTACTTCACTCTGTATAATAGGCTCCAGTTTCATCCACCTCATTAGAACTGATTCAAATGAATTCTTTTTAATGGCTGAGTAATACTCCATTGAGTATATATACCACAGCTTTCTTATCCATTCATCTGCTGGTAGACATCTAGGTTGCTTCCATTTCCTGGCTATTATAAACAGTGCTGCAATGAACATTGGGGTACACATGTCTCTGTCAATTCTGGTTTCCTTGATGTGCTTTACAAATTGTTGGTTTTGTGAACTAGGCAAGTTTTGAAAATTGATTGATTAGTGCAGGCCAGGCTGTTACTGTAGGAGAAAAGCCCTCATATCTCAGGTGTTTCCTCCCCTCTGTGGCCCCCACCAACCTCCATATTCAGCTTGCCAAATCTCTTCCCTTGTTTCCCATAAGCCAGTGGTAAGAGGAAAAAGCATGGATGGTCTCATACAGGGGTCTTAAAAGGCAAGTCTGGGAAGGGGTACATACTTCTCTCATTCCATTGGCCGGAACGCCATCAGATTGCCATTCTTATCAGCAAGTGAGATGAGGAAGTGTAGGCTGGCTCATGCCCATGAATAAGAGGAAACAAGTTCAGTGAAAGCTACTTTGTTTCTGCCAGAAGTGCCTACTTGGTCCCAGGCTTTGGGTCATGCACTGAAAAGACAGCAGTTACAACACAGATGTGGCCTCCCTTGGGAAGCCAAAAGTATGAAGAAAAATCAAGAGCTTCAACAACTAATCGTGAACACATGTATTTAAACAATACCATTGCAAATGAGATGAGAGCAGAGGGTACAAGGGGTAAATTTAACAATTATTATGACATAGGTAACAAGGAACTAGACACGTAAAAATCAACCAAGTTAAGCTAGAAAGATGTGTGTGTGTCTGTGTGTGTGTGTGTCCCTGACAGAGATATTCACAGGAGGCATTCCAGGGTGCAGAAATAACCTATGTCAGGGTTATTCTTCGGTGGAATAACCCTATTTGTTGCATTACTGAGTTAGCAAATAAGAGTGCCCAGTATGTGCCAGAAAGTGTTAGTTGCTCAGGAATGGCCAACTCTTTATGACCCCATGGACTGTAGCCCACCAGGCTCCTCTGTCCATGAAATTCTCCAGGCAAGAATACTGGAGTGGATTGCCATTTCCTTCTCCAGAGGATGTATTCTGCAAGTCTCTGTAGAGAGCATGCAAAATCCCACAGTCTACTGCCATTGCCTTGGAGAACTTATTTTGATTCATCGAGAACAAGACCTCACAAATAATCTCATAAATAATCCATGTTTGGCATGATTTCAAATGTGAAACAGGCCTTTTTAGACACTAAGTAATGCTCTTCCTTCCATTTCTTAAGCCAACTATTGAGCCCACAGCCAGGATGTCAGTCCACCACTTCACTCAAAGGCCCAGCTTTACCTTACTGAGAAGAAGATTTAAATATCTGCCATCCTCAGGGCCCCTTTTAAGGAAATCACTCCAAGCGCATCATGCGTGACATTTCAATGATCGCCACAGTGCTACCCTGATACCCTCCTCAGACTGCTGGGATCAGGGCTCAGAGCAAGAGCTCAGAGCCTCTAAGCTAAAGTGGCAAAAAACTTTTCAATTTTTTTCCGTTTACAGTCATGGTAGTTTTAATAGTAAGAGTAGTATCAATATTTTATAGTAAGAATTGATATCAAAATTATCCAATTAGACTTTCTCTCTTAGTATGATAAAAGCTAGATTCCTATTTCTTGGGGTTTCCCCAGTGGCTCAGTGATATAGAATCCACTTGTCAAGGCAGCAGACATGGGTTCGATCCCTGGATTGGGAAGATCCCCTGGAAAAGGAAATGGCCATCCAGTCCAGCACTCCTGCCTGGAAAATTCTAGGTCAGAGGAGCCTAGCAGATTATTCTCCATGGGGTCACAAAAGAGCCAGACACAACTTAGTGACTGAACAACAATCCTTTATTTGAGAATAAAATTTAGAGACTGTTTACTGCTTAAAAAAACATAAAACAAGCCTTGTACACAGCGAGGCCTCATATTGTTCTGTGTGGGTAATAATTTACAAAAATAAAGAAGGATATGATTAGGAATAGAAATTTTGTAGCTGTGGTCTAATGAGACACATCTGCAAGCAGGACCTGAACAGAAAAAGAGCAAGTGAGGCTTTCCCTGCAGGAAGGAGGGCTGGCAGTTTTCAAGATGTCTAGTGAGCTAGGTTTGCATTTTAGGTTGGTTCCTGCTCTGTGCTCTAATCCCTGGAGCCGTCCTTAAATTTTTAGTAAAAGTCTGCTGCATATAACTTCCTTGTGTGAGTGATGCTTTAGAGAATGAAGGAGAAAACTCCCATCAATGAATGAGACAGATTGGAGAGAGGCATGAGGACAGCCACAAGAGACAAAAATGTGAGCTGGTCAATCAAGAAGCTGAAATTCACAGCAAGAGGCTCTAAGAGATCACTGGGTGAGTGTCATGAATCCTCCTCAATCTTCTTGAGGGCACTGGATTGCCCATTACAGAGGGAAGTGCTGCTCCCGGTCACTGTGTCTGGTCATTAAAGTAAAAAGTAGCCTGCAGAAGGCCAACACACATGGGTCTATCAAGGTCAACGTCACAGGCTTCTATTCAGGTCCGGCTGACATCAAACCTGCATGTTTTCATACAGCTGTGGAGAAGGATACTGATGACTCGGCTTAGTAATAACACTTAAGTTCTTTGAGCAACCAAATAAGCAGACAGAAATATTTTGCCTCTATTCTTCTCATCTTCTTATTTCCAAATGTATATGCTGTTGGTTGCTTATAGGTTGTTGTTTCTTTTTTCTGTAAAGAAATGAAAAAATTGCATCTTAAAAGCAGCCATGAAGTTTTCTGTAATAACCTAGAAATCTATCAATTTTATAGACAACCCAACTGATAACATATTGTCCAACAATGTTTTTTCCTACTGTTTTCTTCCTTTTTTTTTTTTTTTTTTGTCTTTTGGGTTTTTTTCTTTTTGCTCCATGAAAATAGCACAATATGGAGTGATGTTTTAATTTATTATTATGAAAGGGACAGCAACTGGTTTTTAATGGTTACAGAATGGGGACTCGCAGCCCTGGCCCAGCTGCTGTCACCAGCGTGCCGCAGCAGACTCACAGCATCTTGTCTCCAGCACACATCAGTGCTCCCGCCGGCTGCCTCCCTCCCTCCCAGAGGACGGGCCACCACCTGCTGCTGGCGCAGTGCCGGCCCTTTGGGGAACAAATGTTCTCTGGCTGCTGGGTGACAGGACAGGACAGACGCCGGATTTCAAGGAAACCAGGGAAATGCGCCCTGGGGCTTCTTGCCCTTACTCGTCCACCCATCTGCCTTCCCTGCCTGGCACAGATCTCCCTAATCAGGGCCATCGGAGAATGGGCTTTTTCAGACCTTGATCTAGATGGCTCTGTCTCCTTTTCTCTACCAGTCTCCCTTGGGGCTATAATGGTCATTTATTTATTCAGGCCACAAGCATTTTCTGAGCCTCTGTTCCATGCCAGGCAATTTGCTAAGTGCTAAGAATATAGACCTGAACAACTCAATCTCTCACCTTGAGAAGGTCACAGTTTAGTGGGGTAGACAAGACATACAAACCAATAAATTACAATTCAGCACTGAGAGCGTTAAGGGCAGAGTTAAAAATCAAGTGCACAGAGAAGCAGCATTAAAGTATCACACAGGCATGAAGCTTGTGGACTTGGGAGACTTAGCCTTGGGGAAATCCAGCTGCCTGTTTACTTTTGGACAGTTCATTAAGGTCTTTAAGTCCCAGTGATTCATTGGTATAAGGTTATGTGAAATAATGCAGTGAAGCACTGTAACAGGGCGTGTGATAAACATTCAATAAATCTGGACCGTTGCTACCCAGCACAATTTGTATTCAAATACCTCTCCCAGAGCTGTGGAGTCCCAGCCACTGCATCCAGGCAGGAGTTTTGGAAGCAGAGAAGGGATGAGGGGAGAGGAGGGTAGCTAGTAGCCTTCAAAGCTTAGAGCTGAAGAGGATTCCCAATGAGCCATGTCCAGGGACTGAAGCTGGAGTACAAAGCCAAGTGACAGATCTGCCTGGACTATCAGGCAGGAGGGGCTATTGTGAAAGAAACTAAATCCAGGACAATAGGATAGAAATTGGAGGTATCAGGCAAAACCCAATCATAAGAGAGAACGCAATGCAGAGTGACAATCTGGAGTACCAGAGTCTTGAAAAGGCTGGAAAACTCTACTCAGTTGAGATGGTATTTGATCTCAGTCTTAAAAGATGAAGAAGAAATTGCAAGGAAGAGATGCAAGGGAAGGGATGTCCTGAGAGGGGTGTCTTGAAAGGGGAAACAGCATGGGCAAATGCACATGATGTCCAAAGTGAAGAGTGAGGAAGTCGAGTAGCTGGGACCTTGAGTGCCTAGAACACAGTGAGAGGAGGTGAGGCTGGAGACTGCCAGGCGCTGAGGCACGGAAGGCCTGCAGTGCCAGGCCAGGGAAACTAGCCTTATCCTGGAGGCCCACGCGGGTGCCCAGCAGAGTCACCGGTCCAGCTCTGACAAGCTGCCAATGCCCGGGGCAATTCTCAGCTAATTGGTCTTGAGTAAGACATGGTCACGAGTGTTTTTAACATCTCCCCAGGTGATTCCAGTGTGCCTCCAGAGCTGCAAATCACTGCTGCAGGCAATCAGAAGTCAATGGAGAGACTCTTTTCACTTTTGAATGCTATGAAGCTAAGAGATTCATTTAATTTCAGCCAACATTATCAACACCGACTGGGTGCCAGTCCCTTGCTAACCTTGTAAATATGGAGATGCAGAGGTCAGGGTCCACTGCTCTGTTTGGCTCTTAGGAGTTTATGAATCACATTCACCTCCACTGTCTTATCTGGCCTGGGCATGGAGAGAGAATGTGGTTGCTGCCCTTCAGGGGAAGCAGTGTGCCTAATCCACTCGGTCATTGTGGGGCCTACCCTGAGGTCTGGCACTGGGCCGCAGTGGGGAAAATGAATTGAGCAATCTTTCTAGAGCAAAATCAATAGCTTCAGAACAGCCAGCCACGCTAGCAGCAGGGGCGGGTGCGTGGGAGGAGGGGAGTCGCCGGGGGAAGGGGGGAAAGGCGCTCTAGGGAGAAAACAAGGACACTGCAAGGAGAGGACAGGAGAAAAAGAGGTGTTGTGGAGGGAGGAAGGAAAGGAGGGCCAAGGGGAGCAGGTTAGGGGGATAAGGGGTGGTTCATGAGAGAATTTAGACAAAACCACTGTAACCCTCTTGTTTTATGCTCTCTCCACTGCTCTGAACCCTGAGCGTAGAGGTGGGTAGTGTGCTATGAGAGGGAGAAACTGGCACATTGCAAGTTCCTGTCCCTGTGCTGAGTATTTTGAATATATTCATACAAGGTAATACTTGCTAATCACTAATTCCATAAATGAGAAGACAGAAATCCTAAAGGTCACTAGACTACCAAGCTCATATGTGATGGAGTCATTTATCCCCTTAGAGGCTTAAAAGAGAAAAGGATGGGGGAGCTGCTCTGTAAGAAGAGACACTTCAGAAATCACTCTTTTTTTCCACCCTCAGCCCACCTAGCTTCCACAGATCTTCAGTCTGCTTGGAAACTTGTCCGTTACAGTTGCACAAAGCAGATGAAAGAGAAAAGGAAAGCCTCCCAGGCAATTGCACAGAACACGTTCTTAGGATTGTCAGGCACGCATCCTCCTGAGAGGCCCGTGGGAGGGCCAATGGCTTTCCCTGCTGAGGCTGAAAAGACTGCAGGAAGAGGAATGAGCTCACTGCTGCCCACTAGAGTGAAAAAGCTGCTCTGGAAAACAGCAGCTCCCTCTGGCTCATGCCCGGTGATCAGGCCTCTAGTGACTGCTTAGATATATGCCCAACTCACACTAGGTCAGCAGAGGGAGAATTTATTGGAAGGATAATGGGGTTATTTCACATGGATGGAAGTGTTGGACCAAATGGCAGGAATGTATGCTTGCAGTTGGGCCGTGGAACAGTTGGACTCAGGGATATGAACCAGAAGGAAGTGTCTCATCTCTTTTCTGTACCTCCACGGTTTTGCACTGTTAGTTTCCTTGTCAATCACTGCAGACTGCCTTTTGCTGCAAGGTGAAAAACACAGCCACCAACAGGTCCTACCTCCAGAGAAGTAAGTTTATAACTTGAAAAAAAAATTCCAGGGGAAGGCTTATATGGAGAATTCTGCTTGGTTGAGAGAGAGGTGGTGCCTACCCCTTTACCAAACAACTTTGTCTACAGGAAAAGCATTATGTTCAACGGTATGGCAACCCCAATTAGATCCCTGTGAAAAGAGGGGAGTACCACCAGAAGAAGGGAGAGGCCTTAGGATTTTACACTGTATCTCACCAACAGAAATAAGACCCCTCAACAATGGCAGAGAGAGATTTTGACAATGGAAAGATTTCCAACACATAGTGTGCCTGCATGATCAGCCGTTTCAGTCATGTCCAAGTCTCTGAAACCCCATGGACCATAGCCCACCAGGCTCCTCTGTCCATGGGACCTTTTCTGGCAAGAATACTGGAGTGGGTTGCCGTTTCCCCCTCTAGGGGATCTCTCCCTGACATAAGGATCAATCCCTCACCTCCTGTGAAAGTGAAAGTGAAGTCGCTCAGTCGTGTCTGACTCTTGGCAACCCCATGGACTGCAGCCTACCAGACTCCTCTGTCCATGGGATTCTCCAGGCAAGAATACTGGAGTGGATTGCCATTTCTCATCTCCCGTTCTTCAGGCAGATTCTTTACTGCTGAGCCACCAGGGAAGCCCCTTTCAACACATTATTTACATGTGAGAACAATTTATATGCAATCCTGAGAGAGAGATAAGATCCCCCATCACTAGTCCTTAAAGTTCTCACAGTAACAGTGTGGCAGATCATCATGCTCCTTTCCTTACCAGACACACAGTGAGGGTGTATTTCCCACAGTACTTGTGGTTAGCAATGGTCATGTGATTGACTTATAACTACTGGAAAATGGTGTGTCATTTCCAGACCTGCTCCATTAAAATCTTCTCATGCAATCCTCTGTGTGCTTCTCCCCTTTCAGCTGAATGGAATTGAGATGGCCCCCCAGGTAACTGGGAAGCCGTGTGTTTAAAATTGTAGAACCACAGACGGAAGGAGCCTGGCTCCCTGAATCACTGCTTAAAGAGACCCACTAACCACAAGCACACACGGTGGGCTCTCAGATTAGGGGAAAAAAAAAAACTTTTATAGCATTAAGCATTAAATTTTGGAGTTTTACTTATTACAGATGTTATATCTGCCTTCATTAATAAAGTTAGTAAACATTTCATTAACTGGAATTAACTACTTTGAGTCCCAGCTCTGTGGTAAACTTGCTAGATGACTTAGAGAAAATCACTTTATCTCTCTAAGTCTTCCTACCCATTATACCACCATTGCAGGGCTTTTCATTAATGAATAGAGATAATGCATATGAACAAATGTGAATGCTAAATTACAACTTCAGGATGGAATATTACGAACTTGTCTCTATATTGCCATTTCTCAAGTATGCCTAAGATTTAATTTTAGTGGTTTAAAGAGCTTTCAAGTTTCTCATTGAAAGTCTCCTATTTAATAAAGGAGGCAATATAGGCTATAAGAATATAATTTTTCTGTAGAACTCAATAAAGTTATTTTCACTTTGGATTTTTTAAAATAAGTGGCACTTAAACATTTTTTATTTCCTGAATTAATCAGCATTAGCAGATGAATAGCTTTTCACCACTGATATTACGAAGTTTCACTTATATCTTCTTGAAGAAATCAAGAATGAATTGGAGGAAAAAAGGAGAACTTTTGCCCTTAGTAACTCATAGCTCTGGGCCTTGGACCTGGAACCTCTGTTCCAAGTTGTCCTGCCTCCCCATCACCTTTGGAGAAAGTTTAATTACTTAAATAATTTTTTATTTTATTTATTTTTAAATAACTTTTAATTTTTTTATTGCAGTATAAGCAGTTAGCAAAGGGCTTCCCAATGGCTCAGATAGTATAGAATCCACCTGCAACACAGGGGACCTGGGTTCAATCCCTGGGTCAGGAAGATCCCCTGGAGAAAGGAATGGCTACCTACTCCAGTACTCTTGCCTGGAGAATTCCATGGACAGAAGAGCCTGGTAGTCTACAATCCATGAGGTTGAAAAGAATTGGACATAACTGAGCAATTAACACTTTCACTTTTCACTTTCATAAGCCATGACAAATGTTGTGATAGTTTCAGGTGGACAGCAAAGGGACTCAGCCATACATATACATGTATCTGTTCTCCCCCAAACTGCCCCCCCCCCATCCAGGCTGCCACATAACATTGAGCAGAGTTCCCAGTGCAATACAACAGGTCCTTGTTGGTTTGATTCCCCTCTATTGGGCACAGCTATTTCATATCTGCCACTGCGATTACATAGGCTCCCAAGAAACTATGCAGAATAGCCCAGTCTCACCTTCTTTTTGCCCACACCAGAATACTCTGAATAAAGATTCATGCATCCTGTTACATCAGTGGTTTTCCAACTGTGCTCTTGCAAGCTCCCTAGGAGCCACTTGTGTTTGAGTTTTGGAGGAGTCTCTGTTGCTCCTCTAACCAAAGCAGCACTGATCTTACCTGTTTAACATACTGAGCTTTAGATAAGATTTTCTTTGAAAAAAGAGCTTCCTAGTTTAATAAAAAAATACAAGGTTGAAAGCCACTAAACCAAAATTGAACTTGGGTGTTATAACATATGATGGCAAACAAAGGAGATTCATTTTCTAATGCTGTCTGCTACTTCTTATGACTTGGGATGAGTATTTTTCCCTTTTAGGCCTCATTTTCTTTGTCTGTAAAATGGAAAGTGTAATGCCATCAGAGCTTAGTTTTCTTCCTATTTTGCATTAGAAGATCCACGGGTCAAGGTCATTCAGGTGTGCACTCAGTATTGGAGATGGAGACAGGGAAGGTAGGATGGACTCCTCTCACAGAGAGGAGGAATGAAGGCCCCAAGAGGGAGATTTTAACTTTATTAAAAATATATATATATATATTTGTTGAGCTACAAGCATGTACAGCTGTGCAAAGCAGTGAGAGTTCAATGAACCAAGTAGTTAACAGTGCTTACGGTGCCAAATCTGACATTGGTAGACGTCAGCACCAAGGAGTAAGGGGGCTGTCAGAGAGAAAGAGAAGGGTGCTGGCAGAAGAACAAATGGCTCCCTGTTAGGGGGCTCCCCCCAGATTCAATTGTTATCTTCTTCACAGAGTCTTAACTCCCTCTCACACTTTCAGCCATTCTTCTGAATCTTTAGTAGAGGTTTCTATCTAGTCTTCCCTCTAACCATTGATTTTCTCACTCATTTGTCATTTACATAGCATATACACTAAGGCATCTCCTTTCCCCAACACACAATAGCAGAGCCTCAGGACCCAGAGATGAGTTCCTTGTGATACCAGTCATCAGGATGCTCACGGTGGGGACATATGAAAAGCCCTGCAATGAATGTGCTAAGAGCTGGGATGGATGAACATGCATGAGGATGGGGGAATCATGGGTGATCCTTCACCACTCCTCAGATGACTCTGGATCCCTCCTTCCTCCACTCTCTCACCTCTCTGAAGCTCACCTCATGCTGAATCACCTTATGGGGCATGCCCTTATGCTGAATCAACAAGATCAGGTACAGGCATCCCCAGTGAGGAAATAATGAGGGCACCAGAAGGTCACCAAAAAGAGGAAGCAGCTATGTTGCTTTGTGATTTAAAGTACTAAATGGTACACTTATTTCCATTAACTGCTATAGTGTGGTGTTCTCATGGGTGAAAACAGTGGGATTTTCATAACATTACTTTGGTCTATCTGGTTACAGAACCTGCTAGTTTTCCTGAGTATTGAATGTACCTGAAACATTGAGGAATTAAGGATATTCTGTACTTTATCATCCTAGCTCCCCTGCACCTGATCTTTTCTGGTTAGAGACAAAGTCCTTATTTTTTAGTCACTCAGTTAAGAAATATTTACTGAGCCCTAGTGCATGGCTGACACTGTGCTTTGTACAGACATGTAAATGAAAAGAAATGAGCCCTGATCCCAGAGACCTAACAGTGTCACAAGAAAAACAATCAGAGTGATTAAATTCAATAAGATTGGTGTCACGTGGGAAGTGAGGTCAGTGCACACAGGGAGCACAAAAGAGGGACACGCCACCAGTGATGAACTTTTAGAAAATCTTCCTAGAAAGCAAAACCAACCTGGGTCAAGTGAAGAATCGTGGCTGGTCAAGGACAGTGACGTTGGAAGGGTATCCAGACAGAAGGGACTTTGTCTCCAAAGACGCTGTCCAAAACCAACGCACTCATACTACTTAGAAACTCAGCATGCAGCATGTATTTTGGAGTCAGACAAATTTTCTCTCTTTTTTCTCCCATCTCATCTACTTTGAGGCATGATTATGAAGGTGAAATGAGAAAATGGATGATGCGTTTCAAGCAGTATCTGACATCAGCAAGTTTTCATAAACTTGGAGACATTGGAGAATATGTGTGGGTATGTGCATGGATCAGAGAGGAGCCCCTGAGTGTGTGTCTTTGTAAGACTGAAGACTTACCTTATCTAATGTAATGAACTATCCATCTCCAATTTGTTCCCCCAGAATCACTCATGACCCCTTGTCTCCAGCTTCGTGTCCTGGGAGCCTGGCCTGTTTAGACTCTAACAGAGAGCTCCCTTGCTGACTTCTAGCTAGGGCCCACAACAAAGAACATCATAGATTAGACACAAGAGTCAATTCATGTTCCCTCCTCTGCAGTCATCTCGGGCTGCCACACCCTTGGCAGAAGGGCACAGCTCCTGCCAAGTGGCCCTCTCTCTCCATTTTCCATATCTCTAGATCCTGGTAGTGGCCCCCTCCTTTTATCCCTCACATACCAGGATAAAAATAGGCAGTTGCTACAAACCCCAGGACCTACATTATCTTGTGGTTTCCATACAACAGACCCCCCACCCCCACCCACCTTTGTAACTGAATCTTTGATTCAATTCTTCTATAATCACTCAGTTTGAGTACACTATCTATTCTTTCTGGAACTCTGACAGACTCATACTCTATAAGTCCTACAAAGGAACTCTAAATAAGTGTGTGGACATGGGAATTCGTTTTTAGATGCAGGAATAATGAATATATTTTGTTAGGGATATTTTGACAAGGACATACTGAGGCACTAAACCAGCTCAGAGCTACCTGAGAGAGGTGAGGAGGCTCTCTTTGCTGTCTCTCTTTCCCCACTAAGCTGAGAAAATTGAGAACAATGTCCAAATTTTATCCTTCTTTTAATCCGTAGCCCCAGTATCTAGCTTAGAGACTGGGATACAGAAAGAATGCTCAATATATGTGTGTTGAATTGATTTTCACAGAACTGTCAATGGTTGGAAAAGAGGAGGGAGATAAAAGTTACATAACCATACTCAGATGCATATATAAACCACACTTATGACTTTTCACGTTTCAAAGAACCTTCACTTTGTCATCCAGTCTTGATTAAAACAGCATTCTTCTGGAGGTCCACAGGAAAAACCCTTCTTCACTGAGTGGGATCAGGACCCAGAACTGGAGATGGGATGGGCGCTCTGCCACTGAATCAAGAACCTCAGAGCCAGATAGACACTTAAAGGTCATATGGCCCCAAGATAACTGCTTTTTTTTAACTCCCCTGACTTGGATGATTATATTGTGACCAGGCTTTCGGAGTACAGAACTGGGAGACTAGCTGGGAGTCTGATGAGGCAGAATCTCAGTGGATGAGGAGCTATCCCAAGCAGCCATGAAAGAAATAATATCCCAGCATTGGGAATTACAAAAGCACAGAAAATTTAGAGTGAGCCTCCGAAGTGTCAGGTGCCACAGTAGTTGGTGAAAGAGGAGAGTGCCGGGGGAGAGGGGTGAGCTATGGGCCAAAAAGGAAGCAGGGCCCAGCTCTTCTACCTTCTTAGCAATGACCTTGGGAGAGTCACTTCCCTTCTCTGTGAAGAAAGGAAGTGGGAGGGCTACCTCATTTCTAAATGCCTTTCTCTTCCATAAATCAACACTTCTAAAAATGCCTCACATTTCTGCAGCTCTTCACAGCTCATAAAGTACATTACCTCATTTCATTCTGTAGAACTGAAGGCAAAACTTGGCAGAATGCAGAGTTGACCTTACACTTTTCTGATGACTTTTCAACTGGAAGGCAAAATTCAAGCAGCCCCATGCTCTCATCTCTGAACCAGTCTTTCCAGTAACCTGTCACCCCTTGCTCACCACACACCACACACATACACACACACACACACACACACACTTTTGTCAAAGACAAAATAATTCTTCCTATGAGAGTTCCCACATTTAAATTTTAAAAGTAGTCAGCTACACAGCCCCAACCCAAACTAAAACGGTGAAGAGTAAAGGTCACTTGTGGTGCCTGGAGAGTAGGCAAATCTTACTCCTACCCTAAATGGCCTAAGAGATTTGGGAATTCACCTAACATTCTGGTCCACAGAGTCTGGATGCAGAGTATCAAGGTATCTCCAATTGGGGATATGTGAGTAGAATGGGGTTAGAGAGAACTTGGCTTCCTCGGTTTAGAATTCTAAATGGTGTAATTGATCCAAAAGGGCCTTAATAATCGAGGCTATGTGGTAATGGTAAAAACTCAAAAGTTTATTTTAGTCTAGATCATAACACTGCCCAGACTGGTAACAGAACAAGGTGACTAACTTCTTTGAGATCTATTCTGTCATTATAAAATTAAGATTTCGGTTAGATGATCAATAAGATGCTATTCCATTTATTGGTTATTCAACCAAAGCACGTTGGTTGAACATCTACCCTGTGGCAGATATGGTGAAAGGCACTGGAATAAAATTGTTTAATGTTAACTAAAATTAAATGTGAGAAAGACAGAGAGGAGTTCACATTATGGTTGGGAAGATAGATGTGCAAACAAATAAATGCACTATGCAAGAATCATCATCTATAGAGGGGAAATGGAGAAGGCGATGATGGCACCCCACTCCAGTACTCTTGCCTGGAAAATCCCATGGATGGAGGAGCCTAGTAGGCTGCAGTCCATGGGGTCACTAAGAGTCGGACACAACTGAGCGACTTGACTTTCACTTTTCATTTTCATGCATTGAAGAAGGAAATGGCAACCCACTCCAGTGTTCTTGCCTGGAGAACCCCAGGGACGGGGGAGCCTGGTGGGCTGCCGTCTACAGGGTCACACAGAGTCAGGCACGACTGAAGCGACTTAGCAGCAGCAGCAGCAGCAGCATTGAGGGGAAATGCAAAAGGAGCAATTCTTTCTGGTGGAAGGTCAGAGAATCTTCGAGAAAAAGAAATGTTTAAGTTGGATCTAAATGTGACTAAAGCTGAGAGGCTCTTTCCCCCAACAGGGAGCAGAAGAAATGAAGACAGGCTTCAGGAAACAGACTTAATTGGTAACGTTTAGAACCCCAGATGATGAGAAAGGGCGATGGCTCCTGGAGATGCAGGCAGGAGCCAGGCTACGCAAAGCCAAGTCAGCCTGGGTGAGATGATCAAAAGTCACTCAGAGCTATAGACGGGAGAGAAATGATTAGCTCTGCATTCAGTAAATATCACTCTGGTTACCCTAGGGACTATAGCCGGTAGGAGCCCAGGCCTGGGGGCAGGAGCTCAAAAATCACCATATGATGCCGGAGGAGTTAGAATCAATGAAGGCAGCCTCCATGGAGATGGAGAGGAATGTGTGAAGTTAACAGCCTTTCAAGGAATGTGATGTGTGATTTATTTACTTAACAAACATTTACATAGCATTTACTACGTGCCAAGCCCTATTCTAAGCCCTCAAAAATATTAACTTGTTTAATCATCACACCAAAACTACAATGTTAGAATTACTATCCTATTCTATGCAATGGATGAGATGAATATGACACAGTCAGGATAAGAGTTTTACCCAAGGCCCACATCCCATGAATGGATAGTCTTCCCCTTGAGCCTATGTTTTTAACCACTAATATCAGTAATAGAGCTTAGTTGAGTAGTGGATGGATGGTCATGCCATTTACATCCTAACAGAAGAACAGATATTGGGAGAAAGACCAAGTTTGTTTCGGAGCATGTTATCAAGGCACATGTAATATCATGGTGGAAAAGCCAAAGAGATGGGCAGGTGGGTGTGAAGAGGAGAAGAGAGTTCTAGGCTGGAGATCTAGTTTTGGAAGTCATTTGTGTGGCAGTGGTGGCAATGGTTACCAAGTGGGCGACACAGACTGTCCACTGCTATCACTAGTGTGGCCCATGTGACATGGAAGGTGGCCTCCTCAAGTGCACAGCTGGTTCTGGTTGCATGTCAAGAACCATTCTTCATTTCCTATGGAATGTTTCTCATTCTGCTAGTTGTGAACTAACTATTGTCTAAGGATCTGGTTATTTTCACCCAAGAGTCATATTTGAAAGTATTCCAAAACACACAAAAGTATGAGCTGCTAAGAGAAAATAGGACTTTGATCTAGAACCTATATTAAGAACTCAAGGCAGATGAAACCTCTAGTAAGATCTGATTTCATAAAGTCCTTCTCTGTAATCCTATTGTTTAATATTTAAAACCTACACATAATAATTGGTACAAAACATAAGCACTATAATTTGGTTAAGCCAGTTCTGTATTTACATTCCTTTTATTAAAAATTTAGTGGAAATGAATAATTGAAGAAACACCAGAGCTTAAAGACTTTTTCAGTGACAAGTTAAAGGTTGAATTCTGGCCTACTGAGTAATGACTATATCCACTTAAAAACTAGGCTATATTGCTTTCAGAGTTCAAAAAATTCTAATATGATTTAATGGAAAGCAAAGACAACACTCACTGACTGCAGGTAAATCACTTCATTCACATGCTACTCAGTTTACACTTCAGTCATCAGAAAGAAATATGCTAAGCTTTTTAATATGTGTCAGGCACTGGACTATATGCTTTCTTTCCAGTCTCATTAACATAGCAGAAAGTGAAGAGGAACTAAAGACCCTCATGATGAGCCTGAAAGAGGAGAGTGAAAAAGCTGGCTTGAAACTCAATATTCAAAAAACTAAGAACATGGTACCTGGTCCCATCACGTCATGGAAAATAGAAGGGGAAGAAGTGGAAACAGTGTCAGATTTTATTTTCTTGGGCTTCAAAATCACTGTGGACAGTAACTGCAGCCGTAAAATAAAAGATGCTTGCTTCTTGGGAGGAATGCTATGACAAACCTAGATAGCATATTAAAAAGCATAGATATCACTTTGCCATAAAAGGTCTGTCTAGTCAAAGCTATGGTTTTTCCAGTAGTCATGTACAGATATGAGAGTTTGACCATAAAGAAGGCTGAGCACTGAAGAACTGATGCTCTCGAATTGTGGTGCTGGAGAAGACTCTTGAGAGTCCCTTGGACTCCAAGAAGATCAAACTGGAAGGACTGACATTGAAGCTAAAGCTCCAATACTTTGGCCACCTGATGTGAAGAGCCAATTCATTGGAAAAGATCCTGATGCTGGGAAAGATTGAAGGCAAAAGGAGAAGGGGTGACAGAAAATGAGATGGTTGGATGGCATCACTGACACTATGGACCTGACTTTCAGCAAACTGCAGGAGATAGTGAAAGACAGGGAGGCCTGGTGTGCTGCAGTTCATGGGGTCACCAAGAGTTGGACACAGCTTAGTGGCTGAAAAACAACAAGATCTCACAACTGCCAGGCAAAGGCAAAATGATTGTCCTCATCTTTTGGATGATGAAACCATAGTTCAGAGAGGGAAATTTACTTCCTCAAGCTCATTCAGTGAGTAAATGACAAAAGTAAGGACCTGAACCAAGTCCACATTCACTTTGGGCAGTAATCAAAGTCTCAAACTCTAAGGCCAGGTTATTTTCTTGATGTTAACACTATCTCCTGCTCTCTGGAAGGCCTGCCAACTATTCTTCAACTACCCAATCTTTTCCATCCTTCTAGACATCTGGACATCTCAGGGCCCACCTCCCCACCAACTCCAGCCCATAAAGTTCCTGGTTTTGTTCCTTTCTGGTTTGGCTTACTCATTCACATCACTCGCATTGTCATCTGGGACCCTGGGCTTCCCATGGGTAAGTCCTGCCTTTCCCACATCACTGTAATCCCTTTCAGCCTGAACTTACCTGTCCCTTGCATTGCAGGTCTCATGACTTGTTTAATAAATTATCCCAAATTAACCAAAATGTGGTTGTTGGGGGGTCTCTGGGGGAGACCACAGTGTGTAGCACCCTCTTCTCTTCCTGAGTCTTGAACACATTGAGAAATAAGTAAAATAGTGGCATTGTGAAAGTAGCTCAGTCGTGTCTGACTCTTTGCGACTCCACAGACTGTATGGTCCATGGAATTCTCCATGCCATAATACTGGAGTGGGTAGCCTTTCCCTTCTCCAAGGCCTCTTGCCAACCCAGGGATTGAACCCAGGTCTCCCCCATTGCAGGCGGATTCTTTACCAGCTGAGCCACAAGGGAAGCCCAACATAGTGGCAGTCAAAAGTTCAACTTTAGTGCCTGAACTGATAGATAAGAGGATCAAACTGGCTTTCCTAGCACTGAAAACAAAAACCCTGGCAGCATAGGTTCAGTTATAACTCATTAACTGTGGGAGGCAGGCTTAGGTGACACTCACAGTGTGGTTAAGCAGAAGAGAAATCAACTGGGGAAAAAAGGGAGAACTCCCAGTTATTCTTACATAGTTTTTTCATAGCATCTTGACATCTCCCAGGATACAGCAATTCCATAAGAAAAGGGACAAAGAATATAAATATCTCAAAGTGTAAGGAAAAGATATTCCCTTCTAACAGTGTTTAATAGCTCACCAACTTTCCATGCATTCTACATTTATTGAGTTGAAAAGAAGGAAGAGTGACAGCATTGTTTATAAGAGCTCTGTGAGTATCTGAAAAACATAAAAGACTCATAGTCATAATAATAACAATAGTAATTATTTTTATTATATTGATCACTATTTTTAGAAATTATTCTATGCTTCAAATTGCTATTATTACCATATGTTCAATCCCCATTATACAGATGAGGCTTACCAAAATTAAATTTCCAGGGTCACAGATCAACTAAATGGTACAGTCAAGACTTAAATCCAATTTTTCTAACTCTACAGTCTCCTAATGAAGATAGCCTATAAGTAGCCATTACTACTGCTGCATACAAAATAAATAATTCTAAGACATGTGACCTTTACGTATAATTCTCACATGCATAGCACATCAACTCTCTTCAAATATGGTTTACAGAGGTTATGTTTTTATTCTTAATGTCTGATGAAGTGATTATCAACATCAATGGCAAATATATACACAGGCTGAATAAAGGCAGTTATTGTATCATTTAAGTGTGATGTCCTTGAAGTCCAAAGACCCAGTCTTAAAAGCCAGCTTAGAAACTTACCAGCCACAGAGGGCTATTTTGAATAAATTACTTAACATGCGAGATCTATTTTAAAAACAGAATAATTAAACCTACCATAATGTTGTTACAAAGACTAAAATAGATGGTCTATATAAAGTATGCAGCACAAAGTCTGACACACAGTAAATACAGAAGAAATTACTACTAAGAGGAAGGCAAACTGTGAGGTGAGGGAGAATGAGGCAGAGAAGGAACAATAGTCAAACTCTGTCTCTGTGGTATGTTTACAGGACGAGAATTGAGGGAGGGAAAGGAGGGAGGTGGAAGGAAGCAGAAGCTAAAGCAAGAACGTGTCAATGTAAACTGTTTACACAGCACTGAGGGCATTGTAATTGCAGGAACCATGTGTTATTGGCTGTCTCACCAGTAACTAGCAAAGTGTATAGCTCAGAGCAGGAACCCTGTTAAACGCATGAGAGACAAGACCAGCCAGTCTCAAGATCGTCCCAGACCCACTGTACTTATCAACTTCTCTGCTCCTGAGACCCTCCCTGACTCTCCATCTGACCTAAATTATGGTACCTTTTTTTTTTTTACCAATGACATCAGAGAAGAAGAATACAATCCTCTCCCCTGTCACCACTGCCTAAGGTCATTTGGAGCGACCAGTCATCACTATGGGCGGGATGCTTACAATTTCTGGACCTCAGCTTCCTCAGCTGTGAAATAAAGGGTGGCCAATAGCTGTTCCTCAAGGATTTGGGTAGGAATATAATAATCAAAGTATTTAAACTGTTTGGCAAATTCATGGCCCTTCCTTACACACTTGTGCATCCTTCACAATAATCCTATAAGGTGGAAAGTAGGGCTGGTGTAGAGGGGCAAGCATTCATTGTTTAGTTAATGTGTCCCAGCCCTTCCTACTGTGTTGTTGCTGTTCAAGCATTCAGTCATCTCTGACTCTTTGTAACCGCATGTTCTGTAGCATGCCAGGCTTCCCTCTCCTTCACTATCTCCTTCAGTATGCTCAGACTTATGCCCATTGAGTCGATCGTGCCATCCAACCTTCTACCCTCTTAGCATCCCCTTCTCCTCCTGCCCTCAATCTTTCCCAGCATCAGGGGCTTTGCCAGTGAGTCATCTCTATGCATCGGGTGGCCAAAGTATTGGAGCTTCAGCTTCAGTATCAGTACTTAGCATGATCTGTTCTGTGACTGTTGAGTTTAAGTTAACCCACAGTACTTTTTCTGTTTGCAAACAAGATAGATGCTTAAGCATACATATTTTAAAATCTCCTGAAGGAATGGTATTAATTCCTGACTTAATATTGTATTTCATGGTTATAACGTTTTCAATGTCTTTTTTCAATTTGGCCCTCAGCCCTGTCAGACATGACTTAGTGTCTGAACAACAACAGCTTATCATGATGAAGCAGAGCAGGCACAATGGTCACCACTTTGCAGATGAAGAAACATCCAGAGTGATTGCAGGTCCTGCCTTCACCACTTGGTTAACTGCAAACCTGGGGCCAAACCCAATTCCCTTGATACAGAAGCCCAGATTCTGTCCAGTGTCTCACATTAGGGGGAAAGAAGTGACGAACGTGGCAGTACCTCCAAAAGGGGACCACAGTAAGGGCACCTCTCTGGCACCACAAAATTACTTAACAGTGAGGACAGCCTAACAGATGAAATCTTCAGCTTCCTGTAATTGTGAAGGGGAGATGCCATTAGTCTCATCTTACAGCGACAGCCCTTCCTCCCCACTCCTGTGGAAGTGGGGAGACTTCCACAGACTCGGAGAGCTCAGAGAGGAAGTTCTCGATTACCCTGGTGCGCAGAACATGAGCTCTCCAGTCCTAGGGTCTCCAGCTGCACTGCCACGGTCTGCTGGGGAGGGAAGAAGTCTCAGCCTGACTCAGCATCTCAGTGTCTTTTACCTCTCTCATGGACCGAACCTCTGCCTCAGATTTCCATTCAAAAAGTTTTGCCATGAATAACAAACAAATAGTTTGAAAATCACAAATCTTGTCCTTGCTCTCAATTGATATTCTAATCTTCTTTACAGCATCTGCAAGAACGTGTCCAAAGAACCTGACATTCCCCACTGGTGGGAACATGGCAACTTCAGGAAGCAGTTCATGTCATCTTCAGCTGTTCGGAATTTCTTTGCTGTGTTAAGCAGTGATCAGTCCTGCCATGAAGCTTATTGCTCTTTGGTCTCAAGTTAGGGTGATATTCAAAATATTAACAACCTGCCGGGCTGACACAGTGCCTGCCATCTGTGTATCAGCCCTGGTCCAAGTCAAGCCCTAAGGCCATACAGAACAGGTGTAATTGCTTATCTGCAGGAGGCCCTTTTAGTAAGGTGAGTGGGGCTGGAGGGAGGTAGGGCACCTCAGTTCAAGGCACCTCATGATTGGCTGGGATTCCCATGACATTCCCTTTCCAAGAGCATTCCTTGCTCTGAGCTGCTTTTTAGACTCCAGGCAAATCTGAAGAAATATATTCTGATCTTCACTAATGCTGATGTCACCAGCAGATATCTAGTGTGGTAAGGGGGAAGAAAATGACAGTTTATTCATTCATTAAACCATTATCCATCCTATCTATCTATATATTGTATTTAATGTTATGCAAGACCCTTTGCCAGGCGCTGGAGATACACATGTATATTAAACAGATATGTCTTCATCCTCCAAGAAACTTAAAGTTTACAGGCAAATATTTAGAATATAATAAAATTGCTTTTGAACCCTAGCTTCGAAAACTACGGGACAGTGACTTAACCTCCCTCGGTTTGTTTATTCATTTGTTAAATAGTAATGCCTATCTCATAGGATCATTGTGGTTTTAAGATGAGGTAACAAACTTAAAGACTCTAGCACTTTATAAACGGTGGTAGTTTTCCTTTTCCTTTTTATCAATGTCACTTAAATGTGACAATGTCACTTAAATGTCACAACGTCTATTACAGTGGGTGGCTTATTTTAGTGTTTCAGAAGTGCTGGTTTCCTTCTTTTACATTTAATTCTTATTATTACTAAAATTTTATAGTAAATCTTAGGTTACATCTATATAAAGTATATATGTGTGGATGCACATCCTTGTAACCACAATACAGTTCAATACAAAGAACACTTCCAAGACTGAAAATTTCCCTCAAAACTCTTCCCAATCAATGTCCACTACCCTTCTCCAAAGATAAACACTTTCAGACTGCTATCACCATCCATTAGTTTTGTTTATTCTTGACCTTTACTAAATGGAACTATGAAGTGTACAGTCTTCTAAATCAACCTTCTTCCATTCATTATTATGTCTAGAGATTTGTCTATATCGTTATGCACAGCAATATGTCACATTCTTATTACTGTGTACTTTCGCATCATGTAAATTTACTCATCTTTTCCACTGCCATTAGACATTTGAGTTATCTGATTTGGCTATAATGAATAAAACTGCTATAAAAACATCCTTGTACCTGTCTTTTGGTGCACATGTGCATTCACTTTTTTGGAGTATCTATCTAGGGGGTCTTAAAGGAAACATAAGTTTATCCTTAGCATATTCTGCCAGTCATTTTTCCAACTTATCTATACCAATTCCCATTCTTAGCAGCAATGTGTAAGAGGTTGACATTGTCACCAACATTTTTTATTGCTCACTTTAGCCAATTAGATGGATGTGTGCTGAAATACTATTGTGATTTTCATTTGCATTTTGCTGATAAGTAATGATGTTGAATAACTTTGCAAATGGTTATTGATCATTTGTCTGTCCTTCTTATGAAATAACTGTTCAAATCTCTAGCTCATTTTGAAATTGTGGTATTTTTCTTTTGTTGTTCGGTTGACCTGTAAGAACTAGTTGTGTCTTCTGGATATAAATTATTTCTATAGAATTATACCCAAGTGTGTGACTTGAATATTCACTCTCTTAATGGCTTTTAATGTACATAAATTCTTAATTTTAATAAATTTCAACTTATTAATCTTTTATATTATGATATATAAACCTTTTTATCTTAAATATTTTACTGATCTTCCTTTGAGTTTTAAGCGAAGAGCTTATACACAATTTTTAAACTCTTGGTCCTAGGATAAGTGTCCAGCCCTCATTCTAGTCTTTTAAAAGAAACTATCAATAAACTTTATAGATAGCATGATGGAAGCAGAACTTCACTAGACTCAAGAAAAAGTAGTTATTTCCATAGGCCCTTTGACTACTTCATTCAGTCAAAAGACTAAAGAGTAGTTTAGCATAATAATTCAATAGCATGATGGAAGCAGAACTTCACTAGACTCAAGAAAAAGTAGTTATTTCCATAGGCCCTTGGACTACTTCATTCAGTCAAAAGACTAAAGAGTAGTTTAGCATAATAATTCAAAGCAGGAATCTATGATTTGTTATGTGAGTTTAATGTCTAATTTTTATATTCCTAGAACTTGAGTTCTGGTTTACATTAAATTACAAAGAGCACTATTTAACTAGAATTGGATGATAGCAATGCTGTTTGATCATCAAGTTTTCTCTCCTCCAGGCTGAGCAATCATCAACCCTTCAACCGCATTACAGGCGCCCACCAAGCCGACTGCTCTTCTCTGGGGGTGATTCTGTCGCTATGTCGTGTCCAGCTCCTGCAACCCTACGGACTATAACCCGCCAGGCCTCTCTGTCCATGGGATTCTCCAGGCAAGAACACTGAAATGGTTTGCCATTTCCTTCTCCAACTCTTCTTGTGGGTACCTTGCAAATTTTAATGTCCTTAAAATTAGTTGTTCAAAAGTGACTTCAACGATGCAGGTACGTTTGTTCCTTGATTGATGTAAATTTGGCTCACTTCAGGATGTATTTGTCTTTTCAGAAATATCATATTAAACTTTCAGAAATATATATAAATATTTTGGTTTATATTAAACCCGTTTAATTAAACTCTTCGCCTGTTGTTCTGTGACTTTAGTGTACATGTAAAAATCACCTGGATGCTTGTTAGATTTCTGGATCTCAACTTAAAGGTCCAAATTCAGTAGATCTACCATGTGGCTCCAAAAATCTGCATTTTCTAACAATCTCCCCCACCACCAGTAATTCTAGTTTGGGTGATTTGGGGGCTGTAACTTTGAGAAATTCTGCTTTAAATCTTTCTCACAGAGGTTTTAGTTAAGTCTTATCTCCTAATGGTGTTTTTTGTGGGTTTGGATTTGAGGGTTCAAGTTCATAACTTTGCATCGATTCCTCTTAAATTCACCAGTGAGAAACTGTGGTGAAGAAAACACAAAGCATGGGCTTTGGAGATAAGAAGACTTGTATTCAAAACCTCCTCTGCAAATGCTGGCCTGAGTTTCAATTCCCTCAACTGTAGAATAAGAGAACACATTCTTCCTGTGTTGTCGCAACCATCAGATAATCTGCTTGCTGTAGCTACACGGTGTGGGGCTTACCGAAGGTGTTCCATTTGTATTGTCTCTTTAAGAACATTCCCTTACTATTCCAGCATATGGACACCTTGGGGAAAACTTATATTACTACCCAATTAATTAATTCTTATTTCCAGCCTCCTGTCACTTGAAAATTTTGTGGACATTTTACCTCTATCTTCCTCTCAGTCAGTGATACCCAACCAGATGTGCATATGAAATTCCTCTGGGAGCATTTAAAAGTGCCAGATCCCTGGAATAAAAACCTCCAGAGGTCGAGCCTGGGAAAGAATTGGCTTCAAAAGCTCCCCAGATTATTTTTGATATACACCCTGATTAAAGAATCACTGGTCTAAATAACTAATCATACTGTGGTTTACTATATATCAAAAACCACAAAATGTGCTGACCTTTTGAGCCATCAATACTCACTCCTAGAAGTGGATGCTGAGGAAATAATCCTAGATGAGGAAAAAGACTGGATTACAAGGATGCTTAATACAAATCTCTTTGTAAGTAGAATAAGAAGGAGGAACAGGAAAAAGAGAAGGCAGAAGGATTGAAGAAGTTGAAGGAGAAGAAGTAGTGAAAGGAAAGAAATTTATTGCCCAACAGTGGGCCACCAGGCACCCTAAAAAAGTGAATAAAATGTGGCACTACTTCCTGCTCAGTATCACACAGCCCAGAAACAGACTGCTGCATTTTTTAATAGTGATTTTGCTGGGCTTCCCAGGTGGCTCAATGGTAAAGAATCCACCTGCCAATACAGGAGACACAAGAGACATGAGTTCAGAAAAGGCAATACTTTCTAGTATTCTTGCCTGGAAAATTCCAAGGACAGAGGGGCCTGGTTGGCTATAGTCCATTGGGTTGCTAAGAGTCAGACATGACTGAGCACTGAGTGCATTAGACACAAGAATCTAATGTGCTACATATGAGAGATATAATCATGTTTTTTCTTGTTTAAAGCATAACTATGGGGGAAACACAATAAATCATAGGTAACAATTTTAACAGTAAGATGATAGTTTATTTTATGTTAATATGTTTTCTAATTTTTTCTATGAAAACATTCTTCTTAAATAAAACTTTAAAAATAAATGTTCTTTTTCCTGATAGGTTTTACATTAAAACAATGAATACATATTGCTATAGACTCTCCAAGTCAATGTTGTTGTTGTTTAGTGGTTAGGTCCTGTCTGACTCTTTGCAACCCCATGGACCATAGCCCACCAGGCTTCTCTGTCCATGAGATTTCCCAGTCAAGAATACTGGAGTGGGTTTCCATTTCCTACTCCAGGAGATCTTCCCAGCCTAGGGACCAAACCTGGATCTCCTGCATTGGTAGTCAGATTTTTTACTGCTGAGCCACTAGGGAGGCCCCTCAAGGTCAATATTCCTCCATTAATCAGAATTATTTGGCTACCCTCATTTCATCTAAGGAGATTATCTGTTTATTAAGAACAGGCTAAGTACAAGTGCTACGTTAGGAATTCTCATGGACATTATTTCAGATGATCTTCACAACAGTCTCATGTAATGTATACTATTACTATTCCCATTTTGCAGATGAGAAAAATGAGACCTAGGTACATTAAGTAACTTGAAAAGAAAAAAGTTAGTCACTCAGTCATATCTGACTTTTTGCGACCCCATGGACTGTAGCCCACCAGGCTTCTCTGTCAATGGGATTCCCCAGGCAAGAATACTGGAGTGGGTAGCCATTCCCTTCTTCAGGGTATCTTCCCAACCCAGGGATCAAACTCAGGTCTCTTGCATTTCAGGCAGATTCTGTACTGTCTGAACAATCCAAGGTCAAGATAGGGCAGAGAGTACATGAGATAGATCTGTATTCTCAGACAACTGTGGGTGAACCTGCAAGTATCTCAAAATAAAAAGTTTAATTTTTTTTAAAGACAAGTGATTGGCAGGGCAGGGATTCACATGCGACCCTGAGTGACTCCAGCTCCTACACTTCTTCAGTCATATGAATACTAAATTGGTCCCACTTTGCTGTCCTCTGATCTCTCCTTCTGCACCTTGTCCACTAAGATACTGAGTAACGTTTCACAACTTTGCGAAAGTCCAACCCATTATGCTTTACAGTGTGACTGCTTACTCTGTTCGTGAAGGCCTTTTGCTGGATCTGCTAGAAGCAGCAGAGGGCTAGCCTGTGGGTTTCGGTGCCAAGAAGGAGCAGAATAAAGGAGGTAAGAGTCAATGGGCATTTTGCCTGACTAAGGACTCTGGGATTGGACCCTCAATAGATATGCAAATTGAATTCTGTGTAATTTGTGCTTTTCAATAACCTCAGCATGTGTTGGATGTGTACAAAAAGAACTGTAAAATAAAATTGCAGACAAAAAGGGGAGTCAGAACATAGAAAGGGGAAGAATCGGTTTATTTCACAAGCCAAACAAAGGGTCATAATAAATTCACCAGCCATTAGTATTTTGGTTGCATGGAACAAAGAGCTTGAAATGAAATGGGGTGGAGGGGAATCACAGTTAACTGTTACATGGCTGGCCTGCTTCCATTTGGCTGACCAAATAGATCACGGGATGAGCCCAGGAGTGGCCTAGGGGCATTTGCACCTCTATGGGACAGCCCCCACCAGTTTGCAACCCAGCTGTGGCTCTTCCATATGGTCAGATGCCACTTGGGCAATTTTTCCTTAGGAAAGCAGGTAATAAAAAGATCCAGTTGTGTTTTAATCAGCAATCAGTTCATCCATAGTTACATGCTTCCAAAAGAATTATAAAATATACAAGGGATGAAAAAAGAAATGCAGAGATGTAAAGGTAAAAAATGAGAGAGAGAGAGAGAAACATGCAGAAAAAAACTGAAAGAGAAGCAGGAAAGAAAAGAATAGAGAAAAACTGACAGAGAAAGTTGATAATAATGATCAGAGACACTGTTGCCAGTGCTGCTTTTGCCACCAGCAGTGCCATCATTTTTTGGTATTAGCTATGGCCTCAAACCTAGGGCAGCATTCCCCCAAGAACAGAGCTCTGCCAGCTCTACACACACCTCCCAGGAGCCCTGTGAAGATTGCTATGAAACTGTTGTCCTGGTTGAGCATGTCTTAACCACTGAACTTCCCACCTTAGTTCTTAGCTATTTGAACATCCTTCCAATAGGCTCCAAGGTCCTTGACAATGAAGTCTAGAGTTCAGATACATATCCTAAATGACAAGCATCAGACCAGACCCATTTTAGATACTTAAACAATATTTAAAAAGTGAATGTGTTTTTCAGCTGTGTATAACGGACTTTTGGACTCAGAGAGAGAGGGAGAGGGCGGGATGATTTGGGAGAATGGCATTCTATCATGTATACTATCATGTAAGAATTGAATCGCCAGTCTATGTCTGACGCAGGATACAGCATGCTTGGGGCTGGTGCATGGGGATCACCCACAGAGATGTTATGGGGAGGGAGGTGGGAGGGGGTTTCATGTTTGGGAACACATGTAAGAATTAAAGATTTTAAAATTTAATTAAAAAAATAAAAAAGAAAAAAAAGAAAAAAAAAAGTGAATGTGTTTTAAATGGATGAATGGATAGATGGATGGATGGGTGGATGGATGGGTGGATGGATACCAGACACCCTAATACTCACATGAGCCCAGTAGGTTAGCTGTTATTAATCTCCTTTTACAAATGAGGAAAGTAACATCCAGGGAAATCCAAATCTATCTGATTCTTTATCCTGTAAAACAGCAAAGAGTTTCTCAGACATATTGAGAAACAGAGGGGTACAAAGTTTGGGAGAGGTTTAGGGAACAAATGAATAGGGGAAAAGGAAGGAAATGGGAGGAGGAAAGATGAGGGAGAAGTTGGTGCAGAGCAAAAACGGGTCCTGCTTGAGGCCCTCAAAATAGAGGACAGGGCTTTAGCTTTGTTTGAAAAATAAGTAATAAAGTCTGGGGTGAGCACAAGCCAGGACTGGATGACATCATATTAGCATAGAATCAGGAGTTTAAGGGAGACTCCTAAATCCTATTTGGCTCTGACAGCAGGTGGACTGGGGTTGGGGATTTGCAAACTGGCCAAGGTCATCCGTGGTAGCCCTAATGCAAAGTGAATGTCAACAGAGATTTGATAATAAACAGAAGTGCTCAGAGATTCTGGTGTCCACATACACAAGAGGAACATAGGAAGGCAGTTTTGCATGAGTGAGGCTGGATCAACGTTGCTCTTAAAGACCTAAGTCCCATGGACCCTGCTTGCCATAATTTTCAGAGTAATATGATTTTTGACAAATTCATTAAGCAATAAGACATGACAGACTGTAAATTGCTCTGCTGTTAATTTACGTCCACTATATTGTTAGGCACCCAGCCAAAACTTGGTCCTATCTGAAAGCAGAGATATAAATTGCTGTTGTGTAACCACAATCTGGAAAGCTTTGCAAGGATCAGAGAATGATCAAATGCCTGACTCCTCAACACTGAATGAGAATTCAGCCCCTTACTCGGGCCTCAACTTCCCCTGAGTGCCCACTCTGGTACAGCCACGTTCCCTGAGGAGAGCTTATCAGAGCATTGGGAATATAAACAGCTTTCTTTCTATAAAGGGATGGGCTCTGCACCAAAGGTACAACATCATTATTTACAGAGTACAGAAAGAGAAGTGATCAGTTCTAGCATAGAGATGAGATGAGAAGTTCATAGAAGCTTCCAGAAAGATGATTTTTGAATTAGGTCCTAAAATAAACACGGACATTCCTCAAATGGAAAAGGATGGAAGTTCTTTGCAAGAAAACCTCACAGAGGCATGAAAGTAAGATATGTTCAACGAGTCTGAGCAATTTGGTGTGACCTTAACACAGGTTGCATGAGGGATAATCATATGCAAGTTATATGGCAAGAGAGGAAGTTTGGGTCAAAGTGAGAAGTCTTCTACTAAGACTTCATACTAAGAAAGAAAGTGAAGTCGCTCAGTCATGTCTGACTCCTTGCTACCCCATGGACTGCAGCCTACCAGGCACCTTTGTCCATGGAATTTTCCAGGCAAGAGTACTGGAGTGGGTTGCCATTTCCTTCTCCAGGGGATCTTCCTGACCCAGGGATCAAACCTGGATCTCCCGCACTGCAGGCAGATGCTTTACTGTCTGAGCCACCAGGGAAGCCCTCATACTAAAGGTCTAGGAGTTTATTCAATAGTCACCTTCTCTGCATAATCGCATTGCCACTACCTAATTCAGGCTGTTATTGTCACATTTAAAAATTGAAGACTTCCATTGAGAGTGACTATCTGGAATCATTAGTTTTTAAGAATATAAACCCTGAGGCTGGTACTCTATGTTGATAATTTTTAAGCAACAAACAATACTAAAAAGAACAATACCTAGTATCTATCAATTGTCAGTCACAGTCATTCCTGGGTTGGAGCACTGGATCAGAACACAATCTCTCAAAGGCTACTTTTAGTGGAGAGGTTTTCCAAGCCAATTTCCTCTTAATCCAAAAAAAAATGCGTTTAGATCTCTTCCTTTCTCTATAGGCATCTAGGGAAGGAGGAGAGAAGCCTTGGTTTTGGAAAAACATTAATTCCCAGGTCACCAGCTCTGTTCCCTATTTATTCAGCAGAGTCCTTTCCATACACCTCCAGACTGAGTTAACAGATTCAACGCCATGGACTTGATTTCACTTTAAGTTTTAACTGGACTTAAGGACTTTAGGAAAGGAAAATAAAGGGGAGGAAATTACAAGACTGACTTTCCAACCTGTGGCAGCAGAATTGAGGGAAACAGACTATGAAAAGAACCAGGAGACCAGGGTTTTACTCCACCTTCTCACTCACTCCCTGGTGGCTCAGATGGTAAAGCGTCTGTCTATAATGTGGGAGACCCAGGTTCGATCCCTGGCTCGGGAAGATCCCCTGAAGAAGGAAATGGCAATCCACTCCAGTACTATTGCCTGGAAAATCCCATGGACAGAGGAGCCTGGTAGGCTACAGTCCATGGGGTCGCAAAGAGTTGGACACGACTGAGCGACTTCACTTTCACTTTCTCATTCAACAGCCCTGTGGACTTCAGCAAAGGTGGCCTCACCTGTCTGGGCTGCAGGGAATTAAAAGGAAATCACGCATATGGAAACATCTGGCACAGAGTAGGCCCTCAGAAGATGCTTATGGAATCTGAATCTACAGTATAGAACCTGAGAAATATGTAGCGTTCATATGGGAGATGTCAGATATATCTGGAAAAGGGCCGCAGACCCAAGGAATAAGCTCAATGAAATCATCGGCATGATGTGTTGGTATTGTGGGGTAATTTTTAGTACTTTGTCCAGTTATTTTCAGTCCCTTGAGGCCTTTTATCAGTTTCCGTGCTATCCCAATGCTATTCATAAAGTTGGCATGCTTTATGAGCCTTCATCAACCTACACACAGTGAGACAGGTCCCAGGAGGTGGAGGAAAGTTCTGTTTCTTGTGAAACTAGCTATGTGTGAAACACATGGAGTCCTTGGGGATGCCTGACATGATTTAGACGTTCTTTGCCTGCCCACTGCAGGAGGTTTATACGGGAAAGGCATCCTGTCATCTCACTAACTAATGAAAAGCAGACGAGGTACAGTAGAAAGAACGCTGGTCTTGGTCTCAGGAGGCCTCACTCTGGAAGCACAGCTCTGTCACCTGGGAGACCTTGGGCAAATTAACTTTTCTGAGCTTCAGTTTGCCTGCCTAAAAGGTAAATAATAGAACTTACTATTTGGGATTTTTTTCTGGACTCAAATGATATAATTTATGTGCAAGCACTTTGCAAATTGTAAAGTGCCAACAATTGTGTGTTAGAACTCTCATCATTGTTATTTATGGTGATGGAGCATATAGGCTTTGCAGCCAGTTAAACCTTTCTGTCTTCATGTCCCCATAACCCCTTAGCTACTGTCTCTATCATTTCGGAAAACATAATTCACTTCCAGATAATTCAAATGAGGTGATTCTATTGAACCTCTACATAGAAAGGTGTAGGGAGAGTTAAGGGAGTAAACAAAGGATGAAGAGGTACCAAGAGGCCAGCAAGAGCTGGAAGCATTTGCTCCCCACTTACAAATGAAAGAAAGAGTAACAGTTTCTGCCAGAGCTAAGAGAATGAGGACTGAACCTCTAAAGGAGGAAGGCCTGGCTGGAGGGTTGCAGCTATTGCCAGATTTGGGGCACCAAAACAGGAGAGACTTCTCTCCTTATGGTCACCAGTCTCCCATTGGTTGAACCTCATTTGAAGGCAACCAGTAATGGTTCCCAAATGATGCAACCCACAGGGTCAAACTCTCAAAGATTCAAGTCTTTGTGGCCATCTACTATCTCCTATACCCTACTGTTCATAGTGTTTCGTATGTGACATCTAGATAGCAGCATAGCTGGTAATTATGAACTGGATTCTGAGTCAAGGTCTGTGTTCAAATTTTGGCTCTGTCATTTGCTATATGATCTTATGGAGATTTGTTTAACCCATCAGAACTTCAATTTCTCATCTGTACAAGAAGCCTTATGAGAGTGCCAATTTCAGGGGATAGTGAGAATATTAAATTTGTACACTGGTAAGGCATTTTTCAAGGTACATATTAAGCATTCTACAAATATTAAAGATATTGCTGTTTAACTTTCTACAGACCTTTTTTTTTTTACTGTTCCCCCTCTCTCCCAAACCTCTTCACTAGAAACCCTTCATGGAAACTTTACCCTTTTGCGTCTTTAACCTGTTTAATAATGCTACAATTTTTTATCCTAACTGAAACATGGACCTCCCTGGTACACTTTTCTAATTTGTTTGACTTATTGGCAATATCTGTATTTTGATCACTCATTCCTCCTAGGAAAGACTTCTTCCCTTGGCTTTGGTGTTACTATCTCCTGATTTTCATCTTGATTGGATGGATCATGTCCTAAACTGAATTTATTTTCTTTCCCAAAAAACACACTCCTCTCCTCTTAATTAATGACACCCACATTATCCAATTGCTTAAACCTATATGCCTCACTTCTTTCTTACTCCTTATATCCAATAAATCATAGAGCTCCATATATTGAGTCTCTAAAATGTCTCTAGAATCTATATTCTCTTCTCCATCCCTAAAAGTACCATGTTCATGAGTCATTATCATCTCTTGCAACTTTATTGCAATAATTTCCTATGTGGCCTCATTGCCTTTCTGTCTTTCTTTCTCTACCTATTTTTCACACTGTAGTCAGAAAGCTTATTCTATAAACAACACTTTCTCATGCCCTCACCCTTATTAAAACTCCCTCAGTGATTTTTCCACTGCCCATATTAGAAAGCCCACTCTTGTAATTTCTAGCAAGACCCTCTAGACCTAAACCCTGAATACTCATCTAGAGACACTCCTTTCTCTCACTCAACTGCAGTTGTAACAAATGAGTTGCAAATCCCTCAGTGCTCAAGCTTCTCTCTCCTCTGGGTGGTATACATGCTGGCCAGGACCCTCCATGCCTAATTGGCCCTTGAATAATTCTCACTTGCCCTTTGTATCCCAGCTTGGATGCCACTTTCTCTAGAAACCATTCCTGACCCTGAAATTCCAATTTAGTTGGCCCTCCTAGGTGTGCCACCATGACTTAGGAGTGCTGTTCTAGGTAGGCAGTTCTTCATTCACACTGTTTAACCTTTGAATTCAGTACCTGGCACTTTTGAATAAGGGAAGTTTCAGCATGACAATATCACTGCTCAAAAAAGTTATTTTGGATTTTCCATAACACCTTATGGAAAAGCTCAAATGAAGTTTTTGGCTAACCCAATATACCACTCTAACCCACTGATTGAGAAATTGTGTGGGGCCTGAAGTAGTATGGTGTAAATAGAAAAATGTTTCTATCTAGACATCCATGTTGTTATTTTTAAACAAATATTAAAGATCATACTATGTTCTAGCTCAGTGTTAGATTCTGATGAAACTGCAACAAACGAGACACATTTCCTGTCAAGACCTCACCAGTTACTGGGGTAAACAGACAGGTAAACGTACATCTACAATTTGGTGTGATGACTTCTTGGACATGGGAAAACATAATAAGCATTTTTGAGCACTTTTAATAATAGCAACCACCTATATGGTTATTGTGAGGATTGAATGAATTCATGCATAGGAGGCACTTACAGTAGTACCAAGCACAAGTGCTTCTTATGCATTTATTCACTCAATCCTCACCTCAACCATGTGACATGAGTACTATTATCAAAGCCCATGTCACAGATGAGAAAAGTAGGGCACAAAACAGATAAGCAACTTAGCACGGAGCCAGCATGCTTTCATGACAGTACTTGGCTCTGAACCTGGCAGTCAGATTCCAGAGCCCACGGAATTCAATCCCTGTCCAGGGGCAAACACCCAAGGAGCTGTGGGAACAAAGAAGAAGGGAATCTAGTCCAGCCTGGGTTCCAAGAATGGCACACATTTCCTGTCTGGCTTACATAATTTGATCTCCATTGAGGCTAATACTAAAATGAATACTCAGCTCTGACCTCCAATGCCTTTGCCCCAAAGCAGAGCTGTGCATGAAACCAACACAGTGGATTTTGTATCAGTTCATTGTTATTAGTCAGTTAGGCCTTGCGAAGCTGACAAAGGAGCAGATGCTAGGAATATTATATGTAGTATAACTATCATAATGATGTGCAGTTGTCAAAAGCATCTATTTTCTTTGTTAAAAAGAAGAGCATTTTATGTGGGAAATTTCTTACAAAGTCAATTTTTCAGCCGAGGGCAAGAGGAGAGAGTAAACATGAAAAGCCCGAGAAAAAGGTAGATGGAAGCGGAGGATGAATGTTTAGTCTACGTCTAATAGTCTGCAAAGAACATGTGCAATTTGGGAAGATTATAGGGGGAACTGCCAGAGCCAAGTAAACTCTCTGAGGTATGCACACTACGCATTAGTAAAGGATCAGCCAACGCTCACTGAGCCACATTTCCCTTCTGTTTGCCCAAGTGGAATGGCATACAGAAGCAAAGAAAGGGCACCTATCTTGTAAGCACCTACTATGTGTCAGGTGCAACCTTCCCTCTTACAGTTATCAGTTAATCCTCAGGAAATTATACAAGAGAAATATTTTCATCTCCTTCTTGCAACTGAGCAATTGAGGCTTGAAAATTTGCCCAAATTGTGCCTATAAATTGCAGTCAGAATGAAAATCCACTCCTGACTACCAGCAAAGCCCTTTCAACTCTTACTGCTCCCTGACCCTGAAAATTTTTAGGACTCTTTGATCATGCCTCACATAACCTTTAGGTTGGCACTCCCAAGGTCCATGAGGGAAGGGACTGTCATTGAATCCCAAGTACTACATTTAAAGTATCTAAAGTACAATGAATGTTCAATATTTTTTTTAATTCTTTAATAGACTTTATTTTTAGCATAGTTAGAGGTACACAGCAATATTGAGAGGCAAGAAGAGATTTCACATATATCTCCTGCCCTACACCCCCACAGGCTCTCTCACCATCAACAACCTGCACAGGAGTGGTATATTTGTTACAACCAGTGAACACTGTTACAACCTAAAGTCTGCAGTTTACATTAGGATCCACTCAGGTGTGGTACAGTCTACAGGTTTTGGCAAACATATAATGACATCTATCCACCATGATAGCATCATACAAAATAGTTCCACTGCCCTAAAAGTCTTATTTTTCATCCCATTAATGCTTCCCTAGCCCTTAACCCTTGCAACCATTGATTTCTACACTGTATCCATAGTTTTGCCTTTTCCAGAATATCACATAGTTGGAATCACCCAGTACATAGCCTTTTTTTGCCTTCTTTTACTTGACAGTATACATGTAAATTTCCTCCATGCATGTTTACAGCTTGATACCTCAATTTTTTAGTGTTGAATAATATTCCATTGTCTAGGAATACCATAGTTTACTTATCCATTCAACTACTGAAGGACATCTTAGTTGCTTCCAAGTTTTGGCAATTATGAATCAAGCTGCTATAATTATCTGTGGGCAGGCTTTCCTGTAGACATGAATTTTCAATTTTTTTGAGTAAACTCCAAAGAGTATGATTGCTGGATCATGTGCTAAGAGCATGTTTAATTTTGTAAGGAACTGCAAAACTGTCTTCCAAGATGACTGTACCATTTGATTCTCACCAGCAATGAATGAGAGTTCCCATTGTTCCACATCCTCGACAGCATTTTGTGTTGTCAGTGTTTCAAATTTTGCCCATCTAATATGCTACTGGAGATCAGTGGAGAAATAACTCCAGAAAGAATGAAGAGACAGAGCAAAAGCAAAAACAACACCCAGTTGTGGATGTGACTGATGATAGAAGCAAGATCCGATGCTGTAAAGAGCAATATTGGATAGCAACCTGGAATGTTAGGTCCATGAATCAAGGTAAATTGGAAGTGGTCAAATAGGAGATGGCAAGAGTGAACATTGACATTCTAGGAATCAGCGAACTAAAATGGACTGGAATGGGTGAATTTAAGTCAGATGACCATTATATCTACTACTGTGGGCAAGAATTACTTAGAAGAAATGGAGTAGCCATCATAGTCAACAAAAAAGTCCAAAATGCAGTACTTGGATGCAATCTCAAAAATGACAGAATGATCTCTGTTCATTTCCAAGGCAAACCATTCAATATCACAGTAATCCAAGTCTATGCCCTGACCAGTAATGCTGAAGAAACTGAAGGTGAACTGTTTTTGAAGACCTACAAGACCTTTTAGAACTAACACCCAAAAAAGATGTCCTTTTCATTATAGGGGACTGGAATGCAAAAGTAGGAAGAAAAGAAACACCTGGAGTAACAGGCAAATTTGGCCTTGGAATACAGAATGAAGCAGAGCAAAGGCTAATAGAGTTCTGCCAGGAGAATGCATGGGTCATAGCAAACACCCTCTTACAACACAAGAGAAGACTCTACACATGGATATCACCAGATGGCCAACACCAAAATCAGATTGACTATATTCTTTGCAGCCAAAGATAGAGAAGCTCTATACAGTGAGCAAAAACAAGATCAGGAGCTGACTGTGGCTCAGATCATGAACTCCTTATTGCCAAATTCAGACTTAAATTGAAGAAAGTGGGGGAAACCAATAAACCATTCAGGTATGACCTAAATCAAGTCCCTTATGATTATACAGTGGAAATGAAAAATAGACTTAAGGGACTAGATCTGATAGAGTGCCTGATGAGCTATGGACCAAGGTTTGTGACACTGTACAGGAGACGGGGATCAAGACCATCCCCAAGAAAAAGAAATACAAAAAAGCAAAATAGCTGTCTAAGGAGGCTTTACAAATAGCTGTGAAAAGAAGAGAAGCAAAAAGCAAAGGACAAAAGGAAAGATACACCCATTTGAATTCAGAGTTCCAAAGAATAGCAAGGAGAAATAAGAAAGCCTTCCTCATCAATCAATGTAAAGAAATAGGGGAAAATAATAGAATGGGAAAGACTAGAGATGTCTTCAAGAAAATTAGAGATACCAAGGGAACATTTCATGCAAAGATGGACTCGATAAAGGACAGGAATGGTATGGACCTAACAGAAGAAGATGATATTAAGAAGAGGTGGCAAGAATACACAGAAGAACTGTACGAAAAAGATCTTCATGACCCAGATAATCACGATGGTGTAATCACTCACCAAAAGCCAGACATCCTGGATATGAAGTCAAGTGGGCCTTAGGAAGCATCACTACAAACAAAGCTAGTGGAGATGATGGAATTCCAGTTGAGCTATTTCAAATCCTGAAAGATGATGCTGTTAAAGTGCTGCACTCAATATGTCAGTAAATTTGGAAAACTCAGCAGTGGCCACAGGACTGGAAAAGGTCAGTTTTCATTCCAATCCCAAAGAATGGCAATGCAAAAGAATGCTCAAATACTGCACAATTGCACTCACAATTCTAGTAAAGTACTGCTCAAAATTCTCCAAGCCAGACTTCAGCAATACATGAACCATGAACTTCCAGATGTTCAAGCTGGTTTTAGAAAAGGCAGAGGAACCAGATATCAAATTGCCAACATCCACTGGATCCTCAAAAAAGCAAAAGAGTTCCAGCAAAACATCTATTTCTGCTTTATTGACTATGCCAAAGCCTTTGACTGTGTGGATCACAATAAACTGTGGAAAATTCTGAAAGAGATGGGAATACCAGACCACCTGACCTCCCTCTTGAGAAATCTGTATGCAGGTCAGGAAGCAACAGTTAGAAGTGGACATGGAACAACAGACTGGTTCCAAATCAGGAAAGGAGTACATCAAGGATGTATATTTACACCCTGCTTATTTAATTTAAATGCAGAGTACATCATGAGAAACACTGGGCTGGATGAAGGACAAGGTAGAATCAAGATTGCCGGGAGAAATATCAGTAACTTCAGATATGCAGATAACACCACTCTTATGACAGAAAGTGAAGAGGAATTAAAGAGTCTCTTGATGAAAGTGAAAGAGGAGAGTCAATAAGTTGGCTTAAAACTCAACATTCAGAAAACGAAGATCATGACATCTGGTCCCATCACTTCATGGGAAATAGATGGGGAAACAGTGGAAACAGTGGCTGTCTTTATTTTAGGGGGGCTCCAAAATCACTGCAGATGGTGACTTCAGCCATGAAATTAAAAGATGCTTACTCCTTGGCAGGAAAGTTATGACCAACCTAGACAGCATATTCAAAAGCAGAGACATTACTTTGCCAACAAAGGTCCATCTAGTCAAGGCTATGGTTTTTCCAGTAGTCAGCTATGGATGTGTGAGTTGGACTATAAAGAAAGCTGAGCGCCCAAGAATTCATGCTTTTGAACTGTGGTGTTGGAGAAGACTCTTGAGAGTCCCTTGGACTGCAAGGAGGTCCAACCAGTCCATCCTAAAGGGATCAGTCCTGAGTGTTCACTGGAAGAACTGATGCTGAAGCTGGCCACCTGATATGAAGAGCTGACTCATTTGAAAAGACCCCTGCTGGGAAAGATTGAAGACAGGAGGAGAAGGGGATGAAAGAGGATGAGATGGTTGGATGGCATCACTGACTCAATGGACATGTGTTTGAGTGAACTCCAGGAGTTAGTGATGGACAGGGAGGCCTGGCGTTTTGTAGTCCATGGGAATTTTCCACAGTTTATTGTGACCCACACGGTCAAAGGCTTTGGCATAGTCAATAAAGCAGAAATAGATGTTTTTCTGGAACTCTCTTGCTTTTTTGATGATCCAGCGGATGTTGGCAATTTGATCTATGGTTCCTCTGCCTTTTCTAAAACCATCTTGAAGAGTTAGACACGACTGAGTGACTGAACTGAACTGAATAGATGTACAGTCAATAAATATGGTGGCTCAGCTACTAAAGAATCTGCCTGCAAAACAGGAGACCCAAGTTCAATCTCTGGCTTGGGAAGATGCCCTGGAGAAGGGAATGGCAACTCACTCCAGTATTCTTCCCTGGAAAATTCCATGGATGGAGAAGCCTTGTGGGGAACAGTTCATGGAGTCACAAAGAGTCAGACACAACTGAGCAACTAACACTTTCACTTTTTTTTCTCTTAACAAATGTTTTTTAATAAAAAATATTTATTCATAAATCAAGATGAAATAGAGTTATAAATCATTAAGAAAGTAGAGCTATGACATTGTTATTTATATGATCACTTTTAGATGACTGGGAGTAAAAGGAGAGCCTCCACAATCAAACCCTAACCTGTCGCTTTCATGGTACCTGCACTCTTCTGGGCAAATGGTCCTGCCTGCTCCAGTCAAGCAATCTGCTGAGTGTGTGTGTCCGCTGCAGCTGAGTGACAGAAATGCACTTTGCAATCTTAGTCTAAGATCCCTCTCATGTTAGTAAGTGAAAGTCTCTCAGTCATGTCTGACTCTTTACAACCCCATGGACTATAGCCCTCTCACAGCTATATTTTATTCTTTTCTAGCTACTATGTTTTTCTCCCCAAATTTGAGATGTAAATATTCATGTCTCTTTTATTATCATAGATAATTGCTCTGGAGCATGTTGCCATTGTTAGAAGAAAAAACAATACCTCCACATTGACATACCCTTTCTAATAAGCCCCATATTAAACCTACAATAATTTAGTCTGACACACACATAAATAGAACAATGTCAAATTGTGAAATAAATCCAAATGCGTAGAGGAATTTAGATTAAGTGATATTTTAGTTCTGGGAAAGCTTTATCAGTGAATACACAGAATTAATGTGATAGGTACAATTTTTAAAAAGTGTTAGATCCTATTTCATACCTCACACAAAAATTAATTCTAGAAGTATGAAAGGTTTCAATAATGTAAAAGGAATCTGAAAAAAAAAAGGCTAAGGAAAAATGTATGATTTATCTGAACAATCTTAGAATAGGAAAGGTTTTTTAAAGAATAACACAAAACCCTGACACTTTAAACAAGTCAATAAGCTTGATCATATAAAAATAAAATATTTATGAATGATTAAAAAGTAGAAGACAAATGAAATATTTGGGGAAAATATGTTTGCATTCCATATCACATCAAAGAGATATTTTTCCTAATACATAAAAAAGTATCTGAAGAGTAATAAAGAAAATACCACTAATCTAACTGAAAATTATCAAATTATATGTACCTAGTTTACAGGAAAATACAAGTATGTTTTTAAAATAATAAATAATATTCAATGTCACTCATCATGAGAAGATATACCGAGAAGCTACTTTTCTCTTAAAAATTGGCAATGATCCATATTTTGAAAATATGCGTAGATGGTGAAGGAAGCTAACACTCTTGGATATTGTCAGTGGGATATTTTTGTACTGCCCTACAAATGTACAGTGGGCTTCCCAGGTGGTGCATTGGTAAAGAATTCACCTGCCAATGCAGGAGATGTCAGAGACAGATTTTGATCCCTGAGTTGAGAAGATCCCCTGGAAGAGGAAATGGCAATGCACTCCAGTATTCTTGCCTGGAAAATTCCATGGACAGAGGAGCCTCATGGACCACCATCCATGGGGTCACAAGTAGTCAGACATTACTGAGCACACACAAACACACAGATGTACAGGAGGACAAATGGGGAGCACCTTTCCATATATACCCTGTGATCTAGCAATTTCATTTCCTTGTATTCATCAAACAGATACACCTGTACATTTGTTTGTGCTGATATTATTGCAAATTCCATGTACATCAGAACAGAGTAGTTAACTAAAGCATAGTGCATTCTAAAAGAGGATAAGGATCATGTCATCTGCAAACAGTGAGAGTTTTATTTCTTCTTTTCCAATTTGGATTCCTTTTATTTCTTTTTCTGCTCTGATTGCTGTGGCCAAAACTTCCAAAACTATGTTGAATAGTAGTGGTGAAAGTGGGCACACTTCTCTTGCTCCTGACTTTAGGGGAAATGCTTTTGATTTTTCATAAATTGAGGATAATGTTTGCTGTGGGTTTGTCATATATAGCTTTTAGTATATTGAGGTATGTTCCTTCTATTCCTGCTTTCTGGAGAGTTTTTACCATAAATGGATGTTGAATTTTGTCAAAGGCCTTCTCTGCATCTATTGAGATAATCACATGGCTTTTATTTTTCAATTTGTTAATGTGGTGTATTGCATTGATTGATTTGTGGATATTGAAGAATCCTTGCATCCCTGGAATAAAGCCCACTTGGTCGTGGTTTATGATCCTTTTAATGTGTTGCTGGATTCTGATTGCTAGAATTTTGTGAAGGATTTTTGCATCTATGTTCATCAGTGATATTGGCCTGTAGTTTTCTTTTTTGTGGCATCTTTGTCAGGTTTTGGTATTAGGGTGATGGAGGCCTCATAGAATGAATTTGGAAGTTTCCCTTCCTCTGCAAGTTTCTGGAAGAGTTTGAGTAGGATAGGTGTTAGCTCTTCTCTCAATTTTTGGTAGAATTCAGCTGTGAAGCCATCTAGACCTGGGCTTTTGTTTGCTGGAAGATTTCTGATTACAGTTTCAATGATCCTCTACATAGAAAACCCTAAAGACTCCACCAGAAAATTACTAGAGCTAATCAATGAATATAGTAAAGTTGCAGGATATAAAATCAATACACAGAAATCCCTTGCATTCCTATACACTAATAATAAGAAAATAGAAAGAGAAATTAAGGAAACAATTCCATTCACCATTGCAATGAAAAGAATAAAATACTTAGGAATATATCCACCTAAAGAAACTAAAGACCTATATATAGAAAACTATAAAACACTGGTGAAAGACATCAAAAAGGACACTAATAGATGGAGAAATATACCATGTTCATGGATCGGAAGAATCAAGATAGTGAAAATGAAAATACTACCCAAAGCAATCTATAGATTCAATGCAATTCCTATCAAGCTACCAGCGGTATTTTTCACAGAGCTAGAACAAATAATTTCACAATTTGTATGGAAATGCAAAAAACCTCGAATAGCCAAAGCAATCTTGAGAAAGAATAATGGAACTGGAGGAATCTACCTGACTGACTTCAGGCTATACTAAAAAGCCACAGTCATCAAGACAGTATGGTACTGGCACAAAGACAGAAATATAGATCAATGGAACAAAATAGAAAGCCCAGAGATAAATCCATGCACATATGCACACCTTATCTTTGACAAAGGAGGCAAGAATATACAATGGAGTAAAGATAATCTCTTTAACAAGTGGTGCTGGGAAAACTGGCCAACCACTTGTAAAAGAATGAAACTAGAACCCTTTCTAACACCATACACAATAATAAACTCAAAATGGATTAAAGATCTAAACTAAGACCAGAAACTATAAAACTCCTAGAGGAGAGCATAGGCAAAACACTCTCTGACATAAATTACAGCAGGATCCCCTATGACCCACCTCCCAGAATATTGGAAATAAAAGCAAAAATAAACAAATGGGACCTAAATAAAATTAAAAGCTTCTGCACAACAAAGGAAACTATAAGCAAGATGAAAAGACAGCCTTCAGAATGGGAGAAACTAATATCAAATGAACCAACTGACAAAGAACTAATCTCAAAAATATACAAGCAACTCCTGCAGCTCAATTCCAGAAAAATAAATGACCCAATCAAAAAATGGGCCAAAGAACTAAACAGATATTTCTCCAAAGAAGACATACAGATGGCGAACAAACACATGAAAAGATGCTCAACATCACTCATTATCAGAGAAATGCAAATCAAAACCACAATGAGGTACCATGTCACACCAATCAGAACGGCTGCAAACCAAAAGTCTACAAGCAATAAATGCTGGAGAGGGTGTGGAAAAAAGGGAACCCTCTTACACTGTTGGTGGGAATGCAAACTAGTACAGCCACTATGGAGAACAGTGTGGAGAGTCCTTAAAAAACTGGAAATAGAACTGCCTTATGACCCAGCAATCCCACTGCTGGGCATACACACCAAGGAAACCAGAATTGAAAGAGACACATGTACCCCAATGTTCATCACCACACTGTTTATAATAGCCAGGACATGGAAGCAACCTAGATGTCCATCAGCAGATGAATGGATAAGAAAGTGGTGGTACATATACACAATGGAGTATTACTCAGCCATTAAAAAGAATACATTTGAATCAGTTCTAATGAGGTGGATGAAACTGGAGCCTATTATACAGAGTGAAGTAAGCCAGAAAGAAAAACACCAATACAGTATACTAATGCATATATATAGAATTTAGAAAGATGGTAACAATAACCCTGCATGCGAGATAGCAAAAGAGACACAGATGTATAGAACAGTCTTTTGGACTCTGTGGGAGAAGGAGAGGGTGGGATGATTTGAGAGAATGGCATTGAAACATGTATAATATCATATAAGAAATGAATCATCAGTCCAGGTTCAATGCAGGATACGGGATGCTTGGGGTTGGTGCACTGGGATGACCCAGAGGGAAGGTGCGGGGAGGGAGGTGGGAGGGGGGTTCAGGATGGGGAACACATGTACACCTGTGGCAGATTCAAGTTGATGTATGGCAAAACCAATACAATACTGTAAAGTAATTAGCCTCCAATTAAAATAAATAAATTTAAATTTAAAAATAAATAAAGAGGATGAGAAAAAAAAAACCTATGTCCTTTATCTTTATGAGATACAATCATCAGGATATGTTTCCATATTTTAAAAAATACAAAACCAATGAGTGCAACAGTCAGAAACCAAATAGCACACATGATATGATTCCATCCATATGACCTTCAAGAGCAAAGGAAACTAATAGATGGTGATAAAAGTGAGGCTAGCAATGACCTCAGCAGAGACTGGGAAGAGACACAGGGAAGTGTTAGGGTGCTAGAAGTACATAGCTTGATACAGATGGTGATTACCTGGGTAAATGTTGGAAGAAAAATCCACAATGTACACATTTCTGCACTTTACTGTACATGCTATACCTTAGTTTACAAAAATATAAACAAGATGCAGAACAGTACGTATAACATTTTATACTTTGCACAAAATAAGCAAAAGAGAAAAAATAAAAAGGTCTCTATGTGGATTTGTTTAAACTTACCTAGGATATTTCCAGAAGACCACACAAGAAACTGATAGCACTAGCTACACCTGAAGAGTGGTTCTAGGTGATTAAGGGTAAAGGTGAGAGGAAAACCCCTCACATATATCTTATGCTACTTTTGCAAATTAAAGCATGTGAATATATTACCTTACCATAACCATACATTGAATTAAAAATTTTAAAATACAGCATTTGGAATTATCCAAGACTCTAGGAGCTTACTCAGTTCTCCTTACAAACGCGGATTGTCAGGACACTGAAAGGTCTACGGTCAGCCCTCTACTGACAAGGTCTCTCCTGCCACAGTGTCACTATTGCAGGCTCGGCCTGTAAGACCTGACAGACACTGGTCCATCACCAGCCCCCATCACCTCCCAGGGCAGAAGTCATCACAATTGCTTAGACTCTTAGGTTGACCAAGATCCTATGCCCAGGTGCCCCGTTTTATTCATTTATTTTAAAATATTTACAAGTGCCCATTAAGTATCCACTGTATGGTCCACACAAAGGGGACACAGTAGCTCATATTTGTGGTTGAGGAAGACAGATAACAAGCAAATGAACAAAATATCTAGAGAGAACAAGTCAGATGGCAATATGCATAAGGAAGAGAAACAAGTCAAGGTGTAAGGAGAAAATTTCAAGGTGGAGGTAGTGAGGGAGAGTCATGGCTATTTCAAGGGTGGCTTACAGAAGGCCTCACAGGTGGAGTGGTAGCTCGGATCAGAATGAAACAAGAAGACAAGCATGGAGAATATATGAAGATAGAGAAGTTGAGACAGAAGGAACAGCAAATCCAAAAGCCTTGAAATCAGAGCCTGCCTGCCATAGTGAGAAACATCACAGAGGCCAATGTGGCTACAGCTCCAGGGACCAAATCAGGAAGAGAGCAGACAAGAAAGGAGAGGGAAGCAGGGCCCAGATCACACACGGCCTCGGAGGCCATGTAAAGACTTCCACTCCTACTCTTCACAACATGGGAAACCAGTAGAGGGTTTGGGGGAGAATCAAGAGATTATTTTTGACCTGTTACATGGAAATGTCAGGGTGGATACAAGTCTGGGCTTTATAAAGGAGAAAGAGTCTGGGTATATGAATCTGGGAGTCACTGAGCTTCATTTTGCTCCAAGTCAGTTACTCTTTGGGGTCTTTGGGGTCTTTGATGTCCTTTCTCATCAGTACCTCTTGGTCAGGCCCATCCTAGACTATTTTATTTCAGTCAGGTTCCCCACCTTCTTCTCATCATGTGAAGCAAGTGCTTGGGTATTTTACTCCTCCGTCTCAGTAGGCAAACTTATCTCTCCCCACCTGGAGACTCCATATGTCAAAGGATCCAAGAGGCATAGCTATTGCTAAGTCACACACATGTGCTCACATGCATTCAAGTGCCAGTTATGCTCTTCTGCTAGGACCTTAAGTTTTACATTTCTTTAATCAAGAGGGGCCATTTAATTGAATCTCTTCTGAACTAAAAAGGGCTACTATGTCCACTTGTACAGATACCTTAATATCACTGAAAGCTTTTCATTATGCCTTACTAAGGTTCCCATGACTTTTCTATGACCTTCACTAACTTTGTAGACTTCTAAAACATTTTTAAATCTTTGTCTATTCTCCCTCTACTAACATCTGAATTATCCATCAGCTCTTGTTTAAAAATATATGCCACCCAACCTTTAAATCCCTGGAATCAAGGCACAGCCTTCTCACTAGTGAATGACCTTGAGAAAGTCACCTCATTTCTATAAGCTTCAGTTTCCTTAGCTTATAATCAACTCCTGTCTCTAAGAACAGAATATTTTGTTTATATTTTCCTGTAGTTTGCTACTTAAATTGATGAGGATAAAGATGAAGATACTTGTATAGTGATCCCCTAGTGAACTAGCGGATCTTCATACTCTTTGCAGGGCAAGGAGGAAAAAAATTACAAGTGAAGATGAGACATGCGAACAGAATTCCTAGCGTGCATCAGTATAAAGCATATAGGTATTATGATTTTTATTATTATCCTGAATTGGCTATGAATTAACTAGCTGTGTGAGCTTGGGAAAATTTACATATTCTCCCTGAGACACTGATTGCTAGTCTGTGAAATGCAGGCAAAAATAATTCTATTCCTGAAATTGTTATAAGGAATATTCAAATATATAAATTTCTTACTTAAATAAGAAATATTTAAATAAGTCTAAGTACTGTGTCTGATATCTTGACAGTGACAGAACACTTCATAAACTTGATGATACCATCCTCATCACCGTCGGGGAGAAGGGTCAGCTGGAGCAGGGCAGATGGAAGATCCAGGGAAGAACTGAGCACCAGGTGAAGCAAACCAAAATTCTGATACAGAGAGTCCTCAGTTTTTACAAGTTATGCAGAAGAAGACAGAAGCAGTGGAGATTCAAACTTGAAATAGCAATATTTCACTCTGGACAAACTGTAAACAAATATGTATTGAGTTTGTTTGTTCCCATGGATGGAGAAGCCTGGTGCGCTATAGTCCATGGGGTCACAGAGAGTCGGACATGACTGAGCGACTTCACTTTTCACTGTTGTTTGTTCCAGGGGGTAGTAGACCATAATGATCAAGAAGTTGGATTTTGTACAAAAACAGACATGATTTCAATCTTGACTCTGGAACACTGGCTCCGGAAACTCCATCCCCCAAATCTCAATTCCTCATCCACAGAGAAAAGATAAAAGTGATAGAATTTGGCCACCCATGGATCCCAGTGACATCATCCTCATTGAGACACAGAGCACCATAAGGAAAAGAACTCAGAGCCTGAAGACAGATTTGGCTTGAATCCTAACTTAGATATTTACTATGTGATTTTGGATAAATTTTTTGATCTTTCCAAGCCTAAGTTTCCTCAGCTATAAACTGGGGAAAATAACCACTTCTGACTGAAATACAGCAAGCAAAACACTATTGCAATTATGGGCACACAGTATGTACTCAAAGCGGTGATTACTATTATCATTATGACAGCTCTTTACCAGGAACTGTACCTCATGTTGGGGATTCAGTGTGGACAAGAATATATTTCATACTATGTACAACATGACACTTTTCAGCTATTTGAAGACAGGTGCCATGTTCCTCCGTGTCATATCCATGCCTGTCTTCTCAGGTTTCTTAGCTATTTCTCACAGCACAAGATTTCCCCATGCAATCCTCTCATCTCTGGCCTTCGATTGCTTTGCTTGGTGAGTGTTTCATTTTTGTTTTTGTCAATGCCCATTCAGAATATGGTACCCACAATGGAGACACCATCCAGCCATGGATTTCCACTGTCAACCTGAGGATCACAGGTGGAGAATTTGGCTTTTGCTCTAACCCTCTACTTTAGCTAATTAAGCCACACTTTTCTGCCAGTTTTTCTGTTTTTACAGTCATGGTAAAATGACTCTAAATGACAGTCACAATGAAAACTGCAATGGAGCTACTGAACTCATGAGCTTAGCAAGAGTACCTGAGAAAGTCTTCAGTTGTTTTAAACAAGCTTACAGGTAAAGAAGGGGCTTCCACGATAGCTCAGTGGGTAAAGAATCCAGCTGCAATTGCAGAAGACACAGGTTCTATCCCTGGGTAGGGAAGATCCCTTGGAGGAGGGAATGGAAATCCATTTCGGTATTCTTGCCTGGGGAAGCTGTTGGGCTATAGTCCATGGGTCGAAAAGAGTCAGACAGGACTGAGTGAATGCACACACAAGTGTAAAGAAGCATATATCCTATATGAAGATTCGAAGTAAAATCAGAATGTATCTACTTTACCCCTTATCCTTTAAATAGTAAGGGTGGCCCTAATTTAGTACCACTGAGAAGATGAGTATTTCAATCTAGTAGGGAGAAAACAAAACCTTTAACATTACTAAGAATAGAAATACTTAACTAAGAAATCAGCTTTGAGTGTATTTTAAAAGTAGACTCCCTAGTAAAGTTGATAAGATCTTTATTATTAATGTCAAATATCCTTTATCCCAGCTCATAAATCCTCCCAGAGAAATGAAATAGAATAGAGGTAGAACAGATTCATACCCTCCTCCTAAGACAGAGTCTTCTACTGGTGCCTCCAGGTAACCTAAAGAGTCAGCAAAAGGTACAGCTTTAAGACAGTCAACAGGTAGTTCCTGCAATCTAGGAATGTAAACAACCACTTTTCAAATTAGAAAGAAAAAAAAAAGAGTCCTAAAGTATAGATCCTAGTCTCCAAACATTCATGAGGACACCTTTCTACTCATTGATTTATGTGCCTAGGCCTGAGTATCAGAGGCCTGAGAAATCACAGCTGGATGAAAGAGATGAGCTTAGCATGAACGTCATATTTTGTTTTATAAAAGGAGCTCAAGCAGCACGGTTTGAATGGCTCGGCACCTCTTTAATCAAACCAGGGCTTCTCAGGCCAGGGCTTTGTAAGTGAGCTAATTAGCAATGTGCCAGAGACTTACCTGGTTAATCAAATGATTAATCACTCCATAGATTTCATTTCTCTTATTTCCTGGCTGTCTTTGGCTCTTCTATTTGGCTTTTTTTGTATTTGGGGGGAGAATTAGCATTTTAATAGCTGGCAGTCACCATTCAGGGTAAAAACTGGCATTGTCCCATTTTAACCATTTTTTGTACAAATAAAAATGAGACAGAGGGGATTCTTTCCCAGAAGTAGAAAAAGAATAGTCTTTGACTATGGCTTGACCACAAAATGTTAAACCATTTCTGAGGAAACATGGTGTTTAGGAAGAAGAGGATTTGAAGCACTGTGGAAGGTTTGAGCAATTCTTTACACGAGCAGTCTTGTCTGGAGAATTACATGACCACCATTCCTGTAATGATTTAATGATATTCTTAAAGTTTAGATATCTAAACCATTAAGGAGCTCATTATCTTTTTCAAAGTTAATATTATAATGGCCCAATTTCAATTCAATGTCTTAAAATAGTTGTCAGTCATAAAAAGATATAAATAGCTAAGAACTATAAGAAATTCATCAATTACCAGCAATTCCTTCACTACGTCACTCCAGTCACCCTGAAAATCAGCCTCCCCACTCAGTCCATATGATCCTTCAGCCCATCTCCCATGACTTGTGGATCTTCACCATGAACCATGTGAAAGCATCCTCTGATGACCCCAATGATGTTCCAAATGGATGACAATAACATCATTATACATTTGTTAACAATTCCTTGTGTTTGAATTTCCATTTAATTTTCTTCCATTGCCACATGTGTCAAATTTCCATGAGAAGTACAGAGAATATGATCCAATAAATATTTTCCTTTTTCAAAGGCCAGTGTAAGTGGATCTTGAAGGTAGATGTGAATGATCCAAAAGGATAATGGGCCTCCATCCAGTTAGGCTGGTGATTCTCAGCTCTTTAGAAAGAGGCTCATGTCTATGTGACATTTTCAAACTGCATTCTTTGCCTCTTTAAATGTCCTGATCTTTTGCCACAATGAACCACTGTTTCTTATGGAAGATGGTCAAACACTTCAGAGTAGGTGTGTAAGTAATATGTGTGTGGTTGGTATGTACTTGTTTCTGTGTGTGTGTGGTATGTATTTCAGTCAAGAGAGAGCTGACAACTGTAACATTAGTAGGTGTAATGTTATTACCAAACATTACTAGGTGCACTAAAGAGCAAACATAAATTGTAAGAAATGGAATATTCCTGTAACTTTAGAGCAAAATGGAGAAAACATGGAAGGAATGAGAATCCAACTGGAGGGATCAGATTTCTTTCATTGTTTCTTTATTAACTATTGCCCCCCAAATAATCAGAAGTCTATAATAAAGGTAAAAATTAGTTCCTGAGACAAAAGCTTTGATTATTGAGAAGGCTCCTAAAATGAACGACTCTTCAACAAAAGTCTCTAATTTAAAGGACTCTTTGATGACTGGAAAACAGAATCATCAGAAGAGAATTCAAGATAAAGACTAAGTTTTCGCCTTATTCCCTGGACAGTTAGCCCATCCAAATAGAGGACCTAGTTGAGGTAATGCTACCACTTCCAGTTCCGGGCGTATCCCAAAGCCAGGAGTAACCCAAGAAATGCTGACAATCAGATCAAATTTTTAGTTTCCCCTACTTCAGTTTTACTCATTTCCAATCACTTATCCATTTCAGCCTCCAAAATGATCTTTCTAAAACACAATCTAACCTGTCTTTACAATCGATTCAAACTGTCTTGGACAGTTTACAAGGTTGTACATGACCTTCCCCATCCCTCTCTTCAGCCTTGTCTCCATAATTCCTCCATGCACTCTCTCTGCTTCTGGATCATATTGACCTGAATAACCAAACGTTTTGTGGCTTTTGCCACCATTAGGCCAGCACTAACTGCTTTCATGACTTCTTCAGGTAACTTCTGGAAGACCATAGGGAGATCTCAGTCCTGAACAAACCCACCCATGCAGAGTTAACCCACCCAAGGCAAATCCATGTTCATTGCTACTCTGTGCCACCCAACCAAGCTCTAGACCCAGGTCAACGGCTGTTTTACCTCCACTCTGCCAAGGCTCAAATCTCAATGACCAAGAAACTTCAACATGCCAAAGTTTCAGCACAATTTCATGGTCAAAAGGAGAATATTTCTATTCCACATGTATAAATCTCCAGGAATGAAGGGATGAGAGGTGGTACCAAAATGTTTAAACGCAGAGGTTTAAACAAAGTTGTCATTTCTATTTTTATATATGGCCGCTCTGTGCTCCCAAGACAGCCTTTGCAAGATAGGAGACAAATCCAAATGACAAATACTGTTCTGTATTCAGAACTCTCTCTCTGACCTGTGAAGGAAGAGCTTTAGATGGGATTCCTTCTTGGTAGAGGATAATTTTTTTCCTAGAGAATCTGCCATGCCTCCCTAAAACCTGAGGTCACTAGATTGGTTCTCCAGACATGCTGAGATGTGTCTGTCTGGATCCCACAAGTGGAAACATGATTTATTTCACAGGAGAATTCTCAATATCCCCTAAAAGAGAGTTCCATCAGGTCTCAATCTGCAGTTTTCCAGACACCCTCAGACATGTCTAGACCCATGGGTAGACGTAGCTAGTGCTCAGGCCAAGACCCAGCTACACCTTAATTTATGGGTGAGGTGGGAGAAAAAGTATCTGTGGAAAAGGAGGTATTTGAGCCATATTTTGAAAGCAGAGAAGGATTTATGGAAACACTGCAACAAATGATTCATGAAGAGAAAGCAGAACCATTATAAAGGCCAAATATCAAAATAATCCACTTTACACAAATTTTGCTAAGCTGTCCAGAGAAGGACATACTGACATTCTTTGAGATCATACCGACTCACAGTGACAACTCAATAAATATTGTTGAATGAGTAAATGAATGAATGAGTAAATTGTTTCATTTACTTTAAGCAAATTAAGTTTGGCTCTGAGCCCCCACTTGCCACAGGCAGGGAAGATTCCATTTCAGTCAGTTTAGAGGGTGATTTCCTTCCCTGCCTGGGGTTTTGAAAACAGTCTTGGCAGTATATATGGTATGCACAAAGTGAGGGACTGCTACATGGTGTTCACTCTCCTTACAATTACATGCATCCTGTATATGACATTGCCAGGCAGACAGTCCTCTATCATTTGGCAGGTGGTGGTGCTTCAGGTGGGCTCAGAGATGCTTCCCCAGCAGAGCGCTCCAACCAACACAAGCCCAGCCACAGATCCAATACCTGCTTCAAAAGCCTCAGTGTTAGCGATCCTCTCATAGCCATCTTCCCTTATTTGGTGCTTCATCCATATAGATCATGGATTTCTGTCACTCACAGAAGCACCCCAAGTGCTAACTAACCCTGTCTCAGTCAGAAAAGGGAAACTCGCCCTTTCCCTTCTAAATAAACCCCCTTTTGTTTCTTGAATCACAGCACCAGTCTCTATTCATGAGTTCATAAGCCCAAATAGAATAATGAGTGCTTCATAATTTCTGCTTTCAACCCTGACATATAAAAACTATTAACAATCTCTTAGACAAGGAATGGGCTTCCCAGGTAGCACTAGTAGTAAAGAACCCTCCTGTCAATACAGGAGACATAAGAGACATGGGTTTGATCCCTGGGTTGGGAAGATCCCCTGGAGGAGGCCATGGCAACCCCCTGTAGTATTCTCACCTGGAGAAACCCATGGGCAGAGGAGCCTGGTTGGACTACAGTTGATAGGGTCGCAAAGAGTATGGCATGACTGAAGCAACTTAGTAGGCAAACAAGGAATGCAAATTCAGATCAGAGCTTGGGCTCTTATATAAGGTACCTTGCTCTTTCAAGTCTGGAGAGATAACAGCCAGAAAAAAATACCAAAATCATGTTGCAGTGTAGTATTTTCCCCCCAGGATCATTCTAGTTCCCATGATACTGTGGATAACTATGTCTTGCAAAGAACTCTGAATCCAGAGTCAGAAGACTCCACCTTCTGGACTCATTGCAGCTCATCATGGCTTCATTTTCTCTTGTGTAAAAATTGTCCCATTGACCTCCCCAAACCACATAAAGATCAAGTGAAACAGGAATTCTTCAAATCCTGAGAGCTGGACAAAGAGTGCTTACTAGTGCGGATCAGGTCAAAAGTCAGCAGAAACCTAGATTAGTTGCGCCTGCTCCCCTATGACTGTGAAAAACAGAGTCCTCAGAGTTGAAGTGACCCTCGTGGCCTCAGAACAGGTGACCCCTCTTCTCACGGGTGAGTTCTACTGTTTCATAATCCTGGAGGGAGGACGAGCCCTAGCGGCAATGCACAAGAAACACCAGCCAGAAATGTGATCCTTGGGCCGCTTTGGAGCAGGAAAGCAGGTCTATCACCTGTGCGATGTTTACTGTGGGCCCCAAGGCCTGAAAGGCAGCTTTGTTCAGCCCCCAGGTGAGCTGCAAGAGGAGGGTGCCTCTCCAGCCACCGCCACCAAGACTTGCACAAAGCTCTTATTCAGCGGTCCCGTCCTGGCCGTGCCCTCTGATGCTGCCTCTGACTTACTGGGTTCCCTGGACAGAGATAATTTCCTTGGCTGCACCCCCCTCAACTGCTGACCCTACTACTGCATAATGCCACTCCAAGGGCACGGGTAGAATATTACATTCCAGAGAGAAAAGGCAATGCTCTGGCTGAAAAGACCCGGCTGCAGTGGAGGACACTCCCCGTTCACCACAGAGCTCCCAGTGTCCTAGCAGACAATAGGCCTCTGTGCAGCCCCATCTCCTAATGCAAGGACTGCCTACATGTTTTCATCTTTGGAAACTTCAAACTGCTCAGTCCCCAGGAGCGGCTGCACAAGGGAGCGTCTATCTAGGATGGAAGGGGAGAAGAGGTGAGAGTTATCCTTTCAAAATAATCTCCCAGCCAGATTTATTTATTCCCAGGGGTAATGCCAGGTTTTTCCCAGTTTATTCTCTCATTCACTTAAACAATCAGTATCTATAGATCATCTACAATGTGCTAGGCATCTTGCTAAGATGTCTTACTACAAATGCCTTGCCCTAAAGAGAAAAATTAAATAAGACTTCCCTGCCCTTAGGCAGATGGTGTCCAAGGGTCTGGAAAAAAAGGCACTTTGTGTATTGATTTTTGTGTTGGGCATCCTTTTTCCCACTTTGTGCAGTACCTAACCTTTGATCTTCATTCTGTCCTGGCTCCTGAATCCCTTCTAATTTATCATCCTGTGAAAAATAAGTCAAAATGTTGGGTTTCCCAGGCAGTCGCTTACTAGTGGGAATGTAAGAACAGCATAATCCCTGTGAAGGACAATTTGTCAATACATAGTAAAACTGTGTGTGTATTTACTCTTCTACCCAAAATATCATCTCTAAGAATTCACCCTGAACATAAATCTCTAATAATACAAAACTACACATACACAAGATTGTTCAGTGCAGTATCATTTTCATTTGTAAAACACTGGAAAATACTTATATGTCCAAATATAAAGGACTGATTCAATAAACCATAGTGTTACGTAGTCGAATACTATGCTGTTGTAAAAAAAAAAATGATGATCACTATATATTGAAGGAATAATTTATAGGGAGTATTATTAACTGACAAAGTCAGGATGCAAAATAACATATATAGCATGCTAGCTTTTATGTAAAATAAAAAGAGGAAACAAGAAAACATACAAATCTCTGCTTATTTTTACCCCCCCCCCACAAAAAAAAAAAGAATAAACAAGAAAACAACTAAGCTGGATACCTATAGGATTAAGGAAACAGAGATGAAGGGAGGTGAGAGAGTGAATTCCTCTAAGTGTAATAATTTTGACTTTGGGATTCTATAATAGAGGCTTAAAAATGTAAAGGATCACTATCTTGTAACAACCTGTAATCAAAAAGAATATACATATATGTATATTTATAAAACTGAATCTCTTCGCAGTACACCTGAAACTAACACAACATTGTAAATCAACTATACTTCAAGTTTTTAAATGCTGTAAAGGATATTATTGGGTCAATTGACAAAGTTGGAATAAGGACAATAAATTATATCAAAATATTTTTGTTAGGGTTTACTACAGTTGATAACTATGTTGCGGTTATGTAAGGAAATACCATTGTCCCTAGAAAATAGACACTGCTATGTTTAGGGTAAAGTCTATAATATATGCAACTTACCTTCGAATGGTTCAGAAAAATATTATACATATATATATGTGTGTGTATGTTTATTTACACTGTGTGTGTGTCCATATGTAAGCACAAAGGTAAAGAGAGGAAATGATAAAGCAAACGGAGCAGAATGTCAACAATAGAAGAGTCTTGTTAAAGGGCATATGACTATCCTTGTACTATTCTTATTCTTACAATTTTTCTTTATGCTTGAAGTTATTTTCAGTTAAAAATTTTTTGTTGTTGTTGGGTTGGGTTTCTAATGATGACATTTCATAAGAAAAATGTGAACATGATTGTCTCAGACTGTCTCCTTCTCCAGTGAATATCTGCACTTCTGGGTGCAGCAACTTCTTGGCCTACCCGTGTGTTCTTCTTAAAGTCATTCTCCCATGAGTCTGGCAAGTAAGGATGTATCCTAGGTGTACTCTTCACTGTATCAGGAAAACTGTAATAAAAGGAAATTAAATGGTATAGTTGATCAGGCTTGGACCTGAGTCATCTTAGGTCATTTTGAATAAGAATAGCTACCACCTATGACTTCCCTGGGGGCACTAGTGGTAAAGAATCTACCTGCCAATGCAGGGTTGGGAAGATCCCCTGGAGTAGAAAATGGTATTCCACTCTAATATTCTTGCCTGGAAAATTCCATGGGCATAGGAACTTGGGGATCTACATTCCATGGGTCCACAAAGAATCAGACATGACCGTGTGACTGAGTGCGTGCACACACACACACATACACACACCACTTATGTATCAGAATTATGCCAAGAACTTTATGGATATTGTCTCATTTGATCCTCACAACAACACTGGGAAGGGAGCAATAATGTCCTTGAGAAAGAAGCTGATATATACTGTGAGATGTAGCAATGTCATGACTAGAATTCTGATGTCCTGGTCCCAAAGCCCATGTTCCTTAACCTCCAGGATTTAATACCTGCCCCAAATATAGAAAGACCAGGTCCACCTGTCAACTCATAAAACTCTCCAGGTCTTGATTCTGAAGCTACGTCCTCTATAAAGCCCTCCTTGAACCCCAGGAGGCATTGATACTACTTTCCCCATTCTCCCATCTCAGTTGGTACCCACCGCTAAAAAAAAAAAAAAAAAAAAAAAGGCAAGAGAGAGAGAGAAGAAGAAAATTGATAATGGTGTATTATTGTTTTTGCATGTCTGTTTTACTTTTTGGACTTTTACTTCCTTGAGAACAGAAACTATGTCTTCTCTTCTTTATATTCCCAGCATCTCTCACAGGTTCTAGTTCATGATAGATACTCTCAACATTGCTGAAGTTGTATTGGATTTTGTTGAGTATCTATTGAGTCTTCGAAACAGCTCTATTATGCTCACATTTTATTCACATAGTAATTGAGGGTTAAACTTGAGCCTTGAGTCAACAGCTTGATATGATCTCCTGCTAAGGCAAATATGATCTTAAACCTCATTAACAGAAGAATCATATGTAAAAGAGAAAATGGATGACCTAATCTACTGTAGCTAATCAGGCCAAATACAGAGAAAAACACTTCTAAATCTACCTGAAGGTAGAAGTAGTCAAACTGGATGAAGCCTGAGAGCAAGATGAGAATAGATGGTACTCAAAGACAGCATTGTCTCAGTGGAGACCAAAGAGATGAGGATTCATAATGACTCAGGGGAGCTTTAGCTGTTTTCAAACACCTTAGTGCGTTCAGTTTTTCTAATTGAACACCAGGAGATGAACTTCAGCTGATGGGTAGTTGTCACTGGGAGAAGGATTAGTGTTCTATAAAATAAAAGAATATTATTTTTTTCGTTCAGCTATCTAAATGCTATCTATGCTTCAGATAATAGTGAGCTCCCTGTCTCTAGAAGAATGCAAGCAATGATTGAATACCATGAGTTAGGAAAGTTTTAGAGGGTATTTGAGTGCCAACAAGTGAAAAGACAGGGGTAAATTAGTAGCATCTATATGCAGGTCCTTCAGCCAATCTAAAGACATCCCTGGCCCACCAAAAAATAAGCAAATAATAAAGACAAAGTAGGACTTCCCTGGTGGCTCAGATGGTAAAGCATCTGTCTACAATGCAGGAGACCCGGGTTCAATTCCTGGGTCGGGAAGATCCCCTGGAGAAGGAAATGGCACCCCACTCCAGTACTATTGCCTGGGAAATCCCATGGAAGGAGGAGCCTGGTAGGCTACAGTCCATGGGGTTGCAAAGAGTCGGACACTTCACTTCAGTTCAAAGGCAAAATAATAAGTTTTCACAAAGCTGAATTAGTTCAATTTAAACAATAACTCAATTATAAAATTATGCCTTTTGGTGTTGAAGTTTCATTGTTTTTCTATAAAATGAGGATGATAGATGGTTTTTACAGTGCCTGACTTGGCACACACACAAAAAAAAATAGCAAGTTAAGAAATCTGTGGTGGTGCCAAAATACTTTTTGAAATTATAGTGAACCATGGAAATTCAAAAGTCTATCAGCGAATGGACCAGACAACCTCTGAGGGCTCTTCCACCTCCAGGAACAAATGGCTCCACCTCTCACAGACTTGAACCCTGAGTGTCACCATCTAGGTCCAATACAAACTCACTGGCTTTGGAGTCAGACATGCTGGGCTTCACACCAAGGTTTAGCTACTCACTAGTCAAGGAACTTTGAGCAAGTTGCTTAATATCTTTGAATCTCAGTTTGCTCATCTATTGATACAAATAAGGATTAAAAATAATGTCCTTCACTGTAGGATTTTGGGTGTTGGGGTCCAAAACCACACATAGGCTTGTGTGGCATATAACACAAATGGCCACAATTCTTTTCACTTCTTCAGCTAAGAGGCAGAACTTACTTTTCCATCCTTTGTATTTGTATTGGCCTTGTGTTACTTGCTTCCCTGGTGGCTCAGAGGATAAAGCGTCTGCCTGCAATGCGGGAGACCCGGGTTCGATTCCTGGGTTGGGAAGTTCCCCTGGAGAAGGAAATGGCAATCCAATCCAGCACTCTTGCCTGGAAAATCCCATGGATGGAGGAACCTGATAGGCTACAGTCCATGGGGTCGCAAAGAGTCGGACACGACTGAGCGACTTTACTTACTTACTTACTTGTGTTACTTTGGCCAAAAGACTGTAGCAGAAGCAATAGTCTAAGCTGGGGTTGCAAGTGTCTGCTCATGTCTGCTTTTGGTCTTGGAACATTCACCCTGTGCCATGTGAATAAGCCAGGCTGGCCTGTTAGTTAATGAGGTCCAGTCACTCTCACTTCTCTAGTTGTCAATCAGCCAACAGCCAGAGAAGGCTATTGAGAGAGGCCATTCAAGACCAGCCTGCCCTCTATCTGACCACAGATGCAGGAGTAAACCCAGTTGACACCAGCCAAGCCTGACCCAGATCTTCAAAACACCCAACAGACCCCTTGACTCATGAGGAATAATAAATGATAGTTCTTGGAAGCCACACTGTTTCAGAGGGGTTGTTATTCAGCAAAAGCTAACTGAAAAACCAGAGTTAATATTTTCTAGTTAAGTGACCTTGAGCAAGCTATTTTCAGTGTTTCAGTTTTAATACTCTTATCTGTAAAACAGATGAACAAAACCTACTTCATAAGTTTATTGTGCAACTTAAGTGATATTATATAATTAAAATATTTGTTCCTGGTACATGTTAAATATTCCATTCATTATAGATTAAGACTAGTGGTAGTAGAAGTAGCAATATGCTTCCTACTACCCTACCCTCCACATAGATTCCAGTCCCAAGAACCTCCAAACAGAGGTTATTTGTTTGAAATAACTGTTCATCCTATGACTAATAAGATTTCTTATGCAAAATGAACTTAGTTGGGCTTTGACTGATTTTATATTCCTGACTCACCCTCTGAACTACTGTTATGCAAAGTAGGTGCTAGGGTGTTAATTGCTCAGTTGTGTCCATATCTTTGTGACCCCATGGATTGTAGCCTGCCATGCTCCTCTGTCCATGGAATTCTCCAGACTAGAATACTGGAATGGGTAACCATTCCCTTCTCCAGGGGATCTTCCAGGCCCAGGGATTGAACACAGATCTCCTGCACTGCAGGCAGATTCTTGACTGTCTGAGCCACCAGAGAAGCCCAAAATGTAGAATTTTCATCAAACTGTTCAGAGTTGACAGCATCACTGTTCCCAGAGTCAAACAACCCATTAGGGCAAGAAGGGTAGGAATGAGTACAGCTAACTCATTTTGCAGGGTTACAGGGCACCATGCATTCTCCCAAGGGAAAATATTGTTACAAATAATATTCACACCAAGCATTTTCATTTGCATATATATTGATGAGTAAACCAAGTCCAATATGGTTCAGCGACTCTCCTATGATCACGTTACCAATGATAGATAGAGCCAAGGTGCCACCAGGTCAGATGCACCCCAGACCTGTTGATCTTTGTTCTGAGGATTTGCTCTGCTTTGAGATCATCTAAGAAACCTCTCACAGAGGTCCCCCTCTTCACCCTCACATCTACTGCCTTCTTAGTGGGTCATACCCAAGTCAAGCCTTCTGTCTCTCACCTGTTCACTTCAGTAGGCTTTGTCTCACTGCCTCTAGTCTCAGCCTCTGACAACAGCCACCAGTCCCTGCCAAAACCAACCCCCATGACACGCAGATCTGATTACAGTAAAGTTCTGCCTTTCAGAATTGGAATTCCCTAACTTTCCTTCACCTACATGATAACATCAAAACTCTTGTCTCAGAGAAGCAGAGTTGTATCTACCTCATCAACCACAGAGTCCAACTTTCCTCCCTCCAGGCCACCCTAACATTCTCCCAGTTCCCACGGCCCGCCATGCTTTTCCTTGCTGCCACTTCACTGTGCATCCTGTCGTTCTCTTCTGAGCTCTCCCCAAGGGCTTGAGTTCCTGACAAACTCCAACTTGATCTTCAAGTCTTCCTTCAAAAGCCAAATCCTTTGTAAAATCTTCCCTGAAGCCTCCACAGATTTAGATCATCTTCTCCCATCATCCCTCCTCTCACCCAGTTAAAGCAAAACTTAGACTATATTTTTTGCCTGTGTGTCTTCCCTATTAGAATCACAAACCAGGCATCAACCACAATTAGTGAGATTTTGTGTTTGTACTGTGCTAATAAAAAGGGTTATTACAGTGGCCTCCGCTGTTTAGTTTAGTGGGCAAGAGATGAAGGCAGAAACCAAGTTAGACATTGCTAATCAGTTATCAGACTTTGAACTTGTCAGCTTCTTAGAACTATGGGATAATGGGTCTCTAATAAATACCTCATTTTTAGATACAGTGAAGAACTGCTCAAAGCAAGCAGCTATATCCTGAACTCAGGAAACACTGGGCTACGAAATAAGAGAGATGAAATGGGAAACCTTAAGGAATAAGCAGCAAAACCTGCAGGAAGACTTAGAAAAATCATTTACTTCAATTTTCAGGGGTGCCAAGGACAGAATGCATTTTCCTTGTGAGTAAGGAAGAGGAAATTTTGTGAAAAACAAGATCTTTCCAGAGCAGGTGTTAAAGAAATTAAATCTCACAGAGGATGGACCAATGCCAGAATTATGATCCACATGATAAACAAGGAAAAGGTATTCGGCTGGGCCAAGAGCAGAAAAGGATTGGAAAGAGACAAAGTGACATAGAGAAAGCAAAGGGGGCCTCCAGGGTGCAGCCATGCTGTCTGTGAGCAACAGGTTTATCCTCTCAGGTCTCAGGCAGGTTTCCAGAGAACACCTAAATGCTAGAGATATGGACTGTTTTTAAGTCATTCTGTAAAGAAATAGTAGCATCATTTGGTTGTCTAAATCACAGAACCATAAAGACAATTTAATTACTACCCTTCAAGCATAAAGATGAGAGCATTCTCAAGTGCATTAAAAACTTAGAAACACAAAACCTATGAGCTTTTGGTGAAAAAGGTGCCCGATAATGAAATATTGGAAATCAATGATGCCTCAAAATTAAAGAATTTTGCAAACACAAAGCCATGGTGAAAAGGCTAGTAGTAAGTGCTAAATGGATTTGAGTACTGAATTAAGATTAGATGACTGGGAATTATGTTTACAAATTAGATGTTAATATTAGGAATTACAACAATGTAAAATAATTTCACTAAGAAAAAATGGAAGGCATGAGGAAGGGCTGTGAAACACAGATGACCCACAAGTCTTACATTTCAAAAAGGCCCTTATAGATAAGGCCCAATTTGGAGCATCTAATTTAAAAGCAATTTTTCCTCATTCCATTAATGTATTTCATAATGTTTTTCTTAAGTTTGGAAGGATTTTTTAAATAATAAATATCCTATTAAGTAACAGTCTGAGGTTTAGCAATACCTTGTTCTTTTCTTCCATTAGATTTAAGAAAAAATAAACATACTCTCTATTAAAAATGATGTGCATTTTAATGACCACACTTTTGTATAATTACTTCTGCCACATCCCTTTGTTCCCAAAAAGAAATGTAGAAAATAATATTAAATACACTTTCAAACTTACAATGATAATATGCAGGTGGAGAAATTAGTGGAAAAATTTACTTTCTTCTATGAACTTTTCAATACTGCTTGATTTTTGTGTTACGTACCATATTTGCAAATATAAGAAAGAAATTATTCTTTAAAATAAACACACAAGGACTAAAACTGATTTCAGTTCTCATGCCACTCTGTTGGTTGATAATAATTGCCTGGAGCACCATGTTAAGAAGGATTTTTGAGCTGCATTAAAAATCAGCAGAAAACAATACTCTGATTAATCAGTGAATCTGCCATGGATGGCTCTCAAGAAGTAGTGATGCCACACAGAATATGTAGTCAGCATTTCAAAAGACTAATAAAAATGAGAGTAGTGTTTTGTGTATAACAACTGAAGTCAAATAAGGACAGACACACCATTCACTCAGTAAAGTGGACTAAGCAAAGACCTGCTGCTGCTAAGTCACTTCAGTCATGTCCGACTCTGCGCAACCGCATAAAGACAGCAGCCCACCAGGCTCCTCTGTCCCTGGGATTCTCCAGGCAAGAACACTGGAATGGTTGCCATTACCTTCTCCAATGCATGAAAGTGAAAAGTGAAAATTGAAAGTGAAGTCGCTCAGTCGTGTCTGACTCTTAGTGACCCCGTGGCCTCCAGCCCACCAGGCTCCTCCGTCCATAGGATTTTCCAGGCAAGAGTACTGGAGTGGGGTGCCATTGGCTTCTCCGAAGCAAAGACCTACACATGCTAAATAGCTTACACACAGTAGAAAGTGCAGTTTATAGGCAAACATAAAAAATGGGCAAATGGTAATGGACAATTTATTTTACTAGTCTCTCTAGTTAGTGCATATTTGAAATCTCCAATAATATTTAAATATTTAAAATATTTAAAAAACAAAAAATAGAATAGAATTAATATAGAAGCCTCTGCCATTAAACTCGGAGAAGGCAATGTCACCCCACTATAGTAGTCTTGCCTGGAAAATCCTATGGACGGAGGAGCCTGATAGGCTACAGTCCATGGGGTCGCTAAGAGTCGGACACTACTGAACGACTTCACTTTCACTTTTCACTTTCATGCATTGAAGAAGGAAACGGCAACCCACTCCAGTGTTCTTGCCTGGAGAATCCCAGGGACAGAAGAGCCTGGTGGGCTGCCGTCTATGGGGTCACACAGATTTGGACAGGACTGAAGCGACTTAGCAGCAGCAGCAGCAGTCATTAAAATAACTAGTAGTCCTCTGCTGATCCATAAACTACATGAGTAAGTCCATTATTGAGAGATGTGTTTTCAATGAAATTCTAATTTGAGGTCTAATAATTAATTATCAACATTCATAATATATGTAAATTATTGTGATCAATTGAGAATTATGAATAATTACAGTGGTGAATAAATCCAGAAGAGAAAATATTAAACCTAAATCAGCATAGTAACAGATTTTTAAATTATATTTCAAAGGAGAAACAAGGAAAGAGTACACTTAAATGGTTTCAGCATTTCTTCACCTTCCAGATGCTTCCTGAACCCTGTGTATGTCAGGTTCTGTGCTGGTTGCTGGGGTTAGAAAGATGAATGCAGCACCGTTGTCATTAGGAAGGGAAACATAAGGCAGAAGAGGGCAAGACTGTCACTTAGGTGAAGGGAACCAGGAGAGGGTGGGCACGTGGGAGCTGCTGGCAGGTGGAAGTTTGAAAAATTAGAGTGAAAGCAGCAAGTGCTGCTGGCAGATCAGCAGGCGTTTCATTGGGACAGTAAGCAAAATTCTTTGTTCTCCAGTAATCTTGGACTGATTACTTGCAAAGGAATATGATTAAGTTTGCCAGGTGGCACTAGTGATAAAGAACACGCTTGCCAATGCAGGAGACACAAGAGACATGGGTTCAATTCCCTGGGTCAGGAAGATCCCCTGGAGGAGGAAATGGCAAGCCACCCCAGTATTCTTGCCTGGAAAAACCCATGGACAGAGGAGCCAGGTGGGCTACAGTCCATGGGGTCACAAAGAGTTGGACATGACTGAAGCGACTTAACACAACACACACTTGATTTAGTTACATGTTTCCTATGCACACTCTGCGGAGTAATGGACACAGTAGCAGGGGGAAGAGTTGGGGGCCAGGGGGATCTGTAAACTCGCTTAAATATCCACATCTAGGAGATCAAATGCACAAGAAAGAACCTGGGGGATTTCCGGCAGGAAAACTGGGGCCAGAGAGGAGAGCTGGTGCAGTGGACAACACCAGCTGTAAGTACACTCCTCTGAATTTGCTTGGACAGAATTTGCTGGGACCCAGGATGAAAGGAGGCTAGAGGTCCGCCTAGCAATACTATGTTTATGCAATGGTCCCAAGGATGTGCAGGGAATAATATAGGGGAATAAACACCCTTTCTGAAGTGAAGGTGCCTGAGAACAAGAGCGGCACCAGTAATGGTGAGCCCCAGCTTGGGGACGGGCCTGCCGAGGCTGAGCCCAGCCATGTGATACCCAGGTTCTGCAGACTGTGTGCTGATGTGGGACACAGGCCTGGTGGGCCCCAGATTCCCCAGCTCCCCCACTAATCACAGCTCTCCTCAGCTTCTGCATTGTTTTCACAGCTGTTCGGCTGCTCCTGCTCAGTCAGGGGACAGACAGGCTGACTCCAAATCACAGAGCAGAGAATACTACTCGCGCCAAAGAGAGGGTGTTCATAACATGATTTTTATTGGTGGAGGTGGGGCGAGGGGGTAGCAGGGAGATGGAAACGATGCAAACTCTTAACCCTTTTAATGACTGATCAAACAAGAATTTTTGTTCTGAGAGAGACAAGACTGTACTCAGAATTAAAATCATTTGGCAATTCCAAAATGTGTGAAGGACTGGCTTTTTCAACTTGAGATCATATTTGCCCATAAAAATAACATTAGAAATAGGAAAATTTTGTCTAGACCAGATCACAAAATCCCATCTAATCCTCAACATATTCAGTTATACTCACCAGCGTGATCAGAGAGCAGAGAGAAGGCAGAAACTTAATTATCTAAATAAAAACTGTAGCTTACATTCATGGATTGCTCACTATGGACTCCAAACAATGTGTATATAATTTCACAACACCCTACTCTGAATCTATGAAGTAGGTAAATTGTCTTACTTTACAGATGAGAAAACTGAGGCATGAAGCAGTTAGTAACTTGCCCAAAGTTGTAGAAATGTTAAGAGATATGGCCATGATTATAAAAGAGACATTTGACTCTCAAATCAAGGTTTTTAATTACCATGTTACATCTCTGCTTTCAATACCTCTATGTTAGTTTCCTGTGACTGCTGTAATAAGTTACCTCAAAACACAGTAGTTTACAAAAATGTAGGGACTTCCTGGTAATCCAGTCGCTAAAACTTCAAGTTCCAAATGCAGGGGGCCCAGGTTCGATCCCTGGCCAAAGAACTAGATTCCACATGCAGCAGCCAAGAGTTCACATGCTGCAACTAAAATGATTCCACATACCACACCCAACTGACAGACCCCACATGCTGCAACTAAGACCTGGGGCAGCCAAATAAAAAAAAAAGTTTTTATAAAGAAACCACAAAGTTAGTTACAGCCTATAGGTCATAAGTCTGAATCAAATTTCAATAAGCTAAAATTGAGTTGTGATAGGCCTGCATTTCTTCCGGAGGCTGGCTCTGAGGGAGAATCCATTTTCTTGCCTTTTGCAGATTCTAAAGGCTGCTGACAACATTCCTTGGCTTGTGGCCCCTTCCTCCATCTTCAAAGCCAGTAGCACAACATGTTCTCACTCCTTCTGCTTCCATCCTTACATGTTTATTCTCTTATAAGGATCCCTATGGCTGCATTCAAGGCCCACCCAGATAATCCAGGACAACCTATCAATTTCAAGCTCCTTAATTTAATCACATGCCTCTGTCCCTCTGGCCATGTAAGGTAATATATTCACAGGTTCTAGGAATTAAGAAGTCCATATCTTTGGGGTCCATCCCTCCATCTCCCACAATACCTAATAACATATGCATATTTTACTCAGTATTTCCATCGTGGTGTGTCATATGTATTTGTTTATGTTCTGCTTCATTACAAGTTTTTTGAGGACAGGGACTATCTGTTTACTCGTCTTTAAATCATTTCAGTAAAAAACACTAAGTAGGCTCTCATAAATGTTTGTTGTGACTGATGAATAAAGAAAAAATACTATGAAGAGATTTAAACATGATAACAATTTGAGTTCATTTTTTTGAATAACAACATGTCTTTTATAAGAAAAAATGGTGAGCAGAACCAAATACATGCTGACTTTCAGTAATGACCATAAAGTGGACTGAGTTCTTTGTCCTTACACATCATGCCATCTGGGGCCTCCTTCCTTTGTTTGCTCTATTTCCCAACCTTGAATGTCCTTCTTACCTTTCTTTTCCTGGTTCCTTCCTACTCATCCTTTAAGACTTAGGTCATGGGTCCCTTTTTCCAGGAAGCCTTACTGATGCATGCATGCACGCGCGCACACACACACACACACACACACACTGGTATGCTGGAAGTTTCTGAAACAGCTCACTAGAGTTGATTGTGCATATTTTTCTCAACTTCTTAGCATGTTACCATGTTGATAGCCATGGCAGGAGTAATTACACCATGGAAACTGGCCAATGCTATAGATCATAGCTTTTTTTTCAGAGAGCTATTATTCAATATGTATACCTCTGCATGCATACATTCCCCACGAGCTCAGTCCTCCTTTCTGATTGTGTACCCATTGCATCCCCTTCTTATCTCTACCATAATATTTTCCATTTTTTTATGATATTCTGTTGATATGTTTATTGCTTTTCAAGTACCATCTGTTCAGTTCAGTTCAGTTCAGTTCAGTTGCTCAGTAATGTCCAACTCTTTGTGACCCCATGAACCACAGCACACCAGGCTTCCCTGTCCATCATCAACTCCCGGAGTCCACCCAAACCCATGTCCATCAAGTCAGTGATGCCATCCAACCATCTCATCTTCTGTCGTCCCCTTCTCCTCCTGCCCTCAATCTTTCCCAGCATCAGGGTCTTTTCAAATGAGTCAGCTCTTCACATCAAGTGGCCAAAGCATTGGAGTTTCAGCTTCAACATCAGTCTTTCCAATGAACACCCAGGACTGATCTCCTTTAGGATGGACTAGTTGGATCTCCTTGCAGTCCAAGGGACTCTCAAGAGTCTTCTCCAGCACCACAGTTCAAAATCATCAATTTTTTGACACTCAGCTTTCTTTATAGTACAACTCTCACATCCATACATGACCACTGGAAAAACCATAGCCTTGACTAGATGGACCTTTGTTGGCAAAGTAATGTCTCTGCTTTTTAATATGCTGTCTAGGTTTATGTTAATGGAGAGGGGCAGTGGGGGAAAGGATCTGGTGATCCCTTAAAGTTACTAGTCATTTGATCATAGATTAGTCCTTCCCATAATTCAACCTGGTTCAGCAATTTTTGGACTGATCCTCTGATTCACTCCAGGCAAACATTCATTCCCACAGAGGAATTAACAGCCCCCATCCCTGCATCATCCATGAAGCAGCTCCAGGAAGAGGACGACAAAGGATTGAAGTGTGATGTGCTCAGCCCCAACCATTTGTCCTCATGCTCTTGTGTTTCTTCTTTCTCCTCCATGTCTTATGGACTGGCTATCATGGGAGAGGGTAAGTGGAGGAAGCTGTCTTTTACCCAGGAGAATGTAAGGGGCACACTTAAGAGTGCCAGTGACCTTTCCGCTATCTCTCTCATTACCAATCTACTCATGGTCTATGTGTTCATCTGAGATATGCCCATCTGTGTGGGCACTGAGTCATGGACATACCTCTAGGCAGGAGACCCAAAAGACATTTGAGAACATCTTCAATCTGACTCCAGCCCCCTTTCCTCAATATCCACAAGAGATATAGCAAACTTGCAGATCACCAATCTCCTTACCCACCTCATCCCAAACTCAGAGTCTGTGGAAGCAAATGGGATTTTCCACTGCTCCCTGAGACCCCACACTAGTAGGTGGGATGACCTCTGTCTCTTTCCAACATCAACACCACTTGTATCTCCAAACTCCAAGATCTTGGGTGTGTGTCTTAAACCTAGCAAACATCCATCTTGAGAATGAGCTACCAGTTTTCCCTTCTTGAATAAAACCCAAGAATTCAATTAGAATGGGGAATGGAGGCTAACTTTCTATAAAATACTCTCCATTAAACCCTTTCTGCAAAGCCACTTCTACACACACACATGCACACACACACACAAAGCTCTCTTTGCTTAGACAAGTGGGGGCGGGGTTGTCATATATTTCCTTCTGGAGTGCCATGCTGTGTAAAACCAATGTGTGGCCATCACTGAGCAGTGGAACAGATGGGTTCTTTGACTTTAGAAGGGAAGGTAACGGCATCTTTTTCTCCCAGCTGTGCGCTGCCTCCGTGTTATTTTACTTTCCTATGCTACATATCTGTTTGCACCAAGCACCATGATAAGCATTTTATAGGAGTCATGTCACAGCAATAATTAACTCTTTTTTACAAACGGTGACATTGAGTTTCATAAAAGTTAAATTATTTCCTCAAATCACTCAGCTAATAACATCCAAAATAAAATTCAAACTTAGGTTGGTTTAACTCAAAACCTTGTGTTCCTGACTGCTTATTTTTGCCCCATCTCAAATCTGCCCTCATCTGTGGACCTACCTTTGCCTTCCCATAAGTACATTTCCTTCAGGTTATATTATTAAGGATCTTTTAAAATATATGTTACTGCTTGGAAGGCAAGCTCACTGACCATTTTTATTATAAGGGAATGTATTGTTCATCATTGCCAAGGAACAGGTAAAAGTTCACCAAAACAGCCTAAAGGGGAAGTTTTCAGTTTTAAGGCATTTTACTAGGCTCTTGGTCTATTAAAGTAAGAAGAATGGCTGGCCCATGAAGATTCTCCTAACTCTGGCTCTAGGAAAGGTTATTGATTCTAGGATGCTAGGAATTAAGTGACTCACACTGACCCTCCAGAAGGTTCTCGGCCCCCATGGAACAAAGAAAGACATATTTGCAAAACCTTCTGCTCATCATATCAATGGGGGGCCCTGGGGTTTACCAAATGTTTGACTTGGACCCCTGGTCCCATAGCTTCCAATTTCCCCTATCCACTATCTCACTAGCCCTTACTGAAGGTCACACCACTATTAAGGCCTTCTCCCCAGGCCTAATGATCTGGGTTGGACATTTCCAGAATCCTTTTTCCACTCAAGCATCAGATTGAAGCAGTCATTTTCAGGTTCCTTCCACTCAGCCCCATCCTGACCCTGAGATGCCTGTGGAGGTAGAACCCTACTTCTCCAGTGAGAGGAGGCCTCAGACTATCAAACCTCACTACCAATAGTAAAGAGCAATTCCCAAAGGGAAAAAAAAAAATACGCAAGACCTTGTGACCTCTTTCTCCCCTTCCATGCATAAGAAGTTCCAACCACAAAAGTTTTGAGTAAAATCTCCAAAAATATATCAGTGGAAAGCAAAAATCATCATTTCAACCAGTTTCTTGTTTTGAATAAATCATCTGCTCCCAGCCACTAGTGCCAGGGCTACTTCGTCTATTCGGTACTGGGAGCTCAGGATTTTTAGACCTGCATGCAGATAAAATAATACAGGATCCAAAACAAAGAACAAAAACTGCAAATCAAAATAATGTTGAACTAAGTAGCTATATAAATGTAACATCTTTTCAGCCACTAGATTACAATTATACTCTTATAGTTATTCTTAATTATAGGAAACAAGGAATGTGACTGCATTTTAATATGTTTGCAATGATCTTGGATAAGACCTCCCAAAGAAAGAGAATAGTAGAGCATCTCTGCCTAGTTCCATGGCTCATGGTGTGTCCTTGACTAAAATTGGAGCTCATCTCCTCTTAAAGACTGGGGAAGGGAAGGAGAGGATGGAACAATCCTTCAGTACTACTAGAGGGCACAGGTGGGGCACTACTCCCATCACTCATGCAGACTGCTTTCCATTCCTTTCCCTGCAGACACAGGGATGGCACATGCAATCAGACATCACAGGATGAGACAGCCCTGGATAACCCCTCAAGAGACGAACATATTCCAGCTTATTTCTCTTGTGTGATTTCCAGTCTCTTTGAGCAGAACTGCCCTACACTCTGCACTGTGGGCTGATCTTTTTGTTTCCATCTCCCCTAGTCTCTGTCTGGGTTCCCCTTTCCCCGGCAAGAATTCCAAGTGATTACAATCTTCATTGATTTCCAATGAGTAATTTCTTAGGCATCTCCAGAAAGATGCCTAGGAAACTTAGGCATCTCCAGAAAGATGGACACCCATCTCCAGGAACTAACTGATGGACACCCATCTCCAGGACTGAGACCACACCATATACATATAATAGTCACACACACACATAATGTAATACTATGTGCCAAGCACTGTTCTAAACATGTTCAAGTTTATCAGTAACTCTATTATTATGCTTATTTTTCAGGAGAGAAACCTGCATCACAGAGAGCAAATACCCTGCCCAAGTTCCCACAGGCAAAAGTGACAGAAGTCTTAATCACTGCACTGTCCCACGAGTCCACCCAGGTTGGAGGAACCTAAGACCAGTGACAACTGGACCAGCTGCCTAGGAACAAACACTTGTCTGAGAATGGAAGATGAAACCAGACCCCACAGAACCACACAGCCTCGGATAACTCCTTGAGAGAGAAACCTATTCCCTCTTATTTCAATTATGTGATTTCCAGTCTCTTTGAGCAGCTCAGCTTGTTCTCTAGCTGCTTTGTCTCAGCACCTTCCAAATAAAGCAGGTGGAGTCATTTTGGATGCTTAATCACACATGGCTGTGTTTGGCTCACCAATTATAGTTTTGGGTAAGTCTCATCTCCCCAGCGAGATTTGAAGAGAAGTCCTTGAAGGCATGGCATCGATCCTATTGTAGTCAGAGAACACACCTGTGGTTTCTCATTTCATAGGCTTAAATTTCTACTCTCCATGTTCCAGGTGGGTCATCATGGACAAAATTCATTTCCCCAGGTTTCAATCTGGGGTTCAATCTTCAACTGCAAAATTGGGGTAATAAAGGTATCGAACTATAAGGCTGCCCAAAACATTACAAAAGAATACTTCATGAAAGAGTCTTAGCCCTTTGACTGACAAATAATAACTATTCATAACTATTAGCAAAAACTAAACAGCTGTAAAAAGTGTGCGAAAATCTACCTGGTACTTTGCATATATTATCTCATTTAATCCCCCAAGCAGTGCTTCAAGGGAGACAAAAGTATTAAAATGTTACAGGAAAGTAAGTTCAGATTTAGAGAAGCTTAGAAAATTACCTAACCATATACCTTATAAAACATGGACCTGGATTTGCAGCTCAGCCGAGGTTAAAGCATCTGCCTGCAGACCTGGATTCGATCCCTGGGCCGGGAAGATCCCCTTGAGAAGGAAATGGCAACCCACTCCAGTATTCTTGCCTGGAGAATCCCATGGACGGAGGAGCCTGGAGGGCTACAGTCCACGGGGTCGCAAAGAGTCGGACTCGACTGAGCGACTTCACTTCACTTTCTTTAGAAAGAATGTAACTTATCAGTCAGAGAGCCAGCAAAGGCATGGCACAAGTGACATCATTCATTTGGTGTTTATTGACTGAATAAATGACTCCTGATAAAAGTTGGATTTAAACAGAGTTAGTGTTATTCCTACATTTTATTTCTCAGATTCAAGAATTTTATTTTAAAATCTAAGTCCATGACCAGAGGTTTCATGTTAATTAACTAAAATTTATGATAAGAATAAATAATAAAAAGCTCTCTATGTACAAAAAAAAGTTGAACTAAGTAAGAGTCAGGAGGAGATTTCACATCGACCTTACTTGAGCCAGGGGGATTGGGGAGGGGAGAAAATATACGTGCAAGTGATATCACATTATTTCCAGACCTATAATTCATGGAACACATTGTATTTACAATATTTGTTTGAAAGAAGCCATAGTAAGTTATACCCTAGGGACTAGTCACTGCAACTAAACCCATCAAACACAACCAGGGCAAGGAGTTGGAGGCTCCTGATATAATCTGTATATTTATAAGAGGCTTTGCTTCAAAAAGGTAGCTCCAACCCCGGATCCCAAGACCTTTATTTGAACTCTTGGCGGAGGCATAATTGACAGAGAGAATTAAAGGGGATATGAAGACCTGGGACTGAACTTTTTCAATAGTCTCAGCTCAGCTCACATTGCTCACAATATTAGAGGCTGCCGAGATGATATTAAATGATGCCGCACTGACAGAGATTAACAGAGTATGCAATTAGATTTAAACGCTGTAATTGGAACATGCTGTTAAGTGCCTACCATCAGTCGTGGGTCTCCCCTTATGGCAAGCGAGTCTCTCCTTGGGTTGCTCTGTAAATTTAACACTGTCCTCACCAGCTACAAATCCTCTGCCACTTATGCAGAGAATGAATGGGACTGACATTATGATGAAATTGTCGTCTATTATGCTGCACACCTCTGTGCTACTTTTCAGTTTTGAAGTGCTTTCAAATCCAATTAGATTTGTTAAGCTTTAGAGCAGCCTATGAGGATAGGAGGGCTTCCTTGGTGGCTCAGATAGTAAAGAATCTGCCTGCAATGCAGGAGACCTGGATTCTATCCTTGGGTCAGGAAGATCCCCCAGAGAAGGGAATGGTTACCCACTCCAGTATTCTTGCTGGAGAATTCCATGGACAGAGGAGTCGAGTGGGCCACAGTCTATGGGGTCACAAAGAGTCAGACATAACTGGGTGACTAACACACACACACACAAACACACATATCAGGATAGGAGGACAGATGTCACAGGGATGTGGTCAATGATTGTTACTGCTATAAAGAACTGCCCAGGGTCTACTAAGCTACTCTGTGGATAAATCATGAATCTAAACTAGATCTTTTGACTCCAAGTTCTGCGTGCATTCCATGATGGCATTTTTCCTCCATAGGTTGTGATTTGAAATTCATTTTGCCTCCAGCAGTCATGTGTGGATGTGAGAGTTGAACCATAAGAAAGACTGAGTACCAGTGAATCAATGCTTTCAAATTGTGGTGCTGGAGAAGACTCTTGAGAGTCCCTTGGACAGTGAGGAGATCAAACCAATCAATCCTAAAGGAAATCAACCCTGAATATTCATTGGAAGGATTGATGTTGAAGCTCCAGCATTTTGGCTCTCTGATGCGAAGAGCCAACTCACTGGAAAAGACCCTGATGCTGGAAAAGATTGAAGGCAAAAGAAGGGGGTGGGTAGCAGAGGATGAGATGATTAGACAGTATCACTGATTCAATGGACAAGAATTTGAGCAAACTCCAGGAGGTAGTGGAGGACAGAAGAGCCTGGTGTGCTGCAGTCCATGGGGTTGCAAAGAGTCAGACACAATTTAACAACTGAACAATAACAGGAGATGGAGGACCTCAGGCCCCCAGTAGGACAGGTTACCACATTCTGATATCTGTTACCCTCAGGAAATGGCAACCCACTCCAATGTTCTGGCCTGGAGAATCCCAAGGACGGCGGATCGGGGTGGGCTGCCATCTGTGGGGTCACACAGAGTCGAACATGACTGAAGCGACTTAGCAGCAGCAGCAGGAGCACACCCATAAGCTTCCAGGGAAAAATATGACCTCTATTAACCACTGACAATACCACAGAATGAGGTGTGTCAAGATATCAATAAGCACCATATAAAAAAGAAAAAAAGGGGATTTTAAAATTTCATTGAGTATTTCTGTATGATTCAGTTTGCCCACCTACAAAATATGGAAATAAAAATGACACTTTACATTTGCCAAGCTAATCACTATATGCCAGGCTTTTAAAAGATGCTCTATATGCACTAACTTTTGGATTCTAAAAGTTGGTTTTCAAACTCTTCATGTAGCAACAGGATTCACCAATGATACTATAAAGATTATTGAAAAGTCAGGAGATTCATTGGATGGGTCTCTGAGTCTGGCTCTCCCAACTTCATTCAGAAAAAGAAACTGAAAATGTGTGACTTGTTTATTAATCTATCTTGTAGGCATTTGGTTTCTTAAAATAATTTTAATATATTTTTTAAATTTTATAAATATTAATTTATATGTTTTTATATTAGACATGATTCAAAATTCAAATAGTAAAAAATTGTGTCAAGTAAAAAGTCTTTCTCCTGTTCAAATCGTACAGCTACCCAATTGACCTCTCTTCAAATGAAAAAGCCAAACAAGAACAGAAAAATTTATCACTATCATTAAGTCATCTGTGTCCTTTCAGACATATTTCAATTAATATAGGAGCAAATATGAATATTTATTCTTTTTTACCATTACTCCCATGCCATACACACTGTTATACATCTTGATTTTCACTCAATGTAATTTGGAGATCTTTCCATTTCAGTTCTTTAAAAGCTTCAGCTGTATAATTCCATTTAACCAGTCTTCTGTTGATGAATATTTGGGAGATTTCCAATTATTTGCCATGAAGAATAATACTGCTTATGTCAATTTTCACATAGGAAAACATATACATAGTATAATTTTCTGGAAGTGGGATTGTAGGGTCAAAGAATAGATGTGCTTGTAATTTTGTTTGATATTAATATAAACTATACCAATTTACTTCCTTCCAGCAGCATATAAAGTGTTTCCACACAGTCTTGGCAACATAAGAAAGAAAGAAAGTGAAGTCGCTCAGTCGTGTCTGACTCTTTGCGACCCCATGGACTGTAGCCTACCAAGCTCCTCTGTCCATGGAATTTTCCAGGCAATAATACTGGAGTGGATTGCCATTTCCTTCTCCAGCGGATCTTCCCGACCCAGGGATTGAACCCAGGTCTCCCACATTGTAGACAGACGCTTTACCATCTGAGCCACCAGGGAAGTAAGCTTGGCAACATAAGGTATCATCAAGTGTTTGAATGTTTGCCAGTTTGGTAGATGAAAATGGTATAAGAGAACAATTTAAATTTTCTTATTATGCAAAAAGTCAATTGACTCTTTTAGAGTCTTTAGTTTGGGATTTGCCTTTTCTCTAATCTGTTATGCATATCCTTTGCTCGTTTTCCCAGTGGCTTGATGATCTTTTCTATATTGATTTGAAAGACCTATTTATATATTAAAGATATTAGCCATTCATCTGAAAACAGTTACAGATATTTGCCAAGGGTCATTTGTCTTTTGACTCTGCTTAGACCATTTTTGCAAACAGATTTTTTAAATACATGAAATGAGGTATTTTTTTTTCTTTCTTCTTCTGGCTTTTTCATTTTGTATAGTAATTGAAATGATTTTTCCATTTCTAGGTAATAAAATAACTCTCACGTGTTTTCATCTACTATTTTTATGATTTCATATTTTACTTTTAAATTTTTGACCCATTTGGAATTTATCTTCAAGCACAATATGAATGTGAATCCAATTATATTCCAAATGGCTACCCAGTTAACACTGTATGTGTGTGCTAAGTTGTTTCAGGTGTGTCTGACTATTTGTGACCCCACGGAATGTAGCCCGCCAGGCTCCTCTGTCCATGGGGTTTTCCAGGCCAGAATACCGGAGCGGGTTGCCATGCCCTCCTCCAGAGGATCATCCTGACGCAGGGATCGAACCCACTCTCTAGTCTCCTGCATTGGCAGGTGGGTTCTTTACCACTACTGCCACTTGGGAAGCCCTGCTGCCGCATCCACTGGCTCTCTTTTCTTCTCCACACGTACTCTCTCTCTCTCTCTCTCTCTAATTTGAGTCGCTAACTTTATTATACTCTGATTTCTATATATATTTGAAATCCATATATCTTTAGATATTGTATTATTTTCCATTGGTTCTTGTTTACTAGCCAATACCTCACTGATTTGTTAAAGATTTATGATACGCTTTAAGATTTTCTCGAACAAGCACTCCCTCATTGTTCTGTGTTTTATGACTATTCTGATTTGTTTCTCTTTCCAAAAGAACTTTTACAAATTATTTTGTTATTTTTGATAGAATTATATTCATTATAAATGAATGTACATAACCACTACAATATTGTAAAGTAACTAGCCTCCGATTAAAATAAATAAGTTTTTTGAATTAATGTACAAAATTTGCATATTTAAAGATTGACTCTCCCTATCCAAGAAGTTAGTATATGCCCTTCTATTTGTTCAGCTCTTCTTTTATGGAATTTCAGAAGCATATGTGTGTTGCGTACGTGTAGACAAGTAGACAAGTAGGTGCTTGCTTTCATACATGTATATACTGCATTACACATGTATATATAATTCGTATACACACAAAAGATATGGGATGTTGCACACTAATCAGTTGCCTTTCATTATCTCTGTAATAAAATCATAGAAATTCTATCTCATTATATCCATTAATATGGATTATTAATTAATAAGCTATTTATTAATTTATCTTTATATTCCTGGAGTAACTCTTCTTCCTCGTGGTGTAGTATTCTTTAATATGCTGCTGGGTTTTGCTAGCTAATGTTTTACTTGGAACTTTTGCATCTTCACTACAAGGATGTTTTAAAGCATGAAAACATTGACTAAGATCCTGTTCAATTCTAATATCCATTAAGTAAAACCCAAGAAACTGTATGAGAACAACCAAGTATCACACAGCCTGGTACTGGCTACAAGGGCAAACGAAATTAAAAGAATTCTTTTCCACCCTCTGTGCTTAGTAGAGTGCCCAAGCACAAAAGCAGTGCACCAACAATGTTTGTTTTAACAGTGAATAAATGAATAAATATTTATTGAACATTAGAAAGCTCATGACATGGCACAGGAAATGGGCTAGATAGAGCGTGGACTCTGGACTCAAGCAGACCTGCAATCCAATTTCAGCTCCACTGCCTCGGTAGACGAGAGATCTTAGACACAAATGACTCATTCTCCTCATCTTAAAACACAGAGAATAACATAGCATGCAGTTTGTGATAAACATTAAGTGAAATATTCTATGTAATTAGTAAGCATATCTCTTGGTGAAGAGCAGATTTTTCAAAAAATTACTTCCCCCTCCCCACTCTTTTATCTCCTTCCCTTATTAAGAACATATACTCTAACACAGGGAATAAAGCAAGACACATACCCACACCCAACCACACACATACACACCTCAGAGTGGGGGAAAAGCCTAGGGCTACAGTAGGAACATTGAGTGGTGAGACAGAAATGAGTTCTAACACAGTCATTCCCTAAATATGCACCCACGGACACATGATCCAAATCAGTAAATCTTAGTTTCCTTGTCTGTAAAATGGGAATCAATACTATTTCATACAGTTCATGTGAAGACTGAGGCAATACACTTGAAGCATCTGGTACAAATCATCAATGGTTCCCTGGTGTCCTTGCTCCTTCCCGAGAGTTGCTCACTGACAGCTGATGGACGGATTACCTACTGTCTGCCAAGAATTCTCCTCGTCAGTCAAACTCCCTTCTGCAGAGTGGGGAATTCCTGCTGGCTGATCCGGAGACGTGACACCAGGAAGCTCCATACACACCACTTTCTTCCCTGACCTCCAACTCTCCTAGCCACAGAGACCCCTCACTGTGATCCTTAATCAGATGCTGATATATATGGTTACCTGTTGGCATGTTAGGTTCTACTCACCAAATCACCCTGTCTCTTGCTGTTCTTTTCTCTCTCAAAGAAGCTCTCACTGGATTGAACCCAAGAGATTAAATGCTGTAAACCATGTGATTTTAGGAACAGTCTTGGCTGTAGTTGATGAACTTCTTTGAAAACTCCACCAAAAGATTCTACTTCACACCAAAAAAACATTTACCAGAACGTTCCCTCCCACCCTAGGGCCTTTGCCTGGCTCTTCTTTCTCCCTAGAACACTCTTCCCCACTCCCTCTCTTTGTTTTTTTGGTTTGGTTGGTTTGCTTGGTTTTTTAGTCCCACTCCTTTGATGCTGAAGAATCTCAGATCACTAACCTCTTCTTTTAGGAAGTCTTCCCTAATCCCCCAGGCTAGACAAGTATCCCTGACAATATACCATTATAGCTCTCTACTCTCTTCCTTTACTGCACTTCTCATTTATTAAAAAATAAGCATCTTTCTTACCCACTGACTATAAAATCCAAAAGGCCAGAAGCAAGTCTATTTTTGCACATGTTATTATCAATAGCACATGGTCCATAGTTGGCTTCTAATGATGTTTATTGAATTAATTAGTTAATGGATTAACCACTGCTAAGTGCTTCTCAGGGAGACTATATTTTTACATTCTATATATTATTGGATCTCTACCTCCACTCAATCTTAAAATAAGCCCCAATCTTTTGTCCCCCTTTATCAAATATCTTACCTTGATGGCAGACAGTTTATCACTAATCATGTCCTACTGATCCTCCTACTTGAAGGAATCTGTCTTTCCCTTTTCTTCCCGGCAAACAGTCCACCCCATTCCTCTTCCAACCAGTTAGGTGTGCACCCCAGACGCACACACAGATACATACAACTAAGGGATCCCTCGGCAAACAGCAAGCTAATATGTGTTTACTAGTGATTTGAGCACTGTCTACACTCTAGGGTACTGTGCATTGCTGCTGCTGCTGCTGCTGCTGCTGCTGCTAAGTCGCTTCAGTCGTGTCTGACTCTGTGCGACCCCATAGATGGCAGCCCATCAGGCTCCCCTGTCACTGGGATTCTCTAGGCAAGAGTACTGGAGTGAGTTGCCATTTCCTTCTCCAATGCATGAAAGTGAAAAGTGAAAGTAAAGTCGCTCAGTCGTGTCCGACTCTTAGCGACCCCATGGACTGCAGCCTACCAGTTTCCTCCATCCATGGGATTTTCCAGCCAAGAGTACTGGAGTGGGGTGCCATTGCCTTTAGACCCTGATAAATCTTGGAGTTCTGTGCAAGGCCAAGGCCAGATGCAGTCCTCCCCTGTGCCCTGCATTGTATCACAACAGGGGCTCATCTCCACAGCCTGCAACTCTCAGGAGAGGTTCTGAGGGGACTGAAGGAGCAAGAGAAGAGGGGAAGCCAGAGCATCCCACACCCCTTCTCTATGCTCAAGACCACATCTCTTCCACTGATACAGATCCCATCTGATAGACCAGTCATCATCAAATTCTCCCAGTGAAACCCACCCCTAGGCTCCAGAAACCCTCCCATTTCTTGGCCTCTCTAAGCTGGTAGGGTTAGGGGCTTCTTGTTGCTGCAGATCTGTGTGTTGCCTCTGTGCCTGCTGGCTCCCCATCTTTTCTATCACATGTATAGCCGGTTCCCTCAAACTTGTTTTATTTTCCCAGTTGGACTGAAACAAGTGAAGATGACAACAGAAAGCTAGGACAACTACTCCCTACATTTCCATTCTACTCTATGATTGTCATTTCCACCTTAGGATGCAGGCACCAAGTGTTACACATTCTCTGCATTATCACACCAACTCCCAAAGTACTTTCTACATATTGAAACTTCACTTAATATTTTTGAATGAATGAATGAATTGAACCTTGGGAACTGTAATATCTTAAATGTTTAAAGCCTCTATTATATCATGAAGTTGTTATACATTAATTATAACCAGTTGATAAGCACCCTCCTTAATAACAAATGAATCTGGAAGTAATATAATTAATTCAAAATTATGTAAGCAATCAAGGTGTGCTTACTCTTCCATCAATCAAGGCATAACTACTTAACCATGAGAAAGCTCAAAAGGGGTTTGTATAGCCTTTTATGGGGCTTACAAAGCGTGTAACTCAGGTTATCAGCAGAGCATTGTCAAAAGCACTAGACAATTAAGGCTGCTTAAATGTCAGGCATGAAGGAAGTCTATTTCTTCTCAGATACTGTTATAATTTTCTTAACAGAATTTCCTGAAGAGATGGCCAGATCTTGTATTTGGATGTAATTTCACACTCACATGCATTCATACCACCACCCCAATAGCAAAATAAATAAATAAATAAAACAGTTAGATGTTAGGTGGATAGATAGATATATGATAGATTGATTGACTGATTGATAGATGGGTAAATAGTATATAGATATGTACATGGAGATAAGAGGGGGCAAAGAAAGAAAGAGTAGCTTCATAGCATAGCCTATGTTCCCTTGCCAAAGCAGAGCTAGGGAAAGAGTTTTTATGTGTAAATAATTTGTTTAAGAGGTTCTTATGGGCTGGATTATGTTCCCCCATAGTCCACAAAGAGCTGGACGTAGCTTAGCAACTGAACAACAACGAAATTCTCATGTTAAAGTCCTAAACCCCAGTACCTCAGATTGTGCTACAGTTGGAGACAGGGCCATGAACGTCATGTGAAGTCATGTGAATGGGTCTTAATACATTATTGCTAGTCTCCGTAGAAGAAAATAGATTGAGATGCAGACAGCTCAGAGGAAAGAGCATGCAAAGACAGAGTGAGAAGGCAGCTATCTGCAAACTTAGAAAGGCCTCTGATGAAATCAACATGGCCAATGCCTTGATCTTGGACTCCTGGCCTCCAGACCTACAGGAAAATTAATTTCTGTTGTTTAAGCCACCCAATCTGTGGCATTTCTCACCATAATGCTATAGAACTAATACAGAGGTAATGCTAGGGAGCAGAAGTGAAGCTCAAGTATAGATGAGGGGATATGGAAAACGCAATGCATATTCCCAATTCTAGTATCCATTCTTGACTTCTATGGCTTCAGATCTCCTTGTCATCATACATTTACTCACTCAACAAACACTTATTGACAGATCAACTAACTACTATGCCTAGCCTTGCAGATTCAAGAGAATGAGCAGGTAGCCCCTGCACTCAGGGTGGGAACTTAGCTACAACATCCAGTTTATAATCCTGGAGGCTCTGCCCTCAAGGCACTTCAAGTGGCAATGTGCCTCTTACATCAAACCCCATGAAATTCATTGACTCCCAACTCTAGCACACCATACTCAGTCTGGTTGTATGATCACCCTCCCAGAATTCTCCAGTATCCGATTTTTCAGATTCCTTCCACGTTATATTTCTAGAATTATCTTTTTTTAAATTAACTTTTATTAGATATAGTTGACTTACAATGTTGTGCTAATATCTATGGTACAGAAAGGTGAATCAGTTATACATGTGTGTGTGTGTGTGTGTGTGTGTGTGTGTGTGTGTTCAGTTGCTCAGTTGTGTCTGACTCTTTGTGACCCCATGGACTGAAGCCCACCAGGCTCCACTATCAATGGAATCTCTAAGCAAGAATACTGGAGCGGGTTGCCATTTCCTACTCCAATACATATATGTAGATACACTCTTTTTAAGATTTTTTTCTCATATAGGTCATTACGGAGTATTGAGTAGAGTTCTCTGTACTATACAGTAGGTTCTTATTCGTTATCTCTTTTATATATAGCAGTGTGTATATGTCAGTCCCAATCTCCCAATTTTTCTCTCTCCTCTCTTTCTCCCTTGGTAACCATACATTTGTTTTAGGATCTTCTTGAATACTATTTAAAAATCTAAATAATGTATTATCATAAATAGTACCAATGTCACCCACACTGCTACAAATTTTTTTTTCTTTTGGCTTCACCATGAGGGATGTGGGATCTTAGTTCTTGGACCAGGGATCAAACCTGTGCACCCTGCATTGGAAAAGGAGAGTGTGAACCACTGGACCAACAAGGAGGTCCCCACACTGCTACATTTTAACAGCATCATGCAGCAACAGGAAGCCTCTTTTTCACTTCTCAGTATTGTGTCTATGTGTTAAAGATCTAACTTTCAGACCAAATCTCTAACCAGAAATAATGACTCCAACATGAGCAAGAAGGTGGATAATATAACATGAGACATTTTTGCTATTATTGACAGCAGTTGTGTGTTATATCACTTTAGGGAAAGAACGTTGGCACTAGGCATGTCAGAGTCAGAACAAAGGGTTATATATGTCCTGACTTAGCCCAGCCCTATGTTTTACAAACAAAATTCTACAAGCAGAGTAGCATTGCAGAAACAGCCTACATTCAAGGTCACCCAGATCTGGGTCCAAATAGCTACTTCGTCATTAACTCCCTGTGAGATCTCAGCCAAGTCACTTCACCTCTCTGAGCCCAGATGCTTCATCTATAAGACAGAAATAACATCTAACTCATAGACTTATCAAAGAAGGCAATGGCACCCCAGTCCAATACTTTTGCCTGGAAAATCCCGTGGGCGGAGGAGCTTGGTAAACTGCAGTCCATGGGGTCGCGAAGAGTCGGGACACGACTGAAGTGACTTAGCAGCAGCAGCAGCAGCATAGATTTACCATCGGCTTTGTGATGAGGTCTTTCCTACCTGGGTCATGGGAACTAAAATGGTAATCTCAGCTCCCCAACACTCCTTCTCTCTCCCCTGCTTGTATTTTTTTTGTCTTCAGTCCTTATCATCATCTGATACATCATAGATTTCTACAGTTGTATCCCTCTTTTCACTTAAATTTTACCAAGCAGATGTTGTGCAGCTGCTAAGTCACATCCGACTCTTTGGGACCCCACGAAATGCAGCACACCAGGATTCCCTGTCCTTCACTATCTCCCAGAGTTTGCTCAAATTCATGTCCATTGAGTTGGTGATACCATCCAACCATCTCATCCTCTGTCTCCTGGAGGAGGAAATGACAAACCACTCCAGTATCCTTGCCATGAAAACCCCATGAACAGTATGAAAATGTTACCACTACTAGAAAATAAATTCTGAAAGGACAAAGATTCCTGATTCTTTCACTTAATGTTGTACCCTCAGTACATAGTAGAAACTCATTAAGTATTTGTTGAATGAATGAGTGAATGAATCATTGAGACTGTTTATACTGTGTACCTGAAACTAACGCATTATAAATCAACTATACTCAAATAAAAATCAGAAGAAAGAAAGATGCATTAAATGTTAGTTTCATGAAGCAACGGGGCACAGTCTAGCTAAAAGAGCTGAAAGAATGATACCAGTGCCAAATAGAGACATGACCAACAAGCTGTAGCTTTTTCCCAAAGGGAAAAGATTTGGCTGTGACTTGACCACAAAGTGCTTTTTAAACAACAGCATCAATTATTCTGGGTATCTTCTCCCCAGCATCCTAAATTTCTCACAAGTACCCAGTTGGCTAGCAGGCAGCCTTTCTTAATAGAAACCTCTGACCCTTGAGGAGTCGTTTCTCTTGCTAGGAGCACTCTCAGATATACATTCTTTGCAGCAAAAGGCTCTTTCTACCACTTCTATCTTGTGTGTTAGGAAAGAGACAAAGCTTACAACTAGAGAATGTCTCAAAGAGAAATGAGGCCAGCAAAGGAGAGAAAAAGTGCAATAACATATTGGGAGTAAAGCCAAAAAATATAATGTTTCTGTTCCTGTTAATATGACCTCACTTTTAACCCTCAGGCCAATTCAGCCTGGGATGCAACATGGGGCCCACAGAGAAGGTGAGGAGAAAAAGAGATGCTTTCCAGCCCCATACACTGGCTAACTAAAGACTGGCAGTCAGTGGGGTCACAGAAGTTGTGGGCCAATGCTCCTCACAAATTAACAGCAGAAGAACAAGTGTTTCTCTGGTGACTAGATGAATCAATGAAATATGTATTTGTTCTCATTCATAAATATTTATGAAGCACCTCCATTGCACCAGGGTCTGTGGTGGGCACCAGGGTTACAAAGATGAATGAGACTCACAGAGGGGCTTGGGCTGCACCAGTGACTATCAAACATTTTTGAGTCTTGTCATCTTCCTTCAAAAGAACAAAAGCCCAATATGCAATACAGTTTCAAGCTGAGCTGCTCCAAATTGAAACAGGCTGTGTGTGGAGGGGGAGGGCAGGGCAGGGAGGATGGGCTCTTCTTCAGTGGGATATCTGAGGAAGTTCCATGGCTTCCCAGAGCATGTTTGAAAACATTGACATGGATGGCAGTTCAGGTGCCTCTGTGACAAAGATGCTAGGTTTCTGTAATTCAGAAACCAAGCTCATTATGAGAGAGTGGGGCTCTGAGGGATCCAAGACGAAGAGGCAGTTTCAGATCTCAGAGTGTCCTCCTTGGAGGATGCTTATAGGGTTCCTCGGAAGCCAAGAGTTTGTTTGCAGGCAAGAGACGATAGTTATGTACATTTGCTACTCAGCATACATCTTGTGTAGGATAAAATTGCTTCCTCTTGTACTCTTGTACTCCTGGGTACTCGCTTTCCCAGACTTATTTGCATCCAAGGCACAGGTAGGAACCAGGACCTAGGAACATGAGTACATATGTCCTCTTCCCTTTCTTTTCCTTCTTTCTGTTTCCTCCTATCCGCTTATCCTCTCCTCTCCTCTCCCCTCCACCCCCTTATTCTTTCCTCCTCTTTTCTCCCTCTCCTTAGTGGCATCTCAGTGTCTAAGGTGCAAGATCAGACCATCACATAGTTGAGCAGTGTTGGGGCTCACATAACAATTTCCTTATCCACTAGAGAAGGGATAGGCTATGCACTCCAGTATTCTTGGGCTTCCCTTGTGACTCAACTGATAAAGAATCCACCTGCAATGTGGGAGACCTGGGTTTGATCCCTGAGTTGGGAAGATCCCCTGGAGAAGGGAAAGGCTGCTCATTTCAGTATTCTGGCCTAGAGAATTCCATGGACTGTATAATCTATGGGGTCACAAAGAGTCAGACACAACTGAGTGACTTTCACTTTCACTGTCGGACTGAAACCTTCCCTTCAAACCTGCTCTGTGGAGCCCCACACTTCTGTTGGCACAGGGAAGTTGAGTGGGAGACAGGGACCCTTCTCTTTCAGAAGCTCCCCTTGAGCCATACCAGGAAACTGCTTAAAATGAGGCTGCCAATGGAAAAATGGCTAAAGAGTTTCCAACATTTTCATGTGGCAATAGTTCTGAATTCTCTCTCTTTCAATACACAGATCTAAAAAAATAAAAGGACTTCCTACCCTTGAACCTCTTTATTTATATTTTCGGACATGTCAGCCAAAGACAGTGGCTTCTTCCAGTCCAGAACTCTGGATGTTCTAGGAGTCAGATGTTCTGAGAAGACATTTTTCATTTGGGAAACTCCTTAAAAAGGAATCCAGGTGGCCTTCAGCCTGATAGCCAAGTTGTTGACAAAGCACCAGTGATTCTTATATTTCCTGGACACCAATCCATATTGCTTTAACAGGATTTCATTGCATTGAACTTGATATTCCCTCCAAAACCATCAATCTAGTCTCAGCTACTTCTGTTGGTCAGAATAAATCTTGTAGCTATACTTAGAGAGGTCCAGAGAGAGGAAAACATTCTTCTGTGTTAATTAAACAAATATTAACCAGGAAATAAGGTCCTAGTTAGAGAATTAGGAGTTAGGAAATCAGGGTTCTTATGCTAGACTTGCCAATTTCCAGTTTTGTGAACTTGGTGATCCTCCTCTGTGAAATGAGGACAATATATTTCATGGGATTTTTGTGGTGATTAAATAAGAATGAGAGCGTGAGGGGGGACATACCTCTCAAAAATGTTTAGCTACTATTGTTATTTCTTTATCTTCATTGTTATTATAGAGTCAGAAGCAAATGTGCCCAGAGACCCTGGTGAAAGCATGTGCGTGGAAATAAGGGGAGTTGTGATGATGGGGAACAAACAGCATTTTGAATTCCCTGGATCCTGCTTTCCACCAGCCATAAGATAGTGGATAATCTGTTTCACCTTCTGAAGCTCCACTTTCTGACCTGTGGCACAGGGATTAAGTTGTGGTATTAAATGAGTGGAATTATAAAAGCCATGAGTGGAATTCCCTGTTGGTCCAGTGGTTAAAAAGTCACCTACTAATGAAGGGGACATGGGTTCCATCCTTGGTCCACAAAGATCCCACATGTTGCAGAGCAATTAAGCCTGTGTACCTAGCACCTGAGCCTGAGCACCTAGAACCTGTACTCCACAACAAGAGAAGTCACAGCAATGAGAAGCCTGTGCACCTCAATGCAGAGTAGCCCCCATTCGCTGCAACTAGAGAAAGCCCATGTGCAGCAATGAAGAACCAGTGCAGCCAAAAATAAATCAATAAAAGCCATGATACAGTGCCTAGTTTACAGCATGACCTCAATCAATGTTAATTTCCCTCCATTTGCCCCTTTTGTCAAATAAGTGAGAAGCTTTTTCACCTACAGAGAAGTAAATCAAGGGTCAGCCAGTGGACCAAATAAGCCCACCATTTGCTTTTATAATTAAAGTTTTATTGGAACACAGCCATGCCCATTTGTTTACTATTGCCTATGACTGCTTAGGTGCTACAGAGACCATATCTGGCCCTAACAGAAAAAAATTATTGACTTCTGACCTAAGCTATTCAAGTCCAAGATCCATGTTTACTGCTTTGGAGCAGAGCTCTATTGTTATATATGACCAGACCATTTTCTATTTGTATATTCAATCCCTCAGTCCCCTTCTTGATTATTCTCTCACCTCTAAGAAGTTGATCAATTCAAGGAAGACTAGAAAACCAGATCTTCCTGATGAGGGATTATCCAGTTGTCTCCATAGTCAATTGTATCCCAAGATCTTCCTGACCTTTAATTGCTGAGTCATCTTGCTGCAGAGAGAAATGCTGCACAGAACCATTTATAACCCTGAACAGAACATAATAAACCAACATTATAACTATGACAAAGCAAAAACAATGAATAGTCCCTTTAAGATGGTTGGAACCAGAGACTCCAATTGTGCGATATGGGCAAAAAGAATAAATTCCATATTAACAGCTGGCATTAGAGGGCCTAGTCACTTTTTCTTTCAGATGATGTAGAGTCTGCTCTATCTTGCCTGTTTCATTGACCTATGTTAGCAAGTACTGTTAGTAATGATACAAACACTACCACCATGAGTAGTCAACAAAAAAATCTAGAGCAATGCAATTGTTCATTGCTACTCATGCCAACAAGTTGAGACTGATCCATATCAGTCTAGGGCAAGAATAGTACCGTTAATAATCTTTTCTAGAGTTAGTGATATGCTCCTTGCAGGGTTTTTTTTTCCCCATTTGTCGATTTGCACAATTGGGAACATGGCTCTGATTGTTCACATAAACAATGATTAATTCCCCAAAGCTGAGTGCCTGTGTAATCAAGGGTAGCCTCTTCTGAAGCTCACACCTGAGTTGAAATTTCCAGCTTTGGTGATTTATAGAATTAGGGTGCCTGTGTAGTGACAAGTTTTGGCATGCTGTTCCTAAAGTGCATGAAATATTAGTCTGAGAGAAAAAGAACCAGGAAATTCTAGCCATGTGGTTCACGATAGGGGCATAATGACATCCTGGGAAAAAATTGTTCATGACATGAGGTCACGGCCTTACTTGAGCTGGGTTACATATTTGTATCTTTTTTAGCCTCTTCCAGTTGTGAGTATTTATTAGACCATTCATTCTAAGAAAGTTATTGAATTCAAATTTATATTATCTAAATTCTGATCAATAGATTGTAATAAATTATCCTTTTGCTAGGAAAGGACACATAGTGAAGTCACTGGTTGGTTTATTTAAGGGTCCCTGTCCATGCAAATAGAAATGATATTAGCTGCAATTCTTCGTGGTTTGTTTGAGGAGATTGGAATAGCTCTAAAATTTTTATCATTAGAGTCTGGTGGTTAATGGCACATCCAAATGTTGTTACAGTGAGAGATAGAGCTATTGTTTAGGATAATCTAAGAATGGTGTTACAATGAATATGTTCTAACCTAACAACTATCATAAAGGGGAATGATAAAAGAAAAGGAGCCATTATAAATCAGGACTCTATAGAAAATGATAGGCAAGTGATTATAAATAAGCAGATGAAAAACAAAACCAGAATTACACAGAGATGTTGGTCCAGTATCTTGGGTGCAAGCTATCCATAATCTGATGTCGTCAGATTGTTCTAAAGATCCTGGGTCAGATATTTACTTCCAAAGATCAACTATTATGAGAGAATCCATGAAAACTCTTTTTGAGATTTTATATTTTAATAACTTCCCAATTGTGTGGAATTCTGTGTTGCTTGTTTAGTTGTGAAACAAGAACCCAAGAAATGTTCCACTGTATCTGTTGTTAAAGCACCTTTCAATCAAGCTCAAATGCAGGTGTTTTTGTTTTTCTTTTTGTTTTTCTTAAGTCTTTTCCAAGGTATAAAATTTCCTGGTTGAAAATCATGAAAAGGTTGTTTAGGTAGATTTTCTGGGAAAAAGGCCTTAAGCAATGGGAAAGAACTAGGGATAGTACATGAGTCCCCTGCAATATTTTGCCATGTCTTTGTGCAACAGGGAAGAGTCTAGTAGTAGAGATAAAATCTCTTCATATAAAAGCCTTCCACTGACCAGTTCTTAAGAAAATAACTGATGTGACCCCAGGAGAGTGAACTGTATGGCCATAAGGGCTGGTGGAAATATCTTTGACCAAGTATTAGTGAATTTTTTATAATTATGCTAATTATTATTATTACTACATATATATTATAATTATGCTAATTATATCAAAGTATAGTTGTTTCACAATATTATATTAATTTCATCTGTACAACATAGTGATTCAATATGCTTAGAGATTCTACTCCATTTAAAGAGATTATAAAATGTTGATTATATTCCTTGTGCTGTACAATATATCCTTGTAGCACACTTATTTTATACACAGTAGCTTGTGCCTCTTAATCCTCAACCCCTATCTTGCCCCTCCTCCTTCTTTCTCCCCACTGGTAACTACTAGTTTGTTTTCTATATCTATGAGTCTGTTGCTTTTTATTATATTCATTCTTTTTTTTTAGGTTCTACCTATAAGTGATAACATACAGTATTTGTCTTTCTCTGTCTTACTTCACTTAGCATAATATCCTCCAAGTCTACCCATGTTTTTGCAAATGGCAACATTTCATCCTTTTTTATAGCTGAGTAGTATTCCATCATGTGTATGCACACACACATATATCGCATCTTCTTTATCCATTCTTCTGTTGATGAACATACCTACATTGCTTCCATATCTTAGCTATTGTAAATAATGCTGCTGTGATCATTGGGGTGCATGTATCTTTTCAAATTAATATTTTCATATTCTTTAGCTTTATACCCAGGAGTGGAAGCCTGGGTCATATGGTAGTTCTATTTTTTTTTTTTTTTAGGAACCTATACGTTGTTTTCTATAATGGCTGTGCCAATTTATATTCCCACCAAGAATGTGCTAGGGGTTCCCTTTTCTCCACATCCTAGCCAACACTTGTTATCTGTGGTCTTTTTGATGATAGCCATTCTGTCAGGTGTAAGATGGTATCTCACTGTGGTTTTCATTTGCATTTCTCTGATGGTTAGCAATATTGAGCATTTTTTTCATGTGTCTGTAGGCCATCTGTAGTCTTCTTTGGAAAAATGTCTATTTATGTCTTCCAATTTAAGGATGCACCTGGTTCTTTTAATCTTTGCAGAAGATTTGGACATAAGGGAAGAATAATTTTTGAGTTTTTAATAACACCTTATAGAGTTTTTTTTAATCATGTTTCCCATAAATTGTGTGTCTCAATCAGCTAATATAAAATAAAAGTTGATATACCTCAGCTAGGAAACAAAAAGTCAGGCAGCTTTTTAGCAACTGTAAGAGCTATAGTTTTGGGCAAGGAAATAATCAACATCAACACAACCTGAAAACAGACATACAGTAACTAAAACATATTTAAACCTCATGGATGGAGGAAGCTGGATAAAATCCCACCCTTTTCAAATGAGCCTCAACTTCTATAATGGCTATCTTTCAATAGGAAGTATGTGTAGCATCTAAAAGTTTCTTAACATGTCCATTTATGATAAAAGTTCCAGAGGAGGTGAGAAATTCTTGTTTCCAAAGAATCTCAAAGGTGTATATTACTTCAAAACATATTGCTATCTGGATATATATTTACCTCCCAGTCTTTGGCTACTTTTCAAGCTCTGATAAACACCATAATTTCAGCCATCTAGGCTGATGTTGCCTCAGGTAGAGAGATATACTCTGAAGGATAGTTTAAGTTAGTGATACCATATTCTGGTTGGTAACCACCAGTTTCTGCTTTGAGTATGATCCATTATGAAATAATAATAGAACAAAGTTCTCAATGGCAGTCTCATAAATTTGAGTGAGCCAAATTTCTGAAGCAGGAAGGAATATGTTTTAGTCAAGAGTCCAAGAGTTGTAACTAAAGGCTAGGAGACAGAGAACCTAAGTTATTTGAAACAACCATCACCTTTGTGATATATTTACTCCAGTGAAGAGATTGATCAAAGGTGGCAGAGCTTAATGTAGAAAGAGCAGCATGCATTTCTACCAAGAATTAGTGAGGTTGATCATTTATATTTATAATTAATTTACCTTGCATGTTCAATAAGACTATAGCAAAATATCGGGCACTTTTTCATTCCTTGGAGCACCCTCATTGATCTGAACTGGGGAATTTTTCTTTACCTGTGTTTTCTTTTCCAAGATGGGACCATCTTTTTTTTAATTGCCCTTTCTGTTTACAGTTTCTACAGGCACCTTTGTCAATACATGGCCTGTTAGGAAGTGGGCCACCCAACTTTTTGGTCATCAGGGCCACACATCTGTGTTCCTGTCTCATTTTTGTTTTAGAGTCCTTTCAAAATCTTCTATCAGGTGCTGTAGTTCAGGTAAAAGGGCTCTCCCCCATTCTAATTTTGGTTTCCTTTTTAGGTTTCCAATGAAAAGACTTCTGTTATGTCAGTGCCTTTTTAACTCCCAAATATTATCAGAGGTTATTTTCTAGTCTATTGCAAAATCTCATATAGTTTCATCTTTTCTGTTTGCCTGATTAAATTATAATCCAATCTATATGTATTGGAAATGCTTCACATATGGCTTTTAGGATACTGTCCTACTTTCCAGGCCTTTCTTTGAATCTCGAATTTATTTTGGAAAGAAGGAACCTGTAGATCCCTTTATGGCTCTGTGCAATTCCTTTTGCCACCCAGGATTAGCATCTAAGTTTCCAATCATTATGTGTAAAAGTTGGCTGTAGGTCAGATAATCCTGGGTTGTATGCACTCAAAACTCCTAAATTCTTCTATGAGCAGTTGCTAGTCATGTCTGAGTTAAGGGAAATCTTTAATTATAGTTCTTTTTTTTCTTTTACAGGCATTTTTGTGTACATATATTTTCTTTCTTTTTTATATTTAATTTTTATTTTTACTTTATTTTACTTTACAATACTGTATTGGTTTTGCCATACATTGACATGAATCCGCCATGGGTGTACATGAGTTCCCAATCCTGAACTCCCCCTCCCACCTCCCACCCCATATCATCTCTCTGGATCATCCCTGTGCACCAGCCCCAAGCATTAATTCAGTGTGTGTTCATGGTTTCAATTCTACTATAGCCTGCATATCCAGTTCATGGATAAGATGGATGTCAGAGTTGTATCGTCATATATGGTCTTGCCATTGTTTATAAATTCAGTCTCTCAGTCTTTTAAATTTCCCAGTTAATTTTCCACTAATTGTCCCTAACTCTTTGTGTTTATTAGAGAAGGTGATGGCACCCCACTCCAGTACTCTTGCCTGGGAAATTCCATGGACAGAAGAGCCTGGTAGGCTGCAATCCATGGGGTCGCAAAGAGTCAGACACGACTGAAGCGACTTAGCAGCAGCAGCAGTAGCAGCAGGGGATTATTGGTGGCTGTTTAATTTGCACCATCTAATCCCCTCAGTTCAGTTCAGTCGCTCAGTTGTGTCCGATTCTGCGACCCCATGAATCGCAGCATGCCAGGACTCCCTGTCCATCGCCATCTCCCGGAGTTCACTCAGACTCACATCCATTGAGTCGGTGATGCCATCCAGACATCTCATCCTCTGTCATCCCCTTCTCCTCCTGCCCCCAATCCTTCCCAGCATCAAAGTCTTTTCCAATGAGTCAACTCTTCACATGAGGTGGCCAAAGTACTGGAGTTTCAGCTTTAGCATCAGTCCTTCCAAAGAAATCCCAGAGCTGATGATCTTTAGAATGGACTGGTTGGATCTCCTTGCAGTCCAAGGGACTCTCAAGAGTCTTCTCCAACACCACAGTTCAAAAGCATCAATTCATCGGCGCTCAGCCTTCTTCACAGTCCAACTCTCACATCCATACATGACTACTGGAAAAACCATAGCCTTGACTAGAGGGACCTTTGTTGACAAAGTAATGTCTCTGCTTTTCAATATGCTATCTAGGTTGGTCATAACTTTTTGTCCAAGGAGTAAGCGTCTTTTAATTTCATGGCTGCAGTCACCATCTGCAGTGATTTTGGAGCCCCCAAAAAATAAAGTCTGACATTGTTTCCACTGTTTCCCCATATTTGCCATGAAGTGATTAGCCAATTAGAATTCTTGGGCATAGATTAAGGATGAGAATGCAACTTCTATGGCTCTTAAATATGCTGACTCCAGATTAAATAAATGCTAGACCAATTTATACTGTGTCTTTAGCAACACAAGTCCATGGAAAAGCAAGAAAGATAGAAATAAAGTGGTATGAGGATAGGCAATGATGTATGATAGCAGTAGCTAGTATTCTGAAGTCATTTAATCTTCATAATATCTTTTTTATTTTAATTGGAGACTAATTACTTTACAATATTGTGGTGGTTTTTGCCATACATTCATATGAATCAGCCACGGGTATACATGTGTTCCCCATCCTGACCCTCCCTCCACCTCCCTCCCCATCCCATCCCTCTGGGTCATTCCAGTGCACCAGCCCTGAGTACCCTGTCTCATGCATTGAACCTGGACTGGAAATCTATTTCACATATGATAATATACATGTTTCAGTGCTATTCTCTCAAATCATCTCACCCTCATCTTCGCCTGCAGAGTCTCAAAGTCTGTTCTTTACCTGTGTCTCTTTTGCTGTCTTGCATATAGGATCATAGTTACCATCTTTCTAAATTCCATATATATGATTAATATACTGTATTGGTGTTTTTCATTCTGGCTTATTTCATTCTGTATAATCAGCTCCAGTTTCATCCACCTCATTAGAACTGATTCAAATGTATTCTTTTTAATGGCTGAGTAATACTCCATTGTGTATATGTACCACAGCTTTCTTATCCATTCATCTGCTGATGGACATCTAGGTTGCTTCCATGTCCTGGCTATTGTAAACAGTGCTGCAGGGGTACATGTGTCTCTTTCAATTCTGGTTTCCTCAGTGTGTATGCCCAGCAGTGGGATTGCTAGGTTGGCAGTTCTATTTCCAGTTTTTTAAGGAATCTCCACACTGTTCTCTATAGTGGCTGTACTAGTTTGCATTCCCACCAACAGGGTAAGAGGGTTCTCTTTTCTCTGCACCCTCTCCAGAATTTATTGTTTGTAGACTTTTGGATAGCAGCCATTCTGACTGGGGTGAGATGGTATCTCATTGTGGTTTTGATTTGGATTTCTCTGATAAATGAGTGATGTTGAGCATCTTTTCATGTGTTTGTTAGCCATCTGTATGTCTTCTTTGGAGAAATGTCTGTTTAGTTCCTTGGCCCATTTTTTTATTAGGTTGCTTATTTTGGGGGAATTAAGTTGCAGGAGTTGCTTATATAGTTGAGATTCTTTGTCAGTTGCTTCATTTGCTATTATTTTCTCCCATTCTGAAGGCTGTCTTTTCACCTTGCTTATAGTTTCCTTCGTTGTGCAAAACCTTTTACATCTAATTTGCTTTTTGTTTATTTTTTTGTTTTATTTCCATTACTCTGGATCCTACTATGATTTATGTCATAGAGTGTTTTACCTATGTTTTCCTCTAGGAGTTTTATCATTTCTGGTCTTAGATTTAGATCTTTAATCCATTTTGAGTTTATTTTTCTGTATGGTGTTCGAAAGTGTTCTAGTTTCATTCTTTTACAAGTGGTTGACCAGTTTTCCCAGCAACACTTATTAAAGAGATTTTCTTTTCTCTATTGTATATTCAGGCCTCCTTTGTCAAAGATAAGGTGTCCATAGGTGTGTGGATTTATCTCTGGGCTTTCTATTTTGTTCCATTGATCTATATTTCTGTCTTTGTGCCAGTACCATACTGTCTTGATGACTGTTGCTTTGTAGTATAGCCTGAAGTGAGGCAGGTTGATTCCTCCAGTTCCATTCTTCTTTCTCGAGATTGGTTTGGCTATTCAAGGGTTTTTTTTTTGTATTTCCATACAAATTGTGAAATTATTTGTTCTAGTTCTCTGAAAAATACCATTGGTAGCTTCATAGGGATTGCATTGAATCTAAAGATTGCTTTGGGTAGTGTACCCATTTTCACTATATTGATTCTTCCAATCCATGAACACAGTATATTTCTCCATCTATTTGTGTCATCTTTGATTTCTCTCACCAGTGTTTTATAGTTTTCTATATATAGGTCTTTTGTTTCTTTAGGTAGATTTATTCCTAGGTATTTTATTCTTTTTGTTGCAGTGGTGAATGGAATTGTTTCCTTAATTTCTCTGTTTTCTCATTGTTAGTGTATAAGAATGCAAAGGATTTCTGTGTGTTAATTTTATATCCTGTAATTGTACTATATTCACTGATTAGCTCTATTAATTTTCTGGTGGAGTCTTTAGGGTTTTCTATGTAGAGGATCATGTCATCTGCAAACAGTGAGAGTTTTACTTCTTCTTTTCCAAACTGGATTCCTTTTATTTCTTTTTCTGCTCTGATTGCTGTGGCTAAAACTTCCAAAACTATGTTGAATAGTAGTGGTGAGAGTGGGCATCCTTGTCTTGTTCCTGACTTTAGGGGAAATGCTTTCAATTTTTCACCATTGAGGATAATGTTTGCTGTGGGTTTATCATATATGGCTTTTACTATGTTGAGGTATGTTCCTTCTATGCCTGCTTTCTGGAGGGTTTTAATCATAAATGGATGTTGAATTTTGTCAAAGGCCTTCTCTGCATCTATTGAGATAATCATATGATTTTTATCTTTCAATTTATTAATGTGGTGTATCACATTGATTGATTTGCAGATATTGAAGAATCCTTGCATCCCTGGGATAAAGCCCACTTGATCATGATGTATGATCTTTTTAATATGTTGTTGGATTCTCTTTGCTAGAATTTTGTGAAGGATTTTTGCATCTATGTTCATCAGTGATATTGGCCTGTAGTTTTCTTTTTTTGTGGCATCTTTGTCAGGTTTTGGTATTAGGGTGATGGTGGCCTCATAGAATGAGTTTGGAAGTTTACCTTCCTTTGCAATTTTCTGGAAGAATTTGAGTAGGATAGGTGTTAGCTCTTTTCTCAATTTTTGGTAGAATTCAGGTGTGAAGCCATCTGGTCCTGGGCTTTTGTTTGTTGGAAGATTTCTGATTACAGTTTTGATTTCTGTGCTTGTGATGGATCTGTTAAGATTTTCTATTTCTTCCTGGTTCAGTTTTGGAAAGTTATACTTTTCTAAGAATTTGTCCATTTCTTCCAAGTTGTCCATTTTATTGGCCTATAGTTGCTGATATTAGTCTCTTATGATCCTTTGTATTTCTGTGTTTTCTGTTGTGATTTCTCCATTTTCATTTCTAATTTTGTTGATTTGATTTCTTCATAATATCTTAAAGAATCCATCTTTAACTGCATTCTACAGATGAGGAAACTGAAACAGGGAGGTCAAGTGATTTACCCCAATTATGCAGCTAGCAGGGCTTCCCAGGTTGCCCAGTGGTAAAGAATCTGCCTGCCAATGAAGAAGATGTAGGAGACTCAGATTCAATCCCTGAGTTGGGAAAATCCCATGCAGTAGTAAATGGAAACCTGGTATTCATGTCAGGAAAATTCCAGAGAAGCTTAGCAGGCTACTGTCCATGTGATTGCAAAGAGCTGGACGTGACTGAATGACTGAGCATGCATGATGCAGCTAGTAAGTGGCAAAGCAGTATTTAAGCCCAGGCTGGCCACATCCTTAAGATCATGTTTTATCTAATTTAACTAGGGAAATAATAGTTTGAGGCAGCCAGAGCTGGACACTAGCATGGTTAAGACAACTGGATTTGGAGTCATCCAGATGTGAGTCCAAATCCCAGTTCCAGCACATACTGGCTGGAGTAGGAACTCTAATAAATTCATTAACCCACTGAGTTTTGAGGTCCCCACATGAAAAATGGGAGACTACACCCAGAGCCAGGTAAACCTTAATCCCTCTAGGCAGATAACCATGATATTACATCAAAACATTAATGAAGGTGAAATGAAGTAAGAGAAAAATGTATTTTCCAGAACCTCTTTCACAAAGAGTAAAATATGTGGCAAGAAGGAATATTTTAATCAATTGTTGGCTGTGAAGGAGGCTGTGGGGGAGGCAATATTAAATAGTTGCTAAGCTGCTTTCTAAAGACAAGTGTGTCTAGTTAACAGGAGGACTTTTGTTTAGCAGAATTATTTATGAAATCTTGAGTTAAAGCTTAATTCTTTTGTAAAGAGGGAATGGCTTGCATGGTTAACAGGAATCCCCTTTATTTACTTCCTTCAACTTTCCTTTAACCATCCTATAACTACTAGACATTTAAAGATGATCAATTTGAAAGGGCACAGATCATTCAATTACCACAATTCCCATGCGTTTTGTTCCAGCCCAGCTAAGGTTTAGCTCATAGAAATGTAAAAATTAAGTGATATTAGGTGGAAACACATAATTGCCAGTATTTAACTGTTTTGACCTACAAAAATAGTATTTCTGTGTGGTTCAACCTAGTATAAGGTATTGCAAATACTTTTACCCAGGACTTGGCCCAGCATAATTCCTTGGTAAATGGCAACCAGTTTCATCACAATTGCCAAGAAGAGACCAGCTAACTCAGGCATGCTTCTTGAAGGCCACATTTAAGATACAATCTAATGAATGAGAGATTCTCAAATTCTGGTGAATACTAGCTTCATGGTTTGAAACTTCAGTCCACTGGTAGGAGAACGTCTGTCCATGAGGTGTCTGACACAGGACACAGCTCCTAGAAGGCAATCCTAGCAAGAATGAGAAGGATTGTCAAAGTTTTTCAGCCAGCAGACAGGGCTGTGTCTACATGTCTTCAGGAAACAGGAATGAACACAGGGAAACTGAGGTAGAAGTCCAGACCTTAGACAAGAACAACTTGAAAAGAAAAAAGAGGAATGTAAAAAGAATGTTTTGATTTCTTTTCCTGACCTCCTTCCTAAAATATTTTTCACAATAAAATAGTTAAGATGTAAGCTTCAAGGAGAGACAATTGGGAGTCAGAAAATCCTACCTGTACCTTGGTAGGCACCTTGCACAATACACTTTTGTTGAATAACCTTTATTTGACAAATGTTTGTTCGGGCTAAAAGTTAGTTAGTATCAGTCACTCAGTCATGTCCGACTCTTTGAGATTCCATGAATTGTAGCCTGCCAGGTTCCTCTGTCCATGGAATTCTCCAGGCAAGAAAACTGGAGTGGGTTGCTATTCCCTTCTCCAGGAGATCTTCCCAATCCAGGGATGGAACCCAGGCCTCCTGCATTGCAGACAGATTTTTTTTTACCATCTGAGCCAACAGGAAAACCCTAATAAATGCACATTAAAGCCCTACAAGTCTTATAATAAAGAGGCATGTTTGATTTTATTGAACCCTGAACTTTTCAAATATTTTATAAGATAATTTTTTCTTCATTAAATGCTTAATACTCTATGGAGCCCAAATTTTCAAAAGATGCTTTAGGAAATACATCCCTGGATTATAAATTTCTTGGATATTCTATATAAAGCTTTCTATCCTCTCTACTTACCACAAGAATTGGCCTAAAGTTGAGTTTAATTTAACCAAAGATGGGGTAAAGTGTGAAATAGGAAGGTAGTCTCCAACTGAAGACAGGAAGAAGCCTTGGTGGACTGGGCTTTGCTAACATCTGCCAGATATTTTTAAATGAATGTGTAGCCTGTGCTTTCCCACTGGCCATTTCACTGAATCCACATGACCACCCTAGCAGGCAGGTAGTATCAATCCCTGTTAAGAGTAAAGAAAACAGCATTCAGACAATTACAGTTACTTGCTCAAGTCACATGTTTCTTGGGTCAGAAACACCATGCAGAGCGTGGTCTTCAGTTTCCAAATCCAGATGCCCATATCCACCTCACATTAGGAGCATAAAATCTTTGGACAGGGAGTTATTCACCCAAACTAAGAAAAAAGTCTTAAATTTATATATATGAAGTCTAAATACAAGTATCCCGAAGCACTGATTGTTCAGACATAGTATGGCAATAGTAGGTTAGGTCTTGAGATGGGCAGAGGCATTCACTACAACCTGGGGGACTTGTTTTCTCCATTGTCTAAGTGCCCTTGGACCTCAGACAAACCTCATATTTCTTAGAACCATGTATTCCTCTGAGAGCCCAGGAAGGCGTGTGGTCCAGTAAATGCAATTAGCAGTCTCACCACTCCGTTTCCTCATCTGTTGTCTCTGGGAGTACAGACATCAAAAAGCTCACATTTTCAAAAACACTCTTCCACTGACCAGAGTCACTAGCTGATTTTGAGTGGGACTGAGGAGAAGGCAATGGCAACCCACTCCAGTACTCTTGCCTGGAGAATCCCATGGATGGAGGAGCCTGGTAGGCTGCAGTCCACGGGGTTGCTAAGAGTCAGACACAACTGAGAGACTTCCCTTTCACTTTTCACTTTCATACATTGGAAAAGGAAATGGCAATCCACTCCAGTGTTCTTGCCTGGAGAATCCCAGGGTTGGGGGAGCCTGGTGGGCTGCCATCTATGGGGTTGCACAGAGTTGGACACGACTGAAGTGACTTAGCAGCAGAGGTGACTATCTAGGGAGCCCTTGGGATATATGAAAAAAATGTATTGAGCATCTCTAGGAACAAGACTCAATTCTAGGCACAGAGACACACAGAATTGATTGAAAGAGAGAAACAGTTAGCCAGAGAGATCATGTAAGATAATTCCTTAAAAAATTGCAAATAGAACTACCTTATGACCCAGCAATCCCACTGCTGGGCATACACACAGAGGAAACCAGAATTGAAAGAGACATATGTACCCCAATGTTCATCGCAGCACTGTTTATAAAACAGCCAGGACATGGAAACAACCTAGATGTCCATCAGCAGATGAATGGATAAGAAAGCTGTGGTACATATACACAATGGAGTAATACTCAGCCGTTAAAAAGAATACATTTGAATCAGTTCTGATGAGATGGATGAAACTGGAGCTGATTATACAAAGTGAAGTAAGCCAGAAAGAAAAACACCAATACAGCATACTAACACATATATATGGAATTTAGAAAGATGGCAATGACAACCCTGTATGCAAGACATCAAAAAGGACACAGATGTGTATAACGGACTTTTGGACTCAGAGGGAGAGGGAGAGGGTGGGATGATTTGGGAGAATGGCATTGTAACATGTATACTATCGTGTAAGAATCAAATCGCCAGTCTATGTCTGACGCAGGATACAGCATGCTTGGGGCTGGTGAATGGTGATGACCCAGAGAGATGTTATGGGAAGGGAGGTGGGAGGGGGGTTCATGTTTGGGAACACATGTACACCTGTGGTGGATTCATGTCAATGTATGGCAAAACCAATACAGTATTGTAAAGCAAAATAAAGTAAACATTTAAAAAAAAAAAAGAAGAAGAGATTCCAGCAAGTTATTTAACCTCATCCTCAATGTGGAATTGATAATAATATGATGATATATAAATTTACATCCTATAACTCCAGGCTTTTATATTTAAATGCTATCCCCAAATTTACTCTCAAATGATTCATGGGAGCCCCTGAATCAACATGATCAAAGTTGAACTTAGGGCTATATCCTCCAATTTTGCAACTTCTCCAATATTTCTATTTTTGTAAAAAGTTCCCAGAAATTCCATCCTAACAATTCTAGAAAACTGAAAGTCTTAAACATTAGTATGGAAAACACGTCAAAGCACCTTCTCAGTTCTGTGAACTCCGAACTGAAGACCGTGTTATGCCTTTTTAGCCACCAATGGCAGAGGGGTGAAGACAAGTTTATAATTTTAGTGTTTCTGTTTTTGTTTTTTTTTTTTTTTTGGCCATATCACAGACTATGATGAATCTTAGTTCCCCAACCAGGGATAGAGCCAGTACCCACTGCAGTGGAAGCATCGATTCTTAACCACTGGATTGCCAGGAAATTCCCTATATTTTTAGTATTTCTTGCACTTGATTGCCTGACCTCTCAGCAGACAGACATACCTGGTCTCTGTGACTGGGTCTGGGACTCTGTAACACTTACTGCAATGGTCAGGCCACATCCAAAGAAATAGCCTGATTTTGAGGGGCAACTCCCTCTGAGAATAACTACAGCAGTTAACAGGACCAATGCATCCCTCAGCTCAGAATCTCTTACATTTTCTTTGCAGGGTGACTGTAATCAGGACTGATCTCTTGAACATATTTCAAGTTCCTGGAAATTCATGGCTCAATTACAGTAGTGACTCTGAGTTGAGAAGAAATACCTCATTGCAATAAATGGAACTGGAATGCAGAAATATTTCAGTGATGCCTCTAAAAGGAGTGGAAGTCATCATGTGGTATCAGCAGATGGTGCCCTTGAATATCTCCCTCACTAGACTGAGCTCCTGGAGGCCAGAAGCAGCATCTAAACATGCCTGTTGTCCTCACAGAGCCCAACACTGTCTGTGTGCAGAACATGTGCATTGAATCACTTGACACACTATGCTTCCTGTGGACAGCCATGAATTTTCCATTTCTTTCACTTCCATTATAAAATCAAGAGACACATTGAATCAAGGTTCTTGGGTTTCAGTCCACAGTTTTCAGTAATTATATTTCAATTTGTATCTTTTATGAAATAGCTAGTTGGGGGAATTCCTTGGAGGTCCAGTGCTTAGAACTCTGTACTTCCATTTCCAGAGGCCCAGGTTAGATCCCTGGTCAGGGAACTAAGACAAACCGCACAATGAGACCAAAAAAGAAAAAAGAAATAGCTGGTTAGAACTGACTGTGGTAGTTTACCAAGGTTGTAATGAATGAGTGTAAGGCTTGCCTGTTGTTTAGCAACCATTCTGTAAGATTTTAATCTTAAAAAAGTAATATGGCATTGTGGTCCATCTGGGTTGAAAGAATGGATTTACTTTTTGGGTGGCTATGCCAGCATTAGCATGAAAGAAGTGCTGAAGTGCTGTGAGCTGAACTGTATGGAAACTGTACCTCTCCCATTGATGCTACACTCCATAACACATGGCATATGTATTGGAGGGTCAAAGCCACAACAGGGATGGTGGGTGCAGAGGCAGCATTCAGGGCTGAGTTCTGATGGAGGTGTCTCTTGCACGGTACTGGAATCAATTTGGTCTTGCCGTCTCTTGTTTGCAGGGCTTGGGCACGTGTTTTCTATTTGACTTTTCATAGCTATCTCACAGGCTCACATACCACACAGAAGAAATACAGGCATGTTAAGTCTGTGGGTTGAGGGTTTTTTTAAGTAAAATCTAAATGAATGGGAAATAGATGTTGGAGAAAAATCATAAAAGGCATGACTGCCTGAGATATTTACTCTCTCCATGGATGGTACAATCCCATTCCAAGGAAGTTTCCAGGGGCTGGAAGAGTGTTACAGAGTGGAAGCAAAATGTTATGGGGTAAAGGAAAACTCCTATAAACAGGGACTTTTGTCTGTATCTTCCATCCAAACTACTGGCATCTTTAAGATGCTGCACTTGTCTCTATATGAGGCACCAGTTAAATGGGTAGTGTTGGTGGCTTCTTTCAACCATGACTTCCTGTCTCCCTTCACCTTTTTCCTCGCACTGTGTTTTTACCACACATGTTTTCATAGCCTTGAAAACAGGCTACTTGGAAGATAGATTGCTCTGTTTCTCCCAACTGGGTACCTTGCTTCTGGCTGCCCTGGGTAACTCAGCCCTGTTCCACAACCCTGGACCCATTTGCTACCCTGTGGAAAGGACCCCTATCAATCTCATTCTTTGATAGAGGGAAAGCCCTGACCCACCCTTGAACTCTTGAAGCTGCATTCCAATAACGTGGCACCGAAATGTTTGAGGGCAAGAAAAATCAATGGATAGTAAATTAAAATAAAAGAAAATATCTGGGAAAGGCCATAAAAATGACGAAGGACACATCAAGAACTAAGCATACATTGAATGGTTTTCTAAAATTACAAATCCCTCCCAGAAAACAACATTGCATATTCATGTTCATTACAGTCACCAAAGTTCTATGTTGACCAACTTTAATAACCTGGAGCCTTTCTCACCCTCTGGGAGGCATAAAACATTTCCATATCTGAATAAAGGAACAAAAAATGAACTGAGAGCCTGAGTGAATTATCTATAGGAGCAATCCACAGAGATAGTATAAAAATAAAAATTGCTTCATCAGAGTTGAACCTAGCCTGTCCTACAAATCAATCAAAGAAGGTAAACACTGAACAGATTCAAGGAAGAAGGGGATGTTGGAAGAAGAACTGCTGAGAAAATCATCAGCCTTTGGAATTACCACAGATTCTCCCTCCAAAACAGGCAAACACGTACAACTGAGTTCAATTTCCTTCATAAACACCAACTGAGAACTTTTTCTTCAGGTATTCCATTCAAGAAGGAGTCAAACAAAGTACAACTCCTGAGCTTGATGAGCTGAAAGTCAATTAGATGTGGTGACGGTGGTTTAGTCACTAAGTTGTATCTGACTCTTGCAACCCCATGGACAGTATGCCACCAGGCTCCTCTGTCCATGGGATTTCCCAGGCAAGAATACTGGCATGTCTTGCCATTTGCTTCTCCAGGGGATTTTCCCAACCCAGAGATCGAACCCAGGTCTCCTGCATCATAGGTGGATTCTTTACTGACTGAGCCACTAGGGAGGCCTCGATCAGGTAAACAGAGTTAATAATTTTAACATGATGTGAGAAGAATCAAATGTTAGAGGACCCACTTCATGGGTACCTAGCCCAACTTGAATGCCCAAAGGTTTCCCAATGACACATTTTAATTGAGCCTGGAAAGCTAAGAATCATTGAGATAGGCCTGAAGCTACTCAAAAGATGTTCATTAGTCCCTCATTGTTTTACAAAAATCCAATCTAGTGCACACATTCTGCGGCAGGAAGACTTGGACATCTCTATAATGAGTTTGCAATCTAGTCACAGAGAAAAGACTTCTAAATGTACATGGAAAAGTTACAGTCACTTCTCCAATATGGTAGATATAGGCTAGATATTGTGCTTTCAACTGTATGAGTTCAGTTTAGTGTTGATAAAAGAGAAGAAACAGAGGATGAAGAAGTCAGAGAAGGCTATCATTTTCATCAAAACTTTCTCAGCATCAGTGAATTAGGAGTGGGCCGCTACAAAGCTAGTGAATCTAACCCTCTTTGAGAAAACTGACCTTGATCAGTTAAGATCATATGACCAAGAAGTGATAGACAAGACTGAGTTCCTTGAAAGTACATTCAGGTGAGTATTTCCAGTACTTGGAATATAGTTAGTGCTCAGTAAATATTTGTAAGCTTAATCAACATCCTTCTCTGAAGGACTATCTTAGGACAATCCTGAAGTACTATGCAACACTTCCAGAGCAGCAACTGAAGATGAAGATAGGACAGACATCAGTGCAAGACAGAAAAGGACTTTGTCTCTTAAATGAGCCACATGAGTCAGATTTCAGAGGCCAAATAAAGCAGTCAGTGTTTAATGATATGACATAGTTAAGACCTATCTTCTTGGATACTGTAAACTTCATCTCAACAAATCTTTTTCAAATACCTACCCTGTGCCAAGCATTTGATTCCTCTCTGAAACACAAAGGTTACTAAACCTACCCTTGATCTCAGGACTCCACTATCTAGAGAAGAAAGTACATCCACTTGGAACATTTTGCCAGTTTCCTAGAAGTAAACTTGAAATGCTAAGTGACTAAATGAGAGGAGCAGTTTGATTCTAACTTCGGTGGATCTGGGAAGGCTTCGTGGAAATGAAAACATTTCATCTTGGCCTTGAATTATGACTAAGTCTTCAGCAGGAGACTAGGTAAAGAGAGTAAGATGAAAAATCAGACAGAAGCAAGACCATATTGTTCATATTTTAGAATCAGTGAGAAGTATGGTACAGGAAACCCAAGGGGAATGCCTCCTGTAAGGAGAGGTGGCCCAGAGCCTGAGCTATACCGGAACATGTGTTTACCCAGAGCTATTAAAAAAAAAAAAAAAAAACAGGTGATCAGAAGATAAAGCTGAATCAAGTAGAGCTGAAGCCCCAGTGTTGGGACCCCACCTGTCTTTCATCCTTTACCACGTCTGTCCAAGTCAGCCTAACTTGAAACTATGGTCACCTAGAATGCTCCAGCTGCTATAACCCACTCTGCCTGCATGCTAGGCAGGCTAGAGTTATAGAGAATTTATGTATCTTCTCTCCTCCTTCCCCAAGCAATGATTAATGGTCTATAAACACCCTCTTCACTCCCCATATATGGAAACACTGGAGGATGTGCAGCCCAGCAGAATTAGGCTCCAGCTTCCCACAATTTAAACATGTTGCATAATAATTCTCTACCAGCTTTCTTCTCTAACCTGTCTTATTTCTCCACTCCCTTGCTGAGGTTTTATAGGATCACCCTCAAAATACACTATTTACATCTGATTTAGTCTCATGGTCTTCTTCTGAGAGGAAGCCAAACTGAGACACTATCAGGAAATTATCGTTAATGATAGACTAAGTAATTATCAAGAAAATAAAACCAGTGGTCAGCTTAGATGAGCAGGAAAATGCTATAAAAAGAAACAGAGGAGATAAGCCAATAAATAGGAAAGTGAAAGAAAGTACAAGATATGGGCTAAAGAAAGTAACACGTAGGGGCACAGCCAGGCAAGAAGTTCAAAACTAAGTCAATAAAAATGAGTTTTATGTGCCAGTTGCCCAATTTAAGGGCAAGTCTAACAGATTGATGGATACTTAATCATTTTGATTTGGACTTCTTTGAAAAACTAATGAAAGCTTTGGACTCACTTTCCAGAAAAAAAAAGAAAAAAGTATATGCAAACTATACTGCTTGGAGCTTCAGTGGATTCCCAAACCCCAGATTAAGAAACCTGATTAAAGGCTGTATGTGAGGCTAGACTCAGAGGGCCTTGATTGCCTGCAGAGGGCTTCAGCGTTTATTCCATAGGCAATGGGGAGCCAGCAAAGCTTTTTACTATCAGAGGCCCCAAGTGGTTATAGTTTTCCATTCTAAATGGAACCCAAGAAATCTGGATGCTTTTAACAGATTGAAAGATAGATTGGAAAAAAAGTGCATAGATAATTGAGCTCCTTGTTGGCCAAAAACATTTTCAACCAGATGCAACTATAGGGCTTCAAAGGCTGCTGACTGCAGAATCCAGATGCACCTCCATGGACGCCATGGGGAGTCACTTCCACAGCCAAATGTTTTGGCCTCAAGAATCCCTGGAGCAGGATAGATGCTGAATGGAGCTGGAGACAAGCTCAGGGCAAACACAACACAACTGTCTCTATGACCACATATCAGGAGTCTGGGTTAGAAAGGCCCCTTTTGCAGAGTATATACGGCAAGTGTGGGGTATGAATAGAGATAGATGAGAGACAGAGGGGCTAAGAACAAAAGAATCCACTTGGAGGGATAAACAAAGCTGGGAGAAGAAAGCAAAGAACATATGGAGAAGGACCTATCAGAATTATAATTATCAACTCACACCCAGAGAAACACACACACACACACCAACTGGCGCCAAGACAGGTCAAGAGCCAGAAACACCAGAAGAATACTTCTCTTCTGTCGAGTCATATAGCTATTCCTGATGCATTTGGTTGGAGTCACTAACAATTTTTTGAGGGGTTCACTGCAAAATGGAGGAAAATAAAGAAAATGCATTCAAATGGTACTCAGTTGGCAGTATTTACTGTAAATTAAAGACAACTTGTCTGAAATATGAACATGACTGAGCACAATTAAGTATCAGAAAACAAGCACCCACCTCACACAACTTCTGTAACAGCTCCAGTTTGCACCAAATTGAGCAAATGCTTTCTGAAAATGTGGACTGAAAAAGGATGCCAAAACACTTGCTCTGAAAAGTTGGGGATTAGTGACAGTTCATAAAGGAACCTAAGGAAATAATGTCAAGTTAAGGGGAAAAAGCTGGAAACAAGATTGCCAAGAGAAATATCAATCACCTCAGATATGCAGATGACACCACCCTTATGGCAGAAAGTGAAGAGAAACTAAAGAACCTCTTGATGAAAGTGAAAGAGGAGAGTGAAAAAGTTGGCTTAAAACTCAACATTCAGAAAACAAAGATCATGGCATCCGGTCCCATTACTTTATGGCAAATAGATGGGGAAACAGTAGAGACAGGGGCTGACTATTTTTCTGGGCTCCAAAATCACTGCAGATGGTAACTGCGGCCATGAAATTAAAAGATGCTTATTCCTTGGAAGGAAAGTTATGACCAACCTAGACAGCATATTAAAAAGCAGAGACATTACTTTGTCAACAGAGGTCCATCTAGTCAATGTTATGGTTTTTCCATTGGTCATGTATGGATGTGAGAGTTGGACTGTGGAGAAGGCTGAACACCGAAGAATTGATGCTTTTGAACTGTGGTGTTGGAGAAGACTGTTGAGAGTCCCTTGGACTGCAAGGAGATACAACCAGTCCATTCTAAAGGAGATCAGTCCTGGGTGTTCATTGGAAGGACTGATGTTGAAGCTGAAACTCCAATACTTTGGCCACCTGATGCAGTGCTGACATTTGAAAAGACCCTAATGGTGGGAAAGGTTGAGGGAAGGAGGAGAAGGGGATGACGGAGGATGAGACGGTTGGATGGCATCACCGACACAATGGACATAGGTTTGGGTGGACTCGGAGTTGGTGATGGACAGGAAGGCCTGGCATACTGTGGTTCATGGGGTTGCAAAGAGTCAGACAAAACTGAGCAACTGAACTGAACTGAACTAAGAGGAAAAAGACAATGCACATAAACACGTTCATCCTCACATCACTCATGACACTGATGCACAGAAGATACTTCATTTTCCCAATGGAAAGAGCCCCCCATGGCCTGCATGCTGCCCATGGGGCCAACAGTATGCTTACTCCTCAGGTTTGTCCAGAGACTTGGCATTTACCTTGTCTTTGGAGGACTGAATATGATTTTTAATTTTTTCCAGTTCAACTGACTGTGCTCTCTGGAAAAACAAAAACCAAGCAGTTTTTAGATAATGATCTTAAATACAGCAAAACTCTACATATTTTCATATTTCTTAGCATCTGTTTGAGGTAAAGCTTGACTATTCATGAGATATTTTAAAGTGTATATGTGTAATGCAGACCATATCATCTCCAAATCTTCCAAATATTATTAGCTATCAAAAGTGAAAGTGAAACTGTCTCAGTTATGTCTGATTCTTTGTAACCCCATGGCCTATACAGTCCATGGAATTCTCCAGGCCAGAATACTGCAGTGGGTAGCCTTTCCCTTCTCCAGGGGATCTTCCTGACCCAGGAATCGAACCAGGGTCTCCTGCATTGTAGGCAGATTCTTTACAGACTGAGCTATCAGGGAAACCATTATTGGCTAAGAGTTGACTCATTGGAAAAGACTTTGATGCTGGGAGGGATTGGGGGCAGGAGGAGAAGGGGATGACAGAGGATGAGATGGCTGGATGGCATCACTGACTCAATGGACATGAGTCTGAGTGAACTCCGGGAGTTGGTGATGGACAGGGAGGCCTGGCGTGCTGCAATTCATGGGGTTGCAAAGAGTCGGACACGACTGAGCGACTGTACTGAACTGAACTGAACTGATGTGCAAAATATTTATTCTAGCATGGTTTAAATCAATATGATATCCCTTTCTTGTTTTTTAGCTGTTTATAATACTTCTCTGGCAATCCAGTAGCTAGGATTCTGAGCTTCCACTGTAGCAGGGCACAGGTTCAATTCTTGCCCAGAGAACTCAGATCCCTCATGCCAAATAAACTATAATACTCTCTGGAATGCAATAGTTTTACTTAAAAATGGTATTTCCTATTCAGAACTAAATCAAATTAAATTTGGAAGGAATTTGATCCTAAAGATGGTATAAGATTTTTAATATAAATTTATTTATTTTAATTGGAGGTTAATTACTTTACAATATTGTATTGGCATAAGATTTTTAAAAGAAAAAGTACCTATTTACCTATTGCAATCATTATCTATGCCTATCTGCTTTGGAAGAAATAAAAATATAGTTGAATTATTAAGTCATGGAACAAAAATAAAAGATTTTGATTCTCCTAAAAAATAAAAAAGGAATTATAATTGTCAGTAGTGGAGGATGGTTTGAGAACAAATGAGACATCTATGGCCATGAGAAGGAAGAATGAGAGTAATCGACCTTGAAGGATCTGGGTACTAATAGGGATGAAGAAAAGTGATGATTTTTTTCCTCTTTTAAATAAATGAGTTCATGGAATGACTCTCATTTTAAGTATTCATCAAATGGAGAAACTATATTCAACATCACATGGCATAATCTTACAAGTAAGGTGTTATCCCCAAGCCACAGGTAAGTAAACTGAGACCTAGAGCTTGCACAAGCCCACCTCATGAGTAGTGGGAGAGCCAAGGTTTGAACCCAGGCCTGTCTCACTTGGAGTCACACACACTAGTTTCTGCTTCCCTTGTCCCAGAGCCCAGATTTGTAGAATTAACATGACTGAAGTGAACACAAATTTGGTGACTTAGGCACCAAAGCAAAAACGAAGAGTCTTCTCTGCCTAAGTTTTTATGGAATAGGCTGATGGGGGAGGAAGAGGTTGCTGTGGCTGGTCACCATGATCTTCTACACGATGACCTCTAAACCTTCACTATCCACAGCACTGTGGTACTCCTACCATGCTCAGGCACAGAAGGACCTGTGGGAAAATGGGAGGTGTGCTTCAGGCAGAAGGGACTCAGCTAGGTCATCTAGATTGATGTCCTCTAGTTTCTGGAGAAGCCAATGGTGTGGCAGAAAGAGCATGGATGCTGAGCCAGGTGATGAAGTTCCGAATCCTGCTCCGCCATCCATCACCTCACCCATTCACCCACCGAATCTCTCACAGACTCTCATTCCTCACTGGTAAAAACCAAACCACCTGTTTTTCAGGGCAAATGCAATGATCATGCAAAATAATGGATGTGTCGTGTCTAACACTATGCCTGGCACACAAACAAGCTCTCAAAAGCTAACAGTCTTGCAATCCAACATCTTTTATTGTACTCTCCTTTTCTGTTTGAAACCCTTCTTGTGGGTGTTTGCTACAAACCCCCCACCAAGACCTGTTAGCACCCTGGTTAGCTCTTCCCCTTATTTCACCTCAATATACAAATACGGTATCGAGTATAATAGCAAAATTAACGTGCAATTTGCAAAACTCTTCCACTTCTATCATAACGTCTATCTCTACCATGGACCTAGGAAGTGAACAAGCGGGAATAGTTACCCTTTGTTAATTATGTTGAAAAAAGGCTCAGAGAATAGGTGTGTTGCATCCCAACCACACAGCAAGTATCAGAGCAAGTAGGGATCAGGCAGCTTAAATAAACAGAGCCATAATATACGTAGATGCTGACTTAGTTCACTCTAGTCATTATAACAAAATTCTTTGCCAACTGAGACACAAGGGAAGCCCAAGAATACTGGAGTGGGTAGCCTGTTCCTTCTCCAGCAGATCTTCCCACCCAGGGAATCTAACTGGGGCTTCCTGCATTGCAGGGGGATTCTTTACCAACTGAGTTATCAGGGAAGCCCTGACTCTAGTCATTATAACAAAATATTAGAGACTAGATGACTTCAACAATAGGAATTTTGCCCAATAATGCAAAAATCACAGTGCTGACCAATTCTATTTCTAGTGAGGACTCTTCCTTGCTGTGTTCTTATGTGGCAGAGGGGGAAAGAGAGAGCATGTGCTCTCCGATGTCTCTTCTTATAAGGACACTAATCCTGCTGGATCAGGGCTCCACCCTTGTGACCTCATTTAACTTCACCCTGTCTCCAAACACAGTCACATTGGAGATTGGGACTTCAACATCTGAACCTGGAGGAGAGGGCAACACAAGCATTTAGTTCCTTGGACAATTTACTTGCCTCCTTTGCTTCATCTTAAAAAACAGTTTGGGATAGCTGTGTTTAAGACATCTTCCTAATCTGATATTCAGATTCTACTCTAGGATTGAAAGTGAAAGTGAAGTTGCTCAGTCATGTCCGACTCTTTGTGACCCCATGGGCTGTCGCCTACCAGGTTCCTCCATCCATGGGATTTTCCAGGCAAGAATACTGGAGTGGGTTGCCATTTCCTTCTCCAAGTAAGGATTACCCACCATTAATTTTTACTGGTTCACAGTCTCTTCAAACTGCCTTATAGGCAAGAGTGTTGCATTTTCACTTTCAGTGAGTTTCCCTGAAAGAGCATTCATTCAGTCAACAAACATTTGATGAGCATCCACTGTATGTCAGTCACAATACTAGACAGTGAGGCTATACTTTAAATGAGAAAAAAACTCTTCCTTCCAGTATAGAGAGAGAGAAAGAGAAAGTTTCAAGGTGTCAGTTAAGATGCTTTCAGCTACAAATACTGGGAATACAAACCCTAATTGAAAGCATGAGTTTATACCTATGGAGGTTTTACTATCTCATATGACAAGATGCCCAAGGTAGGTGTCATGGTCTGAATGCTTGTATGCCACCAAAATTCATGTGTTGAAATCTTAACCCCCAAATGATGACAGTAAGTGGGGTCTTTGAGAAGTGCTTAAGTCTGAAGGGTAGAGTGAATGGGTCAGTGCCATTACATAAAAGGCTCCAGAGACACCCTAGTTCATTCCACAACGTGAGGGACATAGCAAGGAAGTAAAGTTGCTACTCGTGCCTGACTCTTTGCGACCCCATGGACTATAGCCTACCAGACTCCTCCAATGGAAAGTCCATGGGATTTCCCAGGCAAGAGTACTGCAGTGAGTTGCCATTTCCTTCTCCAAAGGATCTTCCCAACCCAGGGATCGAACCTGGGTCTCCCACATTGCAGGCAGATGTTTTACCATCTGAACCACCAGGGAAGACCACATAGCAAGAAAGTACTAGCTAAACAAATGGGACCTAGTTAAACTTAAAAGCTCTTGCACAGCAAAGAAAACTATAAACAAGGTGAAAAGACAACCCTCAGAATGGGAGAAAATGATAGCAAATAAAACTGACAAAGAATTAATTTCCAAAATATATAAGCAGCTCATAGAAGTCAATACCAGAAAAACAAACAACCCAATCAAAAAGTGGGGAAAAGACCTAAACAGACATATCTCCAAAGAAGACATACAGGTCCAAAGAAGACATACACATGTCTTTTAACAAAAACATGAAGAGATGCTCATCATCACTCATTATTAGAGAAATGCTAACCAAAACTGCAATGAGATATCACCTCACACCACTTAGAATGGCCATCATTAAGAAGTCTACAAACAATAAATGTTGAAGGGGGTGTGGAAAAAAGGGAACCCTCTTGCCCTGTTGGTGGGAATGTAAATTGATACAGCCATTACAGGAGATGGTATGGAGATTCCTTAAAAAACAGAAAAACTGGAAGTAAAACCACCATGTGACCCAGCAATCCCATTGCTAGGCATATACCCTGAGGAAACCAAAATTGAAAATGACACACGTACCCCAGTGTTCATTGCAGCACTATTTGCAATAGCTAGAACATGGAAGCAACCTAGCTGTCCATCAACAGATGAATGGATAAAGAAGCTGTGGTACATATACACAAGGGAATATTACCCAGCCATATAAAGGAATGAATTTGAATCAGTTCTAATGAGATGGATGACCCTAGAGCCTAGGGTGAAGTAAGTCAGAAAGAGAAAGATAAATATCATGTACTAACACATATATATGGAATCTATAAAGATGGTACTGATGAATTTATTTACAGGGCAGCATTGGAAAAACAGACTTATGGACATGTTCCAAGGGAAGGAGTGGGTGAGATGTACGGAGAGAGTAACTTGGAAATTTACATTAGCATATGTAAAATATATAGCCAATGGGAATTTGTTGTATGACTCAAGGAACTCAAACAGGGGATCTGTAACAACCTAGAGGTGTGGAATGGGGAGAGAGATGTGAGGGAGGTTGAAGCAGGAGAGGACATATGTATACCTACGGCTGATTTATGTTGATATTTGGTTTAAAAAAATTGTAAATTAACTATCCTTCAAATTAAAAATAAAATAAATTTTAAAAAACAAAGAAAGTACCAGCTATGAAAGAGGCCCTCACCAAACATGACCATGCTGGAGCCTTAATCTTGGACTTCCCAGCCATAAGAACTGTGAGCAATACATATTTGTTATCTACAAGCTACCACAGTAAGCTTACCAGCAAGACTGGCAAGGCTGTTGTGTTTTGTTAAAACTGTCCAACCAAGCTAGGACAGAACTCTTCAAGAATGGTTTATGCAATGGCTCAGTGCTGGTATGAACACTCAGCTTCTTTCCATTCCCAGCAAACTGGAATTGCCACAGGCTAGCTCTTTACATAGACAAAACATGGTCACCATATTTCTAGGAACCCACAAGTAGGGCAAAATCATGCAGCAGAGGAAGCAGAGACATAGCTTCTTGCAAATCCCTGTTACTGAACAACATTTTTCCAGAAGCCCTCGGGAGACTTCTCCTCTCAGCCATTCATTATCACTGTAATATGGCCCTCCCTAAGGGGCATATTGGGTTTCCCTGGTGGCTCAGATGGTAAAGAATCTGGCTGCAATGCAGGAGACCTGGGTTCAATCCCTGGGTCAGGAAGATTCCCTGGAGAAAGGAACAGCTACCCACTCCAGTATTCTGGCCTGGAGAATTCCATGGATTGTATAGTCCATGGGGTTGCAAAGAGTTGGATACAACTGAGCAGCTTTCAAGGGGCATATTAGAAAGCAGAAATAGACAATTATGACTTACTCCTAGAGTTAGAGTGGGTCACTTCTGAGTCATATGGGAAAGAAGCAGGCAGCTGACCCAATCAGTGCGTAACAACAAGGAGTAGGGGGTAGTACCCAACAATCCTAAATTACACAATTTACTGCTTTAAGGAATATAATAGAAGTAAGCCTGAGATACCAAAGGAGCACACAGGACTGGCTCCTCGGGCAGCCTGCCTGAGCATGCACGAAAAAAAAAGAAAGTACAGTATTTTACAAGCTAGCCTTTCAGATGGGGTTTGAAGCAGAACCAGAAATGCCATTGCTTTGGGGTGAAGCGGTGATATTTACAGACTCTCATGTGCCTCTGGCAGCAGTTGACTCCAGCAGGATATGACTAGTCCCTTACAGCAGAGTCCAAACAAGGGCTCAGAGCCCTTAATACAAGCTACCTTAAGGGAGCTTGGGGCCCATAAGAGACAGGCAAAGGTCAAATCTCTAAGATGAGACCAGAATGAGGGTTGAATGTGCTATGACTTAACAGATGTGGGTTTTGTTGTCAGAGAGCCTTGAGTTAAATGTAAGCTCTATTATTTATTAGAAAAATTATGTAAACTCTTTGGATCTCAGTCTCCTTGTCTGTAAAATGGGGATACCTACTTGGCTGGTAAGGATTAGCTATAATGTGTATAAACAGTAACAAAATGCCTGGCACATAGCAGTAAATGGTAGCTATGATCATCACTAGAAGAAAATACAAGTGGGAATAGATCAGAAGTGAACGAAATGAGAATGAACAAACCCCAGGAAACAGAAATTCAAACAGAGCCCAAGTTTTAAATTTAGATACCATTTTCATAGTTTTTTTTTTTTTTACAGTCGGCAAAACCTCTCCTCACCTATTGTCTCACTGGATCTTCTCAGTCAAGTTATTATTACGGCTAGCCCATTTTACAGGTCAAAAAACTGATATTCACCAAGGCTTCATCTATGACATGCTTTGTTCATCTCTGATATCATGACAGAAGAAAGCCCCTTGGAGTGTATTTTCTCAGGAAATTCAGGCTTCAAGAAAGACATCTGCAGATTAAAAACTCAGAAACCATGGGACCCTGAGACTAACCCACTAGTGAGTCACTAGCTCTGAGTCTCCTTAAAGGTCTCCTCAAAGGTCTCCTTGGAGAGCAGTGTTGCTTCAACTTTATGAGGCATCAGAATCTTCTAAAGGGCTTGTTAAACAACAGATTGCTGGGCAGGACCCCAGAGGACTCAATTCAGTGTGTCTGGGATAGGACCTATTTGCATTTCTAACAAATTTCCGGATGATGCAAAAGCTAATGCTTTGGGACTACATCTTGAGAATTCCTGGCCCAGAAAATGGACCCTAGAATTTAGATCAGGGCTCTCAAATGTAAATGTGCATAAGAATTACCTGAATAACCTGGACATGCAGTCCCCACTTCCTCCCATGAGGCAGTTCAGATCCACAGAGGGGACTCTGATGAAGGAGGTGAACTCAGCCCTATTGAAGAGAAGCTGAGTGGTCAGTTCTGTCAAGCTCTTTTTGATGTTCACCCCTAATTATGTGTATTTATTTACATATAAATTATTTACATCTACTTCTATAATCATATATCATATTATTTCATATTTTTAAATCTCAAATTTTAAAAAGTTACAAAAGATATACATAAATGTTCAGTTTTCTTCCTGTACCCAAGTGGATTGCCTGGCACTCCTGCTTTAGGGAGAACTGAATGCACCAAACGCTATTCAATGTGTGTTCTACAAAGTGGCAGTATCTGTATCACCTGGGATCTTATTAGATGCCCATGTTCACAGTCCCTGCCCCACCATAGATGGAGTCAGAATCTCTAGGGCTGGGGAAATTGTATTTTAATAGGCTCCCTGCATGATTCTATGGACAATACATTTTTGAGAATCACTGATAGTTAAGTACACAGATGGAGGCAGAGAGGCCTCGGCTCTAAGACGATAACTAATGGGGGCAAACCACAAACGCAAGATACAGCTCAACTGAGGCAAGTTCTTAAACTTTAAGATACTAGAATTCCCCACTGGAATTAACTTTTTTAGTGAATGATTTTGAGTCAACAATGATCACATTATTATTCAGAAGTCTAGTGTTATGATTCTATTTTCTTACCTTGACACTGTCAAAGAAAAGCACTGGTTTTGTGTGTGTGTGGATTTCAAGAAAATCTACCTGGTCAGAGGTACCAACCCTCCCAGTTTGCCCAAGGCTGAGGGTATTGTCAGGACACAAGACTTCCTGTGTCAGGAAAGGCCTGAGAAAATCAAGACAGGTCTGTCACCAACCCTAGACTCCAGCTGATGATTTTAAGAAATCAACTTCTTTACTCTTGACACCTATAGAACCTCTGCATAAGGTGGCTGTGGACAGGGCAAAGAACTGTAGACTTGAAGACCTGGGTCTTGCAGCCTCACTCAGAGCAAGTCAGATAATTTGTGAACCTCTGTTCATCATCTGCAAAATGGAGGCACAAATCGCTGCCTCCCACCCTGCACAAACAGATTGTCAAGGCCAAGAGAGCTGATGTTATGAAGACACCTTATGCATTACAAAATAGTCCAGAAACAAAAGGGACAGCTGATCGACATCTTGGAAAGAGAGCAGGCTTTGGGACAGGCAGATCTTAGTTACAACCTAGCACCACACCGGGCTCATAATTTCTCTCTGAGATGATTCCCATCTATAAAATGGGAATTCAAATTACTGATACCTCTCTCTTAGAATATTGAGGAAATTGAAAGGGATGGTTGTCGCTAAGAGCCTGGCCTATTTGGAGCTCCAAAGTATTAATTCTTTTCCCCATGATTATAAGACAGTCAAAGACTTAATAATAGTTTTTTTGCAGTTAATGCAATGAATAGCATCATTATGCTTGCTTCCTGAAGTGAAAAGCCACAATAACACTCCTCCCTGCTCCCAGGGCCCGTTTGATGTGGCAGGGGGTGGGAAAGGATGTTACTTCCACTTGGTATAACCAAGCCAGTTCCTAGGCACAGAGGAGTGGAGTGAACACAGGCTTAGGGAGGCCTGAGGCTGACATTCACAATGACCTTTGCATATGGGAATGCCAAATATATAACTTCTGAACCTGTTTAGCCATTTCTTCAGTAAATAATACCAAATGTGAATATATTTTTTTTTTCAAATCATTTAAAAAAAAAAAAAAAAGAAGTACAAGTGCAGCCCATCCTCACAGAGGGAGAAAGTGCCATTCATTGGGTGCCCTCTTTTCATGCAGGGCTTTTGTAACATTTCATTTCTAAAGATTCCATGGGCTCATCAAGCCTTCACTCCGCCAGATATCCTGTGTTTTGAGCATCTACTTTGTGCCAGGTTTGGCCCATTATAAATATGAATAGTTCGTGCTTGGCAGGAAGCTCACAGATACAAATAAACACAGAGTTACAAACCACAGTGAAAAAAAAAAGTATTAATAGAGGTAAGTCTGATGGATGACAAAAAGAAGGTTTAAAGCCCCACCTGGGGAAGTGTTGGAAATGAGCCACATTCTGTAAATTAAGCATGCACACAGGATTGATGGCAATTATCCCCTGGTGGCCATTGTCTTTGACTTGGCACATGGCCTCTTCCAGGGACCCTGAGAATAAATGGTGGCCAGTGGGATCTGAGCACAAGCACTGTATGTGACGTCCGGGCTCTACTTTTAAAGGGAAAGTCGTGTTCACCCGATTCCCTTTCCACTTTCCTTCTGGATGGAATCCAGGCATGGTAGTGAGCTGTCTTGGACCATGTGGTTGAGAATATCACCTAAGGATGTCAGAGCATCAAGAGGCAGAACAGAGGTAAAGGACCCAGATGGCAAGGACTAGAAAGGCGGAGGGCAAGAAATCTTTCATAGGATGCTGTCAAGAAGGTTATGGCTGAAAAGAGATCTGTGAAAGACTCTGAGATAAATCAGACAGGCCTGGCTGCCTGCTCAGACCATTACGTGTAGTCATAGTCCTCGGAGATCCCAGTTGTCTGTCATGAAGAACCTTCCTTCACGACTCAGTTCAGGTCCTTCAAAACACAGATGCCAATGTGGAATTAGAAGTGCAAGAGATTCATTGAGGATGGTGTTTGTTAAATATAAAAGGAGGAGGAGAAGAAGCAGACAATGCTGTGATGCAGATCTGATGCCTGTGAAAGGAGAAGGAGAGGCATAAGGATTGGATAGCAAGAGCCTCAGACTGTGGCTCAGTTCTGAGAAAATCTCCAGCAGCCCAACAGGAGTTTCATTGCAAAGATTGCTCATAGACAAATCCTAGGAAGGGCAGAAATGACATCTTGCTTCATCCCTGACAACAATAACTTCCTTTAGTTTCCCAGCTGACTCAGAGAAAATCCAGGTTGGAAGGTGCCTTAGAGATAATTTAGGCAGCATTGTTCGAAAGGATTTTCTGCAGTGATGGAGATCTTCCATATCATCCCTGGTCAATATGGTAGCTACTAACCACGTGTACCTAGAGACCTCTTGGAATGTGACTAGTGTGACTAAAGAACTGGACTTTTCATTCAATTAATTTAAATTTAAAGTGATCATTTGTGGCTACCCTATTAGACAGTAAAGATCTAAAATCCAAGTTTTTAAAGGAAGAAAAGGAGGCCAAACAGAACATGTCCAAACACAACAGTAGTTAAGGATAGACCTAGGACTTGAACCCAGTCTTTTTAAGTATGTGAGTGCATGCATGTTCAGTCAATTCAGTTGTGCCTGATTCTTTGCGACCCTACCAATTACAGCCTACCAGGCTCCTCTGTCCATGAGATTCTTCAGGCAAAAATACTAGAGTGGGTTGCCAGACCCTCCTCCAGGGGATCTTCCTGACCCAGGAATCAAACCCACATCTCCTGCCTTGAAGGCAGATCCTTTACCCACTCAGCCACCTGGGAAGCCCCAATTTTTAAGTACAGCTTTCTCTAAACCAACACCTTCTGAGTCAGGATATAGAACATAGTACTTCTATTTAGAAACTTGGGCCTTCACTTACAAGTTGTCTCACATATTTAAGGGGTCTGATCTTTCTTCGAGCACTTAGCAGTTAGTTTCATGCCAAAATATGTCTCATTTTTATGACCAATTGCTTGGGCTTTCCTCTCTGCTCTTGTCTATGTGTTTGGACATGGCTTCTCTCTCTGTTTGCTGCTTTAAAAGTTTTCTGCTCTCCTTTACCTCCAAACTCAGGTGTTCCTCTAGTATTATTTAGCCTCTTGGGGCCTGTCCCCCAGCGCTGTCCCCAAGAATAGTGCCTCTGGGAGTTGAAAGTTCCTCTGCCTGGCCATGACAACAGCCTTCGTGTTAATCCAGCTAAAGCTCCTGCCGAGCCCAAGGTCTCAGATCCCCTCCTGGGCCTTTTCCTCCTCCCTGATCTAATCCCACTCCATCACCTGCAGCCCAGATGGGGAGACCACAAATCCCCAGGAATGCATTCCTAGCAGAGGACACGTGATTGCTCCAAGGCTTACCATTCATTCCAAGACTTGGAATCTGGCCGCCTCAGAGAGTACACACTTCCTTTGGGCCCAGTATGGGAGAGCACTTTTCCTACCTCATTCTAAACACAGAGACCTTCACTGTAGCCAGACATCTCAAAACAAAAATAAAAAGGAAGCACTTTTAGCACCCCTACAAATCTCTGTCATCCTCCTCACTCTGAATTCCCCTTCTTTTTGAATAAAATGATGGTCACTTGTAAAACCCCCAATAGACATTCTTCCCATGTGCATTCTCTCCTTCTTTCCCTTGGATTGCTTAAACTGTTATTGTATCCAGACCTCTCGGTTCTTTGTTTTACCCAGCAGCATCTCCTGTCATTCTAACACTCACTTCTCTTTATCTAAAAATGAGCTACAGAATTTGTAAGACAATCAGGCAATAGAAAATGGAAACAATAAGCTGGTCAGAGAAGTTTAGGATTTTATTTCTAAGTGGAAAGTATGTACTGGGTCTTCCTTTAACACAGAGCTTGGCAACTTTTTATTTGAGTGTCGTTCTGGTCTCTTGGACACTGGGTATGACGTTACAGGTCCACTTCCATGGGCTAGAGACCATTAAATATGGGGTAACAATGGAATTTGATCACTTAAATCAGAACAACTTTGTAAGTGAAAGGGAGTATTATCAACAATTGTGCTGGGATAAAATAGGGACTTCCTTGGTGGCTCAAATGGTAAAGCATCTACCTACAATGCGGGAGACCCAAGTTCGATCCCTGGCTTGGGAAGATCCCCTGGAGAAGGAAATGGCAACCCACTCTAGTACTCTTGCCTGGAAAATCCCATGGATGGAGGATCCCAGTTCATGGGGTCGCAAAGAGTCGGACACGACTGAGCGACTTCACTTTCAAAGAAGTAAATAAGGATCTTTTCTAGCAAACCAGTATGTGGCCAGCTTAATCTTGGTTGATGCACTCATCCATTTTATCCTCCAGTTGTCAAGGGGTTGTGGAGGGATGGGGGACTAACAGAGCTGTTCACCATCGAGGTATTGAGTCCTGAATGCTGGCCACAAACAGCATCCTGTAAGGAAAACTGAGATGCGAGGAAACAAAAAAGTAAGTCAAGCCAGAACCTTGAGAAAACCTGGGGTATCAACACTAAGGCTGAGGAAAGCATTCAGAAAAATCTAAGCACGTTGAAAGACATGCAAGTATGCCTCCTACGTCATGACTTCAGTCACCTGCTGGTCTGTGAGGATGGAGTGAGCATAAGTATGGGTGACTTAGCTGCCAGAAATCTTGTGGCTGCTTAGATGCTGTTGCTAATGTTCCCAGAGTCATTTAGTTCTAAAATGAGGCAGGGTGTATTATAAATGGAACAGGCACCTGGAAAAAAAGGCCCTTAACCTTTGCTGGTACACAGAGGGTCCCCGAGGTTACACATTATTTATCTGGGAATGTAGAAGGCAAATAGCCGTAGCAAATGTAGGACCATTTTTTATCTTTCTAGTTTCGCTGAATAAGCCTTTTGAGATTCTGTTGGTATTAATATATATGGCCCTACTTTGAGGGCAGGAGAGAGGGAGCATTCTAAACTATAAAAGTAAATAAATAACACCAATACATCAACACCCTAGATTTCTGTCTCAAGCTAAAATAGAATTCTTTTTAAACATTTAAATACGACTTCAGACAGTTACTTAGAAGAGAAAAAAGATATGACCCTCAGAAGCCAGACTCAATTCCCAAGGACGTTCTTTCTGTGGCCCAATGCCTTTCATTAGATATTTAAGAAGGAAGACCACTGGAGAAACATCTTTACACAACACTGAGGCTATAAAGAGTGAGAAAACTGATGTCCAGAGATAGAACTAAAACCACAGAGACAGACACTATCAGAGGGGTGATTAAATTTAGTTCTCTTGACTTACATGTGGTTCGGTACAGATATCCTGGCAATTTGGTAGGATATAGTCAGGCATGATGCTTTGATGTCAGACTCAAATTTCTATCTTGGTTCCATTTATTCTAACTCTGGTGCTTCAAATAAGGCCCTCTATAAAGAGTGTTTTGATATCTATTTTATGACATGGTTATCAAGAGAAAAATGCAATTATATTGATAAATTGCCAAGTATATGTTGCTTCAGATTCAGTAGGTCCCAGCATAGCTAGCTCCGTCCCCCATTTCTCTGGCTGAGACACCAGCCACCCCTTTGATTGTTAGTCAATTCAAATAGCACAAGTTTTCAATACCCATAATCTATTTATAGGAAAATATACAGTAATTCTCAAATTCCTTTGATGTAAGAATCACCTGATCAAGAGAATGAGAAGACCAGTCACAATCCAGGAAAAAATATTGCCAAAGACATATCTGATACCTTTATATATCTGATCCAAAATATACAAAGAACTCTTAAAATGCAACAATAAGAAACTGAACAATCTAATTTAAAAACGGATCCAAGATGTTAATAGATACCTCAGCAAAGAAGATACACAGATGGCACATAACCATATGAAAAGGTGTTTCACACACCATGTTATAAAGAAAATGCATATTACACAGATGTAGAGAACAAACTAGTCATTACCAATGGGTAGAGGGAAGGTGGGTGGTGCAATATAGGGGTAGGAGAAAAGGAGGTACAAACTGTTAGGTATAAAACAAGCTACAAAGATCTATTGTACAACATGGGGAATAAACAATATTTTATAATAACTATAAATAGAGTGTAACCTGCAAAAATTATGAATCACTATAGTGTACACCGCAATATATTATTTTGTACAGTGACTCTACTTCAATTTTGAAAAAAGAAAGCTTAAAAAATCACAGAAATATTTTACTTTGTCAAATTTCTACACATTTTCAAACAATCTGACCTAATTACAAGCATAATTGTTTGTGGAACTTTCTTGAAAATAAAATAGTATATATTTAAAAAACACACATACACACAAAGTTTATAGCAGAGAAATAAAGACAGTTCACAGGTTTGAAAGAAGGATCAGCTTCTCAGGAAGCCATATTTCATACTGTTCTCCAGTAACATTACAGACGTGTTAAAAGAGAGCATATAAATATTATCAGGAAATAATTTCCTCTAAAGGATAGTTCTAATATAAGGAACACAACAAATCAATTATCCTCTGCCAATATTTCTCAGGGGAGTATTTTAATTTGTGGTTGATTTTTTCATATGCATATCAGCATCTTAAAAACAGTAACAGTTTTTTGAGGAAAATTTAAATAAGCTTTGCTTTACAAATAACTTAAAAATTCTGTCAACTATAGCTTGAAGATTTACTACAATAAGGAAAAAATCATTGTGGAGACTTTGCACATAGGTATGCTGAAGCATGCTCCTCAGTATCAGCTTTGCCCTTATTCTGACAATAAAAGATTGCTTGTCCACTCAGAAAAAAAAAAAGAAGATATAGATTAAAACAACAGTCAAATACCACTACCCATACTAGAACAGCCAAAATCCAGAACATAAACACCAGATGCTGGTAAGGATACGAAGCAACAGGAACCATCATCCATTGCTGGTGGAAATGCAAAATAGCATAGTTTTCAAAGCCAGTTTGATGGTTCCTTATAAACCTAATATGCTCTTATTATTACAATATAGCAATCATATTCTTTTGTATTTATCCAAAGGAGTTGAAATATATGTTCACACAAAAGCCAGCCTATGAGACTTTATAGCAGCTTTATTCATAATTATCAAAACTTGGATTTGACCAGAAGTCCTTGAATAGGTGAATAAATAAAGTATGGTACATCTAGACAATGGACTATTATTCTGCATTTTTAAAAATGAACTATCAAACCATGAAAAGACATGGAGGAAACTTAAACACACATTACTAATCTGAGAGAGTACATATTATATGATTCCAATTCTATGACATTCTGGAAAAAAACAAAACTATGGAGACCGTAAAAAGATTAGCGATCACCAGGGATTGGGGAGCAGGGGAAGGATGAACAGATGAAGCACAGAGGATTTTTAGGATGAGAAAATACTCTGTATGATACCATTAGGATCCACACATATCGTTATACATGTCCAAACTCAAAGAATGTACAAAATCAAGAATAAACTTTAATGTAAATTAAGGACTTTTGGGATTATAATGTGTTGATGTAGGTTTATCAATTGTTAACAAATGTATCAATACCATTGTGTTGAGAGATGTTTATAATAGAGGAGACCCTGCATGTGGGGGTGGCAATAATATGAGAAATCTATGTACTTTGCTCTCAGTTTTGCTGTAAACCTCAGATTGCTCTAAAAAAAATTACCTCAATGAAAAAAATTTACCTGTGACATTAGTTAGAAATGCGGATTCAGCAGAATTTAAGTGCAGCCTCGGAACCTGCATTTTGATATGCAGTCCCTTCTCACTTCCACTCTCATCTCCTCACTCCAAGACTCAGATGCAACTGGACTACAGACCACACTTAGAAAAGTGCTAACAGAGAGAAAAATGATTTCCCTCTCTCTATTAGTTACAAAATCATTTTTCTCTCTATTAGTTATAAAACATTTCTGTGCTTCAGATTAAAATATGAAGAAAATTCAAACTATAAATTTAGGAATCTCTCATCCCAAGAGACCAGAGAAGGCAATAGCAACCCGCTCCAGTACTCTTGCCTAGAGAATCCCATGGACGGAGGAGCCTGGTAGGCTGCAGTCCATGGGTCGCGCAAAGAGTCGGACACAACTGAGTGACTTCACTTTCACTTTTCACTTTCATGCATTGGAGAAGGTAATGGCAACCCACTCCAGTGTTCTTGCCTGGAGAATCCTAGAGACAGCGGAGCCTGGTGGGCTGCCATCTATGGGGTTGCACAGAGTCGGACATGACTGAAGCGACTTAGCAGCAGAAGCAGCATCCCAAGAGACACTAATTCAGTGAGTGGAGTCTTACATCTGTATTTTAATAGGTTAACTCTGATGCTTAACTAGGTTTAAGAACCACTGCTTTATGTATGCTGCAGGATTGTGGTCCTATCCATTCTGATTTCAATTCTCATGGCTAATTTTGCATCAAGTCATTTAAAGCCATTCTACACTGGACTTGTTTTCCTACAAGAGTGGAAGGATTTTGCTATCTAACATTCCAATCAGAGGCTTTCATGCATAAGGCATTGCTCACAGGTGTTCATAATGACTGCTTTCCACAGCCAGTTGGAATGAGAAGCCTGTCTTCATTTTAGCTTGTTTGCTTTTAAATATACACAATGCACAGGTAATAGCAAAGTTCTTAAACACAAAGATGTTAATTTCATCATGGAGGAAAGATGGTCAAAAAGAGACACAGTGGCATTTACAGATTACAACTTGGCTTTTTGAGATTGTGAAGAGTAGTAGAATAGACATTCTTTAAATAAGCTTAATAGCTACTGCGTGCATTTCATGCCAAGACAATTAAATGTAGTCTGCCCTCCCAGGTTCCAAGAGGAAGTGTATCCTTGAAGACAAAGACTCTAAAGTCTGCCTCACATAAATGTCTATGTTATCCCCTCACATATTCTCAACCTGTGGGTCTTTATTGGTCTCTACAAATAAATTATAGTCAGATGCTATCTATATGTATATTTATAATACATATAAAATATTTATATGTATATATAAATTATATAATATGCATACATGCAAACACACATACACATATATAGCACCTGACCCATAATTAACATCCATGAAATGCCAGCAACTTTTCTTTTGAAATATACTAAAAACAAACAAAATCGTAGTGTAAAAAGTGCATTGAAAGATGTGAAACATACTCAGGCAAGATGCTATAAAAATAATAATGATGAACATTTATCACAATGCTGCCTAAGGCCATCCCCATAGGTCTAGATCTGTCTTCCTCACTCCTGATATAAATGCCCAGCTGTTTCTTCCCCTGAGTTTTGAATGATAGCCAGGTTCTTTTCACATCTATCAAATGAGTCCTACCAGTGCCTGCCCAAACTCCATCCATCCTACTACATCACCAGTTGGTTGGAAAGGGAAGGAACTTCCGTTTATTATGAATTTTGCATTTTAGGTACTATAATTACCTGTTCATTGACTTAATTATCAAATATTTATTGAGCATCTACTATATGCCAAACACAGTTGGGAGGTTCCTGCAAGAGAGCAAGCGTCTGTCTTCAGAGAGTATCATAATATGTGTCACATGTATTATCTCATTCACTCCCATGAATAAGTCCTTAGACGGTGCTCTTACTACCGTCCCTATATTATGGATAAGAAAATGAGGCTAAAGTCAGGTAACTGGCTGTTTCACACAGCTACATGATGAAGTTGAATTTAAAAATACAGTTGACTCCAGAGCCCATATGAAGTTTCTCTTTTTCAATTTTTGTCCTATTTTGCCTGCTTTTTACTGCAAACTCACATACAACTCAGTTCTTACTATTGCAAAGTCAAGGAAAGACTTGCTGAGTGCATGCGTGCCTGCTCAGTCACTAAGTCATGTCTGACTCTTTGTGACCCCATGGATGCATCAGGCTCCTCTGTTCATGGGATTTCTCAGGCAAGAATACTGGAGTGACTTGTCATTTCCTCCTCTAGGGGCTCTTTCCAAGCCAGGGCTAGAAAACCCATGTCTCCTGCATCTCCTGCATTTGCAGGCAGACTCTTTACCACTGAGCCACTTGGAAAGCCCCAGCTTATGAGAGCGTGCAATAAAATGTAAGCAAAGGTAGAACAGGACATGCCTGACCGTGCCCAGCTAGTTCTTCTCAGTCCAGTGGCAGCAGCTCCACGACCTGTCTTACCTCCTTGGTCGAGAGCAACAAAGATGTACCAAAGTGAGCAAATAACATCTGACTGGAGTTTGCCAAGATAGGGACAGGCCAGTGGCTGAATAACTACCTTCAAGTAGTCTTCCAAATTTGTCTTTTCTATAATTGCCAAGTGTGCAAAATTCTATACATCTTCAACCTACTAATAAGCTATCTACTAAGATATTTAAGGCTATAAAATTTATTATTCAAAAACTGTCATTAGCACATTACTAGAATCTCCCATGGATGGAACTTCTATTTTCTACTGAGAAAAATGACTTCATCAAAATTCTTCCCTGTGTTGCACAGTTTCCATTGTAACTCAAGCAGGTCATTGTAATGCTTGCAATTTATAGGAAGGAAGGAAATTTTGTTACCTTTACATCACCAGCATTGCTTTGATCATGGTTTTATTTCTGCCATTCTTGCTTTGTAATGACCATTTACTGCTATTTTAGCAGCACTATCAATCTCACTTGTGGGTTGTTTGGTTAACCTTGAGCAAAGCCTTGAGCACCTATGAAACAATACCAGACTGTTTAACACAGATGAATTACAGTTTTAGGATGAAACAACACCAGCAGAAAAAGATTTGGGGAAAAAATGACAAAAGTTTCCCCAACTTTTATGAAATACATAAATTTACAAATTCAAGAAATGTAATGAACTCCAAGAAAAATAAAATGAAGAAAAATCACACCTGCTGATAATGAAAGATGAAATCATCTTGAAAGCTACCAAAGAAAAAGACACTTGGCGTACTAGAGAAGAGCGGTTCAGATGATAATGGAGAAATAAGGCCAGACGACAGTGTACCAACCTCTGACAAGTGCTGAAAGAAATTGACAACCCAGGAGTCTAACCTAGAAAAAATATTTTTGAAGGCAAGAATAAAGATGAAATAATGATATAGCTGGATAAAAGAAAACTAAAAGATTGTGTTATCTTATAAGAAATTATCCCCCCAAAATGCTTTAAACCAAAGGCAAGAAATAACATGAAAACTCAGATCTTCGGGAACAATGAAGATCATTGGAAATATTAAATTCCTGGATAAATATAAAATATTATTTTCCTCTTAATTTCTTTTTCTATAACAATTTGAAGCAAAAATTATAATATTATCTTGTGAGAATTATACAATACACAAGAAAACCATCAAATCAGATAATCACAGTGGGAGGTATAGACTGATATAGCTGCAGTGTTTTTACATGTTGCATGAAGTGGCAAAATATTAAAATTAAGAAGTATATCTTAAGCCTTATAGCAGCCATTAGAAAGATAATGCAGAGAGTTATAACTAAGAAACCAGGAAATAAATAGAATTCTAAAATAATCATCAAAGAATCCAAAAGAAAAGAACAGAGGAACAAAATATCAGAGGAAATAAATGAAAAACAACAAAGCTTAATATAATTATTAAAGTATCTTGTAATCACTGGGCATTGTCCTCTAGCATTAAAGCATTCATACTTCATTTTACATGCAGCAGACAAACCAATACTGTTTTGTAAAATCACTCATTCAATAAATATTTACTGAGTTAATATTATGTGCAGTGCATTAATGTTATGCGCCTGGTACACAGTGATAAAAAAGATTTTGTCTTTTTTATGGAAGTAATAGGAAATGATGAAAGGTATTTGGGCAGGGAAATAACATGATAAGATTTGCCTTTGTAAAGCTCTCTGTGTGAGGAACTGGGTGGAGGAGGAGGGGTGGGGAAAGCAAGGGAAGAGGACAGGGGGCTGTTGCTTGATTCAGGGGAGAGGCAGAGATGGCTTGGAAATGGCTAACAAGACTGAACTTGGAGAACCTTCTCTGAAATTAAAAGATCTAAAAATATGTTAGAAAAAAAATGTATAGGGCACGGTGATGAATCGTTTATAAGGAGTGAAGAGAAGGGTGATTTCGTAGAGCATTTCTAGTTTTCTTTTGTGGAAAGCCACTTGAGGAGGGTGCCAGTTGCTGAAGTTAGGGGACAATGGTAAAAGTGAAGACCAGGAGTTCATTCAGGGACATTTTAAGTCTGAGTGACAGACACTAAAGCAGCCAACTGGGGATTTCAATTAGGGAATTTATGTTGTATTCAATGCAGTATCCAGTACTCAACACAGGGTATGTTTCAAAATAAAAATTCAACACATATTTGTTAATTGACCAGCTTAGAATAAGAAGAAAAAAAATAATAATAATAATTTATTAAGCATTGACTCTTCCAAGCATTCTGAGGCATTTTGTGTGAGGCATCTCATTTAACAGTTCAACTTTGGTGATTAGGAAAACTTTACCAATTACGGAACACTCAAGAAGCTTAAGTAAGAAAACAATGAAATTGTAGAATCAAAATTAAAACTCAGATCTGCCTGGTTACAAGTCACTTGCCAAGTCTTTGTTCTTACTCACAACCTCCTGGTCACCCACCACAATGTAACATTTATTTTATGGAAAAAAACTCAGCTTCTTCCTCTGTATCTTAGAAAAACTCTCCCTCTCTTTTCCCCATAATCATTTATTTTATCACTCAGGCATGGATACTTCGGAATGAAATTTGGCGATTTCTACTTTGCCTCTACCGGAGATTAAGAGAAGAGAGTCTGCTGCCTTCTCTACCTGCAAAACTAAAATAGAAAAATGGATACGCTCCCAGTGCTCCAAGATCACGGATGCACTCATTTCATGTGTATTCTTCAAAAATTTCAAGGAAGTTGAAATCTAATTTAAGCTATTACATGATTGTTCTAAATGACTTAACCACATCAAAGCATCAGTGGACTCACACTCTGGGAAGGGACATTGTAAAATGGTTTTCAAACATATAATGCAGTCTCTCAGGTGCTTGAGACAGGGATGCCCATCTCTGAATATAAAGATTCCCTTACACTTCTGAGATCAAAACAACAGAGCCATTATTTGAGAGGCCGGATGAAATACCAGAGCCATTTCTTATTAGCTTCAGTCATTAAAGAGAATTTAGTAGCCTGGCTATTTATGCTTTTTTTTTTTTTTTCCTTCCTTTAAAAAAAGGCAATCTTAATGGAATGAAAGGGCGGAAGATTCTGAAGATCAAGATTAAGGGTAAATTTCCTACTAATTACATTGTTTTCTGCTTTCAGAAAAGAAACTCAAACCAGTTTTCCAGTTCCCCTCTCTATCTCATGCTAAACAGTTCAAGAACAACAACAACAAAAAGAGATGTCAAGCTTATTGCCGTTTGCTTAGAGTGAGGAAAATTACTACCATACTACTGTTACTGCTATGAGTACTAGAGAAAAACATCCATCTATCCTCTGGAATGTCGGATGTGTTTTCCTATAGCAACAATACTGTGAACAAAATTTGGATCCCCAGCAGGAAGCTTAAAAGCCAAGTCAAGCCATGACACTGATGTAAAAACACTGCTACATCTAAGCACTTAGGCAAGATCCTATGAATCTCAGAAACATCAGAATTGCATCCCCTGTCCCCTTCTCTTTTGATAACAACTATTTTGAAAGACATATAATAGTGGACATTCAACCTTTGTATAAAGAAGACAATATCTGACAGGGTAGAATAACTTAATATTGAATAGCGTAGACATTAGAACTAGATTAGCAAGGTTTGACTTCTGTCTCCCAACACTACCTAGCTCTGAACATTGAATAAGGTACTTCTTTTATTCTGTGCCTCAGTTTTCACATCTATACAATGGGAATTTAAGGAGTATCCTTGCCAGGCTCCCCTGGTCGTCCAGTGGTTAAGAATCCATCCTGCAATGCAGAGGACACTGGTTTGATCCCTAGTTCAGGAAGATTCCACATGCCATGGGGCAACTTAGCTCATGCATCACAACTGAGCCCATGGGCTGCAACCACTGAAGCCTAAGCACCTTGAATCTGTGCTTTTCAACAAGAGAAGCCACCTCGATGAGAAGCCCACACACCACAAGAAAGACCCAGTGCAGCCAAAAATAAATAAATAAAATTTTTAAGATAATTTTTAAAAGTTAGAGCCAGATTTCTAATCCAGCTCATGCTCTACCACAAGCCTATGGATATATTGATCTTGGCCTTGGAAATCCTGATGGATGTAGTTAGTTAGAGAAAGTAAAGACAGCTGACCATGTGCAGTCAGAATCATAACAACCTGAAGCATTACAGAAACTAGGGCATCAAAACCCAGGGATTGCTGGGACCCAAAAGCAAGTTGCATGTAGAGACATTTTCCAGAAATCAACTGTTCAAGAGCTAAGAGGGTGTTCTCTTCACAGGCTTGACACTTTCCAGTTTCCCTTTTCATTCAGAGATGGATGCTAAAAGAAACAGAGCAAAGACAGACAAGAAACAAGACTCTCCCAAGTCCTGAAAAACAGGTCTAGTGGCACTGAGGTTTCCTCTGAGACAAGGTAGGAAAGGATAGGCTAGCCTTCTTGATTCCTGTGAGCCTCCCACAGTGCCCACATTTCTCGATTATTTTGAAAATGTAGGAGGATTATCAGGAAGGTTCTTTTAAGGAGTCACAGAATCCCAAACCGGAAAAGGGATTGGCCTTTTAGAGCACTTACCATGCGTCAGGCATTGGGTTCTCACCTTGAATCCTCCCAGCAACCTGGTATTATTGTCCTCACATTACAGCTGAGACAGAGTGGGTTAAGTAATGCCAGGGTCATAGGGCCAGGACAGGACACACTGGCTCCTAGCCTGCCCAACCCACAAGCAGAGCTCTTACTCAGTCAGTGTCCACGAACTACCCCCGATGTGACCTCCTCCAGCACTCACCACCCTGTGAAGTTGCCTGGACAGCATCCCCAGTGAGTGGCTTTGCAGTGTCCACTTAAATACTAACTACAAAAGGAATCTCACGATTTCCTTTTTTATTGTGGCGAAATGCACATAAAATTTGCCATTTTAACGATTTTAAAACCTGTAATTCAATGGCATTTAGTATGTTCTCAAGGGTGCACCACCATTGCCACAACCTAGTTCAAGAAAATTTGAATCACCCCAAAAGGAAGCCCCCTTACCTATTCTCTATCCCTGCTTCCCCATTGCCACTAATTAGCTGTCTCTGTGATCTTCCTATTCTGGATAATTCATATCGATGGAATCATACAAAATGAGCATTTGTGTCTGGCTTCTTTCACTCAGTGTAATATTTTTAAGGTTCACCCATGTATGAGCATGTATCAGTACTTTATTTCCTTTTATGGCTGAATAATATTCCAATGTAATGGATATTCCACATCTTATCTGCCCATTCATCAGTTGCTGGCCATTTCTGTCACTGCTTTTGGCTATCTGGAATAATTTTTTGAACATCTGTTTTAATTATTTGGGGTATATATCTAGGGGCAGAATTACTACTTCATATGTGAATTCTGTCTAACTTAGTCTGGAACCATTGAAGTGTTTCCATAATGGCTATACTGGTTTACATTCACATTAGCAATCTATGAAGTTTCCAATTTCTCCACATCCTCGTCAAGGCTTGTTATTTTCTGTTGTTTTTAATTATAGCCATCTCAGTGGGTGTGTGGAGAAGGCAATGGCACCCCACTCCAGTACTCTTGCCTGGAAAATCCCATGGACAGAGGAGCCTAGTAGGCTGCAGTCCATGGGGTCACTAAGAGTCGGACACGACTGAGTGACTTCACTTTCACTTTTCACTTTCATGCATTGGAGAAGGAAATGGCAACCCACTCCAGTGTTCTTGCCTCGAGAATCCCAGGAATGGTGGAGCCTGGTGGGCTGCCGTCTATGGGGTCGCACAGACTTGGACACGACTGAAGCGACTTAGCAGCAACAGCAGCAGTAGCAGCAGTGGGTGTGAAGAAGTAACCTGTTATGCTTTTGATTTGCATTCCCCTTATAATTAATGACACTGAGCATCTTTTCATGTGCTTATTGGCCATCTATATATTTTCTTAGATAAATGTCTATTCAACTAATCTGCCTACTTTTTAACTAGATGGTTTGTCTTTTTGTTGTTGAAAGAAGTATTTTTTTTTAATACTATGGATACTAGACTGTAGGTGAATACATGATTTGTAAATATTTTTCCCCATTCTGCTTTCTCACTCTTTTGATGGTGTCCTTTGATGAATTTACGCTTTTGATTTTGCTGAAGCCTAACTTATTTATTTTTACTTTTGTTGTCTGTGCTGTTGTTGTCATGTCTATTAAACCACTGCCAAGGTCAAGATTAGCCCTGCATTTTCTTCTAAGATTTTTATACTTTTAGTTCTTATAATTATGTCTTTGATCCACTTTGAATTAATTTTTGTACGTGATATGAGGTAAGGGCCCAAATTCATTCTTTTGCATGTGAGTGGGGCTTCCCCAGTGGCTCAGTGGGTGAGGAAACTGTCTGCAATGCAGGAGATGCAGGAGACAAGGGTTTGATCACTGGGTCGGGCAGATCGCCTGGAAGAAGAAACGGCAACCCACTCCAGTATTCTTGCCTAAAAAGTCTCATGGACAGAGGAACCTGGCAGGCTACAGTCCATAGCATCACACAGAATAGGACATGACTGGAGTGACTTAGCATGCACGCACATCAGCCGTCACATATCTCCACTCGTTAGAAAATTCCTCCTCACCTTGTGTTGAAATATACCTCATGTTACCACTAACCTCTGATCTCACTTCTGCCCTCTGGAGTCATAATTACCTACAGTGACATGATCGGGAAACTTGTTAAGCTCCCATTACTTTCCAGGAATATTCTAAATGTTTTACTCCTATTATTTATCAGAGTATGTCCTCCAACACTATAGATACCATCATTATCCACAGTTAATAGATGAGGAAACTGTGGCATGGAGAGGTTAAGTAGCCAACTCACTCACAGTTACACAGCAGATCCAGGATGCAAACCCAGAGAGTTCAACACTCCAGCTCACAATCGCAACCTGAAGAGCGGTTGAGCAAATGTTCATTGAGTGCCTCTGGGTCAGGCAACTGTGTTAAGAGCTATAAGTACAAAGTTAATGGGCCCCCCTCACTGCCTTCATGAAGTTTATATATTACTGGAGAAAACACTAATCAATATCAAGTCTCCTCTGGGGAGGGTTGTACTGCAGGAACACCAAAGATAGACATTCTTCCTGGGAAAGTAGAAAACTTCACTAAGTTCACAAAACCCTTGCCTCCCACCACTCCATTCCCCCATCCAGTCTAAGTCATGTTCATGGTACCACTCCTGATATAAATACCCTCATCCTTGAACAGAGACTGAGATTCTCTGGACCACTGCTGCTCTCCTTAGCTTCACATGGGCCCACATTGACCTGGAGTATTAAGAAGGATCATTCTCCAATATGGGAGTCTCAACTCATCCATGAGTGTTCACGTTACCATTCCCAAAATGATCCTCCACCCATTTCCCGTGGTACTTGAAATCTCTTCGATTATTAACTCTTCCATTGGTAAAGCTGTTTACTCTTCCAAAGACGAAATATCTATATCTCTACAAGTAAGCAAGTAGTGAACTACATTTATTATGGACCCATCACATACTAGGCATTTTATGTAGACTGTCTGCCAGAAGAGCACAGTGAGGTACGCATTATTAGCCCCATTTGACACAGGCAGAAACTGAGACTCAGTTTAGAGAATGAAGTGGCAGGTTAATATTTAAGCCCAGGACTGTCTAACCTCCCTGCAGAAATCCCTTTGGTAGCTTCTCTGAAAAGAGAACATTTAGTTTATGCTAAACCACTTGATGCTGGGAGGGACTGGGGGCAGGAGGAGAAGGGGACGACAGAGGATGAGATGGCTGGATGGCATCACGGACTCGATGGACGCGACTCTGAGTGAACTCCGGGAGTTGGTGATGGACAGGGAGGCCTGGCGTGCTTCAATTCATGGGGTCGCAAAGAATCGGACACGACTGAGCAACTGAACTGAACTGAAACCACTTTCTGGGACTAAGAGTTCATAATCCACATTTGACCCACCATGGAGTGTCTCTGGTTAGAAAGTGTCTGCTTCTAACAATGAAAGCATTCCAGAAGTAAAATGGGCTGCCTCAGGAGGGGCAGTGATATTCTCATCTCAGGACTTTCTCAGCTGTCAAAAGGTCTTTGTTTTAAATGGAGATTCTCAGTCCCCACTTAGCCAACTCATTCCCAAATGCAACATAGCAAAGATGACAAACCACTAGAGCCAATTTGAATGCCTATATCATTTCCTAAAAGCTAAAAGGACAAAACTGCAAAAAAAAAAAAAAAAAAAGCTATGTTTATGTTGCCACTTTTCTCATAGGCAAGGGCATTGCAGGCAGTGGAGAGTGAGAGCAAAATTAAACTATAAAGAAATAATTGACAGTGTTTCCTTAATCGTGGTCTGGATCTGCTGATCTAGCCAAAAGCGAGGGGGCAGAGGTGATCTTTGCTATGCCACATTGAATAATGCAATCATATTTTTGATACCAAACTACATTTAACTGCCATATAAATCCTGCCTGCCTCCATACCACACCTCATTATCTCAAGAAATGTACAACCTCTGGAAAGTCAAATGTGGTGAGACCTGTGCCCCCGAAGCTGAAATGGAGACACAAAGCTGAGGGGCAGAGGCTTGCTGCACAGCACTCCATCTTCCTGCCCGCACACCAGGAGCTTCACTAAGGTATCCTTGGTTGCTAACTTGCTCTGGGACATTAAGCAAAATATTTCACCTTTCTGGGATTCGGTATTTCATCATTAAAATGGGAGTAGGTGGTATCATTATTCCCATTTTGCAAATAACAAAGGTCGGGTACAGAGAAGTTAGAAAATTGCTCAAGGTCAAAGTCAAATGTCTCAGTTCAGTTTAGTCACTCAGTTGTGTCTGACACTTTGTGACCCCGTGGACTGCAGGACATCAGGCTTCCCTGTTCATCACCAACTCCCAGAGCTTGCTCAAACTCATGTCCATCAAGTCAGTGATGTAATCCAACCATCTCATCCTCTGTCATCCCCTTCTCCTCCTGCCTTCAATCTTTCCCAGCATCAGGGTCTTTTCCAATGAGTCAGTTTTTTGCATCAGGTGACCAAAGTATTGGAGCTTCAGCTTTAACATCCAATGAATATTCAGGATTGATTTCCTTTAGGATTGATTGGTTTGATCTCCTTGCTGTTCAAGGAGTCAAATATCTAGTCAAAGGGAATCCAGACATCAAGTGCAAATGTGTCTGTCTTGACTTATAAATACACTCTTCCATAAATGAGAAATCTCTAACACTGTGACTCAGTGGAACTTTGCTGGAACTGTGAGGGTTAAAAACTCTTAACGGTAGCTTCCACCATTTGGAGCTTATTGTCAACATATGAACTGCCCAGATTCCCAAAGGAGGAAAAAATTCATGAAATAAGCACAGTGTTTAGTGTTCAATCTTGACTTAGAGGTATGTGGTGGGGATAGCAGAGATGATTGGTATAGAGAATGGGGAAGAGTTCTTTCTCAATCTCTTTGGAAGGCAAAAGGAGGAGGCTGCCACTCTGCTTGACTTGGGAAGAAGCAAAGAGCACACTGGGTCATTTTTGCCCTGTTTCCAGCTACATGAATTGAAAAGCCAAGTCCAGGTTCAATGCATCATTCTTGAGGCCGAGAACAAAATCCCTCTTTGTTCCCCAGTGAAACTTATCTCTGAAGAGCTGCACAACTTCCTGTGAGATATAGCCCTGCAGATGTGCCATGGGAGACCCGCCTGGCTGGGCTGCCATCACCCAGAGTGCAAGAATGGGCACTTTGTACTGCTGGACTGAAAATGACACTCTCTGCTCTGATCCCCATTGGGGTTCCCAAGTGGACAAAACTTCCTGCTAAGGGGAGGGGCTGTGGGCAGTGGATGTGTGTGTGATTTTGTTTTGTTCCTTTGTGAGTTTGTTTAGTTATTTATAGAGCCAAAGGAGAAAGCAAGGGGGCAGAGTGTAGCACAGTGTTTTGCAAACTGTATTCCATGGAACCCTTCCAAGGGTTGGAGACCCTGAAAGCTGGCAGTAGAGGATAGGATGGGTGAAAGAGCAGGCAAAGATCCAGAATATTATATCTGCCTCCTTCTCCCCTAGCCAACACCACCAACAATAACAATCACAGCAGTTCTAACAATTTAATGTAGGAGGCTAGATGATTTTATTTCAACAAAGACTTTTATAGCTTAAAAAGTGTTTGAAAAACACAATTGCTATAGATAAATTCTATTCTCAATTTTGCTAAAATGTAGCTCTGTGATGTTGAATAGTTATTCTCAACTCTGGTCTCAGTCTCTTTATCTATAGAACAACGAAAAGCATCAAGTCCCCTAGTACACTCCAGGTAAAAGGAGGAATTACCAAAAAATTCTTTCTGACACAGTTTTATGCAAGAGAAAATGAAAAATGAAGGAAATCCTCTCTGTAAGATGGTTTAATTTTCAATTAATATAGGGCAACAAGCTCTTTCTGATTTTCCTATTATGGGCCCAGAATTAAATGAGTACCAACGGACTGTACGTAGTACACAGAAATCTACCGTTGGTGCTACTAAAATTAATGGGCTATTTGAACATCTTTATAAGGGACATTAATTTTTCTCTGGTTGATAATCAAAAAGGGGGAAAAGACGATGCAGTTGGACAAAAAGAAAAGGGGAAAATCAAAATTTTCTCATTGAGTATGCAGGTAGGAACTATTGATGGCATAAAGATAGGAAGGCTTTTGTGCTGGATTGTTCAACTGTCAACTTGGTTAAACTGGGAACTTGGTTTCCCAGAATTCCCTTCCATATATGATTCTGAGTTAGCATCAGCCAAAAGAGGAAGTTGTGTGAGATTGAGGAGCAGAAGTAGAAAAGTGGCCATCACCCTCTGAAGGTCTTATTGTGATCAGCGACAAACACAGAGGTTCCCAGGGGGCCCAGCTTGTCCTCACTTCTCTACACGTCAAGCTCTTCTTCTGGACATTGGGCTCTGCTGAACAACAGCTTGTCCCAGAGTCACCACCACACCACTGATGGCAGTAGATACGCAAAGACGACTTCTAATTGATTTCATTCCTCACAAGTTGCTCCCTTGAGGTCTCCCTCCATCAGTCATACATGACTTCTCAAGTACCCCTGGGAAGCTCCAACTTGTTCTTTTGTATTAACACTTTAAAAAGATTGGTTAGCAACATATTTCTCGGATACTCCAACCCTCTTTTTGCCCATCACTTCATTAGCTCCTTCCACAATTGTATCAGGTCTAATTCCTCTACTCAGTCCCTTATCTGAACACTCACAGGAACTCTGCTTCCCAGACTGATCCTTAAGGGATACAGAAAATTCTGATTGGAAGTCAAAAGCTACCACAGCATAAAATCTACAATATATAGCATTTTCTTGAGATAGCAGCAAGCAGAGGTTGGAAAGGCAACTAGGACAATGTTTGTAGAGGCTAAAAGATCAGTGAGTAAATCTGAGGCCAGATAAAGGGCAATCAGTATTATATCGTGGTAAAACAACCAGCAAAGCTGGCACTTATGGTGATTTGGAAGATAGAAAATGTACTGGATAACCAGTTGATCTGCCTAAAACATTTCCAAACAGGATGTTGAAAGTGTCAGTTGTCATCTTTTGTCTATATACAAGTTGCAGGAAGAGAAATATGAGCTAAAAAGAGAAATGACCCATTTTCAAGCAGAATTGTTAAAACTACATATGCAAATCAGACTGTTATGAGCAGAACACCTGTGTGTTTGTGTGATACATATGCAACTTAGGATTTTCTGATTTAGAAAATACAGTTAATTTTACATTCCTTAGTCTCTGTAGCCAGCAAAAACTTCTTAAATTAAGAATTAGTCTCTGAGTACTGATTAAATTAAACATGTGACCATAAGAAGCTATGTTAAGACCTCAGGAAATTTTAAATTAGTGACTTATGGATTTTCTAAGTAAAGAGGACTCAAAAATCTCAAGCATGTTACCTGTAATAGTCTGACTTGCAGATTGAGAAGTATTTATCAAAAGAAAGGTATTTCTCAAAAAGATACGGATTTTAGACATAAACTGAACCCGAGGGAGATACATGGAAACCCACAAAATTTTTAAGAAACTTGTACTAACAAAAGCACTGCCAAATTGGACAAAAAGGAGCATAAACCATTCAAAATGAAAAAATTCTTCTGGGTATCAAACTTTGGGCAGAAAGTAGGTTGACAATGCACTCAGTTGTAAACACAAGCCAGTTCTTATTTAAAAAAAAAAAGAAGAAGAAGAAGGAGAAAGATCTCAGAGAGTTCTACCAAAACAGAAGATAATCAGGACAGATTCAAAACTGAACCCTTGCCAGTGAACATGCTGCATCAATAGAGTAGGGGACTCAGAGGATGTGCTCTGCTAGATTTCTGAATTTCTATGAAAATTCTTTACTATTCTTGCAAGCCTCCCCTTTTTGAATATGTCTTTTAAAGCTATCCTTTCTCTAACTAACTCATTATTGTATCCTGTGTGTGCGAGAGACAGATATCTTGTCTTTTTAACTAATAGTTCTCTGAATCAAGAGCAGCTACCCCTAAGAAGCTGCATTAGAGGAACTTCATCTCCACCTAGATCTGATGGATCTGCAATAGTGAGATAATGACTTCAGGACTTTGCCATAGTGAAAGGAGACATTGAGGGGGGTCTTATCCCATAATGAGAGGATAACTGTATTTTGTATGTGGGACAAATGTAAATAAGTATGACCAGAGGATAAACTGGGGTGGGAGTAAAAGGGGTAAAAATGCCTATGGATTCCTTTGAAGTTCCTATCATGACGGCAAAGAGTCAGTTTCCTCACTTTTTTCAACTGAGGAGGCCAGGTGACTTGCATTGACAATAGAAAGCAAGAGAAGTGATATTATATGGTTTCTTGGTGCTTCTCCTCTCACCCTTCTGCATGTGCCACTTCCATCCTTATTCTCTTGGTCTTTCTCATTGCCAGTCATGAAAAAGCCCAGGGTAGTCTCCTTGGGGATGAGAGAGGCCATGCAGAAGTAGACAAGGTCAGTCACCCCAACCGCTATAACCATGCCAGTTGAGTCCCAGTTAAATCCTATATATATAAGTGAGGCCACCTAGGCCAGCCACCGCCTAGAAAACAAACCAACCAACTTTATATGCATGAGTGAGCCCAATATCGTACGGATTAGCCCAGTCCAAATTTCCAGTCTACAGAATCACAAATAAATAATGACTAACTGTGCGGGTATCTTGCTGTGAAGTAATAGAAAGCTGAGGTGGTTTCAGGGAAACAAAATCTGGAATTGGTTCTTTGGAGTCCAGGGACCAGGATGAGGCAAGAAAGTTATCCAGAATGTAAATATGAAGAAGACATTCACTCTCAGGGTTGTACAAGTACCCCTTAAATTTTTCACCCTATACATTTCCCTCCCCTAACTTAAGACCTTAGTTCTCCTGACTGGATCCAAAGGCATTAATGACCCAGTTGCTAGTGATAAAAGAAATACTGCTCACCCACAGCATGAAGTGGAAAAATCTTTTCCTAAATTATCATCTTGTAGCACCTAGAATCAAGTGCTCATATACAAGAAGTCTTTGAATGGCCAACTAGCTGCTGTCATAGAGTATTTTAGTAAAAAACAATGAGTTGGTGGTTGTTGTTTAGTTACTCGGAGAAGGGAATGGCACCCCACTCCAGTACTCTTGCCTGGAAAATCCTATGGACGGAGGAGCCTGGAAGGCTGCAGTCCATGGGGTTGCTGAGGGTTGAACACGACTGAGCGACTTCACTTTCACCTTTCACTTTCCTGCATTGGAGAAGGAAATGGCAACCCACTGCAGTGTTCTTGCCTGGAGAATCCCAGGGATGGGGGAGCCTGGTGGGCTGCCCATCTATGGGGTTGCACAGAGTCAGACAGGACTGAAGTGACTTAGCAGTTTAGTTACTAAGTCATGTCTGATTCTTTTGTGATACCATGTACTGTAGCCCACCAGGCTCCTCTGTCCAGGGAATTTCCCAGGCTAGAATACTAAAGTGGGTTGCCATTTCCTTCTCCAGGGGACCTTCCCAACCCAGGGATTGAACCCACGACTCCTGTACTGCAGGCAGATTCTTTACCACTGAGCCACCTGGGAAGCCCAATGAGTTGGTAGGTTGTTCTAAGAGTAAAGGAGAACATGAGGAGAAAATGAACTTAATGCCTTAAACTCCCAGCTCAAAGTTTGATTAAGGAACCAGGAATCTTCATGGCTACACTAAAAGACATCACTATCTCTTATAGCCACAGGTGGAGATTTCAGAAAACCAAACCAAAAATCTAATTGTAAAGGTAACTGAATTATAACACAAAATGTATCACAAGCTCATAGGGCCCTATGTTAAAGTTAGGTCCTGAATGGGAAAGATAAGACTCCTTGAAATAGAGACAATATATATGAGAAAATTCCAGTGAACCTGAGGGCCTTAAACTTCAATTCCTCTGAGCATCCTTTGCCAATAAAAATAATACTTCCTTCTTAATAGTTTTAGGGAAAGATGGTGAAAAGACTGGAAAGCATCCAAGAATATGGGTAGAAATAGGATTGCTTTGTCTAGGAAAGAATACACAAGCAGGTACATGAGATGTGACTTTAATTATATGAGAAGCTAGCATTGTAGGAAGTTTAGATTTGTTTCACCTAGACTATAGGAACAAATCAAGAACAAGTTGGTAGAGATATGGTATGTATACTACTATTTCCATGTTAGAATTCCTTTCTGGAACTTTTTGATAAAATTATGCTTTTCCAAATTCTAAATGCCAAGAAAGCCTGTCAAAAAATTAGGAAAATTAAAAACTCAAGAAATCCTTTCACAATGTATATGTATATCAAATCATTGCATTGTACACTAAGTATCTCACAGTTTTGTTAATTATACCTCAATAAAGCTGGAAAAACTGAGATTGCTCCAAAATAATGTTATCACAACAGCTTAGTGTCTCCAGCTACACCATACATTTTCCATTTGCCGCTTTATACCCATTCTCCACTCTTATCCATTCTGCTCTACACCCTGGAACACTGCCTTGTATGGACTACATGAAAGATTTTTATGTCCTCCAAGATTTCAGAAAGATTGGCCAATAGTAGGTTAACTAACCCTGGTAGGTTAGCTCAGCTGGTAAAGAATCTGCCTGCAATGCAGGAGACCTCAGTTCAATTCCTGGGTTGGGATTATCACCTGGAGAAGGGATAATCTACCCACTCCAGTATTCTTGGGCTTCCCTGGTAGCTCAGACAGTAAAGAATCTGCCTGCAATGCAGGAGACCTGGGTTTGATCCCTGGGTTGGGGAGATCCCCTGGAGGGGGGCACGACAACCCACTCCAGTATTCTCACCTGGAGACTCCCCATGGACAGAGGAGACTGGCAGGCTACAGTCCATGGGGTCGCAAAGAGTTGGACACGACTGAGCAACTAAGCACAGCACAGCACAACTACAGAAGAGGGCTTCACCGGTGGCTTAGTGGTAAAGAATCTGTCTGCCAATGTAGGAGACGTGAGTTCCATCCCTGGGTCAAGAAGATCCACTGGAGGAGGAAATGGCAACCCACTCCAGTATTCTTGCCTGGGAAGTCCCATGGGCAGAGGAACCCGGTGAGCTACAGTCCATGTGATCGCAAAGAACTGGACATGACTTAGTGACTAAACAACAACAAAGGCTATGGAAGGAAGTGAGAGGAAAGAGAATATGTGCAAGGCATTCATTCAGCTGGCTTCCTCCCTCAAAGGTCACATTGAACTGTCTGTGTCCATGACCAGACAAAGTGGTTTCTTCTACTTCACTGTCTGACTGCATATAACTGCTCCTTCTCCTCACTCTGACTAAGGGAGACAGCTCTTCTGCTCTTACTAGCCTCCGGGTACTGAAGTATCTCTAATGGTACTTTTGTTAAAAGTTCCTTTGTAAATAGACCTTCTGTGAATCACCTTATTCGAATGTCTCGTTTATTTCCTGTTGGGCCACTGGTTTATAGACCAGTGGAAAGAGAACTTCTCTTTCTCAATAATTCTAGCAAAACTCACAAGGCTGATGCTCATTGGCTTCCATGCCATAACTTTAGTTAAGTGGTCAGTAATAATTGTGGCCATGGAAATGCAGCATTTTGATTAACCAGACCTTTTTCATGTATCTATCCCTGGGAGTAAGGTCAGTCCCACTGGAATCATGTAGAGTCAGAGTTTGAGTGAGATAGTCCCCAAATAAAAAAGCATGGATTTTTTTTTTTTTAAAAAAAGATCTGATATCTACAAAACTAGGCAAATTCCAAATGTTTGGAATCCCATCACACCTATAAAATGATAATAATGCATTATCTAAATTGAGTAAATGGACTAGGTTCTCCTTTGAGTTTTCACATAGCTTTAAAATTTATGATCTAACTCAAACAATGTACATTGGTAAAACTGAACAAATTTAATTCTATTTCCTGCCCTACCAACAAATATCTATATGGCCTTGAACAAGTCACCTCTTTTCTAGGCTTCTATTTCTTTATCTGTAAAAGGAAAAGGTTGGACTAAATGATCTCCTGGGTATGCTCTAGATGTAAAACCTCTGAGTCTATGATTGTCTCTGAAATTCCAAGTTCTGTTAGGGTTCTTGGATTGTAAACATCACAAATAAGTTCGGTATAACATCAGACTCTGCCCCTACACCGAGATAAAAGGAATATATTAAAGGTATGAAAAAACAGAGAGTCCTAGGCAAACATTAAAAGCAAAACTTTGGAAATATCAGAAACCATAGATTCTCTGTGAATCTAAGCAGAAGTGTTGTCTTTTTTAAGCACTGCTTATACAATGAGTCAGCTCCACTTTTCATCTCTCCATCCCACTCAGTATTCATATTCCCAAGCGTAAGATCAGAAATTGATTAGTGTGAGCTGCTTTCTCACCTTCTATCTGGGGATGGCAGAGTACCTTGCTGACTTTCCCAACAGGACAATACATCATGGGAGGATAATGACTCCCAGAAGGTAGAAAAGGTAATGAGCAAGCAAAAATTACTGATACCCTTTATACAAGTCAGCAATAGCATCAGAAGCTGGGTACAAATTTCCTTTGCTCATATTTCCAATATAGCTCTACGTGGCGGCTCAGCGGTAAAGAATCTGCCTCCAATGCATGAGACACAGATTTGATCCCTGGGTTGGGAAGACCCCTGGGTCAGGAAGATCCCCTGAAGAAGGAAACAGCAACCCACTCCAGTATTCTTGCTTAAAAAATCCCATTGACAGAGGAGCATACAGTCCATGGGATCACAAAAGAGTCAGACATGACTTAGCAACTAAACAACAACCAACTCCTTGCAAATTTTCTTGGAATTATATGCATCATACCTAAGTCACAGTCCCAGAATCTTCAAAACAAACAAACAAAACATTTTAACCTCCAAAATTCAAATGAATTTGTTAGGTCACCAAAAGATCTGGAGATTAGAAATGACAATTTCAAAATGAGATTCTCTTTTCAAGAACATTGTAAAGCAAAGGCCAATAACTTGGTTTTGTTTTTATTAGACTCTATTATTTTTCAGCCGTGGGCAAATGCTTACAAAATGAGATATTACTTGAATATATGAATGTAAAATCAAGAACTCCAGCATAAAAGGTGAATAATTTATAAATATACAAAATGAACCCAACCCTCCTCCTGTCACCACTGTCACTGTGTATAGAAACCAAAAGCCATGTAATTTCACAGTAATTATCCAATTCCTAACTTGAGGCTTCAATATCAGCACTGAAAATTATGTATCAGTTGTACTTGGAATTGTAAGTTTTATAGTGGGATGAAATTACCATGAATTAGCAACTTGTTGGCATCTTTAAAGAGAATTTTAATATTTAGTTTTGAAACGGACATATTATAAGGTTCTGCATATGCATTATCAAGACACATCATATGTGCATGTGCTTTATATTTATAGTTCTGTGTTTGTATGAATCCTGTATCTATTTACCTTGCATTCATAAACACTTGCAAAGATTGAAAAGTGTTAGTCACTCAGTCATTTCCAACTCTGCGACCCCATGACTAGAGCCTGCCAGGCTCCTCTGTCCATGGAATTCTCCAGGCTATACTGGAGTGGATAACCATTCTCTTCTCCAGTAGATCTTCTCGACCCAGAGACTGAACTCAGGTCTTCTGTATTGCAGGCAGATTCTTTACCATCTGAACCACCAGGGAAGCCCTTGCAAAGATTATGTTGTTCTAGTTCAGGTATGATTCATTTTTCTAAATGTGCTTACTCTGCACAGTTGAGCTAAATAAACTGTAGGAAGAAAATTTTAGGGAATTACTATTGCTCTCTACATCCCAGTTCTGAAAGTTGTTGGTACCTAGCTGGCAGACAGGCCCTTCTGAGGCTTCACAGGGCCTGAGGAAGAACTGGCACGCAAGGTACTCAACAAATGAGTTATGAAGACATGAATGGTTGAATGAATATCAAAATGGTTCACATGAGTGTGTGAATCGCATTAAGATTCCTTTTCCAAGAAAGGCAACATCAAGAGATGTTTAGGAGATACCAAAGATGATCTAAGGTCTTGCCAAGAGGCGCTAGTGGTAAAGAACCCATCTGCCAAAGCAGGAGACGTTGGAGACAAGGGTTTGATTCCTGGGTTGGGAAGATCCCCTGGAGGAGGGGATAGCAACCCCCTCCAGTATTCTTGCCTGGGAAATCCCATGAACAGAGGAGAGGCTACAGTCCATATGATCACAGAGTTGGACATGACTAAAGTGACTTAGCATGCATGCAAAGGAGATATAGAAATAAGAGATGTATTTCTAAGCTATGGTCTAGTCCAGGCCCCTACCATAGCAGTGAATTTTGGCTTAAGCTGTTTGTCATTATAACAAACATTGTGCCTGATCCAACACCTCACCATGGCATGGAAGTAGAAGAAATCAATAAAATGGTAAGAGGAGAGCGAAAAAGTTGGCTTAAAGCTCAACACTCAGAAAACGAAGATCATGGCATCCGGTGCCATCACTTCATGGGAAATAGATGAGGAAACAGCGGAAACAGTGTCAGACTTTATTTTTGGGGGCTCCAAAATCACTGCAGATGGTGACTGTAGCCATGAAATTACAAGACGCTTACTCCTTGGAAGAAAAGTTATGACCAACCTAGATAGTATATTCAAAAGCAGAGACATTACTTTGCCGACTAAGGTCCATCTAGTCAAGGCTATGGTTTTTCCAGTAGGCATGTATGGATGTGAGAGTTGGACTGTGAAGAAGGCTGAGCACCGAAGAATTGATGCTTTTGGACTGTGGTGTTGGAGAAGACTCTTGAGAGTCCCTTGGACTGCAAGGAGATCCAACCAGTCCATTCTGAAGGAGATCAGTCCTGGGTGTTCTTTGGAAGGAATGATGCTAAAGCTGAAACTCCAGTACTTTGGCCACCTCATGCGAAGAGTTGACTCATTAGAAAAGACTCTGATGCTGGGAGGGATTGAGGGCAGGAGGAGAAGGGGACTACCAAAGATGAGATGGCTGGATGGCATCACTGACTTGATGGATGTGAGTCTGAGTGAACTCCGGGAGATGGTGATGGACAGGGAGGCCTGGCATGCTGTGATTCATGGGGTCGCAAAAAGTCGGACATGACTGAGCGACTGAACTGAACTGAAACCTTAAGTAAAAGTCATTTAATTCCTCACTTTGTAGTATTCTCCTGGAAGATTTAACAATGAAATTTGTTGCCATATGAAGATGTGAGTTATCATCTCAAACAGCGGTTCCCTTTGAAAAAATATTGTGCTCAAATCTCATGGACTAGACATGCTAAAAAGTTTTTCTTTGAGACCTGAAAGGTGTTAGTCATAAAAGAAGATATATAGGGTTAAAGGTTTGTGTCAGCCACTCAACAACAGACCCTAAGAAACAAAGGTGCCCGTGTGCTCTTGAATAAATCTCTTTTCTTGGTTTGCTTGTAATATGTACAGCCCTCCAGTGCAAATCCCAGAGAGGAAACCCCTATGGTTTGACTCTAGAGGTGATACTTTAGTACCTATTCAGGAAATATCAGAGCTCATTGGCTAGGCAATAGTGAAGTAAAGGCACTTGAGTGGGAAGATTATGGAAATAAGAGGACCAGAGGTAGAAGAGTCAGGGAATAGAAAGTGTGTACTTTTGTGCATGAGAGTGCTATATGAGCAACTTTTCTTTTCTCACTATTTAAGAGGTATGAGAGTCACATCAGCATGATGGTGGAAGAGGAAGCCCCAGACCTTGTTCCTTGACTTAACAATATATATGATCCAAAGGCCTTTATAAGTATTCCTATAAATTAGAAAGTTGCACTATTTCAAGCAAAGCATTCTCAAAAGCATTCTCTTGAAATTGGTAAGAAAAGGCATTTTATTTCAACCATATAACCTCCTTCCCCAAGTTGGCACAGGTTGCAATCAAGAGGAAAAGTCTAACTCATGGATTCTCTCTTGGGATAGAAAGAGAAGAGTGGAATGTATGTCCAACTCTCCAGCTTTGGGGGGCAGCTACCTAAGAAACTGTTTCTGTCTCACCTGATGTGAGGTGCTGATTAGGAACCAGAATATCTTGAGTATCTGGGCATCACAGAGAACCAAAGAAAGCTCAGCAGTTTATGACAACATCACAGAATTTGTAACACCATGAAAGAAACGAGCACAGCTCATCAGGATCAGAGGGAAACACTCTTGTGGCTTCTTTCATGAGAGGGAAAGAAAAGTGTGGAATGTACATCCAACATTCACATTTTCAAGGGGCTCACAGAGGGATTGGTTTCTTTCTTGCCTGACTCAGAGCACTTGTGGAACTGGCATACCCTGGACACCTGGGGATCACAGAGAACAGAAGAGAATCAGTGACTTGTGACAGCACCAGAGAACTTGTGGTGCCATAGACAGACACGAGAGGAACAAAGAGACTGCAAGCTCCAGGGGAAAAGTTGACAAACCTCTCTAATGGGCAACCCCAGGAAAGGTTTGAGAGGCTCCCAGAATCTCTAGCCATGTTGGTTAGCGAAGAGCTTTCCTGTACAAAGCCAGACTATAAAGAGCGAGAGAGGCAACTGTGTTTTCAAATATGTAAAGCTCAACACAAATCTAGACAGCATATTAAAAAGCAGAGACATTACTTTGCCAAAAAGGTCCATATACTCAAAGCTATGGATTTTCCAGTAGTTATGTATGGATGTGAGAGCTGGATCAAAAAGAAGGCTAAGCACTGAAGAACTGATACTTTTGACTTGTGGTGCTGAAGAAGACTCTTGAGAGTCCCTTGGACAGCAGCGAGATCAAGCCAGTCAATCCTAATGGAAATCAACTCTGAATATTGATTGGAAGGACTGATGCTGAAGCTCCAATGATTTGGCCACCTGATGCAAAGAGCCAACTCACTGAAAAAGACCCTGATGCTGGGAAAGATTGAGGGCCAGAGGAGAAGGGGACAGCAGAAGATGAGATGGTTAGATGAAATCACCGACTCAATGGACATAAGTCTGAGCAAATTCCAAAAGATAGTGCAGGACAGGGAAGCCTGGCATGCTGCAGTTCATGGGATCACGAAAAGTTAGACACAACTTCATGACTGAACAGCAAAGCTCAAGCAATGCACATGGAGAAACACAGAAACAAGGCCCAATCAAAGGAATAAAATCTCCAGAAACCAGCCTACAGAAACAGAAGTATACAAATTACCTGACCAAAATCTTCAAATATCCATCAAAAAGATGCTCAGTGAGCTCAGGAAAATTATTCATGAACAAAATGAGAATATCATAAGAGAGAGAGAATATTTAAATGAAAACAAAAAGAAATTCTGAAGTTGAAGAATACAATAACTTAGAAAAATCCACTAGAGGGGTTCAATGTCAGCCTTGACTGAGAAGAAGGAATCAGTGAACTTGAAGACAAGTCATTTGAAATTCTCCTGTCAAATGAGCAAAACATAAAAGGATAAAAAAGAATGAAGGAAGCTGAAGGAGTTTATGGGACACCATTGAGTGGAACGATATATGTATTATAGAAGTCTCAGAGAGGAAGAGAAGAAAAAAAGAAGAAATAATGGCAAAAAAAGAAGAAATAATGGCAAAAAACTTCCCAATCTAGGGAAACAGACATCTGGATTTAAGAAGTGCACCTGATCTCAACTAGGATCAATCCAAAGAAATTCAGAGACACAGTATAATCAAATTGTCAAAATCCAGGACAAAGACATAATTTTGAAAGAAGCAAGAGAAAAATGCAGGGAAGCCTTCCTAAGGCTATCAACAAATTTCAAAGAAGAAATTTTAAAGGCCAGAAGGAATGGAATGATATATTTAAATTATTGAAAGAAAAAAAAATCCAACCAAGAATACCATATTCAGGAAAATTCTCTCTCAAAAAAACAAATAAAAGTCAAGACTTTCCCAGATAAATAATATCTGAAGTAGTTCATCACCACTAGACCTGTCTTTATAAGAAATGCTAAGTGGCGTCCTTCAATAAGATTGCTATACAGTAACATCAAACTATATGAAACTATAAAGCTCTCTGGTAAATGTATAGACAAATACAGAATATTGTAATGCTGTAATAGTGGTGTTAAATCACTTTTAATATATACTGAAGGAGCTAAAGGACAAAAGTGTAAAAATATGACTATAAAAATATGTTAATGGGTAGATATGCTATATTAAAAAGATGTTACTTATAAATAATACAAGGGGTGGGCAAATGAATAGAATTTTCATTTGTGAATGAAATTAAATTGTTATCAACTTAAAATAGCCTGTTTTACATAAATCCCATGATAACCACACAGAAAATATCTATAGAAGATACACAAAAGAAAATAAATATGAGTCACTACATACTGTTATTGAGACCTGTCTCTCTCTTTCAGCCAATCTCCAGGTACCCCTGATCTCATCTAAGTTATGTTCATAGATAGTTATAGACAAAGAACCTGAGGCTCTGGGAAGAAAAGGGACTCAGCCAGGAGTATTCAGAGAGATAGTGGCACAGCCCTGGTTAGATTCCATATCTCCTGGTTCCCAGTTTGGTGTTCCTGTTAAATTTCTTGTGACTAACCTGGGAAATATCCAGCTAAGCAGAGAGGCAACAGAGAAGCAATCAGTTGCTAGGGGGCTGGGGGGTGGTGGGCAGGGAGGGCGGTCATTAAAACTAGTCAGCAATAGACACAGATCTCCAATTTTAACAGGTTTTTATACGTATTTTGTTTCCATTATGGAAACAGTATCCATTCATTACAGGAACTTTTGAAATGGCAGACAAGCAGAAAAAGGAGAAAAATTATAATTCCACCAATTATATACACAACCATTAACACTTGAATTGCGCTCTTTCTGTCTTTTAATGAATAGATTGTTGAGTTTTCACTGAACTACACTCTTTCTGTATGTTCATTTTGTATCCTGCTTGTTTACAGTACTATAAGCATTTTCCATTTGCAAACATTTTCTTTCATAGCTACATAATATACTAGAGAGTAGTTGTGCCATGCTGAATGTTTTTTCTGACTTCACTATTTCAAATGACACTAAAATGAACATGTATCTGTGTATACGATAGTTGTTCCACATTTACCGAGCACTTATCTACCTTGGTCATGTACCAAGGTGAAATGATAACATTAAAGAATGTAAGGATTTTTCAGTGTTTTGGTACATAGTTCCACATCACTTATAATACATATTTTCTTGTTCTTGTTCAGTCACCCAGTCATGTCCGACTCTTCATGACCCCATAGACTATAGCACACCAGGCATAAAAAGACATATTTTCTTATTTATGTGCAATTTTACAAACATTGTTTTTGAATTCTAGAAATAGAAAGAACCCAAATATAGACAACTACTGAATATCCTGGCATATTCCTTTCCAATCTTTTTGAAAGCGTATACATATACACACATAATTAGCAAATTGAGATCATTATGCTTAGGTTTGGTCTTTGGCAAAATAGTTTATGAGCTTATTTCCATGTCAAGAAACAATACTTACAGACCAAACAGATTTTATTAATCACAGCATTTTATCCCAGTCATACAGGCATACTCTCGCTCATCCACTCACAGTACAGCAATACCCATATCCCCAGACCCCGTAATAGGACAGTTCTCAAGGAGTCACCCTGGTTGTAGTTCTCATGAGAAGTCTCTGAGAAACTGACTCTAGAATGGATATAGGAAGTTGCAATAAACATTTCCATAAACTGGCACTTCTGCAGAACTGAGTGATATTCCAACATGCCAATCACCAGGAACTGCTGTAGGTCCCGAAACTCGGTCGCTTGCTTTCATCAGAAGATGTTCACAAAATCACAGCAGTTAAGGCAGAAACTTTGGCATCAGAACATTCCAGGCCTAAGTCATGACTCTGCCTCCTACTGTCTATGTTGCTTAACCTACATAACTTCTCTAAACCTCAGTCTCCTCATATGCAAAATTGAGTGACAATGCTTGCTAACTCATAGTTTGAAATGACGATCAGACAAGGCAAAGCGTGTAAAATACTTAGCAACATGGTATAGTAGGCACTCAATCAATTTCAGCTATAATTATTCTTTTTTGAGAAAGTCTGGCAACACTTGTCTCTGATCCCTCAGAGCTTTGTCTTCTCACTCACAAATAGGACTTTCTTTTTCCTCGTTTATCTACTAACAGACAATGCCTTTTATCTGATAATTCCCAAAGCAGATATTCTGGCAATGAATATGGCATTTCACAATGTTATCATATTTGTCTTATCGCAAATGCTATTAATTGCTCAAAATATTGAAATTGTCATTAATTATTTTTAATAAATAATTTTACTTCAGGCTTACTAGTGCCAGAAGCTTATATGACAGTATCTTCTTCAATCTTTACAAGCCTGTAAAGTATTTTTATGACCACTTTTCAAGTGAGCAAACTAGCATAGAGGCAGTTTAAGAAATTCGTTGAAGATCACACTTAGATGTTGAAGACTCAGGATTTGAATCCAAGCCTGTTAGACTTCAAACCCTAAGCCCCATTCACTTGGCCACGAGTCAGCAAACTTTTTTATGCAAAGAGCCACATAGTAAATATTTTATACTTTACAGACTATATGGTCTCCATCATAACTACCCTCCTCTACCAGTGTAGCATGGAAGCAGCCACAAACAGCACAGAACCTTTTGGACACTGACGTTTTAATTTCATATCATTTCTGACCAAGTGCTCAGATGGGAGAGCTTCTTTGAGATGAAAATATAGGGACCAAGAAACATCAGTTTTTCATTTCATTGCTTCCCGCTTTCCTCACCCAAATTCTCTTCTCTGGTGGTGCAAGACTCCAGGGAGATGTCAACACATTATTCTACCAAGAAGCTCCTTGGAGGTACAGTGGTCTGATTGCATGGGTTTAGTGTCACACTGCAAATATCTCTTTCATTCATTCCCTGAACCTTTGTATATGACGAGAAAGACGCCAGTCACTGGAGAGAAAGTCAATGCCCACCATTGTTCTCATTGCCTTGGCTTCCTTTCCCTGCCTGCTGTTACATCTCCATGGGAGAAGGCATTCCTAGATGTGTCCTTGCAAGAGCTTGTCTCTGATCCCTCACAGATTTCTCTTCTCACTCACAAATATGACTTTCTCTTTCTGTATGTATCTATTAACAGACAATCCTCTGTAAATTGGTAATTCCCAAAGCAATAATTCTGGTAATGAATATGGCAGTTCCCAATGTTCACTTAAAGACATGTAGCTCTCTTAAAAAGAAGAGGTGTACTGGGTATATTCTGTTCAAATAATGCATGAAGCCTTCTCCCTGCCATTTGGGAAATAAATAAAATCTATGGACTGGGACTCATGAACTCCAGGCTCAAGTCTGCCACTAACTTGGCAGGTGTCCTTAAGAAAGCCATTTGACTTCTCTAAGTTCAGTTAGTTCCTGAGGCATACCATCTGATACCCTGCAGTTACTGGGAACATTGGAAGTTGACAATTCTCAGCTAAAAGCCCCTCTGGATTTTGTCTTGGCTGAAATATTCGTGTAGCCCAAAGCTGCATTTAATGATTGGTTGGTCATTGCAAGAGTACAAAGGTCTGGTCCCCTTGATCAATTTGGTACTGTTCTGCAGGGAGATCCCAGCTTCTGGGTTCCCTGTAGAATTAGCTACACCTTTGCTGGAACTACATGGATTTTTAACTCCTCCCTCTGCCCAGGTCTCCTTTTCCTTCCTTGCAGATATTGATCCTGAAAGCCTCCCCAATAAAATTCTTGCACACAAATCTCCACTCAGCCTTACCCAAGATTCAGAGTTTGCCACCCACCTGGGACACTCGTCCTTCCCTTTCCCATCAACCCAATAAGCAGGCTGTGCTAGATACCTCATTTCTGTCCATAAATAGGAATAAAGCACAGTGGCCCAACTGCCAGGTGTATAATATAATCAGCAGAGGCAGCAGTGGCTGGATCTCATGTGCCTCTGAATCCAGCTGTAATTCTGAATTACAGAATCCAGGACACAGCTCTTCAAATGCTATGAAACAAGTGGTTCACTGGCAACAGAGGCACTGAATATTAGGACCTCTGGGTTGGAGCCCTGTCTCTGCCACTTACTTGTTGCATGACTCCAGGTGAGTCTCTCTGCTGGGTCTCATTTTCTTAATCTACCAAATAAGAGGCTTTGTCATTCCCTTCTCTTAACTTTAAACAAATTTATGCCATCTCTGCTTTGAAAAGAAAGTTATTTTTTGGAAAAAATCAGTCTCTCATTCAATATCATACAAAAGCACACATTAGGTGCCTAATTGTTCATGACACTGTCTGGTGCCTTATGCAGGGCTGATTCTCAGAACCCTTTGGCCTGAACTGAATGATGTGAATAAAAAGTCACCTTGCCAAAGAGGCAGCCTCCCTGGATTCAACGTGCCACTCAACCACAAAGGAGAAATCTGCTGGAAGTTCACTCTTCAATACATGAGATTGTCATGCATTCAGGGGATGACTAGAAAGGAATGGAAACTAATGGACGTAGAGTACCTGCTAAGTTTCTTTCACTTACCTTCACCTTTTTACATAGTTAATTTCATTCCAGCAACAATACCTGAAAGTAAGCCATTGCCCTCTCCATGTTATAGATGAAGCCTGTAGAGAACACACGACAAACCAGGGTCATGCATGGAGAATGCGGAAGAATGAAGGCTAGAAGCCACCGTAGTTTCACTGCACTGTAACAGAGGCGCCTGCTCCATTGCTTCCTTGAGTTGGGAGACTCCTTGATGGCAGGTCCCACATTTCTCTTATTTGTATCCTGAGCACCTAGCACAGCGGTAAGCATTTGTTGTTACTAAACTCATGTGTATGACATTAATTAATTAAGAACTCCTGACTTCTTTTGCCATCGTTATTATACCAACACACAATCAGTCTTGCTTCTTTACCTCAAAATTTCTATAAAAATGATCCATCTTGAGACAAAAGATCAATCCCGACTCACAAGAATGTAGCTTTTTACAGTCTGCCAACTTACATGGGGACACCAGTCACTTGTCCACTTGAGGACTCCATGGCTGGCTAACTAGTCTCCGCTCTGTTTACTTGCATGAGACTAGCTCACTTGGGCCAGCCAAGCGAGGGCTTCCATTGATTTTTACTAAAAAGCCATTATGCTTCTGAAAGCTGTTGCATTTTAAGATGGTTTAAATGCATCCATCTTGTCATTTTTAACCATGCCCACAAAAAGCATCCTAAAGATACTTGATCGTTCAATTAGACTAAATGAGGCCAATGTATATGCTGCTGCCGCAGAGGTTATCATGCTTAATAAAACATACTTTATAAACCCCATGAAGGCTGTAATTAAATTTACAGGAAGCCTTCCGCACAACTTGAACAAAGGGTGCCTGAATGGTGTGTGTGGGTCTGTGTCTGTGGGTGTGTGTTTTGTGAGTGCTTGTGTGTATTGTAAAGTCCTGTTCCATAAGGATTATAGCTCCCCTGCTGTTTGGAAAAGATAATTTCACTTGTAACACTAATAACTTGAGCAGGGGAGAAGCTGGCCTGGTGAATGGAATGCACTTCACTGCACATCTTGGCTCAGCTAGAAATCGGAAACAGATGGTCCTTGCGGCTGGTTTCCCACTCGAGCCCGCTCACTGCCAGCCTGTGGTCTTCAGTGAGCTGCTGCTGGCAGTCTGTGACTTGAACATAGTAGGACAGTGGCAAAAGAAATCAAATCTTTTCCAATGAGCAGCAAGTTATAATGAAATTTGACAGATCTGACATTCTATACCCAACATCTAGTTAGAATATATTAACCTTTTAGTTTTCTTAAGCGCCTTGCATAGAAGTTGTGAATATACTTATTAGAGGGTTGTGTTGTATGCATGTTTTCCCTTTCCTTTTTTTTTCCTTTTTAACAGGGGGCAGAGGGTTTAGTTCAATCTTGGGTGGCAGCTGGTTGACAGAAAATGCAGAGAAAATAAAAGAGAATTTCTAAATGGCAGTGAAGAACAAGAACTGCCACTAAACCCAGTTCTTCACAGGGCACAGGCGGGTGAGTTTCTGCTGAAAAAAATTATCAATATTTTTCTTGAACAAAAAGATACATATCCTAGATCAAAAATCTGGACAATCTCTGGGCATATTATTAAAATGGATGGGGCTGTCTGGACCCCCTGGCATTTTCTTCAATTCTGCCCTTTTCAGCTTTGCAGCATTTGCTTCTGCCATACGGTGAGAAAACCATGCCAGGTGACTTGGGACACTGTTTTATTTTATTTTATTTTTTTTTAAGTTCCCACACTCATGCCTAGTAATATGAGTACCTGTGCAAAAGACTTTGATACTTTCATCATAAAGGGCTAAATCTCCCACCAGAGACTTTGGCATTTTTCTAGGCTTCAGCAGAACTAGACTGTCTATCCTTTCGTGTAGATTCTTCCTCTGGTTTCAGAGCTTACATGTGAGTGACATTTTTATTTTCAGTGTTAGACAGTGATGTCCTGAACATCATTTTAGGATTTTCCACCTGATTAAAGTTAGAAAAGACCTTGGCTATAGATAATCTCTCTTTCATACAAGCTTTTTTTCAAGTCTTAGATACCCATTGCCCTAAACTGAACTTCAGTTTCAGCAACAGGGTACATTTCTAATTTCATTATTTTCAAAAATTTGGAGAGTTGTTTCATTAAGCTTAACAACCAAGGATAGAAAAGAAATTTTTTAAAATCTTCTGAGAGCTAGCTAACTAGAGCAGGAAAAGCTGGGCTTTCTTGTCAAGTAAGTACCAGGCTGTCTCAGCTCTTCAAACTTTTGTATGTGTCCTTAGGCAAGGCTCTTACCTTTTGGATCTTGACCTGCAAATTGAAAATAATACTAACCTTCTAGGTTGTTGTAAAGCTTAAATGGTATATCACACCTGAAAGTACCTCAACAAGCACTTAGCAGGTGCTGAGTGCTTTCATGGTTTGGAGGCAGCACCAGCCTGGTAAAGCTCTGGAGTCATAATTTCTAGCCTTGAATACTTCTTCCATCTCTAGCTCCAGGATCCAAAACAAGTTGCTTCAACTCTTAGAGCCTGTTTTCTTGCTTTTAAAATAGAGTTACTAACAGATCCAACCTCATAGGACCTATCTGAAAAGAAAAATCTTACAACAGTGCCTAGCTAAGAGGAAGCACTCAGTGTTAGCTATTGCACATAAAATCAAGTTGCTCTTCTCCTAAGTTTCAAATTTCTAATAGCCCTAGAAACAAAGCTTCAAAAGGAAAAAAAAAAAAAAGGTACTTGCCAGCATTGCAAAAGTTTCTACTAAATGAGTGAATGAATGAATAAATGAATGACCTGTGTTCATTAAAGAAAATGAGAGTATAATCTGTCTCTAAGAGTACCAGTGGATGATATGGATAAGAAGGCAACAGGAATTCAAAGGTGCTAGACATCACTGCAGACTGGGGTCTTGAAGAAGGGTGTTAACTAGTAAAAGCAGATGTACTAGAATGGTCAGTAGTTCAAGGTAAATGAAAAGGCTCTTAAAATATGAGATGAATGCAAATTTCAAATCAGCTAATGTTCTGTGCCTTTTTACCATCTTTCTCTCACTATTTAGGGAGCCCCTATTGTTTGCCCATCATAGAGTTTGACCTCATAGCTACTGAGATAAACAAGACACGGCCCCTGCCCTCAAGCATCTCAAGGTTCAGGAGGGAAGGCTGACTGGGAGGCAGATGGTTCCAGAAAAGGGTACTAAGAGCTGAATGGAGCAAGGCACAGATTTTTAGGGAAGCACAGAGTGAAGGTACCTAACTCAGTCTCACAGGGCAGAACCGGAAGCAGAAAGAAAGGGGATTCCCTCCACAAAGGAATAATAGTAACAAAACATCATTAACAAAATAATAATTTTGCTTGAAAACTTGTTACATATCAGGAACTATTGATTTTATGCATATTTTTACTAACTTTATATTTATATATGTATGTATGTATGTATGTATATATTTAATAACAATTGCTATCTTCATTTTTCTGATTAGGACTCAGAGAATCAAAGTTGTTAAGTAACCTGGAAGTGGTCACACAGTAACTAACCAAGCCAGCATATGGGCAACTGGACTTCAGAAACTGTCTTTCCAATGACTCTGCTATCCAGCCTCTGAAAATCATTAATATTCCATTTCATGTTGACTTTTAGCAGCATACATCAAAAAACAAAATCTTGCCTTGGTATTGCACACCTGTTGGCAGTGAAGTCTTCAAGGTCTTTACCCAAATAAACTGCAGTAAACACACAGATGGGAATGCCCCAGTCCCTCAGTTCTTCCAGGTTCTTCCATTCAACCAAGGCAGGTGGGTAGCTGATTTGGACAGCATTGGCCACAGACCACCAGAAAGAGGCTGGAAAGTGACTTGTTCTTTGCCCCAGGGGGCTCTTGTTATGAGAAAACGATTCCTGTTCTAATGTTCCTCCACAGTCAGTCGGGCCATACTCCTCATCCATGCCCTGCAGTTTAACCCACCGTTTGACTTCACAGCTAAGAGGACTCCTACTTCTTAGAAAACACGTTCCAAGGAAGTAAGAAAGTTCCAATCCGGATGGGCTCATTTCTTGACAAAAGTGCTGTCTTTGCCTCAGATTCATTCACGTGCAGTGGGAAGAAGTATTCAAATGACAAGAGTTAAATTCAAAACATGTAGCCACTTTCTGTTAAATTTTTTTTGTGACTGAAAGCAAACCATTTAGATGTTTGTTTCCAAAAAGGCATCTGTCAGCAATCAAAGGGGAAAAATGCATAAAGCAAATGCAATTGTTTGGAGTAGCATTTCCTGGATCATGTTAAATGCTTGAATTGCTCCCCATTATGCTCACCAAATAATTTTATTTCCCACAATAATTGCAATATTTAACATGTTTTATTTAATCTTGTTTTAAGGCTATTAACAACAGGCCACACTGTGAAAAGATTGATTGCTATATGGGAAAGGACAGTTTCCACCAGCCTCTTAGAGAACAATGATAAAGTTAAATGCACCTAATTGTTTTGGATTTAAAACACTATTATCCAATAATATTTCTCATTTCTTTGTTCAAAACTACTTTGCCATCTCCTGTAAAATCCTCCTGAGTATTCCATCATTCACAGAATGAAATCTGGACTCCAGTTTACCTTATGCCTCATTCATTCATAAACAATGTGTGTGCATGGGGTGTTCTGAGTCTCAGAAATGCACCTACTCAGATCAGAGACACCTTCAACTTCAGAGTCTGCTGCAGGACAAATTAAAAATTGTACCCACGAACCTGGACCCACAAATCCAAAATACCCTTGTGCCTTTGTACTCTAGAAGAAGGCTGAGCAGACTCTAAAGCAAGGGAACTGTGGTTTTGTCTGCTTGTCAGAGGCAAGTTGGAAAGGATGAGATGGAACAAGAGGTTGATTCAAAGGCAGAATGCTACTTCATTTCTTTTCTTTTTTCCCTTTTATTTCTGGTTTATTCTATTTTACACTTATACAGAATTTTCAACTCTTTTCTATTTTGTTCTCCAAATGGTAAGCTGAAGAAAGACTAGGTCATTTTAATGATGTTGCAGTTATACAAGGCAACAACTGTTTTGACTGGCAAGGTTTTGCTTGTGGACACCTAAAGTAACTTAGTGTTCCCTGTGCTTCTGACTCTCTTTCTCAACAGAGAGGTGACACCAAAAGAATAAAGACTACAAATGCTTCTAAGAGTAATGCTAATATCCATATTTGATAATCATTTTCAATACCACTGCCTACACTCATTTGGAGAAATCCCATTAAATGAGGGATGAGAAAGGGGGAAAATGCCATACTTACTAGATTTGTGGTTCATTCTGTAAGAAGCAGTCTGTAGATAGTGCTTTAAATGCTTAAACATTTCAGGTGCAACTGGATAAAATTTGCTTTGCCAGAATTATGTTTGTCAAAGCAGCCATTTTGCTGATGCTAAGTGGTTAAAATAACACCAACTAAGGAAGAGGTCAGAAATAGGAAAACAAAAGCCACCAAAATTTCACCTCTTTGGAACTGATATTGGGCCTGAATAAGTTCATCTAAATATTATTCAGTTGAAAACGTGACTAGAACAAAATCTCTTGGATAGTCTGGCTATAAATGCACAACTTTTCAAATAATCACAGTTCAGTTACCCTAAAAAACACTGGAGATAAATTCTCCCATGCTCCAGAGTGCCGATACAGGAGACCTGGAGTATAAAGAATTATAATATCATTGCTAACTTCTTGGAGATGAGCAAATCGTTTGTATTTAGGGGAAAAAAATGGGATGTGTTTGGTACATGATTCTTATAAAGGTATTTCTGCACTTCCTAATTTCACACAGTTAGCAAGAATAAAATACAACAAATCCAAGACATCCTTTCTATTTCTTTCTCCCATCTTAGTCCTAAAGTCAAATGACTTGAAATTCAGCAGTTTCTTGGAGGTCTCAGTTAAATTTAAAAAAATTATTTTTACAACCATTCTTATTGGTAGGTCCATGTGGTGGTTTATTTTTCCTGCTAAAGAAAGGATGTGTGGCTAAAAATCCCTGTGAAGAAGATGGCTTGGTTACAGTAAGGAAATCAGATGCAGTTTTCCCTGAATAAGGACGTCCTCAGTCAAGTTTAGCCTGAATTGTGTTAACCTGGGTTGAAAATAACAGAACCACTTTATTAACAAACAATGGAAAAGCCCAGAATTAACTTTTGTTTAAAAAAAGGTGCACCCAAAGATAGACATGGTACCTAACCTAGATGAGAACTTGTGAAATATCAGTAATGTATTTCCTCCTAGAAAAACACACATGTAAATACAATACCAGCAGAACCAAAAAGCAAGGGACCTGAATGTTGTCCTCTCATGTTTTTGTTCCTTCACAACCAAATCAACTGATGAATCATTTTTAAAAAATAAGGTAAGGAAACATATTTTTTCCCCAGACTTTTTGTATTCCTTGGGAAACCTGTTCAGCTGTCCACAGACTTAGTTTTAGACTTTTTGCTTTGCTTCCAACAAGATGTGTAAGACAAGAAAACTGAACTAAACACTTTTTTAAATGCACAGCTCACGTTCCTGAGAAAAGTGGCTGTGAAAAACAGATACTGAATCAGACTTAAAGTCGAAGAAGGGGGTGGTGGTGTAGAAAGAAAAAAAAGCCCAAAACATCGCATGATAGTCTCTAAGCAGTTCCATCTGTCAAGCAGAAATTTTAGGCTAATAGCCTGTGGCGATCCCTCCGCAGTCCACTACCTGCCTTTGTCCTATTAAATCTCTTTATTCTCCTTAAAAAAAAAAAAAAAAAGAGGGGGGATTGGTTGTTGGAAGGAAAGGAAAACCCTTGCAGACCAAAATCATCTGAGTGATGAAGCCCTAATTTTAACTGCCTCGCTTTGATGTGTAGCAGTGGGTTCTTGTTTTTTAAAAAGGAGAGAGAAGACAGTGCTAGGAGCAGAAGAGTTTTCATCTCCACTTCACCTTGCCACTGGGTCTGTGAGAGATTGGTTCATTGTCAAGGAGATTTTTTTTTTTACCCATGATTCCATATGGTATGGACCGGACTACATGTTGCCCCACATGCCACTGCAAATGTTTTCTCAATTAGGTGTCTTATCTCCCGTGAGTTAGCATCAGATGAAGCTTGCTGACAGCGTAATGGCAGGGAAAGCTTCCGACGGCTCCATCAAATGGCAGCTCTGCTACGACATCTCGGCCAGAACTTGGTGGATGGTGAGTTGGCAGCCGGGGCTGCTTTTTTTTTTTTTTTTCCCTTTTCTATTTTCCCTCCCTCTTTGACAAAATGTCCCAGACCTCACATTCATCAAATTCACATTTGATTTTTTTCACACTCTTCAGTGAGGCAGCCTCACACCGCTTCCTCCTGCCATCCTCTCTCTGCCACTCTGAGACTTGAGTTCCCAGGAAGGCTTGTCCTGCTTTTCCACAGGACAGTGAATGGGAGTCGTTGTGTTTCTGTTTTTTTGCTTGTTTGTTTTTATTTTTTTAAGAGAATATCAGAAGTTTTAAGGGAGAAGTGGATATTTTAGCCAAGTCGAACTTGGGGTTTGAAAAAAAACAGAGACACGTTTATCCTGGCCCTCAGGCTTTAGTCCCTCTGTCTAGCTTCACGTCCTCCTTACTTTTGTTTTCAGGGACTCTGGGGTGTGTGGTTTTTCCTTGACTGTGGTATTTTTTGAGGACACATGTTGGGTGCTGGGAGAAGCTAACCCTGGGTGAGTTCGGCTGTTTGCCCCATTAACTGGATGGCCTGAAGTCACCTGTGGGAGACCTCTGGGTCCCCACTCCCTGTTTTCCATCCGGGACCCTCAGCCCTCATTTAACTTTCCCCCGTTTGTTTATGTCAAAGCAGGTCTTCAGTCTCTCAGGAACTCTAGCACTGAGTGAGAAAGACTCGCACACCCTATCTTTTCAAAATTCTGGGTCCAAATAAAGTTTTAGTAAAAGTTCCATCCTGCAGCCGCGGAATGAGTTAACTCACATGTCACGGTCAAGCAGGCCAGACAACCTTTGACATCCTGGATCTGTAAGAGGTAGAACAAGTTGGGAGGATGCACAATAGCTTATTGTCACGGGAGATGCAACTCCGGTGCCGAAGAAAGTCCTCAAATCATTACCGCCCTCGTTAGGGTGGTGTTCGTTAAGGATTAATTCGTTAGCAGCGCATTTCTAGTTTTCCGTAATTATTATTCTTGCGGCAAGCGTGAATTCTTCCAGGGAGTGAAAAAAAAGTTTGCTGCCAGGACAATGAATGTATTATCCGTTCCTAACTGGACCGTGAACTTCAGCTCATTTCACATAGATATCAGTTTAAGAAAAAAATGAGAGGGAGAGAGAGAGGAAGAGAGTGGTGTTGGAGGAGGCTGGCGAATGGAATTACAAGACGCACAAGTTGGTTTCATTGTATGCTCTCCGGGAAGAGTTCTCCTTTCCTCTTCCTGAACCAGTGGTGGCATCATTTTGGCATGTTTTAGGAATTCTGAGGACTGAGAGACTATTAAAAGTGAGCTTCTGCAGGATTCTATTCGGCTGCTTCTTGGGGTGCAGAAGGATGTGCATTCTAAGGACTCTTGAGTTAAGGTGGTTGTGGGTATGTGTGTCCATATGTGTGTGAACTTGCAATTTCTTAACTAGACCTTAGAAACTTTACCAGTGATTTCAGGACAATGTTACTCGAGGCTTTTGGTTAATTAGACTAGCAGTAGGCTATTCACTTCCATCCTGAACTTTTATTCAGGGCACTTGTTTTCCCATAAGAGTTTCTGCCAGCAAGAACAAGGTTTGCTTGTATGCAGTGATGTTGTCTATTGCTTTAGCGTTATACAGCTTGTTAAACACTAGAAATGAACATACTGATTGGTTTAGCTATTATTTTCTAAGCTAAGTTGTAAGTTAAAAAAAAAACTGCACGCTGATGTCATATTCTGGGTGACATTCTACTTCCCTGTATTTCAAGAGTTCATAGATTTTATAGACTGTTACTTTTTATGGCAAATTGTGTCATCTTTTTTTTCTTTCTTGCAAAGATCACCAAATGCTCCTCTTTTTGTAACTCAGAAAACTGTCATTTCTTTTATGTAAAGTTTACTTGGAAGTTGCTTTTCATTTAAAATTATTTTACAGATGTTTTACCGCCGGGAATATAAAATATAAAAGTGGTGGAAACATTTAGCAATGCAGTCGACTAAAAATAAACAATGCTGTAAGCTCACATGCTGCTGTTTAGGCTGTATACTGCAGGAAGTTTCTCCACTTCAGTCCTTCTAGATCTTTGCTTTGAAAAGGAGTGAGAAATCAGAGTGCTCTTTAAAGAACTTGTAGAAGCTACCATAGAGAGTAAATCGATTTTTATTTCCCTCAAAGGTGACCACAGACCACAGCGTTTTAGATCTGCCTATTCCAAATAACTCTAATGTAAACTTCCCATTACTGATGGGAAATTGAGGACTTTGGGGTCGGGAGGGAGAGGATTAATTTAAAATTAAAACAAATTTTGCATTTTCTCTTAGCTCTTATCTTTCCTTGAATAGCATTCACTTCCTCTCCCTCCACACCCCTTCGTCACCCCAAACAATTTTTCCCAATTCAAAAAAAAAAAGAAATTTTTAGACATGCCCCTAGCTGATATGCTTCTTTAACCAAAGAACAGTACAAGATCTGAGTTTCGCACTAAAGGCAAATAAAGCTTTAAAATTACCTCATGCGTCATCTGGCTGCACAGACTCCGGGCTGCATAGTGGGAACCTCCGGCTTGGTCCTCCCAGCATACAAAGGCAACTCAGTGAATGCCCCCTCCGCCCGTGGAGGCTCGGCCTCAGCTGCCAGCACCGGGATATGCAATTTTGCTTTTTAATGAATCGTAAACAATTTGTATGGCAAATGAGTTTGTTTGTTTTAGTTTGGGGGCATATGTTGGACCAGGTTGTAGACATCCATTACCGACTCCAAATTTTGGGGGTGAGAATGGAGAGAGAGCCTCAGATCATTTTTATTTTTCTAAATAATAAAGACCCTACTAGAATGAAAGAAACCAGTTAATCAAAGACTGAGAGTAACAACCTCTCTCATCTTTCCTCTCTCTCCCTCTCCATCCCCACCCCCTCTCCTAATGTACCCTGGCTTACAGTAGGGTTTTAACTTCACTTTTTGATAACTAATTGGAGAGCAGTTGGCTAAATTAATCAGGGGCTTTTTGAAGTACAAATTTTAGCTTTGTCTTTATAAAGCTACGTCTGTCTGAGAAACAAGTGTTTTAAAATGAGAAATACTGAGAAGTGCCTTCTCTGTCTTCTATCACTTTTTTTTTTTTTTTTTGCTGAAGATAATGTCTTGAAGGACATAGGGTATAAGAAATGCTAAATACACTTTCGTTATCAAATTGGAATAAGAAACAGGTCTTGATACGCAAAGTCAAATGAGAACTTTTATTCCAGCCCAAGAAGTTGTAAACAACTTAGAAGTTAACAAGAGACCAGGGTTCGAGCATGCACATTTTAACAGTAATTACCTTTGGCGCTGCCACTTATGAGAAATCTTTTGATATCTGAGCCACTTCTCTAATGCTTTAATCATGCAAATCAAGAAATAGATATTACGTATCAACTTAATCTAGCTATGTTGTGACATCTCTATTTGAAACCTTCCGGTATAAAACTCTGGAAAACCCTTGTGAAATTTTCCTTCACTCCAAATGATATGGAAGTGCCCTGAATGTCTGTATATGCTTCAAAATATAATTCTATCCAGTGGAGTTACCTTCATTCTACCTACTTGGCATTAAAGTAAAGGCAGAATAAACCTTCTCCTCTTCCTAACGATTAGCTGATAACAAGATACTATAGGATTATTTTTATGTGAACTACAAATTTGTCTTGCCTCTATGATCAAATTTAAAAACTCACAGTGACTATTAAATGAAGGCTATTAAATCATCCTGCATCTCCCTCACTCCCTAGGTTCCCAAGCACTTATTTTGGAAGTATTCTCTTTAGAAATTGCCATACAAGTTTTCAGTCAAGAACTATCCAAATTTTTGCATCTCAGATTTTGTGTGCCATGAAAATGCTTGGGCAGGAACGATATGCTATGCCTTATAATGTAAATGCCTTTAAATATATATATTTATGCATATATAGACAGATAGGTATAGATAAATTAGCAAGGTACTTCTATGAAATACTGTCTTTCTGTGCTCAACAATTTAAAAAAACTCTCAACTCCAGCCTACTTTTCAAATGATTGGCAGTCCTAACCGCTGCAGACAGAAAAATTCATATTTCATGCAAACCTTTTGTTGTTATTTGCTTAGTTTCACATCTAATGTTGTATTTATTGTTTCAATTTTTGAACTGTTATTTCAGAATGAAACAACTTTTGTTAGATATTGGCTTCCATATTCCTAAGAAGACATTGCTTAATGAAAATTTTTCTGTGCATCTGCTCTAGCTCTTTCATGATGACGAGTAAAATAACTTGGAATTCGCCACAATAGCCATAAAATGAAAACAATTAAAATCAGAGAATTCTGAAAATAATAAATCTTATCTGCTCAGCATCCAGTATTTTATCAAAAGAAAGTGTTCGTGATAAACAGATCTACACACATTTATTTCAAGCATTTACACACTCCACGTGAACTTGTTTTTAAATATACAGTTGCCTTATTTTATCGATCATTATAAAGATGTGCAACTCAATTAATCTAAGAAAATGCATTAATTTCAAAGGTCTCTGTACACCCCAAAAACTATTTTCTCACAGTACTAACAATAATCGATTGAATGAAGTAGAATATTTTTCTCCCACATACACTAAGAAATTATCCTTATCATTTTCTTTTTGGTTAGCCTTACACAACATTTTTTCAAAGTACCATTTACTATACTTAGAAACAGATACATTAAGCTATGTTCCTATTTTTTTCTTTAAATCAAATTATGATCCAAACGTACTTCATCCAGAAATGTGATTGGTTACTTAAGTTAGCCTATGTACTTCTACTATCTTTTTTAAAATCTTGATTTCCTGTTATTACACTCGTATTTCTCCTGTGAACTTTAAACAGTAAAATAAGTGCTTTGTCCTTACTTATTTTCTAGTTGATTTTCCTTCACCTGTCCCGAATATTGTCAGGAATGTTTCTAATTTAAAACCAAAAGAATCAGGGGCTGATTAGAAGACAGGAAATTGGAGGATTAAACTGTCTGGTTGAACTTCCTTTACTTATCAGCACTCAGTAATTCACACTGGATTACAAACTCAACAGGACCATTTTTACAATGCATTGTTCCTTCTGGGTGTTTACATATACACAGTGTCTCTGAGGGAGTCTGTATGCGCGTATGTGTGTGTGTACATGTGCACGCTATCTGTGTCTGTGTGTGCATTCATGAGCATGAGAGAAAAGGGTCAGCAGCTGGTAGTTATAAGTAGATGCTTTTAAGAGGAGCAGTTTTAAACCAAAGGGGCTTATACTAGCGGTATGAAAGTTCATTCAAAGACTATAATCCCAGGATATTCTCAAAACTTTCTTATTAAAACAGTTCTGTGAAACCAAGCAAATAAGGATACTACAAAGGAGAAAGCAAGATGCACTATTTGAGAAGTGAAAAGTAGTTGGTGGTCCCTTATGCAGTTCATCTCTCCATAGTTCTGCTCCAAAATCCCAACACCCATAGGATGAGTGAGTCGGGAAAGTGAGAGAGTTCATCTAAGAGGCTTCCCAAGCCCTCTTGAGATCCCCTTGGCACCAGCTGAGAAAGGACTCTCTCTTACTAGGATAGCAGGTCTGAACATTTCAGGTGACCTTATACTGTGAAATGAGTGTTTGGCAAGGAATTAAATAACAAACCAGTGGAAGTAGGTTAGGATTCATCTCATGCCATTAGATCATTAAAATTTGAAAATAAATAAAAAATAAACCACCGCCCTTGATTTTTACCATGTCTTATATATTTGCAGAGCTATGTTCTAGAAACCATGCTGAGAATTATTTTTCCTGACTCCACTCTGCTCACCAGTCTTGTCCTCAATAAATATTTGTGGATGTGGCTTAAGAGAGCTCCAGAATAATATTTAACAGTTTTTCCTGCTTCTAATTGAAATGGTGCATTCTACTGAGAAAAATAGATGGAAAAAAATATGGAATATGTGATCTGGCAAAATGAATTGGTCAGTTGCACTGGTAGGTCTGGGGGTTAAAACTCGAGAGCTTGTTCTGGTGGTCTTTCATTCATTCACCAAATATGTACTGAGCCCTGACTGAGAGCCTGGGACAGAGGGGGCTAGGAAATCAACTGCTGCTTCTGTCAGATGCCATCATTTAAGCTTTAAAGGTTCTCAGATGCCAACCTCTCTCACCTAACTGAAAATTTCATCCTAACAGCTAGCATTTATTGAATACAAACTGTCTACTAGAATCTCTCCTAGGTGCTTCAGGTATATATATATATATTTTTCATTTAATCCTCATCATCATACTATTGCCTCATTTTACATAGAAAGGAACCAAGACTCAGGAAAGGTGGCACACTGCCCAAGGCCCAAGGATGGCCACACTCCTAGAATGAGCTGCTCAGACCACAGGCCCACTGGCTTCAGCTTGGGTCAAACTTGTCATGAAAAGGTCAGTTCTTTTAGCACTAGAAGATGTTTCAGAACTTTATAGCATTAGGATCAGGCATCCATTTGTATAATGGTATTGTCGGGGCACAAGTCTGCTAAGAAAATAGAGACACAGAAATTACAACGTGTTAAAAAGCAAGATACTTTTTAACTGGGCATCTTGTGATGCCCAGTCCCTGTTCTGGAAGAGTTATACAAAAAAAAAAAAGTTTGTATGTGACATAAACCTGTCACCAACTAACAAACTCATAAAAGACATGGGAGAGTCTGATGCAAAGAATATACCCAGTCTTATTAAAACACACCCTTTCATCAGAAGATAGATGGCTCAGGGAAAACCCAGAGTGTTTAAGTTCTTGCTGAATATTAGGGACATTTTTTTCTCTAAGAAATGTAATCTATATTTAGCAAATATTTCACTTGTAGTTTTAAACGGAGCATACCATTTTAAAAAGACCATCCTTCCAAAGAAAGGTTCCTGGAGCTTCTCTTTCTCTCTAATATGCTGAAATACCAAAATAGAACAGTATTGCTATTTAATATTTTTCCTTGCCCCGTGAATCGCCAATTAAAGGTTTATTCCACCATACTTTTCTGTAAGAGAAAATACAATGCAGGATATATACTGCTTAATGGCAAAGATCTTAATATACTCCCTGTAAGTAAACATCTATTTTCCAGACAACTGCTGACCATAAGAAATATGTCTCAGCCAGAACCCTTTAATGGTGCCACATGTTGGACATATTTTTCTATTCTTCATAATCCAAATTTCTTTTGCGGTCCTTGATGCACACATGCTATCACTGGCTGTTTGAAATGGATGATAATTGGGAATAATGACCGGGTCAGAGGTGGGGACGTATGCTGGGCAAAGCAGTCCTCCAACAGGTCGCAATGCCGCAGGCCGGGGCGGGGGCGGGGGGGCAGTGCTCGTAGCGGGGACTTCATGCTTGTGAACTGAATCAGACATTCAATTAATGCAGCTGACCCTTCTCACCTCAGTAGGTACCACACTGTGTGCACCATCTCCCCACATAACCTACGTGTCAACAACGTCTATACCCATATATTGTCTGAAAATGCTCTTCCCAGGATGGTCCCATCTGCCTCCCTAACCCCTAAATCGTCCTCAGCCACCCTCTCCCCCGCCCAGAATTGCACGACTCTAGTCCTGCTGATGAAATGCCTTAGCAGCTGGGTTTGATAAGCTCCCTTCACATGTTGAAAAACTAAACATTGTGGGCTAAATAATTGATTTCACCCGTTCATTTAAGAATCAATTAAAATCATCACAAATTGTTGTGTTGTGTTTTAAGAAAAACATCAACCTCGATTCTCATTTTTCTGTGAATGTGAGAGAAAATTTAGTAACAGTTGAATGAAGCCTTAGTAACAGGTGCTAAAGTCTGGTCTCCCTCCTAGTGATGAGGAGGAATCCTAGAACACTTGTAACCATTACCCAACACTGGGTACAAGTTGATAGAGTATTATCTGTAGAACTGCCTAAGGAAGAAAGGAACAGAAGGGAAATTACTATAGGAGGTGTTGATGTAATTTCTCAATTGAAAACTACAGAAATGAGAGGGCTTCTTGCAGGGGGCCACATACACAAATATCTTCAGACCAGGTCAGCCACAGTAAAGATGTAATAAACTGGTAGGAACAGTGGGATCTGTGAGAAACTGGGGAGTGATACTTACTTACCACTAAACAACAGTGAAAACAACACCACATTCACCACACAAAACTCATCCGCTACCCTGGGGGCCTAAAACGATTGAGTGCAGACCATGGATCAGAAGATAGAGTGGGATTCGGGCATCAAAGTGTTTCACTCCACAAAAAGCGAGGAACTTAAAGGAAAATACCCCTGGGGAAAAGATCATAGCAACGTAAACTGCATAAACTACACTGCAGGTTCAACCGTTCACATCTGATGCTTTTCTCCTGGCAGGCTTTTGTGGGTGGGAGAAGGGAGGCAGAGGACCCTTCTGCCTTTTGGTAAGTATCCAAAGTAGGGGCTGGGGCCCTCAAGCAGGAAAGGCAGTTGGCAGAAAGGGGAGCGAGGAGATATGGGAGGATGTGGAAAGCATGCTGAGATGGGAGCTCGGGGAAGCACCAGACATGCTTGCTGAGCCTCATCTTCCCACCCCAGTTCCCTTTATTCTAGCCCCAGGTTTCTCAAAGTGGGCTTAGTACCCCTAGCCTTTTGTGGAACATTCTAGAAAAGGATACTTCAGTGGCACACAGCAGGGTACTCATGCCTTTCTCTCCACCCAGCAAATTCTACCCTCCTGAAGGTCCAGGATGAATGAAGCCTTCCCAGGTTCCCCAGAGGCAAAATGAGTCACGTCCCCACTGCCTCCTGGACCCACAGCCTATTGCTCATAGTATTAAGACTCTGATGAAATTGTGTTGGTGTTATTCTGTTTACTATCCTGCTCCACTATGTTACTTGCTCCATTAGAATGAAGTCTAGGTCTCAGTGTTCTTTTTATCTCCAGTCACAGAGATAAAAAGCCTGTAGCAAGTATCCCCAAGAAAGAGGTTCTGTGATGCTCAGTCAGCAGTTGGAGAAGTGAGAGCAATCAGAACTAGGGGCCTTCCCTGACTCTGCTTCCACTTCTCTGAGCACCGGAGGTCATTCAGCAATGTTGCCTGGCTGTGTTTTTGCAGAGATTTTTCACTGCTGTGTGTTCACTGCTTCCTCTGCATAAGGACTGGACCCAGCAAGCACACTGCACACGCATGAGCTAATCCTCGAAACCCGGAAACAGCGACACAGGCATAGAGAACAAATGTATGGAAACCAAGGGGGAAAGGGATGAGCTGGGAGACTGGGATTGGCATATACGCACTACTGTGTATAAAATAGGTAACTAATGAGAAATTCCCAGGTTGCGTTAGTGGTAAAGAACCCACCTGCCACTGCAGGAGACGCAAGAGACTCAGGCTCCAGCTCTAGGTTGGGAAGATCCCCTGGAGTAGGAAATGGTAAAAGCCACCCCAGTATTCTTATCGGGAAAATTAGATGGACTGAGGAGCCTGGAGGGCTACAGTCCACGGTGCCACAAAAAGTCAGACACGATGGAGAGACTGAACAAAAACAAAGCAGTGAGAATCTACAGGATAGCACACTCTACTCAGGGCTCTGCGGTGACCTAAATGGGAAGGAAATCCAAAAAAGTGGGGATATATGTACACATATAGCTGATACACTTTGCTGTCCAGTAGAAACTAACACAGCATTGTAAAGCGACTGTACTCCAATACATATGTTTCAAGAACCTTTCTGTGACTCCAATATCATTATCTGCCCTCCACCAGCGAGGAAACCAAGCAGAGGTGAAGAAGCTAGCTAAGTAGTTGGACAAATTCCCTAGCTGTTTTTCACTCCTACACTGTACTACCACCAAGATACCCAACACTGCCACACTGTGACTCCATCTCAAAGGAAAAAGACTGTGATAAGTAAATGGGGACAAAGTTTCACTCCGGTTTACAAAGGACAAGGGGAAGTCCCAGACTCTAAAGCTTCCCCTGAAGTCAAAATCACAAAAGAGTGGGTCAAGATCTGGGGTCTCTAGTGATCTTTCCACTAAGTACCCGTGGTGGTTAATCATAGTGTATGGTACTGTGTAATTAAAAGCAAACAAGTGTTTTCCACCCCCTCTGAGGATTACAGGAGATTTTCATTGTTTTTCTTTCTGCTTGTCTGTATTTCTTTTCATTTTTCTATAACAAGCATATATTTTTATTTATAAAAATGATATTTAACAAAATCATACTCCCTAACAATATTAATCCTATTCCCTTGATCTCATGCAACAGAAGTAGCACCAGCTGCAAACATGCATGGACATCATAGGACATTGGACTCTGAGGATGTGCATATTTTCAAAGTTGAGTGAAAATTCATTATTCATTAACTTCCATACTTAACTGCTATTTTTAAGATTTCCTTTCCTATAGTGTAGCATAGCAATCAGGAACACAGATTTCAGATTCAGGTGGACCTGAGTGAATCTTGGCCTTGCTTTGGATGACTAGCGACAGTGACAGAAAAATTTTGAATCAGGTTCCTGAAACTTGAAAATGTAATAATCATCATAGTGCTGATGTGAGGTTTAAATGAAACAAGGCGCATTACACAAGCCAGAAACCTGGGAGGCATTCTAACACCTTCCTCTTGTTTATTCCATGTACCTAACTTAAAATTAATCTCATTGAATTTACCTCCTAAATAGTTCCCAAATTCATCTCCACCACCCCCCTACAGTCTAAGCTACCATCGTGTCTAGCCAGTATTGCCGCAGTAGCCTCCTAACTGGTCTCATTGCATGCATGTTTGCCCCCTGCAATTTGTTCTTAACACTTAAGGCGGAAGGATCTTTTCAAACACCAGTAATCTGTGATTTCAATGGATTACACCTTCTTTTAAATAAAGTCCTTAAAAAGGCCTGTATAGGGTTGCCTCTCTAAGCTTGTCTGGGGCCATTCTTCTTCTCTCTGAACATACTCCAGCTAGTTAGTTAGCTACTTTTAGCTTTGAAATTCCCAAAATGTCACATCCTATAAACAGCCTTCTCTTTTCTCTAGAACATATTCTCTTGTAGTTAACATTTCCACACCTACTGTTCTCAGTACAAACATGGCTTTTTCAGGAAGACTTCCCTGTCCCTAGATGGTATCAGAGTACTCTCCTGATGGATTCTGAGAGCACCCTAGACTTTCCAGCAGGGCACTTAGCACTCCTTATAGTCATAAATGTAGGTGATTATTTTATTACTTTCTGTTTTTCCCCAAAGACTATAAGCTCCATAAAGAATAATGCTTTGCTCATGTATATATTCTTGCATTCAGAACAGCACCAGGCACATAGTGGGTGGTAAGTCAAAGCTTCATTTAATGAGCAAATGGATGGTACAGTGCTTAAGATACCAAGCACTGAGCGAGTCTTTATTATTATTATCATAATCAATATGTTATACATACAGATAGGTGTTTAACCCTGGAGAAGGAAATGGCAACCCACTTCAGTATTCTTGCCTGGACAATCCCCACGGACAGAGGAGCCTGGCGGGCTAGAGTGCATGGGGTTGCAAGAGTCGGACACAACTTAGTGACTAAACTACCACCAGAGGTGTTTAAATGTAGATATATTGTCCTGAGGCTTCCCTGATGGCTCAGATGGTAAAGAATCTGCTAGCAATGCGGGAGATTCCTGGGTTGGGAAAATCCTTTGGAGAAAGGAATGTGACAACCCACTCTAATATTCTTGGAGAATTCCATGGACAGAAGAGCCTGGAGGGCTACAGCCTATGAGGTTGCAAGAGTCAAACACGACTGAGTAACTAACATGTCCTTTAAAGAAAACTCATTTAAAAAAATGGAGACTTAAGAGTTGAGAGCCTCAACCTGGGCTTGATTCCTGGCCTTGTCATGTCTTAAGAGTGAAACTTGGCCATGTGATTTCACATCTTTGATTGTGTGTGTCTGTGCTAAGTCACTTCAGTCCTGTCCGATGCTGTGCAAACCTGTGGACTGTAGCTCACCAGGCTCCTCTGTCCATGGGATTCTCCAGGCAAGAACACTGGAGTGGGTTGCTGTGCCTTCCTCCCAGGGATCTTCCCAACCCAGGGATTGAACCCGGGTCTCTTAAGTCTCCTGCATTAGTAGGTGGATTCTTTACCACTAGCGCCATCTAGGAAGCCCATCTTTGATTGCTGAGAGTTAAATGAGATAATACCAATGATGTGATTAGTATGGTGCTTGGCATATGGTAAATATTTAGCAAATGGTTTATTATTATCATCATTATTATAGATAATTCCCAATCTTCCTCTAATAGTCTATATGGACCTTAGAAAGCCTCTTAACCTCTCTGGTTATTACCTTCATCATCTTTGGAATAATAATGTCATTCTCACATGGTTCACAGGGCTCTTTGGGGAATAAAATAAGTCAGCAGGTGGAAAAGTTTCTCTGAAAATTATGAAGTGCAAAAGATATGTAAGATGCTGCTATTGACAAACCTAAGAAACACAGGTTCTATGTAAACACATTCAACCAAAATTAGCATTGCTTTTTCTAAATCTTCTAAGAGTGAGGTTCAGCACACCTCCTCAACAGTGACTTCAAGTAGTTGATAACTAAATGTATGTTAAGTATAGAGACCATATAGTTTAGGAACATACTTTGTAGAATGAGAATGCCTGTATCAAATCCCTCTTACACAACTTTCCATCAGGGTGACCACAGGCAAATTGCCTAATCTGTTCATCTGAAGAGTGGGACAAATGACAATACTTGTGTCATGGATTGCTATAAGGATTAAATTACATAAATTGTATAAATCATCAAGAACCATGCCTAGACACATGTTATACATGTAATACACATATTCAACCATCATTAAGATTGTAGTTATTTTTGTTGTTACTGCTATCTTCATTATCATGTTGGCTGTCACTTTTTAAGAGATTGATACGCAAGGTTATGGGAAGATACTAATAGCCAGGTAGTCAAACAGTATATAACAGATTCGTTCTTCCAAGATGGTACCTTCGGATTTAGAGGCAAAGAAATTGCTCCCCTAACATGTTGGATTAATCTGCCCTAGCAACTCAGTTTGGGCAACACAAGGACCATGTGGCTTAGACACCTTAGAAACAGAGAGAGTATATGAAAGAACATCCTGCTAACAATAGCCTCATCCCATGCTGTGGACATCACACATTTTGTGATAAAATTTCATGCAACCAAATGTGCTCCCCTTCTCAAGATATAATTCCATTTCCCAAGATATTTAGTGAGATATCTTAAATGATATCACTTAAATTCATGCTGAGTTACAAGCATGCTTTCTACACTTGAAACTGTCACATGTTAAATTCAGTGTAACAACCTTTATGCAACAATTTCTGTGGAATATCAGTGACCTCTTATTCCCTTGGGAGAGAGAACCATGGCCTGTGTATGACTAACTCACAAGTTTTATCTATTACAGTAGGGTGCAGTGAAAAAAAAAAACAGTAACTGTATCTTTATTCAAGAAAAAATGTATTGGGAAATTATAAGTGTATAGCCAATGTTAATTTTAAAATAATAATAATAGATAACATGTTATTGAGTACATCCCTGTGCCCGGCCCTCTACCAACTACTTTACTTGAATAGCCCTATGTAATATTCCCATTTTACAGATTATAAACTGGGATGTTAAGTAACTTCAGTTCAGTTCAGTTCAGTCACTCAGTCGTGTCCGACTCTTTGCGACCCCATGGACTGCAGCACACCAAGCCTCCCTGTCCATCACCAACTCCCGGAGTTTACTCAAACTCATGTCCATCGAATCAGTGCTGCCATCCAACCATCTCATCCTCTGTCAGCCTTCTCCTCTGCCTTCAATCTTTCCCAGCACCAGGGTCTTTTCAAATGAGTCAGTTCTTCACATCAGGTGGCCAAAGTATTGGAGTTACCTAAATTTAATTTCAAAAGTCAGGAAGTGACCTGGGATGTGAATGGTAGTCCAAAACTCATGTTCTTAACCACCTGGATATACTATCTAATTTAATATGCTGTTACACTGGTGTTTGCTATTTAAACTTTACATTAACTATTAATCTTATTTAGTTTTTTTCTGTGTGGGGAATAATAACCACAAAGCTGGCACTGAGATCCAGGGTTCAAGGTTGCAGCACTAAAGACCTTCTGGAAAATCTAATAATCAAGCCCTTTTAAGTACCCTCTTTGTGATGAGTCATTGGATAGAACTAGAATCTCTGGTTTTAAAAGGCTTCTATCTAGGAGTCCCTAATGCAATCCTTGCCAATGTTCAATACCTAAGATAAGAAAGAAGACAGGATTTCTTAAAAATACTGACAACTGGTACTAAGAAATTTCTCACTGGTATTTCTGGTAGGAAGTTCCACTAACCACACATCTATGATGTCGAATAGAAACATATAATTAGTGACTCCTGACTGCTTGCATCAAAAATAAAAGTCCCACAAGCACATGTCAAGAGATGGGAAGATCTTTTGTCACTTTCCACACTGCTTTCTACTCATTCAGAAACATGGATTATACAAAGCATGGAGATAGCTGTTCTTTTTTTCCCATTGATATTTCTATACTGATTGAGATACTGTAACTATTGCAAAATAATTGAGTAGGGATAGCAGGGAAGCTGGCAGTGATACAGTGCATCCTTGGAAGTGTGGTCCCATTAGTAAAACCCAAAAGACAGGAAAAGGAATGGAGAAAGCTGCAGTGTCCTTGCATGCTGGGAATTGTAGTTTTACATCTTTCATCTGCTCTGAATATTAGGAAGTCAGTCATTGGGACAAGAAGAAATTCTTGTCACAGATCAGCAAAATAGCAGAAGGAAGCTACTACACTGGAAGTAAGGCCAAGACATCAATCTGATATACAATTACAGACCTGGGAAGAGGATTTCAGCAGAATCCAGTTGGAGAACAAGAGGTATCCCTTGAGCTAAGTGTACCGTATATGTAAGAAAAAAACAGATCCAACAAGGCCTCTTCCTATTTGAAGATAGATAAATTTTTTAAAAAAAGAAAAACATACAAAATAGAAAGCATTACATACTGTTGGGCAAAAGCAAAGGGAGTCTCAGAAGAAAAAAAAATCTGAAAACTATAAAGGATAGAAATAGAAGAAAATGGAACAATATCTGCTCTCTAAGATTACAGTAGAAAGTCATCAAGAAAATATGTGATGAAAAAGAATTGTAGGATAAAATTTTAAAAGAGATTGTCAAAATCATGTAGTAATTTAAGAAAATTAGCAGTGTTAAGTCTGCTGCAAGGCAAAATTAATACCGTGAAAATTGATCCTGTAATTTCAAAGTCAAACTCTGAATAACTTTCCCCGACGTACACAAATCACACAAAATGTAAAACTTGTGACAGAGAATGACACCTATCCCAGAGACTGAAGACCCATGGAGTGGGTTTCCATTTCCTCCTCCAAGGGATCTTCCCAACCCAGGGATTGAGTCCATGCCTCTTGCATCTCCTGCATTGACAGGTGGATTCTTTACCACTGCACCACCTGGGAAGCCCAATGCAAAGTAAAAAGTTTAAAGAAAATAAAAATAAAAGGAAACTCAAAGAGTCATTAAATACAATGAAGGTAAAAATAGGAGAAGTGGTATTAATTTCTGGAAAAGTAGCTTCAAGGGAAAAATAGATTACCTGTTCATGTTTACAAGCTGGAAAATAGTGCAATGAGTCTACAGTAGTAATTAATCCCTTTATGCAGCAATTATCCTAATATCAAATAATATAAAGCAAAAATGCTCAAAAAATTAAGGAGAAAGTGACAATAACACAATCTGTATATGTAATCTTAACCCAGATATATCCACTTTTTCTAGTTCAATTAGGCAAGCCAGAAATAATAACATGGAGAATTTAAATAAATATAATTAATAATAGTAAGTCTACTAAATAATATTGACCTCTTACAAACACAATGTATTATGTATAATGACACTAGAAAATAATCTCATAGTATAGTAAATATCAAGGTTTCTCAGGTGGCTCAGTTGTAAAGAATCCACTACCAAGCAGGAGACACAGGTTTGATCCCTAGGTCAGGAAGATCCCCTGGAGGAGGAAATGGTAACCCACTCTAGTATTCTTGATGGGGAAATCTCATGGACAGAGCAGCCTGGAAGACTACAGTCCATGGGGTTGCAAAGAGTCAGATATGACTTAGCATGTAAACAGAAGCAACAGAAGCTTCATATAGAAAGAAAGAATCTCAATAATTAATACATATATTAAATGATTGTTTAAAAAAAATATTTAACATCATACTTAATGGCAAAACAAGAAGCATTCCAACTAAAATCAGTAACAAGGTGAAGAAGCTCCAAGCTATCATTATTTTTTAATGTCATCCTGCAAGTTCTAAACAGTTCAAAATATATGAAAGAAATATAAAGTATAACTATTGAAGAAAGATAAAAGCAATGTTATTTTCAGGTGACCTGATTAAATACTTAGAAAATCCAAAAGAACCAAATGAAAAACTGTTGCAATTAACAAGATAGATTACTTAAGTAATGGCCACAAACTAGTTATATACAACAATGTCCATCTAGTCAAGGCTGTGGTTTTTCCAGTGGTCATGTATGGATGTGAGAGTTGGACTCTGAAGAAGGCTGAGTGCCGAAGAATTGATGCTTTTGAACTGTGGTGTTGGAGAAGACTCTTGAGAGTCCCTTGGACTGCAAGAAGATCCAACCAGTCCATTCTAAAGGAGATCAGTCCTGGGTGTTCATTGGAAGGAATGATGCTGAAGCTGAAACTCCAGAACTTTGGCCACCTCATGTGAGGAGTTGACTCATTGGAAAAGACCTTGATGCTGGGAGGGATTGGGGGCAGGAGGAGAAGGGGACGACAGAGGATGAGATGGTTGGATGGCATCACCAACTCAATGGACATGAGTTTGGGTAAACTCCAGGAGTTGGCAATGGACAGGGAGGCCTGGCGTGCTGTGATTCATAGGGTCACAAAGAGTCGGACACAACTGAGCGACTGAACTGAACTGATGGCAGATAAAAGATATAATGGAAAATGACTCCATTCCCAATAGTAACAAAAACAAACTCATAAAGCACCTAGACGTAACCCCAACAAGTAGTATGTAAAACCTAGATAAATAAACTATAAATAATTTCTGAGAAGATTTTAATAAATGTATCCCCAGTGTGGGGCTATAACAATACTATGTCCTAAAATTGCAAGTGTAACAGTTTTCTCCCAAATTAATTCTTAGGTTTAATGCCATTCATGTCAAATCCTAAGGTTATGTAGAAGTTTGTAGCTAGATTAGCTACAGAACATACACAAACATACTTCCTTTGCTTCTTACCAATTTTTTTCCCTCGTATTTTTCACCATTTACTTACTGTCTGTGTATATCCCTACTAAAATAGAAGCTTTAGAAAGTCAGGATCATAGCCTCCTTGACTGCTATATCTCCTATATCTAGAAAAGTGCCAGATGCACAGTAGATGCTTAATAAATATTTATAGAACAAATGAACTTTGTAAATGATTATGATATGCCAGTTACGTTCTAGGAGGGGAACACAAACAAGGGAACAGATCATTACACTTCAGTGTAGTAACTAGAATGATAGAAGTTTGCACAGGATGCTTAAAAAAAGAAGAAGAAGCCAAAAACCCAGCCTGGAGACTGTCAGAGGACACTTGAAGAAGACAGGGATCTGAACTTAGTCACAAAAGCCAAATAGAAATTCACCAGACAGAAGTGGAAACGTGGTAGAGAAGTAAACAGAACCTGTAGAAGCACCGAGATGAGAGAAGAGAGGAAAAAGCATCCAGTGTGTCTAGAGCAAGAATTTAAGGGCTTGATGAGAGACGAGCTGATGGGGTAGTTAGAGGACAGAAAATGTTAAGGAAACACTCTTCACTTGCAATTAGTATTTAAGGAGTAGAAGTTTTATTACTAGTTTCTGTGCTCCATCTCCCTGTACTCTTTAGTCTTTAAACCATCCAGTCAATTGTAAGGTCTCTAAGGAAAGAAACAAAGGGTTGAGTAATTTTTTTAATGAACATTCCTTTCCACCTAGCCTTCCCATTTAAAAATGTATTTGCATACTCTCGTTTCTCTTCAGAGCATATAAATCTTTCACATTTTACTAACAATGTATTTGCTTTGCAAGTTCAATCCTTAAAACACTGACTTCCTTTTTTTTTTTCCTAAAAAGAAGTGTACATTCCAGGGTTGGAAAGGGTTAAGCATAAAGAACTTTAATATTATTTATGGACCTTTTGCTTTTCCTGAACCAAATTGTTCCCTGTGGTTGATCTTATGGGCATTTGTCAAATCTGCAAAAATATCTCAGTCAATCAGTATTTTCTGAGAAGAGGTGGTCTACTTGATTTTATTTTCTAGTTAGCTGAGACTTGACCCTTTTAGTTCCACTCTGGAGGCTAAGGTTTCTTGTAAAATATAATAGCATACTTTTGTGCTTCAATAAAGCATTATGCTGAATCTTTATTTAATGCCTGAGGATTTACAGAGCTCACAGGCATTGTTCTGAGCATAAGTTTATGACCTTAAGTTTAGAAGCAGGAGGAATTTTGCATTAATTGCACACTATACCCAACATTTTGAAATACACAAACCTCCACTCTTTCAAATGTAGGTATGATTATCCCCATTTTTCAGACAAAAGAACTGAGGCTTCAAAAAGTTAATAAATTGTTCCATTTTGTAAAAGTACCCCAAGATGGTCCCAAATCCCATGGTCTTTCCTTTGAACCTGAACTAGGGACAAACCCCTCTAAAACTGATTCTAAAAAAGGGTATTATCAGCACACCTGAGAGTTAGGGATCTCCATCAACAACCACCCTGATGCTTTGAATTCAGACCAGGCAGGAGCAAGCAGGCATGCTTTGAAATGTCTTCTCTGTTCATTTCGATACAACAAGTAAAGCTTTTGAAAAAAAAACTCTGATTTCAATTTCTATCCTTATGGCTGCCTATTATCCTATTATAATAATTAGAAAGCAAGAGAAAATTGCACATTTCCAGTTAATTTAGGGCAGAATAATCAGGTGTTTATTTTGCTTTTGAATGAATTCTCTTGTTACAACAGGTCCTGCGGATTAAATGGAGTCTGCAGTGAGCTAACTTGAAGTAAGATTCACAAATATAAATTTAAGGTACATGATCTCTGTAAAGTTTATCTCACCTACTCAGACTGCTGTAACTCTTCTCTCCCCTCACCATGTGAGGGTATGTGCTATGATACAGGGGTGGACAAAGTGATCATTCACTTCTTTCTTCCCTCCTTTATGTATTGAGTGCCTGTGATAGGTTTGGTATCAGTAAGGACAATAGACCTCTTACTACCACATCATGCCCCTTTCTGAATATTTTTCCTTTCCTTTACCATTGTCTGCAAGGACAAGAGAATGTGCCATGCCTCTCCTGAGCATCAGAGTTCTGAAGAGTTGAAGGTGTCCAAAATTACCCCCTCCTAAAAAGGTGGGGAAATTATTTGAACTTCTTGTTTCCCTACCTCTTTTTCTTTTGAGTCTCATAGAAGTAAAAACTAAATACTCTGCCATTTTATCTTGTTCATGCTATTTTCTCACTCATCACACACAGGTTGGGTAGGCAGTCACCTACACACTATAATCTGAAGTGCAGAATCTAAATTCTTTCTATTTCAAGCTATTACATGGCTGAAATGCCATCCAAGGGCCCGTGTCCCTCTCCCTGTGAGTGAATTAGCTTACTGGATCATCAACCTTCTTTCTTGGGTCCCCTTGGAGTCCCAGGGCTGACTGAGCAAACATGAATGTTAGGGTTGGTTCACTCATTTCCACTCATCAAGGGAGAAAAAAGATTAAAAGAAAAAGGGAAAAGCTATTGGAAAACAGAGATATATGGCTCCAAATTAACTATTTCACTTTTCAAAGACCCACTCATAGATTCTGTTATCTAAAGCACTTTAAATATTACAGAATATTCTTCTTGTCTTCCAGTCCTTGGCGTATGTGTTAGGTAACCAGCCAGCACCTTTCAAATCTGGTGCCTGCTAACACTGGTGACTTTTGTTTCTGCTAATCTTGACTTATTTTCTCCCAGGATTCCCTCTAACTTTGTAAGGAAGCATTCATTGAATTTGCCACAATAAAAATTGTTTTCCCCCTTTGGAGATGAGATCAACATAGATCACCCAATGTGAGTGATTTATGTCTCCAGCAACTACCTCCAAAGAGCACAGAGAGATAGCACAGTTGTTCTCACTAACCCCCCAAAATCATTTCAAGATGAATTCTGGGTTACTTTAGCAGCATCTTTGTTTGGGTGCAGATCCACCATGTAAGGCCTCTAGCAGCATATTAAAATACAGAGACATTACTTTGCCAACAGAGGTTCATTTAGTCAAAGCTATGGTTTTTCCAGTAGTCATGTATGGATGTGAGTTGGACCATAAAGAAAACTGTGTGCCAAAGAATTGATGCTTTTGAATGTGATCCTGGAGGAAGACTCTTGAGAGTCCCTTGGACTGCAAGGAGATCCAACCAGTCCATCCTAATGGAAATCAGTCCTGAATATTCATTGGAAGGACTGATGAAGCTGAAGCTCCAATACTTTGGCCACCTGATGTGAAGAACTGACTCATTGGAAAAGACCCTGATGCTAGGAAAGACTGAAGGCAGGAGGAAAAGGGGACTACATTAGATAAGATTGTTGGATGGCATCACCAACTCAATGGACATGAGTTTGAGCAAGCTCCAGGAGTTGGTGAAGGATAGGGAAGCCTGGTGTGCTGCAGTCATGGGATCACAAAGAGTCAGACATGACTGAGCAACTGAACAAATACAACAATAAAATTTGGAGCTTAGATTGATCATTTCAGTGGTACCTTCTAGCCTTCCATCCTGTAGAATCTATGACACCTTTTCATGGAAACGAAGGTTTCTCGTGGAAATATTACCTATCATTTTTCACCATTCTAATAAAAACCTCTTCCCCAATTCCTGTGTTACTGTGGTAACTCAGGACATGATGAAGGTCACCTACTGGAGAAGCTTTATAATCACTTCCAAGTGGATGAGAGAAAGAGGCTGCCTGGGATTATTATCAGTCGTGATAATAATGGAAGCTGTAGGTCTTTTTGTTCCTTTCCATCCTTATGACTATAGTGTTGATCTTCTTCTGAAATTACAAACATTTTTTGTGACAATTCGCTTCCACCCAGCACATGTGGTATCTGGCTAGAATCTGTAAATTGATGCTCCCCACTCTAGTGTGTGACTCAAGGAAGAGGATCGGGGAATGGACGGAGCAGTGGAACTGTGGCTATAGAGACAGACACAGCTGAGACATTTAAAATGCATGTTCCCCTAATAGGAAAGAGAGCAGACTGTGATAGAAGGGGATGAGAGTGGCCGCTCCTTGTGAGCTGGGGCCAGGGGCAGGGGGGATGGGGGATGCTTGGTGCCCAGCTACCAAAGGCTCAGGACTCTAGCAAGGAGGCCCAGAAGAATGCAACAGGAGTAAGGTTGTCTGATAAGACAGTGGTAGAAAACCATGAGATAAAGGAAGTCTGGCCTGCAGCAGATAGTCTAGAAGGCAGGCAAGAAGTCACCTGACACGGACAACAAAGGGTGACGGAAGCCAGGCAACCAGAGAGCTCAGTAAGGGAGGAGGGGCTGTGAGCTGCTGGGTGGCGTGGAGGGGTCGGATAGGAGCACCATTGACTTGGCCAGGTTTTGATCAAGATGTACATCTTTTACTTAAGGGGAAACCACTGAGGCATTCAGCCCTCCAAGCTAGTGTCTGGTTGGCTAAGATGTATTTAACCTTACAGGTGGACAGATTCTCCCGAAGGAATTTGGCACAGGAAGTATTGCTGTTTATATCAAGGCGTTGATATAGAAAAAGAGATCAGAAGGAATTCCAGCCAGCTCCTGGTCTCATAGAACCTTATACAGTTAACTAAAAGCTTTCCTAACTTTCATAGAGTCATTCAACAAGAAATTATGGAAACTTATTGTATGCCAAGCTGGCATGGAAAGGCCACATACTGAGGACATATACTGAGGAATAAGACGCAGGCCCTGGTCTTAAGGAACTTCCAGCAATTTCCTCTGTGTGGACTATGCAAAATTTCTGCCTTGCTTCCTTCTGCTTGCTTCCTTAGGTTTATTGTAGGAATTCTAATATCAATAGTGGATGTGAAAACAAATTTCAATGTAAAATATTGAAAGCAATACAAACAGAAAGAGATTAATATCATTTTCCATATAATTTAAAGTTCTAATAATTTAGTTAGGATGGGTAAACAACAAGGTCCTACTTATAACATAGGGAGCTATGTTCAATATCCTGTGATAAAAAATAATAGAAAAGAATTTAAAAAGAATATATGTATAACTGAGTCATTTTGCTATACAGTAGAAATTGGCATAATATTGTAAATCAACTATACTTGAATAAAATTTTAAAATAGAAAATATAGTTCTAACAATTTAGGTCTGAGGTAACCAAAATTCAATTATGCACCTTTGTTTCTAGATTCCTATGTTTTCTAGGTCTATGTCTTCAAAAAAATCATTAGGCATCTGATTCTGATGTCCTATATTAATGTCCTCACTGTGACTAGTGAGAAACTAGCCTAAGGGCAATGTCCTTTAAGTCAATCTGGGATAAAAGGTATTTTTCTGCCTGGCATGGAAAGATGGTAAAAGTGAGAGGCAGTGTAAAAATGAATCACCTCTCTAACCCAGACTTTATGCTCCATACTGCAGACCTGCTCAAATTCAAAAGGTGTTCAAAACAGAGATGTGGGACTCGTAGCCCTGTATCCCAGAGGGTGAGACCAACCAACAGGCTCAGGAAGCACCATACTCTTGGGGCTGAGCACTTGCCACATACTTCTTCATCTCCAGGAGTTGGCCAAGGGTCCATCAACATCCTCACTCACAACCTGCTTTCACTATGATGGTGGACACTGGCAATTGATTAAAGTCTCCTGAAAGATTAGGCCTGTCCCACACTTACAATTATTTTCACACTTCCAGCCCGCTGACCTTGATAAGAGGGTTTTTATTTGTGGTAAAATATACTTGATATATATATCATGAAAATGATCATCTTAACCTTTTTTGAGTGAGCAATTCAGCAACATTAAGTATATTGACACTGTTGTGCAACCATCAGCACTATCCACCTCCAACCTTTCCAAATATAAAGCCTATGTGATCCAGCAATTCCACTCCTGTTTGTTTAGCCAAAGAAAACAAAAACACTAATTCAAATAGATACCTGCAACCCAGTGTGCATAGCAGCATTATTTACAATAGCCACACTATGGAAGCAACCTTAGTGTCCATCAGTAGAGAATGAGGAGGCTGGCACAATGCCTGGGAAAACTAGCCACTATTTTAAAAGTTGCCACCAATAATCTATTGACAGGTCAACATCATTTCAGAGAACCTAGAGTCATTTCATTCATTTATTCATTCAGAAAACTTTCACTGGGCATGTCCTTGCAACCAGCACTGTCCTGGCCACTAAGAAGACTAAGGCAATTGTGATATAGTCCCTTAGGCTTTTGGAGGGTTTGGTGAAAGGTGACATGAGATTAATCCAGAGGAACACAGGTAACCTCAGATAGCCATGAACTGTGCATAATTTCCCAGCACAGAGCTCTTCACGAAGAAATGATTTGATAAGTCATTCAGATTTATGACCTCATTCTCTTCCTATTTTAATTAGGTCATAGTAATCCACATAAATAATATTTTGTCCTCGGACAGCGTAAGCAATAATTAAGAGCATGGACTTTAGAGACAAAGAAGCCTAGCGCCCAAAAGCATTTCCTGAGTGACTATGAGGGAGTGAGTTAAACTCTCTAAGCCTCTGTTTTCTCACAGCTTTTAAAGGGTGTATGTAAGCTTATAGTGCTTAGCATGGTGCATGGTGTGTAACAAACACTCAACAATGTTAGGTATTATTAATAGATAAATTCACTCTCTTATTCCTTTGTTTTTAATTCTTTAAATTTTTGTTTTTGTTTTTGGCAGAGGAAGGAAGGAGGGAGGTTTGATCCACGTGTTATTTTTTAATCCTATGGCTATATGTGATCCACCTGAAAAAGGACTTCCTGGGCCCCCCTTGAGTCCCTCTGTGTATGTCATACCAGGCAAGGTCTCATCAAGAATATTAAGAACAGTCTGTCCCACAGACATGTATTTTCATAAATGTGATTTCAGCAAAATGAACATTTCCCTCTTAGATGTAGACCTGAAAACATCAGGATTTATTTTAATATAATTTCTAAAAACTTTTTTTTTTCCCCAAGAATCTACTGTCTCAAATTAGAAAAGGTGTGACTTTCCAGTTATAGCAAATTGAAGCCCTACTTCAGAAGATGTGAACCCGGCAGGAAGTGACTGATTCTTAAGGAAATCCCTAAGCTGGGACCAGCTCACTGGCTTGAGAACGGGCAGACTATCAATGGGCAGCCTGCTCCCTACGTGTGTTGACTTAGACCTCAGGTTCCTGTGCAGTGGCACTTAGGTTAAAATTTAGCAGCTGAAAGCTTAATCAGAAACTTTGCCCTGAGTAACTCTGCTGTGAAACATACCTGTCTGTGTTGCATTCAAAGTTTCAGGCTGCTTCAGAAAGCTGTCCAACTCTACTTCCCCAACTACACAGTCCAGGAGTTTGGATCATAGAGGAAACTCCTTGTCAGTTTTGATTCTAAGCTGCCCACCTTTTATACTCTTGGTTGTAAAAATATCCAATTCAAGAACTAACTTCCCTGGCTTGTCACTTTCAGTTGTGAGTGTTCCAAGCTCTATCCAAAAGAGATACAGAGAAGAAAGTTTGAAATCATTATTCTTAGTGATGACAGTTATATTTGGCAGTTTCAGGAAAGAAAAGAAATCCAGGACAGGGAAAAATCTTTTTCTAATGCCAGCACTGAACCTTCAGAGCCTTTAAGTGCTACAATTCACTTGTATCATCACTAAAAATTTTTAAAGTGGAGGGGATGGGGGGAATGTGCCTCCCCTTCCATAAAAAGTACCAGCACCTTGAGTTCAATCAACTACAGTCAGAGAACAGTCTCCATTTGTAAAATGGTAATACTAATACCCACCACCTGCTTCCCAGGGCTGGTGTACGGGTTTGTGTTCATTTCTGAGAGGGGCTTGAGATCCTTGAGTGAAAGGTGTGATGCACAGTATTATAATTCTCACCACAGGGTAACATATGGAGAGGGAAAGAAAGTGTATAGATACGTATGTTTCTGTTTAAACTCTGTGTGCAATGCTGACTTTTATCTTATTTTGCCTTTAAGCTAAACTGCATGGGTCACATTTAGAGCATATGTTGTTATCATTTGCCTTTTTTTAGCTCAAGAAAATTGAGTGAATAACGGGTATTGTTTTCCTATTTGCCATGGTTAGAATGGTTGCACGTTTCAAAATCTCTGACTTGACACACAAAACAGCAGATTCTCTTATTATGATGCCCAGGAGGGGCTTCATCGTGTGTTTCTCCCAGTCTACCATCCATAAATATTATGGATCCCATTTTGAGTATTATGAAATTGGCCAAGTATTACTTTACAAGTGAAAAAATCTTTTCAGCCTCCTTGATAAAAAGAACGGACAATTAAACCATCTCACTGTTGGTTACCCACATGCCTCTCACTCACAGCGCCTTAATTGGTCTAATATGCCTTTCCCTTTTTGCTCTTTTCCTATAATGAGCTCTCATGTTAGTGATCTTGTATTTTAAACCCTTACAGAGGACCCAGCAGTGTGTTAGGACAGAACCTACACTTCTGCAGAAAGCCTCTTTTTCAATTTGATTTTAATTAGAAACCAGGTGGTACAAACCCAAAAGTTTGGTGGTGTTCCTCGGATGTAAGATGTGAAACGGTTTTTAAGTAACACTGTATTAGTCATGAGGCAGCAATGGAGTAATGTTGACATGACTCGCAAGTAGCATTGTTGAGTAAATGAATCTGCGAGAAGCACTTGCTAAACTAAATGAGTTTTGCAGTTGTATGCACATTTGTGTAATCCTGTTTATTGATGCCTGAAACAATTTGCAAAATAGAAACAAATCCACGAAGAAGAAATATGTTTGGAATTATTTGTTTATATGACAATTTTAAAAAAAACACACAGGAATCCAACTGCCACATTTCATGCACTAAATATACCATATGTGGAAGCTTCCCCTCAGAAAATTCGACAGCAACCTTTACCATCTGATGCAGAACAATAAGGAACAAACTTAGTCTTTGACTTGCTTTCTCAACTGTTTTAAACACAAGAGTTAGTTCTGTAGATTTTTTTTTTAGCCAATAGGATACCTAAACTATTGTCTTTTGTATTCAAAGGCTAATGAAGAAAAAAATTTCTCCTGATGCAGAATGAATAAGAGTAATTACTCTGATAGTAAAAAAAAAAATATATATATATATATATGTATATATACAGTTGCACATTTTCCTAGGGGTAAAAAAATCCATGTTTTTAAGGAAATGCATTAAAGTTTACAATGGGCCAGACACTGTTCTTGAGTATTATCACAAATATTAATGTATTTAAACTTCATTACATTTCCTTGATTACTGTGATGATGCCCAGTTGACATCTGAGGCAACTGAGGCACAGAGAAGTTCAGTAACTTGTTCAAAATTACACAACCAATAAGCAAGAGAGCCAGGATTCAAAGGTAGTCTAGCTCCAGCATCATGCATGAACTACCACACTGCTGCCTCTCCACAGAGTAAACCCTCTATGTGTTAGGGAAGGGTTTTTTTTGTGTGTGTGTGTTTTTTTTAAGAAGATTCAGGTTCTCTGTTTAATTTGTCATCTAGACACCAGCATTTCTGGAGCTCAGATGCTAGCCCAGTCCGTCTGTGGGCCTGCTGGCTGTCCGAGCACCCAAGGGACTCTCCTTCTCACACTCATTTCTCCAGGCCTCTGCTTTTGTGGGCGAACACTTGTTGCTGTCTGACTCACTTAAGAAGTACATGCTGCCTCAGCCCTGCCAGCTGCGATCTCAGACTGGATCACTTCTCCAGATTTGAGGTTAATCAACTGTAAATTCCATTAGCTTCATACGGAGTGAAAATAAAGAACAGACGGCTTCACATGGGAGCCTGGAGTAAGGTGCAGCTCCTCAGGTCTAGCCGGCAGGTATCCGTTTTTCCCTCTGGCCTCAAAGCAACAGTGGCTTCCACAGGAAGACAGATCAAAGAAGGGCTGTTCCAGAATGCCTGAACCGCTGGAAGGGCTCTCAGAGGGCCCCCATACACCACTGACGCCCTTTTTTCTGGAAAGAGGTCAAATTTGAAACCCCGGTTCATTATTTTCCTGCCTTTGTGAAAGCGTTTCCTAGAGACACTGGGGGGTATGCTGCTGCGGTGGGTATGCCGTGCTGACAACTGATTCTTCTGCCCGCTAGACACTATGGACAAGTGCGAGGTTCAAAAAGGCTGCCATGACTTTGAGGTGGTCCTCACTTGAGGCCGTAGGCTTCTTTTCGTACGTCCTTATGTAGAATGGCTTGAAAACACAAAATAAAAGCCGTTTTTCCAAAGATCGCTGATGTTTTTCAAAAACGAACAAAAGTGAACTTGCTAGGACATATTCAAATACAAGTTGTTAGTTTCTCATTAATCTAAGTTGACCAAACAAAAGCTTTGCTAGTTCAATAAAAGAAGTATTCCATGGCAGTGTTGAGTAAGTTAGCAATTTCCTTTAAAAATGCATAGTTCTATTCGGCTCCTTGTGAGAAGCTTCCCCATGATCAGGTGAGAGTTCAATTTCCATTTGACTTTTTAAATGCCATATGGTCCCTGTCTACGAGCTTTTCACTTTCCCTGATACCCTGCCCCACTCCATTGACTGAGTGAGTGTTTTGCTTTTAGTATTTTTCCTTGTTTAATTATTCACCTCTTCCTACCCCAGATTAAGGCAAATATTGTCACCATTAAAACAGACGGAAAAACGCAATAACCCCGTGGCTGGGAACTTATAAGCCAACCAACCCTGATCACAAATGGCCCCTTTCTAATCAGAGTTTGTGGAGGAATAAAAGATGCAATTGTCTGGAAGGGATGAATATGGGATCCATGCTGGCTCGGGGGTGAAAGGTCATCGCATGCAAAGGTCCCTTTCTCTCTGGCACAGCTCCCTTTGTATAGCATAGTTTGGCAGCTATCTCCTTGCACTTCGGCTACCTGCCAGTGCAGCTGGTACTGTGTCTTGTGCAGACAACAAAGCGTCACTCAGCAACCAGCAGCTCTGCATGGGGCCGCTTTTCTCAGATGACAAAGAAAGATGGGCTATACATTCTACCATCGCTGCCCATTAAAAGGACTCTTAAATTGCATTACTACAAGTTATTGTTAATTATGTAGTAGTCACTGGAGCTGGAGGATCTTTCTGGGGAGGGTGATGGGGCTGTATGCTGGAGAAGATGGAAGTGGGGGAGGGGTGATGGTGGAAGGAAGGGGTATGGGGTACGGAGGGAGGGGTGGAAGGGGTGGGAGGGAAAAACAACCCATCAAACCCTGGTGGCATGAATAGGGTAAGCCCTTGGTCCTGACACCTGGCTCAGATGGTTAGTAGTTGCTGAGGGAGAAGGAATCAATCGGCTGAAAGAATCTCTGATACAGGCAGTTTGGAAATTGTTCTGCCCACGCTCCATTCAAAAAGCTACACCAGAGGTTCCCAGCATTTTCATTTAAGAATAATTTTAAGCAATTTATCACTTGGCTGTAATGCATTCGCTCTGGGCCGAAATCAATAAGTCCTGCAATGTAGAGATAAGGCCTGTTTAAAGGTTGGGGGAAGAGGGCCAGAGGTTGCCTATTGTCAAATAGCCAGAAAATTAAAATTAAAGTGATATGTTTACCCCATTTGGCCATCTGGGGTAGAAACACAGCTCCCTTGGTGTTGCCCAGGTTTTTTTTTTTTTTTGAGGGTGGATTCTGGGAGATATTTTTCCTTCAAGGGTCTAGTTCCCTCCGCACTGCTTTAGAAATCACATCACTATAGCTATGTGCCCCCAAACTAGAAAGAGCTTCTCACGTCTTCTGTTGAATTCCCTTGGAACATATCGAGTGGGCATTTGTTTTCTCTCACACTGTCTTCCTAATGCTTCCTAAGGCAGTGACTGAGTTTTTGAGATCTGGTAAGAGTCGGACACGACTGAAGTGACTTAGCACACACACAGAGTTCGTTTGCTTGTCCCTCCCCAAGGAATAAAAACACACACATTTTCTAAAAAAGGTTGAACATGGGGCTTTATCAGTCTTCTTTGGCTTATTTTGAGGGTTTTGGCCACTGAAATGAGATGACGCTGCTCTCGAAATGTCTGGCAAGTTTCACATGATGTGTACCAAACTCTAGCAGGGAGAGGATCCCAATTTGATGTAATTTCATTGCAACAACACCGCAGCACTGCCTCTCACTCCTCCCCATCCCCCAAGCTTCTCCTTCACTCCCTCCCCCGCACCCTCCCCTGCTCTGCACTCCAGCCCCCTCCTGCCAATCCTCTTCAGATTAAAAGAAAATCCAAGGGAAACAGGACACAATGGGGGCAGATGAAAGTCCACAGTCTTTAGTTTCCATCTTTCCTTCTTGTGTCTAATTTTCCGCTTCTTGGTTGTTCTGATCTCAGCTATTTGCAATAGTTATATATAATTTAACATTATACAAAAGTATTGTCATATCAAACATAGTGAAATGGATTCCAAAAACACCATCTGGTATTTGGGAATGCACTGTGAGTTGGGAACGTGAGAAGAGATATTCTTTGCCACTTTGCTTGGGACCCAGCCATTAGCAGTGTAATTGCCAAGAAAAGGTGACAGGCTCCAGGCTTAAAACAAGTGGGTTCCTCCCCCCCGACACACTCTCGCCTGTTAACTCTTGTGAGTCCTAAACCATAATAGAAAAGTCTCTGAGGACAGAGCAACTTAGAACAACAACCAAAGAACAACAAGCAGAAAAAAAGGACTATGGAATCTGATTTTTTAAAATAGGAAGAAAATAGCCCACTGCATTATTATTGCTGTTATTTTACGAAGACTGTGAAGTTGGACGAAATAAAATGAGTCAGATACAAGGAGGGTGGGGACTGGGGATGGGTTAATTGTGCTTTAAAATTCTGGGGGTTTTCAGTGGATTTGCATGATGAGAGTTTTAGTCCAAAGCTTGTTTCAAAATCCTCATTAGTTTCCTCTAATCCACCTAAAATTATGAAGACCTAGATTGTGAAGGTCATCTGTGACGATTCAAACCCATTTAATTTCATGGAGGTTGGCACCCATTTCTCTATAGGAAAAAGAAAATGAATAGCTTGGGACTGTCTTCTGTGTCTACAGTTTCGGGAACAGCCACAGGAGAGAAACAAAGAAATACAGACTGCACACTTTCACAGACCTGTACTTTGTTCCACCAGTTTGAGAACTGTTAAAAATAAATAAATAAAGCATTCCTGAGTAACAGGGGAAAGGAGTTATCCCATCAGATGGAAATTAGAAAAAGGAGTTCTTTGCAGGAGATAAAAATAAGCGAACAGCAGGAAAAAAAAAAAAATCAACCACTTAAACCTCTCCTAGCTATGTTCAATCTGGCGTTCACAACCTGGGTCTGTCTCTGTTTCCAACTACAAAAATAGTTTACAAGGGTCACAGTCTTTTTTTTCTTCCACACAGTGTGTCAGAAGTTGGGATGTGCGACCCAGAACTGCCACTCCATTACACAGAATAAAATGATATCTGGTGGGTGGATGGAGAGACTGCCAAAGAAGACACAGTGAAAGCTAACCCTCTCAGTCTAGCTCCTGTTTTTAAATATTTATATCTCTGGCAGACTTTTTTGGGGTAGAGGAAACTGAAAGCTCTTTTGCTATCTGTCATTTCACCCAGGAAGAGGAGGGAGTCTCTCCACTTGATTTTCCTCAAGTTTGGCACCGGGAACAGGCGATGGCATTTCTTCAGGGCAGTGAATTTCTCTTTGTGGAAAAACCGGCCTGGACCAAGGATTTTTACAAGAGCCAACAGCCGCTTTCCATACCCGCCTGGGGCCGGGCCAAGTTCCCATTAGCACTGCTGTTACAGCTCAGGCCTGCTCGCAATCAGCCAGTGCTGCCTTCCTCAGGGCCTCTTAGGAAAACCTAGGAGGGAAGCCCGCCTGGACCTGGGGCAGCAGGCAGTGGAGAGCACTAGAAAGGGCATTTTGGCTCCCCATCTGGCCTCGATCATGAACTTGCCTTGTGATCATCAGTTTCCCTCTTCCCAGCCCCACATCCTGACTTCCCTCTTCAAAGAGTCAGGAACTGAGGTCAGTTGACTGCATCTTCTTTTCTGTCTTAACATCACCTCTGCCTCTGCCATCAATTCAGAGCCAGGAACCTTCCAAGAATCTTGTCACATTGTGAGGCAGCCTTGTAGTGTGCATATCAAGGGGTAAGGGAGAGGCCTTTGGAGCCAGATACACCTTAATGATACATGTTAATCATGGCTTTGCCACCTGCTAGCTGTGGGACCACAGACTCTACCACAAAACACAGTGTTGTTGTTGAGTCACTAAGTCGTGTCCAGCCCTTTGTGACCCCATGGATTATAGCACACCAGGCTTCCCTGTCCTTCACCATCTCCCAGAGTGAGCTCAAACTCATGTCCATTGAGTACATGATACCATCCAACCATCTTACCCTGTCACCTCCTTCTCCTCCCGCCTTCAATCTTTCCCAGTATCAAGGTATTTTCTGAGTCAGTTCTTCACATCAGGGGGCCAAAGTATTGGAGCTTCAGCTTCAGCATCAGTCCTTCCAATGAATATTCAGGACTGATTTCCTTTACGATTGACTGGTTTGATCTCCTTGCTGTCCAAGAGACTCTCAAGAATCTTCTCCAGCACCACAGTTTGAAATCATCAATTCTTTGGCGCTCAGCCTTCTTTATTGTCCAACTCTCACATCTGTATGTGACTACTGGAAAAGCCATAACTTTGACTATAGGACCTTTGTCAGCAAAGTGATGTCTCTGCTTTTTAATAAGCCATCTAGGTCTGTCAAAAAACAGAGTAGCTCATTTCTAACAGGAATGTTGTATGGAGTATGTGAGACAGTTTTTATAGGATCTTGGACATGACTGGTCACTGAGGTAAAAGCCTAACGTTATTGTTAACGCAATCAAGAAACGCACACAGTTGCATCGGGAAGCCTTTAATTCTTCACTTTCTTATACCAAGTCTTGTGTTAAGTGCATAAATGCAGAGAAAGAAAAGACAGCCTCAGTAAGTTCTCCATCAGAAAACACTGCTTCATTAATTACAATAGGCTTAACTTTCTCTATTCACATCCTTTAATCTCCAGTATTTGTGAGATTTTTCTACAGCATCTTTTGGCAATAACAGTAACTACAATTATAATAATAGTGGCCTTCTACTCAACCTTTGCCATGTACCAGGCTGTTTACATACACTTGCTCATTTCATTCTTTAGGTCTATACTCTTAACATGATTACAAAAGGAAAAATGGGGGAACTGGGAAAATTAAGTAACCTGCATGGGAACACACAGCTGTTAATATGCTAGAGGTGATGAAAAGCAGGAATAATATGCTTTTGTTTTCTTGATAGAAGTGATCTTGATTCAAGTTTCTAAGAGTCCATTCCAATTCTTATGGTGACTCATTTGCGATTCACTTCAGACAAAGGCAAAATGAGCCATACAGCTCATGCAAATTATTTATTCATTAAATATTATTAAGCATCTACTCTAGAATTTGGATATTCTGGTGGAAACAAAAATAATTCAACATGAATTCTTCTCTCAAGTGAAATAAAATCCAGAAAAGTAAAGAAGGCCTGTTTATAAGAAACTGATATGCAGTGAAAGAGGGGCATGTTCCGTTATGGAGTTTCAGCAGATGGCATTGGTATGTGACATGCTAGGTTGCTTCAGTCATGTCCAGCTCTTTGCAACCCTATGGACTGTAGCCCACCAGGCTCCTCTTTCCTTGCGGATTCTCCAGGTAAGAATATGGGCATGGGTTGCCATGCTCTCCTCCGGGGGAATCTTCCCAACCCGCATCTCTTGCCTTTCCTGCATTGTCAGGCAGGTTCTTTCAGGAGATGGCGTATCTGAACTCTATGACCTCCAGGTACAACTGGACTGGAATAGACAATCAGGAAGAGTGTGAGCTGAGGTGATGCACAAAATGATGAGGAAATATGCTCCAGGAGGAGAGAAGTGTATGAGCAGAGACCCAGACGTAGGAGTGGGTCAGATGTGTGCTGATAAGAGTGCAAGGAAATAGACCCAGGAAAAGTGGTGCACTGTGGCTTGCAGGCCCTCAGCAGTCAAAGCACAGAGTCCTAATCACTGGACCATGAGGGAATCCCCAGGATAAACTTTTGAAGACATGAATCTGGATAGTACAGACTGAGAGGGGAAGATAGACGTCAGAAGTGATACGTTGCCAAATGTTACGCCCAAATGTGTTGTTTAAGAAGTGTTCCTTGATGAGGACTACATATGCTGTTACTTAATAAATATTCCTGATGAGGAAGACATGTGTTTAGCTGATGAGGAAGACATGTGCTTAGCTGATGAGGAAGAAACAGCAAACTATCACCCAGGGCTCAGTTTTTCTACTGGCTTCCATGTAACTATTCACTCTTGTAAGCATCCGAATGTTTATTAAGTAAATACTCCGCAACAGACTAGACACTAAAAATACAAAGATGAACAGAATATGGTCTTTTCCTTTGAGGCATTCACAATCCAGGGGCAGAGGCAAGCATGAAAGAGAGCAGCTCTAAAATGGTGTCATGGGGCAGGGTGATACTGCAGAAAAACAGCCTGGAGAGCCAGAGGGTGAAGTGGTGGACATTGCCCAGGGCAGTAACGGAAAGCTTTACAGAAAAGGGAAGATTAGGGTTCAGTGTTGAAATTCATATTCTTTCTTCAAATGAAAGTACTTTGTGAATCTCAAAAGCACTGCAAATGTTCCTTACTATTTTCTTATTTTTCATAACCACAACTTTGAGGTTAAGTTGGCCCAAAAGGAGACAAAATATTTATTATTGGAGCTGGAGGAACATCTTAAAACAGCTTAAAAACATATTAAACATTTGGTACACTGGCTTTTACAATGAATGGGTGCATATCTATATGAATATGCATATATGTGCATATCCTAAAAGATGATGCTGTGAAAGTGCTGCACTCAATATGCCAACATATTTGGAAAACTCAGCAGTAGCCACAGGATGGAAAAGGTCAGTTTTCATTCCAATCCCAAAGAAAGGCAATGCCAAAGAATGTGCAAACTACCACACAATTGCACTCATCTCACACACTAGTAAAGTAATGCTCAAAATTCTCCAAGCCAGGCTTCAACAGTATGTGAACTGTGAACTTCCACATGTTCAAGCTGGATTTAGAAAAGGCAGAGGAACCAGAGAACAAATTGCCAACATCCATTGGATCATTGAAAAAGCAAGAGTCCCAGAAAAACATCTACCTCTGCTTTATTGACTATGCATCTTTGACTGTGTGGACCACGACAAACTCTGGTAAGTTCTTAAAGAGATGAGAATACCAGACCACCTGACCTGCCTCTTGAGAAATCTGTATGCAGGTCAGGAAGCAACAGTTAGAAATGGACATGGAACAGACTGGTTCCAAATCAAGAAAGGAGTAGGTCAAGGCTGTATATTGTCACCCTGCTTATTTAACTTCTATGCAGAGTACATCATGAGAAACGCTGGACTGGAAGAAACACAAGCTGGAATCAAGATTGCCGGGAGAAATATCAATCACCTCAGATATGCAGATGACACCACCCTTACGGCAGAAAGTGAAGAGGAGCTAAAAAGCCTCTTGATGAAAGTGAAAGAGGAGAGCAAAAAAGTTGGCTTAAAGCTCAACATTCAGAAAACAAAGATCATGGCATCCAGTCCCATCACTTCATGGGAAATAGATGGGCAAACAGTGGAAACAGTGTCAGACTTTATTTTGGGGGCTCCAAAATCACTGCAGATGGTGACTGCAGCCATGAAATGAAAAGATGCTTGCTTCTTGGAAGAAAAGTTATGACCAACCTAGACAGCATATTCAAAAGCAGAGACATTACTTTGCCAACAAAGGTCCATCTAGTCAAAGCTATGGTTTTTCCAGTGGTTATGTATGGATGTGAGAGTTGGACTATAAGCAACTGAGTGCCAAAGAATTGATGCTTGTGAACTGTGGTGTTGAAGAAGACTCTTGAGAGTCCCTTGGACTGCAGGGAGATCCAACCAGTCCATCCTAAAGGAAATCAGTCCTGAATATTCATTGGAAGGACTGATGCTGAAGCTGAAGCTCCAATACTTTGGCCATCTGATGCAAAGAGCTGACTCGTTGGAAAAGGCCCTGATGCTGGGAAAGATTGAAGGCCAGAGGAGAAGGGGACGACAGAGGGATGAGGTGGTTGGATGGCACCACCTACTCAATGGATGTGAGTTTGAGTAAACTCCGGGAGTTGGTGATGGACAGGGAGGCCTAGTGTGATGCAGTCCATGGGGTCGCAGAGTCGGACATGACTGAGCAATTTAACTGAACTAATACATGGGCTTCCCTGGTAGCTCAGACGGTAAAGTGTCTGACTACAATGCGGGAGACCCGCGTTCAATTCCTGGGTCAAGAAGATCCCCTGGAGAAGGAAATGTTAACCCACTCCAGTATTCTTGCCTGGAAAATCCCATGGACCGAGGATCCTGGTAGGCTACATTCCATGGGGTCGCAAGGAGTCGGACACGACTGAGCGACTTCACTTTCACTTTCAATATGTGCATATATGAATGCAAATATTGCTACTATATTGACAAATACTGTTTTATAATTTCAAATGGATACCATTCATTTCTTTAAGTTCCACCAAAAAAGACAGTGAGTTTATTTAGATTCACCCCAACATCTGATCTTGAAGTAATGGATGATATCTGCTTTCATAACCTCAGTATCATCTTTATTTCAACATTTTATTTTGAATACATAGCCTTATGAAAATCCTGATTGCACTGATAAGTTGTCAAAGTGGTAACATCTGTGGGTTTTGTTTGACGGTTTGTTTTTTGTTAACAGCTTTATTCACAATCTCAAGATACTCTTCATTTAATCTGGGCCAGAAACGTGAAGGCAGAATAGCAAGACATTTCAATTTCAGAATTTAATTAATAACAACACCTACCGTGGTTCTCTATCTTTGACATAAATATGAAAATTAGATGTAAAGAGCCCAAAATTTACACTGTTAGTCATTCAGTCTTGTCCAACTCTTTGTGACTCCATGGACTATAGCCCACGAGGGTCCTGTGTCCATGGGCTTCTCCAGGCAAGAACACTAGAGTGGGTAGCCGTTCCTTTCTCCAGAGGATCTTCATGATCCAGGGTCTCCTAAATAGCAGACAGACTCTTTACATCTGAGCCTTGATTCATGAAGATCAGCACATCTCAGATTCACAAGTTTCTGAGTTAAATATTACACCATGATAAAAAAAAGATTGGCCAAAGCAGCAGATTGGACATTTACCTGACATTTAATTGTGGTACCTGTGACTCAGTCATACAATTTTAGTTTAAACATCTGAATTCCAGAAAGATCATTTCTAATGAATGACATATTGATAGGAAATTATAATGTATGTACAGACGTGTACTGTTATTTTCTAACATCAGAGAAATTCTATGAATAGTAGGATTATCCATTTATGTTTTGTCTTTTTCTGTTAAAATTTTGATAGGAATTATTTTTCAATAAAATTAAATATATTCACAGAGATTATTGAAGTTTTCTTCTGAGCCTATATAAAAATTAGTAGACTAGCAGCTCAAGTAATTATGTTGGTAGTCTCCAGTATATATATAAGATACATACACACAGACTTATGGTTTCCTTGATAGCTCAGTTGGTAGAGAATCCCCCTGCAATGCAGGAGACCCCAGTTCAATTCCTGGATTGGGAAGATCTGCTGGAGAAGGGATAGGCTACCCATTCCAATATTCTTGGGCTTCCTTTGGCTCAGCTGGTAAAGAATCCTCTTGCAATGCGGAAAAACTGAGTTTGATCCCTGGGTTGGGAAAATCCTCTGGAGAAGGGAAAGTATTCTGGCCTGGAGAATTCCATGGACTGTATAGTCTATGGGGTTACAAAGAGTTGGACACGACTGAGAAACTTTCACACACAGACTTAAGTATATTCATGGATTTTTATCTCAATTTTCAAAATAGTAAAAAATATGTTTACAAAAAAGAAATTTTCATCTTGTATTACCACAACAAAATAATTTTGTCCTTTAAAAACAGCTCAAAAACCATTGATCACCCTATACTTTCCCAATGGATGATAAGCAAGATAATTTTAGGTGATCTACCAATACTTTTATGCTGATTATTTTTGCTATTGATGTACTTGTTGAAATGTGTATTAACTATTGGCTTCTCTAGACATATAGATGGCCAACAAACATGAAAAGATGTTCAACATCATTAATTATTAGAGACATCACCTCACACCAGTCAGAAAGGCCATCCTCAAAAAATCTACACCCAATAAATGCAAGAGAGGGTGTGGAGAAAGGGAAACCCTCTTATACTGTTGGTGGGAATATAAACTTGTACAACCACTATTCAGACAGTGGTTCAGTGGTTCAAAAAACTAAACATAGAACTACCATGTAACCCAGTAATCCCACACCTGGGCATATATCCAGAGAAAACCATGATTCCGAAAGATACACATGCACTCTAATGTTCATTGTGGCACTATTTACAATAGTCAGGACATGGAAGCAACCTCAATGTCCATCAACAGAGGAATACATAAAGGAAATGTGGTACATATGTATAATGGAATATTACTCAGCCATAAAAAGGAACAAAGTTGTGCCATTTGCAGAGACATGGATGGACTTAGAGACTATTATACAGAGTGAAGTAAGCCAGAAGGAGAAAAACAAATATCATATAATATCATTTATATGTAGAATCTAGATGAATGGTAACAGATGAACTTATTTGCAAAGCAGAAATAGGGACATAGATGTAGAGAACAAACATACGGATACCATGGGGAAATGGGGGGAGATGAATTGAGAGATTGAAATTGACATACATATATACAGGGAGGAGCCTGGTGGGCTACAGTCCATGGGATCATGAAGAGTCAGACACGACTGAGCGACTTCACTTTGACTTTTCACTTTCATGCATTGGAGAAGGAAATGGCAACCCACTCCAGTGTTCTCGCCTGGAGAATCCCAGGGACGGGGGAGACTGGTGGGCTGCGGTCTATGGGGTTGCACAGAGTCGGACACGACTGAAGCGACTTAGCAGCAGCACCAGCATGTATCAAATAGATAGCTAATGAGAACCTACTGTATAGCACAAGAAACTCAGTGCTCTGTGGTGACCTAAATGGGAGGGAAATACAAAAAAGGGGATATATATATATATATATAAACACACATATGACTGATTCAGTTTGCTGTATGGCAGAAACTAACACAACATTGTAAAGCAACTGTACGCCAATAAAATTTATTTTCAAAAAAGTTTGGCAAAGTTCAAAAAAAAATATTGGCTCTTCCATTTTCTATCATGATAAACATTTTATTTTACTCCAAAGTGACCTATAAAATTAAGGAGACTGAGTTAACATAAAGAAAAATATTATGTAACTAATAAAATAGCACAGGTGAGCATAGAAAAATTGTAAAGATAATAGATAAATGACTGCAGTTTGGTAAACTCTAATCTAATACAACCCACTTGCCAATCCAAGTGGAGAAATGAAGAAACAAATAGCAATTCTTTAGCAAATGAGGTGAGAATTTAGTCATTAAGTTGTGTCCAACACCTGTGGCCCCATGGGCTGTACCCGCCAGGCTCCTCTTGTCCATGGGATTTCCCAAGCAAGAATACTGGAGTGGGTTGTCATTTCCTCCTCCAGAGGATCTTCCTGACCCAGGGATCAAACCCCTGTCTGCTACATTGCAGGCAGATTCTTTACCAACTGAGCCACCAGGACTTGCCCTCATTTATCCTCATTCTTAATTCAGGAAGACTATCTTGTTCACACTGCAGGTGCAAAATCTGCACATGAGCCCTCAGGTCTGATGACTTTGTCAAGTAATATGTGTGGCAAACCAAATGTTTAACCGACAGTCTAAAGATAAGCCAAAGCCAAATGTCTTTGTGTACAACTTCTCAGTGCTTCTCTGAGGGCATCTGTGTATTTTTCAGTTGCTAAGTATGAAAAACAGCCTTAAAATATAAATATTATATACATATAAAGTATAAATTGTAATTAAAATAATTGTAATTTTTATAATCATAAGAATTTCTCATGATTGAAAATCCCAAAGATAGTGCTGTCTTCAGTCTTGGCTTGATCCAGGAACTCACAGTTACCCCGTTTCTTCATTCTGCCTTTCTTGGAATCCTAAGGCAGAAATCTTTCCAACTTACTTCCCTATTATAGCAAAAAAAAAAAGAGTTCCAGCATTCCCGAGAAAAACCTGAGTCATCTCTTTAGATCCATGTAGGTCCTAAGGCCCATCCTTAAACCAAAACTGTGGTCAGAGAATGAAGACCCTGCTTGAATTAACCCAATCATGTGTTCTATACCTAAAGTGCACCTTGGAACAACTGGGCTTTTTCACAGGCTATTAGAAGCTGTTAGGGGAACTTCCCTGGTGGTCCAGTGGTTAAGACTGTGTGCTTCCAATGCAGGGGGCACAGGTTTAATCCTTCATTGGGGAACTAGGATTTCACATGCCATATGGTGTGCCCCCTGCCTCCATAACAAAAAAAAAGAAAGAAAGAAAAGAAGAAGCTGTTAGGATTGAAGACAGGTGAGAATAAAGACTGGACAGGCAGCCCCCAATACCCACTGCAGTGAAGAAAAAGTAATAATGTTAACTGTAATGGGAATCTTTAGATTTGATCTGGGAAAGACTCTGGATACTTTCAAGGGCATGTCGTATTCTTCAGAGGTATTTATGAAGTGTTCATATGTGAGGGGAAAAAAGCGGTGTACCGCCAGCCACCTCAGGCGTGCATTCATGGCCAAGGTCCACAAGGATAACTGTGTGAATGTCTCCTTGCTTAATACCACTTTGGGAATATATTTCCCCACTACATTCCAGGCTGGGCCACTGTCCTACTTAAGAATGTACTTACTGGTGGTTATTTTTTAAGAGGGTGGCGGTGCAAAGATAATCCAGTCTGGAAGCCAAAAATAAAAGGAAGCCATAAGTTTTGATATTTGGAGTTGAGGTTTGGGGTAGAGGGAAATTAAATGGTTCTGTGAGGAAAAGAGTTGCCTTCCAGTGAAGATGCTGGCTCCCTTCCTAGTATTCCTATTTGTTTAGGCTTCCCACAAAGCACACACTTTAGCTTCCTGCTACCCCTGGAAAAGCAAGCTACCTCAGGAGTAAACATTCTGCAGTTAAAGTGCCCATGGAAATAAGGCTGTATTTTAACAGTAGTCAAAAGAACGCAGGTGAATGTCATCCAGCGTTTAGTAAAGTGAAGAAGGATCTGAGGAAGTCCTGAACATTTTCCAAAGCCTCCTGACAGCATAACATGTCAGTGGCCGCTTCTGACTTTTATAATTGGAAGGCTAAGAAGCACATCAGTGAAAATGCATCAAGCGGCTACTCACTTAAATGACTTCCTCTAACCTTCACATCAAGTCTGTAAGGCTTATTTAGCCCATTTCACAGGTAAATAAACAGAGGCTCAATGAAACGAGATGAATGCTTCCCTATGGTTTTGACAGCAGGCTGTAGCGTGACCTTGAGCCCTTCTTTCTTAGAAGCCCACCTCCACTGTGAAATGAGGCCTTTGGCCCTAGAAATGCCTTCCCAGCTGCCTCCAGCCTCTCAGGCCTCAGACTGTTTGTGTTAAGCCCTTCTCTTCCAGTCTGTGAGGTCCAAATCCTGGACAGATGTCTCTCACCATATGCTGGGAGTGATTTAACAAGGCCAAATGGGCAGCCCCGTGGTTAGAGGCACTCTCTATTCCATACACGCGGGTGCTGCTGCCTGCCTGGCTGGCCCAGCCCTGCCCACTCCTTCTCCCCGTCTCCCTGTCTCCTCTTCTCCCAGGCAGCAGCCTGGAACTGCAGATGCCAAGCAGCGGAAGATATTTTTAAAGCTACAGCATCTGGCTCCTTGGCAGCCTCCACCCGCTGGTGGGCCGGGTGTTTTGGAGTTGCCTCTGGGCACTTCACGTGGTTTGGCATCTGATCCATTGTCTGGGCTGCCTTTTAGAGCCAGGCTTTTATTGTAAGGTGGAGGTGGGGGTGGGGGAGTTCCCCTGAAACCAACTTTTGATTATGACCTAGGTCACCCCTCTCAGTGACATCAGTATGTCTCTGGATCTTTCGTGATGGCTTTTTTATCCCTTTAAAAAACAGAAGTGATGAAAGAATGAAAGAAAAGAACATTTCCCCTCTGCCAGAGTGGGTTTGAAAAGAAAGCTGTTCAGTAGCTGTGCAGCTGGCCAGACCTTGCCCACCGTGTCCCCGTTCTGACTAGCTCAGAACACGGCTTTCTTGGCATTCAGACTTCCCTCCTGCTTGACTATTACTCAAATATCTCCCAGGGGAGGTGTGGGGTGGGGGAGGGGGAGGTTCTTTTCTCTGTCTCTCTTTTTTCCCATTTTTGCAGAAGACTCTGAAGCTTCCTATCTGTATCCAAATAACCATTCCCCAAAAAAAGAAGAGGGAGAAAAAAAGATACTGACACTTAATTCTCCCTGGCAAGCCATATTAAGTTTTTTCTTTTTCTTAGAAAGGTACTTTATAGGGAACACCAGCTCCCCTAGCCTGGAAACTCAGGCTTGGGGACTTGGCCCTGTTTCAGAACACCAGTTTGAAGATGACTTCAAGTGAGGATTTCAGGCCTAGTGACAAGAAATTACCTCAGTTGGGGGAACAGGCTCCTGTGTCATGGGGTTGGGCAAGGCACCAGCCTGCCTCTCACCACGCACTTGGCAAGACCACTAAGTGTGGTCTTTTCTCCAGCCAGCAGGCACAGGGAGTCCACAGGCAGTGGCTACTAGGGGGCAGGGGCACCAGTGGCCAGGGATGACACCTGGGGGCCCAGTCCACCTGGCCAGAAGGTTGTTTTTGAATATTTATTGGACATGCTTGTCTTCATTAAGCTACATTGATATAAGACCTGGGACATCATCACCCTCACCAAATAGGAGTCGGTAGTAGCTGAGGGCAGGAGGGGAAGGGGGCTACACTCTTAGTATTTTCACTGAAAGCCTGTCTTCCTTTTTACCTGTGTTGGCCCCATGAGAGTTTCATGTCAGACTGACCAGCAGAAAGGAGCTTAATAAAATGGGAGATGTTCGAGCAGCAAGAGTCGCCCCACCCAGGCCCAGGCATTTCAAAATGTTGAATGGCTGCAGAAAATCCAATTAACACAAAGGCTACTGGAACTCATTCATTCATTCAAAGTAGTTATTATCTTCTCTGTATCAGGCATTATTCTGGGTCCAGCAGATACAGTAATAAAGAAGAGGGATGAGGGAGTGCTGGGTGAGGGAAGGATTCAATTTAAATGAGGTGGTCAGAAGAGCTGAGTCTGAAAAGTTGACATTTGAGTAAGATGCCAAGGGAGGTGAGTGATAAGCCAGTTGGGTGTCCAGAGAAAAAGAGGGAACAACCAGTGCAAAGGCCTAAGTTGAAGCGTGCCACAGTAGCTAGAACAGAGTGAGTCAGGGGAGGATGGTAAGAGATGAGGTCAAAATGTTAAGGGAAATGGGAGAGATTGTAAACATGATCTATTTAAATAAGCTTCATTCAGTGAGACCATCCCAGTGTATCCAAGAAAAGGAACAAAATACGAGTGATGGCATTCTCAAAGAGTCAAGGGACAAACAAGCCTGATGATCACAGGAGAATGGAGTTGACATGTATTTTGACTTGGCTTGGTTCTCCAAGCCTTGAGATGTGCTTTTGTAAAATAAGACGAAACCACAGAACCTGAGGCTTCTACAGGGTGAAAAGATGAATTTGACAACCTTACAGGAATGCAAAAGGCTAGGCTCATACAAAGAAAGTTTGGGACTTCTTTATGATTTGATACCCAAAACAATGCCTGCATTGTCTATTTCAGTGCCGGAAGTTCCACCATGTTTAGCTCCTTCGATTCGGAATGCAATAGATGGAGATGAGAGGGCACCAAAGGAAACCCTACCCATATCAAAATGCTGGCAAGTGTTAGAATACATATCATCTTCTCCTAACTTGTTTTCTCAATTCTAAGTTCTCTTCCATCATCTTTTAAGCCCACACCCTTAGAAATGCTCATCAAGTACTATTTCACTTGGTTTTCTAAACTGGTTAGAGCTACTTTGTTCAAAGCCCTCATATTTAAAGCTTTTTAGGAAGGTACCAAGTGTCTCCTCTACATTTACGATTGTTGTCTTGAGGCTTGCTCCTTGGAAGAAAAGCTATAACAAACCTCAAGAGCATATTAAAAAGCAAAGACATCACTTTGCCAACAAAAATCCCTATGGTTAAACCTTTGGTTTTTCCAGTATCCATGTACAGATGTGAGAGGTGGATCATAAAGAAGGTTGAATGCCAAAGAATTGATGCTTTCAAACTATGGTGGTGGAGAAGACTCTTGAGAGTCCCTTGAACAGCAAGGAGACCAAACCAGTCAATCCTAAAGGAAATCAACCCTGAATATTCATTGGAAGGAATGATGCTGAAGCTCCAATGCTTTGGTCACCTGATGCAAAGAGCTGACTCATTGGAAAAGACCCCGATGCTGGAAAAGACTGATGACAAAAGAAGAGGGCAGCAGAGGATGAGATGTTTAGATGGCACCACTGACTCATTGGACATGAGTTTGAGTAAACTCCAGGAGACAGTGAAGGACAGGGAAGCCTGGTGTTCTGCAATCCACAGGGTCGCAAAGAATCAGACACAATTTAGCAACTGAACAACAACAACAACAAAAATGTGCTGCAGGGCAGCAAATCCAGGAATAGGTACATTTCACTGAGTTTTACATTAGGATGATAAGTCCTACTCTGTCAGTCACCGGCTGTGTAACCTCTCTGGGCCTCATCTTCTCATCCTACAATAAGAAAAATAAGTCCTGCCTAGTAGAGACTTCGCGTGGTTTAGATTTAATGGTTACAAAGTATCTGATGGATAGCAAGCAGAGAGATTCTAAGAGGGCCCACTTGTCAGTCCACCATCACTCAGAAGTGAAGTCCAATGCCTCTCTAGGGCAAGTTTCCACCTGGTTCTTTATTCTTTCTGGTTTTCACATATTGCTTTATTGCTGTGATTCTAACAAGTATTCAAAATGTTATAAAATTATGATATCACTTTATATATGGAACGACCACAATATTTCGTTTTGAGGGAGACTAAGATAGATAAACATTAATTATTCTATCAACACTGTCTCTTTAGTGTCCAATAAGCTCCTCTCAGGACTCACCATGAACTGTTGGCCTCACAGCTCATTAAAGGGTACAAACTATCCATGTTGTTAGTATGACTTACCTTCTTTACCACATGCCGGGGTTCAAAGTATGCTGTGATAAGTTTTTATAAATTCCTGATATGAGCATCAATTTTTTTCTACTATATTGTCAGGATAAAATTGTGCTTGAGGGCAGACTGCTTTACCATAGCAGCTGTAGCCAGCTGTTTCCATGTTCTCCCTGGGAAGAATGTATTTTTTTGTTTATTTACTTACTTATTGCATATTTGGCACCAAAGGCAATATTTTCCAAAGTACATTGCAATGAACATCAGTTACATAGAAGTGATTCCAAGAAAGGGTTTTGTGGTCAAACAAGTTTAACAAAGTGAATTACATAACTTGTTTTTCTGGTTTTTAAAGTCTTTTCATAGTACTTTATTCTAGGATATTGTATATAGTCCCCTGTGCTATACACTCGGAGAAGGCAAAGGCAACCTATCCATTCTATGTGTAGTAGTCTGTATCTGATAATCCCAAACTCCTAACTTATCCTTCCCCTATCCCGTTTCCCCTTTGGTAACCATAAATTTTAGAAAAGGTAAAGGAACCAGAGATCAAATTGCCAACATCCGCTGGATCATGGAAAAAGCAAGAGAGTTCCAGAAAAACATCTATTTCTGCTTTATTGACTATGCCAAAGCCTTTGACTGTGTGGATCACAATCAACTGTGCAAAATTTTGAAAGAGATGGGAATACCAGACCACCTGGCCTGCCTCTTGAGAAACCTGTATGCAGGTCAGGAAGCAACAGTTAGAACTGGACATGAAACAACAGACTGGTTCCAAATAGGAAAAGGAGTACATCAAGGCTATATATTGTCACCCTGCATATTTAACTTATATGCAGAGTACATCATGAGAAATGCTGGGCTAGAAGAAACACAAGCTGGAATCAAGATTGCCGGGAGAAATATCAATAACCTCAGATATGCAGATAACACCACCCTTATGGCAGAAAGTGAAGAGGAACTAAAAAGCCTCTTGATGAAAGTGAAAGAAGAGAGTGAAAAAGTTGGTTAAAGCTCAACATTCAGGAAACTAAGATCATGGCATCTGATCCCATCACTTCATGAGAAATAGATGGGGAAACTGTGGAAACAGTGTCAGACTTTATTTTTTTGAGCTCTAAAATCACTGCAGATGGTGACTGCAGCCATGAAATTAAAAGACGCTTACTCCTTGGAAGAAAAGTTATGACCAACCTAGATAGCATATTCAAAAGCATAGACATTACTTTGCCGACTAAGGTCCGTCTAGTCAAGGCTATGATTTTTCCAGTGGTCATGTATGGATGTGAGAGTTGGACTGTGAAGAAGGCTGAGCGCCAAAGAATTGATGCTTTTGAACTGTGGTGTTGGAGAAGACTCTTGAGAGTCCCCTGGACTGCAAGGAGATCCAACCAGTCCATTCTGAAGGAGATCAACCCTGGGATTTCTTTGGAGAGAATGATGCTGAAGCTGAAACTCCAGTACTTTGGCCACCTCACGCGAAGAGTTGACTCATTGGAAAAGACTCTGATGCTGGGAGGGATTGGGGGCAGGAGGAGAAGCGGATGACAGAGGATGAGATAGTTGGATGGCATCACCAACTCAATGGACATGAGTCTGAGTGAACTCCGGGAGTTGGTGATGGACAGGGAGGCCTGGCGTGCTGCGATTCATGGGGTCACAAAGAGTCGGACACGACTGAGCGACTGAAATGAACTGAACTGATCCATAAATTTGTTTTCACGTCTGAGAGTCTGTTTCTGTTTTGTAAATAAGTTCATTTGTGTCATATATTAGATTCCACATATAAGTGATACCAGATGGTATTAACTTTCTCTGTCTGACTTAACTTATAGTATGATAATCTCTAGATCCATCCATGTTGCTGCAAATGGCATGATTGCATTCTTTTTTATGGTTGAGTAGTATTCCATTGCGGAGAAGGCAGTGGCACCCCACCCCAGTACTCTTGCCTGGAAAATCCCATGGACAGAGGAGCCTGGTGGGCTGCAGTCCATGGGGTCACTAAGAGTTGGACACGACTGAGAGACTTGACTTTCACTTTTCACTTTCATGCATTGGAGAAGGAAATGGCAACCCACTCCAGTGTTCTTGCCTGGAGAATCCCAGGGACAGAGGAGCCTGGTGGGCTGCCATCTATGGGGTCACACAGAGTCGGACACGACTGAAGCAACTTAGCAGCAGCAGCAGCAACAACAGTATTCCACTGGGTATATATACCACATCTTTATTCATTCATCTGTTGATGGACTTTAAATTGTTTCCATGCCTTGGCTATTGCAAATAGTATTGTAAATGCATATTTGGGTACATGTATCTTTTTTTAATTGTATCTTTCTCAAGCTTTTGAATCCAGCAAATGGGATTGCTGGATCATATGGCAACTCTATTTTTCGTTTTTTGAGGAACATCCATACTGTTCTCCATAGTGGTTGCACCACTTACATTCCCATCAGAGTGTAGGAAGGCTCCCTTTTTGCCACACCCTCTTTAACATTTGTTATTTTTAGACTTTTTAATGATGGCAACTGTGAGGTGGTACCTTATTTGGGTTTTGATCTTTATTTCTCTGAATGAGGTAACTTGTTAAGTTCACAGTGGAGTTTTAGTTTGTAGGATCCTGAAGTTATAAAACGAGTAAGTCAAACAAGTAGGCCTTCGACAGCGAGTAATCCTAAAAGAAATTGTGAATCTTTTATTTTCAATAATCCCTATAAATTTGTGTAGTGGGGGCAGTCATCATTCCCCTGTACTTAGATGAGAATTCAGCAATCCTATGACTTTTCTGAAATTGTTAGGCAGTGATTCAATGTAGAGATTTGAAAGTATCAGTTAATATGTCAGCCTTCTGGGCTGGTTCCTGAAGGCAGGTGACATGTCTCCCTGCTTTGGGTGTGACAGGTTTTAGCTCTCTCTTTCACCATCATTTTCCTGATCTGGCTTAGTCTGATGCTGGCCCCTTTGTAGTTGGGACACAGGGTGGGATCAAATTTAGGGAGTGGAGGTGCTAGAAAGGGAGTGTAGGAAGGTCCCTCTTGATAGGTACTTTCATAAGATGGCTTTGAGATCTCTGGGCCTGGCAGGGGTTGATAGACCCCTTGTTTTGTCATATGGACTTTCATGTAGCTTCAGAGGGCCCCCTGCTAGGCACCCCCAGCTGCCTCTCCCTTGCTCTGGTCCTTATCAGCCACTGATGCACATCACTGATGTCCTTCCTTTGAGAGCTTTCTCCCTTGTACGCTGCTCTTTGGAGCAGGACCCCTTTTTAAAAAACCTTGCAGGAAGCAGATGGAAAACTCAGATGGAGTCATCAAAGGGGAGTTTAATGAAGGGATTGTTTGCAATGGAGTGAACAGGGGAGGGTGAAACCAACAAGAGATGTGAAGTGACCTGAAATTGGCGAGAGTGGAGAACAGTAACCACCCTAATCATAAAAGAACAAGTGAAGGGAAAGCTGCAGGAAACAGCTACCTAGTGGGAACCGTGGCCTCCCATAAGCCAGCATTTTGCCAACCTACCACCCAGCAGGATGGTGCCCTGGGAATGGATCCCCCGACCTCTCTTCTCATGTTCTCCGATCTCCCTTGATGCCTCCTACTGACTAAATCCAACTGGAAGTCAGAGGGTGAGGGAGCCATGTCAAGGTAGCTTATAGAGGTCAACCTCCTAAGCCACAGAGCAGGGTACAGAAGGGTGGACAGCGGACAAAGAGGCAAACAGAAAGCCTCTTCATGACCTCAAGAGGCTCTTAACATGGGTTCCACGGCTTCATGGACTGGCCCGCATCTCACTCAGCTTTTTTCTTGACTGCATTCTTTTTATTTTTATTTAACTTGGACTGCACTGGGTCTTCGTTGCTGCACCCAGGCTTTCTTTAGTTGCAGAGAGCAGGGGCTTCTCATTGCAGTGGCTTCTCTTGTTGCAGAGTGTGTGCGCTCTAGGGCTCGTGGGCTTGGTAGTTACGACTCACGGGCTCCAGAGCCCAAGCTCAGTAGTTGCAGCACACAGGCTTAGTTGCCCTGAAGCATGTGGAATCTTCCTGGAGCAGGGATTGAATCTGTGTCCCCCATATTGGCAGGCTACCACAGAAGTCCTGATCGCATTCCCCCTTAGTTGGCCCGCTCCAACTGATCCAGACATCTCTCCATTCCCTAACCATGTACTTGTTCCCTCCCTGCTGGAATGTTCTTTCTCTACCCTCCACTCAGGAAATCTTTTTCATTCTTTATGACTCATTTTAAGCATCACTTACTCATGGAATCTTCCCTTTAAAGCCCTGTACTTCTACACATTGCTTTGTGTGTTTGGTATTCATTCACTATTGATCGTGATATTTTATTTATTCATTTATTTGGCTGCATCAAGTCTTAGTTGTGGCGTGCAGGATCTTTCACCGCAGAGCACGAATTCTCTAGTTGTGGCGCGCAGGCTCTGGAAAGTGTGGGCTCAGCAGTTGCAGCGTGGGTGCTTAGTTGCCCCGAGGCATATGGGATCTTAGTTCCCCCATCAAGGATTGAACCTGAATCCCCTGCATTGCAAGGCAGATTTTCAACCACTGGACTACCAGTGAAGTCCCAGTTCACTGTTTTCAATGACAATCATTTCCCTCTTTTCCTCTGGACACAAGCTCCTTGAGGGCAGGGGCTACTTCTACTTGGAGGCTGACACATAGCAGTTCAGGAAGAGTTCATTGAGTGATGGGTGTCCTCCGTCTGGGCCTCAGTTTCCTCAAAACAAGGGACTTAATACAGAGGACACGAAAGGCTGCTTTGAGTTCTCAAATTCTTCAAGATGTAAATGCTATTCCCACAGGTGAGACCCTCTTGACTTCTCTGTCAAGAAATTTCTTCCAAGTTTATACATGAACCAGGGAATACAGTAGGGGGAGAAGGTTAGGAAATCTCAGATTACTTATGGGGGGGGGGGGAAATAGCATTATGGTGAATGTATACAGTTTCTCAAGGAAATGAGCAATCTCTTCTTTGATGGAATATGTGAAAGCTACACTGGAAGGAATAATTAGATTAAATGGTGATGTAAACTGGAAAGGAAGCCTTACTTCCTGCACTACACCAAATGTCTTACAGGTGTCAGTGGGACCCACCAGCTTAGTAATTAGGGTGTTTTAACTGTCTCCACTTAACTAAGTGCAAATGATTGAAAACGGGGTTTTCGCTGGGGCCCCTGGCACCAGGAGAACATTTTGGTGAAACGAGCTTTGTTCTCCATTACTAGAATAAAAAACAGGATTTATGGTAAATGGATGTTGTAATGGTTTCTATTTTACCCCACATGGCCCAAGGCTTTGCTAGCATGTGTCCCAGAAGCCTTGTGACCCCAAAGAAAGTGTATCTGAGTGGGTCGCTGAGTGCAGAGCTGGAGGGAAGGCTCTGATTGAAGAGTCAGCAAAGTTCTGTCAAGACCTGGCTCTTCCACCAAGATATGTGCAATCCTGGGAAAGCCAGCTAGAACTACCTGATCCACAAAGAGGACAGGGTGACAACCCTGAGACACAGAGGTTTCTGACGGGCAAGGGAGGTAACAGAGCAGGATGGAAACACTTCAGTTTTGGAGCCAGGCACCCTTGCATTCCAGCCAGGGCTCAGCCACTTACAACGTGGGTGACCTGAGCCAGGTGACTTATCTTCTCTGAGCCGCAGCTGTCTTGTATGAGAGCTTGAATATCATAAGACCCCCAGCCTGTATAGCACAGGGAACTCTACTCAGTGCTCTGTGGTGACCTAAATGGGAAGGAAATCCAAAAAAAAGAGGAGATATATGCATATGTGTAGTGATTAACTTTGCTGTACAACAGAAACTAACACAACATTGTAAAGCAACTATACTCCAAAAAAATAATTTAAAAAAAATTTTGCTAAAAACAAATCTTTCATAACCACACAGATCTCAAATTTAAAAAATATCTAAGTCGCAGGCCTCCTGCCCGGTGGCTGAATAGGATCGCTATAATATGGTCACAATACCAAAGCTCAAATAGCTGGACAGGTTGGCCCTTCCATTTCCAAAAATTCAGTCTTTGCATTCATTCATTCATTTGGCAAATATGTACCAAGTCCCTACTATGTTGTTGTACAGTCACTCAGTCCTGTCCAATTCTTTGCGACCCCATGGACTACAGCACACCAGGCTTCCCTGTCCTTCACTATCTCCCAGAGTTTGCTCAAACTCATGCCCATTGAGTAGGTGATGCCATCCAATCATCTCGTCCTCTGTCACCCCCTTCTCCTCCCGCCTTCAATCTTTCCCCAGCATCAGAGTCTTTTCCAATGAGTCTTCTTTGCATCAGATGGCCAAAGTATCGGAGCTTCAGCTTCAGCATCAGTCCTTCCAATGAATATTCAGGATTGATTTCTTTTAGTATTGACTGGTTTGATCTCCTTGCTGTCCAAGGGACTCTCAAGAGTCTTCTCCAGCACCACAGTTCGAAAGTATCAATTCTTTAGAGCTCAGCCTTTTTTATTGTCCAGCTCTCACATACATACATGAATACTGCAAAAACCATAGCTTTGACTATATGGACCTTTGTCAGCAAAGTAATGTCTCTGCTTCTTAATACACTGTCTAGGTTTGTCATAGCTTTTCTTCCAAGGAGTAAGCATCTTTTAATTTCATGGCTGCAGTCACCGCAGTTTCTTGGAGCCAAAGAAAATAAAGTATGTCATTGTTTCCATTGTTCCTCATCTATTTATCATGAAGTGATGGGACAAGATGCCTACTATGTGCCTGGCCCAAATTATATAGTAGTCAGCAAGGCAGCCATGGTCCCTGCCCACATGAGCCTTACAGTCCACATGAGACAGGAGAGCACAGACTTCACATAAATAGAGAAGTCTGTGAAAGAAAATTCATAGTCCTGTGAGAGCAGTTAATGGGGAGTGTTATCTAGATGAAAGAGCTCAAGAAGACTGCCCTGAGGGAGTGGCATTTAAGCTGTGACTTAAAGAATGAGTTGGTATAATCCAGGGCAAGATTACGCCAGACTGCGGGAAGAGTTATGTCTGAAGGCTGAGAGGTGGGACGGTGCTTGGAAATGAGAGACAGCCAGGACAGTTTTGTTAACAAGGGGAGGAAAGGTGCCTGGTGAGGCGGGTGAGGTGAGCAGAGACCAGCTCGAATTGATTTAATTCTATACACAGGGGTGAAAAATCTCTCCCCAGATTGCTCTTATAGGGCAGAGTCCTGCCTGGGTCCTTGGCTTGATGGTTACCAAGACAACATGGAAGCACAAACAATGCCTGGAGTGGATGGGAGACCTGTGTCCTAATCTCAGATTCGTCACCTAATCCTCACAAAGTATATCTGTAGCTTCATTTCTTTTTTAATTGAAATATAGTTGATTTACAGTGTTGTGTTAGTTCTAGTATACAGCAACATGATTCAGTTGTTCATATATGTATTCTTTTTCATATTCTTTTCCATTATGGTTTATTATAGGATATTTAGTATAGTTCTCAATACAACCTTGTTGTTTATCTATTTTATATATAGTAATTCATAACTGATAATTCCAAACTCCTAAATTATCCCTCAGGGGCTTCCCTGGTCACTCAGTAGTAAAGAATTTGCCTGTAATGCTGGAGCCTCAGAAAGACACAGGTATGATCCCTGGGTCAGAAAGATCCCTTAGAGAAGGGCATGGCAACCCACTCCAGTATTCTTGCCTAAAGAACCCCATGGACAGAGGAGCCTGATGGGCTACAGTCCATGGCAGAGTCAGACACCACTGAGTGACTGAGCATGCGTGCAAATTATCCCTCTCCTACCCTCTTTCCTCTTTGGTAATCAGAAATTTGTTTTCTATGTCTATGAGTCTGTTTCTGTTTTGTAAATAAGTTCATGTGTATCATATCTTAGATTCTACATATAAGCAATATCATGGGCTTGTCTTTCTCTGACCTACTTCCCTTAGTAGGATCATCTCCAGTTCCACTCATGTTGCTACAAATGGCAATATTTCATCCTTTTTATGACTGAGTAATATTCCATTGTATATATGTACATCTTCTTTATCCATTCATCTGTTGATGGACACTTGGTCGCTTCCACGTCTTGGCTCTTGTAAATGGTGATACTATGAACATAGGAACACATATATTGTTTTGAATAATAGTTTTCTCTGGATATATGCTCAGGAGTGGGATTTCTGGGTTATATGTCAACTCCAATTTTAGTTTGTTAAGGAACTTCCATACTGTTTTTCCATAGTGGCTAAAATAATTTGCATTCCCATCAACAGTGTAGAAAGATTCCCTTTTCTCCATACCTTCTTCATTTAGCTTCATTTCTTGATCCCTCACTTTCCCTCCACCCAAACAAGATGCATTTGGGCAAATTCATCCAACCTAAAAATCTCAGATTCAAATTTTTAATTTCTTGACAACTTCCTTGGGTGTCACAAACACCAGGACAGTCATTTCCAAAAACAAAGAGAAAGAAGCATCTGTGCTCTCGATCCTGTTCCACTGCCATCCCTGGGAAGTCTCAGGAGAAGCACTTAGGGAGGGGAAGCAGACAGCAAGGCCCCGTAGAGGATGCACTGTCAGTAAGGTAAACAGCTGTCAGGGACAGAATGACAGTATTCAGGGCCCTTGCCAGCCTTTGGGGAGGAGAGAGAGGCTTTCTGCCATCCAGGAGTGGAGCCTGCAATGTGATCCCCCAAGGTGGAGCCTCTCCGAGGACACCGGAACAAAGAGGATCTTAGATTTTCCACTTGGGCTTGCTCTATTCTGTAATCATTTTAGCTTCCAGTCTACCAGTCCTTAGATTAACCAAATCTCTAGCAATATTGGCTGGGTGGACACAGGCTAAGTCAGGTGGAAAGTTAAGGCAATTATCCAGATGAGTCAAATCTTGCAAAAGGGTGGGGGTGGGGGGAGTACTGAATGGGAGGCCTGGCACAGCTTGGCTCCCTGTAAGCATCAGCCTCACCAGACCACTGCTCATCCCTCCAAGTCACTAGGGTGGAAGATCGCATTATTCCAAGGGATCAATTAGAATCTAAAACAAATGAACATCATTCCTCCAGCAAGGATTTGTGGAGAGTTGCAATGTGTTAACCCTTCATCAAACCCTAGAGTAACAAAGTCATAGTTACCCTTCATCTCTGAGAATCAGAGTTTATACCTTAGGTGGGCAAATAAGACCAACGGGCAAGCAGGAATCAACAAACTATAAAAATCTTCCATCTATCTACAGTATGACCCTAATTTTTGTAGGGTTTAGAAAATTAAGCAGCTGGAATAGACGACAATTTGTAGCGATAGTAGACTTAAAGGAGAAAAATTCTAGCACAAAAGAAGGAAGACAATCCCAGCGGTGAGTTAGATCAGCAAAAGCAGGGAGGTAAGAAAGAACACAGAGAATTTGGAAGAAAGCAAGGAGCCACTACTAAGAAAGTGCTAGAAGTATAAAAACTCAAAATCTAGTCCAATTTGAAGTCCCAGCCAGTAGTGGATCTTGACAAACGTATTCCATTATGGGTTTAATTGTGCCCCACAAAACATATGTTGAAGTTTCAACCCCTTTGTGCATGTAAATGTGACTTATTTGTAAAAGGAGCCTCTACAGATGTAATCAAGTTAAGCCATTGGGGTGGACTCTAATCCAATATGACTTGTATCCTTGTAAGAAGAAAAAGACACCTTATAAAGACAGAAGGGAACAGGCGGAACACTTTGTGAAGAGGGAGACAGCAGTGAGAGTGAAGCACCTACGGGACAGCAACCATCAAAGATGGGGCCAGGAGCCAGGAAGAGCCAAAGAAAGATTCTCCCCTACTTGTTTCAGAGGGATCAGGGCCCTGACGACACTTTGATTTGAGAAGTTCAGCCTCCGGAACCATGAGGCAATACATTTCTGTTGTTTTAAAAGCCACACAGTTTGTGTTACTTATTACAGCACTTGTAAGACATTGATACACACTGACAAATATTCATTTAGTCTTAGTGAAGGTACAACTGTCCATCACAGGGACAATGTAAAGGTATATGAAACAGCCCCTAGAAAAGTGCTTTGCCCTCCCTAGAAGGAATTACATTGCCAGGAAAAGAGACTGTATCCCCACACCCTGAACAATGCTTGGCAGGAAAGAGGTAGCCACTCCTTTCTGAGGAGAATGGAGTGGACAGTTTGAATCAGGGGTGAAACTATAAGCTTTAGAATCAAGTTAGTCCAGTTAAGCCCCACTGTGCCTCCTACAGGAGAAGGCGATGGCACCCCACTCCAGTACTCTTGCCTGGGAAATCCCATGGACGGAGGAGCCTGGTGGGCTGCAGTTCATGGGGTTGCTAAGAGTTGGACATGACTGAGTAACTTCACTTTCACTTTTCACTTTCATGCTTGGAGAAGAAAATGGCAACCCACTCCAGTACTCTTGCCAGGAGAATCCCAGGGACGGGGGAGCCTGGTGGGCTGCCGTCTGTGGGGTCGCACAGAGTCGGATATGACTGATGCAACTTAGCAGCAGCAGCAGCAGTGCCTCCTACAATCTATGAAACCTTGGCCAAGTTCCCTCTCTGGGCCTCCATCTTTTCAGCTATAGAATGGAGATAATACATGAACTTAGCCCCTAGAAGCAAGTGATTTAAAAAAAATAATAATAATGCACACAAAGTTCTCATCACAGAGCCTGGCCCCTACCTCCCTGGTCTCAAGCTTTACCTGAGGGCCTCCCAAAGTCACATGCTTCTTCCCACATCTGGATTTTGCCCCTGCTACCCTCATAGGCTTTGGCCTCAACCAGCCTCCATCCATCTCCCTTTTCTAGAATACCTCTCAGCCTCAGGGCCACTCCTGTGCCCTGGGCTTCTTCCTCCTCTGAAACCCTCTGACACATAACTGCCATCATCATCAGGAAACACCAAGAGACAACTTGTCTATTATCTAGTATGCTCTGCCATCCACCCTAGGTTGTTACTTCCATTAAAAGCCAGTTAAAAAGACAAAGAAAAGATACTTCCATTCTTCAGTGCTTACTCTAAGTCAGACCCTGTGCTGAGCACTTACATTCCTCATCAGTTCAGTTCAGTTCAGTTCAGTTGCTCAGTCGTGTCCGACTCTTTGCAACCCCATGAATCGCACCACGCCAGGCCTCCCTGTCCATCACCAACTCCCGGAGTTCACTCACACTCACATCCATCGAGTCCGTGATGCCATCCAGCCATCTCATCCTCTGTCGTCCCCTTCTCCTCCTGCCCCCAATCCCTCCCAGTATCAGAGTCCTTTCCAATGAGTCAACTCTTCGCATGAGGTGGCCAAAGTACTGGAGTTTCAGCTTTAGCATCATTCCTTCCAAAGAAATCCCAGGGTTGATCTCCTTCAGAATGGACTGGTTGTATCTCCTTGCAGTCCAAGGGACTCTCAAGAGTCTTCTCCAACACCACAGTTCAAAAGCATCAATTCTTCAGCGCTCAGCTTTTTTCACAGTGCAACTCTCACATCCATACATGACCACAGGAAAAACCATATCCTTGACTAGACGGACCTCAGTAGGCAAAGTAATGTCTCTGCTTTTGAATATGCTATCTAGGTTGGTCATAACTTTTCTTCCAAGGAGTAAGCGTCTTTTAATTTCATGGCTGCAATCACCATCTGCAGTGATTTTGGAGCCCCAAAAAATAAAGTCTGACACTGTTTCCACTGTTTTCCCGTCTATTTCCCATGAAGTGATGGGACCGGATGTCATGATCTTCATTTTCTGAATGTTGAGCTTTAAGCCAACTTTTTCGCTCTCCTCTTTCACTTTCATCAAGAAGCTTTTTAGCTCCTCTTCACTTTCTGCCATAAGGGTGGTGTCATCTGCATATCTGAGGTGATTGATATTTCTCCCGGCAATCTTGATTCCAGCTTGTGTTCCTTCCAGTCCAGCGTTTCTCATGATGTACTCTGCATAGAAGTTAAATAAGCAGGGTGACAGTATACAGCCTTGATGTACTCCTTTTCCTATTTGGAATCAGTCTGTTGTTCCATGTCCAGTTCTAACTGTTGCTTCCTGACCTGCATACAGATTTCTCAAGAGGTAGGTTAGTTGGTCTGGTATTCCCATCTTTTTCAGAATTTTGCACAGTTTATTGTGATCCACACAGTCAAAGGCTTTGGCATAGTCAATAAAGCAGAAATAGATGTTTTTCTGGAACTCTCTTGCTTTTTCCATGATCCAGTGGATGTTGGCAATTTGATCTCTGGTTCCCCTGCCTTTTCTAAAACCAGCTTGAACATCAGGGAGTTCACAGTTCATGTATTGCTGAAGCCTGGCTTGGAGAATTTTGAGCATTATTTTACTAGCATATGAGATGAGTGCAGTTGTGCGGTAGTTTGAGCATTCTTTTGCATTGTCTTTCTTTGGGATTGGAATGAAAACTGACCTTTTCCAGTCCTGTGGCCACTACTGAGTTTTCCAAATTTGCTGGCATATTGAGTGCAGCACTTTCACAGCATCATCTCTCAGGATTTGAAAGAGCTCAACTGGAATTCCATCACCTCCACTAGCTTTGTTCGTAGCGATGCTTTCTAAGGCCCACTTGACTTCACATTCCAAGATGTCTGGCTCTAGATTAGTGATCACACCATCGTGATTATCTGGGTCGTGAAGATCTTTTTTGTACAGTTCTTCCATGTATTCTTGCCACCTCTTCTGAATATCTTCTGCTTCTCTTAGGTCCATACAATTTCTGTCCTTTATCAAGCCCATCTTTACATGAAATGTTCCCTTGGTGTCTCTAATTTTCTTGAAGAGATCTCTAGTCTTTCCCATTCTGTTGTTTTCCTCTATTTCTTTGCATTGATCGCTGAAGATGGCTTTCTTATCTCTTCTTGCTGTTCTTTGGAACTCTGCATTCAGATGCTTATATCTTTCTTTTTCTCCTTTGCTTTTCACCTCTCTTCTTTTCAGAGCTATTTGTAAGGCCTCCCCAGACAGCCATTTTGCTTTTTTGCATTACTTTTCCATGGGGATGGTCTTGATCCCTGTCTCCTGTACAATGTCACAAACCTCATTCCATAGTTCATCAGGCACTCTATCTATCAGATCTAGACCCTTAAATCTATTTCTCACTTCCACAGTATAATCATAAGGGATTTGATTTAGGTCATACCTGAATGGTCTAGCAGTTTTCCCTATTTTCTTCAATTTGAGTCTGAATTTGGTAATAAGGAGTTCATGATCTGAGCCACAGTCAGCTCCTGGTCTTGTTTTTGTTGACTGTATAGAGCTTCTCCATCTTTGGCTGCAAAGAATATAATCAATCTGATTTGGGTGTTGACCATCTGGTGATGTCCATGTGTAGAGTCTTCTCTTGTGTTGTTGGAAGAGGGTGTTTGGTATGACCAGTGCATTATCTTGGCAAAACTCCATTAGTCTTTGCCCTGCTTCATTCCGTATTCCAAGGCCAAATTTGCCTGTCACTCCAGGTGTTTCTTGACTTTCTACTTTTGCATTCCAGTCCTCTATAATGAAAAGGACATCTTTTTTGGGTGTTAGTTCTAAAAGGTCTTGTAGGTCTTCATAGAACCGTTCAACTTCAGTTTCTTCAGCGTTACTGGTTGGGGCATAGACTTGGATAACTGTGATATTGAATGGTTTGCCTTGGAGATGAACAGAGGTCATTCTGTCATTTTTGAGATTGCATCCAAGTACTGCATTTTGGATTCTTCTGTTGACCATGATGGCTACTCCATTTCTTCTGAGGGATTCCTGCCCACAGTAGTAGATATAATGGTCATCTGAGTTAAATTCACCCATTCCAGTCCATTTTAGTTCACTGATTCCTAGAATGTCAACGTTCACCCTTGCCATCTCTTGTTTGACCACTTCCAATTTGCCTTGATTCATGGACCTGACATTCCAGGTTCCTATGCAATATTGCTCTTTACAGCATCAGATCTTACTTCTATCACCAGTCGCATCCACAACTGGGTATTGTTTCTGCTTTGGCTCCATCTCTTCATTCTTTCTGGAGTTATTTCTCCACTGATCTCCAGTAGCATATTGGGCACCTAATGACCTGGAGAGTTCCTCTTTTGGTATCCTATCATTTTGCCTTTTCATACTCTTCTTGGGGTTCTCAAGGCAAGAATACTGAAGTGGCTTGCCATTCCCTTCTCCAGTGGACCACATTCATTTCCCTTAATTCCATTTTCATGACACCTCGCTAATGTATGTCTCTAAAATTTCTTTGTCTCTCCTGCTGGAATACACCTGCCACACAGTAGGTGCTCAATAAACACTGTTCTAGACACTCAGACTTCACTTCATGTCTTCTTCACTCAGTTAGCTAGAGAGAGAAGAGCCAGGGAAAAAGAAAGCAAGCCTTGTGAGTGTCTGGGAAATTGTTCAGTGCTGCAGCCTGCAAAAAGGGAAAGTACTTCTCCTTTGGAGGATAGCTAGGGAGCCCAGAAATTCCACATGAGCCCCACCTAGCACACCTTGTTCCAACCAACCTTCCCTCACTGCCAACCCCCACCAAGCTCGCCATTAAGAAAATAAGCTTCTTATTGGAAACCTCTTCCCAACACGGCCATACCCCAGGACAGCCTATCAGGCCGTTGGGCCTTGTTAGTGCCCATGGCTGTGCACTGGTGTGTAACTGGATCCCGAGCCATGTGCTAAATGCTCCATCTGGAGCCACTCTCTCTGAACACTGCTGAGGGCTGCTCCTCATCCCCAAAGGTCCTCTGCAGAATGGCTCAGGTTTCCAAAACCTGCTTGTAATGAAGACAGCACCCGTGGCCTGAGGCTGCTCACTCCTGCACAGGAGAACCAAACACAGAATGGCAGAGACCTACCCTTCACCATGTCATTCTTCATACGGGCACTCTGAGACCAAGCTTGTTCATTCTCTGTCTTCTGAAAGGTTTACTCAATAAACATTTATTGAACAGCAACTACATGCCAGGCATTTTTCTGGTCCTGGGGTTAATGGCCGAGAATAAAACAGGAAAAAAAAAAATCCCTGCTTTGGGATTGTGCAGCTTATATTTTAGCAGAGGGAGACACAGAATAAATTTCATTTGGAAAGTAAATTATAGAGATTTTGTGTATTGGTCTCCTCAGGTTGTTATGACAATGTATCATAACTTGGGTGGTGGGGACAACAAGCATGCATTGTCTCACCTGGAGGCTGGAAGTCTGAGATCAACGTGTGTCCTGGGTGGGGCCCTTCCAAAGACTGCAAGGGAAGGGTGAGCTCCAGGCCTCTCTCCTTGGCTTCCCAGTGGCTGTCTGCTCCCTCTATCTCTTTGCATCATCTTTCTTCCATGTGTACCTCGATGTATACTGTTTATATTTTGCCTTTCTTAAGGACACCAGTCACGTTAGGTTAAGGCCTAACTGATTGACCTCATTTTAACTTGATTACCTCTGTAAAGACCCCATTTCCAAAAAAGGTCACCTTCTGAGAGACTAGGGGTTAGAACTTCAACATATGAATTTGGCCCATAGGAATGTTAAAGTAATATTCTAACAGAGACTTACAAGTACATAATAGAGCATGCAAATAGGGGAAAAGATGAAGCAGTTACATATTTTATTTTCTTGGGCTCCAAAATCACTGCAGACGGTGACTGCACCCACTAAATTAAAAGATGCTTGATCCTTGGAAGAAAAGCTATAACAAACCTAGACAGAATATTAAAAAGCAGAGACATAACTTTGCCAACAAAGGTCCGTGTAGTCAAAGCTATAGTATTTCCAGTAGTCATACAGATGTGAGAGGTAGACCATAGGGAAGGCTGAGTGCCAAAGAATTGATGCTTTTGAACTGAGGTGTTGGAGAAGACTCTTGAGAGTACCTTGGACTGCAAGGAGATCAAACCAGTGAATCTTAAAGGAAATCAACCCTGCATATTCATTGGAAAGACTGATGCTGAAGCTGAAGCTCCAATACTTTGGCCACCTGATGAGAAGAGCTGATTCATTAGAAAAGACCCTGATGCTGGGAAAGATTGAGGGCAAGAGGAGAAGGGGAAAACAGAGGATGAGATGGTTAGATGGCATCACTGACTCAATGGACATGAGTTTGAGCAAGCTCCAGAAGATGGTGAAGGACAGGGAAGCCTGGTGTGCTGCAGTTCACAGGGTCTCAAAGAGTCAGCCACAACTGAGCAACTGAACAACAACAATACAACTAATTAACACTGTCACTTAGTAATATGTTAAATAAACAAGAAAAGTAAATCAGGTAAGGGCCATCAGAGTGCTAGGACAAGAGCAGATGAAGGGGAGACTAGCAGGAGATGCGGTCAGATGGGAAAGGAGAGTGTGGAACGGGCAGACCGCTCACTAAAGCCATAGCATGAACGGAAGCTGAAGCGAGGGTAAGAAAGGTGCACAGTCTGGTTTTTCTGTGTGTGAAGCACTGTTCTCCTGGGAAGTTTGGTCTCGGATAAAGAAACTGACCCCTGATGGCTCAGCACATAAAGAATCTGCCTGCAATGCAGGAGACAAAGAAGATGTGGGTTCAATCCCTGAGTCAGGAAGATCCCCTGGAATAGGAAACAGCTACCCACTCCAATATTCTTGCCTGGAGAATGCCAGGGACAGGGCACCCTTGTGGGTTACAGTCCATGGGGCTGCAAAGAGTCAGACACTATGGAGCATGCACACACACACACACACACACACACACACACACACACACACACACACACAAAGAAGCTGATCTTCACAGTAATGTTTCACGTCTGCAGCTTTTCCAGGGCTTGCCACATCTTTTCTGCACTGACCCTTTGTCCCGAGATCCAGGGCACTAGTCCAGGATTTTATGAGGCTGCATCTTCCTGAGTCCCAGAGACCCATTTCCTCAGAGTTTTTGGACCTTAGGCTTTTTAAGTATCACAGGTCTTCTGCTGCACATGTCAAACTGGCCTCCACAGACCAAAACATCTCAGTGTACCCACCACAGGGCTCACCTTGGCCTCACATGAAAAGTGAAAGTGAAAGTCACTCAATCATTTCTGACTCTTTGAGACCCCACAGAGTATACAGTCCATGGAATTCTCCAGGCCAGAATACTGGAGCGGGTAACCTTTCCCTTCTCCAGGGGATCTTTCCAACCCAGGGATCGAACCCAGGTCTCCCGCATTGCAGGCAGATTCTTTACCAGCTGAGCCACAAGGGAAGCCCAAGAATACTAGAGTGGGTAGCCTATCCCTTTTCCAGGGGATCTTCCCAACCTAGGAATCAAATTGGGGTCTCCTATATTGCAGGCAGATTCTTTACCAACTGAGCTATTGGGGAAACCCTGGCCTCACATATCATACTACAGATGTGGAGAGGAGTGAGCCAGCCTCTGAGCTAGCATCAGAAATAATAAATGCTTCCAAAATGGTCTTCTTAGGGAACAGAAGTCTATAAAAACTTTTACCAACAAGACAATAAAAGGTGAAAATAGTTATGTTCCCAGATGCGGCCAAGCGGTGTGCCATTAGAGGCAATGCTGTTTGCCTCTGAAAGTCATCACCCGCCTCCAGAGTCTTGAAATTCCCTCACTTCTGGGCCTGCTGACTTCACCCCAACAGGTGGCTGTTTATCTTAAGATAAGCTGCTTATCTTATCCTAACTTGGATCAAAGGCCCATACGGTAGATGTGCCATGTGCCAGGCATGTTATAAACATGTGCTCATTTAACCTTCACAGGGACTGCTATAGATATTACTAGTCCCATTTTATAGATGCAAAAACTGAGCCTCAGAATGGTTATTTTGCAAAAGATCACACTCGTAAGCTAGTGTGTTAATGGAGTTGGGTCTCAAATCCAGGTTTGGGTGATTTCAAAGCCTATTTCCCCCACCAATACATCTTGCCACTTCCCAACAAATCCATTTTCAGAGTAAATATCTGCCTTTGATATACTTGCTCTCATTTAATATGCAGGTAAAAAATTTCCTTGTTTCCTTTCTCTCTCTATTTAAAAATCTTATCCAACTATAAAATTCTACTTTAAAAAAATCAAAATAGTATCCATTATTTCTTCAATATCTATCCCTCATATAACTTATCTGTGAATTCTTTACTGGTCTCTAAGTTGTGTCTGACTCTTTTGTGGTCCCATGAACTGTAGACCACCAGCTTGTTCTGTTCAGGGGATTTTCCAGGCAAGAATATTGGAGTGGGTTGCCATTTCCTTCTCCAGAGGACTTCCCAACCAGAGATTAAACCCAAGCCTCCTGCTGTATCTCCTGCATTGCAGGCAGATTCTTTACCGCTAAGCCACTGGGAAAGCCCTTTACTGAGAGCCCCATTCTCCTGACAAAAGCTTGATGTGTTCTCTTTGAAACACTAGTCAAGTAAATACGAATCAGAATCAAATGGACTTGTGGTCATAGTCAATATCTGTGACACTGAGCAAGTTATTTACCTCCCCTGAATATCACTTCCTTGTAAATACAATAGGGATTAAAATTCCTACTTCATATAGTTTTCATAAGGATTAAAAGAAATAATGTGTGTAAAGCAGCTGGCCAATAGTAGCTGCTCATCAAGCGCCCTCCCCTACTCTTATGACCCTCAGAACATTGCACCTTACAGAAGAGCTCTTAGTAGTTGCCTTTGACAGTATGGCCTGTGTCTTCCACGTTTTTGGAGACACCATTGTAATAGCCCATACTTGGTGCTCTAGAAATGTTTATGGAATGAGTTTAAGTTGCAATTTACTGATCTTTCAAGAAAGAAAAGAGGAAGGAAAGAGGGGGAGAGGGGAAAAATAGAAAGGAAGGAGAGAGAAAGGGAAGGGGAGAAAGCAAGGAAAAAAGAAGAAAAGGAGAATATCCACCAAGGAAATGAGTGGTAGGAAGAGAAGCCTACAGACAGAGGCCCACACAGCCAAGGAGCTTGATGAATCACAAATCCATCTGTTTTCTAAAATTGTAGGAGCTAGCCCCATCAGGACTGCACCCCTTGTTTTCCATGTACCCCAAGTACACAAGCATGTGATTTTTAATGGATAAATGGCAAAAACATGGGAAATTTAGGCAAAGCCCCCTTGTATGTGTTAGAACCAGGACTACGATGAAGAGCATCTCCGTAAGTATCAAGAAGGTCCGTTTTGCTCCCTTCTCCCCCACCTCACTGTGAAAGCCCCCAAAAGCAGGTCACAGTGCATGACAGCTCAGCTCCCTCCTACTCCTCCTGGCAAAAGGACACCTAGTTGCAGGCAGAGCCGCCAGGCTTTGCTTCCTCTCAATCTGCTGATAGCAAGTGAGGGAGAAGAAATGGGGCCCCTCTGCTCCCACTCCTCCTAAGTCAATTAGAACAGGCTGATTTCCCTAACAGGATTATCTCTGTCCCTCCCCAGAGCCTTTCCCATTAATGAAGTCATCAATGATGTTGCCTGCATTCACCCAGTGGACTGCTCATAGCACAGAGATTGGTTAGTAACCTAAACAAACAAACGCGCAGTTCATAATTCTCACCTTTAACGTCTTTACAACAGTTTCGCCCTCCAAAAGCGTGTTTCAACACTAATGAAAAGGCCTCTTTTTCTGTGTGTGAGCATCTTTCCACATTTTATCACTAGTCTCAGGTGTTGTAAGGTATCATGGGTCGCTTCTAGCAACTCCAGGCAGGAAGAGAGAGGCAACAGGGACGTGTTCCATTCATGACAAACAGTGACAAAGCATGTTCCCCAACCCACACCCTAATCCATCAGAAACTTGAAAATAATGAATCAGACAATCTAGAAAATCCATAATTTATAAGGAACATCTAATCATGTGTAACCAGAAATCGAGACACATATCTAGAAAAGTATTAGCGAAGGACACTGAAAATCCTACCAAACTCTCACTGTAGTCTGAGCTATCTTCCTAAACCACAAATAGGATTACTTCACAGCCTGCTTATGACTTTCCAATTACTTCCCATCGCTGTGAGGACAAAGTCCTCCATCCTTAACACAGTCTGTGAGACCTTGCTGTGCTACACACACATACACACACACGTGTACATAATTGTACACATACACCTGCACAGGTGTGCATACACATACACAAAAAATAATACATATGCAAACACACATGTACACACATGCCCAAACAAACACACACACTTGTGCACACTTTCCTCTATTGATCTTTCAGGCCCCAAGGCAGATATCACTTTTTCCAGGAAGCCCTCCCTGAAACCTTAAATGTAAATTAGATGCCTTTCCTAGAACTCCCCTGCACTTTGTATTTTGCTATCTTAACCTTTCTACACTGTTTTGTAATTGACTATTCACCTGCCTAGTTCCCCTAACTAGACCTCCAGGTAAGGATGGCATATATACTGTCTACCAATATAGCCCCAGGGTCTGCTTGCTGTGGCCCCAGTTCGTACAGTACCTAACTCAATAAGTACTTGTTAAATCAAATTTAGTTGAAAAGACTGAATTTAATATGACCCAGAGAATCTCAGGCAGGCCTACTAGCATGTAGTAGGTGTACAATAAATATTTGTCATTGAAGTGAATTGAACTGAATATGATTTGGATAATCTCACAGGAAGGCACAATAGAGATTAACTGTATTTCAAGGAGCTAATAGCTGATTTTTTATACAGTTTATGAGGGTCCCATGGCAAGTATCCTGGGGTGGTTTACCATCCCCTCCTCCAGTGGATCATGTTTCGTCTGAGCTCTGCTATGACCCCTCCATCCTGGGTGGCCCTGCACAGCATAGCTCATAACTTCACTGAGTTATGCAAGCCCCTTAATAGCATCAGAGGATATTGCTTTGTGTGATGAAAGATGCTGTTGTTGTTTGTTATTGTTCAGTTGCTAAGTCATGTCCAACTCTTTGTGACCCCATGGAAAGATGGTCTTCACCAAAGGGGAGGGGTCATAGTGGAATAGGAAAAAAAACTAGAGGGAAGAAAAAAGAAAAAAAAGCCACATCTGACTCTTTGCAACCCCATGGACTGCGGCCCACCAGGCTCCTCTGTCCATGGAATTCTCCATTTATCACACAAGAATGCTGGAGTGCGTATTCTTCTTCAGGGGATCTTCCCAACCCAGGGGTTGAACCTGGATCTGCTGCATTGCAGATAGATCCTTTACCATCTGAACGAAATGGCTCTTTCACCCAGCCCTGATCAAGAGAAAGTCAGGGGGTAACCACTGACTCAAGTTGGCAGCTGGGCTGGAGAGGGCTCTCTGCTGTGGGCAGAGGATTCCTCAGCATGTCAAGATGCTTGGCCTCCTTTTCTCAGATTCACTCTTCACCAAATGGCCCATAAAGTTTCCCTGCAGATTTCCTACCGGGAGAGCATGTTCTGACCCCAACAATCCTGCCCCTTCAGCAGTTCTGTTTCTCACTGAAAATGAATAAATTGGCTCAGCTCATGAACTGGTCTCTTGGAAGCCAGGCTAGTAGGCATGCACCCTGAACCCTGCTCCATTCTGAGTTTAAGAACAAATATCAGGTTTCTAAGCTTACAGAACTGCCCAGCCTGAGCAGTCCCTGGGCCCCCCAGAACACACCTCAATCTCATTGCTTCTAGATGCAATGGAAAGCAAATCTAAGACTTGGTGATCACAGGGCTTAGAGAACTAATTCTGCCCCAGAGGCTGGCCATCTTGGGGCAATCAGACCATGAAGGCACCACCTGAACCCAGGCAATGACAGGCAGGCAGGGACTAAAGATACATACTTTAGTGGCGGGGACCTGGCATCTGGGTCAAGGTATCAGGCAGGCCCAAGTTATGAGAAAGGAACAAATAAGCATCAGGCAAGACTCTCTGGGAACAGACAGAGTAAGGAGCCTGGAACAATAGTAACCTCCCAACACTGGCTTCCGTGTGTTGGACTCTGACTATGTTCCAAGCATATTCTCGGTGCTCCATAAACATGATCTAATTTAGTGTTCCAATAGCCCTATGATCTAGGTACGAACAGCACCCTAATTTACAAGGAAGAAAGGACTCTGGATGCAATACCGAGGTTGTCAATATACTAGCACAAATGTTATGCAACTGCCAATATTTGGCTATTGTTTGCTACTGCTGCTGCTAAGTCACTTCAGTCGTGTCCGACTCTGTGTGACCCCATAGACGGCAGCCCACCAGGCTCCCCCATCCCTGGGATTCTCCAGGCAAGAACACTGGAGTGGGTTGCCATTTCCTTACCTACCAAGAAAATGGCAGTTTCATGGGATTCAGAGGGTTGACCCAGGAACCTAGTCAGGATTGAATGCATTGGTGAGAGAAGACAGAAGTGAAATAGCGAAGGGATCACCAGGACACAACCCTCTGAGACTCGAGGGAATGATGGCCACAGTTTGGACAGTCCCTGGCAGGCCATTGTCAAGGCCCTGGCAAGTTATGATGAGGGTTTCTGGTCCAGGGGGCTGGTTCCACAGACAAGCCAGGTGTTGTTTACCAGTCAAGTCACAAGAGAAAACTGAGCTGCCCCCTTTCCCGACACCCAGAGACCCAAACAGCCGCTCATGTCTGCATCAGCCCTTGCTGAGCCCTTTGCTGTGAACAGAAATCAGATCGCACGTTGCCTGGAGTCAGATATGTGACCAGACTCGGTGCACTGTGCAAGATTTCACTGATGAAAATAACTTTCTCCTGCTGCATTTAACATCTGGTGTCACAGATTTTCGCTAAGAGCCATAAAATCACTAACTTGCAGAGAAAACCTCATTGTTGAAAAATACATTTATGGAGGGGTGGGTGGCAGCCAGCTCTGGACCTGCTTTAGTGTTAAAGGCAGCCCTTTGTCTCCTGGGAGGATGAGAAATCTCACGAGGCCTCGGAAGGAATGGAGGGGGACCTGGGGGGGGGCAGTAAAAAGACTCACCCGAGCTAGTGACTCTGTCCCTGTATAGCTGAGGGAATTTGGAATGGCTCCTTAACCTCTCTGAACTTATATTTTCATATCTACCAAAGGGAAAAAAAGTGATGATAAAATGGCCACCTGCTAAGGTTACTGTGTGTAGGTCCAGTGAAATGCCACATGGCAGTGCCTAGCCCAAGAGCAAATGCCAGCTTCTTCTCCTTGCCTTTTCCTTTTCATCTTTTGCTCTCTGATATTTCCTTTCAGACCCCAGTCTGCCAGCACACCGTGGCATTTGTTAAAGACTTGTCCACATAACACTCCCTCAAGTGTGGCCCAGGCTGGTCTGGCCGGGCCCCTGTGCTCTGCTTGGGGTGGAGTTGCTGATGTCCTAGTCTGTCTCTCCCAGTAAAATGGAAGTGCTTTGAAAGACATTGTGTCCGTTCACTGGTGTCTGGCACACAGTAGGTGCTCAGCAGTTCGCTGAAAAGAGAGGACTATATGGTGTCAAGGAAAAGCTTTGAGGGAGAAAGTGGTGCCACAATCACTTATGTCCACCAGCACATACTCAGCAAGCTTCTGTGCCATCCAGGTCTGGTGCTGGGGCTGGGGATACAGGAATTAGGTGATAAAAATGGGGTGAGCATGAGGGTGCTCAGCTTGGCTGGTAACTGGGGGCTGGGACCAGAGGGACCACTCTTTGTAACTTGTCATTCATGACAAGAGGGAATCCCTCTCCAGCTTGTCAGTCTCGTGGCTGCCTTTGCAATTCACATTAAATCTATTTCCCTTTGGATCTCAATGCTGCCCTGAGCAGAGTGTGAGAAGGGAGCATCTTGATGGGGTTGACTCTGCCCCAGCTCCTCCCCACTGCATAGTCTTGACTTTGACCCAGCCCTGTTTGGTATAGGTGATTGCTCAGAGCATATTCAATCTCCCCTCTCTCTCTCTCTCTCTCTCTCTCTCTCTATCTCTCTATCTCTCTCTCTCTGTGTGTGTCTCTCCCTCCCTCCCCACCTTTCTTTCCCACTCCTCTCTTTCTTTCTACCTCTCAGTGTATATCTTTCTGCCTCTGAGCATGTGTGTACTTTTCTCCCACATGCTCTCGTGTTTCTATCCTGTCTGTCTGTCCCTCTCTGGTTCTCTGTTGCCCTGCTTCTATCTCCCCATCTCTCTGTCTGTGTCTCTCTCTATGTAGGTGTCTCTCTCTTTCTGTCTGTCTCTCCAAGTCTGTCTCCACCCCCTTCCCTGTTGCTCTTTCCCCTCCTGTCTCCATCCCAGCTTCTCCCTACCTGAGCCACTCCTCCAGCTGCCTGGGGTCCCACGCAGCCCAGCCGCTCTGCACATATTTTTAACTCTCACTTATTATCTTTGCCGTTGCCATTTTTGGCTGTGGGCCACAGCAAACAGAATGTGAGAAAGCAAAATCTAATGAGCTTCTTCAAGAGAGGATAGGGAGCTTCTGTTATTTCATTTAGTCCTCCGAGTCTAACTTCTGGCACTTCCGTCACATCTCCAAATGGTAAGTGAAGGTTGCTACTTTTCAATTTGGTTGGGCTATGTAGCACATTTCATCAATTAAAATGCACCCTTGGTGCAAAATCACAACAGGGCAGGCAGGAAGGGTGTCAGTGTGTGAGGAATTTTTTTTTCAAAGTTACTTTTGTTCCATGTAGTTGAGATCTGTTGAAGGCAGCCTTATGCTCCAAACAGCATCAGTGTTCATGGAAAGCAACATGTGTACGATCTACCGCAATGCATTGCCCTGATTGGCTGAGGACCTACAGGACCTGGTGGAGCACGGGGCTCTGAATTTAGCTCAGGCTCTGCTGGCGGGCCTCCTAACCTGTGGAGTGACCTGGGCAGGTCACTCAACCTGCCTGGACACTGCTCCTGACTCACCCAACCCTTCCCCATAGACCATAGGAGGAATTCTTTAAATGGAGAGATCTTTACAACAGGCAGTGAATGAATGAATGAATGGGATAATAAGCTTCACCAACTTCCCTCATATTCATTCATTCATTCGACAGTTATTGATGAACACTTACTGTATGCCAGGTACTATTACTGGCTTCAACTTTTGGAACATTAGGTTCAAAGATTTCAACCTTTCTCCTTGTCCTTCTTTGCCAAATGGAGATGATTCATTTTAGTCACTATGAAAGACAACACCTTCAACCTCCTGTCCTTTCTACCTTTATGACTGTGCCTTTGATTTCTAACTGGCAGAACAGTTCTCAGAGCATCCTGAGAATCTGCTTGCTGGGTTCTAATCCTCAATTTGACTTGAATGAAATTCTCCTTTTTTCTTCTTAAAAAAAAGTTGCTTGAAGGGAGAACCTTTCAAAACATTACTGTTGTTTCCTGGTTATAAGTGTGACACATTTATTATAACAAATTGTAAATTAGTCATAATCCTTCCTCCCAAAGATCACCACTGTTTTCAAAGGAAAGTTATACTTAACATCACCAGAAAGCGGCAGGCCTGAACTAACTCAGTGAGCTGAGTCCCAGAGAGAAAATCGAAATTTAGCATAATAGATGGACTGAGCAGCTGCCTTATACCAGGAGATATTTATAGCTACAAAATTAGTATACTAGAATCTTGCCCTTCCAGGACTTGAGAAACACTGACTTATTGGTCATCTTCACCCCCGTGTTTTAAACCCAGCTCTGAAGTATTTCCACCACACCATAATTTGGGAATGGGCTCTGTATCTAATTGTCAGTGCAAGTCCTTCACCCATTCTCAAGTTTCCTCCCCCTCTGAGTGCCTGACAATCATCATCGTTCACTCCTTCCCACTCTCTTTCCTTGGTATTTCCTTCACTCAGAAATTGTGGCTACTTGACAGCCTTATCTTGTGCAATGCCAGAGATTAGCATAGCATCTTGAGCAGGATGTGATCGATGGAACAAAGTAGACTGGAACATGGCTAACACCACCCTTTTCCAAGGTCCCACAGCTGCTTCCTTCTTACAGCCCGGACCGACTGTCAATAAATGCTCTGGACTGAGCAGGATGTGTCTGTCACCAAAGGGTGTTGTTCAAACTTCTAGTCCCTCCCAATATTGAAGGAGGGGAAAATGGTAGTCAAATAAATTTGGGGAGTGCCTCTGGCCGCATCTTAGTCACAAAGCAAGTTACCACGTGGAAGGCCCCGAGAAATCTGCTTAACTCACTTTACCCCAGAAATTCCCAAATGTCTGCCTGCGGATGTTAGTGAACTCAGTATGGGACATAAAGTCAGTTATTGTTATTGTCTAAGTTATTCATATTAATATTATGTGAATATTATAAAGAGAAACATTGAATCTGGTGTTATTAACGTATCTTCCTCTACTGTTACCATTGCCAAAGCTAATATCATTGTTATACACAAGGTCATCACCAGTCTGACCTTTGCCCAGTTCAGTGAACTTACCTCCCACCCACCCCACCATTCAGCCTTTCCAGATGGCTTAAAATACCCCCAAACAATTGCTCTTGCCCTGGGATGTTCATCTAACTTATCTGTGCAGCCAACTCCTACTCATCTTTTAAGGCTCAAATTTTCTCCACTGTGGAACCACCCCTGAACCCCTTAGGAACAGGACACCCTTCCTTGTTCTTTCTATTGCATATTCTTCATCTACTGAGTAGGACTGTTTGCTTCCACATCTGTCTTCACTGCCAGGTTAGGAATTCCCAAAGGACAAAGACTGTCTTTTTCATTTTACTCATAGGGCTTAGAGAGATTCACAGATGCTTCCAAATAAAGACATGCAAATGGACCTGCATCCAGAGATCAGGCAGACTCAGTTAAAGGGGCAAGTGAAGAAGACGCTTGAAATAGGGAAGGTGTAGGCAGCAGCCGGCATTTGGAAGCTTCATCTGTAAGTGACACCCTGCTTTTAATAGAGTCTCTCAACAGCATTGGCAATTTCCAGACATGTGGGTGGTCTTTCCAGAGGCATTAGAGAACAGGTTCCCAGGAAACAGAACTTCAGACCAAGCACCAGGTCAGGATGAGGTAAGCCCTAGAAAGACCAGGGGAACTCAGATGCAAATCTGAGTTGTTGAGAACTAGTCATTGGATTGATTGAACTAATGGCCCAGAATCCCTTAAACTCTCCTTAAATAGAGAGAGGATTGAATCCAGATTCTGGGACAAGGCTGAGCCCACAGGTGCAGATGAAGTGGCTGCACCTGGGGGATTAGAGGGCTCCAGGGACAGGAAGCTAGACTGATCATTAAGGCTTCCAGGTGCTTCTCTCTACATGGCCTGGCTAAGGTTTGCCTCTGTCTCTATGATACAACCTCAGATTCCCCCATACTGTGGATTTCTGCGTTCAGAACCCCAGGCCATAAATGTGGCTTCCACCTACTTTCAAAATCATTTGTGCCTTAGAGTTTACACCCCTGAGTGAGACTCATGGAGTTGTGATCCAAAGATTTGTTCACCACCACAGGCTCAAAGCCAGACACCACAAGCCTCAGTGACTAACACGGTAAAAACCACGTATCCAAATAGTTTTTGGATGAAATTAAGATGGATAAGAGTGGGATTCTTTCAGAAGAATAAAACTGTTCATTTTCTTTTAATAACTGAAGACAAACATCTCCCAAGTATCTATACCAATCAGAAGGGAAAAATACAAGAGATTCAGATCAAGCTAAGAGGATTGGAAATAAGCTTCTAAAAATGGGGGAAATAGATTCTAATTAAATCCTGAAGTCCCAAATCCATATCTAGATTGCAAACTGTGAAAGGAAAAGCAGATCATTTTGGTTCAAAATGATTCTGTTGACAGAGCAGGTAACTATCAGGAAACTCTTCCATAAAGCAAGAAAAGGGGTTGGAAAGGCCTAAAGTTCTACCTTGCTGTTGTTTGTTTAGTCACTAAGTTGTATCTGACTCTTTGTGACTGCATGGACTGTAGGCTGCCAGGCTCCTCTGTCCACAGGATTTCCCAGGTAAGAATAATGGAGTGGATGGCCATTTCCTTCTCCAGGGGATCTTCCCAACCCAGGGATGGAACCCCAGTCTTCTGCACTGGCAGGTGGATTCTTTACTGCTAAGCCACCAGGGGAGCCCAAAATTCTACCTTATTCAGTGGAAATTCTAAAGGATGGGAGAGGATTTCCTGGTTTTCTTTTTACCTTATTAGTCTGAGAGCCAGGGAGCAATAAGAGAAAGAGACAGAAATGATGGAAGGATGGATGGGTGAAGATGGATGGTTGGATAGGTAGATGGATAGAAGGATGAATGGATGAGTAGGTGGGTGGGTCGATGGATGAAAGGATGGATACCATTCTTTAAATGTAGATAAAATGGGTAAGGTTCTAACTCGGGCATCTGCTTAGTATTTTCCCCTAAAGACCACTTACACTTTCTCAAATCCTGTGCTTCTTGAGATGGTCAGAACAAATTCCATATGCGACTCAAATGTGCACTGGGATCACTCCGTCCTTTCTGAGTCTAACAACACTGCTGAGACACTACCCCCACTTCATTCTACATCAAATCTAATACTCTCCCTGAGATTGGCCGTGGACTCAGGGCTAATATGTTCTTGATCTGTCGTTACTCAGATTTTCTGCTCCGGCTACATTTAGAAAGCATTCTTGCTCCACCTCTCATATTTATCCTCTTCTCTCTGTTCCATGATGACTCAAATATACAGTTTCACCTCTTTCCTTGGTTTACCCCAAACACCAATCCTGAACCATCTGCTGAGAATATGGAAGAACAGTGATGAGTGGTTATGAAACAGAGCAACAAACAGGTAAGAATCACGGTTAAGCAATTATACATTCCTGTTCTTAAAATCTCTCAGCCATACCCACAACTGGGGATTTCTCACTTGTTTGCCTTCTCAAAATTCCTGGCCTCCTGCCATGGTTATCTCCCCTCTCTCTCTAGATTCTTCTCCTATTTTTCTTCTCTGCCTGCTTCTAACCCAGCACATTCCCATTTATTTCATGTCCATTTGGATCTCTCTTCATTTCTTCCCTGTGGCTCCTCCCGGAGGCACCCTTGAGGCTCTGTGATCAAACACACCCATGTGTGTCTGAGACAAAGGCTTCTCTCTCGTCACAAGGTCTCATCTCTTTGTCTCAAGTAGCAATTTCTCTCCCGCTCCACCTCACACCACATTTCTCCTCCAGCAATCATCCTTAGACACACAGCAATCATTATTAATTAGGTCTATTTTGAATCAAAGGCTGAATGTCTCTGCTTCTGACCTCAGTCTGCTACCTGGCCCAGGCCAGCCCCACCATAGTTCTCCTCCCAGAGCTGTTCCCTGAAATCCAGTTGGCACTCGAGCTTCTTAAAAACCCATCATCTTCAAATGTGAAGAGTACGCAGGACCTGGTAACACCATTTATTTTGCTTTATTTAATGTCACAGTAATCCTATTAGATGGATAGTACTCCCATATTTCTGGCTTCCCAGGTGGCTCACTGGCAAAGAATCTGATTGCCACTACAGCAGATGCAAGTTCGATCCCTGGCTCAGGAAGATCCCCTGGAATAGGAGATGGCAACCCACTCCAATATTCTTGCCTGGAAAATTCCACGGACAAAGGAACCTGGAGGGTTACAGTCCATGGGGTCACAAAGAGTCAGACATGACTGAGCACAAGCACCCCCATATCACAGATGAAAAAACTGAGGCTTAGATAAGTTAAATCATTTTTTCCAGAGTCACACAGTTTTTCCTCCCACCAGCTTATTTCTATTCCTGAAGCCAAAGTGATTTTTCACTTCTGTGGCCAGAATTATTGTTCTCAAAGGGACATATGAACATGTTTACTGTTGCTGAAAACTCCTCACTGGCTGCCTGCTCTCCTCAGGGCGAGACTTCAAGACCACACATACACATACTGTTTACCTCTCAATCCCATCTTTGCCAATCCACCCTCTTCTTGATCCCCTGATCCCCTGCCTTACACTCAGGTTCTAGCCGTGTTCAGCCACATATTGTTCACACCTCTGGCTCTTTGCACATGCCGCTCCCTCTGCCTGTCACCATCTCCCTGCTAGAATGAAAGCTCTTTGAGAGAAAGAACTTTGTTCCGCTCAGCACTGCTCTAATGCCTACCGTGATGCTTAGTGCATAGTGGGTCTTCTATTTGCCCGAACTGTCTCTCACACTCATTCTCCAGGCATCTCACATGTCGCTTCCTCCAAGTCTTCCTGACAGCACAGTCAGGTTCCAACTTCCCTTTTCTATTCCCTCACAGCACCTCATGTTTATGTCTATCATAGCCTTGATCAGCCCCTGCTGTGATTTTCTCTGTACTCTTTGACCTACTCACTGAATAGTGAATCTGAGAACATGACTACATCATGTATGCCACAAGTGGGCAGAGTGCCAAAACCCAAATCCTGGTGGAAGTCAGAGGGACCGATGTGTGGGGCCATCACAAAGATGTTACTCTTGACAATTCCAAAGCAACGTGGCCCAAATAGATGGAGAAAGAGAACACAGATACATTACCTCGGCTGTGGGTACCATTTGCTTTTGCTGTGCCTCTAGCCAAAGACAATGCCTGGTATAAAATAAGCTCAAGCTGTGAATGAAGGAATGATCCAGAATGAAGCAAGTTCTGGGACTAGTATGTCCACCCACAATTGACTTTCCTGTTTTGATGCCATTTAGTAACCTCTTCCTCCTGTGGTGCTATGACCAATATGGTGGAATTAGAAAAGTGAGATCTGAGACATTTAGGAGTAGCAGTAATTGTACAGCAAATTTCATTTATGGACATTTCCAGTCATCTGTACTCCACCACCTTCACCCCCAACAGCCTCCAGGTAAACTGTAAGACGTGTTTCAGGATCCAAGAATGAGACCAGCCTTTCCACCTTCCCATCAAAGTAGTTCTCTGAACCCTCACTGGTTGTCTTTCGGCCCACCTCATACCCTAGTGCCTTCTGAAAATAATGGCCCACCAACTCCACTCAAAAGAAAAATTCCTTCTTCTCCATTTCAAGAACCTTTCAGTTAGAAGCACCCCTGTGACTTTAAGCCTAGATCAAGTTATCTTGTTGTTTACTATGAAATGTGTGTGTGCTACTGATACCTGGGCTGTGAGCCCCTTAAGGGATCATAGGGACCCACTGAACACATCTAAAACCTCCACTTCTCACCACTTAAAGGAATGTAGGGCATGTCTGTGGGTAAAATCTTCTCTTCTCCTCCAGGACACCCCACCTTAAAAATCAATCCTTTAGGGTTTAGCAATGCAATGTAATTCAATAGATAATTGAAATTACGTCTGATGGCTCCAGTCTATACCAGGTGCTAGAAAGAGATGAACATTTTCCGGAGCACCTCCCCCGTACCAAGGAAGGGTCTTCATTTCATTTCATCCACACATCAGACTTGAGGTAGAAATTATCAACTCTGTTTTACAGTCACTTTGACAAGTACATGTCATTTGTAGTTTGGGACATGGCGATTCAAAACCAGGTCTGATTACAAAGGTCACAGTATTTTATTTATCTCTGACAAAAATATCTTTATATAACATATAATAATTATATAATATGCTTTATACTTATAATAGTCAAAATTATTATAAATTATTCCAGATTTATTCTATTTAAATGTATATGTTATAGAACCTAATTTTTTAAATGATGGAAATAAACTTATTTACAAAACAGAAATAGAACCACAGAATTCAAAAACAAACTTAGGGTTACCAAAGGAGAAAGGTGGGCAGAGGGAATAAATTAGGAGCTTGGAATGAACATACACACACTATTAAATATAAAATAGATAACCAACAAGGACCTACTGTATAGCACAGGGAACTCTACTCAATTACCTATATAGGAAAATATCTGAAAAAGAATGAATATATGGATAGGTATAACTGAATCACTTTGCTATACACTGAAACTAACTCCTAATAATTATTGGGAGAAATTATATTCCCAATGAAAAGTATTGGAGTATACTTTTTATTGGGAGTATAACTTTTATTTATACTCCCAATAAAAATTTTTTTAATACACATGTCCCCTTGGGATAGATGCAAAGAGGGAGCAAGGAAGGGCGCATGTGCAATGGTCTGAATGATTTGGCAGGGAGTAGGGCACAGAAGCTCAGGATAGGTGAGTTTCAGTGCGTACCAAAAGAATGGGAAGGAAAAGGCTTTAAATATCTACTACGCTCCTATAATATGATAGTAGCTTTTCATACATCTTCTCATTCAGTCTTCATAATGACTCTGTGAGGCTGTTGCCATGAGGAAACTGAGGCCCAGAGAACTAAGAAAATTGCTCAAGTTCACAAAGCAAGGAAATAGCAGAGCCTGGATTCGAGCCCAGATCATTCTGGCGCCAGGGTTGACTCTCCTTTCTTTGTCCCAAGCTGTTTCTTAGCAACAGGGCTCTCAGTGGAGGCCTTGAGCACAAACAACATATAAATAGGCAATAGATGGAGCCATTAAGTGTTAGTCGCTCAGTCATGTCCAGCTCTTTGTGACCCCATGCACTGTTGCCCTCCAGGCTCCTCTGTTCTTGGGATTCTCGACTTAGCAGCAGCAGCAGCAGGCAAGAATACTAGAGTGGGTTGCCATTCCCTTCTCCGTGGGATCTTCACAACCGAGGGATTGAACCTGGGTCTCCTGTATTGCAGACAGATTCTTTACCACCTGAGCCACCAGAGAAGCCCCATAAATTTCTCATATCTTTATGAGAGGAGGGAGGTTTGCAACTTGGAGCTGGAGACCAACTCCCTCATGCTAAGTCACTTCAGTTGTGTCCAACTGACCCAATGGACTGTAGCCCTCCAGGCTTCTCTCTCCATGGGATTCTCCAGGCAAGAATATTGGGGTAGATTGCCATGCCCTCCTCCAGGGAATCTTCCTGACCCAGGGATCGAGCCCACATCTATGTCTCCTGCATTAGTAGGTGGGTTCTTTACCACTAGCGCCACCTGGGAAGTCTGGGTGTAAAAGTGAAATGGAATTAAGGGAGGGGCTATGGAGGGATTTTGTTGATTTCCCAGATAACCTGGGACTCCAGCCCAACATGTACAAGAGCCTCGGGCTAGAAGCCAAGGTGCTCATCACAGCTCTGCTAGTAACTGAGTAGTGATGTCACAGCCCTACTAGTAGCTAAGTAGTGATGGCCCAGGATGTCCATCACATAACCTCTTCAGGGTTCCATTACCTCTACTGTAAAATTAATCTACTGATAGGGTGACTTAAGATCCATGCATCCCTGAGGTGTTGAGGATCTTCAAAACATAACAGCAAAATATGCTGCTCTCTCTATATCAAACTGTTACAGTCCAAGGCCCTTCCTGAGGAGCTAAGCATCTCCAGATAGTTCTGTCAGCCTGAAGATTGCTTCTTTCACCATGTCCTTTGTCTCTATGGGTCTAGAGTAGGTGATAAATATTGATTAAAGCAGGGGTCCCCAACCTCCATGCTGCATCCCGGTACGTCCTGTCAGATCAGCAGCAGCATTAGGTTAGAAATAAAGTGCACAGTAAATGTGCTGAGCTTGAATCATCCCGAAACCATCCCCCTCACTCCCGATCTGTAGAAAAAATGTTTTCCATGAAATCCGTCCCTGGTGCCAAAAAGGTTGGGGACTGCTGGACTAAAGCACTGATACTTGGCTAAGGGAAGAATATAAGAGCACACTTGAGCGTAACACCCTGTGAGTGGGGGAATCAGCCTCAGTCGACAAAAACATACCAAGGCTCCACACTCGGGGCCTGGCACTGCGCTAGATGCCAGGGATCCAGGAGAAAACTGGCAGCCAGAAAAGCATGGAACAAATCATTAGGCGAGTGAGTAACAGCAGTTGCACTGCATTCTGAGGTTCTCAAGGGAGCCATGCCAGGGTTCAGACACGGTAGTTACATAGGCAGGTTTGTGAATTAGAGACAGCAGGATTGGAGGCAGAGAGGCCAGTTAGAAAATACATTGCAACTGGCCTGGAGACTCTTGAGGCTCTGAAAGAAATCGGGACTGGTGGGGACATTGACAGACGAACATTGTCGGGAAGTAGAGAGAGCACAGCCATGTGACATGAAGGCACCCCCACGGCTGGCATTACTGGGCAAGAGGGTGATTAATACTAATCACCACACACGGGACTCGCTTGGTTCACCCATCCAGGGAGGCAAGATGCCAAGAGGCACAGGTGTTCCATCCCATCAAAGGCAGCCTCTGCCTCTCCTGATTGCATGAACAGGCCTCCTACCTTCCTGCTTCTCAACATCCAGTCTGACCCACAGGGAGTCCTGGCTTCCCATTAGGGGTGTCCTCCTCAGAGAGGCAGAAAGTCTGCAGGGGTCCAAGCAGGGGTGAGGGCTCCTTATGGGAATCGTCATTCAGGCTCCCCCGCATCCCGGAAGGGCTATGGGTCCAACCCATGGGCCCTGCATCCTGTAATCTCCACTTGCTCTGTGCCTGCTGGCTGCCATCTGTTTCCTATCCGGGCTGAGCACGAGCTCGTGCGTGTGGTTACCATCTCGCAGAAAAATTCCTCTGCCAACAAATGGGGAAATGTTCCGTTTATCCATGCCCCTTCCCCCTTTTCGACTGACTTCCGGAATGGACATTGAAAATATCGACCCTTTCTATCAGGCCTCCTTCAGCTCCAAGGAACATGTAAGGACGCAAAATTCCCCTTGATGTCCATACTTTGTTGAAAGCGTGGGGGACCTCATGGCGCGTGTACAAGGGCCAAACCAAAATAGGAAATATGAGCAAAGTGGTTGCATCCTTTTGCAATCAACTATTATAAAAGCTGGCCATCTCTTGTTCAACAAGAAACCATGGAGTTTCCACCAGGCCCAGTTTTATTTTACATAATTATAACCATCTCGGCATGTCAATTAAGATAGAATGTTACCTTTGGGATGGGATCAATTAGGGCCCTGAAGATTGAATTTGGAATCGTGATTAGCCTGTTTTACATTTTGCCTTCGTTTTCTAAAATATACAATTGTCTGATTCAGCCCAATTTTTAAAAACATTTTGTAAACTTATTTATTTTTTTAAGCCAAAACAGACGTGGGAGGCCTATTAGTAACAGGAACCATAGGAAAATGGAGGATGGGGGTGGTGGGGTTGCTATTTGATTAGAGTCAATTCTTAAATTTCCACAGCAAGAAAATATTGAATGTGCTGTAATGGTTGCTGGATTTTCTTAAGAACTGAAATCATTACACTCTGGCTGCAATCCAAGCTCTTCCCTTTTTTTAGGTTACAATTTGAAACGGTGCAGAACATGCTATAGCGTTGTAGTCATTCATGTAATGTCATTGAATCGAGCTTCTGGAAATAGACAAAGGACTTTGTGTCCCGAAATGTTCTTCTGGCGGAAAATTGATAGCAGTCTGAGATATGCTATTACTGGGTTTGGTTCTGCCTCCAAATTTGTGCTGACTAAAGTGATTTCATGAGGGAGAGAGAGAGAAAAGGAGAGAGCGAGAGAGAAAATGGCTAGATGAACTTGCAACTGTGTGGGGAAGCTAAATACTTAAAACAAATGCCGCATGGAAGAAAAGCACACATTTCCCAGCAGAGATGCGCGAGTTTTTTCAGGGGTCACTAAAATTACGTGAACCTCTTTGCTTGCTTTGCTTAAGTTGTTGTTGCCCAAATGGAGAAGATGAACAGGCAAATGCCTGACACGAAACCCCTGGGTAATTCCCCAAGCCTTCCCCTCCCATCCCTGCCCTCTGCAGCATTTTCTCGTTCATTGTCACCCCTCGTCAGGAGCTCTCACCAGACTCATCAGGACGACAAGCAAGTCCAGCTTCACCAATCAGGGATGCAGCCTGAATGTAAATCAAGCTTCGGCCTGGATGCTCCAGCCAGGACACATGGTGCTGGGCACAAACCCACGCCTGGCTCATTCTTTGGCTCCTAAGTCCTTTCCAAGATTCACCATCTTCATCACTATTGTCCCTTTCAAAAGAAAAAGTTAGAGTTGTTTTGTGCATGATGTGAAAGACATGTCAATAAACCCCCTTTCCACATAAATAGCACATCAAAATATTACCAAATCATGCTGCTGACTTTGCCAGCAGGCAGAGGATTCCATCTGGAGATAATATCTTCCAACTGAGAGGCATCCAAGGTGCCCTTTCCTAGGCAACGGGCAAGTTGACCTCTCTGTGGCTGAATCCCATCCTCTCTGAACACACAGGCTCTCGGCAATTCCCTCCTCTTTGGTCCAGTCCAGACCACCTGCTCTTGGACCAGAAGTCACCTGCTCCACTCCAAAATGGACTCACTGATCCTCTTTCTTCTGTGACAGCCACATGATCTCTTTCTGACCACCCTCCCCAATAACACCCAGGTATCCTCCAGAGGACCCCAAAGTAACAAGTACTGATTCTAATGAGGTGCAGAGCTGGCTGGTTGGTTGCTGGGTCATTGGACCAGTACTGTCCTCATGGGTGCTTCTCTCAACCCAGTGACAATAGCCAAACCCACTGTTGGGTCAGCTCTCCAAAGCATCAGAAGTGACACCTTCTGAACCAAGCCTTCTCCACTTTCCCCTAACTCTTGGGCCTTTCCTTCTGCGAATTCCTCTGTGATTCCAGTCTAAGCCACATAGAGATTCTCTTTATTGTTCTCAATCGCCACTAAACATTTATCATGTGCAAAGGACAGAAGGGTAACAAAGCACCCACAGGGGTCCCTCGTGTCCATATAATCCACTCCTTACTCTGCCGAGGTCTGAAAGTTTCTGAGACATTTCAGAGGGGCTTGTGTTGTTCTCAAGAGGCAGGTTAGGTGGTCTCGTATTCCCATCTCTTTCAGAATTTTCCAGTTTATTGTGATCCACACAATCAAAGGCTTTGGCATAGTCAATAAAGCAGAAATAGATGTTTTTCTGGAACTCTCTTGCTTTTTCCATGATCCAGTGGATGTTGGCAATTTGATCTCTTGTTCCTCTGCCTTTTCTAAAACCAGCTTGAACATCAGGAAGTTCACGGTTCACGTATTGCTGAAGCCTGGCTTGGAGAATTTTGAGCATTACTTTACTAGCGTGTGAGATGAGTGCAATTGTGCGGTAGTTTGAGCATTCTTTGGCATTGCCTTTCTTTGGGATTGGAATGAAAACTGACCTTTTCCAGTCCTGTGGCCACTGCTGAGTTTTCCAAATTTGCTGGCATATTGAGTGCAACACTTTCACAGCATCATCTTTCAGGATTTGAAATAGCTCTACTGGAATTCCATCGCCTCCACTAGCTTTGTTCATAGTGATGCTTTGTAAGGCCCACTTGACTTCACATTCCAAGATGTCTGGTTCTAGATGAGTGATCACATCATCATGATTATCTGGGTCGTGAAGATCTTTTTTGTACAGTTCTTCCATGTATTCTTGCCACCTCTTCTGAATATCTTCTGCTTCTCTTAGGTCCATACCATTTCTGTCTTTTATCAAGCCTATCTTTGCATGAAATGTTTCCTTGGTGTCTCTAATTTTCTTGAAGAGATCTCTAGTCTTTCCCATTCTGTTGTTTTCCTCTATTTCTTTGCACTGATCGCTGAAGATGGCTTTCTTATCTCTTCTTGCTGTTCTTTGGAACTCTGCATTCAGATGCTTATATCTTTCCTTTTCTCCTTGGCTTTTCGCTTCTCTTCTTTTCACAGCTATTTGTAAGGCCTTCCCAGACAACCATTTTGCTTTTTTGCATTTCTTTTCCATGGGGATGGTCTTGATCCCTGTCTCCTATACAATGTCACAAACCTCATTCCATAGTTCATCAGGCACTCTGTCTATCAGATCTAGACCCTTAAATCTATTTCTCACTTCCACAGTATAATCATAAGGGATTTGATTTAGGTCATGTCTGAATGGTCTAGCGGTTTTCTCTGCTTTCTTCAATTTGAGTCTGAATTTGGTAATAAGGAGTTCATGATCTGAGCCACAGTCAGCTCCTGGTCTTGTTTTTGTTGACTGTATAGAGCTTCTCCATCTTTGGCTGCAGAGAATATAATCAATCTGATTTGGGTGTTGACCATCTGGTGATATCCATGTGTAGAGTCTTCTCTTGTGTTGTTGGAAGAGGGTGTTTGCTATGACCAGTGCATTATCTTGGCAAAACTCTATTAGTCTTTGCCCTGCTTCATTCCATATTCCAAGGCCAAATTTGCCTGTTAGTCCAGGTGTTTCTTGACTTCCTACTTTTGCATTCCAGTCCCCTATAAAGAAAAGGACATCTTTTTTGGGTGTTAGTTCTAAAAGGTCTTGTAGGTCTTCATAGAACCGTTCAACTTCAGCTTCTTCAGTGTTACTGGTTGGGGCATAGACTTGGATTTCTGTGATATTGAATGGTTTGCCTTGGAAACGAACAGATATCATTCTGTCATTTTTGAGATTGCATCCAAGTACTGCATTTTGGACTCTTCTGTTGACCATGATGGCTACTCCATTTCTTCTGAACTCCGGGAGTTGGTGATGGACAGGGAGGCCTGGCGTGCTGCAATTCATGCGGTCGCAAAGAGTCGAACACGACTGAGCAACTGAACTGAACTGAACTGTGTTGTTCTCACTGTCACCCAGGTCTCTTGGCTCCTTTGAGTAAATGCCATTGCTTCCTGGGCTGCTGTCGAACCCCAGGAAAGAGGTCATTTCTACTTATTTAAAAGTTCTTGCAAAGCATATGTGAGTTCAGTAGATTTTTGGAAGAAATTGCCAGGAGTGCATAGAGAAGAGAAGGGAGCAGTATTACAGCAACACAACACCATGCAAACCATTAAACATAAAAGCCAGGACCATCTCACCAGCAGAGCATTTCAGCGGCACATCTCTCAGCCTTCTTGTAGCTCGTTCATTGCCTGCTCACCAAACAGCCTCACCCCTTTGTTACTCCTCTCGTCTCTCAGGAGAAAGATCTTATTCCTGAAATGCAACAGTTTGAACCATTCCTCTTTTTGAGGAGGTTGTGGAAGGAAGCTAACATCACTCCTACCCTCTGATTTCAAATACCCTTAGTGAACCACAAGGTTGTGAACCACAAACAAAAACAGTTTATTCCCTAAGGAAAATGTTAGTACCAAGTGTTAAAATTATAAAAATGTTGCCTTATTACACAAAGAGGTATGATACCATTGGATTCAGTATCACCTGCTATTTTCTGTACACTCTATGCATGAGGCACCAAGCTAAGCCTCCAAGCAGGCAAATTTACTTACTCTTCACCACAATTTACTGTGGGATAGAAACTGACCCTGGGAGTGGTTCCCTTGTCCAGCGCTACCCAGATCAGTCAAACTATCAGACCTATTCTCTTAATCAATAAGTAGCTATATCCCACCAGTTAACAAGTGCGAATTTTTTGCAAAGCACTATGGAAATTACAAAGATTAAAAAACAGGATCCCCACATCAAGTGACTTATAGTGTAGTAAACCATTAGAAAGGGTAAGAGTTACCCAGATTTGAGGACAGACCTGGATTTGAATCACAGTTACATTACGAGTTTGTTGGATGACACTGAGAAAGTTATTCAACCTTTCTGAGCCTTATGTGCCTCAAATATAAAGTGGAAATTGTAGTGGGACAACCCTCATGTTGTTTGGGGGACTCAAGGAGATAAGACATAGAAAGCATTCAGTGCAGTGCTAGGCACACAAGGAGTCAGGAATAGATGTTACCTTTCATTATGATGTTATAGTGAATATGTTTTATAGCTTGCTTTGTGGATTTAGCATTTCATACTGAGACTCTTCCTGCTGCTGAATATCTCTTCTGAACATCATTCAGATAATGACTTAATGTCTTATTATAAGGACATATCATAATTTACCTCACTATTCCCTTGCTTTATTTATCTATTGGGTAATATTTTTTAATTATATTTGTTTCATTTTAATAGATGGATGATGGCTTTGCATATATTGGTTTAATTTCTGCCATATCCATAGGCGTGCATATGTCCCCTCCCTCTTGAACCTCTGTTCCACCTCCCACCCTTTCCCATCCCTCTATGTTGTTACAGAGCCCCCATTTAAGTTCCCTGAGTCATACAGCAAATTTCTATTGGCTATCTATTTTACACTGGGTAATACTATTGTCTTCCTAATATATATGATATCTTTATACATTAAGGCTATTAGGTTTTTCTTCATATTTGTTGCATCATCTAAATACTTTAATTTTTTTTCAGACAAGGCTTTATTGGGTCCCTGCAACAGCATGGGGAAGCAAGAACAAGTAGCAGGTTAACTTGCTCACTCATGGGGCAGAGTCGGGGGTGGGGGGAGAAGGGAACACAAACTTGGTGCAGTGCTTGCCCTTTACTTGTGTTTCAAATTTTTTGACCTACAAGTATTGGTCAATTTTTATGTAGTTAAACTTATCTAAATTTTCCTTCATGATTCCTCCTATTAATTTTTAGCTTAAAATATCCTTCCCACAAAGAGATCAGAGGGCTATTCATCAATGTTTTTTGAGTCTAAAGATACATTTTTCAATATAAAGTGATTTACAAACTAAATAGAGTCTAAAATTTAATGTTAGTGGTCTTTTCTATTCATGAGCGACCTCAATATCCCATGACTTGAAGTAACTTGTAACTGCTAATAAGGATTTTTTTCATGATGTAGTTTGGGGGATTACATCAGATTGAGTCACATCCTAGGAGTCTTTGGTGAGTTAGTCTGCAGAGATTTCTAGGCCCTGAGAAGTCACCCAGATCTTCACACATGCTCTCATCAGTGTCAAAGCTCTGCTCCCTGTTTTCCCTGAAATTCAGCGGGATTTGAAGAAAAGACTTTGGAGTGAGGCTGACCCAAGTTCAGAGCGCAGCCCTGCTCTGAACATATAGTCACCTATGTGTGTACCAGGTACATCCTCTGAGCCTCCATTTCCTCACTTAGAAAATGGAAGAAAATGATGGAACCAACTTTAGAGACCGACTGTGAAGACTGAATAAGGTAATACATGTATGAACATCCCTGGTGGTCCAGTGGTTAAGATTCCATGCTTCCAAGGCAGGGAGCTCAGGTTCGATCCCTTGTAGGTGAACTAGGATCCCTCATACCAAGTGGTGTGGCACAAAAAAAATTTTTTTAAGTAAAATAATGCATGCATGTGAATCTCTTAGAACAACGTGTGCATGCTAAATCCTTTCAGTCGTGTCTGACTCTTTGGGACCCTATGAACACTAGTGCATCAAGCTCTTTTGTCCATGGGATTCTCAAGGCAAGAATACTGAAGTGGGTTGCCATTCCCTCCTCCAGGAGATCTTCCCAACCCGGGGGTCGAACACGCATCTCTTGTCTCCTACATTGGCAGGCAGGCTCTTTACCATTAGCACCACCTGGGAAGATGACCATGGTTGTTCTCAAAGATTGGTTGCCCAGTACAGACTGTAGAGTAAGATCCCTCATCAAAGCAGGAGACCTCTGACATCAGGATAAGTCTAGCCTTGTGGCAGACTCAGTTCAGTTCAGTTCAGTCACTCAGTTGTGTCCAGCTCTATGTGAACCCACGGACTGCAGCACACCAGGCTTCCCTGTCCATCACTAATTCCCAGAGCTTACTCAAACTCATGTCCATTGAATCGGTGATGCCATCCAACCATCTCATCCTCTGTTGTCCCCTACTTCTCCCACTTGCAATCTTTCCCAGCATCAGGGTCTTTTCCAATGAATCAACTCTTCCATCAGGTGGCCAAAGTATTGGAGTTTCAGCTTCAACATCAGTCCTTCCAATGAATATTCAGGACTGATTTCCTTTAGGATTGACTGGCTGGACCTCCTTGCCAGTTCAAGGACTCTCAAGAGTCTTCTCCAGCAGCACAGTTCAAAAGCATCAATTCTTCAGCCTTCAGCTTTCTTTATAGGCCAACTCTCACATTCATACATGACTACTAGAAAAACAAGAGCTTTGACTAGACAGACCTTTGTGGCAAAGTAACATCTCTGTTTTTTAATATGCTGTCTATGTTGGTCACAGATTTTCTTCCAAGGAGCAAGCATCTTTTCATTTCATGGCTGCAGTCACCATCTGCAGTGATTTTGAAGCCCAAGGAAGTAAAGTCTCTCACTGTTTCCAATGTTTCCCCATCTATTTGCCATGAAGTGATGGGACTGGATGCCATGACCTTAGTTTTCTGAATGTTGAGCTTTTAAGCTAACATTTTCACTCTCCTCTTTCACTTTCATCAAGAGGCTCTTTAGTTCTTCTTTGTTTTCTGCCATAAGGCTGGTATCATCTGCATATCTGAGGTTATTGCTGTTTCTCCCGGCAATCTTGATTCCAGCTTATGCTTCATCCAGCCCAGCGTTTCTCATGATGTACTCTGCATGGAAGTTAAATAAACAGGTTGACAATATACAGCCTTGATGTACTCCTTTCCCAATTTGGAACCAGTCTGTTGTTCCATGTCCAGTCCTAACTATTGCTTCTTGACCTGCATACAGATTTCTCAGGAGGCAGGTCAGGTGGCCTGGTATTCCCATCTCTTTAAGAACTTCCCACAGTTTGTTGTGATCCACACAGTCAAAGGCTTTGGCAGAGTCAATAAAGCACAAGTAGATGTTAATCTGTAGCAGACTAGGGTAGCAAAAAACTGGAGAGATTGGATTCAAAACAGAGTGCATTCATTTCATAGGGCAACCTTAACAAATTACCATACACTGGGTGGCTTAAAACACCAGAAATGTATTCTTTCACAGCTTTGGAGGCCAGAAGTCTGAAATCAAGGTGTCAGCAGGTCTGGAGCTCTCCTGGCTCCCAGTGGCTGCCAACAACACTTGATTTTCTTTGGCTATTGAATACATCACTCCAGGCTCTGCTTCCATCATCACATCATCCACCCATGCCTGTCTTCTCCTTCTCCTCTAGGGATACATACCATGGGAATTAGTCCTACTCAGATAACCCAGGATTATATAATCTTGAGAACCTGTTACAACTGCAGAACACTTTCTTCCAAGTAAGATCACCTATACAGGTTCTGAGTAGGTATATATTTGGTGGGGGTGAGAAGGCCACCATTAAACCCACTCCAGAGTGCATCCCCTCCCCCTCCATGAAGTGAAAGAGATGAGGAACAGGGAGGTAATCTTCAGCATTATAAGATTATATCCTTGAAAATCAAATGATCATTAGCAAGGTGACAGCATTTTAATCATCTCTTTCCAATATCCAAATCAATAGAAATACCGAAATGTGTTAAAGTGAGAAGGGTAAAAACAATTCCAGACTCACTGGATCAAAGAGAACAACCTTGGAGAAATCCAAGGTCACCTGCTGAAAACTCCAAATGTAAGAGTCAGAAAATTTCATAGTTGATTTTGAAAAGGTATTCCCAGCCTCACAGGGATTTCTAGATTCTTTCTGCTGCTGGTATCTCTGATGATTAGAAAGGAGGATCCTAGGCAGGAAAGTGTCAAGGTGTCCCAGAAGATGCCAATGCTTTGTAAATACTAAAAGGGAAACATGCCAAACAGAAAGGGAAACAAGCCCCTCCATTACCCTCCCTGAAAGATATCTCCTGCCAAATGAAATAAGATGTTTATGTTGTGTGCGCCATGTTTATATATCTTCTCATCCTCCTTCCTGGTGAGTGTTTTGCAAATCGATTAAGGTCGTTACAACTGTGACTCCTCAATTTCAAGCCCTGTTTTCGTTTATCCAGATCAATTTCAAGTGACCTCTAAGGGATTCATCTTTATTGGGATTCTGTAATGCTCAAAAAATGTTACTTTTATTAAAAAAATGCTAGAGGAGAAATTTAATGACTTATGATCTGTGGTCTTATTTGCAAATATAAAGGGAATTTCAAGTCCAAAAAATAACCAGATCTGACAGTTGGTTCATATAAATTATTCAGCCTTTTCTAAGTATATAGATAAATAACAAACACTTAGCATCCCCTATGTGTGTTTACCTAATTTTGTATGAACAAGTCTTTGAACCCTTGTTACAACTGTGATTCCTCAATTTCAAGCCCCATTTTCTTTTGAGGGGGGCTTGAAGAAAAAAGCCCCATTTTCATTCTTTTCAGCAAATTTTGCTGAGTGCCTACACTGTGCTGTTCATGTACTACTGAGGGGGTGAGTTGGAGAGTCAGACGCATGCCCAGTGGTATCCAAAATAGGCTGCTCAACCTCGTCTAGATCTCCTGAAGTGACTGGGGTATTTATTACTCTTCCAGTGTAGCCCAAACCATTGTTCAACTTTCCCAGTGTCCAAAGGAAACAAATGGAAAGCAGATTGCTGGAGCCACCCCAATAATTCTGACTTGTCCTGTCTCCTGAGGACGCAAAGACCTGCAGTAGTAACACCTACCTCAGCTGACTCTAGTGCAGGTGCTTCCCAGGTGGTCCCCAGACTGTGTTTTGAAAACCATCCAGTCGGGAGTACCAGTCATGCTGCTAGACCTGATTTATGTTGGCTCATGGCCTGCACAAAACTGAGCCTCCTGCTGGCAAATTGCAGGACTAGAACAGATTCCCTCAGACAATATCCCTGGAATTTCTACCCACAGTCAAGCAGAAGAAATCTTGTCTACCCTGTGGAGTCACACAGAAGAAATCTTAGTTCATTTTCTCATCAGCTGTTTATTGAATGTCGATTATGTGCCAAGGTGCTTGGTGCAGAAGCTACAGCAAAGAACAAAACAGTCAAAAATCCACCACCTTACATTCAAGTGGAAGAATGATGCCCAGTTTTCCTCCTCTAGTTTCATGCATGCACACATTCATCCATTTCACAAATACGGATCAAACTAAGCAAGATGAGAAATAAACAACAATCTTACCTGCTAAAGGGCCTGCAGTCCAGAGAGGGAGAGAAACAAATAAAAACCTGTAAAATAATGTATTAAGTGCAAAGATGGAAGAGTTTGAGGGTGTTATGAGAACTCAGAAAGGGTTAACAGAGGAAAGTTATCCAGAAGGAGTGGCACGAGACCGAAACCTTGAGGACAAGTAGTTCAGAGGTGGTGGCACCCCACTTCAGTACTCTTGCCTGGAAAATCCCATGGACGGAGGAGCCTGGTGGGCTGCAGTCCATGGGGTCTCAAAGAGTTGGACATGACTGAGCGACTTCACTTTCACTTTTCACTTTCATTCATTGGAGAAGGAAATGGCAACCCACTCCAGCATGCTTGCCTAGAGAATCCCAGGGACGGCGGAGCCTGGTGGGCTGCCGTCTGTGGGGTCGCACAGAGTCGGACACGACTGAAGCGACTTAGCGGTAAGTAGTTCACCGAGGTCACAGGCACATCTGCATACATGCAGGCTAAGTCGCTTCAGTTGTGTCTGACTCTCTGCAACCCTATGGACTTAGCCCTCCAGGCTCCTCTCTGTCCATGGGGATTCTCCAGGCAAGCATGCTGGGGTGGATTGCCATGCCCTGCTCCAGGGGATCTTCCTGACCCAAGGATCAAACCTATGTCTCCTGTGGCTCTTGCACTGCAGGCAGCTTCTTTGCCACTGAACTACCCAGGAAGCCCCCACAGGCACATCTACATGAGAGGAAAAAAAACTAGATGGAACACAACGTGATTGAAGCAAGAGTGGGGAGGTAAAGACAGAGGGATGATGCACAGAGGTGGGCAGGGACCCCCGAGTATGAATACCAGATGTTACTCTGAAGGCCGTGAGAAGCCGATGAAAAGTGTTAAGAAAAATGAGGTAAACTACTCTGATTTGTGTTTCAGAAAGATCTCTCTGGATTCAGTAAAAGGGATAGAATTAGAGGGGAGAGAGGCAGCATGAAATGAGTTAAGAACTTATTACAAAAGAACAGTCCAGGGTGAGAAGAGTCTGCATACAGGCCATGAGTAGGCGGTGAAGAGGGAGGCGCAGAGTTGACAGATGTTTAAGAAGAGGAATTGAGAGCACTTGATGACCATTCAGGGCTTCCCAGGAGGTGCTAGTGGTAGAGTCCACCTGCCAATGCAGGAGATGTAAGAGACATGGGTTCAATCCCCGGGTAGGGAAGATTCCCTGAAGAGGACATGGCAACCCCCTGCAGTATCCTTGCCTAGAGAATCCCCATGGACAGAGGAGCCTGGAGGGCTACAGTCCATAGGGTCACAAAGAGTCAGATGCGACTGAAGTGACTTAGCACACATGCATGATGACCAATCAGGTGTCAGAGCGTGAAGGAGAATGAGAGCCCCGAAAAGAACCAGATGGCAATTGCACTTCCCAAATTTCTCTTCATTAGCCTTCCTCCAGGATTAATAACCCAGTTTTTAATTTTTACATCATCCTGTTTCCTCCCTCTCGTATTGTTATTCACGATAACTGAACTGAATCAATGGGGAGCTTGACCATGGTCTCTGTGGGATGATGTACTCTAGTTGAAACCACCTACTTACACCTCAGTTAAGTTTAAATTATCTTCCAAGGGTCAGATCAACTAAAAAAAATTGGTGATAATCCAAGGTAGAAAATGCAAGAGTTGGAAATTCTCCTTGCTGAATAACTGAACTCTAAAGTTCATACAAGCCAAGTTATATCCCATAGCCTTTAGAAAATGATGGCAGGCTGAAAGTACTCACCACAAATCCATAAGGGGAAGATGGGGAGGGGCATGGTGAGAACAGGGGAAATGCAATTGAAGAGGGGGTAACAGTAGCCTTCCATAATAGTGATAAAATTTTATTCTTATGCTTATTGTGGGCACATGAGTGTGTTTGCTTCATCATCTTATGCACTATTTGATGGGCCTGAAGTATTTTAGACATACCTGGGATCACATTAGAGATCTGGTCACTACCTTTGTGATCTGGGCCAAAGTTTCCAGGAGACCTTTTGGATGACCCTGCTTGCAAGTTGAGAGACATTTGCAGGTGTGAACTTTTCCCCCACCTTGGTATTGGTAGGTTCTTCTTCATCAGCAGGAACTTTATGCGTGGAAAATAATGCTACAGCTATTGATTGCTTCTTGATATATTAATTGCATAGATCTAGTCAATAAAACTTTGAAAGTTAAAAGAAAAAGATGAAAAGGAGACAACAAATGTAATAATTTCAGCCAGTAGGTTTTACATAATGTAACTCAGTGCCCTAGACACTCTTCAGAGGGAGACGATTGAGTGACTCACACTCAGCTTCCCACTCCAACCACCCAGCAGTGCTCTCATCCGACTGTACACCGGCTTTTCTCTCAGTACTGAGTGTGTGAATGATGAACTCTACGGTTTACACAAAAAAATTATTTAGTAAATAAGGGATTTTGAAAACAATAAATTTTTTATTTTCTCCATCTCTCATTTCTCTTTAGAATTTAGGCTAATCGACTATATGAACACACACACACATAGTGTATGTATACTCATACACAGCTTATACACACACACACACAATGTGGCAAATGACCAAATGAACCCAATAAGGAACAGCAATATAAAAGCCTGAATGAAGATCCCATTTTCCCTTTATTGATCAAAGGGGAGGATTCTTTTTCTTCATAGTGACTTCATGAAGCCTTTTGTGATCACTTTATGCATCCTGAACTTTCACTGAAGGCTGGTACACATTGTGCTTGTGTTTACAGCCCTGACTCTACTAGGCCCACAGTTACCATTCTGGTACTTATTAAGTAAGCAAGCAAATGAGTGAATTAAAAATAAAAGAAGAAAAGAACAGATAAATAGATGAACGGCCGAACAGTTTGATCAATTAATTCACAAATAAATTGTGTCCTGCCCTCATTAAAGTTATGGGTCATCCACAACGTGAATGCATACATAAATTTCTACACATTGATTTCACAGTCAGAATCCAGGTGTGACAACATTTTCACATGTGAACACTTAGAATCAAGGCAAAAAGATTTTCCTCAACCAATATGATTACCCTTGACTGTAGCAGAATCATGTCAGAAATTTGCTAATTATCTTTCTGCTGCTAACAGCCACTGTGTTGATCTGCTTTACCATGAAAAGGCTTTTCATTGGGAAGCATGTGGAGGACTTCACACGTGGAAATGTGCTAGAACACAAGCAAAGACTATTTAATTGCATACTTTTCTACCACTTTTCTATCACGAACAAATTCAAAGGCCAGCAAGTCAGCCATAGCAGTTTCCTCACTCAACAGGAAGAAATGAAGACCTAAAATTGAAATCCAATTCAGTTATTGTTGGTTAAGCAACTCCCAGCAGAAAGACTGGGCTAAGGGAATGGTTGAAATGCAAACCAACTTCTCAAGAAGTTGACAATCTAGACAGACTTGCCAACATCTACTTTTGTTTATTTTCTCATCTATTATTTGCCTACCATATACTATGAGCTAGGTACTTTTGCTAAGCCCTGGTGATAGTCATAATACAAGGGCATATTTCATGCCTATGCAAACAAGAGAGTTTGCAGTGTATTGTTGTTATTCAATCACTAAGCCATGTCTGACTCTTTGCAACCCTATGGACTGCAGCACACTAGGCTTCCCTGTCCTTCATTATCTCCCAGAATTTACTTAAACTCATGTCCATCAAGTCGGTGATGCCATACAACCATCTCATTCTCTGTCGCCCCCTTCTCCTGCTCTCAACCTTTCCCAGCATCAGGGTCTTTTCCAATGAGTCAGCTCTTCGCATAAGATGGCCAAAGTTTTGGAGCTTCAGCTTCAGCATCAGTCCTTCCAAAGCATATTCAGGGTTGATTTCCTTTAGGATTCACTGGTTTGATCTCTTTGCTTTCCAAGGGATTCTCAAGAGTCTTCTCCAACACCACAGTTTGAAAGAATCAATTCTTTGGCACTCAGCCTTCTTTATGGTCCAACTCTCATATCCATATATGATTGCTGGAAAAACCATAGCTCTGACTATACGGACCTTTGTTGGCAAAATGACGTCTCTGCTTTTTAATACACTGTCTAGATTCGTCAAACATAGACAAACCTAGACTGCAGTGAAGAAGGTAAGGCAAATACTAAGCAATAAGCATACCTACAAATACAAAATTATAAATATTCTTAAATATTCCATAGGAAAACAATGAGATTCTATGAAAGAGAATGATAGGGGAAATATGCTTTAAAAGGAGAGTGCTCAGAAGCGACCTGAGAAAGTATCATTTGTGCTGCCCCCTACCTGTGACAAGGCATAGTCTTAGCAATAAGGGCTAACATAAGACGCAGAAAGTTCTGTGGATGTATACATTAAAAGACATTTACCTGCAGCTAAGGGACTCTTCCTGGAAGAGGCACCAGTTTGGGGTCTTCTGGCAGGATGAGCAGAGATCTGGTATGGGGAGAAAATTAACAAGTATGAGAAACAGCAAGTTGCTGAGTATAGCTAAGGGACAAGGCACAAGGGATGATCAAAAACAACCAATTATGAAGAGCTTAAAATGCCAGGCCAAGGAATTTCAACATAATTTTACCGGCAAGGAGTAAGTAAGGAGGAAGCCTTGTAATCAGGGTGTGGGATGCTCATATCCGTGCATTTCAAAACTCAGAATGCAGATGAGTGGGGAGGGATTGTATGCAGGAACAGACTAAAGGTGGGCAGGACAACTAGACCCCAAGAGATCAGCAAATGCAAACAGAACTGCCATGGTCCACATGAGGCTGCTGAGGACCTGAAATGGGACAGCAGTGCACTTATGAGGGGATATGACAAACAGCCCATGTTGGCAAAGTGATTTGCCTGCCTGGCTGGCTGTAGTCCAGTCCTTACTGGCCTTAGGAAGTGAGAGGGTGGTGTCTATTATATCACTAAAATCATAAGACTCTGGGAATACAGAGATGGTGGTGTCACTAGCCAGACAGAGAATCAAGAAGGAGGAGCAGGTTGAAGAAGAGATGCTTTGTTTGCTTTGGGATATGTTGGGTTTAGGGATCTTCAGGGCCCTCTGTCCAGCAACTGCATCCATTCAGACTGGTAGAACACACACACGCTGGGATGATCAAGCCAGAGGCTTCTGAGCTGACTCAGCTGCAGCCAATGCTCAGAACCCCAGGTCACTGCATGTGTTTTGTTTAGCTGATGAGTTATCATGAAGTATTAACTGTACTCAAGCCTGGGCCTTCCCAAGAACAGGCATGGGCACACCTAACCCAATATTCTCTGGGATTATTACTGCTTAATAACTCTTTATTGGGGAAATCAAATAGTTGTAACTTTTCACTGGTGTTAGAAAAGCTTGAGGGGTGAGTCATGTGTTACCCACAGAAGAAATCTGTCCACACTAGCCACATAGTAAAATTAAGTTCAAATAAAATGGTTTGGAAGAGTGTTTCATTTCAGAAAGGCTTACCTTCTTCCTCTTACTGGAAGTGAGTGTTACAGGGCATTAAAAGGCTCTGTGTCCTGCATTGTGTTTAATATAAGGGCTTCATTTTTTCTTTAATCTTCATGAGATTGATACTAAAATTCATAAGTGGTAAAAAGCAGTTGTAGTAAACCTTTACCTTTATAGTACTGCACCATTTATGAAACACTTTGGTCAACGTTACAACCCAGTAGGGTCAGAATTGCAGTCTCTCCTTTCCTTCAGAGAAAGTGAGGCTCAGAGAGGTCCCAGGAGGTGCTCAAGATCACATAACTAGAGAACATCAGAGCCAAGGGTGAGCCTCCAGCTTTATTGTGTTTGTATCACGCTGCATATATGTGTAACATTTCATAGTTTGCAATGTACTCTCATAATTATGTTTTAGATCTTCCCAAGAGCTCTGTGGTTTGCCATTGCCGACTCCCTCTAGGGCAGAGGGCCCTGAGAGCAAATGACTTGGTAACAATCACAAGGAGTGTGATAGACCGGAGACTCCAGGCCTAGGCTCCCTCTATTCACTCCCCACACTGCAGATCTCCTTCCAGGACAACCAGGGAACAGGAAGCTCTGCCAGTGGTTCTCATTAGTGGCAGACAACTAGGACTTTTACTTGTCTTATCCTCCTGGACAAAAACGGCCTCCCAGAGTTCTTCCTTCTTTACACCATACCAATAGCCTATTTGAAGCACTGAGGAAGATGCCTTTAAAAAGGCTGCTCTTCAGACTTTTCAAAAGTTCCAGATTTGAGCCCCAAGTTGAACATCATTGCCTTCACCCACGCTTGCCACCAGTTTCAATCCGTTGACAGAGGCTACTGAGGGAAAAAACCCATTGGACTCTAAAGCAAGTCAATCCACTGAGCCAGCTGAACACTCCTGAGGGTCCACTTAGTTCATCACACTTGGCAACACTCAGAGAATACAGGGTCACCCTGCCCAACACACTCTCAGCCACTCGTATCCTGGAGCCTGTTGTCTATGGATATCGCAAATTACACTCTGAAAGCACTGAAGTGTCCAACACTTTGCAACTCTATGGACTGTAGCCTATCAGCCTCCTCTGTCCTGAAATTCTCCAGGCAAGAATACTGGAGTGGGTTGCCATTCCTTTCTCCAGGGGATCTTCCCAACTTAGGGGTCAAACCAGGGTCTCCCACATTGCAGGGAGATTCTTTACCATCTGAGCCGCCAGGGAAGCCACTGAAGTAAAAGATGGGTTCTTACCAAACATTTCTTTAATGAAGGCAGAGTGCAAGGCTTACATTTCATGGCACAAAGCAAACCTCCTCTTACTCCTCCTTGGGAATCTCTGGTTTCCCCAAGTTCTTTTCCCAAGAGTTACTGCTACCTCTCTCCTCCTCCCTGAACCTTCCCCAGACTCCTCCCCGAACCTTCCCCAGACTCCTCCCCACTCCCATAGCCCTCCAACCATGCCCTCTGTCTCTCCTACGTGTAGAGCAATTGGCATCCCTTTCCACTCACCCCACTCAGGAAACCTAATAATATCCCTGGGGATTCACTCTCTCTAAAACTTCAGGAACTTTTGAGCAGAGAGAGTTGGAGACAAATTCTACAACTATTGAGTTAATTATTGCTCCTGGCCCCAAATAAAAACACAATAGTCAACATTTTTAGTCTCAGACTCTATGCATATTATCTCCCTAATTCTTAAAACAGCCCCAGAAAGCAGTTATCCAGACCCATTTCACAGATGAGTATATTGAAGATTGGAACAATTAAGCTACTTACCAGCTACTGCTGGTCAAATGCAAACCCAAATCTATCTGGCTCCAGAAAGCGTGCATCCCATGCCACACTGCAAGGAAACAGTAACAGCAAGCTGCTTCCCCTTTGGGAGCTGCCCTCTCCCCCGACCAGCCACCCAGCTCAAGCCAGCTGCAGCCCTCCCCCTGCTACCCCCACGTTTCCTCTGGCCGGAGGCAAAAGGAAGCTTGTTACCTCTGCAGCTGATAGACCCACTTCCTGAGCCAGCCCTGGGTGCTATGTGCGCAAGGCCCAGCTCCCTCTTGCCCCCAAGACCTGCTCAGCAGCCTCTAGTCACATCTGGAATGTATTTGAAATTACCTCTAACCACAACTGCAAAATAAGTTTTTTTGAGTCAAAGATTGCAAAAGATTAAGCCGGTGGCTTAGGCTCACTTGCCTAGGTTCACCCCAGGAGATCCATATCCCTGCTTCCCCCTGCTCCCACTGACCCTGTTGGGGCAACTTAACATGGGAAGTGTGGTCTGTTTGTTGTCACCTGAGAGCATGAAAGCCTCAGTGCACCTCTGGAAGCATGGACTCTGCTTGCAAGTGAGGAGCAGTGGTAAGCAGTCTAGGACAAGTAAGCGCCAAAGCAGACAGTTTTGGAACCAAACTGCCCCCAAGAGTGAGTCCTCCATCTGGTGAGTTTGGTGAGTCACCTAAGAGCGCTGAGTAAGAGAGGACCCTTAGGAGTAAAAAGATAACACCTGCACCTCAAAGTCCTAAGTAAGTGTCATTTATCCTCATTATTATTTCCAATGCAGCCTCAGCTCTCTCCTGACCTTTCTGACCTTGGACCCCAAGTCTTATCACCTGCATTGACAGATTAGTTTCGGTCATCTCTCAGGTCCTTTCGTACACTGATTTTCTATGAAGCAACCCCCATTTTGCTTCTTTTTTCCTGCTTATTGGACCAAAAAAAAAATCACTCATTCCCAAAACCTCTTGGAAAAAGAACTCCGCCTGGCATGGGCTTTCATAGGAAACAGCTCTTCTTTTCCAGGGTTGGAATAAAAAGCATGTGTTGTTTACTGTTTGTTCTGGTTCAGAGAGAAACAGAAATAGTAGAGTAGCTTCGCGTGACAAAGTGATCTCGGGCAGGAGGGGCAGGTATATAATAGTGAACATGTCACATCCACAGTCTGGGGCCCTGGAGGGTCTTCTGTGCTGTGGGCTTGCCCAAAGTGCACACCTGTTGTGTGATAAAAATCATAAAATGGTATTCCCAGAGATCTCTATCTTGGAGTGGAATGATCAGGACCAGGGAGTGATGGTTGATATTGCGAGGTGCCAAGCAAAGCAAGCAGGGAGGTGAAGAACTGACTGTTGGCCAGGAATAGAGGGGAGAAAAAAAGAGAGAGAAACAGTATGATAATCTGGTCTCAAAAGAGCCAGGCCCCTGCTTTTGGCCAAGCAAGGAGATCTTTGCCAGCAGCTTCCTAAACGCATCCACCAAACCCATCCAAACTCCTGCCAGGAGGCATCATTATAGACAAACGTCTGCCTCAACTCTATTGAGAACACATGAAAGGAAAGGCTTCCTACCCACTCTTCTGAAAGAGTTTTGCCATTTGGACAGATTTTCAGGGTCACTTTCCGACCCATCCCTGGAAGAATAACAGCTATCAGACCCCTCCTGACTTACTTGTTAATGGGAACAAAAAAATATACACCTTTATTCAGAATACAGATGGATGCCCAGTCCTAGCCCTCTGGCTCTCTGAGACACCTCTGCTACCTTGTCCCTTGCATGTCCCCTCTACCCTTTGGCCACCCTTGGAAAGAAATGTCCTTCCAGTTAAGCATGCTTTGACTAATTAATTTATTCCATCTGTTCTTCCTCAGGAACTCTGACCATGACACAAAAGGTTCTGAAACAGATTTGGTTCTTATATTGATAACCAGGTCACCCATAATTGAAGCAGAGTAGAGTATGGAGGGCTGAAGGAAAAGGGCAACTAAGATTTGTTTCCCCTTTCATTTGCCTGGCTTTCATGCAAATTGCTGATTTACCCAGTAGCTTAAATGCATGAGGATGTCTGAAACTGTATAAGAAGGAAGCTAATCTACGCTTTGCAAGGAAAATTTTTAACCTAACCCTCTCCAAGCCATTGGTGAAAGGAATGCTGAGAAAGAGAAATGAACAAACTCGTGAATAACTGTCAAAGGAATGAACAAACAGTACTAACCGAGCAACTACAATGAGCCAACACCGTCAGCAGGTGGCTTGCATGCATGCTGTCGTGTCGGACTCTTTGCGACCCCGTGGACTGTAGCCCACCAGGCTCCTCTGTCCATGGGATTCTCCAGGCAAGAATACTGGAGCGGGTTGCCATTTCCTCCTCCAGGGGATCTTCCTGACCCAAGCGTTGAACCCACGTCTCCTGCATTGGCAGGAAGATTCTTTACCGCTGAGTCGCCTGAGAAGCAGGTGGCTTACGTGTTTTTAATCCTCCAAATAAGCTTGTGAGTAGGCAGAATAATGCCTGTGTCACAGATGAGGCAACTACACCTCAGAGAAGCAAAATGACTTGTCTTGAGTCCCTCAGGCCTTGATTCAGCCTCAGATTCGCTACATCCTCAAATCTACTTCCACCTTGATGCACTGGGAATCTGGGAAACAAGCATTTCTTTGTTATGAGTGTATTTTCTACAATTCTGATGACTCTGAGTCTAGCAGGACCCCATCAAGTCTTCAGGGGTGGGGAAAATAAGTGAACATGACTGGTCTGGGTGAGCTCTCCCTGACAGCTCTGGAGAAGCAAATGTGGCCTTACATGTGCAAGCTCACTTCATTAAGTTAGTCTCCTTCATTTGAACTCAAATGCCCTTTATCTGAATTGACAGCAGGTTTCTGATCAAATATTACTGAGTCTGCCCCTAGGTGCAAACGTGGGCGAGTTCCTCTGTTTCCCTGTGGTTGATGCCTTGTGACTCTGGGTGCCAGAACCATGCAGTTTGACTCGGCCTAACACAATGTGACAGGTAACCTCCAAAGGAGAATACAGTACCTCTCGACTGCCTCCCATGTTCCCCATTTTTGCAGCAAGCATGTCTCAAACCCAGTGTGCAAGGGACTTCTTAACGCACCAGGTGCTGCCTCTTGGAAAGGTCACTTTTACATTTGCAGTCTTTGCATCCTGTTCCCCGTTATGGATTAATGGAGCAGAAGACAAAAGAGCCCCATGTTAGTATATATTTGGTCCGTCCAATACCATTCTTGAAGGGGCTGAGGGAAGGGGTCCCAGGCCATAGGCGCTGAGGTGAGGGGGCCAAGGTCCAGGCTCGGTGCCCCAGGGTTTTGTATGAACTCTCAGCTGATGCCCACGGGGTCTGATGGAGTCGAGAGAGAATCTTTCAGGTGCCAGAGCAGTGCCCACTCCAGCCTGTAGTCGACTGAGATAACCTTGACAGCACGAACAGTGGCCAGTGCATCATCTCCCTGGGGATGCAGCGATCCACAGAAAGATCTCTACCAAACCTCATGCCCTTGCCAAGGCTTCCAGGTGTTTCTTTGTGTTTGCATGGAGAACTAACATCATTTTTTTCCTTCATTTGGGAAGAGGTGGTCCAAAGTGTTTAAGCGACAGTAGTTGCAACATGTCAGAGTGGGAATTTATTATCTCAGCCCCAATAGGTCTTAATAAGCCTTACACAACTGTTTAGGCATTTATTCTATTAACGGCTGTTCATTCTGGTGGCTTCACCTGAATATTCATGATCTTCCTTCTCCCCAGAGCTTCCACGGAGCAGCTGTTTGAAACCCACAGCAAATGTTCAAGAGAGTTCCACAAATACAAACACCCTCACAGCTGACTGTTCCAGCCCTGGCCTCACAGAGGCTAGCCATGAAACATTTATGTCAAGTGGTTTTTGGAGGGCGACATGTACAAAACTTAAATAGTCCTCCCCCTTTGGGGAACCCTGCAGTCTAACTGGGACATGACCAGTCACACAAAGGGTGCAGAAGAGCCTGCATCCACGAGATAACCAGATCCTTCCGTGCCCCCTCCTATCCTGGGAGGTTCTGAATAAATTTCAACTGGGAATGAAGCTACAGCTGCTTGGAGGATGGAGGTGCGAGTATTACAGGCAGTACACACTTCAGGAAGTATCGCTGAGGTGGTTGTCTGTGAGTGAGGTGGTTGTCTGTGAGTAAGGTGGTTTGCACAGGGAATTTTTTTTTTTTGCATAAAAATATCAGAAGAGAAAGGATTGATGGTGGTTTTCCGAAGGGATATAACTAGGAATGACAGGATTAAATTACCAAGAGGACGATCTGACATGAAATCTAGTGAGATACCCCCCTTAAGCATATGTTTTGAGCCTTTCAAAACAGAATGCGAAGTGGAAAAAGTTCAGGCTCATCTTTATAACTGAACAAATCGCCCCTCTGGGCAAATCCCTTAAACACATCGTGCCTCAACTTCTCTTGTAAATCTGCAGGGAGGTGGAGAATGTTGGGTCAAAGATGTTTATATAACAGCATTTTATAACCAATAGATGTTAATGTATTCAAAACACACTCCTATGGTCCTTAGCACACCCCAAGAAGATTTTTAAGGACTAGCTTCCCTGGTGGCTCAGAGGTTAAAAGTGTCTGCCTGCAATGTGGGAGACCTGGGTTTGATCCCTGGGTCGGGAAGATCCCCTGGAGAAGGAAATGGCAACGCACTCCAGCATTCTTGCCTGGAGAATCCCATGGATGGAGGAGCCCGGAGGGCTACAGTCCACGAGGTTGCAAAGAGTCGGACACAACTGAGCAACTTCACTCACTTAGTCTAAAAGCATAAAACTAATATGCTTAAGTGGGAATATGAATTATTGAATAAACATATTTTCTAGCCTTTTTTGGAGATCGCCTTTTGGAGATACCAGGGAGGACTCTAGGGTGAGCAAGCACTGGGGCTGTTTGCTAGAGTAGGAAGAACATGTCGAGGCATAAGTCATACTGACCAGGATTCATATCTCAGCACTGTTGCTGAAACTGAAGCAAATCTCTTCACTTTCCTGAGCCTCAGTTCCTTTGTCTGTAAACTGTTAAGAATCTCTGACTTAACACTTCTGTCCCAAGCTTTGAAGTGCCGTGATGCACAGCACAGTGCCTGCCACAGCTCTCACCAGACGCGTGTCCTTTATCTCGCCTTCTGCCCCTGGAGCATAGCTTGCTTTTGCACCCCCAGCAAGTCTGCCCCCTGCCAATCTCCCTTTAGCTGTGGGGGTTTTGTATCTGGGATCTGGATGTATGGATAGAATAGCCCCACCTCCAACCAATGAACTGCTCTAACCAGAATTCCACTTCTTTCAGCCAAGAATCAGAAACCAGGAGCAGGACAGGAGAGAAGAATCTATCCCGTCCTTATTTTTTCACTGGCCTGGCAGTCTCGTTCTTTCCTTGGGAACTCTGAGCTGGAAAGGAAGGGGAGAGTTGAAGGCTTTACTGGAGTTTATTCCAGGAGGAGAAAATAAACTGAAACTTCTCAAGGAAGGCAATCATCCTTAGCCAAGTGCCCTCTTCTGTGCTTTCCAAGAATTTACCACATGTATTTCGATCCTTGATTTTTTTCCCTAGTAGAGGAGTGCTTCTCAGTCTTTTGTAAAAGACATCTTTGGAGTCACATACAAACCTCAAGTGGTCTCTGGAATTCAACATAAAAGAAGTATGATTCAAATCAAATCAATGCAATTATAATATCAGCATATTTTTGCAAGCTTCCTCCATTAACACAAGTTCCTATCCCATGCTTGAAAAAGGGTATAATATTGGGTTGCCCAAAAAGTTTGTTCAGGTTTTTCTGTAAGTTGTTATGGAAATTTTTGGCCAACCCAATATAACAGAGAATGAGAGAACCAAACATGGAAAAAATAAATTAATATAAAATGTGGCAAATGTTATAAAGGAAGATGAGAGCAAGTCCTTGGGAGCACAGAGGAGGAGGAGGAGGGACTCTGCTGGCTGGGAAAACCTAGGAAAGCTTGAGAGAGGCAGGTCACAATGGAGTAGGCATTTGCTGGGTGGAAATAAACAGAATAGGCATTACAAGCCCAGGTAACTGTGTGGGCTGAGGCCTAAAAGTAGGAAATGGATGGTGAGACCGGAAATGGCAGAGTTCTTTGTGGCTGGAGTGATTTAGTGGGGAGCAGGGCAAAGTGGATTAGGGCCCCTTTGCAGTGCTAAGGGCCTGAATGAAATCTTGCAGGCAAGGGTCGGGTGGCTTCATAAGCATTTTATTTTAGAAGAAAAACACATGCATGTTTGTGATAAAAGAAATAAGCTGGGACATGACAGTTAGGAAGATCCCATGCTAGGATTACTTAATCCTCCCAATAACCCCAGGAAGAGGTTATTTCTCTACAACAAGCAGGAGTTCATGACTTACTCTTTTGCTGAAACGTAGCAGGATCTGGGTCTCAAACCCTGGCCTTCTGATTTCTAGTCTTTGATTTTCTTCATTTCTCATCATAATTTATTAGCAATCACAACCACAAAATGCAGACACTGAGTGATTCTCAGGAATTCGAAATTTTTTTTTTTTTTTTAGCTGTGTGCTGTTGATCCATTTAACAGTCTGGCTAAGCCTATAAACCTCTTGTTAGAATTATTTTTAAGTGCATAAAAAGTGTATCAAACTACCAAAGATACTAATAATAGTGAAATATAGTTATCAAAATATTTAAAATGCTATGGTAAAATAAGTAGTTCTTTATTAAGGCATCAAGAAGCCAACTCTATTGGAGAGACTAATAATTACCAGACATAGTGGTAAATGTAAATCATGTTTCAAGATCTCTTCAAGAACTGTTATGCAATATGAAAAAATCTATAATTCCTATTGGTGACATACTCATAGGATTTGTGGGTGTGACTATTACCTGATTCTAATCATAATTAATAAAAGTGAGAAATTTTATTTACAGATTAGTGAATATAAAGATGTAATTTTCCCCACCCAGATTCACAGATTCCTGAATAATATCCATGGACCGTGGTAAGATTCTCAAGAAATGTTTCAAATTTGAGATAACCTATAAGCGTGATTTCTAAAATATTTAAGAGATGGGGACCTTTTTTTCAATTGAACTAAGAAAATGAATTTCTTTTTCAGATACCTTTTCCATGTAGGTTATTTCAGAATATTAAGTAGAGTTCTCTGTGCTGTATAGTAGGTCCTTGTTATCAGTTTTATATATAGTAGGGTTTCCCTCATAGCTCAGTTGGTAAAGAATCTGCCTGCAATGTAGGAGACACCAGTTCAATTCCTGGGTTGGGAAGATCCCCTGGAGAAGGGATAGGCTACCCACTCCAGTATTCTTGGGCTTTCCTTGTGACTCAGCTGGTAAAGAAACCACATGCAATGTGGGAGACCTGCGTTCAATTCCTGGGTTGGGAAGATCCCCTGGAGAAGGGAAAGGCTACCCACTCCAGTATTCTGGCCTGGAGAATTCCATGGACTGTATAGTCCATGGGGTCACAAAGAGTCGGACACGACTAAGCAACTATCACTCACTCACTCACTCACAGTATGTATATGTTAATCCCAAACAGATATACATATATGTATAACTGAACCACTTTGCTGTACACCTGAAACTAACACAACATGGTAAATCAACTATACCCCAATATAAAATAAAAATTAAATTTAAAAAAATAAGGAGAATTTCCACGATGAAATAGTTCACAGCATAAGTGGAAGGAGTATGGAGGATTTGGAGACTCACCTCCTGGGTCTTCTTGTCCCCTCCCTTAAGCACCTACAATGGAGCTCACCCATAAAGTATCACCTCAGAACTCAGGGCTCCCCAGAAAATGCTTTGCTGAGGTTTCCCAGCCTGTCAGCTGTGCTCAACTGTCTCAAGACAGAGACCTGGAAGGTTTTCCTGTGATAATAGCCCTTTCCAGAAAACAAACTGCCATTCCACTCTCAGGAAAGCTGGTTTTCAGGGAAAGTTTCTGTGTAACAGTGAATCTTCAGGAATATTCCAGAGCTAGCATTGTTCATACACAGGCTGCTCTCAGTGAACAGTAACGGTTTGAAGCTAATACGGAAATAATCCATTTTCAGCAGATGAAAGAAGGGGGATCAGAACGGTAACTTGAGCTGAGGGTAATACCAGTGCCAAAAACTTTTATAATGGAAACTATCTAAAGAATCCAAGACCCTTTGTTAGATATGAATGATTTCTTTTTTCTGGTGAAAAGTGTATGAAGAACTTGAGAAGAATGGCTGCAGTGGATTTTATGAAACAACCTCTGTGTGAGGAAGAAGGGCTCAGGGTAAGGTTGCAACTCCAGTGTGTCCTTACGTTACGTAATGGGGAGGGAGTTGAAAGATGGTCAGACCACCACAATAGGATGTGCTCTGTCTTTGAACTCTTTCCTCTGGTTTTAACTGTAAAGTCATACATGTTTCCTTGAAATACCTCTCTCACTAGGTGTGTGATATAAAACAGAAACAGAAGCAAACTTAATTAAGAAAGAATTCTATAAGGGATGATACACACACCTGGTGTTTCCCACTCAGAGTGCCAAAATCTTCACTGTAATAATTGGGAAGATCCCACCCACACATAACCCCATATATGACAATGCTTTATGGTTTTTAAAGCAGGATTTTTTTTAAAAAAAAAAAGCATTAAACGGATTCTACTGAAAATATCTAAGCCCATTCTGAAATAATAGAATCTTTTGGCTCCATTACCAAAATGCAAAGAACCATAAAAGATATATAGTAGACTATGACATAAGTTTATAGTTTCTTTTATTCATTCATTCATGTCTTTATTCAAAAATGACTTATTGAGTGACTTTTATGCCTGACGGACTGAACTAGGTTCCAGAAATACACTAGGGAACAAGACATGATCCTTTGTTTGCATGAAACACATATTCTAGAAGGGAGACAGACATCAAACCATTACTTATTCAGTTCTTCCCAAAAGAAATGATTCTCAGTCTTCAACATGATTGAGCATTACCCAGATTAGCAGATATAAACTATTATATATAAGATGGATAAACAACAAGCTGCAACCATATGGCACAGGGAACTATATTCAATATCTTGTGATAAGCCATACTGGAAAAGAATATGAAAAATATAAATATATATACAAATATATTTATATATGTACAACTGAATCACTTTGCTATATGGAGATTAACACAACATTGTAAATCAACTATACCTCAATAAAAAACTTTCTAAAAAATTATCCCCCAGGAAGTTTGTTAAAAAGTCCATATCACTAATTCTACAAACCTGCAGTGGGGATGAGGAATTCACATTTTTAATGAGCTCTGCAGTTGAGTCTCATGCAGGTGGTTGGTGGACCAGGCTTTGAAGAATGCTGCAAATTAACGTGTAGAACAGGCTGTTTTTCCTGCCCACCACTCTCTCATCCTACACCCTTCACACAGGAATGCCCATGTCTTACTTCAGAGCGCTTATTAATAATAAACCTTGGGCTTCACCCACACACTATCTTAGAGCTCAGCCTTTGTGAACCCTAGGCACTAAAGGGTTAAATAGTTTATTTCTGAGGAAACTCTGATTCCCTTCAACACGTGCAGTGTTTTGCTGCAGCCCCCTGTCTCTCTAACCTGAATCATCTGCCCCTCCATTTTTAGGCAGCTGCACAGTTTCTGCTTTCTGTGAGCTTTATTAGCAAGAGGAGGGTTTCATGCCCCTCTGGGCAGGAAGACTTAAATTCTGATTGCAAGGCACTTGAATCCTTCCAATACTATTAAATAGCCCACTCCACCTGGCATTATCAGAGAACGTGACTGCTTGACTTCCTCAGGCTTCCTAGTACAAGCGCACACATGCACACATGCATATGGATATCCACGTGCATATAAATAGGTTTGCATATACAATCTATCTAAATAAAATCTGCCAGTTCCTTAGTGTCACCAAAGAGCATTAATTTGCAAATTCTCAGCTAGAAACTTAATACAGCTAGTAATCCATATAAGAATTTAACCCCTTTCAATTCTATTTCTTTTTTTTTTTTTTGTAGACATAGTATTTATTTATTTTTTTTTTTTACCTTGTATAATACCTTTATTTTAGTTGGAATTATTCTTTTTTTTTTTTTTTTTTATAAAGGTACCACAAAGTGAAGAACTTCAATCTCCACTTGCCTTGGCCCTTTCTCTTCCCGTAAATGAGTCTTAGGATCATCCTTGATATGACACCATGCCTGGACCATATTGGGACTTTGCCCATAACTTCAACAAATTAAAGCAAGACTGGTTTTCACTGCCTCCAAAGCACAAGTTGTTGCTGTACAATAATCTCTGAATCAATTAATTATATCCCAGTGGATTCTAAGCATAATACTTCCTAGAGTTAGTCCTTATATTTTCTTTATTTCTTCTTAATATGGTAATATTGAACTAATAAAAAATTAATTGCTTAGGGCTGAGCTGAATTAGTGAGAAGTGTGAATTATAAATTGTCTTTTCAGAGCAGTTTTGTTACTATAAAATACAGCTAGATTAAATAAGCATGCCAAGTAAAAGGCATGCTGCCCTGCCCCACTTTAATGAGTAGATAAGAATAATTTGTAATTAGCATACGAAGTCTGCTAAATTGCTTTTTTGAACATTCTTAGCATAGGAAGCACATGCTTCCACAGCACACATCACAAGAATTAGCCAAAGCTGGCTCTATGAATACTCTGTAGGGTATTATAACAGATTCAAGCACTGGATAATTTTTTGAAGTCCATTTCAAAACTTCCATAATTCTGTGATCAACCAAACTTAACACCTTTTTTTTTAATTTGGTAAAATTCTTTTATGAATTATCATAAGTTCCAAACTAGTGAAACCCAAACTGATAAATTTTGCTGAATCCAATTACTCTGTTCATTTCCTGATTTTCACAGAAAAGTTACTATTTGGTGTCGAGTGTCATTTTCCTGCAGCATTATTTACAATAGCCAAGATATGGAAGCAACCTAAGTGCGTATCAATAGATAAATAGATAAAGATGTGGCGTATACATAACATGGAATATCACTCAGCCATTAAAACAGGGAACAAAATCTTGCCATTCATGGTAACATAATACTAGAGGGCATTATGGTCTATGAAATGTCAGACAGAGAAAGACAAATCCTGCATCATTTCACTTATAGGTGGAATCTACACAGCAAAACAGATGAACAAACATGACAAAACAGGAACACACCCCTAGACACAGAGAACAGTCTAGTGGCTGCCAGAGGGGAGGGGTTGAGGGGAGGAGTGAGTGAGATAGGTGAGGGAGATCGAACGGTGCACACTTTCAGTTATCAAACAGAAGTCATAGGGTGCACTGCACAGCACAGAGAATGTAATCTATAAAACTCTAATAACTTTGTGTGGTGACAGATGGTAACCCGACTTAAGATGATCATTTTGTAATGTATAAAAATAAATAAATAAACATATTATATATTCAACGTATAAAAATATTGAATCACTATGTTGTACACCTGAAACTAAGTCAACTACATGTCAATTTTTTAAGAAATTTATTAAATAAAAGTATAAAATTAAAATTTTTTAAACAGCATCATGTTCCATGGGATCTAACAGGGGAAAAAAAATAGGAGAAAGCTGCACTCCAGAGATGGAGAGAACAGTAATAAAATTAGCGATTGACGTCATGCACTATCTACTTCCAAATATGCTGTATCTTTTTGCTTTCATAGTTTTTCTGGGCAAGAGGTTAGGAGAGTTGTTAGAAAGTGTTAGTCACTCAGTCATGCCCGACTCTGCGACCCCACGGACTGCAGCCCACCAAGTTCCTTTGTCCATGGGATTTTCCAAGCAAGGACACTGGAGTGAGTTGGCATTTCCTTCTCCAGGAGATCTTCCCAACCCAGGCATTGAACCTGGGTCTCCTGCACTCCAGGCAGATTCTTTACTGACTGAGCTATGAGGGAAGCCCTATTATTAATAACACCAAGGGTCTGTGAGTTCTTACAGGATTAGAATTAAGGTTTTCTGAGTCCAGAGTCTACTCGGTATGTAATAGAAGCTCCATATGCATCAGTTTGGACTTCCTCCGTGGCTCAGCAGTAAGCAATCTGCCTGTAATGCAAGAGATGCCAGAGATGCAGGTTTGATCCCTGGGTTGGGAAGATCCCCTGGAGGAGTGCGTGGCAACCCACTCCAGTTGTTCTTGCCTGGAGAACCCCATGGATAGAGGAGCCTGGTGGGCTACACAGTCCATAGGGTCGCAGAGTCAGACACTACAGAAGCAACTGAGCACGCAGGCAGCAGTTTAATGAATGAACAAATTGCTCATCAATCAACCAATACATATAATTAGGGATAATTTGTATAATTAAAAGAAGGCATTGGTAGGCAAAGACAATCATTCAAAGACTAAACATCCTTCATATACTTCGGAAAATCTACGGGACCCCATCAGTATACGTAGCCAGGGCTGGCTCCATCACTGGCACGGCCTGGTGCAAAATGAAAACTCAGGTACCCTTGTTCAAAAACCATTAAGGATTTTAAAACAACAACAAGAAAGCATTAAATTAAGCACATGTGTGCTTTGCTCAGTCATGTCCGACTCTCTGCGACCCTGTGGACTGTAGCCTGCCAGTCGGTCCATGGAATTTTCCAAGCAAAAGTACTGGAGTGGGTTGCTATTTCCTATTCCAGGAGATCTTCCTGACCCAGGGATAAAACCCATGTCTCCTGCATTGGGGTAGATTCTTTGCCACTGAGCCACCTGGGAAACACAAGCATAGGGCCCTTCTAAGGACAAGGGTCCAGTGCTAGTATGCAAACCACAAGCCATGAAGCCAGCTCTTCATATAACATTTTAAAGCTTAGAGCGCTGGTCCTTGTGGGGAATGATAACATCCTGTAAAAGGCACTTTGGATGTTGGTAGGTGGGGAAGTTCTTGGACAGTGCAATGTTTGGAGGCCCTGCTGGTGGGTAGTGTGCACGGGACAAAGATCCTAGAGTTCTTCAATGTCAGAGATAGCCCAGCACTATCAAGAGCATTCCCGCTCCCCAGAGAGCCTTTGACTATCCCAGCAGCTAGTCCCATAGGTAAAAATTCTGTTTGTAAGTATCTGAGCTTAAAAAAAACACCTTTGTTTTACATATCCTGAATTTTCTCTGTCAATTCTGGAAAGAGTGCAAGATGCTTGTTTAGAACTTTATCATTAAAAACAGTCAAATTCGTGTCGACAACTGTCATTCAAGGTGATTCTTGGGGAAATACAAGCAGCTGACTCCTCCAAGTGTGCCTTCTAGTTGAAGCCTAGCCATGCTTTCAGGCTTCCCTGGTGATTCAATGGTAAAGAATCCACCTGACAATGCAGGGGACCCAGGTTCAATCCCTGGGTCGGGAAGATCTCCTGGAAAAGAAAATGGCAACCCACTCAACCCACTGCATTATTCTTGCCCGGGAAATCTCATGGACAGAGGAGCCTGGAAAGCTACAGTCCATAGGGTCGCAAAGAGTCAGACACAACTAAGTGACTGCTGCTGCTGCTGCTAAGTCGTTTCAGTCAAGTCCGACTCTGTGCGAGCCCATAGACAGCAGCCCACCAGGCTCCCCCGTCCCTGGGATTCTCCAGGCAAGAACACTGGAATGGGTTGCCATTGCCTTCTCCAAAGAATGAAAGTGAAAAGTGAAAGTGAAGCCGCTCAGTCGTGTCCGACTCTTAGCAACCCCATGGACTACAGCCCACCAGGCTCCTCCGCCCATGGAATTTTCCAGGCAAGAGTACTAGAGTGGGGGGCCATTGCCTTCTCCAAACTAAATGACTAAACAATCACAAAACCATTAGGAACTTTCACCTAAAGGAACATGTTTTTTTTTTATCATATATGGTTTTCCTTTTATACTACAGTTAGAACATTACTTTTTTCTAATTGTTTGGAGGTAGGTTATACTATGGGAGCATTTCATTTTATGTTGGTAAAAAGTGGTTTCAAAATATTTGTTACAAAATGTGACTTTGGGTATGAAAGAGTTGAGAACCACAGGCTTAGAGGCATAAGATTACAAAATGTTTCAGCTGGAAGGAATCTGGGGAATTATCTACTTCATTGACAGATAAGGAAATTTAGGCTGAAATAAATTATATACCCAACTTAAGGTTACCCAGCAATTATTGGCAATGCCAGGCCTTGAACCTACACTAAAATCCAGGACTCTAGAAAGGGACTAGTTCTTTCCTCTTTGCTTTCCTCCCTCCCTTCCTTCCTGCCTTCTCTCCAACAAACACAACTGAGCTCTTACTGTGTGCCAGGCAATAGGGTGGGTCCTGATGACTGGGAGATGACTAAGGCACTAGCTCTCTCTTAAGAAGACCACAGACAGGCCAGAAGACAGGGAAGAACCAAATACCATGAAACATGCCTCAGCATAGACCTGTGTTCAAAACATTACAAGGAGCAAATAACTGAGTCTTCCTCAGAGACTTGAGCAAAGATGGAATATGAACCTTCAGGTAGAAGAGAGGTTTTGCCCTGTTGAAACAAGGCAACTTTCATTCCAGGTCCTTGCTCAGCATGGACAAAGACACAAGGGCCCAAACGAGAGCATCTGTGATCAGGAATTGAATGTCCACAGCCCTTAATATCAAGGAGTGCTTCCCAGAAGCAAGGGGTTGGTCATTATTCTGACAAATGTAGGCAAGCAGAGAACAAGCAGAGAGCAGGGCTGGCTCAGAGGACTCGGGACTCCCTGAGATCACGGGGGAAAGGAAATGAAGGGTGACATCTCTGAGCCACTCTGTGGGTGATAAGGGCCTGATAAGCCTTTGGAGTTCTGCAGGCACTGGCTGGAGTGCAAACTAAGAAAAGAGCTCGTTGATTGCTGAAGTGATTAAGTGGATCACCTTATTGATTCTCACCTAGCCTGGAACAGACCTCAATAACCAACATCAACTGCTTTAATAAGAGTAAAGGAAAGATTTACTGGATATGAGCGCTTTTCATTAGAGAAGACAGAGGGGAAATCAAAGATGCTGACCCATCAGCAAGGAGCCTCAGTGTGGCTCCCAACCTTATGACTGTCCACCAGACGGGAAAGTAGAGAAGAGGAAGTCAAATGAGACAGCCCCTGGGCCCGTGCTTATCAGAAGTGTTAGAGAAGTTCCACAGTTTGCCAGAGTGCCTGCTTCCCCTCTTCTCTTCCGCTCCACACTGCAAAGCCCGCCACCCAGGAAGCTGGGACAAGGCAAAGCGGCTGCCACTTACTGAGTCCAAAGCCAGGCACTGACGTGGCCTTTTTTAGGCATTATCCACAGTCCTCACGTCAACCCTGAGAGAGATGTATCATTTTCTCCCCATTAGAAGGGAGGAAACTAAAACTAATGAAGTGGCTCCTAAATGGTGGGGCTAGGATTTGAACCCAGTTCTCTCTGTCACTAAGGCCTGCACTTGAAAATTTTCCCTTGAAAAGAAGACTTGGCAAGCATCCATTTTTTCCTCTCAAGGCTTTGAGTTAAATCCACTCTACCCCACAGAAGTGAAGTGTTAGTCGCTCAATCATGTCTGGCTCTTTGCGACCTCATGAACTGAAGCCCACCAGGCTTCTCTATCCAGGGGATTCTCCAGGCAAGAATACTGGAGTGGCTTGCCATTTCCTTCTCCAAGGGATCATCCCAAACCCAGGTCTCCTGAATTGCAAGCTGATTCTTTACCATCTGAGCCACCAGGCAACCCCACAGAAAATGACCAAATTTTAATTTTTATTGCCCAATTACTATATGTCAGACACCAATAAAATATTATGACCTTTGACCTTCACAACCAGCCTAGGGAGTCGAGTCACTCTATTTTATTATCTTCATTATAGAGATGAGTTAACTGAGGCTGGGGGAGTTCTCAGCACATGGCAAAGCAAGATCTTTTTTTTTTTAAGTATTTTTTTATGTGCACCATTTTTTTAAATTGGAGTATCATTGTTTTACTTTTATTGGAGTATAACTGTGTTTCTGCTGTACAACAGCGTGAATCAGCTGTAAGTATACATATATCCGCTCCCTCTCAGGCCTCCTTCCCACCCCTTTCCCCCGTCCCAGCCCTCTAGGTCATCACAGAACACCAAGCTGAGCTCCCCGTGCTGCGGTGCATAGGGAAAGACAGTAACGACAATGAAGGGCAGCTTCCCAATAGCAACCTATTTTACACGTGGTCGTGTATACATGTCAGTGCTACTCTCAATTTGTCCCACCATCCCCTTCCCCCCATATGTTGATGTGGACCATTTTTAAAGTCTTTATTGGGTGATCAAAAAAAGTGGTAAGTTAAAGCTTCCAAGAAGGCTCTAACCATGCAAACGTCTAATTGAAAATGATTCTAGGAGGTAAAACAGTGAGTTCAGACCCCAGGAACTTGGGGCCTCCACAATAGAGGAGGAGGGCACTATAGATCAGAATGTACAGGGAGGCAGTGAAACAGGGTCAGGTACCGGCAGCAGGAGCAGCTGGGTCTCCTCAGGGCCACCAGGTTGTCACGGGAACTGGATTTTATTCTAAGTAAGAGAAGAAGTGTTGCCATGCCCTCCTCCAGGGGATCTTCCTGACCCAGGGATTGAACCCAGGTCTCCTGCATTGCATGCGGATAGATGCTCAACATCACTCATTATTAGAGAAATGCAAATCAAAACCACATGAGGTATCATATGCCAGTCAGGATGGCCATCATCAAAAAGTCTACAAACAATAAATTCTGGAGAGGGTGTGGAGAAAAGGGAACCCTCTTACACTGTTGGTGGGAATGCAAACTAGTACAGCCACTATGGAGAACAGTGTGGAGATTCCTTTAAAAATTGCAAACAGAACTGCCTTATGACCCAGCAATCCCACTGCTGGGCATACACACCGAGGAAACCAGAATTGAAAGAGACACATGTACCCCAATGTTCATAGCAGCACTGTTTATAATAGCCAGGACATGGAAAAAACCTAGATGTCCATCAGCAGATGAATGGATAAGAAAGCTGTGGTACATATACACAATGGAGTATTACTCAGCCATTAAAAAAGAATACATTTAAATCAGTTCTAATGAGATGGATGAAACTGGAGCTGATTATACAGAGTGAAGTAAGCCAGAAAGAAAAACACCAATACAGCATACTAACACATATATATGGAATTTAGAAAGATGGCAATGATGACCCTGTATGCAAGACAGCAAAAGAGACACAGATGTGTAGAGCGGACTTTTGGACTCTGAGGGAGAGGGAGAGGGTGGGATGATTTGGGAGAATGGCTTTGAAACATGTATATTATCATGTAAGAAACGAATCGCCAGTCTATGTTTGATGCAGGATACAGGATGCTTGGGGCTGGTGCACAGGGATGATCCAGAGAGATGATATAGGGTGGGAGGTGGGAGGGGGGTTCATGTTTGGGAACTCATGTACACTCGTGGTGGATTCATGTCAACGTATGGCAAAACCAATACAGTATTGTAAAGTAAAATAAAGTAAAAATAAAAACTAAAAAAAAAAAAAAACAATAAATGCTGGAGAGGGTGTGGAGAAAAGGGAACCCTCTTACACTGTTGGTGGGAATCCAAACTGGTACAGCCTCTATGGAGAACAGTGTGGAGATTCCTTTAAAAACCACAGTGTGGCTGCTGCTGCTGCTGCTGCTAAGTCACTTCAGTGGTGTCCAACTCTGTGCAACTCCATAGATGGCAGCCCACCAGGCTCCCCCATCCCTGGCATTCTCCAGGCAAGTGTGGAGATTCCTTAAAAAACTGGGAACAGAACTTCCATACAACCCAGCAATCCCACTGCTGGGCATACACCCCTAAGAAACCAGAATTAAGAGACACATACCCCAATGTTCATTGCAGCACTATTTACAATAGCTAGAAACAACCTAGATGTCCATCAGCAAATGAATGGATAAGGAAGTTATGATACACATACACAGTGGAACATTACTCAGCTATAAAAAGAAATGCATTTGAGTCAGTTCTAATGAGGTGGATGAAACTGGAGCCTATTATACAAAGTGAAGTAAGTCAGAAAGAGAAATACAAACATTGTATATTAATGCATATATATGGAATTTAGAAAGACAGTAACGACAATGAAGGGCCGCAAAGGAGACCAAGATGTAAAGAACAGACTTTTGGACTCAGTGGGAAAAGGCGACTGTGGGAAGATCTGAGAGAATAGCACTGAAACATGTACATTACCAAGTGTAAAATCGATGACCAGTGCAAGTTCGATGCATGAAGCAGGGCACCCAAAGCCGATGCTCTGGGACAGCCCAGAGGGATGGGGTGGGCAGGGAGGTGAGAGGGGGTTCAGGATGGGGGCACATGTATACCTGTGGTCGATTCATGTTGATGTACGGCAAAAACCACCACAATGTTGTAAAGAAATTATCCTCCAATTAAAATAAATAAGCTGGAAAAAAAAAAGCTGAAGATATGGAAGAATTTTAAAATAAAATAGCTCCAACAGATAGCCTACTACTATACAGCACAAGGAACTCTACTCATTGCTCTGTGGTGACCCAAATCGGAAGGAAATACAAAAAAAAGAGGATATATGTATACACATAGCTGATTCACTTTGCTGTACAGAAGAAACGAACATAGCATTGTAAGGCAGCTAAATTATTTTAAATAAATAAATCAAAATGATTTGCATCTTCAAAACATAATTTTGGCCGATATTTGATGGAGACATAAGAGGATTCAGGGAGACGAGTGGGAAGCCACGGTGGGCTCCTGCTGGAGCAGGAATGCAGCTCAGATTCGGTGTGAACAGCAGCAGAGAAGTGAGCACGTTCCGGGACTCCCTCGTGGTCCAGTGGTTAAGGCTGCTCTTCCAGCACTGGAGACATGAGTTTGATCCCTGATCAGGGAACTAAGATCCCACAGTGTAGCCAAATAATTTTAAAAAGGTGGGGAGGGCATCTTGAATACATTTTAAGGGAAGAGCAGGCCTCACTTGCCACCTTGCACTTTTTCCTACATGGAAAAGAGCTGCTCCTTTCTTGATAGCGCAGATGGTGGCCCCTGCCCACCGCTCTCGTTCTGATTGGACTGGATTTTGCCAAGTGAGACTATGGAAACTGAAAGAACAGAACGGGATGCCATCACTGCCTCTGCTCACCCCAGGAGAGGGTTTTATGAAGTCTCACCAAAACACAATGCCTGCCAGGAAGCCAAAAAGTTCCCCTGACTGCTGCTCACAGCGGCCCAGACACAGCGGAAAACCACCGGTGGAACACACCCTGCGTTTCTGAACCTCAGTGATGGTTTGTCCTGTCTGCTGTGGACACACTGACATTTACCTCAGAAGAAACAGACAACAAGCTGAGCTAGAAGAAACCTGAGGTCGCCTCAAGGGCTACCTCATCTATTTGAAAGCACCTGGGGATGCTCATTTTCCTCACGGCACGTTGGTGAAAACACAAGGAAGGGCTGTGTACCACCCGCAGGCTTAAGTTCCCACTCTGGTAATCAGGGGAAACTCATCTGAAGGATAAGGAGGAATGTGACAGGCAGCGCCCCGGGTCATGTTCTCAGGAGGGTAGACAGTCAGTGGCATATAAGGGTCTGCAGGTCTGACTCCAGGAAACAGAATGCTGAGCACAAGGTGAACTGACAGGAGGAAAAAAAATCAAGGGAACCCTAAAGAGTTGTACCTAACTCATCTGACAGAGCACTGCCCACTCCGTCATGGCAGCTGAAACACTGCCCCTCACCTATAGGGGAGCACATTTGCATTTAAGCACCCCAGACTGCATCTATTAAGGAAAGTGCTTAAGCAGGAAAGATAACATGGCTGTCTGTCTGAGCCAGTGATTTTGGAAACCCAGGCACCATGTCAGAGCATCAGGATTAAAACCTGGACTTCCCTATCCAGTGGTTAAGAATCCACCTGCCAATGCAGGGGGAGACGGGTTCGATCCCTGGTCCAGGAACATCTCACATGCCACAGGGCGACTAAGTCATGTAACACAACTACTGAGCCCGCACCCTAGAGCCCCTGCTTCACAACAAGAGAAGCCATCGCAGTGAGAAGCCCACACATGCGACTAGGGAGCAGTGGAGAAGGCCTGTGCACAGCAACAGATCCGGCACAGCCAAAAATGAATGAATAATTTAAAAAAGGTACATACCTGACTCTAGTCTAAATCAAAAGGAAGCTTATTCATCAAACTAGGGCAGGGAGGAAGGGGCTTAGGACAACTGCCATTCCTGACTTTGGGTTGATTAATTATATTCAGAGAAAAAATGCCATCCATTCTGGGGGTCTTCACACAAAGTGGTCCTAGAATGAATCTTGGCTACTTGGGTTTGCTTTCTTCCTAAGGGTAAAATAGGAGATGTTCACCATTTCATCAATAAATATTTATTTAGTGTCTGCCATTTGTTCACCCTTCTGGTAGGAACAACATTAAATAGGACAGAACATCATCTCTGCCCTCATGAACTTTATAATTCAATCCATTTTTAGGCCTTTCTAAATATTAGGCATACGTGTGACAGAGGGTTAAATTCAATTTAATTCAACAAACATATTGAGTTCTTATTCTGAGCAAAGTAATATAAGGACAACCTAAGAATTATTAATTCAAAGAATATTAAGAAAATAACATGTGGGATATACTAGACTGGCTGTTCAGGGAGACATGTAGTTGATCTTGATATAAGATAACTGCCTCAGGGAACCTGCTGTGTGGGAGCCATGATAAAACTTTCACATAGATAACTGTCCATAGACAGACATTTTAAAATGATACATGTCTTCAAAAAAGAGAAGTGCAGATAAAGAACTTTAACAGGAAGGATGAGGGGATGACCAGCTTTGGGAGCTGGGTAAAACCTATTCTCTGCTTCAATTTCCTAATTCATTCATTTGGTCATTTACTCAACAAACATAGCTTGAATTCTCGCCACATTCTAGATGTTATGAAGGCCTGGGATGAAGATCAAATGAGAAAGGAGAGAGATGCTGGTTCCCTGGCATAAATACCTTGGTAAACACTTCCCAGTCCAGAGGAGATGCGGTGCGAAAGAGATGAGGCAACTTCTGCTCTGGCTTGTGGTGGGAGATAGTTAGGAAAGGAAGGTGTTACCAAGTAAATGAGTTTTCATGGGGTGTGAAAGCAAAGCAAACATCTCAGGAGAAAGAAGAAGGAAGACACAGCACTCTAGGCTCTAGGGTGATGACAAAGTCTCTCAAGGGAGAGCTGCAGAGAGAGGGGAGGCTGTACACAAGAAGCAGGGAAGGAGGCTGAAGGTGGCAGCTGAGGGCGGAGGCTGAGGGGCCTCTGCCGGTGTCCCAGTGCTGAGGAGACTGGACCGGCAGATTCTGATCTGGGAGTCTGCTGTGAAAATGTGAGAAGATACTAACAAAGAACAAGCAAACTTTCCTGGTGGTCAAGTGGTTAAGAATTCACCTGTCAATGCAGGGCACAGGTTAGATTCCTGGTCCTAGAAGATTCCACATGCCACATGCCAGCCACAACTACTGAAGAATGCCTAGAGCCCGCACTCCCCAACAAAAGAAGCCACCAAAACAAGAAGCCTGCTTGCTGCAACTAGAGAAAGTCGTCGGGCAGCAACAAAGACACGGCACAGCCAAAAAGGAGAATAAAAAAAAGGCAACTCTAGGGACCTCCCTGACAGTCCAGTGGTTAAGGCTTTGCTTTGCAATGCAGGTGGTACAGGTTCGATCACTGATTGGGGAGGTAAGATCCCACATGGCTCATAGCCAAAAAATCAAAACAGAAAACACAAGCAATACTGTAACAAAGTCAGTCACATCAAAAAAAGAAGGAAAAGAAAAAAGAGGGGAAAAAAGAAAAAGAAACGGCAGCTCTGAAGGTGAAGGATAAAGCATAAGTGCTTTGTGGCATAAATCCACATAGGAACCCAGAACCCTCCAACAGCACTGAGCAGTCTGAGTGTAAGAGTGGACGGAGCTCTTCACTGGACAGACACAGCACGTGCGTGTGCAAGGGAACCAGGCATGCTCTGCAAAGCTCAGATGGCCCACCACGGGGCCTGGCCTCATAGACTGAAAGAAAAAGGGTCAAGCTGCTGGAGCTGGATATCAAATAGATTTCATCTGAGCTGTCAACTCCAAATGATAGAATCCTGGATTCCAAAGTTACCGCTGCTCCACAGGACAGGATGGCACCATCAGTCAGGAATGTCCTCTAAGGGCACAGAAAGTGCGGCCACAGCCAAGCCAGGTAGTGGCTATCTCTGGACTAGCAGCCAGATGAGTCTGTGAGAGTGAAGGAGTGAGAGAGCTGAAAGAAAATGAGACAGTGTGCAGAGAAGCTACCAGAACTTGAGGTTGCCAAGATGGAATTCTCACAGGAGATGGCCAAGCCTGACACAAGGTCATGGGACAATTTGGCTGAATAGAAGACCAGGCACAATCTAGTGTTTAGATGCCCAAGTGCTGCTGAGTGTCTTGCTGAAGAAAAGACAGGTCTTCAGAAGAGAAAAACACTTGTGACTTAAAAGGAGGAAGATGGGAAAAGCACTGGGCTGTTACCAGGTGTCTGTAAGAAAGCACGGGAAGCGCTCACTCCACCCATCGTCATCAGCCTCCCACTCTTGGCTGCGTACATGGACTCCCTCCAGACTCATGGTGCTTCCAGCCCCCCTGAACTCAGCTGGAGGGACCAGCCACTGAAGATTTCCTCCAGCAGAGTGGGCAGGGCCAAGCCAACAACATCTCCTCCCATGACCTGATTTCCTGACTTTTTTCTACTTGAGGCAAGGACACAACTGGAGGGTCTACCCTTGTAACACATTTTTAAGTATAAAAATACAGTGTTATTGACTATGGTACAATGTTGTACAGCAGGTCTCTAGAACTTACTTATCTTTCTTAACCGAAACTTGATACCCTCTGATTAGTAAATTTATTTTCTCCCCTTCCCCCAGTCCCTGGCAACCACCATGCTGCTCTTTGATTCTATGAATATGACCGTTTTCGATACCTCGTGTAAGCAGAATCCCATAGTACTTATCTTTCTGTGAGTGCCGTATGTCATTTTAGTGTAATGCCCCCAGGTTTCCTCTATGTGGTCACATAGGGCAGAATTTCCTTCTTTTTTAAAGCTGAATAGTATTCCATTGTGGGTATAAGCCACATCTTCTTTAGGCATCCATGTGTCATCCATGTGTCAGGCACCCACTGAGTGTCAGGGGACACTCAGGTTGCTTCTACATCTTGGCTGTTGGGGATAAGGCTGCAGTGAACACGGGAGTGTTACTCTCTCTTTCAAATCCCGATTTCAGTTTTTTTGGATAAATACCCAGAAGCGGGATTGCTGGATCATATGGTAGCTACCCCCGCCTTTTTTTTTCCGAGGAGCCTCTATACTGTTTTCCAAAGCGACTGCACCATTTTTCATTCCTACTAACAGAGCATAGGGGCTCCAATTTCCCCACATTCTCACCTGAATCTCTCTCTGGGTTCTGGAGTGACAGTGTCTCAGGAGTTTAGCACGGAAAACACCACAACCTCCTCCTCAGTCGGTGCCATGGTGGAGGGCTGGGCTCATCATTCTCCAAGCTTCCCCATTTGCCAGCTTGCCCTGTGGATAAATGCAGAGATAGGCCAGAGGGGTGAATTCATGGCCCTGCAGAGCATGTCTAAAAGTGTTTGTCAAAAAAAGAGTTAATGACTGCTTCTCTGCAGGAAGCCCGAAAGAAATGAGTGTTCTGAAGTGTAGAACATTGCTTTTACGGTAGGTGGTGTTATTGTTACATGTTCATACAGACGGTGCTAATTAACAATCCTAAAGGCCACATCATTAAATTATTTCTCGGCTTAAAACCCTGCAATGTTTAAAGCACCCAGCAATTCAATTATACCCAAAACACTAGCCCAAACACCAAGGCATTCTTCGGCCACTGACAAAATGCAATTCACTCTTAAGAGCAGGTGAGCCTTAAAAAAAGAAAGAAAAACATCTGACATGCTTCCTCTCTGTCCCTCTCCCATACACACATCCTAAATATTAAAAACAACAGTAATCTTCAAAGAAAATTTAAAGGGAATCTTACCTTTGCCGGACAGACAATGAAATATACACTCTACTGATTTTCCTGTATGTGCAGATAGGAAGACTATGATTAAGATTTGCTTAAAGATCTCTCTTGAAAAATCAAATCGTTGCCCTGAACTCTGTTTAAGGTCCTTTGGGTTTTACCGTTTTTCTTCTGGGTCCTGCCACCCATCCTTTGTCATTTCTAACTATTGTAAGTTGCATTTGGTGTTTGAACCAGGGGCAATGTCATGGCTTTGGGCTGTGTTTTTCCTGGATGTGTCTCATGGTCAGCACGGAGTACTTTGAAGAACACACAAAGCCCCTTTGTCTCCCACCTAGTGAAACATCACAAGTAAAGAGTACAGGGAGAGAGGGCTTCAGTGCAGCTTAAACACACACACACACACCAAGCTCTGGCTCTTCTGGACTCCCCTCAGCCTGATTGTCTCTGCAAAGGGTGAGACAGTTCTGCTCACAGGCGCAGAGCCCTGATCAGCTGGACAAGTGGCTTCAGTTCTCTGGATAAGATTTGGCAGGTGACACCATGACAGAACCTCCCACTTGGAGAGTGCTGGTGCCGGGGCCACATCTGGGAACAGCACATATGTGATTTCACTGGTTTTCACACAAAGAGGCAGTTTGCGCCAGCGGCCAGCTGGCCAGCTGGGCACTTCTCTGCAGCCATAGAAAGCACGGGTGGGAAAGCAACCCACCTGATTCCCTTTTTTGTGATCTCCCCAAATGTTCAGTCTCTGTATAAACCATCTCATCACTCTTCTCCCTAATACTTTCCCAAGAGTACCCTTCAAGGAGGCCCCACTCAGTTCTACGGGGCCAGGAGACTTATATATCTCCCTAGATCCATATTATAGAGCATAGTGCCTTACACAGAGCACACCCTGCCTAAACCTTTTCTGGATGGAGGGACGGATGGACAGACAAAGACATGGATAGAGGATGGATGGATGGGTAGCTGAATGGATGATCAGTGAATATTGGATGAACAGATGTGTGGATGGGTAGATGGATGGGTGGATAGCAGAATAAAGCAACTGAAGATGCTGCTCCGCCTCTCTGAAAGAACTGAGTCCTCCTAATGACAGCCTCAATCTGGACTTTGGATCTACAGAGAGGCAGCCCAGGCTGGTGTTATCAGGGCCGTCAGCGCACTCGTAGTGCGGCCAAGCCCCATTCGCTCACCCCAGCAGATACCGCTAACCGGCCACTGTGTCCTTGCCAACAGATTTAAGACTTTTCCGCAACATTTTCTCCAGTAGTGCTCCAGGCAGGTACTCTTTCTCATCCAACAAGATGCAACCAATTTTCTTTCCCAGGGTTAGAACATGGGCTTTGGGGCCTAACAGACCATTGTTTAAATCCTGATTCAATCAGGTTTTTTTACTGTTGCAACCTGGACAAAGCTACTGAATATAAAACTAAGCCTTTAGCTTTTCTACTTATATGAAGGAAGATAAAGAACTGAATGAGTACTTACCGTGTTGATTAATGAGAAAATTTACCTGATACAGTAGGTACTTAATAAAAGTTCACTGTTTTTATCCAGAGACTGTTTATGGGTTGTGTCACTTGTTTCCGCGAAAGGTCCTTTCCATCACTGCCACACTTATTGCTCAGTGGCATCTCTCCCAAAGTGATGACAGAGAAAAGGCATCACACTGGCTTTGGTCTGACGAAACTCAGACTGGACTTGGTACCACAAGAGACAGCATCAGTATGGACAGAGGAATCACAGTCTCTAATTTAACTATGATTCAATCAGGCATTGTTTGGAGGCAGAATAGTAAAATGAAAGATCGAGAAGAGAGGAAACTGGGTTCTAATCAAGGTCTAGCTTGAGAAACAGGGAGAGGTCACCTCTCTCCTATGGTCCCAGATGTCTTCTATGAAAAAAAACGCCACTGGGTTCTATGCATGCTTCAATCCTCGATTCTACAATTCTACCTGATCGACATCTCCTCACTCTCCGCTAAAGCCTTTCCTGATATTTCCCACGAGACATAAATTCTCTCCCTGTGAGACTTTGTAACATTTGTCTGTGCTGAGCATCTGGAAATTAGTCCATGTCCTGATCCCCTTGTAACAATGATACAGTCAGATCAAACTAACTGCAGGACCACAGATGGTTCTAAGGTACACACACACACACACACACACACACACACACACACGCGCGCGCGCGCGCGCGCGTGCACGTGCATTCTAAGTCGCTTCAGTTCATGTCTGACTCTGACAGACACAGGCTCCTCTATCCATGGGATTCTCCAAGCAAGAATACTGGAGCGGGTTGCCATGCCCTCCTTTAGGGGATCTTCCCAACCCAGGGATAGAACCCGCATCTCTTATATCTGCTGCATTGGCAAGCAGGTTCTTTACCACTGGTGCCACCTGGGAAGCTTTACACACACACACATACACACACAGCTCTCTAACTCTGAGATAAGTAATAACCCATTTTGCAGTTAAAAAACTGATACAAAAAAAGGTAACTTGACCAAAGTCAAGTTTGGGGCAAGTAAATGCTGGGGCAAGTATTTGACCCCAAGCAGTAAAGACCTGCTGTCTGGAGGCAATAATAGCTATCTTTGTTGTTTAGCATCTCTGTTTCATCCCCAGGAGCCTCCCACATCTGAACCCAAGCTCTGTTTCACTGCTTCATGCCTCCATTTCCCAATGCATACTATGAGGACAATAACTGTACTTCCTCATAAGGCTGCTATGAGAATTAGGAGTTACTCTAAGTCAAGAATTCAGAGCAGGGTCTGGTCCCTAGTGAGTGCTGCTCAGGCATTTGCTGTCACTGTGTCCAGGGACCTAGTCCAGAGCCTCTCCACATTCCCTGAGCCTTGTGCATAGCAAGTGGTTTTGTGGTGATTCAGTTGATCTAGCTGAATAGCTCAAAACCATGGTACTAGGAGGCAAATAGCCAGATCCAGTCCCAGCTCAACCACAGATTAACTCTGTGACCTCGAGCATATCAACTAAGTTCTTCTGATTCTTAGTTTTCTCCATTTATTAAAATGGGAATCCTATGGGCTGCCCTGTGGATCACTGAGAATTGCTGTGCTGCTCAATTCAACAAGACCAATGTGTACACAGTGCAGACTACTGGATACATGAAAGGGATATAGTGTGGGTTAGTCCTGAAGAAACCACCTCCTGATGGCTTCTGAAGACCTCTGCTTGAAGGTCATTCTCACCTTGTTGCAAAAGCAGAAGAGAGAATTCTCTCCAGAAGAGCCATTTTCATAACTTTTGCTAAGCCAGATAACCTTATTGTAAAGCATACTGCAGAGGAGATATGGAGACTTGATCTTGTCACACTGAAGGAACCACGTCTCTATGTCCAAGACGGGGCAAGTCATGAGTTTCCTGACATGTATAGATGTTCTCTAAGACATCCAAAAAATTTTGCCATCAATGACATATAGATACCCGTTCAGTTTGTTGGAAGTTAGGTAGAACATATTACTGACCAGACAATATTCTTAAGGAGGCATTTATTTCTGTTGTTATTTCCTTGTGGAGTTAGACACATCTATGTTTTACTACCAGTTCAATCACTTACAAGCTATGTGACCTATTTAATCTCTTTCAGCCTCTCTAGGACAGGAGTAGGGATTAGAGACAGGGACCTAGCAGAGACCCTGACACATAAGGGAGGGTCTATGAATTTAGTAGTCGCTGTTGCCTTCATACTCCTCTGTATTTAGTTGCTTCAGTCTGAATGCAGGGATCCAAAAGTCCTCCAGTTCTGCCTTACCTGTTCCTTCGACCACTGTAGATAACCCAAGGTCCATGGTCTGAACCTTTCTTGACATCTGCCAATAAACACCCTTTTGTCTCCCTCCCATCAGATAGGCCAGTTCTTGCTAAGATGTGTGCCTTTTAATGTGTTCCCCACCCACGTAACATTTGCTAAAAGATAGTAACTCATGCCCCCTGCAGTGGAAGCTTGAAGTCTTAACCACAGGACCACCGGGGAAGTCCCTATGACAGGTCTTAAAGACTCCAATTATGATTATTAACCACATGGCTATGGCTCCCAATCCTCTATAATAGAAAGCTTTCCCTGGTTACTACTAAAGTCCTATAAAGTCTTCTCATGAGCACTCAGTAGGTCAGGCCACAGCCCAAGGTAAAACCCTAGCAGATTAAAGAACAGAAACAGCATCATGTAAAAGAAAAATCACAGATTTTCAAATCAGAGAGATCTCTGTCCCTTAGGCATCTCTTGACCTGAACTCTTGCTTCCTCCTCCATAAAGTGAGGATGATGATAGCATGTACCTCATGAGCTTACCACAATAATTCAAGATTATGTATCAGTTAGCCTTTGCTGTCTAACAAGTCTCCCAGAGACTTAATGTTTTATAATAACAAGTGCTCGTTTAACTCATAAGTCTGCAGGTTTGCAATTTGGGCTGGTTTCAGCTAGACAGTCCTGCTGGGCTCCACTGGGCTCTTGAGACCTGGACTCAGAACTCACACATCATCCCTCCCACCACATTCAACTAGTCCAAACAAATCACAAGACCAGCCCAGATCGAGGCAGTAGGAACACAGGCTGCCTTTTGACGTGACTTGCTTCAAATTATTGTGGCAGTACTGAACGCTACCATAGGTCATAAATAGAAAACACCTGGCCTTCAAACCAAGTTAATAGATTTCTAGCATATTTTTGGTTCAGAAATTCTTGCAGTGGCCTTTTATATGAAACTTTAAAAGAATATTTACTAAGCCTTTACTATTCAGCATTGTGCTAGATATTGGAGAGGATTTAAAATATGTTTATGATGGTCTCTGCCTTTAAGGTGCTTATAAATCTAATTGGGGGCAAGGGATGACATGCATGTATTGGATTGGCCATAAAGCTCATTTGAATTTTTCTGTAAGATGCTGTGGAAAAATCAGAAGGAACTTTTTGGCCAACCTAATACAAAGATGAATTACAAGACCAGAGTGAAATATCAGCGTGAGGGATCAATAGTTGAGGAGAGAGAATGAGACAGAGATAGAAGTGTGTAGAGTCATTGGGGAGCTTATCAAAGGAGAGGGGATTTAAGCTGGGTCTTGAAAGATGGTTAAAGTTGGCCCAAAGCACCAAACTGATGTGACTCTTGCTGACATTCGCCTTCTATCCAGGCTCCCTTTCTAAGGGCCCTTTCCCAGAAAGAACTCTCTGTATCCATCGCTTACATGATGAAGCTGTTTCCAGCTCTGTAGGGGGAAAAGGAGAAAGCCTAATCCTCAGAGCCATTAGTCAAACAAAAGACCTTTATTGGTGATCCACAGGATGACATAGTGGAAAGATTGTGGATTTTTTTAGTTCCAAAAGCTGGCAATGTATATTTGTGTGTCTTCTCGAAAGACTTCATTTCTTCATCTTTTATTTCTAATGGGAATTGTTCCTACCACAGTACATGAAACATCACAGAGTATTTGAATAGAATGTTTCTGGCACGTAGCAGACAATAGATAAAATGCAGCCCCTCTTCTATACTCCATTGCCTCTGCCATTACTTCTAACTTAGTTACCAAATGTTCCATAAAGAGTAATAATAAACACCACAGCAAAGGCACTGGGTTTCACTATAGTAGTTGTGCACGCTTCCCAGGTGGCGCTAGTGGTAAAGAATCCACCTGACAATAAGGTGGAGGCAGGAGACTTAAGAGATGCAGGTTCGATTCCCTGGGTCAGGAAGATCCCCTGGAGGAGGGCATGGCAGCCCACTCCAGCATTCTTACCTGAAGAATTCCATGGACAGAGGAGTGTGACAGGCTACAGTCCATGGATCACAAAGAGTTGGACACAACTGAAGCTACTTAGCATGCATGCATAGTAGTTGTAAGGCAAAACTCGTTCCAGAAGACCCAGGTGGAGCACCTGTCAAGAGAAAGGTGTTCAGTAAGTATCTGTTCCTCTTGCTTGCAGTTCTGAATCTCGTCATGCTCTCCTAGGTCTCTGCAACCTGCCCACATTGCTCTATCTTTCTGAAATAGCATTCCCCCGTCCCAGCCACCAACCTAGCCAAGGAGCTAACTCCATTCCTCTTAGGCATCTACTTTCTCCTCCAGAAAGTCTTTCCTGCCCCTACTTCCCACCCATTCCCACTCTGGTTTAGGTATCTCTCCCCATGCTCCTATAGAAGTAAATGGAACAATATGGGATCTCAGAAAATGGTTATTCGATGGATGGCTGAATAGAAGGATGATTCACTGAGGTATTCCAAACAGAAATCAATCTGCCAGAAGCTCCTTTCACATCTTTGAGCCAGTGTATGGGGCCTCTTGTGATGCATAAATTTCTTGAATCAGAGATAGAAGCTAAACTTTCTATGAAGAGGTAGGGGTCAGTGATTAAGGCTCAATCTCATAGAATAGTAGACCTGACATGGAAAATTCCTGCTCAGCATGTGCACACTTTAATACTCACAGGAAACAGCAGGTAAGCACCATAATTAGAAAGATATGAATAAACCCAATGAAAAAAGTCAAGCCATTCCCCCTGAAAGTTTTCAGGGGCAAACTTATGGCAAAGTAATTGGAGATAAGATTCTTTACCATCAGATTCAGTAAGCAGAAGACCCCAAGCCTGACATGTTTGGGAGGGAAATGCTTCTGTCCAAAGAGACTGAAGTTAGTTATTCTGAGATCCCTAACAGAAATCGTTTTCATCTTGCCAAGGGCTTCAGCAAGCCATGGAGCCAGGAGACCCTAACTCTCAGCTTCCTAATCTCTGCTTTCTCTCTCACCCTCCACAAAAGCCTCAGCATCCTTCTCTTCCACCTCATCATGCAAAGTTTTCTAAGTGTTTGAAGATTAGAGGAACATAAATATTGTTTATCTAGCTTGCAACAACCATAAAGCTTTTCTCTTTAAAAATTTGTACAACAAAACAAAACAAAGCAATTGATTCAAATGTGAAAGCCATGAAGCACTATCTAAATTTAATAAAATAAAATGTATATCATCAGTATATGATGCCTGTATATTTCCTCCCTCTCTTCTTTTCTTCCTTCCTTCTTGAAATACACACACACACACACACACACAACATTTATGGACTGCCATATGCCAGGAAGTCTGCTACCCCTACTGATGTAAAAATGAAAAGGGCACAATTGTTTCCCACAGTCTAGAGGAGACAGGGCATGTAATACAGTCACCATATAGCGTGAGGAGTGTGATGCGAGACATAAGGGCAGGGTGCAGAGGGGTCACCAAGAAGAAACGTGCAAATCCATCTAATGGATCACAAAAGCCTTCCCAGAGGAAACCACTCTGGAGCATAAAGGTGATTCTAAGTATAAAGAGGGATATGCCAAGGAAAAGGAAAGAAAAAAAGGATGCAGGTTTCACACAGCAAGAATGGCAGAGAAGGCAGAGTAATGAATGGGCATTTGCAGAAGTATCGGTCACTTCATTATGACTATAGGAATGGGATAGACAAAGCTAAAGATATACAGAGGAGCCAGATCATGAAATATCTTGTGTGCAAAGATGAATTTGTGTTTTATTCTAAAAGCTAGTGAAGCTAATGGGAGCTAGTGAAGGGTTGTAAGCAGCAAGGCTATAATCTGATTTCCATCTAGAAAAGTGGCTCCATCATAGAATGGAGGATGGATAGTAAGGGGGCAGAAAGACCACCTAGTAAGTACTGGAGTAAACTGCATAAGAAACGATTAAGCCCCGGTGGGCCAAAGCAATGGACCTAGGAAAGGTGGTTGAGGGTCCTTTAATTTTGGGTGGAACCTTGCATTTGGGTTCTTTTATTTTTGTTTTATAATGGAGTATAGTGGATAAACAACATTGTGTCCATTTCAGGTGGACAGCAAAGCGATTCAGTTATACATGTACATGTACTTATTCTTTTTCAAGTTCTTTTCCCATTTCGCGTATTACAGAACATTGAGCAGAGTTCCCTGTGCCATACAGTAGGTCTCTGTTGGTTATCAATTTTAAATATAGCAGTGTGTACATATCATCCCCAATTTCCCTTGTATTTTTGGATGAAACTTCCTAGCAAATAATATACTGTGGTTCCCTTTGCATTCATTTTCTATTTGCTTTCCCTAAGTATCTGGTTTAGGAAAAATATGTCTTTGCAATTACTGTGATCAGAAATCCATGTTTTTATCCCATCCCAATCACTTGCCAGCTGTGTTCCTTCAGGTTAGTCACTTGTTCTCTCTGTGACTCAGTTTCTTTAATAATAAAACAAGATCATAAAGCTTATCTCCTAACCCTGCATGATAATTAAACTTTAACAACTCAATATATTATTGTTTAGCCAAATAAGTCTCAAAAGTACAGTAAATCATCACATACTGTACAGCATTAGGAATATTCTGGATGCAGAAAATCTAACCTAAATTGACTCAAGCTAGAAAAACGGATGTCCTGGAAAATCTTTGTTAGCAGATTTGGCTTCAGACACAGTTTGACTGAGGCTCAGATGAGGTCACCCGGACCCAGAAATCTTGGCTCTGCTACTCCCATGACGGCTCCATGCTCAGGCTCACATTGCAGTCCCCTTCTCTACTGCCAGCAGCTTCAGACACACATCATACCACCCGACTCTGTCCCTCCTGGTAAGTTCTTCATAAGCTTCTCTCATTGATCTGAACTGGATCATATGCCCTTCCCTGCAGCCAGAAGATGGAATTCATATATTGATTTATGCCCACATCGGGGATTCTACCCGTGGAGGCATCCAAATGTTCAGAACTGAAAATGAGGGAGAGAAAGTTCTTCCAAAACAAAAGTGTCCCCACTCAAGGCCTCTGGTTGCTAAGCAGCTGTATAGAGATGAACCAACCTTGCTGTTGCTACCACCGTTCAGAGATGGAGTACTAAAGAGATATGGCCCTCCTTTCCACTTATGTCATAATTGGAAAAATGGTTACTTATTGTTAAGCTTTGAAGTATTCTTCTTCCAAATGATCTCATAACACCTACGAGCTATTCAGGGATCACCAGGTTTCCACACGACTCATTTAAGAGGCACTTCTACTGGTAATAGGAAGCAGAGGGCAAGAGAGCGCTTCTAGCAACAAGAGAGACTAATGGGCAGGAATCAGATAAAAGAATCTGACAGTAATCAATATTTGTATTTATAATACAATTACAGTCAGTAATTGTATTTATAAGAGGCATCCTCTTCCTCCTTGGAAAGTACCTTCTAGCCCGTGGGGACTTACCCATCTCTATGAGCTTTAGATCATTTCACCAATCTTTTGCATCCAGCCTCCTTGTGAGCAGACCCCAAGATTGTATTTCCATTGTGCCCTCCATGCGAGAGCATTCAACGGCAGAGAAACAAAACCAACAACTGCCTGGTCATCAAGAGGTGACCATCAGTGCTATCTTTCTCAGTTCAGTTCAGTCACTCAGTCATGTCTGACTCTTTGCAAGCCCATGGACTGCGGCACACCAGGCTTCCCTATCCTCCACTATCTCCCAGAGCTGACTCAAACTTGTGTCCATTGAGTTGGTGATGTCATCCAACTGTATCATCCTCTGTCATTCCCTTCTCATCCTGCCCTCAATCTTTCTCAGCATCAGGGTATTTTCCAATGAATCAGCTCCTCTCATCCTATGCCCGAAGTATTGGAGCTTCAGCTTCAGCATCAGTCCTTCCAATGAATATTCAGGACTAATTTCCTTTAGGATTGACTGGCTGGATCTCCTTGCAGCTCAAGGGACTCTGAAGAGTCTTCTCCAGCACCACAGTTCAAAAGCATCAATTCTTTGGCGCTCAGCTTTCTTTATGGTCCAATTCTCACATCCATACATGACTACTGGTAAAACCATAGCTTTGACTAGACAGGCCTCTGTTGGCAAAGTAATGTCTCTGCTTTTTAATAGGCTATCTAGGTTTGTCATAGCTTTTCTTCCAAGGAGCAAGCGTCTTTTAATTTCATGGCTGCAGTTGCCATCTGCAGTGATTTTGAAGCCCAAGAAAATAAAGTCTCTTACTGTTTCCACTGTTTCCCCATCTATTTGCCATGAAGTGATGGTACTGGATGCCATGATCTTAGTGTTTTGAATGTTGAGTTTTAAACCAGGCTTTTCACTCTCCTCTTTCACCTTCATCAAGAGGCTCTTTAGTTCTTCTTCACTTTCTGCCATAAGGGTGGTGTCATCTGCATATATGAGGTTATTGATATTTCTCCCAGCAATCCAGCCCAGCATTTTGCATGATGTACTCTGTATATAAGTTAAATAAGCTGGGTGACAATATACAGCCTTGTCATACTCCTATCCCAATTTTGAACCAGTCAGTTGTTGCATGTCTTTCTACATTCCATATATATTGTTTGATTTGACAGAATAACATTGAAACATACACATTACCATATGTGAAGTAGATAGCCCATGGGAGTTTGATGTAAGACGTAGGGAACCCAAAGCCAGTGCACTGTGACAACCTAGAGCAGCGGCAAGGTTAAGAGGTGGGAAGGGGTTTCAAGGGTTAGGGGACATATGTATACTTATAGCCAATTCATGTTGACGTATGGTAAAAACCATCACAATATTGTACAGTAATTATCCTCTAATTTTAAAAAATTTTAATGGAAAAAAGGTAACTATCAACAGCTTGGAAGTTGGATCCCACCATTTCTTAACTCTAGGAGAACACAGAGGGGAGGAAGCTTTTCCTGCCCTGGAAGAGGCAACATTCACAAACAGGATTCCCCGTTAAAGAGTAAATCTCATATCCTTTAACTTTATTCCCTGATTTGTCTGTAGTGTGTTTCTGTGTTCAAAAGTCAGATTCTCATGAGCAGCAGCCATATCTTGTTCATGTCTTAACCCAACATTTACCACTAGACTTGAGCCATAATAGGGGTTTCATAAATGTGCATAGAAACGAAAAATTCACTTTGCTAGGCACTAAAATTCAAAGATATAAAAGACAACTTAGTCCTTAAAAGTCTCAAAGCCTGGTTGGGTGAAAAATGAGAATATAATGGATTTGAAATAAGACAAGGTGTACTAAGTAAAAAGCACCCAGGCAAGGACCTTTCCTGTTTGTGAAGCACTAAATCAAATCCAGCTTTTATCTGATTTTCAGGACATCTAATGATATTGGCATAGCAGATTTTCTAGCTTCATTTTACAGACATAAAATCAGACATAAAAATTACTTGTGATGCACAGCGTAGAAAGATTTAAGTTACATAATTGTTAGTGACAGAGCCTGAACTGGCTCTGAACCCCAGGTCTGGGCTCTTCCTATGACATCTTTGCAGTGTTCCAGGATGAATGCTGCTAGCATGTTCAACCCTGAACACCACAGGTGGTAAAACAGACTACATGGGTTAAAAAAAAAATGCTTTATCATTCTCTCTTCTAATCACCACACTGAATTTGTGTGAAAAGTTTAAACATAAAAGAATAGAGAGAGCGTCTAAGTGTCTCAAGTTTAGACAAATGTAAAATTAGTCAGTGACTAACTTACAACTAGAATCTAAGACTCCTTGGTTACCACGCCCCCTTTTGCCTTCTCTCTGGCCCTAAAAAATGACAGTCATAGCATCCTTGGATAGTAAGAATAAAAGAAACCTTACATGGTAGTACATTTCCACCCATGCAAATAGCTTTTCCTTATACACCTCCAATGAAAACATACCACTTCCCGCACTGAAATGCAGATCATTCAGTATTACCTACTATTGGTCTTTGTGTCATAAACAAGCAGAACTATGATTCCCTGGTACGTCCACTCATTGGTTCTGCATTGGTTCGATTTTATTCTGTTTTCCTGGGTAACTGACAGATGCCGAGCACCTCATAGATAGGCACTACTGTTACATTCATTTTGCAGACAAAGAAACTGAGCCTTTGAGAGCTTAGAAAACTTGTTCAAGGTCATATCTGGGGAGAGACAAGATGGGCTCTGCTATTCTTAAATATCAGTACAGTGCTGTCTGTGGCTGGCACTTAAGAGATGCATAAGCGAAACTGCAAGCCTTCCTCCAGACAGAGCAGACAGGACGAGTTTTGCAGACATGGTTCCCTCTCCACCACTCTCCCGTTTGACAAGCCTGTAAATGTTCAGGAGCTCTCCATCCAACATATGAGGTTAATTAATAATATGTAAAAGTTTATAGTTTATACAGTGTAATCTCATAAACATTTATTAGTATGCTAATAGAGAATAATGGCCATGTGAGCATAAAATGAGATGGGGGCTGCAGTGATGGAGCAAAAGAGCTGTCAGAAATTCCGTGGCATCATTTTCTCCAGCAAGGGTATTACAGAGGTGATCTCCTGACAGATTCATTTTCCCGGTTGCACCCCTGGAAGACCGTGATAGGGTTGAAAAGATGCTGGACTTGGGTTCTGTTGATCTGGGTTCTAGTCCCAAATCTGTCCTTAAAGAAAGAAAGGGAATTGACCTTTATTAAAATCTGTTCTTTGCCAGTGTTCTACTAGGCACTTCCCCAGTGACTTCTCCAACTGTTCCACCTGGGTGAGCTCAAGCAATTACTTGGCACATTACAAATAGTCAAACATATTTATTCAATTATGCTGAGTTGAAATCACTCCCCTTCTCTAGGCTGTTTTTTCACTCTGTCTCTAAGATTCCAAGAAAGTCTTCCACCATCTCTCCCAAATATGTTAGGCAAGTGACAAAATTTAAATCATTCCACTTTTTTCAAATCTAATACAGGCTGGTTTAATGCAAGAGGCAGGACAGCTAGAGTCTTGTCAACCACTGCCCTCATTGGCCACAGGCAAGTCATGTGATACAATGTACTACAGTCAGTTTCCTCATAGAAAGCAGAGACAAAGATGTCAAGACAGAAGAAAGTCATGAACTATGTGGAAGTGTTTAGAAACACATATATGTGCATTTGTCTCTCTGCACAACAATTGACTGAGTACCAATTATAAGCAAGCTCTCAGGCTGGGACGTTGGGGACATAAACATGACTAAGACCAGATTTCTATATATAAGACGTTCAGTGTACATGTGATAGAGATGGAAGAGTGTGAAGTGACCCTGAAACAAATAAAGTTATAAATAAGTTTCTGTAGAAAGTATAATTCATTTCATTTGGATGGGATTTTTTTTAGAGAACAGTTCATTAAAGAGAAGGATTACATTTTTAATTCAGCCATGGAAGATGAGCAGACCATTTTGCAACGTGACTATTATTTTAATCTCACCTTATGATTACAATGCATTTAGAGATTATCTATTTTAACTACCATACGGTATTTCATTTTATGAAACCACAGCATATTTTGATTTACTAAGGGACAATTAAGCTGTTACCATTTTGCACTATTAGGTTGACTGTCGTGATCCATGACTCAACCACATTGGAGCTCTTTCCCTACCATAGACAATTACGAGTGGAATGACTGGTATGTGTTACTTACCAAGTACTGCCAAATGGCTCCCCAGTGGATATGGGCAGATTAATACAATTATGCAAAATATAAAATCACATAAACAGTGTTATGTATTATTTGTGGATACATTTAAATATAATAAAATGGCATTGGAAATGATTATATACCAGCTTCACCACAGTGCTTACCTCCAGTGTAAGGGCAAGGAAAAAGAAAAGGACTTTTGCAAATGCCAACCTCTCTGAGTTTCTGGTAAAGAATTTCTGTACTTTTCTGGATAGAAATATGAACTAATTCATAACTAATCCTATTTAAATTAGAAGACCCACATCAAGGTGAGAAATGGGGAGTAGCAGGACCAAGGAGCCTGGTAGGCTGCAGTCCATGGGGTCGCACGACTGAGCGACTGCACTTTCACTTTTCACATTCATGCCTTGGAGAAGGAAATGGCAACCCACTCCACTATTCTTGCCTGGAGAATCCCAGGGACAGAGAAACCTAGTGGGCTGCCGTCTATGGGGTCGCACAGAGTCGGACACGACTGAAGCGACTTAGCAGGAGCAGCAGGCTTTCTAGGCTGAGGAAATGACACCCCCAGGAGCAAAGAATAATGTAAGCATAGCCGGTCCCAGGAGTGGTCCCAGGTGTGGCACAAACATCACTGTGACTGGCGTGAAAGATGCTGCGCTGGGAAAGAGAACGTGACAGGTCAGTGGGATTCAGCCACTCCAAGGTGTCTGGACCATGTTCGGAAATCAATAGAGAACCACTGAAGCTATTTGCAACCCATAAGCCTGTGTGCTTCTAGCCGGTCTCTGGCATTATCTGGACAGCACCAAGGTCACCCACCACCCACCACCCACCCCTCTGCCCCTCCCCTCCTCACGCATCTTCTGACCTCTCGCGAGATGCTGTGGTCAGAGCTTGAGAGCCAGGCACTTAGTAGCCGGTGGGGCCCCCTCCGTGGCAGCCTTTAGAGATGAGTCAGCTCAGGGCTGCTAAAGTGGAAAATGCACGTTGTCTCATGCACAGGTGTGAGAATTGGAGGAGCTCTGAGCCAGAGCTGTCCTAAGCTCGATGAGAGTTCAAACAATCCCCAGAGCCAGCGAGAAGAAAATTGTCTCATAAAACTTCCCATTGATTTTAGTTGGACCCTTATATTTAAATTCCCATGGGACCAGATTGCTTTTTAGCATGATTAATACCCCTGCCTTCCCTGATGCTCCTTCTTGCTCACTCTCTCTCCCTGTAAGACACATATACAGACACACTGCATACTCACAGCCTCTGACACACTCAGCCCTCCTCTCCAATGTGGATGTGAACACACAGAGACCCAGCATCTCTGCCTAAGTGCTTCTCAAACTCCTTCTACAGGGGGTTAAATGTTTCCCTTGTCAGGAAACTTCAAGTCGGTTTCCTTTTGTAATGTATTTTTCACACTTATCTCAAATCTGGCTAGGCTTTGCCTTATGACCAAAATTTTCCCTTGAAAACACCCTGGCTTTTCTTAACCCAGAGCACAGGCCCTGCATCAATCATGGAGCCGATGACTGGTGGGTGAGCTCCACGAACCAAAACAAGCCACTCAGCAGCTCGTACTCAGCCCCGCCAGGGCTCTCCGGGGTTCACAAGGGAGAGAAGACATCTTGCACCCAGCCAACCTGGTGCAAACCTGGGTACCTGAGGCAGGAGGGGGCTTCTCAGACTTATAAAGGATCCCACTCAGTGCCCAGGGAAATGCTGGGAACCAGGAGGGGCAGGGTTACCTGGCATGCCCTGCAGCTGGGAGCAAACTCCAAATGAACTTACATGCAGAAAATGGTCCCTGAGGATCCAGTTTCCCAGCAGACATCACCCTTCAGGACTTGTTTTTTTGGGGGAAAATTAGTATGTGTAATAAGAAGAGAAAACATCCATAATCATTCTCTTTCAAAGGCACCCAGCTTAGCACAGACATTAGCTCACGTTTACTACCATGTAGGAAATGCGCTTCTCAGTCAAGGCGCCCTCTCTGCCAGGTAACACATGCTGCCACTCTTCAAGCCTTCTCCCACCCCCAAGGCTCCCCATCCTCTCTTCCAATTCTTAGCCTTTACCTGAACCTACCAAAAGAAGACAGATTCCAGGGGGTAAGAGAGTACTGTGGAGAAGACCACACTGTCCAGAAATGATACAGGGTCCCTTGAGCAGTAGAAACCAAAGGCCAAGAAGAACAGTTGTCAAGAGTTGACTTAATGGAGTCGAGTAGAGGAGTGGGGCTCCATCCATCCCATGGTGCTTTGGGAGATGTGAGCCCAAGCTCCATCAGGCCTTCACCTACCACTGGGATGGCCGTGGCCTCTCCACGTCAGCATTCCTCTAGCTCATTCCAAACACCTGTGTCCTTACTGACCTTTCCTTCTACCGAGATCCTTTCTCCCCAGATGGGGTCGATGGAATTTGAAAGCTCAAACTTTTCTTCCATCATCCCCACATCTCCAAGCACAGTTCCCAACACATGGTAAAAGCCTAGTAAATTGTTTGACGGGTTGAAGTGCTTTGGAAATGAGGTGCAAACAAAAAGATGGTCCTGGGATGTTTACTCTGTCTGAAAGAGTCTTATAAAGCATACAGTCCAGAGTTGGGTTGTGTCAGTGAACTAATCCCCCATCACATTAGCTCAGATCCAAACATGATGACCCAGGGTGGACCTTCTCTTGGGTCAGTGATGCCCCTGAGAATGCCATGGAACATCTGAGGGTCTTTAATGCACTATCTCTTTTGCAAAGCAGAGTGGTTAAGAGCAGGGATAATGGGCATCAGGCTGCTTTGGGTTCAAATTCCAGCTTTACCTCCTACCAATTGAGTAACCTTGGGGCTCACCTATCTCATTGCTAAAATGGAGTTATGAAGAGCTTGTACCTCATAGGGTTGATGTGAAATCAGGTGCCTTGTTACATTTAAATCTGTAAATAAATATGTGGGTATTCATATATATATCATATGATATGATATATATATATATGAATAGTGGCTGACATAACCTGACAATAAATATCTACCATATGCCAGGCACTGCTCTAATTGCTCAAAATACAGCAAGGAATAAAAACAACAGTCAAAAAAATCCATGTCCTCATGAAGCTAATAGTCTATTGAGGACATTATCCTAAAGCAATATCAGTGACCCTCATAATTAGTTTTTTATGATTATTCCTATAGCATCACCCTTTGTTTCCCCTACTGGCCAGTATCTCCAGACCTGGCAAAGTTCCAGGCACACAATGGTTATTCAGTAACCAGCTTTCAAATAGACAATGACTAGATGAATCCACAATTAGAATATTGCCATAGTTGTGTCAGTTTCAAAATTATATTAGGCATCAAGTACCGAGCCTTGGTCAAGGGATTTAAACTAACTGAGGATTCAGGCCTCAGCAAACCTACAAGGCCAGGAGTATTATTATCCCTATTATGCAGATGAGAAAACTGAGACAGACATAAACTGGAAACATTGCTCAAGACCACCCAGCCAGAGCTCACACTCATCTGCTCAGGACATCCTGCTCCTCAGTAGGACAGAACAGGCCAGGCTTTTTAAAAGCACAGCAGACACTCTTCCTGTGACTAGGAGGAAACCAGCCAGCACTTGACAATTGTAGCCACTTAACTCACCTGTCTGGCCTTGGTCCTACCCCACCTGCACAAAGCAGCCAGAGACGACCACCCTAAGTGACAGAACTGATCTGGTCACCTGGTCATGTCCGTGCTTGAGCACCCATCACCACCTCCTTCCCTGTGAGTTTTCGTTGTCTTTAAAGTGTTTTTCAGACTTTTTATAAAAAATGTTTGTGTGTTTGTTTGGCTGTGCCAGGTCTTAGTTGTAGGACTTGAGGTCTTTAGTTGCAGCATGCAAACTCTTAGTTGTGGGATGTGGGACCCAGCTCCCGACCCAGGGATCTAAGCCAGACGCCCTGCATTGGGAACTTGAAGTCTTAGCCACTAGACCACCAGAGAAGTCCCTAGACATTTTCTTACCTTTATCCATAGTAAGAAACACATTTCACGTGGTACCTCAGTACGTGTGCTGTGTGCTCAGGAGCTCAGTCGTGACTCTTTGTGACCCCATGGACTATAGCCCACCAGGCTCCTCTGTCCATGGGATTCTCCAGGGAAGAACAGTAAATTGCCACTTCCTTCTCCAGGGGATCTTCCAAACCCAGGGATCAAACTGGCATCTCTTATGTCTTCTGCATTGGCAGGTGAATTCTTTACTCCTAGTGCCACCTGGGAAACCCTAACCCAGCCCTATCCCAACATACAAATGAAATAAAGCTTCTCTAAACAGTACCTGGCCCTCTTTTTGGCTGTGTATCTTAGGCTGGGTATTTACATTTTCTCTTTCAGACCCCCCTCTGCCCTCTCCACCCTGCCCTGCTCTGGCTTCAAAAGCCTATCTCAAAAACTTAGTGGCATGTGACCTTGGGCAAGTTATTTAACCTCTCGAAGCCTCAGTTTTCTTCCCTGGTTTAAAAAAAAAAAAAGATGGGGATGATAATAATAACACCCAGCATAGAAGACAAAATGAAATGGTACATAAATTCTTAGAGTATGCCGGAATATAGCCACACTCAGAGAAATGTTAGCAAGGGCTATAATTATTTCGAGTAGACACAACCATAAATGTGCATTAATTTTCAGGAATTTGCTTTAGTGCCTCGCTCTGACTTAGCAAAGAGGCCTCAGACACAGGCTATGTGTCCACAGTCTTGGAGCCACATGATCAAAATGACCGTTTTAGAACAAAAGCCACCATTGTGTTGTTGGAGGCCGTTTTTGAAACAGATTCAGATCGATTGCCCTACAGATCTCAGTGGTCCCCAACTGCTTATTGGAAGATGACTTCTCAACTGAAGAGCAGTTTCTTCTCTGGCAGTGTCTCACTGTGCCCAGAGTCAGGAATCTAAGCCAGTGATAATCCTAACAGACTCACCTAATGACGTGTTTCAGGGTCCTGGGGAACGAGGCACCAATAACATGGGTCTCCCGTGTGAGACGTGCTTCTGCAGCAGCACAAGCAAGGGCTTTTTATTCTCCAGAATTTGGGTTTATTCCCCAAAGGCAGACACCCAGGTTAACAGCCAACTTGCAAAAGGTGCCAAAGCAGACTATTAGGAAAAAAGAAAAATCCCAGGTTACAAGTCACTTGGAAGGCAGTTTAATTATAAAATGTGTGAAGCTGAGTTTTAAATGTGAAGGTTCATATGGGCTGTTTCCTAGGACTCTTTGAAAAGTGTTAACTAGTTATCGTTACACGAAATTTATGAATGTACACACCCCAGGACTGTATGTTATTTCCTAGGCCCTTCAAAAATTTGCAGTAACAAGGAGCTGGTATTCACTATTTAGACATTCCAATGCTGGCATCAAATTCAAGGCAAAGACCCTGAATGCAAACATTTATATCAATAGTCTGATCACCAAAAAACTCTTCTAACTTTGGACAGTGCTTAGCATCCTTAAATAATATTTATAGCCACCTTCTTACCAGACCAACAATGTGAACTTTCTTCCTATCTACCCAGCACACACACACAAACACAATTCCATTTTGAAAAGATAATTTTTGCTGATAGAAACTGCCTGGCCCAAGATGCATTGGTGCAGAAGATTAGCCACCAAGTGTCCCAAAAAACTCCACCCCAACCGAAAACCAACTCCCTCCAGTCACAATAGTGAGGATGGGATTATAGCCCTTGCTGTCACTCACCCTCTCACCACCTGCCACCCTGTGAGATCAAGGGAAAGGGCCAGGAAACTTTGGCAGATGGTACCAGAGCCCACCTTTCTGTAAACCCACATTTGAATTTTCATCCCGCAAATAGGCTGGGGGCAGGGCAGCACAGCAGGGGCGGGGTTGGGGGGGGTGGAGTTGGGAGGAGAGTGTGGGCATCAAAGATGAATAGATATTGGTCCCGACCCTCGACCTGGTCACCAAGCAATAAGGGACAAATTAAGGCTCCCCCAGGGGAGAAGCCCTAATTTGTTGTTGTTTTGTGTGTTGTTCAGTCACTAAGTCATGTTCGACTCTTTGCAACACCAGGGACTGCAGTGCGCCAGGCTTTCCTGTCTTTCACTGTCTCCCACAGTTTGTTCAAACTCATGTCCATTGAGTCAGTGATGCCATCCAACTATCTCATCCTCTGTCACCCCCTTCTCCTCCTGCCCTCAGTCTTTCCCAGCATCAGGGTCTTTTCCACATCAGGTGGCCAAAGTATTAGAGCTTCAGTTTCAACATCATCCCTTTTAATGAATATTCAGAAGTTGATTTCCTTTAGGATTTGTAGCTCTTGCCAATTTCCATCATGTAGATACTCCCACTATGACCAATTTCAAGCTGCCAACATGACATCCCAGAACAGAGAGTTGGGCAAAGATGCCCAGTGGCACCCCAGTACATGGTACCTCCACCATACAGGTACAGTAACCTCAAGACTATAGATCTTAATAAATGTGAGCAGTGCAGTTTCTCAGATTTCTGTGGCACATGGTAAATTGTAATAAAATAATTTGGAAGCAATGAATTTTGAGTACTTATTAACTCTAAGTGTCGTATATCTGATTGCAAATTGAGATGATTTAAGTTTTAAAGGTGGTTATGTTTAACAACCAGCACACAAAATTCCTGCAACCTTTAACAATTGGCTTTTATGGGTGGTGGCACTCTACTCCAGCCCATTGCTGGATGGACCTCACTTGGACAGAGGGTTGACCAGGGTGCCTCAGGGCCAGGGCAGGGATTCAAGAGGCCAGATGTGAGCAGAGAACTTACCTGAAGCCATCTGAAGTGCAAGAGCTCAGAGTGCAGTCCAAGCCAAATTTTACAGAGAGCTGAAAGCCAGACACAGAGGAGACGAAGTACTCACAGCAGACGAAAAGAGCCAGAGGCCAGCTCCACAAAGAAGGTGCAGAGCAGAGCTGACTTGGGGCCAAAATGTGGTCAGACAGAGAACAAAGAGAATGATTCGGGAACAAGTGAGGAGGTTTTTGGAATGCAAAAGGAACTCTGAGAGACGGTGCAGCTCACATTTGTTAGTGAATGCTCTTGATCATCATTCACGAGCACTTCATAATGATTACAGGGGCCTTCACATAGACATGGTGCTGGTGTAAGTGCTTTGCATGCTTTATCTCACTTCTGATAGCTCCATTTCACAGATGAGACAGACAGCCCAACTCCAGAGTCCGTGGGGCCCCTCCAATGCTCTGCAGCTGCACGGGTATACTAGGCTTCTTTAAAACGTTCTGCAGAAAAACAGTGTGTGAACACTAACAGTAGAACAAATATGTGTTTTCCAGCCTGTGTTCAAATGGATGGTGGTGGTTTAGTCGCTGAGTCCAACTGTTTGCAGCCCCCATGGACTGTAGCCCACCAGGCTCCTCTGTCCATCAGATTTCCCAGGCAAGAATACTGGAGTAGGTTGCCATTTCCTTCTCCAGGAGATCGTCCCGATCCAGGGATCAAACCCATATCTCCTGCATTGCAGACAGATTCTTTACTGCTGAGCCCCCAGGGAAGTCCCCTGTGTTCAAATAGTTGGTTCAATATAATATCTGTGTTCGGAGGTATCACCACACATTTCCTATGGGTAAGGAGGAGGGTTAAATTAAGCAGTGGTTGATCTTGCCTTTTGGTGAACCAGATGCACTGTGAGTACTCTGCAGGGAGGAGGGTCGAATACAGTTCCTGCCCTCCTGAAGCTCCAATCTCTACTCCTTCACGCACACGTTCAGCCCCTTGGATTTGACACCATTAGCAGTCCTTGCTTCCTGAGTCTCCTTTCTCCAAACACAACAACTTTGGTTCCTCTTGCCCCAAGGCCCAGTGCATACAAGTCAGCCCACCTTGCAGCCTGGGCCCACTTTGCAGCCCAGCCTGGGAAGACCCTGGGTCCTTGTCCCAGAGGGGAAATTCTAGCCTGTGAGCATCTTGAGACTGCACAGACTTTTTCCAGAGGACCTAGCAAAATGCCCAGGACCATAAGTAGGTGCTGAACTAAACACAAGGCTGCTGGAGCAGGGAGAAGACATTACCACAGTGCCTTCTCATTTTATGAGTCATTGCATGGGACATGGACCAACGGCCCCTCTGCCCTTAGGAAGTGACCTTCTAACTAGAACGACACAGTGCTGCACATTCCCCGCCGGGAACCGCAGAGGCCTCACAACATCTCAGTCTGGCTTGAAGCATTACACTGAGTCTCAAGCAGAGTTTTCCCTGCTTTTGTCTTTGACTGATGGGGGCACTTGAGAAAGAGCTATCAAGAAGGGCCAGGATACCGCATGAAGAGCTTCAGGGAAGTTCACGATCGGGTCTCACCCACTGACCTGGGAAAGTCTCCATGAATTCATTTTCCCCTCACCCTCAATGATGCTCAATTGGCAAACCCGGATGAGGGAAGAAGTCTGTTTTCAATTAGGGCTTCTCAAAAATGTGTTTTTAAATAGCCTGTAAAAATAATCCGATAGAGGCCGTAGAGGTGTGAGCTGTTGTCATCATCCTGTTTGGAAAACGTCACTCAGAATACACCCCAGAGCCAAGGAGGGGGGTTGTGATGCCTTCAGAAATTTAATTTGTGAAAGGAACCTGCCGGATTAGTTGTGCCCCTTTGTGCCAGCTTTAATGCGTCCTCCACCAGGGAAATCCGAGGCTTTGGATGATTAGCCAGGTTGGATCATGTTACCCTGTTTGGCTCTGCAGAAATCACACTTTTCATTTTGCCTTTAATCCTAAAGGTCACTGGGAAGGTTAGCCCTCAACACAAATGATACTTTGTGGTCTTACTTTCAGACAATTATCAACTCATAAATCTTGGTCCGACGGTAATGAGAGTGTGAGAAATAATTGAATTCAGTCCAGATGAGCAGGATTGGAGGAAGGAGAGGACTGAGTGGAGGTGAAAGACAGAAGGAGGGGGTCCAAGACCCGAGAGCCAGAAAGCCTCTGCTGACTCCTGTTGGTCTTTGTTGAATCACTGCATTTGGAGGCTTGGATGGATATGAGTGAGGACATTAAAGATGGTGATGGTCCAGTGGAAGCTCAGAAAATAGAGAGTAAAATCTAAATAAGATCACTACTGGCTCTAAAGGTAGCCAGTAAGAGAGAAGATGCAAAAGGAACTAGGGAGCTGAGAGTCCCAGCTCAGCAAATATCCATGCTGTGGGACCCAGGGAAAACCAGTTGACCTCTCGGTGTTGGAAATGGGGCTTCTAGCCCCTCTTACATCACAAGAATGTCATAAGGATCACAGGAGATAACACACTGGAACATGTTTAAAAACCCTTAATAGAGACCATATTCTTAAGGCAAGTTAACACCATGTAGTCAACAATGATTTGGAGACAAATCCTGTTGACTCTACGTTCCAAGAATGTCTAGAACTGACCTATTTTTCACCCATTCCACTGGTCCCATCTGGATCCAACCCAGCATCTTCTTTTCCCTGGATTATTAGAAAAGTCCTCAATAATCTCTCTCTCCATGAGTCCCCTTCTCCAAAATTCATTCCTTATCCAGGATCTAGTCAGAAATCTTTGAAATATGTCGTGTTACTCTTCTGATCAAAACCCTCTAGTGGTTCTTCATTCCGCGTGAGTCCCTTGGTGGTGAAGGAGGGGAACCTTTGCACCATGGTGCCTTCCTAACCAGCCTGGCTTCAACCACTGTAAATCTGCTGCAGATACCTGCAAAGCTGGCAGCACCCATAAGAGAAAGGGAAGGAATCGAATTTGGCTTGAAATAACCAGTATTTTTGTTTTCAGCACCAAGCATTGCCAGTAATTAACTAGGATATAAAGGTTGCTGGGTTATTTAACAAGATTTTGTGTATATATATAAAGCACCTGACACAAGGAGAATGCTCAGGAAGCCTGTCGTGATTCCATTATTCTGAATGAGGACAGGGTCACAGACTCAAGTCACATGGGCCACCAGGGTCTATACCATTCCAGGGACTTGGCCCATAGGCTTCACTCAGCTGGAGGTGGGAGTCAGAATCATACGGTAGCGAGAACTAGGAGCGTGCATGGCCTGATTTGGGCTTTGCCGCTAACCTAGTCTATGACCTTAGTCTGTGACCTCATTGCTCTGTCTCAGAGTTTCCCATACGTTAAATGACAGTTTAAAAAACTCCACATGTGTATTATGGCTGAGTCCCTTCACTGTTTTCCTGAAACTATCACAATATTGTTGATGGGCTATGGAAGTGAAAGTGTTAGTCACTCAGTCGTGTCTGACTCTTTGTGACTCCATGGACTAGAGCCCACCAGGCTCCTCTGTCCATGGGATTCTTCAGGCAAGAATACTGGAGTGGGTTGCCATTTCTTTCTCCAGGTATGCTCCCAACCCAGGGATCAAACCCAGGTCTCCTGCATAGCAGGAAGATTCTTTACCATCCAAGTTGATTGGCTATACCTCAATACAAAATTAAAAGTTTTTTTAAAAAAAATTAAATAAACTGAATGCAAACAGTAAAATTAAATAAATAAATAACTTTTTCACCTACCTTCTAAAATTGTGAGCATCAAGTGACATCAAGTATCTGAGTTGACTTTGCAAGGTTGATGTAACTTATTAACTACAAATGAAATATCACCTTGATGGAAAAGAGACCTTACAAAATGATGGCTAACATTTTGTAGAGCTCTGCTCTGTGCCCAACACTGCTTCAGGGCTTTTCCAGGAATTAATTAACTTGCCTACTCCTTACAACAATCTTTTGAAGCCTGAATTATTATTATCTCTGTTTTTCAAATTCAGAACTGAGTACAAGGAGATTAAGTAATTTCCCAAGATCGTGTGACTGGTAAGAGGTAGAACCAGGCCTCAGACCCAAGTTTCCCTGGCTCCAGAGCTGGTGTTCTCCACCTCTAGCTGTGTTCAGCATATCCCCATTTTGCAGATGAGAAAACTCACGAGACCACACGCGTAAGACAGCGGGAGGCAAGTGACGTGTAGCAGGAGAGCACCATGTGCCAGGCGAGTCCTCAGGCTTCCCATGTGCCCTCTTACTACTCATGGCAATCCCATGAGGCAGGAACCACACCTATGTTACTGTTGGGGAAACGCAAAGCATTTAATTAACACAATTAACTTGCCTAAAATCACCAGCTTAGTAAATCATAAAACTAGGATTTGAGCCCAGTCCTTTCTGACACCAAAATCCCTGGTCTTTCCACATACCATGCCTGGGTAAAACTTACCCTGATGCCAAGAACAATTTACACACGCAACATAATGATGTGGTACACTTATACCAATGGGTTCAAAGTCCCTTCTGATATTAAAGGAGCAGCTTATTTTTTGCCCCTCATACCAGAGGTTTGCTGACACATTGCCAAATCCTTCTTTTAGCCACTGCGCCGGAATAGGCCAATGCAATGATGAGTTACACATCACAGAAAGATAAAGCCCTTCATGGCGATGCTGGCATAGTCAGCCCTGGTGGAATATACTAGGACCAGGTGGTGCTGAAATGAGAGAGTAACTGGAATGCAGGGGAAATTGTGGCACACTTCATTTGGACTGATAGGCAATTTTGGGTCCACTCCCATGGAAATCACTTGGGGATAACCTAGCAGTTATTAAATGCACCAGGCTTGTGGAAAGACCCATTCATTACTGAGTCCCTGCACCAGAGCTCCTGCTTAGCAAAATGTCGCCGTTACAGAGCCTGATTTAAACCTAATGCAAGGGGCCACGGTAAATCCTGTCACTTAGCAAAAGGCAAGAGAAGACAGCACCTTCTGAGAGATATGTGGGGCTGTGGATGCAGCACGCAGGTGCCCGGAAATATCTAAATATGGAAAATAGACTGAAGTGAGTTAGTTACTCGTATTTTGACTCGTATTTTCCAGAAATGAAGGCTTCCTCTAATGAAATTGCAAATCTTCAACCCTGCGGTGGGAGCCACAGGGCCATGACGCCACTCCCCAAGCATCCCCTGAATCTCCTGGGTCTCTCCATTCTTCCCCTTGTCACACCACATTTAATGCAAAATCTGCCAGGGACACTGACAAACAGGTTATAGACACAGAAGTCTTGCTCATATCAGTCAATGGCAGCCCTGCCATTCTACTGCATGGGCCATAAACCTGGGAATCATCCTTGGCTCCTCTCTTTTCTTACAACCCACATCCAATACAGCTGGAAATTCTGTTACCTCTACGCCTAAATATGCCCCAAATCCAACCACTTCCCCAACTCTCACCCGCATTCAAGCTGCCATCATCTCTCACCTGAATTGGGCAATAGCCTCCTAACTGGTCTCCCCGCTTTCATTCCCGCCACTCTACAGTTTTTTCTCAACACTGCAGTTGGCATGATCCTATTAAAACCTTAACCAGATTGTGTCATGTCTGTGTTTAAACCCTCCAATGACTCTCCATCTCAATGAAAGTGCAAGGTCAAGTTCTTTCACTGGCCATGGCGCCCCTCATGGCACGCCCTTTGTTTCCTTCCCTACCGTGGATCTTAACTCCCCTCCTCCCGCTCTCTCTGGACCCACTCCCTTGTTTCCTTGCTGTTCCTCAGATGGCCTAGGAGTAGTGGGCCACAGAAGAAGAGCCCATGAATGGGCTCAAATGGGCAGAGTATCTCATGTACCTGCAGGAGGGTCAGTCCAGTGGGTGTGACCCGATTTGACTGGAGTATGTGCAGAATGAGAAGACGGCACATTTTTAGAGAGGAGGAGGTTGAGCACGAGTTCAGGTCTCAGCAAGCCTGAGCGGGCCACACTGGAAGGTGACAATGAGCGTGCCCATCTCCTACTGGGCATCCTTTCTGCATCTAACTTTTAATCCCCTAGCTCAGCACACAAGGCCCCTCCTGTTCTCTCCCCTACCTTCTAGTTTAGGCTGCCATGCCCTCCTAGGTCCCTCCCGTGTCCCCTGACTCCGTACCAGGCTGCTAAGAGTTACGAAGACTGTCATGCTGTTCCACACTGGAGAACATTCACCTTTGCGATTTCCCCAAACTTTCCTCCCTCTCCGCATGTCTCCCTCACCCCCAGTCCACATACATTAGCCTGCACACACACATGTGACCTCAGGAATCTTCCCTGCTCCTACAATGCTCACACTATCACACCACTTCACCCTCTGTACTCTAATAGCACGTTTGTCTCATGCCTGCCAGATTGTGAGTTCTTTGTTGGGAGGGACCAATTGCTGTGCGTTTCTGTATCCCCAGCATCTAACACATTGCCACACACATGGTAGTGCCCTCTCAGCTCCACATACCAGCACTCAGTGAACGGAGGAATGAAAGCTGGTGTCCCATCAATGCAGAGAGGTTTGACAGCAGGAAAGAACAAGACCCATTCACAGGTCTGGAGGTCTGAGTCAAGCCCCTAGCATTTGGGAGGCTGGAGAAAGCAAAGCAGGGGTTAGTCTTATAGGAAGTAGAACATAGATCATCAAAGTGGACCTTTGAGTACAGGAAGAAGTCAGGGACTCGAGTGGCAAAACTGGAAGCGAAGAGATCTTCTTGCAAGGGCAGGACAAAAGACCCCAAGATGGGGAATATTTCTGATAGCTGATGGAGCTGCTGAGCTAGTAGACTGAAGACAGAAGTAGTAGTCAGCAAAGTCAAATGTTCCCGTTAATGAGAACAAAGGGTGCAGGGAGCCTGGTTGCTCCGTACATGGCAGCTTCCATGGTGTCTTGATCACCCTTCATCCTCCAAACCCAGTGGCACAACCGACCAGGGCATCCCTTGGCACAAAATAGAATAGGTACCATAGTATTTCCACATTTCACCTTAATAGCTCTCTCCCTCTTTTCATCACTTCCTTCCCCAAAGTACAGGAGAAAAAATTCAACCACCACATTCACATTTAGCAGTTTTGAGTCAGATTGCCGCAGTTTAAATCCCAGCTGTGCCATTTGCCCCCTATGTGGCCTTCAGGAAGCCGCGTACTTAGCTTTCTCTTCTATGAGATGGGGATGTCATCATAGCACATACCTTACAGGGTTAGGAGAGGAGCAAATGAGGTGCATGAAAAGCATTCATTGTAGTGCCTGGTGTCCAGTACTCAGTGACTGTGCCTCGGTATTTTTTAAAGTCTTTATTGAATGTGTTACAACATTGCTTCTGTTGTTTATGTTCTGGTTTTTTGGCCTTCAGGAATGTAGGATCTCAGCGCCCTCCCCTTTCAGGGATTGAACCCGCATCCCCTGCCATCGGAGCATCAGGGAAGTCCCCATGCATAACTGTTATAATTCGTGTTGTGCTGTTATTGATAGCATAGTGACTATGAACACGAACTACAGAACCCAGACCTTTGGGTTCAAATTCCGACTCCACCTCTCACTAGCCCTGGGACCTTGGACAAGTTACTTACTTCAGGCACTTACTTCAATTTCTTCATCTGTACCATGGAGATAATAGCAGACTTACCTCCAGGGGCTGTGAGGTAGTCAATAGCTATAAAGCATTTAGAACAGTGCCGGGGTTATATAACAAGTGCTTTCTAAAACTCAGTAGAATAAGTACCTTATTCTTTTTAGGAACCAGTGACTTACTGTTTCCCCTCTCCTGAGATGCAGTGGGGCCTCAGTATCTCAGGATATGAAACCCGCAGATATGGAGGACCAACTGTATTCATTGAACTACAGCATTTTTTAAAGCTTTGGGATTATCAGAAGTCTTATTTTTCACCACATGGACCGAAAAAACACTGGAAGCCAGTCTGGGGGCATGACAATGCTGGAGCAGGGCAAGGGACAGAAATGAAGGAGACAGGCAAAAAGTAAGAGAGATGAGAAGTGGAGAGAGAACCTAATGGCTTTTGTGTTACAGCATTTTATGTAAAGGACTTGAACATCCTTGGATTGGCTCTTGGAACCAGTGCCCCACAGATACTGAGGGATGACAGTACTTGCAATTTTTCAAACAATCTTAGGGGAAAGAAACCCTACATGTCAGCGGCCAAGACCAATGACTATGGGCAAAGGTAATACTGGAGCTTCCTGGCATTTCCCAAGTGTCCTGTGAGTGCCAGCCTTTTCTCTCTGCTATACATCTGGCTTCACAAGACCCAAACCAGTCCCAGACCTGCTGGGAAGGTCCCCCGAGTCCTGACAACATATGACAAAGTGGCGGGAGGGAGTGGAGCGCCTGCAGAAAACAGCTGACCCAGTGGACTGGCTGCTGCCCCTGGATCTATTTCCCAGCGTCTCGAAAGTTGCTGACTTCAGCCTTTCCAGAGTAAAGCACCGTCCATGGTCAGAGACAGCGCTGAGGCGAGCACGCAGCACAGCCGTAAATCTGCAAGCCATATTATTTAAGAGACCTGACTTTCTTGTGTTGCGATATTAAAGCAAATCTGCCTCCTGCTCATAAATCAGCAGGGCTATTTCCGTCCTCAGCCACTCTGCTCAGCCATCTCGAGATGCACACAGCATACATTTCTCTCACTTGGGAGGTGCAGGCTGAGAAAGTAAAGGAAGATATGTATTTACACCCTCCCAAAACTCTGTCCTCATGACCCTACCTATTGTTCCTTCCCCACCCTAGGAGCTTAGCCTCCCAGCATCCTCTGCTGCTGCTGCTGCTAAGTCGCTTCAGTCGTGTCCGACTCTGTACAACTCCCTAGACAGCAGCCCACCAGGCTCCCCTGTCCCTGAGATTCTCCAGACAAGAACACTGGAGTGGGTTGCCATTTCCTTCTCCAATGCAGGAAAGTGAAAAGTGAAAGTGACATCACTCAGTCGTGTCCGACTCTTAGTGACCCCATGGCCTGCAGCCCACCAGGCTCCTCCGTCCGTGGGATTTTCCAGGCAAGAGTACTGGAGTGGGGTGCCATTGCCTTCTCTGCCCAGCATCCTCTGGAGAGTCACAAAAAACACAGCACCACCCCCTGGATATTGACGCAGGTTACTCTCCCAGCACTCTGGGTAGATAGGGCAGGTGCCGGTCATGAAACTGAGTATCAGAGATATTAAGTGAATCTCTTGCAATCACATAGTGAATAGAAGCATACACGTGTACTAAATCTCTTCAGTCATGTCCAACTCTTTGTGACCCCATGGACTGTATGTAGCTACATGGACTGGTCAGGCTACTCTGTCCATGGGACTCTCTAGGCAAGAATACTGGAGTGGGTTGCCATGCTCTCCTCCAGGGGATCTCACAAACCCAGGGATCAAACCTGCATCTCTTATGTCTCCTGCATTGGCAGGCAGGTTCTTTACCACTAGCACCACCCGGGAAACCTAGTGAGTGGAGGAGCCTGGGCTAACTCATGTCTCCCAACTCCTGGTTCAGTGCTCTTTCTACAGCGTTAAATGTCTCATCATGAATCACTTCACATGCATAAAGCACAGATGTGCAGGGACTCTCCTGGGGAAAAAAGAAAACGATGTCAGTTCAAAATTGTAAATGAACGTTGATTGAGAGTCAGCTATGTGCCAGGTACTTTCCAACACATCAGCAAACCTTATCACTATACCAGACCTTTCTGTGGCTTCCCATCACCCAGAATGCAGCCCTGGTTCTTAGCATAATAGCCAAAGGTGCCTGTGATTTTGGTTTATGCCCCAAACCACAGGACGCTGCCTTCACTTCGTCTTTCTGTCCTCCAGGAAGTCGGTTCGGGCCCGGCTTACCTCTACGCCCTGGCTGGGCTGGGGCTCTTCCTCCACAGTTCTCCAGCACCTGAGCTTGCTCTCACTGCAGTGCTTTCCACATTCCTTCACCAGGCTCTGTTTATTTCTGACTCTTCCTCAGATTCTGAACTCCTTCAAGGCAAAGAGATTGCATAGTTCCAGGTGAGAGGGTGGGTGCACAACCAGTGTTCCTGGACCGAATCCTCACTACCATCCCGCCCAGTGTACATAGTTATCTTCATTTGACAAGCGAGGAAATAGACATTCAGACACACTGCATGGCTGTTCAGCATCAGCCTTTGGGAGGGTCCCCGGCTGGACCTAAAGCTCACCCATGCCCTCGTCCCTTTCCCCTCCCTGCCTTACTCAGCCTTAGATGGTTCAACTGACTTCTCTTTTTTAATATTTATTTATGTGGCTGTGCTGGGTCCTAGTTGTGGCATACAAGATCCTTGGTCTTTGTTGCAGCATACAGGATCTTTAATTGAAGCATCCAGCATCTTTTTTTTTTTTTTTAAGTTGTGGCATGTGAAGTCTTAGTGGCAGGATATGGGATCTAGTTCCCTGACCTGGGATCAAACCCAGGACCCCTGTGTTGGGAGTGAAGAGTTTTAGCCACTGGACCACCAGGGATGTCCTGCTTCAATTGATTTCTGCTTTTCCATCCAGAGTTAGTACACAGAACAAGCCCTGCTGTTCAGTGCTATCAAGAAAGCATGTGTCCTGTCTTCTCCCTCCTCCAGTCAGCATGGCTCCACTATCCCTTGAGAAAAGACCCTCATGGGTCACCTTGGAAGGAGTGTTGTCCTGTGGCCTTCCACAGAGGGCTGACCAGGACCCATGGGTGAAACTCAAAGGGTAGAATATTCACGTGAGTTCACAAACTTGGAGCACTCACTCTGGGTCAAGCATTTCTCAGTAACTAGATCTGTCAGAAAGGAGAAGAGACTATTGATCGTGGCTGGAGGGGGCACCTAGAGGCAGAATGAACTCTTGGCAGCAATGTTACAAGCAGAGACAGAAGCATTTGCTGTGGGTGGGAGTGATCTGACGTGACTCCCATAATCTCTGAATGTGGAACCCTGGGCCCATAGGCCTGGGGTCCCTCTCAACCCCAGTCCCTCCCCAGCTCTTCCAAACACTGTAAAAAGCCAAGGCTTAGGAAATGTAACTAAACTAATTTTGTGAAAGATTCTAAAATGTTCTTTAAGTATGGCTCTAAATGATTTTGTTTCCAATACTTCCTGGCAGAAAAATATTACCCCTGCATTTCAATGCAGAGGAAATAAGCAGGCTGCATTTGGCCGAATTCATTTATTTAAGTTATTTCCTAAAATGAGTGTAATTTGAAAATGACTCGTATTATTTTCTCCCAGTACAGGTTAATGCCTTATCCGTGGCCTCTGGAAGGGACACTTCTTGCAAAGAGAGTTATTAGTTTTTTATTTAGAATGTACTGTATGGGTGATTTGTGGGTGTAACAAACCTGAATAATTTAAAGTAGCCTTTATTTGCTGAGAACTGCAGTTTTGGTGTGTTTTTTTTAAGTAGATTTTAAATCTTTAAACTTCCTGAGATTAAGAGAGATCGGCCACGGGATTTATTTGTAGCAGGAATTTCTTTTTCTTATGCTTGCGTCTTTCCCAGCACCCATTCTTCTCTCCTGCCTCCATCTAGAATCATGTAATGTCAGAGATAAAGGAGATAGTAGATGGCCATCTTTTAGAGCGGTAGGTTTCAGACTTCTTTTATGGCCAAATCCTTTATGCAAAGAAAAATTTTAGCCCCTCTAGCAATAAAACAGGGAAAACCAGAGCTGCTCTGGCAGGGCTTGGGAGTGGGAATCATCCTTCTCAGCTGACCAGTCCATCTTCATGCCAAGATTCACAGAACTCCTGGAAACACACCTTGAAAACCAAGACCACTCATTTCACAGTAAGAGAACAGAGGCCAGATGGTAGGGAATGACTTATCCAAGGTCACTCAGCAAGGACAAGGCAGAATCAGAATTAAAACAATGTCTCCCATTTCCTGGTAGCTCAGATGGTAAAGAATCTGCCTGCAATGCAGGAGATCCAGGTTCCACCCCTGGGTGGGAAAGATCCCCTGGAGAAGCAAATGGCAATCCACCCGAGTATCCTTGCCTAGAGAATCCCATGGACAGACCATGGGGTCGCAAAGAGTCAGACACAACTGAGCAACTAACACCTGCTTGCTTGCCCCTGACCCAGCTTATGTGCATCCCATCAGACCCAGCTGCCTCCTGCACTAGGCTTTGCTGTTTACACATAGATCTGTCAACCATCTTTCAAATTCCCGTCTCTTGGTGAGAGTGATAAGAAGCTTCTCAGCACAGGAGCACAGCACAGAATCACACTCATGCATGTCAGCAGCAGCCGTAACAGTGGTCCCAGGCCACATCCTCCTGATGTGTGCACTCAGCAGCCATCCTCTGCCTCCAGCAAGGCTTGGTGGCTCATCATTTCTAAGCAGGGCACGTTTTTCTGCGGTCCTCTTTCCAAAGAGCACATAGTGACAGCAGCCGGGAATGCAGAGTCAGCAGAGGGGAGCCGCTTTGCCTGCAAAGGCCCCATAGCGACCCAACACCCTTTGCCCCTTTTCCTTATACCTGGAAACCCGACCTTTTTCCTGACGTCTGGGGCACCCTGTGCCAGCCAACACCCACCAAAGACCTCATCTCAGCCCCATACCCAACACAGATTCCGTATGAACAAGGGCAATTTTTGTTTGCCTTTCTGCTTTTTATTTCTAAGGAGAAAAGCATCTTGCTACATAACAGGTCTTTTGTTCTGCTAGGGACCTTGGTGAGTATAGGTGTGAATTTAGCAGGTAAAGGCTTCAGGGAGTTTAGCTTCACTGCATGAAGGAAGGGACAAGTTCATTTTGTTTGCTAGAGATGCAGGAGAGGACAGGAGAGAGACAGAGTGGGCCTGGCGGGCTGGAAGAAGCTGGAATCTGGTCCACCTGGCAAGAAGCTGGAGTCCAGTGTGCCACATGGACTAGAGGGATTTTAAAAGCAAAAATCTCTAACGTGAAATTTCAAGTTATCTGTGCTGCTGCAGTCAAAATCCCTCCCTTTCTTCTGCTTTCGGGAAGCCTTCTCTAAACTCAAATGCCTTGTTGTAAGTGGCTTTCCTGAAGGAAATCAGGAGAATGAACTGAGTTCATATCTCAGTTGGTGAGGCAGAGAAACAGACATGTGAGTGGAACAGTGAGAAAATCCCTAAAGGCAGTGATTGAATTAAAACTGGAACTCAAACCCAGAGCTGATCACAAAAACAGAAGGCTCTGGGCCATGCTTCATCATCTTGGGGAGAATTTACTACTTACACACTCCATGAAATGGGCTTCTGAGTCTGTCTTGTTTTCGTTTTAATTCCTGGGAAGATACCATCAGATGTTCAATTTGTATGTCAGGCAGCCAGCACATCTAACACTGTAGAAACACAGATTTTGCCTGTGCTGTCAGGGCACCTGGTAAGTTAAGATACAGTAACAGTTGTTAATTCAAGCCGGTAACATTTGCTGACTCTAGCTGAGAGTAACTTTCTTTCTCTCTGCTTGGTGTATTTGTCCTTGCCTGGGTTTAAATACTACCAGAAATCCTTTAGCCCCACCTCCACAAGCTTTCGCAGAGCCACGTGAGATTAGTGCAGTCATGAGGCTGAGGGAGAATGATTGCTTCATTCCAAAGCAAAAAGCATAAAAGAGAAAAAAAAGAAAAAAGGCATAAAAGAGGTTCACAGAGTATTTAGCCTTTGCTCTTACTAGTGATCGAGAACAATAAGACAAGCATTCTCACTCTTCAAAACTGGTCATCTGAGGTGCTGAAAAGTCCTAGAGACAGACACAGATCATGGCTGAGTGTGAATAAGTTAGATCGGATCTGAAGGGTAAGGGAGAATTTGAGGATACCCAGGAATTTGGGGAAACAGAGAAAGGACCTTGGTGTTCATTTCCAATGTCCTTCAAGTTGGGAGAGAAAAGTCTCCTGTGGGGAGAAAACCTCAGGATAGAGGTGGAGAGAGGCTAAGCAAATGGCTGGGATGAGGGTCAGGGAGGGACATTTTCTCTGGGAAGATCAAAGGAATGAGCATGTTTAACCAAGCAGGTAGGTTCTCAAAGTGTGGCTAGTTTGGAGCATCCCCAACTTTAATCCTTTGTATCACAAGGTTTCTCCAACAGGAATCCAGTTTCCCTTCCCACTAAACCACATCCCTGACTTGCCATGAGCAGCCCAGGGCCAAGACTAGAGTACTAGCTTAGACCCCAGAGGTTTGGATCTCAGCCTCAACTCTGGCCTTCTTGGATTTTAAGTCAGCTACCCAAGCATCAGCTGGGGCATTATTAAATCATGAGGTGTCAAGTGCTTTCTATTTCAAGGAGCAGAACACTTTCTTCAAATAAAATCTTATTCAGTAGCTCAATATACAAGAGAGATCAAAGCAGAGTTGTCTAGAAGAGAGTGAAGGTGACTGTGGCCCTCCCTAAGGGGCCCTCAAACACACAGTGCTGTGGACATACACTTCACCTAGCAGGTCACATGGAAGGTGCCCCTGGACTGTGCAGTGGAGCAGTACTAACTTTAAAGCTCCACAGAACACAGTTCAGGCAATCACAGGACAACCTAATCCCCTTCCAGTTCCCACAAACTATGGGGATACACTTTCCCCAAAATAGATCAGTCACAGGGCTAACCCCAGTTCTTTGTCTTTGTCCCAACTCAGCCTGCTTGTACCCCAGGAGACTGGAGGCTGGGGAATTAGAGATGATAAAGGAGGAGAAAGGACCAAAGTGGAGAGAAAAAAAAAAAAAAAAACTGCCCACTTAAGCATAGGTGTATATGAAAAGTGAAAGTGAAGTTGCTCAGCTATGTCTGACTCTTTGTGACCCCATGGACAGTAGCCTGCCAGGCTCCTCTGTCCATGGAATTCTCCAGGCAAGAATCCTGGAGTGGGTTGCCATTCTCTTCTCCAGGGGATCTTTCTGACCCAGGAACCGAACCTGGGTTTCCCACATTGCGAGCAGATTCTTTACTTTCTGAACCACAAGACCTCCATCTAACTGTCAGTTCAGTTCAGTTGCTCAGTCGTGTCCGACTCTTTGCGACCCCATAAATCGCAGCACACTAGGCCTCCCTGTCCATCACCAACTCCCGGAGTTCACTCAGACTCATGTCCATCAAGTCAGTGATGCCATCCAGCCATCACATCCTCTGTCATCCCCTTCTCCTCCTGCCCTCAATCCCTCCCAGCATCAGAGTCTTTTCCAATGAGTCAACTCTTCGCATGAGGTGGCCAAAGTACTGGAGTTTCAGCTTTAGCATCATTCCTTCCAAAGAAATCCCAGGGCTGATCTCCTTCAGAATGGACTGGTTGGATCTCCTTGCAGTCCAAGGGACTCTCAGGAGTCTTCTCCAACACCACACTTCAAAAGCATCAATTCTTCAGCACTCAACTTTCTTCACAGTGCAACTCTCACATCCATACATGACCACAGGAAAAACCATAGCCTTGACAAGACGGACCTTAGTCGGCACAGTAATGTCTCTGCTTTTGAATATGCTATCTAGGGTGGTCATAACTTTTCTTCCAAGGAGTAAGCGTCTTTTAATTTCATGGCTGCAGTCACCATCTGCAGTGATTTTGGAGCCCCAAAAAATAAAGTCTGACAATGTTTCCACTGTTTCCCCATCTATTTCCCATGAAGTGATGGGACCGGATGCCATGATCTTCTTTTTCTGAATGTTGAGCTTTAAGCCAACTTTTTCACTCTCCTCTTTCACTTTCATCAAGAGGCTGTAAAGCACACTGAAGAAGGAAGTTGCTGTTATGAATAGAGTGAATCTTGAACCAGAGTCTCAGCCAGTTCTGTCACTTCCTAGCTGTGCAACCTCTGACAACTTATCTGTGAGATGGGAGAGAAATGAATGCCTGCCATACAAGTCTGTTTTGAGGAACAGAAGAGAAATATGTGTTAAAATACATGTAAATTATGACATGTATATAATTTAAGATATTATTGTTGCCTTATTAGTTTAACCCCTTTGTGGGCTTCTCTTGCCTGCAATGCAGGAGCCACAGGAGACTTGGGTTCAGTCTGTAGGTCAGGCAGGTTCCCTGGAGGAGGGCATAGCAACCCACTCCAATATTCTTGCCTGGGAAATCCCACGGTCAGAGGAGCCTGGTGGGCTGCAGTCCATGGGGTCGAGAAGAGTCAGATACGACTGAGAGACTTCACTTTCACTTTTCACTTGCATGCATTGGAGAAGGAAATGGCAACCCATTCCAGTATTCTTGCCTGGGAAATCCCACGGTCAGAGGAGCCTAGCAGGCTACTGTCCATGGGACTGCAAAAAGTTGGACACAACTGAAGCGACTTCGTGCACCCAGCACCTTTTTGGCTGTACTGGAGATTTTAGCCCAATCCTTTATACCACTGAATCTCTAACTGTGATTCAGTTGATGTTTTAGGAATTCTGCAAATAATGGAATCACATTTCAATTTTGTAATAAATTTGAATATTTTTAAACTGTGATTCAGTGTTAGAAAAGAAAATTACAAGATGCCCGGAGAACATTCATGGGCTTGCGGTTGGTAGAACGAGGAAGACTTACTGAATAAAGTTATGTTTGGGAGTTAAAGGATGCGGAAGTGTGGGCAGGCCAAGGGAACAACATGAATGGAGATCCTACAACAGGAAGAAAGCATGGGGTAATTAATGAAGTGAAAGGGGGAATTCCCTGGTGCTCCGGTGTTAAGGACTTTGTACTTCCATTTCTGCGGGCATGGGTTTGATCCCTGGTGGGGGAACTAAGATCCCGCAAGCCATGCAAAATGACCAATAAATAAATAAATATAATTTAAAAATACAGAACTGGAAGAAAGAAGGCCAGTGTGGCTGGTGGGAAAGGACAATGGTGAGAGTCGTGAGATGGGGCTAGTGAGGGGAGGTAAGCGGGGGCCAGACCAAGCTTGTATGAGCAAGCTAAATCTTACATAGAGTTCATAAAAAAGCTTATAATTTTTCCGTTTATCTTTGGCTGTGCTGGGTCTTCACTACTGCACAGGCTTCTCCCTAGTTAGAGTGGCTCCTCTCAAGTTGCGGTGCACAGGCTTCTCACTGTTGCAGAGCACAGGCCCTGGGGCGAGCAGGCTCCAGTAGTTCGGCTCCCAGGCTCTAAAGCACAGGCTCCACAGTTGTGGCAAGTGGGCTTAACTGCTCTGCGGCATGTGAGATCTTCCCAGACCAGGAATCGAACCTGTATCTCCTGCATTGGCAGGCAGATTTTTTACCACTAAGCCACCAGGGAAGGCAGGATTCAGAAAATTTTGCTCATTTTTTTTTCTCATTACCAGATGTATTTTCATTTGGACACTCATCAGGATAAGAAATAACAATATCAAGATACTGAAGCACACTGGCCAGCCTGCCTAAGAACGGTCACAGAGCAGGGATTATAGCTGAATAATGCAGAACCTCAGGACATGACAAGGACCCAGCACACCAGGAAGCGGCTGAAACCCTAGTTACATGAATGAATGACTGAAAGAATAAACAAATGACCTTCAGTTTAACCATTCATTTATCAACAATTCTGCTCAAAGAACTGGAAACTAATTCATTAGATCCTCAGCTGGGGCTTAGACCTTCACCCACTAAGAACTACCCACCCCATCCCATTCTCCACAGCAGAAACTAGATTCCTAGACTTTAGTTTTTGTGTTAACTTCATGCAAACACCCATAAAATCTTCTTAAATCATAAGAGGCTTTTTAAAAGCACGTCGTCTAAAGCCTTCAGCCTCCCCTCTCAGATCCCATACCTGAATCTCTTTTCTCTCCCTACCTACAGATCTCTGTTCTCTTCTAACAGCTCCTCCTGCTGTGGGCATCTTTTTGCCCCTCAAACAACTGTAAATGTGAAAATGATTCTTCTGAAAGCCAAAACCTATCTCCCTGAAGCATTCATTCATGATTTTATTTCTTCTGCTCTTTGAGGCTATACAGATTAAAGCTACCTCCTTTTTCAAATAAGAGCCTCTCATAAATGTCTTTCCTCCATCTGTTCCATAGAAATCATGTTTCTGTTTTAGATCAGAAAAGCAAAGTTCTGTGCCCAGTAAAGATTATAACCTAACAGGGTCGTGGGCACAAAACACAGCACTTGTAGGTGGTGTCCCCATGTCCTTGTTACGTGCTTTGGCTCTTCATATGGGGAGTTCAGGAAGATAAACATCAGGGCCTTTGGCAACTAGGGCTAAGGTTTGAGCTCAATTTGAAGTCTCCTGTGAAATATGTTGGTGGCTTGAACTCTGACACTTGTGAGTATTAGCTCACACAGTAAAACTATCATGACTAATTCAGCCCAACTGGAGGAAGTTATTGGCGGGATGCAGGGTAGCTGGGGTGACTTAAGACATTGCTTTTTGAGAAAGGAAACTTGCATGAATGAAGACTGAATGATTTGTTAACCCCCAGAGAAGGTGTTACATATAGGTCAAACCTGAGTTCATTGCTAGGGCAGCTGTGCTAAAGGGCTCTGGCTATAAATTCGCCTTATTTCAGCATTTATAACAATGGGTTTAAGAACTTCGAAAAGTGTCCAGAATAATTTAATAAAGCTTATTTTTGTTATATGGGTCTACTTGAAATAAGGCCATGATCTTTATCTTTTTTTTTTATGACTAACCACTACACAGAACAATTCCTTGCCTTTATTGTCAGAAGTAAGATCCTGCTCATTCTCTCAAGTGGACATTCATGGAGCAAGGGAAGGAATTCCATGACCCCTGGAAGGTTTTGGTCAGCAGTGTAGCACACCATGGCAGTAATCTCTGGGCCACCATTTGGCTTACTGAATCCTTTTGACTTTAATTGAAACCCAGATGTAATCTTTTATAGCTCAATGATTTTTTTCTCCCAGGCACTCTGATGAAATATAAACAGTTCCCTAGTATCCAGTGAAAATAGTTTCTATTCCTCTTTCCTGTTTCTAATTAATTGTTGAGCAATTAGATTGAACCTTGATCTGTAGCAGTCACTATAAAATTGTACCACTGCAGAGAGTCTTAATAATCACAGGCATCACCACAAAAGTAAGATGTTCTGGAGGGAAAAAAAAAGAGGAAAAATATCTTGAGGGCCTTAATTCATTCAATTAAAAATATAATAATATTTTAACCTAAAAGAATATCTATTGCCTGAACTAACGAGGTCTTTCAGCACCCTGGTGAATGAGACAGATACAGAAAGATAATGGGAAAATGCTGAGTTTAAGTGACTAGCTGGTGGCTGACACGATGGAAAACCATGGCAGAACTCAGCAGGGGACCCCTCCTGCTAACCATCATAGACCAGAGCCAATAGTCACAATCTAAATTAAACACCCCTAAGCCCAAGAGAGTCGCAGAGATGTCACGATCATACTGGAAAAATTACAACCGAGGCTTGCCTCAAAATTCCAAACGTGCATCAGAGGAAAAGCATACTGTTCCCCCACCACACTCTGATTTCCTCCCTTGGAAAAATGACGGCAGTGCCATTTCTAATTCAGTGTTATGCTGGGAAGGTTGCAAATTAATTACAATTATGCCTTCTTTGTGCCAAGTGATAATTTACTGCAATTAATTATCAAAAGATCTACTGCTGTCAATTATGATACTTGCTCTTGAGGGGGGAGGAGCTATTTGTGAGCCTCTGAAATCTGTAAGCAAGTTATGTTTTGCCCTTTTTCTTTTCCATTTCCAATTAAGCTATTATAATTTGTTTTCATCATGCCAAACACAATGGAAAAACTAACAGTGTTACTCTAACCTTTTTCTTAATCTAAACATTATCTAGACTTTCATTGAGTCAACATGCCTATTGTTACACCTGCAAGTCGTACATGGAGGGAGGCATACTTCAGAATTAATGAGCGCAGCTGCGGTCTCTCTTACATTCAGCACTTGTAAAATAGACCTCTTTAAAGTGCCATTATCACAATATTGATAGAGTTATTTATAGCATTGCAAACGCTCCCAGTCATAACAGAGGACTTGTTATCCACAGCGAGTTCATGCCTCTGTCATCCCCTGGCCTCGATCCAGAGCTGGGGAGCAAGCACCAGGTGGACCATCTTTCAAAAATGAGCTCTAAAAGACATCCAAAAAACTTGTCCTTAAAGTGAATCTGATCACCAACAGTGGTTCCAGTGACGGAGTGACTACCTGTAGGAAACATAGTAAGTGGGCCAGAGCCCCCACACGTAAGATATGGCACCTATAACCCAACCCAGCACAGTTCTGCAGGGAAATGGGAAACCCGAGGTACAAGGCTTGCGCCATTTCTTCATAAATCAAAGAGGTGCCCGTGCAGGAGGGCAATGTTGGAAGAAACTGTCCATTTCCACACCCTTGCTTGCACTCCTCCATTCCACAGTGGATGATCACCCTTTCTTCTTTTCTGTGAAGGAACCTCCTTATTTGCATCTTCTCCCCATAAAATTTAAGTGCTTTGTGGATTAAGCATACACCTTATTTGTGTCCTGATTAGCCCAGTGGGAAAGTACTATACTCTGTAATTAGCACCCTGTAAATTTATTTGAGGCTCCTTTGTCAGGCACCGAACCCTGTGTCAAGCACAGTATAGGCCCTGTAAAGCAGTACCGGTCCTAGATAAGTCATCATTTCTTCTCTTAAGAATGTCATAGTCTGGGGCAAGGGTCCTCTACCTTTCTTTGAAGTTATAAGATCCTTCATTAATCTGCGGAAGTAAACACTTCAGGATCTGTCTGTAGAGAAAGCAAGATGTCACTCAAATAGGGCCAGGGCTCTTATAACAGAGGCTGCCTCAGAAGCCACCTGTCAGCACAAGGTAGAAGACGCTGAACTCATATATCCAGACCTTTTTACAAGAGTTGAAGATCCCCTCCAGATGTCCTTGGATGCGTGTGGAGGGACTGAGGCAGCAGACCGGCAGTGACTTACAAGGCCTCTGTAAAGTAAGTGACTGTCTGCCAGGGGCCCTCTGAGAAAGTGACAAGCTTCTCTGCAACAGATGGCCTGATTCCCTATCACCTTCCAGGGTGCCCGTGTGGGTGAGAAATCTCTAGGTCATGCACCTAATTGTAGGGAGTCACAACCTTATAAAGCCCATTCAGGGACCACCCCCACTCTCACTCCCTGCCTCACTCCATCCTGTGAGTAGTGGCAATGAATTACAAGAATTATATGCTGGTTGGGCAAGGGCATGCTTTGCCTGGGAAAAAGACTATCAGCCTTCCTCCCAGAAGCACATTCTCCCTAAACAGGTTGGCCTGGCTTGCTCAAATAGTGAGGGCCAGGCAATTATCGCATATTTTTGTAAGTTTATGTTTGGACAAGTAGATTTTATTTCTTTTTCCTATCTGTATTCTGATTGAATCCACCTCCCCCACCCCACCCACACACTAGACTCTCTCCTTGCTGGCGGTGAAGATGAGCACGTGTTGATCAAATCTGCCAAGCGAATAGGTCAGCCCCTCTGCCAGCCTTCACCACAGAGCCCTGGGATGACAGAAACCCAGCTGAGAGGGAGAGATAAGCCTTAATGCATAATCTTCCCCACCCATCCACATCTGAGTTTGCAAATAGACATTCAGAAGTGACCCTGGCTCCCAGGGTTTCGCCGTGCTCTGTTCTCGCCAGCCAAACCCTGCCCTGAGCTCCATTCACAGACACCCATCTCTCACATGCATGGGCACGCTAAAGGGAGACGGGTCACATGGCCATCCCGTGGGAGTAGCCTGTCACTCATCCTGGGGCACAAGACCAAGCTATCACATAGCTCGCAGAGACCTTTCCCTCTGAATCCCATCACCTGCATTTATGGCTCCTAAAGGGAATTTTTCCCTTTGCACCGGGTAGGTGGAGATGGCTGCTTCGTGCAGCCTGGGTACACTATGTTCACAAAGCGCTTCTCTGAGAGGCAGCCCCTGTCACAGGAAGAGCCTGGCGAGGTGGGGACCCCAAGATACTAATCCTAGCTCCACTGTATTAGAGTCACTTTTCTCTTCTAGTCTTCACTTCCTTGTCAGCAAAAGGAAGGACTCAGCCTAAATGAGAGATTGCAACCTCAACCACCCTCTAGGACCAAGAAGGCCACATAGATGTCAGTAGCTGCCAACAGGTGGTGTTCAGAGCCATGGTGAGCAAAGAAAGCCTGCTCCCCCATAAAGGCATTTTTTTTCTTTTCTAAAATTGTTAAATGCGCTTGAACAGCAAAATACGTCTGCATTCGAAATTCGTCCTATGACTGCAAGTTGTGAGCGTGGGCTGTTGCTCACAGCCAAAGCAAAATGATACTATTGGTATTTCAGAACTTGTTTTATTTAGTGGATCTCAGAAGTATTTAAGATATTTTAAATAGAATCAGTGAAATTAAATAGATTTCAAATATGAAATTTTAGGGACTTCCCTGGTGATCCAGTGGTTAAGACTTCGCCTTCAATGCAGGAGGTGGAGGTTCAATCCACGGTCAGGCAGCCAAGATCCCACATGCTTTGAGGCCAAAAAACCAAAACATAAAACAGAAGCAATATTGTAACAAATTCAACAAAGACTTTTAAAATGGTCCACATTGAAAAAAAAAAACTTTAAAAATTAAGAAATTTTAGCTGAATCTTCCTTGGCCATTACTGGTTCTGTTGCTGCCTTTAACATTAGTACCTTCTGCCTGGGGCAGCTTAGAGCAACTGTGCGTGATGCAGTCAGTCCAGGTGGGCTCCAAAGTCCCCTGCAGGGTCTAGCCCCTAAACGCACCCTTGAGGACCACTGCTACTCTGGGCAGCTCTTCTGCTCTGTCCACGAGCTCCTAACTGCAGCACTCCTTCTCTCTCCCCCATCTGCCAGGAGAAATGACCCTGCCTGCAGCCCACCCTTTCTCTTCTCATGTAGGACAGGCAGTAGGCAGAGGGGCAGAGTTCCACGCAAAGCTAGCTATCCTGAGGAAAAACTGTTGGTGATGTCACTCACATTCTCCCCGTCCCCTGTGGAGCCACTGTGCCCATGTGGAGGAAAGAAGGACGTGCCCTTGCTCCATGCTTCTCTGGCTGCACCTGTGCTTACCTCTGTCACTACACTTTTCTGCAGTATTACTTTTTTATATCATTCACATGTCTCTTTCTCCCACTAAGTCTGTAAGGTCCTTGAAGGTATTTTTGTGTCCCCGGTTTCTAGCATAGTGTCTGACATATAGCAGATTCCATATATTTTTTATATTATTCCTTACTTCTTATTTATTGCAAGGATGTCAAATTTATATAAACAAAATAAAGAATATAGGGCATTCTGGGCTTGGGGGAGCATAAGCATAATAAACATAATCTATTATTATTTGTATTTCTTCAGAATGTCTGCCGACACCTAGGGCAACACCTGACATATAGTATGTGCTGAATTAATATTGTATAAATGAATGAATGAATGAAGGGAGAAAAGCCATTTTGCACAATTTCTATTTCCATCAGCCTTCCTGGGAAAATTGCTTTTCTTCCTTGCATTCTTGAAGTCACACACCAGACTCTCCCCTCTTAAGCCACGTGTTGATAATTTATATCTTTGCATTGGTTGAGGGTCTTGAAATCTTGAAAGAAAACCCTATACAGAGCTCATGTTCATACACGATAAACCAGACTGACAGTTAAATCAGAAAGGCTGTTTCATAATTTAATTAAACTCCCTTAAATGTAGACATTAGTCAAGGACAACTTTATTGATTGAGTCTAATTGCATATATTTTCTTATACTTTTACTGAAGCCTATTTTTCAAGTCACTTGAAAGACTACTCCCATTTTTGAAAGAGGATACGACAAAGTGAGGTTTTAATTCATTACCTTTTGGACATACTGTCATTCCCTGGCTAGCACCAATCCGTTACAGAATGTGATGGTGCAATTACTTATAGGCCTCCCAATCCACCTTTTTACAAGTCTTAGTTATTAGAAAATTCTGAAGATCTGTCTGACTTTCATTGATTTAATCAGTCAATCAGTCATTCAACAAACATTTATTAAATCTCAGTTATGTGCTAGAAATACAGAGATGAATGATGCTCAAAACTGCTCTCCAAGAACACCCAGTTTGATAGAGGAGGTTGGTAAATAAATAGTTAATTTACTGTAACATGCACAGTGGACTAAGAGATCTGTATAAGGCACCAGGTACCCCAGAGAAGGATGGGGTGACTCATGAGGGAGAGGTCAGGGAAGGCTTCACAGAGTCATGTGTGAGCTGGGTTTCATTAAATTTATATAATAAAGGGAGTAGCAGTGCTTTAGACAAATCAGGTGGGGTAAGGACATTCCAGGCAATGTCACCACTAGAGCAGATACATCCACAAGAGGAAGTAAGGAGCAACTAAAGCGCTGAATGCCTGAGGTGGACGAGCAGCAGGTCACCCTAGAGAAGGAGCTGAGGGTCAGGATGAAAAGTTTTTCTGAAGACTGGGGGCATGATCTGCTTGACATTGTGGAAGATGGCCCTAAACAGTTACATAGAAAATAAACCACAGAACAGTAGGTTTCATGCTCCTAGCTGAAGTCACCCTGTCCAGCACCTTCTTCCCCAACTTTCTATGGACCAGCAGTGAGAATCCATTCCTTGCCTTTTCTGGGAGGTTACCTATAGCCCTTGGTTCCTGGTCCCTTTCTCCATCTTCAAGGCCAGCAGCGTTGCTTGTGTCTGATTGTGCCTTCATCCTCATATCTTCTCTGACTCTCCTCTTCAGCCTCCCACGTCCACTTTTAAGGGCTTTATTGGATCTACCTGGATAATCTAGGATCATCTCCCCATCTTAAAGTCAGCTGATTATCAACCTTAAATCCCGCTTGCCGTGTCAGGTGACCTATTCACAAGTTTCAAGGACTGTGATATGGGCATCTTCGAGGGGCCATTATTTTGCCATTACAAGGAGGAAGCAGACAGAATGAGACAGGCTTGCAACATTTGTGAGGAGGAAAGCACCTAGTGTGATGGAAGGAGCCCTTTCCACTGTGGCTTTGACGTCAGAGACCTATGTTACATCAACAACTCATCCACATGCTCACCCATGAATTAGAACAATTCAGTTGATATTTCTGAGTCTCAGTACCTTCATCTATCAAGTGAGGATAACCATAACTACCTCCCAGGAAAACTGAGGGAATCAAACGTTCTTTAAAATTAAGGAAGCAGTGCTTAGCCAAGAGTAAGTACTCAGAAAATGAGGAGGAAGAGTAAAAAATGGGTCCCAGCTAAACTATTAGGAGCTAGCAGAGGAGTAAAAAGAAGACAGGGTTGGACAAGTAAGCAGAATCCACACCATAAAGAGCCTAGAATGCCAGAGTTTGCCTATGAAATGCTATCAAAGATGCTGGCTAGAACAACAATGAATGGCTAGAATATTCACCAAGCAAACAAGAGTGTCAGATGAATTAGAATGAGTAGCTTTGGCATGAAGAATCCCTCAGGACATGTAGGCTAGGCTCCTACACAGCTAGATATCATATTTTAAGCCAATAAGCAGAAAAGAAATCCCCCATTCTGCTGCTGCCCATGGTGAACAGCGTGTTGCCCTCTAAGTGCTCAGTTCATGTTCACACATAATTTTAAGTCTGCTTTAACCTCAGATTCATAGATTTCCAATTTACCCAACATCTGGAACTCCAAGGACACTGGAAAAGCCACTCTGGGAGCCTGCCATTTAGACAGTGGTGCCTCAGTAAACATTTGTTGATCAAAAACTGCTAACATAGGAGAAAGAATATTTGGAAGCCAAAACCAGGTCTTTTGAAGTGGAACAGAATTTGAAAAGTTTGAACTGTGACATATTGAAAAACATATTTTGCAAGTGAACTCTTGGGGAAAATTATCATCTAAGGTCAGCAAAAACATCCAAGGGAGAAAAAAGAGAATCTAGAATATTTGTGCATGTGAAGGGAACATTTTAGACTTCTTTTCCTTTTTGTCCAAATCATATGCATACACACACACACAACCTGGGGCAATGCCTAATTGCAATCATCAAGCAGTAACTTTGAACATTCAGGAAGATTATTCTAAGTTCCTATGACTATTATACCACCAGCTATCCCTAACTAATATTTGTTAATTAGCAATAAGAATTTGTTTTGTAAAATTTTTCTGCAATTGACAATATACTTCGTATGGGTTTTCTAGTTGATCAGCTAGTCAGGTAGTTCTACATAAATTGCTTTACTTATGATAATAAAATAATATTTTTGAATGGCTGTTCTCCTCTTGATTATAGGCTAACAAATGAACATTGTGCTTACCGCACTGATCTCTGCCAATAATATGAATCATTTTAGAGCATGTGTAGTGAGTTCCAAATGCGTCAACTTTACTTCCTGGTGTAGAATACTTGTCAGAGCATTCATCGTAGACCAATGTCACCATGTCTCCAGAAGTTTCCTTTTAAAATATAGATTTGTTCAGGGGCACGAGTGGTAAAAAGCAAAACAAACAAACAAACAAACAAAATCTGCCAGTGCAGGAGACACAAGAGAAGTGGGTTTGATCCCTGGGTTGGGAAGATCGATCCCCTGGAGGCAACCCAATCCAGTATTCTTGCCTGGAGAATCCCTTGGACAGAGTCTGGCAGGCTATAGTCCATGGCGTGACAAAGAGGCGGACATGACTAAAGTGACTTAGCATGCAGCGTGCACGCAAGGCAAGTGAAGCAGAACTAATATTTGTAGAACTCCTCTCTAAGCTTTTTCATGGACATTAGCTCACTTAGTCCCCACAGCAACCCTGTGGTGAGCAATTATGAGTCCCATTTTATAGATGAGAGGGTGAACCTCAGAGTTTAATATCTTGCCAAAGGTCTTTCCACCAGTAAGTGGCAAAACTAGGATTTAGACCCAGTTTTCTCAGCCAGCTTTACTTTCAGCTGCCAAGACAACTGGAAAGTTGCAGCAAAAGTCACTGGTGAACCAGGACAGATGCTGAAACCTATAGGAAGAGGGCTGAAAAAGAGTCACCCTCACTCTTTGACTTATGTTAAAGAAAACCTCACTTTACTAGGAATTACTAATCTGTCCCTAAGAAGAAACCAAGAAAGAGTTCAGTCAATAAATCATCGCTGGATGGCAGTTGAAAGCAAGGCAGATAGCTATAGTCATAATAATATTTATGACTACTTACATTCGTTTATACCTACTATATGCCAGGCGTTCTTCTAACACCTTAGAGATACAAACTCTTTTAATCTTACAACATTTCTGTGAGGTTGGTGCCACTGTCATTCCATTTGATTGATAAGGAAGTAGAAGCACAACAAGACCACAAGGTAAGTGACAGATAAGAATCAACCCAGGCAAGTCTGGTTTCAGCACCCACAGTCTTATCCTCTAAACTTCACTGCCTCCATAAAGGAGATTCCGAGTTATATAATATCAATGAACACAGAATCACACTGATACAAGAGGAGTTTTAGCCACAGAAGTAATGATGGATGCATGTTTATAAACTTTGTAATTTATAAAAGCAATGTATTCATTATCATTCATTCACTATTATCTCAATTGATTCTCTTAAAAAAGAGACTGAAAGCATATTTTTTATCCACACTGTACTGATTCTTTCATTCATTCAACAAATGTATATAAAGTGAACACTTGTCTTGAACAAGCTTTGGAGATAGAGAAGTACTCAAAAAGAATCTCATCTTTGCCTTTATAGAGTTTACGATACAGTAGACAGGATATTCTTTAGTAAATAATCATGTGAGTATGTAATTACAAATGGTGCTAAGAACTTTGCATGAAAAGTATTGGAGATTATGAGCATATAATAGAAGGTGACCTAGGTATTCAAAGACTCGCTGATAGATCTAGGCTGGAAGACATCCCTGAGGAAATTAATTTGAGCTAAATTCTAAGAACAATGGAGAATTAATTTAAATTTTACCCTGTGAGTAAAGACTTCCTCCCTATTCAAAATAGCAAGCACTTTTCACATACCTTACTCCTCTCTAATCTTCCCTATCAATTATCATCTTCTAACAAACAATTTACTTATTTATTATGTTTCTTTTTGGTCTGAGTACCACCGCACCCCCAACAAGAATATGAGTTCTGTGGGGATGGTGAATCAGTTTCATTCCCTCAAGTCTTTGGCAAACGTGGGACCTCAATAAATATAACAAAGGAACTAGTGAGAGGGGCTTGGGGATGTCATAATCAACAATAAAGGGGGACATTTCTCAGTAGATACATCCCTCTCTCAAAGGGCCTGGGGCAGGAGGGTGTATCGATTTTTTTTTTTTGGCCATACCATACGGCAAGTGGAAATCTTAGTTTCCTGACCAGGGATTGAACCCGTGACCCCAGCAGTGGAAGCTCAGAGTCTTAATCACTGGACTGTGAGGGAAGTCTCCATATCGATTTTGAAGGAACTCAAGAAGGCCATCAGGCATGTTGAGCAAGGAAGAGAGTAGCAGAAAATGAGATGGAAAGGGAAGATTAGACCATGTTGTGAGAAAAAGGAAATTCAGAGTGAATGATTCCCCCTCACCAAAGAAAAGGAGCCACATGTGTATTTCAAGTAAGCTCTAGCCTACTTTGTCACCTCTTAGAATTCTCTCAGAGGAGTAGGGAACTACATGCTCTTCACACAATAATGACCAAGCTTAAGCAGTTGGCATGAACAATGACAAAGAATGCTCAGATTGGGAAAATAATTAATAGATGGTTAAAATATGGTCATTTAACATGCCTGAGGCAAAAAAGCTTGATGGATGTGGTTGATTTATGAGCAGCTGGATATTAATGCACGGGATGTCAAAGTGTGTGAATTTTGTAGAGTTTCCTAATTCTGCTTTGTTAGAACATAATATTAAAAAAGTGGTATCCTAGATCATTACTGTCTCAGCTAGAGATAATTGATATTGTGGCAGATAGCCAGCATTGTTGAAGGAAAGAGAATGTTTCAGGAGGCCAGCAACACCAGACATTCTAGGACCCATGGATAGATTTCTACTTGCCTGCCCCAAGGCACCATTGACCTCTTACAGGAAGGAATCTCTTAAGGAAGTCTTCCTTAGAACAAGATGGCAGAGTGGGGGGACTCCTTTATGTCCTTCCACCTGGCTCAGAAGAGAGAGATTTGTGTCTTTTAATTAAAGTGCATCTTTGTCAAACTGGTTTTCTTACTGTCAAACTAGTGTTCTGACTGGAAGCTTATTTCATACAGCCTCCCAGATTACGCCTAACACGTGGTAGGACTTTTGAAACCCTGTGGCACAGTATTACAGGAGGAGCTTGGGGCTTGATTCTGTCAAACAAATTAAATGTCTGCACTTCATACACTGCTGCTACTGCTGCTAAGTCACTTCAGTCATGTCCAACTCTTGCGACCCCATAGACGGCAGCCCACCAGGCTCCCCCGTCCATGGGATTCTCCAGGTAAGAGTACTGGAGTGGGTTGCCATTTCCTTCTCCAATGCATGAAAGTGAAAAGTGAAAGTGAAGTCACTCAGTCGTGTCTGACTCTTCGCGACCCCATGTACTACAGCCCACCAGGCTCCTCTGTCCATGGGATTTTCCAGGCAAGAGTACTGGAGTGGGGTGCCATTGCCTTCTCCACTTCATACACTAACAAGGCCAAATTAAACACTCATCAAAAGGGAGATACCTTTTAATGTGCAATGCCTGCAGCCTCCTTGACACCAGCTAGCTTTCTCAACAAATCCCAGACTGTCTTCACTGGATGCATGAAGATGGCATTTTATTTCCAAGGTAGTCGCTTCTAAGATTTGTCTTCCCTAAAAGGATGATTCTTATTCCAGCTACTCTGCAAGTCTAGTTAGTACAAGAAAAGGTTTAGCCACCACACATAATTTGTTCTCACAAATAAACATTGCCACAGGTGTAAGCTATTTATTTTGCCCAGAAGGTAATTATAGTAAATTAAATGAGACCACCATTCCACTGACCCTTCCTAGACCTTTAAGAATGGCTATTTACAAGTTGAACTATGATAACTTACTCTGTGATTCCATTCTCTGACGTGGTCACTGCCAGTTCTTTGGTTGCTGTAAGCCTGAGATGTCCAGCACCTCGTTTAGGTGAAAATCTAGTTAAAATCTAACATAAGCATGTCTGGCTTGGGTTTTGTCAGGCAGCTATTGACCTGGGAAGCCCTTTAAAGAAGTAGAACCTTGCTCCAAATTATTTTCTCATCTTTCCGAGTCTTTATATTCATTCTGGAATGTTACATGTTGAAAGCTAAAAGAGTCCTTGAAGGAATATTTGGCCAAGTAATTTTCAAAAAAGTCAGCTAAACAGTGGCATTAGGATTAACTGAGGTGCTTATTAAAAATACATTTTTCCAGGTTCCACCCCAGACCTGCTTGAACAAAGGCTGCGGTTGTGGAACCTAGGGATCCAGGCTAGCAATAAGTCCCTCAAGGGATCTGGGTGACTCAGTGGTAAAGAATCCACCTGCCAATGCAGGAAACACAGGAACCTCAGGTTGAATCCCTGGGTCAGGAGAATCCCTTGGAGGAGGAAATGGCAACCCACTCAGTATTCTTGCCTGGAGAATGCCATGGACAGAGGAGCCTGGGGTCAGGGGGACTGCAGTCCATGGGATCACAAAGAGTCGGGTGTGACTCAGCATGCAAGAGATTTTGTTCCTTAACCACTACGTTTGGAAACCAGAGTTATATTCCTCTCCTCATCCCATAATCAGACTACATAACCCTCTTAGCAGATGAAATCTTATATAGAGCAATAACAAATATTTCCCATGCACACTTAATTATTATTAGGAACAGAGAAAGGCCTCAAGTTATCAACATGATTTCACATTTTCATCCTATTATCTGGGTTGGTTAGGATACTGCATTATAAAGAAGAGTCTAGCAAGCGGGCTACAGTGGCCAGAGTTTCCAGGTGAGGTTATAGTCAACATCAAGCACCTGCTGCATCTGCTTGGAGTAGGACTTCCACAAGTAGCTGCTCTAATAGGAAATCCAAGACCATCACGGGAGAGGATCAGCTCCAAGACCATCATGGGAGGGGATCAACCAAGGTTGAATGAGGACTCAAATCAAGCACTTTTCATGCATTAAATTATTTAATCTGACAGTGACTCTCCTACACAGACCCTCCTCTTATTAATACCGTTTTAACAAGTGAGGAAACTAGAGCACAGAGAGGTTAAGTAACTTGCCAAGGTCACACAGCTAGTGAGTGGCTTCAGAACCAGGCAAGGTGGCTATAGAATCCACATCTTTAAACATTAAACACACTGCTTCTTCAGAAGGCTAATGATAAGGATTATGCTCTAATCAACAGAGAAATGGGACACTCACTCAGTAGGAAAGACAGCCAGAGCTTGGCTGTAGCACAGGTCAACCTACCAGTCATTAAAAAAAATAAATAACTTAAAAGCTTTTGCACAACGAAGGAAACTATAAGCAAGGTGACAAGACAACCCTCAGAATGGGAGAAAATAATACCAAATGAAACAACTGACAAAAAATTAATTTCCAAAATATACAAGCAGCTCATACAACTCAATATCAGGAAATCAAACAACCCAATCAAAAAGTGGGAAAAAGACTAAACAGACATTTCTCCAAAGAAGACATTTGGATGACTAACAAACACATGAAAAGATGCTCAAAATTGCTCATTATTAGAGAAATGCAAATCAAAACTGCAATGAGGTATCACTTCACACCAGTCAGAATGGCCATCATCAAAAAGTCTACAGACAATAAATGCTGGAGAGGGTATAGAGAAAAGGAAACACTCTTGCACTGTTGGTGGGAATGTAAATTGATATAGCCACTATGGAAGACAGTGTGGAGATTCCTTTAAAAACTAGGAATAAAACCATCATATGACCCAGCAATCCCACTCCTAGGCATATACCCTGAGGAAAGCAAAATTGAAGACACATGTATCCCATTGTTCACTGCAGCACTATTTACAATAGCTAGACCATGGAAGCAACCTAGATGTCCATTGACAGATGAATGGATAAAGAAGTTGTACATATACATAATGGAATATTACTCAGCTATAAAAACAGAAATGCACTTGAGTCAGTTCTAATGAGGTGGATGAACCTATAACCTATTATACAGAGTGAAGTAAGTCAGAAGAGAAAGATAAATATCATATTCTATCACATATATATGGAATCTAGAAAACTGGTACTGAAGAATTCATTTACAGGGCAACAGTGGAGAAACAGACATAGAGAACAGACTTATGGACATGGGCAGAGGGGAGGGGAGAGTGAGATGTATGGAAAGAGTAACATGGAAACTTGCATTACCATATGTAAAATAGATACCCAATGGGAATTTGCTGTATGTCTCAGGAAACCTAAACAGGGGCTCTGTATCAACCTAGAGTGGTGGGATGGGGAAGGAGATGGGAAGGAGGTTCAAAAAGGAAGGGATATATGTATACCCATGGCTGATTCATGTTGAGGTTTGACAGAAAACAACAAAATTCTGTAAAGCAATTATCTTTCAGTAAAAAAAAATTAATTAATTTTTAAAAGCCAGATGATATAAATTCAATACTAATTTACATGAATTATATTATATTCTTTGGATTTTGATCATGGAAATCTTGGGGAGAAAAAAAGTTTTCCAAATTCAGTTCAAAGGTGTACAATGTTAAATAAATATGTTCCTATTGTAAAAAGATAAAAAATAAAAGCTGCATCTTAGTAACCATCAGCACACTTCAGGCACAATGACTTCTAGACTGTACAGCAGCCAGACTAATTTCAACCAACCTCACCTCCAGGGATGGTGTGGGGGCTCCTGTTGTCTCTGCTCTAGAAGGAACCAGCTTAAGAGAGCAGGGTGTTGGGCATTGCCTTACCTCCCGGGCTGCCATAACACTATGCCTTAGATGGCTTAAACAGCAGAGATGTACTCTTGCAGTTATGGGGAAGTCTGAGATCAGGGTGCCAGCATGGGTGGTCTCTGGTAAGACTTCTCTTTCTGGTTTACAGGCAGCCTCTTTCTCCCTGTGTTCACATGGCCTTTCCTTGTTACTATGTATTAAGAGAGAGAAGATTCTCTTTACCTCTTTTCAGAAAGTCACCAGTCCTGGGACTTCCCTGGCTAGTGCAATGGTTAAGACTCTGAGAATCTGACCCCTGGTTGGGGAAATAAGATCTTTCATGCTGTGCCTGGTGGCCAAAAATGCATGCATACATATGTACATAAAATAAAAGATCAGCAATCCTATCAGATTAGGACCCTATTCATATGACCTCATATAACCTTAGTTTCTTCCTAAAAGCTCAGTCTCCAAATACAGTCTCATTGAGGGGAAGTGGGGCTAGGGCTGCAACATATGAATTTTGGGGGACACAATTTAGTCCATAGAAATCACTTGGATATTATGGGAGAAGGCAGATCCAATACCAGCAATGACGATACTGATTCTGCCGCTGAGGGTCTCCTGTGTGCCAGACTCTGAGTTAAGTACTTCCTGTATGCTACCTCATTTAATCAGTGCCCTACAAGCTCAGGAGTAATAAACTCATTTTTTTAATGAGAAAACCGAAAAGGTCAGAGATTTGGGGGACTTCAGATTTAACTAGTGGCAGAGCCAAGCTCTGATTCTGCTCAGTCTGACTCTCAATCCCTATGCCAGAAATGACACTCTGGATCTGTGATCTGGATCCCTTGGAAAGTCTAAATCAAGTTATAAACCCTCTCCCTAGGAAAAAAACACACAAACACAAAATTTGCATATAATTTTAGGGGGCCTCCCAGCAATCCAGAGGTTAAAGGAAGTGAAAGGATAGACTAAACAAGGATTTTATTTCTCTGGAGAATCAGAATCTCAAGTGTGTGCTACATGCATGCTCAGTTGTGTTCAACTCTTTGCAACCTCATGGACAGTAGCCCAGCCTTAGGATTCTCCAGGCAAGTATACTGGAGTGGGTTGCCATTTTCTCCCTCAGGGGATCTTCCCGCCCAGGGATGGAACCTGAGTCTCCTGCATTGACAGGTGGATTCTTTACTGTTGCACCACCTGGTAGCCATATTATAGAGCAAAGGTAACTTTTGCATAAATTTCTAAGCTGAAGCATGTACATCAGAGAAACTTGCATGCTACATGGGTTGCAATGGGCTTGCTGCTGCTGCTGCTGCTAAGTCGCTTCAGTCATGTCTGACTCTGTGTGACCCCACAGATGGCAGCCCATTGGGCTCTGCCGTCCCTGGGATTCTCCAGGCAAGAACACTGGAGTGGGTTGCCATTTCCTTCTCCAATGCATGAAAAGTGAAAAGTGAAAGTGGAGTCGCTCAGTCGTGTCCGACTCTTAGCAACCCCATGGACTGCAGCCTACCTGGCTCCTCCGTCCATGGGATTTTCCAGGCAAGAGTACTGGAGCGGGGTGCCATTGCCTTCTCCGGCAATGGGCTTAGCCCCAGGACAACAAGACCACCGTCCCCTGACTGGAAGTAACAAGGCAGCACCAAGCTCCCTCTTTCTCTCTTTTTCTGGGAACGGATCTGATGCAGGGAGAGGGAAATGGCTCTTTAAGATGTACCGAAGAAGCAAGCTAAGGTCACCTGAGAGCAGGAGGCTAGAATTCAGAGGAAGCCAGGGATCAGCAGATAATAGAAACTGAAGCAGATCTGGTATGATAGAGCAGGCAGCTCTCAGCCTAAGGGGCCCCTGTCTGCCTTCTCCATGAGGAATGTGGGTTCGGTCAGGACACATCTTTATTTTCTTAAAGCAAAAATATTCAAATTTTTATGTAAAACCTCCCCATTTTCAAATGTCAACTCTTAGAGGACATGCCGCCTTAGAATGATCTCATTCTTCATAGCTTTTAGTTTCTTCTGTTGGTAACATGAGATTTGTAATAAGATTAGTCTCAGGGGATTTTTTTTTCAAAGATCAAATGAAATAAGGTATATAAAAATGCTTTATAAACTATAAAGCGCTATATAGGTGTTAACAAAGAAACCTGTAAAAAGCAATTTCTCTCCAGCAGTAGTGATAGTATATTTAATAGCTGGGCATCAAACACCTATAGAGTCTGAGCTGTGACAGAAGAGATCTTTTAAAAATGTAAGTCAGATTATATCCTCCCTCAGTTAAACTCTCATCCCACTTAAAGTAAAATCAAAGCTCTGTATGGTCTGGGTACTGTCCACCTGTCTAACCCAATCCCTGACCTTCCCCTCACTTAGGATGCTCCAGCCACAGCTCGTTTCTATTCCTCAACCACAGGGGGATTCTCCTCTTAGAGTCTTGGCAAGAGGCTCGTTGACTGACACACAGTGTCCCTGACCTTCTGCATGGTTCAGTTCAGTTCAGTTCAGTTCAGTCGCTCAGTCATGTCCGACTCCTTGCGACCCCATGAATCGCAGCACGCTAGGCCTCCCTGTCCATCACCAACTCCCGGAGTTCACTCAGACTCACGTCCATCGAGTCAGGGATGCCATCCAGCCATCACATCCTCTGTCGTCCCCTTCTCCTCCTGCCCCCAATCCCTCCCAGCATCAGAGTCTTTTCCAATGAGTCAACTCTTCACATGAGGTGGCCAAAGTACTGGAGTTTCAGCTTCAGCATCATTCCTTCCAAAGAAATCCCAGGGCTGATCTCCTTCAAAATGGACTGGTTGGATCTCCTTGCAGTCCAAGGGACTCTCAAGAGTCTTCTCCAACACCACAGTCCAAAAGCATCAATTCTTCGGTGCTCAGCCTTCTTCACAGTCCAACTCTCACATCCATACATGACCACTGGAAAAACCATAGCCTTGACAAGATGGACCTTAGTCGGCAAAGTAATGTCTCTGCTTTTCAATATGCTATCTAGGGTGGTCATAACTTTTCTTCCAAGGAGTAAGCGTCTTTTAATTTCATGGCTGCAGTCACCATCTGCAGTGATTTTGGAGTGATTTCTCCACTGTTTCTCCATCTATTTCCCATGAAGTGATGGGACTGGATACCATGATCTTCGTTTTCTGAATGTTGAGCTTTAAGCCAACTTTTTCGCTCTCCTCTTTCACTTTCATCAAGAGGCTTTTTAGCTCCTCTTCACTTTCTGCCATAATGGTGGTGTCATCTGCATATCTGAGGTTATTGATATAGACCCATTATTTAACTCTCAGATCAACAGCCCCTTCTGAGAGGGGCATTCCAGTCCAAAAGAGCAACCTGATCACCCTCAGCAACCACACTTGACTTTATTTTAGCATAGCCCTTCTCACTATTCGATATGGTTCTTGATTTTTATTGGTTTCCTTTTTTAACAAATGCGTCCTCCCACAAGACACAAGCTCTAGTCCTACACAGTCTTTTTGTTTATTTTTTATGTATATTTTTTTAATTTACTCTTAATTAGAGGATAATTGCTTTACAAGATTATGTTGGTTTCTGCTGTATGTCAGGGGCTTCCCTCATAGCTCAGTTGGTAAATCATCTGCCTGCAATGCAGAAGACCTGGGTTCAATTCCTGGGTTGGGAAGATCCCCTAGAGAAGGAAATGGCAACCCACTACAGTATTCTTGCCTGGAGAATCCCATGGACAGAGGAGCCTGACAGGCTACAGTCCATGAGATCACATAAGTCGAACACAATTTAGTGACTAAACCACCACCACCACCACTGCTGTACAGTCAGCCTTAAGTTTACATATACCCTCTCCCTCTAGAACCTCCTTCCCACCCCACCCCAATCCCATTCCTCTAGGTCTTCACAGAGCACTGGGCTGAGCATCTTGTGTTATACAGCAACTTCCCACTTTTTTACAATGGTGATATATATAGTCTTATTCACCACCGAATTCACCAGCCTCTGAGTTAGGCCTGGTTTATGGTTGAAATTACAATATCCGTTGAAAGCAGAGTCTTAAAATTGGTATTATAGTAGAAATTTTAGTAGAAGAGCAAAAAGCACTTTGGACTGGACCAAGGCCACTTCTTGGGTCCTACTCAGATTAACTGAGCCAGAATCTCTAGGAATGTGGTTCAAGTATCTGGATTTTTAGTAAACACCTTAGATGGGTGATTCTGGTGCAGGTGACCTCAGAACACATTTTTTTTAAACACAGGATTTAGAGGACAAAGACTGAGTTCTAGAGCCTATTTATTTTGCAGGGTGTTCATGAAGCCTCAAAAAATAAAACAACAGGTAAAGTTCTTTGCCTACACCCAGACTTAGAGAAACACAGGCTGTTCTTCCCTGGCCTTCCTGTCAGGGGCCTGCAGTGTCCACATTCAGGGATAGAAGCTTGCTGTGCCCTCAGGCAGCTCCTTCTTTTCATGGACCTGAGCAAGCTTTATGCCCTCCTCCACGAGGTACATCTTCAAGGATTAAAGACAAGTCTACCAGCTTCCTTTAGCATTTCTAGATTCTTAGCCACTCTCAGATCTTAGCAAGCTGGATATATTTCAGTTTGTCTAGGCCATTTTTAGAGTATAAATTTTTCTAAATTAATTAAATAGTCCTCTACAGTCTGTTCAGTGTAGCTACCTGATAAGAATATTATTTTTAAAATGACTGGAGTTGTAAGGTCAAGCATTCAGGAATTTGACTTTTTTTCTCATCTCATCAAAAACAAAGCAGAGTTTTATAGAAAGAATCATCTGCAGAATCTCACAAAAGACTGATGGAGAAACAAAAACCCAGAATATCAACCTACAGTGAAGAAAAAAATATAATAGTAAAAACTAACACATATGAGCCCCACCTCAAGCCCAGCCCCATCACACACTCATCTCATATGCATAACCCTGTAAGGAAGCATCATGACTCTCCCCCTTTCAGAGATGAGAATTGTCCAACATGAGTATCTTGCCCCAGATGACCTAATTAGATCTTTGCATACTTGGTGTAAGAGCCCAGGCGGCTGGTTGACCCCAGAACCATGTACTTACCCACTGACTATGCCCTGTGAAAACTTCTCTTCTGACACCAGACCAGCTGGTCTGCTCTCGCTCTTTATCTCCTGTGTCCCCCTCTAACCAACCAGTTCTTCTTACTGATGCCTCTCTTTCTAGAACAGCACCATGGATGATACCACAATCAAACTCCATTGGCTTTTCCAGTTTCTCCTCTTGAGGGTATTTCTGCAGCCATCCATTATATGTTGATTTTGTAATTTAAGTCTTTGAATTTGGATGGAGGGAGAATTCCTTACTGATGTCTATAACTTCCTTTAATGATCAACTCAAACTTCTAAATATTTTTCCAGACTACTGGTCTAAACCTAGGCTTGTATACTTGCGCCACTGATTTTTTTTTCAACCCAAATACAGGACTTTGCATATATACCTGTGGGATTTCATCTTGTGGTTTTGGGCCATTGTTGTAGCTTGTCAAGATTATTTTAAATCTTGACTCTATCGTTTGCAATATCAGCTACTCCTCCCAGCTTTATGTCATCTGTAGACTTAATTAAATGAAGCATCTATTCCTCAGGCAAGTAAGTGATAGAAATGTTGAGCTGCACAAAGCCAAGCATAGATAGTATGACAGGAGGGATTTTTAACAATGGGTCTTGGTATTGTGCTGGACTGAGCATGGAGATGAACATTTCGTCACTAAAATTAACCCTCAGATGCTCTATTGAAGAGAGTGTAGTTCCAGCTTTCTCCCAGTCTTCATAATGCCAAGTTCTGGCAGTCATACTAATAGCATGATCATCACTTTTGATGTACCTTTTCATATACTTCCTTACCCTTTATAATTTATTGCCTTGATGAAGTAAAACGCTCTGTGCATATGTGCTTTGGTTACAAAGATGAGGAAAATAAACAATTAAGTTGATCATCTGGGCTCTTAAACCAAGTGTGCGAAGTTCTAATTATGTCATTTAGGGCAAATTACTACTGCTTTGGCAATTTTCATTTCTAAAATAGGGAGAAAATTGTGATTCTTTCTTACAGACTCATGTGTATGAGATAGTGTGTGATGGTTCTTGGCTCTGAGTTGGAGTCCATGTGTATTAATTATTACTATTTTTATCTTCACCGTAGGTTGACACCCTGTTTTTTTTCCTCATTAGTCTTTTTTTTGGGGGGGGAGGGGGACAGGCCACTGCATGGGGCATACGGGATCATAGTTCCCCAACCAGGAATAGAACCTGTGGCCCCTGCAGTGGAAGCACTGAGTCCTAACCACTGGACCACCAGAGAAGTCCTCTTCATCAATTTTTGTGAGATTCTGCAGGTGATTCTTTCTACAAAAGTCTGCATTATTTTTGATAAATTAGGTGGGAGGGGGTGGAAAGTCAAATTCCTGAATGTTTGACCCTGGAAGTCCAGTCATTTTTTTAAAATAATATTAACATCACAGGGCTTCTTTGGTGGCTTAGTGGTAAAGAGTTTGCCTGCTGATAGAGGAGACATGAGTTTGATCCCTGATCTCGGAGGATCCCACATGCACTGGAGTGACTAAGCCTCTGCACCACAGCTATCAAGCCTGTGCTCCAGAGCCCAGAAGCCACAGCTGCTGAAGCCTGCATGCCCTAGCCCCTGCGCCCTGCAACAGGAGAAGCATCACAATGAGAAGGCCGCGCAGCAATGAACCCCACACAGCCAAAAACAAACACAATTAATTTTTAAATGATATTAATATCATGTAACTATTATGAACAGACCATAGTGGACTATTTCATTGGAGAGATGATATGGGAGAAAAAGAGGAAGACACATTACTATGATGAGAGATCAAGAAAGGTGCCCTAAAGGAAAAGTTGCCCAGGTTAAATCTGAAGTTCAAGCGTGGATTGGTCAAAGAAGATTTGGGTGTGGAGTGGTTGTCATGAGCTAAGTTCACAAAGCATCTCTGCCATCTTAGAAGACTGATTTTATATTAATAACATTAAAAACTTTCAATGAAGTTTCTGTCCAAGAAGTCTCCCCCATACACTTCAATCGTTTCCAATCCCGCCTGCCTTGAAAATCCTACTGACGTTTTTTTCCAACCCAGGAGCAGGTTGCCCTTTAACATATACTCATATTTTTACCTCCATAATGTATACATGTATCTTTCACTCCCCAAATCAAGGCAGGGCATTGAAAACTAAAACTATGGTTCACATCCTCATTCAGTCCACAGTTTAAAGCATCAAGATGGTAGTGAACAAATTCTTGATGAATTGAATAGACCCAGCAGAGATGAAAGGCTAACAACCGCGGGGGGAGATCAGGTGAGAGGCTGATAACCAGGTAAAATGGCACAGATAGTGAGGATGCCTGGAAAACTGGGGTGGAAACTCTATGCAGAGAGGATCACATTTGTGATGTTCCCTCTTGTGCCAAGTGACCGGTGGAGTGCCTGGTTTTATCTTTGGATAAAATAAACCAATGAAAAGTGTTACATTTTTCTCAGAACTATGCCATATTTACTATTTGTATGTCCAGTCCTACTTTACAAGGACAGCGTATGGCATTGGCATCCTTTGTAAAGGTTCCTGAGTCTGTAAGGTGGTATTAATTTTTTTCTTTTCCATTGTGATCTATTACAGGATACTGAAAATGGTGCCCTGTACTATACAGTAGGATTTTGTTGTTTCTCCATCCTATGCATAATAGTTTGCATCTGCTAGTGCTGAATTCCCAATCTACTCCCCCGCTTTTGCCAACCATAGTCAGTTCTCTATGCTTGTGAGTCTGTTCCTGTGTCATAGATAAGTTCCTTTGTGTCATATTTTAGATTCTACATATAAATGATATCATATGATATTTGTCTTTCTTTCTGGCTTCACGTGGTATGGAAATCTTAGGCACAATTTCATTATACATGTCAAGATATAGTGAGATTTTGGAGGGTATGCCAAGCTCATACACAAGCTTTTACCTTATCTGATAAGTCAGCATATATTGATAACAGAACATCCATGGCCAGTCAGGTTGGTTGAGAATGGCTGTCTGGGCTCGATGGGAAAATGAGGCCTAAGCTATTGATCATGTTTCTTGGCCACAGGTAAAGGATGTGGTGATTGGAAAACACAAGGGCCATACATATGCCAATCCCTGATAGGTATTGCCTTTAATGTGGCTTTCTTAAGGACTTTTGGCACAATCTAAATGGTCAGCATCATCCTTCACCTTGTAAACTGGTGTGCATGTGACTCTAGCCTTTTCTTTAACCTTATTACTATGAAACAAAATATATCTAATTTATCAATCCAAAACACATTACTAAACAAAAATATACATAAGATACACCTAAACAGTTCAAAAATTTGTCAAGAGTAAACATGTGATACCACCACCTAGGACAAGAAATAGAACATGTTCAGTCTCTTACAAACCCCCTCTCTTTTGCTCTCTCCAAGACACTACACACCATTTTCCTGATTTTTAAGGATATGACTTTCTTGCATTCTTTTAGTTTTATCACCCAAGTATATTTCCCTAGGCACCATAGTTTGGTTTTGCTCTGTTTCTTTTTCTTTTTGGTGCACGCGTGCTAAGTCACTTCAGTCATATCCGACTCTGTGCAACACTATGGACTGCAGCCTGCCAGGCTCCTCTGTCCTCTGCAGACGTAAGAGACACAGGTTTGATCCTTGGGTCGGGAGGATCCCCTGGAGGAGAGCATGGCAACCCACTCCAGTATTCTTGCCTGGAGAATCCCATGGACAGTGGAGCAAGGAGATAGTATCTTAAAAATCAGGACAGTGGTGGGTAGTATCAAATCGTACAGTATACTTTCTTTGGTGTTTTTTAAATTGATATTAGGGGTGCAAGCTTGATTGATTTTGCTGCAGGTAGCTGTGGCTCGTTTATTTTTAATTTATTTTTATTGTAGTATTAAAAAGTGTGACTGTATGACGGTTTTTTAATCCAGTCTACAGGTGAAAGGTATTTAGATTGTTACCAGTTTTTAACTAGTCTGAATAGTGTTGGTATGAACTTTCTTATACACATTTCTTGGAGCACGTATTTCTTTTGGATTTATGCCTAGAGAGTAGTTGTTGGGTCATAAGGTGTTCATATGTTCAATGTTAATAGATAATGCAAACTGGTTTTCTTGGTCACTGCATCAATTTCACTTCCACCAGAGACACATGAGAATTTTAGCCTTTCTGCTATGTGTGTGATATTTTATTGTGGTTTTAATTGTTATTCCCTGATGACGAATGGGCATCTTTTATATGTAATTTGACCATTTGAAACTCTCTTTGGTGAAGTGCCTGTTCAGGCCCATGTACAAGATTTGCCATTTTCTTTTATAGGAGTTATTTTTATCTATTCTGGACACAAGCCTTTATCAGTTATACCTATTACAAATGTATTCTATTTGGTGGCTTTCTTTCCACTCTCCTAATGGTTTCTTTGGAGGAAAAATAGTTATAAATACTATATAGTTCATATTATTCAACATTTTTCTTTATAGCTCATGCATTATTTTGCCCAATTTATGAAAATTTCACCTAGTTCAAGATCGTGAAGATATGTTATATTATCTTCTAGAGCAAGGGTCCCCAATCTCTAGGATCTAATGCTCATGATCTGAGGTGTAGCTAATGTAGTAACAATAGAAATAAAGTACACAATAAATGTAGTGTACTTGAATCATCCTGAAACCATCTTCTTGTTTCATCTGGTGCAGAGAAGTAAGTCATTTCATTTTTTCCAGAATGATCACCAACTGAGTTTTTAAAAAGACTGCTCTGAATCAATATTTTTGTTTTGAATTATGTTCACCTATGCATGGATCTCTTTCCAAAATCCCTATTTTATCCTTATTCAGGTAGCAATACCAAACCAATTTCTGCAGCCATCACATCCAGTGCAGCAAATCCTCCCACTATCCTTCTTCATCAAGTGCCTTGCCTATTCTTGGCCACTTGCATTAACATATGCACTTAAGATAATCTTTTCAGGTTTCATTTAAAAAATCTTGCTGGGATTTTAATTGGGAATACATGAATCTATAGATCATTTTGGAGAGAAATAACATATCTATAATATTGTATTGTCCAATAGGAACATGGTATGTCCCTACATTTATCTAGGCAGTTTTATAAAATATTTTTGTTTTCTTAAAGTGTATTCCTGAGTATTTGACAGTTTTGATATTCTTTTAAAAACATGCTTTTTCAATTTTATTTTATAATTGTTTGAGACTACAATATAGAAATGCAATGTTTTTGTGTATTGAGCTTGTATCCAGCGATCTGCTAAGCTCACTTATTAATTCCAACAATTCATACATATTTTGGATTCTCTACATACCCAACCATAGCATATACAAATAATCAGAGTTGACTACTCCCCTTCCAATCCTGATAGATTTTGTTTCCTTTGTTGCCTCGCTATATACTAACTGGGATCAATACAATACTGAATAGAAATAGCGACAGAAGTCATCCTGCATGTTGCTCCCAATCTCAAAGCTGTTGACATCTTGCCATTAAGTATGGTGCTTGCTGCTGGTTCTCAGTAGCTGCTCTATTCCTGATTAAGGAAGTTATTTTGTATTCTTAATTGTGTAGAGTTTTTTAAATCACCAATGGATATTGAATTTCATCAGATTTTTTTCTGCATGTATTTAGATAAGCATATGATTTTGTCTCCTTTACTCCGTTGATGCAGCATATTGTTGGGTTCTGAATATCAAGCCAACTTTGAATTCCTGGAATAAAGCCAAATTGGTCATGATTTATTATCCTTTTATACATATCCAATTTTTGTTTAGAATTTTTACATCTATGTTCACAACAGAGAATAGGATATACTTCTATAAACTGTCCTCATCAAGCTTTGGTATTAAGGTTGTGCTGATCTTATAAATCAAATAGGTAATACTCCTCCGTTTTCTATTCTCTGGAAGAGTTTTTGGAAGTTTGGCAACATTTCTTCTTTGAAAGATAGGTAGAATTTACTGTGAAAGCCATCGAGTTCAAGATTTTCTTTATAAAAAGGTTTTTTTTAAGTATAGATTCAATTTCTCTAATAGTTACCAAATTATTCATACTTTCCCTTTCTACTTTTATCCATTTTGAAAGTTGTTTATTTTTTTTTAGAGAATTTGTGTATTTCATCCACATTGTCAAATATATTTGCATAAAGTTACTCATACTATCTTTTCATCAAATGTTTTTAATACACATAGTATCTGTAATCATGTCCCCTTTTTCACTTGTAACTTTGGTAATTTGTGTTCACTATTTTCTTTTTTTCCTTTGATCAACCTCATGAGGGATTTATTGACTTTATTAACTTTTTCAAATTAATTTTTAGATTTTGTCATCCTTTCTACTCTATGTTTATTTTCTACTTCATTTGTTTCTACCCTTATTTTTTATTGCTTCATTCATTTTATTCAACCTTATTTTCAGCTCTGTCTTTAAATTATTAGAACAGGTGATTAGCCCATTGATTTTCAGCCTTTCTTCCTTTATAATATATGCATCTGAAGCTACAGATCTCCCTATATACATGGCTTCCATTGTATTTTATTAAGTCTTGATACATATTTCTCATCATTTTTCAGTTAAATTATTTTCTGAGTTTCATTGTCATTTCTTCTTTGAACTATGAGTATATATAACTATATTTCCTAGGTTTCTAGGTTTTTAGGGTTTTCCAGTTATCTTTCTGTTATTGACTTCTAGCTTAATTGTATGGAGGGAAGTTTTTTGAAAAGGTTTTGATCCTCTATGGTATAGAAGTTTTACATGTGCTTCACAAAAAAATATGTACTTGGCCATTATTTGTTGTCTTACTCTACATATGTCTATTAAATCAAATGTGACCATAACGTTACTCAAATTCTCTATCAGTTCAGTTCAGTGGCTCAGTCGTGTCTGACTCTTTGAGACCCCATGAACCACAGCGTGCCAGGCCTCCCTGTCCATCACCAACTCCTGGAACTGAACTGAACTGAGAGAATTTGAGCAACGCTATGGTCACATTTGATTTAATAGACATATGTAGAGTAAGACAACCAATAATGGCCAAGTACATATTTTTTTAATATTCTCACTGATTTTCGGTCTGCAGGCTTTATTAGATATTAAAAGTGACTTAAAATTGTATATTAGTCTATTTCACGTTCTAGTTTTGTCAGTCTTTGCTTTATATATTTTTGTGTCTGCTATTAGGAATATACACATTTCCTGTGAATTAAATATTTTATCAGTGTAAAGTGTCTCTCTTCATTAATAGTGTTTTACAAGCATTTAAAGTATATAACAGTTAAGTTTGGCTAGTACTTGTTTTATGCACATTTTTACTCTCCTCCCAATTTCTGTATTTTTATGCTTAGGCATGCCTTTTAAAAATATGTTAAGCACTGTAATTTAAAGTTTGTGTCTCATGACTCCTCTGTTTGGAATTCCCATAGGTCTGTTTCTTTTGCCTATTGGTTTTGTTAATTTTCATTCCTATTATCTGGTCACCTCATATTCTTATTTATTTCCTTATTATATGATGGTCATTTTGTTCAACAATGTGTTTATAGAATTAATTTGAGGCCTAAGATGAGATTATCTTCCCCAGAGAGGATTTACATTCGTCTTGGCCCTCAAGCCATAATCACTTCAATTCAATTTAAAGATGATTCAAAACTGGCCTTAGTCCTTCCTGGGCCTCTCTGTTTCTGGTTCACCCATCCCCAGGGCTCACACCTTTCTAGGGTCATAGCCAGCGCTCCCAACCTGGGTAAATCCTGATGTTCAACCTCTCTCTCCCTTGCTTCCCTCTCTAGACCTGATAGACCTAGTAGAAAAGTGGGCCCAAATGCTGAGCTTACCTATTGGGCCTCACTCTCTTCTTCATCCTAGCTCGGTCATTTTTCATTACTTAGTTATCTAGGGCCTTAAAGCTGATATTTTTATATTTTTACCAGTTTTTCTTATTGTTCTCAGAGAGATAAATAGTCCAAATTACCCAATCCACCATAATTAGATAAATGTACATGTCTGCTCTCCATTTGTTTTTTAATGTTTATGATTTACATGATTTTCTTGTTATGCTTTCTTTTTATTTTTTGGCCACATGGTTTGTGGGGTCTTAGCTCCTAGACTGGGGACTGAACCCTGTCCTTCTGCAGGAACACATTGAGCACATTAACCACTAGACTGCCAGAGAATTTCCTTATTATGCTTTCTTATTATGGTTGCTTTTTTATTCCAAAAGTTGTACATTTCCACTGTCAAAAATTTAGAAAATACAAACACAAGAAGAAAAATTAAAAATCACTTAAAATTTCACTATTTCCTATTTATTTTTTCTCATATATATAGACATTTTTAACAAAAATGAGATCACACTGTAGTTATTTTAGAATTGAATGTATTCATTTAATATATGAACATTTAATATATAACATCTTGACAGCTTTATACTATTCTAGTATATGTATATACTATAATTCATTTAAACAGTTTTTAGAATTGAATATAAAATTTTTCCAATTATTAAATCACTATCACAAACATTTCATCAAATATTCTAAAAGTTCATGATATTTTTCTTAGGATAAATTCCTAAAAATGGAGTTGCTGGTCAGAATATATAAGGCATTGTATACATAGCCAAGTTGTCCTCCAGAAGAGTATTATGGGTGTACACATCCACCAGCAGTGTGGGAGAATGATAGTGCTCAACTCCTAAAATCAGATTAGAACTTCTGAGTAATTATTTCCTTACCAACATAGGTGAGATGTATCATTTTAAAACAAGTAAAAAGCATTTTAAATGCTTTCTATCCTGCTTTTGCCATCATTGTGACTTTGATTTCTTCCTCGGTATATAAAATGAGCCACTAGCTTGGGGATTGGAGGATTTAGGGGCTTAGCACTGGAGATCAAACATTTCCTCTGCAGAGGGGTCCAGGGCGGGGAGAGGAGAAGAGGGAGGTCTGTATAAAAGCTGGTTCACTGAGGATCACCAGGGATGACCATTGACAGTTAGCTGGGTGGCCAAAGTAGGGCTCTTCCTTCTGGTTGATACCCTCACACCTTCTATTAAAAACCAAAGTAAATGAGTATAAAACTTCTTTCTGGTAATCCAGAAACTAAGCAATACTAAAATAGATAAGCTTTGTTTTGAATTCCCCTGTACTGAAGAAGTCTAAACTCTTTAGCAGACTTTTTGAGGTCTGATCTGTTCCCCACCTCTCCTGTGTATTCTTTCTCCTTCCTGACGTAAGACCTTAATAGCCAACAATGCTGACTTCCCCTAGGTTCCCAGACAGTCATGCTTTCTCTCTTCTTCTCCCCTTTACCATGGATACAGTGTCCTTTGCATGGAATTCTCTTCTATTCTCTATCAAGTCCAATTTATCCTTCAAAATTCATCTCAAGGGAATTTCCCATGACCCCCACATCCTGGCTAGGAATAACTCCCATCTTATAGTATTTTGCATTAATCTCTGTCACAGAACCTATCAGTCTACTCTGCACTCCTCTGCTTACTTGTCAGTGTCGTCTGCTATCTTTAGAACTTGTGATGTCAGGGACTGTTTCTTATTTCTCTTTACACTCTCAGCACTGCCCCTGGAAAATGCTCCTTAAATTAAGTCTTTCCTTCACCTACAGATATTCCTTCACTTACTCCCCAAATCCAGGACTTTGTTTCTATTAAAGATAATGCCACCTAAATAACTCATTCCCAGTAAGGTAATAGTAGGATGTAGTTGCATAACATTCTAGAATGATAAAACAGGGAGGGATGTAGGTAATCATAAGCCATGTTCTCTATTTTTATGGCAAAGGAACTGAATTTCAGGAAGACAGAGTGACCTGTCCAAGATTATATTACAAGTTCATGGTCAAACTACAATGCCAGTCTTTTGATTTCTAAACCAATACGTTTCCCACTAAATCAAGGAGCTTAAGAGCAGCATCTCAGAGGCAATGGTCCTTAAGTCACAAAAAAAAATCTATACTTGTGGGATTTCAGATGCTATGGCTTCCATACGAAGGATACAACTCTTGGTGTCTCGCATCTTATGCCACCTACCTCTACCCAAAGTGAGGAAAGGGGAATTCCACAATATTAACATGGAGAAAAAAACTATATTTCATGGTATACTTAATAAGGAGGATTTTGTTTTATGTTCATTATTGTATATCCTCTTTAAGATGTCGTAAAATCTTTCTGAAGATGAAGAAATAGAAACATGAAGCCACACGTGTTTTTTAAACTAAGCCTTGATGTAGTCAAAACCAAGTTTCAAAGGTTTATTTTGCTTGACTTATTTACTGTTCTGATATCACCTTTTGGAAAATAGCAGATATCTATTTCTGAAATGCATTGTGACTTAAACTGATAAGCTAAAATCAATTATGCTATTTTAGTTTTATTCCTAATTAGAACATAAAATAGTAAGAAACATTGTTACTAAGCCCTGGCTTAGCCCATGGGGCAGTATAACATGGTTACCAGTATAGACTCTGGAGCCAAACTGAGTTTGGATTAGTGACTTATAACTAACTTTGAGCAAGTTACTTAGCATCTCTGCCAGAGCTTTTTCATCTCGAAAATGGGGATGTAAATAGACACATTTCAGATGGCTGTTTTGAGGATTAAATGAGATAATAACTGTAAAGTGCTTAGAAAAATGCCAGGCACATGGTAAGGCTTAGAATTAGTTATTACAGCACGGGCTCTGTAAAGAAATGTTAAGTTGAAAATAATCAACAGATCTATAGCGGGAAGGCGGGGGTGTTACCTACTCCTGCCCCAAAATACAAAGCTCATGCTTCTGGAAATAATTTTAGCGAATGGAACATATCCCCATTGACTCTCTATAATATTATGCTACAGGAAGTCCATGAAATAAAACTCGATAAAATACAAACAGTAAATGTTATCCAGTAACTATTCAAAATTTCTGGATTTTCACAAAACAGTTCTTCCGAATCGTAATTAAAGGTTTGAAAGTCAAATGATTTAAATGCTAGTTTTAATTACCGCTTGGTGAACTTTAGTGTGTTAGAATTGTCACAACTTTCCTTAAGGATTACTCTGAAGCCAGGCGATACAGTGGGAAATTATTAACTCCTACTTTGGTACAGCAATTATCTGCATTACAAGGTTTATGCAATTAGCTGTTTAAGATGTCATTATATTTTGCCATCTGGTACACAGGAGTTTATGCATATGAACAGGCACGTGTTGAAGTGATTTTCACTATATGACTTGTTCTCAACCCAAGGCATCTCTCTAATGAGGGGAAGTTACCGTGCACCGTACATTAGTGGCAGGTGCACACTATCAAGCTTCATTTTCATCGAAGACCTTCATTTTTCCATTTTAAAGTATTCTGCACAAGTGCTGGAAAATTAATTAGTCGTTTGCCATTGAACGACGCCTGCAGACGTGTTCCTTAGCAGTCAGATGCGGGCACGGCTTCAGCTAGGGGCCGCTCCTCCTTACCCAGACCGGTGCGAGGAACCCGCGCTGGGTGAAAAAAGCCAGGGCGTGAACCACCGCAGTAGACAGCCTCTCGGGACCTGGGAATGGGGGTGGGGGTGGCTGGTGGCGGGGTCCCCGGCCTCAATCCGGCTTTCCACCCAAGGCGGGGCGCGCTGGACGGGGGACTGCGCGGCGGCTTTCAGTCCGCAGCTCCCGCGGGGCCACGCGGGTCCCGACCGACGCGCATTGGAAGGGCGCCCTCTGCCGTCGGCTCACGGCCGCCGGGTAAGAAGAGAGACTTGGGAGCGGTCGGCTTAACTTTACACGCGTTTTGCACGAGGAAAGCCCGGCTCTCCGAAGGGGCTTGCAACCCTGCGCACGCGCAGTGTGCGGACACCGCCCCCCCCCCCCCGCCCACCCGCAGTCGGGCGCGCTCGGGTCGCGCGAGGACTCGGCCCCGCGCACCCGGGGCTGGCCTGGGCGCCAAAGGCCGGGAAAGAGAAACCCCCGGGCGGGACGGCGGTGGGGCGAGGGACAGCCGGAGATCCGGCACCTGTTCCGGAAGGTGGCCCTGCGCCGCCCGCCGCAGAGCCTTTGTTGGTTGGTTCCGTCTGAATCGCCGCGGAGCCCAGCCGTCCCGCAGAGGCGCGCGGGCACCTCGCCGAGGCTGGCCCCGCGCTGCCATTGAAACGCGACACTGACGAATGAGCTGGGCCCGCGGCTTTCTTTGGGAGAGTTAGGAGTCGCCCGTCGCGGAGAATGTGGCTCTCTGGTTCCCTGGGAAACGTTCTGCCTCCTCGGCTGCTGCCATCTTCCGTCTCCCCGCGAACACCGCCGCAGCACGCACGTGTTTCCTCTTTCCCAGTCCGCGTGCCAGGAGGAGAGCCCAAGTTCAGCTCCGAGAGTTGAGCAGGGAAGGACTCTGCTGAACACGGGAAAGTGGGGTTTGAGGGGGCCCAGGCAAGAAGGTAGTTCCTTGAGCCTTTTGCTTTAAGGCACCGACTGCATGTGTCCTCAGTCGTGTCCGACTCTGTGCGACCCCATGGACTGTAGGAAGCCCACCAGGCTCCTCTGTCCATGGGATTTACAGGCAAGAATACTGGAGTGGAGACTTTAGCCTTTTGGGGGAGAGGGGCTGAGTATGATGGCAAGGGGACTGAGGGAGAAGACCCTGGCTGAACCTGTCTCCCCCACCCCTTTGTCACGTTTCTGCGCCAGCCTTTTGGGGGGGAGGGGCGGGGGGAGTGAGGAGTTCGTTATTTAGTTGTCTGTTTCCAGATACACAACAATGTGTGAAGCACTGAACCGGGGACTAGCAGTTATTAAGAATCAAAATAGGAATTTGCAAGCTGATTAAAGAGAATAAAATTCAAAAAAGGGGATAAAATGGTCTCATTAAAAAATCAAATGGTGTAGCCAGGCTGTGTACAACTAAAGGGTAGGTAAAATTAGAATTGGCTGTTGGAGTCCCAGAACTTCTGTACCTGGGGCAACCCTGCAAGTAAACTGGTCAGAGGTGATTCTGTGTTCTCACAGCACAGCATAGGAAAGACAATAGAGATTGAGGTGATGGTGGCAAGAAAAAGAGCCGCTCATTCGCGCTGGAGAAAATTGGACAAGTAAATCAAGGCCAGATTGGAGAAGGCTGAGGGACCTGGGATTGAGTGGATAGAGTAGGAAAACCTTGTGCTTTGGGGCCAGTCGAGACTAAGTCTGAATCTCCTTTATGCCTCTTAGAAGTTGTAATTAGGAGCCCCTGTTCACCTCTGTCAGGCAGTAATTATGCCTCAATGCTATGAGGATTATACACGGTTATATGAGACAATGTTCTTGGCCCTAATACATTTAGTGTTGATATAACCCTTTCTTTCAACTATTTCAAATGTTGCCATGCATGATCTCTAGGCTTCTTCAAAGCATCTATAAGGTTATTTAAATAACCATATGTCTATGCTCTTCTTGCTTAAATCCAGCCAGCTCTGTTGCCTCCAGACACTAAGGAGTCCATGCTATACCGCTATGTTTTATAGCATCTAAATTATTTGAAAATGTTCAATTTCTAGCATAAGCTTCTAGTATAATCAACTTTCTGAGCAACTATCCCATCAGATTAGTCCATCTGATGCCAGTCACATATAACATGGGTTTATTAGACCCTCACCAATGGCTTTGGCTGAAAATTCATCTTCATGAACAGGAGCAGCAGTTAAGTTTCTCAAACAACCCTCACACCTGTGGCCTGCAGCCCACATTCAGAAGCTCTGAGACTGCAACTTAGGAAGGTCAGGCTGTGATTCACCATAGGTGATATGAAGAATACAAATGAATTTCAAAGTGACATATAGACTGGACCCCCACTCTGTCCTTTCACTGCTAAAAAGAGCCCTGGATTGCTCACTGTTGCTGTTGGGGAAAGGTACCAAAAAGAAGTAGCTAAGATCTCCAGATACATGCCCAACACACCCCAACCAATATGTGTTTCCATGACACAGAAGCACAATTACACATCCGAGAATAAAACAAATGTCTCCAAAGTACAATGCTGTCTATTATAAAATCTCATTATAAAATGAGGCCATAAGCTATAGTTCCCACTTATCTAAAGTATTCAACATTCATTCTTTTATCTAACCATACCTGAAGATGATGAAATTTGTAACTGAAATTCTAGGATGAAGATAGTAATTTCAGAAGAGAAACATGTCAGCTTAATGTATGAGGTGGAGTCTGTGTTCTCCAAACATTAACCCCACCACTTTATTATGATAGAACTAAGACATGGACCTAGGGAGTGGGAGAGAGGAAGAAGTTTCTACGTTGAAGTTTAGAATGTAAATCTCAAGAGAATTGCTCCTGCATTTCTTCATACTTTTCCCAGCACTCAAAACAGGGTGGAACACACAAAATAAATTACATGAGTAGGTGCTGGTTTCAGATGGTGTTTCTTCACAAAGCCCTCTTACCTAATTACCAAACTGGTCCCCAAAAGCTGACCATCCAAAGCCATCTGACCTTAAATTTGATAACTTTATGGTGTTAGTTACACAGTGCGGTTTTTTCCTGCTAATGAATCTCCTGTGGCATCTGTTTTTAAAAATGAAAATCTATTACATTATTAGAAATACTCTCAGGGTACAGAATCTGCATAGCAGTGAAATGCGGTTAATGTCTGAGCTTGTGACATTTCATTGGCAAGCAGAAGCACCAAGATTGGACCCAGTTTAAAAAAAAAAACAATAGAAGAAGCAAGTAGGATGCACACATTTATATCCAATACCCCAACCCAAAGCCTCTTTAACTTTCCTTGTGCTATATTTGTGTGCATGCAAAGTTGCTTCAGTCATGGCGGACTTTTTGTGATCCTATGGACTCTAGCCGACCAGGCTCCTCTTTCTGTGGGGATTCTCCAGGCAATAAATGTTTGTTATGTTTAGTTATTCTGAAAAGTGAAAAGAAGGTATTCTGGGTAGGAATGCACCATATTCTACCACACCTTCAACATGGTTTGATTTGGTGCCTAGGTAGATAAGAAGAAGGGGAGTTAGTGAGTAATTGTTACACAATTTGGAAAAACAAAAGTACTGAAAGGAGTATAATTTTCCTGCCAAATAATCCAATCCTTTCATCATGAACTGTTACTATTCCATGGATGCAGGTATCAGCAAAAATATTTAATATTCAGAATTACTTATTGTAAATAATTTTTGTAACCAAATCTACAAAGGACCATCACTATGGGTCAGATGCCAGGATTTTGCCATAGCTACATTATACAAAAATTTTCAGTGTGATAGTATGCTATAAAGAGATTTGGTTGGTTTGGTCATTAAATATGTTACTCATATTTGTTAATGAGTAACTAGATCAACTCATTGTTTGGCTTCTCCCATGGCACACATGCCACCTTCCTCCACCATCAATATTTCCTTATGAAATGTAATACTCGACCATTGCTAAAGGCCATAAAGACCATCTTCTACCACACCTTCAACATGGCAAAACCACCAAGATGCCACTTCTCCAAGTGACCTTTCCCAATAACTTGTAGCAGTGTCCCAAAGCTAGTTGGAACCATATTAAGTTATGGTGCAACAGAGGCACCTGGATGTATAATCAGAAGAGCTGGGCTCTTCATGACCTGGCTCCACCACTTCTCTGAAGGATTTTAAGTGACCCCCTATTCTCCTACTCTCTAACCCCCAACCCCCATATACCTGAACCAAGGTTTCCTCTTCTATGAAGAGTGAACTTGAAGTCCTACTTCATGGAAGTGTTATAAGAATCACATGCACATAGTAGGTGCTTAATAAATTGATGTTAAAGGTAGATTCTGAAATGTAGATCTGAGTTGTTGACATAGGAAAATTTCTTGAAGAAACAAAATATACCAACTATTCCTTGTATCCTCTTGATTTCCTCATATTCAAAATGAGAATAACATAAACAATGTAAGGTGATAAAAATGAAATGAGGTAATACTGTGTGTGTGCGTACTCAGTTGTGTCTGACTCTTTGTGACCTTATAGATTGAAGCCCACCAGGCTACTCTGGCCATGGGATTCGCCCTCCTCCAGGGGATCTTCCCAACCCAAGGATCAAACCTGTGTCTCTCTCTAGTCTCCTGCATTGGCAGGCAGGTTCTTTACCACTAGTGTCGCCTGGGAAGCCTCAAAATAGCAATAGTAAGTTATCCATATTAGAATGCTATTATTTGTCTATGAGGAGGGGATTAACTAGAGAAAGTAGTTATCACAACTTCTACTGACGGGTCCTTCTAATCAGACACTCATCTCTCTCTGGCTCGCTCTATCCTCTTCTAAGGCCCTAATCTTCAAAAAACAGAAAACAGTAGACAAGGGCTTATAAGTTAGATTTGTTAGAGTAAAAGACAGCTTTTTTCTTATTAAAAATCGCTGAAAGCTCCCTCTAGAAGGCATCGCATAGTACGCTGTTTAACTCTAGAAAAGATCCTGTCAGGTATCACTATTCCCCTTTTTAAAGGATGACGAAATCAAGACTCAGAAAGATCAAGTAACCTGTCCAAGGTCACAGGCCCACTCTTAGTGAAACAAGCTGCACTCCCTCGGACTAGCCTGGAGGAGGGATTTCTTTGATCCACGAATTCCCGGATTCCTGTATTTACTACCCCAACCCCCTACTCCCCAAAAGTTCATTCTCAGTGCCCTCGGGACTCCCTCTTCTTCTAACAGTTCCGTAATTCTGCAGCTCAGAACTCAGACTCAGGATCAGAGAGAGGGCTCCCTGGACAAAACCGGGCCCTGCTTCTTCCCCTGGGTCTCTTTTTCTTGACCGGCAGTTTCTCCCCTTCTCCCTTCTGCAATCTGGAACTCGCCTGTAGGTGGCGCCCTGATTCGCTCGGGGAACTTGGAGGGCGAGGACACCGGTCACCGGCGGCCTCCCTTCAAGGCCATTTTAAATAGTCCCTTGGCTGGCGCCCTGCACAGGAACCCTGGTAATGCGGTCATGGCCCCCGCCCCCGCCCCCGCCGGGTCTCTCTTCCTCTCCCCCGCCTCGCCCCTCCCCTCCCGTCCCCTGCCCCCTCCGGCCAGTGCGGTGCGGGAGCTGTCTGTCGGCGCTTCCTCCGAGGTCGGGCTAGGGAGCGGATCTCCAAGCGCTCTAGGCCGAGCCTGGGGCTCCGACGTGGTGCTTCGACCCCAGAGCCTCCGCCGGCCCTCCCCCCTCCCCCATCCCCCACCCCCGGTGCTGCAGCTGGAGCGGGGGTGGAGGGATCGGGGGAAGAGTGTGACCCGTGAATGCTGGGCGGGGCGGGGCAGCTTTAAAAACTTCTGAAAGGCCACGTTCAAAGCCTCCAGGGACCGAACTTGGGCCGGAAGGCGGTTTCCACGGAGGGGGCCTAAAAGGGGGCGGAGGGTGCACCTGCAGGGGCGGGAGCGCGCTGCCTGGGAAGAGGGTCTGGGTACCCAGGAACCCTGAAGCCCGGGCCCGGCACTCGCCACCTGGCCCCAGCCTCCTCCGCCCCAAGCCCTTGCCCCCTCGGGGAGCCAGCGGCCCCTCCCGGGACCTTGCTTTCATCCTCCCGGCGGGATGGCAGTGGGGCGGGGTGGGAGCCTTTTTGGGCCGCGTGTTCCCTGCGGGGTCTTCCTTCCCTCCGGCCCCTCCTTAAGAACCAGAGGTTTTGCAGCAAAGTTGAATTCCCGGATTTTAATTCCAGTCCACCCGGGTGGGAGACGGCTGAGGAAGTGGGCATCGCGATGGAGGAAACGTTCCCACTTTACTTCCCACCCCCATAAAAATCACTGGGGAGGGTGAGAAGGAAGAGAAAAGGAGAGGAGGGGGCCCACGCTGGGGGTGAGGAGGTGGGTAGAGGGTGGCCAGGGTCGCACAGTGGCGAATCGGATAGTGGTCCGGGCGGGCGGCGTCTGTGCGCCTCGGCTGTGCCATCTGGGGGCACATCGGGAGGGGCAGCCGCTGGCCAGGGCCGCTCTTGAACAGACAGCTGACGCGGTCCCTCACGGGTCAGAGGGGGAAGGACTAAAGGGATTTTCACTAGTATGAGGATCTCCAGGCCCAAAGTCCTTCCTCTTGAGGCTCTTGAATTAATTAGGTAAATGATTTCCTTCATTGGTAGTTTCTGAAGAAGACATTTTCTGGTATCTTCTGAAACAGAGCGCTTTAGCCAGGTAGCAAATACAGGGAGGGTTCCCTTAGGACGGTATCCACTCCTGCGGTCTCTCGGGGCGTGAACAGATGGGTGGGTTAGTGGGAGCACCTGGGGATACGTAGACATGGAATCGAACAAAGCTCCTGAGTTAAGGAAGAAAAAGAGCTACTGAAAATAGAGTCGCTTGAAAATAAACAACATAAATTTTATTATTTTGCTTGGCGTCCTTTTCCTTGATCTGAGAAAGTAAAATAAATGAGTTTGGGTTTTTTTTTTCCAATTAGCATTTATTACATTTTCTCAAAGGCCTTGAAAGAGTTATTTTAATAAACTTGAAGAACAATAGTGCTGGCATTACAGAGATGAGAACCGATCGCTAGGCTCCAGGAGAGTTTAACTGCAACACTAACTTCAAATTTAGTGTCAACTTTATGTATTTTTTAAAAAATAGAGCAGCGTTTTTATTAACTCATAACTTTAGGAGGTAGGGAACACTAAAAAAGAAAGAGACCTAAGGAAAAATAAAGCAATGGGAACAAAAAGAAACGAGATTAATTGTAACAGTCTGATCTTCAGTGAGTCCCAAGTCGGCATTCTAACACAGTGCACATGTCTGGTAGCTTTAACTTTACCCGCAATATTGGTGGGCCCGGTCTCTAAGCGCTTCCTAAGAAAGAACAAGCTTAAGCAAAATGTGTTCTCTTTTGTGAAGGTCTAGCACTTACTTAATGAAGTTGCTCCAACAGAAAAAGGGGTCCTTCTGCTCTCGGGTGACCTGAGCAGATTTCACTGCTGTAAAATCGGCAGGTGTGTGCAGCATCCGCAGCGCAAGAGCCTGGACCTGGTAAGCCAGAGAAACAGTTGACCGGAGTACCTTGCCCTGGCATTTTAGCAGACAAGAACTGGCACGTTGAAACGGTCCATGTGATGGACAAAGAGATCGAGTTTCCTACAGAGTGCCCACTTTGCAGTCCAACATTCTCCTGTATACAGGGGGAAAGCAACATTTTTATCCCTTAAGACTAAAATGTAACCTTTAAAAGGAGTGGAAAGCATGGTCAAGGGCTCACAGGTCAAGTGCAGCTTTTCTGGTAAGGAGCAAGAAACTTCGTAAAAGTTGGAATTGCCAGTCAAAGAGATAGTTTAAGATGCTACAACATAGCCTGGTCACCAGAAGAGAACCAGAAATACTTGGGGGTGCATTTGTGTTTGTGAAGGGGGTGGGTAATTGAGACTTGTTTTGCTATTGTTTGAATGATTTGAGGTTTACGGAAAGCGGACCTTATAAAGCTGGAAGGCTATACTTTCTGGGCAAAATACTCTTGGTGATTTCACCCTCAGAGCCTGTGGGGTCTAAGACCTTTGCAAGCACCCTTGACCAGAGAAATCACACATCTAGCAAACTGCAACTTTTCTCTTGGGTTCATTATATAAAATGCACAAACCTTGATTGCTAAATAATTTAGGTGGTGTTTTCTCTCAGAAAGAAAACTCCAGGGAGAATTTCTGGAGATAAGGGCTGTATTAGAGCCGATTCCTTAGCAGTGGGACAGCGGGTCAGACAACATACTAGCACAAGCACACATCTTTACCTGAACCGGTTCGCACATTCCCACCCTGGGTGCACACACTGCCAGCTGAAGAACAAGAGTTTATCCACCCCAAGTGGATAAGGAGTAAGGCTTGATGCAGAGTTCAAACACATGTCCACAAAACACTGAAGGGGGGCTTAACTCTGAGTGTTAAGAAAGGTTACCTCCAAGAAGCCAGGGACTTCCAGCAAGCAATGAAAAAGAGCCCCAGAGGTCTGCAACCTGTCAGCTCCAGGGGTAGTCCCGCCAGCCCCACAATATCAGTGCTGTGGTTCAAAGTTGGAAACTGCGGTTTTTAATTGAGTCAGGGTCCTGCCTCCCCGTTTCCTCTTCAGCGGCCCCGCTCGGTAAGCGGATTTGCTTTTCCATGCATCGCTGGCAAGTCGCTTTTAGGAAACCTAGCTTCTGTGAAACGTTTTAAACATGGTAATATATTGCAGCCTTATGAAATCCCCCTCCAGAAGCGCGTGAAAGAGGCTCTGTTTTCCTGAAGGATTTGGGGACTTTACTATCTGAGCAAAGGCTGGCTCAGAATCCAAGGAAGGCTTGGATTCACTTCACATCCACTCACGTGAAGGCAGCGTATTTTGTTATTGGTTTTGTTGTTTTGTTTGGTTCTTAACGCCTAGAAGCTTTTAAAGTCACATAATACTCCCTCGAAAAGAGGTGGGGGAAGCACTAAACTTGCTTATTTCTCTCCAAGATACCCTAGAAGGTATTTGTCTGAGAGAAGCGGTGCTGAGCTGGTGGAACCACCAATTAATATGGAGAACTAGGCCGTCTGGGCCAAGTTCCCCAGGCATGGAGACGCGGAGGGGAGGGGATAAAAGTCTCTCACAAGTCGCCACTAGGAAGAGGGTGGCAGAGCAGAGAGCCCCTTCAAAAGTTCAGCTGTGCTGGGCGTCTGATCTTCCTTCCAAGACCGCTTGCCAGGGAGCCCCGCGGGTTTCAGCTTCCACTCAAAAGTAAGGGTTGGTTCTGCGGCGTCGCCCCCCTCCTATTCCTAGGGACCTGCCAGGCCGGTGACCGAGACTCGAGCGGCGCGGGGTCAGCCCCGGGGCCAGAGGGCGGCGCCGGCCGCTGCGCGCCTCGGTCAGCAGCCTGGCGGTCGTGACCTTGTTGTTCAGCTGCTGCGACTCCCGCTCCATCCCTGCGCCCGCCCTCGCCCCCTCCCCCGCCCCCGCCCCCTTCCAGGACCGGAGCGGGGGATCCTCGACCTGTCTTTCCGGTCGGTGAGGACGGAGGGTAGAGCTGAAGGGATTTATTCTCAAATTCCCCCAATACCTGTGCAACAGGGGAAGTCCGCGGGCCACTGGGGACCGTGATCAGTGAGGTCCTCGCGGGCACTCCGTGGAGGTCTCCAAAAACTATGCGAGGCCAGGCGCCGGCGGCTTCTGGTGCCAAGTTGCTGCGGAGGCGCGGAGGAATGAAATTCGCCAAGGTTCCCACCTTTGCCTCCGGAAAAATTTTAAAGCATTAGTCCCTATATACCTTATATATGTACAGGGACCTTCGGTTTCCTTTCGGCACCTTACAGCGCCTCTTTAGAGGGAGTGTGTCCATGATGGAGAGAGTGGGAGTCCCCACGGGCGAAAAGGAGGAAGGCAAACAGGTGTTATGAAAGGCAGCACACCCTCTTCTATTGATTGATTTATTTAGGAGATTGTGTTAATCAGATTGACAAAGTGGAGTCGAGCACGCAGTAGCTAGCGCTCGGAACACAACTTTTCTTCCTGCGCTTTCAGCAAGACGTCGTCTGGTTAACTGAACTGAACCCGGCGCGTTCAGCCCTCTCAACTTGGAGTTGGACTTCACCCTCGGCGCCACAGGTCTGCCAGCCCTGGATGGGACGGTCTCTTCCCGGCTCCTGGTAGAACAGTTAGTGCACCTGGGGCTTCAGGTGCCACAGGAAGAAAGAAGTGGGACCTTACTTTCCAACATGCAGTGACCGACGCCTGCCAGCTTCCACCTTGTTCTGGAAACACCTAATATCCACTTCCTCTATAAAGCTTAACTACAGCTCGCCTCCAATCCCAAAATGCAAACACTATCAGGATTGCTCCCTTAAGCATTCCTTGCCTGTGACCCTTCCTAAAGCCTGGTTCAAGTCTGCACTCTAGGGGGTCATTAAGAGAGGAGAAAAAGTCAGAATGTTGCTTTTCCCCTTTAAAGTAATAATGACACCGAGGGAGCCAGAGATTTGCAATTGTTTTGACCCCATAATTCAATGACAGAGACTAGGCCTGAGGTAACAAATTGTGTAGGAAAAAAAGTTTCACAACAGAACAGGCAGGAACTGATTCTTGCAAACTTCTACCCAAAGAAAATCTTGGCTTCTTACCACCTGGACAGTCAAGACACTCATTAATAAAGATCCACTCAACATACAGACCCAATATTACACATTTGCATTGACCTGGTCAAGTGGAGGATTCTCCAACTTCACCTCTATTGAATGTATGGGAATGGAGTTTGGTGGAGAATGTTTTGGTTTATTCTTAATAAAGACTCGTGTGCCCCCTGCTTTAAGCTGACATCATAAAAGCCTGATAAAGTGCTTAGAGGCCTTAGTTGAAATTCAGGAGCAGTTCAAAGATCCCTCTATTATATCTGCCCTTGCTTTCCCTGTATTTACACTGGAGTAATAATAACCTCTAACATTTATTGAGCTGTTGGTTACATGTGCCATGCTCTGTTCCCAGCACTTTAATATGATAACTTATTTATCCTGACAACAGCACTATGAATTAGTTGCTATTATAATCCCCATTTTATAATGTGGGAAACTGAGGCACAACTAAGCAATTTGGCTATGATTACTCAGCTGGTGCATGTGAAAATTAGTTAGTGGTCTGGCCCTAGCCACCACACTTCTGACCACTCAAGACACAGACAAGAGGAATGTCAAAGAGTGGTCTCTGCCTGCGACCGTGCTTGGCATTGTTTTCCGAAAAAGTAGACAGTAATTAATCTCCTTAACTCAGTCAATCTTGATAGCCAATATGGCACAGAAGAACTCTTAGACCTACTAAAAACATACTTTCTCTAAATTATCCAAGTAATTTAATGCATTTCACAAACAGATTATAAACAAGAATGTTGAAAATTGTTCCAATCCCCAGATTATATTGGCTGATCCTTGAAAATAGTCTCTACCCCCAAAAATATAATTATAAGATTACAATGTCATTCTCAAAGAGCATTCATTATATACTATCTATACTTCAGAACTGGGACAATAGCAGCTCTTAATATAGACACAATCTTTATTGTTAAGAACTCAGGCATACTGGACTCATCACTTTCATCACCACCAGTTTAAATAGATGCCACCTGAAGAATGTGACCTCTTTTTCTCTCTACATTAAAACTTCTTCCCCGTACCCCATCATTATTTCCTCCTAGCTAAAATCATGTTAGTGCAGAAAAAAAATCTTAGAAAGCATATCATTTACCCTCTGCGATTTTACAGATGAGAAAAGAGGGCCATAGCAAAAGAGACCTGCTCAAGTTCACAGACCATGGCAATGTCTAGAACCCAGGACTTCACTCCCAGTTCACTCCTTCTCCCAACCCGAACTCATCTTGAGAGTTTATAAAGGTATTTTCACTGACAGCATACTTTAAAATAAATAAGTTTTACCAACTCTTTTCGACCCACGATATATAAAGAAGGGGCTGTCTTACGCCTTTCTTCCTTTCAGATGTGTTCCTGGAACGTCTTCACCAGATGTTTACCCAAGAAATTACAGGCGCAGAGTCTTCAACATGTGCGTGCATTTTGAACGCAGCATTTAAGATCTGAACTCAATTTATGATTTTCGTTTCCTTATTAAAAAAATAAAAGGGTGGGGGCATGTTAGTTTTGCCTGCAAGTGAGTCTTTACCGAGTCTGCGTTAACGTCACTCACTTTCACTCTGCGACGTGCTAGTCTCACAGTCTAGTTTTGTTCAGACTTTATTTTGCTCCAAGCTCCCTTACAAGCCACTTGTCCACGCTGCAAAAGGTGGGGGTAGTGGTTGGGGTGAGGGGCTCTTTGGCTCTTTTTTTCCCCCGGTTCCTATATGTGATGCAATTTGGAATCATTTCACTTGGCCCTCCGCGCGCGCACAGACGCGCGCGCACACACACGCACACACGTGTACCAGGCATGTGTGGGCCCCTATAGAACGGTGTAGACGCGCGTTTGTGATTTAAAGTGGCAGGACCAAGAGCTGGACTGAAGTCGTGAATTATTTTGCGTGATCAATCAGCCCGATCGTCTGCACACTGTACTGGTATCATTCACCCGAGTGCTCGGCAGTTACGGCGGACGTGCACTGCGGCAAAAACGTCTTCGGAGCCGCTAAATTTGTGGCCACTGCGGCGGCGGCGGCGGCGGCGGCGGCTTGGGGGCGCGAGCACGGATTGATTTTTCAAGATCACGTCTCCTTCAGTGAGGGTCGCCGAATCGAATCGAGTTGAAGCCTCACTGGATGCATGCGGATTAGGTTTTGTACCTGAGATTGTTAAAATCCATTAAAAAAAAAATTCCTTTAGAAAGACGAGCAGAGCCGTCAGTGCAGGAAAGGAGATATACCTTTTCTGTTTTATTTTCCTTTTACGTTTAGGGGGGAAAAAATGAAAATGGCTACCACCGCTTCTTGAGCACAGGGGAGGCCAGACCTTTGCAGACTGGGAGATGATGCTCGAAATCCTCTTTCTTCCTTCCATCCCTCCCTCCCTCGCCCTCATCCTCTGCTCTGAGACAGCCTAGGGAGAAAAATGGTCATATGCACTTGCGTGGGTCATTTGTCCTCACTCTCACTCTTTTCTTAGGACAAGTAGTTACCTTTTTTGTTTTTTCTTTTGACAAACTGATCCTTTTTATCTGGTTTCAAATTTTTAATAAAACGTGTCCGGAACATGTTTGATTTGTCTTCTGCTTAGACACCCAGCCTTGCAATGGTTGCACAGCGGCAGGGTGGGGGTGGGGGCAATCTCCGACCGGATCTGTAGAGCTCACCTGGGCTCCAGACACTGCCCGGTGGTTACCCAGACTTTTGCGGAGGGGGAAGGTGGGTGGGAAGGCTAATTAATAAACTAGTTACCAGATGTGTATTGATGCCTGCGAGTTTTTGAAAAACACATCCAGAATTTCACGTGCTCGTGATTGTATTGCTCTTCCGAGCATATGGATCACTCCAGACCAGTTATTTACATTTAAAATGTGGGGTTCGAAAGACTTGAGAGACGGTTTGGCGTCCCACTTTGTTTGCAGGATAAAACCTGAGGATCTCTCCAGAGGGTGGGAAACCTTTTCCCTTCCTGAAGGTGGCATGGACCTATTTATCCCGGATTTTTACTTCTCCCCGAAGCAGCAAAGCAGGTCGTATTTGCCAAACTGGGAAAATAACTGCGGTGTCGATGTGTAATGACACAATGTTGCATAATAATAACTTAAGCAACTGTGCTTTTGTTTACCGTGATGTAACTTTCCCGAAGTTTGTTTGTAGCTTTAAAGGGTTTAAGTGCAGAGCAGAATGCCTGTGAGCAGCTGCCATGAAGAAAGTGAGCGTGATTCAGCCCTCCGGTTTGGGATCTGCAGTTCCCATCTTTAGCTGCAATCCCAACTTGTAGGTCCCGGGAGCAGAGTGGAAGGCAGAGGCAAAGCAGAAGACTTAGCTTTACCTGATAAAGTCTGCCTGAATTGTCCACGACTTGGAAGAATACTCATGTTCAAAGCAAATTAAAAAGTCAGAGGCAGCAGTGCTGGGAAAATCCAGCTCAGTTAAATGGGAGCATATAACATAGTTGAAATACAGCTTTTTAATGAGCGTGTCTCAAGTAGTAAAAATGAGTGCAAATGAATTCAAAACCAACCACCCCATTTGCTCCAACATTTCAAACATACTGAGTCTGTCATGTGTTCCGGCTGCTGTTTCACAGCCCATGATGTGTAGACAGTGCGCAGTTTCTACGTTATAATGACTTGGAGATAAATGAGTGTTTTAATTTAGCCGTTAGAGACAAATGAAAGTAGGTTATACATCTAGGTCCACAGAAAGGCGGCCTAGCAACCCAGAGGAAGCCCACACTCTCCCAGACAGCAACACCTCCTCTGTCCTTTTTTTCTTAAAGACCCGGATTTGCAGGGCCTCTGAGTTGGGCATGAGTCTGATTTATAACCATGAGTGATAGACCAAAATGTATTGGTTCACACATGGACATGGATGTATGAAAACTAACAAATAAAGAAGTCTTTGTTAGCCATTAGGCAGGGCTGTAAACTTGGGAGATGCATCCCTAAAGTTTATCTTAATTAATACTTTTTGTGATTAATACTCTTCTGTATAACCTTGATTCACCATTTACAGAGACCCTATTCAGCCAGGAAAGTTAGCTTTTTAAAACTTTTGTGGCATCAAAGTTGTTTTTGTTTTTTTTTAAAGGGGAAAAATCACAAATCAAGCTCTCTTATATGTTGTAGGAAAAATTAGTAAAATTCTTAATGTGTTACTGTTTTAGAATTAAAGTTAACAGGAATCTCCTTTGATGAAAATAATAAATATCTGAACACTATTTGCATTAATTATGGTGTTTTCTTAATTGATCATGTTTTTATTTTCAAAGTAACTATTTCTGATAGTGAAAAACTTCTGATTTTCTCATAATGGGACTGTGGGGTTGCTCTATCAGTGAAGTGATTTTAAACTTTCAATTTAGATTGTTATGTTAAACTTTCATATCAAGAACTGTGAGAACATAAAGTTCTTTTTTAGTTGTCTGTTTTAGTTTTTGATGTCAAAGTTAATTCTAACCATTTTATCTACAGTTCATGGAAGTCTATTACTATTACACCTAGCATATTCATTAAGACACATAGTAAGTAATGTTATATAATACATTTTTTTTTGAAAAATTAAAGCAAAGGACATGAGCAAATTGAGACAACTGAAATGATCAAGTAACAATATCACAGCAATACAGACACCTGTAAAATTATGTATTTGAGTCATTATTCACAGTCAAATTTACAAAAGAAAAACAAGGAGGATGAGTTTTTATAAGCCTTTACAATTAACACTTAGCTGGGGAATAAACAGGTGTCTGTGTCCACTGTTCTCCACTGAGAAAAACTCTTTTCCTGGTCACACTACACCCTCCCCCCAAATTCAAATAGTATTTTAACAAGTACCGATATTGACCTTGCAATGAGTCTTTTAACTATCTGTAATATAAAATTCAACTGTATTCTCAAATTTTGACTTTGAGAAACTAAAGCAAACATGAATTGTTATGTTTTTAATACACTTTGAAGCAAGTGTCATGCACATTATGTTTTCAGGACTTACTCAAATACTACGCTTCTACATAAGAATGTAGGGTTTACTGCAATCTGATATTCAAATAGAGACTTTCAAAAGTTAGTCCTACTAACACAAGGATGAGGTTTGGAAGGAGAGCAGTGAGGTAGGATGTGCCTTGTTATTTGGTACAATCTCATGTGTCATATGTTTTGAATGACCTGGAGAAGGTATTCTGCTCTGGCCTTCTGGCAAATAAAGTAACCCAGCCTTGCCAAGAGTCACTTGCCTCTTTGAAGACCAGATCATCACTTACTTGTCCTGAGTCCCTAGAACATAACGGAGTGCCAGGCTACCGCAGCATCCAGTAAATGTTTCCCAGGCTTGAATTTATTTGATAGTTCTTAAGTTTTAACAGTAAGTGTAAATTTAAGGAGTGGATAGGGTTAGTAAAAATACTTTGGCAGAAAATCAGTTGGGAAGATTTTGTTTCTATCTGTTATCTCGGGACAAATTAAAATATATTTGATTTATTGTTAACTTTATAGCTCTTGGGCAGGCTAGCAAATTAATAGGAATAATGTTAAAACCAGAAACACTTACCATTCTTTGGCTTCTTTCTTGAAGCACTTCTTTTTCAATATACCAAAAGCATACCACGTACCATACAAACTTTAATTTCCCGGCTCTTGGCCTGGCCCTGCTTGCTACAAGCTGGCCATTTCAAGCATCCTCGCCAGACTAAAGCACTCTTTATAATTGGTTCTCCTTGCTCTCATTTTGGTTTTCTTTAACACAAAGTAAAAATTATGCCAAACTGCCAAAATTTATTGAAGGCAAATGCCATTTTTTCCGGCATTACTTTACTAAACAAGGCATGAGTGATTGAATGAATCTTAATACTTGCAGTAAACCAAGGCATTATTCTTGCATATTAAAATTCAGAGTTTTTTTTCCAAACAATTTGTTTTGCATTTGTGTGATCTAAAATAGAACTAAGATCTAAGAACTCCTTTTCTTCACCCATTAAAAATAATGGCCTTCAGGGATCATTTGTTGTCTTCATAGGTATACAATCTGCTGATACAGCACAACACATAACTTTCAGAGTGAAGAAAATGAGGTATATAAACAAAGGAAAACAGCATCACTGTGTATTTTTATGATTTTAGAATACTACATTATTTATATAAAGAATATATAAAGCCAGAAGTAGACTATTTGCATCCCAATTAAGGAAAAACTCCATTTAATTAAATATGAGTTTTCTAAAGTTTTCTCATGAAATATAAGACTGATATTAATATGGTGATATTTAATTTTATTAACATTGTAGATAAAAGGATAATAATTCCCGATCAGAACATCTTTAAAAATTTCTTTAATGTCATAGTCCTGTCGTATTAATTGGCAAGCTAATGACCTGAAGACACTACATGATGGGTAGTTTTCATGGTTCAGGGGAAACAGTGGACAAATACTTTTGAGTGTAAGGAGAAGTTCAGTACAGTATTGTTTACCAAGATGAAATAAGTTTGATCTAAATGTCTTTTGCTCCAAGTTAGGTTCTGGGACATCTTGACTAATTTTCCCACCGTCAAAGAAAAACACAGCAAAGCAGAGAAAGAATAGGCAACCTGTTTTGAGCACCTACAGTCCATTCTCCATGTTGTTGTTGGTTAGTGTGATTTTTTAAAACAAAGACTGATCTTGTTACTACCTTCTTTAAGCCCTTCAATAGCTCCCCATTAACGTCAGGATAAAGTGCAAAATCTTAAAAGTTGGTCACTCAGCCTAGACTGTTCTGACCCATATTTATCCCTTCAGCCTTCTCTTGGCACCTGCCTTTCCACTAGTTCACAGTCCATTTTATTTCAACTATTACCCCAGCCTTCCTTCTCCCCATTCTCATTCCCCTTGGATAACTCCTGTTTAAGAGACAGAGAAAAAGAAAAAACAAAAAACCTGCTCTGACATTCAAAAAGCATTTCCAAAATAAATGAAGACAGGAATGGATGAACTCATATACCAAACAGAATATGCAGAATTAGAAACTTTTAGAATTTCAAAGGACCTTAGATATCAGCTAATTAAAAACCATCTTTTTCAAATGGGCAAATGGAGAGTGGTCCTGAAAATTCAAGAGACTTTAAAGATTATATAATAGGAGAAGTGAGAACAGAATCCAAGATTCGTGATGCTCATGAAAGCAACTCTGTAAATGAACTGTCATTAAATAATTTGTTCAATTTTTCCCCAAAGACACATTAAAATTCCCATTTCCTCCTCAAAAAATTAAAAATAGAATTACTATATGATTCAACAATTCTAAGTATATACCCAAAAGCATGGAAAGCAGGAACTCAAATAGAAATTTATACACCATATTTTTAGCAGCATTATTCACAAAAACCAAAAGGTGGAAACAACCCAAGTCTCCATCGATGGATGAATACATAAACAAAATATGGTACATACTTACAGTGGAATATTATTCAGCCTGAAACAGGAAGGAAAATCTTACCATGTATGAATTTTGAAGACATGCTAAGTGAAAGAAGCCACTTACAAAAGTGCAAAAACTGAATCATTATTCCTATGTAAGATTCCTAAAGTAGTCAAGTTCATAGAGGCAGAAAGTAAAACTGCTTGTTAGGGACTGTGGGGAGAAGGGAATAGGGAGTTACTATTCAATGGATACAGAGTTTCAGTTTGGAATGATGAAAAAGTCCTAGAGACGGATAATGATAAGAGTTGCACAACAAAGTGAATATACTTAATACTACTGAATTGTACATTATAAAATGGATAAAATGGTAAATGTTATGTATTTTACCCGGAGAAGGCAATGGCACCCCACTCCAGTACTCTTGCCTGGAAAATCCCATGGACGGAGGAGCCTGGTGGACTGCAGGCCCTGGGGTCGCTAAGAGTCGGACACGACTGAGTGACTTCACTTTCACTTTTCACTGTCATGCACTGGAGAAGGAAATGGCAACGCACTCTAGTGTTCTTGCCTGGAGAATCCCAGGGACAGGGGAGCCTGGTGGGCTGCCATCTCTGGGGTCGCACAGAGTGGGACACGACTGAAGTGACTTAGCAGCAGTGGCAGCATGTATTTTAACACAATTAATTTTTTAAAAAGATTGCCATTTTCCTAACGGATCTACCAGTACAGTGTCAGATTGTACCCTATTTCCCTACCCTTGAAACACACAGGCATTTTTTTTCCTGTGATGTTTATGGTTAACTCATAATCCTGATTCTTAGCCTATTAACTGCACTTTGAAGCAAGTCACCTACTTATTACTGCTAGTGTATCCAACACAATAACAACAACCCCAACTCTATACATTTCTTTGCTAGAGTTCCCTTTGCTGATAGCATTTTTTTTTTTAATGTACTTTACAGTATTGTATTGGTTTTGCCATACATCAACATGAATCTGCCATGGGTGTACACATTTTAAGTCACTTTATGAAAGAGAAAGAAAGGTCAAGGGAGGCTGGAGAGCTCTGAAGGGATAGAGGATGCACGGAGAGTCTGAACTCAGTATCCATGCCAACTGGGTTGTCCAGTTCCTATTTCCTTCCTATCCATACTATCTTGGGGGGAATGGGATGTTATCTTAAGAGTGAGCGTAAAAAACCCTAGGGTCAGGACTTCCCTGGTGGTCCACTGCAGGGGATGTGGGTTTGATTCCTGGTCTGGGTACTAAGATCCTACAAACTGTGAGTTTAAAAAAGAAAAAGAAGAAGAAAAGAAAAACTCCAGGCTAAAGGGGCCAACCTTAATTGGTTTTCTCCTTTGTTGCTGATGTTCTGGACCTATAGACACTGATGTCAGACCAGGTACATCCTAATTTAGCAGTATCCAGAGCACTAGTTCCACTAGCCCAGGGCACTCAAGCTATAGTTGAGCAGTTTTAGAAGAAGCACAGTCCCTTTGTCCTTATGCTGGCTGGAGTCTCACCCAGGGATTGAATATATGGTTCTGTGTCTCATACTGAAGCTTGTCTTCTTTACAATACTTGTTTGTGTACATGTATGGCAGTGGTGGTGATGGCTGGTGGTGAGAGCTTATGTCTTAAAATCTTGCAGACCTCAGAATGTGTGTGTTGCTTTTGAATAACTTTTCTTGAATTTGCATTTTAAATGATATGAATATTACGTATTTCATACGTTTTTACCTTTTCTTTTTTAAATTGACGACAAGGAATCTCAAATTCGAAATTGCAACTCAACCCTGGATACCAACTTCGGCCTTGACTTTACCTTCAGTTCAGTTCAGTTCAGTTCAGTCACTCAGTTGTGTCCGACTCTTTGCGACCCCATGAATTGAAGCACGCCAGGCCTCCCTGTCCATCACCAACTCCCGGAGTTTACTCAAACTCATGTCCATCGAGTTGGTGATGCCATCCAGCCATCTCATCCTCGGTCGTGCCCTTCTCCTCCTGCCCCCAATCCCTCCCAGCATCAGAGTCTTTTCCAATGAGTCAACTCTTTGCATGAGGTGGCCAAAGTGCTGGAGTTTCAACTTTAACATCATTCCCTGCAAAGAACACCCAGGGCTGATCTCGTTTAGGATGGACTGGTTGGATCTCCTTGCAGTCCTAGGGACTCTCAGGAGTCTTTTCCAACACCACAGTTCAAAAGCATCAATTCTTCAGCTCTCAGGTTTCTTCACAGTCCAACTCTCACATCCATACATGACTACTGGAAAAACCATACCCTGGACTAGAAGGACCTTTGTTGGCAAAGTAATGTCTCTGCTTTTCAATATGCTATCTAGGTTGGTCATAACTTTCCTTCCAAGGAGTAAGCGTCTGTTAATTTCATGGCTGCAGTCACCATCTGCAGTGATTTTGGAGCCCCAAAAAATAAAGTCTGACACTGTTTCCCCATCTATTTCCCATGAGATGATGGGACCAGATGCCATGATCTTCATTTTCTGAATGTTGAGCTTTAAGCCAACTTTTTCACTCTCCTCTTTCACTTTCATCAAGAGGCTCTTTAATTCTTCTTCACTTCCTGCCATAAGGGTGGTGTCATCTGCATATCTGAGGTTATTGATATTTCTTCCAGCAATCTTGATTCCAGCTTGTGTTTCTTCCAGCTCAGCGTTTCTCATGATGTACTCTGCATAGAAGTTAAATAAGCAGGGTGCCAATATACAGCCTTGACGTACTCCTTTTCCTATTTGGAACCAGTCTGTTGTTCCATGTCCAGTTCTAACTGTTGCTTTCTGACCTGCATATAGGTTTCTTAAGAGGCAGGTCAGGTGGTCTGGTATTCCCATCTCTCTCAGAATTTTCCACAGTTTATTGTGATCCACACAGTCAAAGGACTTTACCTTATTTCTATGTTAATAGTTTCTCTCTCTCTCTCTACATATATATATATATATGGGCTTCCATATATATATACGGGCTTCCCTGGAGACTTAGATGGTAAAGAAACTGCCTACAATGTAGGATACCTGGCTTCGACCCCTGAGTGGGGAAGACCCTCTGGAGAAGGAAATGACAACCCACTCCAGTATTCTTGCCTGAAGAATTCCATGGACAGAAGAGCCTGGTGGGCTACAGTCCATGGGGTTGCAAAGAGTCAGACATGACTAAATGACTTTCACTCACTTTGGATATATATATATATGACTATATGTGCGTGTGTCTGCATATAGTTGGACAGACAGAGATAAATAGAGATACACACACACACATCCCCACTCAGAAGCATTTCTGAATAGAGCCAGGATAAATACAACCAACTATATATCCATGTTCTTTATTCTGTGCTGTACGATAAACCACTGTTGCTGGTACAGGCCTTCATAGAACAGAAACCTAAATTTTCGTACAGTTTCACACTCATGATTTCATTGAATCCTCACAAGACTTCAATATGTAAGCAGGGCTGATGATACTTAAACATTTTTCAGAGAAGGAAGCCAGAGGGAGAGGTTGAACTGTCCAAGGCCACAAAGAGCAGAGACTAGAGAACCAGATTTATTCGCAGCTCTTCACACGAATTTGCAGTTCTAAACAGCTGCTCTCACCCCACCGTCATTTATTTTTCCTGAAAATTATCACTGAACTGTCTGAACACGTTTAGGTAAATCTTTTAGGTACCTGCCTGGATTTTATAGTCGTCCATTCGATTTAGATAATTAACCATTTTCTTTCTCCTATCAGATTCAAGAGCAGTATTTCTCCACTTTCCCAGGCCTCTTTTCAACTTTGATATCAGAGATAGTTGTTCACTCCTTTCCCATTCCTGCAAAATATCCTTTGCATGATGTAATGAAACTGGCACCGGACTGGGGATTAATTCTTTACCAGCTGTAAGACCATGAGCTTCACTCGGCTGGTTTCAGTTTTATCATCTGTAAAGTGCGGTGGCTGGAGACTCCCGAGTTCCCCTTCCCCTTTCCTTCGGTGAACTGGGTACTTTGCTACCTGCACTTTAGTTATGGCACAGATTTCCTCTCTCTGGCCAGCCTAGCAGCTCAGTCGTGCCACACCATCTTTAGTACTGGCTAGCCTAGCAGCTCAGTCGTGCCACACCGTCTTTAGCACTGAGGAATTTCTGCAGTTTATCACGGTGTGTATCTATGCTGCTCAACTGCAAGCGTGCTCAACTGCTCGGTCATGTCCAACTCTTTTGCAACCCCATAGGCTGTAGCCCGCCAGGCTCCTCAGTCCATAGGATTTCCGAGGCAATAATACTGGAGTGGGTTGCAATTTTCCCCCTCCAGGGGATCTTCCCAACCCAGGGATTGAACTTGTGTCTCTTGCCTTGGCAGGGAGACTCTGTACCACTGAGCCACCTGGGAATAAGAAGGATGGGTCTAGGGTGGGGGAAACGAAGAGCTGTTATTCAGTGGGTGTTAAGTTTCAGCTATGCTAGATGAATACGTCGGAAAAGGCAATGGCACCCCACTCCAGTACTCTTGCCTGGAAAATTCCATGGATGGAGGAGCCTGGTAGGCTGCAGTCCATGGGGTCGCTAGGAGTCAGACACAACTGAGAGACTTCCCTTTCACTTCTCACTTTAATGCATTGGAGAAGGAAATAGCAACCCACTCCAGTGTTCTTGCCTGGAGAATCCCAGGGACGGGGGAGCCTGGTGGGCTGCCATCTGTGGGGTCACACAGAGTCGGACACAACTGAGGAGACTTAGCAGCAGCAGCAGCAGCAGATGAATACATTCTGGAGATCTGTACAATACAGTGCATATAGTTAACAAAACTGTACTGTGCCCTTCAAGATTTAAGAGGTTAGACCTCAAGGTAAATGTTCATACCACAGACAAAAGTGGGGGGGCACAAGGAAACTCTGGGAGGTGTCAGATATATCTATTACCTTGATTGTGGTGATCAATCATGGGTGTTGGTATATGTCCAAGCTCATCAAACTGTATACATTAAATATGTGCAGTTCTTTGTATATCAATTATATCTCAATAAAGCTTTTCTATTTTTTTAACAATGGATCTACGTGTTTGCCTTTGATTATGATTAGAGCTCACTAGCACCTGGCAACTATTCCAGTACTCTTGCCTGGAAAATCCCATGGATGGAAGAGCCTGGTAGGCTGCAGTCCATGGGGTCACTAAGAGTTGGGCAAAACTGAGCAACTTCACTTTCACTTTTCACTTTCATGCATTGGAGAAGGAAATGGCAACCCACTCCAGTATTCTTGCCTGGAGAATCCCAGGGACGGAAGAGCCTAGTGGGCTGCCATCTGTGGGGTTCCACAGAGTCGGACACGACTGAAGCAATTTAGCAGCAGCAGCACTTAAAAAAAATTGAAGCCTGAACTTTTTCCTAAGTCTGAAATCATAGCTAGAGCTTTGGGGAGGAATGCTAAATGAACTGAACTGTTTTCAACCACTCATCCTGTGAGTGACCTTGAGTAACTACTACAGTTTCCTGAGCCTTCAGTTCAGTTCAGTCGCTCAGTCGTGTCCGACTCTTTGCAACCCCATGAATCACAGCACGTCAGGCCTCCCTGTCCATCACTATCTCCCGGAGTTCACTCAGACTCATGTCCATCGAGCCGTCCAGCCATCTCATCCTTGGTCGTCCCCTTCTCCTCCTGCCCCCAATCCCTCCCAGCATCAAAGTCTTTTCCAATGAGTCAACTCTTCGCATGAGGTGGCCAAAGTACTGGAGTTTCAGCTTTAGCATCATTCCTTCCAAAGAAATCCCAGGGCTGATCTCCTTCAGAATGGGCTGGTTGCATCTCCTTGCAGTCCAAGAGACTCTCAAGAGTCTTCTCCAACACCACAGTTCAAACGCATCAATTCTTCGGTGCTCAGCCTTCTTCACTGTCCAACTCTCACATCCATACATGACCACTGGAAAAACCATAGCCTTGACTAGACGGACCTTTGTTGGCAAAGTAATGTCTCTGCTTTTGAATATACTATCTAGGGTGGTCATAACTTTTCTTCCAAGGAGTAAGTGTCTTTTTAATTTCATGGCTGCAGTCACCATCTGCAGTGATTTTGGAGCCCCCAAAAATAAAGTCTGACACTGTTTCCACTGTTTCCCCATCTATTTCCCATGAAGTGATGGGACCAGATGCCATGATTTTCGTTTTCTGAATGTTGAGCTTTAAGCCAACTTTTTCACTCTCCTCTTTCACTTTCATCAAGAGGCTTTTTAGCTCCTCTTCACTTTCTGCCATAAGGGTTGTATCATCTTCATAGCTGAGGTTATTGATATTTCTCCCGGCAATCTTGATTCCAGCTTGTGTTTCTTCCAGCCCAGCGTTTCTCATGATGTACTCTGCATAGAAGTGAAATAAGCAGGGTGACAATATACAGCCTTGACGTACTCCTTTTCCTATTTGGAACCAGTCTGTTGTTTCATGTCCAGTTTTAACTGTTGCTTCCTGACCTGCATACAGATTTCTCCAGAGGCAGGTTAGGTGGTCTGGTATTCCCATCTCTTTCCGAATTTTCCACAGTTTCTTGTGATCCACACAGTCAAAGGCTTTGGCATAGTCAATAAAGCAGAAATACATGTTTTTCTGGAACTCTCTTGCTTTTTCCATGATCCAGTGGATGTTGGCAATTTGATCTCTGGTTCCTCTGCCTTTTCTAAAACCAGATTGAACATCAGGGAGTTCACGGTTCACATATTGCTGAAGCCTGGCTTGGAGAATTTTGAGCATTACTTTACCAGCATGTGAGATGAGTGCAATTGTGCGGTAGTTTGAGCATTCTTTTGCATTGCCTTTCTTTGGAATTGGAATGGAAACTGACCTTTTCCAGTCCTGTGGCCACTGCTGAGTTTTCCAAATTTGCTGACAGAATGTGGTCCACTGGAGGAGGGAATGGCAAGCCACTTCAGTATTCTTGCCTTGAGAACCCCATGAACAGTATGAAAAGGCAAAATGATAGGATACCAAAAGAGGAACTCTCCAGGTCATTAGGTGCCCAATATGCTACTGGAGATCAGTGGAGAAATAACTCCAGAAAGAATGAAGGGATGCAGCCAAAGCAAAAACAATACCCAGGTGTGGATGTGACTGGTGATAGAAGCAAGATCCGATGCTATAAAGAGCAATATTGCATAGGAACCTGGAATGTCAGGTCCATGAATCAAGGCAAATTAGAAGTGGTCAAACAAGAGATGACAAGGGTGAATGTTGACATTCTAGGAATCAGTGAACTAAAATGGACTGGAATGGGTGAATTTAACTCAGATGACCATTGTATCTACTACTGCGGGCAGGAATCCCTCAGAAGAAATGGAGTAGCCATCATGGTCAACAAAAGAGTCCAAAATGCAGTACTTGGATGCAATCTCAAGAACAACAGAATGATCTCTGTTCGTCTCCAAGGCAAACCATTCAATATCACAGTAATCCAAGTCTATGCCCCAACCAGTAACGCTGAAGAAGCTGAAGTTGAATGGTTCTATGAAGACCTACAAGACCTTTTAGAACTAACATCCAAAAAAGATGTCCTTTTCTTTATAGGGGACTGGAATGCAAAAGTAGGAAGTCAAGAAACACCTGCAGTAACAGGCAAATTTGGCCTTGGAATACAGAATGAAGCAGGGCAAAGACTAATAGAATTTTGTCAAGAAAATGCATTGGTCATAGCAAACACCCTCTTCCAACAACACAAGAGAAGACTCTGCACATGGACATCACCAGATGGTCAACACCAAAATCAGACTGATTATATTCTTTGCAGCCAAAGATGGAGAAGCTCTATACAGCCCAGAAAAACAAGACCGGGAGCTGACTGTGGCTCAGATCATGAACTCCTTATTACCAAATTCAGACTCAAATTGAAGAAAGTAGGGAAAACTGCTAGACCATTCAGGTATGACCTAAATCAAATCCCTTATGATTATACAGTGGAAGTGAGAAATAGATTTAAGGGCCTAGATCTGATAGATAGAGTGCCTGATGAACTATGGACTAAGGTTCGTGACATTGTACAGGAGACAGGGATCAAGACCATCCCCACGGAAAAGAGATGCAAAAAAGCAAAATGGCTATCTGGGGAGGCCTTACAAATAGCTCTGAAAAGAAGAGAGACGAAAAGCAAAGGAGAAAAGGAAAGATATAAACATCTGAATGCAGAGTTCCAAAGAATAGCAAGAAGAGATAAGAAAGCCTTCTTCAGTGATCAATGCAAAGAAATAGAGGAAAACAACAGAATGGGAAAGACTAGAGATCTCTTCAAGAAAATTAGAGATACCAAGGGAAGATTTCATATAAAGATGGCCTCAATAAAGGACAGAAATGGTATGGACCTAAGAGAAGCAGAAGATATTCAGAAGAGGTGGCAAGAATACATGGAAGAACTGTACAAAAAAGATCTTCACGACCCAGATAATCATGATGATGTGATCACTAATCTAGAGCCAGACATCTTGGAATGTGAAGTCAAGTGGGCCTTAGACAGCATCACTACGAACAAAGCTAGTGGAGGTAATGGAATTCCAGTTGAGCTGTTTCGAATCCTGAAAGATGGTGCTGTGAAAGTGCTACACTCCTGAGCCTTAGTTTCCTCAATTGTGTGGTTAGAATGACAATGGCAGACCCACCTAGAAGGAAAGGTAAAGGTGAGAATGTTTGTGGAAGGTCTGTGATAAGCAAACTCATTGTCCTACTATTTTATTACTTAAAATTTCCATCCAGTGATAATGCCATGTCTTGCAACAGCCATACTCCTGACCTTGTGTTTTATCAGACTGAAAGGCTGGAATGCTAACCATTTGTTCATCTATTCATTCACATGTGAATTTGCCCAACATTCATTGAGGATCTACTGTGGCACTTTGCTTATAGGAATCCAGGAAGGAATGAAGTCATCGCACTTCCAAGGAGCTCATAGTCTAGCAGACAAATGGACAAATAAATTATTGATATACAAACTGATGGGTCTTCCCTGGTGGCTCAGACAGTAAACAATCTGCCTGCAATTTGGGAGACCCGGGTTCAATCCCTGGGTCTGGAAGATTCCCCAGAGAAGGGAATGGCTACCCACTCCAATACTGTTGCCTGGAGAATTCCATGGTTAGATGAATCTGGCGAGCTACAGTCCTTGGGGTGCAAAGAGTCAGACATGACTCAGTGACTAACACTTTCATACAAATTTATATACAATATGAAGAGAGCTGTCCTAAAAATGAGTATAAGACACTAGAGATCATGCTGGAGGGATGGATGGACTCTGCCAGGGTAGTTAGGAAGTAGTATTTGGTTCTTGAAAAAATGAGTGGAACTCATTTTTTAAGGGATTTCTGGACAGAAAAAAAATCACACAGACAAAGGAAGAGAGGAATGAACATGTGTGCTGTGTTCAGAAAATGATGAGAAGAGATGAGTTGTTTAGTGTGTATGGGATGAGCAGGTCACAGAATTGAGGCAGGAGGAGAGTCTGGAAAAGGAAGCTGATAATAAAAGCAAATGTAATCTCTACCAAGTTGGGGAAAAACCATAACATCGTTATAGAGAAAATTATCCAAAGATCTCATGAGATTATTTTGTAATCTTGATTATTAGTTGTAGTAAATGCTAGGTTGCATTATCAGAGACCTCAGAACCAGAAGTTTAAATATGATCTTGGCCCGAGATCACTTAGGGACCAAGGTCCTTCCATCTGGCTGCTCTCTTGTCTCCGAGGGTGCAGTCCTGGTCTTTGTCACTGAAGTTTGGTCTCTAACATGGCCTCATGGAAGCCCTTAGAGAGGCCAAAAATTTACAACAAATTTCTTTTAAGCAAGTAACATGGAACTTGCACTCAGCTATCCTGCTTCCATCCTATTGAGAAGAACTTAATCATGCGTTATGCCTATCGGAAATGGAGGCTGGAAAATATAGATTCTAATTGTTCATCTATGTATCCAAAAGTAGAAAACAAATTTAGGGGGGTACGGTAGACTGCCACAACTTGCTTATTTGGAAACCTCTTCAAATCCTAGATTTAAATTTGCTTCTAGTATTTATCCTTTATATTGCCATGTTAGGTATTACCCTTATATTGCCATGTGAGATGGCTGGATGGCATCACGGACTCGATGGACGTGAGTCTGAGTGAACTCCAGGAGATGGTGATGGACAGGGAGGCCTGGCATGCTGCGATTCATGGGGTCGCAAAGAGTTGGACACAACTGAGCGACTGAACTGAACTGAACTGAGACCTCTAAATGCTAGTGTTCATTACTTAGCCTAAAAAGTTCTTTGGATGATCTAGGATTTACCCAAGCAAATCAAGAAAATGTGATGTATACCTTTGTGTTCAACATTCAATTTAGTACCGAAATTTATAGTTATTATTAGAAAAATACAGTGATTCTGAATTATGTTTCTATTCTGTAAGACTCTGATGTTCTAGTCTCCATATCAATGCCCTGCAAGAGGATTAGGTTTCTATTTGGGTCAACAAAGCAAAATTCCTGGAAAAGCCTACTATTTTCAAGGCATAAAGCCAGCCTATGTGGAAACATGAGGCTCTCAAATGGGTTGACAACTCAAAACCACCCTATTTAATGTACAGCTATTTTTCAATGGGGCTGAAGTTACTAGAACACAAATTCAGGGAGTGGAAAGAGCTAATAGAGAGTAAACAGTCAATCTATGTGAGCTACTGTTATGGTTGCTGTTATTTATAAATTATTTAATATTGCAGGTTTAAGGATATAGAAGGGCAATGGCACCCCAGTCCGGTACTCTTGCCTGGCAAATCCCATGGACGGAGGAGCCTGGTGGGCTGCAGTCCATGGGGTCGCTAGGAGTCAGACACAACTGAGTGACTTCACTTTCACTTTTCATGCACTGGAGAAGGAAATGGCAACCCACTCCAGTATTCTTGCCTGGAGAATCCCAGGGACGGGGGAGCCTGGTGGGCTGCCGTCTGTGGGGTCACACAGAGTCAGACACGACTGAAATGACTTAGCAGCAGCAGCAGCAGCAAGGATATAGAAGTAGCAATTTGCGGGGTGGGGGAGGTAAGAAGAGCTTCTTTCACTAACAGATCTTAAACGTCTTGTAGATATTTGGACATTGTCCCTATTGATCAAAGTCCCTGAAATGAATGTGAATGATGTGTCTCTCCCTTGCTTCCACACCCCTCTCCTACCCTCTACTCTTCCCTCCTCTGTCCTCTTGCTCATTCATTTCTGCTGTGCTACAGTTCAAGACTTCATCTTCTCTCGCCTTCTTCTAACTGGTCTCTTTACCTCCACTGCTACCATGATCTTTCTAACTTGCATATCTTATCTTGCCTATCTTTTGGTTAAATACCTTTGAGGCCTCTGCAGTCCCTCAAGCAAAACTCATAAGGCTCTCCACCATCATGCCTCAGTCTGCTTTACCAACTACAACTCTAGTTACCGTAACACAAGCTAACACTAGCTAGTGCAATGAGCCACAATTGAACCCCACCCCATTCTCTGGCCCATTGCATATGGTGCTGATATCACGGTGCTTTCCTAGACAGGAGTACTCTGCCCCTCAGTTGTTCACCTGACAAATGCATACTTTTAGCCCAACACTAATGTCACTTTTTTTTTTCTTTTTATCTGTACACCCAAGCAAGATCAGTCATCTGTATTCCTACTGCCCTTTATGTATATCTAAGTTAGAGATACCACTTACTATGTTGTTATTTACCTTTATGTCTTGTCTCTGCCATTGGACTGAAAGCTTCTTGGAGGCAGGGATAATATCTTATTCTCTCTTTCCTTAGCTCTTAGCACATTCAGTGTACCTAGAATATGGGTGTGTGTGTGTGTGTGTGTGCACAGTGCATGCTCATCACTCAGTCATGTTTGACTCTTTGCAACCCTATGAATTGTAGCCCATCAGGCTCCTCTGTCCATGGGATTTCCCAGGCAAAAATACTGGAGTAGGTTTCCATTTCCTCCCCCAGGAAATCTTCCTGTCCCAGGGATCGAACTTGTGTCTCCTGCATCTCCTGCATTGGCAGGCAGATTCTTTACCACTGAGCCACCTGGAAAGCTCACCTAGAACATTATAAATATTAAACAGTAATAGTATTATTATAGCTACCTTTATTGACCACACATATTGTACTCAGTAATTTACATATGGTATTTGAATATGTACCATGTTTCAAAGGAGGGATCTAAAGCTTACCAAGGTTAAATAATTTGCCTGGAGTCACATAGTAGGCACTTACCTGGTGGCTCAGTGGTAAAGAATCCACTTGCATTGCAGGAGACTGCCTGCAACTCAGGAGATGCAGGTTCAATCCCTGGGTCAGGAAGATCCCCTAGAAGAGAAAATGGCAACCCACTTCAGTATTCTTGCCTGAGAAATCCCATGGACAGAGGAGCTTGGTGGGCTGCAGTTCATGGGGTCACAGAGTCAGACATGACAGCAACTGAACCACCATCACCACCATACATAGTAGGACCAACATTAACACCCAAGTTGGATTCCAAAGCCCATACTGTGTTGTTGTTGACTAGACAAAGATAGAAAAGGTTACTTGGGAACTGGTGCTAGCTAACCTACCACATTAGACCAAGTTAATGAAGTACAGACATTATACACAAAACTCACTGTTACCACCTACTGACAAGGCCTGGTTTGCTTAGCATTAGTAATTACTTAGGCCACAGCATCTGCAGAGTAATGCAATACAAATTGATACCTCTTGTGCATTTCAAAGGCTCTTAGCTAAGACCTCCATTCTCACAATAAGTCCATGTCCTATTTTATAGGTGTTATGTAACCATCTCAGGATTACATAGCCTAGCACCAGCCAAACTAAGCCTAGAAATTTTTTGATTACTTAAAAAATTATTTTTTCTTTTTACTTAAGCCACTATATCTCATCAAGTGTGTTTCTAAGGTGAAAGCGGTACGCCAGGTGGAAATGCTCAGTGGATTAAACGCCACAGACTTTCCAGAGCTAGATAATATTTGAATCTATCAGAGTCAGACCAGAACAGCAAATCTTGTGTAATACCAAGGGCAGCCACAGTACTTTACCTTCCAGCAATGCTTCATTAGTTAGCTAGTTGTAAAGTGTTTAAGTCTAAAGCCAAAAATGTGGTTCAAAATAAAATAAGTTTCTCTAACATCTAATTTAACTGTGCAAGGTCCTGTTATTAATTAATTAGGTAACTTCACCAAGGACAGTTAAGAAAATCAGACAACTATCAGGTTGCTTCCTATTCCTCTTGACCTCTTATTGGATAAATTTTATCAAGTGAGCTAAGCACACATTTTCCTGTAACTCAGTTATTCAGTAAAAATGTATTAAGCTACTTAACTGATGCAAAGCAAACACATTTAAAAAAACAAAACAAAATAATAGGCCAGTTGTGAAGCTTTCCACTTAAAGGGACACCCTACCCCATACATACACCACCACTGAACCAATGGCTTATTTGTTGCTTGAAACAAACACATAAAAGATTGACACTGAAATAACCTGATTACATGAGTCTGGTTTAATGATATAAGATGAATCAGTGAGATGGAGGACTTAATAATTCAATAACTTTTAACGCCTCTCCCCTTTATATGTGGAATATCTTTCAGCTCTTTTCGGGGGATGGGAGGTGGAGGGGTGTATTAAACTATGTGGAACCCAGGCTTTTTTTTTTTTTTTTAAGGATATTGACAAATTAGACCGTTGCAATTAAGTTAGAATTCACTGGATCTCTTGCTTTAAGGGAACAGCTTTATTCTTGAGGGAGCCCACCTAACAATTTTATGTTCAGCCATCTGCAGGGCAGAGCCAATGCCTTTTTCTTTCTGAATCTGGAGTAGAAGCTTTATTTCATTGCGAGTTCTCTGTGACATTTTGCACTCTCTTGATTTAATGAACCAAAGAGGATCTTTAGCTCTTGGTCTACACCAGTGCAAATAAAGGTTAAATCTCTCACTAACCATCCTGAACAAGCCTAATAACTCACGAGAGACTGCAGAAAAAGAAACCGAGAAAGCAGGTGTGCAGACTTGATTAAAACGTGCGAAACCCGCACAACCGCAGGCAAAGGTACTATATCGTCACATCTCCCTAGTACCGGCTGCGAGGTCCTCAAGCGGGGGAACTCCTACTGCGCCAAAAACACCATCCAGAGAGCCGGGCCTAGTAACACAGGAGCTTTCTTCCGAACGGTGTCCCGACCGGAGCTTGCGCTGAATGCTGGGGCTCCTATTGGCCACACGCCGTGGGGGAGGAGGAGACTGGAGGGGAGAGAGACAGGAGGAGGGGAGAAGGGGGCAAGGCCTTTTCCCTGCCCCCTCCTGGCCCCCACCGCCGCCTCATGCGTGGTTACTATGCAAATTGCAGCGATTGCGGAAATAAACAAGGGGGTAGGGAGAAGAGAGGGACTGCGAATCGATTGCAACTTCTGCAAAGTCTCGTACAATCCAAAGCACACAAGGCAAAACCAGAGAGAATCTGAGAACCAGCCAGCCGGGGTTGGATCGCTTTCAAAAGAGGAGAGAGAGACTGTGAGAGAGGCAGAGAGCGCGCATTGCAATTGCAAAAGCCTCCTGATTTGGAGTTAAAAAAAAAATTCTCCAAGAAGCCTGCAATTGGCCAACAGCTTAAAAAAAATCTCTTCCGGGTTTTCAACGGTTCCAAGTTTATTTAGATGTCTTTTTTAATGCAAAAAAAGGGGGACAACTAATGAAGCAATTCGTCTGAACATTTTAAAGTTTCTCAGTTTCTCACGTACTCTTTTTACATTGCAATGGTACGTGGTTCAGCTTTAAACTTTCTATTTTGCGTTTATACGGTACGCGTTTTATAAACAACAATAATGGTAGAATGATTTTGTTTAATAGCTAAGACTTTAAAATTTCTCTAGCTTGCATATGCATTGGAGTGATTGCTGGGTAAATGTCTATTGTGATGGTTTTGTTTTAAAGATGTAGCTTTGTGGATGGCTTTTTTTCTTATGTACATCAAGGACCGGGTTTCCTTTTTTTTTTCCTCCCTGAGATTTGAAAAAATTGCTGAGCTTGACAGATTTTTTTTTTTTTTTCCTCCTAGCGCTTGCTCGGTTCCAGAAAGGGGGGGGGGGGGAGCGAAAAATCCTGTACGTGCTCTGTTCTGTAAAAAGACGTCTGGCCTCAGCAGTCAACCTAACCCGAAAAGAAATGTCTGGACCTGGAGAATAATTGACGATTCGATCCTCTAATCAATGGGACCAAAGGGGAGACTGACAAAAGCTTTACCCAATCATATCCAAGCTTGGGTGTACAATGGTTCGCAGTAGCCAGAAGGGGCGGGACAGAGAAGATCTGAAGTTCTCTGCGGCTCTGAAGGGGATGGTGTGGTTCAAGCTGTCAAAGCTACAAGCTCTTCCGGATTTAGCAAGCACAATAGGAAAGAGTTTTTGAATTTTAGAAGAAAAAAAGAACCTAATTAACGTGGGGTTGTTTGTTTTCTTTTGCATGAATAGTAAGCCTTCATTGCCTTTTACAAAAAGTTAAAAAAATTCTGTTAGAGAAATCTTTAACTTTGCATGAATGATTATTTCTAAATTCAGGGAAGTTGTTAACGGTTGTGGAAGATGAAGTTCAACTTTTAAAAATGTGTGGCTGATAAACTATGGGATTGTAGTGAGCTTTGGAAAGTAATGTATTGCATGCTTAGCAGTGCAAAACGTCTTTCTCTGTTTATCTTAGAAGCTTTGGCTTTTCAGGTACTTTGAAGGAATAGGCAAGCCTCTCTTCTGGAACTCTAAACAACAGGTTTAAAGGAGAGACTGTTTCACAGGTGGACTGACAGCTGTTTTATACATTTGAAAGGAAGAAGGGGAGAGTGTTTTTCTTGACTTTTCTTGAATTCTGTTTAATATATGGTCAGTAGCGAATAGGATATTGAGACTGGCCAACTGCACATTTCTTCTTGTTACCACAATAACCCGTGTGGAGGGTGTGTGTGGAAGATTGCTGACTTGCTAACCCTCGGCTGGAGTCTGGCCTCTTGAACAAGTCTTTGACACCAATCCTGTGGAAACGAACGGCAGCAGCTTGTCTTGGAGACAGTAACTGGCAGCCTCTGAAATATGTCCATCTTTCCCTTCCCTTTGAGCAGTGTAGACACCTAATTCTGTTGGGAAGTGAATGGAAAATAAAAGAGGCTCTTTCCCATCTTTGGCTTAAATTCCCATCCAGCTATTTCCCAAGGCTTTAGGCCTTCTAATCAAATCTGGCCTGGAAATCTGATGTAAGAATCTGCTTAGATGCTCAGCTAAGCAACATGATTCAATTTAGGAATATATGCATATAAGAAAAATCTGCACACAAGTGACTGCAGGTCAAAAAACTAGAGAAGGAAAACCTTGGGAAATGCAAGTAATAAAGTTAGTCTTGGTAAGAACTATAGAAAATGGCATTGTCACTTGTGAACCCCAATTTTATCTTCACTGCTTTGTACATTAAAATCTAAATCATATTAACAAGATCTTCCTATTAAGTAACCTCTGAAATGAGAGGTATTTGAGATGTACATATAAGTGAATCCTTATTGACGTAATTTATATATCTAAGAGGATTTCACTAAAACTGGCAAGGTAACATTTCTGCAAATAAAACACAGCAAATGCAAGGCTGGGCTCTGTGCCAGGAAGAATATGGATAGCAGAGAGCATGACAGGAGCCTCCTTTGCACAGAGACAATCCCATTTCAAGGCAGTCTCCTAGCACTTGCAAAATAAATGATTGGAGTGGTTATTTCCAATAAGGGGTTTATTCTTCCTAACAATGGGTCATTTATATGATTGCAGTAAACTAGTTTTTTTACGTCACCTGTGTTTCCTATACTGTTCTCTCCACTATCCTTTCTTTCTTCTCTTCACCCTTCATCCCTGTTCTCTTTCAAGGGTCTCAGTATCTTTTCGAACTTTGGACAAGGATTTACTTTTGTAACTTGGGACCAGGGGAGAGAGTTGGAAATGTTTTTTACCCCCAGACTGCCCTCTGAGGAACATCTGTTTCTTTGTGTGTGTGTGTTTAAATTTATGCCTGTTGGAGAGAAAGTTACCAGAAGCCTCTCTGTAACTGTAACTCTTCTACTGTATTTTTCTCAGTCCGGTTTCCAAAGGCTGTAGTTGGAGCTGTGCTTTGTAGAGTTTCCCCCGCCTCTCCACCCCACCCCCCTCCCGCGGGGGAGGGAGCGGGAGCTGGCGGAGATAGGAGAGAAAGCAGGAGCGGATGTGAAGGGCTTTGGTGCTGAACTTGGATCCAGCCCTTGCCTAGAGGGCGCAAACAATCGTCCCACATCCAAAAGTCTTACGAAGGGCGCCAAAAGTTACTTAAGATAATATTGCTAACCGCAGAAAGCTGGAAATCGCGGGCACATCCACTGCTGCAACAAAAGAAGTTTTTAAAGTAGAAATATCAGCATTAAATTACTTTTCCTCTTTAAAAAAAAAAAAAAACAGGGCGACGTGCCAGTGCTTTAAAAAAAAATCCTTTTCCTTTTTCTTGAGATTCAATTAAAAGTCAGAATCTTTGCTGTTTGGGGAAGTGGCAGATGTGAAGTCTATCTTTTAATACACCAAAAGAAAGATTTTAATCTTCTCTGGAAGAGAGCTTCCCAAGAGTACACACTCGGAACAATAACTTCTCACTGTGCCTCAGTTACATGTTGGAACTGTCAGCCAGAAACTTCTATCGAGGAAACTTGGAGCGCGTTGAAGTTATAGATCCCAGCAAGAGTTCTCGTGGCCAGGAATGTTGTCTCTGTAACTCGGCTTGCCTTTTAGGACGTTTTTCTCCTTCTGAAATCTAAGAGGAAGCAAGGAAAAAAAGTAGTTGTGTCGTTTGGGAAACGGGGCTCTTTCATTAAAGTTTTAAGTCATTATTTCCCCTCACCCCTTAATAAATAACCTGAGAGATTTCCAAGGATATTTAGAAGCGGGGGCGTGTGAAAATGGTCTCCTGAGAAACCAGGGATTATTTTGGCTGTTAAGTAACTGGAGAACAAGCATAAAATCACGTTAGAAAGATGCAGAATATTTGAGGACTTCATATTCTTTTCTCCAGGAGCATATTTCTTGCCCCTTACTTAAAAAAAAAAAAAAGAGTGGGGTGGGAGAAGAGTCTGAATGAGAGTGGCCTTAACATGTCATCTCATCCATACATGCAGAGTGGGCATTCCTACAGGAATTTCTTCTTTTCAGAGGCTCTCTAGATGGGCAACCTCCACCAAGGTGCACATTCCCCTGTCTGTGTGCTAGAGCCTTTCATCGTCATATAGTCGTCTTCCCTTTTGGAATTTTAAGGATTAGAAAATGCAGAAGGCTGCAAACTAGAGTGAGGGAGATGAGAAGGGATGGAATGGGGGTTTGGAGGAAGGAGGTATACTTTTTTCCCCCCCCTTTCCCAGCAGTGAGGAGAACCTAGAGAGAAAATATGAGGTTAAAAAAAAAAAAAACTGGAAAAGCAGGCTTATTGGCAACTTGCCAAACCTTAAAAACCACCCCCCTTTTTCTGCCAAAACAATACTTTAGCAAATCTAAAATAATTGCAGGAAGCTCTTTTCCATTTTAAGAACTATTACCTGGGGGAGGAAAAAAGAGGGGATTCTTAAAAGGCACCCTTCCAGAGGTGTCCCGGGAACAGGGGAGGTAATGACAGGCCTGTGTCCAGTTCTGGGCACGCGTTTGTGGACGAGAATATCTCCCTTCCCTAAGGGGACATCCCTTTCACGTTTTTTTTCCCTCCTAAAAAGAAAAAGATGTCACAGCTAAACCACTGTTGTTTCTGAACGTGATAGAACTTTTTCTATGGCGTCTGTGCTCAAACCCACTAGTTTCACAGTCCTGGGAGGGAGAATGCTCGTTAATCTCCGCCTCCCTTTCTCCAGACAACCCCCCCACCCCAGCCCCCAAATCCGGTGAATCTTCCTTGTGAAAATTTCCCCCACCACCCCCGCTTCTGGAGGCCATAGGACTGAAGCTGCACAAAGTTTGCAGGGTTTTGTGCATAATTACCTCTGCCGACGATCTATTCCCACCAAAAGCTTCGTCGGAGAGATTACAATGCTTTGAGCCGTACCGCATTTCAGAAGGGAAAAAAAGTTACCTAGGAGGTCTGATTTTTTAAATTTGCATACATGCAAATCTGCACGCCCGCCGCCCCCCCTCCCCGCCACCCCGCTCGGCTTTCTCCGCGGTTCTCTCCTTGCCCACGCAGTGAATCGAGGGGTGCAGGGCAACCTGGCAAAGTTGCCCAAGTCCTCCACCGAGGTCCGCGAAGGTCTGCGGCGGGGGTTGGGGGATGGGGACGAGGAAAAGTAGTTTTGTTTGCTTAAGCACATCCTGTGGCAGCCTATAGCTGCCCGGGAGTACAGACTGTAACTGCTCCTCACTGCGTTACCCAGTAATGCGCTGAGCGGGGACGGGGGGGTGAGGCGGGGGGGCCGAGCGAGCGAGCGAGCCAGGGAGCGAGAGAGGGAGCGAGCGAGGAGCGAGCGCGAGCGGCCGCGGAGGCTCGGGACCCGGCTGGCCGCGCGGCGCCGCAGCCGCCCCCTCCCCCACCCCATCCCCCCCCCGCCGCCACCGGCGGCGGCGCGAGCGGGCGGCGGCCGTGCGGTGCGGTGCAGAGCGGAGGCGGGCGCGCGGGCAGCTCGCGGGCACCCGGCCGGCGGGCGCGGGAGCGGGAAAGGGTGCGCTATGCCTTTAACGCCCGCGTACAGTAGACATGTATAGTGGAGTGTAGGGAAACTCTAGGCGGGGTTAAAGTTCAGCTCATGGAGCGGCAATAGCGCTGGCTGGCTGCAGTTGAGCCGAGTTGGAAATGTGAACGCAAGAAGCAGGCTTGATTTTTTTTTCTCCCCCCTTCTCTCTCTCTCCTCCTCTCTCCCTCTTTCTCCTTTCTCACCCGCACTCACGCACACCTCCAAACCGCACACACCAGACGCACACGCACACCCCACCGCCCGGCAGTGATGTATTCTCCGCTCTGTCTCACCCAGGTAAGCAGCTGTTTGGATGCGGAGGGGGCGTCGGGATGGCGGGGGCAGACCTGGGGCCGGGCCGGGGGTGCCGGGGACCCCGCGCTAGCAGGGCCCGGGGCATGTGTCCCGGGGTGTGCCCATATCTGCGCGTGTTTCTGTGTGTGTGTGTGTGTGTATGTGTGCGCGCGTGTGCTCGTGGTGGGGGGGCGGAGAAATACAGCTTTAAGAAAGTAACTTTGTTTCCATGCGGGTGCATTCCTCTTGCACGGCCATTTGTGTGGGCACATGGCTAATGGCGCCCTCTTATTAATGCGTTAATTAATATCGGGGCGATTGACTGCGGAACGGTGGTGTTTTCGGACGCCCCGCACGTGTTTCGGCGGGGTTGCAGCCCATGTCACGCTGAAATCTGGACTCAGCGTTTCTGCAGGCGCGAGGCCGGTTTCTGTAGTTCCGCGGCGCCCGGGGAGGGGGCCGCCGACGGAGCCCCCCTCACGCCCCGCACGCTCGGGGCCGCTGCACCCCCGGCTGCGGGAAAACTCAGGTCCCCGCGCCCGCGGCCCGCTCGCGGAGCCCGCGCCGCCGCAGCCGCCCCAAACTCTTACTTTTGTTTATTCTTTGTCAGCCTTTGGGGTCCGGCCGCGGGAGGGACGCGGGCCAGCGCCCCGGGCCCCGGCCGGGACAGCGCCCCTCGGACCCGGGCGGGCGGCGGCGAGCCGGCCCCGGGGCTCCGCGGAGCTGGACTGCGGGGCTGCGGGGCCGCGCGTCCCCCCGCGTCGGCCGGGTGGAGCCTGCGTCCTCGCCGCCTGTCGCCCGCTGGCTTTCCCGAGCGAAAGTTTCCGTGCCGGGACGAGCCCACGCAGCGCAGGGCGGCGAGCAGCCGAGGCCGCGGGCCGCGGGCTGGGGCGCGTCGGGCGGAGTTGGGCTCCCAGCCGCGAGCCCGAGCGGCGGCCCGGCTGGACGCGTCTCCCCCCGCCGCCGCCGCCGCCGCAACGCGACTCGGGCAGCTCCGCGCTCAGGACTGGGGCAACTTTTCCCCTCCGACCTAACTCGGAGCGTGGGTCTCTCTCGCCCCAGCGCTTCTCCTTTCCATGTCCTCCCTTTCCATCCCGCCCCTGTCTGCACAACCCCCAGGCAAAATATTGCTACTTCAAGGCTCCAAATCTGGTCCCTTTTGAATGTATTATTTATTTATTTATTTAGACCAAAAGGCATGAAGTCAAAGTGATTTTGCGCAATTTTTTTTTTTTTTTGAAGAAAACTGTGAGCCTTCATACTGTTTTGGTACAGTGCGATCTGACCATTAATCATGTACATGAAGTTTGTATGCTTCATGTAAAATGTTTACTCACCACTCCCTACAAAAACCTGCTACCACTTCTTGCTTTCATTTAGCAGGAGATAACGGTTTATCCGGAATACTTTCTGGAAGACTAAAAAGTATCCATAGTTTCTTCTCTCTAGATTCTGGATTTATTTCCCACATGACATCCCTTCTTATTGCAATATCTAACAGTCATCTACCGGCTATTTGATCTCAGAAGACTCTTAAATATATCTTTTATGTTGAAATGGTCGGTTTGGGATTTAGGCCTAGCATTAATAATGGATAGCAGTTGCTTTCAGTTATTGTAAAAGTTTTTTATTTTTCCCTAACAAACTTCCAAAGTTACTATTTTAGTAACTTGTGGAAGTATGGAATGAAACTTTTCCAACCACTTTTGGCAAGGTTCACAATTGCATATGGATAAGATGCAAAGTGTAAGATAATTTGAATGAGTTATGACTACAGTGAAAATGCTGAGATTCAAAGGCTGAAGTTCTAGCTGGCAAAAGTTTGCAACACATAGAACCAGTAGATAATACCAGTGGTGTTGCTGTAGTGAGGAAGAACCTTAGCAGACACTTTAGCGACTTCTCCGGTGAGCTCTCAATAGATAAATTTATATTTTGGCATGATGCATATATGAGGATACCAGTGTACGCATGTAGGCCCAGGGCATAGTTAGGTATTTAACAAAGTTAAAGGATTCGCACAGCTCATAAGCCATTATCACATTAAGAAAGTTTTTTTTTTTTTTTAAAACCTATTTGGCCCTGTGATGGATACATTCAGTAGGCCTTCTTCTGGAAACACCACTAAGAGAAATGCTTACTTAGTGTAACAGTTTGTAAAGAAAATGTACACTAAATAGTGAATGAGAGTCATGTATTTTATGAGTTCTTTTAAAAAATTGATTCACAATGTATTTAACTTTCCAGAATATTTATAAAGCTTTAGAGCCAGGTTTAAAAACAAAAAAGTAGTTTATTGGTCATTAAAAAAAGTCCAGTAAAGCATAGTGATAAAAAGACTCTAAATGAAAGAATAGACTCCATATACGTGAATGCAATTTTTAAAAACTTTATTAGGAAAATGCCAAACATCATATTTTAGTCCAAGTGGGCACATTTTAACCAAATCATGTACCTGGTCATAGAATGGTAACAGTAGAAATTTATAGGTGAACCTTTCAAAGAAGTAGTTCCAGAAATATCAGCATTCCGTGGTTCTGAAACTTGGCTTACTTGCAAACAGATGAACATTGAAGATGCTGATTCAAAGTCCTGTTGCTTTTGAAACAGGTTTTCAGGTTTGTTTTTATTGCTGGCCCGTAACTTTCTCACTGAGTACATACGTAAAATATTCTTTTTGTTTTCTCTTGACTATTTTGAAATATTCCACAGCTTATGGCGATATGTGCAATAACATGATTTATAAGGGCATACTGTTTTTTTCTTTAAAAACTCATTTATGCTATGCCTGGACATTTCCTACAAGTGAATGATAGCCTTTAGTTTTGATATTCTGGAATATTTCTAATTGTGTGTTGAGAAAAATAACTAGCACTTTCATTGTGCATGTGACTGAGTCATAAAAAATACAAAATATTGTGTGCTTTTATTGGCACATTCTTAAAACCTTTGGGGAGTAAAAACCTGTAAATACTTTTGATGCAAAATTGGGACTTAGATTATTCTTAATGATTAGTTGACATAGTTGCCCTCATTTAAGGATTTTTTGATGAGATATGTGGGCATTTGGTTGGCAGGTAAACAAAATCCTTTTGAACACGAATGAACGCAGTTCGCAGTTCTCTGAGAAGCATATTGGGGTATCTTTGAACACTTAAATGTCACATTAGAAGATTTATTTTAAATGTTTATTATTATTAAAGTGCTTTAATAAGACTAGGTTTGGACATAAATATGAATGTTTGGAGCTAAGTTATTCTTTGCATTTTAAAATGGGGCTGAGACTTTAAAATGAAACCCTCCTTTTGGTGAAAGCTCACTTTGTAGTTAAGGTAGACTCCGGGCTTTCTTTGCATAATTCCAGAGAGCCTTGGTCCCCCACATGTCCTGTGTATATAAAAAAGTCAGTCAATGTGAAGGACTGTTTCAAACCCTAAATTTATGTATTTTAGAGCATTTCAAGGATGAGCTCAGAATTTAGTAATGTTTAAATGCTTTGCGGTTTGGTGTATACCTTGCTAGATAAACTGTGGCTTGAAAAATGCTCCCCCACCCCATTTCTCTCTTTCAAAGTATAGTAGTAGAAAAGATACCCAAACATCAGAAATTTTAAAGTGCAAATGGTATATAGGAAAGAATAATGTAATTCTTGTATTTTTCTCTGTTTTCTCTCCACTTAATGTACATGCGTTATAAAGGCTGACTTCTTTGCTTTTGGATTCTTTTATTGAAAAAGAGCAGTTTTCAAACCTAAACTTGAAATACAAAGCCTGAAATTTGTTGAGAGAGGAAAAAATTAAATGTCAATTATTGAAATGATTTATTGTATATTATATTAATATAAACTTACCTAAAAAGCAGTCATATGTAGTTTTTAAATGATTGACTGTAATTTATATTTTAACATGCTTGATTATTAAAATATTTCACCAATTTTAAGCACTCAATTTATATTTTAACATTTAAAAATTAATAATTGGTTTGATAGTATTAATATTTTGGACATTATAGTTACTTGTGCCTCCAAAGTATATATTTAGATGGATATTACAAACCTAAAGAATGCATTTTATATTTGTCTGTCCTCCACCCTTTGAAAAAGTCATCAAATACCTCTTTGGCGTCCTTATCCTCATTTATTTGAAAGTAAATAATTTATCTTTTGGTGGGGGTTGTGCAGTGGGGAGAAGTTATGTAAGATTAGTGTGGGTTGGTTAATCAAAAGTTAGATGTACTCAGAAAGCTTTGTGGAGGTTACTGTTTAATTTTCCTTTAATCTTATATTTCTATTTCCTAAGAAAATGTCAAATAAAAGAATCAAGTATTTTCAATGAAAGAGTAAGAAAAATTTAAATGTTTTAGATTCAATTTTATTTTCAAATTACTTGAACTTTAAGAGGCAAGCATGAGGGTTTTCCTGTAGTCTCATAAGCATTGAATATACCGGGTTCTCTGTTTCCCTGTGAGAACAAAAAACCTGAAATACTATTTTCAAAATTTAAATAAGTACTCTGTTTTTTAGGGATGATTATTACTGAAGGTATTTCACAATCACATCAGTAAACTGAATGTATTTAGTTGCAACCGTGTTGTCACAGTGACACATTCTGTTTACTATCTGGCTTGAACGCTTTTTTTTTCCCCCTTTTTCCCTTTTTGTTTCATTTCCATAATATCAGCAATTATGTCTTGGACATAGATCTTTTTATTTCTAGTCCGACAAATATAAAATCCATTTCTTCTTTTATATATGGACCTGCCAAATTTTTCTAAGTTTTTGAGTCAAAAAAAAATTGTGTGTAACTGTAATACTTAAAAAGGAATTAAAATGTTACAAAAATGACTAAGAAACAGATCAGAGTCTACATGCACTACTTTTAGAGGGAAAGTCTTTGTTTCCATTGAGCGTGGAGATGATTTTTGCTCCTAGACTTCCATAAACACTGACTGGCATCTAAATGTTTAGGATTTGCCAATCTGGCTTCGGAGCCCTGGCTGTACTACAAGTAGTGAGGTCAAGGCTGGAGCAAAATTAGATATGCCTTCCTTGAAATAGGGTTAAGATTATATGTTGTTATAAGCATTTTGATAAACTTCACTGGCTGTCTAAAGGCTTTGGGACGTAGGCCCGACAATAGAACCTGGTACAGTTCCGTAACATAACAAACCATTTTTTACTTTTTAACAGTTTTTTTCTTTGAGATTGTGAGACACGATACTGATAGTATTTTTTTCCCCCCCTCTTGGACTTCCCATAGCAATCCCATGTATGATTTTGGTAATGCTTGAATCAAATTTCAAGTGAAATAAGGATTATATATACATATTTTAAAGGTGAGCATCTAAAGAAATGTTGTTTCCTTTTGTTTTCATTTTAGTTATATTTTTGTCTTGATTCATTTTGCCAGGATGAATTTCATCCTTTCATCGAAGCACTTCTGCCCCACGTCCGAGCCTTCGCCTACACGTGGTTCAACCTGCAGGCCCGAAAACGAAAATACTTCAAAAAACATGAAAAGCGTATGTCAAAAGAAGAAGAGCGAGCTGTGAAGGATGAGTTGCTAAGTGAAAAACCAGAGGTCAAACAGAAGTGGGCATCTCGACTGCTGGCCAAGTTGCGGAAAGATATCCGACCTGAGTACCGAGAGGATTTTGTTCTTACAGTTACAGGGAAAAAGCCTCCATGTTGCGTTCTTTCCAACCCAGACCAGAAAGGCAAGATGCGAAGAATTGACTGCCTCCGCCAGGCAGATAAAGTCTGGAGGTTGGACCTTGTTATGGTGATTTTATTTAAAGGTATTCCGCTCGAAAGTACTGATGGCGAGCGCCTTGTAAAGTCCCCGCAGTGCTCTAATCCAGGGCTCTGTGTCCAGCCCCATCACATAGGGGTTTCTGTTAAGGAACTCGATTTATATTTGGCATACTTTGTGCATGCAGCAGGTAAGTGCGACGGTGAGAAGTCGGTCCACTTTCTCGCGTGTGCTTCTTTCCTGATGACCTCTGCGTGTGCTGGGCCATTCTTGAGCTCCCTATGGCAGGCCACGTCTATATGGACAGCGTGGTGTCCAAGGTAGCCCAATGTCAGAGTAGCCAGATGCTGCAGAGTTTGAGGTTCCACCTTCATTCAGGTGGAAAAGCATAGCTTTGAGAGCATTCTTAAGTTAATTCTCTTGGCAAGTAGTGTTATCAAAGGTTTTGGTAGTCAATTATGAGATATTGTTTAAATCACATTTTTTTGATGAGGGGTGAGAGAAACCTCATAAAAACCCTTGTAAGAAAGAGTCTATTTTAACTGGCAAGTGATCTAGTTAAAGGGCATTTAGTTTGATAGTGAGGCAATGTTTTTAGTTGCTTTTCTTCTGGGAGTGTTTTTAACCTTCTGGAGCCTCTTGAGCCCCCTTCTAATCAAGAAGAGGTTGGAGGTAAGATTGCTATCAAATTGCTGATCGTTTATGAAGAAAAAAGAATCACACTAATACAAACTTACTAACTTTGTTTTAGGAATACTTGATGTTGTTTAAGATTTCTAAGGGAAAAAAAACTAATCCAACTCTTTAAGCAATTGATGGAAAGGTTAATCTTAAAAGTAACCAAATCTGTATAGTGCGTTTGAACAAATTGAGAAATCGATATTGAGAACTGATTTAGTGAGTTGCTTTGATTCATAATAACATTCTTTATTGTTCCAAGGCTGTTTTCAAGGCATGCTTTTCCTGTGTCTATTACAGCAGGTAGAGTAGCATTCAGGATAAAACTATTGAGGACTGGATAAAATAATGCATTTTTACTTTGTTCCTCTTGTCTTGTTTTAGACAAAAGGCTCATTGTGTTAACGTGAAAGCTCAGGTCTTGTGAAACTTGTTGACTTTTTATATGTACATATCGGTCTTGCTAGATTACCTTTATGGCAGTTACTTGAGCCAGATGGAAGAACGAAGGTTGTGGAATCCTTCCAGTAGGTTGTTTTGGGGTGCATGTATGTATGTATTTTGTGCCAAAGGGCAGAGAAGATGATACCTGTAAAAGGGAACACTCCATTGTTTTGCAAAACATTTTTAATTCTAAGAATGTGAGCAATTTTTTAAAGACGTCATCTGATAGCCTATTCTCTATTATTTTTCTCAATATATGTTTTAGAAAGAGAACTTTTGTTATCCATCTGTCCTTACATAAGAAACTGGAGAAATTTACTTTGCAAGCATGTCACATCATCATTTGCATTCTGTTGGCAGGGGATAGATGAGTATTTTAGAGGATGTGATCTGTAAGTGTTTCAAATATTTGGGTTTTTGAAAATGTATACTTAATTATAAGAGGTGCCTGTTGCTTTAGCCAGTTTTGGGTAGCAAAAACAAAAAGGCAACATCTCTCAAATGACCTCTAAACAGGAACAAGTGGCCCTTTATTAACTCTCAGTTAACTCTATTGTTGTTACTTTATCTATTGAAAAAGCAGAGTTAAAAAATTTTATTTTTATATATATAAGTAGAGATTCTGCCAGGGCAAGGTGCAAAAAAGGTGTGGCTATTAGAGGTGCTTTGGGAGCACACTCTTTAAAAATCGTGTGTTTAATCTCTAATATTTGGAGAAGTAAATACTTTATAAATGATAATAAATGCTCTAACGGACCAACATAGGAAATTGCAGGTGCCAACGAGTGATGCCCATCACGGTGTGTGCGGTGTATCCCTTCGAAGGTAACATCACAACGGAATACCTGTTCTGCGCTTATTGGTATGAGCAGCGTCCCTTCTAAGTTTTAGGTGTAAATGTTTCCTTTAGATTCACAGAGACGCAGCCCTTCTCGCTCTCGCCGTTTCACGTTGGATTCTCTTTCACTGTTGACGGTTTTTGCACGTTTTATGGCTCCAGATCTTTGAGCCAACACAGTTGCTGGCGGTTTCAAGGACCGGAAGGTTGATGTTGGTGAAATGGCAGGTAGAAGGTTGCTTAGGAAGAGTGAGCATCCTTATTGCTAATGAAAGATTTATTGCCAGCACCGTGGATCAGACTACCTTTCGGTTTGGTTTCCCTGCGCCTCCCAGAATCCCTTGGTTGCCTGAATGCCGGCCAAGTGCAAGCCATTGGCTCTCCCTGCGCAGCCGCGGCGCCTCTGCGCGCACCGGGAAGGGTCCGAGGGATGCTCAGGGCCTTTTGTCTGAAAATATCTCAAATTTGATTTCAGAGATTTAAAGGCCTGTTATTTGTGGAAGGGAAGCTGCCAGTACAAATAGGAGGTAGATCGGTCAACTCGCATACAACTGATTTGACAAGCATCTGTTATAATACTGAAGATTTGTAAACACTAAACAATGTTTTTACCTCCTTAAAAGTTTTGAGAACTTGCCAGTATTGGCAGGAGGCAGAGACTCTGAAACGTGCTTCAAGAAACATGCCAAAACCATTGTGGCCTTTTCACCTATAGTCTCCCCCTACTTTCTTTTAAATGTATTTTTTTTTCTCCCCAAATGCCATTTCCCCCCTTGATTGCCACAAGAAGATTTTTTTTTCTTTCTAAAAATGCATACAATAATTATTGCTTCATGCCTCGGCCTCTTCTTTGGAAGGAAGTTGAAATCTTAGAACACACATGTAAATACTGAAAGCTAATGCAGAATCAGTTGTTTTTTTAAAAGTGTAGGAGATGATTTTTTTAAGTTATTGAGATGCAAAATACAATACATAAACTGCATTCCTTTTTTTTTATTCCCTCTAAATCAAGGGGCATTAGAACTGTGAATTTTGTGGCTGATAAACAGTAACAAGTGTAATGAAATCGGAGTGATTCCAGAAGCCTGAGAATTTCATCTCGTTAAAAGTACAAAAGAGTAAAACCATCTTATGCCCAGAATTTGGTCTCTACTTGAGTCGTCCTTCCCACGTATCGCATGACAACTTGGAGATGTTATGGCATTGTGGCAAATGGTTTTCTTTGTGGGCGTGTAACAGTAAAGCTAATTTATGACTAGTCTTTACCAGATGATCTGTATCAGAATCTACAATATACCCGGCACGTGGCAAGGTCACAATTTAAGTTGTTAAGGTCATAACCTTAGCCACCAGGCATTTGACCTTTTAGATAAAGTTAACCTTTGTTCATTAGTAGGCACTCAACCGAGAACTTTCTGGAGAGTTTTTTTTTTTTTTAAACTGCTTCTGTATAACTTCTGGTAATGTAATCACATTCTAGAAAGATTCTCAGTTGAGTTAGTTAAATTTTGTAAGGGGTTAGATTTTTTAAGGACTCATCTCTTATGTAGAGATAGGTTGCTGTATCTAGGCCATAAAATGACAGTGTCACAATTTACTTTTTATAGTTATTACCTGCTGGGGGATAGAATGAAAGCTGAGGCAGCTGTGTGGAGATGTTTAAAAACTAAAGTTAAACAAATAGAATTATGTTTAATTCAGTGAAGGCCTTTGCTAAGTTTTGAGTGGCTTTAGGCCCCAAAGCGATTAATCACAATGAGCATCTTCAGTTTTTAGCAGGTGAGGAATTTTCTAAGATTGGAAGTATTTTTAGTTGCCGTAGCATTCACTTTGAAAGACAAATACATGACAGGAGTCAGGTAGTTGCTGTAATTGTTAATTAGCCCATGACAGAGCAAATTGAACTTGTCCTGATGGTAGCAGGAGTACTTGTTAGTTTCCTGGTAGAAAGTGACCATGTTTGCACCATAGTGATTTCAGTACAGTCGTTACTGATTGCTTCCATGCTCCCATCATTGCTGCCTTTACTTAGTGTTGCTCGGACCAGGAATAATATAGGTTTGCCCGCTTACTGGAAGAGTTGTGGTGCCTGGGAAGCTTGGTACCTGTCCTGGAAACCTGCCGGCAGGGTTACTGATGACCATATTACCTGTACTATATTGTTCACTTAATTATGCTGTCCTGAACGCTCATTCAAATTATTTCTGTTACTGTTAGTTTCTCCCTGATAGGCCACGTATTATTCCATTTCAACAAAGAGAGACTCCCACTCAGGTGCACTGTAGTTGTATTTTGGCTTCGTGATTGCCATTCCTTCATATAGTAATAGAGGAAGCCGTGATATGCAGATAGAGCAGATGGTCATGTTGACAGATTGAGAATTCACTTCCTACTGCTTCAGAGCAGGTGTAAGATTAGGAGTGTCTGTGTAGGAGCGTGTGTGCGCCTCGTGTGCATGTGTGTGCACATCCAGGCTGCACACAGAGTGCTGGATAGAGTAGGGGGGGAATGCTTTCTTTTTCTAAAAAGCAGGTACCTGAAATACAGTGTAATCATCTGTGGAAGGTTATCAATGCATACCGAGTAGTATTAATAATTACAAAAAAAATTTTAACGGATGTTAGATTGTTACAGTTTAAAATTTTATGCCAAATTAATTGTGATAATTTTTAAATTTAAGGTAACTTACTATGTTTGTGGCAGGGTTGTGTATATAAAATATAGTTAATATGTCCTGTTAGCAGGAGCTTGTGTGTATGTATGTTTACACTCAAATCTAAGACTATACATTATAGTACCTTAGTAAACTGCCTAGTAGAAATAGTTGTGTGGTTAGTTTCTTTGATTTATAATAACTGTATTTGGAAAAAGAATGGGGAAAGATTATATACAGCGATATTTAATGTTAGTACCACTCTATTTCAAATTGTAACCCTAACCTTAAAGCAAAGATGGATTTTGTGGCCGATTGGTGTACTGTAACTTACTGGTACGTGCACACGCTTTTAGAAGATGTCATCTTTCTACTTATCTTTTCATTCTTTAAGAGAGTTAGCCCAATCAACAAACTTGAGATGATATATGGCTTTTATATCCTTGAGCGTTGTCTACATAACTTGAAGATTGTAGCAATATTCTCTATTTAGAATGCAGCAACAATATTCTTTATCCTAGAATGTGGCGAGGAAGAAGTTGAAAGGCAGAGAGAGTAGAAGGAGTAGGGAAAAAGTGTTGTTCTGGAGTAAGACAGAGGTCAGCTCATTTATGGCTCAGAGGTTTGAGTGTTGGTAAGAAATTTCCCAACGCTGCTGGCTTGGATTTGCCTTGTCTGCTTTTCCACCCAGTGATGGATAGCATTAATTTAAACCTATTTAGGGCTAGTGTGGGAGAAACCACAGCCTTTGTTGTGGTCACTGCTGTACACAGTAGGACTGGGTGTTTTACTTGGTTAAGGCCTCAAGCTGCTTCCAGAGGATGCAGAACAGCCTGTCGGTTTTTTAAAACTTGCACAGAAGCAGCAACAATTCTAATTGCTCACAAATGTTAATATAGATTATTAAAAACAATTTTGAGGTTAGAAGGAAAAACATAAAATACAGATTGCATTCAGTGACTGTGCTAAACACCAATTTGTTGTCATTTCAGCAATTATTTTCCTATGGTCATTTAGAGGTTAGATGTTGCTTTTAAACATAAAATTGTAAATCCTTGGGAGGAGAGGTCAGGGGAAGGAAGAAGTCAGGTGGAGGAGGAAGAGAATGAATGAACTGGCATGCTTTGTTAAGAGAAACGTAAAACTGTGAACTTAATCGCGAATGGAGATGCTCTAAAAAGTGTTCTGGTTTAAGTAATGACTGTAAAAGGATCCCAGGCAGTAAGACATCAGGTGGAGAATTTTATAATCCATCTCACCATCATTTTTTGCATTGTATGTTCTAGACTGAGAGACTGTATGGGGGGTTTTTGGAATTTCTTTTCAGATTTTTAGAAAGAAAAGTTCTGCAAAAATTCTGGGTAGCATTTAGGGGTCCAGTTAAGGACACTGTGGCTTGCATGAACTTGGAAAGGGGGCTATTGAGATTATTATTATTATTACCATTTTGCTTTTCAAGGGGGAAACAGAATGTTGTCAACATTTTGGCCTTTTCCCACCAAGGCAACTGTTAGAAGTGATTGATCCAAACTTTAGAATTTATCAGAATTCTCTAGATGGAGATAGAAAGATAAATAGATAGATGTGAAGATAGAAATGGCTTTTCTCCTAGGCATTTCCCCAAATATTAGAAATCAGTACTTCTTGTTTTGCTATGACAATTCCACAGGGTAGAAGTATATTTTATCTAACAGGGTTAGTCTTCTTATTAATATTCTAGTGAAATAAACATGGCCTTTTAGCCAAAGGACTATGTCCACAAATAACAAATTGTGGCAGGTTGGAAGCAGAGGATATTTTTGCTGTTTTGTTTGTAAGAGATACTAAAAGAGATAAGATTGAGAGAAATAAATTCATTTGTGTATGCATTTTGGGAAGTGTTGGTCTGTGAGATATTGCTAATCTCAACCTGAGAAATGGTTAGGATGATCGTAATAACTGGAGATTGAAATGGTATAGCTTTCATGTTTTTTGAGAGCCTTAAACTTACTTGTCTTCATATCTTTCACATATTTTCCTAGTGATAAGTATTTTGGACCTTGATAAATCAAGAGTAGAGAGAAGGAGGGACTTCCCTGGTGGCTCAGATGGTAAAGAATCCGCCAGCGGTGTGGGAGACCTGGCTGGGTTTGATCCCTGGGTTGGGAAGATCCCCTGGAGGAGAGCCTGACAACCCACTGCAGTATTCTTGCCTGGAGAATCCGCATGGACAGAGAATCCTGGAAGGCTACAGTCCATGGGGTCGCAAAGAGTTGGACACAACTGAGTGACTAAGCACAGCACAGCACTGCACAGAAAAGGAGATGGGTGGAAGAAAGGAAGGCGGGCGAGCAGGCAGCTGGGCAAATGTTAATAATAAATTTTATTCAGTGTCTGTTTTGCAGCAAGTGCAGTACTGAATTTTGCCATACATTGTAGCTTTCTGTTTTTTTTTTTTTAAACTTCATTGGAGTATTGTAAATAAGTAATGCACTGTCCATTTGTACAGGTGAAAATCAAGTCTCAGAGGTGCCTAGTGACTTGTGCAGAGCAAGATTAAACCCAGGCCTCCTGATTCTGTGTCCTATTCTTTTAAAAATAAAATTCAGATCCGTCTGATATCCCTCTTTACATCCTGTTGTCTGGATTTAAAGAGGGCTTGGATGTCACTTAAATGGTATCACACACCTTAAATCAAAGGGGCAATAAAAAGTCAAAATCCAAACCCTTCCCACGGAGGTATTTTACAGTGAAGTTCGGGTTTTGTCCGCAGAATGAAGCCACACTTGGTTAGAAGAGGGAGAAATGGTCTCATGCTTGTTAGTGTTAGGGTCAAAAATCTGGAATGACTTGTTCTTTCTTGTTTTTAGAATGTAGAAGTTTAGTGAATAGAAGCATTATAACACAGGTTAAAAAAAATTTTTTTTTGTAAGATAAAGTTAGATGAATTGATTCTAGATGTTTTAGGAATTAAAGCAACCATTATTTTAAGAATTATAATTACATGTAATATTTTACTGGGTAGATTTTTGTACATTTTTAAATATGCACAAGATATATATATATTTTAATTTCTTCATTAGATTTAAATGTTTTAAATTTACTTTGTTCCCAAAAGATCTTTTGTATAGTTATTTAAAAAACCAAAAAATGGAATTTTATTAGTTAAAAAAGTAGATTTTTAATTTTAAAGACAAAGGAGGAAAATTGAAAATAGGAACAAGTTTCATGTTAATGCCCTTAAGTAACTGATATATTTATTGATTAATTTATTTAATGCCTTTATTTTCATTTTCTTTAAACTTCAGCAAGATTAGTTCTTAATGACTTAAGTGTAAAAGTTCAGAGCCTCACTCAACATGAATTTTATAATTGTTAATAGAAAAAAGGTGATAATTATAATTTATACTACATCTGTTCATTGTATATATGAATCCTTCTAGTCTTTATTAAAAAAAATAAGCTGTTGAACTTACATTGAATAAAATAGAAATGTGACTTTCTTTTTAAGTTTAATTTTTTAGAAGTGCTAATAAATTTAAAAGTTAGGGTGTGGAGTATGTCATCCCAGAAAGGGAAAACTGAGGGGTGTGTTAAAAGTGATTCAATTGGAAACAAGAGGATTGCAATTAAAAAAAAAAAATAAGACTCACACCCCACTGTCCTCTCCATCAGGCTCCATACTGCCTACCTTTGATGTCTCTGGTGAGAGTTTCTGGTGGGACCAATAGCCTGTGAGTTTCCGAACAAAAACTGTTTTCAGAGCATATGTATTCATGTATATGTTTTAATGATTATTTTTGAAATGCTCTGTGGATTATAAAAGCAAGATGAAATAAAAGTAGCAATAAAACATATTTTAAAAATGAATAATATTTAGCAGTTTTGTCGGTATTTCTGTGTAGCATCTGCCATTGTCAGGCTGTTGTCTTTGTTGCTATGGTTTGGGTGATTTTATTTCCTTTTGTAATTTTGCCAGCCTGTGATTGGTTAGTGCAACAACATGTTCATGCTGTTGGGGAGGATGTATCTGTGGTGAGTCATATAGCTTTATCCGATTGGTAATTTTTGGTAAGGAAAGGTATTTGTCAGTGGATAAATAGGAACTTTGGTGCTACAACATCAATAATTCATTTAATTTTCAAAATTTGGGACCTATTACTTAATATGGGAAACTCAGAACTATCTCTTCTGTGTTACATCCCTACCTTTTTCCTCTTCCCCTATTGGAAGCATTTAGAATTCTGTGTATTTTAATTTTGAAGAGATTAGTGATTTAAGTTTAAGCTTCTACATAAAGTGAATATTGTACGTATGGGATCCCATCATTGTCACTTTCAAATATTCCATTGCCTTTCACAGGAGCTGACATCACAAGTCCTTAGGTTGACAAATTCTCATCAACTTTTGTGAAAATTTTGGCTGCAAAAGGAGTAAAGTCAAAAGAGGGCCATAGACAGATGGATTTCAGTGTTGAGATGACATCAAGCCCTTCTTGTGGCATTTTTAAACATTCCAAATGAATGAGGAATGGAGATGCTTAAAGAGCTTACTGTAGAATGAGTAATTAAGATACTGTGCATCCGCATGTAAACCTTCAGCAGAGCTGTATGGGCTCAAGTATAATAGCAGATTAAGAATGAAAATAGTAAACATCTTTTATGTTGAGTATAATTCATAAATATTAAATATTAAAAGTGTTGTTGATGGAAAACAGTGTATACCTGAGAGTACATGTTTAGCATTAAGTAATTGAAAGTTAAAGATAAGTGCGTTACGGACACTTAAGATGAAGCAAAGATTCGGGATAAGAATTTGGCAGAAGCTTGTCTGCATCTCTGTAGGACTGTGGCAGGATTTTTGCATGGATGCCTTGTATATAAAAATTACCGAGTTACTGAAGTTTCTGATTGATTTATTTAGTTGGCTTTTTCTCCCCTTCTTTTAAATGGTGGAGGTTCTCTTTGGGAAAGTAGTTTCAAGTAACTTCTGAGAATGAAGTCTTTGTAACTTGATGCTGTTCAACAGCGTAACTATTGTTGTCTGTCCCTGTCAGGGGAAGATAGTCATTGCAATACTTTTATTGTATGGCCTCTTAATATGTGACAAGGACTTGTATCAAGAATTCTCTTTTCTTTTAAATGTACTTTTAAAAGTCCCTTACCCTTCCAACCCAATCAAGGATGACAGTGGTTTTTAAGAAGATTCAAATGAATTTTTATTATTTTTTTTCTGCTTATTTACTGTACAGACAAAAGTCTTATTTTTTTTTAAAAAAAGGGACTTTGAAATCATATATTTTAGATTTTCTGTAAAATAAACTAGGAATAGAAATTAACAGAAAAGTGCCATCTCATTGGGCCCAGGATGTGTATAGTTCTTGGAGAATGAGGGTATTGCAGCCTGAAATGTTAGCATTGAAGAACTAATTGTTCTGAAGGTATTTGTCCCTCATCTCAGAAAAGATGGCAAACATGCAAAATGGATAAATGTAATCCTTTGTACTTTTACCACCTACATTTTTAAACTACAGTGACTCTGATTTCTCTAGAAAGGTCAGAGGTTTCAGACAGAAAGCTTTGTGATTCTTCAAAGAGAGACATTTTCAATTTTGCTATCTAAAGACTGATTATGCATAGCTTTTAACTTTATTTGCAGTTGAGCCTCGGAGGTGCTGTGCTGGGGTGGGTGATGCTGAGTAAGTGAGGCCAGGTCATGAGACAGCAGAACTGGAGGCAGACAGATAGATGGGAGAGGAACACAGATGCACATTCAGAGAGTCGCGTGTTTGGCCCTTTATTACTGACACCTTTTAAAAAGTGTGAACAGAGCAGCTGTAACTGTGTTTTGCTTTGTGCTGGAGCATTCTGTGACAGACTCTTTAAACACTGTGGGCACTTAAAGGAGTTTACATAGCTGGGTGCCATTTCTTAGGGTTGGCTTTGTTGGTTTTCTAAATTGTGGATATGGGTTTCTTGGGTTTTATGTGGGTTGCTTTGTTTCTGCTTTGTTTTCCTTTTGGACTTCTCCAAGTTTTGGAGAATTTTTCATGTTGGGTGATGGGGGCGAGTGGAGATGGTAGATGCCTTTTGTTGTGGTTTGCTCCTGTTATTCAGGAAACTGAGGTTCAGAGAGTGTTCTTAGCTTACTCAAGGTCAGGCCAATGGTAAGTGGCAGAGCCAGGATGAAAGCCAGATCCGCTAGACTAGTGTTGTTAATTTCTGTGATATTTAAGTTGGTTCTTATACATTATTTTATTAGCTCTTCATGTAAATCTTACCTTTTGGATAGGGAAGCTTTTATAATTGCCTTAATGCTGCTGAGAAACAAAGAGGCTGAGAAATGTGTCCATGGTACATGGTTAGTAAGTGGTTAGGGCTGGTTACCAGGTCTGACCTTTCCACGGTCTGTTTTTATCTCCTATGTGTTCCCGAGTATATCATTCTCCCTAAGGGCTGCTTTGGAATTTATGGATGGGCTTAAAATTGTTCTCTGGAAGTACATTATAGTGCTGAAAGCTATTGTTTTCTCTGAAGTTAAAATTAAACGTTTTTTTTTATTTTTGGCCGTGCTGGGTCTTCGTTGCTGTGCGGGTTTTCCTCTTGTTTCGTGTAGTGGAGGCTACTCTCTAGGGTCAGTGCGCAGGCTTCTCTTGTTGCAGAGCACCAGCTCTAGGATGCTTGGGGTTCAGTAGTAGCAGCACGTGGGCTCAGTAGTTGCGGCTCCCAGGCTCCAGAGCACAGGCTCCATAACTGTGGCACCTGGGCTCAGCTGCCCTGTGGCCTGTGGGATCTTCCTGAGCCAGGGATCGAACCAGTGTCCTTGGCATTGGTAGACAACTTCTTTACCACTGAGCCACCAGGGAAGCCCTTCTCTGAAGTTTAGAAAGTGGTCAGCAAGTAGTCTTTGTCCTGGTTTGTTAATAGATTCAGAACTTTATACTTTGAAGGAAGCTTAGAGGAAACTTTCATTTTGCAAGTCTGTGCATCCCAGGAGCTCTGGAGATAGAAAATTCGTGTGTGAGTTGAGGAGCAGTTGTGGTCTGTTGTTATCATTTGCATCATGGTGAATGCCCTTGGTTGGTGTTGTCATAGGAGATGCAGTTTGGTTGCCTCCGTTGATAGTTTCAACCTTGCCGTCGACAACTCAGTTCAGCAGACATGTTTTGAATGCTCACTACCTATTAGGCACTGTGCTAGGTGCCAAAGCACACAAAGGAAGGAAAAACTAGGAGGTGAGTTGATGCCATCGTAGATGAAATTTCCTCAGAAACTGATTTTAAGGTTTTCAGTGTTTTAAAATTGGGATTCTCCCAACTAATAGCTCATATGAAGTTTTAAACATTTGCAAAACCAGTTATTGATACCGCCCTTTTCCCGTACAGTTGGTCTCCACTGAGGAATTCTGTCTTCTGATGACATTACTAGTAAGTGTTAAATTTTTTGTTTTCTTATGTCAGAAATATCTACATAAATGGAGAGCAAATCGGAGCAGACAGAACAGGGCACAGGTGGTTTCTATTATTTGATAGTTCACTGTAGCATGTCTTCTCTAGAGAAATCTGGTATACAAGAAAACTTTTCCTTCTTTTTTTAAGGCCCTCCTTTGAGGAACACTGAGGTATAAAACAGAGTTATAGGGAAACTAAATAGCAGGAGAAATGAAGGAGTGACAAACAAAAAGCAAGGGGAGGCCTTGAGAGCAAGCGTGGTGAGTTCACGTGGCAGTTGCAGACCGTCCCTAAAGTACAGCCAAGTCCCAGGAGCACAGCCATTTACATTCTGTCTTGCTCCATCTCCGAAGAAAGTAAGTAATCGTGGGACTTTGACATGGAAGTGAGTTTTAAGTTGTCCGAAGTCTCAGACTGCTCTGCCTTTCTTTCTCTTGTGAAAAGAAAATAGGCAAGTAGTAAGGGGGTTCTGTATGTGTGAGTGTGTGTTAGTGTGGTAACGGGGCAGCTGTGAGGGTCTTTTGGGAAGGTGGGTACAGATGGTGATAGAACGGAGAGGAACTATTGCATGTCTGATAAATGAAGTACAGACAGCAGCAACCCCAACAACAATCTGGTGGTCCCAAATATTGGAAATTTTTTGTTCTCTGTTACATCTGCTTGTTGTTTAACCTGAAAATGAAATCTGTTTCTTTTTTTTTTTTGAAATCTATTTCTGCAGCCATTAATACAGGTGCTTTTCTTTGTATAGTGCACAGAACAAATGATTTGTTCCGTAATTATTTTTCAAAAGGCACATGAGAATGGCATGGGATTATCATAGAAATTCATTCTGAACACTGTAAATAAAAATGGCTGGGATTAGTCATAGTGACGTGGGGTACATCGTGGAACTCAAGACAGATTTCTTTCTTTGACGGTCAGGGTGAGAAGTGAGGCAAACTCGATAGAGTTCATGGAATGTTAGCAGTTCATTTCCTCCAGGGAAAATCATGTTGATGTCAGATGAAACAAACCACTTGGATACAAATATCAGAATTTACTTGATGAGTTTGGGAATATCTGGGATGTTTCCTTGAAGAGTGTCTTATTTCCAAATAATGAAAGTTTTGACACCTTTGAAAATTTTTCCGTTTTTGCTACTAATCGTTAGAATCTCCCCGTCTGTCTCCTCTTTCCTTGCCCACACTTCACTCACTTGTAATCCTGGATGACATTTTTTCAGATCTGGCCTTAATTCTGTTTTCTTTTGTCTCCCACATTTTTTCATGAAATATGAATAAAACTGAACACGTTAATGATAAACAACGCTCATTAATGCTATATATTTTAAATTATATGTATTCAGGAGAATTGTGACTCTGTATTTGTGAGTCAGTATAATACTCTTTGCTGTTGTTTAATCACTTATTTAGAGGAAAATTGTTTCAAGGGATTCTCATTGTCTAAGTCTGACATCTGGAAAAAGGATTGCGCATCTTTAAATTTGGAATGAGTCCCCAATCACAGATTCCCACCAGGGTGATGTTTCAGTAAACTCTGATGTCTTAGCCTTGGATTCTTGAGCTTTTGGAGGCAGGGGCTGAACTCTGAGAAGGGAATTCAGGACTAAAGGAACTTAGTGTTATGGAGTGACTTATGCTTCTGACAAGGCCCCTTTCAAAATGCTGTGCATTATTGAAGGTTCTTATTTGTTATCAAAACAATAAACGCAGTGTTGAAATAAGGACAGGGTGTATTGAGACAAATGTGGGATAATTAGCACAGGTAAATTACCTTTCTGGATTGAGTGAACCAGTGGACATGACTAACCTTAAAACTGGAGAGAGCACGTGCAAAGACATGTGAGAATTTTAGCGCGCAGAACATATAGGGGCCGTCTGTTTCTCTGCCAAGTCTTTACCCACTACACACACACACAGACGTACGTGCACATATATACACATACACACGCGAGTGCATGCTTGCTTAGTTTTGTCTGACTCTTTGCAACCCTATGGACCGTAGCTTGCCAGACTCCTTTCTCCCTGGGGTTTTCCAGACAAGAACACTGGAATGGGTTGCCAAATCAGAATAAATAAATTATAATTCTGACAATAAAGCTTTGGTGACTTTGGACTTATTTATAAAAATTATATAGGCTATTTGTTTTTCTGGCTAAGATCTTGGTGTTCGCTTTTACCACAACTGTTTACCTAGAAAAAATGATTTGGAGGTGATAGAGTAGTGTAGACATTGCTCCACTGTGTATGTGAAGAAATCCGTTTCTATATTACAGCAACAGTGATTTGTCAAGTACCTACTGTGTGCTAGCTACTCTGATAGGAAAGGGAGAAAGGATTTTAATTTTATGCTGTTAAATTTGTGAAGAGCACAATCTTGATTAAAAAGGGAACCCTCTCCTCAGGATGAACACACATATTTTCTGGTTTTGAATCACATAGAATCCTGGTCTACAGGGAAAGTGTCTGTCAATCATAGCCTTATCTCTAGTGAGCGTTTGCAGGTTTGTTTGTCTGTCCTCGATGAATAGGGTAGATTTTGGCATGGTTACTTCTCCTAAGTTGGGAGAGGCCAAGGGCAGTAGTGGTAGAAAAGGTAAAGATCCAAATTAAGGAGCTGGGTCCAATTATATACGATGAACTCACACGTCCCCCCATTCCTATCCAATACTTTACTCATTAAAACTGGTAGACCAATTTCATTAGCTCCAAAATGCACCAGCATATGTAAATCTTCTTTGTTTAATTGGAGACCTATTGATTGTAGGTAACATAAGCCTCTCTAAGGGAAACAGAACCCAACTGAAGATAAGAGTTTCTTCCCCCCAACACATACAGCATTCACAATTTTATTTCTCTAGGCATGTTCATTATCAAAACCATTCCACTGCAGACTTTCCGAGAAAGTGTTTTTGTCTGGCCCTGTTTTCATATCTAAAAGCTCCTACTGGTTTCAGCAAAGGATAATGGAAGGATTTTGATGGAATATGCATTTTTTTTAACTAAAACTTTAATAATATAAAAACTTATAAAATCATATGAAAAATAATTTGCTTTAAAGAGACTGGGAATAAGTCTTCTTTTGTGTTTTCATAGACTGCTAAAAGGGACCAAATTCTGACTGTCGTCTTTGGTGAGCAACACCAGCAATGTTCCAATGAGAAATGGATACTAGAATGTACTTTTCCCCTTAACATTCTAATTGGATCTCAAAGTTACAGAGAGGATAGTGTACCAGCCTGCACTTTGCAATGTGATATAAAGTACGGGATTTTCCCAGTGTGCTTCAGAGGACTGGGGTATCTTATAAATGTTTAAACTATAATGAGAAAATGTTCACTTACTTATATATGTTCCTGCAATTCCACTTTATTTCTGGAGTGTAAGATTCAGGTCAAGGTCAATGTAGGGCTAGTTGCTTACAGGGAAGTAGGAATCTTGGAAAGGAGAAATATCTGTTTAGATATTGTATTCGTACAGTAACTCAAAAATTATCTTTAAATGACAAAAAGTAAGGTGTCAGAGAGGTAAATATCTCTATTTTTTCCTTTCTTAAAGTTGTGCTAAACTTACATTTAATGTTAAGGCCTTGAATTAAGAAGCACTCTAATTTTTCTATTCCTTAGAGTACTATTGATCTCTAAAGGAGATATTTAATAAGTGAAATTATAGCATCTAGGGAAAAAATTCTTCTTTTCTGATTTTGTAAGGTAGTCAGTGCTGCCTTGGAATACATTCCTGGCCTTTCTTGTACTGGTCATTTTCTTTCTTTCTCCCGAGTAGCTGCTTGAACACCTCCCAGTGGGTGAGGAGTGTTTGTTCAGGTGGCACAGAGTAGAGAGATCTTGACTGGTAGAGAGTAACTTAATATAACGCTTATCAGTGAAATTCTAGCTCATTTAATTATTACTTAATTCTCTGATTATTTTTTGTATCTGAGAGGAGAAGATTGTCTTCACTCTGGGGAAGTATGGATGGCTACATGTTGCTCTTGCAGTTTCTTAATTCACTATACCTGGTAAGGTGTTTGGAGCTAGAACACCTTTTTAAAGAATAGGGTATCTATGTACCTACAAAAATGGTGAAATTCTGACTGGACCTGTGATGAAATAGGGAATCCTCTTGTTCAATTCATCTTTCAGTACTAGATACCACTCATGTTTGGTTAGATTTCTAAAAAATTTGTTTTGGAGATTATTCATAGGAACTCAGGTCTATAACCAGGTATTGAATGTTTATCATTGGAAGGAAGCTTTGTACTCATTTATCATTTCCTCTCTGCCAAGCCACAAAAATCCTACCTTGTTGATCTTTTCTCATATATGTGATATATGATGTGTGTGTGTGTGTGTGAGAGAGGCTGCCTAGCTCTTTACAGCAAACCTGTATCATCATCCTTTCTTAACCTCTTTCTAGGAATAGAAATTTCTTTGAAACCAAGCACAATCGAAAAATGAAATAGATTGTTAAAAGACTGAATGATGCATTTTAAGTCGAACAGACATGTGGATTATCTGCTGTTTCGATTTGTCCATCCTGAAGTTCCCTCCATTACCACTGTACCCTCAGTTTTTGCATGGGAATTGGAGAGTAGATGTAAAATACAAATTATTCGCACTAGTCGAGTAAAAAGGAATGAAGATTATTTTTCTAATTTGACTACTCATATATTTTCTTGGAGGAAAAAGCATTATTAAAATAATCCAAAATAGAAACTCTAATGTATTTCTTTTAAACTGTTTCTCAGACCTGTTGCTGGAGGTTCTAGGATACTGCGAAAAATCCTTTTAATAAACATTACTGGTTTGATTTCTTACTGACTTTCACTACTTTTCAATGTGAAAATATGTGGAATTTATGACACATGATAATGAAGACCTAGCTACCTACTGCTCAACTCAAGAAAAAGTACATTAGCAATACCTTGTATTTACTTCTATGTTCCCTAAAAATAACACCCTGATATTCCCCCCATTATCATGAGTTTTTTGTTTATCAACCCCCTCTTTTAAAAGAAAGGTTTTTATCGCCAATGTGTACTAAATATATTTCAGTTTTGGCTTGTTACTAAATTTTATAAACAGTAAATATACCTATATGGCACTTCTTTGGTGGCTCAGACAGTAAAGAATCTGCCTGTAATGCGGGAGACCCAGCTTTGATCCCTTGGTCAGGAAGATCCCCTGGGGAAGGGCAGGGCAACCCACTCTAGTATTCTTGACTGGAGAATTCCATGGACAGAGGAGCCTGGTGGGCTGTAGTCCATGGGGTGGAAATGAGTCAGACATGACTGAGCGACTTTCACTTTCACTTCACACACACACACATACATACATACATTGGTGCTTCTGGGAGTTGCATTTTCATTCAAGATTATGTTTCTAATATAATGTTTCTAATGTCCTCTTGTTAAAGGATGAACTGTATGGAGAGTTGATCCTTGAACAACACGAGTCACTTATATGCGATTTTTAAAAAATAAATAAGTATTTCAGTACTATATGATCCAAGGTGGTTGAACCCAAGATGTGGAACTGTGGACATGGAGGGCTGACTTTCGAGTTTTATACAGATTTTCAGCTGTGTGGGGGTCAGTGCCTCTTTCCCTGTGTTGTTCTGAGGTCAACTGTACTGTGATTTCCTCTTTTTCTTGTATAACGTGCTATTGTGTAATGGGGCGATGTGATATTGGCAGTTTCTTGATATTCAGTTCAGTTATTGGCTCAGTCATGTCTGACTCTTTGAGACCCTATGGACCGCAGCACACCAGGCTTCCCTGTCCACCACCAACTCCCAGAGCTTACTCAAACTCATGTCCATTGAATCAGTGATGCCATCCAACCATCTCATCCTCTGTTGTCCCCTTCCTCTTGCTCTCTATCTTTCCCAGCATCAGGGTCTTTTCCAATGAGTCAATTCTTCGCATCAGGTGGCCAAAGTATTTTAGTTTCAGCTTCAGCATCAGTCCTTCCAATGAATATTCAGGCCTGATTTCCTTTAGGATGGACTGGTTAGATCTCCTTGCCATCCAAGAGATTCTCAAGAGCCTTCTCCAACACCACAGTTCAACAGCATCAGTTCTCCAGGTTTGATGCATGATACAGGGTGCTCGGGGCTGGTGCACTGGGATGACCCAGAGGGATGGGATGGGGAGGGAGGTGGAGGGGGGTTCAGGATGGGGAATACATGTACACTCATGGCGGATTCAAATCAATGTATGGCAAAACCAGTACAATAATGCAAAGTAAAATAAATAAATTAATTAAATTAAACAAAAAACAAAAGCATCAATTCTTCGGTGCTCAGTTTTCTTTATATTCCAACTCTCATATCCATGTATGACTACTGGAAACACCATAGCTTTGACTAGACGGACTTTTGTTGGCAAAGTAATGTTTCTACTTTTTAATATGCTGTCTAGGTTGGTCATAGATTTTCTTCCAAGGAGCAAGCGTCTTTTCATTTCATGGTTGCAGTCACCATCTGCACTGGTTTTGAAGCCCAGGAAAATAAAGTCTGTCACTGTTTCCATTGTTTCCCCATCTATTTGCCATGAAGTGATGGGACTGGATGCCATGATCTTAGTTTTCTGAATGTTGAGTTTTAAGCCAACTTTTTCACTCTCCTCTTTCACTTTCATCAAGAGGCTCTTTAGTTCTTTGCTTTCTGCCATAAGGGTGGTGTCATCTGCATATCTGAGGTTATTGATATTTCTCCTGGCAATCCTGATTCCAGTTTGTGCTTCATCCAGCCTGGCATTTTGCATGATGTACTCTGCATGTAAGTTAAATAAGCAGGGTGACAGTATGCAGCCTTGACATACTCCTTTCCTGATTTGGAACCAGTCTGTTGTTCCATGTCCAGTTCCAACTGTTGCTTCTTGATCTGCATACACATTTCTCATGAGGCAGGTCAGGAGGTCTGGTATTCCCATCTCTTGAAGAATTTTCCACAGTTTGTTGTGATACACACAGTCAAAGCCTTTGGTGTAGTCAGTAAAGCAGAAGTAGATGTTTTTCTGGAACTCTCTTGCTTTTTCAGTGAGCCAGTGGATAGTGACAATTTGATCTCTGGTTCCTCTGCCTTTTCTAAAACCAGCTTGAACATTTGGAAGTTCACGGTTCATGTGCTTTTGAAGCCTGGCTTGGAGAATTTTGAACATTACTTTGCTAGTTTGTGAGACGAGTGCAGTTGTGTGTAATTTGAGCATTCTTTGGCATTGCCTTTCTTTGGGATTGCAATGAAAACTGACCTTTTCCAGTCCTGTGGCCACTGCCGAGTTTTCCAAATTTGCTGGCATATTGAGTGCAGCACTTTCACAGCATCATTTTAAGGGTTTGAAATAGCTCAACTGGAATTCCATCACTTCCACTAGCTTTGTGCATAGTGATGCTTCCTAAGGCCCACTTGACTTCGCATTGCAGGATGTCTGGCTCTAGCTGAGTGATCACATCGTCGTGGTTATCTGGGTCATGAAAATCTTTTCTGTATAGTTGTTCTGTGTATTCTTGCCACTTCTTCTTAATATTTTATGCTTCTGTTAGGTCCATACCATTTCTGTCCGTTATTCTTCTTGTTATTAACAAGTGTTATGAACAATAGCATGTTTTCTGGACAATGTGTGTAAGAGCTTCTTTAGGGTATAGACCTAGAAGTAGAACTGTTGAATCATAGAGCATGTAAGTATTGCATTTTTTATAAAGATAATCTTATTTTATTAAGTAGTTGACCTATACACATTCTCACTGATAATTGTTGTTCAGGCCGTAGAGTGTGTCCATCTGTTTGTGACCCCATGTACTGCAGCATGCCAGGCTTCTCTGTCCTTCACTATCTCCTGAGTTTGTGTAAACTCATGTCCATTGACTTGGTGATGCCATCCAACTATCTCATCCTCTGTCACCCCCTTTTCCTCCTGCCCTCAATCTTTCCCAGAGTCGGAGTCTTTTCCAGTGAGTCGACTCTTCACATCCTGTGGCCAAAGTACTGGAGCTTCAGCTTCAGCATCAGTCCTTCCAATGAATATTCAGGACTGATTTCCTTTAGGATTGCCTGGTTTGATCTCCTTGCAGTCTAAGGGACTCTTCAAGAGTCTTCTCCAGCACCACAGTTCAAAAGCATCTATTCTTCAGCGGTCATCTATTCTTTACAGTCCATCTCTCACATCCATACATGATACTGGAAAAACCATAGCTTTGAATATACCAATCTTTGTCAGCAGAGTGATGTCTCTGCTTTTTAATATGCCGTCTAGGTTTGTCATAGCTTTTCTCCCAAGGAGCAAGCGTCTTTTAATTTCGTGGCCATGGTCACCAACTGCAGCGATTTTGGAGCCCAGGAAAATAAAATCTGTAACTATTTCCACTTTTCCCCCATCTATTTGCCACAAAGTGATGGAACTGGATGCCATGATCTTAGTTTTTTGAATGTTGAGTTTTAAGCTAGCGTTTTCACTCTGCTCTTTCACCTTCAAGAGACTCTTTAGTTCCTCTTCACTTTCTGCCATTACAGTGGTATCAAATTAGAAATGCAATCAAATATCAACAACCTGATATCTGAGGCTGTTGCTATTTCTACTGGCAATCTTGATTCCAGCTGAGTCATCCAACCCAGCACTTTGCATGAGGTACTCTGCATAGAAGTTAAATACTAGCAGTGTTTAAAAGATTCTGTTGATATTCATCCTTTCCAGCACTTGAAAAGTGAAGTGAAAGTGAAAGTCGCTCAGTCACATCTGACTCTTTGCGAACCCGTGGAGTATACAGTCCATGGAATTCTCTAGGCCAGACTACTGGAGTGGGTAGCCATTCCCTTCTCCAGGGGGTCTTCCCAACCCAGGGATTGAACCCGGGTCTCCTGCATTACAGGCAGATTCTTTACCAGCTGAGCCACCAGGGAAACCCAACAGTTGCCATTGTCAAATTTTTGCTTTTTGCCATTCTGGTGGTTATAAAATGACATTTCAGTGTGGTCTTACTTTGCATTTCTAATTTGATTGCTGATGAGATTAAGTACCTTTTTTGTATACTTATGAACCACTATCTTTCCTTTTCTGTGACATAAACACTCATGACTTTTACTCATTTTTTCTGTTTTGTTGCTTTTTTTTTTTTTTTAAATTTGTAGAAGTTCTTCACACATTCTTATTTCTGTCCCTTTGTGTTTTATGTTTGCAAATATCTTTTCATAGTTGTGGCTTGTCTTTGATTTTCTTTAAGGTATCTTTGATGACCAAAAATTCTTAATTTTAATATAAATGTTATTAATCCTTTGTTGTACAGTTAGTCCTTTTGTGTCTTAAGATATCCTTTGAGTTTAGAGATACATTGTATTTCTCATACATCTTTAAATATTCATCTCACATTTGATTTTGTATTCCACTTGGAATTTATTTTTGGTGTATGGTATGAGGTAGGGATCTAATTTCCTCTTTTTCTCTGAATAATAGTTTTCACTATATCATTTATTAAATCATTCCTCTATTTGTAAATGATCTTCAGTGTTCTGTCATTTATTAAGTTTTCATATTTGTGTGGGTCTATATTTAGACTCATTGTTCTGTTACAGTGATCAGCTTGTTGGTGTGTGTGTGTGTGTGTGTGTGTGTGTGTGTGTGTGTGTGTGTGTGCTGGGTTGCTTCATTTGTGTCTGACTCTGTGACCCTATGGATTGTAGCCTGCCAGGCTCCTCTGTCCTTGGGATTCTCCGGTCAAGAATACTGGAGTGGGCTGCCAGACCCTCCTCCAGGGGATCTTCCTGACCCAGTGATTGAAGTGGCATCTCCTGCATTGCAGGTGAACTCTTTACCACTAAGCCCCCAGGGAAGCCAGATCAGCTTGTCTACTCTGTATCAAATCCATGCTGCTCAGTTACTAAGACTTTATAGTTAGTTTTGCTATCTGATAAGGCAAACCCTTTACACTTTATTTTAAGGAGTGTTTTTAATTATTCTTCACCTCTCTATTTCATATATATTTTAAAATCATCTTGTCAAGTTTCATGAAAAATCCTATTGGGATTTTGTTTAGAAATGTATTAGATTTACAGATGAATTTGAGGCAAATTGACATCTTTTACTGTCAGCCTTACTACATCTATGAACATGGTATGTTTCTCCATTTCTTTACATCTTATCTGTAGTAAATTGTATTATTTTTCACCCAAGTCTTGACTCTTTTTTTTGCAAAGCTGATTTTGTAAATTGTGTTTTGAAAACTATATTTCTGTGTTTCTAGTATAGAAATACAGTTTATGTTTGAATAGTGAGCTTTTGTGTAGCTGTATTTACATATTTTTCAGCCAGAAATTTGTCTATAAATTATTTTGTGTTTACTGTTTATATAATCATACATTTTCATTTCTGCTGTTCAAATGCTATATTTTTATTTTCCTTAACCTTCTTACTACCCTGGCTCCATTTCCAGTTCGAGTTCAGTTGCTCAGTTGTGTCCGATTCTTTGTGACCCCATGAATCGCAGCACGCCAGGCCTCCCTGTCCATCACCAACTCCCAGAGTTCACTCAAACTCATGTCCATTGAGTCAGTGATGTTATCCAGCCATCTCATCCTCTGTCGTCCCCTTCTCCTCCTGCCCTCAATCTTTTCTAGCATCAGGATCTTGTCAGATGAGTCAGCTCTTTGCATCAGATGGCCAAAGTATTGGAGTTTCAGCTTCAATATCAGTCCTTCCAATGAACATGCAGGATTGACCTTTAGAATGGACTGGTTGGATCTCCTTGCAGTCCAAGGGACTCTCAAGAGTATTCTCTAACACCACAGTTCAAAAGCATCAATTCTTTGGCACTCAGCTTTCTTTATAGTCCAACTCTCACATCCATACATGACTACTGGAAAAACCATAGCCTTGACTAGATGGACCTTTGTTGACAAAGTAATGTCTCTGCTTAGGTTTGTCATAACTTTCCTTCCAAGGAGTAACCGTTTTTTAATTTCACGGCTACAATCACCATCTGCAGTGATTTTGGAGCCCCCCCAAAAATAAAATCAGCCACTGTTTCCACTGTTTCCCCATCTATTTGCCATGAAGTGATGGGACTGGATGCCATGATCTTAATTTTCTAAATGTTGAGCTTTAAGCCCACTTTTTCACTCTCCTCTTTCACTTTCATCACGAGGCTCTTTAGTTCTTCATTTTCTGCCATGAAGGTGGTGTCATCTGCTATTCCCATCTCTTTCAGAATTTCCCACAGTTTGTTGTACATACACATAATCAAAGACTTTGGCATAGTCAGTAAAGCAGAAATAGATATTTTTCTGGAACTCTCTTGCTTTTTTTGATGATCCAGCAGATGTTGGCAATTTGATCTCTGGTTCTTCTACCTTTTCTAAAACCAGCTTGAACTTCTGGAAGTTCACGGTTTACGTGTTGCTGGAGCCTGGCTTGGAGAATTTTGAGCATTAATTTACTAGCGTGTGAGATGAGTGCAGTTGTGTTGTAGTTTGAGCATTCTTTGGCATTGCCTTTCTTTGGGATTGGAATGGAAACTGACCTTTTTCAGTCCTGTGGCCACTGCTGAGTTTTCCAAATTCGCTAGCCTATTTAGTGCAGCACTTTCACAGCATCATCTTCCAGGATTTGAAATAGCTCAACTGGAATTCCATCACCTCCACTAGCTTTGTTCGTAGTGATGCTTCCTAAGGCCCACTTGACTACCCTGGCTGGTACCTCCTATTCATTGTTGAATTAACCTGTGAGAGTGCATTCTTGACTTTTTCCTTGATTTCCTGTTTATTTTTTATCCATGAATGAGACTGAGTTAATGCCTTACTATTTAAATATGACATTTGCTGATCACATTTTAAGTAGAGAAAGGTCAAGCAAAACCTTACCTAGTTTTATTAACTTTACCCTAATTTTACATACTAGATTTGCTCTATGTTACCAAAAATCGAAACCTCCAATTCTCTGGGCAAATTACTTCATGCGAAATGAAGTAGTAAAAATTATTAGGTGAGTGGTGTTTTGAAAATTGTCATCTCAAATTTTACAGTGATAGGGTAAAATGTATATATGAATCATTCTAGATATTTCAGTAAAGACAAGGACTAAATTTTATGTTGACTTGAGATTCTTTGTTACTGTGGTATGTGGATCAGCTTCTTAAGTGTTTAATTTGAACTATAGAATCCTTGAGTATCATTTTTCACAATTTGAAATGCCTGATTTGGGTGGGTTTAGCCCCCCACCCCCATTTCCTCATGCAGTTTTTGTTAAGACTTGGACAGATTACTCCTAATCTTGTGAGCAGACTGCAGGAAGACAGCTATTAAAAGTAGAAGGCTATTAAGCAGTCAGGGGTTTATTATGCTTTAGTGTTTTGTTTAAGTCTGCTCTTAATTGGTTGATTAATGTATGTAAAGTCCTTTTCCCCCCTCCATCTCTACAGATGGCAAATGGTAAGTCCCAACTGTCATTGTTCGCAAAAAAGGTTATGGTTCAAAGTCAAAGATTCAGAGATACCACAATAATCAATCATAGGAACTTGTCTCAGAGTGCCCAGCCAGGCAGAAGTTAGGCAGAGTATTAATATTTACTCAGAATCCCTTAGGAGCATTTTTTTTTCTTTTTGGTGTGTTCTTGATTTTATTTAGGAAAGATTGTTTAATTAATAGCAATGTCTCTCTGAATTTAATGGCAGGAATTTACGTAAATGTGAGAAATATGAGAAGGAGTGGTAAACAAGTTTTCTGTTTACTGATTACCAGATATTGCTGGAATTTAGGTCTACTATTTAAAAATAAGTGTAATAGAGAAAGTAACATTCTTAATATATTGAGATTAACAGAAAACTTTCAAAGAAATGTGTTTTTTTTCATTTTCACGTGAGGATGATATGTAATAGTTAACTTCCTTTTTTTTTAAGAGGAAGAATAGAATTATGTTCTGGTATTGATCCATAAAGAGGATTTGCATTTTATTCATACTATAAAAGTACCTTTAATGGATACATTGTGGTAATTGAATCTATACTGTGTATCACTATCAAAGTATCTTTTTAATTATTTTATGTTATATAATTCAGTAACTAAATTGAAGTCATGGGGAAGGAGATGACTATATTACATCTTTTAAGTATAATGTATAGCCTTTAATATTCTTAAAGTGGATGGCAGTTAAGGACATTTTTAGTTGAATGCAAAAGAAAGAGGGAGAGAGAAAGCAAGGGAGAAAGAGAGTGGGGGTAGAAGGAGGATTCCATTACATTCAGCACGGTATGAAACTAAGTCAAAGGAGTTTTGTTAATTAAATTCAATTGCCATCCATTAGACCAGTGGAATGAGATGGCTCTGCCAGGACGCTGACACAGCACAGGTATGCAATTTGGCTAAATGGCCATTTCTAAACCATAGCAGACATTTCTCTACTTGTTCACTTTTTCTTTTTTTAAATGAGAGTTTTTACTCTTAAAAAGTCAAAGAGTAACCAGTGCTCGCTGAAGGGTAAAGGTATCATTTTTATGCAGTCTATTGAGAAAGGATTAGTTTGTTGACTTGGAAGTGTGCGGTTCACATGGAGACTATTTGGGAGAAAATGACTTTTAAAAAGTATGCAGTATCCTCAGGCAAGCATACTAACAAGTTTAATGTGTTAATATAGATACGGGTGTGTTTTTAAAAATTTAGTTGTCTTTTAATCTAAACCTATTTCACTCATAGTCATTCCCTGGATTTTTTAAGTATCCTTGATTTATAAAATTGATTATAGCTATATTTGAGACTTATTTAGAGGAAGTTATAATAATTATGGGTATTATAAATGAAATTTAGGTGGCGGGTAAATGTATCTACATTTTGGCATAAATCACTACTTTTAGAGGCTTTATATGTCAGACTGATGAGTTTCTTACCATGGTGAAATGACAAGAATACCACTCCGGCATTGGCTGACACATAATTTTGACAGCCAGCAAGATTGCAGTGTTGCTGAGTGCACAGATTTCCACTTCCTGCCAAGATTAAAATTGGCAAAAACCAGAAAGGATATTAGGGATTGTCACTTTAAGGAGAAATAACATGTTAATGTTCTCTATTTGCTTAAGAAATATAAGGGTGATCTCTTGAACTGTAGTCTGTTGAATTCTAGAAGTTTGCAATCAGTAGAAGAGTTTGATTAGCGTGAACATCAAAAAATTAAATTAGTGAGGTTCTCTGACATTTGTGATAATAAGGCTCATTCTAGTTTTACTCTGTAGGACATTTTAATTTTTCTTCTGTGTAAATTCTTCACAAACACTATGAGTTTCCCAAAAGTCCCTGAAGAACAAAGGCCTACCTTAAGTTAGTGAATTTGAAGCCAGAAGGCCTTATTTCCAGAATTCTCTTGATTTTTTTTTTTCCTGTACAAGCAGATGGTTTTTCTTTTTATAAGATGCCAGATATTCCCTACAACAAGAAATGCCATTTATTGAGAACCTACTATGTGCTGGGTTCTGTACCAGGCACTCAAATTTTCCATGTGTTTTTCTTAGGAGTTTTGTTTCAATCCAGGCATAAAAATGCAGGGAAAAAAATGATATCCTCTGTTGTGAAAGAGTCAGACTCTGAAATCTGCTTATACTTTGCTATTTACAGTAAGTACTTTTGAAACAGCTGTAGACGCTCAAATGAAAGTAGCAGTGTGGAGTGGAAATGTGGGAGCATTCATTTGGGAAGACTTTGCGTTTCTCCAGCTTTATGGCCAACAGAAAAGGAGATTGTTGTGCATTCTATTAAATACTGCCAGTATGATTAATTTAAAGGGTTACATTTTATTGAACCCTGGTGTAGATGTTCTTTGTCAACCCACATTCACAGCTAGTTAGAGTGTGTGTAGCATTTATCAAAACTTTCTGGAGCCCCTCTCACCTCATTAGCATCTGAATCTCTATTCAGCAGTTAATGTCCGTTACTGCTAGAGTGCTCAATTCTTGTTTTCAATAAGCCAGTTGTAAAATGTCAGACTGTCACTTACAATATAAAAAACCAAAAATGATGGTATTTGTAAAAATGTTATCACCTCATAAAAACAAATTGTAAAGACATGAAAGTGATCTTGCTATGCTGGGCTTTCAGAAGGGAGTTAGTACGGCTACTTTAAATACCAGTTGTGTAGATTCCCACACTTTTCTACCAATGGAGAGGTTTACACAAGCATAATTTAAGTTACAATTATACTAATTAACATCTCATTTGCATAAATTGTTGAAGTCAAAACAACAAAGAATTGTCTAAGAAGCTTAATCCTATTTGTCCAAAATAGATTTTTTTTAATAAAAAAGCCATGCTCTAAAAACTGGCAGCTTGAGTATGTCTTTAGTATGTTGGGTTATGCCATTTAAAAAATAAATGCTTTGTATTTGTTTAAGAATATTTTCTGTATCCTTTTTAGAATATTTCACTTTTAGTGTGCTTTGAAAATTAAAAACAAAACCCAGTACGCTCTGGTTCCTAAATCATATCCCAAAGTGATAACAAGATATTAAAGAGATTAACAGGAGATTAAAATCAAGGTACAGTATCATTTATATGTAGTAGTGTAGAGTTACATGACTCATTAGATGTATGATGAACATGTGTGTATGTGTGTGTATAGAATTTATTAAGAATCTTTGTAGATCTTCCACGGTCAGTTAAAATTTTTAAGTCTTGGCTGGTCTTGTTCATATTGTCCAGGTGTTTTCAGTGTCGTGTATTTGCCTTTTTATTGTTGTAGATTAAGGGTATGTTAAAGCTGGTTTTTACCCAGGTCTTCTACATGTGTGATAGCTCACAACTCTAGAAAGAAAACTTATTTTTTAACGGCCACCCAAATGCAGTTAGTTTCCTAGGGGATGACTTAGTACAGTAAACTATCTTCTTTTCTATGACTCATTTAAAATCAGGGACATGTTTGTGTGTAGTGGATTGGTGGAGTTTTCAGACCAACCGGCAAAAACTCTGCTGTACTCTTGTTTGTAGGTGTGACATTCATTTATTTAGTATGCAGTTGTTGTTACCATTGAGTTTACATAAATTATATTGTGCATATAAGGAAATAAAATGTCACCAGCAAGGTTTAGGATTTTTGTTGTTAATTTTTATAGTAATTTGGGGTTGAGGAATTGCAATTAGGCTGCTTAGTCAGTATTTCCAATGCTGTATTAGCCCTAAAAACATGACGAGATCAGGCATAAGATTAGAATGATAGTTTCACTTTAAAATTCTATGTCTTAAAGTATTTTGTTTATAATAGATAGTTTATCTTAATTCAGTCAATATAATCTTACTTTAAGTATATTCTTTAACTTGATCTTATAAGGTCAAGTTTATAAATTACTGTCTTAGAAATATTTAATTTGCAAATATGTTTTGAGTGTCCACTGCATGTGAGCCATTGTGCTGGATTTGGTGAGGGCTATAATTTTATATATGTACAGTGTAGTCCTTGCTTGTGTGAAACATGTATTCTTCTTGTGGATATAGAAATAAACACCAAATGAGAATATCTTTTGTAAAAAAGTAGAAGAAAATTCAAGAAGAATTGAGATGGTCTAGAAGGCTTTTGTATGAAACTGAATTTGACTAGTGGATTTGACTAGTAGAAGGATTGTGGGGAAATGAGCTGATAAAGAGGGGTGATGGTAGGGATTAGTTGGAGAGAAGACCTGGAGAGCCAGGGAAAGGCGTGCGTGAAAGTGCAGGAGCAGGAATAGGCAAGGTTTGTTCCAGGTCAAGTGAGTGGACACATTCAGTTGGAATGGGGTTTGTCTTGGCGAGGGCAGTGAGTGCCCAATTAGAGATTTAAGCATTAGAAATCTTGCAGAGTTTTTGAACAGGGACATGTTTTAAGAAGTGTTTCCCCAAGATTATTTGTGATTCTCAATACAGGGAGCCTTGAAAAAAATGATGGAGTGAAGTTAGGGACAGTTTAGTTGTCCCTACACAAAATTATAAATCATAATGGTTTTTATTTCCTATTCCCTGAGTAATATAATGAACTAAACAAATGAAAAAGCAAGGGTGCTTTGGAAAAAAATAAATGATTTCTGATTCTGGATGATACTTAAAATTTAAAAAGGTATGTTTTGATATAATAACATTTTAAATTTCTTTGTCTATTTAATACTGATTAATTCATTCTATATGTTTAAAAAGATCAATATGGGAAAGTGAACATTATTTCCATTCTCCTTTCAAAGGAAAATGATCTCCAGATTATTTTTCCATCTGTTGTTTTTAAGTTGGTTTTTAAAGAACACAGTTTGTTTCCTTTGAGTATGGCCAAATCGTTTCATTGTCAATATTTGATTTTTCTTGGAAGTTGAGGGCATGTCAGAATTACTCAGGAGAATGTTCTGGACTTTTCTTCTTATCTTTTAAAGGCTTATCTTTGATAAAGTTGGACATGGTGTGTACATGGTGACTTTTATCAGTCTTCTTGTCACTTTTCTATATTTACCTTGTTCTTAGTACGTAACTCGAGAGTGCCTTCAAGAGACTAGAAGATATTTGACTTCAGACACCACATTTTGGGTATTTTAACATAATCAGGAGAAAACTGAGTATTATATTCCAGTGGGAGGATAGAATGCATTGGCATTGGTAGAAGTACCCATCTTAAGTATTCAACAAATAACTTATTAATCATTTACTAGAAATAAGGTGACATGGTATATGTGGATAGCAGAAAAATAGTGAAAATGGGGAAATGTTCTTTCCTTCCAGACGCTCAGATATTGGTAGGGGAAAAGGCAAGACGTGTCGAGTGCTCTGTTAAATGTAGACCACAAAGGACCCACGTGGCCCAAGAGAGGACAGTGCAGCCACAGCTTGGAGATATGGCAGGTTCAGTCTCAGGCTCCCAAAATAAAGCGAATATCACAGTGAAGCAGGTCTCGTGAATTTTTTGGTTTCCCAGTACATACAGAAGTTATGTTTGCACTACGCTGTAGTTTATTAAATGTGCAGAACCGTTATGTCTTAGAAAGCAGTGTACCTGTCTTAATTTAAAAATCCTTTACTGCTTAAAAAGGAAAAATGCTAACCATCTTTTAACAACCAGGGTGGCCACAGGCCTTCAGGTTGTAAACCAGGCAGGACCTGTGAAGCATAATAAGGCAAAGAGTCATGAAACGAGGTGTGCTTATACTGATTCTTAGTTGAGGAGAATGAGGACGATTTCTGTGAGGGAGGTGGTGTTAGGGAAATGAGGGGACAGTGCATGGGGCTGGGAGCCTAGGGCGTGCCTTCCAGAGGTGGCAGGTGGTTGAAATGGAGCCTGGGGTGCACAGTGACGCCTCGCTCCTCAGTCATTTAGCGGGCCAGCTGCGGAGCGAGGCTGCTCACCTCCCTCACGAGGAGCTCACCGACTTCTTCCTGGACGGGTGGAAAAAGTGTGTCCGGTTGCCTCTGCCTCACAGAGAGAGAAGGTCCACATGTGCTTCCTTTGATGTATTATCCCTTGGCATAGCTGAGAGTTTAGTTCAAGTGTTTGTTTATTTGAAACGTCACAATCCTGTAGCTAAAGTGTGGGTATTTTGAACCTATAAAAAGATGGTGAAAGCCGTAGGTCTCCCTGTTCTTTTCCTTCCTTCCAAGGGTGACCTGAGGAATATCTGCCATATCTCCTTGTCGTTTCCTTTTTTCTCCTAAGAGAGTGTGATGCTGGTTTCCTCTGCTTCCAAGGCTGTCCAGTTATAACAGAGGTCAGTGGTATGAATGCAAGGCTGAAGTTAGAGATCCCAAAATAATGTTGTGGAATTCTCACGTATCAGTAGAATTGTGTTATGGATTTGAGGAAGCTTTGTATACAGTGAAAGTGAGACCCCTGAGTTAATTAAAATAGGTTCACAGGGCATATCTACCATTACAAGTGTAGCTATAAATATTTGCAAAGTTAAGGAGTTTTAATATCTGCAAATATGCAGAAAACATGGGCATTAGAAAGTTTAGATGGCCTTAATGAAGAAACAAAGTCAACTTTGGAACTTTGCCTAACGGGAATGAGGTTTGTGGATTTGATAAACATTGTCGGTTGTTAAGGCATCTTCTGATAGGTGAAGAGTGGTTTTTCGATGCAGTACTGCTTGGCATGCATCTTCTCTATGGTCTATTATCTTGTGGGAATGACATTCGTTAAGTTGGTATCTGTGTGCATCCCACCCAAATAAAGAATGTTTCATCAGCAAAGTGAATTGCCATATAGTCATCAGACTCTGGAAATAAATTATCAACCATGACTGCAGTGGGTGAGGCTGTTTGTTTATCAGATCGCTTGAGAACTGAGTAAAGTGAATTTCATATTTTCCTAAGTCTTGAATTCTCATTTTAGACATCTGTTCGGAAGCTTTGTAAGCCATGGAGTATTCTAAATGAGCATTTTGTTAAATGGATGAAGGAAGACTTAGTTTTCCATTGTTAGGTGAAACCTAATTAAAAATTAAATAATGACCTGTGTTGGCTTGTAAATTTCTTACTTCCTGCATATATGAGTGTGTTTTGTTAGAACATTCCATTTTAAAATGTGTGCTTTTTTTTTAATTGACAAGAAATACTTTAAAAATACTATTTGTTACTGGCCTCACTATAGAGTAGCAAAGGACAGTCTTTTGTTGAAAGTGGAGGGGGTGGTAGGTGTTAGAGGCATGTAGCTCTAGGAACTGGGTTTTCTGTGAATATAGCAGAGTTAAATTGTTCACAGAGGCACCACTATTTGCATTATATTAGGAATTCTTTGTAAATTTTACTAAATAAAAATGTTTTCTCTTACAGGCCTGATTCTCTAGTGGACTTCTGGTGAATTGTGTGGCTACCTTCCATTAATGTTAATGGAGGTTATGGATATAAACCCCTCCATAGTGATGGACGAATGAGCCCCAGAGAAAAGAATGCTTGTAATTATTGGGTTGGGATACAGGATTCACTTGGTCTCTCTAATACCATTTCTTTTCCTCCTAAAAATTTAAGGTCTTACATTTAGGAGCAAGCCTTTCTCCATCCTAATCCTTTGTTGTCAAGTCTGCAGTGACATTAAGAACAGAAAAAATAGGGATAATTTTTTTATTGGTAGGCATAGTTTTTATGTTAGATAATATAGAATATATATATATATTTATGTATATATTATATATGCAGTTTTTTTGTTTTCCTTTCACTTACTATTTTTTGGTAACCATAACTTGATTGTTTTAGAGGTCATAATATTCTTCACTAATAAGAGTTGCTTAATAATTCATTGGGCTTCCCTGGTAGCTTAGCTGGTGAAGAATCTGCCTGGAATGCAGGAGACCCCAGTTCGATCCCTGGGTTGGGAAGATCCCCTGGAGGAGGAAATGGAAACCCACTCCAGTATTCTTGCCTGGGAAATCCCATGGACAGTGGAGCCTGGTGGGCTACAGTCCATGGGGTCACAGAGTCGGACATGACTTAGCGACTAAACAACAGCAAATAATTCATTATCCTGACAGACTGAAGTTTATCATTTAGTTATTAAAGCTCTCAAATATATTTATTGAGTACCTGCTGTGTATAAGGCTCTGAGCTTAAATGCATATGGCATAGCCCTTATCTCACATTGCCTTTCATCTTAGGATAAAAGTATAGCCAGTCCCTAAGAGATTGTCCTTTGGGCCACAAACTATGAAAGTTGCCTTGGTTAAGAAAGGGAAGGAAATTCAGAATCAGTAATATCACTTCTGGGAATCTGAGTAGAGAAAGTAAGTCTATATGTAATGATGTTTCCAGTCAGTACTCTTTTAGGTAGTTGATTTACCCAGCTAACTTACTATTGGCTGTCCACTATGTACCAGGCACTGGGCTAGGCACTGGGAATGCTCCAATGGACAAGGCGGGTAGAGCCCTGCTTTCATGGGGTTTAAAGTTCAGGGAAGTGGGTAAACACATAACTGATTTCTAAATGTAGTAAATCTCTAAAGGGAACACATGGTGATAGAGAATAAATGAAAGGCCTTCTTCAGATGGAGATGTGGAGAATCAGACCATGGACACCTGAGCATCCAAGTAGAGAGATGATTATGTGCAGAGAACTGGGTGGGGATGGGGGAAGAGAGAGAGAGAGAGAGAGTGTGTGTGTGTGTGTGTGTGTGTGTGTGTGTGTGTGTGTGTGTGTGTGTGTCCCAAGGGGAGAGAGAGAGAGAGAGTGTGTATGTGTGTGTCCCAAGGAGAGAGAGAGAGAGTGTGTATGTGTGTGTGTGTCCCAAGGAGAGAGAGAGAGCGTGTGTGTGTGTGTGTGTGTGTGTGTGTGTGTGTGTGTCCCAAGGACTGAAGACAGGAAGACCATCGTGGATAGTGGTGTGTTGGGGGAGAGTGATCTAGAGAGAGATAACTAAATTCCTTGGGAGAGGAAGAGTAGCTTGCCGTGAGATTACAGAGCAGACTAGTGGTGGTGGAGGTAGCATTTGAATCCGGGTCTGTCTGACCTGACTGTGCTGTGGTCCGGCGACGTGTTATAAGCACCAGAGGGTAAGCACCAAACACTAGTAGAGGAAATAATTGCTACAGACATTCAGATAAGAGGAGAATCACTTTCATCTGGCACATAGCTCAGGATTCCCTTTTTAAAAATGTCTAGAATGAGAAAAATCTTGTAAGACTTTTCCTCCTATAATATAATCAGAAAGCTATTCAGGCTAATTTTCGGATAAATTATTATCTCTAGCTGAAAGGAATATTGTACACAAACTTTTTATTTGGTAACTTTTCCCAGGAAATCTTAAATATTTATGCATATCATTTGGTGATTTTGCTCTTATTTATATATTTTTCTCCCTAGTGACACTTGCAAAGTCTTGCTTGCCTAACTCCTGAAGTCCACACCAATAGTAAACCCTCCAACCTCTGTTCCTGGGCCAAGTGTTCTTCCTTTGTTACCAGGTCTACACAATTAATGGCTTTATCATATGAAGTAATTCAGTTACTCAGCAAAACAAATGATATACACTTTTAGAAATAGCTCTAGAAAGTAAACTTGAACCTAAAAGTGTTTAGTGAGAGGAAATTTCTGTTTGTCTTTAATTAAAAGAAACTGTATGGAAATGTAAGCTTAGGATGCATTAATCAGAGAAGTTGGCGTCGCAGTGTGTTCTTCATTTTTATTTGGCATAGATTGCATGGGTGCTCATTAAATAATTTGGCTGAAATAACTCTTGTGATATTTCTTGTTAAATTTTTGCATCTGAATAGACTGTAGCTCTGAAAAGTGAAAAAAATTCAATCTTTAGGGTTGAAGTTTTGAGCCATTTATTGTAACTGAAAATCTTTATTATGGAAATACATATTCATCATAATATTTGCTTGCCTCATTGTTGGGGAAGAAATGTATATTATGAGATTATATGTAATTTTAATAAGAAAGTAGTACACATGTCGCACATTTATAGCTGGTAAGTAGATACTTGTACTTAATGCCTTTGAATTTTAACAACTTTGTCTCTGCTCACCTTGTCTGTGAATTTGCTAACTTTGGTATTATTTTAAATACACATGTGTTTAATACACATTTGAAGGAGAAAATCTGCATGTCTAGAGGCTTGATAGGGTATACTCACATCTCAAAGGGAGCCTGATCTTTAGAGATAGCATATTTGGATAATCAAGGCCAAGGAAAAGGAATTTCCCCCTTCACTTTTATTTTTTGGTTCATATAGATCAAACCATGTTTCTTTGGCCTATATCAGGTGGTGTAAACTAGGCCATAGGTCTGGTTTGGGCCCCGCAATGTTTGTAATTATGCGAGGACAGGATTGAATTAACTTAATTGTAGAGTTTTACCCAGTGTCTTCACCAACCTCCTAATAAAGTAATATGAAATTCAGTAAGTCATGCCAAGTGGGACAGTGCTTCACTCACATAAGCTTCCTAAACGTGATATATTCTTATGGCGCTTCTCCAGAGTGTAGAAGAAACACATTTATCTAGGTGATTAGTATTCTTTCTGTCTGCCAGATTTAAGGATTGTTTGGAAATATTGTTAGAATGGAAATCAACATTTGTTGCTACACAGGATTGGGCATTCCAGGCAGACTCCGGTCGTTTTTAACGGTGTTGCTCTCCTGTCCACTCACGTCGTATCTGCTATGACAGCGACAGGTTTCCGTAGCACAGCTGCCATCAAGAGTGATAAGCTTGTAAGTGAAACCTTTGGGAAAGTAATAAAGTCATTTCTGGTCCCATCTCAAAGGACATTATTGAAAATGTCTTTAAAAGTGATCAAGATAACACCTATGAGACTGTGTGACGTTTGGGTGTTTAAAGTTACTAGCAATCTGCAGTTAAGTCCATTTCAAGCTGAAAAGTGGCTCTTGCACAAACTCCCTTTTAAACACCATAGCCAGTTCTAGGTTTTAGGAAAATAGAAACATCAGAAATTAATAGTCAAAGAAAGTTCTAGAGCAGAAGATACTTTTAAGTTTGTAGCTGCCCTGATCAGATTTAAAACTTGAACGTGGCAGTGCTTTGCATTTTGCAATGTCTAATGAGCACCTCGTGATTTATTTTGTTAATAGTATCTATTAGCTGTAGTACAGGTCCGGTTTTAAAAATCTCAAATAAATTTACGATAAATATATTAACAAATTGCAAGGTCTTACATTGACCTCCAGGCATTAGGAAATCAAATTTAAAATGTTGCATTGTCTGTTACTCAATGCAGTGCGCTGAGGACAGCGTGTGACTTGTGTACTAGGAATGATGCAATCGCTAAATATTCTAGTGTGAGTTAAGGTTGATTAAATGATCATCTTTAACTCTGCTCTTCCTGGGGCTTTTTGAACTCTTGTTTTTCAGTTGATATTCCATGCTGTATTTATTGTTCTTCTAAAAAGGTGTTCTCTTTGGGGCAAGAAAACATGAAATCTCTCTTGGATTCTGGATGGAGATCAGCAACCTTATGCGCAGAATGTAAACATGCACTGAGTTACCGCAAACTGACCATCCTAAAAAACAAAACAAAACAAAACTGAGGAGTGGAATATATAAGCAGAAATCAGAAACCAATCTACAAAGTTATAGATTTATTAAAAACTTTTAAACATTCCCCCCCCCGAATGAATTTTCTGTGAAAACTAAGGCATTTTTCTACTCATCTGGAATCAGTTTTTACCCCATTAGCAGGAAATAGTGTTCAACACAAATAGAGTTCGCTTTATGAGACAAAGAATTTGCGCTCCATAAGTAGATGTGTACAATAAAAGACTCTTTTTGCTGCTCTTAAACAGCATTGTGAAGGAAGGATAGCAGTAGATATCATTATTCAGGTAACTTTCAATGGTGTGATTCCCTGCCCCCCAACCCCACCCTATAAATTCAAAGTAAGGAGAATTTTTAACCTAACCTGTTGGGAAATATTTTAGTGCAGCCTTTAATATATTGGTAAAATTAAATGTTCCCTGTGCTGGGTCTTCGTGGTGATAGCATGTGGGGCTAGGGTAGGACTCTCTTTTCTATTTTCTTTTGATCTTAAAGTTACATAACTGTGCATTCAGCTCAACTTGTGTTATTGCAGTAGGAAGATGTGTAGGTGGAAAGATATTCTAAAGGGAGGCTAAAGCTACCTTCCCTGACAAGAAGAAATTCAAGTGAACAAATAAAAATAGACTCAAAGAATCATAGAATGTTACAGCTGTAAGGGACCTGAAGTTTCATTTAACCCAAATTTAAGCTTCAGGGTCCTAGATAGCATTTACATTCTGGACTTGTGAATGGGACATTTCCACATTTAAAAGTTAAATGTATTAATGTCTACACTTGTTTACCGTGATGTGTTTGTGGCTATTTTTTCATATTGCTAATGGGAACATTTTGTATTATTGCTCCTTTATTTGTCTGAATGCTTGTATATGCCTGGCTAGTCTGCTAATCTCACATGTGCAAACATAGGAGAGAAAATGGCAATCCAATGTTGTACAAGAAGAGAGTTATAGTGCAAGAAGACTGGATTAATTGTGCTTTTGGCAGTCAGGTTGCTGTAAGGGTCATATTTTACAGTTTTAGACTACCCCACATGCATCCCCGAGTTTGTACAGGGTTGTTGAGTGTCTCATTAGACATACAATCTGCCTGCTATTCTGTCCTGACATATAAAATGGATGTCATTGAACTGGCATCTAGAAAGCGTTGGTAGCACTACAGATTTTATCACTCATTCCAAACATAGGAATTGCAAAACACCTTTCTTTAAATATTTTCTCTTCATGGTGCAACTCGGGAGGGCCAAATTCCAGCCTTAAATAAAGTTTCAAGCTGACCGGGTGACAGAAATGGCAGAGTAATAAAACTTTTGGTCAAGAAACTGTTGCCTGAACTGTATTTAAGATTAGACTGTGCGTTTGTGACTATTCTGGTGGGCTCCTTGTTTCTATTTAGCACACCCATCTTTGTATCCAGGAGAGTAGTGGAGGTAGTGGAGAGTTCCACCTTTGATTTCTTATTCTAGAGATATTCCTCTTGACACTCCTAGAGCCTAATCGGTATTATTTTGTTGATGATAATCTACTTAAATGATATCCTATCATGAGAATCCCTTGATAGACTGATCTTTACATTTTTGCACAATTCTTTCTTCCTGGCTTCAAAAAGTGTTTTTTTCCCCCTTAAATCATTTTTCTAATGGAAATTACATATAAACATGCAGGACAGAATCCATAGTATGGCAGGAAACCTATGTAGTAGGGCTGGTTTTGATACATAGTCCATCCTATTGGCAACTATGGACCCTTTGTAGGATGCTTCATATAATAATGTGTAGGGTACAAAAGGAGACCTCTGCTGTAATTTCTTTGACTTTTATATTTTGCATTGGAACTGTAGATTTTTTTTTTTTGGTTGGAATTTATTTGAGATGATTAAAGACATTTTGCAGAGTACTCAAATATAGGTGAAAGAATTTCAAGTTTGCTCATTTTGGCATAATTTTACAACAAAAGTGTTACTGTTGGATCTGGGCATGTGATGGCTGAATGAGTGTTTCAATGAAATGACATAAGTCTGTATAATTTGGAGGGTAATGATGCCTTAGAACAAGAATAAATCTGGAGCGATGGAAAGGCTCCATATTCTAGATGAATGCATGCTTCCTCTTATGGGTCTGAAAAATAAAATTAAATTTTTATTTATACGAGTCCACTGGGGAAAAACGCTACATGGACTGGGTTTATGATATATTTCAGAACAGGAATATTAGCCTTAACCTCTTTCCTCACATTGCATATGATATTTAATCCATCATCTTTGTTTTAAACAAACAATACGCAAGCTGTTGCTGGCATTGGTATAAAGCTGATGGTCCATCTGGAGAGCAGGAATATAGATCAGGAAAATAAGAGAATTGAAATTGGGTGCAAGGGCAGATTTGCATGTGCAAAACCTTTTCTGTTTTACCAGCTTTTTATCAAATTATTTAATACTAGGCAAAACAGATTCCTTTTTCTTGAATCTGAGTGCCTTACTGGAAGAAGAGTTGCTTCAGTGTTAAAAGAAGGACAGTTGGGCTTCGAGAGACAATAAAATCCTAAGCCATTCCCATCACTTTTCTTTTAGCATGAGAGTCCATGTGGAAGAGGAGACAGAGCCCCACTGGGGGATTTGCTTCTTGTTCTGGCTGTGTGACCCTTGGCCAGTCATTTTAGCTTCTTGACCTTCAGTGTCCTTTGATCCCACTTAATTCAGCAACCATTTATTGGGGCAACTGTGAGAATTTTCTCTGAGCCAGCCATTCTGCGAGGCATTATGGATCCATAGAGGAATAAGCATGGGTCTTACTCAAGAGGCTTTAGGTCTTGCAGCGGAGACAGATCTTACAACCGAACAATGGAGTGAGTGTTGTATAAATGGGAGGAAGGGGAGATTTATTCTGTCCAGAACACACAAGGAGATGTGTATTACGAATCCTTCACAGGGCTTTTCTGTTTTGACCAGGCGAGGAGCAGACATTCCAGGTATCTGAATGGTGAGAGGTTCAGAACAAATTATCAACAAAGTTCTCTCCAGTTCCCCATGTGTAGCGTTATCAATGTAAAATTCTTTGAATAGCTTTCCACTGATGAGTTACTTGCTGAAGAGTGTTGATTGTCACGGTTGGAAGAGAGGAATAATGAAAGAAACAGTGATTTTTCTTTAGTTATAATATTGGGGCTGGATGGGAGGAGGCAGCCGGTTTTTTGTTTTTTATTTCTCTCTCTCTCTTTTCAGTTATCACCCCTTTTGACAAAGCGTCTTGCGTGGAGGGTGGGCCTTCCTCCTTCCTTGCAGAGAGCCGTGCGGGTGGACCCGCTGTAACCTGGCCTCCCTCCATGGGAGGAGGGAATCCAGGTGGCTGTATTCAGATGTGTGTGTGCAGCGAGGCTTCTGAAATGACAGCAGAGCCCCTCGGCTTCCAAAGCAGCTGTGACTCTGGATAGCGCCCACCATTTCTGCTTCTCAGCAAGAGAGGAGTGAATCTCTGTTGCCTTAGAAGGCGTGGAGCCTGGACTTTTCTTCCTCCTGAAAAATTATTTGATTTTTGCATTTTTTTTTTTTGAGTGGTGGATGATGATATCTTGACAAAAGAGATTTCCTCCTTTTAAACTACACTAACGAAAGATCTTGTGTAAAGTCATGGGTTAGGAAGAAAACTAGAATACCTCCTTTTTTGTTGTTGTTTATGAACAGCCAATAATGTATTCACATGTGACATTTGAGCTGGCATTTTTTTTTTTCCCCTCCTAAGATGACAGTAGCTTTCGCTGTGGTTGTATCCTAAAGCAAAGTCAGAATAACCCTTTGCTTCTGTCCCCCTTGGTAGTTCTCTTTTACCCTCTTGCCTTTTTCATTTAGACCTTATGGTGTTTCCTAACCCTCAGACTGTTTTGAAAGGCTTTGATTAAAATATGCTGATAAAAGAATTTGATAACCCAAGTTAGGGACGACAAGGCTATCTGGAGAAGACCGAATGATTTGGCAGCCTAACAAATTCTATTCAGAGCACACAAAGAGATCCTGGAATGTTTTATGGGGACTTGTGTTTGGGGAATGGTATGAACTCAGGTTACCTGCAGAATATGGTGTCATATGGAAGCATTTAAGAGCTTATGGAAAAATCTTTGAAATAAAGTGGAATGAGCCAGCAAGCATATAATACCTAAGAAGAAAAATAGGAGCATTCATTCTGATTTTCAGGTGGCTGCTCAAGGAAGGGAGAAGGACAAAAGTAAATTATTTTCACCATCATAAGCATATTGTAGAAGAGATATCACCTAAGAACAGTTTTGCTAACCAAACCCTAACTTAAAAGGATATTAGAGGCCATCATGTCTAATGGCCTTCCTCTGTAAGAAACTCCCGTCTGATGCCCCCAAGAGCCTCTGCTTAAATACTTCCAGTGAAAAGTGAGAGACGGGTAGTGGGGAGGAAGGTTTCAGGCATTCATGTTAAAAACCCAGTATCTGCAAGTGAGTGTAGTAGATACTTCCTCACTGTCTCAGTTGACTTTGTGTAGGTTTTATAAATTCCGGTTTACAGATGAGGAAACTAAACGTAAGTTGTGTAAACGTAAGGCGACTTGCCTGAGCTCATGTGTCTAGCTTAAGGTGAAACTGAAATTAGAACCTAGTTCTGTCTTCCGGCACTACACAAACCTGCCCCTCCCCAGGTAGAAGAAGAGCTCCCTTATTCACAGGGCAGCCTCTTCCGTCTTAATGCACGTTGTTTGAAAATGCTTTCTTTTATTTAGTTGAAATCTGCCTCTCATTAACATCTCTCCTTGGTCTCCATTTCACCTCAGGAACATCACAGAGTTGATGGAATTTTTTTCCTCATTCAGGTATGTTAACAACCACTGCTGCCCAGATGGTCTCTGCCATCTTGTACGTAGTTGATTTTTTTTTTTTAATGAACACACACACACACACACACACACACACGCACACACACGCACACACACACACGTCCTCTTGCTGACTGCACTGTACCGTCCAACATATGGAGCTCTTTTTGAGCCCTAGGGATCTAGACTCAAAGATGAATGTTCGCAGACGTCTTAGTTTCATTCCACTGTGTCTGATTCACCAATCAGTTGTTAATATGCCATCATGCAGGTCATTAATACAAATAATGACCAGGATGAACAGGCTCGGTTAACTTGTGGTCTGTGTATTAGTTCCTGAAATTGTATGCTGCCTATGAATTTTTCTGAGAAGAAAGTTGGTAACAGTTGTCAAGATTTTAAATGATCCCATTATCTTAAAAAGTTAAGAACTACTCAAAACAGAGAACTTCCTCAAGGTTGAATTAACTAACCTCTTTGGGGAGGGCTTCCCAAGAGACTGTAAATTCATAAAACCATCATCCAGACCATTTACTTTGTCCGACAGACATGGGAAATAGTCTCGTAAGATGCCTGGCTAAAATTAAAGTTTGCCATGTTTTTTGTCTGGTCTTGATACTCCTGGACATTGAAAAAGAATAATTATGCCCTCAAAAATGGAAAAGAGACTGTAATGTTTTGGTAGGAAGTGAGCCTTTTTTTTTAAGTGTCCTTTAAAAGGTAAAAAATATAAATCTTTTGGAGTTTGTATTTATTTTCCATTTTTCTTTGTTTTTAATTATAAGCCTAAGTACTCTTCAGCAAAACCTTGCCCTTTACTCTGCAGAAACCTTGAAAACAGGTGGGATATTGAAGAATATCCTGTCTACACCTGACTCCTAGCTGCTGTTGAGTAGCTGTTGGCATCCTCAGTAGCCTGGAAGCTCCTTGAGGACAAGGGTCTTAGCAAGGCCTTGACTCCCGTGCACGAAGCCTAATGTCTGGCAAATTTTAAACTCTGAAGATTTCTGAACTGAATGGAATGAGTGAGATGAAACTGCCCGTTATGTATTGTTTTAGTATCGGGTTGTTTAGTCAACCTTATTTCATGTGCCTTTATTTTGGGTGAATGAGTTAAAAATGTAATTGTACTGAGCACCTAATTAATTTAATAAATAATGAAGAGGAAGAATAATGGGCCATAATGAGTTGTGATCTGCAGGGATGAGAAGAGCCCAGTTACAAATGAGGAGCTTTATTATGTGTGAAATAAAAAATATGTAGCTGAAGTGAAAGTGTTGATGAGCATAACCCCCTCATATGTTGCTGTTTAAAATGGGCATTGGCCCTCATGAAACGGATGCTGATAATTTTACATATGTAGAAAGAGAGTTTTCAATATCTAGATTTCAGAGAAGTTAGTTAATACAATCCCCTACTATTTATAGATAAGGAAACTCAGGTCCTGAGGATAAAGTGGCTTTCCTAGGGTTGCACACTCAAAACAGTAGTACTCGTTTCTATAAACAGTGCTGCCTACCTGCCCCATGCTTCTTTTCTTTTTTAAATCTTCTAACTGTTGAACGTATAAGATTAGGTAAAGGTCGTTTCTGGACTATGTAAGTACCCTAGTTGTCCCAGCTGTTGTGCTCTGCTCAGTTCCTGTCCAACTCTCTGTGACCTCATGGACTGTAGCCCACCAGGCTCCTCTGTCCATGGAATTTTCCAGATGAGAATACTGGAATGGGTCGCCATTTCCTATTCCAGGGCATCTCCCCAACCCAGGGATTGAACACACGTCTTTTGCGTCTCCTGCATTGGGAGGCAGATTCTTTACCATTGAGCTACCTGGGAAGCCCAGTTTGCTCCAGGAGTAGTTTATGTCTATCTACCATTGTCTAGGGCTTCCCTGGCGGCTCAGAAAGTAAAGAACCTGCCTGCAATGCAGGAGACCTGGTTTCGATCCCTGGGCTGAGAAGATCCTCTGGAGAAGGGAATGGCTACCTACTCCAGTATTCTTGCCTGGAGAATTCCATGGACAGAGGAACCTGGTGGGTCTGTGGGGTTGCAAAGAGTTGGACATGACTGAGTGACTAACAGTTTGACTTTCACCTTCATCTAGTAGAGTCAGAGCAAGCATCCACACAATTTGCTTTTAATTTGGTTTTCAGTTTAAGTAAAATATACCCACAGAAAGACAACAGTCACATTTCTCATCTGAAGTTTTGAGTTCTTTATGGTATTTCACATTAGGGCCACTTTTCAAGGGAAGTTTAGATACTGAATATGTGAAAGACATCTAATAAAGCTAAGAGTGTTGAGAGATGTTCAGAGCCCAGCTATCCCTTCTTACAAACTGTCTCTTCAGCAGGGGGATCCCATAAGAATTAGAATCCTGGCTTGGTAGACAGGGGAACTGACCCAGGGTAATGGTTCTTACAGTGTTATGAACCGTCGTTGACTCTTCTCTAAAAAGTCAGTGTTTTGTTTCAAGCATACAGCCTAGACTCTAACTTTTCTGATGCTCCCAGAATGACTGCTCAGTAATTACTTCTACTCTGCATTAAAACAAAGTTCTTGTTGAGGTAGGAAGAAGAGGAAAGACCAACTTGCTCAGGCTGCATTAAGTTATATTTCAGACTGCTAGTGAAATAAGAAAGGTTCCTGATTTTTAAGACATCACAGATGCCAAGTGTATGATGAAGACATATGTTACCTCGCTCTCTTAGAGCGATGGATAAACAGGCATACTCATTGCCCTGTAACTTTCAGATCTTCTGTAACCTTTTTAAACAAAATGGAAGAAGTTGCTTCTTGTACCCAAGGGAAGAGAAAGTTAATGACTAGAAAGACAGAATTTACCTAGGAAAACAGTGGAATTAAGCTCTGGACAAAGCACGCATCAGTGATGCATAACATTTTTGTTAATTGGGTCTTAACAGGTTTCTGACTCATGTGGTAATCATTGTAGAAGTGGGTCATGCTAGACCATGCCAGTGGCATATCTCTCAGCTATTGGAACTCTTTACCTACCTGTGCTTGTACACCTGAGTTTCTGGAGGCGTACATTTCTATAGCTTAATTTAGGTTCCACATACACTTCAGTGGTTAAACCTGAGCTAGACTCAAAAGAGTTTGTTTCCATTAAGAAAATGAATCTTTTATGTGGACCAAGGTCAGGTGAGTTAATTTGTTTGCTTTTATTGGAATAACTTTTCCCATTCCAATTCATCACTTAATTTTAAGTGGTTCTACTAAAATACCCATTAAAGTCCCTTACATTTCTCACAGACTAGTGCTATGACAGGTTCATACAACTTTTCTATTTCAAAGTACAAAGGTAGCTTTTCCAGTCATCAGCCTAGCCTTCCTTGTCTGTAATTTCCCAACAATGAGGGAACATTTTTTGTAATAGCAGTATGAACCTTAATTGCAAACAGACCAAATGAAGTCTTCAGGAGAAACAAAATTAATTAAAATATGAAAATGCTCTCAACAGTGATAAACATTTCTTTTAAGAAAGTAATATGACTCCCTGCACCACCACCCCCCCACCTCCAACAAATTCTCCTTTTTCTGCCCGCTTCACTCTCTTCCCCGCTGATGCATTTTCCAGCAACTCAAATTCAACTCCTGCTAGTAAAGTAACTAAATGTGATGTTATCGCTCTAATTAGTGGTGACAAAAGATCAATTAATGTTATAATTAAAAACAGTGTCTAGATCTGTTGTTTGTGGTGAACAAATTTGACAATTACTTTGTTTGTTGACATCGATGTGTTGAATTTCTTCCCTAGATTTTAAGGGGATGCATTTTAGTGCTGATGTGCACATTTAACTGTGGACAGTAGGAACAAGGCAAGCATATTAGGGGAAGAATAGGGCCCCTAATGTCTAAGCTAGAGCCATATTTTAACATACTTGACACCTTTCCTCGGTGCCTGGTGCTATATCAGCAACTTGTACTCACTGGGTCTGGAGCCTCATGCTTTTAATATTTTATCACTAAATGCTTAAGTGTTTATGTTGCAAAAAGAAAAGGGGGAAAAAAAGAGATTCCCACTTGGACTTTTAGACCACACGAACAGGACAATGTGATAACTATATCATTGATGATTTTGGTCCCATGTATGGCAATGACTTTTAAGTTGATGGGGTGGAGTAGTGAGTATGTGATTTTCACAAATCTAGTTGGATTTTTTTCTGATGGGGAGCAAGCTGTTTTTCATACATTGAAGCCTGGGAAAGCTATGTTACTGGAGAAGGAGTAACTGTAGCTCTTTTCTGAGTTGTTGCCAAGCAGATGTAGACTTTTGGAATGTGCCCAGAAAACTTCTACAGCTGATACATTGGTGGCTTGTTCCTACTTCTGGCTTTACTGGCACCTATTTCAACAGCAGAGGAACACAATTTCATGTCGGTAGGTCACAATTTTATATATTTGTTTGGAAGCAACTAGCTGTTGGTAAGTCTATCAATAGAAGCGAAGTGAACCTAGTTTGCTTTTCAGGAATAGCGGGAAAGATATGACCAGCTTTGGTTATGTCATTTTGGAAACATAGCCAAAAATCAAGAAGATCCGTCTGAAACGTTGTCTGAGGGATTAGCACTGAATGTCAAATAAGGCAATCCAGTACGATTACTGAAAGAATCTCACCTTTTACCTGCATCTCACACACGGCTCATGCCTATTGGATCTACCTGAATAACACTTGGCTTGATTTTAAATTCTTAAATTAGTGGCTTCTGCCATCACTGTTTGGTATCCTTTCCATGGTTTTAATGTTGTAAAGGCTCTTGGAAATGGGGAAATAGCAACAGCGTCAAGTTGACAAATTTGTCAAAAATGAGCCTTTTTAAAATAGTTGCTTTAACAATGTCATGTTAATTTCTTGCTGTACAGCAAAATGAATCAGTTATACATATACACATGTCCACTGTTTTTTAGGTTTCCTTCCATTTAGGTCACCACGGAGCACTGAGTAGAGAGCCCTGTGCTATACACTATGTTCTCAGTCAGTTCAGTTCAGTCGCTCAGTCGTGTCTGACTCTTTGCGACCCCATGGACTGCAGCACACCAGGCTTCCCTGTCCATCACCAACTCCCGGAGCTTACTCAGACTCATGTCCTTCGAGTCGGTGATGCCATCCAGCCATCTCATCCTCTGTGTCCTCTTCTCCTCCCATTAGTTACCTGTTTTATACATAGTAGTGTGTGTATGTTAATATCAACCTCCCAATTCATCCCGCCCCTTTCTTCCCCTCCAGAGATTGTCATACAGAGTGAAGTAAGTCAGAAAAGCAAATACTGTGTAATATCACTTACATGTGGAATCAAGAAATGAGCATTTTCTGTAACATAAGCTCAAAACAACAGAGGTCAATACCACCATCTCAGACAACTTCGTAGCAGTTGAAATCTTGTAAACCTCAAAGGTAGTATATTTTTGGCCTGTCCCCCATAAGAGGAGGAGGCCAGTTGAATCCATTGACTCACTCTGTCGCTGGCTGAAAAGACAATTAAACAAGCAGAGAAGGGAAGAACAAAGAACCAAGTCTGTTCCTCGTGTAGAAGGAGTTGGAAGATGAGAGTAATACAGCACTTTAGATGTGTGTGTTAAAAACTTACAACAAATCATAGATCATACTAAAGGATTACTGAAGTTTAGAACATGGCTGAGGGTATAGATGTCAGATTTTCTTACACAATAGTGAGCCTTTTGTTTCAGAGTTCACTCTTGGCAAGAAACTCGCTACCTCTGTGTTAATTTCCTGTCGATCTTTCATTCAGCAACAGAACTAGAGATGGGGAGCAGACACCCCCCCCCACCCCAGGCTTTTAAGACTGCGCTTTGTGTAGATTAAAAAGAAGAAAGAACAAACTTTTCCCAAACAAGATATCCATGTGCTTTCTTTAAGATCCTGTGTTTGTGACTAAAATGATCCTTAGAAAAATCCCTCTCCATAATTTTGAACCTCTCCTTTTTCTAAAGACTTTTATAGCCATTTTTTTTTTCTTCCCAGCATGTGAACAAACGTGTAACTCGAATAGACGTTACTTTGCTATTTACTTAGATTGTTTTAAAAGGCTAGCTGTGTGGAGGAATGAGGAAGGAAGGGATGTGGGAGTGGCTGAGGTTTATTTGTTCTGTGCTGACCTAATGAGTGCAGTTCTTAAAAAAATAATAAATATTTATATGTGATCTTAATTTTTAATGAGTCTCATAAACGGGCTGGTATAGAAAAGGGTATGAAAAGCCTTATATATTAAACTTTACATACTGTAAATATGTGCATATGTACACTGGAATATTTTAGGAGGGAAAGGACATTATTGGTCTTGTTCACTGTTTTTTTCCCAAGTATCTGGAAAAGTGCTTGACACATAACTGGCACTCAGTAAATATGAGTTTGAGTTGAGTTTTAAGAAATGAATGTAACTAGGCAGCATCGTATAGTGGGATAACATTAGATAATTCAAAAGACCTGGAGTCTGCCTCCAGCACCGCCATTAACAAAGTATGATGTGAAGTTGCTTAATTTCTTAATGGAATCACTTAATTTCTTTGCTCCTCCATTTCTTAAAAATTGGAAATAATAGTTGCTGCCCTCCTTGCCTTTAAGTTTGCTTTTTTAAAAAATAATGATTAAATGATATCTAAAGGATATAAAAATGCTTTGGAAATTACAGAGTGATTTAAAGACGTGTGTGTGTATGTGTGTGTGTGTGTGTGTGTGTGTGTGTACACGTACAGAAAATCCTTTATCTCTTGCTTCTCAATTTCTTTTCTTAGGAAAATCAGATTATTTAAATCCCATTATGCACAGCTCTCCTCTCTTCTTCTTAAGCCTCTGTATTCCATTACTTCCAGTAAATCAGAAAAAGGTGGTGAGTCAGGCTAGAGTGGAAAGCAAGGTCTGCTGTTTTCTGACATCCGTTTTACTCTGTGGAACTCTAAAATCTTGAGTGCACATATCTCATGAAATTTCTTACCTGTTTCAGCTTTACAAGATATAACATAGGATGTAGAGTAGCTTAGATAACTACCTCAAAATTCTCTGATGACCAACCTAAAATATTTATTAGTTGTTAATGCTAGATTGAGAATTGTGAATTTAACATGGGGTCTGCCTAAATAATGAGTATCATGGAATTAGCTGTAGAGTTTGTTTTTAAAGTTTGTGTGTGTGTTAAAAATAATATGTCCTGAAGCGGCACACCTGGAAGGGAAAATGATAGGAAGTCAATAGTAAGTAGGATGGTATTAACAAAGAGGAAAGAGATCATCAGGATAGTTGTGTCTCATTTTCAAAACTCTTCAAGACTTCATTTATTCTCTACAGTTACTTTTTGAATTAGGATTCTTAAATTTCAATATTGGGTAACAGTGTAGGGTGGCCATTCAGATTAACATATTACCTTAAATTTGGAAGAAGGTGTGAAGACTGCAGTAGACTTTAACAGCATCATGGAACTTTAGCATCATCAGAGTTTCAGATTTTAAAAGACCGTCTAGTCCCAGCTACTCTCATTTCTGTCTTTGAAGAACTGAGGCCCACATGGCCCAGGCCAGTCATCTTTTGGAAGGTCATGCGACCAAATTTACTTTAGAGTTAGGACTATAGCCCTAGGTCTTCAGATTTCCATATTCCTACTACTACTTCCTGTTACCCAACTATTCAATTTTCATAAAATGAAAACAATCATATAAGCCCCACTTAGAAAAACCTTCCAAAATATTGTAAAGGTTGAGTGCCTTGCTTTGCATTACCTGTGCTAATAACAATCATTTAGGTTTACTGAACTGGAAGCCTTACTTTCAGATTAATGAGTGATATTGAATGTACCATCACTGGCCAAACATATCCATAGATCACACATTTTAAATCTGAAAGAATGTAAGTAATCTCTATCCCCCCTCCCCAACCCCCAGCCACTCTTTTAAACGACAGGGGCTATTGAAAACCCTCCACTGTCACTTGCATCCATGTGGCTTAAAATATATGCTACTTATTGAAAGAGTTGTTCAACTTAAACTCAGGAGATATATTACAGCGTGTAATATGCCTGCATTTGTCCATGCATTCTTTTTGGAAACCTGATCTTATTTATGTCTGCTTTTAACAGATAGGCTAGGTTAAGTTATGTTAAACATGTTGTACTGAGGCTTGATTCACTGTGCTGCCGCCTGGCTTTCTTCCTTGATTAGCTTTAATCAAACTCTCCACATTCCATGACCTTAATAAAGCTATTTTTCCTGACAACTGAAGACTGTCTTAACAAGCACAGCTCATCTGTGCTGAAACTAAGGGTGAGTTAAGATGGGGTTTAGGTCCTCATTAAAGTCCACAGCATGGAGTATGAGAGGAAATGATGAAACGGTGCTCCCTGAAACATCTCTTCTTTAAATTTAATTAGACAAATTATACGCAAACCAGTAGATGCCCTGGGAAGGCAATCAACATTAGGGCTAATAAAAAGCTTGAATAGTATAAAAGGGCCAGGGGGAGGGGCTCTAGACCCTTTCTAACACTTTACGAGAAGTAAATTAACACCAATCGCTAAACATAGAAACTAGGTGAATTTCAATATTGATTTAGAAATTAATTTTATGATGCTGTTCGAAGTGCAGAAATGCAGTTTGTACTTAAATCTCTTAAAGTTTGGCATGTGCACACATATCCACAAGGTATTTTATGAATACATACATTAAGTATACATACATGTATACTTTAAATATGAAATATTTTGTACACTGGGGGATGCAGTTATGGTCTGACTTTGGAGTTTTTGAGAGACCTGGGTTCAAGTTGTAGAGAGTGTCCCCATTTGCTTTGTGCACGTGTGTGTCCAAGTTACTTCACCTCTGTGAGATTCAATTTCGTCACCTATAAAATGAGTGAAATAATTCTTTTCCTGGAGAGACTTTGTAAGAATTGAAGTGAAGTGAAGTCGCTCAGTCGTGTCCGACTCTTTGCAACCCCATGGACTACATGTAGCCTACCAGGCTCCTCTGTCCATGGGATTTTCCAGGCAGTGGTACTGGAGTGGATTGCCATTTCCTTCTCCAGGGGATCTTCCCGACCCAGGGACTGAACCCGGGTCTCCCGCATTGTAGACAGATGCTTAACCATCTGAGCCACCAGGGAAGTCCTTATAAAAATTAGTTGAAATTCAGTTAGATTAAACATACAGAATGCTTGGCACAATGCCTGGCACATAATAGGTGCTCAAAAATAGGTGCCCACATTTAAAAGAAACTTCTGCTTAGCTAAGGGTAGCTTCAAGTGACTTATCCCATAAATATGTGAAAACTGGATTATGAATGTAAATATTCAACATAATCTTGTGGATCAAGATCACTATAAGGGTCCTGCATGCTAGAGAACAGAGGCTCATAGATTTTGGAAAGAATGGTGACTCAAACGTAGCAAGTGAATTATTTGAAGCCTTGAGTAACCAAATGGAGAGACACTTTGGAAAGCTGAAACACTTACTAAGGTGCTAAGTGTCTTGTATACCTTGTTATCTCATTTAATATTGAAGACAGCTCTGCAAGGTAGGTATTATTGACCTAATTTTACGGACAAGGAAAAAGAGATTCAGAAAGAGTGAGTGAGCTGTGTGTTACCATGGTGGAACTCAGGGTTGACTCAGCTCAGAGTGTGTTTCATTGGATGGAAAACTAGTGCAGACATGTATATCACTTTTGAAACCAGATTTGTCGTATAACTTACTGCATTACATTCTCTTTTTTTCATCCTTCTCAATGCACTTATTTTGTGTTGTGTTTAACCCTCGGTTCCATTGCTTTGGGACTGTGGTTCTCAGTCTTGGCTGCCCTTTTAGCATGCCTGGAATGGGATCTGGCATGAGTATTTTCTAAAGCTGCCCTGGTGGTTCGTCATGTGCAGACAGGGCACTCAGATATATCTACCTTCATCCTGGGTATTTTGGTTGTCCCCAGTTTTAAGCCTAAGTGTCAGCAGTGTTTTGTCAGTCAACTGTGATCCCCCTGCTGGTTTAGGGAAAGATATATGGAAGGCCTGACATCTATTCTAGTTGTGATAGATGTTGCTTATGCATTAATTAGCATGTAAAAATTAAATGTTCTTACTCTATTAGCTGGTTTTCTCTTTTTTTCCCGTTGAAGAAGGCGAATTAAATGCAATGAAGATTATGGCCACAAAAAAGAAAAACTGATTATGGCAATGTTTCCCCTCAAGAATGAAAGAGTATAAGGCCATCCTTTTCTCAATTTTTAGTAAAACAAAAATTATTTACAAAATACCCTGACCTTTACCCTTATTCCCTTGGAGGTGGGAAGAGTCTTTGTGGTCAGGCTGATCTGTGGTCAAACGCCGCCTCTCACTTTCTAATAAAGAATTAGTCATTTTAAACTCTCAGAGTCTTGGTTTCCTAATCTGTAAAAGAGAAATAATTTTGAACTCATTTAGTTACTCTGAGGAAGACATGAAAAAAATAACAGTTTGCAGAGGCTGGCGCTGAGCCTGACCTGTTGTCAGGAGTCACAAGTGTCTTTGGATATTGGTCAGGTTGGGGGGTTCTTGAGAAGGCTTTGTGGGACCGGTGGGTTCTGCAGATTGTGGAGCCTGCCGTTGACTCTTAATTGTGGAGCCTGCAGTTGACTCTTAATTGTGGATGCTGCTATTCAGATAGATCTTCTTTCTCCTAAGAGATTCCTGGGTATCTCCTTTATAGACCAGAAAATAAGGAAAGAAATTAGGATATTTCCTTGAAAGCTAGTCTGGGATTTGGTAGCTAATGCTGCTGCTGCTGCTAAGTCGCTTCAGGCGTGTCTGACTCTGTGCGACCCCAGAGACAGCAGCCCACCAGGCTCCCCCGTCCCTGGGATTCTCCAGGCAAGAACACTGGAGTGGGTTGCCATTGCCTTCTTCAATGCATGAAACTGAAAAGTGAAAGTGAAGTCGCTCAGTTGTGTACCACTCCTAGTGACCCCATAGACTACCGCCTACCAGGCTCCTCCGTCCATGGGATTTTCCAGGCAAGAGTACTGGAGTGGGTTGTCATTGCCTTCTCCGTTGGTAGCTAATAGGAATCAGCTATTCCCTAACTTCAGATTTCATAATATTCTTTCTTGGTTTCAGTTCTGAGTCATTGGTGCCTGCTCTGGTGGCATTGTTAATGAACTCAGCCGATTACTGGGAAGTGATCTTGTCTTTCCGCTTGCCTTCAGGCACAACTACATCTACATTACCCCAAACAGATGTATTCCATTCTTCTTTAAAAGACTATGTAATAAGCTTAACTATTAAGTTCATTCTAATTTCTAAGTTGATAAGCATCAGGTTAAGTATATTTCTACTCCTGCCATCTTCCTTAGAGGTATAAAATTGTTTGCATACCTCTTACTTAGGGATTTATACAAAGAAAATGTTGCTGTCTGCTAATGGTTTGAAAATGCAGGATGTTTTGAGAACCCAGTAGAAGAGTACTTTCCCAGCACGTCCAGAACCTGGTGAAAATCCAGATGTTAGGTGGGACCAAACTGGATGATAACCGATAAATGGTGGTAGAAATATTCAGAGAGGTAGAAGCCTGGAGACCACTTACTCCCTAAGCTTCAGGTCCTTACATGACCCTACAACAGCCAGGCAGTGGGGCTGCAAGGCTGAGATAAGTACTGAAAATTGGCCAGGGTACTCTTTTTTTTTTTTAAACATAGCTCCCTCCTTTACACTTTTCTGTACCTCTGCCCTGAAGGCTACACAGTCTGTTACATGCTGATAGCTAAGTAAACCCAATCAACATTCCTTACTACTGGCTACAGAAAAGACTTAAATTATTTACTGGCCTCCCGGATGTTGGTAAATATCTGGCTTGTATTTGTTTGAGGGTTTCTTTTGGGGGTAAGGGTGGGGTCGGTGGAAGAAGACCAGTGTACAGTATCTAAATTTACATTATAAAAATACAAATTTTGTTCTCCAGAATAAAAAATCATTTATAGTCGACCTGCACTGTTCCAAGGCTAATGACAAACTATTTTGTTCTTAATTTGCGGATGCCTCCACCACCCCTATGGCTTTATATATTTTCTGTAGGGAAAAATGCAATTTATAAAATAACCTGGGGTAGGGAGAATCCAGTGATAAAAGAGATAAGAACATTTTCGGACTGTTTTTTGGAAGGTAGCTTGGGAAAGCCTGGCTTCCCAGGTGGCTCACTGGTAAAGAATCCACCTGCCAGTGCAGGATGTGCAAGAGATGCTGGTTTGATCCTTGGGTTGGGAAAGCACCCTGGCGAAGGAAATGGCGGCTCATGCCAGTCTTCTTGCCTAGGAAATCCCATGGACAGAGGAGCCTTGTGGGCTACAATCCATGGGGTTGCACAGAGTTGGACACGACTGAGCTACTGAGCATGCACGCAAGGGAAAGCTCATTTTAATAGTTCATACCTCTGGGCATCCTGGCAATGCTGGAAACAGAATTGATCAGAATGAAATGAAAATAGGATGCAAATCCTCAGTTTCTGTTAAATATAGACAGGCTGGGAATGGGGCATCCTGAATTTAGAATAAGTTTCCTTATACAAAGGAGGAAACCTAATTTGACAGGAGTCTATGTGAAAACAGTCTAAGAGTGTAAGCTGACCACAAGATTAACAGGGGCCAGCCGTGTGACAGTGCGATTTCCAAAGCTGATGCCGTGTTGGGCTGCGGTTTGACCACAGCTGTAATTTTTTGCCCAGTTTTGGGCCCAAAATGTTTAAGAGGAATGCCAACAAAATGGAAACCTGGATGTTAATGGGTCAGGAAATCATATCATAGGAGGGAAGGGGAGGAAAACATGATGGTAAAGTCTGGAGAAGAGATTATTTAGAGTGACCTTAAGAATAAGCTTAAATATTTAAATGTCCTGTGGAGTATTCTCTGTTGCTCTAGAAGACAGGCGTAGGAGTTTAGGTCTTTCTCTGGAGCCTCTCATATAGGCTTTCCAGGTAGCACTGCTGGTAAAGAACCTGCCTACCACTACAGGAGACCTAAGAGATAACGGGTTCAATCCCTGGGGTGGAAGGAGCCCTTGGAGGAGGGTTTGGCAACCCACTCCTGTATTCTTGCCTGGAGAATCCCATGGACAGAGGAGCCTGTCAGGCTACAGTCTATGGGGTTGCAGAGAGTCGGACAGGACTGAAACGACGTACCACACTTAGCACACTGGAGCTTCTCATATACACACTATGTGTGAAGAAAACAGAGACAAAACCTGGGTTAATGTCTTGCACTGCTTGACCCATTTTCCCAGCAAATCTGCTAATCTTCCTGCGTTTCAAAATGAGTGTCTGTCACCATTCCTCACCCTGTCATCCGAACCAGAAATCGAGCATCATCTTTTCACTCATCCTTTCCCTCAGGGGAAAACAAACAAACAAAAAGCGTTGCTTATAAAGTCAGCTCCCGTGGTTCCCAGGTTCAGTTTATCTCCAGTAACTCACTTGTTAATGGCTCTTGATAGGGAGGCAGTACTGTTAAACTGGGTAATTTCTAGAGGGTTTTGAGATGCCAGAGGAAAAGAATATTAGCTACTTGCAGCAGAGGGAAAAATTCTATATCCTTTTTGGGGGCCAAGGTTAAATTCTGTGTGACTCATCACACTGACATTCTGTGTGACCCAAAATCCCTTCTGTTTCCTGGTCTGCTTGTCTTGACCTGTTACACGTCTACACCAAAATAGTTTCATTAACACTGGGATCATGCACAGGAGATGGTAGCTAACTGATGTAATTAACTGATGTGTCAAAGGCTATTGGCTTATTGCATATGCAACTGTCTTTTCTGGTGGGGAGATACACTTTCTGCTGACATAATAGATCTACACATATACCCAATTTGCCAGATAATCTGTTGGGTTATCGCGAGGTGTTTGTAGCGATTCCATTTATATAGGCAGAATGGTGGGATCAGTTACTCTGTTCTCCCAAAAGGCACCTGGCTGAAGGTGCTACTTGTTCAATGGTTAGCGCAGAAGAGGAGAAAGCAGTTTAGTTTTTGGGCCTTGGTGAGGTTCTTTTCCTTTTCTTCTTCTTCTTTTTTTAATCTGTGCTTTTGGCATGCTAATGCACGCATTTAGTCTCTGTAAGAAATTTCCGTTTAAGAAAGAATTTAAAAACATGAAGTGCTCAATCCATATCTCCTAAACAACTAAAAAGACTGCAATTTCAAATGAGAAATTATGTTGCAAAGAAGAAAAAAGTTGTTTATTATGGCTCAAAATTTTAATCACCCAAGGGCTGTAAAGTTAAAAATAGACAATTCTGCCTTCTGTTTATGGTAAACTTGGCTGAGTCCCGGCAAATTTCAAAGCTGAACATACTGTATGTTATTTTTGCTTAATTTTAGATTCCACATTTTAAAATTATTTCTTACAAGAAGCATATTTCAGGATATAAACTTAGCCTGAAGAACGGTATTCTTGATTTCTGCCCATATTGAAACTCCTTTGAAAATAGTAAACTATGGTTTTGGGATTTTCCTATTCCCAAGAGTCCAAATGGGTACCTTTCTAAGTCTTTTACATTATGAATGAACACAGAAATAGGAAATTGTAAAGGTTACTTTCTGCTCTCTGGTTCCTTACTTGTGATTTTAGTTTCCTTAACAGCATAATGCAATACAAACATGCTAACTTGCACCAAGTGTTTCGTGGAGGGAGGGGCATTCTGTCTTGGCTTTTGTGCTTCAGGTGTGGAGGCTGACACTGAGAGGCTCTTTGGCATGTAGAAGATGTCTGCCTGGGTGCCAAAAACCTAAGACAGTGCCCGGGAGAGACCCTCCCAGCTGCAGCTCCCGGACAGTGCGGCTTGTCTCCCTGATCCACTCGCACCTGCCCCGAGAACCGCTCCTGTGGTGACTGCTTGGCCCAGGAGCAAGTAGGCTTGTTGACTCAACCCTCTTCATGCCTCCAGAGGGAGGAGGAACACCTGGCTTCTTCTCTTGACACGGCTCTTGTTGATTCTTGCCCCCTGAGCTCTTCACAGAGTGCACTTCTAGGCCTTTGCTCTTGGGGTTTTTAGAGCAAACCCTTTGGGATGGCAAGAAACCTAGGAGAGGGGATTTTTAACCTATTACTTAATGTGGCATCAGAGAATCAAGCCCTCCCCACAGAGTGAATGGCATGCTTAGTAAATATTTGTCAAATATTGCTGGGTGAACGACTGTTTACTGAAGATCAAGATTTTTGTGATGGCTCCGACAGAGGTGTGTTTGTGATCACGTTGATCATAGCTACCATTGAAGGATTCCTGCCCTTTGTGTATGTTATTTCCGATCTTCCCAAGAACCCACTGTATAGAAGGGGAAGCTAAGCTTTGGTAAGTTGGCGATGTGCCACAGGACATTGAGCAGTCTAGAATTAGCTGTGTAGAATTTATCCTTATTAAGTGTAGAATTAGCACTGATTCCCTGTTCTGTTCAATATGCTGTATCACCATGATTGAGCAAGGTTGAGATAACAGGACCCGTGCATGGACACCTCTGAGTGGCCAGAGGCTTTGTTACAGCATTCATGAAAGTGCTCACACCCTTCCTCATGAGATTTCCCAGGCCCCAGTCAGAACCTGTTAATGCTTAGTTTACACACTGTTTTAATAAAGTTGGTTATCTCTTTTTCAAGTACACAGCAGATTTATTTATTCAGTAATTATTTTCTGAACAGCAGACATGTGCCATGTATTCTTTTAGGTGCAGAGAACAAAAAAGACAGAATTCTTGGCTTTAGAGATCACATTTGCAGATTTATACATCAGTGGTTCTCAACCTATGGTCCCCAAAGCAGCAGCGTCAGCCTCACATACAGACTTATTAGAAATTCATATCTTAAAAAAAATTTTTTTTGGCCACAACATGCGGCATGCAGGACCTTTGTTCCCCAACTAGGTATCGAACTCATGCCCCCTGCAGTGGAGGCACATTGGACCTCCAGAGAAGTCCCAGAGATTCATATCCTTGATCTGAATTCTAGACCCACTGAATCACAAACTTGTGAGTTAAGTAATTTGTTTTTAAGCAAACCATTGTTCTAGAAGGCTTAAAACAACATTTTTGTGTTCCTGTGACAAGCAACCCTGTGGAAAACTTCTGTCTTTAGAAATTTCCCAATTAGTATGTGTGTCTGTGTCTGTGTGCTGAGGCCTGAACTCATCCATTCTGTGATGGGCTTTTGGTGGGCAGTGGCACTGGGACATTTGTCCACAAAAATTTGAGCCCTGGAATCACATGTGTCTGGATTCAGATTATTTCTTTGCCAAGCACTGGCCCCATGAACTCATGATACTGCTAAGCCTTAGTTTTCTCACTGTGACAGTGAGGGTTATGGTAATGGAACTGCCCTTGGCACAGCTGCTTGATAACAGAGAACATGCCTGAGAACTAATCAGAATGTCTTTCTGTCTCTAGGATCTAGCACTTGGCTTGGCACAGGATAGGTGCTCAGGAAATGTTCTTTGAGAAAGTAGATGGATGTTTATTTTTCCCTTGGTGTTAGCCACTAGCCCAAGGCCTGCAGCTGTTTAATTCCTACCCTTTGTCCGTCTTTAGTGGAAGAAACCAGAATAATAAGAACCAGCATCAGAGCATACCTGGCATACAAGGTTCTTTTGGAAATGCGTGTTGCTTACCTCTGTTTAGCTGCTGTGCTGTGCTCTGCTTAGTTGCTCAGTCATGTCCAGCTCTTTGCTACCTCATGGCCTGCAGCCCGCCAGGCTCCTCTGTCCAGGGGGATTCTCCAGGCAAGAATACTGGAATGGGTTGCTATACCCTCCTCCAGGGGATCTTCCCAACCTAGGGATTGAACCCAGGTCTCCTGTATTGCTGGCGGATTCTTTACTGTCTGAGTCACCAGGGAAGCGCAAGAACAAAGTAGGTAGCCTATCTCTTCTCCAGCGGATCTTCCCAACCCAGGAATCAAACTGGGCTCTCCTGAACTGCAGGCGGGTCCTTTACCAGCTGAGCTACCAGGGAAGCCCCTGTTTTGCTCCTGCTGTTACTTAATCCTCTTTGGTGTGTGTCACGTTGCCTGCTCCTCCGGCCCTTAACTTTGAGATATTTCACATGCCTATAAAAGTTCATTTAATTAAGGGGCTGCCATTTCTGCTTGTAGATATTTTATTCTTGAAATGCTGATGGCATTAATAGTAAATCTAAGAGAATCAAACCTCTGCCTGTTCTGTGCCATTTCAGCACTAAGCCAAGGAGAAAAACCCTCAAGGAAATTAACACTTCCCTCAAGCATGGTGGGAACACGGAGCTAACGCATTGCCACATAACCTGGTTTCACTGACTTTCCGAATTTTTGTTTTGCCCTTTTTATTACATGTTACACTATATGGCTAAAACCAAAAGTGCAATTAGGAGGATGTTTTCTCAAAATCTGCAGAGTCTGGCCAATCAGATAACCTTGCAATAGAAACATTATCCACCAGAGACTTGCTTGTTATTCACAAATAGATTATCTTTTATCTCCAGGCTTTCATTAGTTCACTAAATGTTACTGAATACCTACTATGTGCCAAGCATTGTTCTAGTGCTGGGGATAGAGTGGTGAAGAAACAGAACGAAATCCCTGCCCTCCAGTTACTTTTTCACGTAAGGGAGCGTGGGTAGGTGCCTCTGGAGCAGTGAGTTTTTGTGCGGAGTCTGAGCCTTGGGGTGGGCTGGCCACGGCAGGGACACTTGGATATGAATTCCCTGGACATTTGATGACTGCTCACTTTGAGTTATGTCAGCACGTTGAGCCACTTGTAGTGTTTTGCTCCCGTTTTGTGTGTGGCGTTACGGTTACTGTCATTGTTTCTCTGGCCCATCAGGGTGCTTGGATTTGTGGTGTAAAGTCAGTGCTGATTGAGTTCATCTCTTCTTCCTGTTACTGCAAGCCCTGTGCTTGTTTCCTATTCCTGCTGTAGCAAATGATCACAACCTAATGGTTTAAAACAACACAGATTTGTGTTCTTACAATCTTGGAGCTGGGGAGTCTGAAAACCAGTCTGGGGTCAGCAGGGCTGGTCCATCCAGGAGGTTCCAGGGGAGGCCCATCCAGGCAGTTCCAGGGGAGGCCCATCCAGGCGGTTCCAGGGGAGGCCCATCCAGGCGGTTCCAGGGGAGGCCCATCCAGGCGGTTCCAGGGGAGGCCCATCCAGGAGGTTCCAGGGGAGGCCCATCCAGGCGGTTCCGGGGAGGCCCATCCAGGCGGTTCCAGGGAGACCCATCCAGGAGGTTCCAGGGGAGGCCCATCCAGGCGGTTCCAGGGGAGACCCATCCAGGCGGTTCCAGGGAGACCCTTCCTTGCCTCTTCCAGCTTCTAGAGGCTGGTTTGGTATCTTTGGCTCATTTCTGCATCACTCCAGTTTCTGCCTCTTTCTCCCAGGTCTTTGTCGTCCTGCCTCTCTCCTGTAAGGAACCTTGTGATTACATCATTGGGCCTTCCTGGATGATACAGGATAACCTCTCTACTTCCAAATCCTAAACTGGATCACCTTTTGCCACAGTCACAGGATCTGGAATTAGGATGTAACCATTTAAAGGTGCAGATTGGTAGGGGGCGGTCATTGAGCCATCCACACCCTCTCAGGGAGTCCAGAGTCCCTGGGTTCATTGGCAAACAAGTCAGTTTTGTTGAGTTGACTCTTCTGTTCTATGAAACCCAATCCAACAGCGCATACTCTAAAATGCAAATGTTGCTAACCTGGCAGGATGGATTATACTTGCTTTACTACCTGAAAACCTCCTTAGGACTCAACTCAAAAGCCCCTCCCCCGGGAAACCTTCCTGGGCTTATCTGATGCTCTTCATTTGTGATTCCCTGACACCCAGTGTGTAAGTGACTGCGGGACCACATCTTCCTGTTGTAACTGTGTGGGTTTACCTGCAGCCCACTGGCCCCCCATCCTCTCTCCTTCCCCTAAATGGTGTGCTCTTTACAGGAAGGTATTGTCTGTGCTGGACACATGGAAGATATTTGTTTGTTAAAAGTTTCTCTTTTAAAAATGATTGGAGGTTCTCCACTCTCATATGTTTAAAAAAATTGTTTTCAGTATGTGTTACTTAATTCCATTTAACAAGCTCTTCACTAGAAGTTGGAAGATAGAGTGTGGCCAGCCTGGGCTCTGGACGGACTGACATCCTGTGGCATGTCTCAACTGTATGTCACATCGTTAGGACTCCTGAGTCCTGAGTTCATGGGTCTCGGGGGCGCTTCTTTGCAGATGAATGTAATCCTGTGTCACCACGCACGTGCATGCTCAGTCACTCAATTGTGTCCAACTCTTTCCAACCTCATGGACTGTATCCTGCCTGGCTCCTCTGACCGTGACATTTTCTAGGCAAGAATACTGGAGTAGGTTGTTGCCATTTCCTTCTCCAGGGCATCTTCCCAACCCAGGGATTGAACCGACATCTCTTATGTCTCCTGCACTGGCAGGCGAATTCTTTACCACTGGCACTACCTGGGAATCCTTAAATCCATATTTCCAAATATCCAGAAACAAGGTAGATTCTGAATATTTGGAAATAATGATATAAATAATGGTGAAAGACTGAGTGAATCTTAAAGTTCTAAGATTAGTCTCAGTCACCAAAGAACTGTGGCCTGGTCACCTTTAGGATTAGCTTCGTGGAGTCAGATTTCTGGTGACAGAGATACTTTATGTCAGTTTTCAAAAGGAGTGTCTTTCTGTGTAGAAAAATCTTTGAGTCCTATATGGTTGTGGTTGGAAAATAATTTTGCCTTCTTTTACAGTATCCGGGCTGATTTTTTTTTTTTTTTTTTCCTTTGTAAGTGGACCTTGGGTTTTCTGGAAAGATGTAATTTTCATTTTTTTTTTTTTTTCACCTAGTGGTGCTTAATGATACCATGTGAATTTTTATGGTCCCAGCTGCACTGAAGTGTGTGCCCTGAAATTTCAGCTGGATTAAGAATGTACCTTGGTGTGAGGGCTGAAATTGGAGAAATGGGAGAACACAGGGTTGGATCTATATATGCTGCAATTAATATTGATGAGTGGGCAAAAGTCCAGCATTATCCTAGGGGGCTTGGCTAATGTTCATTGTAAAGCAGTGCAAAGGAGTCCTTCCCCTGCAGGTGTGGATGGTTTAATTTAGTAGGTGGATTAGGAAAAGCTCGGGGTGTTTTCTTGTGCTTCCAGTTTACATCACATGGTGAACACTAGCCTGCTGCATCAGGTGCAGCTCGTTCTTGAGTGGTGGTGACAGGCATCCTGAAGCTTCGCTAACCCACCTCGGTATCTCCAGGGTCTAGCGTCATGCCTGCTGCATAGTAGCCACTCAGTAGCATCTGTGACATGAATAGGAGAATGAAGCAGTGGTCGCCGAGGCAAGGCCCCTTAGAAATACTGGCCTCTGCTTACCTCTAGCCCTCTTACCACCCGCCCCGCCCCCCTTCTGCCCATAGTACACTGTTTGTAGCTTGCTAAATAGCTCACATTCTTTCTTGCCTTTGGAACTCTGTACCATTCATTCCCTCTGCCTCTGACTACACCCTCCCTAGCCCCTTAGTCTGATGAATTCCTGCTGAAGCTTTATGATTTAGCGCCTTCTAGAAGACTTAGGAGGCGTCCCTGCTGGTATCTGAGTGAAGAAGGCCTGCTTCATTTTTCATACCTCTGTGAACCTTTGGATACCAACAGGAAGCTGCTGACTAGTGGAACTGGTGAGATCTGTGTCTGGGCCTTCTTTTCAGTAGAGTGTGAAGCATTGGCAGGGGCTGGAATCATTTGGATTATATCTCCCAAACTCTACTTTATTGGTGCTTTTCATTTCAGAATGGGTAAAACGTGACTAGGATACCAGAACAGAAGTCGTCAAGTTAGCAGCAGGCTCTATTGTGTCTACAGAGCATCAGGATAGAATGGACCATGAAGGAGAATGGTCGATGAATTACCTGTACTAAAGGGTCTCAGTTGGCAAAAAGAAGTTGAGAAACTGAAGCATTCCCGTTCTAATGAAATCTAGGAAAGTTTAGTGCATAGTAGATGCTCAGCCAACGTTAGCTGAGGTTGGAAGAATAAATAGATCAAGTTACTTTTTTCTTTCTTTGGGCTTTATGTTAAGATTTAAAACAGAAAATCTTTAGAGAGTCTCCATTCTGCTTCTTTTTGTGCACATAGTCCTAACTCAGCCTATACTTACTGTTTTTGCTAAGACTGACTCATCTTGTTTCTGATTGCCTTAGCGATATGAGACTCTGGTATCCATGGGAATGGTGTTAAGGCTGTATTGCTTTCATGCTTAGGAAAATGTAAACCAGAAGGGCCAGCTGTTGGTACTGGTACCAGCTAATTCCTGAGAGCTATAGAGCAATCTCATTCTTACATTCTTAAGCCAGTGTGGAAAACAGCATAATCTCCTGGGAAACTAATCAGCTTTTGTGACAAATAGATGTGATTCAAATCTTGGGTCTGCTGCTGACCGGCTGTGTGACTTTCGGCAAGTTGTTTAACCTCTCTGAATTTCTTCATCTCTGTTTTTTCTGTTTTATAAAGTCCCGGTGGGGAACCATATTAACTCTACAGGGCTGTTTGACAAGTAGAAATGATTTTGTAAGTGTCCCAGACTGCGTTTGATTTTTCAGTAAATAGTAGATATTAAGACTACCGTTACTGCTGTAAACCAGGTTGGCTACAGGCCCTCCAGAGTTTCAGTGGTGACAAGGTTAGGGCTTCCCAGATGGCCCAGTAGTAAAGAACCCGCCTGCCGATGCAGGAGACGCCAGAGATGTGGATTCAATCCCTGGGTCAGGAAGATTCCCCTCGAGGAGGAAATGGCAACCCATTCCATTATTCTTGCCTGGAGAATCCCATGGACAGAGGAGCCTGGTGGGCTATAGTCCATGGGGTCACAAAGAGTTGGACATGACTGAGCGTGCGTGCATGCATGCACGCACATGCACACACACACGCACACACACACACACAGGATCAAGGTGGGACAGCTGGGTTAGATTTACATATTCTGTGTGTGTGTGTGTGATGGAGATTTTCTTTTTTTTTTCCCCCTCCGAGGAGAATTCAGTTTGGTTTAAGAAGGGAACTGACAGTGTCTTCCTTATATTCTGGGTGTTTTAGAGATGGCTAAACATTGGTACTAGTTGCTAAGGAAGAACTTGAAAAATATGGATGTGAGGGGACTGGGGGCGTCAGGGCATGAGCGCTGACCTGTGCTCCCTGGGCTCAGCTCGGTGCCCTCTGCGGGGTCCCTCTCATGCTGTGCCCTTCATCTCCTCCCTGGGAGCCGAGCAGACAATTATCCCTGCCCTCTTGCGTGTCTCCTTTCCAGGCAGGTACTTCTTCCTGACCAGGAGTTGGCATGGGTGGCCCCAGCTGGGCTGGTGTTATTGTTCCACAAAGTGTCAGCAGAGAAATGGCTGTATATTGGAGTGTCCTTTGTGATTTTAACATTTTGAGGAATCCTTCTATGATCCAGAGTATCTGGCCCCAAAGTCTTCCAGCTGAGAAATTCTGTGAGTGGAAACACTTTGAATAAACCTAAAGCCAAGAAGGGATCTTCAGGATAAATTTTAAAAATTCTTATCTGGTTGGGCTATAGCAACTGCTTATGCCACTGGTCTTCTTCGGGGTATTGATAATGCTTGTCTTTGAATGGGGCATGAATTTCCCAGCTTCCTAGGAACAACAACAGCAGCAATTCCCCCAACAAACCCCAGGGTGTCTGAAGCGCCTGCTTTCTTCTCGAAGAGCCGATCGAATACTCTTCTGTGGGCTCAAGAGCTATCAGTGGTATTGAACAATTAGACTGGAAGGAAGGGTTGTGAACAGTTGTTCCCTAAAGGCTTGGAAATTAACAAAGGCCATATTAGTAGGTCCCGGGAGGAGGAGTTGAAAAGAATGGGGGCTAGGAGGAACAATTCACAAGTGGAGAGGGTGATTGGAGGGGTTTGTTTCCCAGATAGTTTTCAAAGAAAAGATTTGTGTAGTTTGCTGTGGGACTGAGAACGCAGTGCAAAACCAGTTGATGTTCTTTTTTGTCTAACAATTACTTTCTCTGGCATCTTCCTTTTAAGCTAACAAAGTGTCTTCCTTCCTTCTGCCTGGTCATTGATAAGAAAGAACTTCAGGGCTTTTTGCTTCCCAGGGCTCAGGGTAGGGTAGAGAGAAGGACTTCCATAAGAGGGAATTGACATTTTGCAAAATTTCGTGAATTTTGGCACAGACAAGGAAAAACCTTCCAGGGCATAGTGAAGATTCGGGTTTTCATTTTCGGCTCGGGGTGATTGATTTCTTTCTTTCACGGGGCTGATGGAGGAGGTCAGTGTCTTAGAAAGGGAAGAAGCCAGGGAAAAGGAGAAAAGAAAGAATGAGATTTATGACCTTGTGGATCCCTGCTTTTATGTCTCGTAACCATTCCCAGTACTGGAAGTTCATGACACCCTGAGAAACAACCCTGGAACTCGGAGCAGTGATCTGCATGCAGAGGCGATGTTAAACAGTCCAGCGAGCGTCTCGACTGAGAGTCACAGACGGGCCCGCTCTGGACCCTGAGCATTGCTTTTCTGTAGTTTGTTCTCTCTGCTGTTTCACGGAGTTAGAGACAGACCACCCAGGGCCACTCACGTTATACCGGGGATGGTTGGCGATGGTGCTAGAGAGGAGTTATTTCAGCAACGGGACTTTTCCATTATTCTTTCTGTAATCAGCCCTTCACGCTCAGCACATGGAAACCTTCGCATCTGTCACCAGGAGTACAAAACTGATAAGGTGTTGCTCAGAGCCCCCACCCTGGTCAGTCCCCTGAGATAACAATAGAAGATCTTACAAAGTGTAAGGATCTTCTTCCATTTTTATTTCATATGGCCCCTTAGGTAACATGACCCAATGTGGCCATTAAATGACCCTGCTTACACTTGGATTACTCGGTACAAAGCAAATTTATGGTTGTTTATTCTCTCCTCCTATCAGCTATTAGTGCCTAATCATATGGTCTATCGATCATGAGATTAATCGCCTGCTCAAAGAGGCAGCAGGTCTTGTGGAATGCTGCACTGCGCCAGACTGAACTTCAACCTTTTATACAAACTGGAGGAGTCAAATCATCATTCACTGCCTGAAGCCCCTGGTCCCTGGGCCTCCTGAACCCCAGGAGGTAAATCCCTGCTTTTTCAAACAGTGTACTTTGCACTTCCTTTCCTGCGTAAAACTTTACTTCATTGATTCAGGCAGGCACTTGTAAATAAAATCCTTTGCAAGGCATCCTATAAATAACCACCTAAACTGAAAATATGTGGGCTTTCTTATACAAAGCCCCATAGTGCTGCCATAATTAAAGGTCTGTCAGTATTTCTATTAGAAATTCTCATTTTGGAAGATTTATAACTAGACCATTAAAGTTTTCTTGGGCTAAGACTTTCCATGAGTATCATGATTTGAGACCTTTTTTTCCCCCTCCGTTTTGTGGAGTATGTTTCTTTAAAGATATAAATAATAAAGCCCAGGAACCTTATGCCATAGTACTCTGTATCTGCAAAGATCGAACTCTTTAAAACTTGAGTACGGCACCATCTAAAGTGGCTACAGTTCCCCTTCCCTGTATTCTCATTTGCAGTTGATGAGAGCAGAGCATCGTTGTCCTGTTTGTCCTATACTGTCACGTTTGTTTCCTGGTCTGTCTCCTCCTCTAGGAGAGTGAGGCCAGGGTGATCTTAAAGCCCTTGGTCTTTTCTAGCCCATTTATCAGAGAGCCTAGCTGGATGAGCTGGATTTGTTCAGTAACTGCCTTGAAGAATGGGAATCAGGAAACTTCCCTTCCAGTCCTGACACAGTTGGTCAGGGTGGGGAGTAGATTCAAGCAGTGAATTTAGGCAAGTTGCTTGACTTCTCTGAAAACAAGTTTTCTGATCAATGAAATGGGTGCCTTGAGTTCGGGGCTGGTAAATCAGTGTTCTGTGAGTTGAATGGTGCTAGCCCAGTTTTCAAGCATTTGAATCCGAATGCCTTTAGGTGAAATCTGGTGTTTCTAATTTGCCGTAATCCCCGCTGTTCCCTGTTGTATTATCCTGTATCAGCAGCCTGCTTTAACCTGCCTGCTAGGTCTGTAAGTGTTTAAGATTCCTTGTAGTTACAAAGTTATAATGTGATCTTTTGTTGTTACAGTGAGGTTCGAAATCCGAGATGCAGGGAAGCTGAGGATGCCTTTGACTGTAATTTTACTTCTCTAACTTCTTTTTATCAACAAGAAGCTCAAATACTACTTTTTGTTTCATTTTGGAAAACTTCTGTTTTCCAGACAGACTGCATTGGTTAGCAATTAATTTGCTTTCCCATTTTTAAAGCAGATGGACATCTGTAACTGAGCACGCAGATACAAAGGAGTGGAGAGTATGAAATAGTTTTCGTGTGATGAATTGGATGACGTTTTAGCAAGCTTGTGCAGTTGTTCTGTGGATAAGTATGTAGTTTCTCTTCGAGGTTTTGATATACTAAAAATAGCTCCTAAGCCTTCCTGCCGTTTTAAACACCCAAGGGTCCACGGGTGAGTCCTGAGCACTTGGCTTTTTCTTCTGTGAGTTTCTGGGCTACTGTTGTCCTCAGAGCTTCGAGTAACTTGCCTCCATATGCAGTCCACGTCTTAATTGTCTCACTACAGGTCCGCCTAGAGAAGTCTCTATAAAACCTGGTTTTCATTTTCCATAAGAGGGAAAGAGCGTCCTAATATGAGTTTACCCTAACACCCTCGTTTGCATTTTCTCCCTTTAGTCAAGAGCATTTTGGAAGATTTGTCAGCAAGAGAGAGAGACAGTTTGATACTTGACTCCCAAGCTAAGGAGAAGCCTTTCTTTCATCTCAGCTGAGGCACTGTTGGATATTGAAGGTCAAGAATTTAAAAGCACACATTTAAATAGAGCAAATTAAAGATCTATAGCACAGAAATAACCTGCATAAAAACCAGTTTTGAGGCTTGACCTTTGGTGCTTGAAGTTGTCAACATCTCACAAAAATAAAGGGCTTTTGAAGGTAGCAACCGGGTTTAAACAGATCATCATGTGGATACTATTAATAAGAGGAGGTGGTGTCTGCATTGTGGCTAAGAGCTTAGGCTCTGGAGTTCCACTAATTTAGGTATAGTTCTCTCTTGGTTCCTTATTGATTCTCACTTTGGAGAGGTTACTTAACAGTTCATCAGCCTCAGTCTCTGCATGTGTAAAATGGGGATAGCTTGTTGTGAGGAGTAAATGAGAGTGGTTCACACAAAGGATTTATCCTGTTGGTCACAGAATGCTGCTGCTGCTACTGCTGCTAAGTCGCTTCAGTTGTGTCCGACTCTGTGCGACCCCAGAGACGGCAGCCCACCAGGCTCCCCCATCCCTGGGATTCTCCAGGCAAGAACACTGGAGTGGGTTGCCATTTCCTTCTCCAATGCATGAAAGTGAAAAGTGAAAGTGAAGTCGCTCAGTTGTGTCCGACTCTTAGCGACCCCATGGACTGCAGCCTACCAGGCTCCTCCATCCGTGGGATTTTCCAGGCAAGAGTACAGGAGTGGGTGCCATTGCCTTCTCCAGGTCACAGAATAAATAATGCTAATAATTATCATTATGCTAAGACATAATTGAAATATGTTTCTGAGCTTTGAGTTTTTTTTTTTTTAAACAGGTTGAAGTATTGCTTTTTAAAAAATTTGGCTGCACCAGGTCTTAGTTGCAGCATGTAGGGTTTTAATCGTAGTAAAATCTTTTACTTAGTTTGTTTAATTGCAGCATACAGGGGTCTAGTTACCTGACCAGGAACTGAACCCCAGTCCCCTGCACTGGGAGCATGGAGTCTTAAGCACTGGACTACTGGGGAAGTCCCTAAAGAGGAGGCTTTCTTGAGCGTGCTCATGCGTGCTGGGTCAGCTGCCTACGTCTCCAGGAAATCGTGTGTTTCAGCTGTCCTGTTGTAGGTGTGCTGCTTCAGTGTTTTCAGGAAACAAATATGATGTTCAGCTTTAAAAGTCTAAGGCTGACATCTTCTCTGTTGCTTTTTCTTCTCCCTCCAGATCAATCCAAATTAAAGTTTCATTGCAGGAGTTTCATGGACCCTTATTAGCATTAATTATTGTTGGTGTGCTGGTGAGAGTCCTAAAGTGAGTGCATTAAGATTTAAAACCCTTGAGAAAACTTTAAGCCCTCATGGACTGACAGAGCTGGAAGGGACCTAAGCCATCATCTCCTCTAAGCCCCATTTTACAGATAAGGAAAGTGTATTTTACAAGGTGAAATAGGTTTTGAATAGGGACTATCCTACCTAATGGCTTTTTAATTTGTACTCTCCCTGGAATCTGCACTCATTTGGCATGTTATGATTATGTTCTTATTGTGGGAATTGTATGTATTTATTAGGGGCCATTGAGATATAGCATTGGGCATTACTTCTGTGGCAAAGGCATGGGGGCAGTAATCATTATTAATGGATTCCATTATTTGGGAGAGCGTTTTACTGACTAGAGAGAATTCATTGCATTGATCCATTGTGCCACATTTGTATTATACCTGGTAGTTTAAAATGATATCCTCCAAACTGGGAGGCTGAAAAATTGTCCAGTCTTGGCAGTTATCCCATCGGCACGACCTTCCTTTTACTACTGAAAATACATAGTTCTGCTGAAAGAAACCTTTTGACTGGTCCCCAGTGCCCTGAATGTGTTTAAATCCCTCACTGCTGAAATAGGAGGATTACTACTGCTATCATTGTTCTAAAACAAACTTCCTTTTGGACGATAACAGCAGTGGTAAGTCAGATGTTGAAGAAAGTACCAGCTTAACTTCAGTTTGCTTTAAAAGGGCTTCCTCTTTAATTGACAAGTGTCATGTGTAATAGAGCATGGCAACTCACATAGAAAACCATGGGCTGGGCTTCCCGCTGGGGTTGGAGTTCTTAATGAACATACAAGTGAATACACTGAGGCAAAAAATTAAAGCGCCCCAACTGTGGGCTATTCATTCTGTTCACTCTGGCCAGCGTGGCGATCCGCACCAGCTACACCAGTGGCCAAAGAGACCTATGTTGGTCATGTGGCTGTTTAGTAGTCCTGAGCTAGGGTGACTGTGGTCTTTCCTGGTGATACTTTGAATAACAGCACAGATCTAGTGTCATCGCTAAGGGATAAATATTATTCTTTTAGTTTTTTTTTTTTTTAACATAAAGATAATAAGCTGTTTTTGGCACATGCAGCCTCTTCACAAAGTGGTGGTTTTCTGAAGCTCTGGACCACTTGCTATCATTTGTAAGTTCTCTCACTTAGTAATTCCCTTTTCCTTCCCTTCACAAAGAGAACAGAGCCAATTTTTCAGAGGTGATGTTTATAGCAGTTCAACACACTCGAATAAGCACTTAGAATAATGTCAATGGGGGGGGAGGGCATATTATTATCAAATTAAGTAATGGATGGGCAGTGATATTTTATTTATTAAAGCTCGTCTGAGTACCATTGGAAACGGAGTATGTTGGTTCTGAGTGCATAGATTAGAAAGGAATGTTGAGTTTGGAAACGTGGCAGCCTGCAGCACTGTGTATGGTTTAAATTAAACCTTTTTTTGGAAAGCAGATTTGCTCTAGGCCACATTTAAGGGAAAAGCTACAGCAGAGTGAGCTGGCTGTGGTTTTTCTTTTACTCTGTAACCGGCCCACTTTCCCTTGTTTTAACACAGAAAAAAGACTTTGGACTCCTTCAGACCAACCACAGAGCTTCTCTGCTGACCACAAAAAGGAAGCTTGGCGTAGAAGCCATAGGATTAATACCCACTGTCTCTTAACCCAACAGAGTGTGAAAACTTTTATAAGAGATTTCTCTGGGCAGGCTGACACTGTAGTTGGACTTGAAACATTTTAAAGCAAGAATAACTTGGAATTGCATTATGCCACACTGCTCTGTAAATTGTTATGTGCGATCTCACTGTTAAAAGTTATTTACATGAGCCCCCAGGTTTCAGAGGGATAAACCACTAACAGCTTTGTGTATCTTGAGGAAGAAACACAAGAAGAATTAAAGATAGGCCTATGCCAAATTATCTTAGCGTAGGTAGATCACAGTCAATCAGATTTTATTGTTCCTGGACAAATGGAGACAATTGGCTCTTGGTGGAAAAGCCTTTTAATCTTTGAAAATAAGAAGATGAAGATTGTGGATTCTGTTAAATCACTTGATCAGCTTTATTAATTCATCGCATTGTTTTTCAACTAGGTGAGGAAGCTTCTTTTTAGCAGATGTGCATCTTTCTAAAATAATCATTTCTGCATTGCAGAGGTGTTACTTATTATGCTGACCTGCTCAGGGGTTATAAATGGTTGTTTCTGTGTCCTCAGCGTTCATTTTAATGATTGGAATCTCACCACCCCGATTAACTCATCGTGTGTTTGCACATAACCACTCTGAAATGACCAAACAAACAAAAACAAAACCAGAACACCCTCGTGTGTTTTTACTCCTCCCAATTCCTAGGATTGATATATTTTAAAAGAAATGTGCACGTACATTTTGCCATGCTGAATTAAACAGTTTTTCACAGGTACACTCTATCCACAGTCTGGTTTCTGTTCCACAAAGAATCTCAGTTGAAATAATTGATTTGAAAAGTTGAAGGGAAAAACTGGCATACGTGTTTCAGAACTGTGGTCTTACAGTAACCACTGAGTTAATCCTTGGTTGACGGAGTGTCGCGAGAGGGGTTTCTTTGCTGTCATTAGAGAAATTGGTCTGTATAACACTTCCTGTGTGTGAAGAAATGCAGTTGTCATCTTGCCTGGGCCATTAAAACAGTATTTAAATACTTCCAGTTGTGAGGAGCCTTGCGTTTATTGTGGTTATTTTCCCAGGTGCCTTAGGAGCAGCTGTTTTGTGCTTTCCTGAACTTAATAGTTGAAGAATGTGGGAAAGAAGTGGTATACTCCCTGGGTAAAGTATTTTAGCCACCCTGGAGTAGTTGCACTGCATCTTGATCATCTGGGTAGAATTCTACTGTAACTAATTGAATCCATTGATCACTGTCTTGTTTTTTTTCCATCTTCTTCTCAGAGGATTCATTTCATAGGGGTCTATACATCAGTCAAGAAAATGACTACAGAGGAATTACCAAGACTGGTAATAAAGGTAATTTAACCTGGTATAATATATATTTTTAAGGCAAACACTCTTAAGTGTCCTTTCCCTGCTGAGAGTTAGCTTCTTAATTAGGCCCAGTTGGAAAACAAGTCAAAATAGGACACTGACCAGTACTTTTAGAGAGGGAGAGAAAAGGGGAGAAAAGGCATCGATCTTGGAATTAGATGACCTGGTTTCTAGGCCTTTCTATACTAGGGCTTTTCAAACTTTAATGTGTGTATGAAATCAACTGGGGAGATTGTTAAATTGCAGATTCAGAGTCAGTGGGCACCCTGAGAGTCAGTGGTGCCCCCTGAGATTCTGCAAGTTTCTCTGCAAGAGTCTAACAAGCTCCCTGGGATGTCCATGCTGGACCTCAGACAACACCTTGAATGCGAAGGAGCCGATCCGTTAGAGCACTTAACTAACTTTGTGGTTTTGGATACACCATATAATGACTCTACCTCTCTGCTTCCTAATCTCTAAAATAGGGAGGTTAATTTTTACTCTCCCTGCCTCATCAGATTGTTATGAGAATCAAATGAGATAATGTAGATGAAATTTTAAAAGGCTGCATAAGTTAGAAGACATCAAGGATCTTTGTTTATAGATAAAGACATTCTTGGAATACCTTTCCTCAAATCAGTGTGAGCTGCTCTGTGATGGGAAGCGCCCTGAATTGTGAGAGGGCCTGGAATCCTTCCTTCCCTCATATCTACTCTCTGCTGCCTTTGGCCACATCAGGTTTACTCTGCAGGTCCCTCACTGTCTCATCTTTAGGGTTTGGCCTGGATTAGCAGATCTCTCAAGTGTGGTCTCAAGACCAGCAGCATCAGCATCCCTTGGGAACTTGCTAGAAATTTGGATTTCCAGGCTAAATTTTGTGTGATCTCATGTCTCATAGGCTCAAAGAAGAGTTGAGGGTTCCCCCACGGTGGTCACTGAGACTGGAAAGGTGGGATGAACACCTGGGGATTTAAGCTTTACCTCCCTAGAGGTCAGAATAGAATATTGCTGCACTGACTTATGCCTTTTTAGCTAATCCCAGCTTTGGGGCTGCTTCAGTGCCCTGTGAAACCTGATTGAGACAGAGTGTAGACCCAGGAGTTCTGGTCCATCCTCCTCTTTGCTCTCCTGCCGCCCCGATGGTTGTCAGCCTAACCCAGCACTGTCTTAAACACTTTTCGGAGTTTTTGAGCACTTTCACAAAGGTGACTGCAGTCTACTTGCGAAGGGTAGATAGGCGTGAGATGAGAACTGAGAGTACAGTACATGATTGTCATAAAGTCACTTACAGTTAGACTTCACATACTTGCAGTTTTAGAGTTTGTTTGTTTTTATATTAGGAAACGCATCTGAAAATTACAGAAAAGCAAAACCAGCCTCCAGTTATCCAAAGTAGATTTTATCAAGTTCAAACTAAAACTCATGAGCTTTATGATCGGAAGAGACCCTCACTGAAACCTAACAATATCTATAAAAGTCTCCACAGCAGCAAATAAAGTGTAATGGGTAGCTGCTTGAGTTTGGTGAGTGGAAACAAGCAAGAGGTGTTAGCTGGCAGCTGAGCAGTGAGGAAAGAGCTTGAAGACTCTGTCAAAAGTAGAGCAGATAGGAGGGTGAGATGCAGAGTAGCTTGAGCCCCTCTTTCTGTGTGCATGTAGATATACATGTGTATGCATGCATGCATGCATGCTAAGTTGCTTCAGTCATGTCTGATTCTTTGTGACCCTATGGACTGTAGCCCCCCAGGTTCCTTTGTCCAAGGAATTCTTTAGGTAAGAATACTGGAGTGGCTTGCTATCCCCTCCTCCAGGGGATCTTCCTGACCTAGGGATTGAACCTGCATCTCTTCACATCTCCTGCATTAGCAGGCAGGTTCTTTACCACTAATTCCACCGGGCATATATGTATATGTGTGAGCAGTATAGTAATAAATATATATGTACAGTGCATATGAGTATGAAAGTGAAGTGAAAGTGTTAGTCGCTCAGTCATGACTGACTTTGTGACCCCCATGGACTGCAGCCTGCCGGGCTCCTCTGTCCATGGAATTTTCTAGGCAAGGATACTAAAGTGGGTAGCCATTCCCTTCTCCATGGGATCTTCCTGACCCAGGGAACAAACCTAGGTCTCCCACATTGCAGACAAATTCTTTACCTTCAGAACCACCAGGGAAGCCCCTTAAGCATATGAGCCCGACATCCTAGAATGTGAAGTCAGGTGGGCCTTAGGAAGGAAGCATCACTACGAACAAAGCTAGTGGAGGTGATGGAATTCCAGTTGAGCTATTACAGATCCTAAAAGATGATGCTGTGAAAGTGCACTCAATATGCCAGCAAATTTGGAAAACTCAACAGAGGCCACATGACTGGAGAAGGTCAGTTTTCATTCCAATCCCAAATAAAGGCAATGCCAAAGAATGCTCAAACTGCCGCACAATTGCACTCATCTCACACGCTAGTAAAGTAATGCTCAAAATTCTACACGCCAGGCTTCAGCAATACGTGAACCGTGAACTTCCAGATGTTCAAGCTGGTTTTAGAAAAGGCAGAGGAACCAGAGATCAAATTGCCGACATCCGCTGGATCATGGAAAAAGGAAGAGAGTTCCAGAAAAACATCTATTTCTGCTTTATTGACTATGCCAAAGCCTTTGATTGTGTGGATCACAATCAACTGTGGAAAATTCTGAAAGAGATGGGAATACCAGACCACCTGACCTGCCTCTTGAGAAACCTATATGCAGGTCAGGAAGCAACAGTTAGAAATGGACATGGAACAACAGACTGGTTCCAAATAGGAAAAGGAGTACGTCAAGGCTGTATATTGTCACCCTGCTTATTTAGCTTATATGCAGAGTACATCATGAGAAACGCTGGGCTGGAAGAAGCACAAGCTGGAATCAAGATTGCTGGGAGAAATATCAATAACCTCAGATATGCAGATGACACCACCCTTATGGCAGAAAGTGAAGAGGAACTAAAAAGCCTCTTGACAAAAGTGAAAGAGGAGAGTGAAAAAGTTGGCTTAAAGCTCAACATTCAGAAAACGAAGATCATGGCATCTGGTCCCATCACTTCATGGGAAATAGATGGGGAAACAGTGGCTGACCTTATTTTTGGGGCTCCAAAATCACTGCAGATGGTGATTGCAGCCCTGAAATTAAAAGACGCTTAGTCCTTGGAAGGAAAGCTATGACCAACCTAGATAGCATATTCAAAAGCAGAGACATTGTCAACAAAGATCTGTCTAGTCAAGGGTGGTCATGTATGGATGTGAGAGTTGGACTATAAAGAAAGCTGAGTGCTAAAGAGTTGTTGTTTTTGAACTGTGGTGTTGGAGAAGACTCTTGAGAGTCTCTTGGGCTGCAAGGAGATCCAACCAGTCCATCCTAAAGGAAACCAGTCGTGGGTGTTCTTTGGAAGGACTGATAATTGAAGCTGAAACTCCAATACTTCGGCCACCTGATGCGAAGAGCTGACTCACTGGAAAAGACTCTGATGCTGGGAGGGATTGGGGGCAGGAGGAGAAGGGGACGACAGAGGAAGACATGGCTGGATGGCATCACCGACTCAGTGGACGTGAGTTTGAGTGAACTCCAGGAGTTGGTGATGGACGGGGAGGTCTGGCATGCTGCAGTCCATGGGGTCTCAAAGAGTCAGACACAACTGAGTGACTGAACTGAACTGAACTGAAACTCATGGAGTAAACTCAACTGAAACTCTGCAGTTATGAAGAACCTTGTAGATAATTTTATCCAGTGGTTTCAGATTTTTCTTAAACAGAGAGCTTATCTTCAGAACTAAATTCATGGGAGAGTGCTATATATCTGTCTGTACACACGCATATTGGTCTGTCTATCTACACATACCTTACTGTATATAAAACTGGAGAAGGTAGGGGTACTGGAATCTGTTGGCTTTGGCACTTCTCTTCCAGAACAGCTTCTGTTTGAGTCGACCCCTGGGGCAAGGAATCACCTGGGAAACTTGTTACATGCAGATTATGATTCTGTAAGTCCAGGGAAGGGTTTGAGACTCTGCATTTTTTAAAAATTAACTCCGGAGGTGTTATATGATACACTGACGTAATTTGAGTAACAAATCCCTAGGGGATCTGTGTAGACAGTTTGAAATCCTTCACACTCTTCATTTTACAAATGTGAAAGACTTGGACTTAATAATGAGTTTTCAAAAGCCGCAAGCCTGGTTAGGGTCTTCTGATTTCTGGTGAGCCCTCTGCTCTGTATCCTGCCTGGGAGGGATGGCTGTGTCCTGCCCCTTCTGGATGAACAAAGTAGCCCAGGACCAGGTTCCATTGGCTCTGTGAGGGCCCGACACAAACCTACTGTTCTATAGATGATGCTGGAGATGCGTGCTCTTCCAGCCCACTATCTGCCCCATGGAAAAACAGTACTTTGAATCAGACTCCATTTAGGCTGGAACATTCTGATTAGCCAGCACGGGCCGTTAGGCCAGTCGCTGTGGTGTCTGCTGCCACAGCAGAATGGATAAGCAGTTCTCAGCCCCCCCAACGCAATCCATAAAACTCTTTCATCCTTTTCTTTTTTTTTTTTTCATGATGTCTAGTGTGCGCAAATGGAAAATGGCTGAGGAAAAACAGAGTGAAAGTTTATATAAAATATTTATACCTTAAAGATCTTTTATCTTGTGTCATTCAAGAGATAGAGAAGTGAAAAATGTATTGGGAGTACATTATCAAGAGTACATTATAAATTTAAATCTCAGATTGAATAATACCAGCTGCTAATGTGTGGAGCTTTGGAAATGAGTCACTTTCGAATCTTGAGAGTTTACTGTACCAGGTCAGTTACACTTAAGAAGGAAATGCCTTTTGAAAAAGAATTCTATACCGGAATCAAGACTGATACTAATGGGCATTAAAAATCGAATACTTGACATAATATTCATTTTAGAATGTAGTTACATAGAAATGAGATGTAGGATCTGAGAAAGTTTATGGAGCATTTCTCAAAAAAAAAAAAAAATCAGATATTTTTGGTTCTATCTTTGTGGAACAGTGTAACCTGTGGTTAATAGTATGTGTCTTATTGTCAGAAAAACTTAGATTTAAATTCTCTATCCACTGTATGTTAGCTGTATGATTTTTGGATCAGTTATTTTCTCTGAGAATCATTTTATTTTTAAAAATAAAAGTGATAGTGCTGCCTAATGTTTTGTTTTCAGGATTAAGTGGCATCGTATTTGTAAAGCACTTCACCCATTGCCTTGACTTGAGTGAAGTCCCAGTAAGTAGTATTCATATCAGTCAGTATTATTACCATCATATTGTCTTTCCTTTTTGGAAACACTTATAGAAAATCCCGACAGATCCAGGAAGGGCACGCCAGGCTCAGGAGGCCTCGTGGCCTCTGGTAAGGCTCTGAACTCTGCAGGTGCAGCAACAAACATGGCTAGAACTCCTAGCTCTGGACAGGCCCAAGTGCATGGCCAGTGATGAGAGCAGAAAATCCTAACCACTGGACCACCAGGGGATTCCCCCAATTATTGTTTTTAAGAATCTGGAAATCCACATTTCATATGTGAATCAAAAAATGTTTGAAATAATGGCAGTTGTGTCTTGAGAATGCTGTTGGCTGCAAGAAACAAAAAATAGTGGTCTCAACACAAATTGATTTTTCTTACGGCATGTAAGTTCAGACACAGCAGTTCATGGGGGTCTATTCGTTCACTGATGCTAACAGGAATAGGGCTTCCCAGGTGATGCAGTGGCAAGGAATCTGCTTGCTAATGCAGGAGACACAGGAGACATGGGTTCGATCCCTGGTTTGGGAAGAGGAAATGGTAATCCACTCTAGTATTCTTGCCTGAAAAGTTCCATGGACAGGGGAGCCTGGCAAGCTATAGTCCAAAGGGTTGCAAAGGAGTCAGACCCAACTGAGCTGCTGAGCACACACGCCAACAAGAATCTAGGCATTTTCCATTTTTCTTCCCCTGACATTCTTTATCTGTTGACTTATTTTGTAATTCTTGCTATGTTACGGTTGCCGTATGTATGTTCAGGGGAGGATGGTGGGGGAGATTGGTCATGCTAGACCAGGGAGCGAGAAAGTTCCCCAGAAACGATACAGGTGGCCTCTCCTTAGTTAAAACAGGGTCACTTGGTGCAGGGAAATTTGGGCAAGTAGATGTGCAGCTTGCCAGTCCCTGTAGTGGGCAGCGATTGTAGTGGGCAGAGGAGGTAGTAACGTGGCTGTGGTATTTACCAAGGAACAGTGCCTGCCCTGGCAACTAGCTCGACAGGAAACCCAGCTGCAGGGCCTGGAGACCCCGTGACCTCCAGTGTGTATCAGAAATCTGCAGATTTGAGCATTGTGAAGGGAAAGTATCCTCTGGGGCAAGGCCAGTGTTTTTTTTTTTTTTTTTTTTTAATTCAGTGGTTTTGTATTGTATGAGACAGGTCATTGCTAGCAATGAGGAAACTGCTGAGGGAACATAGCAATAATTTATTTAGTTTTTAGAAAGGTTATACCCTAGGGCTTCCCTGGTGGCTCAGTGGTAAAGAATTCGCCTGCCAATGCAGGAGACGCAGATTCAGTCCCTGGGGTCAGGAAGATGCCTTGGAGGAGGAAAAGGCTACCCACTCCAATATCCTTGCCTGGGAAATCCCTGGGACGGAGGAGCTTGGCATGCTGCAGTCCATGGGGTCACAGAAGAGTCAGACACGACTTAGCGCCTAAGCAACAAACAACAACTCGCATATGCTAAGGAAAACCAAATCTGTTTGACTCTGGTCAATCAAATCTTTTGTAATATTTGCTTATACTTTTTGCAGCTTTACTGCTGAGTTAGCTGTTCTTCAGTGTCCTTGACAAATTTGAGAAGCCACCGTGTGTATATAAATTGAGAGAAAATGTTTTTGCCATTTCGATCCTGATCATTTCTTCTCAGGGCTATAAAATTTGGGTTTTCATGACCCTGATGTCAATTAAAAAAAGAAAAGGAAAGAAAAGAAAAAACCCAAAGAAAACAACTCCTGATAGTCTGAAGGGTTTATCCTCATTGTAGGAGGGTGTTGTAGAGTCTAGGGACTGTGGATGGCCACCTGCCAAGTACCTGGAAACATGGAAACCGAACTTTACGGCATTCGTGTAATTCCAATGTGTATGTAATCACTTTGTCAGGCCCGGCAAGTCAGTGAAATCTCTAATAACACAATAACAAAGGATAATTAAATATTTCAGTAACCATAAACTCTAAGATAAAAACCAAAACTTTTTATTAGGGGAACTGTGCTGAGACAACCTTTTGAAATGATTTAAGGGGATCAATACATAGGTGAATAGGTGAACCAGTCCACTACTCTAAATAATCTGTTTAAGTTTAAATATATTTACTAAGGCAATGGCACCCCACTCCAGTACTCTTGCCTGGACAATCCCATGGACGGAGGAGCCTGGTAGGCTGCAGTCCATGGGGGTCGCTAGGAGTCAGACACGACTGAGCGACTTCACTTTCACTTTTCACTTTCATGCATTGGAGAAGGAAATGGCAACCCATTCCAGTATTGTTGCCTAGAGAATCCTAGGGACGGGGGAGCCTGGTGGGAGGCTGTCTCTGGGGTCGCACAGAGTCGACACGACTGAAGCGACTTAGCAGCAGCAGCAGCAGCAACAGCAGCAGATGTTGTATCAAAATCTACTTTAGAAGTGTAGTGAGGGACAATTTTATTTTTCAAATGAATTTGCCTTTTTTTTTTTTTGACTGTGCCATGTGGCTTACAGATTGAACCTGGGCCCTTGGTAGTGAAAATGCAGAGTCCTAACACTCTGGCTCAGCAGTGAAAAAATCTGCCTGCAATGTAGGAGATGCACGTTTGATTCCTGGGTTGGGAAGATCTCCTGGAGGAGGAAATGGCAACCCAATCCAGTATTCTTGCCTGGGAAAACCCTGTGGACAGAGGAGCCTGGCAGGGTACAGTCCATGGAGTTACAAAGAGCTGGACATGACTGAGCATGCCCTAACTACTGGACTGTCAGGGAATTCCCAGTGAGAGACTGTTTTAGAGACAAGGAAAAGAACAGGAGACTTCTCTGTATGGGCAAATTATAGTGCATTTCTGTTTAGTAGACAGCTCTAAATGTGAGAGATTGTGTGCTGGATGTTTTAAACTTACTATCTTTACTCCTCTTATCAGTCATAGATTGGATATTGCAACCTCTCTTCCCTTGCTGTGGACACTAGAGCTCTGAGTCCTCCAAATGACTCACTTGCCTGGGGCACACAGAATGTTCTGGAATTGATCTTTAAACCTAGCTCTGTCTGTGTGCCACACTCATTCTCTTTCCCATGTTGTACCTGCATTGAGTGAGTGAGGAGAAAAATAACAGATTAACTTAAATGTGGGTTAATGTACTTAGCAAAGGAACAATCCAAGCTACTTACAGGATATGGGCTCTGAGCTACTAATTACACGTCATGAAGGAAACCTGGGGCCTCCGTGTAGGCTGTCACTCAACCTGTCTGCTCCCCATCCCTAAAGACAGTCCATCCAGGAACACTGGTTGAGCACTTGCTTTGCATGGAAATGGAAAGAAAATGTTTTTGCCCTTGAAAAACCTACATCTTTTTTTCATAGGACGTTTCTAATGTTGCTGTAGTGAGAAAAGTTCCCTGTAGAAGCTCTCTAAACAACACATCGGTCTGTATATAGAAAGGAGAGATAAGGGTGCCGTCCTCTAGTGCCATGTACTGATTCGGAGTGAGTTTTGGAAACCAAGACTAGAAGTTAGAATAAGTTTACTTTGATCTAAAGGAAGCATTTTCTTAGTGGAGTCATTATTATATTATTTCCTAGCTATTAAAATTTGCCATCTTGATGCTTGGTTATTCACTGAAAGCTATGAAATATTTATTAAGGTCATATCAGTGTTGCGTACAAAGGGAGCCACGGAATGATTTTTATTCCATGCTTTTTGGTAGCACCGTTCCTGCTGGTTTGCCTCAACGTCTGTAGATTTTATTGATTATAATTATGTGAATGTGCATTGTCTCTAAGAATTTACATGGGTTTAAAAATCAATCCTTTATGTATTTATTTGAAATAGTTTAAAAAAGCTTCTTGGAGTAAAAGAGACAGACCTGCAACTATTAATCCTGTTATTTCTGTGAGGCAGAAATTGTGTTATTTTCCATGAAAACATTTGCAGGTTTTATGTGTTATGATCCTTTTAGTTTTAATTTCATTTCCTCTGTCTCCAGTCTTTCAGACGTGTGTGTCATAGCTTATCCTTATCTCCAGTAGATTTCTGGGTGTGCCTGGAAACACCCCCCCCCCAGCTCAAATCCTAAAGGTTATTTAGATTCCAGTGTTGGGTGCTCTCTACATATTCAGATTTTGTTGTAGAAATAAGATTATGAAGATTTCATGGCAATTGATATCTTGCATTTACATGATGGATCAAAGGACTGTGGAAGGGCCAGTGGGAGCTTGTGGGGTCAGAGGTTTCTACTGAAAGATTTCTGGGTTTCCTCGTGTATCAGCCAAGTTTGACAAATACATTTATGATATTAAGGCATCAATAATTATACAAGGTTGTGAAATTAATTCACACTGATATATGTGAGGTCTTAACCAATACAGAGACCAACTGTAAGGCTTTTAAAAAAGTGATGTTTTTGTGGAGGTGCAAGAATTGACTTATATTTATATAATTTTTCATAGCAGCTAATCTCTGCCTATGTAGAAGTTTATCTACTGTGTGTGCATGTCTATTGTAGATATATATTGAGAGAGATAGTTGGAAAGATTATAGTGTTTGACACAGAAATATTGAAGTAAATTGTACTTTTACTTTAAAGATCAAATAAAAATAAAAGAGCATTATTTATAACATAAACTCAAACTAAATACATAGCTGGGTGAGCCTTTAAAAAAATATATCTTTTTGAGATCCCTTTAAGAGACAGTTTTAGTTTCCCACACTGGAGCTATGTAGAGATTATGGGCCCTAACATCTTCCATGGCTATGATTCTTGAAGATAATCAGTGAAAATTTCTCTTGTTATACTTCTTTAAAGTGGGATTTTATTTGTGGTACCCTGAGACTAGTGCATGCCTCTAGTCATGGTGACTATGCCTCTAGATGGAGGTGACTTAACTCTTTTCTAGGGGTTGAAAAATTAAGCCCTGGCTGTAGAGGTTTTGGGTGTTTTCTTTAAGCCCATAGCTTTGATCACAGTTTTTTGAAAGCTTAATTATGAATGGCTGTGGAGTATTTTTTTTAACCCACTTACCAGCTTTTTTTTTTTTGCAGCAAGACTAGCTTCCTTTGCTTATGGAAGGCCCCACATTTGTTTAGAAAACAAAGTCTGCCTTATCCTAATTTTGCTGGTGACAAGATGTGGCTACAAAAAAAAACAAAGAACAAACCTGTTGTTCATATCAGACCTCTGTTGGGGGAAGCCTAAATTAATAAAATGGTAATTTGTTAAACTTAGCTGGGACTCTGTTTAAGGAGATCTTTTATTTACAAAATTGAGTCGATTCCTCCCTAAAGGGAAAAAAAAAAGGTAATTTTAGTGGCTCTTGAAAGCTTTTAGATAAATACTCCCAAGTCATTTTTCCCAAGCTTAAAAAGCAACACAGATAGTCTGAAGCCTGGTTTTTCCAGCCGTGTAACAAGCACAGAATAGAGGATTCCAAATATTTATCTCCCCACACCCGAAATGATTCTGTGTTCCAGTCAAATGGTTACTTGTGCTGTGTTTTTCGGACACCCTACACTGTGCTCTCTTGGTTCAGCCCTCGAGGAACGCTCTTCTTTTTACTCTCACATCTCTGTCCAGAGGAACCCTGTCTGTCCTCCACCTGCATGTTTTTTTAAGTGCCAATTCTTTCTTGACATCTTCACGGACTCGCCAGCAGGACGTGGTGATTTTGGAAAGGGGTCCAGGCTTTCCAATGCAATTCCCTCCCTTACCTTGTGGTTGGGTTCCGTATTATTGTTTTTCTGCCTTGCATTTTAGGTATTTACATACTGAGTAGTGTTCGGTGGTCAACAGATATTTATTAAATGGCTGCTTTTGCCAGGTGTGTGTTATTTACTGGAGAAGCCAAAGGTTTGAAACCTGGCCTGTGATGTCAATACATCTTGGTCTTTTCCCTTCCCCATTTGGCTGTGAAATCCCAACGGGTAGAGACAGTCTCCGAGTTCTTTGGTATCCTCTGCAAGCCTTGGCTTCTTGAACATAGTTAGCTGCTCAGGGAGTCAAATTGGTTGACCAAATCAGTTTTCTTTGGATTAAATTTGACAGGAAAGGTCAGCTTTCCTCTTTGGGATCTGAGTAAAAGTAGTGTTATTTATGCCATTGACAATTACACTGTGGTTGTGTGTGTGTGTGTGTGTGTGTGTGTGTGTGGTGGGGGGTTGCGGTATATAAAGGAAGATTTTCCCACTACCTCAGCCACATACCCTTTGGGCATTTACTATGCTTCTTGGAAGGTATGGTGACAGTCGGTATAGGTCAGACAATCAGAACTTCCCTGAGTACCGGCGGATACCATGTTGACCTCCTCATCCTACCCCATAGAGCTGTCCTGGGGATCTTCACGCGTGGTAGCTGACTGACTAGAACTTCTAGACCCTGTCAGCTGTAGCTTTCACTGAGTTCCCAAAGGCTTCCCTGACCCCAGAGAGGCTGAGTGAATGAGTAAGTTGACACTTGTCTCCCTGAAGGATCTAAAATGTAGGTGGGATTAGATGGGTTCACAGCTCTGATCCATAGCAGTGTCCTAACATTTCCTTTTACTTTGATAGGGTAGAAGGAAGGTCTGTAAATGTGAGTATAGGGTAAAACTTGAGGTGACCTCTAAGAAGCTGTAGGGCTCCTGGGCAAATGATGGCCAAGACCTGCACTATTGGGATAGCCCAGAAACCCAGCTTGGCAGCCAGTGGTCATAACATTTTGCATTTTCCCTGTATCCTAGCCACTGTAGGGTTTCTGGGTGTTTAAGACTGTAGCCTAACCTGCACTCTTGCCTAAGAGTATCCCTACTGCCATTGCTGTCTAAATGACAAGGATACCTATTAGTAACATTTTTAACTTAACTCAAAAATGGTATTCTTCATTGAGTGCTGTAGTAAATTTACTTTGGTACTTTGATGGTCTGAGCAGAGCAAAAGTTAGTGTCACTGCCTTTATAACGGCTGGACACTTATCATCAAGCTGTGCCAACATCAGTGATCATGAGCTACGAAGGTGTTTGGTCTTGATAAGCTTGGAAGAAGCAGACTTTGTTGTTGTTGCTGTTTTAAAAAAAATAGCTATTGGACTGTTTCAGTTTCCCAAAAGAGAGGAGAAAGGGAAAGAAGAGGTATTCTTCCCTAAATAGAAAAGACAGAAAGTTTATAGAAAATAATACCTAAGTTGCTAACGCAGTGTTTACCTTTGTTATATGATTGTGTGTGTGTGTGTGTGTGTGTGTGCGCGCACGCACGTGCATTCACAGGCACACATGACTTAGTTTGCCTACATAGTATAAGGCCTTTGAATAGATACCAGATTTGCTCTGTAACCTTGGAAGATTTATTTACTCTCTCAATTCCTTTTATTCCAAATCTTTTATCAAACACTGTATATTATGTTCTCTAAAATTGTTAAGTAAAAGGAAGTGTGGAAAAAAATTCCAAGATACTAAATTTAATCCAAGCTCAAAGTATTACAATAGGAAGATGGCGTCTAACCCATACACTTGAAATAAAAAGCCAAGCAAATGGAAATGTGATATATTTAAGAGGACACTTCTTAGAGGGAAAAAAAAACGGGTTTGATGTTCCTTCCATATTGACACTATTCGTTATATTTTAATTTAAACATTATTTAAAAAACATGTTTAAAATAACTATAGTGACATTTCTTGTCTGGTTGAGCCAAAGGATGGTATGACACAAATGTTATCTATAATGCAGGCTACATTGAATCATTAAAGCCTCATCTTTGTTAAAACACTGAATATATGATTTGGGAGGAGGAGTTCCTTATCTAGGAAGAATTTTTGGTAGGTCTTCTTTAAAGAAATGAGAGAAATGCCCTGCTGATCTATTTTGAGAAGGAATAAAAAATTGTACCTTGCTGTGGCCACCATGCCAAGGTCCTGTGCTGGTGTGGGTGTGAAGGTGACTGTACTTTTGAACACTTTTAGACCCCTCATTCTAAGCTGCTCTTCTCTTAGGAACTGTGTGCCCTACTGGAGACAGCAGCATTTGATCCTTGAAAAAGGGAGGATTTCCTCTGCACCCCTTTCAAGAGCTTGGTGCAGAGGGTGATTTCAAAGGATTTACCTTAGCAGCTTTGTCACTGAGTGCAGAGAGGGGAATTTCTGTGATGATTCCAAACTTAGAATAAATGCTAGGGAAGAATCCGTACAGCTCCAAGGACTTCAACCTCCAGGGGAGAAAAGCAGTAATTTATGGATCTCTCTAGAAATTATGGTTGGGTTCTTTTCCCTCTGAACCCAGTCTTTCTTAGTCATGTGACTGGAATTCAATTATCAGTGCTGTAAATAATCTTGTGAATGGAAGCAGTGTGTTTGGCAGTGAATTTCTGCTTCCTAAAGAGAAAGGAACCTTTAGAAGTTATTAGAATAATGCTGGACTGGCCATGATTCCGAAGGCAAATGGTCAGAGAGGCACAGGACTGGGTCCCCGAAGACAGCAGGTTTAGATGAGTCACATGTTTGCTGGGGACGGATGGCATGAAGGTGGATATGTTTTTATAAATGCATATTTAAAGCAGGCTGTATTTAGAAGTTTATTTATAACTGGTTTTAGGATAAAGCCAGCCTGTTGATGCATAGCAGAGTTGATCTTTTGGTTCCATTAGCATCTCTGAAATATTTAACAAGAAGCTGAGTTTAGCACATGAGCTCTTTCAACCATTGTTGGAGATAAGGCAGCCCATATTGGATGATTCCTGCTGTAAAACCAGCCGGCATCCCCTTGGTTTTTCCATCTTGCCCTGTGCCTTGTGTTCTAGACTAGGGAAGGTCAGCTTTTTATAGTCAGAAGTGTGTATGCCTTTGAAAATAGCCATTCCCCTACCTGTCCTCAGCCAGTAACAATTTATGTCCTGAAGATAGCAAAGAGTGCTGATTTAATTCATTTTACAACCAGTGTCCTTTCATGGGAGCGAGCAGGCTGGTAAAATTGTTTCAGGAACTAGAACATTTTTCTTGGTTATTTATAACATAACTTGACCATCCAGCTACACAGGGCTTCGTTCAATTGAGAAGGTCTATTGAATCCAAAAATAATAATCCTTTCTATTTGTCTGGTATTTGCAGTTTTATAAGGAACTTCACATCCATTCTCTCATTTGATTTTTCTGACAACTCCTTGAGGGCAGAGAGGGCAGATATTACCTGCAAGTCACAGCTGAGGAACCTGAAACTTCAAGTCCTTCTAAGTCCTGCTCAGTGTTTCACAACCACTAAATGACTGGGCCACGAGCCCCCTAGATTTTATTCTGGCTCAAAGGCCAGTGCTCTTTTCACTGTTTGTTTTGATACCCTTGGAAGGTTCGGCGCTCATCTAGGAAAGAAAAATTGGCAGCTCTTGCTGAGGAACACAGAAGTCTGCTGGGAGAAACAGATCCGAGAGAGCTGTGCTGGCTCAAAAGTAAAATGAGAAAAGACCAAGGGGGTCAAGGGCCTTGGCCACCTGCCCTGGTTCACTCCCTGTGTGATTGTGGGCAAGTCACTTCACTTCTCCACGGAGAACTCACTCTTAATCTGGCCAAAGATGACCATCTCTCGTCAGCCGTAGTCACCCTGCAGGTGTATGGTGGAGACAACAAAGTGATTCCTGTGTGGGATTCCTCGGGTGATACACAGGATACATCAGAAAGACGCTCTCACTAGGGGTGTCTTTCATATTTGAGTTTAAGGTGTGAGGTGGAAAAGCAATCATTTTGCTTTATGCTCAGTCGATCAGTCGTGTCCAACTCTTTGCGACCCCATGGATTATAGCCTGCCAAGCTCTTCTGCCCATGGGATTTTCTAAACACAAATACTGGAGTGGCTGCCATTTGCTCGTCCAGGATTTTCCATTAATGGGGGCCTCAAACCTACGCTCCAGGCAAGGGTAGGGGATTGCTTTATCTGCCCTCAGTCAATTCCTCACTCTTCCTCACTCTCCTTCTTTTCCTTTCTCTCACGTCTCTGGGCAGGACTGTGAAGAGGCCCCTAAGCATTTCCCCTGTGAGATAAGGGCCTGCCACGGAAGGAACATGAGATTTGTACCCAGATATCCCAGCCTGGGTGCTTTCCAGGTGTGTGACCTTCGATACATGGCTTCTCTCAGCCTCAGTTTCTGTTCTGTCAGGCTGGGATCAGGGTGATGCCTGAGGGGATTAGCATTAAGTGAGGTAATGGGTGCGGAGTGACCAGCACTTGGAGGGCTCCCAACAAGTATTCTTCTGTGTTAGAGATTGATGATTAGGACGGAGCTGATGAGGGAGGTTGATGCAGAGAGGGACGGCGTTGAGATTTGGCTGTTTTCTTCACTGGAAACACTGCTGTATTATCTTTCAGCTTTCATTTTGTCTCTCTCTCTGTTTTTCCTCTCTCATGTGAGGTGTCTTAAAGGAAAAGACAAGCTGGAAGGTGAGAGTCTTACGCAGATGGAGAGGTCCGTGGCTAACTGTACTTGCAGAAGTCTCTCTTCCCATCCGTCCTCAGTTTAGAAACAAACGCCCTGTCAGCAGGCCAGGGCAGTTTGCAAGGCTGTGGGGAGGCTTCACCCAGGGAGTGTTACCTGCTCTGAAAGTGACACCTACACACTTCACAAAGCAGATGGTTTCTTTTGTTTTCCATGTGGTCGAAAAATGAAATGGACCTTTAATAGAATGTGTTGGGGGATTCCACACTCTGTTATGACTCTGATGCACAGATAGAGATTTGGTGGTGGTGGTGTTCAGTTGCTAAGTCGTGTCCAACTCTTTGCGACCTCATGGACTACAGCATGCCAGGCTTCTCTGTCCTTTACTGTGTCCCAGAATTTGCTCAAACTCATGTCCATTGAGTTGGTGATGCTTATCCTCTGTTGCTCCCTTCTCCTCCTGCCCCCAATCTTTCCCCACATCATGATATTTTCCAGTGAGTTGGCTCTTTGCATCAGGTGGCCAACATATTGGAGCTTCAGCTTCAGCATCAGTCCTTCCAATGAATAGTCAAGGTTGATTTCCTTTAGGGTTGAGTGATTTGATCTCCATGCTGTCCAAGGGACTCTCAGGAGTCTTCTCTAGCATCACAGTTTGAAAGCATCAGTCCTTTGGCTTTCAGTCTTCTTTATGGTTCAACCCTCACATCTGCACATGACTACTGGAAAAGCCGTAGCTTTGGCTAGACAGATCTTTGTTGGCAAAGTGATGTCTCTGCTTTTTAATACCCACAGCTTTAGGAGAATTTGTACTCCGACTTTCGACTGGCAGCAGGGTGGGGAGACGAGAAGGAAGTGAGTGAATGATGCTGCTATCATGTGGTCCAAAATGAGTGAGCGGCTAGACACCTGCCATTTGCATGAAAAACTGAGAAGAAGGGAAGGAGCATGTTTCTACCTTTGATCCCACATGACAAAGTGGAAGGGAAAATTGGTTTGGTTCTGTTTGATAACCTTTGAGTGCCTGCAATGTGCCAGGCACTGACTGTGATGGGTGTCTAGGGCATGAGAAGGAAAGATACAGGTCTTATCTTTGAGAAGGTTCATTTGAACCACATGTGATGGAGTTGAAGTTACGCTTTGAGTTATGAAAGTTAGGACTTGGGATGAACTTTGGTTCGCGCACTGTCGAGGGGTGACTTGCTCTTTTGGGAGGTACCCTGGCATGCAGTGAGTAGCACCTTCTGTATCTGGAATGTGTTTAAGGATCGGTATTCTTGAAAGTGTGGCTTCCTCCCCAATGCTGATATAAAGGGTTTCAAAAAGACATGTCTCAAAATTTGGCATTTATTGGGTATTAATAGGCCAGTCCCCAAGACATTATTCATTGTTGACTTTTCAATTAAGCCTTTCTGTATTGATGGTTATCATTATTTCATTTCAAGATTCTGAGAAATGTCATATAACTGCAAAGGTGAAAAACTCAACTGCGTTTTCCTCCCATCATAATAACTGTTGGAGGATGGCACCAGGTAATATTTAGTCATGATTTGTCTGAATCCTTGTTATTCCTTATCTCTTCCTCTCCCTCCCCCTAAAAAAGAGGGTATTAAAAACTTGTGTGATAGAAAGTCTTATTCTAGTAAGTCAGTGTTTATGCGGAGGATTCTCACATTTGTTTATTGTTACACGACCTAGTCTTTGTAAGCTGGTTATTTCATTGACAATTACATCTTTATGTGATTACCTTCTGTCAAATGTCTCCAGTTATGTATTCAGTCATTTCTTCACTTATTCTACCATCAGTGACACCTGCTATGTGCCGTGCACATGTTAGGCAGGTTCCCGTCATCAAGGAGCACACTGTCCAAGAAAGAGACGCAACAGTGAATATAGTGAAGTTAGATCTGTCTTAAATGCAGAGTATTCAGGGCTGTATTTCTAAGAGAGCTTTCCTCTTAGCTGAGTTTTCGAGGGTGAGTGGGTGGATTTGGGGAGGAGATAGAAGGAGTGGCATGTGTGCAGACAAGTGGAGAGCTTGGAGAGGACAGGGTGTGTTCCAGCAGGCGCGTGGGTCAGCCTGGGGGTGTCTGGAGCCACACGCATGCTTCCGAGGCCGTGGCTGACTTGCACGCTGCACAGTGGAGAGCCACCTGGAGACGGTGCAGGACCCGCAGGACCATAGTGACAGCTTCCCAGGTGCTAATTACCTTTCTCCCCTTTTTAAACGTTGCCATCGTTTTTATTGTAAATGTTGCTGTTTTAAGTTGGGTCAGAAGCTTTGCAGGATGATAGAGACAAGCATGAATTAGTGAATGACAAAGGTCTTTCAATCTCCTTTGAAAAGTAGTCCTACCAAGTTCCTCCTTTCATCTCAATAGATGCTTAATAGGTTAGGGATAAAATCATGGCCTTTTCTCCCTTCTAATTGCTTACTTGCAGTTAAAGCCGTTTTTCATATAGAATGTGTTGATGTGAAAATAACTTATTTCTAATCGTAAATAGGCAATATCTACAGTATAGAATATCTGGAAAGAAATAGATGAATATTAAAACTAACTCTGCCTATTTTTCTTTCTTTTTTTTCTTCCAGTCTTTCCTGGTGTGCATTTTAAAATAAAAACAGGATCACACTGCAATGAAACAATTTTTAAAAATCCGTTTATTCAGGAGAGAGTTGTATTACTACATTTCTGTAGCAAAACAAGCCTTTTAAATCCTCTGTAGGGAATTCGGACAATTATTTGGGACTACCAAAACCGGAAAAGCAGAAGGAACTGTAGTTCTCCCCTCTCTGTATTTGGTGGTTTAGTCACTAAGTCGTGTCTGACTCTTGCATCCCCGTGGACTGTAGCCTGCCAGACTCCTCTGTCCATGGGATTCTCCAGGCAAGAATACTGGAGTGGGTTGCCATTTCCTCCTCCAGGGGATCTTCCCGACCCAGGGATTGAACCCGGGTCTTCTGCATTGCAGGCAGACTCCTTACCACCTGAGCTACGAGGGAAGCCTTCTCTATATTTATGAAAAAGTTCAAAAGAAGCTTATGAGGAGTTAGTTCAAATATAACTTCAGTTGCATGTTATAGGGTCAAGTTATTCCAGCATCCTATACCGTCTATATTATCTTAAACAATAGTAAATTCATGATGATGGTAAAAAAAAAAAAAAATCCATGATTTAAAAAAAAATCTTATTTGTATAACACCATTTACCTAGTGATGTTATGTACATCATCTCATTTAATTCTTACAACAGGGAAAAAAATTACCCTGTGCTGTGATCCTCAGGTATGTTCTGAATCCTTCTTTAAAAAAGGTTATATTATACGTAGCATAGTGTTTATGGTAAGAATGTTTTCTGTCCTCTGTATGTGTTTTGGAAGGCCATGCATCACATACAAGTCTCTCTTGATTTTTAAGCTAGTCAGACTACCCTTTCCATAATCCCCCTCCTCGAATTTCAGCCATCCTGAGTAGAGGAGCTTTAATCAACCAGCTCTATTATTGGTTCTGTAAGACCTTGACATTTGCAAACTTTATTTTCTGTCTTTTGTCCCACACAGTAGCCACTCTTGCAAATCAACCTTGGGGAGTTAGCATTCTTAATGAAGATCTATAGGAGACTTTCTCCTTAGACTGTAAATCAGCTCTTTCAAGGCACCATTCATCTCTTCCTTTGAGCGCATGAATTGGTATATGGCACCTTACAAGAGCTCATTTATCTTACGTGGGTTCCTAGTTATTCCCTCTGCCCACTTCCCCTGGATTGCCAGAGATCGAGGCAGAAGTGCAGTAGAGGATGGCTTTGTACTTTGAAAGTTGCCAAGGTCAGCTGAGGTGCCTGTGGCGTTGACTTACAGGGAGCTGGTACTGAGTATCACCCATAACTTTTAGGGCGATATCATCCACACCAGCAAAGGAGTTAATTTGCTAAAGCATTCAAGTTGCACTTGGTTAATTAAAGGTGGCTAGAGGATAGACAGCAGAGGATAGACAAAGCAGTAGGAGAAAAAGTTTGTTACTGTACCCGACCATTAGAGAGTCTTTTTCCTCTTTAACATTTGTCCAAATTATATAGGCCTCCTTTTGACTTCATAATTAATTTTATACTGATGAGAATGATGAACTTTCACGTACCTCAGCTATATCCTAGGTGCTTTTACAAATGTCTTATTTTTTCATACAATCCTACCATGATACAGGATCCATTATTCTCATTTCTCATATGACTAGATGATCATTACTGAGATTAAATAAGAATACATAACCAGAGGGGCAGAATCAGGATTCAAAACCACGCATCTCCAACATTTGCCTCTGTGCCCATCCTCTGGCAAGGCTGCGGCTTTATTGGAATCAACCGCTGTTCGAAGGACGTGGCACACTATACATCACATTCTGCTAACAAATTAACTGAGGCAGAGTGCTGGTATGAGGTTGCAGCTAGCAGTGGACTCCCAGGCCAAGCTTACATTGCTAATAGTGCTAATAATTGTTTTTATAGTTTGGATTTCCTCACAAACAGACTCTAAGACAAAGGTTTGGGTACTTTATTTGGGAGGCGATCCCCGGGAATATGGAGAGGGAGGAAGTCCAGTTAAAGATGCCTTAATGAGCAGACTACTGCTGGGAGCAGCTGGGTCTCAATCCTGGGCGACCCCCGCTGAGAGACTAGAGCACATGCCTCCAACTTGTTTCACTGAGGGCCAGCTCTTGTCCTTCATTGGTTGAGCTTGCTCCTGGGCACATTACTTCCAGCCTGTCCCACTCTGCCCTGTGTACAGAGAAAGCCCTGAGGCAGAGGGACTCTGGTGTTTGAGATGGGAAGGCTCTCCACCCCAGCTGTAGGTGACTTCCAGGGTGGGAAGGGCACCAATAGTTGCTGCTGCATTTGCTTTTGAAGCCAACACTTGGTGCTGATAAGGATGCATCTAGATCGGTGACCCGGACTAGAGGGTTGACACCTTGTAGGAGCCAAGCAAGGCAGCAGGAAGGCAGTGAAGCTGGGATTAGTCCTAAGGGAGGAAGAAATCGAGGAATCAAGGCAGGCAGACTCAGGCTTTGGTCCCATTGAAGTGAAGTTGCTCAGTCGTGTCTGACTCTTTGCGACCCCATGGACTGTAGTCTACCACACTCCTCCATCCATGGGATTTTCCAGGCAAGGATACTGGAGTGGGTTGCCATTTCCCTCTCCAGAGGATCTTTCCGACCCAGGGATTGAACCCAGGTCTTCCGCATTGTAGGCAGACGCGTTACCGTCTGAGCCACCGGGGAAGTCTGTTCTGCCACTTATTAAATGTGTGTTAGCAAGTCACTTAATTGCTTGGAGCCTCAGTCTTCTCATCTATAAAGTGGACACGACTACCTTACAGGGTCGGTAAAAAAAGCCTTTGTAAATTATAAAGAGATATGCAGCCCTCTGCCTTGCTCCTGTTGGTGCTACTGATGGAGGCATCTGATGGAGTACTCTGTGCTAGTGGAGCTTTGATTAAGGCTGTTTTTTTTGTGAAGCTCCTGAAGAGCAAGTACCATCTTAACACCCCGGGAAGCCTGTCCTCAAAATATCCTGACACTTGGGAAGTCAAAGGTCAGTGAATTCAAACCTTGTATAGGTGCCTCCTTCTCAGCATGGTTTCTGGCCAACTGAGACCTGGTAAACCTGATTCTGCACCAGACTGAGATTGCATTTCCGTACCTCCCTATGGAGTGCTGATTATTTTTCTGGTGAGAGTTGATTTGAATTTGAACCCTGTCAGTCAAGCACTGGTTTTCCTAAAGGTCCACCAGCCTTTTTAGAAGATGTCAGCGAGGCTTTGATCTCTCACACTGCCAGTTTGGTATCTGACCAGGGGCTGACTCTTAAACAGGTGGTTGATGTCAAGTGAATCAGGACTCTCTCCACATGTGAGTTTGGCCCTAATGTAGCCATGAACTGGGTGGATGGCTCATTTTGGTGGCCACCCTTCAGTCCCTCCGGCTCCTTGGGGAGTTACAGACCAGGAGGAGAACACACGGCCCCGGTTGTACCCCTGTACATCCGACATCATGCCCAGGACTTTAGCCCACCCACCCCGTCAGCCCCTGACTTGAACTCCATCACTCAAGAGGGAGCATTAAAAAACCCACACCTCTGACTCATGCTTTGATTTTGCGGCCTAAAGAGGCAAAGACGCTGTAAGGAGCTTTTAGGGGCCATCACCATGGAGCCTCTTTATTGCCTAGCAAGAGCCTTAAATGATAATGGGAAACCTCACTATTGATTGGCTGACTCTTAATTCTTCCTCTTTGGGTTTTGAAGTAGAAGCGATGGTCCAGAATATTTATATTACTCATTGGATATATTAAATTAAACATACGAAAGTCCTGAAGCCATTTAAGATGAGGTTGCAGCACTGGTGAATAGGACTTTATTACCAAAAGAGGGAATAGTAGCTTTTAGTTGTGGCTTAGCTGGAAAGTATATTGATGATAAGAATGGTTCAGCAGAGGTCTTGGGACTCGCAGAAGGAGCTCAGAGTGTGTTTCCTTTTAAGAAAGTTCTTCAGGCCCATTCTCTATAAATGTGATGTGATGGGGCTATGATGTGATGGAGGGTGGGGTAACGAAGAGTTAACTGCTGTCCTGGCTGAAGATAAGCCCTGTTGACATCTTGACAAAGGCTGTTATTGGGCTGTTAAGGACTAAAGCTTGAGTTCTGGGGCTCCAAGTCTCAGAAGATAATGTCCACTCGCTATAGGTAGCCATGTGAAGTACAACCTTATGGGACATTGTGGGGTTTAGACTTTATTTCTCTCTCATCGTAAACCTGGTGGAAATTAGAATGGATGAGAGGATTAGATGATTCTGTTAAATGGCCATTCAGGTATATTAGGGCTATAATTTTTGTTTCAAAAGATTTCAACCCCTAAACAAAATGCAGAGCCGTGGCCGTGAAATGGTTAACATGACTGCCTCTCTTACAGGTTTCCCCAGATATGCTTACTTGGTGTACAATGGATAATTGTTAGCTCTTGTTGTGCAGATGCTGTTGCAGATGGAGTCCTGTACCTGCATGCATAGCAAATGAATTAGACTGGCAATCCCCTTTATAAAGCATAAATATGTAATTTGTTCAGCTGTTGTAATTAAATATGTATGTGTGAAACAGCCACCATTCAGGTCATTAATGATGCGCCATGCCAAATTAGAGCTTACAGACAGTAATGTACATTGTTGTGCAATGAGGGAATTGCAAATAACATAGCTAAGCCTTTCTTAGTAAAGTGATGCATTCAGCAGCTTTAGAAGGAATATTTACAGTTGTAACATTATTTTTATTTAGAAGGTACTTTTTTTGTTCAATGTGAAAGTCTATAAGATGGAATTAGTTTTATCACGTTTAGTTTTATTAATGTTTTAACGTTTTATCGTACAAATGCCAGACTTTATTAAACATGCTGCTTAGTGATAAGTCTTAAGTATCTACTTACATATGAAACAGCAGTTGCCCCTGTTTTTCTACACAGTTATGATAGAATTGATGTATCATAGCACCTTGGAATGTCTTGATTATTTCATTGCATTAAAAAAAAAAGCCCTCATAATATTTCAACTCTATTCCCCACTGATAGATAAAGAAATTCCACTGACAGTAAACAGTCTTTTTATTTCCATAGAAATTGAGCTGAGAAAAATGCAGTTATCAAAATATAAACAAATAAAAGTGGTAAATTTGCCTCTTGTGCTTCAGTTTCCAATGAATTACTTGTGAATCCAAAGAATTTCCTAAGAAAAGTGTCATCCATGGGTCAGAATGGTTGTTTTTAAAATTTTAAGACCCAAAATTTATGAAGTTAATGCACTTGGGAAAATTATGGTTCTGTCCTTTTTCTCTTTGGTTTCATGTTCCAGTCTTCAAAATACTTGAAGCTGAAATTTAAATATATTAAAACTATTTTTATTTTAAATTCTTTCTGCATTTTTCTGCATTTGTATTTTGGTTGCCTACAGACACTCTATTTTTAACATGCATGTTGTTTTGACGGTTGGTACTGAGACTGTAAGAGCTAACCATCTTGACCTTTCTGTTCACCAGGTCAGCAGGAGGAAGCGTCTCAGAGTTAATTCTGTCTTGTTCACAGCTGGGGACAGAATATTCCTCTGTGATCCGCTTGCCCATGATTTGCTGAGATCTCTTGGAAGTCAAATTTGATACTATAAGTCCTGGGCTTCTGAGGTAGAGCACAGATCAACCTTACTGACACATTTGGTTAAGAATTAGAGTAGACAAGACCTCTGTGGTCTTTAAAAGTTTCACAAACAGTTGAAAATGGAATTATTTGGTACATTATCTTAGTTTTGCAACAAGTTCCAATTTAGAAATTTCTTTAAGCCCAATATCAACCAAGATTCAGGACCTTGAAGAAATTTCGGTTAGGACTCTAAAAAACAGTGTGCATGGATGTAAAATTTTATTTTCAACAAAACAGCAATTATTTCAATTAAGCAAATATGTGTTATATTAGAAAGGATTTAAACCATAACAACTTGGCTTGCTTTATATAAATTATTATTTTGTAGTATCAAAAATTTTTACTTAAGAGATGCTCTTATCCTCATATTCTCTGATTTTTCTGTACCATTTTTCCTGCAACTTTTCAGTTCAACTAAACAGAAACATTTAATTTCAGCATTGAAGAAGTTTGATTCATACATTATTGTTTACGAAATAGAAATGTTACATGGATGACAATAATTTAAAAATATGGTGACTTGTCTTGGTTGTATTCAAACTGCCCTGAATACTGAAGACCAAAATCCATGAAGTCTTTGCCCTGCTAGCTTCTTGCTTAGCATAAACTATGAACTCATAACTTTCTGCAAAGATTTTCTTGAAGATCCTTTTCTCATTTAGTTCCTTTATCCCAGTTAGAGATCTTAATCTTTTGATGGGCAGCTACTTTTATTTCTGGTTCAGAACTGTAGCACAGGTGAAATAGCTTTAACTAATGTCAGTCCATGCGGTTGCAGAAGAGTCGGGAAACGACTTAGTGACTAAACAACAGCAAATGTATGTTTTGGTATTTGGAGAGAGAATTTGAAGGATACTTTATTTAAAATACCCTGTTACAGCTGTCAGAAGTCTCTCCTAATTTATTTTCTTGCAGGTATTTCAAAGATGCTTAATCATTAAATGATGATTGAGGAATTTAATGATAGAATAGATAGGAATGAGAATTGGGAGGTGCGAAGGAGTCATTGGATCTGAGAAATGCCCGTAGTTTGGCGAGGTGGGACTGTGAAAAAGGCATAGGCCCTACTGAGGTAGCTTCAAGAAGTGGACGCTTGTTTTGGAGTAATGATAGCAGGTATATATGCTTTGGCTCATTCAGGTCCCTCTCTCCGGAGGGACACGTGTGAAACCATCAGCACGTGTATTGGTCTTGTATTAACTGTGGCAAGGTTGTGCATTAAAGAACATCACCATTACCAAAAGGGTGGGAACACCCCAGTGGCAGTGGCTAGTGGCCAGGTGCTTTAGGATAACACCGCAGGCAGGCCTGGCCAATCAGATGCACTCTCTTGCTGGCAGTTGCTCCTTTGGCCACCACTGCAGTAAACACTTTCCCTTGGATGTTGGTTTTCTGTTGTGTCTGGCAGCCACACAGGGCTGCTTGAACTTTAGCCAGAGGCAAATATTTATACATCAGAGTGTGCAGTGTTCAACTGGTCAGGCCTGAGAGGGAGAGTGAGAGACCTCCGTGCCTTCTGGCCAAAGAGGATGTGTTTCCCCGGGTGCCCCCATCCCACCCCCTTTCCACCGGGTGACATGGTGAAGTGGGACCATCCTGGAGGTCGCAGGAGCTTGGGCTGCCTGTGCTGCTTTCCTAAACGCATCCAGGCACAACCTGGGGGTGTGCTTTCCGAAGGGAGGGCGTCCTGACATTGCTGCCTGCTCCTTTAATTTCTCTTGGAAAGTTTACAGTTAATATTTTCCCTGGAACACTGTCAAGCTTTTGACAGAGCCCGAGTGTATGCCGAACTGTGAAATCGAGCCCGAGAAGCAAGTTGTGAGAAATCTGTTTCTACTCAAATCCGTAAGGTTTCGTGAAAAACAAAAACAAAAACAGAAAACTTCAGGGGGGAAGCCGGGAGCGGTCCGGGCCGGCCTCTCGTGGTGCGGGCTCGGCCGCCATTTTAAGAAGCCGGCGCAGGGCGACGCTGGGCTCCTTACATGGCGGCTGTATTTACTCGGCCGCAGCCAATCACGCCGGCCGGGCCGGGCACGTGACGCGCCACGAGGGCACGCTCAGCCATTTCCTCGCTGCTGAAAAACTTGCTACCTCCACAGAGCACTTTACCTTGTTTTGCATGCCAAATGTTCCTGCAGAATGTGTCTAGCAGACTGGCATTTGTCCATAAAGTTATTTTAGTAGGTAAAAAGTCTCTGAGCACTTGAGCTTTGTGCATTCTTTATGTAAAATGGATTTCCCTTCTTGGCCAGAGGCCAAGGGTACAGCACACTCGCTGGGTGAGAAGAGAGCTTCTCTGCTGAGAAACTGGTGGACCGACACACTCTAATTTTTTGGCTTCTGACCAAACAAGCTCGATGGATGCCAAAATTCAACAAAATAACACATTATTGTGTGATAGGAGCCCTACTCGAAGAGAGCAGGAACTCGGAAGAACTTCGTACTGTCCCCCCTCCCCCCATTTTTTAAAGCATTGTCACTTTGGGGAGCTTGCTTTGGGAAACAAGAGGAAAATAGCAAAATGCAGCCGTAGAGACTAAGGTATGATTTGCACATAAACATGAAGGAAGGAACTGAAGGAAAACAGAGGAGTTTAAAATTGCTTTTATGAACTTTTCCCAGACATAACACAGTTTCATGACTTGACTCTTGCTCGGATTCTTAACCCTGTAGGCTCCATCTATGTGTCCAGGCTGAATGTTGGGCTACTTAATAGGCAAATAATTTACGTGAGATTTAAGCACTTTAAAAGGACAAACGTAAGGATACCTGTAAATGCCAATAATGGAATCTTGGCAGGCTTATTAGGAACAGCAGAAACCTTCGTATGTTTACATGTTTTATTATGCTTGTGCCCCCTGACGTCAGATTTTTGAAGTCTATTAAATTACTTGTCTAAGTCAGGTGAGCTCGCTGTACCTCAATTTCCACATAGGTAAAACGGAGACATTAAAGAAGATAGTTAAGATCTTTTTGAGCTCCAAGGGCACTAAAATCTGAATAAACAACAGGCAGAAATATAAAACAAATCCTCAGTTATTGTATGGAAAATTATCAATCTAAAAGGGAAAGGGGAAATATCTCTAGTTCAAACCACCATCATCCTTTCTCGAAGTACTTCTGTAATCCCGAGTGTTCGGGCCTCTTCCCATCTTGATTCTTCAAACAGCAGCGAGAATAGTGTTTAAAGAATTGAATTAGTTTTTTTAATCATCCCTCTGCTTAAAAATCTCTTGTGGTTTCCCCTGGATTTAGAATAAAATCCAAACTTGATGCCATGGCTTACAGACGCTGCCTGGTGTCCTCCAACCTCATGTTATACCAAGGGGCTTTTTGGATGGCTTACTGACCTTATTCTGATTTTTGGAACCTGGCAACTTCTTTGCTCCTTGTTGTCTGCTTAGAATACTTTTTTTTTTTTTCTGGCTCTTTCTGTGGCTGGCTTATTCTTACCTTGCGGCTCCCACTTCAAGTGATACCTCTGTAGAGGAACATTATATCTAAAATCAGCCTTCATATTGATATTTCCTTCATACTTTTAGCAATCTGGAGTGGTCTTGTTGATTTATTTGATTACTCATTTGAAACCCATTTTCAGTCCCACAATAATAGGAGTCATCTGTAGGTCCTGTTCTGTTTTCTATTTTTTGTACCACACAGAAGCACATTGGGCATGAAATGGTCAAGTTAGAGTATGCCAAAATACGTACTTCATTTACTTTAAATTTCACTAAGAGTCCTGTATTTTATTGCTTACACTCAGAAAAGTTTTATTATAAAATGTGTTCCTAGATTAAGGCTTTCACTTCTGTTTGGAGAGGCGGGAGAACACATTGGCTCAGAAAGGACACAGCTGGGAGCCCTCGGTGGGCTTGTCCTTGGATCTTGGCTCTACCCCTGACCAGGGGGTTGAGCGCTCCACTTCAATTTCCTAATCTATAGAGTTCAAAATAAGTTCCTTCATTATAGGATTATTGTGAAGACTAAAGCAATATCGTATGTAAAACTCTCATCACAAAAACGCTAACATTTACTACTATTGTTACTACCACTGCCATTGATTGAGAACACTGTGACAGGCTCAGTCCTGGCGGCAGGAACGCCACTGCTCTAAGAAACAGGCCTCGCCATTCATCCACGGATAGGACGTCTGATTCAGTGATCCGCTAGAGGTGTCTTACCTACAGTACATTGTGCCAGGATCTGTAGGGATGTGTGAACAGAGCATTAGTGGATACAGAAAGGGAGCATCTCCCTCCCCGCAGACAGCAAAGATGCCTTGGGAGAAGGAGCGCTGGGCTAGATTAAGTTGCCCTTCAGGTAATATGTTCCTTTTGTTGTTGCTGTTTAGTTGCTAAGTTGTGCTGGACTCTCTGTGACCCCATGGACTGTAGCCCACCAGGCTCCTCTGTCCATGGGATTCTCCAGGCAAAAATACTGGAGTGGGTTGCCATGTCTTTGTCCAGGGGATCTTCCTAACCCAAAGATCAAACATGCATCTCCTGCATTGTAGGTGGATTCTTTACTGCTGAGCCACCAGGGAAGCCCAAAATACATTCCTTAGAGATAATAATAAAATAATGGCAGCTAATACCTATGTAATTCTTTCACTAGTGCACCCAGGTAGCAAGATGCTCTTAAGTGTCTTGTATTATCTCATTTAATCTTCTCTAGGTGGTATCTCATTTAATCCTCCCAGCAGCCCTATGAAGCAGTGTGATTATCCCCATTTTACAGAGGAGGAAACAGCCAAAGAGAGGTTAGGTGGCACACACAAGATAGCACAGCTACCCGGTCCCAGGATCGCGTATGTTTTTGCTGTTAGACCACGATGGCTACCCTGCTCAGTCACTTTGGCATTCTTTGGTTCTCTGTGATTGCTTCCATCATGTATGGAAACCCTGCAAGGATTCTACGAAGAGACTGTTTCACCTTGTTAGCCCCTGGTGCCTTATTGGTAAAATGTCAGCTGTAACAGTATCCACCTACCTTGTAGGGTGGTTACGAGAATTAAATGAGGTAATTCAGGTAAAGGGCCTAGCATATTGCTTAGCATATGGTAAGCACTGAACAAATGTTTGCCAGAACTAGTATTGTTGTTTGTTTAGCCACGTTGAAATGAGCTTTGTGATCCCCTGGAATGGGTCTGAGCCCCCCTTCTCTTGGTAGCCCTCACAGGGAGGGTAGACCCCCAAAGAGAAAAAGTTGGCGGCAGCCGAAATGGCCTGCCACCCAGGTTGTCAGCATCGTCCCTCAGCTGCCTCTCCAACTGCCATGACTGCTTTCTAATTTAAAAATTACCCTTCCCATTTTATATTTCGGCTCAGAAATCGATGCATCTGTGAGGCAGTTTGTTTTCCCAGGAAAGTGTAAGGAGCCCCTGGTGGTGGTATGGAGACGCGCTCCGTTTAGACTCAATATTGCCACCCACTCCCTCTGCAGTGTCAGAGAACACTGGGGAAGATCTGTTCCTCCCCCTTGCACACTGGGGACCGCAGAGTCCCATCCTCCAGGGCTCCGCTTCTTTGCGGGTGCAGGGAAGCATTGATTCCCTGCACCTTGCCTCCTTCCTTTTGTGCCTCTCACGTTTCCCTATCTCCGAGACTTCAGCACTGGATAGACGCCCCTGTTTCTCATAGCCAGGGTTCCGTGCCCGCTAAAACCCAGGGCAAGGCTCTTCAGAGCCCGATTTCCCGTTTCCTTTTGTGGAAGTGGGTTTCTGCGAGAGTCGACGGTGATCCCTTTGTGCCTGGACGAGGCGGTCCTCTAAGGGGGAGGCTCTGCTGCCTCTGACTCTAGTTTCAGTGCAGGTGGGCCCGATATTTGCTGGAGAGGTGGGGGCTTGGTGTGGCTAGTTGTGTAAATGAAACGGAGTGGGCTTATCCTTGAAGTTTTCTTATGTGACCATCTTTAGATTTCACAGAAGGAAGAACACAGTCCCCAAAGCACTGAGAGTCACAACATATAAATAGCTCTGCTGAGTTGAACAAAAGCGCCTATTGTGTGGTGCGCGGCAGAGCAAGATGTATACTGGGAACTCGGAACAAGATACTAGAGATTTCTTTTCTTTTCTTTTTTTACTTGAGCTTGAAAAATTTGTTTTCCCATATGAATTATGTGTTCAGTCTTGGATCTTAAAACAGACTAATTTAATAATGTGGGTTCGAATCCTGGCCATGCCACTTGGCACTGTTTGATTTCAGGCAAATTATTTAACTCTGTGTTGCTGTTGTTATTTAGGGGAGTTTTATAATTAATCTTCTAAGGCATTTATGGTGGATGGAAATCTGTTCTTTCAAAGTTGATAATCAGTCATTCGGTGTACCTGAACATTTCCTTCATTAAAAGCTGAGGCAGGTTCTAGTGACTATTTTACCATTGAACTGTTGCCACCAATCTATACCTAATTTGTATTTTTTCTAAAATAAATTGCTGAAATTCATATAACTGGTACTTGAGTTGATATTCAAAGCCCTGTATATCTGATTCTCTCTGTAGATAAATTATTTAACTTCAGTACAGTAAATGTTACCTCATCTGTGAAACAAGGATAGTAATACCTACGTAACAGGCTCTTTGTGACGATGACACATGATACGTGTGAAAAATGGCTGGTTAGATGCCTTCATAAATTCGAGGGCATCATGGCTAGTCAGTCATTCAGGCTCATCAGCAACCAACAGATGATCTGTGATCAATTCAAAGCGGGTGTAGGCTAGGTGAGGGAGTCAAAGAGATGGGTGGTCTTCGTGGCCAGGAGAGGTGCGTAAAGGGCAGGCAGGGTGAAGAGGAGGAGGGCTGCGTAGCCAAGGCAGACAGAGCGGGAGTCCTGACGGGGCGGTGTGGGGTTGGGCCTGGTCTTTGGGCAACAACTGGAGTTCTGCATTTCTTTCTGCTCTCTGTCTAGGTAGCACATGGCTTCAGAACCTAGAGTATAGGCATGGAGAGAAGGTTCTAAATGTGGTTCAAGGGTAAGCCATAGGTGCTTTCTCTGTTTTCAGATAAATACTGTGTATCTAAATCGGTAAGTTAACTATGAATGTTTTATTACACAGGATCCATTTGCCTGTATTAGAAAAGACTTCGTTGTCTTCCATGTAAGGAGAGCCGGCCAACAGGAGTGCTGGGAATGTTGGGTCATAGGCCCTCATTAAATACCTGCTGATGGATTGATTTGGTTTGGATCACATCAGGAATTGGGGAAACTCTCGTTCACATCTACAGTTTTTGGATAAGGGAAAATGTCATATCTGGCTATGTCTGATAATAAGGCTATTGAGTTTTAATAATGACAGCGTTTATTGAGTGCTTCTTGGTGGCAGGCAGGCAGTGTTCTAAGCTTCTCTATCAGTTATTTAAGCCTCACAGTACCCTCTGTGTGAGTTACTATTATTTCTCCGATTTCCTGAGTAGAAAATGGGCACCAGTCAGGTGACTCCAGAACCACTGTCTTAATCACCCCACGTCTGCAGTCAGAATAGTTCTATCTTCATGTTACTTTGGGCTGATGAATCTTCACCCCAGCACCATGAGGTTGGTGAATTCCTTCATTTGCTGGGTAGTTATTATTTCTGTGCTCCTAGAATTGGGCTAGGCATAGGCTGGAATATGGGATTATTCCTGGAGGCTAAGTCATTTTCCTAAGTAGCGCTACTGTCAGAGTTGTAATTTAAAGTCCCGAGTTCATGGCTCCCAGTCTTGTAAAACAGGCACACACACTCTATCCTATTTTTATGGTTATATCACAGGAATGATTTGCGTTTATTCAGTCGCAAATAGGGCAGAGTGGTAGCTAATCTGTCTCAGGATTTGTTGCAAATTTTCTTATTTTCACATGTTAGGATGTAACTGATTGGATCTGATTTGAGGCATCTACTGAAACAAACAAATAAACAAAATGCTTTATGACCTTTAGGTATAAAGTTTGGAATCAGAATGTGTGTGAAATCAGAATCCAAGAACATGAGTTGGATGATATTCTTAAAATGTAGACTATATCTGATTGCCCTTACATCTAGGATTTTCGTTATATGACTAAGACTTGGGTTTCTTGCAAGAGTAACTCCTTTTCTTTCCTTCCTATGGCAGGCTTTATATCATTTTTGGTACTGAGCACCAAACTCTCCTGGCAGCTTTTTAATTGAGGTTTTGTAGTTTTAATAGTCTGGTATTATAAAAAGCCAAGTTTGTGCCAGAATTTTTCCAAGACCAGACATGAGCTTTGACACCACAATAAATTAAAGATAAATAAATAAAGAAACATGGCAGTGAAAATGTGGGAAGATTTTTAAATTTTTTTTGGTTTGAACTAGCATGTGAGCCCTACTTGTAAATTTCAGGCATGTTTTCTTAGTACTTCAGCTCAATGTTACAATGCTTAGCTACATTAATCTGTTACTGGGTAACCCCAGAAAGAATGTTAGACCAAACCATTAGGAGATTGGTGGGGTTTTTTTTTGGTTTGTTTTTGTTTTTTATCCTGTGTGCATTATTGAAATTTGACAACATTCTCATAGTCTCTGCTTTCATTTAAGGATTGGCTATCAAAAATAGGGGTAAGTGAAAGGAACCCAGAGAACTAATGACCAAATGAATAGTAGTATTTAAAGTCGCAAGTTGCTATGATACAGGCTTCACCGTGACCTGGATGGATAAGGGCTAAACAGGATTTGCTTTCTGGAGAATGTGGGTGCCTGTTCTACCAATTCTGTGTGTCTGCTGCCTGCCTTGTCGGCCTCCTCCTTTTCCCAGCACCACTTATTTCAGTTCTGAGAAACAGCTTCCTCCCATTACACGTACCAATTCAATCAGGCAGGAGATAGTGCTGAAGGTTTTTGATGCCATCAGCTTCTGGTGTGTAGACAGTAGCTCTGTTTGGGAGAACCTTGTGAGGGTGGTTGTGATGAGCATCTTTCTGGATTCTGACCCATTCTCAACTCAAGGCTTTCAAATTGATTGATTTCTCTTCCTTCTCTCTCTCCCCCTCCTACCCACTCCCTCCCCCTTCTATTTCCCTTTCTCTCTCTCTTTCATAACACAAAATGGGAATGATTGCACTGATCAAACCCAAGGCCTGCCTTGCTCCACAAATACTGGAAAATCATTTGAGAGCCATTGCTTGTCTTTCAGATGCTCAGTGATACAGCCCTCATCTAGGCACTAGAGTTCGGAATTGAGTTTGCTCCTGTAGGAACCTGCTTTCTTTTTCTAAACTGTGTCTTAAAATTTACAAAAAAGGCCTTAAGAAGCTTTGAAGCAGATTAAAAATAACCCAACAAAAAACTTCCTTCTCTTTCTTTAGTCTACTAAACTCTGTCTAATTTTAGGCCACCATGCGGAACTAAAGCTTTTATTGAGGTTTGAAATGTCAAAATAAGGAGGGATTTGTGTATATTTTCACTTTTGACTTCGTTTACTGGAAGTGCTGAAGCACCAAGTGGGAGGCAGTTTTGGAAGTATTTCTGATCTAAAGAGGAAGTTCCATAAATCACCCACGGTAATATCTCTCTTAGTATTCTGAGGAGATGTGGGTGATTCCCATCATGCCTCCTGGTCTTTGACCACGTACCTGGCCCTAACTTGGATTTCATAATTTGAGCATTTCAGTTGTTCACTCTTGAAAATGTTAATACTCAGATTCTTAAGGTCTTCTATTAAATATTTTTAAGATTTGCCTAGTGCAGAGTTCAAAACTGGCAGTCATTGTCAGAACCCTGTGCTTTGCTTAGTTGCTCAGTCCTGTCTGACTCTTTGCGACTCTGGCGGACTATAGCCCACCAGGCTCCTCTGTCCATGGGATTCTCCAGGCAAGAATACTGCAGTGGGTTGCCATGCCCTCCTCCAGGGGATCTTCCCACCCCAGGGACTGAACCGAGGTCTCCTGCATTGCAGACGGATTCTTTACCATCTGAGTCACCAGGTAAGCCCCAGAATACTGGAATGGGTAGCCTATCCCTTCTCCAGGGGTTCTTCCTAACCCAGGAATTGAAGTGGGGTCTCCTGCATTGCAGGCGGATTCTTTACCAGCTGAGCTACCAGGGAAGCCCATGAGAACCCTATGACATGGGAAAAACCATTACGATTGAATGTGCCCCCAGAACTATCAGTGTTGGCCATGTGTTTGGTTTGCACCGATTTATAAAAAGTTTGTGTGCTTGTGAAAATTTTAATCTCTGCTCTTCAGAATATATTGTTTAGTTGCTAAGTCATGTCTGACTCTTTCGTGAGCCCATTGGGTTCAGAAAGAACCCAATGGGCCAGCCTGCTTCCTCGGTCCAAGGGATTTTCCAAGCAGGAATACTGGAGTGGGTTGCCATTTCCTTCTTCAGGGGATCTTCCTGACCCAGGGATCGAACTCGTCACTCCCGCTGTGTCTCCCACATTACAGGCAGGCTCCTTACCGCTGAGCCACCATGGAAGCCCGCCATTCAGAATAGTTGAGTATAAAATTGAGAAGGAAAGTATAAGAAAAGAAGCTTTTCAGTGACTCTCAGTATCTCTTTTGGTCACTGAGTGCTATGAAAAGGGTCTTTTTCGTTTCCAGCTTTTCTGCTCTTTGAAATCTCTTTCGTAGAATTACATTTAGAAATAAATGGAACTTACTCTGCCTCCTCCAAAACCCCCACCCCTCTCCATCTAGAGAAGGATAGAGTAGCCTCTGAATGAGGTGTAACAGAAATAAGTGGGTTCTAATAGATAGTCAAAATTAATAGTTCTCTATTGACAAGGGTGCAGTAGAAGCATTTCAGAGTTATTCTGCAAATATTTTCTCTGATAATGTGGTAGAAAAGTGTTGATGAAGGATCATCATCTGTAGTCAGTTCCATTTTGCTCCTACCAGAGTTGATACACAAATATGATGTATTTCCCAGACAAGCTACAAATTCCCTGTGTCCCAGAAACAATTTATGCTGGCTAATACATTTATTTTATAATCTGCCCACTTTTCCTTTAAAGATTACCCCATTAATGTCCTTGTTGCCAGAAGGCAAATGTCCTAATTTCATAGGATGGATACTTGCAGGACAGATTCTTCGGAGTTTATCTCCTTACACTTAGGTTTTTATTCAGGGCTTTGTCTACATGTATCCAAAGTCAGCTTAACTTTTTGACCTAATTAACTGATTGGCCTGATGAATTTAATTAAAAGAGAGGAGGTATTTGTGCAGAGAGGACCAGCATTAGTGTAATATGGTAGTTAAGATTAACAAGACTGATTTAATTCGGTAATTAATTCATTTGATAATTTGATTAACAGGATAATTTAGCGTCAGTCAGAGACCTAGGTTCAAATCCGTATTAGCTAGGTGATCTCATCTTAAACATTTTAAGTGTGTTTCCTACCACACCGCTGCCCCCCCCACCCCCGCCCCACCCCTGGCCCCCACCTATAGCACGTAACATCATAAGGGTGCAGGGAGCATTGGTGAAATCAGTCATGTAGAGTGCTTAGCCCAGCACTTGGCACAAAGTCACTGGTGGACAAAAGTGCCTTTTGTTACGTTCTAGGATTTTTAGATGTATGTCCTCAGAAAGACACTGTGTCTCAGATTGCTGTCAGGTTTCGTTCTGAGTAAACAGAATGACTTCTTTTTCTGAAGACATCAGTAGCACAAGTATCCTATGGTCTCTGAGTTTTCTCCACCTTTTGGCAATTGAGGCATTCTTCCCTCTCTTATTCACATCGAACTTTAGGTCATAATAATAGTCCCTGTATTTTAAAAAAGCATTTAATAATTTCCATACAAGCTTATCATACTTTATTTCCACAAAACCCTACAAGGTGGTGAAGGTAGAGGTTAGATCACAGAGACACAGAATTTTAGAGGAGGCAGGGAGTGTGGTGGTCTGGACTGTGTCTCATTATTTGGTTGGTGCAGAAGCACTGTGTTCAAGTGCTCTGCTGTTAGTGGCAAAGCTGGCAAAGCAGATCTGAGTCCAGTGCCCTTTCCACCACACCATGTTGATCACTTCTCTTTTTAATTAAAAATGCCCTGTTCCTGGCCCCTTATTGACAAGTTGTTCATAGCTCTTAATTTCTGGGGTTCTCAAAACTGTTTAATGAGCATATCTGGATTAAATCCAGATACTCTGATGATAAATGGTGCTCCTTTCAAGATACCTATCTATGTAAGTACAGCAGAGAATCCGTAAGTTCCCCATCAGTTTCCCCATTTTAACATCATGGCTCTTTTCCCTGTAGCCCTCCGAGAAATCAGTTCTCTCTCTATATATACCTCTGCTTCTTTCTATCACCGTCTCTTGTCACACATGCTCCTCTGACTATGGATGCCACTTTAAAAATAATGATAGCTAGGGATCAATACTGAAATATTTTCAATTGATTCTTATTTACAGAGTTTCTAGCTACGCATTTAACAGACTTTCCTTTTCTATTTTGTGGAATGTTAATTTTGTTCAACCGAGATTCCTTTGTCAGACTGCTCTAATTACTGGATCTTACATGATTATGAGTATGTATCCCTGTTAGTTAATATTGTCTTAGCCACATAAGAACGTAACCAATGCATGCGACTAGGATGAAATGCAGTCCGATGGGCTATAAGTCTTTCACTTACATCTTCATTTTCTTGAATCCTTTGTATTTCAGTTCTTATCTGTAATTTACTCCCATAAATGATATTGTTCTCCTGAGCTTCCTTCCATACCCTCTTCTGTACATTTGCCTTTTTCTTATTTTTGGTTACATTGTATCACTGAAAGTTAAGAAAAGTAAAAATATAATTTACTGTCTTATCTGTATTATCTGTATTTAAATGTTTTACTTTTATTTTAGATTTGTGAATTCTTTTATCTCCTGACAGTTTTAGCCTTTTCAAAGGTGAGGTTTATTTTCTGTAAATGTTCCATAAATTGCCATTCTATGAAAATTTACATATAATTAACAGTGTATATTTTTTAGAATTATAGGAAACATCTCTTTTAAATGCTACTTCTTTATAATGTTATTTCAGAGAGTAGGAATTCAATTGCAGTTTTTATAACCTAGTTTTATGATATCAGAAAAAAATACATGTATAAATAAAGCAGAGTAAAATAACAGTTTTTAATTAGCTTGGTTTTTCTTACAGAGTAGCTGAATTTTTCATAGCAGAGACTTGATCTTTTGGGATAGATTTCGCTTTGTTTAATATTGATTGGAAAGTGTATTTTTTTTTTTAAAAGTTAGAGTCTAGTTGATTTACAGTGTTGTGTTAGTTTTGGTGTATAGCGAGTGATTCAGTCATACATATATATTCTTATTCATATTATTTTCCATTATTGTTTATTGCAGGATATTGAGTATAGTTCCTTGCGCTGTTTACAGTAGGACCTTGCTGTTTGTTTATTTTATATATAGTAGTTTGTGTCTGCTAATCCCAAGCTTCTGCTTTATCCCTCCCCCACTCCCCGTCCCCTCTGGTAACTGGAAGTTTGTTTTCTATTTCTGTGAGTCCATTTCTGTTTTGTAAATAGTTTGTTTGTATCATATTTTAGATTCCACATATAAGTGATATCATATGATACTTATCTTTCTCATTCTGACTTGAAAAGTGTATTTTAAATTCTGTAGTGCACACTTCTATAAGTTTTTAATTTTATAAAGTAAATTAAAGGTAAATTTGCTTAGGAGATATGTTCTTGTTTTGTGTGTAGGTGCTTTCAGTGGATTTCAAATGAAATGTAGTGGTATCTTTTGAGAAAATTGTAGCTTTAGTGTGCTACTAAATACCTAGGGTTAGGAAGCAATACCTAACACTCGATTTGGACAAGAAATTTGTATAAGTTTTATAGAGGAATTTAGTAGGTGAAAAAAGTACATCCCCAAAGCAGTATTCAGTTCATGTAGTAAACGCCTAGGTCTGCGGAGCTCTTTCTCAAGTTAAAGGAATCTTCACTTGAACCAGTTATTAATAAAAGCTAATTTAAGATAAATTTGGAAAGCGTCTATCACTGAGAATATATCTGCCTTTGTTTTTCTCTGTTGCTCATGAAGTTACATTTTACTGCATTCTTGGTGTAGAGCAAATTTTACATGCGCTATATGACCGACTAGTGGCATTTTGTTTAAAAAAAAACTCATGCTACAGAAGCTCATACAGGAGACTTACGATATTTTGTTTTTTGTTTATCAGCATGCTTTATTTTTTTAAGAGTAACTGTATGCAGAATGCATATTTGCCGTTCAGACGAGCTAATGGGCTTACAACTGGAGGGTATAAATTCTAGTATCTGTGTTTTCCAGCTTGCAGCAGTGTTATCTGAAGCCTGAAATGGCTGATGTTAATCCTCAATTTGTTTTGTTGCTTTCCAAAAATTAAGTTGAAGTAAAAGAAAATGTGATATAAATCAACTTCTCCGCATAATAATAGCGATACAAATAGTAAGATATAAAGTGAAATTTCCTATGTGTCATACTGTTTAAAAACTTTAAAGGATTGTGTGTGTGTATGTGTGTGTTTAATTGAACGGGAGAAGCAGTAAATTGCTGGCTTTTCATCAAATTGATGAATTTTTAATTTCCACTTCAATGATAGTTCTACCTTAAATTCATTTGTCTGATTTGGAATGCAAGAAAGAGATAAGGATTTGCACCCTATATTTATAATATCCCAGAAGAATTTCCTTGCTATTGGCTAGAAATTCAGCCTTCCCACAGAGTTGTAGATGGTGTGATTTGGCATGTACCTTTACTTACCCTTATTCTTTACAGTCAAAGATTTATAGTTCAGAAGGAGTCTGTAGGTAGAGAAGGATCTAAAGAATGGTTCTCTTAGTACTGCATACTTTGGCTAGGAAACCTTTTTATTATTCTGTTTTCTGTGCATCTAGACTTGCCCAGAAACAGCAGACTTAGACCATCCCCACTTCAAGTAGAATAAATAAGCAGAGTGGGGCCAGGAAAAGCCAACGAAGAAGCCACGAGGCAATTCATTAACCCATTTGAAGACATTTTCAGGCAACTTGTTAAGCTTCAAAGGTCAAAGTGACCAACATTGAATTCATCACGGGAAAAAATTCTGGTAGAACAAAGTTAGCCAACTTGACCTTTAATACTTAACAAGTTGTCTTAAAATGTTTTTATTCAATCTGGATACTTTGCTAACATGATTCATCTTCTAATCTATGTAAATGTGACTTTTACATCATACTGGGTTTTCCGTAAGGGCTTCATGTGATGGACTTTCAGAGCAGGTAACACAGAGTTTGTGATTGCTCTGCCCTGCTGTGTGTCCAGTCACAAGGGCAGGGAGAGTGCCCCCTGCAAGGGCAATTGAGGGAGAAAGTTCTAAGTCTCAAGAAGTCAGTGGTTAGGCTGTTCTGAATATTTTCTTGCTGGAAGCTGAGCGTGGGAGGTGGAGGTTTCGCCTCTTGTGTCTCTTTGCCCTGCTGCCCGCTCTGTTGACTTGCAGCAGTGGTCCCGGCCGGCAGGCTTGGAAGCGGCAGGAAGGCAGTGCTGTTTGTGGGGTGGTGCTGGCCCAGCGCTTTCCAGGCATGCTAGCACTCAGTGCGCAAGCGGAGGACTTCACTTCCGCCAACTGTGACTTCAGAACCCAGGTCTGCTCCTGAACCTGGACGCCCAGCTGTCAGTGTGCCGCCATATGGCACCAGCACATGGCACCCTGATTAAAATTTCAAATTGCGTGCGTTTGTGTTTGCTGGCTGGCTTGCTTAAAAGGCAGAGACCTCACCACCCCAGCCTGCCCCCTCCTCCATGGCTCTGAGGTATTATGTTTGCCATCCGTAGGCACGGGTTGGCAAATGAATGGCCTTTCCTCACTACAAAAACCATCACTCTTGTTCTCTCGCCTCCTATTTCGAAGGAAGAACAGTCCCTATTTTAAGAGAGGCGAAGCACTGTGAGAAAATGTGTCTGGTGCCCTCGACAAGATCTCTATAGACCAGAAACGAGGTCCCTGGTTTTACCAGTGACTTATTCAGAGTACTCTTCAGTCTTTACCTCTCTTCTCATTTGAAAGAAAGTGAATATTACTATCCCTTAAACATAATTTAATTTTTTTTAGTGAGATTTGTTTATTATGATACATATTTGTACTTTAGAGTTAGACCCTGGGAGCTGGCGTTAATAAGTACACTATTGCTTTTGTGCTATCCTCCCTTTGTGCATAGTCGTAGCTTTTTGTATGTTTACATTTGAAAATTTCTGAACTGGATTACATTGATCCCTCTTGGAAAATAGTAGCAATGAAATTCTATGAAAGTAGGTCCCTCTGTTCGAAGTAGCCAAGACTTACTGCTGCTTGGGGACATCAGCTATTAATAGCTGCCCTTTATTGATCATTTACAGAAAAGGGTAAGGAAAATGCAAATGGTGTATCTCTGGGAGAAGGAAATGGCAACCCACTCCAGTATTCTTGCCTAGAGAACCCCACAGACAGAGGAGCCTGGTAGGCTACAGTCCACGGGGTCACAAAGTCAAACACGACTAAATGACTTCACTTTGCTTTTTCCTTTCCTTTCCTATGTACAGATAAGTCAAAATACAAGCATGATACAGTTTTTGTGGATTATCTTGAGGTGGAGGAAGGGTACCTTTCCAATATGAAAACCAGACCTGGTCTCATCCTCTGACCACTAGTCAATCTGAGGTCCTGACATGCTATGCAGCTGACTTATAACAAGATAAAGATTTAATCTCACAGAATCCCACACTGAATACAGTATAATGCATCCATCCTATTTGGAAACTTTACCTTAGTTATGCTTAGTTGATTCAGTTCTCTTCAAAAGAGTTAACAATGGGAAGAGCATTTCAGAATACTCAGAATTCACCATTTGAAGAAAATGTTTGCAAACAGTGATTACTAAGGTCAGAAAACTTGACCCTTGCCTCCTAAGTATTGAATATAATTATATATGTCAATAAATAGTTCATTTTAAAAGTGAAAAAAAAAATGGTGTATCTCTGTCACCTTATTTAATTCTCACAGCACTCCTACTACACAGCAGCTGCTAGCATCCTCATTTCAGAGGTGTGTATGCTGTGGGTTAGGACTTCCCTGCTGGCTCAGCGGTAAAGAAGCCGCCTTCCAGTGAGGAGTCATGGGTTCAATCCCTGAGTTGGGAAGATCCTCTGGAGAAGGAAATGGCAACCCATTCCAGTATTCTTGCTTGGAAAATCCCATGAACAGAGGAACCTGGAAGGCTATAGTCCATGGGGGTTGCAAAATAGTTGAATACAACTTAGCAACGAAACAACAAGAACATGCTGTGGGTTACTTTTGAAGCTTTTCCAGGACAACACACTTATTGGGTCATGGGACATTTGGGAAATGGAGATTTGAACCCAGATCGGTTTGACAGGAGACTATACATATTATATTGCTTCCTTTCTGGAGAGAGGATGGAAATTTTTTTTCTAGTTCATTCTAATACTAGCTACTTGTGTGTAGCTTCTTCTAACACTAGCTTCTTGAAAACAAATCGCTGATGTTTTCAGAAATTTGAGCTACACTTCATACAACTCATTTCTTATCAACCCCTTGTCGCCATTTGCAGTCTTGACAAGCAAATACAAGGGGTATTTTCTTCTACAGATAAGGTGGAATTATAGTGCCTCATAGTGAAATATGCTTGTGGTTTATATAAATCCATGACAAACTCTAATATTGAGCTCATTGAACACATTATTGCCAAAGATGTCACTGCTATGGCCTAGGTGGTCTGGTCAAACACGTGACATGGAATTTATGTCATTTATATGTGCGTCTATGCTAAGTTGCTTCACTTGGCAACTCTATGGACTGTAGCCCTCCAGGCTCCTTTGTCTATGGGATTCTTCAGGCACGGATACTAGGGTGGGTTGCCACGCCCTCCTCCAGGGGATCTTACCTACTTACTAACTTGTGGTGGTGTGATCACTCATACTAACCTAGAGCCAGACATCCTGGAATGTGAAGTCAAGTGGGCCTTAGGAAGCATCACTACAAACAAAGCTAGTGGAGGTGATGGGATTCCAGTTGAGCTATTTCAAATCCTAAAAGATGATGCTGTGAAAGTATTGCAATCAATATGTCAGCAAATTTGGAAAATTCAGCCGAGGCCACAGGACTAGAAAAGGTCAGTTTTCACTTCAATCCCAAAGAAAAGCAATGCCGAAGAATGCTCAAACTACTGCACAGTTGTACTCATCTTACACGCTAGTAAAGTAATGCTCAAAATTCTCCAAGCCAGCCTTCAGCAATACGTGAACCATTAACTTCCAGATGTTCAAGCTGCATTTAGAAAAGGTAGAGGAACCAGAGATCAAATTGCCAACATTCACTGGATCATCGAAAAAGCAAGAAAGTTTCAGAAAAACATCTATTTCTGCTTTGTTGACTATGCCAAAGCCTTTGATTGTGTGGATCACAATAAACTGTGGAAAATTCTGAAAGAGATGGGAATACCAGACCACCTGACCTGCCTCTTGAGAAACCTATATGCAGGTCAGGAAGCAACAGTTAGAACTGGACATGGAACAACAGACTGGTTCCAAATAGGAAAAGGAGTACGTCAAGGCTGTATATTGTCACCCTGCTTATTTAACTTATATGCAGAGTACATCATGAGAAACGCTGGGCTGGAAGAAACACAAGCTGGAATCAAGATTGCTGGGAGAAATATCAATAACCTCAGATACGCAGATGACACCACCCTTATGGCAGAAAGTGAAGAAGAACTAAAGAGCTTCTTGATGAAAGTGAAAGAGGAGAGTGAAAAAGTTGGCTTAAAACTCAATATGCAGAAAACTGAGATCATGGCATCTGGTCCCATGACTTCATGGGAAATAGATGGGGAAACAGTGGAAACAGTGTCAGACTTTATTTTTTTGGGCTCTAAAAGCACTGCAGATGGTGATTGCAGCCATGAAATTAAAAGACGCTTACTCCTTGGAAGGAAAGTTATGACCAACCTAGATAGCATATTGAAAAGCAGAGACATTACTTTGCCAACAAAGGTATGTCTAGTCAAGGCTATAGTTTTCCAGTAGTCATGTATGGATGTGAGAGTTGGACTATAAATAAAGCTGAGCACCAAAGATTTGATGCTTTTGCACTGTGGCGTTGGAGAAGACTCTTGAGAGTCCTTCGGACTGCAGAGAGATTGAACCGGTCCATCCTAAAGATCAGTCCTGGGTGTTCATTGGAAGGACTGATGCTGAGGCTGAGACTCCAATACTTTGGCCACCTGATGCAAAGAAGTGACTCACCTGAAAAGACTGTGATGCTGAGAAAGATCGAAGGTGTGAGAAGAAGGGGACAACAGAGGATGAGATGGTTGGATGGCATCACCAACTCAACAGACATGGGTTTGGGTGAGCTCTGGCAGTTGGTGATGGACAGGGAGGCCTGGCATACTGCAGTTTATGGGTTGCAAAGAGTCAGACACGACTGAGTGACTGAACTGAACCAAACTTGTGGTTATTGATAGGGCCACTCATCTGCAGAAGCGGGAGTGTGTGTGGTTTTTTTTCTTACAGCCTAGAAGACTGGTGACCAAGTAAGGAGGCTGCATGGTCATTAGATGAGTGCTGGAGCCTAACTGCAGGTTCAGACCCCAGCTTATTCTTTTGCTAACATAATAGTCTTATGCAAGCCACCTGACATGTCTGTGCCTCAGTTTCCTCTTGTCTAAGAGGGATAAAACTATTATGAATTAGTGCATGTAAAACAGTTTAGAATGTGGCTCCTGGAACAGTGGAAGTACTTAATCAATGTTAGCTAAAATTAGTCATCACATTTAACACTTTACATGGAAAAAGAAGTTATTTTCCAAGAAGATTAATTGATCAGTTTTACAGAAAATTCTAATATTAAGACCCTATCTTTTAAAAACATCTCAATAAATAAGTCACCTTCTTGATTGGATCTGCCAATCAATAATCATCGATGATGCTTCTGCTGGGAAATGGTGCATGAAATCTCCAAAATAAAAAGTATTATCACAGACCTTAAAAAGATATCAGCTACGTTGGATAGAAAAGATATCCACTTACTTATGTTTCAACAAGTGCTCTGGAGTGTTTACTTATGTAATACAGTGAATTGTCACAACTACATAATGGAATGTGTGCTCAATCCTAAGTAATGACAGAAAGGATGAAGAAAAGCTAAACAAATAAACCAAAAAGAAATGCCTAGAAATTTTAATAAGGTATATAATACTAATAGTAGTGCTTCTAACAATAACAATAACCGAAGTAGAAGCCAGCAGTACACATGGACGCCGCTTCTCTTACGGCTCTAGACAAGCTATTTACATACTTAGCAAAGTTATGAAATTCTATCAGCTCGAATCTTTTCCGCCACAAATCATTCATTTCTTGTAAAACTCCCATGTATTCCACAGGGTTGCTGAAACACAACAAAGTGTGAAAGAGAAAACAACTACTCCCTCCACATTTTCTTTAAAAATAGAAAATTCTGATGAGAATCTGAGATAAGAAGCCAAGATGTACTTTCTCAGATTTGGCTTTTTTTTAACCCCAAGTATCATATGAAAATACATTCTGATAGCTTAAAGAATCAATATCTTTTTACTACATCTATGAAAAAAGTAATGACTGTTGATAATTTTCGTAAAATTCCTTGTACTCATTTTAATCAACAAATTTTCTCACCTATAGCATCATGCCTTGAGATAAACATGGCAGATGACCCATGAGTCGACCTGTTTTCTTTCTTTCGTTGAACTTTAAAATGTAATATTCTTCCTGGTGTTCAGAGAGATACATTTGTTTGAGCCTCTGTGTATATTATGTATCATTAAGAAAATTATGAAAGCTAGAGGCAAACTCTTAAAATAGAGTTTTTCATGTCAAGTTCCTGTCTCTCTTGAGCTGAAAAAGAAAGAAAGGAGTAAGGGCCATTAGGAGGATAGCAGGTAGTAAAAGCCTATTTAATGTAACATCAATTGTGGAGAAAATATTAGGTACAATTACATAAGGATTGCGTGAGAGGGAGCACCTTGAGAAGCATAATTTAATTAGAATGAATTTATGAGGGAGAGGTCCTGTGCCATTAAACAAAGGGAAGGCAGTGGTAGTGTGCTCTCTTTGCGAGAGCGTTTAATGAGTTCCCACACATTGTGCTTCAGGTACAAGATTTGTAGCAGGTGGGCATAGAAATGTAGCTCAAAACAAAAACTGGCAAGTGTCCTCACTGGCGATTTCTGAATTAAGAGTATTTAGGAAACTGCTTGGATAGTAGTATTTCTTAATGATGATTTCACTGAACAGCTATCCCAGGCAAGATAACCCTTTTCTCTTAAAAAAAAAAATCAGATTCCAGTGTGTTCTTTAGTTGGTCAGTGAATATCTAAGGGTAGTCCTGGCCTCACTTGACTCCTGTCTTGCCCCTGTGTTAGATCACACCTCATTTAGCATTGCACACAATGCTAAATGACAAAGTCAATATCATTGCCTATCTTGATATTCCAGAAGAATAGTGCCAACGGTGACTTTAGATTGAGATTTTTGTCAGGGTTTGTTTCCTATTTCTGGTCAGAGGGAATTAGGGTGTTATCTCCCTATACTGTAATTGTGGTCATAAACTTTATCAGGATTCTTTAAAATCCAAGTAGGTGAAAGGGAAGGAAAACACAATTGTGAAATTGGGTGAAGGAGGCCTTAATAAAGGTATTACCTTAACCTTGGTCAAAATATGTTCCCTAAGACCCCAGGAAATCTCATATAGGGAGGGTTTAAATCGTATGGAAGGTTTAAAAAATTGGCAAGAGAATAATTCGTTGTTTAAGGATTTATTTGTGTCTGTACCTCAGAAGATATGTTTTTGGAATTTATTGCAAATAATCCTGTTAATCTTTTCCTAGGTATCCCGACAGGCCAGGTGGCTAAGGAAGGATGATACATAACAGGACTATGGAAATGCCGTAAATTATTACATAGTATAAAAGTATCTATGATATCCATGACTAACTTTTAAAATGGCAAAGTTATAAATATCTGTAAAGTCTGTGCTCAGTTGTACTGGTTACTGTGGTACTAATGTGTAAAGAATATGTATTTTGGTTTTGTTTTGTTCTCCACCCTTAGATTTTATTTATAAAACAAAAATTTTACATTTGCAGAAGAGGGGCATTAGCAGGGTGTAAATTAAAGACAAAAAAACCCCAATAGGGGAGAATATTTTAAATGTCTTGCAGGGAGTGGAAGAAAGAATTTTGCTTAAAAATTTCACCATATGCTAACTATATACAGCACTTCAAGTTTATTTATTGTTAAAGCTTCATGTAAATCACGTCATTCTGAAAGTCATGGAAACTGCACATTTGTGCATTAAACTATGTAAACAACAAAAACTGGTCATCCATCCAATTGTTGCTTCACTTATTTTGAGTTATAGTGTAATTTTGTGGAGGATGAAATGGAGATTGCACAATATAGCGATTTCCTGTAACACCTACGTTTTTGCTGATATGGCAAGGTCTGTCGGTATGAGAGCTTAACCTTTATTTTATTTCAAAATGTGTTTTTTATTCTGAGTTCCACTGGTGCCTATGGTTTCACTTTTCTGTGTGAACCACATGTTAAACCTGCCCTGACTAAATGAAGGAGTCAAGTGGTAGAAAAGACCTTGTAGGCAGGCGGATTTTATACTGGAATGAGTTCAAGAATACTTTGAACCTATCAGTAACATTATTAATAGGGAGAAAGTGTAAATGCTAACACTTCAAGTGCTCAAGTGTACATGTCAAAATGAAAGCATAAAGTTACATAGGACTGCTCACCAGCTTCCTTTATTTGTAAAACAGATACATCCTTTGCACATAATTTGTCCTGTTCACTTTTGTCTTATCACTCTTCTGTCTGCTGTGCCCGGTTCTTCCTCTGCTTGTTGGGACTCCACTCATCCTTTCAAGCTGCCTCCAGTCTTTTGAAAAATCAGGCAAGGAATAGGTCCTTTTTCTTCTGCCCAGTCCCCTTTGATTAACCTTCCTCCTGATCCTTTTACCCATTGCACATGGTTTAGGTTGCCATATGGTTAAGTCTGGTTTGCATTTGTACTTGGTTGTTTGAGAGTTGGTCTTCCTCATGAGGTTCTGTTTTCTTAGTGCTTAAAACAGTTCTTTGTAACAGTGGATACTCAATAACTATGGCTTGGACTGAATTAAAGGAGAAAACAGAAAATTAAAGAAAAAACAGAAGCAGAAGATATTAAAAACAGGTGGCAAGAATACATAGAAGAATTATACAAAAAAGATCTTTATGACCCAGATAACCATGATGGTGTGATCAGATATCCTGGAATGTGAAGTCAAGCAGGCCTTAGCTTAGGAAGCATCACTACAAACAAAGCTAGTGGAGGTGATGGATTTCCAGTTGAGCTATTTCAAATCCTAAAAGATGATGCTGTGCAAGTGCTGCAGTCAATATACCAGCAAATTTAGAAAACTCAGCAGAGGCCACAGGACTGCAAAAGGTCAATTTTCACTCCAATCCCAAAGAAAAGCAATGCCAAAGAATGCTCAAACTACTGTACAATTGCACTCATCTCACACATTAGCAAAGTAATGCTCAAAATTCTCCAAACCAGGCTTCAACAGTACATGAACTGTGAATTTCCAGATGTTCAAGCTGGTTTTAGAAAAGGCAGAGGAACCGAATTGCCAACATCCGTTGGATCATTGTAAAAGCAAGAGAGTTCCAAAAAAACATCTACTTCTGCTTTATTGAATATGACAACGCCTTTGACTGTGTGTATCACAACAAACTGTGGAAAATTCTTCAAAAGACGGGAATACCAGACCACCTTACCTGCCTCCTGAGAAATCTGTATGCAGGTCAGGAAGCAACAGTTAGAGCTGGACATGGAACAGCAGACTGTCTCCAAATCGGGAAATGAATACGCCAAGGCTGTATACTGTCACCCTTCTTATTTAACTTATATGCAGAGTACATCATGCAAAATGCTGGGCGGAATGAAGCACAAGCTGCATTCAAGATTGCTGGGAGAAATATCAATAATCTTAGATATGCAGATGACACCACCCTTATGGCAGAAAGCAAAGAGAAATTAAAGAGCCTCTTGAAAGTGAAAGAGGAGAATGAAAAAGTTGCTTTAAAACTCAATATTTAGAAAACTAATATTGTGGCATCCAGTCCCATCACTTCATGGCAAATAGATGGGGAAACAAGGGAAACAGTGAGAGACTTTATTTTCTTGGGCTCCAAAATCACTGCAGATGGTGATTGCAGCCATGAAATTAAAAGATGCTTACTCCTTGGAAGAAAAGCTATGACCAACCTAGACAGCATATTAAAAAGCAGAGACATTACTTAGCCAACAAAGGTCCGTCTAGTCAAGGCTATGGTTTTTCTAGTAATCATGTATGGATGTGAGAGTTGGACTATAAAGAAAGCTGAGTGCCAAAGAATTGATGCTTTTGAACTGTGGTGTTGGAGAAGATTCCTGAGAGTTCTTTGGATTGCAGGGAGATCCAGCCAGTCAATCCTAAAGAAAATCAGTCCTGAATATTCATTGTAAGGGCTGTTGCTGAAGCTGAAACTCCAATACTTTGACCACTGATGTGTAAGAACTGACTCACTTTAAAAGACCCTGATGCTGGGAAAGATTGAAGGCAGGAGGAGAAGGGGACGACAGAGGATGAAATGGTTGGATGGTTAGATGGACATGAGTTTGAGCAAGCTATGGGAATTGGTGATGGACAGGGAAGCCTGGCATGCTGCAGTCCATGGTGTTGCCAAAAGTCAGATACGACTGAGTGACTGGATTGAACTGAAAGGAAAAAAAAAATGAGAGACGTCTACTTCAGTAGGATCCAGGCAGTAAAGTGGTGAGGATACATTTAGGGAAATCTGTACCTCTCTAGGAGTGACCAGTTGCCTGGCTCCCAATGGACGACAGTGTGAAAGGCTGATCCCATTTTACAGTAGATTTTAAGGTGTATTACGTATGTATTGTGGTATTTGAATACTAATTTTAGATCGAAGGAGTTTTTCTTTATACATAATTCAATAAACCCATCTTCTGTAAAATCTGAAGGATTTTTTCTTGGTTTGGGGGAGTGGTTACTAACTGCCTAGTGATTTATGAAATGATGAAGTGGAACAGAGATGTGTCTCCAGCTGGATTGTTCTCATCAAAGTGACCTCCCCTTTTCCTGTGGCCTCCTTGAAGTGGATCTAGTCTAGAAGAACCTCTGATTATTGTCTTAGGATTCTTGTCTACCTAGGCATAGATTCAAGAGACAAAAACTAAGCTGAGTTTGTTTTTAGTGACTTGGAGCTGGTAAGTGGATGGACTGCAAGTTACTTAGGCTTGAATTGATTCACACCTTGTTCCTAAGAGGTTCCCCTGATTCACAGAACTTTCTATAATCAGTTTGATTCATGCATCTATTTGGATTTAGAGCATGCATGTTAAATGACCCTAAAGGTAGTGCCTGATATAAGACATAGCAGGAGGACCTATCTTAAAAAAAAAAAAAATACCGTTACTGTGTAATCCTAGATAGCTTGTTAAGTGAGTTTCCTTTTATTTGTAGCCATCCTCATTCTTTGAAAAGACAAAACAGCAAAAATGCACTGAAATTTGATTTAATTCCTAATTGTGGATGTTTGACTATATCTGCCTTAGTTTGCCTTTGGGCCCTGAGGGGTGGATGCTGAATATAATGAAGCTCTCTGGAAACTGGCTGTTGAACTTTTTAGTAGAACAGACTTCCCTGCCGTTATTACCTACCAGGGATGGTGAGTTGAGGAAAACTCCATCCTTTGTTTCTGTTACTGTGTGAGCATTCCTGATGTATCCTGGATGATATGGAGAAACATTTAGGTAGAGCTTTTTTCTCTCAGAGCTTGCTCATTCATTCAGTCAACAACTGTTTACTTTGAACCCACTCTTCTAGGCCCTGGGCTTGTGTTCTGTTAGCACAGACATAATTTTCTCAATCGAGAGGGCTTATTACAGTGCTAGGACATGTTGATTAATTTAAAGCCCATTGCCAATTATAAATGTTTTTTGCTGTTGATTCAAGTGGGTCCTAAAGGCTATCCTATAAAGGAACACTGCTTTTGAAATTTTAGATTATTTTTTATTTTAAACCCTTTTGTTGTGGAATCAAACATTTAGGAAGAGAGGATACACCGTAAGTGAGCAAGTTCAGGAATTCTGATCATGAGAACCGCTTGTTGCAACCAACTCTCAGTCAAGAGGCAGCATTGCTAGGAGCCCAGAAGCCATTGTGTTCTTTTCCATATCACAGTTCCCTTCTAGAGATGATCCTTTTCTTGACCCTTATGGTAACCACTTCCTTGCTTGCCTCTTTCAGTCACAGTTTGTCTATATTTGTTCAACTCTGTGCTTCAAGATTAATCTGTTGTTTCAGTGTGGCTGTAATTTGTTTACTTTTTAAAAGAAAGCTGTGGTATAGTCATAGGATGGAAGCCTCTGTAGCAGTGAAAGATACTGTTATTACCCCGTTTTTATAGATGAGGAAATTGAAGCACAAAGAGGTGAATCAATTTGCCTAAGGTTCTACTTCTAGGATATGTTATAAAACTAGGATTTGAACCTAACTAGTCTTAACGTCCAGAGAAGGCAATAGCACCCCACTCCAAGTACTCTTGCCTGGAAAATCCCATGGGCGGAGAAGCCTGGTAAGCTGCAGTCCATGGGGTTGCAAAGAGTTGGACACGACTGAGCGACTTCACTTTCACTTTTCACTTTCATGCATTGGAGAAGGAAATGGCAACCCACGCCAGGTTGGTTGGAGAATCCCAGGGACGGGGGAGCCTGGGGGGCTGCCGTCTATGGGGTCTCACAGAGTCAGACACGACTGAAGCGACTTAGCAGCAGCAGCAGCAGCAGCAGCAGCAGCCTTAATGTCTGGAGAAGGAAATGGCAACCCACTCCAGTATTCTTGCCTGGAGAATCCCAGGGACGGAGGAGCCTGTTGGGTGTCGTCTGTGGGGTCGCACAGAGTCGGACACTACTGATGCGACTTAGCAGCAGCAGCAGCAGCAGCAGTCTTAACGTCTGAGTCTGTTCTCAATATTTTTATTTTCAATTTTTATTTTTATTTTGCTTTACAATACTGTATTGGTTTTGCCATACATTGACATGAATCAGCCACGGGTGTACCTGAGTTCCCACTCCTGAACCCCCTCCCACCTCCCACCCCATATCATCTCTCTGGATCATCCCCGTGCACCAGCCCCAAGCATCCTGTATCCTGTATTGAACATAGACTGGCGATTTGTTTCTTACATGATAATATACATGTTTCAGTGCCATTCTCCCAAATCATCCCACCCTCTCCCTCTCCCACAGAGTCCAAAAGTCCATTCTATACATCTGTGTCTCTTTTGCTGTCTCGCATACAGGGTTATCATTACCATCTTTCTAAATTCCATATATATGTGTTAGTATACTGTATGGTGTTTTTCTTTCTGGCGTACTTCACTCTGTATAATCGGCTCCAGTTTCATCCACCTCATTAGAACTGATTCAAATGTATTCTTTTTAATGGCTGAGTAATACTCCATTGTGTATATGTACCACAGCTTTCTTATCCATTCATCTGCTGATGGACATCTAGGTTGTTTCCATGTCCTGGCTATGGAGCAGTGCTGTGATGAACATTGGGGTACATGTGTCTCTTTCAATTCTGGTTTCCTTGGTGTGTATGCCCAGCAGTGGGATTGCTGGGTCATAAGGCAGTTCTGTTTGCAGTTTTTTAAGGAATCTCCACACTGTTCTCCATAGTGGCTGTACTAGTTTGCATTCCCACCAACAGTGTAAGAGGATTCCCTTTTCTCCATACCCTCTCCAGCATTTATTGCTTGTAGACTTTTGGATCGCTGCCATTGTTCTCTTAATATTATACTAAGTTGTCTAAGACTTTAAGCAAGACTTCACCTAAATGATGTACAGCATTTCAATTTCTCTGAAGGTTTATTTAACAGATTTTCTTAAAAGTGCATTCTCAGAAGCAAGACTTTTATAGATACTATAGTGATGATATAAAAATATAGAAATTTCAAGACTTAATGCAAATTGACAGCTCCTGGAGATGATCTAGTCACTGGATTCTTTATTTTAAAACTTTGAAAGTAGAAGGTCAAAAAGTTGTGAGACTGGGCAGAGTTCAGACACCTGTTTATCAGAAGAGGCAGCACCAAGAGGCGTGTTGAGATGAGCTGATGAGAACTGAAGTGGTCCCAGGTTTACTCCCTGTTTCAGTCTTTCGATCAACACGCTGAGTCTTACCCAATTGGATGCCCAGTTTCTTGCTGAGAACATTTCAAGGCTTGGTGTCAGCTATTGCTAGAAAGAAAAGCTCTAGACAGTGCCTCGACAGCTAACAAAATTCCCGTAAGACGAAGTTGACAGGACAGAAGACTGAACTTTTGTGGACTTGAAGCTGAAACCAGTGACTGGTGCATCCTCTCTTGAAGTCATAAGCATGATTAGAAGTCAGTGTAAAGGTGTTATTCCCCTAGTTTTGATAATTCTTGTGTGAGCTCAGAGACATGTATTGCCTCTTGTTCTCTGTATCCTTTGACCAAATGAATTTCTCCTACTTTCCATGTTACCAAAAGGCATTTAAAAGATGAAAGGTGTGCCCTAGATAAATATAAATTGATCAAATGCTAACTCTTAAAAAGAACCAAAGATAGTCACGCCATCCTTTCCCCTTGTTGTCAGAACTTTTAAAATTTCTGCCCATCATTATACTCCCAGACCCACTCTGTTGCAACACATACACACACACCCCATTGTATTGTTTCAAACTTTTGCATTGACATCAACATCCCTGCTGTTCTGAAGAACTGTTCTAGGAAAGAACAAGTGAATTCTTGATAGCTCGGGTTAATATATGGGACTTAGATGTAGACAGAAGTCAAGTCATTATGAGGTCATTCTAATCATTGAAGATGTCCAACGGTAGACTGGACTTGTAGAGAGGCTAGGGACCCCACATGGGGAGGGAGCAGGTCTGCTGAAGTGGTTCAGGGACTTTGTAGCTGAGATGGATTGGGAAATTGCATGCAACAACCTTCAAATTTGTACAGTTTTTTTAAGATTTTGAAATGAAATTTATTGAATTGTTGGTTTAGGGAGCAACTTCTTTGATAATTTCATTTTTCTCAGATTTAAGTAAATACACATGAGGAAATTATTCTTAAGTAATAAACAATAGACCTGTTTTATATATATCCATATTTGTTCTTTCCCCATTTTTTTTCATTAGAAGATATATTTTCAGCTTGTATGCAATTTTTGGGGGGTGGGGGTTAATTGCTTCACAGTATTGTATTAGTTTCTGCTGTTTCACAAGGAAGTGAATAAGCTATATGTATACATATATCTCCTTCCTCTGGGACCTCTCTCCCACCTCTGTCTCACCCATCTCCATGTTTTTTAGATTTAAAAACGAGACTATAAGGCAGTGTTAAACTGCTTAGCCAGAAACTGTTGTACATGGTCATCTTTCCTTTCTTTTTCTTTCTTTTTTAACTTCATGATTTTGTCCTAGAAAATTTACAAATTCTACTTACATGCGCCTCCCTCCTCAGCCTGGTAGCTATCATTGAAGAGAAACTTGGGTGATCATGGGGCACATAAGAGTTCAGCTGATAGTTGGAAGTGGGGGAGGAGTCCCGGGAAATCTGTAGCTGTAAGCATTCATCTTTGACCAGAGAAGCACTCTTAAGATGTGCTCAGATGGAATTCCCGTGAGTCTCTCTTCTGTGGAGTGGGACTGTTGTGGCACCAACAGCAAAGCAGTTCATGAACAAAAAGCCTTCTCTAGCGTCACCATTGCTGGTGTTCACTGTTTCTTGCCTCCCCCTGCTTTTGTTTGGCGAGGGGTTTCTTACTTATTCACACACACGTTTTTACAAGATTAGAACAAATGTCTGTGTTAATAACATCCCGAGTTATTCTGCGGGGAGAGGTGCACATTCCATCTTGGTGTTTGTGTGGGGTTTTGCTGAGGAAAGCAGAGAACTGAATGAAGTTTCACTCAGCCTGACTAGAGGATGTTGTGCCGTGTAAATGTACCAGACATTTTTTTTTTTTTCCGCTTGCTCAGGAGTGGATAAGGAGAGGCACTATTTGTAGTGTGTGAAATATTTTTAAAAAGTGAGAACTCCCTGTGAGGTGTGGTTGTAGCAGGAGTAGGTCAAGTATTTCCTTCTTTAATATTTAGCCAGAGGAGACCACTTAGCTCCTGTGAAGCCTGCCTTATAACTGATCATTCCTTTCTTTTTTTCTGTTCACAACATTATGATCCAACTCTTGTTCTTGTACACTAGTGAGATCTTTCATTCTGAAAATCCTGCTACAAGCAAGTTCTGACCAATTCATCATTCTTGCCGCCATTCTCTACTGAAGTACATCTTGGTTCATGCCAGGCTGAGAATGAGCTCAGCAGAGAAAGGAGAAATATATAGTGGTTTAAGGATGAAAAGAAAAAGAATACTCTGGTGGTTTTTCAGTTTGTGTTTGTTTTGTTTTTTAGTTTTGAAAAGACCCAAGCTCCCACTTTTTTATTGTTTTAATTCAAAAGGATGCAGTTTGATATATTAGAAGCATTGTCTTTGGAGTCCAGGAGACCTGAGTTTGGAGCTGCACTTTGCGACCTCAGACAAACTACTTACTCTTTCCGAGGTTCAGTTTGCTGTCTGTAAAACAGGAATGAATAATAATATATCATAGGGTTGTTACATGGATTAAATAAGAACACTTAGTATAAGGTGTATGGCACAATTCTTTGCCCATAGCAAGTAGCTTGCTATTATTCTTGCATTAACAAAGCTGTCCAGGTATTTCTTCCCGTTAGTAATTTTCATAAAATACATATTAAATTCTGTTATTTAATATGATTTAAAACTTTTAATAAACATGTCTAGAGTTTAAGATTTAAGACTTTAAAAAGAGTTCACACAGGATTTGTTTCTTGGTGATTAAGTAGTGGGCAGTCATAAGATTTTTATTTTATGACATGTTTAGGAGAAAGTGCTGAATGAAGCTTGTAATAGTAACAGCCCTTTTAATGAGAGGACCAGATAAAGAAGTCATTTCCAGTGCTGCCTGGGAAAAGGGTGGATTTCCTGTGGCATCATAACAGTTCTGAGTAAAGGACCTCAAAGAATTCCTGAATTAAAGGATCTTGGAAACTAAAAAATTCAAGGGTTTTTTTTTTTTCCCCCTCCCATAAATTGATCTATTGCATCCTAATGATATTAAATAGAAGTTGATTTTTCAGAGGAAAGAAATACTTGAGAGAATTGAATTGTCTGTCAGACTTGCATATTTCTCTTTGGAGAATCTGTTCTGTAAAAGCAGTTATTTATATCTAGATTTGTTCTCTTAGAAATGATAATTAACCCTTTAGGGGTAAATAGTTTTCTCTCCCCTAAATGGCTTTGATTGATTACTTATTTTTTAAAGATTCATTTTCCCATATAATCTCTCAGAGGCTGGGGATCAGATAGCCTTCAAAGTACGTACCACACTGTGCACCTAGGCTCAAAATTAATATTTTCATCTTTATTTTAAAGTTTTTTTTAAATAAAAGTAATATGAGCTTGTTATAGATCCTTTGGAAAATATAGAAAAATGGAAGAGAAACCATACACAGCTCCACCGTCTAAAAATAATCATCATCACAATCTCGGTGCATTTCCTGCTGGATGTTTTTCTGTTCGTACAGAGCACCATGGTGGATAGTCATGACTGAATATGTATGTGGGGTCTTCAAGGATCTTCTCATGAGGCCAGGTGCTGTTGGACAGATACTGGTGGTAGCCAGGCAAAGTGTGTGGGCCTGCTCATAAGGATGACAGGATCACAGAGAGAGCAGACTGCCCTTGGATCCCTCAGCCCAGTGGGACGTGTGGTTTTCCTCAAGTGGGCAAAGATTGTAAAGGGAAGGTGGTTGTTGTAGGCAGACTCAAAAGAGATCTTCAGATTGTCCCCATGGTAAGTAACAAGGGCCAAAAAAAAAAAAAAAAATCAGACTTTTGCTCTGCTTTGGTATTTCTGTATTCAGGAAAAAACCATTAGTTTCAATAAGTTCAGGTTTTGAAGGTAACTTCTTCCTCTTGAACATTTCCCAGTAGGGATTGAATTATTATCATTAATTTGAAATGTGCAGGGGGAGACATAAACATGAGAGAATTGAGAACTCTTAGCACATAACAGATTTTTACAGTATCTATCCCCGACCTGAATCATGACTATTTTTTTTTTAGTTGAATCTTTCTTTATAGATGCTTTCTAGTCTGTCCTATGCACCTCTGACTTTTCTCATGCTGAGTCATACTTTGTTCTGTTTTTTAAATATAAATATATATCCTACATCACTGACTCAGTGGACATGAATTTAAGCAAACCCCAGGAGACAGTGAAGTACAGGCAAGCCCAGAGTGCTGCAGTCCACGGGGTCACAAAGAATCAGACATGACTTAGCAACTGAACAACAATGTATGCATACATATATATCTCCATTATTGAACAAAGACTGGAAGAGTGGATATGGCATTGGAAATGTGCAGTGTATCCAGAGATCACTTGTGTTGAGAGATGATTTCATTGTAATCCTTCCTGATTGAACCTCTCAAACCTTTTATTCTCATCTGCAGTGTGAATGTTTTATTCCTTTTCCCTTGGCTCTGTCTCCATCTGCATGCAGTCTTCAGGTGGACTCCTTTACTAAAGCGAAGAGCATAATATTCTTCAAGTTTGCCTAGCTCTTTGGCATTTAAACAAGCTAGAGAGATGCATAAATTTAGCAAAGGATCGGGGCCAAAGTGATGGCTGAACTGGCATCATTTCACATTTTTCATGCTGTGTATTTATAGCAATAAATTTCAAGCAAGGAAATAGATTGCATGGAGTATGCTGTATTAGGAAGGAAGTTTGTATACTTTTGTGGCTTATTAGTATCTTAGTATAACCTTCTTCCCACTTCGCTGGTTGAGTGAACTGAAACAGATAAGTTCAGGGGCTTTTTGGTTGTTATTCATGTGTCTGGCCAGTTAAAGGGTAGGTTTTTTAAAAATAGGTATATATATATAAAACTGAACTGAGCTCCCAGAATTATTACTTGGTTGTTGTGACTTTCGTTCTCTTTCTGCCTCTCATTCTAAGAGTCTGAAGATACCCTCTCACAACCGCTGCCCTCGTAGCTGCTAAGTTCTAGAGCTCTGTGGTGAACGCATATGTTAACTTAAAAAACAGACAGTACCCAAAAAACAAACAGTGCCTAATTCTTTAAAGAGGAGATAACAATAGTACAATAAAATTGTATTTCCCAGTCATTGAAATCTTATAATCAAAAATACTGAGAAAATTTTGCTTCAATGATTATCTTGCTTTTTGAATCAGTGGTGGGTTATAGTTCAGAAAGGAATTGCCCAAATGTTGTTTATTTAATAATTATAATATATAAGTGATGGTGATGATAAGGATAAATAATAACACCTTATTTTTAAAAAAAAAATAGATACTAGCCTAAATGCTTTCATGAATTATCTCATTTAGTTGTATCAACAAACTTTCAAGTCATAATATTATCATTCCCAGTTTATAGATGAAGAAACCCAGCTTTATTTAAGCTCTCAAGAGCTTAAATAACTTTCTTTAGAATATAGATCTTAAATATCTAGAGTAAATAAATGATAACAGAAAATATTCCCCTCCACTAAATATGCTTTCTCCCACATAGTCCATCTATTAGAGAGTTTTGGAATAGGGGCTTGTTTTTTCTAAAAAAAGAGAAAACCTTGATAGACATTTTAGTGTTCATTAATCATACAGAGTTATGATGTGAAGTTGAGTGAGCAAAGAACTTGTTGGATTTGTAGCTGTAGGGTAATAGGGTTGTTTGTGAAGATTTAAAGGAAGGGTGATGGTGAAAAAAGTTTGTTTTTACAAAAGGGACAGGCAAGGAAACTGACCTTTCTGTGCTCAAGGTCATAGGATGGAGTAGAACATCAAAGACATATTCCATCTACTGCGAAGGTTTCACCTTTTACCCCAATAAAACTTTTCTCTTATGTCACCTTTGAGACACACACCAGAGCTTATTGTTCTATAGAGCTTCCAAATAAAGTGCATTTACTTCGAGGACAGAAAATATAAATTTGAAAAAGTATTTGAGATTTAGAAAGCATGACTTTTGAATTCTAAGTATTTATTATCCAGTAGGGACTGTGAGCCCATGAGTAGGTACTGAATTATCTCCATCTTTGAAACTAGAGTGCCTGGGACAGGGTCTGACAGGTAACATCATGAAGAGTCCATAAAGCTTTCTGAATACATGAATGAGTGAAGAAATGAGTGAACAAAATTATGGCGTTTTCTCCTATCATCTGCTAAACATCTGCCTTTCATTTTAAAGACCCTCCTTTTAAAACATTAAAAAGAGGATATGTAACCTAGTTTTATTAATAATATTGAGTATTCGTTCATATATAATTGGACTTACTGATAAAAGAGAACTTTGTAGTTTGGTTTATAAAAGAAAATTCACAATTGAGTGGCATGTGGACCACACCTTCAGACACAGACACTCCATTCAGACTTGCAGACCCCCACCCTGCTCAGTGTCTGGGCTGTAGCCCAGACTGAGGTTGGACAGCGGGAAGAAGGAAGCCCTGTGGTTAAACCACTTGGGATGATCGAAAGTCGACCATACTTATTTTCAATTTGGCAGCCACAGTAGCTTTTTCCTCCAGTGTGCAGTTTTCCCTGGCTGTTTTACTATGTGGGCTGCTCACCATTGGTGATCTGGCAGAGGCATCTGAGGAGGCTCACCGTGGCTCCCTCCTGACAGTTCCGTTGGCTCTTCCAGTGCTTTCCCTGACTCGGCCATGCTCTCTGGTCTCAGGGAGTTAATCAGTTGCAGTGAGTGCAAAAGAAGTAAAAAGAAAGACAAGAAAGTGCGACCTGAGGAGGATGATAATGGAATGTTAAATTTAACATGACCTGAGTTGTAAATATTCACAGCATGTGAAAATCTTCCTGGCTCCTCCTCCTGTTTCACATGCTTTGGTTCAGATCCTTAGAAACTTCTGGTGGGCCTTTGATATTTGAGTCCATCAGTGTATCTGTGTTGATACTCCAGATTTGAATACCATCTTAGTTAGAGGCGTGGTGTGGTGGTTATGATGTGTGAGTGTGTGAGTGTCTCAGTGTCCAGGAGAGGAATGTTGTGAAGATGCGTGTTCTTGTGGGACAGACCTGTGTCTCCTGGGATGAGCTAGTGTGTGTAAGTGTGTTCATTTTCTTTTTCCTGTTTCTTTCAACCTATGTCTTTTTCTTTCCCATTTTCATCTCAAGTTGATGATATGTTATTTGCACTAATACCTGGGTGTAGTTTCCTACCCACATTGAACCTCAGTTAGAAGAACCTCAGGCCTCAGTGATCTTAATTTTAACCGATTTCCCTGGATAAAATGCTCCTGATACCAAATAGCTGTATGTTGAATATTTATTATTGCTTGAAAGCAGTGTCTTGGAAAGGATGTCAGGGGTTTCCTAAAGGAGTAGTAAAATTCCATTTTCCCTGTAGCATTTACCAGCTGCCTTGCAATTTGGGTAGCCTGAAATATGGTCAGAGTGCATGTTACCCAACTTTTCCTGGCAGCTCCTGCTCTCTTCATGCTTCACGCAGATGATGCCCCATCCCCCTGCCGACCATCAGGCACGTGTTGGGACCTGGTCATATCTTCATGACTCTAGCAGGGAAGGGTGGATGCCAGGAGAATAAGAATCAAGCTAGTAACCTACCTGACTTAAAGAAAGCACCACTGCATTTTGTTGGAAGTATGGGAGTTTGGAGGTGTCCCCCAATCAAACCTAAATCTCTGGATGGTCAACCATGATTGAGTTGCTGTTTTCTTACAGGTGTATGGAGGGTATCATTTCATGATTCCCCTGGGCCTGAATGGACAGATGATTAAAATATATAAATTCATGGATCATATCAGAGAGAAAGGATTCTAATTTGTGGTCAGAATGGGTCTACTCTTGTGTTCTGCTAGGGTTTATCAGGATGTTTCTTGCTGAAATTTGCTTGTCCAGTTTGGATTGAACCACTTAAATTTAACAAACTTTAACCTTGCAAGAAAAAAACAGAGAATCCTAGAAAGTAAGAGTTTGCTAATATCTTGTGTAGGACTTCAGTAATGGGAATCAGGATGAAAAACCAGTGTTGGCTGATGAAAGTTAGAAGTTGGGCTCATAATAAATTGTATTTGCATTCAGTTAACAGCTTACAAACTGCCCTACATTTATTATTTTATTTGAGCTTTGTCCTTGTTCCCTGAGGGAAAATGTCTGTTATTATTATCATTATTATCAACATCACCTTCCATTTCACAAATTATAAAATGGAGGCTCCGAGAATTTTAAGAGATTTTCCCTAAAGTACTTAACGGATCTGCCAGCGCAGGAGACATATGAGATGCAGGTTTTATCCCTGGGATGGGAAGATCCCATGGAGGAGAGCATGGCAACCCATTCCAGTATTCTTGCCCATGGAAAGAGGAGCCTGGTGGGCTACAGTCCATAGGGTTGTAAAGAGTTGGACACGACTGAGGCGACTTAGCACGCATGCACATACTGTAGCTAAGTCTAACTTTCTGAGGACTTCTCTGTCTTTTATTATCTCATAGTTGGCATTCGAACAGAAATAAAGATGCATTTTATAAATGCATATTTTATAATACTGCTATAGCCAATATAGGAAATGGCATTGAAGTTATGTACGTTGCCTGCTAAAATCAGCACAATTTGTGAAACAGGCCTTACCTCTCATAAACTCCCTTAGCTCCTGCACATTTCACTACTGTCTTGTTATAATGAAGTTTGCAAAGCACTGCAAAGACTGAGAGGCACTTTTCCACTCCCTACACCAGACAGTGCTATGACATGTCTGGAGACTTCAACAGACAATGTGGGCCTACGGTGAAGTACTTATTAAAATTTAGGTCTTTCTTCACGAATATATTTCTTTTTTTAAAAGATGTAATTTTATTTTTATTTATTTATTTGTTTTCGGCCAAGCTGCTGCGTGGTACTGTGGGATCTTAGTTCCCCAACCAGGGGTGGTACTTGTGCCCCCTGCAGTGAAAGTACAGCTTCTTATCCACTGGGCCACCAGGGAAGTCCCCATGAATATATTTCTTTTTTAAATTGAAAAAAACTGTATCTAAGAATTTGTATCGTTGCTTTAAAATGTGTTTCTAATGAATAGAATTAAAATTACATTTTATGGATTCTTCAACATTGATAAACTGTTAAAAATGATTATACTGTAATTTGAGGTATAAAACCTTTATTTCACTTAAATGAATAATCCATTATATGTAACAGCTGGAAAATTCTGATGGGGCTCTGTCCATGCAGTTATTGATTGTGTAATGCTATCAGTTTTTGATAAACATGTTCCACGTTTCTCTGTTTTGCACACATAAGCATTAGAGTCACCCACTGTTTGAAGACAAGAGATTGTCACCTTTTAGGAGTTAGCATCAATAGATACATCTGGAACTAGGTAAGAAATTAAAAGACCAGAGCAAAAATCAGACTAACCCATTGGTAAAAATTAAGTTCCTCAGGAGCTGACCAATATAAGGTCTTTCCCAGACATGACCACTGCCTATAAAAGGCTTTTAAAGTACACATCATCATTATTGTAGAAATGTAACTTATTCAAGTAGGTGAGATAAATCAGCTCCTCATCTATCAAGCTGCAGCTAAACAAGGATGATAGTATCTGACCTTAGATGACTTTTCTTATTGCCTGTGCAAATCAGGTCACTACGAAATCACTGTTTATTAGCTTTTTTCAGTAACATGATGGTCTAATTATTTCAAGACTTGTTTATCCCTCTTCCACATGACGTGGAATCAGATCCTGCCCTCTGCTCTGCTAAGGTTTTTCTGACTGAAAAAGGTTAATTGAACAAGAGCCCATGAGAATGCAAACTTCTGTACATGTGGTCATTACTCATGTACCTTGCTTTGGTTAAATAAACCCTTGATGTCCTTGATGGCTTGTTTGCCAAGAACTTGATAATCCCCTCCCAGTTGCTGCTATCAAATGCAGGCAAGGAGAACTATGAATGGTTATGAACTCTCATGATGCTGGTGTATGCACATAGTGATATTTGGCACAGTTAAACCTTGTTTAGTAGCTTCCTGGTTCATTTCCTTTTCACTCCATCAGAAAGTCTGGGCCTTTGTGGACCATCACTGTACACAGTTCATAGTGATAAATAGTTCACATTTCTTGAAGGGCTATGAGGTTTAAGCAATAACCTAGTGCCGTCATCATCTGATCTGTTCCTGGAAGGTGCGTCTTCAAAAGCTTTTGACTTTTTTTGGATGTCCAGTGCAGTACCTTGGGTTCCACTTTTTGCCTGCCACCCCCACAAGCCCTAAATTTTACATACACACACACACACACACACACACACACAATATTAAGCTAATTACAAGACTTTTAAAGAAAGGCATCTCTTTCTTGTTATGATGGCAGGTAGTGTCATGGTGAAACATAAAAGTTGTTCCAGTTGGTTCCTGAAACTTAGAAAAGTGTCAGTGTTTCAGCTGAACTGAATCATCATCTTAGCTTTTTAAAGCTGATCAGTTCAACAAGACAGGACTGATTACTCAGGCAAATTAACTGCCCCTGAGACAAGTGTTCAGAATAATTCTTCTTGTACGATCTTCGGTATTAGTGTGTAGCAATAATCTTTACTGTCCTATTTTGTTTAATTGTCTGTGTAGATATTCTCTAGAAAGGAGGTTGATTAAACTTTGACATAACTTAAATCTATTGTATGAACTATATTAACATACATAATTATGCCTGGAAGAGGACTGTACATAATTTAAAAATTTATGGTTAAGAGATCTATACAATTTTTTCTCTGTAGCTTTCCTTTAGCTGTGTGTTAGGAGGTATTCAGGAATATGAGTTTAGGTTAATAACCCATGACAGAGCCAAAGTCAGGAAGAGGTGGTCCCAGAGGACCCAAGTTAGCTCTTGTTGGGAAAAACTCAAAATTGGGAAATAGGACTTTGGAGGCATAGGTCAAAGGAGGATATGAAATATTTGCCCCACATCCCCTACATGAATAACCTTTATTTTGGAGAGGAAAGGTTTCTCAGACTTACTCAATGAGGATTAAAATGAGAATAAACACATATTCCCTGTATTCTCTCTCTCTCTCTCAGTGGTCTATAAACTCATAAATGAAACAATAAAGCCTTAAAATCCAACATTGTGTTCAGTCTGAGCTCTTCCACTTAAGCAGTTTGGGACTTCAAGCATGCTGCTATTCATCTGTTAGCTTCAATTTCTTCGCTTCTACAAGGGATATTGACAGTGTTTATACTGTGGCATTGTTATGAAGAAAAAATGAGGTAATATTAAAAAGTGTTTAAGGCACAGATACTGGCACATTGAAGATACTTAGTAAATGTTGATTTCCTTCTTGTTCAGCAAAAGCTTAAGGAGGAAAGCTGTTTATGTGTTAAGGGAATGTTTATGTGTTTCATTACTTCAGTAGAATTTGCCAAACATATTTACCTCATTAATGCTAAGTAAGTAAAACAGAGACTCATTTCTAAATACGAACACAGAGATTTTATAATTGACCTATCGCTCCTTTTTTGTAATGCAGTGTGGACTCTTTACCTCTGTGTCTCTGAAAATCTTATAATTTTAAAATGTAAGTTCTTCTGGGAGTCTTCTGATTGAAATGTTGCTGTTATTGTTCAGTCACACAGTCATGTCTGACTGTCACTCCATGGACTGCAGCCTGCCAAGCCTCCCTGTCCTTCACCATCTCCCTGAGCTTGCTCAAACTCATGTGCATTGTCAGTAATGCCATCCACCCATCTCGTCTTCTGTCGTCCCCTTCTCCTCCTGCCCTCAATCTTTCCCAGCATCAGGGTCATTTATAATGAGTCAGCTCTTCGCATCAGGTGGCCAAAGTATAGGAACTTCAGCTTCAGCATCAGTCCTTCCAATGAATATTCAGGACAGACTTCCTTTAGGATTGACTGGTTTGTTCTCCTTGCAGTCCAAGGGACTCTCGAGAGTCTTCTCCAACACCACAGTTCAAAAGCATCAATTCTTTGGCACTTTGACTGAAGTGGGCATTCTTCAACTCCATTCATATCCTGGCTTTATAAGATAGCTGAGAACTCCCTGAACTGACAATGTGGTATATGTTTGTGAGTTCATATGTTTTCTGGGAAGCCAGCGTGTGGCTTTCATCATTTCCAAGGAGTTAGGGAACCCAAAATATTTAATACTGATCATCGTGATGACTTTCTGCTTACATTTTTTGGCCTGAGAATATAAATGTTGCTATTGATGTGTGTTAAAGACTTACTGTACACTGGGCTAAGCTTGTTTAATGTTTTATCGCAGTGGAACCTGGGCTTTTATGAGCGTAGGTCCATAGAGATACTCTCAAGCACTCAGGAATAGAAAGTCCAGGCCCTAGCCAAGCAGAATACCAAAACCAGGGATGGACAATTCACTCAGCTGTTTACTTTGTACATAGATTTTCCCAAAATGTGAAAATTGTGATTTAATGATAGTACTGTTTCTACACCATGTATTAAAGGTATGAGAGGTTTTTTTTAAAAAGCATTGTAAAGGATGACATTAAGATGATCATCTTACAAATCATGGTGTGTGGAATACACCTTAGACCATGAACCTCAGTTTGGGGGGATTTTATTTATTTTCTATGTATGTATGAAAAGTCTATAATTGCCAGAAAGATTAGCTCCATCTGTTCTTCATTCCCTCTATGGGACTGAGGAGGGGGAAAAATTTATGGAAGATTCAGATTGGTTAAAAAACCCACAGCAGGAAGCCTTTTGTCTTACTGAAATATCCTGGTTACAGGGCTTCCCTGGTGACTCAGCACATAAAGAATCCACCTGTAATGCAGGAGCCACCGTTTGGATCCCTGGGTCAGGAATATTCCCTGGGGGAGGAAATGGCAACCCACTCCAGTATTCTTGCCTGGAGAATCCTATGGACAGAGGAGCCTGGCAGGCTGCAGTCCATGAGGTTGCAAAGAGCTGAACATGACTGAAGTGACTTAGCACGCATGCATTCCAGTTAACAGCTGGGAAAATTAGGGATAACCCATTTGGCATGTAGCTGGACATTGGCCAGTTTGAGGAAATCTTCAATACAGGATCTTAGCAAATTCTTAGTTTGTTGTTGAATTGACCCATCATGATATAAACATATCTTGAAATGATCAAAACTTATGAGTTATAAGTAAGGTTGTATTTTCCTCGATGAGAATTGTCGTCCAGCCTTACTGGACATGTCCTGATGTAGCCCTTTTGTACCTGAAGTTTGTTCATGTCTGTTGGGTTTTAAGCATTGTTAATAATACAGTCAGAGCAACACTGAAGAGTTAGTTTCAGTGGTGTTTGCCGGCTCGACCAGCTGATTACTTTGTTCTGAGCATAGTTCATACACCTGGTAGAGTTCTCTCAGCTATTATGCAATTCTTGTGGTTCCTGTAGACTTGCCTTCCAACTTGATTCATTTACTTTATCCACCCAGTGTATAAGTATCGAACAACTGTTATGTGGAATACACTGTTCTGTGCTCCAGGAATTAGTTCATTGCTTTAAGAGTACACACTTGGGTACCGTTTTGGAGAATTGTTAGCTATGTTTTAATCCAGAGGAATAAATGAGAGAGAACAAGGAAATTCAGTAATTTCGTCAGTGTTCCAACATCAAAAATGATTAATATCAAATAGAAACACACACCTGGGTATTCTTTTTGCTGACCACATGATCCTGTACAGTTTTATGTCCAGCACTATGTAAACAACAAAAGTGTTCGCAATAGAATTGCTGTTTTTCTATAGCCATCTTCAGAAGATTTTTCAAAGGATTTTGAAGTTTTAGGGGATTTAGAAGGATTTTGCCTCCTTTGGGCTGGAAATTTGGTGTCTCCATTGAAACCTGGAAACCAAACCAGGCAGTTTTGGGTTCTCTTTCATTTAGAATGTCAGAGAACATAAAAGTGAAAAAGCCTATTTTTGTTCTAATACTTCATAGTCATTATATTTTGTTTGTTTTAAATTTCTCCTGAATATTACTGACTTTTCTTGTTTCTGATAAACTCTGTTTCAAATAAGTTAACTTAGAAAAACATTGGGAGGAGATAAACCTGAGCCTAATGATCATGAACTTTTCAACTAGGAGTGTTAACTAAGTTGTGAATCTTTTGGCAAGGTCACACAATCCTGGTCTACTTCCTGACAGGTTTTAAATTTTTAGAGTTTTCCTTCTACCTAGTTTTTCTGTAAAAGAATTTCATGGTAGTAATCTAATAGCAGTCTGTGTCTACTGTTTTTCTGAACTTTTCTTTCTTGTAGCATTTGGGAATTTAGTAGAGGTTTAGCAAGTAGTGATTACCACTACCACACAAAAAAATTGCTAACATTTCTAAAATACACTCACTATGAAGACTGAATTTCATAGGAGTGATTTAAATGCTTAGAACACAAGTGTTTTGTGTCATAACATTTTTTAAAAAACAAGAGACGCTTGCTTCTGTTTATCATTTTTAAATTTATATGCCATCATCGTAATTTGCATTAGACACCCTGGTAAAAAGAAGAAAACAAAATCACCTAGGGGAAAAAAAATCAGCTAGGGAAATCCATTTAAAATTTTGCCATTTGGGGAGGTAGGCTTTTGAATATATGTATGTATTTTTAAAACCCTTTGTAAAAATTTAGTGCATTATCACAAACACCTTTTCTGTCATTATATACTCTCCTTCAGCATCGTTTTAAAGACTAACTTATATGCTGCTGCTGCTGCTAAGTCGCTTCAGTCGTGTCTGACCTTGTGTGACCCCATAGACAGCAGCCCACCAGGCTCCCCCATCCCTGGGATTCTCCAGACAAGAAGACTGGAGTAGGTTGCCATTTCCTTCTCCAAAGCATGAAAGTGAAAAGTGAAAGTGAAGTTGCTCAGTCGTGTCCAACTCTTTGCGACCCCATGGACTGCAGCCTACCAGGCTCCTCTGTCCATGGGATTTTCCAGGCAAGAGTACTGGAGTGGGGTGCCATCACCTTCTCTGAACTTATATGAATGGACCATTATTTGTGAAATCAGTTCTGCATTGGATACTGAGTTTGGGTGCAAGCTTTTGCTATTATAATTAATATGATGATTAATATCCATATAGCACAATCATGATTGTGTATTTTTAGATTTCTTTTTAAAAAGCAATATTGTGATTTTAAAACATTTTTTAGACAAAACTAAGTGATATGGAATTGTTTAATTCCTTCCTTGTATGCTTTCTTGTTTGTACACTTCATAAAAGTATTAGTTTTCAAACTGCTACCCTCAATTATTTAAAAACTGCTTTTAAACATTTGTTAGCTATATAGTTTTGACATGTTACTTAAGTAATCTAGTTATTAAACTTACAAGTTATCTTATGTTTAAGGAAATACCAATTATCTCACATTGTTTTCACTAACAGAACAGTGTATGATAGCTTCCATTTGGGGGTTGCCTGTAAACTAGAGCGTATTCCGTCGGCATTTTCCACCAATAATTTTGGGGAGCATGTTTTATGCCACTGTCTCCCTGGAGATGGGAAGTGAAGAATTTCTTGAATCTTAAGGAAGAAGAGGGATTACAAAATCCACAATATTAATGTTTATATTTTTTTAAATAACCTTTTACTTCCTAGGGTTTTAACTTTGTGTGTGTGTGTGTGTTCCTCTGTATTCATCATAGAATATCTCAAATACCATTGGAATACTTTACCCAGTCCCCTCCAATTTGTGGGTTTGCGGGCTGGTCCAGCAGCAGGCTTTGGAGAAGTTACTTGCTACCTTATTATAACATACTTAAACTCAATAGCAATTCAGGCCTTACTGGGTATTTACCTAATTTATTGTGGCAATGCGGTATTTAGACCACTGATTAAGTGAAGTCTGTCAGTATAGTTAAAAGAAATTAGAGACACTATCATTGCTAAATCACTTTACAATTCAAAGAAGAATTGTAAACATATGAATCCATTTAATTATAATAGTGCCAATTATAAGAGAAATTGTAACACTGAGAACAGTGGCTTTTATGTAATCATAATAATGGCATGTATTTATCTTGGTTTGGCAAGTTAGGCCTTTCTTTAATACTTGGCTTTGCCTAAATAGAATGTGGTTTGCTGAAACCCACAATAACCCCACACCCTCCAATTTGTTATTGCAGAAAATACTGAACAATAATCATGTGGTATGAATGATTAATGTATGCATGGGTTAGTAAGTATCTTTGAGGTTTAAAAAGTGTTTTTATTTACATTCTTCTGTTGGCTGAAGGTATAAAACAAATAAATACAAATCCACATGTGTTAAATATTCCCATTTCTTTTCATACGAGTATTTGCACTGTGTGTACAACCATAGCCTTTTCATTGTTTTCTGTGCTTTTTGTTTTTGTTTATCTAACACATATCCTTTAGTAATATTTTAACTGCAGTGTTTGATATGTAATCCATTTTTAAATTTTCTAAGTGCTTTGAATTTAGCTTTATCCTAAATATAAAGATAATCAATTTAGTAATATTTGAAGATTGGCAAATTTAGTTTATAATGTGTTCAAAATAATACCTATTAGAGTCACACTTATTTCTAGAAGAGCATATGTAAAAAGATTACTCATATTTTCTGTTTAATAAGATTACTATTATCATGGAGGAAGAGGTACTATCTAGTGGTATAAACAAAATTACTGTGGAGTTGGAACATTTCTACACTTTAATCTCAGGGCTTTTATTTATTTCTACTTCCTGCCTTCAGAAAGATAATTTGCAGCAGTTCCACACTGTGCATTTGTAGATGTGGAAGGAAATCCTACTTTCCTAAGCAAAGAAAGAAGGAATTTAAGTTTAATGAGGGCTCTAATAAAAAGAAAAAACCTTTAAAAACTCGGATCTTTATTTTAAGGATAAATAGACCTTCAGTGAACATGTAGAATTCATTGTAAAACCTGTACATTATGAAGAACATTAGAAATCCAAACTGTTGATTTATTGGTAAGATATAGCCCAGAAAGTAAAGATAAACATATAGTAGATTTAAAAACGTGACATCTGGAAAGGGTTAATATTTTTATTATATGAAATTTGGTATAAAATTGTGGGCAACCCATGACACGGTTTGGAATACTTGATTATTCTTTTCTCAATAAATAAGAGTGGCATACAGTTAATTTCAGCACTGTAATTGAGCAGTGCATTCTGGGAAGTCGAAAAGCACTGTAAGATGAGGAAATGTTTTAGGGACTAATCATGAGAAGAAAGGAGCCTTTCATAGCCCGTATGATGCTGTTGTCAGAGCTAAAGGCAGATAATGATTCCGTAATAATGGCACATTGTGAATATTTAAGCTGAAAAGATTTGGGCAAAATGAACAGACATTGTTGGTTTGTTAAAACTGAACAGTTGGTCCCTGGGCTTCAAAAGCGCCCTGAACTCAGTACAACATTTTTATTTGAAATTTTTCCTAAAACAAGACACTTTTTTGAAAGTTATATCAAACACCACCAGTATAAGACATTTTAAAATGATCTACTTGTTTAATTTTTACTGTAGAAATTGATAGTATGGGCTCTTTCTTGTTACTGAGAAGTTTAAAAGTTTTGTGTGTTTCTTCTGTGTCTTCTAAACTTCTCTGGCAGAGGCAGTGCCTTCAAAGAACATTCTGATAGCAATGATGTAAAATATTGAATATAAAACCAAAAGTGTCAGATTGCAAAGAAAGTGAAGTGATTTGCATTTTGCTTCTGAGGTTTCTAATACACCCCTAAGAGTCTTGCATTGGGTTTCTATGTACCTTGTCTTTGCTTCTCATTAGTATGTTTTCAACCTGTTTGTTTGCGTTCGGGAAACATCTGTTAAATGCAATTTATATAGCTCTAGTTATCCATTTTGGGGGTATGTTACCAGAATCTTAAGATTTGAGTCTTCATCGCCTTCCTTTAGCTTAGAACGGGAAGAGAACTGTACCCTGAGCCAAGAGCAGTATATTTCAAAACTTACTAACTTTAATAGTGTGCTTTTAGAGTTGGTAGCACATCTGGGAAAGAGCTAGATTCTGTTTTGCTAAAGTGTAGGTAAACACACCAGTACCTATACTTTAAAAAGCATTATGGAAAACCTTAGTGAAATAACACTTTTTAAATTTTTAAAAAATCTGATTTGATTAGAAAAGAATACTATTTAGTGTAAGTTTTAGGATAAAATTCAACCTTTATGTATGTAAGATATGTGTATCTCCAGTGAGCTCTCATTTATTATATGTATGTTACAATGACATAAATAATTCCAAGTCTGGTATTTCTTTTATAAATATACTTTTCATGTGCAGTTTTACACAAAGACTGAAATGAAACAGATTTCTGAGGCTATACAAATGTTTTTTGTTGAGTAAAAAAGATTACTTATTAAAATGGCTTCACAATTTAAACCAAAATAACTTTTTTTTTTTGGTTTATTCTCTGAGATTGTTTGAAGGGAAAAAAATGTTGCCGTATGTTTACACTAACATTCATTTTTACCCATATGCTTTAAATCTGTGTATTTATTTAACCAAATATTGTTTATTTTTAGAACTGTTTAATTTTTCTTTTTAACTGGAATTTTTAAACAGCAGCTCTTTTAAAATTAAGTTAAATAAAATTACACCATTTAAGGACATTTTCTTCAGGATTTTGAACTAAGAAATAAGTCCTTTATTACCATTAGGTGAGACTAGTCTTTGGGCAGGAAATAGGCAGAGTCCAAAAGCAAAAATAAAGCAGAACAAATGTTTACCAGGAAAATTTACTGTAACCCAAGCAGATTCTTGTATCACTTTTCTAAAGTAGCTTTCATGAAGGGTACTCCATGCAACTATGAGCTGAAGAGCCTTTTCTTGTACTTCTGCAGAGAAGCATAATTTGAATTTTGACACTCTACCTGTACAGATTTACATTTTTTTCCAAGTTTGAGAGATGAGAATTGAAAATATAAAATGAGATTGTTATTTACTTAGAAACTCCATAAAATTTAACTTAAGATAAACATTTCAAATTATATTTTGAAAAAAAAAAAAGTTTTTGTAATCACTTTTTTACTTTTTCTTAGATTCTACGTAATTCCAGAATTGTTTAATTTTTTTTTGTCTGAAAGTATGGATTTCTCATTTGGTATTAAGCAGTAGTTTTCTTTAAAATGATAGTTATTATCCCCTACTCCGTCCTCTGTATTTCTGTTTGTTCAGATTAGCATTCTTTTCTCAGACAACTCTGGCCATTATCAAGGGAATCAAGGATGCTAAACTTTCTTAACATTTACTTTGAGGTTTTCCGAGGATATCATCTAAACCTTCATCAGAGGAACCTTCCAGGAAAATTAAATTTTGTTATAAATAATTTAAAGCCCATAATCAGAAATCACCCTGTTTGAAAACCAGCCTCTCCACTTACAAATTACCAGATGACTCTTGCCTAATATGAAGAGAAATGCTTGAGGTAGAACTTTTGTGAAGATGAAGAGAGATTTTTTTTTTTTTAACCACTAATAGAATTACATTTTATTTACTGAGGAATAGAACAATAAGGTCAGACAACATGCTTAACATAGGGTAATTATTAAAGAATTTCAGTTTGTTTTAAAAAATATTTTTGTTAGTTTATTGTCTTGGATTCAGCTATTCAATTTAACTGTAAACAATTTTACTTAAATCTAACAGCTCCAGGAGCTCATCAGTGAAGAATCTGCCTGCACTGTAAGAGACTCGGTTTGATCTCTGTGTTGGGAAGATCCCCTGGTGAAGGAAATGGCAACTCATTCTAATATTCTTGCCTGGGAAATCCCATGGACAGAGGAGCCTGGTGGGCTACAGTTAGTGGGATCGCAACTGAGTCAGACATGACTTAGCAACTAAACAGCAAACATTTTACTGTTTATACTGTTTTTTTATTAACCAAAATACATGCTTCAATATTTGCATCTTGCACTCCATGGAAATAGGGTTTTGGGTTTTTATTATGGAATATATTTAAAATATAAATACATACAATTGTCTCTCTTGAAGAGTCATGATATACATTATTAAAGAGTTTGAGAACTTTAGCAGTTCCCAGATTTGTCAGTGGAATTGTTTTTTGTTTTTAACTCCTGTGAATCCCCCCGAAACACACTTTGCAAAATTATGCCCTGAGTCTTTTTTTTTTTTTTTAAACTCTTTCTAAGTGAAGAAATTTAGGATTTTTGGTTTGTTTTAAAGGTGTAAAAATCATCTTTCTGCTCGAGGGGAGTCCTTAAAAATGAATATGTTCTGGTCTCCATTTGGATACCAAGTGCCTCTTGGAGGGGGGCTTTATCTCAAGCAATGCTGCTTGATTTGGCTATCCACTCCCGTGGCCCCCATCCATCCAGTCCATTGCAATTTACTTTAAGTACTTCAAACTGTGTCCTTGGAAGACAGATTTGCCTGGAGCCATTCCAAGTTGGCAAAGGGATGTTCTAATAAAGCTCTAAGTGGTACTACTTGCTGATCAAGAGGAGAGGGGAAGGGTGGTGACAACGTGATGCTACAAAGGTCATTTCATATGAATCTAAAGTCCATTTTTAAAAGGTCTCCTTTCTTTTCATCCCATAATTTTGTGCACTGGAAAGATTTGTTAGTGAAGCTCTCTTTTATTATGTTATGCCTACCAAGAAACAGACTTCTAAAAAGTATTAATTTTCAAAATTCCTGACATAGGAATCCATTGTACACTTCTGCTTTAAATTTGTCCCATGCCTCAAAAAATGTTTTATCACTTCCAGTCTTTTTTAGGGAAAAAAAAATCCATCAGAAGGAAATTGACTTGAAGATTTTAGCCTAAAACTTGGTAAATACTCAGTGTAAAACCATCATATAAATTTTTATTTACCTAGTATCTTTTTGCCTAGAAAAGAGATGAAACAACTGTGGCAGGAAATTCTATCTTTTATTGTCAAAAAAAAGTTTGCTGTTCTTATCTAGTTGATGTCTTCAGTATTTGCTGAAGAAGCATACATGATTCTTTTTCTATCATAATATGTATCTAAGAGATCTTAGATTTGTTAATGTTTGAGCCCTCATTAGTATGAGAGGTGAGTCTGTTTTAGTGTTTGAGCTAAAAATCTTAAAAAAAAAAAAACACATAATACAACACCAACTCTAATCTTACCAAATAGACTGTAGTTATTTCAGAGGATTTAACACATTTATTAGATAAATGACGTACAGTTTCAGAGACCATAACATACATTTAAAAACTGTTATAAGTGAAACAGGCTCTTGACAATAATTCATATAATCTAATTAGCTAATGTATCAGTTGTTAATACTTTTTAAGATATCGTGTAAACAAAAATGAAATGTTGGGTACCCAGCAAACATGTATGATTGAAGAAAATCCAACTCCAGCAGGAAAATAGTATTTGTGGAATATGTAATGTGGTACTGTGGTAGCATTACAAGAGATCAGTGACCAGCTGGGGTTAGTAAACCTTTGCATCTTGCTATCGACATTAGGCAGCCGCTTGGTAAAGCCTGGAAAGTAACATGTGCCTCAACAGTTAGCACTTAGAGACTGTGTTTTAACAAGTCTGCAGATATGTATTTACATGATAGACCATACTAACACCTTTTAGTGTTATCTGTCAATCAAGATTTAATACTGTTCCTTGATAAAATGTATCTGGTGTTCATTTCCATTAAGTTATCCTACTTACTTTGTGTTTTTACATATTCTGTAAGAATTCATGACTGCCTGACCTCTTGGGAGTCTTCTGTAAACTTCACATTAACCCTGCTTCCTAGGGATTGCAGGGGTCATTTTCACCCCTGTGAAACTGAAAGGTCCAAATGATTGAGTCCAAAGACGCTTGAGAAGGGATCTGCAAAGTCTCGCCCACTTCCAAAAAAGAGAAATGCTTTAGTTTATGCATTTGGCAACCACGCCTCGCATCTTTTTATTTTTATTTTTGGTGAAAGGATTTTACATCAGACAGATATTATTAAAAGATTTTATTTAACACTCAGATGCATTTTGTTCTAAAACGAATGCTTGCTCAAGAGTCTAAGAAGGCTTCATGGGAAGAGCAAAGCAATCTAAGCCATATGTATTGGGCAGGTTGCCAGTTGTTTGCCAATATGCCCAAGCCACCTGGCTGTGCATTCAGCCAAGTATGCCATTCCGACCAGCCAGCTTTAACCTCCCGGCTGCTTTTCAGAGCTTAGGAAACTCTGAAGGCCGGGAGCTGCACTTCATTTCTCCCATGCCAATAGTTCTCACTCAGACAAACGGCACAGCTCCACTGACCGGTAACTCACAAATACCCATTTTGAATGAGCTCTCCTTTTGTTTAAAACACCATTCACTGGTGCTGAACCAGTGCCATAAGATGAGTCTGGAGATAGCAGACTGAAGCCTTTACCCATATGCCATAGACAGACACTTTGACTGACAAGCAGCGTTTTATTCCCAAGTCTGCAGTGATAGGGTTTTATGATTCTGGTTTGCTGAGATTTGGGTTGACTATATTTGCCACTGGTTTCAATTTTTATTTTGGGTGCTTCTAACTTTTAAATGTTTGGAAACGTTTGTTCATTTGGTTTTTCCTTTTTTGTTTAGTTTAGACATTGGTTCTGCTGTTGCATAATTTATGTATCAAGCCTGATTTCATAATCTTTGGCAATCTAGGTCAGGGATTGTGCAGAAGAGACAACTTTAAAATTCTGGTTGGAACCTTGCAGGCTGGTTTGTTCTTTACCAAAGTCACATTAGGGGAAGTCTTACTATTAAAAGGTGGTATTCTTTCTTTCATCTGATCATAAGAATTACGTAATGTGTCTAATTTCCTTTTTTGCCTTGGCTCCTAAGAAACTCAGAGATAAATTTAATTCTTAGTCTCAGTAGATAGTTCACCCTAGGTTTCTGCCCCTGTAACTTCTCTTCTTAGCCTCTGTTGTTTTGTTCATATTTTTCTCTCATGGCCTTAGATTTGCTTTTGTGTGTGTATATATTTGTGAATTTAATACATGAGTGTGAACCATCTCAAATAATTTTGGGAATGTAGGTGTGATAATGGATAAGTAAACATAAATTCCGTGTAGAAACTTTATTCTTAATTAAAATCTTTAAATGAACTTTTCTAGTATCATTGCAGGTGTCTCAGATTAATCATCCCATGTTTTACCTAAAGGGAGCTGTGATGATTTAGGTCTAGAACTTTCATTGCTATAAATTTCTGCATGAGGCTTGGACTGGCCAGTGTGTAATTTCCCATCAGTATTGTGGTCTGTACATTCTTAGTGGATGCCATTTTCCTCTTCCTGGCTCAGTGACCACTATCTCTCAGATCTTGAAGATCTGTTTTGGCTTGGCTCCAATTTAATCAGTCTGAATGGATTCTATTGAGTAACTTGACTCATTCACCCTGCTGAAGAGAGTCTGAATACACTATTTCTGAGGGTTTAAAAAAAACTATTATAATGTTCTTTTTGACTAGAATTGTCAGTCATTTCAGGAAAAACATGTGATCTGTGTATGTGTGTGTCTGCGTGCATTTGTGTTTTTATGTGTATTTTGGGGGCCCATTTTTCACTCCACTAATAAGACCCATTCGAATTGTAACATTTTGGCCTAAGTCCTAGGACACACTCAACAAAGCCCCGAGAAGGTGGAGCTGCACCAGCTTACAAGATGGATAGACTGAGCCGGGGGAAGTGTCCCAGCGGGCTTTTGCAGTCTGTCAGAGGAGCTGCAGCTGTGACCACCCATCTGTGCGTCCTTGGCTTGGGCTGGGCTTCAGTGTTGAACACTTACCCTGAAGAAAGATGTTCAAAAGGAATGGATGGTATGGTTCAAATAATAGTGGCCAAAATGTGACAGGGCTAATGCTTGAAGAGAACTATTGTAGTCCACAAACTGTAAGATTTAGCCTTTTGGCATTTCTAAAATTCTAAAATTTTGCGATGTTCATTACATTGCTTGTTTTCCTGTATCCTCCTAGGAAGAAATACTGGGCTTTAAGTTTATTTTTTTATGTGTATGTGTGGATTTTCAGCGTAACCTTAAATCCAAAAGAATCTTGACAGCCATATTCATAGTGTCTTCCCTGATTCATGTTTTTAATCTTATGAGTTAAGCTTTCTGCAGTAGGTAGCCATCTTTCCTATCTTGGTTCCTGAGCATTGGTTATCTCCTCATTCATTTTGAAATAAAAATTTTTCTTTTGAAAACATTTGTGAGCAACAAGAAGCTCAATAATTCTGGACAAAGAAAAGACTGTTAATTATTTAACCTTTTAAAGGTTTTTTTTATAAGAACCATAAAAAAATCTTAAAAGGACCCACTAATAACCAAGAATGCAAATATCCCAAAAATAATACAAAAAATTTCCCCCTCTTTTTGATATAGAAAAATTATATAGATCATTTATATTAAAGAGGTTTATACATGTGCTTGATATAGCAGATGAGTTCATTTCATCCATGTCATCTAAAATAAGTCCGTTCGTGGGGTACAAATAAAAAAACTGACAAGACTTTCTTTTTCTTTCGTTGAATCAAAAATTTCATATGTATATATACTACATATACAGTGTATATGTATGTATGTGTATGTATATATATATATGTATACACCTCTGTGTCAATTAGATTGAATTAAAAAGTATATCACTTAAAAAGTGTTCTTGGAAAAGTAAACTATTATGCAGTTTCCCCCATTATCACCCCTCTAGCCAATTACTCAACCATATATTAAAGAAAAGAAATACCTTTCGTGTTTATGCTTGAAAATTTGTTATGTGTTTACAGTGCAGTGAAATTTATATTCCATCTCTTACAAATTTTCCTATACTCAGATCCCCTCAAACATCATTTCTGCCTTAGAAAGGATTCTTAGGCAGTTTTTTTTTTTAAGTCTCTTTATTTGATTTCACTCAACTATATGAGCTTATCAAGCAAAAATGGAGTGTTCAATCAGGTGTCATCTCAATGAAAAATCATTTATGGGTTTATTTATTGAGTGTCTACTACACTTGGTGCTAAAAACCCCATCCTTGCCCTATGGAAGATTAAAGTGTGATTAAATCAGGAGCTATGTGTCTTTGCTTCTTCCCCAACATTCATTTATTACCCTTTCAATCTCATTTTCTTGGAAAATTCTTAAATGTTGAATTTTCAATTAAAATATAGGATACAGGTGCAAAAACATTATTAAAAGTGATTTTGGGCAAAAAGGATTTGATATAATTCAACTGTGATTTCAAATTTTTAAAAAGTTTTGATAACCAGTAACAAAGGAGAACAGTATCCTTAACATAATAGAATTATCTACATCAGAAAAAATCATACATACTGAAAAAATCATACATACTGAAAAATATTTCATCAGTGAGGATGAAATATTTGAGTCATCCTCACTAAAATTAGGAACAAAGATGAGTGTTATCACCATTATTATATAACATTCTCCTAGAAATTATGTCCAATGTAATAATATATGAATCAGAAAGAAAAGAGACAGAATGATCACTCTTTGCAAATGATGCAACTACTTATACAAAGAGTTTGACAAAAAACATGTGGAATTAATAAGAAAATTTAGCAGAATATCTGATTAAAAGATAAATACCTTCAAGCAATAAGTTTTCATCATCTAATCATCTCTAATGAGAAACTATGATGGAAAAATGAGCTCATTCAATAAAATAATAAAAATCACAAAATATCTAGGAATAACCTTAAAATAACTTGGCAGTGAATTGATGAAAAGGCCTGCTCTGAAGTCGGTGTTCTGAATCGTGAGGGTTCTAGGAGTGGGAAAGAATGGCACGTGAAGGTCTCGTCACTCACGCACTCCTCTTATGTTGCAGCCTGGAAGTTCTGTCTTACTCCTCTTTTACTGTGCCTCCTAACTGATCAGCCACCAAGTTCTGCCAAGTCTGCCTTCTTTTTAGCATGCAAGTCAGTTCCCATCTTACCCCATGCTTCCTTTGGTTTCACACCCTTATTATTTCTAACCTACACTGTCTTTTGCCTCCTCTTTTTTGCTCTCATTCTTTGTGTGTCATCCATATGCTATTGCCAGGGTGATATTTCCACAAAGAGAATTATCACTGCTTTCCTGACATCTCTTCAATAGCTCCAGCGCCTACTATAGCAATTCTGTGTTACCAGCAATCCAAACAGGATGCTTTATTCTCTGCTCCCCCCACCCCACATACCGCTAGTTACAACTCCCACCTCCACCTTTCACAATTGCATACATTGCAGTTCAGCACTCTGATCAGGCTCTGCTGAAATGCTTGCAGTTTACCAGTTCTGTGCCTTATCAGTGCCTCAGTTCTGCCAGATCAGGGTGGTGCCATTGCATGTTCTGAGTTGCTAGAGCATGTAACCTCCTCTACTGTTACTCTCCATCCACATGGCTTTGCAGCCTGGAAAACTGCAGATTCTCTTACAATGTTCAGTGTAAGCACTGTGTCATTTATAAGACTGTTGCACACACAGTCTTGCAAAGTTACTTACTTTCCCTGTTCCTTTAGCACCTTAGTACATAATTCTTTCATTTTATGTGCCACACTAGACTGTAGCCATTAGTAAACCCCTAGTAGCGTAGGAATTCATTGTTATCTCTGACATCAAGCACAGTGGCTAGAACTTGGATGCTCAATATTATTTGCTGAAATGACTATCAAGGAAATTTTCTTTAAGTTTGAAATTCACAAAGTTTTATGTTTTTGAGATAATTTTATAGTTATACGATTTTTTTTCTGGATTAATTGCTTTAAAATTTCTTAGTTTTCTGGCATGTTGGAACTCAACAATAGCTGGCATAAAATATAAGTACACAGTTTTAATGTCACAGCTGAAGTTTGAAAAATACTTAATGTTTTTTTGCAGGAATAAATTATAAAGTTTTATGAATTAGGCTATAATTTTTGTTTAGGTCATCAGCTTATTTGCTAATGTTCACAGTCAGGTAACATCTTTCATTGAAACTAATAAATGATACAAAATCATATATGTATAAAATTCAGATCCATTAAAATATTTATTCAGATTCCTTTATATGCTTAGGACTGAACTGGGTTTTAGAAAAGTATAGAACAGCTCAATCTTTAAGAACATTATATAAAGGAAATGACTTGCTTATGTAACATTCAGAGCAAGATGAAAACAAGAGTATTTCATCCTGCGATACAAAGTATTGTCACCCCCATTTTATAGATAAGGAAACTGAGTTTCAAAGAAGTTGGTGACTTTACTATCATTACAAAGCCAGCTGTTAGTGACGGGTTTCAGGCCAGGACCTAGATTTTTCAGTCTCTGATGAAGGACTCAAAAGAGTTTAATGTGCTAAAAAGGAATTTGATGAATTTGAAAAATGTAAAGCAAGTCCACAAAGAACAAGAAACAGAATCGTAATTCATGAATTTTCTGTTTCTCCTTTTTTACTTATGAATTTATAGAAGTAAATATTCAGTAGGTTATATTCTAAATAATAAAACATGGTATTTGGGTGGCTCTAATATTTTGTAGGCATTCCAGAAACACTAATTAATCTAAGTTCACAAATATTCCTCTGAGTGATGGGACTAGACCATTTTAACTAAAAGGGAAATTAAGCCATATATATTATATATGTACATATTTATGTAAAGCATAGTAGAGCAATATGACATTGAAATTTTATTGCTGTGAGTTTGGGATGACATCTTATAAGTGGCAAAGCCACAAGTGAGTTATGCAGGTCATCTCAACTCAATGCCAATAAAATGTTTTTACTGTACCACATCATCCGGTATTCTGCCTATGCTACAGATTTAAAAGAGAACCAATTTTAGAAATTTCCAGAGTTGTAAAAGTTTTTATTGGCACTATATTTCAAACTTGCTGGCTTGTAAATATTAGTTCCATTAATTGTGGTAAAAATTAATGCGTGCATGTGAATGCCTGCTCAGTTGTGTCCAACTGTTTGCCACACTGTAGCCCATCAGGCTCCCCTGTCCATGGGATTTCCCAGGCAAGAACCTGGAGTGGGTTGCCATTTCCTTCTCCAGGGAATCTTCCCAACCCAGGGATCAAACCTACATCTCTTGCATTGGAAGGATTCTTTCCTACTGAGTCACCTGGGAAGCCCCAAAATTAGTGCACAAAGAGGTTTAAAAAAAAAAAAAACACTCATGATAGGGGTCTTAAAAAATATTTCTAGTTTCATTTTTTCTGTTTTACATATAAATGCTGTCTTCTCGCTTCCCTTTATATGTAAATCTTTTTCCCTTTTCAAAAGCTACTTCAAGCCCCATCTCCAAGGAGCTCTCCATAGGTCCTTCACATCACCCCTAAGTTTGATCTAATTTTTCTGAACATTTACTTTCACTTATTGCCCATAAATTCATTAGGAGATGTTTTTATTACTTTTAAATCACTCTTTTGTTGTTGGTTTTAGTCTCTGAGTTGTGTCTGACTCTTTCGTGATCCCATGGACTGTAGCTCATGAGGCTCCTCTGTCCATGGGATTGTTTTCCCAGGTAAGAATACTGGAGCGGCTTGCCTTTTCTTTCTGCGAATACTGGAGCGGGTTGCCTTTTCTTTCCGTGAGGGATTTTCCCAACCCAGGGATCAAACCTGCAACTCTTTGCACTGGTAGACAGATTCTTTATCACTGAGCCACCAGGGAAGCCCAAATTACTGTGAGTTATAGTTTATAATTAAACTATTAATAATAAGTTTATCGTTATTAAGCTTTTAATTGAGTGTACGGTGGCACCAGTGGTAAAGAATGCACGTGCCAATGCAGGGCATGAGACACGAGAAATGAGGGTTAAGTCTCTGAAGCAGGAAGACCCCTTAGGGTAGGAAACGCAACCCACTCCAGTATTCTTGCCTGAAAGCTTCCACGGACAGAGGAGCTTGGTGTGGGCTATAGTCATGGGGTCTCAAAGAGTCAGATGTAGCTGAGTACGCATGCATACTGTCTTTCCCAAATAAATTCTAATCTCTTTGAGAGAGTATTCATTGCTTTATGTTGTTCCTGGTCTTTAGAACAATATTTTTATTTGCTTATTTATTTGTTTTAATGTCCTTTCTTTTTTCTTTCCCTTGTGTTCTTCCACAGACATTGATTGAGTGCCTACCATTTATTTTCATGCCTTAGTATGCATTGGATATTGACGATGAAAGACTGCCTAGAGAAGAGCTTATAGAAATGATTTGCAGACTATGGTGTACATAATAATACCTTCAGGAGCATGGTTAAGGAAGTCTTTTCCCATGCCTTAGAGACTCAGGGCTGGTACCAAGGATCGGTACTTCTTAACACCAGGTGATTCCCATCTGGGAGCTCACAGACTTTGAGAAATCCCAGTTATAGGTGAAGGGTGAATGCACCATAAGCTGATCATCATAATGCTCTGCTATTTAAAAAGTCTTGGCACTTCCCTGGTGGTGCACTGGCTAAGACTCCGCAGTCCCAGTGCAGAGGGCCCAGGTTCGATCCCTGGTCAAGGAACTAGATCCCACATGCCGGAACAAAGACTTGGCACAACCAAATAAATATTTTCTAAAAAAATAATAATAAAAGTTCCTATGATGGCAACATGCTCCAGGTATTCATGGAATCCAGTGAAGAGTCACCAACTGAAATTAGAGAAGTCAGAGGAGTGATGTCATCATTGCTACTTATGAATAAATACTTGCTCTATGAATAAATAAATGGCTATTTCAATTTAGAATTGGACTGAGGCGGTGGAAACCCTGGGGCTCTATGACCCTGAGCAAGTTCCTTAACTTCTCTGAGCTTGAGTTGAGTGACCATGTGTCAGGGTATCCTCAATGCTGGTGCCATTAGATTGGTTTCAGTAGCTACTTGGCATACCTTACTACCTTCTGGCAAGAAGCCATAGGTGAGAGCTGTGAAACAGTCTTTGAATTCTTAAGTATTTTTTCCGTTTTAAATAAAGTGTGCAGAAGGAGAGTCTGCCCTGATTCCCAGGGCTTCAAAGGGTCTGTTTCACAGGGACCTAATCTAGATTCATCTGGATGTGAGTTTGAGCAAACTCTGGGGGATAGTGGAGGACAGAGTAGTCTGGCATGTTACCGTCCGTAGGGTCGCAGAGTCGGACATGACTTAGCAAGGGAACAACAGCACCAATCTGAAAAGCAGTTTTCTCTAGAGTCAGTAACTCTAGCTTTGCAGTTTTGAATGCTTGCTGTGGATCCATCCTTCCATCATGTGGGTACATGACTGCCTCCTCTGGTTTCTGATTGCCCCCTCTTCTGTGAGCTGGAATGTCTGTTGTCTTCTTTGTCTCTCTACAATACCCATCAGGCTACTTTTCTCCACGTAACATTTCAAAACTACTGGCATGTTAAAGAAGTGAACCCCTCAGAGAGGCCCTGGTAGCTAGCTCGAGCCCCAGCAATAGATGAAATATCTAGCCATTTTGACCAAAAAATTTCATATTATCATAAAGCTGACCATATTCCCACCTTTCTAGCTGTACTGTTTTAATGGTTAGAGTTTGGATGACTTACAAGTATTTTAAGAAGACCGAATATGTATGTTGGCTTCTGGCACTTGCAGAGTGGAGTTTTTATTTAAAAGACATGAAAAAACACATTTTGGTTACAGTATTTTTGTTTTTTTAATTTGTTTTTAGAGATGACCACAACTGAGTTATTTCCTGGAAATACAACCGTAATTGTGACGTCCGTAGTAGCTTTCTACAAACTTGTGACAGCTGTGACATTTGGTTTCCCTGGCTTCATGTTTCATTCTCTCTCTCCCTGGTGGGTCCTATCTTGAACCAAGTCAAGTCTTTTTCCCCTTATACTCCAGTCTCAAGAAAGCAGCTGTGACTAGAGGAGGAAGTTGCAACATGTGATAAAAGGCATAGTAGGCAGCAGGAGTAGGGTGTGTTAATGAATAAAGGAATGAAACTATTGCATTGCAATCAATTTTAAAAAGTGAAAAAAAAAAGTAAGTTTATCAGCTTGTCATTCATTTGTAAGACAGCAAGAGGACTGAGTTTCCCTCCTCCCCTCCCCACCCCCCGACCCTGCCCTGAGTTGAAGATTGGTCTGCTGTTGTGTAGACTCATTGTTTTTTTAGGTTAGTGTCTAACAGTGTAGGTGATAGATCTACGCTGGAAATGATGTTACCCTAGTCATATAGTTTCTGAACTTCCCTTTCCTCCCTGAGTCCCATCTGTGACAGAATACTAGGGCTGATGTTACATTCTAATTGTGAATCAAAACACATTAAAAACATCCCAAAACAGAGGACTTTCTGCTAGTCCAGTGGTGAAGACTTTGCACTTCCACTGCAGGGGGCGTGGGTTTGATCGCTGGTTGGGGAACTAAGATCTCATCAAAAGAAATCCCCAAATAGTCAATTAATCTGTGTCCAGTTCAGGATATATTTATCATTTCAGAAAATATCTGTATTTTGAGAAAAAAAGGGGAAAGCAGGTAGACAGAAGTAATTTTTTCTAGATCAGTGTTGACATGGGAACAGCTAATCTATTTAGAACCCACCAACATAATCATCATTGGAGAGAGTTCTTCAACAAAATAGGTGTGAAGAGTAGGGTGTATCTTGAGTGTGTTGCTAGTTAGGGTCCCAAAACATATGGCATAAGACATCCTTGAACAAAATCACAGACAGTATATGCTCTGTGCTTTTAAGGCAGATGCTATATATGATTTTTACATGGTTTCTTTGATGTGAATTGTCACAATGTACTTTATCATATCCAAACCAAAAATAGTGATCCTTACCTACAAAAATGATATATAGGCATTTTTAACATACAAAGAAATAGAAGAAACCCAAAGTTCTAGGACTAACAAAGAGCTTCCAAGCTGCACTTGGCCTAAGAGTCTAATTTGGATATGTTTTAAACTGTTGTTGGAGAAGAATGTTCCTAGAAAGGACAGTTTTCTTGTTTCTGATCATCCCGTCTCATTATTTTGTGACATCTTTCTTTTTCCTGTTGTCAGTTATTTTAAAATGACTCTGGATTCATTTGTTGTATTAATGTGTGAAGGGCACAACCAAGGACTGTGTGCTTTTTAGTTCATAGCAGATATAGTCCATTTCTCTAATTATATCTAGCCAAAGAGCTTTGGCAATCACTCTTTTGCTTTTCGACAGTGAGAAAACTTCAAGAAAATTAACCTTCAAAAAAAAGAAAACAAAGCAAGTAACCCTATAAAGTCATAGCCAATGACTTTTTCATGTCTTTATCCCAGTGCCTAAGGTGCTTAATCATTTTTGCATGGATTAATTAATACATATCTGTTGTATGCTAAGTCGCTTCAGTCATGTCTGAGTCTTTGCAATTCTATGGACTATAGCCCGTTGGGCTCCTCTGTCCATGGGATTCTTCAGGCAAGAATGCTGGAGTGGGTTGCCATGCCCTCTTCTAGGGGTCTTTCCCCCCAGGGATCAAACCCGTATCTCTTACGTCTCCTGTATTGGCAGGCAGATTCTTTACCAGTAGTGCCACCTGGAAAGCCCAGTATAGATCTAGAAACTTTATCTTCAACTCCAGTCTAATATAAGCTCTCCAGGAGCAGGGAGTTTTGTCTCTTGCGTTCACTGCTGTATTTGTGGTACCCAGAATGCTGCATGGTACCTAGTATGTGTGTTTTTCATCTCCATTCCTAGTGTTGAATGAATGAATGAATGAGTTAAAAGCACTTCTTAACCCTCACAACAGTCAACGATATGGTAATTTCTAATTCATATTATCAAGAACCTCAGACTAACATAGCCATGTTTCAAGTAAAAGCATTTGTATAATTCTGCAAAATATACACTTTTATAATATTCAAGTAGTTTTATTAAACCAAAGATAACAAGAGAACCTCATCTTTGTTGGGTTATATTAACAGTAAAAGAATTAATTATTTTGACAATTAACTGATAAATTCTTAAGTCTATGGTGGGCAAAATATTGTGCTTAAGTATATTAGAAATAAAATTTAGAAAATTTACAAACTAGTTTTTCTCCTCATGAGCAGCATAGGTAAAAGGAAACACACAAGACTCATTTTTTTTTTTTTTTTTTTAAACAACAGAGTCAACAGCAGTTTGCTTGTTTTTTCATTAGTTCTATGAGGTTTTTTCTTTTCTATCACTGTCTTCAGATAAAACTATCACCAGGTGGATTCTTCAGTAGGTTTCCCACATTCTTGTGTATGCTCTTGGATTGTGATCTAGCCTTCCTAGTCTGCTGTGTCTCAGCTTTCCCAGGTGTAAAATTGGCCTAACAGAGCTCATCTACTAGCAAGGAGGGGTATGAGACTTAATTAGCAAACAGCTGGAAAACCCCTTGAGATAGCTCTGTGAGTCAGAATGGAAGTGCATTGTTATTAATCATTATTATTATTGTTATTATTTTTAAATGGCTCAGAGCCATTTCTAAATTTAGTAGTAAAATGAATGCATCTAATAATTCTTCCCATGTACATGCTCTGTGGTCATGCATTTCACAAATTAAATGGCAGAATCCTTGTAGGATATGATTATAATGATCCAAGTAAATGATCCTCAACCAGTTCAAAATTATGTGACTAAGACCCCAAGGAGCTAAAACAAGCACTCTGCTTTGTTACCTTTCAGCTTCTTGAATGACCCATTTTGTGTAAATTTATATGAAAGGGAAAAAAATTAGATTTTTTTTTTTCTATTAACTTGGACTTTTATGTTTAATTAGCTGGGAGCTGGGGATGGGTGGGTCACCTCCTAATTTCCAAATACGTCTATCCGTGGCATCTTGTCCATACTATACATAGAAGCTGTTCTAAACGTGATTGTCTTAACTTCCTATCAGTTATTGAGTCAAGTTTAATTTGTGAACTTTAGAAGTCAGAGAGTTTCAAACATCCTTTGAAAAGATAATCATGTGAATCATTTTTTCTAGTTGTTTCCTGGTCTCTCCCGGTACCTATCTGTCAAGAAATGCTGTTGGGTCTGAGTTAGGTTGGGTTGGAAGTCGGTGGAGAATCCGTTTCCACTGAGATCATATGCCTTTAGCTTGAATTATCTTAGGCAGACATCCTGGCTAGGTGCAATGCAAAAGTCAGAGGGTGTGAGCCTGAGGAGACCTGAGGCTGGCAGCCCACTAAGTTGGGGAGCAGGAGAGAAAAGGGAAATTCTATCTTTTCTGGTGCTTTTCCCCTCTTGGTTTCCCCACAGAAAATCAATAGCGTGGTCGATAGTTGGTTTTGAGTTGTTCACTACATGCTGGAGTTTTTCTGATGTAAACCTTTGGTGTCTGGACTTCAGACATTATAGTGTGTCAGGGAAGATTTGATAGCTGCCACAGCCCTCCGGGGTTACATTTTATTCCCTGTGACAGCCTTTGTAATGTGAGAGGGGAAGTACAGATCAATTTTTACACCATTTAGTTGTTGGGGGAAATTTCTTTTCCCCTGTGAATTGATTTGAAAAATTTACCCTATTTCTTCTAAACAGCAATAGAATGAGACCTTTTTATTAAAGAGTATATTAAAAGAATATATTCAAATAAAAAGCAATTCAAGCCTTGCTCTGAGTTGTTAAGACTCCATTGTATCCTGTTCAGAATTCCTCAAATTCTTTTTGCATGACTTGGAATGACACTTTTAATTTTAAATGTATCCATTTGGGAAAACCTGGTGTCCTTCCTTAGCAATACTGTGGGATGGTGACATCATAAAGAAGATGGCACAGTGTCAAGAATAATGCTTGAGTGGTTTAATGCAGCTTTTGGTTTCTTTGAAACTCTATGGTGTCATTTATGGATATTGAATAACTACAGATAATTAATAGTCATTATAATTTTCTGTTAAAATGTCTTAATTTTTATTTGAATCCTTTCTATTAAATCTCTTGTTATTTGAATTTGAAAATCATTACATTTTTCTTCCACAAATGAGGGTTTAAGTTGCTTACCTATATTTTTCTTTCATTTTAATATTTATTTTCCTTCAACATAATAAGTCTTATCAGAATTACCCTTGAGAAGCTGTAAGGTAACCTCTAGTATATTTATATTCAGTGAATACAAGATGAAAAAAACATTGTGTTTGTAAGATGGCTTCAAATTTTTAAAGATAAATTTCTAAATGGAATGAAAATGTTTCTGTAAGATTATGTTGAAACAGCATCCTACAGAGGTACAAATACTGTGTCTTTAAAATACTAAATACATTTATTTGAAGTAAGGGCCAAATATTTGAACAGTGATATTTAAGCAGGAACACTAGAATCAAGTTTCTTATTCTCAGTGTTATATATCCATCATGCTGTATTAATTGAAAGGATTTGGTATAATCTCATAAAGAAACAGGCAAACTCTGGGCTTTCCTCTCTAGTAAAAATATATCATTCATGTCTTCCATTACTGTACCATAATTATGGTAAGTGAAGCAGAACGGAATCGATAGAGCAATTTATCAATGCATTCCAAACTATTCTAGCACCGTTTACGTCATCTACTGCAGATACTGTCATTCAATAAAGAGACATCTAATAGTATCAGGATTTTAGACTGATCCGCTTCAGCATAATGTTTTCCTATGTCATGTTCTAATTTGGATCACCATTTAATTAATTGTTTCACTCTGTATGATATTATTGAAGTAAAATAGTTCCTGAATTGAATTTCAGTAGAAATTTTAAAGTTTAGTCTTAAAGTTTAAAAAGCACTGCAGTATTATAAACAGTGTAAATAGTGCATGGATTTAGCCTTTTAGGTGCTGTATGGAATTATATCACAGTTGAAACCAAGATAGAAGCCAGGTATCCATCATGTCCTCAAGATACTTTAAAATTTAAATAACAGATATTTGGTTGGGGATATTATTTAATGACTTGAAAGTTTTTTTTGATATCACGAGAGTCAAATATTTTAAGTTTTATCATATTTATGATTTAACAATAATTATAGACTCATAGACAATTTAGTTCATTTAGTTTTTTTCCCATAAAACCATAAACAACATGGTCTTTTTTTTTTTACCATAAATGATCCTCTATAATATGATATTAAATACTTACAGCATTGAAAGGAAGATACTAAATTGTATATTAATATGTTGTTTATTTTAGTAAGGAAAAGATATTTCAGATTATTAGATTGTTATTTTCCTTTTCCATATGGTGGTAAAATTGCCATCCAGTGCCCTGTAGTTAATTCAACCTTCTACAAAATGATATAAATCTGGTAATGATGCCAGAGTCACAGCAATGCAAAATTATCACTTTTATTTCAGGTTTGTAGCCATCAAGAAATGTTTTTAAGGACAGAAGTTATTTTTGGTTGAGTCAGAAACACTGAAACTTATGGAGAAAGAGTGAAGTTGACTATAACAGTAGTGTCAGAAAGTACAACTCCTCGTTTTGGAAAAATAGTATTATGTACAAGTTTTCTCTTTTTGCTTTCTTTTAGGCTAGTTCTTAAGATAACATTTGTTCTTGTCTTTTGGGTAATTATATTAAAGGTCCTTAAGATAGTGTCCATGAACTCACAGAACATTACGTGGGACACAGTCTGCATTTTGGAATCATCCTCTAGAATTGTACTTCGTGGGGTGTGATCACTGCCCTCCTCCCTTCTGTTTTGTGTCTTGAAATTGAACCGGCTTGTGAATGTTTTGACATAAATTGTGGCTATGTTTTTGGCCATCTCTTTCCTTCGTCATACCCTCCACTTTCCTGCTCACTGGTGTCCCTCCAGGATTGATTTTTAAGCACTTGTGTGCTAAAGGGTTAAAGAATCACATTTTCAGCTGCTTCAGCGTGATGTATTGAAGAAAATTGGGGTGTCATTTACTTTGGTGAAGATGTTATAAAATGTTTGGTTGGCAAGATTTATTGAGGGTTAGTCTACCTGATACCACACTGTATTGTTGAATGTGGACTATTTTTAACTAGCCTTCTATTTAAACAGTGTCAGCGAATTCTGAGCGCTTGCCAAACACATTCTCAAAATGGTTGCCAAGCTGTAAGATGGCTGCCAAGGTCTGAGCACACCGAACAGGTTCAAAATGGTGACCAAGTTCACAGGATCTGTTGGTCAGATTCCCCCACTGCCACCCTTAACCACCCCCCTCCCCAGCACACAACTACCACCCAAAAAGGAAAGGGGGAAAAAACCCCGAAGATGCAAGACTTGGCACCAACTCCTTGGCACGAGTGGTTGTAGTATCATCCAGAGATTCAAGGAGTCACCGTGTACGCCTTGCTCCCTATGCTTGGCAGAAGACTATTCGGGGGACTACGTGAGGTGAAAACTCCACCGTGAAACAACATGGCCATTTTCTCCACCTGATCTAATATGCACCAAATAATTCTTTAGAAAGGGGTTGAGTGGGGGCAGGGGGAGACTAGACGAAGCAGTGCTTTCAAAGAGCTTTCTAACCGAGATCCAAGAGCGTTAACCAAGGCTTCGGGCTGTGCCTTTTTGTACTGCCTGCCTTAAGTGGCACAAACTTTATATACAACAGGTTTAAGATTTATTTTAGTTTTGCATTTGTTTACTTAAGTTTATAGCAATTGCTTTCTGGCAGTTGTGCTACTTAGCAGATTGAAATAAAATCATAAGGGTGAATTAAAACATACTGCTGTTAGTGCTGATTAGAATTTTAGCTTAGTGTAAATACCGGATGCAGGGTCCAACTTCTCAGACACTTGGCATGAGCTCAACAGGGATCTCCAGGCTACACAGGAGACAGTGTGTGTGTACTTGGATGCTTTTAAAATTCTTGGATAGGTGGAGCTTACTACTTCTGCTGGCATGTTAGTTCATTGTGCTGCCTGCGTAATGTGCTTGGGTTCCAAGGTAGACAGGGAAGCTGGGGAAATCACAATAAGGGAAAAGAGCTGGAACTTGAAAAACAAAACCTGGACAAAGGATTTTAATGAGACCCTGTGAAGTTATTACTGTGTGTTTTGGTTGTTCAATATAAGTAACTAATGCTGAACAAAGTAGAACTGTAGGGTTTGCGATATTTGGAACAATGACCTAATGGTGAGTATATTTCTACAACTTGTTAAAATTCTTCTCTGTGTGACACTTTAAAAAATATGCTTGGTGAATTAACTTCTCCAGGCCGTCAGTTTACTCAGGGAATTCCTTAAATAGGTCTTCTGTTTTATATCAGCTGTGGGCTAGGTTTTATGTTCTGATGAAATCCTGAATTCCTAAAGAGAATTTTTAATTGATAGAATATTTTGTTAAATACTTAAGTAGCTATACAAAAAAGCTGGTTGTCATGAAGGGCGTGTTTTGTTTTGTGTCCATCAGTAGTGGCATTGGCTAGTGATAATATTATAGTAATGTAGTTTATATAGTTTGAGCTCTTGGCAGTCAGAAGTTTTAGGATTTGTTCAGTCATGGAGAGCTGTTTAGTAGGCAGGTTACACTTGGTATATACTCTATCGTAAGAGGTAGCCAAGAAATGTGGCTTCTCGGTTCTTTTATTATTTTTTTAAAACTGATATCAGTAAAAAACAAAAACAAAACCTTTGTGTTTAGTTAACAATGACTGTAGCTCTTGTAGTTCTTTTCCAGTCTTTTTGCTCCTGATAGGCATTGTCAACCAAGGCCCAGCCATTCAATAGGTGAAACCAAATGTTATTGACAGTGCTGAAATTTGAACTTTGCATCCTTCAGTGTAAAAGATCAATGCCCATTAAGATGTTTCAGCTCTGAAAGTTTCAACATAGAGCTACCTAGGCTTTTAGAGGTTAGCTGGGCAAATGTGTATGTGATATGAAAATTGCATTGCAGATGCCTTAATATATATTTAGAGAGTATATTTGCAATGTTATATGATATTACAAATGTAAGCTAGTTTAATTAAAAACACTTCTTGCTAATTCTTATATATTTTACTGTGAATTAATTACAAGGAACTTGAGTAAAACCTTTCTTTCTGAATTAAAAATCAGGAGTTCATGCCTCCTTACAATGAATCATAGTACATGTATAATCTTCAAATTAGGAACGTATAAGTAGTACTTATTATTACCTGTCAAATTTTCCATTCTTTTCTAGTATATATTTTTCACTGGCAGTTTATTTAAGTGAATGATATTGTTGTAGAAAGGTAAATATGAAATCCCTAGAAATATTCTATTTTTACTTTGCTCGTATTATATCCATGAATATGTAAGCAAATCGAATTTTTTCAGGTTGCCTGAAACGTGCGGTAGTTCTAAATTTTGTAGTATAGAATGCCATTCAGGCAATGTTTAGGGAGGTAGAATAAAGCAGAGTATTGTAAATTCACAGATAATTCAGCATTCTCACTTCTGTGAAAAACAGTATTTTTCAATATTTTTAAGAAAAACTTTGCCATTGTAAGACATAGTCCATATTTTCTGTTAGTGAAGTACAAAGTCATTTCTTCAGGAAATTTTTCTATTAGTCTTTCCAAAGTGAATATTTTAATTTAACAAGATTGTGTTTTAAACTTATGTTGTGGTCTATTTGGCATTTTACCCTTTTTTTACATAGTATACATGTATAATTAGTACATGGGGTGTATGTGTATACTTGTTCTACCCAAGTATGTATAGAGATATAAAATTTACTTTCTATATAGTAGCTTTCTGCATAGGGCAACCCAAACAGCTGTTATTCCTTTTTATAGCTTCTTTAATCTATGTGCCAACAAGTCAGTTTACAAAATCTGTTTTGTTGATGACTGCTGCGATAATAATTGTGGTGTTTTGTGGCTTGGCAAAAGGCTGGGGTCTCCTCTGAGGACTCGTGCCAAAGGCTTTGAAGGGGTTGAGGTGGATTCACTGCCAAAATGAGTCACCACTCTCTATTTTATTTAGTGTCCTTCTGCCAAGGCCTTAGACACTTTCTGTTTTCATTCTTTTGTAGGCTTTCCTCCCCACATTGTGGTTTTCTTCACAGCCAGAGGCCTGGGTCTGCCAGGATAGGTGAGAGAAACTGGCTGCCCTTCACTAAACGCCAGTGTGCAGTGGAGCTGGAGGGATGGGGTTAGCTGTTGTGTTCCTTGAATGAATGTGAGTTTAATTATACAGTTATGAATCCTAAATAAAATGATGGATAATCTGGTTCACTCTAATCACCTGGATTTGGGTTAGAAATTCTCAGAAGAGTAGTTATTATTTATTTTAAAGTAGCATCCAAATAAAGTGACAGTGTTTTAATGCTTTTCATAATTGATTGTTGAAAACCTTAGATTATTCACGAGTACTGGCTGCAGGCCCAAATCTTGAATTTTTCCTCAAACAAAAGAGTACCATCCCCTTCCTTTTTAAATACCATAATATTTTGTTTCAGATAAACTATTTTATATACATGCCTAATAGTTTTCAAAGAATAATCCTAAAAATTTTATTTCTGCCTGTCTAGATTTAAGTTCTCACTGATGAGTGGACTGTGAACTATGAACTGTAGTTGTTATCTAAGATATATTACAGATTTAAGTATTTTACTCTTCCTTAAATTCTTTTAATAGATTGAGATAAGTTGGACTAAATATCCTCTTGCTGCTGCTGCTGCTAAGTTGCTTCAGTCGTGTCCAACTCTGTGCGACCCCAGAGACGGCAGCCTACCAGGCTCCCTCCCCTGTCCCTGGGATTCTCCAGGCAAGAACACTGGAGTGGGTTGCCATTTCCTTCTCCAATGCATGAAAGTGAAAAGTGAAAGTGAAGCCGCTCAGTCGTGTCCGACTCTTAGCAACCCCATGGACTACAGCCCACCAGGCTCCTCCGCCCATGGGATTTTCCAGGCAAGAGTACTGGAGTGGGGTGCCATTGCCTTCTCCATCCTCTTGCTAGATTCTTCTAACTCAGATATGTTATACATATAGAAAGATGACTGGTATAAATCTGAATCTTTAAAATATAAGCAAAAATGGCATTTTGTACATTACTGTTTATTTTTCTTCAGTCCCTAAGTCGTGTCCAACTGTTTGCAACCCTTGGACTGTAGCATGCCAGGCTCCCATCACTGTCTCCTGGAGTTTGCTTAACTATATGTCCGTTGAGTTGATGATGCTATCCAACCATCATTACTATGAGGAGTACTTAATTGGACCTTTGATTACTTTGGCCCCAAAATTTCAGATGACTTTTTTCTAACTTATGACACCATCCTAAAAGCGAATAAACTGTATATGCAGAAGTAAATTGACGGGCATAGCTTTTGCTTTGTTAAGTACCCATTCATTGTGTTATATCTTTAAACATGGTCTACATTATAACATCCCCTGAAAACATTTCCATAACTATAAAGTATATTTTTCAAAGTTCAAAGTCCTAACTGCAGGACATCAAAATACTTTCCATATATTATGGCCTAAGCTTTTGTTCCTTAGGAAAGAAAAATGCCATAAAATGACTTTGACACTTTGTTTACAAAATAACTACTATTAATAATTGATTATTATTCCTTATAAATATTTCAGTTAAAATGTATAATTACATAAGTGAGGAGTCTGAGATAATATTAGGATAAAAATTGATGTAATCGCATCCTGCAAAGGTTAGTGGTGAGCGTTCTGATAAGTTAATGTATGTGAAAGCCCTTTAAACTGTAAACTATTATATAAATATCAAAAGGTTATTTTTTGGTGTGTTTTCTTAAACTCTGGATTATCAAACCTTTTTCTCCATGTATTTTCTTTACATTTCATTTTCATTTAAAATAGTAAAAATAAGTAGAAATAGTTACTAAAAACCTGTTGTCATTTTGTGATATAAATTTACTTGAAATTTAAATACTTAGAGTTCACGGCAAGATTCCAAGACAGAAATTCTTTTGGATGACCTATAAACCACTCAATCCCTGGTTAATGCTCAAACCATGTGAAAAGTTCCAGGTGACATTCACTTTGAGCCTTGTCTGAACCCCATAAACTGAGTGAAGTCCTGTAAACCCTGTGCAAACCCCAAAGAATCAAAAATAACTAACCCTAGTGCATTTTATTAAAACCCACTGTTTCCTAGTGGCTGCTTTAATGTGCCCCAAATTTGAAGACAAACTTTGCATTTGGAAGTGAGCTGTTTTATTTTGGAAGGGTTTTGAACTGTGGTGTTGGAGAAGACTCTTGAGAGTCCCTTGGACTGCAAGGAGATCAAAGCAGTCAATCCTAAAGGAAATCAACCCTGAATATTCATTGGAAGGACTGATGCTGAAGCTGAAGCTCCAATACTTTGGCCACTTGATGGAAGAGCTAACTCATTAGAAAATATTCTGATGCTGGGAAAGATTGAAGGCAGGAGGAGAATGGGACAACAAGGATGAGATGTTTGGATGACATCACTGACTCAATGGACATGAGTTTGAGCAAATTCAGGGAGATGGTGAAGGACGGCGAAGCCTGGCATGCTGCAGTCCATGGGGTTGTGAAGAGTCAGACACGACTGAGCAACTGAACTGAACTGATGAATCATAAGATTCTTAGTACTTAGATATAGTTATCCTATTATGAAGTTATAATAATAATGCTAGTTCATAAGAGGAACAGGCGCCTCCTTTCAAGTCTTAATATTCCCAGGATCCCTCAAAATTCAACCAGGAATCGAACTGGGGTCTCCTGTATTACAGGTGGATTCTTTACCAACTGAGCTATCAGGGAAGCTCAAGACATAAATAGGGTAATAGTAATGGTTGTCATCCTAGTCATGGTATTAATAGTAGAGTTCTTCATCAACATTATTTGAAAGAGTAATGTTGTCTTGAGTTTATCCTGAACCTTTGCATCAAATACTTAATCTATCCTTTATTATGACAGTGTAAGTTGATGGGAGCTAAATATTATTTGTCCTTTTATGCAAAAGGGAACAGAATCCCTGATTAGTGAGGTTACTTGGCTTCTAATTAGTTGCATGACTTAAGATGCAGGTAGATTAATCTTTCGGGGCATTGATCTCATCTTCTGAAAAATGATTTGTTAGATTCCTTTTAATTCTTAAAAACATCTGGAAATGCTGTTGCTGTCATTTAGAAAGCCTGTTCCCCCCAAACAACAGTCTTTGTGTCATTGTTCATTAACTTTGTTTTGAAGATGAGGTGACTGATCTGTTGAGGACACATTATAAATCACTGGCCTCACTTTCCTTTACTAATCACCATAATCAGAAGTATAATAGTTACCACACACCAAATGCTTCCTCTGCCTTGAACATCATGTGCTGGTCTCTCTCCATCAGTTAGCTCACTGGTCTTCCTGTAGTTCTTCATTAAGCCTTAGTGTCTTACTGTATCAGCGATTCTATTAAGTTGCCTACACATTTTGTAGGACTATTTTTACATGCCAGTGTCCTTGAGTACTCAAGAATTCTGAAATCATTCTTTTTGCCTGTAAATGTTAACAGCTACCGAAAATGAGGACTCTCTTTCAATCTCCTAACGAGTTTGCTTTGACTATCAGTCTTAGGATGAGTTTCGTGAGGATTAAGTGATTTTCATACATTTGTCTGTGCATTCTTTCAACCATCCGGCCATCTGCTTGTGTACATGTAACCTCTTTTTCTGGCGAAAGCTAGATGAATGAGAAATGCTCCTTGTCTTCAAGAGCTTGCAACTTCCAAAGTTATAGATCCACCATGAAAAGCATGTCAACATGCACCTTAAGTTCCTCACCTAAATGGCACTGGGAAATATTTCCAGATAAGCAAATGCTGAGTGAAGTGTGTGCTTTACAGACTTTCATATTTCATCTCCAAGGAAAACATGGCACTCTGAAGAATTGGGCTTTTAGAGTGTATGTGCTTAGCTTAGTTCTAGATGCTAAAGAATGTCGTAAATAGCTGCTGAAATAGTCCTGTGTCAACCAGGAACAGTGCCACTGAAGCAGTCACTACATGCTCTGGGCTCTGTCTGTTATAGGATCTGCTCATTAAAGCTACTTGCTGGGTCTTTGTTCATGTCGTGCAGACCTTGTGGCAGGTGTTACAGCTGCCAGCCTGGCACAGCCCATAATTGCTCTTGATGCCACCCTTAATGGGTGGGGGAGGAAGGCAGCATCGTGGTTGAGGGGTGGTGAGAGAATGCCCTCGGGCTGTTTCTGACATCTGGTCACCACTGCTGTTTCACTGCAGTATCTGCTTGGTGCCTACAAATATTGGACCCTTGAGTTGAGTTTGCTGCCACCATTGAATTCCTTGCAGCTATCATTATTTCACAGCTGGGCAATGATTTTAGCTTAGAAAAGGATTATTCATCTCAGGGCCAAAAATAGTGCACTGCCAACATGATCCTGAGAACTTTCTTATGTTTATTAAATGAGAGAATAAGTATCCTCATAACCTCCTTTATTAAGTGTTTCTTGGTTTTGAACTTTTTTTTTTTTGCTAGAATGTTATCTTCATCATTATTTCTAAACTTATAAAGGATTAAGTTTCCTCTTCAAGAGTTTCACATATTTCTTTTATGTATACAAGGTGATAAGTAAACATTGATCTGAGGAAATTCTGAAAAATCTTATTCAGCCAGCATTTACCATGCCCTTATCTGTCAGCCCCTGAACGAGATGCAGGGGAAAGAAAGGCCAGACTTCAACTTGCTCTCACTCTAGCAAGAGAGACAAACCCATACACAACTAACCACAACATTGGGCAGAATGATTCAAGTGAAAATGAAGTCAAGGGTGTTCCAGTCTGGGTATGGTTGTGTTTTGTGTGCGCAATAATGGAAGATAGTCCTTTTTACTGAACACTTGGGTGAGATGGATTTGAGAAAACTTCATGCACAGAACTTCTCAATGCACAAATTAGGCAAGTCCCAAATACGAATGCACTCTTGCAAGGGAGGATTTCAGGCTGTCTGGAATCTCCAAACTTGGGTTTGTCCACAGTACTGAATTAACGGGGCTTTCCAGAGGACTCAGTGGTAACGAATCTACCTGTCAACGCAGGAAACGCAGGTTTGATCCCTCGGTTGGGAAGATTCCCTGGAGAAGGAAATGGTGACCCACTCCGGTATTCTTGCCTGGGAAATCCCATGGACAGGGGAGCCTGGTGGGCTACAGTCCATGGGGTCACAAAGAGTCATACACGACTAAGTGACTGAACATGCATGTGTGGGGAATGCTAATACAGCAACAGCATACACACTGAACCCCCATCTAAACGCACATGGAGAGAGAGCATTAAGGCTTAGTGATTCTGCAGATATAAAGATGGCATTTCATGGTCCCTGAAGCGATATATTATTGGAGGAGCATTCATACCATTTTGTTTTAATTGATTCTATCTCTTAAGTATGCAACCAATCTGCGTATATCTCCTTTTAATTATTTATTTGAGCTGTGAGAGAGAAGTCAGTAATCATTTGGTGATCCGTTCAGATACCTTCAAAGGAAGGTATCCATCTTTTATCTGACAGACATGCTGAAAGATGTAAAACAAAATATTTTTATTTAGCAATTTTATCAATATTCTTTGTAGTGCAAATCATTTAAAAATGCAACTTATGCAAGATGCTCAGTAAGTATTGTTGATTGAAAAAAAAAATGGCCACAAGGAAAAAAAATGGTCACAAGAATTAAGTTTATGAAATTGAGGAAAAGGCTAGAACATAAGAACAGGATAAATCAATGAATAAATTATCTTCAGAAGGAAATCAAATATTATAGTTAGGGTGAACAATGAAATAAACCCACTGTAAGAACATTAGCCAACACATTTAAGTGTCTTCTCTATGCTTATTATGGAAAGCGTGACAGAAGGAGGTGGAATAAATTCATCAGAAATGAGTGATATTTATTACCATGTTTCTGTTGACAAGTTTCAGTACACAGGTACACTAGTGAAATAGAGGTTGAAATTATCATGGATAGAAGAAGCTTAAAAAAACACACTTTCTTTTCTAGGAAAGTATTTGTAAATTGTGTTTAGTTAATACAAGTACATAGAAAGCATATAGAAGTTTTCGATCTATTTTCATAAAGTTTGTAAGATGCTGGATAAGATGTACAGGTCCTTGTCCTAGTCCTGTATGTTGAAAATGATTGTTTTAATTGGATTACTTCTTTGGAAGAAAGACAAAGAGTACATTGCTAAAAGCTTCTGGAAGCCGTTTTCCATATTTGTAATAATATAAGTGCTAGAAATGTGCTTCCATTATATGCAAAGGCAATAATGCCTTCTGCAAGCATAGAGTCTCTATAAGACTTTTATAATATTGTCAATTTAAATTCAAGTAGACAAAAGTTAAGATAAGAGGACTAGCTCCTTTCTGCTTTGCAGGTTTTTGGCCACTCTTTCTAATTCTGTTCCAAAGAGCAACCTAAAAGTCACTTTTTATTTAGCTAAAAAAAGAATGTTTATTTCTTTAAGTACTGTGTCAGTTCTATGTGACCTGGATGATGTGTGTCATAAATGTAATTTCTGCATGATTGGCTGAATTTTTCATTTTTAGCTAAGATGTCTGCTGTGACCCAATACTTGGGAATGTTTGTGTTGAGAGATAACTTGGAATTTATTACCTTACTTTTAAGAGTACCTCTGATAATATAGATATAACAGCTTAGTTATAATGTTCCATCATCTGTATATAGGCATGTACATGAACAGAAAATAAATGGCCTATGCCATATAATATGTTTCTTTTCATGGTTTTATTTTAAACTTTACAGTGTTATTTACATGACCAGACAAAATTTGAAATTGTAAGAAAACTATGGGCCAGTTAAATGCCTTTGGAAATGTCCTTTGAGATAATGAAATGTTGTATAGAACATTATGAGTGTAAAATGAAAAGGCTCTCTTTATCTCTTTTCTAAAGCCATGTCGAAACTTTTGCTTTCATAATATGCCATTGAAAAAGATATTATACAAATATATTATAAAATCTCACCGTGAAATTTTTTCTTGCAAGTAGGGAATTATGCACCCTACCAAAGGATAATTATATTTAATATTGAGAAGCTCATTGAAAATCTGTGTGGATTTGGTTTATATGAACTATAGATTGATGAAAGCTATTTTACTTTTGGATACTCCACAAATTCCAGACATCTCTTTCTGTCTTTTCTATGTACGAGAAATCTATACACAACAGAGAAAGATGGAAAAGATGGAGAGCTTTCATTTCCCTTATTTTCACTTTTGTTTCATCCTCCTGTGCTTGTTCTTTGTTTAAATAAACTTTTGTGGTATGTCTTTCACACATCATCGCTCCTTGCTTCAAAGGCTTCTTTTAATAACTTAGCCCTGGCTCACTTTCTTTTGCATATGAAATTGATTTAACGAAAGTGTGTGTGTGTGTGTGTGTGTGTGTGTGTGTGTGTGTGTGTGCGCGCGCGCGCATATATGTGCACTCCAACATGTACACACACATCTGTACAAATAAAAATTTCACTGGAAAGGAAAGCTATGCTCTCTGGTTTACTTTAAACACATGCCCACAGACCCTTGTTGAAGTGAGAGAGCCTAAGCTTGGAGTCAGTCTATTTTTGAGATCCAGACTTTTCTCTTAGTGCTGTCTTAGTTTCTTCAGTCTGAAATAAGGACAATAATACTTGCTTTGCAAAAGTTTCTTGGAAAGTTACATGCATGTGAATAACTTGGCTCACAGTGCTGACCATTCTTATTCAAGCAGTTGGTAAATCCTTGCTGTTTCTATCATCATCATATAGGAATATACTTTAGTAATATGTTTATTTTGAAGTTGATAAGTTAACTGGTAATAAGCAGAAGGTTGAAGTTAAGGCTTTTTGTTGCTGAACGATTGATCTTAAGTACAATCACATGAAAAATGTTAACTATATTAACCTGAAATGATTTTTTAAATGACAGTATTATCTATGTGATTTTGAATTGTCAAACCAAATTATGTTAAAATGGAAATAAAAATTTCCATCAACATAGTGTCCCTAATTAATAAAAAAATGTTTCACTACATCCAAATTTAAATCAAGACAAAAGTAATGACATGCTGATGGTTTTACAAAATAACAAAAATATAAATAAAGTTTATAACTTGAAAATGCTATATTAGGAGCTAAACAGTCCAATTATTTTTCCTGTTCTTTAAATACAGTTAAATCAATTTAATTATTTCCTAAAGCAGGGAGATAGAAATATCAACTTAGCTACCATTTTAAATAGAGTAACTCTGAGAAGTTCTAGTTATTTCTTCCATTATTAGAAATTAGAGTTACACCAGAATTCAGAGAAAGGTATGTTTTTCAATCTTATGTTCCACCAACAAGCATTATGCATCAAGCATCAGTGCCTTCTCATAATATCCACTCAATAACTATTTGAATTTTATTTTCTTTGAGTTGACCCTCACTGGAGAAGCTCTGTATTAACCCGTTTGCAAGACTGACTTAAGACTTTTTCTCTTCTTCATAACATACCAACTGATGCCTGGAGCGTGCTGAATACTAATAGCACAAACTTGCACTTTTGTTTTTAGTAGTTGTGTGCCTACCAAAAGTTAGTTTTGTTATCCTCAGGCCTGTTTATACTAGTATTAACTAGTATTGTTATAATTTAATTAAATTCATGTGATTTCAAAAAGAAAAAGGAAGTTCTATTTCTGTGTAAATAAGCCATAAGGTTATTAAAGGTGAGTTACAAAATTTTTTTTGTCACATGTGGATGAGTTGTCTCAATTGTAAAGGGAAATTTGTAAAAATATAAAAGGATCCTGTGCTTAGATTATCACAGAAGTATGTTTAGAATCTCCCTGCACTTAAAAAATCTTATATAGGTGTGGTTTGTATAAGAAAGATGCTGCATTTAGCAGATATTAAAGTTAAGGCTGTATTTCTGTATGGAAGGACTGCCAAGAAATGTGCATATGTCTTTAAAGTTAAATTGCTTGAGGTGTGTATGTCTCATAAAAATTTATTTTTATCCATTTTAAAAAACTAACCAATCAACTACTAGCTCCTTTCATATTGAAAGGGAATGCTTCTATTCTATTTCTTGTTCATATTCTTTTCATATATTTAGAAATATTCTGTTTTTTTCCCCCCACCAAGGAAAATCAGACGGAATTAGCAGATAGGGTTCATGTCTTGGGCTATGAGACTTGTAAAGGGTCAAGACCTGAAATTTTTCTGTGGGAGTTGATATGGTGAGGTTGGTCAGTTCCATTAAAAAAAAAAAATCATCCCAGCTAGAAGATGTTCCAGATGGTCTAATTATAGACTTTGGGAGGTAGCGCAGTGAAGCAGTAGATGACTTGGAGGTCTAGCTGGCAGAAGGTGAGTGTCCAGAAGTTGGGCAGAACCAAGAGATAGTCTGTGGGTCAGTGGTTAGCATCACAGAACTCTGTCAGGAGCTAATAGGACTCCGGGTGCTAACCTGAATTTCAGTGCCAAGAATTTTGTGCTTGGGAAGCAGGCAAGGAAAAACAAATCAGCATCTCCAGTTCCAGATGAGTCAGGGTACTTGACTCAACACTTAAGGTGGAGTCTACCTGCTCAGAACACTGCGCAGATTGCTCGCACCCAGACTGGAGCACAAGGTCAGAAACTGGGGGGAAGCTTAGTGTGGAGGTTCACGGTAAAATTGTGTTTCTCAGGGCCCCTCCTGTCTCCTGAGCACGGTCGCGCTTACCGATGGCTACTGTTACACAATTTGACATCAAATGGCTTACCTGGGGGTGACAGAGAGCCAGGTGAGGACTTCAGGTGTTTAAATAGGGTAGAAAATAAAATAGCTCTGTGTCTATTTAAATGAAGACAAAACCCAGTAGCCAGAGGATTGAGAGTTTTCCTGAAAAAACTCCTATATTTGAAGGAAGCATCTGCTTCCAGTGTTAGAATAACCGTAGCTAAGTAAGATAAACTCTTTGCCTTTCTTTGTTGTTGACGTTGTCTGTCCTGGTATCTAGTATTGCCTGGCACCAAAAAAAAAAAGGCAGTAAAATAATGGTTATTCATTTGACCTATGTTTCCCTTGTGGCTCAGCTGGTAAAGAATCTGCCTGCAATGAGGGAGATCTAGGTTCAGTCCCTGGGTTGGGAAGATCCCCTGGAGAAGGGAACAGCTACCGACTCCAGTATTCTGACCTGGAAAATTCCATGGACTGTATAGGCCATGGGGTTGCAAAGAGTCACTAGTGAGTGACTTTCACTTTCGCTTTCATTTGACCTATCTGGGTCACACTTGTAATTAAGGTTTATCCTTCGTTAAAGAAAGTATAAGCTTTATTATTATTTTAAAATATATCTACTTACTATTTTTATAAATTTGGATTTCTGGGTTTTTTAAATTATTATTATTTTGTTGCTGGAGTGGTGGTTCAGTGGTGTTTTACAGTGGGGCATACTTATAGCTGAACTAAGGTGTTTGAGTCAGACTTTCTACACATAAAAGTACTTTGCATGGTTTTATTTCAAGTGTATCAACTTACATCATTTGTGGCACTGAAAGTGAGATTATAATTCCCAGAGCACTGGGACAGTTCATTCAAAGGTTAGCCCACCTATGTTTATAGTAGTTCTCTGTAATATAATTATAACTAATTTCCACTGTTGTTTTTGGAGAAAACTGTAGACTGTAATTATGTGTTAGCGCTTTTTAAACAGCTCCCTGCATTGTCATATTATTTTAAATGGGCTCTGTTTTAAAATAACCTTTCATGTTTTGATTGCAAGAATATAGCTTACATGGGTCTGTAGTTAGCAAAATACAAGGATCTAGTAAATGATAGAGCGTTAACACAACTCTGGAAGCATTTGTTAAACATTTCTAGCAGTGCCCTAGGTTTACAGGGGAGAATAAGCAGGAGAGTAGAAATTTCTTGTCCTTTAACCATTGACTAGCCCTGTTAGATAGGCAAAATATTACACAGAATAGGTAAGCCCCCATGTGGAAAAAAAAATACAGTTATACAAATGTGAAAGTGCTACACACGAAGCATATTGTATTTCATTTTTGTGGTCCACTCAGGGGCATCTCAGAGCAGAATTAGAATAAAGTCCCATCTCCCAGAATTAAGGGCAGCAACCCCATTTTATCTCTTGACAAATGTTGCCCATATCGTCCCCAAATGGCAGATATCTGCATATAGTTAGTCATCTGGACACACCCTTCCCCTGCTACATTTCATGGCCATATTAGTAATAGAATTTTAGTGTTGATTTAAAAGACAGTCTGCCTTAAAGCAGATTGCATAGTTTGCACACTGTGAATTGTAATTAAAGTGTAAGGGGTGCTTATTATGTCAACAACTGGCATGAGAACCCCCGAGCAGCAGGTGACCCCGAGCATGTGACGTTTGTGACAGCTAGGATCCCCTTTTCACTGGCTTAGCAATCTGAAAGTCCACATTGAAAGAAGCCCAGAGGCTGTGTATTTCATTAGATCCCAGGGGAAGTGCAGGATACAGCTTCCTTCTGTTTTCCTGGGAGGTCGCCAGAAAGTTTGTGGAGCTCTGTTTCTGTCAGAGGCTCAAAGGAGAAAAGAAAAAGCACACACAAAACAAAACACCATACACACCACAAAACCATCCACCAATCGCCCCCAGGACCATAAATTTGACATTTCCCACAGTCTCACTGAGACCACAGCGTTGCTGTGTCAGCAGTATCCCCCTTGCTTTGAGTTATTTGAAAGGAAGGCTCCGTGTTCTAGCATTTAAAAAATGCTTAATCTTCCATATGCAGTGATTCTTTTCATATAAAACCATGAAAAATGATCAAGTGCAGATATCATATGATTGGCTCTAAATGCCTTGGCATTATGTATTGCATTCTCCTCACCTCCTAGGATGGGGCAGGAGTCTGAATTTAGAAAGACGAAACCACACGAGTAATAAAGGAAACGCCACGGAGCCGTACTGTGATGGGCAAACCATTTGAAACGTGGTCACATCAAAGGTGTGCTACTTCCGGCGGCTCAGATCCTTTGCAAGAAGATTTTTTTATGGCATTCCATAGTGAGTACAGGCCCTCGCTAAGGTTTTGGTTCTGGTGAAAGTTTGTGGTCTTTGATCTTCTTGAGACCTGACTGGTAGTTGCTGGAGTGAATAGGAAAGGTGTCTCTTTCTTTTTCACCTCACATTTGTAGGCTTCTTCTGTCACGGAGTTTCCATAGCACAGAAATGGAAGCTGTGGTGCTTTGTTGCTTAGCTTTGATAACTCAGGTATTTTGGGAGTTGATTTTTAATTTGGTACTCAAGCTTCCTACATGAATTGATGTGGCTGTAGCTGCTCTGCTCTCAGGAAGGCCAAATTTAAGCCTAGCAGGAAGTATTTCTAGCCTTATAGATCCCTAGCATAGCTTTTAGTCCCTAAGTGTTGTTAAATTTAAACCAGAAAATAAGAACTCTGCGAACCCAGACCCCACTTTTTGTGTGTGTGTGTTTTATTTTTTGGCCAAGAAAGGAGGGTTAACAAGTCACTGTGTGTATGCTTATATGTGACTGTGTGTATGTTCTTATGCTAGTCTGGGAAGAGAACCTCAAGGCTTGAGAGAAAAAGATGCACCATTTTTATAAATATGGTAAATAAAACCTTTGAACTTTAGAGCTGCATTCAATGCCTTATTATTATTAAGGGAGTACCAGTTATGTTTAAAATTATAGTCCACCTATTTTAGAAAATTTGCAAAGAATTAATTTCTTTGTATTTATATTTTTCAAGGTCAGTTCCTTTATTCAGCCAGAGGGAAATCCAATATCCTTGCAGAATTTTACCTCAGTTACCCAGAGAGATGAGAGAAGAATAGATTGGGGGTGGAATGTGACAGTAATTTGTCTGTCTCTGCTGCCGCAGGTTAGCAAACTGATCATCAATTTCTGTGGCAATATAAGCATAGTGTAGAGGTTAAAAACAAAAAACAAAACTGTCCCAGGTCCAGAATTTTCCATTTATTACTTAGCTCCTAAATGAAGCTGTTTATTTTTTCTCTCATCGTGTAATGTGAATACTACTTCCTTAATCTTTATTTTTAGTTAATCAGCCTTAATTATATGTCCTTACCCGCCTTGAAAGTGTATATTATATTGTTTTATCATCTGTACAAAATCATGTCACTTCGTGGATGTTATAGTATGTTAATATGTATCACCTGATGAAGGGGGAATACATAGAAAATAAGTCATTTTCAGAACTTTTGACGAATTTTAGAAACTTTTAGCTTATTTTGTCTGTTGTGGGGACTAGACAAGTCATTTGTCCATCTCTAATAGGAAGAAGGAAGTTCCTTCCTTGTGTGTAGCCATTTTAGGAATTTTAGCCTTAATTGAAAAACACACCTTGTTTTCTGATTGTACTTTGTTTCTGCTAGGAGATAGAAAAATCTATAGGCAGTCTGTGGGATAGGCCTTGCGTAGAAGTCTTGCCCAGAGTAGCTTCCCACCTCTATTCCTCCATTCAAGGTCACTTATTGAGCATTTCCTATGTGCCAGCCCGTCTTTAAGTGTGTGCCCTCAAGGGCTTGCAACTTGTTGGTAGGGCAGATGGGGATTCTGCTCACAGAGAAATGAAATAGAAGCTGAGCCCCGTTCTTAGTAACCAGGCTGTAGGAAGCCAGAGGAAGGAGGGATTAATTCTGCCAAGAGGAAGGGAAAGGATCCTGTCTTCATCCTCTTCTACCCTGGATAATATTCTAAATTCAGGGCAGGGATCTGCGCTATATAAATGTGACTAACAGGTCTTGGAAAAGAATGCAATTCCTTTCTGTGCCTAAGTGGGGTGTGGACAGAAACAGAGGGTAAAAGCAAAGCCAGAACTGTACAAATTAAGCAAAATCTTTTCAGATATTTGATAGGAAGCTTTGGGTAAAATGTTAAAAGTTTTAATTAATGAATTTTAATGGCAGTTGAGGGTTAATAAACCCAATGGGCACTTACTTATCCTAGTTATCAGTGTGTTGTTACCAGACAGTTGAGAATAGTAGTGTGGGCTGGTCTGTGTAATACCAGTGGGATAATTAAACTTTGCAGTAGTCTGTCACTTATTCCTCAGGCAGAGGGACTTACGAGTTGGCAGTAGGTCATCTTGCGTTGCAGTTTTGTGTTCTAAATGTAGCTAAGTCTGAACCTACAGAAAAAAAGATTGGGAAAATGGAAGTGGTGAGTTCTTTTTGACTAAGGAATTTGTTCAGTCGAGGCAAAGGGCCAGTTTGAACAGCGTAAGCCTGAAACATCTTTCACAAGGGGCTCTGTGTGCCCTTTCAGCATTCTGCTTTGCTTTGCTTCTAAAGACATGACATCTATTTTCCATATAATCTCTCAGAAGGAATTGTACCCATTTTATTTTATTAAGGAACTTTCAAGCAGATCTTGCAGTGTAGCGAGCACACACACAGTTTCTCTCCACGTTGGTGCCGTCCTGTCCAGGGCAGCAGGCGGACTTGCGGCAGCTCCTGGGCCTGCAGGCTTCCTGGAACCTAGATGCTGGGAGCCCAGAGCACATGAGCTTCCTGTTCAGGGCTCCGTCTCCAGGGCTCACAAGAAGCCAGGCACACAGTAGGTGCTCGATCCACGTCTGTTGGCATTATTTGTGGAATGATATGCTGACTAAATGATTAGAATGTATTATTAAGGGATTTCAGTCGAGCTTCCATTTCCTCGGTTGCTAGATTTGTAATATTTTGATCAGCATATGTCAACATTTCTAAAATTATTTCAGATTGATCAATGACGTCTGAAGTTCCACTTACTCTTTTGCAATCACTCATTTCTTGGGACATAGAGTTCTTAGGAAAAAAATGATTTAGACTTCAAGAATTTAGGGATTTTAGGAGAAAACTAGTGCTCATTTACTTTAATAGCCTTAAAGACGAGGAAAATGAGACCCAGGTTTACGGTGCTTTTAACAGTCGATTCTGGATCCCAGATTTCCTGATTCTGAACCTGGTGTTCTCTTTTTGGATATTAAGCCAGATACCTTAAAGCTTTTTCTCTCTGTTGCTCTCACTTTTGATCTCTCATTTGTGAATACTTTCTTTAGACCAAACAGAGGATAATAAAGTACTCCAAGGGAGAGAAACTCAGAGGTGAACCTCACATGGAAATGCTACAGGCCTGCTGCGAGGTACAGCCAACAACAACAAAAAAAGTGAGCTGGCGACCTGCCTTCCATGCAAAGGTTATTTTTCTTATTACAACAAAACTAATTAGTGGATTTTCTAATGTAAGAAAATGTTGCTGTTAGTAAAAGTTTTCTCTGTGCCAGAAAGCAGATGGTGGCAGTGAACAGTGTTTTCTTTTGCCAGGTTTTGTATATGCTTTCTAAACCTGCAAGAGATTTTGCTTCTCCAGATTCAGATTTCTGATCTTTTTTATTTTTAAACAGAAATAGAAACTTATATTTAAATGTACTTGCATCATGTGGTCTGTTTGACATATCATGGTTCCTTGAAAATGTTGAGTAACATTTGATGTTCTGCATGAATTTCTTCTCAGAGAGTCTTGGGACTTTTTAATGCTGGGTTGTACTTTCTCTCCTGACGGAAATCTCGAGGTTGTGCCTCGAGGGTACTGCCGCAATAGGGAGTTTTGCTGGGATTATCAGGAGCAGTGTATGAGATTTTCTTTATGTGGAAAATTTTTTATTTTGTTTTGTTTTGCTTCCAATTACTGTGTAAATACCAGCTTTTCTCAGTAGGGTTCCTTAGAGTCTGCCTCTATTCATGATGATGTCAGGGTTTGTATACAGTTTTGAATAATTCATTTCCCTATCTACTGCCGGTGAGATGTTACACTCTTCCTGTTCATTTAAAATTTTTTTTTGCCTACTGTTTTTGATGAAATTCCTTTCAAATAGGTTTGTTCAAAGTCTTCCCCCTTTGAAGTCTAAGCATGTCAGGACAATGGGAACATGGCGGCATTAAGACAAAGTGCCTTCTGGTTTTAAGACCAGGTGGGAGGACACGTGACTACAGTAGTATAGATGTCAGGCTATTCTGTATGATAAAGACTTAAAACTCTGTTGACTAAGTCTTTGAAAATTTCGTCTTTCAAGAGGGTTCCCATTTAGAGGAGAAAAAGAAATCATTAGATGAGTTGTTAAAATATAGAATAAAAATGGAAAATGAAAACCAGCCCAGTGATGTTTTTTTTTTTTTTCTGAGATCGTTTGGATAAATATAACAAGAAAGAATTGCCCTAAATTTACTAAATGGAAAAGAATTATGAAATTGTATGTTGTTTTTGGAGGTGGTAGCCAGAATCAAAGGAAATAGCAGAGACCTTCATCCCTTCTTTTACATCATTCCCCTGTTAAACTCTGCTATGTTCCATCTGTCTCAATACAAACCTGATAATTCAGAGATACCATGCAGGTATTATGTCACCTTTAATTCCTGAATAAACTCTGATCTTTTCTTGTAACTCTCCCTAGGTCTGTTGTAAATAAAATTTCCTGTCTTATCTGAAGAACTGAGATTTCTGAACCCTGTTCAAAACAAACCACTTGTTTTGTTAATGTGATTTTTATTTTTTTAAATACGTTTTCTTTTTCTTTGTTTTTCTCACATAATTTTTTAGAAGGTATTTATTTCTTTGGGTGCACTGGGTCTTGGGCAACATTCTGGATCTTTAGTCTTCACTGTGGCATGTGAGATCTAGTTCCCTGACCAGGGAGCCAACCCCAGCCCCCTGCTTTGGGAGTTGGGAATCTTAGCCACTGGACCATCAGGGAAGTCTCTATAATTTGTTTTCAGTCTTCTTTTCTAGTAACCAAGAAATAAAATAGGACAGTTTAGAAGGACCAGTGAGCGATTTCAGCCAAAAATGACTTAGTCACCTCTTATTCTTTGCTCAATATTGTAAATCTGAGAAGACAGAGGTGATACTGAAATCTCTCTGAACCCTAGGTTAAGGGCCATGGCTGTGTGAATGCTATAGGGGGTTAAACATTGCTTCTTGAAGCCCAGCAGTAACAGAGTGTAGGGGTGAGGTGGGATATGATTGGCAAACAGGACGGCTCGACTTTTTCCCCTTAATTTGTTTATTTTTGATTGAGGGCTAATTACAATACTGTACTGGTTCCTGCCATACATCATCACGGCTCAGCCACAGATACACGTGTGCCCTCCCTCTTGAACCTCCCTCCCATCTCCCACCCCATCCTACCCTTTTAGGTTGTCACAGCCCCAGTTTGAATTCCCTGAGTCATACAGCAAACTGTGGGAATTTGCTGTATGACTCAATTTTGTTTTACATGGTGGTGCTCCAGTTTCCCTGTCAGCTATTCCTTGTCAGTAGGCTTCCACCATGACCAAAAAATTGAAAAAACTGGGAAACTACAGAGATTTGTTATTTTTGTTAAATGGAAAACAATCAGATAAACCATTTCCTTTTTGTGGAAATCTCCACCTCCTTTCTCCTCCCCTTATGGACTTAGGAAAGTGTTCTCAAAAACTCCATGTTACCACCACTGGTGTTAATTGGGGCGTGGGGGAAGTAGCTACTTTTAAAAAACAAGTAATATACACTTTGGGGCTTCCCTGTTGGCTCAGTGGTAAAGAATTCACCTGCAGTGCAGGAGAAACAGGTTCGACCCCTGGGTCAGGAAGATCGCCTGGAGAAGGAAATGGCGACCCACTCCAGTATTCTTGCCTCGGAGACAGAGGAGCCTCTTGGGTTACAGTCCATGGGGTCACAAAGAGTCAGACGTGACTCAGAGACTAAACAACAACAATATATACTTTAATAAACAGTCCAGAGTTGAATGAGTGGAATTCTTAGTCAATATTATGAGCCACCTCAGAATTGAGTAAAAGACTCAATGACTTGTACATAGTAGGTAATCAATAAATGGTTGGTGAACTGAAATAAGCTTTTCCCCTAAGAATCACTAATTATTAGTCATTATTTAGAGTGATAATGGTTCTTGAAAAGTGAATCAACAAAAATGAAATCCCAGTCACCACTTAGACTTTTTACGAGGAGCAGTTATTGAAATAGCACCTCTATTAGAAACTTCCCAGAAGACATGATTTTTTAAATCAAAATAAATCCAGGTGACAGATAAACTTAAAAAAAAAAAAGCATATCCTGTCAAACCTCAACATGAATCAGCCATAGTTATATCTCCTCCCTTTTGAACCTCCCTCCCATCTCCCTCCTCTGTAAAGCAATTATCCTTCAATTAAAAAAAAAAGCATATCCTGAAGGTAGTTCATTTGCCTAATCCTACATAAACTATTACTAGTAATTGTATGGGAGACAGTTTAATTTTAGGATTATTACTAAGCAAATTACTCATCCATACTGAGTTACTGAAAATACTTATCCCCCCTTCAACATGACCACAGAACAGAATATAGATTGTACCTTAAAATGAAAATTAAAATGACAGATAAAATGAACTTTAGATGAAGATAAAAGCATATAAGTTCAACTAGTACCTGACTGGTGTAAGTGAGTAGGATCCCATGAACTGTGGTGGATTTCTGAAAGCTTTTTTGTATTCAGAGCTACATAAGTCAATTCATGTGTTTTAATGATCTAGGTTTGTTTTTTTCTTTTTTTGTAGGATGTTTGTAGTTTTCTCATGTGTATCAACTCACACATTTTTGAAATTTTATAATTTAGTATAGTTTTGGTTATAGATTAAAGTTCACTGACTAATCTTTTTAGCATGTTTAACTGCTGCAGGGTATAAAGATACACAGAACTTGATGGCTTCCAAGTGTGGTTCAAACATCCAAAGCACTCGAGATTAGCACCATGTGAAGAAATTTTAAAATATTGTACTGCAATTAATTTTAAATAACTTAGCACTGCATATGTCAGGGAGAAAGCCATGATAGGATCCAAATGGAAACTCCTAAAAGGGAGATGATTCAGTACATGTAAATCATTTTATCTATCATAAAGACATAGAGGCAAAACATATATCATTATTTCTACTTGCAAAAAGCTTCGTTATGATGCTGTGGAGAACCTGAGCACCATTTTTTTGACTGACCAAGTGATAGCTCCTAGATTCATGCATATTAGTTAAAAGTACAGAAACCAAGTTATTGTCAACATGAAAATTGAAAGCACATGGAAATTTAAAAATGTATTTTATATTACATATAAATACATTATTTCTATGTGATAAAATATTACATATGTAGGGATTAGAGGTGCCGATGCACCACACATCAAGAATCGTTGTATAACTTAATAGTCATTGCTCAGTGTGTGTGGTTCTCTTATACGTACAGTCGCACATCTGCAGAGTCAACCAACCCTGGATTGTGTAGTTCTACAGTGTTTACTATTGAAAAAGTCTGCTTGTATAATGGACCCACACAGTTCAAAACTGTGCTGTTCAAGGGTCAACTGTACATACATTTATGGGTACATACATGTAAATGTATGGTATACACTGTGTGTGTGTGTGTGTGTGTGTGTGTGTGTGTGTGTATCGGAAATGTTTTTGAAATAGTATTGTCCTCAATGCTAGTCTAGGACCTAGGACCTAGACTAAATTCTTCAGGGATACCTTATTCAGTAGCTCTGAAAACAAGAAGTTTTCTGTTGTCCTGAATAATATGATAGACTAAGAAATAAAGAGAAAGCTCTGCTTATTGGCTTCTGTGGTGAGGATTGGTTAAGTCATTGAAGATAAGCATTCACAGTTCATAGCAGGGTATTTGCTGTCACTCGTAAGGTAAAGAAGAGACAGTCTGGACTTTTGATGATTATTGAAGTCATGTTAGTTCTAATTGTACTTGGGATCAGCAACTAATATCCCCCAGTCCCTTTTGATTAAAATATGGGTCCAGCCTTGAACGCAGCCAGAAGACCAACAACTGGATTGCTAGTGATCTGTTTCAAATCAGAACTCTAGGGCTGGAAAGAACCTTTCCAGGATACCTAACTGCCTCCCCCGCACACCTATTCTGTTCCTGAATCTAGGACCAGAAAGCCAAGCCAGTGACTCCCATAAAGTCTATATTCTCACCACGTGGGATATACCACCATCCAGTCATGTAGCCCCCCAAAGGCAGAAAATTCACCCTAAAACATCTGTTGACATCTCCAAAAATAGGCCCTGTTGTATTTCCTTGGCCCTGAAATAGCAATTTTTTCACCTTCTGATTTCAGTTCCAACAAGTATCTATTAGTACCTATATGTTCCAGATACCCTCCTCTGTGCAGTAAAAATAATGAGACAGGAAATACAAGTAAGAAGTCAATGTGATTCTTCAACCAATTTCTGTGTGTTAAAAACCAGTGTCCATGCAGTGTATAGTTAAGAGTTATAGCTCCTATAATTTACAAGGCATTTCAAATCATGCCATTCTGTTCTTATAATTTCTAAAGTCAGGCATCTGGAAGACGAGTACATAGAAGTTCAGAGAGATGTAGGGGCTTGTCCAGTTCAACAAAACAAATGTGAATAGCCAAGAAGAGACTCAAACTCAGGTTTTCTAATACCAAGTCCTCTACTTGTTTCAATGTACCACAGCTACCTATATTAAACTGTCATTTCTCTTAAAGGGAGTAGACCAGGCCTGATTATGAACAGCATCATGAAATTATGTCTAAGGGAGAAAATCCCGATTTTTAACAAGTTTTTTGATATTTTGCACCATTCCCAACAGTGTTAATTATGCAGTAATAAAGGACTCTGCCTAAACCTTTGTATATCTTACTGGAAAAGTTAATCTCAAATTATTCCTATCAACAGTTAGCATCCAGGCTACTGGAAATTCTGTTACAAGGCTACAGTTAGTGGTACAGTACAGACTGTGAATAGTAAGAGAATAGAAGTCATTACAGGTGTGCCCAATAACATGTTGCTGCACATTAATTTCACCAAGAGACAGGACTTAATCAAGAGGAGATGCCACAGAATCTTGGTTTTATTATCATTATCCTGATTGAGAACTCCGTAAAAGCAGAGACCTTGCCTTTTAAAATTTTGTATCTCCATGTATGCAGGGAGAAAGAAGGCTCACAGCAGATGCGTTGATGAATGCCTGAATTAATAAATGGAATAAGTGAGCCCAAAGACAAGGACGTTAAAAGGAAGCAGTGTTTTTTCAGGGATCTGTTCCAATATCATTTTCCCCTTTGATTAGGAGTACTGGTGTGAACATTGCTAACACTGAGTCCCAGGCTTCTCCAAAATCTAGCTCTCACCTGTGCTGGTACTCACAAAACATCTGATAGTCCTGTATTCTCTACTTTGGGGGAGGAGGTAGGAAAGAAAAAAAGAAACAAAACCCCCAAACTTCCTGATTTACCCAACCACAGAATCTTCAACCTTCTCATTAAGGTGTCTGCATTTTTTTAGGCAAATTGTTACTATGCCATTCTCATCCTCTTCTTTGACAGCATTATCTTCTGGTTATGAATATGACAGAGTCCAGTGATTTGATTTGTGAGAGTTTGGTCCTTTATAGTCAGTGGGTCGAAATCCCTTCCACCATGCTTTTTCCCTGCCTTCCATCCCTCCCCTTCCCCCACCATCAATTCTTGATTCCCTTCTCTCCTTTTTTTCCTTTTCAAGCAGGAAAATATCAGTAAACCCCACCATCTTGTCATCCAAAATTCCATGGGCGCTTTAGCTCAAGGGGTCTTCTTCTCGAGGCCTTCACCTTACTTTTAGACAGTTGTCATTATCTTTGTCTAAAGGTCATAGCTAAATTGAATAAAAGGAAAGCTGTGTTTTCCTGTCGATGCACAAAGGCAGTATTGACTTCCCTAATCCAGTTTGCTGAGGGGTGAGAGAATTAAATTAGATATCTAAGCACAGAAATTGAGAGCCTTTGAAAACAAAGATAAGGAGACAAGACTGTATTTTCCCTTTTCCTGGGAGCTCTGGGCTCAAGATTTTGCAGGTGTGTCATCTGATCCATGGCTTGCATCGATCAAAACTGTGCCAATGCATATTTAATTAGCAAGGGGACCCTAGATGCATTATAGCCATCATCCTTATATTGAATGGACTGTCAGACTTTCTGCACACTTCTCCACCCCCACTCTCCCCTCCACCCGTGCCCCCTCCCTTGCCTCCTTGTTTGGGAAGCTTCTGCATTTTGTCTGAGCAGCTAAAAAGTTTCTTTGTTTTTAGCTGCTGATGCATACAGCACTACTGAGGAGAATACAAACAAGTAGAGTCCTAAAGTGTTTATTTTGTCTAGGAAGACAAGCTCGACCAATTTGATGCCTTTGGTAAGATTTTCAAACCCTGTAAAAAACCAACAACAACAACAAAAAAAAGAAATACATTTTTCAACTCTGCAGTTACAGATTTTTTTAAAAGGAGTCAGTTATATTAGGATAAAAAATGAGGATCCTGGGATAAATACTTTAACAATAAAATATAAGAATAAGTAGTTGTCTATTATAATAGAAAAAGTATTAAAAAACTCTCTGGTCTTGACCATTAGATAAGGCATGTTAGCAAATTTTTAAATTATCAGCCCAAATTGTATGATAAAATTCATTCTGTCCTGAGTCTGTCCTGCTATTAGGGAATTCAATGGAAGTAGAAAAATTAAGATAGAAGGTGGGTAAAATGTTAGAGTTGGATGTATTTATTTATTTATTTTTTAAGTTTCAAAGGTTTCATAGGAACATCTGCTGGTGGGGGTTCTTAAAGTGGTGGGAAGTTTGGAGTTTTGCCTCCGACAGGTTATTTCATGGGATTATAGTCACCATTGATTTTCACACAGGTTACAAAGCCTGAGTACCCAGACAGAGTGCTGTCTGATAAACAGATGTAAGGCACCAAGTCTGCTTAGAATAAAGAGCAACAGACTGTGAGCACATATTTAGGACTCATTTAAACTCATCAGCATAGTCTAGCTCAGAGTGCTCTGTCTCTAGTCTACTTTTGAGGTAGCTTCTTGCTGGTAAAGTAACAAGAAATTTTTTTTCTTACTACAATTTGCTGTGGAGACTCATGGGAAATTCATTTGCATACATCTTGTTACCAAGACTGACTACTTCCTGGCTTAGACAAAGTGTTGCCTGATAAACAGACTTAACACACAAATGTCTGTCTGGAATAAACAACGGCAAGCTGAGATTTACATTTCCATTATCAGAGATAATCTCTTTCCCAGTATATGGGAATTAAGAACCTTTATTTTAAAACCAGGACTTTGATGCTGATGTTTTATACCAGAATCACATCATGTGTAAGTTTGGCTTGATTTTTTTTGAAAAAAGCAAAAATGTATTATGGATGGGAAGATTTATATTGCAGAGGTAAATGTGCATTTCTTTTGGGGGGATCTTATAGTTTCAAAACCAGGTTTTCTTGGCATTATTTGATCCACATGACAACTCTATTAAATTAGGCAAAATAGTCATTAGTGTCCCCATTTTACAGATGAAAAAACTGAGATGCAGAGTAATTAAATTATATAGCTGAGATTTTTTAGGGTTCTATCTTTTTAACATTTCATTCTCTTTTCTATAGTGAAATATGAAAAAAAAATAGCAAAAAAGTTAATCTTTAGAATACTAACTGAACTTAAATAACATAATTATCCTCAAAGAGATCATTTTATTATTTTTAATAAAATTTTGACAGATACCCAGATACATGAAAAGAATGTGTATAGACTATAACTAAATTATACATGATTTTCATTTGACACGTTTGTTTTTATAGCATGAAAGTATACAGGGAGATTTTCTACTTCCAGTTGCATAGATGACTATATAAGTACTCTTTAAGTATATTTTCTTCTGTTGAAGAACTCCAAGAACTTACTGTTATAATTCATTTTGTTTGTGAAAAAACTGACTCAAAAGGAGAACTTGAGCACAGGTCTGGTATGCAATAGTGTTATAGTTGTGGCTTTTTAGGCAAGTCTTTGTTTACACATGAGTGGGTAGGTAACCAGGTTGACTCACTATTGTGAGTTCAGAAGTGATCAACAGGTCACCATCACATATTAACATTGCTCCTATTATGAGAAAAACAAAATTCAAAGGTTACCTCATCATTTTATTTTATTTCAGTCATGGTCCCTTGTCAAAGAAAACATGAGAAATTAGAAATTGAGTCCCAAGTATCACACTTGCACATCTTTATAATCACCACATTCTTGCCATTGACTTCATTTATAACTTCACTGAAAAAGCCCATCACGACTTGAAATCTGTCTCATGTGAAGATTGAAGATTGAGTCATTTGGTCTTTACTTTCAGAGTGACTGAAGTTGTAATTTTCAAAGCTTAGAAATGATTTCCCCCTCAGTGTCATAACACAACAATGGTGAGACCATTTTACTTTTCTCTCAATGTGTTAAAACTGTGTATCATTCCACAACCTCCCTGTGCACGTAGCCAAGTAACACGTTTATGAGTAGGTGATAAGACAGTTGAATCACTCTTCACCCTAAACAGTCTCATCATCATACACAGCCCCGACTAAACAGATGGGCCTAGAATACCAACATTAATGCCAAAAAATCTAATTCCTGCAAATTTAATATTTCACATCTTCTTCTTCAGAAAGACACGTAAAAAAAGAAAATAAGTTTCAAGAAGGAAATTTGTAGTCATCTAGATTATGTAACACTCTTAATCCCAACCCTGAAAATGCCATACCCGGAAGTGGTGAGGGGGTGAATCTCCTGAGCAGCTGGCAGCCCCTGGGGTGGTCTGGTGGAGCCCTTCCAAGTCGCTGCTGCGTGAACACAGCCTTCCTGCTCCATCCGAATCCGGATTAGAGGATTCAGGGACCAACGTGTGCAAACTAGCCTGGTCCTTTTGGAATGAGGGCTTTTCCTCTGTCCCGTCTCTACCTCCCTTCTGGTGAAGAAGGATTTGCTGTGTATCCCTTGATTACTGTGATTATCATAACACACACAGTTCTAGCTCACTGGGAAAGTTACACAGGCCAAATTTTGTATTTTAAATACAGATAAGACTTCCCATTTAAAGAACCGTGGAGTATTTCCATTTTAAAAGATAAGAAAACTTTTATGGTGTGACTCATCTCATAATTTGTTTTTTTAAAAAACCAGGTTATTGTATATTCTTTTTTCATTAAGTGGACCACAGTTGTATACATTAATTGTCATTAAATATTGGTTTGGTTGTTTACTGAGCTTAAAAGATTTATATCCATTCTCTGAAAATGTTGGTGGTAGTTGAAGATTTTTGGTCATCTAGATTTAATGATGGTATTACAAAATTCTGTTTGTTCTTTGCCAGACTATGATGGATAATGTTATATTTAGCAGACTGTATTGTATTCATCAGTGTTTACTTGTAAGCTGCAGATTGTATATACATATGTGCAACTGTGCAGTGACAGTCTACATTCTCAAATAAAGATTTTTAAAATATTTCCTCACACCTCTGTCTTTAAGGCCATGGTGATAGTGGAAAAAAATAGACAATATTCCTAAAGGTTATAAAGTGTTACAATAATACTTCTTTTGTAACTGCAGCTATAAGGCTGATAAGCAAAATGCATCTATTATAGCCATTTTTCTAGATTTCCGTACTGTAATAAACATCTTATGGTACTGAACAATCAAAATAGAGTAATTCTAAGCCTTAGATTACCAATCAGAAATAGATTTCTGTAACATCATGGATGTAGAAAAAAATGAATCTTGGATTCTTTGGTTTGACTCTTTTGCAAACTACTCATCTTTCCAAACCTCTGTAAGAAAAAAAAAAAGCCTACCTAAATTTTGAAAATCTTTCAGGGCCACAATCCTAGAGGGTAACTGTTTATTATATTCGGAGTATAATGACCCTATTCCTTATTTTCTTTTACCCCTGGAGCATTCCTAACGCTTCATTTAGTTGGAGGAAAGGATTCATTCCCGACTTTGTTTTTCCTTTTTGACACTATAAACAACAACTCCATTTCTTTTTGGTGGCATTTTCACTTTCTTTCTTTCACTTGACTAACTCATTTTTGTTTCTGGATGCCTTCTCATTTCTTCTTCATATCACCTTTTAATTTGGGAGATTTAAAACCGGACACAAAACTCTTAAAAAAGCCTTTTCAAGCTTCGTCTTTAGCCAAATCAGTGTGCATGTAGGGAGCTTGAACTTAAGCGAAATTACTTTTCCAGTGGAACCTGGATTTGTATTTTTGGGGTCTGGAGACTTTTGTTGATTTCATGTTGACTGAATAGGAATTACACTCGTTTGTTTCAGGGTGGGAAGTGCTCCCCACCACTGCGTGGCTGCCCTTCTTTTATCAGCTATTCACAACAGCGGTTGTTAGGATTTTGAGGTCCTCTTTGGGCCTCAGGATATGGCTGCTTTCTCTTATCTTTGGATTTTTTGAATGTGTGAACTATTTCTGCCATCCATCATTTTAGCCTGCACACATTTCTGGGGTCCTTTCATGTGTCAGACACCGTCCTCAGCTCTTATTATTCTGAGAAGCCTCTTGCCATGTGTCGGCCAGGGGATCAGAGGAGGTGATTGTCTGCAACTTCTAAATGCCGTGCGAGATTTCCCAGCCGTGAGCCAGAGGGATGTGCCTCTCTTCCTTGCCAGGTCCCACGAAGGGGGAATCAAGCAGAAATAAAGACCTTTTCTGCCCTCCTTTTTCATTTTGTCAGTCCCAGTCAGCTTTTAGATGTAAACTTAGTGCATTCTCAGTCACTGGCAGAGGTTCAACACTAGAAGGCTGAACAAGTGAAAATCCATCCTTTTCGTTCTGTGGTTATCAAATCCTTGGCTGGGCCAGGTACTCTTGGAAGGTACTGGACCTAAGACTAGAATAAGAAAGGAATTCTTTTCTCACGGAGTTCTGATTCTCATGCGAGATCATTGAAAAGTGCCTTAGTGCAACACAGTGTAAGTCACAATGTTAGAGATGTATGGCCAGTGAGAGAGGAGAGAGGAAAAGTTTAATTCTGGGTTGGGCACAAGGAAGATTTAACAGCATTCCATCTTTGCTTCATGCCTGGAGAACAGAAAATATATGGAAGTGATGTCTGTTTTTTTGCCCAATCAGTTTTACCCTGCTGACCTGTTTTTGTCACTCTTCACCATCCCAAAAGGAGTATTCTCTTGAGGTTCCAAGTTGAAGGGGAGCAGAATTGAGGGGAGGGGGACTGGATCCATGCAGAAGTAGTAAATCCAGTACAAGCTTCTGTTCCTGCACAAGCGTATGGAAGCTCAGGCTAGTGTGTTGGCATTAGGATTTATTTTATTCCTTTCCCAAGTGATTATATTGATAGTGAAATATCTTTGTCTGAGTACTCCAGCAGTATAGCAGTAAGCACCATAAAAATGCATAGATAGATGACTACCAGTTCAATTAAGAGGTCTCAGTCCAGCCTCCTATATGAAAACCCTGTCTATTTTAGGTTTAAATTTCTGCTCCTAAATTTTTTAGAAACCAAAAGAAAAATTACTTTTCAAGGTTAAGGTTGAAGTCTAAGGTTCCTTAAACAAAAAACAAATCCCTGGATGGGGAGAAAAATTGATAACCCTAATGTACTTCCTCACCATAGCATTTCCAACTACATCATTTAAACACATTTTAAATAATATTCTCTTCATTGTAATATACAAATCTTCTGGCTTTCAACCAGGAAACCAGAGAAAGTTGCTGCCATGGGCGACTCAGATACAAGAAAGGCACCCAGTTCTGTGCAGGTGAATTTTTTTGTGGGCCTCTAGTTATTTCAGGTGGTGGGAATCAAAAGGCCATGTGATAATTGTCCCCAAAAGTAAGATGTGAAGTTACTTTGGCTTCTGACAGGTCTCTACCAACTATGCACAAGAGAAAATTCAGTTAATTTTTTGCTTTCATGATAGTGTTTTAATACAAATACTTAAGAAAAAAATCTTTCCTTTGTATCTTTCCTTTGTATGGGTAGAAATTAATTTATAATTCTGGTCACCTGGTTGTCCCCATACATAACAGCATTGCTGACCTTTTGTAATACCAAAGAAAGAGTCTATCCGTCCTCAGCAAGAATTGCGCCAGGACTGGGTAATTTTGTTTCTCGTTGGTTCAAAAAAGAAACGGCATTAAATGGCCCATGGTAGGAAATAATTAAGTGTTAAGATCATTTAACTTTCCTTGTAGGTCTTTGGCTTTTCCTGTCCCTTACCAGGATGGTGTATTTTAGTATGCAGTCCTCCGGTGGAGAACAGTATCCCCAGCTTTTGAATAAAACTGGGAAATTAAATTCCGTTTTCAGTTTGGCTAGACGCCTCTTCCAGTGTTTGTAGCTGAGCTTTCACAAGAGTGCTTCGGCCCCTTTCAGACCAACTCTGAGCTATCTTCCTGCTGCTCAGTTGTTGGCTGTTGGTTTGCTTCTTTTTCTGCGGCTTGGAATTTTAAACTTTCTTTGAACATATCTAATGCCATCTTTTGTTGCTAGTCATGTTTTCTGTAATTATGCTATCTTTCTATAAATATAGGGTGACACGTAAAAGAAAATTTCAAAGAGCAGAGAAGTCTACTTCTAGATTATTAAGACAGTTGTTTGGATCTTTCATTATTTCTTTTGCCTTAGTATTGATAGATAAAATTCAGAAAACTAATTGGCTATGGTATATTTAAATTAATTGAGATAAAAAATATTTTTCCTTTTGTTCACAAAGAAGTGATTGGTCCTAAAGATATTAATACACCAAGAGAAAGAACATCGGCTAAGCTATCAAATAGAAAGTTAGGCTTACTAGTCTTATTCCAAAGAACATGTTCTGTTTGGCAAAATTTTAGGTATCTATACTGGCACATGATCAAGAAGAATTTTAACTTTACCTAAGACAAACTTAGATATTTTCTCTGATTTCAATTGTGGATATTAATGGTTTAAAAATTTGCAGTACACAAATAATGAAGGTATGCCTTTCTCCTAAAACATGTTGAATTACTTATAAGAATGTTTAATTTATAATTTTTAATTGCAAAGTTACAGAATACTCCCTTAGAAAAAGAGAAGGTAATCATGCCATATTTTAAAATCACTTGCTATAAATGTAATATTAATTGATTGAGTTAAAATTTCAAATGTGATCGCATATAAATTTATATTCCAGTTTAAGTTCCAATTTTCAGTGCAGACTTTGTATTTAACTTTGTGGTTCATTCTGAAGAATTTCTCTAAGGCATTTTGAGAAATACTGTAATACTTTTGGTTTGTGTTTTCACTATGGCTATTGTTACATTATGATAAGAAGCTATCACTTTGCCAGACTTAAATAAAAATTCAGATTTTCACATTTGAACCTTTGACTCAATCTAGAATTTTTGCTCTATGCACCAGGTTAAGCGCATCTAAAAATTTTAAAATAGACATTAAAAAAAAAGTACTTTCCAATAATTAAAATCTTCATTTGCCTAAAAGCAGGGAGTCTGTCTTACAGTAATAAATTAGTGCTTCTCGACCTAGGGCCACTAGTAGGACTGCTTCTTTGTGCAGTATCTGCAAGAAAGAGCATGCTAAAGCTGTAACTCTATTGGTGAAATAGAAGTAATGTTTTCAATTTAATCACAGTTAAGTGTCATGACCTTTTGATCCTGCATTGAACTTCTTGCTAAAATGGGGTCAGATTTCAGATAGCCCGTTCTAACTCTGTGAAGTCAAGGTAAAGTGCAGATCCAGGCTTTCCATAGATACAGAGATTTTTCTAGACAATTTTTTGTTTTTCGATAATATTATATACTGTTTCAAGTCTCAGAAAAATGCTTTACGTAAAAAAACTCTCTTCTTGAAATAGTTTGCCTTTTTTCTCCTTTCCCCAAGAAAATGTATCATAAGTATGCTTACTTCTAATTCTGTGAAAGTTTTTGATCTAACTGGTTTATCTCATCTTAAAATTATATGTTACTTTATTTTAAATTGTCTCATTTAGAAGTTAAATTGATTGGATTAAATTTTTAGTTTAAAAATGGTTGTATTTTTATCAGTAAAATAAAAAATAAATGAGATTCAATAAAGGTGTGCAAGAACCTGTTTTTGCTCACAAGCCCCTTTAGGATCTCCCAGATGCATTGGTACAAGAGGAAAAGAATAATTACCAAGTGAGGGGAGATGTATACCTTTTAGAAAGATGTCTTTGAGCGATCCTGTTGTTTTAAGTAAAGGCGCTAGAGTATTAGGATTCTAGTATTTAATGGTGTTAGTCTGCATAATCTGTTGCTGTAATACGGAGCTAAATATCAACAGAACTTGTTTCTGTTGTTTGGGTTGCTTTTATATACCAGCTTCAAAATATGTTTTGACACTTTATTATGTTCTGAATCAAGCTTCAGATGTGTGTAATGAAGGATGAAGTCTTTATCAGACTCTAGTGTATAAATAATGGAGAAGAGCAGTTTGGAAAGGGTCTCTGTGTAGGAGGATGGTTTCTGAAGAGTTTTAAGTTATGATCTGGCGCAAGCCAAGTGCTGCCGGAGGTGTAAACAGAACTGAGAGTCCTCTCTGAAGGCATGGGCTGCTGCGGCTGCTGCCCTGTCTTTTCTTTCTTCCTTTTTTGATCATCATGTCACCTCTGTAATATTCTCACTCCTGGTTTACACGCTGAACCTTTTGAGAAGTCTGCCACCTCTGATCCACTTTCTTTCACAGACCCTGTAATTTTTGGCTGTATTTTTATGTTTTTCAGATTCAAGTCAATCTGAAAGTCCCAGCCAGCCAAGTGATGCTGACATTAAGGACCAGCCAGAAAATGGTAAGTTTAGTTTGGGACTCTGGTTGCTGCTTTGAGAGTCCATGGTAGCCCGCAGCCAACCAAGTAGGAGGACTTCAAGGTCTGCCCGAGTGGGTGGCCCACACAGTAAGAACAGTTTTTGAGAACTTAAGGAATTTTCTGGATCACTCTAACAGCCCAAAACCCTTCCCCTCAGCCACAAACTCGATCAGGGTACTCTTTTTATCATTATTTTTTTTAATTTAAATTTTTATTTTTACTTTATTTTACTTTACAATACTGTATTGGTTTTGCCGTACATTGACATGAATCCAGAACCTTCGTTCCCAGGAAAGTTGGTTACTGTTTGAGGCAGGGTTGAGTTACCTGATCAGTATCATTTGCAGCATAAGTGAGGAGCCAATGCCTTTTTATTTCAGTTCCTTTTAATATGGCAAGTGACCCACGATCTTCTTCACGATGATATAAGTTTATTGACTGACAAGTATTTTTGAGGCCTTTTGGAAGATTTTTGCTTCTGCTAAATAATTACTGTAAGAAAATGATGTCTGCCTTTGAAAGATTTTCGCTTTAAGTTGTCTAAAACAGTAAGGGTACATGACAGTATAAAATTTGTCAGTTGCATAAATGTATAAGCTGTATATTGCAGGAATTTGATTAACCTAGAATACACACTTTATATATGAACATAGTAGCATCCACTAAAATACTAAGTGTGTAGTATATGTGCTTCAAGGACGAAAACAGTTGTCATAGGTTAGAATTTGAGTAAAACCATCAGTTTCAGTGAAAACTGAGAAGTGAACTAGTGGTACTCATCACATGCTAAAGACTGTATTACACACTTTCATGGATATAATCTCCTAAAATTCCATAGTGCTCTTCCTTGATGAAAGAGCTGAAGCCTCTAATGGTAGCTTGAGCATGAAGGGCCTTCGAAGGGAATATGGCACTGTGGCTAAAAGCTCAGGCGGTGGTGTCAGACCTGTGTTTAAATTCTGCCTCTATTCTTTCTTTCCTTTGTAATTTTGAATAGGTTATTTACCCTCACAGAGTACTGACTTATTTCTTCTTTGAAGTGGTACGGTAATATTACTGACATGTTGAAGAATTAAATAAGATAATATATATAACATGCTCACAATAGTCTCTTTCATAGTACTTTACACTAAATAAAAGTTGACTGTTGTTCAGTATTCCTTGTATGATTTTTCTAGTTAGTATAACATTTTTTTTTTCACTTACTTAAAATGACCTCATTCCTCCTGACTGTCTTATTTTTGTTGTTCTATTTTTCTGTTTTGGTCTCCACCCGATCTTTTAGAATAGATAGGTAAACTGAATTATGTCCGTGTTGTGGGGTGGAGGATTGATTTTATCACTTTGAATAGCCTATCACTGATTTCTCAGGATTTGTTCATTTCCCAAGCCTCAGAAATTCTCTACAGTGTTGCTGGGCTCCCATATTAAATATGCACTGTCTTGCTATTCCTCTCCTCATCCTGGTATTTTGGTGGTATTTTACGTATCAAAGTTGTCTTTTCGCAGCAGGCATTAAAAAAGAGAGAGAGAGAGAAAGAGACCTCTGAAGGCTTGTTTTTAGTGTCATAAACAGCTACATCTTACTTTCTGTTGACATTTTAAAGAGTGATATTTATAGACTAGTTTCACTCTTTATTTCCCACTTGACTTATAGGTGATGGCTTATATATCTCTTTTTTACATATAATATATCTATGTATAATCGGCTTGAAGTTGTGTCCAGAGGTATTCATTTTATTTTCACTGTTAAGAACTGGTGGGCTGCTGGGGTGTGTGGTTCTCGTGTTTGGGTCTGGCTGCCCCTCTTGCGGGCCTGCGATTCATCTGTCTTCATAAAATGGCCGACAAGCTGTTCACATGCAAATATAAATTGAGGGCATGAGAGGCCTGGCATGCCTTTCTGGAGCTGCTGTAATACCGATATTGTGCATTTCCCATTCCAAAAAGCAACCAGGATTGAGCCTGAATTTTTCGGCCAAAGACGAGAGACTAGCCAAGTTCATTGTTAACCGCAGATCACTTGGTGCCACCTCAAGGATTCACAGTACCATTTGGGAAGGATCATGTGAGTTCAAAGAAGGGAAGTATTAATATCCAGGAGAGACAATAATAAATTCCTATGTTTCAAATTTCTATTTATTTCAGAGAAAGAGATGTTGCTTCATCTTAGACAGTTCCAACTAGAGTTCAGACTAGAGGAACACCAGCCTCTTCAGTTTCCTATTTCTGCCTTTTGTCAATCTCAGATGAAGTTATTTGAGGAAAAAAATTATTTTTTTTCCTCTTTTTTAAAGATGTATAATCCCTGAAGGAAAATAAATGAAGATTTCTGGACTAGGTATTTAGATGCATTAGATGACTTTCTGGGGTTGCTTTGATCGACTCTTCTTTCGTTTTCATTACCCCAGGTTATGGAAGATGAGTTCCTGAAAGGTTTTTGTTTGTTTGTTTCTTTCTTTTTTGTTTTTAAGAAGAGAACACTCATAAATGTATCAACAAAACTCTTAGAGAACTTTTGAAATCTTGGTGGATTAAGAAGGGACGGACTCTGTCTGATCTTCAAATAAAGTGGGAACTCATTATTCCTTCTTTATGTATATATTCGAGGGGAAATAGTATTCTTTTTATCCTAGCTCTTGAAGAGAAAGGTAATGGGAAACGAATGGTATTTTCCTAGTAAACCATGGAGAATGAATAGACAAATGGTAACATGCTGTTTCATCCAAAACCATAAACTAGGCCATGTAACTCTACCTAAAGTGGATGCAGCTGTTTCTTCCCTGCGCAACTAGTCTCTCTATTTCTACAGAATTTTTGCTTTCTTTTCTTGTACTCCCTTAAGACTTAACTGTAAAAGAAAACAAATCTTTGTCCAATTAGAGTATTACATGGGAATTTTGAAGGAATTATCTGAAACCCAGAGATAAAATGTCAGAATCACTGAAACTCAACACTGGTATAATGTAATGAACTCCACCTCTAGAGTCAAACAGGCCTGAGTTCAAATGAAACGAGGCTGGGTGACTTTGAGTAAGGTGTCGCCCCAATCTCAGTATTCTTATCAGTAAAATAGGAACACTAAAATTTCCTAGCTCCTGAGTAACAAAATGAGAATATGCCTGTGAAACAGCATAATGTGGGTTCATAGTAAGCACTCAAAGATAACCATCAGTTCAGTTCAGTTGCTCAGTCATGTCCAACTCTTTGCGACCTCATGAATCGCAGCACGCCAGGCCTCCCTGTCCATCACCAACTCCCGGAGTTCACTCAGACTCATGCCCATCGAGTCAGTGATGTCATCCAGCCATCTCATCCTCGGTCGTCCCCTTCTCCTCCTGCCCCCAACCCCTCCCAGCATCAAAGTCTTTTCCAATGAGTTAACTCTTCACATGAGGTGACCAAAGTACTGGAGTTTCAGCTTCAGCATCATTCCTTCCAAAGAAATCCCAGGGCTGATCTCCTTCAGAATGGATTGGTTGGACCTCCTTGCAGTCCAAGGGACTCTCAAGAGTCTTCTCCAATACCACAGTTCAAAAGCATCAATTCTTCGGCGCTCAGCCTTCTTCACAGTCCAACTCTCACATCCATACATGACCACAGGAAAAACCATAGCCTTGACTAGACGGACCTTAGTCGGCAAAGTAATACCTCTGCTTTTGAATATACTATGTAGGTTGGTCATAACTTTTCTTCCAAGGAGTGAGCGTCTTTTAATTTCATGGCTGCAGTCACCATCTGCAGTGATTTTGGAGCCCCAAAAAATAAAGTCTGACACTGTTTCCACTGTTTCCCCGTCTATTTCCCATGAAGTGATGGGACCAGATGCCATGATCTTCGTTTTCTGAATGTTGAGATTTAAGCTAACTTTTTCACTCTCCTCTTTCACTTTCATCAAGAGGCTTTTTAGTTCCTCTTCACTTTCTGCCATAAGGGTGGTGTCATCTGCATATCTGAGGTGATTGATATTTCTCCTGGCAATCTTGATTCCAGCTTGTGTTTCTTCCAGCCCAGCGTTTCTCATGATGTACTCTGCATAGAAATTAAATAAGCAGGGTGACAATATACAACCTTGACATACTCCTTTTCCTATTTGAAACCAATCTGTTGTTCCATGTCCAGTTCTAACTGTTGCTTCCTGACCTGCATACAGATTTCTCAAGAGGCAGGTCAGGTGGTCTGGTATTCCCATCTCTTTCAGAATTTTCCACAGTTGATTGTGATCCACACAGTCAAAGGCTTTGGCATAGTCAATAAAGCAGAAATAGATGTTTTTTCTGGAACTCTCTTGCTTTTTCGTTGATCCAGCGGATGTTGACAATTTGATCTATGGTTCCTCTGCCTTTTCTAAAACCAGCTTGAACATCAGGAAATTCACGGTTCACGTATTGCTGAAGGCTGGCTTGGAGAATTTTGAGCATTACTTTACTAGCATGTGAAGTGAGTGCAACTGTGTGGTAGTTTGAGCATTCTTTGGCATTGCCTTTCTTTGGGATTGGAATGAAAACTGACCTTCTCCAGTCCTGTGGCCACTGCTGAGTTTCCAAATTTTCTGGCATATTGAGTGCAGCACTTTGACAGCATCATCTTTCAGGATTTGAAATAGCTCAACTGGAATTCCATCACCTCCACTAGCTTTGTTCATAGTGATGCTTTCTAAGGCCCACTTGACTTCACATTCCAGGATGTCTGGCAGGGCTCAGATCTGTAATGAGATACGCATATTCAAAAGGAAACAAGCTGGGAGACTTGGAGTAGAAAGAGGAAGAGTGTCAGCGATAAACCAGGACTCTATAGAGACATCTTCTATAGATACCTACGCTGTTCTGAAATGTCAGGTTTAAGTCTCTTAAATCTGTCTGTAATCCCTGTAGTGGCATATCTCTTTTGTTGCTTAGTTCTCTTCTTCACATTCTGTTTCCCTCTCAGGAGTTGAGAACTACAGAAGTGACGCAGAGTTGCTAGGGCCTTCGGAATGAAGGCCCAAGAAGGTTATTCTAGAAAGAAGGCAATTCACTTAGATGTCTTTAATCTGGGCTGAATTTTTCCTTGGCACAAACCAAATCTAATCTCCCTTAGTAAAACTATAAACTGTTGATGGACAGAATTCACGACCAATTTTAGATGCTTTGAACACGACACATACCTGGTATTTATTAAAATTAATAGGTAGACAAATAAACTGTCATTATCCCCAAATGGTTGAGTGTTTGCTCATTATTGATTTACCAAGAGGTTTTTAAGAAAAAAATAAAAACCCTGAAGAAGTTGAAATCTAATTTGGTTGTGGGGGAAAGTTGTATAGTTGTGCATGTATGACAAATGGACATACATACACAGCTATGACTAATAGTGCTGGGAAGCCAGAGCTCGGGGCTATTCTAACGGACATAGTAGATCAAGTTGTAACTCCACCCTCACCCCACCCTAATGAGCAGGTGTGATCAAAGATATGAAATACCATCATGTTCGTTTATGGTTGATGACCATAAAGAATGGAATCCTACTTCAGATTGAAGTTTTCAATCTGACTGTTATCATTCATTTAATCCTTTTGCGTGTTACAGAAATCCCCTTTCTGGCTTTTCAAGAGCTCCTGAAGGTTTAAAGCCTTATATGTTAGACTGCGACTTTGAAGATCTACTCATAGCACATTTGTGAATTCCCAGGAGGTACTTTGGCTACTGTTAAGAGTTTCTGTGGCACAGAATACTTGCAATGCTTCCTCAGTATTTACAGGGCCTGTGAACAGTCCTCCAGAGCTTGGGTTCTGTGTGGCATCGGGTCATGCATTCATGAGGGTGAAGCTCATGTGATAGCCCTCCTACTTAATTCCAGGCACACTTCTGTGGGGCCACACTGAGGCAGTGACTGAGGGAATAGCATCGTCCAGCACTGGCAGTCTGAAAGCACAACCCCAACGGGGACTCCTGGGCATGCACCCTTAGCTAAGACAAAAGAAGACAATGTACAGTTCCTGCGCCAGAAAAAGAAACGCTGTGTTCACAAGCTTTGATTAGATTTTGTTTTTCCTATTTACTATCTCTCATCACTTATACAAGCTGCTAATAATAATAATCTCATCTTAGTGGTTTAAAAAATGTGATATTTATAGCAGGAAATCAGGGTTGGTATTTAGATAATTTTCTTTAGGTTTAATCATGTTGACTCTTCCTCATTTACCTGGTAGTTGCATGTGTGTTGGTGGCATCAACTCTCAGGTGGGCCACTTGCAATCAGTGGAAAGCCATTAATCATGATGTTTGCCCCAGATTTTGAAAATTTCCAGCTCTATCTGCCAGTTCAAAAATCACCCTGGAGTATTGGTTGGATCTCGTGTTCATGTTCAGCGTCTTTGTTTATGATCTTGTATCACCAAACTAGGTATTGTTGCTAAGTGTTGCTAGATGAACAGGGAATCTCAGTTGTTAGTATTTCACTGGTGGGCTTCCCTGGTGGCTCAGATGGTAAGGCGTCTTTCTGCAATGCAGAAGACCCGCGTTCGATCCCTGGGTTGGGAAGATCCCCTGGAGAAGGAAATAGCAGCCCACTCCAGTATTCTTGCCTGGAAAATCCATGGACAGTGGAGCCTGGTAGGGTACTGTCCATGGAGTTGCAAAGAATCAGACACGACTGAGCGACTTCACTTTCACTTTCATTAGTAACTCATTTCTGTATTTTGAGTATTTCAATACTTATGAAATAACTTCCAAGGATACTGACTTCCTGAGTTAAGATTTGTATGTAGGATTAACTCTGTAACTTGGTGGTGAGCTAAGAAATATAAATCTATATTTCTCTTTTGGACAAGCATTCTTTTATCTGATAATCATTACAAAGTTCAGGCCTTCTGCTTTAACTTTTTTCTCATTACTTCCTCAAATATATGGGAGATATATTGCAGTATGATATTATTAGTACATAGTTGAAAGGTAAAATAAAATTCATATTTCTAAATGCTAAGAATTGTTTCTTTCTACTGAATGGACTGCTGTTTCAGGAACTATTTTGATTATTGGTCATTTTAGTTGTGTCATTTTCGGAATTTTGAAGGCAGTGCACAGCTGAACAGTTAGCATTTTATTGGGAAAGCAGGAGCACTCTAGCACCATTGACTTGTAAATAAAGCTTGTCAATATTTCATAATTTGCATGACTTTCTTTTACAATTACCTAGCAACAGTTATTCTCAGCAGTGTTCTTTCCAAAAACCCTGCAGGGACAGACACAGTAGAGTGACCACCAGAATAGCAGCAATAACAGTAATGATCAATATTCTAAATATTGTAAAGGTCCCAACTCAGGGAAACATTAAAACCTAAATGCCTTCTGGTTTCCAGATCTGTGTAATTAAATTCTGACTGATGAATTTTCAGCAATGAGATGGAGCTAGTCTATCTTGTTTTAGAGACTGGGGAACTAGAATTTGGTTTAATCTAAAATGTCAGTCTGAGGCCAGGTGAATTGTGCTTTCTTAAATATTGTTAGCAAATGTGATCCATCATTGTTTGCAGGGGCTCTTTAGAAATGCCTCCAACAAAGTAAATTCTTGAATCTTGCGTTTAGAAAGATGAGGTACCAGGTGAGACTGGAGGCTTCCTCCACAGGCTTAACACAGTATAGAGTACTCTGAGCTTTATTTACTACAGGATCCAGGGTAGTAAAAGACCTTTTCAACTGAAAAGAGGAGGAGGAAATCTGTCATTTTAAAAAAGTCATTTACTTCTCACATTAGGGATATTTTATTGTCTACATATACAGGTTAACTAGGTGAACAGACTTTAAGTGGTTGGCTAGTAGCCAAAATAGGGAATGGATTAGACTCCTATTCCCCTGATTTCCAAATTCTGAAATGGACTGGCTGGGTGGTCTATTCCAGACACAACCCTCCCTACCCCCACCCCTCGCAAACCTGTCCCCACCACCAATCCCTCACGCACAAATTGTATAGAGGAAAGAAAATATAAAGGGGTGTCTTTCTCATCCTCCAATTTCTTCTGCGTCTATGACTCATGGTCCAGGAGAAACAACCATTTGGATGTAACATAGAATAGAAACATCAAATAGAAAAGTGATTTTAAGTGTTTGTTTATACTTTATATGGGATTGTGTAAATATACCCATAGATCTCAATTCTCGAAACAGGAAGCAATGCTGTTCGTATTTGAATTGGGCTCAGAAAAGAAATCAGATGAGGGGCTGCCGTCAAGTCACAGTGGCGTGGAGAAGCTGCGGTGGGTGCTGCGCCCGCTGTTCAGGGGCCGCGCCGTCTGCACTGCTCTCTGTTCCCTGGGTTTGAACCCTGCACAGGCCCTGATAGAACCTTTGGCAGATCTTCTCAGAAGGACCTACAGTGCACTCCTCTTAGTCGCTTTTGTGTTCCTCTCTCTGTCACTGAAAAATCCACGTGGTGAATTATCAGGGAAGCTAGTTTGGGTCAGGAATAGTGTATAAGCTCTCTTTGCCATACATAATAGGGTCTGATTTGACACTTGGGGGTGAATTTGTTGATTTAAATCCTGTATATCATTTTGGGGAAAGAATTATCCATTTGTGGACCATATTAGTAAACTGAATGCAATATAAATAATTTATTTGGGGATTTGGAGCCGCTAATCCAGATTGATTAGTTGTCTGCTAGAAAAATTCATGTGACCACAAGGACTTTTGGCACCTTTTCCCTCTACAGCTTCCTCATTCTTTTTCTCTTCTTCAGGTTTCACTTAGCTCCAGGCAACTCTGTTCCCTTGGCATTGCCTTGTCGTTAAGGAAATCTACTGGGATAGCACAAATTGAGGTGGGGGGAGGGGTAGTATTTACTGCAGATTACTCTGCCCCTTCTCAATTGTTAAATTCTACAATTGGTTGATTTTAACCCAAAGAGAACAGGGGAGTCTCATATGCCTTATCCACAGGCATCGTATGGCTAATATCCAAAGAGAAAAGTATCAAGGATGTGGTGGTGGATCCTAGCACAATAGGAATAGATTTCCAACAATCTCTCCATGAAGGAAAGTCGGTGTTTTCTTAGACCTCTGTAGGTATTTTTGTAACCAGAGAGCTTCTCAGCAAGCTGAATTTGTAAACTCAAGAGATGAACAAATAGAAGCCAAATCACAGCTTCTGAATAGGTCAGATTAGCAAAGGAGAGCTGCCGTTATAAGCCTGACACTGAGCATCTGTTAAGGAGAAATCAGTTGTCCAAGCCACTTAAAGTCCTGCACCTCAGTTTTCTTATAAGTCATCTGCTTGCTCAGTCACTCAGTCATGTCCAGCTCTTTGCGACCCCATGGAATGCTGCCAGTCAGGCTCCTCTGTCCATGGGATTCTCCAGGCAAAAATATTGGAGTAAGTTGCCATTCCCTATTCCAGGGGATCTTCCCAACCCAGGGATCGAATCTGTATCTCTTGTGTCTCCTGCATTGGCAGGCAGATTCTTTACCACTGAGCCACGTGGGGAGCCCAGATAGTTATTAAGAATCTGCTGGGTACATTTGGACTATATGCTGGATGCATTGAGGGACTACAGCGATGGATCAGACTTCCCGTTCTGGAGGACCTGGTAATCTAGTAAGGGGAAAAAGGCTTCATTCATTCTTTCAGCAAATATTTATCAGATGTATTCTCAGAACCAGATTTACTGAGTAAAACAGATAACATCTCTGCTGGAAGAAAACACACATAATATAACAGGTGATGTTAAATATTATGAAGAAAGACAAAGCTAGATAAAGAAAAACGGGGCTTTCTAGGTGACACTGGGGGTAAAGAACCCCCTGCCAGTTCAGGAGACAAAAGAGATATGGTTCCATCCCTGGGTCGGGAAGATCACCTGGAGGCAAGCATGGCAATCCACTCCTGTATTTTTGTCTGGAGAATCCCATGGACAGAGGAGCCTGGGGAGCTACAGAGTTGGGCAGGACTGAAGTGACTTAGCATGCATGAACACCCAAGGGCTAAACAGTGGAGTATAGGACACTTTTACAGAAGGTAGTCAGGGAAGGCCTTTTTGACCTGTTGACTTTTGAGCTAAGACTTGATGGCAGTAAAGAAGAGAACTATGCAGATATTTGGGACTTCTCTTCTAGAAAGAGGGAACAGTAAATGGAAAGACCCAGAGGCATGTTGGAGGAACAATCAGGGTTAGGGTGGCTTGTGGCACATAAGTGAAAGAAGAGCAGTTGGCAACAGGGCTAGCAGGAAGCCAAATTATATTGAACTTTGTTGGCCAAGGAAAGACATAGCAAATCCTTGATAAACTATAATATGCTCAACAAAGGAATGCACATACCAAATCCATTCATTTCTTGATGTAGTGATATACCCTGAGCCCTTGCGCTGTGTTACTTAATGTTGAGTGGTGAACAAAGCAAAATGGCCTAATTCATAGCACTGTCAAAGGAGATTGTCGTCTGCCGTGGCAGTATCTTTTAGTATCCCCAGAGGTTTTCCTTATGCATACGTTACTGAAAACAGAGTCACTTGCATAGGATATTTGACTTCACATACTCTCTCATGCAAACAATTCTTTTTTTCATTTAATGGAGATCTAAATCTGTGGGGCTGCAGTTTAACCCTTATCTCAGGACTCTGTTTAGATTGTAAATCCTCAGGTCTCAAGTCCATGACCACAAAGCTTGATTTTTTTTTTTTTTTGCCTCCCAATTGTTGCTAGATTTAGCAAATAAAACAAGATACCAAGTTAAATTTGCTTTGCAGAACCACAACAAATAAGTATTTTAGTATTCCATGGGCTCTATTTATTACAAAAAAGGACTTGTTTATCTAAACCAAGTCATGTATTGTATCTGGCCACCAGTCCTAGTTCTCTGCACACTCCCATGGAGGTTACACGGGCAGCAGTAAGAGCAGTACTGGAAACGGCTCAGTTAGTCTGTGATGATTTCAGTGATCACAGAGGGTCAAACCACTGGAATTTAACCTGCTGGAAATGAGACCTGAGAAGAGTATCACGAAGTTCTAATGACTCAACTGCTTAAATTCCATTCATTCTGCATCTGCCGGTAGCCCAGTCGTTGTCTTGGAACAATAAGCCGCTTGTGTGGCATAGTCAGTAGGTACAATACTGTAGTTGAGAGCCATTCAACCCATCCAGGTCAGTGTGTAAGCTTAATTAGTGGAACTGTAATTGAGTAAGGCATAGGGACATCATGTGAGTCACTTCTTCAAAGGAAGTATATCTTGTCGCAAGTCCTAGATATTGGCAGACTGGTTGCCTCATGAAAGATGGTGAAAGTGGAAAATCAGTCAAATCACACAGCACTGGAAAAGTCCACATTCAAAAGTAAGGTAGAGAAAAGACCTTTAGGTTGACGTGAAAATAAACGGTGCTATTTTCTTTATGCTCTACAGGAATCTAAATATATATTATGTTCTCATTTAGGGCTGTTTTACTAGCTGTGACAAAACATGTTTGAGTGTGTTATAAGAACATGATGTGGTCTTTGTACCCTCCAACTTAAAGAAAGGATAATGTCCACAGATTCAAGGAAAGCACTTTTGGAAATCAGGGCTAAACTGTGCTGGGCTTTGGAGCCAGGTAATGACAAAAATAATGAATTTGCTGGTAACAGTCATGCTGTTGATAATGGCTCACATTTGTTGTGGGTTTTCCATGTGCTGGTGGGGTAGTTCAGGTCTCCCAAGAAGAATATGCCCTTACGGAATTAGATGTGCAGGGATGTGGGGGGCTAACATCGGTGAGTTATAAAGGGAGGGAGCCAGGTTGGCTACAGAGGCTTCAGACTGCAATACTGATCTGATACCTGTGAGAGGAGAGAGGAAAGGGAGGAGGATTGGGGAGGAAGAATCCTAGACGTGAGGGAGCTTCTAAGAAAGTTTTGTACAGGCCAGTGGAAAGTCTTTGAGCCAGTCACTTGTTATAAAGTTTTTTTTTTTTTTTTCTCCCCATAGGAACCAGTCTGCATTAGTATCCTCTTCTTTAATCATTTACTGGGAGCCTGGAGGAAGCTCTCTGGAACAAACATGGTAGTAAATCCAGAGGGGAGAGATTGGAGTTGTCAGGCAGTGGTGCTTCTTGTCACATGTGATATAAGTGGCTCATTTTTGTGGCCACCACAGCAAGGCACTGTGCCAAGAGGTCTAGATTAATGATCTTATTTCACTCTAATACAACTCTTGGAGATTGGTATTATTAGTGTACCCATTTTACCGATGAGGAAACTGAGACACAAAAGAATTTAGGTAGCTTTCCCACAGTCAAGAAGGCAGAAAGAGTACTCACAGGACAGAGTTTACAAACTTACATGTCAGAAGCTAATTGCTACATTATAGAAAGAACAGTATTCAAACTCGGATTCTGTAACTTGGGCAAACTTTTGGACTTGTGTTTTCTTATTTATAAGGTGGGATGCCATCGCCTTCTCAGGAAATGTATTTTAGTTGCTGTTTTTGTTTTGAGCTTAAGCAGTGTTTGTTCCTTTCCTTCCCCGTGTTGTTTGCTCATTTAGGATGAGCATCTCATACTCTTAGGTATCTGCCTCAGCCTTGCTCAGGCACCCACAGGCTTAATTAATCCTCGGAACTGAAAGGACTGTTTCTATGCAGATTATGTATATGGATGTATCTCTGTGGATGTGTGTATGTGTATATTGCCCAGAACTTGTAGTGATTCATAGGACATGTACAACAAAGTGTAGTCTACCATCCTTTCATCCACCTCTTTGCTTCATGGAAACAAACTCTGTGCTAGATGGCAATCTGGAATGTGTCGTTTTCTTGTTTTTAATTTTGGGGGCACAGTTACATTCTTTTGGAAAAAATATGTTCTTATTTTTCGTATGAACATTTTTACTCTTTTTCCTACAGTCTCAAGCACTATTCCTATATGGATCAACAGTGAATATTTTTAAACAATGGATTAAATTTTCATTTGATTTTTGTGCTGAAGGTGGAGTGTATAAAAGTAGTTGTAAGGTGTTTTTACCAGATGCCATTGTATTTGTTGGATGGTATAAAACAACTATGACTGCCAATAAATTTGAAAGTATTTCACTTGGAAAAGATGTGGGAATGTAGTTTTATTGAAAACATAAAAATAAGGAGTTTATTTCCACTCCCCATTTTTGTGCAGTACAATAGAAATTTGTACATCATCCCTTTGATTTTAGATTTCTGAATTATTTAAAAGAATCGGTTAATTCTCCATTTCAAGTGAGTAAGACAAAGTTCATTAGGATATCTGATTCCTAGCATGTCCCCCATTCACAGATCATGTTAACTCCTTAGAGAGGTTTATCTTTTAAAATTGCAAATGCTGTCCAAACTGAAAGCTTTTCAATGTAATGCCTTCTTACAGTTTGGGACTATAAGTAAGATCTTTAATATAGAGAAGGGATGAGTCACCTTGTCAGAGCATCAGTCAGTTCTAAAGGTAGCAGTGCTCAGGACATGCATGTGCAGTGAGTTCTAGTAGATTTGCAAATTGCTATCATGAAAGATATATAAGTAAAATTCAACACGCACTAACAGTGTTCCTGACCAGTGGTTACCAACTGGTGGTTCTTGAATGGAGTCAAAGAAAAAAAATCTTAAAAGAAACTGTGCATTTTTCCCTGGATAATAAGATGCATAGCTGACAGTTTTTGCTTTTGACTTTGTGAGCTCACTGGTCATGTAACACAGAGAGAGACCTGTTTGGCAGTTGTAGTTTGAATTCATCTAATAAAAGATGGAGGGGAGATAAATGATCCAGTATTTAGTAAAGATGGTAGGTTAAATACTTTGAGAAATAGGCTCCACGAGAGGGAAAATATTTTAAGATGTCTTTAACAGTGAAAAGATACGAAAGTCTCTGTGGCAGACCAGTAGTTAAGAATAGCCTTTAACTTTCCCTTTGGAAGGAGAGGGGAAAAGAGAAAAGCAGGTACCAGGAAGAGCCAGTGAAGAGGAGTTGTGCCCGGGGCTGCTCATCATCTCCAGAATGCATCTTTTTATTCATCTCAACAGACATTATTAAATTCACTTCTTTCTAAGCAGAATTGATAGTAAGGGCCACGGATAAAAGCCGCTCAAAGTAAGAGACTTGGGTAGCGCTTCTCTATATAAATTGACCCAGGAAATCATACTTTCAGAGTACAGTAGCTTAACAAAGTTGGGGTCGCCTGATCATACATTGTTGTGTTGGACATTTGTATTCTGGGTTCAGAGCTCTTCTAGTGTGGATTCTGTGCATCAATAGGCGTGGTGAGAAAACTGACCTCAGTAGAATAATAGTGTGTGTGTGTGCTAGGTACTTTAAATTGTTGCACTGTGTTGTCTTAATTTGACCTAATCTAAGACCTGGAGGATGAGGTTCGGGGAAGCTGAGGCGCAGATCCGTGGCCAACAGCTAGTGAAGGGCAGAGGAAGTGCTGCTTTGCTTTTCTGGGGAAGGCTCTGGCATTGTACAGATGATAAGCAGTGAGGTGCTTTGAAATGTCTTGGAATGCTTTACACTCAGCAGTGATAATAATCTCAAGTAATTTGTATTATTAGTATAATAATTGTATTATTTCAATGTGTTTTCTCTATGTCCTGCCCCTTCTTCCCAGGGAAATTGCAAACATGAGGTTAGAGAATGACAGTGGTGATGATACACCAGTAGTGGTTAATCAGTCAAAACTAGACAATCTCGTCACTTGTTTTAGGTGAACGTTAACTCATGTAAAGAGTAATGTGTCACAATATGCTTAAAATTAAACCAGTAAGAAAGATTTGCAGAATTCCACATTTCCCTAGGGATAGTGTTATATGCCATGGGTCACGTGTGACAATCTGACATAGCTACCAAGTGAGGGAGATGGTATTATCAATAACAAATACATCATTATTTTTTAGAAAATACAAAATAAAAATAAATAGAAGCCCTAATGTTTTTTTCCAGTCTCCCTAACATGTATTTTGAGGACATGGCTATTCTAGATAGTGTAGACTAGACTACCCTAGGGGGAAGAAATCAATGTTTGTAGGAAGGAATTTCTGTTCCAAACATAGTATCTGGCAATCAAATAAATATTTTGGAGTGAATGATGAGTGAACAAATGAGTGAATGAATGGATCTTGCCCTCGGGAGCTTAAAGTTTTTCCCATCTCTATCTTGCCCCTTCCCACATTCCTCTCCCCACTGATAACCACTCGTTTGTTCTCTATACCTTTGAAAAAGTGTTTTTCTCAAACTAAGATATATTTGACATATAACATCTTGTATGTTTAAAGCTGATTTGATACCTTTACGTTGCACTATGATTGCCATTGTAGCATTAGGTGACACCTCTATGGCATTACACAATTATCATTTTCTAGTGTTGGGAACAATTAGGATCTAGTCTCTTAGCAATCTAATGTGTATAATATAGTATTGTTGTCTATAATTACCATACTGTGTATTAGAGCTCCTGACTTACTTATCCACTAGTTGTATGCACCCTGAAGTAACATCTCTTGCATTTTCCCACCCCTAGTCCAGTACTCTTGCCTGGAGAATCCCATGGACGGAGGAGCCTGGTAGGCTACAGTCCAGGGGGTCACTAAGAGTCGAACGCGACTGAGCTACTTCACTTTCACTTTTCACTTTCATGCATTGGAGAAGGAAATGGCAACCCACTCCAGTGTTCTTGCCTGGAGACTCCCAGGGACGGGGGAGCCTGGTGGGCTGCCATCTATGGGTAGCACAGAGTCAGACACCACTGATGCAACTTAGCAGCCGTCCCTGATAACCACCATTTTAGGAGTTTAGAGTCTTTTCAGGGAAATATATATTTAAAAGTAATTCCACCCCTTTTCTTAGTCATCTGTATATTTATTATTCATAATGTATGTGCTACTCCTTGTGTCAGGCAATGGGAATATAAAGATAAATGAGGTGTAGCCCAGTGTTCATCAAACATATATTCTAATAAGGAAGATGAATATTTAAATAAATATTTGCCATGAATTTTGACTGATCTCCTGAAGGTATTTAAGGTCTGTGATGAAAATGGGTACAAATGATAAAAACTATGCAAGAAGCAGCAATAGTTAAGCTGTAGGTGTTCATACAAGAGCTTTATTAAACATTTGACCTAAATACTGAAATGTATGTTCCTAGATATTACCTGTGGCTTTCTTGCCCCTTAGAATGAACTCAGACCTCCATTCCACACAAATACTGAAATGTATGTATGTTCCTAGATATTGCCTGTAACTTTCTTGCACCTTAGAATGAGCTCAAACCTCCACTCCACACACTGAAACAATCTGAACCTCACCCAGTGTTTCTGCATGTTTCTGGGAGGGCTTTCGTGCTAAGGTCCCTTGGTTCTCAGTTCCTACACCTGCAGTTAGTTTAAGTGATAGGTCTTTTTTCAAGCTGTACAATGCCCTCTCCCATGGCCTGTGTCCTAGATGTTGGAATGAGCCTTTTCCCCATGATTCTGTTCTGTGCACACATAGAACTTATCTGAGTTGCTGAGGTTGGTGGAGTTGTATGGTAATGGACTGGAGGAGGGAGCTCTCAGAATACACAAGCCACTTCATACTGATTTTACACATTCTGCTCTTCAAAACACTGGGGCGGCTGTGCCATGTTGCCATTGCCCTCTCTTTTTCTCCCTTACCCTCTCCTCTCTGAGCTGCTTCTTGTTCTTGGTGGTGGTTTAGTCACTAAGTTGGGTCCCTCTCTTGCAACCCCGTGGACTATATAGCCCATCAGCCTCCTCTGTCCATGGAATTTTCCAGGCAAAAATACTGGAGTGGGTTGCCATTTTCTTCTCCAGGAGATCTTCCTGACCCAGGGATCGAACTTGGGTCTCCTGCATTGCGGGCGGATTCTTTACAAACTGAGTCACCAGCGAAACTCTTCTTGTTCCTGTTTAGTTCTAAATGCAGAGGAGTTTCACTGTATCCTATTTCCTTGAATTTTACCATCTGATGTTCTTAGAGGGTCTCCTTTATTAATAAGAAATGTACCACCAGTATATTTTCCTAATCAAAGAATGCTAATGCTCTTAATAATAAACGGGATTCTCAGCTTCTGTTTATGTGAGAGAAAAGATGGAGCATCCTTATTAAGCAAAAAGAACATTTGATCCACCATGTAAGGCTCAATTTGGCTGAGGCATGGTGTGTCTGAACAGGTTTTAATACACGATAGTCATATCATGTTTAATTCCTGGATGGCCAGTCATCCGGCATGTTTCCCTTGGAGTGAAGCTTGCTGACTTCTTGGCTGACAGATAGAAAGCATCCATAAATGAGAGGCAGAGACAAAATTAAAATGTGACTTCTTTGGCATCCACCTTTCGAACCTAGGCCTTCCCCCACTTTACTCTAATTCAATTTAGGAGATGTTGGATGGAAACTAATACAGTTAAAAAGAACTTCATGTAATCTCACTAACATTCTTAGAACATGATGCTCAAGGTTTTCTGGTCAAGGATATTTGCATTTGCATTTATAGAACAGTTAGAGGCAGAATTCTGTGCGTGTGAAAAGTCCTTGCTCTGAGAATGACATTTCCAAGCTGTCAAAATCTGATGCACTCAAAGCTAAACCCAAAATTGCCTTTTATTCTGTAAATATTGAAGAAAGGGCTTAGCATGGCACCACTGAACTTGCTAGCCAAGGAACTAGCCTACTGGATTGGAATCAGAAAAAGGCTCTTTGTTGAGTTTAAATTGTCACAAAATTCAAGCGTGAAGGATACAGTGAGAAAGTATCGCAAGCAGTCATAGGCCCACGTTTTCTTGCGGGCCGCTCAGCCCCTTTGACACTATTTTCTGGTGCGTCATTGGGGGTGTAAGAAAACTGCATGAATCTACGTTGTTTGACTGTTCTTATCTCTAATGTCTACAGTGAACCACAGAGATATTCACACTAAACCTTCACATATTGTTCATCCAGTCAACCAATATTTATTTATTAAACATCAGCTGGACCTGCTGGATGCCTGACACTGTTCCAAGCATTAGTTACAGGACTGATGAAGCCCAGAGAAGCAAAGAGATATGCCTGAGATAACACATGAATTAGCAGTAGACCCGAGACCCTGAATATCATGTCCCCTATCAAAAATTCTTTCTACTCTATTATCACTCTGCCTTGCTTAGGCTTCTCCTTCTCTCCCCTTGTCCCCCAAATAGACTGAAGTCCAATAGTTACTTGAAAGCCTATTGAAATTGTTCTCTTAACTTTCCAAGTTGTTAAGTTTATTTGAAAGTCATTCATTCAAAATTTCAAATCAAATTATCGCAATTTTCATGTCTCACTTATTTATGTGCTTCTGGGAATAACATCTGCAAAGGCCAGCCTCATTATAAAGTAGATTGTAAACCCCATGAAGGCAGGGACTATATACCCCTCATCACCCACCATTTTTTTCTTTAGTACAGTGCCTACTACCATCCAGGGTGTGTGTGGATGAATACCAGTTGTAAGTGCAGAACTGAATGGCTCTCCCCGATGCCTTAGGGTACTGCTTTTGTCTGGCATGGTGTGCCTGCAGCACAAGCTCTCCAGAGAAATCTGCTGCTGGGAAGGTGATAGATGATTTGATCTGTATTTGCTGGGCCTCCGCTTAGCCCTGTGCAGTCCCCAGCCCATTTCTTCCTGTTTCAGAGCCTTGATGGTCATGAAGCAACTTGCAGCTGTTGTGCTTGCTGGATTGTAGTCGCAGCCTCTGAGGTTGGCGGTCCGCAGACACAGCAAGGTGCTTTTGTGGCAAGGCATGGAGAGTTTGCTGCCGGTCGGGGAGGAGCGGCTTTCCCTGGGACTTGGCTGGGGCTGGCAGCATCGCAAGCTGCGCAGCTGCCGGTCCGCTCTGTTCCCCGCCACTGCCGTCCTCATCTGCCCGCAGCCGTCAGCTTCCCACACTCTGAAGGAAAATCTTGTGTGAGGCCGAGCTGGGTGTAGCTTGTCGCAGTGTGAGACAAATGCGTGTCCCCTGGCCAAGCTGACTTCGACATGAAGGGATCTTTGCAATGGGAGATGGAGCAGAGCGAAGGAAGACAAAAATAAGATGGAAGTGGGTTCTTTGTGAGCATTTAAGCAAGTACATGTATGACAAGAAAGGCCAGTTCATGTGATTCTAATAAGCTTCTTAAACTATACTTTATGGACAAGCATAAATATAAGACCTGGTCTCTATCTTCTTCACTCTTCTTTTCCTATAGGGTAAAGAGCAAGCATGAAATTTGAAGGAGTGATGAGCTTGACAGTTCTTCCTGATAGAGGAAGCTGGCTTTTGGGAGGAAAAAATCCAGTCTTCTGATTTGAGCTTTGACAGGTGCATGGGTGCAAGAGGGATGAGACACCCCTAATTTTGTCACCTTCCTGGCTGTGAAATGTTTTTTAAAATATTTGCATGTGCACTTTACCACTTCCCAACTGACCCTGGAAATGTACTTAACCTTTTGTGTCTCAGCTTCTTCATCTGTGAAATGGAAACAGGTGATTCTTGCCTTTCTTCTTTCCCAAGGCTTTAGTAAAAGTATAATCAGATGATGTATCTGAAAGCACTTTATAAGCAATCAACCCATGTATAATACAGTGAGCTGTTGTAATAACTTGAGATCATCAGGAATTTCTTCATTTCCTTCCTTGATCCTCTGGAAAATGCTAGGAGGCTACTGAATGTATTTCATATTTTTCTCCTCAGTCCGGCAGTGCTCATTTTCAAGTAAATATGGCTTTAAAGCTGCTGCATGGGGAATGAATGTGCCTCTGCATGGGGCGTGTATTTTACTATTTGGCACACGGCTTCCCCCACCCCCTGTACCTACAGAAAGATATTCTTTCTGCATTTACCATGGCACCACTTTCACCGGTACTATTCTGAACGAAGTTGGAATTCTGAAATTTTGAACATCATTTTTAAAAAGGTAAACATCCAAATTTACCTCCCAAAGCCCTAACAAACAGATACATGAAACCCACAGTTTCTGATGATGTTCCAGCTGATCCAGAATCCATCTAAGGCACCTTCAGACTGTGTCAATATATCAGTGTGTAATTTCAAATGGACTCAGGTTTATTGTCTGAAACTCCCTTGAATCCCCAGTCCTTTTTCTTATTTGCATTGAGTATATTCTAAAAGTGGGTCTACAATTTTAGTTGGCTTTTGCTTAAATTTTTCTTTTTCTGGAACAATCAGGTCAGAGACAGAATAGGCTCTAACTCTGTAAATTTGTTGTTTTGGTGAATCGTGAGAGTTATAGGGATATAGTTGTTTCCAGTAATTCCTATGTGTGTTTAGTGATCTTAAGAGGAAATATTAGCATCCTTTTTCTTAAGCCACTGGTCTGAAAGATCTGTAAAGCAGAGACTTGAAATTCTCTGACAGATTATCTCTAAGGTTCAGAAATAAATTTTAAGCATCTTCTAATCCCAACTTTATCTCTGCCTTCGAGCCTCCGTTTCTATTGACTAATAATCCCTGACTACCAGATACTTGTGTCTTCAAGATATCAAAGTTTATTTTTAAAAATAAAATATTAATAAATTTCATAGAAGAAAACATCCAGTCTGTATTGGGAGCACTATGGTACATTTTTTTTGTTTTCATGCATTTTTCTGGTTGAACCAAATTCTCTCACCACACCTTCTCAGAAAATTCTACAACTCATCCCATATAGAAGCATAGCAGAACAAGCAAGGTTTAGTCATTGCCAAGACCTTTTTTTTTTTTTTGCTGTGTGTTACCTGCTGAGGAGGCTCTTACTTATACTCTGACAAATATGACATAAATTGGTGGAGAAGAGCTTCCTTTGTTAAATGGTTCATTCATTTCTCTGGCCTGATGTAAGTTATATGAACCACAATGAATCACAACAATTACTAGTTTAATTCCTTTTTTACCCTGGATTCATTTAAAAGGTTTGCTCTATAAATATAGGACCTGTAGATAAAAGGTTTCTTTAAAAATCACTCTCTTTTCAAGATGTTTTCATTAGTTGGTATTCATTTAAGTGGGTTCTACTCTGCATACCATTAAAGGTGTGTGTAAATGTTTTTATTGGTTTCTTCCCTATCTTCTACTTTTATATTTCCTCCGTAAGAGGCAATGCCATTAACCTTAGCAATGCTCAGTGTGATTGTCTTTCGATCAGCCCCATCATTGCAAACCACTGATCCATAGCTTACATTACTTAAACCACTGGTTCCTAAACAGAAAAATAGCCCCATTACCTTCCTTGGAATGGTGATAGGCTGTCTGAAAAATCCTTTCAAAAAGAAGAGTGAGCAAAAATACTCCGTGGTTGCTTTGGGAATAGTTCTTTCTTTGATAGAAGTGTTTATAGTAGTGGAACCTAAGTTTCCTATTTTAACTACACATGAAACTTTTATTGAGTCCCTGTTATATTCAGGGTGCTTTTTTGGACACACAGGTGATGCCAAGATTTTTGGATGCAGTCCTTTAAGAGATGTACTTTTTTTCCTCCCAGTGATAGACATGTATACTCCTAATAATAATGCAAGATAAATACGCAAAGTGCTCTAAGAGAGAAGCGGACAAAGTGCTCAGCGGACATAGGCGAGAGAATGCTTGAATTCAGATTTTAGAGACAAGGAGTGGTAAGTTAGATTTCACCCAGCAGAGAAGAAAAGTGAGGAGGAAGAAGGAAGAGGCATGTTCAAATCAGTGAAATAGCCACCAGAGTCACTGTGTGGTCTGAATGTTTACGGTGAACTTTGAAAATAGCCATCATCCGGTATGCCTTGTGCAAGTGAAATGAGCGGCGACAGAAGGCAAAGTGTCTACGGGGATGACATTCATGTTTTAGCCTCCCCTTTGAGACTCTCCCTGTGGGGTAAACCAAATATGCCATCAGTTCACACATTTCAGAGGGCTTACTGTCTTCAGAATTTGGCTTAACCCCACCCCATCACTCAACTAGCCAGAGTGCTGGAGAAGGCGTTGAATTAAGAACTCAGAAAACTGTGCTCCATTCCTGGTTGAGCCATTAATTAGCTAAACTCTTGGATAAGTAACTGTTCTCTGAGCCTTGGTTTACTCTTCTATAAAGAGGAGGTAACAATACCTACCTCATAGTTGTTAAGAGTCTTAAATGAGATAATTCATAGAAGATTCTTAGCATAGTGCTTGGTATATATCTAGTGCTCAAAACACGGGCTCCATTAATTTAAAATGATATTTCCATACCTCATTGCCCTTCTTAAATTAATTGAACTTTCTTTTGTGCTCAGTCATGGCTGACTCTTCGTGACCTCATGGACTGTGGCCTACCAGGCTCCTCTGTCCATGAAATTTTCCAGGCAAGAATACTAGAATGGGTTGCCATTTCCTTCTCCAGGAATTTTCTTTTAGTTATTGATAACTTACAACATACTGGGAAAAGCCCTCTGTTCAACATGGCTGCATTAATTTGGAAATAAGATCCAGTTTATTTTCTCCACAATAAAAACCACTGTAAATATGTGCTCACTTGTATTTATAGAGCAGGTATTTTGAGCATTTTGAGACCTGAAGCTTATGAAATTGTAGTTTCATGCTTATCTAAAATAATCGCATGTGTGCCAAGTCACTTCAGTCGTATCTGACTCTGTGCGACTCCTGGACTGTAGCCCGCTGGCCTCCTCTGGCCATAGGATTCTCCAGGCAAGAATACTGGAGTGGGTTGCCATGCCCTCCTCCAGGGATCTTCCCGACCCAGGGATTAAACCCACGTGTCTCTTATATCTCCTGCATTGGCAGGCAGGTTCTTTACTATTAACACTACTTGGGAAGCCCAAAATAATCATATAATAGAACTTTTCCCATTGCTTGACACTAGCTCCTTAGTGTCCCAGTGAGTTTACAGAAGCCAGGAGAAGATGGTCTTCTCTAGTTACATACTAAGTGGTGAAGTTTTCCTTTTCTTACACATTCCCATCATGTCAGAAGGCTCGAAAGATCCCTCAAATCTTGTTAACATTTACTGCTGTTACAGCAGTTTTGTGTCTTGATCTTTTCATTGACTTGTATTTTACCTTCCTTTCCTCTGAACTTTGAAAGACGCAAGTGTTTGAAAGCTTGATCTTTGTCTTAAGCTGTGGAGAAGAGAATTTTAACTTACGTTCCCCAAATGGGGCCACTGTGTCTTTAATTTTTCTTTTTAATTTAATCTCTATGTCTATGCAAGAAAAGTTTTCACTTAAAGCACGACCTTTAATGAAAGCATTTTTGTTAAAGGGAAATCTTAATGGAGAGAACTATAGATAACAAATTTGAAGAAAATGTCTGGCAGCACAGACTTCTGCAAGTTTGAAGCTCTTGGTGAAATCTCAAACAGTCGGAATGGAAAATTACTCAGTCTGTTTCCTCAAGATAGACTTGTTTGTACAGCTACTCAAAGTTTAAATGGCAGAACAGTAGGTACACACGCTGTACTTATAAGCTGTGTTTGTATTACAATGCTGTGTTTTTAACCTCTTTTTAGTTTGGAACACAAGCTGGCTAATGTCTTAGTTCTTTGCTTCCTGGATTATTAGTGAATAGCATGGTTGTATTTAATAACCAGAAGGAAAGGAACAAACAGGCAAATAACTTCACTGAGATTATATTTTTCTCTTATCCTAAGGGATGAGAGTTTTTACTTCAGTTGCATATGAAGACTATTTTAAAATTAAATATTGAGTCCCACTCTCGGGAGATCAAAGAGTCTTCAAATATCTGAGGATTCTTAAGTATATCCTTATTTTGTAGAGTCCTGTTAAAGGTCTGGGACTTACAAAAAATTTGAATCAATATGCAGGCTATCTTCACAGTTATCAGCATTCTTAGCAGAAATGTACAGCTCACCTCTGATGATCATGTTTTATAAGCTATGGATAATAGCAATAATTGCGAGCATTTGTATTATACCTTGGAGTTTTACAAAACAGCTTCCTTTGCATTATTTCATGGGATATCTTGTGGAGCTTCTTCTAATTATACTTGCATGATATTCAAATAGATCTAAACCCATTTCACTAGATTCTGAATAAAGCATATTGAATTTTTTAAAAGTGTCACTTGTCTGAAATTTTTGAGAATAATGCATTTTAGAACTTAGACTCCAAGAACTGTAAATCCATATTTGTAAAATAAGAGTACAGAAAATGCCATTAAAATGTGATATAACTATTTCTATAGATTAGTAGATAGTCCACAGAGATTTGTTGTACTTGTTAAAATAATTCTTTACAATGAATAATCCAGTGCAGGTAATTTTATTTCTGTTTCATGTAATAGTTCTTTTTCATGAAAATATACTATAAAATTGTTACCTTTGCAGATAAGTGTGGGTATATAATATGTGTATGTGTATATATTTACCAAGTTGGCCAAAATGTTTGGTTTTTTCCATATGATGTTATGCAAAAGCCGAATGAACTTTTTGACTAACTCAACATAATTTAATTTGTATATACATGAACTTCCATTTTATGAAGATTGGAAGGCTTATTTACAAAGAAAACAGTAAAGTGGAAAATATAAGCCAGTAAAAAAATGAAGACTGGGAAATATATAAATTAAGGTAGAGAGATAATTAAATTTGAAAAAGATTCTATTCTGCTGTTCTACATTGTTAATAGTGCTGAGCCATAAGCTTGTTTCTGAACTTCCTGGCAGCCAAAGGAAAAAGAGAAATACCCATGATTAATTACGTGATTCTCATTACCTATGAGATGATACATATCCGTTCCTCAAGGGAAGAAAGATTTTCATGGCTGTTAGTTGTAGTATTTTTCATGTAGAACTTCAGCAGGAGGACTCAGGGGATAGAGGGGCATTCAGTGTTAGGGACGTGGATGCAATAGAGGATTTAATAAAATAGCTTCTTTTAGGGTCCACTAACTAGAAGCTGAGAAACTAATACAAACGTCTAATTTAATGAAAATTATTTGGGATAATCCATGATGAAACCTGCTTCTAATCTATCAGAAAATTTGCAAAAGCTAGAGAAATAGACATTGTGATCTTTACAAAATCTATGGCAATAGGTAGATCTCATTGTCTTCATATGGTTTTAAATGTTTCTTATGGTTAGGCACTTGGTTACTGATGTGTTTTAAGAAGTGATAATTGCTTAAAGGAGGCTACCTTGGTGGCTCAGATGGTAAAGAAACTGCCAGCGTGCAGGAGACCTGGGTTTGATCCCTGGATCAGGAAGATCCCCTGGAGAAGGGAATGCCTACCCACTCCAGTATTCTTGACTGGAGAATTCCATGGACAAAGTGCTTAAGCACTGAATCATTGTACTTCACAGGGTAAACAAGCAGACTCTGCCTCTCAAGGTGGAAACTGTGGCTCCTTAACATGACTGTTGCCAGGATGTAGGGAAAACAGGTATTTGCCCTTGTGATTATTTTTTAAGTATTTAAAAAAATTCTCAAGTCTCCCCCCAGTTGCTTGAAGATTCTTTTAGCAGTGGATCATGTCTTTTGTTGGTTAAAGGGAACCAGAACTGAATGCAAAGCCTTCTGAGAGAGAGAGTGAGCACATGCTGATTTAATTCTCCTCCAAATAGAAATGATTGATATCAGATTCTTGTCTGAAAGCACTTTCCCCGAGTGGAAAGAACTCTGGGTTCTTCAGGGGAAGTGACGGTAGGTTCTGTCCAAGCCAGGTCACCTACAAAAGCCAGTGCCAGTGCCTCTTGGTAAGGTGTGTGTTGGCAGAACGCAGTCACCGCTGGCCTGGTGACCTTGCATTAGTGTCTCATCTAGACCCCTCGCTGAGAGAGAACTTTTCCACTTAAAATATTACGTGCACACACTACTGTTGCTTAGGACTAAAAGGATTATTTAAACATGGGATAAAGTGGTAGGTGTGAAGGTGTGTATTTTGACAACAGTGGCTTCCTCTTGCAGATCAGATTTTCTTTTGACCCTGTTCATTCATTGCAGAAAAGTGTAGGCTGGTACCCATATCCTCACCTGGATACTTGGGATGGGGATTCGAGAAGTCTTCGCTCCTCGTAGAAACCACACGGAGTGCAGTCCTGTTAACTTGAACAGTAAAATGCTGAACAGTGTAGCCTGATGTTCTCCTGTGAAGCATAACACTACGAAAAGAGAGTTTTGTTCTCCAAATACCAATTCCTGGCTATAGTCATTTTTTAATGTGTAACTTCAGATTTATTTCATCAGAGAACTGGGAGGTCCCAAGACAGTGACTAAGTGGGAATATGCAGCAATGACGAGTGAGAGCGCCGTTTCTAAGAATCTTGGTTATGTGGAAATCCCCCTTAGACTAATGATGGAAGAGAAAACATGTGGTGTGTGTTTGGTAGATCATTCCCCAACAGGATGTTTTATTTTTTGTGTTTAGTCTCTGTCCATAGTAACAATTATAACGAATGCATCAAAAATAAAGCCTGCAGACCTTGTGACCTGCCTTGGAATCAGCATGAATTAGTTTGGGGCAGGAAAATCCAGCTGCGTATTAGTTTTATTAGATGTTCCCGAACATTTTATTGCAATATTTTGGAAAAAACAGCCACAAACAAATCTTAAGTTTTCAATGTGTTTCCTATTCAATATGCATTTTGTTTTTGAAGAATAATTAAATTGGATGTTTATAATTCCTTTCTCCTTGATTCATTAAAATGCTGTCTTTGGGGAGAGCAGTTTCAACACAGGAGGATCATTCCTTTTCCCAACAACCTGTTCCTAGAAAGGGGAATATATTGTTAGTCCCCCCTGCTACTCCTCCAAATGTTCTCCAAACTGAAGGAAAAAAAAAAAGCTTTTAAAAGTTCAGACTATTACTTTTCACTTGGTTCTAATGATATTGCTTGAGATTTTTTTTCCCCCCTATTCTGATGATCAAAATTGCTGCTTTTAATTACGTGACCAAGAAGAGCTGAGAACCGTGTAGGGCTTTTCACCTTACTCAATCCTCTTTTTTTAGGGCTTCCCAAGATGGACTTCCCTGATAGCTCAGTTGGTAAAGAATCTGTCTGTGGTGCAGGAGACCTGGGTTCTATCCCAGGGCTGGGAAGATCCGCTGGAGAGGGGATAGGCTCCCTACTCTAGTATTCTTGGGCTTCCCTTGTGGCTCAGCTGGTAAAGAATCCACCCACAATGCTGGAGACCTGGGTTCTATCCCAGGGCTGGGAAGATCCGCTGGAGAGGGGATAGGCTCCCTACTCCAGTATTCTTGGGCTTCCCTTGTGGCTCAGCTGGTAAAGAATCCACCCACAATGCTGGAGACCTGGGTTCTATCCCAGGGCTGGGAAGATCCGCTGGAGAAGGGAAAGGCTACCCACTCCAGTATTTTGGCCTGGAGAATTCCATAGACTACAGTCCATGAGGTTGCAAAGAGTCAGACACGACTGAGCAACTTTCACTTCACTCAGGTGGCGCTAGTGGTAAAGAACCCGCCTGCCAAAGCAGGAGACTTAAGAGACACGGGTTTGATCCCTGGGAAGGGCAGGTACCCTGGAGGAGGGCATGACAATCCACTCCAGTATTCTTGCCTGCAGAATCCCCATGGACAGAGGAGCCTGGTGGGCTACAGTCCATAGCGTCGCAAAGAATCAGACATGACTAAGTGGCTTAGCATGCACAAATCCTTTTTATCAATGAGGAAACTGAGGCTCAGAGAACTTGAGCATATTGCACAGGTGACGTGACTACTAATGGCCGAACATAACCATTCCTCCCTCAACATTTGATAAATATGTATTTAAGTACCTACTTTGTGCCAGATGCCTTTTTAGTGGCACAGGATATATCGGTGAATGAATCATCTAAACCCTACCTACCCCTCCACCCTGCAACTACATTCTAGTTGATGGAGACAGAGAATTCAAACATAAATCAGAAAAAGGTATAGTGTGCCAGCTGGTGAGAAGTGGAGAAAAATTAAGAAAGGAGATGGGGTGGGGAGTCAGGAGCAGTTGAGGTTTTAAGAAGATGTCCACAAACACCTTACTGAGAAAGTGACATTTAAACAGATGAGAAGGAGGTGATGGAGTGGGGCAGGAAGATGTCTGGGGGAGGACTACTGAAGATGCAATGAAGGGAGTGAGGTGGAGAGTAGAAGGAGAGGGACTCAGGTAAAGGGCTGGGGATGAGGGCAGCTCATTCAGGACAGTGGTTGTCAAACTTCAGCAGCATCACATTCACTCGGAAGACTGTTGTTAAAACACACATTGCTGGGCACATTGCCCCTAGAGTGTCTGATTCAGAATTTGCATTTCTAACAAGCTTCCACGTGCTGCTTCTGCTGCTGGTTCAGGGATCACACTTTGGGATGCACTAAGGCTATTTTCAGACTCTGGCTTTGACTCTCAATGCATGCATGCCATTGGCAGGGTTTGAGCACAGGAGAGACAGGATCTCGTGTACTGGAGGGTAGGCTGTAGGAGTCAAGGGCAGAAGAAGGGAAACCAATTAGGGCGCCACCATAGTAATCCAGATAAGAGATCATGGTGACAGCATTAAGCTGTGTTATCTCTATTCTGAGTTTACTTGAGCTTGACCTCTAAAGCAAAAGCATACTAAGCATTAGTTACACTTAACTTAAAATTCCTTTGGTTAAATCTCTAGCTAGTGTGAGTGTATGTATTCTTTTTCAAAGAACTGCTGGTTTAGAAGTATGGGAAAAAAGAAAATATGGGGAGTTCAGAGTTGAGATATTTTTTTAATAGGGCTAACGAGGATCTGCCCAGGAAGACGGGACTTTGTGGAATGACCCTGAGGAGGCAGCAAGGGTAATCAGCAAGACTAATCAGTCCAACAGACTGGAGCGTTGACCTTCAGCTGACCCTCTATATATAAGCTGATCCTTGGTAGGAGAAGGAAATGGCAACCCACTCCAGTATTCTTGCCTGGAGAACGCCATGGACAGAGGAGCCTGGTAAGCTACAGTCCACGGGGTTGCAAAGAGTCAGACAAGACTAAGCGACTTCACTTTCACTTTGGTAGGAGTAGAGAGGTGAAAGTTCCTAGCATCACTAGAAATATCTGTAGCACATATACTGTTTCCTTGCACGGGTGCATGTGTGCTCAGTGGCTCAGTCATGTCTGACTCTGCAACCCCCTGGACTGTAGCCCACCAGACTCCTCTGTCCATGTGATTTCCCGGGCAGAATAGTGGAGCGGGTTACCATTTCCTTCTCCAGGGGATCTTCCCAACCCAGCGTTTGAACTTGCATCTCTTGCATCTCCTGCACTGACAGGCGGATTCATTACCACTGAGTCACCTGGGAAGCCTTAGTATTTCCTGAAACACTCAAATCTGTGAGGAACTGAAACATGGCGTGACCTTTGCTTCCTTCCTGATAGGAAGCAAAGAAGAGGGAAGCTATGAGGCAAAAGTTGATCTTGGAGTCACCAGTCTCCAGTGAATAACTGCATCTTTCTCCAGGTCTCTTAATATCATCTGAAAATTGGAATAACAATAGTGTTTGTGTCACAGCAGGGGGTCAGATGAGGCTACTTGTCAAACCGTTTGTTGTAACCATCATGACTGTCACAATGAAATTTAAGTAGATTTCTTGGCTTTTCAAGTCTGACACTTCCTGGTCCCTTATCCAAATTCCTACCACACACACAAAATAACAGAGTGTGTTGTTAGGGCAGAGGTGAAATGGTGGAAATGACGTGTATGTCAACATGCATGCTGGGCATGGGAGAGGGAGGAGCTGTAACCCCTTGGAAGGAGGGACGAGGGGAGCAGGCAGGTAGAAAATGGAGATAAGGTGGAGAACCAGAGGAGAGAGACTTGAGATGGAGAGCAGAGACCGCATGAAAAGGGGAAGGAGAGCATGATAAAGAGTGGCCACTTGGAAAGAATGAGAAGTTCCTGGATTCGGATATCAGGGCAGAGAATAAAGGGCCGAGGAGCTGTTGGGGCAGAAGGTAGCTTCATGGCCCCACAGGCCGAGTGCACCTTACCAAGCCGCCATTACTCACAAGATGGCCATTGCTGGCCCTGCAGAAAAGTCTCTGCACTTTTGAGGGGCAGCAGAAAACAAGAGAAATATCAGAGAAATCACAAGTTACACTTCAGAGACTCTACTTAGCGGCAGTGTCTGTGACAAGCAGACTCATGAAATCTGATATCCATGCAAACCTTTTAAGCAGATAATCTGAGAACCCAGACAGTTGTTATAAGTCCCCATGGAAGCATTTGAGAATTCTTTCTGTATATCCTGGGGCCAAACCCGGTGTGACCTGCTCCTCCATTGACATGGAAGCAAAAAGGACAGCCATCATCTCTTCAGTACCCACCCTCTTATTTTATCCTCTGATGGACAGAATTAGTTCCATTTAGCAGATGCAGACTCTGAGGCTCAGACTGTAAACAGCTATGGCTGGATTTCAAACCTGGCGGCTGGCTCTAAAGGACCGTCTTTCTGTTATCAAGACACTGTCTCCTGAATGTTTTCAGGGACTCACTAGTCGGCCTCTTCTGTGGCTCTCTGCCTGCATGCCTGTCTTTGGGCCATTCCATCTCTCACCCGCAAACCCCAGAATCGTTCTTAGATCAGGATTCGGTGAAGAGTTCTGTAGGAGTTGGTGTAGAGTTTTTCTGGTTTCTTGGCTGTTGCTTCTAGAATGCTTTCTCACACCCACGTCTTACCATTATTGATTTACAAGTTCAGTTTAGTTGCTCAGTTGTATCCGACTCTTTGCAACCCCATGAACACCAGACTTCCCTGACCATCATTGATTTATGAGGCTACCCACAAAATGATGTTGGCCGCAAATCACCTAGTTCATGGAGGGTCTTTACTAGTACCGTCCCACCCCCACTCACACACATGCAGTGCCCACTTTCTGGCCTGGGAGTCCTGGATGAGTTGTTCCATCACATCAGGGTTTCCTGTTCTGCCACATCCAGGGATGCACAGCCACGCACTGGCTGTCCTGCACACTGAAGAATGCAAAACTCTCAGGATATAAGAAGAGTCACCCTGGGCCAAAGTTTGGGACCTACTCTGCTCTGTAATGTCTTTTGCAGGGTCATCCATTTTTTGATCCATCTTGCCCTCCTCTACTATATCTAACACAGTATTGTGCACGTAGAAGGGGTTCAGAAGGCCTTGGGTTGATTAATGGAGAGTAGATTACTCATTTCAACCTAAAGCAGTGTCTTGAGGGAAAAAAAATCCCATGGTATGGCATGAATATGGAAGGATTTAGGCCTTCTACAGGAACCATACCACAATCAACACCAGAAAACATGATTTCTTAAAAACTAATGAAATCCAGTCACCTGGATGAGTGTGCCGAATGATCAAGAGAATCAGCCAATAATCTCTAAAGAATCATTTCCAGGATCCATATATGATCATGTTTCCTTGTTGTGTTTTCCCCAGCACAAGGAAGCTGGCAATTGAGTCGCCTGTGTGTGATAGCGAAACTTTCATGAACCTTTAGCAGATCCATTTATAGGCATCTTTTAAAGACTCCAGATTTTCCTGGGCCTTTTGTGGTGATAACTGATGCATCTGAAGTAGAACTGGGAGCTATTCTTTGTCAAGAGATAGAAAATATAGGCAGTCTTGTCTTCCTTATAAATGTATGTTGTTGTTGTTATTATTATTATTATGTCAGCGGTAAACTGCTCCCCGGAGAACTGAGACACAGCATCGCAGAGAGAGAGTGCGCCTGGCTGTGAAAATGGGCAGTAGGAGTATGATGATATTATCCTGTGGTAATGAATTTACCTTTATGACAGATCATTATCCCCTTCTGTAGCTGAACCGGATGAAGGACAAGTCTAGCAGAATAACCCGGTGGTGCTTGGGATTTATTGGCTTTAAATTTTTAAACTGGAAAAATGCAGTTACAGCCAGGTTATCTCTATATGAATGTTGCAGAGGGGGACAGAGATGAAAGAAGTCACGTTTTCTTTCTGGTAATGGTAGAAAGCAGGTGGTCGTGACAGTCTTTAACAAAACAATGAGTGCCGTTCCTCATATGCTTTGTCATTTCAGTGCTTGAGTCAGGGGATGAAATGAATGGTAAAAATTCCATAGGACATCATCATCTTTATTGATAATAAAAACGACTTAAGGTTTCACTGAGTGTTACGCTATAGGAAAGAGCAAAGATTTGTATTTTACATGAATGAGATGAGATTTCCCTTCCAGGTGTATGTCATTCGAGTTCGTGGTTTTAAGGCTTCATGTAAACATGGGACTGTCTTATGTTAGTGACTGTGGGAGATGGTAGATTATAGTTTTGCACAGTGGTGAGCTGGGGTATGATGAGGTAGGTATCTTCATGGGGAGAGGATGGGTTTGGAATCATGAAGGTTGACATCATGGCTTTTTCTTTTACTTATCCTATGACCCCAAGCAAGTCACTTAAGCTGTCTTAGTTTTCTGTTTGGAAGCAACGAAGTCAACACCTGACTCTCAAATTATTTTTATGCTTTAGTGTCAAGTACCTAGTAAGTCTTCAATATGTGATCATTGTTGGTGTTCCTGCTGTTGTTATTGTTGTGATTGTCTTGATTCAGGAGCCCTGGTCATGACACTCTGTGCTGCATTTTAAGTAGGGCCCACACCTAATGATGGTGAATGACTGAGAAGCAATGCTGATGTAAAGCTCCTCAAACCCTGCATTTCTACAGGAGTTGTGAGAAATCTATCCTGTGCTTTAGTAATCTTTACTACAGGGCCTGATTCTTAAACTGCTTTCCATTTGATTGATCACCAGAAGAGAGACCAAGTGTTCATTCTCCCTTTGTGAATACCTTGTAGAGTGTCCCCATCTTTTTCCTCTTTCCTCTGATTTTCCTTACAAGGCCTTTTCTGCTTTCATCTGAATTTCTGACACTCTGTACATTATGATAATCATGTGGAAGCCAGGACCAGGCAGTCCATATAGAGGGGCTCCATCAGACTTGAATGTGAAGAGATGGTTAATTTCTTTTCCCTAGATTCATTCCTATCAATCTCAGAATCTTGAACTCTTTCTTCAATATCAATACCCTTTATCTTCTATTTTGGGCAAAATGTGATTGTGCCCCCACCACAACCTCCCCCGAAAGCCCCCTGACCCACAAATCTGTACATGATTCATCCTTAACTTAAAATTTTCCATGTTTCTGGGCATGTTCACTTTATGTCTTCCTGTTTTTTGTTTTGATTTGTTTTGTTTTGAAATCTTGCTATCAATAGTGAGAGGGAAAGACAGGAAAATTCACACGGAAGTGTATGTATGTAACACCTTGGGTCCAGATTTTCCTCAATTCAAGGAGTAAAAGAAAACCTCAAAGGCATAAGAATGTGAGTGAATACTTCCTTCTTTCTGTATCTTAGAATGATTGCATGGATAGAAGCAGTTGCTTCTTTTCTCGCTTTTTATTACAATGAGATTCTGCTTTTAAGTCCATTTGCTTTGGGCACAGAGAAATGCCTAGAGTTTTCCTGTAACAGAGATGTTTTACAAAATAAGATCACACTGGAGTTGTTCACTCAAGGTGTGTCTCAGGTGAAATGTTAATCCATTCAGTATTTCTTTGTGTTTTGGAAATCTCTTTAGTGTGCTGGGCTGGTGGCCGCATTTTCTGGTAATATAGACTTGGTATCAGACTTCAGCAAGTCAGATTTTAACAGGTATGAGACCGTGGGGCTGAAGTAGGGAGAAGATCACTAGAAGTGGAAGGGCTCAACCTGTTTCCACTTAGATCTGCCATTCACCTTCTCTTTGATTGTATGACTGCAAGCTTCATATGCTTCAAGAGCTTTTCAGTACTTTAATCAACTCTATAGCAGAGGCTTTCCTTCTTGTCAAAATGCCCAGAGAGGAAGCATCTTACTGCCTTTGAGGGTATGGGGAGTAATGAAAGAGGGAATTCAGTTCAGTTCAGTTGAGTTGCTCAGTCGTGTCTGACTCTTTGTGACCCCATGAACCGCAGCACGCCAGGCCTCCCTGTCCATCACCAACTCCTGGAGTCCACCCAAACCCATGTCCATCGAGTCGGTGACGCCATCCAACCATCTCATCCTCTGTCATCCCCTTCTCCTCCTGCCCTCAATCTTCCCCAGCATCAGGGTCTTTTCAAATGAGTCATCTCTCCACATCAGGTGGCCAACGTATTGGAGTTTCAGCTTCAACATCAGTCCTACCAATGAACACCCAGGACTGATCTCCTTTAGGATGGACTGGTTAGATCTCCTTGCAGTCCAAGGGACTCTCAAGAGTCTTCTCCAACACCACAGTTCAAAAGCATCAATTCTTCGGCACTCAGCTTTCTTTATAGTCCAACTCTCACATCCAAACATGACCAGTGTAAAAATCATAGCCTTGACTAGAGGGACCTTTGTTGGCAAAGTAATGTCTCTGCTTTTGAATATGCTGTCTAGGTTGGTCATAATTTTCCTTCCAAGGAGTAAGCATCTTTTAATTTCATGGCTGCAGTCACCATCTGCAGTGATTTGGGGGCCCCCAAAAATAAAGTCAGCCACTGTTTCCACTGTTTCTCCTCTATTTCCCATGAAGTGATGGAACCAGATGCCATGATCTTAGTTTTCTGAATGCTGAGCTTTAAGCCAACTTTTTCACTCTCCTTTTTCACTTTCATCAAGAGGCTCTTTAGTTCTTCTTCACTTTTTGGCATAAGGGTGGTGTCATCTGCATTTCTGAGGTTATTGATATTTCTCCTGGCAGTCTTGATTCCAGCTTGTGCTTCTTCCAGCCCAGCATTTCTCATGGTGTGCTCTGCATATAAGTTAAATAAGCAGGGTGACAATATACAGCCTTGATGTACTCCTTTTCTTATTTGGAACCAGTCTGTTGGTCCATGTCCAGTTCTAACTGTTGCTTCCTGACCTGCATATAGGTTTCTCAAGAGGCAGGTCAGGTGGTCTGGTATTCCCATCTCTTTCAGAATTTTCCACAGTTTATTGTGATCCACACAGTCAAAGGCTCTGGCATAGTCAATAATGCAGAAATAGATGTTTTTCTGGAACTCTCTTGCTTTTTCAATGATCCAGCAGTTGTTGGCAATTTTATCTCTGGTTCCTCTGCCTTTTCTAAAAACCAGCTTGAACATAGGGATGCTAAATATCTTATAATGCTCTGGATAGTTCCGTCTAATGAAGAACTAATTTTCCTAAAATGCCAGTAAAGTCCCTATTAAGAAAGGGCTTACCAGACTGTTTGGTCATCCTTTTGGAAGTGCCTTTGAAATATTAGGTGCCTAATAAAGCATCAACTATATATAGCATCAGCTAGGCTTCCCTAGTGGCTCAGCAGTAAAGAATCTGCCTGCCAATGCAGGAGATGCAGGTTTGATCCCTGGGTCATGAAGATTTCTTGGAGAAGGTAATGGCAACCCACTCCAGTATTCTTGCCTGGGAAATCCCATGGACATAGCGTCAGCTGAATATTAGGGAATGGTGCCCACTACATTGGTCTCCCATGTCAACAGGTACTGTGCTGGGGTCTATGCATTATTTCATTTAGTCCTCACTCCAGCAATAGGAGGGCTTCCCTGTTGATTCAGGGGTAAAGAACTCGCTGGCAATGGAGATGTGGCAGGAGCTGTGGGTTCGATTCCTGGGTCAGGAAGATCCCCTGGAAAAGGAAATGGCAACCCACCCCAGTATTCTTGCCTGGAAACTCCCATGGACAGCCCATGGGGTTGCAAAAGAGTTGGATACAAGTTAGAGACTAAACAACAACAACACGCAATAGAATAAGAAACAGGCTCAAGGTGGTGCGTCCACTTCCCTAAGTGGAGAAAGACTGGGATCTGAATATGTCTGCCCAGCAGCAAGACAGGCTCTGTCCTGTGCTGCCTGCCTCTCAGATGAATCTTTTCCTCCAGTGGGGAATAGAGGTGGCCCACTTCTGTCTAGAACTTGACTGCCATCAAGGCGTGGAGAGCCATATGTTACCCATTCTTTGCAGTAACACTTGCATTCTTTATAGCCCCGGCAGCCCAATAAATATCTGATAGTGATAATCCTGGCTGTATAGACCTGTGGGCATACAGTTCCAGGACACCTGTGGTACACAATTGGCCTGTGCTTTGACTATTAGGAAACAGAGTTCACTGAGATGAACCATGGCCAAGCAAGAAATTTATAATCTCCCTCATCTTTTGTCTGTATCAGATCTGTGTAAATGCAGTGTTTCTGTTCCTTAATGGGCTCTCAGGTGAAAATATAGGTATCACCATTGCTCCAAGGTTGTTCTTTATTAGAACTCTTTATTACCTAACTTGATTTTTATTACCTAAAATTTTGGTTCTTGGTGGCATTCTGTAATTCACTGCTGGTCCTCCTCCCCAACATTTTGACTTGAAAAAATTTTCAAATTGGAATTTCTTTACAATAAAGTTTATTCAAAATCTCAATTGACAGAAGGGGAAAAAAAAACCTTGTAACTTTTCAAATATTTCTCTCCCCCATGTGACAGCTGGAGAAGGCAATGGCACCCCACTCCAGTACTCTTGCCTGGAAAATCCCACAGACAGAGGAGCCTGGTGGGCTGCAGTCCATGGGGTCGCTAGGAGTCGGACACGACTGAGTGACTTCACTTTGACTTTTCACTTTCATGCATTAGAGAAGGAAATGGCAACCCACTCCAGTGTTCTTGCCTGGAGAATCCCAGAGATGGGGGAGCCTGGTGTGCTGCTGTCTCTGGGGTCGCACAGAGTCAGACACGACTGAAGCAACTTAGCAGCAGCAGCAGCAGGAGCAGCAGCATGTGACAGCTAGGGCTTCCCAGGTGGTGCTAGTCATAAAGAACCCGCCTGCCAATGCAGTAGACTTAGGAGATGCAGCCTTGATCCCTGGGTCAGGAAGATCTCCTGGAGAAGAAAATGGTAATCCAGTATTCTTGCCTGGAGGATCACATGAACAGAGGAGCCTGGTGGGCTCCAGTTCATAGGGTTGCAAAAAGTCAGACACAACTGATGTGACTTCACACAAACATGTGACTGCTAACTCATAGCTTTCACTGTGAGGCTGGTGTGGCTTTAAATTTTCACATATGCACAAAAATACAGTAAATTAAGTAGTAGTCAAGGATGGATCAAAATCATATTTATGGGGAAGAGGTTGGAGGGAAGTGGTGTTAAGGAATCCAAAGTGTTTTGAGAGCTCGTGGTTTTAGTGGTACTGATATGGAAGAAATAAACTTCCCACAGGGCTGTTTGGTGAAGGACACTTCCTTTTGACTGTGAAGCTGGAGTTTCAGTTTTGGTTAGCATCCACTGAGCCCATCATCTAGTGGGAAGAAAATCTAGTGTAGTTAGACCTGCAGGTCAGATGTGTGTATGTAGACAGTGGTGGCGGTGATGGCTCTCACAATCATGTTGTCCTCTGCCAACCCCTTTGTCAGTGCCTGGGCCTGTGGAACAGATATTGTTATCTGTGCAATTACAGAGCCATGGGTGAGAGTGTGGGTTCTTTAATTAGACTGCTTGAGTGGAAATCTCAACTCTGTCAGTTACTATCTGTGTGACTTTGGGCTTAGTTGTGCCTCAGTTTGCTTCATCTATAAAAATGAGGACAGAAGAGTAGCTGCCTCATAGCACTTGGAAGATTATGAGAAAATAATACATGGAAAGCTGAGATGAATAGCCGGCACATAGTGAGCCCTCAGTAGCATTCGCTAGCTTCACTCCAGGGTTACTTTTCTACCCACAAAGAATCTGTGCGAGTCTCCCCCACTTCATAGTGCTCACCCTGCTGGTCTTGGGGGACAGTACAGACCATCACTGCCCTTCCAGGAAGCTTTCTTTAACACTCTCAGACTAGTCTAGGGCCGCTCTCTCTGCTCTCAGGGTCTGCTTTCTACTACCAGGGCCTTTATCAGGTTGTACTATAACTGTCCTGATATTGGCCTGCTTCCCTGACTAGACTGCAGGTACCTGAAGGTTCAAGATGTACATCCCAATGCCTATCAGAGTGCCCGGAACAAATATGTTCGACAAATATTGTCTGAATAAACTAATGGAAGTTTAATTGGCTTATTCAAGGTCACAAAGCTGGTAACTGAGAACCTCGTCTTACAAAAATAAACTACGCATCGTTGTTGTTGTTGTTTAGTTGCTAAGTCATGCTCAACTCTTTTGCGACCCCATGGACTGCAGCCCGTGGACTGTACCCCATGTAGCCATGGTTGTCTGTGGAGCCCTTACAAACAGCTGAGAAAAAAAGAGACACTAAAGGCAACGAAGAAAAAGAAAGACATACCCATTTGAATGCAGAGTTCCAAAGAATAACAAGGGGAGATAAGAAAGCCCTCATTAGTGATCGGTGCAAAGAAATAGAGGAAAGCAGTAGAATGGGAAAGAACAGAGATCTCATCAAGAAAATTAGAGATACCAAGGGAACATTTCATGCAAAGATGGGCACAATAAAGGAAGGACAGAAATCGTATGCACCTAACAGAAGCAGAAGATATTAAGAAGAGGTGGCAACAATACACAGAAGAACTGTATAAAAAAGATCTTCATGACCCAGATAACCATGATGGTGTGATTACTCACCTAGAGCCAGATATCCTGAAATGTGAAGTCAAGCGGGCCTTAGAAAGTATCATTATGAACAAAGCTAGTGGAGGTGATGGAATTCCAGTTGAGCTCTTTCAAATCCTAAAAGACAATGCTGTAAAAGTGCTGCACTTAATGTGCCAGCAAATTTGGAAAACTCAGAAGTGGCCACAGGACTGGAAAAGGTCAGTTTTCATTCCAATGCCAAAGAAAAGCAATGCCAAGGAATGCTCAAACTACTGCAGAATTGCATTCATCTCACACGCTAGCAAAGTAATGCTCAAAATTCTCCAAGCTAGGCTTCAACAGTATGTGAACCATGAACTTCCAGATATTCAAGCTGGATTTAGTAAAGACAGAGAAACCAGAGATCAAATTGCCAACTTCTGTTGGATCATCAAAAAAGCAAGAAAGGTCCAGAAAAACAGGAACTTCTGTTTTATTGATTATGCCAAAGTCTCACTGTGTAGATCACAATAAACTGTGAAAAATCCTTCAAGAGATGGGAATACCTGCCTCCTGAGAAATCTGTATGCAGGTCAAGAAGCAACAGTTAGAAACAGACATGGAACAACAGACTGGTTCCAAATTGGGAAAGGAGTACATCAAGGCTGTATATTGTCACCCTGCTTATTTAACTTATATGCAGAGCACATCATGTGAAATGCTGGGCTGGATGAAGCACAAGCTGGAATCAAGATTGCTGAGAGAAATATCAATAACCTTAGATATGCAGATGACACCACCCTTATGGCAGAAAGCAAAGAGGAACTAAAGGGCGTCTGATGAAAGTAAAAAAGGAGAGTGAAACAGCTGGCTTAAAACTCAACATTCAAAAAATGAAGATCATGGCATCTGGTCCCATCACTTCATGGGAAATAGATGGGGAAACAGTGGAAACAGTGTCAGACTTTGTTTTTTTGGGCTCCAAAATCACTGCAGATGGTGATTGCAGCCATGAAATTAAAAGACGCTTGCTTGCTCCTTGGAAGAAAAGCTATGACCAACCTAGACAGCCTATTAAAAAGCAGAGGCATTACTTTGTCAACAAAGGTCTGTCTAGTCAAAGCTATGGTTTTTTCAGTAGTCATGTATGGATGTGAGAGTGGACTATAAAGAAAGCTGAGTGCCGAAGAATTGACGCTTTTGAACTGTGGTGTTGGAGAAGACTCTTGAGAGTCCCTTGGCTTGCAAGGAGATCCAACCAGTCAATCCTAAAGGAAATCAGTCTTGAATATTCATTAGAAGGATTGATGCAGAAGCTGAAACTAATACTTTGGCCACCTGATACAAAGAACTGACTCATTGGAAAAGATCCTGATACTGGGAAAGGTAGAAGGTGGGAGGAGAAGGGGACAACAGAGGATGAGATGGTTGGATGGCATCACTGACTTGATGGACGTGAGTTTGAGCAAGCTCTTGAAGTTGGTAATGGACAGGGAAGCCTGGCATGCTGCAGTCCATGGGGTTGCAAAGAGTCGGACACAACTGAGCAACTAAACTGAACTGAACTGAACTAGACTGTAGCCCACTAGCCCAGCAGGCTCCTCTGTCCATGGGATTTTCTAAACAAAAACGCTGGAGTGGGTTGCCATTTCCTTCTCCAGGGGATCTTCCTGACCCATGGATTAAACCTGCATGTCCTACATTGGCAGGCAATTCTTTACCAGTGACCTACCATTAAACTATGGATAACATTCCCCTAATAATAATAATACATTAAATTATGATTTAAGACTGACCGTTACTTAGAGAATGTTGTCCAAACTGAAAACTCTCCAAATTTTGGCCCTATCATCCTTGCAAACCGCTATCTAGCAGTAATACTTGCTATCTCCCCTGCTCCCAACATACACACTTGGCTTCCTAGCCATAGGCTTATCCTTGGTCCCATTAAGTTTGATCACTTACGCTTCCATTGTTTTCTGACAGTTGTCATTATTTATTGAGTGTGCAATATAGAGAGGGCTGTGATGCTCTGAGGACACAGATGAAATCAAAAGGTGATAACATTTGAATTGGGTCTTGCTGGCGTGAATCCAGTTTTCTTACTACTTCTTCTTCGAAAAGTGTTTTTGCTAAACTGAGGGGACATCCCTATTGGTTAATATCTGATCCAAGTCTATCATCTATACTTAGCTCATAGATTAAGCTAGATTGTTGAGGAATGTACCAAGCTGTAGAGAAAACTTTAGGTTTAGAATTAAAGCACCTTAAAAAAAGAAACAAAGAAAAACTCCATTTAACTTCTCCCTCTCTCTTTTGATAGTAGTTGGAACTTCAGAGATTGGCCTGTTGAGCTTACCGATGTAGTTGGTTTGGTGTTAGCGATAGGGACTTAGGGCGTTTTGGCTCTGTGTCTCTTTTACTTCACCTACATTCTTTCTCTGAGAGCTGAAAATAGAAAAAAATGTTTATTTTCAAGCATTATATGTTATTTCATATTTCTATAGAGTCTGTGGACTTCAGATACAAAGATGCTGTCAAGAACAAACAGAATAGTATTTGTGGGGTTCCATATTCAAAAGCAAAGACATTACTTTGCCGACTAAGGTCCGTCTAGTCAAGGCTATGGTTTTTCCTGTGGTCATGTATGGATGTGAGAGTTGGACTGTGAAGAAGGCTGAGCACTGAAGAACTGATGCTTTTGAACAGTGGTATTGGAGAAGACTCTTGAGAGTCCCTTGGATTGCAAGGAGATCTAACCAGTCCATTCTGAAGGAGATCAGCCCTGGGATTTCTTTGGAAGGAATGATGCTAAAGCTGAAACTCCAGTACTTTGGCCACCTCATGCGAAGAGTTGACTCATTGGAAAAGACCCTGATGCTGGGAGGGATTGGGGGCAGGAGGAGAAAGGGACGACAGAGGATGAGATGGCTGGATGGCATCACTGACTCGATGGACGTGAGTGAACTCTGGGAGTTGGTGATGGACAGGGAGGCCTGGCGTGCTGCGATTCATGGGGTTGCAAAGAGTCAGACATGACTGAGCGACTGAACTGAACTGAACTGGAGTTTATTAACAGTAAACGTATCTTCTCGGCAATAAGAGATCAGAGAGGCTGGGCCAACATGTTCACATACACATAAAGACCAATGAACCAATATTTGAAATTAAGATCTTCCAGAAAAGGCAAATTGTGTTTTATATTTATGAACCATATATATGAGAGCCCTCCAAGCAAAACAAAACTTTGTCATTTTGAAATGCTAACTGCATTTCTACAGTTAAATTTAAAAGTTTTAACTTATAGTTTAAAGTTAAAAATGTCAAATTCTAGCTGTATTATCTGGAGTAGATACTAGGGTAACGGTGAGGGGTAGAGGGCATGACTGAGGAAGAAGTGAAATCTCAAAAGAATTGTAAGAATAATTCCCTGACTTAGAAGAGTTTGCTTCATATTGACTCTATTGACTTATTGACTCTATTCTAAATATAGAATCAATAAGTCAGTTCAGTAGTAGGCAAAATTACCTGATATCAAAATTACCTAATGAGAATTGTAAGACAGTGTTTATACACTAGAGTGAGTTTTTCACCAAAGGACTAAATGACCCCTCCCCGCCTTAAGTGAAAGTGGAAGTCACTCACTTTGCCATCCCGTGGACTATACAGTCCATGAATTTTCCAGGCCAGAATACTGGAGTGGGTAGCCTTTCCCTTCTCCAAGGGATCTTCCCAATCCAAGGATCAAACCCAGGTCTCGCGCATTACAGGCAGATTCTTTACCAGCTGAGCCACAAGGGAAGCTCAAGAATACTGGAGTGGGTAGCCATTCCCTTCTCCAGGGGATCTTCCTGACCCAGGAATTGAACCGGGGTCTCCTACATTGCAGGTGGATTCTTTACCAACTGAGCTATTAGGGAAGCCTTTCCCCTCCACCTTGCTGCTGCTGCTGCTGCTAAGTCGCTTCAGTCATGTCCGACTCTGTGCAACCCCATAGACGGCAGCCCACCAGGCTCCCCCGTCCCTGGGATTCTCCAAGCAAGAACACTGGCGAGGGTTGCCATTTCCTTCTCCAATGCATGAAAGTGAAAAGTGAAAGTGAAGTTGCTCAGTCGTGTCCGACTCTGTGCGACCCCATAGACTGCAGCCTACCAGGCTCCTCCGTCCATGGGATTTTCCAGGCAAGAGTACTGGAGTGGGATGCCATTGCTTTCTCCGCCTTCACCTTGGGGGGCAGTTAAAAATGTGTGAGGGCAGTTTTGGTTGTCACAAAGAGGGGGTGTTGTTGGCATTCAGTGGTGGAGGTCAGGGATGCTAAGTGTCCTATAGCATACAGGGTAGTTTTGAACATTGGAAGAAATCCCTCTCAAAATGCTGATAACCCTGCCAAGAAACATTGCAGAAATTCTAAAAAGTCAGTGCTCCAGCTTAGGTAAAGCCAGGTCTGAGACTTACTGGTTCACTCTCCAAGTCATGCAAATATTCTGTTCCCTAAAATCAAGGAAATGGCCTGAATCATAAAGGGCTTCACTGATCAAAGTCAATAGAGGGAAACATGTCCTTCATTCTTCTGCCTAAAAGGGCAAATTCTTTTAGCATTGATTTAAAGCTGTAAGGAGTCAAGACTCTCTTTATTAATGCTTTCTCTCTGTCCATGGTGAAGTAAGGAGCTCATGTGTGGAGTCTGGATTCTGAGTAGTTCATTTCAAAAAGGTATTTCTTCATTCGGTGTTAATATTCCTTTTATTTTTTTTGTAGACATTTTTATAGTATCCTAAGTATTTTAACATCTTAAAAAGTTTAAATACATTGTTCATCTGAAAAATACTGAAAAACAAAATTAGATTTCTAAATACCTGTTTTCTAGAACATGCAGCTTGCACTTAGTTACCAGTAAGAATTTTCAGCAAATCGAATTCTTTAAAAAAATAAAATGTAACTGGCAAAATAAGTATGCCATTATTTTCTAAATACTCCTAAATATGCTTTATTGAAAAATTAGGTTAAACTTAGTCTACTGAAAAAGAAAATTGTCCGAGGGTCCTTTTCTTGGTTGAGTATCTATAGTTATCACCCCTAAAATAGGAAACCAAAATTTTTATTTCCATACCTACGATAATGCTTGACCCAGGTAGATAGTTAATGTGCATTTAAAAAATAAATCTGTATTTAAAATTATTTTAGTAATTGTAACTAATTATATTTTTACAAACATTCTGAATAAATATATTTATTAGTAAATATAGGAATCAGATTACTAAAATATATGCTCAATTTATTTCAAACAATTTGGAGACTAAGTACTGTTTTTATTTCACTTTACGAAAACCTAAGAAATACCAGAAGATTTGTTTTTAATGATAAGTTTTGTATTACTTGCTTTAATTTCATTTTTAATAAGAAATTCTTTGTAAATAAAATATCATTATTATATATACAACTTTTTTGTAGATACTACGTTATTTGTTTTCTCACATCGAAAGATCATAGTTATTTCTACCTGTTTTTTTTTTTAATTTTTCTATTGATTTAACATCTAAAACAATTTATTATTATAATAATAGCTATCATTTTTTTGAGCACATTCTATATTCTAGGTTCTTAGCCATATATTTTTTATATTATTGTTTTAAATGGGAATGATGTTTTTCTTCTTCATTCTTTTTTTTTTTTATATTATGAAAGTATGATAACACATTTTCAGGAGACTTAGAAGATACAGAACAAAGTTACATATATTTCCACTATATGTTGCAATTATTTTTTTAAGTAGATAAATTAAAAGTTTTTAATTGGAGTTTCAATATCAAAATTTCAAAAATTAATAGAATGAATAGACAGAAAAGAAGGATATAGTAGACCTGAAAAGCACTGTGAACCAATTCAGCATAATTAAGATTTATACAGTTTTCACACAACATCAGGATACAAATTCTATTCAAGTTGCCGTAGACTATAAACCAGGAGACATTGGAACATATCCAGGGACATAAAACAGAGTGCACAAATCTTGTGGTCCAAAGGTATTAAAATCATGTGGAGTCTGTACTATTATCCTTGTGGAATTATGTTAGAATTCAATATAAAAAGATATTGGAAAAAAAGCCACATATTTTCAAGTGCAACATGACATGTACCAAGAGAGATCTTTGCCTTTTGGCTAATTATTTTAAATACATTATCTCATTATTCCTAGCAACAAACTTAAGAGGTAGGTACAACCATTAGTGCCATTTATGGCTACAGAAACTGAGGCTTAAGACATTTGGGATTCTAATTTCTGCAGTATTTTCCCTACTACTATAAGATACATAAATAATACCTTGCAGATATAATTTTTGAAGGACAAGATAAGTGAACATGTTGCCATATTGATCTCTTTACAAGAGAAAAGACAAGTATATTGCATGTTCACCTTAATTTATACGAAGCCCAGAATGTTTTGTTTTTCTGATCACAAATAACTGAAAACTATGAGACTGAGTATGTTTTATAATTTATTTTACATTAGATGTATAACTTATTTAAATGCAGCAGTAAGTCTGAAGAAGTTTGATAAATGAGGCAGAATTAGCTTCCTTTTGAGTGAACTTCCAAAGCAATGGTAATAACTCGCTAAGAAGAATGGACACTGGCAGGTTTGAATCCTTGGTTGCAAGCTGACACTTTGAGGGAATGTTCTTAGCAAAACACTCACTTCAAGGGAAATTAGGTCAGGCTTCTGGAACATTTATCATGTGTACCTGTCACCAGTAAGACCCAGTCCTTAAAGTGAACTGCGATCGCAAGAAATGATCCGTCCTGCTCGGGGTTGCAGAGGACATGCTAAACCAATAGTTCTACAAATATGTGAGCTTGGCAGAAATTCCCATAAAACTGAAGCCAACGCCCATATAGTTGCTGTGGGAATTGAATTCCTTAATACTCTGTTTATAGAATTTTGAAACGGCAAATGGATTTGGTCTGTTCCAAAAAACAATTTGTCCCATGGCTTGTTTGTAATAACATCTAGAGTTGCTATAGAAGGATGTAGGCAGACAACCCCTGTCTGCTTTGGAAGTCAGTTTCACCAGCCTCTGCTTGTCTCATACCACACAGCCAGGTTGGTTTTTGCCCAACTCAGAGTACTATTTGCATAAAGGAAAGGCCACCTTCTACTGAAACTAAGGAGTTGCTCATTTGCTGCAGAAACTAGAGTAGTTAGCAAAATCCAGAGCCAGAGGAGTTAACAAAATCCAGAACAGTGGAAGGTAAGATAGAATGCATGGTAAAACCAAAACAACACAAATGAGTCATAACTCAGTGTCCTTTCAGTAATAGTGTGGCATCATTTGGGTAGTTTCAGAGCAGTGTCAGCAAGTATGGGGATCCCACATAGGAACTTGAGATTGCACCTGCATCAGTTTCTGTGCTAATTTTAACTCAATGAACATCATTCATTGGGGTCTTATGGATCAAAATGACCTCATTCACCAAGCAGTCTCCATATCTCTATATCTATTTGGTTAAGTTACCTTATCTTTGACAGGAAGTAATTACTCATCTTTTTCATAAATTCTTGTTGAGTAAACATACCTAAAGATGTAACCAAAAATTGCTAATTTATATATGAACTTGGTTGAAGAAAAAGGTATTATTAAATGTTCTTGTAGGAATCTACCTTTTTATGCCGAGAAACTACAACAGAATAAATGGTTAAGAATAAATATTTCATTTCTGTGTTCCTTGTCATATATATAGTGAGGACCCACCATATGCTAGGCACTGTATAAGTGGTAGAATTAAAGCGATGACAGATTACAGTTCCTGCTTTTATTGAACTCTCATTTATGTATGTGTGTGTGTATGACAGATCCTTAGATAAAAAATAATGATACCCTGTGTAACATGCCAAATAGAGGTAATTTTAAAATGCAGGAGACAAACTCAAGAACTTAAATTTTATCTGTAAGAGGTAGCTTTTGAAACAAAGTTTTGTTTTTAACTGTATCCTTAAAAAAGATGGGGCTGTTATACATGAAAACCCAGAAGATTTGAGGGGCTAAAAGGGGAGAATGGGTTTGGAAGAAATCTACCAATGATTTCTTGCTGGAAGAATTAAAAAAAAAAAGACAAAACCTTTCATTATCACACTCTATTAAGCCAGGACCAGGAAACAATTTCTAATCAGCACTCTGATCTGGGCAGAGATTGTGCAGCCTTTTGTACCAGGCCTCAGATCTGTGTTCTCCATTCACACATGCTCACTTCCAGCTGTTGTCATTGAAATCCCACATAATCTTTCAAGGTCAAAGGGCAGTCACCCATGGCTGCTGCAGTTAAAAGGTTATGCTGATTTCTGTTGTCAAATATTGGCCCTTTTCTCTTCCAATCACTCCCATTCTACTTTTTCTAACAAGAAAAATCCAGCCTAGAATTGTATTACATGACTTTAAAGTCTTAAAAGTGTTCCCCCATTGTGCTAACACGACATGGCCTGAACAGTCTAATTCATTCTGTTATATTTCACAAAGAATTTTCTGCTACTTTAAAATACTCTGAGTTTGTGCTAAGCCAGCAAACTTCAAAGTCTAGTGGCCTGGACGATTTGTGGCGTGCCATAGTGTCTGCAGAATTGTGTACTATAGATCCTATAATTTAATAAATGCTGTGAATTATGGCATCAGTAACTAAGTAATTTCTGGGTGAGTAGGAATTGCACAAAGCAAATGACTTTAACAAAGATGGTTGCTGTTTTGTATTTTGTGTTTCTAAACATTAACTTTATTTTATTATATATTTAGAAAATGACATCCACCTATTTGTAATTTTTTTGTAGTCTTAGACAAGTCATTGTAAGAATTCTTTTAAAATGTATTGCTTCAGTTCATCACTGATTTTCTTTTTGTGCTCCATGAACCGAAGTCAGTCTTGAGTGTCTTAAAATTAGCGCATGGCTCCTGGTCATCTTCTTTCCTTATCACTGTGTGTGTCCTCAGGTGGTTTAGCATGCAGGCTCTGTGTGAATGGTTTCACAGGAAGAACAGAATGATAGGCATTAATTTTTTTTTCCTGTTTTACATCCATAAACCAGGGTAGCCGTCAGGTGATGTAGTTTCATGTCTGTTTCATTTAAGGTAATCAGTTTCTGATGTATTCAGAGAATGCGTTTGCTTATTTTTTCTCCAGTATGTATGAGTTTGAAAGCAGAAACTGAAGCTATTACAAGTAGTTTGATCTATTTGCATATTAACAATTGTTACTGTCCAAGTTTAGAGAAAACTTTGGTTCAGAACATAGAACCAATAAGTTTGTTTGAAAGCCTCTTTTAATTCAAAACCAGGTTAATTAAGAAATACTTTTAAGTTTATGATGCATTAAAAGATAATGTTAATTTTAAAATATTTATAAAATATGAATCATTATATTAATTACATGGAAGTTACTTTTTCCTAACATGAAGCAAAATTTTCTCTTTAAGAACCTTTATTTTTAATGGTGCTTTAAAAATTTTTTTCTAAAGCAAGTGTTTCTCTGTTTTTGTACAAAACTAATTTGTGGTTGGGTCCACTTGAAGAATATCCATTTATGCTTATTATAGGTTTAATAAATGTATAATTCTAAATGTTTAAGGGCAATGGGAAAATTAATTGGCTCACATGACAAAACAATGAAAGAGAATATTTAGCCTAAGGAAGAGAAAATTAAGGGCTGAGGACTGTCTTTAAATAAGTGAAGGACAGCAAAATGGAAGAGAGAGTAGATTTATTCTGCCTGCTCCAGAGGTAAAGTGAAGTGAAGTTACAGCACGGCAAACATACTAATTAATTATTTTTTAAAAGTCAAAGCTCACTATCTAAAATTCTTTATGACACAATGATGATTACTCCACTACTGAATGATCTTTAAGATCCCGTCATTTCCAGTTCATCCTATGATATTATGCATCCAATATTTCTAAACGTACAAATAAGTAACAATCTTTTTCCACTTTTTATTTAGATGTTTTGATGTCTTTTAGACATAATCCTTTAATTAAATGCCTAATCACTTGTAACTCAAAGTCATAAACCTTCTTTATAGTTAAGTTGAGCTATCAAATTTAATTTAATGAAATACTGCTCTTCCCTTATTAACTCCAGGAATTGGTAAAAGGATGTGATGAGGCCTTTGGGTTAGATTGGATAGTCAAGTCTCTGGTATTATATTTGTTGGATTAAGATGCAATAAAATACATTATATAAAGAGAACTAAACAAACCTGTGTTCTAATCCGAATTCTGCCACTAAGTGTGTGACCTTGGGCAAGTCACTTAACCTCAATGAGCTTAAGCTTCCTTTTCTATAAAATCAGAAGATTGCCAACTACACAGGGTTATGGGAAGAATTAAAGCTAATATGTCTAAAGTATGTTATCTATGAATTTTTCAGCCAGGTAACTTATCTTTACAATACCTGTTACTGGCTTGATCCATTTGCCTAATCTGGATATTTTAAAGTGATTGCAAGTTAAGATTGGGAATATCCTTTAGCCTTGCTTTAAAGGTATGAATTAGCTCAAAGAGTTCAGATTCTACTTTCCCCTCAGCACTTTAGTACATAAACCAAATGGGGGAAAATAGGAAAAGAAGCAGAACAGTGTATGAACGGAAGGACGCTTGCCAAAAACAAATGGTGTCCTTGTCAAATTATTTAGGAAATTGTGAGTTAAATGATATTAAGAGAGTTTGTAAGAAACTCTCAGAGGCTTTAATGTGTAAATGTTCCTTGTCATTCTCTTAAGGGTGATTGTGATAGTGTTTGCTGAACTATTTTTACTATGGAAGTCTCTGTCTTATATGTACTTGTATCTTTGTTTTTAATTCATTTGTGGTGGAGCATTGGGGTGGGAGTGGGGGGTGACTATCAGGAAGGTCCTTTGGAGAAGGGCATGGCAACCCTCTCCAGTATTCTTGCCTGGAGAATTCCATGGAGACAGGAGTCTGCAGGCTACAATCCACAGAGTTGCAAAGAGTTAGACATGACTGAAGCAACTTAGCACATGCATGCACACACACACACACACACACACACACACACACACACACATTCTACATAACGGGGTTTGGGAAGTGCTGATATGAACCCTGACATGGAGGATGGAACATACCTGTATTTGGAGAACAACAGGTGGGACATCTTGGTTGCAACACAGAGTATATATTGGGTTGGCCAAAAAGTTTGTTTGGGATTTTTTTAACATCTTATGGAAAAACCTGAATAAACTTTTTGACCAACCCAATATTTGGATGATGTTGGAACCACTACCTGAAATGCTGAGAAGATATATTAGAGACCAGATCTTGAAGAGCTTTAAATACCTAGCTAATACGTCTAAACTTTATTCTCAAAGAAATCATGAAACACTGATGGTTTTATTATCAGACAAAACACAGGAACCAACCATGTGTTCTGTCTCTACTGTGCTAGTAGATAAACATGAAGAGAAGATATGTATCAGGCACCACAAATTTCTTTGGCTAGAAGGGCCTTATAGAACATTTAAATAAATGAAATACAATAAAGAGTACTGGGAAATGTGGTATATTTGTAAGCTCATGCTCAGTTTAAAAACTTTCATGTGCAAAAAAAAAAAAATTAGTATTCTGCTAGCGAAGCAAAATGTGTTTGCAGACTGGACTGCTAATTTGTGGCACTTTTGATTCTAAAGGGAAAGACTGGCACTTATGTTGGTTAAGTTAAGTACTAGGCTACTATAATGAAGACCAAAAAAAATAAGGTGGTTAAAATACATTAAAATTTGTTTTCTTTTTGTAACTGTTCCAGATGATAGGCTAAGTTTGCAGGGAGGTTCTACTCTCCACCATCATTCAGGGTCCCAGTTTCTTCTTATTGCTTTGCCATCCCATGGGCTCTGTCTTTGTCCACAGACCCAAAATTTTAAATTTGGGTTTAATGGATCAGTAGACAAATTTACACCCCCCCTTAAAAAAATCTGTTTTCTAAGATATCCCAAAAGAAAAGTAAAGAAGGAACATGTGACTGGAGGTAAACTAAAGTAATTTACATAGTGCTTTAGAGGGCTACTAAATAAGGGTGTCTCAAGGTGCTCATCTGAATCACTGAATCAATATTTATTGCACACCTAGAAAAGGGATTGTGATGGGCTCTGTGGGCAGTCAGATCAGAAGACATAGCCTGCTCTTGCCTGGTTTGTTGTAGGGGTGCTGAAGGAGGATAGGAAGACAAATCACTGTCAGATAAAGAGAAGGAGCCTACTACAGCAGGCAGGTCAAGCTGATGCTCTACTCAACACGATTGACTGAACACAGCTGATAAGCATGGACTAAACCGTGGGGGACAGAGACGAGGAAGAAGCCACTTGCCCTCCGCTTGGGTGGCTCAGAAGCCAGCTGGGAGTTCACCGAAGCAGGAATGAAAATTCCAGGGAGGAACAGAGTTGATGAGGTCAGCTTTTCCTCAGGAGCAGGAGAACGTGAGTTCTGTGAGAGCAGTGTCTTCAGGATTTAGTCCAAGACCTGCACATCACAGACAATCCCAAGTACTTGTGGAATGGAAATGGCCTGACCACAAGGGACTCTTTTCCTTTGAGGAACTCAAGCATGAAAAGGTCTGGCCATTGGCTTGTCTTACTAGTGATGGAACCATATTTACCATGAGAGAATAAAGATTACAGTCATCCCTCCATATGCATGAGCCTTGTTTCCAGGACCCCCAGGGATACCAGAATCCTCAGATGCTGAAGTTCCTTGTGTAAAATGGCATGGTGGCCTTTGGTATCTGTGGGTTCTGCATCCCCTTATATGGAGAGCAGGCTGTACATTTGAAGGACCCGTGTATGCAATGTGCTTCCATCCATTGGCTAGATGAAATTTGATAATTTAGAGCTGAGAGCCTTTGCTCTTGTTTAGTTGCCAAGTCGTGTCCAGCTCTTTGCAGTCCCATGAATTGTAGCCTACCAGGCTCCTCTGTCCATGGGATTTCCCAGGCCAGAATACTGGAGTGGGTTGCCATGCCCTCCTCCAGGGGATCTTCCCAACCCAGGGATGGAACCTGCGTCTTCGGCCTTGGCAGGCAGATTCTTTTACTTTTGAGCCACTGCAGCTTCCTGCCTTTGTTCTTTCAACAGAACAAGCAAACATACCACCTCATATACACACTTTCCTCCTCAAATGCATCACCTCTGTTTCATGGATGTTCCAACTTTCTTTAAAGGCCAGCCCTTCGGATGATTTGTTACCACTTATTTCTTCCCTGACCTCTGAACCGCTCTGCAAATCAAGCTTTTTTCCTTTAAGAGGTAGATATTCAGTTCCTTCATAAGATGAAGGGACTTCTAATAGCATTTTCCATAATAACTGAAATTATCGAGGTAAAGAAAGCTGCTTTTCCTAACCACCCATAAAAGTATTTAGCTTTTTGTATTTCTGCCTCTCTAGAAAGTCTAATCCCTCCCCACTGTGAGTATGACAGACTCCAAGGTATTGAAATCTGTACTCTAATTGTGAATTCATTGAACTTTTTTAGCCATGTTATCTAAAATGAAAAAGAATCTGGTCCTTATTTCAATCTCCTATACAATTGCTCCTGAACCGTAGTTCAGAATTGAAGAGAGTCAGAACAGTGTGCAGTCTGGCTTTTCACCTAAGGCATACTTAACCAAAGTATATGTTTTGCACTCATTTCTGAGAGGCCCTACTCAAAACGTAAATCCTGGGACCTTTGGGGAATGTTTACTCAGCTTCCCATCTGAAGATCTTTCAGTGCTAACATCTGAATTGAGAATTAAGTACTTAAATTTGCCTTTGTGTTGTCTTTTCTATTTTGCTCTCATCTTGCCATAAAGTAGACCACCCAGATTAGTGTTATTTCCCTGAAAGTCATTTTTGTGATTTGGTTTGCGTTAGTAAGAGCAAAATATTAATCTGCTCAGGTTTGCTTCGTTAGCTGTGTCATTTTTTCCATCATTTCTCAGGTTTCACTTCTCGCTGTTGTCTTCTAGAGTTCATCAGTGGGTTTCCAAATAATTGGTGAAGGAACAAAACCAGTTTCATAGTCGTTTAAAGATACATGGAGTGTCTACACAGGTCTTTCCTTGGGGACTTATTATAAACATGAAGTAGTCAAGGCAACGTGACTCAATTTCATGATACTGTGAGGGGATGGTTCCTTTAGGATTTGTGAATACTTCTTTTTTATTTTTCTGGTTTTTGTACACTGACATATATTTCATCTTCTAAATTACAGACACTCCACTAAAATAGACTTTAGGAGGCAGGTTGCTGGAAGGGGAGGAGGATCCAGTTGTTATTTTTACAGTGACTTTCAGGATCATACAAGATGCTAGCTTAAGTGTGGGACTAGACTTTTTTTAGCCCCTTATGTCCATTGAATAATGCTGTCCTTTATCCTGTTTTTATTTGGTCTCCCAAAACATGAACCATAATCACAACAATAGGGCAACCCAGACACTTCTCCTCAGGGAACCTGCTATCACCTTCTTGATTGGAAGCTTTGTCTAAATGGCTTGTCTGTCCTGTCCTTGTCCTGTTTAGTTTGGAGGGACTGTTTGGGTGGTTCATTTTAATAGTTTTTCAGATGCATATTGGCTTGATTTCACTGGTAGAGATGAGAGAGAATAAGAGACAGAAATAAGAAGTTCTGTCAACATTTTTATAAAAAAGGAAAGAAAGCATATTGAGCCCAATTTGAGCTGTGTTTGTTCATTCTGAACCATGTCTGAAGTGCATAAAGAGAGACCTTCCCTGCCCACTGTTTCTAAAGCTCTTTCCTATTTGTGTCCTTAATATTATTTATTCCCTTTGTTGTCATTGTTCAGTCGCTAAGTCATGTCCGACTCTTTGCGACCCCAGGGACTGCAGCATGCCAGGCTTCTCTGTCCTTCACTACCTCCTAGAGTTTGCTCAAACTCATGTCCGTTCAGTATGTGATGCCACCCAACCATCTCATTCTCTGTCACCCCCTTCTCCTCCTGCCCTCAATCTTTCCCAGCAATGAGTCAGCTGTTCACATCAGGTGGCCAAAGTATTGGAGCTTCAGCTTCAGCATCAGTCCTTCCAATGAATATTCAGGGTTGATTTCCTTTGGGATTGACTGGTTTGATCTCCTTGCTGTCCAGGGGACTCTGAGGAGTCTTTTCCAGCACCACAGTTCAAAAGCATCCATTTTTGGCACTCATTTTCAGCTGTATCTAATCCTAGACTATAAATTTCCTGAAGGTAGGGACTGTGTCTTAAACCCTTGGCCCAGTGTCTGACACAGGGGACACAGAGGAGGTGCTCAAGAAGTATTTGTTGAATAAATGAATGAATCATCAGATTTGCCTGTCAGAGAGACATTTCTGGCTGCAGTGTGGGAAGCAGACTAGAGGAGAAGCCAAGACTGATGATATAGACCGTAGGAGGCTGTCCCATCATGCTGGTGAGAAGTGGGAAGAGCCAGGGCCACAGTCAAGAGGGAGAGATGGAGATATGCATGGAGTGGATTCAGGGGGGGATTCGTTGCATGTGGGTGTTTGCAAGAGGCGAGAGTCAGGGATGACATAAACATAGAAAATGAGATGAACGGTGGATGGCTTGTTGAAGTGGGGAATTCACAGAGTAAGAACAGATTTTTGGAGAGAAGAAAAGGAACTCGACTTTGGACATGTTCGATCTAAGGATACCTGTAGGCTATCTGGAAAGAAATAGCTAATAAATATTTTGATCTATGTTTTTGGAACCCAGGAGAGAGATCTTGACAAAAGGTAAAGATTTGAGAGTTACTGGCCTATAGCTTCATTCATGCACTCATTCAACAAATATGCACTTGCTAACTGCTTTGTCCCAGGTGTTAAATACAACGATGAACTAAGCAAATATTTTTCTAGTTTCCACACATATCACAGTCAAGCCTGGTAGCTGGTAGCATGGAAATAAAATAACACAGGGAATATGTGATAAGTAGAGATGAACACAAATGGTGGAGAACACCAACATTTAAGAGGTGGACAAAAGAAAAGGAGCAGGATGATGGTTTGAGCGGATGAACACTTGGGCTTCCCCCTCCCAAGGCCTTGCGCTAATCTAAGTTTTCAAAATACATTGGTTGCTTTTTCTGGAGGCAGGATTAAAGTATGTTCACATTCTCTCTACTTAGAAATTCATGTTAAGTCGTCCTTAAAATAAGGAATTTCACAGGTTGGAACTGAAACAAGTATCAGCCCGCAAGCAAGTGACACAGACAGAGATGAGCAGGAGCTGGAGATCAACCCAGATTTTCGCATTCAGCTCTGAATATCCTTGCTATTGTTAGATGGGTCTTAAGTCAAACTTAATGCAGGTTGTGGTTGAATTTCCTTTGTTATGGGCTGTGGGGTAAATGTGATGTTCACATTGTCACAGTAGAAAGAGATATTATGCTCTGTTTTGCCAGGACTTTGAGTTTTACTTATTTATTTATTTTTACTTCTTAGTTCTTTTAACCCAAGAGGCAGCAACATCTCAGGCACCTACCAAGTAAATGTCAACTGAATTACCTGGGTGTGGGTTGTTTTAAGAAGTGAAATTTCTTAGTCACTTCTTCAAATTAAATTTGTCTTTTTTTTAAAAAAAAATGGTGGTGTATAGATGTGTTTCTCTTTTTAATTGATATAAATGGCATAAACATTATGTGAGTTTCAAGTGTACAAGACAATGATTCAGTTTATGTATATACTGTGAAATTACCACCACAATAAAGTGTAGTTAACATCCATCCCCACACATGGTGCCATTTAATTTTTAAAAAGCAAAGTATGATTATTGCATATTCTAAAAATTAGAGCCACTTCATCTAAAGTACCATAGATTGTGTGTTTGATATAAAAATTAACTGAATATTGTCTTTTAATTCTCAGTCAAAACATCTTTCTTATGCTAAAGTCCAATTTAACCAAAAGAAAAAGAATAATTTGTAGGTCCTTTTATAATTCTCCAAAACTTGGTGATTTCTTTTTGCATGCGTTTATGTGCCTGATATGTAACAAATTTGCTGGTGCATAGACAGGTAAGCTTGCTTCCTTTTAGTAGTGGACAAAATCTAACTTTTATCACTAACATAAACCATATTTATGAATTATTTGTTATACATTCAGACATTTTCTAACATTGTGCTTCTTAAAGGTATATTACTTATTTCAAAGACTAGTTATTTAAAAAAAAAAAAAAATCCCTTCCTCCAACTACTTCTCTTTGACCCTATTTTTCAAACAGGAGATTAACACTAGTTCTATAGACAGGTCTCTCAACTAGATTCCACCTGTGATAGTCACAATCAGAAAACTTTAGAGGCAGAGAGGGAAATGACATGCAGAAATTATGTATTTCTTGCCATTTATAAATATGTTCCTGAATATACCATAAAAATAAATAAGCAGTGGATAATTAGATGTAATATCAGATATCTTAAAGGAAGTTAATTATATCCAGCAAAAATAAAGCAGATGCAAAATTCAGAGATTAAGTCATTTTGAACTGTTGATTACCTTTTTAGAAAGTTTTATTTGTTCTCAAAAGAATTTGTGTTTATGGTTCAAGGTTTGGGGCTTGTTCTTTGCAGGCTGGCTTCTTAAAGAATCACACTGTGGTGCCTCTTGAAGTGAAGGGAACATCTTTAAATCTTGTTTGGTTTGAATGAATGGATAGCTAATCCCGATCAGATGTTTCTTTAGAGAATAATGTTTAAAAACTGTTATGGAATTTAGCTATCCTAGCTGATTCTTAGGTAGGGTGTTTTCATCCCAGTTGTGAAGGTCTCAGAGGTCAGCCAAGGTAACCATTTATTTAAATCGTCTTTTGTTTCAGATTTCCTGTTGAGCTCTCTTTTTTTAACCATTTCAAAAATCACCCAGTTGTTGTGTCATAGCTTTCCATAACCCCTAGATTCAAAGATTCAAACCAAAAAACCATCTACGTAACTAAATGACTGTACCCTCCCACATAACTCTAACTAGAACAGAATATGAAATTAGACTTCACATTTTCTAATCACAGTGAAACTAATATTTGGAATTCTCTTGTCAAATGTCTTCTGTTTATGACGCTTTTGTTTCTTTTGTTTTTGTCTCCCCAGGACATTTGGGCTTCCAGGACAGTTTTGTTACATCAGGTGTTTTTAGTGTGACTGAGCTAGTAAGAGTGTCACAGAGTAAGTATAATTTTGCCTTGATTTGATAGTTTTGCCTTGGGTTTTTGCTTACCTTTTGCCTCCTGAAGACATAAATCGCTTTCAGACTCTCTTTTTCATACACCTATTGGAAGCATTTTGCCATGTAGTTTGTTTGAAAGCCAAGAATTTAAGTCAGGAAAAATTAAATATTTTAATGTGAGACATAAGAGAAAGAACTGAAATCCTGAGTGTCTCAGGTGTTCCCTAGCTTATAGTGTGAACCTGGTTTAAAGAAGTTCTGAAGCTTCTGGATTTCTAAGAAATTCAGCATTTTAAAAGAATTGGTTTTTGACCTTTAAGAGGACGCTAATGCCCTTGGCGTGAGTGACACCCCGCAGCGTGATCATTACCAGCTTGTCAATAATCACCAACAACAGTGAATTAAAAGTGCCTGTCACCACCCTGTCCCGTTGATCAAAGGGTTATTGATTGTATTTGGCTATGATATAATCCAGACAGTCCGAGGAGAAGGTATAGGATTCCCCCTGATTCCCTGTACCGTGAGACACACAGATACACACTCTATTGCCATTCCACAAAGACTTCTCTTTATTTTTATTTAAAAGTATACCTACAGTAGCCTTGAAACTGACAAAGTATCATACATCAACATACTTCAAAAACCTAATAATAATTTTCATCATATTTCAGATAACTTTGCAGGTCTTGAAAAGATCATATAGGCCTTAGGCATTGTGCCTGTGGTGCTTGATGATTTAAAATAAAACAAAAGTTTCTGGCTAACATTGAAAGAACACATATCTACACTGACTGTGATATTCTAGGTCCCAGTACCAAGGGAAAAGATACCAAATACTTAAATTTTATTTTTTAATCCCCTTTCTACTTCAAAATATCACTTGTAGATAAAATTTGCATTGTTGAAGTTGGTTTCAAGCTGCATCAAATTCTTTGAGGAATGAGGTGGAGTAAAAATAAATATTTTTATTTCAAGTTCATACCTTCCATTCACTGTATTACAGTCTTGCAAGCTTGACTGAGTAAGCAAGTCAGTCTCATGACAAGATGTCAGATCAAGCAAGGCAAGCTATCCTGATTCTCACAGGCTCAGGTTCTGTCTGTTCTTATTTCTTAAAAGTCCAGAAAGTGGGATACCAAGGTATGGCAGGGAATACAGGGGTAGAGGGACAGAGAATCTGTCTGCTAAGCATAGCTTTTCATGTATGTTACGTAAAATTAATCCTTGCAATAAACATGTCAGTTAAGATATTACTCTCATTTTTACACATGAGTTAAATTAAGGATCTAGTTAAGTCATTTATCCAAAGTCAAACAAGTAGACAAAAGGTTAAATCTGTGTAGTGCTAGAATCTATACTTTTAGACTAACCCAAAGGAACTTGAAGACATCTGCAGCCTGAGACTAGACAGGGAAACAGCAAGAAGGTAACCATGGTTAGTGTTGGAATTATAGCACCAGGAGTCCTTGCTGATGCTGTAATGTTCTGGTGTAGGGATGTTGGAAACCTAGAGAATGAAGCATTATGAGCAGCAAGTTTATGACCTGGCATGGAGAAGTTGCTGCCATATTATGAAGTGTTCGAGGAGCACCAACAGTGAGCTGGAGACTAGATTTTCTTGTTAACTTGGAGGGTATATTGCTGCCACAGCACAGCTGATTAGCCATTGACAAATGGTAATGCATTCATATGTATATTTTTTACTTTTTAAGATTTTTACAAGGTGATCATCATCCTACTATTTTCTTATAATTTGAATAGTAATATAAAGTATAAGAGTATAACTGTCTTAATGGCATTACTGGGACATACATTCATTCATAGATCCCTTACAGGATATCACCTTAGCTTTAATGAGTAAAGAAAACCCTTTTAAGGTTGATGCCCAAGACCTTTTGTAGTCTACCCTGGCTGCTGTGCATCCTTTTAAATTTTCATCACTGTCAGTGTCCTAAAACCTAGGCCTCTGTAGGTCAAGGCCCACACTGCTCACCAACCTCAGAATCGCAGCCTTCTTCCACGCTCTCTGTGTCCTTTAAGGTCTTACATCCCGAGGCTTCTCAGGGCCCATCTTGACGAGACTTGCATTCAGTCTGCCCTACGCGGTTGCCAAGGAAATTCTGTCTGCCTTCAGGATTGCCAGGGGCTATGGTTGAACCGCACATTGAATCTGCAAAGGGACCTGGTTTGTTTCCTGTCCCTGTGTAGAGGGCCGTGTTGCTGATGCCTGGTATCCTGAGCGTCCTTCGGCTCCCAAATGCTTTTCGATTCTGCACTCTGCTGTGTAATCGCTCTAGGATTCACTCACACATGGCCTCATGCTGACTGAAACTGTTTGGCAAGAGTGGGACTGGGCTGTGTCAGCGAAACTGTGGCTTCAGGCCAAAGTGCCATGCAGAGCCCCCTCCCTCCCGCAGATCTATAATCCAGGTTTGTCAGGGTCTGTGTCTCAAGATTGCCTTGGCTGCTGGGGGAAGGATCCCCGGCTCATGCTTCCTCACCCACACACCGTTCTGAAAGACTAAACATTCAGGTCACATGATGGCGTCAACATCCTTAACCGTTCCCTCCAGTGTTGCCCCCTTTCCCACGGTAGAGATGCTAAGCATCCATTTAAACGCCGCAGTGGACACTTTTTCCTGATAAGTGGGGCTGGGGTGCATTTGCAACCCTGAGATAGAAATAAGCTAACTGCCACGTAAGTTGATTTCATGCCTGATGTGAGTCCTGGAAGGAGCATGATGCTAAACTAATATGAAAAATCATAGTTGCTAGAGTTTATCAAGTACTAAGTACCAGGCCTTGTGCTAGACATCATTCAGTCCTCCCATGGTTGCTGTTATTGTCCCTTTTTATAGATAAAGGAATCAGTGATGCTCAAGGTTCAGAAACTTGTTCTTTTCATTTTACTGTACTCAACTGCCTGCAGACATTTTGGTCATGACCTCTCCTGTAACCAACTGTAGGGCTTCCCTGATTGCTCAGTGGTAAAGAATCCACCTGCCAATGTAGGAGACCCAGGTTAGATCCCTGGGTTGGGAAGATTCCCTGGAGAAGGGAATGGCAACCCACTCCAGTATTCTTGCCTGGAAAATTCCATGGACAGAGGAGCCTGGTAGGCTACAGTCTGTGGGGTCACAAAGAGTCAGACACGACTGAGTGACTAACACACGCCCTCCTATAACCATTATAGAAGCAAACAATCCAAAGATTCTGTACTTCTACTAAATTATGATTTCTTGTTAGAGTTGATAAACTTTTCAGTTATTTATTTGTGCATTAAAAAATTAAAATGATTTTCGGGTAGACCAAAACAAGTAAAGTACTTAATTACAGTTTTTTCCTGGATTTGTTTTCAGGTTTGATTTTTTCTTTGTAATGAATAGACTTTAGAGAAGTTTAAGTTTATTGTTTTACATTAACAGATCATAAAGAATTTCAATGTGGCTTCCTCCCCAATTTCCTCTCTTATTAACGTCTTTTGTTAGTGTGGTACATTCATGTTAATTGATGAGCTGATACTGATATATTATTATAACTCAAGTTTGTAGTTTATATTAGGGTTCTTTCTTTGTGTTTTACATTCTATGTGTTTTGACAAATGCATCCATTATTACAGAACAGTCTCACTTCTTTACAAATCACCTGTGCTTCCCACTTCCCCAACCAGGGATCCCTTTACTCTTTCTATAGTTTAGCCTTTTACCTGGATGTAAAAGGTAAAAGTTTCTAATGTCCTCACTGTCTTAGAATTTCTTCTGCTGTGTTGCACAGTTCTTATCTTCCTCCTGTCTGTCCTAGCCCCACCCAGGACCCCCATCACCACCTACGTGGTCCAGAACATTCACACGGATGGTGGCCTTAGCTTGAAAATTTTTCCTTTCTGGACCTATTGAATTTAATTTTTAAATTTGCTAAACAAATATTGACATTCCCCAGGTTTCCAGTTAGTTTCTGGTTTTAGTTTTCCCCCTTTTAAACTTAACAGAGGAGGGAGATGCTGTTTCAGTGTTTCCTCATGAGGATTCACTGAAATAACCGTGTGCTAAGTTTGTTGATTATAATCATGTTACTACAGGGTGGCAGTGGCAGAGAAACTCAAGGAAGAGTTGCCAGCTTAGCCTTGCACATTCAGAGATGAGGGTCAAGTGACAAGGTTGCTCGACATTTAATTATCCTTCTCATTTGCACACACCTGTTAGAATCAGAGGCTCCTGCTGCTGTCTCCCAGCAATTTCCCTCTTTCTTTACCCCCTCCGTGTGTGTGTGTGTGTGTGTGTGTGTGTGTGTTTACGTGTGTGTTAGTCGCTCAGTCGTGTCTGACTCTTTGCAACCCCACGGACTGTAGCCCACCAGGCTCCTCTGTCCATGGGATTCTCCAGGCAAGAATACTGGAGCTGGTAGCCATTTCCCTCTCCAGGGGATCTTGCCAACCAAAGGATCAAACCCAGATCTCCTGCATTGCAGGCAGATTCTATACCATCTGAGCTACAAGGGAAGCCTGTCTGCTGTGTACCTAACTTTTAATTTTTTACATCATCCGGAGTCCATGAAAAGCAAAAAAGGATAGTTCTGTTTTTCTTAGCAGCAAAGCAAGTCTGTAGTATAAAAGTAAATATACATTCATTCTTTTCCTACCTTTTTCCTCCCTGTGCTCAGACCATCTGAAAGTAGTTCTGGTTATTTATTACTTTGTTCTGGGGGAGGGAGGGTGGAATACAGACCACTAGACACGTTGCCAGAGAGAAGGGAGAAGTCTTCTGTGCTCTGGGGGAGGGGGTTTACAAGTGCTAACAATGAGGTTCAGAATCACTGAAGTTGTTTTAGCATAATACTGTGAGGAAAGAGACAGGAACCATCTGTTGAAATGGCTCTGACATGATGCTGCATTTTCAAACAAAGCCTTCTAGAAGCATTTTCAGATGGGTCTGTCTCCCATGAAGTTGCTACAAAGAGAGCCCACTCCACTGGCGGCTGAATGATGCCACTTAGATAGCGCTCTCTGTCAGCACCCTCTCTTGTTTATTTGGCACCAATGTTTTCCTCAGAGTGAGTGCTTTGAGGCTGTCAGATATTCTTCCTGGTATGAACCCAGAAAATCCTCCTTAAAAAAAAAAATCCACTCCTTCTGCCCATTTCCTTCTAAAGTGCTGACTCTCTTACTTGAAGTTGGTGGAGTGACTCTGAAACCTTAAATACTTCACTGGGAAAAGAGGAAAACCACAAATACACACAGGCCATTGTGACTCTGGCCTGACGGGTTCTAATTTTCTAGCCGTGGTTTGTACACCCGAGCCGGCTGCAAGGGTTAAGTAAACTTCGTGGCTGGGGATGACTTCATGGCCCTGGAATTTTGAAAAGCCAGGGTTCTCAGTACACTGTGGCCAGCCTTAGAATCTTTGGGTGTGAAAACCACTCTCAGTTACCCAGACTGATTTGGGGTTCCCATTGCACTGCTGCAGAATCTATTAAAATCCAGCAGCTGAACCGTCCTGGCTCTGCCACAAAGCCAGGCTGCTGGGTGGCTACAGAATTCCCGAGGTGTTTGTCAATGGAGAGCAGGAGTGAATGGAGGAAGGCGTCTGCTCAGCCTGGCATGAGGTGGCACCCTAGTGGCTGTTTGCTGCTTTAGAAATGCACACTCTTCTGTATTCTCACACAGGAATCGTTGCTAAGATCCAACTTGCAGTTCATTCGTAAAATTCTTTTTGAAGTCTCTAGGTCCTTTGTGCGTCTCTGGGGAACCCACATCCACACCCTTGGTTTTCTGGCCAGCAGTTTAGTAGGAACTCTTTCGGTAACAGTCTAACCTGCCACGATGGAGCTACTACAACAGAATTAACTCGCCTCCAAGGTACAACGAGGAAATGAATCTCTTTGACAGGGTCAAGCCCAAACTTGAAAAATTACAAAATGTTCTTGCAAAGAAAGACTCATGAAGAAATTCGTATAGGATAAGAGATTCCGAATGTCCTTGTCCTCCGGGGGTGCCATTTTAAATATTTGCTGGATTTTAGGTCTTCATTAAAGTGGAGTAGATATGAAACTTTCTTTTCTGAACAAGTAGCCTGTTGGTTCGCCTTTGATCAGGGCATGGAAATTATTCTTAAAACTAAGGTTATATTCTTACGCAAGTTCTTCTTTTGAAAGAAACCATTTGGGCTTGAGCATTAAGGGAAGAACCAGAAAGATTATAATAAAAAATAGACTGCAGCCCTAGCGTGAACAGTGGCTGTGACCTTGCCTCTTGTTTGCCATTACACAATTCAATGGCAGTCCACTCAAACTATGCTCTCGATCAATATCCTATTAAAGCAGCACAAAAAGTCTCCATAAACTTAGTGGTTAGCTATGTTTATAAATGGAACTCGGCATAATTAGATGGTCAATAGCAGGCTCTACTAGTAATTTTAAAATGAATCTCACACATTTTCTATCTGTAGAAGTCAATGGCACCTCTTCCAGAGTGAGGGTATCATGTGCAGCACACAAAAGAGTAGCAGTTCCTTTAAAAAAAAATCAAAATGCCTATCTCCAAAGTGCAGTTTTTCAAGAAAATCTGTTGCATTATGAAGTAGAGAATGCTGATTGGCCCTGTATCTGTTTTTCACTTTGCCTGTCAAAGCTACCTTATTCTGAATGTATTATGACATTGCAAATGTTTTATTTTCTAGTTTTAATCAGCCCCTCATAGAGAGATAAAGTAATAAATATTGCCATACTCTTAGGAAGAAAAAAAAAATACCAGTCTTACTGGCTTAATTTAGTGGGTTTCCTCTACTATAATTCAATAAATTTTCAAAATAAATACTGAAATTGAGTTAGTTCAGAAGGATGTTTTGTAGTATAAATTTTTTCTTTTAATTTTCTTGACATATTTGGGGTGAATATGTGGACAGTAAGGCTGGCAACAAATGGAATGAACTGGCAGTAATAGAAATTTTCATCAAACTACTCATTCTTCTGAATCCTGGCTCACACTACGTGTGGCCAAACATGATTTTTTTTCCTGTCCTACTCTCCTCACCCACTTGAGAAAGAGCCACATAAAGTAAAAGAGTGCTCCCACCCTTACCTGCAAATTGAAATGTGCATATACTCTGCGTTGTTGTACGCTCTGGCAGTGGTGTTATGATCACCATCTCAGCTGAAATTAGAGCTAGGATAAGAACGAGCTCATGACATCCGCAGACCCATCAGTCAATGCTGTGCACGAAGGGTGTGTTACACACACACCCCTACAGTCTTCCTGGTTGAAGCAGTGAGTTCTTATGGCAAGATTTAGACAGCCTCTCATTTTCTTTTCTTAGCTGAGTCTTCTGCTAAATTTGCCAGACTGTGAATATTTTTATTATAAAGATTTGACTCAGGAAAAAGCAAAACACTTAACACCTTGATGTACACACTATTTTGTTACGATCTCTGCTCATCTGTTCCTCTATTTATCATCTTTTCTAGGTAATTCTTTCTTCGGATGATATATTACATAAAATCATATACAAGATGGCATCATGGTATTATAAAATAGTTACAGAGATAATAGGTAACCTGGCTCTGTGAGGTGACTTTGGGCAACATGTAACCCTTCTCAACTGTGTTCTCCTCATAGCTAACCATCATTTATTCAATCAGCAAGGATTTATTAAGTACCGGTTGTGTGCTGGGCCTGTGTCTGAGTAATGGAAATAGAAACCCCCTTCAGGAGTGTTTCAAGGATGAAGTGGAAAACGTCAAGCATCCAGCACATAGCAGATGCTCGGCAGTGGAACTACTGTGATTATTATTGAACAGGGATTCGGTCTCTGATCTTTCACTCAGAGTTGATCTTTGAGCCGACCATACTATCAGCAAATTTATTTAAAATATGTGTGTGTGTATGTGCTGAGTGTGTGTGTGTGTGTGTGTGTATAAATTAACAGGGGCTGGTTATAGAATTCATGTTCTAAAAATCAGTTTATTACAAGGGCCATTCTAGTGACCCCTTCAGAGTTAGTAATTCTGATAGAATAAGAGCATTCCAATACTAGATCTAATTCGTCTACTTTAGGAATCCCCAAAATTTTTATTCCTCAAGCTTTCAGCCAAAGCCTATGTTTCTATGTTACCCTGGAAATTTCTCTTCCAGGGCTTTGAATGGATAGCAAGATATTTAAAAATCCTCAGTCTAAACACTGACATGTTAACAATTTTTTAAGTGGCCAGCCATACTGTGGGTTTTTTCAGGTTTAAAAAGTATTTGGTTTTATAGTATTTGAAAATTTCACTCTCTTTTTCATTATGGACATAAAAATCCCAGCATGCTGGAGGTAATTTCTGCCAATGTAGTTTTTAGTAAGTCTTTATTTATGCACTCATAAGCCTCGATTTTTACAGAGCAGATATTTATATTCAATAGGTAACATTTAGGGAACTAAAAGACATTTTGGGGATTTCCAAAAGCCTGACAGAATTCTTACATTACCCCACAATAAGACTTCAAATACTATGCTGAGAGTTTTGTTGGAATGTAGTGTCCTCACTAAATCTTGCTGATTATAGAGACCATTGCTGATGACTCTATAGGCATGTCAAGGACAAGACTGATGGGAATCACACTCAGAAAAGCCACATTTTAGGTCAGATATTGGGAACTGATTTAATCCAATATGTGACTGATATGAGGACATACTAGCACCCAGAATTTTTCAATAGATGGAAGAGGGAAAAAAAACTAAACAGGTCTTGCTGAACATATTGAGAATTGTTGAAGATGGCTGGATTTGTAGGTTGTAGGAATGGGACTCTGTTGACATAGTTTGGTTTCCTAATAGCTAATAGTCAGATAGTCCCAGTGCACTCTTGGTTAAGGGGCTTACTTTAGAAGCCCATCCCTGGTTTATAGACCATTGTGGTGAAAAGACCTCTTAGGCCATCAGATCCATCCCCTGTCAGGAAAGACTTAATCCCATGGCCCAGGCTGTATCGTATACTAAATGGGTACCACATTCGACCTCAATCAAAAGCTGTGACGAGATAATACTCTAAAATGCAGATAATCAGTGTCGGTCCCAAAGGCAGAAGCCACAAGTACGAGAGACGCGTCAGCATCACTAACCCCACTGTGGGTTGCTCAGCTGGACCATGTGTCTGGCTCTTCACCCAGTGAAGGCACTGCCTGACACTCAGAACTCTAAAAAGAAAGAAGTGAGAAGGGAGAGGATGAGATAGTCATTTTGCCAGTTACGTGGTGGGTGATAAATATTTTTCTATTTAAATCTTATTAAATTCATCTCTCCGGTAACCAGTGATGAAGGAAAGACAAGGAGAAATGTGTGTTTCACCTCTGTTTCTTTGGCAGGTATCTAGATATCTGGGCTCAAGCCCGTGCTCGGTCACATGTTTAGCTCTGTGATCCTGATCTTGCTGCTTAACCGCACAGCTCGTTTTCTTACTTGTCAATGAGAATAAATACAAATACACATTCCATGTCCCCATGCAAGGATGAAATGAGATGATTCAAATAAAACACCTATTCCATTGCCTAGCACACAATAAATGCTTGATAAATATTAGTTCCTCACCATTTTTCATTAACAAGCTCATATAATTTTAGTTCAACTCAATAATCATCTGTTGGATGTGAATGTATGAAGCATCAGTTACTGTGTGCTTAGAATACAGAAATAAGTAGCAGACAGTCCTTCACTTTATAGAGTAGATATGGAAGTTTATTGAGACCCAAGACTGGAGTTTATGATTATCGATAAAGTGCCTGAGTATGCTTTATTGACAAATTGAACTCCTAATAATTATCTATCAAAGATGAACCATCTTCATGGCTCATAGTGGGGAGGAAGGAGGGCATCAGTGAATGGTTCTTATTTTAGTAAAAGAAAAAATTTTTTTAGAAATAAAAATTCCTCTGTTTACCTTCTTGCCACCCCAAGCACACTCATTCCTTACCTTGGGTATTCAAAACATGAATGTGTGAAAACGGTGCTCTGTGTTAGCGATGCCTTTGAGAGGGTTAAAACATTCTGCTGGGTTTTGACACTTAATACTTCATTTCATAAAAAACATTGCTTCAATCTTATAAGAGCAGGGAAGTTCATTTTCACATAGAGGGAAACCCTTGTTTTAGTTCAGTGCCTGTCTTTTATGTGCCATTCTGGAAAAACACACTCCCTGCCTTCATTGGCCGGATCTTTCAGAATGGAAGAAAGGGGAAAGGAGAGCAGCACATGGTTTACAGACCAGAAATCTGCTTGGCAAAGGAGTTGCTGAAGACTGTGGTGTTGGAGCTGCAGAGAAAGTACCTTTATGATTGATTTCCATTCAAGTCAGACTGACTGCAGTGTGGTCATTTTTCTAACCCATAACTGCTCACACTGCAGCAGTCTGCTATCTGCAGGGCGTCTGAATTATAGCAGTCTATGTCCGTGTTCCCTCTTACACAAATTACTTACACTGGTTTCTTTTTCCATGCAAATTCATCAGTTTTACAGCCCCTCGTAGCCACAGTCAGGAAACTCTGGCCGAGAGCACAAATTGATAAAATGAGTTAATTTTACTATACTTATTTTTTTTCTTTCTAAAAGCCCTTTCTCCTAGGCAGTGCTCAGGAAGCATATTATGGTGAAAGGAAGATAACAAAGGAGTTGAATTTTCTTGCCATAAATTACTTTCCAAGTTAATTCCCTTTAACGATGATTCCAGATTTGCTTGAGTTTTCATAGCATTGTACGTTTACAACTGCGCCTTTGATAGAAAGAAGACCAAGTGTTTTCCCATGTTCACTCCTTTGTGCCTGTGACATGGACTTTCTTACAAGATCTTTGCCACTAGCATGCAAAACAACACTAAATTGTGCTGGGCCCTCAGAACTGTGTGCTGTTGTTGGACTCTTTTTGTCCCCTCTAGTCTTAAAGTACAAGTTCACAAAGTCTCAGTGAATGTATTAGAGTATGTACTCTAGAGAGAAATGTACCTCTCTTTTCTTTCAGTAGTTATTTTAGAAGTTGGAAATCCACTCATAGTCTTTCTTGGGGAATACCTATTGGCCATTACTCCATCTTGTTTAGTTGTCATGCAGATTTGAGGGAGGGCCAGGTGTGATTTTTAATCTTTAAAATGTAAACACCACCAGGACAAGGGTTTTTATATATCTTGTCCACTGATGGATCTCAACCACCTGGAGTAGTGCCTGGCACATTAGAGTTGCTCCATAAATATTTGGTAAACAACAACCTCAGTTATGCAGATAATACTGCTCTAATGGCAGAAAGCAAAGAGGAACTAAAGAGTTGGCTTAAAGGGCCTCTTGATGAAGGTGAAAGAGGAGAATGAAGAAGCTGGCTTAAAACTCAACATCCAAAAAACTGAGATCATGGCATCCAGTCCTATCACTTCATGGCAAATAGATGGGGAAAAAGTGGAAACAGCTACAGATTTTATTTTCTTGGACTCCAAAATCACCATACACCATGACTGTAGCCACAAAATTAAAAGATGCTTGCTCCTTGGAAGAAAAGCTATGACAAACCTAGACAGCATATTAAAAAGCAGAGACATTACTTTGCCGACAAAGGTCCATATAGTCAAAGTTATGGTTTTTTCAATAGTCATGTATGGATGTGAGAATTGAACCATAAAGAAGGTTGAGTGCCGAAGAACTGATGCTTTTGAGTTGTGGTGCTGGAGAAGACTCTTGAGAGTCCTTTGGACAGCAAAGAGATCAAATTAGTCAATCCTAAAGGAAATCAACCCTGAATATTCCTTGGAAGGACTGATGCTGAAGCTGAAGCTTCAGTACTTTGGCCACCTGATGTGAAGAGCCAACTCATTGGGAAAGACGCTGATGCTGGGAAAGATTGCAGGCAGAAGGAGAAAAAGGCAACAGAGGATGAGATGGCTGAATGGCATCACCAACTCAAAGGCATGTGTTTGAACAAACTCCAGGAGATAGTGAAGGACAGGGAAGGCTGGCATGCTGCAGTCCGTGGGGTTGCAAAGAGTCAGACACAACTGAGTGGCTGAACGACAACAACTGAATGCAGCCTCTCAGAGAAGATGTGCTTTTAACCATAGACTGGCCACACTGGTCGTTTAGGTAATACTCCCCACTGATTCCCATTAAGCAAGTTGTAAACTCAGTGCCCTGTCATCTCCCAGGCAGAGTAGCTTGAAATTTTGGATAGAAAAAATTTTTTTTCCATCATCCTCTCTTTCCAACAATGCAAGCCTGAGCAGATTGTCTCTGGTGGATGGCAGAAGTTCAATAACCACAACCTTATCCAACTACTAATGTGTACTGAAGAGCAGGTCATTAAGAGGGTTGGCTACTAAAGTAACCCCTTTCTTCCAATAGCCCACATTACTGTAATGATTCCTTAATAGCAAACCATTTATTAAGAAATGACACAAAGACTACGTTCTACAGATGACAGGAAAGAAGGGTGGGGGCAGGGGGATGAATGATTTAGGAATAAAATCTAAGAGACAATTCCCCAAAGTTAACCTTTTGCGGAAAACTCCTCAGTGGAGCAAAAATCCACAAATGCTTTAGGTTGAACTAATCGCAGTGCTAATTAAGAGCAATGAGAAGCCCTTTCTCACCATTTATGTGTATTTACAGATTTCTAAGTGTCAGTTTGTACTGCTTAAAGTTTGGGGGGAGGGGGTGCAAATGGAGAGAATAGATATTTACTCTTCTTAATTCAAAACATATTTATTGATCATCAGCTGTTTGGGGATATAAAAGAGACTGTGGGATCTGTAGGATTAAAGGCCACCTGGTGTAACCCCCCAATTTCATGACCTAGAAAAGTTACTAACCCCCCTCATGCCTCAGTCCTCCCTAGTGGTGGTGTGAGGATTAAATAGGATGAGGTACTTAGAGCTCTTAGCCAGTGTCTGCCCAGAAGTGATGCTTAGTCAGTGTTAGTCCTTGTTGTTGTGATGGTGATGACCGTGGTAGTGGATTCTCATTTTTATTATAATTATTACTAGCATTATGAAGTCCAAAGAGCTTAAGTGACTTAACCAAGTTCCTCTGGTGGTTATTGGCAGGGCTAGACTCTATAAACAGTCTCTCCGAGGCCCTGACCAGCACTTTTTCTATGCCCTGGGATGTCTATCCTTACAGAGCTTAAATTGCACTCAGTCTAGTTGGGTAGAAAATCTTATATATTAATAAGAGATAAAAAATGATGAAGCCTATGGTCAAGTACACATGGAGAAAAATCAGTTTCACAATATATCAAGCAGAAAGGAAGTGTTGTGGCTGGTCCAGTCCTTCCTTAGGATCCCCATGTTTGATTGGCAGTGGCCATAATCTCTGTACCAAACCAGCAAGCAGTTAGTCATTAGCTTCAGAAGCCCAGCTTGACATCCTGGGCAGATGCGTTTCCCTGATTTGCAAAAAGGACATAATACCATCATTAGCACATTTCATTATATACATCTTTGTGATACTTTATTAGCATAATATGATTATTTGCTTATTTATGCTCTTTCATTGTGTATAATTAGAAACTTGCCTTTTATACCTATTCACTATCCTGGAAGAGGTGACAGATACCAAGTGTGAAAATTTTATTTTCATCCTGGACAGCATAGTTTAGGTCTCTGTTCCCTTTGGCCAGGACTCCCAAATCAACCTGTCAACTGATTTCCCCGCCTCCAGAGTTACAGTCACCCAGTGTTCAATCTGTGTGCTGTTGCTGTGCTCATATTCCTCATACAGGCATACTCAGTCGTGTCCAGCTCTTTGTGACCTCATGGACTGTAGCCCGGCAGGCTCCCCTGTCCATGGACTTTCCCAGGCAAGAATATTGGAGTGGGTTGCCATTTCCTCTTCGAAGAGATCTTCCCAATCCGAGAACTGAACCCACATTTCCTGCATCTCCTGCATTGGCAGGCAGACTCCTTACCACTGAGCCACCTGGGAAGCCTGCGCTAGGCAACATTCCTCAGATTCGATAATTATTCTATCACTGCCATTCTCAGAAAATGTCATGGATCCCACAGATCACTCTCTTACCTCCTGCCTCCAAACTTACGTAACATTCTCCCTTTTGCCTAGGAAACTTCTCCTATCTTCTTCTGGGCCTCTTTAAACCCTCACTTGCCTTGAGAGCTCAGCTTAAGCACCCATTCTTCCGGGAGGCAGCCCTTTTTCTGATCCCACAAGCCAATAAGATCTATTACTCCTTTGAACCTCCCTAACAGCTGACCTGCCTCTTGAGAAACCTATATGCAGGTCAGGAAGCAACAGTTAGAACTGGACATGGAACAACAGACTGGTTCCAAATAGAAAAAGGAGTACGTCAAGGTTGTATATTGTCACCCTGCTTATTTAACTTATATACAGAGTACATCATGAGAAACGCTGGGCTGGAAGAAGCACAAGCTGGAATCAAGATTGCCGGGAGAAATATCAATAACCTCAGATATGCAGATGACACCACCCTTATGGCAGAAGGTGAAGAAGAACTAAAAAGCCTCTTGATGAAAGTGAAAAAGGAGAGTGAAAAAGTTGGCTTAAAGCTCAACATTCAGAAAACGAAGCTCATGGCATCTGGTCCCATCACTTCATGGAAATAGATGGGGAAACAGTGGAAACAGTGGCTGACTTTATTTTGGGGGGTTCCAAAATCACTGTAGATGGTGACTGCAGCCATGAAATTAAAAGACGCTTACTCCTTGGAAGGAAAGTTACTACAACCTAGATAGCATATTGAAAAGCAGAGACATTACTTTGCCAACAAAGGTCCGTGTAGTCAAGGCTATGGTTTTTCCAGTAGTCACTTATGGATGTGCGAATTGGACTGTGAAGAAGGCTGAGCGCTGAAGAATTGATGCTTTTGAACTGTGATGTTGGAGAAGACTGTTGAGAGTCCCTTGGACTGCAAGGAGATCCAACCAGTCCATTCTGAAGGAGATCAGTCCTGGGTGTTCTTTGGAAGGAATGATGCTAAAGCTAAAACTCCAGTACTTTGGCTACCTCATGAGGAGAGTTGACTCATTGGAAAAGACTCTGATGCTGGGAGGGATTGGGGGCAGGAGGAGAAGGGGACAACAGAGGATGAGATGGCTGAAATGGCATCACCGACTCAATGGATGTGAGTCTGAGTGAACTTCGGGAGTTGGTGATGGACAGGGAGGCCTGGCATACTGCAATTTATGGGGTCGCAAAGAGTCGGACACAACTGAGCAACTGAACTGAACACATTCTAGTCATTTCCCCTGTGAGATTTAACACTTTTAGCCTTGCATTAGATATTCAGGTATAATTTTTTTATTATTCCACTAGGTTATAAATCCTGTGGGGGCAGATACAATATATACCCTTTTATCATTTCAAGTTTAAGACCAATATTGTACATGAAATTCAGGGTGGTATGGCAGGAAAAGCCCAGCTTTTGAGGTCAGACATCCTTGAATTTTAATCCTGGCTGTCTCTCTTCCTTGCCTTTCTTGTGATCCAGGGCAAGTGATTTAACCTCACTCCAGGGCTTAGTTCGCCTCATCTAGAAAATGTACCTTTCCTGAAAATATTGTTTAAGATTTAGGTTAGGTATAATAAATAAAGTGCTTCTCAAAACATGAGCCCCCCAGGTACTCAGAAAAGCCTACCAAAAGGCCACCTTTTGAATTGTTAGTGACTTGGCAAGACATCCTGTTCTCCAGATTAGAGGCACTGAGAATACCCAGTGCGTTGCACTGATATTTTGACCGTGACCTCTACCCTCAGATATAAAAAAGCCTTTCTCTTTGGCTGTCACAGTTTCACTGAATTAGAATCCACTCCAATAAGCTGACATGCATACCAACCATACACACAGACAGGACTGGACGATTTTTGCTTACAAGACTCTTTTGAAGAAAGCAGAATTTGGATCTGTGAGTTATTAGGGTTATGTAACCCAGGTGTGAAACCCAGTCTCATTTCAGAAATTTAGTGAGGTTTTAAAACTCAAGACATATATAATCAGTTTGCCAAATCCTGATGTTATTCAGCAGAAATCAATCGGTGCTAAGGGAGGTGTCACATGCTGCCAGGACACCCAGTGTTGTTAGATTACAGCTACAGTGTACTAAGCAGCTCACAGGAAGGAAATACACAGGCAAGTTAAGGAACGTTTCTGTGGGCTTAATTATTTTTTTATTCTTTCTGAGAAGTGGACACACCATATGCACATGTGTATTCTTCTTCCTTCACCTATTCTGGCTCCCTTGACATTTTAAAAATATAATCAAGGCAAAGTACATTTTCTAGAGTAGAGCATGATGGTGTGTATGCATTCTAAATCACCTCAGTCATGCCCAACTCTCTGTGACGCTACGGATTGTAGCCCACCAGGCTCCTCTGGCCATGGCATTCTCCAGGCAAGAGTACTGCAGTGGACTGACATTCCCTTCTCCAGGGGATCTTCCCAATTCAGGGATGGAATCCGCATCTGTTATTTCTTCTGCATTGGGAGTTGGGTTCTTTACCACTAGCGCCACCCGGGAAGCCCTAGAGCATGATAGATAAAAGTGTTAAATGTAAGAGCAACTGGATGTTCACCAGCAGATAGAGGGCCTCAGACTTCTCTCGTTAAGTCCATCTTCTTTACATTTTGCTCTGTGTTTTCTTCCAAGAAGGTGTGGGGTCATCCAGTTTCCACAGTGCTCCATCCGGCTGAAGCCTCAACCTCATCTTGAAACTTGTGAAGAAAATTTAAATCTAGCCTTATCCTCTTTTTTAGTTAACAAGAGATGCCAATCTCTAAGCTCCATGAAGGCACAAAATGCAAGCACCTGTTAAGGGACTTCCCTGGTGGTCCAGTAGCTAAGACTTTGCACTCCCAAGGCAGGGGGCCTGGATTCGATCCCTGGTCAGGGAACTATATCCCATATGCCACAACTAAGAGTGCAAATGCTGCAACTGGAAAAGATCCTGCATGCTGCAAGGAATGATGGAAAAACTCGTGTGCCACAACCAAGACCCAGTGCAGCCAAATAAATTAAAAAAAAAAAAAAAAAAAACACGTATTATATGCCAGGTTGCTAAGAGGGGTGACCCATGCCCCCATAATGGCAATCCCCTCTGCACCCATGGCCAATTTAAGGCATAAAGTATTACGAAATCAAAGGGGCTGCTGCTACTACTGCTAAGTCACTTCAGTCGTGTCCGACTCTGTGCAACCCCAGAGACGGCAGCCCACCAGGCTCCCCCATCCCTGGGATTCTCCAGGCAAGAACACTGGAGTGGTTGCCATTTCCTTCTCCAGTGCATGAAAGTGAAAAGTGAAAGTGAAGTCTCTCAGTCGTGACGCCATGGACTGCAGGCTATCGGGCTTCTCCATCCATGGGATTTTCCAGGCAAAAATACTGGAGTGGGGTGCCATTGCCTTCTCTGAATCAAAGGGGAAGTTATGCAAATAAGTTTCATATAAAAAGCAAATTAGGGAATGACTGGCAAAATTATTCATTAGAACTCTGTTTACACTCATTGTCAAGCCTAACCATTTGTTTGGGAAGTAAAGACCTTCCTTGATTAGAGTCATTGAGAGATGTTTTTGAATTTCAGAAAGTCTATGTGAATTTCAGTATTTTCTATTCCTTAGCAGTGACTATTTTTATATAACGGTAGTTGTGATTAAGGTTTAGCCATTGCCATTATCAAACAACTAAGTGTTTATTTTAGAAATTGCTTTGCCCCTCATGCTGTTTCTTATTTCCATAGTTTATTATGGCTTCACAGTCTCCCCAGTTTCCCAGCATCTGTCCTAGGAATTATCCTGCACCACTCCTTTTCCACCATTACCACACTCCAGAAGTCAATACATGTTCTCAGTTTCAGCTCCTAAACAGCTGTCTCCAGGCTCCTCCTTTCTATCCCTTGGACCATGCCCCCATCTTCTCTTATTTAAATGACTCGACTGCTCTCAGTCGATTTGTATTATTCTTCAGCTGGTTTTATTGATTATATTCTTCAGCTGCCCCCCCCCACCCCATACTTATCCTCCTGACAGGTGGCGTGTCTAGCTTACAGGTACAGATTTGACAATAGCATTCCTGTACTTTGTTGGTTTTCCTTTGACTAACAATCAGTTACATGTGACTAATGCTTACTGACTGCCTCTTAGTGTAAGGGATTATATTAGATACTAGTAGCATAACCCCAATAGTCCTGTTATAGTGGAGTATTATAAGAGCTTCATAGCTTATAAACAAGAACTGAATGAATTCAAATTCATATTCCTTGAAGAAATCTACCTACCCTTCATATTGTTATTGTTTTTCTTCAGTTGCTAAGTCATGTCTGACTCATTTGCAACCCCATGGCCCACCAGGCTCCTCTGTCCATGGAATTTCCCAGGCAAGACTACTGGAGTGGGTTGCCATTTCCTTTTCCAGGGGATCTTCCTGACCCAAGGATGGAACCCATATCTCTTGGATTGGCAAGCTAGTTCTTTACCACCTGACCTTAAATCTCCCTTCTTTCCCCATGTATTATTAATATATACCACATTATACCAAGTTATCATAATCCAATACACATTTTATGTTCTCTTACCTGTATAAATGCTATTCTCTCTACCTAGAATGCTCCATTCCTCTAATGGATAAATCCTGCTTGTTCTTTTAACATTCTTCCCAGGCCTCACATTTGCTGAGGCCCTTTTACTCCCTTGAACCTCTTATCCCTCGGCTGAGTCAGATACCCACTTCTATGCAGCCATATCTATTTAAGAATAACTCTGGAAAATCCCATGGATGGAGGAGCCTGGTGGGCTGCAGTCCATGGGGTTGGTAAGAGTCGGACATGACTGAGCGACTTCACTTTCACTTTTCACTTTCATGCATTGGAGAAGGAAATGGCAGCCCACTCCAGTGTTCTTGCCTGGAGAATCCCAGGGACGGGGGAGCCTGGTGGGCTGCCGTCTATGGGGTCACACAGAGTCGGACACGACTGAAGCAACTTAACAGCTAGCAAAGGACTTATCAGATTGTATTGAAATTAATCTGTCAGCCTAACTCTCTAGAGCTGTTTCAGGGTAGGGACCATGTCATTCATTTAAGTATCTTCCTTACCCAGCATAATCCTTGGCAGTAGCAGACTCTCAGTAATCATTGGTTGAAAGAGTGAAAGTCCTTGGTTCATGATTTTCCTAACTATCCTTTCTTCTTATGGATATGAGCCTCTATTTAATTTATTTATATATCCACTTCTATGGGCTTTAAAACTCTCAAACTAATGCCTTGAGACAAAAAAAAAAAAAAATACATCTATTGCTCCTGCCTTGTATAATTTTCCAAAAGAACAGATCCCTTGCATGTATATAATTACACCACTAATTTTACACAGAATTGTCTTTTAGGATTGATAGATGTTATTTATTCATTTAAAAATATTTATTAAACTACTGTAAACAGGATATCTACAGGCTCCAGGACATATAAAATGTGCAGAGAATCACATCTCACACAGGGGTCAGCCCTGAAAATCATGTGCAGTCAGTTATTTTTAACAGTCCCTTGAATCAGAGGTCGACAGATTTTCCTATAGAAATATTTTCAGCATAGTGAACCATACGGGCTCTGTCACAGCTACTCTGCTCTTGCAGTGTGGAAGCAGAGATGATATGTAAATGAAGCTGTGCGGGTATTCCAGTACAACTTTATCTACAAAAATTATGGCTCAGGGACCATAGTTTGAGGACCTTGCCTTAAACTGGAAGGTGGGACAGACAGTAAAGATGTATGCAGGGTGCTGAGGGGATTGGGAGTAAGGGGAAATCACACATTCTCATCACATGAAATTGGGATTAGGTGACCTGCGAAAGATGAATTTGCAGCTCAGAACTAACTCCAGAATACAGATGTGTGTAAGCTATCACGATCAAACAAAGCTAGAAAAACCCAGGGAATGCTGGTCGTTCAAGAAAAGTAGCAGACCAAAATGTGAAGGTATTTTTGTTAGAAGCATCCAGGAACATGGCAACCTTAGTGACAATTTACCATTACACAAAAAGAGGAAAGATGAAAGGTATGTTATAGAAAATATATGTCCTTCTGATGCAGAGGATTTTTATTGTCAGAATTCTTTTAAGGTCTGAGTTCATTACTGATAAATTTGGATAAGCTAACCATATAAATTCAAATATAAAGTGTGTTAAATGGAACACTGAAATATGCTCTCATTGATCTTTTATTCACAGACCTTACCTGATATTTCTTTCTTTTTTTTTTTTTAATTCTAGCACCAATAGCTGCAGGAACTGGTCCCAATTTTTCTCTCTCAGATTTAGAAAGTTCTTCATACTACAGCATGAGTCCAGGAGCAATGAGGAGGTCTTTACCCAGCACATCCTCTACCAGGTAATTTTATTGTTGGCTCTTAAAGAGGTCAAACTTCATAGTTTACACACCTTGATTTTTAACTCTGGGCCTACTAGATGCTTAGCAGTGTGCCTCTGGTAATAGATGGTAAAAGTGAGTTCAGCCCCAGTGGATTTCCAGTGTCACTGAGGGGAGAGAGCGCATGTGCAGGCGGCGTGCCTCTGTGTGCGTGTGGGGAGGGGGAGGCTTCCCAGGTATCTCAGTGACTGCGAATCCACCTCCCCATTCAGGAAATGTGGTTTCCATCCCCGAGTCAGGAAAATTCCCTGGAGAAGGCAACGTCAACCCACTCCAGTATTCTTGCCTGGGAATTCCCATGGACAGAGGAGCCTGTGGGCTGCAGCCCATGGGGTTGCAAATGAGTCGGACATGACTTAGTAACTAAACAACAACATAAACTCACACGCACACACACACATATACACACACACATATGTGTATGTATGTATACACACACATACACGTATATACATGCAGACTCACATATACACATCAGTCAGTCAGTTCTGTGGCATGGGCTGAAAATAGTTAAAGACAGCTTTATCCAAAATGAGCGAGTTGTGTTCCGCTGTAAACTGTAAGCATTAGTCGGAGTTAGTGAGATGGAAAGTCATAGAATGGTGTTCTGGGTGGGGTGAAGACATGAGCAAAGACATAGAGGCAGGATGGAGTATGAAAATGGCATGTTCTCAGAAAATTCAGGACAAGGCTTGACTAGGGAAAAGTGGTTTGGCTAGTTTGGCAGAAAGTTGGCCCTGGTGACGACAGTCCCAGTCTCCATGCCCGCAGCAAACGTTACCGCTCAGTTTCAGCTCTTTTCCTACTACTGCGCCCTGAAAGTTCTCAAAATGCAGTCTATTGGAGCTGCTCTGAGAGATGCGACTATGTGATATCCTAGTGTGAAGATGTAAAAGCAGATGCAGCCCGAGAGCATCGTGGGGCCAGATCACAAGCACTGTTGCACCGGGAGACCTTTAAAAGAGTGAAGCTGAAAGAACACAACCAGATAACGATTCCAGGGTGCTTGATCCCCTCGGGGTCACGAAGCCAAAATCAGAATGAAGCATTTTGCAAGATCCTGTTGTCTCCAGATAACCTGTACCAGAGGGAAAGGGATTAGGCATTAAACCCACAGTATTCTTTTACAAATTGGCTTTAGCACTGGACTGTGACAACAAAGAAAAGAATGGTGCAGAACGATCTTTAATGTTTGTGTACTTTGCAGAAAAACATTTGACAAAGGTATATTCCTCCTAAAGCAAGCGTTTGAGGATTTAAAACAATGTCCAGATGATAGAAATTTTCCCTGGTAGAGACTCATTCTTACCTTGACTTTATGTATTTTAACCATAGTTACTTAAATAAATCATCAGCTTAGTCATTACCAATGAGTTGAAGATGGTTAAAGAAACTGTATTTTCCCAGATATAACCACTAAGTCCTACCATCATCTTTCACATTATTTAAATATCCCCCCTAGTTCACTGGGGTATAAAATTCGTCTCCAGTGCCACTCCCCCCCCCTACAAAAAAAACCATTTATAACAAAAGAACGAGATTTTGAACATATTCGGGTATTAATACATTCTGAGGATTTTGAATGTTTGCTGATGGAAGGGACATTGTGTGTAACTACACTTAGTCAACATAAAAAAGCTTTGCAAATACTTGTGGTTAGTGATTAATTTAAAAGTCGATTGACTGTTTGTTTTTCATATGTGCACTGTGCAGGTACCATGGACAGCCCAGCTTCTCCAGCTGTTTTTTGCCTTTTGTTTCAACTTTCTGTGTGGAAGCCTGGTTATTAACGTACTTTAAAAAGCTAGTGTCGTTCCCATATTCTGCAAATAACTAACCCTGATAAGGCAGTAATTATACACAGCATCAGTAGTTAATAACTTGGTAATATGTTTGTTTTGCTCTCATTAGGCTCTCCTAAGAAGATTCTTTTAAAATTATTCTTTAAATATATAGACTCAGCAGAATTATCTGTGTACAGTTGAGGAACTGTGCCCAGAAGAATACCCCAGATTTCCATATAGAAAAGTTCATCAACCAGTCAGTCTTTGTTTATGCTATGCCAATATTAATCGGTCACCTGCTCTGTGGCAGTCACTGTATTAGGTGCTTTACATACCTGATAGGAGTTAATCTTCACAGGAATTTTACAGTACAGATAGTGTTGCATGTAACAATGGGTCAGCTCACAACTTAGAGAAGTTAAGTAACTTGCACAAGGTCACAGATCAAGTAAGTGGTGGAGTCTACATTCAAACTTGGAGCTGCTGAACTTTCAAACCATACTGTTTTGACACTGAATCCTCTTAGGAATGGGGCTCACTCTTTCAGGAAGGAATAGAATAGGAAGCCCCCAGAAAGGATTATCTGGCATCTCTACTTTTCATGGACTGTTAGCATTTGCTATTTTGAATTATTATTATCATCTTGAAGGCATGTACAGTTCCTGCTTCCCCTTCTGGATTGCAAATCCCTTAGAGCAGTGGTCCCCAACCTTTTCGGCACCAGGGACCAGTTTCATGGGAGACGGTTTTTCCACCGATTGGGGTGGGGGGAGTGGTTGGGAGATTCAAGCACATGACATTTATTGTGCACTTTATTTCTCATCTAATGCTGCTGCTGATCTGACAGGGGGTACTGGTCCATGACACGGAGGTTGGGGACCCCTGCTGAACTCTTCCAGTTCAGCTGCAAAGACGTATTAAGTCCCAAGGATATGTGATTCATAAGGCACTATGGATGTAAAGTCAAGTAACAGGAGCTTTGCAGTCTCATGATATAGACTGACAAGTGAATGAATATTTTTAGTTCAGAGAATTCGGAACACTCAGGAAAGAGGCATTTTGCTGTTCTTTAGGGACAAGATAAAGCATCTAGGCTTTGCACATAGTAGGAATTAAGCAAATGTTTGAAACGAACATAATAGTCTTCCCTTAATTTCTAGGTAGTATTGCTAAAGACAGAACAAATTCCACACCCAAGAAGAGATGGTGTGTCATTGCTTAAAAGAGTATTTATCCTCCTTCTTATGTAGAGACCTTACTGGTCCTTTCCTGTGTCTCTCAAGTGTTTCTGGGAGGATAGAATTTATGCTAGATAGTCAAGAGCAAGAAGCCAGAATTAATAACTGGGGATTCCCTGGCTGTCCAGTGGTTAGGACTTCGAGCTTCCACTGCAGAGGGCATGGGTTCCATCCCTGGTTGGGGAACTAAGATACTGTATGCCGTGCAGCATGGCCAAAATTAAAATAAATAAATAAGGAACAAAAGTAATGACTGATTCATATCTAAATTTAAAAAAATAAAGAAGATTGATAGGCATTAACTATATTCCTTCCAGTAAATATGTTCAAAATCATAGAAGGGGTAATATAAAAATTGGGATGCAATATACTTTTCTTATCCCAAAGAACTTCATCAAGATAAACCAGCTGTCAGGTTTGTGAAGTCAGTAAACTTTGTCCTGGAAGCCCTTCACTCATCGCTCCTGGCACTTCTGATTTTCTTCCCTCCTGGATCTTGTTCTCTCCTCTAGCCTGTACCTCCACCTTCCCAACATTTATCCTGTGTCAACCCCTGACAGTCCTTGCTTTCAAACTGAGGGGTCAGCTAATATCTACAGACTCTCTCACCTTTAGGATTTAATAACCACATGAGTAGGGCTTCCTTAGTGGCTCAGATGATAAAGAATCTGCCTGCAATACAGGAGTCCCAGATTTGATCCCTAAGTCAGGAAGATCCCCTGGAGAAGGAAATGACTACTGACCCAATCCGGTATTCTTGCCTAGATTCCATGGACAGAGGAGCATGGCAAGCTACAGTCCATGGGGTCGCAAAGAGTCGAATACAATTGAGTAACTAACTGTTAATGCATGAGTATTTGCATTTTATTCTAGAGGACACCAAGGAAATTAAAAGCATTAGAAACTCAGAAAGATATTGGTACTTGGAGAAGGACAGGTAATGAAGTTGGCCTTTTGGGTGGGATCTCATTGAATCATGACACTTGGGCAAATCCTTGTCACAAGCACTCATGTGACTGTTTCTAAATCTGTAGCCCAATTCAGCAGTGTTTGAGCATCTGTTATTAGTCAGATACTGTGATAGGCACTAGAGCTTTAAAAAAAATCCTGATAATCTTCTTCACAGATCTCAAGCTCCTGTTAGAGAATGTAGGTCTTGCCTTTTATTTGCCAGGGAACATAAGAAAATATTTATTCTGTTTCCAATTTGTATTCTTTCAACTTCTAAGTAAAATTATTTCAAGTAGCTTTCACTTTAAAAATTACAGCAGATAATATTAAATACAGAGAGGGCAGAAACCATGTGGAAAGATAGGAGAGACTCTTATATCAAGAACCTGAACCCAGAGTTATTCCTTACATTTAGCCCTTGGATGCCTGGTTTCCAAGGCAAGAAGGGAAGCACTAGGCTATGTAATGTACCTTTTCTAATAAAAGGAAACTAGAATTTCTTTTAATGATATGACATTTTTTCTGGTTTTATGTATTAGGAATTTTTTGTGTATGTCCTTTTACAAAGTACTTCTGTTAGATACAGTTTTACATAACATACAGAAAAATTCTTTGAGTGGCTCTTTTTCATTAAATTTCAAGGAAAGCCAGGCAAAGGACATTAAGTAAATCGTTAGAGGTTTTTCCTTTGGATACTCAGCTAGCATGCGACAGGTCTGTTGCTGTTCTGCAATCTAGCTTTCATGAGAATAGAGCTTAAAGGCTAAGATTCCTGGAATGGCAACTTCAGTAACTAGAATTTCATGCCTGAAACTGGGCCTTCCTCAGTTTTTTACTTGGATGGCTGCAGTGGCCTCTTAACTGTCTCCCCGGGGAAGGTTCTGTCTCCTTCTTTTCCCTTAGCTCTTCGAAAGCCGTCATCTCTGCAACTACCAGAATGACCTTTCTGACAGATGACTCTGACGTCACTTCCTGCTTAGATCTATTCAGGGAGCCTCTGTTGCTTGTAAGATAAAGTCCAGACGTACCATAGCTTCTGTCACCTTCACCCCATCCTTCTCTGTACCCCTCCTGCCACTTTAACCATAGTGAATGCCTGTCAACTCTCTGCGAGTGTCACACACTGCTTGTGGTGGTGTTTCTGCTTGACGTGCACCTGCCTCCTGGAGTGATGTTGGGAATAGCTAATAACCTGGGTGACAGGAGCATACCAGTTAGGACAGAGCTGCCCTGCCACAGTGCCAAGTCCTGGAATGCCTCTAATGTGCCATACCTTAACCCTTTAGGTTTGGGATCATGAGGCTGTCCTGGGCCAAAGATGGGGTGACAAAGTTGGGGCAAACATGAGGCGCTTGAGAGTGGGACTTTGCCAGTTGATAAAGAAGTATTTCAGTATCTTAAAATCCAGAATGGCTGCCTCAGGAGTGCATCACCTGAGTAATAGCCTGTTCCTGCCCTGTTCTTCTTTCTGCTCCGTCTCCTTACCCCCTCTCTTCCAGACAGTTCAGGAACCATCTCCTCTGGGCATCATTTTCCGACCTTCTCTGTGTATGATTGCTTTCTTCCTCCATCAAGGAACACACTATAACCTCTGTGTGGTTCCACTATCATACCTGTGTTTCTCTTTGCACAATTTTGTTTACCTCTTGTTTTTCATGCATGAGATTGTAAACCCCATGAAGACAGGTGTTATATCTGATTCATTTCAGTATTCTAGCCTTTAGCACAGTACGTGGCATGTGGGAGATGTACAATAAATGTTTGATAAACGAATATATATTAAAAATTCTGTACCTGACATATGAGGAAGAGATTACCCAGCTAGCACTCATACCAGGTATGAAATCTACTCATTCTGGTATGTTAGTTACATAATCAATTAATACAATTAGAACAACATTAGCAACATGTAGCATTTCACTACCTTTTAACTCTTGTAACCTCAAATTGGGAGAAAAAGACCTCAGTTCTTTAACTGGAAGAAACAGAATATATTCTGGAAATTTCCCAACCATACTTCTCCAAAGCTGAAACATCCCCGCTTGATGGCATAGAACTTCATTCTTGGTAATTTCCTTGTAGAGAAGTGGCATGCAAGTCACTGGGTCGCTCTTTTTCCCATGTCCCTTATTCTCACACGCAGAATAAGTAGAATCCTTCTACTTTTGTCTCATTTGTTCACTGTTTTATCCCTAGAGCCTGGACAGTGACAGCAGGCCAGGTCCCAGTCTAGGCACTAGAGGGAAAACAGTGAATGAACGAGGCAGAAGTAGAAGGAAGGGATTGCCACTGTGCAATAAATATTTTTTAAATGAAGAACTCTAAGTAGAAGGTGAGAAAATATGGCAAAAAAACCCAAAAGGCAATTCAGGCTTTTCTTCAAGGGTTGTGTGCCCCGATTTTTCTCCTTCCTGGGGTGCCAGAGGGCTTGAGTAGATGTCTAGGATCGTTGCTGATGGCAACGCCCCAGCCAAAGCTCTGGGGGAAACACACGTGGGCTTACTACCCAGTCTTCCAGGTGGAGACAGGAGACGGAGCCAGCCAGCAGTTCCTCAAAGGAAAAAGGAATCGGATGTGGCGGCAGCAGCAACTCAAGTGACAATAAAAACCAAACCCAGACACTTGGAACAACATAGACCCAAGAGTTTGTTCTCCATCCAGTGACTCACTAAACTGAACAGGAGCCCAAAGAAGCCCACGAAACTACACTGAGTTACCCAATTGCTTCCTCCCTTGGCTTTCTTTCCACCAGAGATGCCACGTCCAGGAGGAAGGTGGTTTGGATCGCTTTTAAACATGTACGCATTTGTTATTTCAGCTCCACGAAGCGCCTCAAGTCTGTGGAGGATGAAATGGACAGTCCTGGTGAAGAGCCATTTTACACAGGCCAAGGGCGCTCCCCGGGGAGTGGAAGTCAGTCCAGCGGGTGGCATGAAGTGGAGCCAGGTAAGCAGGGCGGGCGGCCACTGTGAGTCTAAGGCTTGGGGGGAGGAGGGAGTGCCACCAGGCAGAAAGCGAAGGGAGTGATCTCAGAGCAGTGGACTTTTTGACTTTCTCCACATGAACACGTGTTTGTAGCTGACTGCTGCTTTTATGAAAGGGTGGCAGTGCAAGGATGCCATTCAGCTGAGATGAAAGATTGAGAAGGGTGGGTAGGGTTTTCTGCTCATATGTTTTCACTACACAGCAGTCCAGCGTTCCATTTGCCTTTGCTTTCATTTTATACCAATTGCCTTTTGGGTTTGGTTTTATCTTTTAATAATCAAAATAAAAATCCATTAACTTTTTCGACTGCATCAATAGCGTTAGAGAGGAAAGAAGGGCTCCTGTGCAGTAGCTTACACTTGGATCTTTATAAAATGAGGAAACTTTTAAATATGTTTTGTCATCACAATTCTTTTTCTATTTAAAAGCAACAGCTAAAAAAATAAAAATACAAGGAATAGCTATCTTTATGTCCATCTTTCGTGAACTAAGCAAATGATGACTCCTAGTCTAACCTCCTGGGGTGGTTTAGTCCTGACTCTGGAGTCTTGAGCCATGTGACTAATTCTGATATCGGAAGCCTTTTGAAACTTTTCTCAGTGTCTATAACCTCCAGATTGTCAGGGGAGAATCTCCTCCGGTACCTTCCTCAATATGCAAAGTCTAATGATGTAGAGAATAGAGTGGGCTCTGGAAAAAGGCTGAGTGTAATCCTGGCTCCACTCCAGCTGGCTCTGTGATTATGGGCAAACCACCTAACCTCTCTGAGACTTAAGTGTCCCCATTTTTACCATCTGTCTATAATAATAGGCATTTCAGTGCTCTTGAGAATTAAATGAGGTAATATATATGACCCAACTAAGAATTATACCTAGCACAGTAAGTTTGAAAAGATTTTCCCAATTCTTGCCTCGGAGTAATTCCCTGCATAAGCAAGCACCGAGAAAATCTCTGAACCCCTTCACCTTCAATCTTAACTCCTCTCTCTCCCCCTAACATATCAAAAGAGACTCTTCAGCGAGTGTGACTATAGAGGGAGCAGCACCGCAGAGGCTTGGGGGATGGTGGAACTGTTCTGTATCCTGATTGTGGTGGTGGTTACAGGAATCTACACATGTGTTAACAGTCATATTAATAGAAATGCATGCCTTCCACTTCTGAGCCCCCAGGCAGTTTTACTGTATGATAATTAAAAACAAAACCTCGGTCCCCACTAGCTGAGTCCTTTATCTTCTTCCCTTTACCAAGATGTGAAGATTTCATTTTGCCTCCCTTCTACCTAATCTTTTTACCCAGCTTATCCATTCATTGACTCACGGTTTCACTGGGAACTTTTTTGTGGATGAGGGACGATGCCTGGTTCTGGGATCTCAAAGCTGAATGAGAAGGTTGTGGCTCCTGCTTTCAAGGAATTCACAGCTGGGGTGGAGAACAGACACATAAGAAGATCATTATGTGATGATATGGGAGGTGTAAGGATGGGGTTTAGCCTCTGGTGCTGCCATTTTCTTAGTATCATCAACATAGTGCTCAGGGTGTGATGGGTCTTCTACAGAGGGCTACGCATCAGCTCGCCCCACAAGGAGATCCATGCCAGTTTGCCGAAAGCGGTCAAGAAATACACCCTGGCCTAAATGAATGTGCTGACCACCCGTGTGGGCAAATGCACGTCAGCGCCACCTCAGAATAGTGCCAATGAGAAGCTTATGTGCTGTTAAAAAGTTAAAAGATCTACCTGTTCTTTGAACCCTTTTTAAAAGGCCAGTTAAAGTCCTGGCCAGTTTACCTGCTTCTGTGAAAGTAAGAATCAAAATATATAGATTTGGGGCATTGTGCTTGAGGGTCATACTAACTCGGTTTTACACAGACTGAGCTGCTTTTTTTATGTTGATGTACATGAAGCTCCTCTTCCAGGAGGCTGTCCTCTGGATCCTTAAGTAGATTCCTTTTGAGCCTATGTGGGGGCTGTGGGAGTAGGTTGAACATAGAATATGTTAACCTAGTGACTCTTTTATTCAGAGTAATTCTGTTCCTCTCTTCTGCATGTTATGATTCAACTGATCATAAATTTTAACATCCGAATAACTGTATCCCTTATGGTCATTAAATAACTAAAGTTTAATGGCTAAATCCTTTTGGGGAGGATATATATATATACACACAGATACATATACATATATATACACACGCATAATTACATTACATATTATACTGTATGTATATATACACACATGCTATACACATATACACATATAGTATAAGCATATAATTAATTGTAGGGGGGCTTCTCTAAGGGAAAAAATTTACACTTTTAGAGAAATCCCTCACTATTTTACTGTATTCCTGGACTGATGCTCCATTCTCTATTTCTATTTCATTATTGAAAAATGCAGTTTCATGGTATATATGCAGGGGGTGGGAGGGGACAGTGGATAAATTTACATTTGTCCATATTCAGCATAGAAAGTCATAATTGAAAGAGGGCCTGAGGGGACATTAAAACTCAACTGAAGGATGTTATACATGTTCCTGGTGGCTTTGGTGTCATTAACTCACACCACCCATTTTAAATGGATAATTTATGCTGCCAGATGGTCCTTTTGGGGGATTTTCCATCTAGCCCAATCCCCTTTTTGGCACAGAGGACACCCTTATGTTGTTCCCACACTGATCCAGGCCTAGCATCTCCCCAGGGACACAGTTCATTGAGTAGGAGGCTTTTAGTGGTCCACACATGTAAATTACCTTCAGAACCTGTTGGGAGTTTATGCATATCTGAAGGCCAGCAGCCTCTTGGTTGCCTGCATTTGGAGTAATTCTCACAAGCTAGTACTAAAGGATACTTTGTTTATGTCTCAGATGTGACCCAGGAAGCAAGGCCTGTGCTTACTCCTCCACTCAGAAAGCTTTGCATCTGTTTACCTGCCCTCAAATGCTTTTCAGCACTCCCCGGCCAAAAGAGGGCCGAAGGTTGCCAGAAGAGACAAATTTCCTGGAGCAACAGGAAGGCTTTGGAAAGTAAAACAAACCAGACATGCAGTAAATTACATGGGCTCTTTCAAATGTCTTTTGTAGTATCCTGTTCCCCATTAGTTTATCTCAGCACTTTTAGTGCACAGCTCTTATTATCTGGGAAGAAGGGCATAGGAGATTAAAGATGATGTTAGTTTAAAAACATCAGACAACCTCAAGCTGACTTTTGCTTCTCTTACAATGCTGCATTTGTTCTCTCCACTTAGTTTCGTTTCCCAGTTATCTCAAAACTGGGCTAGATTCGAAGCTTTGAAGCTAATCATGCACTGATGAAATGAGTCCTATGAAATTCTATCAAGCAAAAGTGCACATACCATCAACTCTTGTTTATCTGGACAAATGAAAAACTGCAGAGGAACTGATAATGCAAATGAATAGGAAGGAAACCAAGAGGCAGGCGCCTACAGTGGGTCAGATACTGAGCATGGTGCTTTCGTATGTATGGCAAAGATTATGGTTACAATTGTTTAAGTACTTCCTGTCTACCAAGTGTTTTTGTGTTTTTTTAATTGCCCTAAATCATGCAAGCAGAGTGAGCTTGCCTCTGTAGAGATGAAAACTGAGAATTATAAAATGTTAGGTGACTTGCCCAGAGTCACACAGATAGTAAACCTGGGGATCCCTAATCCAAATTTCAGTTCTGATTTTGGAATGTTAAGTTTTGTCTTCTCTACCCAGTAACCTCTTTTACCATAAACATTTATGCTTGTATGATTAAAATTAAAAACATAACAATAAAAATTTTTTTAATTATTCATCAGAAAGACTTGACAAATCCCCCACTTCCTTATCCCAAACCCTTGACGTGCACCCAGGTCAGGGAAGGATTGTGGGTTTATTAAATGCACATAGGACATAATACATGAACCAACAGTATTAACTGTTAACAAACTCAGATATCTATCATTTTTCTCATAAAATCATATAATCCTCAGGATTCAGATCTGTGTTCAAATAATACATCATCAGTGAGGCTTCCAGTGACTTAAAATAGCTGCTGTTTCTCTTCCATCATCCTATAATTCGTAAACTTTTCCTTTCTTTATACCATTTTCTCCTGTTATCTGATGTTCTCCTACTTGGATATACACTCTGAGCAGTGGGCCTGAGTCTGTCTTTTCTGCCGCTGTACACCCAGCATCCCTGACAGTGTCTGGCACATAATAGGTACTCAATAAATGTTGATTGAGTGAATGAATGAAGCCTATAAAGCAGGGAATTTGGGTGCTTTCCATAAATCTGAAAGCAGAGTTTGCCACCAGTAATTCTCTCAGAATTGATGTTTACTATATTCTCAATCTGTAGGCTATTATTCAGTCAAATCCAATTATTAGCAAGTAGTAAACAAAACAATGGGCTTCCCCGGTGGCTCAGCAGTAAAGGCTCTGCATGCCAATGCAGGAGACAGGGAGACACAGGTTCAGTCCCTGGGTTGGGAAGATCCCCTAGAGGAGGAAACGGCAACCCGCTCCAGTATTCTTGCCTGGGAAATCTCATGAATAGAGTAGCCTGGCAGGCTACAGTTCATGGGGTCTCAAAACAGTCAAACATGACTAAGCAACTGAACAACAGCAAGCAAAACAATTGCGAAGCCTCAGCCAGGGGCCCCGTTGACAAGTGGTAGTATATAACATTTTGTTACAGTATCTCTCACCTCGAAGGGTATTCTGTTAAGGGAATCAAACCCTTTTTTTCTAAAGCTAATCCTTTATTGATTTTTAAGATAATGCTTTTGTTTTTTTAATAAAAGGACAATTCATTAGCACAAGCTCTATATCAAGAATTCCAATAACAAATCTTCTGTAGAATGTTTTCTGCAACTTTCTTGATTTTTGTCTGAATATTGTCAGATTTCCATAAGAAATTCTTTCCTATAGTAGCTTAATTAACACCCATATGAGACACTATGAAATCTATATTATGTGAAGTCTAATCTGTTACTCAAAATGTGGTCCAAGCACCAGCAACATGGCATCATCTGGGATCTTATTAGAAGTACAGAATTTCAGACCCTACCCAGACTCATGGAATATTAACAAGATCTCTGGGTAGTTCCTATACATGTTAGCGATTGAAAAGCCTTGATCTAGGCTCCTTCCTTGACTGTTCCTTTTTGCAGGCTCTTACCACTCAATTCTTACCTTATCTAGAGGCAACCTGAATTTTCACTGTTGTGCTCCCCAAGCTTTCTCCCTACTGTAAGTAGGAATGCCATTAATGCTCTTCTAGACAGATAGAAATCTAACCTATTTTCAGACATGTCAGAGAAGATGATACCCTCAAACAGTGGTTCATACCTCAGTACAAAAAGAAAATTCTCCTGTCTCTCTCATCTTCCTCCAGTTGAAGTGCATGAGGAAGAGCTGGTCATCTAATCAATATAATTCAAGTCAAACCAAGTCATTTAATCTTTATTAAGTGCTGACTGTGTTCAGTACCAGAGAAGGTAATGGCACCCCACTCCAGTACTCTTGCCTGGAAAATCCCATGAACGGAGGAGCCTGGTAGGCTGCAGTCCATGGGGTCGCGACAAGTTGGACATGACTGAGCGACTTCACTTTTACTTTTCACTTTCATGCATTGGAGAAGGAAATGGCAACCCACTCCAGTGTTCTTGCCTGGAGAATCCCAGGGACGGGGGAGCCTGGTGGGCTGCCATCTCTGGGGTCGCACAGAGTCGGACATGACTGAAGTGACTTAGCAGCAGCAGCAGCAGCAGCAGCAGTGTTCAGTACAGAGCAGATTCAAAGATGACTCCATTGAGTCCCTGTCTTCAATGGCAAACCAGATTTTCTTCGTTGTCAGTCACCGTCTATAAGATGGGAACTGTGGTTTCTGCCCCATCTCTGTCACAAAGTTCAGTTCAGTTTAAGTTGTGTCTGACACTTTGCAACCCCATGGTCAGTAGCCCGCTAGTCTCCTCTGCCTATGGAATTTTCCAGGCAAGAATACTGGAGTGGGTTGTCATTTCTTTCTCCAAGGGATCTTCCCCACCCAGGGATCAAATCTGGGTCTCCTGCATTGCAGGCAGATTCTTTACCAACTGAGCCACCAGGGAAGTCACAAAGTTACGACAGTTAAATGATCAACTTGAACTTCTGCTCCAAGTGCCAAAGTCCTTTGTTAAAATTAATGTTCTCTAATTGTATGAAATATTGTTAGGGTTATTGAGGGAGACAGACCTTACCAGTGCATGATGGTTGAAAGCCAGCAGGATTAAATGCTACAGGGGTAAAAGGAGAGAGTGGTTCAACCTGACTTTAGAATCAGAGACACTGTCTGCAGAAGGAGGCAGTGAAACTGGATTTCCATTGGACCTCAAATGAGAAATGTTCACAAACTTGAAAGTGATTCATGATGTCTCTTAGCCTTTCAGTCATTGGTATATATAAATTTGTGTTCTCCATATATCTTTTTTTCTAATATATATACATATATATATATATCTTACAAAGCAGTTTTGTGGCTGTCCTGTGAAGCTTCTCAGGTTGTCTGTGTTCCCAAAATTGATTCATTAGAGGGTTCAGTGGGTTTCATGGATTACTCAGTTGCACCACTTTCTGCATCTGACACATACATACCAGTCAATATTAGAATAAACATTTTTTATTGTGAAAAATATGTGAAATTATAGAACTTTTTCAGTGAAATTTAGTTCTGTGTTTGAAAAGAGGAACTTCTTACTCCTTAAATTTTCTCCTGTAGAAAAATATTCAGAACTCTAGCATGCCTTCAATTATTTTGTGATTGTAAAACTTTATTAACAGACAGTGTTAATTTAGCCAAGATGCTGGAAGTTCTGAACAGTTCAGTGAAAAGTTTTAAAGCCAAATTTGGTAAGTAGTAAGTTTTTACCTGTGGTCCTTTTCTTAAAAACTTTCAGAGATAAACTTCTTTCAGAAATTGATTTCTTCCCAAACGCATCAGTTAGTTCAGTCACTCAGTCATGTCCAACTCTTTGTGACCACATGGATCACAGCACGCCAGGCCTCTCTGTCTATCAGCAACTCCCAGAGTTTACCCAGACTCATGTCCATTGAGTCGGTGATGCCATCCAACCATCTCATCCTCTGTCATCTCCTTCTCCTCCTGCCCTCAATCTTTCCCAGCATCAGGGTCTTTTCAAATGAGTCAGCTCTTTGCATCAGGTGGCCAACGTACTGGAGTTTCAGCTTCAACATCAGTCCTTCCAATGAACACTCAGGACTGATCTCCTTTAGGACGGAATGGTTGGATCTCCTTGCAGTCCAAAGGACTCTCAAAAGTCTTCTCCAACACCACAGCTAAAAGCATCAATTCTTCGGTGCTCAGCTTTCTTTATAGTCCAGCTCTTACATCCATATAAGACTACTGGAAAAACCATAGCCTTAACTAGACGGACCTTTGTTGGCAAAGTAATGTCTCTGCTTTTGAATATGCTGTCTAGGCTGGTCATAACTTTTCTTCTAAGGAGTAAGCGTCATTTAATTTCATGGCTGCAGTTATATCTGCAGTGATTTTGGAGCCCCCCAAAATAAAGTCAGCCACTGTCTCCCTGTCTGTTTCCCATGAAGTGATGGGACCAGATGCCATGATCTTAGTTTTCTGAATGTTTAGCTTTAAGCCAACTTTTTCACTCTCCTTTTCACTTTCACCAAGAGGCTCTTTAGTTCTTCACTTTCTGCCATAAGGGTGGTAAAATCTGCATATCTGAGGTTATTGATATTTCTCCCGGCAATCTTGTTTCCAGCTTCTTCTTCTTACAGCGCAGAGCATGATGTGCTCTGCATATAAGTTAAATAAGCAGGGTGACAATATATAGCCTTGATATACTCCTTTTCCTATTTGGAACCAGTCTGTTGTTCCATGTCCAGTTCTAACATTTGTATCCTGACCTGCATACAGATTTCTCAGGAGGCAGGTCAGGTGGTCTGGTATTCCCATCTCTTTCAGAATTTTCCACAGTTTATTGTGATCCACACAGTCAAAGGCTTTGGCATAGTCAATAAAGCAGAAATGGATGTTTTTTGGAACTCTCTTGCTTTTTTGATGATCCATCAGATGTTGGTAGTTTGATCTCTGGTTCCTGTCCCTTTTCTAAAACCAGCTTGAACATCCGGAAGTTCATGGTTCACATATTGCTGAAGCCTACCTTGGAGAATTTTAAGCGTTACTTAACTAGCGTGTGAGATGAGTGCAGTTGTGCAGTAGTTTGAGCATTCTTTGGCATTGCCTTTCTTTGGGATTGGAATGAAAACTGACCTTTTCCGGAGACACAGCAGTTCTCATTTTTGAAAGTTGAAATTAAGCACTATAATAATACATTATCTGTTCTTATCACAATTATTAAGTCAAGGTATACATTTTAAAGGTATTTTTAGAAGATAGTAAACATTGGGTCAACCAGAAGCCCAGGACATGTAGAACCAGAGTTCAAGTGTCACAACTGCTAGGAACACAGCTGCATTTTGCAGACTTAGGTTGGTTCATTGTAGTTTTCAGTATTTCATATGAAGTTCACTTAATTCCCAACTCCGCTGGTCCTAATTTGACGGCTAATAGTCATTCATCAGTTGTAAGAGTGGGGAAAGTTTACCGACTTAAACTTGTAGCTGAGACACATGAGCAGAGGCCCATTATCGATGCCAATAAAAAGGCCGCAGACTAGTAACAATAGTCCATTGATCATGGACACTCAGCCACACTGGCATATATTAAGGGAGATGATTAAACCTCCCACAATCTGCTGCTGTAATAGGAAGAGTCACTGTTACAGAACACTGCCATAGGATCAATGTCTTGGCTTTTCTTCTGCATTTATAGAGCATTGGGAAATCATCATTATGTGACAACAGTGTCTCCCATTACCTCTTTAATATTGACACCTGCTAGATGGAGACCAGTGCACCAGGGAGCACCACTGCAGTGACAAGGGTTCTTGCTCTCTAGTGACCCTCTGTTAGCACAGGACTTTCAGCCAAATAAGGGGTTATGAGAGACGAATTATATTACAAAACGAGCACTCCTTAACTACCCTTCAAAAATGTTCATATCTTCTTTATCAAGGCTATTTTTTAAGGCTAAAAAAGGGAGCGGGAACAACATATTCTAATAAAAGGTTACCTATTAGAAGAAAAGAAATAATCTTCCCACATAAACGCATGTACACTGTATGTGTGTGGATATGTGTTTGTCAGAATAAAATATATATATATATGGTAAAGCACAGTCCAAAAAATAGCTATTGTATTCCTGAGGCCAGTTAAAGTACCTGGCACATGGTAACTATTCAATCAAGATTTGTTGGCTAACTGAATAAGTAATAACATGGGAACCGCACATGTCTTATCTTATCTTTTGAGGAGGGCAAAGTGCTCAGGAAGTGGAGCGCCGCGTACATTTGTTCAGTGATTGAGTGTATTCGTCGAGTGAATGAGCGCAGCTTGACGTGCATCAGAGAACTCAGATGCACGATTTTGTAAATACAGAAGCTCCCAGCAAAACAGATGCTGCATTTTAGCTTGCCTTGTCTGAATAAATAAATTACCCAAGCCTCCAAATTTTTTATTTCATGTTTGAAAATGAAGCTGTGTGAATATTCTAGAAAGCAGGAAGGAAAAGTGTATCCTATACCTTGGCTTTACGTGGGGAATCGTCCTCCATCTCCTGTTCTGTCACTGTCTTCAGCACAGCCCCCGTGCCTTAGGTGGCAAAGAGCTGGTTCATCAAGTGGCCTTATTTAGCACATTGTAAGGAGGAGCTTTCAAGTAAATTTCATCCCAGCCACAGCAATCTTCATGGGCTTGCTGGGGAGGGAGAAAATAAGAGAGAAATAACATGTATTATCAAGAGTAGAAAAGTACAATTGAGGTTCAAAATCCTCCAATTCTTCTGTTATGAACAAGCCTTGGATTTTTAGCAAATGACTTCTCTGAATTTTCATTTTCTCGTATGTCAACAATGGGTTCTTTATAACAGCTGGCCTTCCTAACTCGTAGCTTTGAAAAGATCGTATGAGATGATAATAAAAACAGGAGCTACCATTTATTAAGCACCAGCTGTGTGCAGAGTATTGTGCATGGCACAGAGATAAAGATGTTTTTAATAAATGTAAAGTATACTTGTAAACTTAAAGCTTTACACATATATTATACCGCTTTTTCAAAATGCTTAAGTGCTATGTGAGTTTAAGATGTGTGCTCAGACACTCAGTCATATCTGACTCTTTGCAACTCCATGGACTGTAGCCCACCAGGCTCCTTTGTCCATTGTATTATCCCAGCAAGAATACTGCAGTGGGTTGCCATTTCCTCCTCCAGGGGATCTTCCCGACCCAGGGACTGAACCTGTGTCTTCTTGCATCTCCTGCATTGGCAGGGGGGTTCTTTACCAGCTGTACCACCTGAGATGTCCATGTGAGTTTAAGGTACTGTGAAGTTAAATGGAAAGCCTATTATACACATCTCTTATATATAAAGCACTGTGCAGAACGGTAACTGGTTAAGCCAATACCCAGTTCTACAAGGATTTCAGTGTGCTAAAAGTCATGTAGTTCAGGAGTTGATTCATTGGCTTGGACCACTATCCTCTGCTGTAATTGCTTGAAGAGCAGATATATCAGCCATTCCATTATTAAAGGAGTGTCAGTGAACGCTGTCCCCACTTCCTCCCTTTCAAGCTATCTTATCTTTCTTTATCTCTGAAAAACAGGTAGAACACTGATGTGTAAGCAACACTCAGAAAGGGTACAACGCAATGCCATTCCATTCCAGCAAAAAATTTAGCTATCTGCACCCATGGACTCAACCCCTTCCTAAAGCAGTTCTAACTTGCAGATAATGAAATTGGGCAGCATCAAAGCAAGTGTTTACTGAGAGGAAACAAAATTCTTCTGCAATGAGATTAAATTCACCAAAGGGGGAAAAACCCAGAAAGTATAGTTAGAAGAGAAGAAACAAAGGATATGGATAGGGACTTCCCTGGTGGTCCAGTAGTTAAGAATCTGCCTTGCAATGCAAGGGACACTGGTTCGATCCCTGGGCCGGGAGGATCCCACATGCCACAGGCCAACCAAGCCTGTGTGCCACCACCATGAGCCAGTCTCTAGAGCCAGAGAGGCACAGCTGCTGAGCCCATGCCCTGCAACTACTGAAGCCCAAATGGCTGGAGCTTGCGTTCCACAACAAGAGAAGCCACTGCAATGAGAAACCCACACACCGCAAGGAAGAGTAGCCCCTGCTCGCTACAGCTAGAGGAAGCCCTCACACGGCAACGAAGACCCACCACAGCCAGCAAATAAATAAGTAAATCTTTAAAAAAAAAAAAAAAAGATATGGATAGACAAACATATAGGTAGGTAGATAACGACTTACCTAAGAATTTCCTGTGTTGATTTTTCTATATCTAATAGATTTTATTTATCTAATAAATATTAATAAATATTTGTAGAATTCAGAAGGTATTTTTCACCTCTGATACAAAGAGCAAAAAAATGCTTCTTCAGTGTCCCTACTTCCTCTGATCTTTCTATGAACACAATGTAGATATTTCCTAGACATGAGTAATACCACATTCTGATTAATAATAAAAGATAAATTTACTTTTGTTTTGTCATTGGAATCCTGCTAAAAATTTAAATACGTGTTTTATTAGAAACAGCTAATGTTTATTGGGGCTTCCCTAGTGGCTTAGGCAGTAAAGAATCTGCCTGTAATGTAGGAGACCAGGTTTGATTCCTGAGTTAGGAAGCCATGGAGAAGGGAATGGCTACCCACTCCAGTATTCTTGCCTGGAGAATTCCATGGACAGAGGAGCCTGATGGGCTGCAGTCCATTTTTGAGCACTTTCATATCTATATGTATATGCACATATCACTAATAATAATAAGTACAGACCACTAATAATGCTATTTGCAGACTTCACTTCTCTCTCGCAGGCCTACACACCGGTGATTCTATTTAAATGTTAAATAATCAAGTATAACACTGTCAGTTTACATGGGGAAAAGTTTCTCTCTCTTCTGGCCACCAGTGTTTTTAATAAAATTGGTTTGTAATACTGAGTTTGAGGCTGTCTATGGGGATGGGAGCAGAAAGAAAGAAAAGTCCTCAGGCATACACAGGTCTCAGGAGTCAGGAACTTTCTGCCCCGTGCAGCCCAGCAGTTTCTGATGCAATGGTGTGCATCCCAGTAGCTTTCCTGCTCAGCAGAGAATTACAATAATGCCTATTTATCCAACTCTATCTATCCATGGATTTCAAGCACATCATAAGCTCATCAAGTAATCGAAGACATGGCACCCTTTTGGAGATGATGGGTGAGTTACATCCTCAAAGATGACGAGAAACCCTCACATTGACGTAGTAAGTCAGTAGGTACTGAAAGTGGAGAGTGTTCTCTCCTGTACCGAGTCACAAAGTATGTCTCTGGGACGGGAGAAAACTTCAGGAGTAAAAACAAAAATCATCTGATTTCAAAGCATCTCTTTAATTTGATGAAATACTAAACCCTGATAGAATAACTGAATAAATACAGTTATTCAGCATGCCTCTTCAAAGTATTATTGATCTCCCTTTTGTAACAATTAAACTGCTACTCTGAAATGTTTGGATTTTTAAATCCTGGGTTACTTTGGTTCCCTGTTCTCTGGGTCTGTTTGGAGTGGGGGACTCTGTGCTGTGGTCCAGCACCCCCAGCCACAATGGAGACAGGCTTCACAGACAGCTGCAAATGTCCATTCAGATGATCCTCCACATTTTAATGTGTTCCAAACATCTCATTGTCCTTCATTTGGAAGGAACATGCCAACCTCTAGGGATTTTCCCGGAGAAGGCAATGGCAACCCACTCCAGTACTCTTGCCTGGAAGATCCCATGGGCGGAGGAGCCTGGTAGGCTGCAGCCCATGGGGTCGCTAAGAGTCGGACACAACTGAGCGACTTAGCAGCAGCAGCAGCAGCAGGGATTTTCCACTTTGTATCTAAGGAGAGGTGAAGTTTTTTCATTTGCATCCTTGGAAACACACTCAAGTCATTAGACTTTCAAGGAATGGCAGCCCAATATCCATTTCTAATCTGAAGGGTCCTCTGCAGCACCAGATGATTTTGCAGTGTTAGCTGTCAACCCTGAACTCACTTCGCTGTGATGAGCTTCCAAGATGAATGCATTCTAGGATATCGTGATTACTTATGACTGAAGGCCCATTAGAATCTGCAGTCTGCCTTTCAGCCAGTTTATGAACCTGAGTGAACAGACAGTTTATCAAAATGGCTGTGCAGTGTCCCTCATGTTCTAACACACTTTAGGGTCTTACATAGGCAGTGCTTCATGTTCTAATGTCAAAATACACGTGTGAAGATTAAAAGTAATATGGGATGCATAAGAATACTTTTCAGGGGCAGCTATTCTTTGATATCTGTCACTTCATAGCAAAGACACCTGCTTCTAATTTTAGGAGTTCTTTTTGCCAGTGGGTGATTTCTTTTTTCCTTTAAAATGAAATTGTATCCTCAAAAGACTTAACTGGTCATTTTTCTCCTTTTGATGTGCTTGATATTTTTATGAGTTTGTCCATTGGCATTGAAGCCTTAACATGCCTTTAGTTTAAAAAAAATCTTTATAACACATAATTATTATATTGGGTCACATAAAGTTTTATCCTAGCCACACATTTGGAGACTTTTGCAGAGAGAAAAGTTGTTATAAATATCATTATCTTCCACTTGGACTAATTGATAGTTGTCTTAAGTTGACCAAAGCCTGAGAAATAAACTCTCCCTGTGGGAGAGGTTCAGCAACTTACCCTCAGTACATATATTTGGTTGTTTTTCACATTCAGTTGGTGACAGTTATTATTTGAGGGTTGGTAAGTGGAATCAAAAAAAAAAAAAAAGAGAGAGAGGAACCTAGGTTTGTCTGTTTAAATACATATGGAAATAGTCCTTTGGCTTGGGAGGTAGCCAGCCTACTTGTAGAGTCCAATGTGGTTTGCTTTCTTGCTTTTATCGTGCATGAAGACCTTTTCCTAATAGGCACTGGATAAAGTGAATTATTCAAGTAGAAAAAGATGCAAAAGATGGTATCTTGCTAGCATCCCATTCTGATTGGCCCATGGAGAGTTGTCTGTATAAAATTGGATCCTTGTGTTGGGTTCCAAAAAAAGGTGTGAATATGAAGGAGAAGTGCTAAATCATGACTCCAGAGAAAATGTCGGCCATGAGCAGTTTTTAGTTTAAGTGAAAACCAAACTTCAGGATTTGGACAAATAAGACAAGGCGAAAAAAGGGTGAATCATTAACTCTAGTATAAAGCTGTTATAGTGATCAAGTTTCCGCAAACTTGCGTAAGATGCTCAACAAAGACTGACTGAATGGAACTTACTCATTTACTTAATTGATATGAAAAGCTTTGCCAAGCATATACCCTTTATGTCAGATAAGTAATTTTTAATAAAATATTTCCAAGATATGAAGACAGTCAAGAAAACAGCACGGTTTTTAATAATTGCACTCCTAAGTAAACGGATCTATCATTACGTTGTCACAAAGAATGACAGTGAGCAGAAACATCATGCTAATCCCTCTCTGATAAGTGTTCGGTGTAATTAGACAGACACCATCTTGTCTGTTGAATGTAGCATTCACGAGAAGTACAACTTTACACAGAATCCTCTTTTCTGATATGTCGTTTTGCTTCTGAAAACGACTCGTGTAGTTGTGCGCAGCTATTTCCTTTTGATTTTATGTTTTTGTTTGTTTTAGTCGTCTTTAACAATAATGTGGGCCTTTTGTATCCACAGAGCTGCATTTGAGGTTAGCAGTTCATTTTGTTTTGCCAACTGTCAGAATCATAAACCTGCTTAAGTATTTTTAAGCTTTGAAATGACCTGTTGGCTTATCTCTCTGAAATGAAGGTATGACTCTTTTAGAGAGAGGTCTTCTTATGAGGAGGAAGCCAGTTTTCTGCCTTAAATAAGAGCCCAAAAGAGAACATGTTTCCGTGAAAATTTTTAATGTTAAAATGATTAAATGTATTGCCCCCTTCCACCATCCCCAGGCATAGCTCAAAAAAAAAAAAAAAATCCATTTCCTTTTGCCCTGTGGCTTGTGTCCTGAGCTATGAGCTACCGCATGGTTATAAAGTGTTATCCACTCAGTTCATTGCATGGCTCTACCTCCCCACTTTCTCGATGACTCAAAGGCCTTTGAATAGGGTTATTGAAGGATGGCAGGCAGATTTCACTAAGTAACATAACAGGTGGAGGTCAAAGTAGTTTATTTGTGGAGATGAACAGAGTGCAGAGATGAAAAATCAAATGCTTTGCCATAATAAGGTTTAGCAAGAAAATGCTGACTACACTAAGCTGAGATTCTAGCTGACAGAACCTTTTCTAGCGTTCATTACTTGATTTCACAGTTCAAGCAATTTGAAGAGACCTAAAATTATATTTCTTTTTTCCCTTATGAAATGTTCACATCAGTCTTCAGATTTTAAATAAAATGATGGGTGCTCTGCTTGTAACCAAGGAACATTAGGACTTAATAGATTCCCAGTGTAGGCATATCCCAAGCATGGAATGTCACAGACTGTGCATCTCTTACAAATTAAATTCTACCAGCAGGCACCTTAAACTCCAAGCTTTCAATCATGTTTTAACTGACAGAGTGAACATATTTTGATAAACACTGAACTCCACATCATCTAAATGAATATTGTGAGTGGAAAAAAGTCTCTAAAAGATTATTTACCAAGTTTGAGCACTGGCTTACCCTCAGCTTGTTGAAGATAAAGAGGAAAGGGTGTTTGTTTGTTTGTTTTAATTTCCCTTTGTACAGTTCATGAATTTGTATAGTACATGTGCTTTGCTTTTACAGCTTAAAAGAGGGTTAAACATGCTGATAAAATATATCAAAGTAAGATTTATCTGCTGTTCTACAGCAGGACCAAAAATCTAAAAGATTATTCGGTGGCATATAGACCAAAGCTGTCAAATGGAACTGTGTGCAGTGATGCAACATGTTCTAACTCTGCTCTGTCCAATACTGTAACAGCTAGCCAAATAAGGCCATTGTGCACTTGAAATGTGGCTGTGCTGAGCCACTGAAGTTTTTAATTCATTTAATTTTAATTAATTTAAATTTAAGTAACCACATGTGGCTAGTAGCGACCATATTGGACAGAGCAGATATAAACCAAACATATGTATGATTGAGTTTTTTACTTTTCATCTGGGTATCTAGGCAGAATGAATAAAACATTAGGCTATATTGTACTATTTTTTTCATGCAAAGAAAATAGTTTAGTTTTCTCAGTAATTTCTTTTTCATTCCCAGTCCTCTGTGAATGTGTGTGAGTGCTGTGTTGAGCCCAAATCAATCCTTCCCTGAATACATGGGAGAGGGTGAGATGGTGAGGGAGAAGATAGGGTGGGTAGGAAATCTCCAACTTGTAACCATAAGGGGCATGAAATGCAATAGCTGACTCATTGAAAAAGACCCTGATGCTGGGAAAGATTGAGGGCAGGAGAAGGTGGCGACAGAGAATGAGATGGTTGAATGGTATCGTTGACTTAATGAACATGAGTTTGAGCAAACTCTGAGAGATAGTGAGGGACAGGGAAGCCTGGCATGAGGCAGTCCATGGGGTCACAAGGAGTCGGACATGACTGAGCAACTGAACAACAACAGAATCCTGACAGTGGGGTGTCTGTATTTACCCTGAAAGGAAAGGAAATCTCAAAAGTCCTGAGACTTCATTGTTGGCCCAGGAACCAGATTTTTTGGTATGGTATTTTCCTTGTGTGTATCCTTTGCTCTCTCTGGTTGTAAATTTTCACTTAACGAGTGAACATTTGGAATACATTAGCGAACTCATCATTTCTTTTCTCCTGAATTATCCATATAATTTTTTACTCCATTCTCCCATTTTTTTCTAAATTGAAGAAATCACTTGTGTCTAAGCCTTTTAAATTACCTGAACTTCTTTATGATGTGATAATTCTTTGGGGGGGGGGGGGGTCCTTTTAGCTCATTTTAAATGGTTGCATATAGAACAAGAAGGATACACCTCAGAAGCTGTATTAACTTTCATTTTATTCTCTCCATCATAAAAATGATTTTAAAACATTTTTATTCACTGAAAAAGGTTAAAAGTCAAAATAGTCTTGAGTGTTTTACCTTTTTGTATTGTTGAGTGTGTTAATCATAATAAATTACTTTAGAATGAACCCTAGTGGGTTTTACCATTAGGACACAAATCTAGGCTGAATACAGTATTCACTAACTCCTCCTATCACACAGCATGTGTTGATAGCCACAAAACAGGATGGTCCTTGTGGGATTAATCTATCCCATCACGGTCTTTATTTAGCATCACACTTGGAGATGATCTCGTATAAAGTCTAGCTGCAATGGCCCTAGAATGGTCCTGTTCTTGCTTGGGGGGCTAGAGACTGGGACAGTGCTCTGCATCTAGCAGCTGAGCATCTGGGCTTAAATCTGCTGGTGGTAGGTGACTTGCGAAATAGAGTGCTGGTCCTCAGCTTTTGTTTTGTGCTTGAGAAGCGGCACTGCAGTTTATGCCAACAACGTTAGTCTGGCAGCCATGACTGGTGTATCCATTCCCCACACTGAGACCTGGAAGTAGAAGGGAACCTGAAGACCCGAATGTAGAGAGAACAGTCAGGACGGCGGTTGGCACGTTACTTAGGCTGGAGAAAAATGTCTGTGTACCATTAATAAGCTCTGTTTTAAACCAGCCTGTGATTGGTTTGTAGCAGTAATGGGCACCTGCGTGAAATAGTATACTGAAGGGAGGAAGAGCTTCGGCTAGCTCAGTCCATATCCTGGCTCCTCCACGTACTAATCTTGTGGCCTCTCACCCTCTGTGGGACTTGGCTCGCTCAGTTATCCTCCCCCCAAGGCACGGGCTTCTGCCCATCTGCTGGACACGTCCATCAGTAGGCCAGCGTGCTTCCCTGTCTCCCACTGCTTCCCCCCTTCCTAAAGCTGCTGCCCTAATTGTCTGCTTCCCTTTACAAACTAACTTCAAGAGAATTGACTATACCGATTGTCCTGCTTCTTCCCTTCCTGTTGATTTTTGTAGGCCATTCTAACCCATCTTCCATGCTCCTCACTCTCACAGAGCTCGTTTATTCTCATTATGCTTGACCTCTCAACAGCACTCACCTCACTCCATCACAACTGTCTTCTTCAAATACTTCTCTTAGTTTCTGTAAAACTGCACTTTCCTATGAGTGAAATGCCTCTACTGAGTTACTTGCTTTGACACCAATGTTAGTAGCTCAGAGGTCTCCCTTGATGTCAAGACTTACTGAATTTTAAATAATTGTGTGTGTTAGCCACATACTTTTGATTAAGTGAGGTATTTCTGCATTATTATATGGACTAGGCTTGGAGTATATCAATGACTCTTAAAAGAAGAATTGTGACCCTTTCTGTTAATGTCTGCAGGAGGCTATTGAGAAAACAAGGTGTTGAATAGGGGAGAGGCCTGTTGTATATATTAATGTGTATATATTTGCTGTTTTAGAACTTTACATCTTTGGATCATTATCTGTTAGAAGACTTCTAAGTCTGTGTGATATTTTTCTTTTGGAGGTTCTGTGTTAGAATTACTGGTAATATAGTCAGCATGTTTAATAAAATCCTAACTGATTCCTACTAAGGCCAAGCAAAACCTTTGGTATATAAGACAAGATGATTCTTAGTGCTGTACTTCAGAGTCATTTTAATATTTTGCATATTCTTTTGCAGATGATAATCACTTTTCTTTGGATATCAGAAAGTTCAACTATAACTATATTTTGTTGCCTTAAATAGGACACTGTTTTTATAGTGTACAAGGGAAACTATAGGAGGGAGTATGATATTTAACAAAATAATACAAACCTTAGAACCTGAGAGACCTGGGTCAGAATGATCACTTAATGGCTGTATGGTCTTTTAATTTTTATTTTATATTGCAGTGTGGTTGATTAACAATGATGTGCTAGTTACAGGTATATAGAAAAGAATGGCTGTATGATCTTCAGCAAATTGCTTGATATCCTTGATACCTACTTTCTGTGACACTAAGTTATAGGTAGGTAGGATAATAATACCTACCATTCTGAGATGCAGACGTAAGGATTTGTAAGTACAGGGTACATAGCAGGTACTCTCTCATTTGTGGCTTTTATTATTCTCAGCCTGATTTTTGGAAATGATCAATATGTAGGGATTTGATGACATCTTTTTAGCTGCCTCGTGGCTCTCTTGAGGCTCCTCGGTGGATGAAGGCTTCTAATAGCCTTTAGATTTAGTATGATAGTTGTTCTGGTAAAGCAGTAAAGATAGGTTGTTGGGAATTCGATCATGATAGTAAACAGGAGAATGTCTGAAGTCAAACATGAACAACCGAACTTAAGCAGCATTTTGTAGTCCTCTCCAACCAGCTTACATGTTGGATTTTAAAATGAAAGTGCAGAGTTTGTTGGTTTCCAGATCTTCTCCCAAACAGATTGTGAGTCTAAATGAACAGTATTAAAACTAACCTTTCTTTCCTTTTTTTTTTTTTTTTTTGGCCAAGCCATGTGGCATGTGGGATCTAGTTCCCTGACCAGGGATCAAACCCTTGCCCTGTGCAGTAGGAGCACGAAATCTTAACTACTGAACCTCCAGGGAAGTCACCTAACTTTTCTGTTCTCAACTTTAGTACTTTGAAGAAAGAAACACCAGTTAAATCTTCTCTGACAACTGAAACTACATCACCCAAGCTCCAAAGACAGACAAGATAAGGTCCTGCTGTCTTGAACAACATTAAACAGGGATAAGTTTCACAGGACAGTTGGATTTTTGACTAAGTACTCTAACAAATTAAGCACTAACCCTGACTTTTTACTTCCTTTAAAAAATCCAGCATGTTGTTCTAGTGTCAGTGGAAAATTGTGATCTCTCTTTCTTCCCCCTTTCCCACTAATGTTGTAGCTCCTTGACTCAAAAATATCTCATTTTAGAAGCTTTCTCAAGCAAAGAACAGCATTATTGTACTTTCTTCTCATTCCTGTAGTATGTGCTTCTTGTCACTATAAAATTCTTGGTCAAAGTGTGTGGTAATCTCATGACTCAGGAGAGAGGGGGAGTTAATATTGATTATGATTTTTCCCCTGTGTATTCTTTTTTTTATTTCAGGTTGCAGCAAAAAGTTACCCCTCAAAACTCTTTGATTTGTTATGAGAGACCTCAAGAATTATTTTGTGTTTCTTCATATCATTTGATCACATTTTATTATTGTTATTTCTTGAAATAATCAGGAGAAAATAGAAATTTTCCAAAGTGCTTACACCACTAGAAATAACTTTGAGCCTCTTTCCTAAGAAGATGTCTTACCATTTTCTCTGGGTGAGCGTAGGCTAATGGAAAACCTCATTACTAGAACAGACATTAAAAATATTGAAAACTTCTGGATTTCTAGAGATTAGTTAGTGCATAGTAAGCATCTTTAATGGGCTTCCCAGGTGGTGCTAGTGTTAAAGAACCCACTTGCCAATGCAAGAGATGTAAGGGATGCGGGTTCAATCCCTGGGTCGGAAGATCCCCTGGAGGAGGGCATGGACACCTTCAGTGTTCTCGACTGGAGAGTCCCACAGACAGAGGGGCCTGGCTGGCTACAGTCCATGAGGTCACAAAGAGTTGGACACGACTGAAATGACTTAGCACCAGGCATCTTTAATATACATATTACTAGGGTCAACAAGTCTTATATTTTAATATCATGTTAGTCTGCTAATGCTGTATAACAGATTACCACAAATTTAGCTTAAAGCATCACACATTTATTATCTCACAGTTTCCATGGGTCAAGAGTCTGAGCACTGCCTAGCTGGTTCCTTTACTCAGGGACCCACAAGACAAAAATCAAATTTTGTCCAGGCCAAATTCCTTTCTGTAGCTTGGGGTTTTCTCTGGAGTAGGGGTAGGGGAGGAAACTTTTTTTTTTTTTAATTGCTTTGCAATGTTGTGTTAGTTTCTGCTGTGTAATGAAGTGAACCAGCCATATGTATACATAGATCCCTCCCTCTTGAACTTCCCACCCACACTGCCCATTCCACCCCCTCTAGGTTATCACAGAGCCCTGAGCTGAGCTTCTTGTGCTTTATAACAGCTTTCCATTTGCTATCTATTTTTTACACCTGGTATTTTATATACATCAATCCAAACACATGATTATTGGCAGAATTCTATTCCTTGCAGCTTTAAGACTAAGGATCTAGCTTCCTTAAAGCCCTCTGTCAGTCACAGCCCTGCTTAGCCCCTTGAGGTCCCTACAATTCCTTGCCATGTGGCCCTCTCACAGGTCCTTTTTACCATGTGGCAGCTAATTTCTTCAAAGTAAGCAGGAGATTCTCTCTGACTTCTAGTCCTTCTTTTGAAGGACTCACTTGATAAAGTCAGGCTTAGTTCAGTTCAGTCGCTCAGTCGTGTCTGACTCTTTGCAACCCCATGAACTGCAGCCCACCAGGCCTCCCGGTCTGTCACCAACTCCTGGATTCCCCCCAAACCCATGTCTATCAAGTCGGTGATGCCATCCAACCACCTCATCCTCTGCCGTCCCCTTCTCCTGCCCCCAATCTTTCCCAGCATCAGGGTCTTTTACAGTGAGCCAGTTCTTCGTGTTAGGTGGCCCAAGTATTGGAGTTTCAGCTTCAACATCAGTCCTACCAATGAACACCCAGGACTGATCTCCTTTAGGATGGAATGGTTGGATCTCCTTGCAGTCCAAGGGACTCTCAAGAGTCTTCTCCAACACCACAGTTCAAAAGCATCGATTCTTTGGTGCTCAGCTTTCTTTATAGACCAACTCTCACATCCATACATGACTACTGGAAAAACCATACCCTGGACTAGACGGACCTTTTTTGGTAAAGTAATGTCTCTGCTTTTTAATATGCTGTCTAGGTTGGTCATAGCTTTCCTTCCAAGGAGTAAGCATCTTTTAATTTCATGGCTGCAGTCACCATCTGCAGTGATTTTGGAGCCCAGAAAAATAAAGTCAGCCACTGTTTCCCCATCTATTTGCCATGAAGTGATGGAACCAGATGCCATGATCTTAGTTTTCTGAATGTTGAGCTTTAAGCCAACTTTTTCACTCTCCTCTTTCACTTTCATCAAGAGGCTCTTTAGTTCTTCTTCACTTTCTGCCATAAGGGTGGTGTCATCTGCATATCTGAGGTTATTGATATTTCTCCCAGCAATCCTGACACCAGCTTGTGCTTCTTCCAGCTGGGCGTTTCTCATGATGTACTCTGCATAGAAGTTAAATAAGCAGGGTGATAATATACAGCCTTGACATACTCCTTTTCTTATTTGGAACCAGTCTGTTGTTCCATGTCCAGTTCTAACTGTTGCTTCCTGACCTGCATATAGGTTTCTCAAGAGGCAGGTCAGGTGGTCTGATATTCCCATCTCTTTCAGAATTTTCCACAGTTTATTGTGATACACACAGTCAAAGGCTCTCCCAGGATAATAATCCTTTACTAACTCAGAATCATCTGATTAGGGACCTTAACTATAGTCATAAAAATTCCTTCCCCCTTGCAATATAACAATTTAATCACAGAATGACTTCCACTTTATTCACAGGTACCAGCCATATTCAAGGGAAGAGGATTATGCAAAGTATATACCCCAGGGGAACTTTGAGCCTTTCTTAGCATTCTGAGTACTACAGTGTTTTTGGCCTGTACTTTTACTCATAACTGCCTCCAGAGAACAGAGTCACTGAAAGATTAGAATTTCATATATGCTTGCCCATGTCCACTGAACGCTATCTGAAATGACTCAGGTAGCTTAAAAAAATGGCTAAGTGGAGAGAAATACAGAAGGTCTAGATGTTAGAAAGCCAATGGCAAGCCAAAATGCTTTTTTTTTTCTTTTTTGTTTTTATAGCATTGTTTTAGTTCCTGCCATGCAACAACACAAATCAGCCATAATTATATTAATACACATATGTCCTCCCTCCCCTCCCCATCCCACCGCTCTAGGCTGTCACAGGGCACAACCTTCTTTCTCCATTTGTCGCACTCTCTCCCTCCCCAGCTGTGTCTACAAGTCCATTCTCTACATCTGTGTCTCCATTCCTTCCCTGCAGATAAGTTCCTCAGTGCTATCTTTCTAGCTTGCATATATATGTATTAATATATGATATTTGTTTTTCTTTCTGACTTACTTCATCTGTATAACAGGCTCTAGGTTCATCCACCAAACTCATCTCCTATTCTGTTCGCCACCATTGGGTTTTTACAGCAATCAGTAGGAGGGAATGTCCCATTGAAACAAAATGAAATGGAGTGAAAGTTGCTCAGTCATATCTGACTGTTTGCGACCCCTTGAACTATACAGTCCATGGAATTCTCCAGGCCAGAATATTGGAGTCAGTAGCCATTCCCTTCTCCAGGGGATCTTTCCAACCCAGGGATTGAACACAGATTTGCCACATTGCAAGCATTATTGTTTCCCATTCTATTCAGTTCAGTTCAGTCACTCAGTCATGTCTGACTCTTTGCGACCCCATGAACTGCAGCACGCCAGGCCTCCCTGTCCATCACCAACTCCCAGAGTTTACCCAAACTCATGTCCATCAAGATGGTGATGCCATCCAACCATCTCATCCTCTGCTGTCCCCTTCTCCTCCTGCCCCCAGTCCCTCCCAGCATCAGAGTCTTTTCCAGTGAGCCAGCTCTTCGCATCAGGTGGCCAAAGTATTGGACTTTCAGCTTCAACATCAGTCCTACCAATGAACACCCAGGACTGATCTCCTTTAGGATGGAATGGTTGGATCTCCTTGCAGTCCAAGGGACTCTCAAGAGTCTTCTCCAACACCACAGTTCAAAAGCATCAATTCTTTGGCACTCAGCTTTCTTTATAGACCAACTCTCACATCCATACATGACTACTGGAAAAACCATAGCCTTGACTAGAAGGACCTTTGTTGGTAAAGTACTATCTCTGCTTTTTAATAGGCTCTCTAGGTTGGTCATAACTTTTCCTTCCAAGGAGTAAACGTCTCTTAATTTCATGGCTGCAATCACCATCTGCAGTGATTTTGGAGCCCAGAAAAATAAAGTCTGACACTGTTTCCACTATTTCCCCATCTATTTCCCATGAAGTGATGGGACTGGATGCCAGGATCTCAGTTTTCTGAATGTTGCGCTTTAAGCCAACTTTTTCACTCTCCTCTTTCACTTTCATCAAGAGGCTCTTTAGTTCTTCTTCACTCTGCCATAAGGGTGGTGTCATCTCCATATCTGAGGTTATTGATATTTCTCTCGGCAATCTTGACTCCAGCTTGTGCTTCTTCCAGCTGAGCTTTTCTCATGATGTACTCTGCATATAGGTTAAATAAGCAGGGTGACAATATACATCTTGACATACACCTTTTTTATTTGAAACCAGTCTGTTGTTCCATGTCCAGTTCTAACTGTTGCTTCCTGACCTGCATATAGGTTTCTCAAGAGGCAGGTCAGCTGGTCTGGTATTCCCATCTCTTCCAGAATTTTCCACAGTTTATTGTGATCCGCACAGTCGAAGGCTTTGGCATAGTCAATAATGCAGAAATAGATGTATTTCTGGAACTCTCTTGCTTTTTTGATGATCCAGTGGATGTTGGCAATTTGGTCTCTGGTTCTTCTGCCTTTTCTAAATCCAGCTAGACTTCTTTATTTTTACATATCAAAAAGAACTTTGAAGTAATATTTTGTTGTTCCAGAAAAATGTGTAGCATTATTTCATAATCTTTTTTAAAAAATCTGATACTTCTAAAAAATATATTGAAATGAAAGTTTTGACTCATTAAGAGAAAGCCAATCAGTCATTCATCTGTGCAGTAATTGTATAACAGTTGTATAGCTATTTGGTAAAAGAAATTTTAACAAGGAGTTTATTTTTAACATAACATACAGAAACCAAATTTGATTTCAGAAAGAAAAGCTAGGATTAATGTTGTCTAGTTTTAAACAGAAATCAGTTGACTAGCATTTTGCAACTTCATTTGGTCAATTAAGTATACAGAGCAAATTAACCAAAACATACATTATGCATATGGAGAAAATATTAAAGTATATAATAAGGAAAAGTGCTCAATATGAGTCTTTAAAAATTGAAAACATAAAGTAATTTTGAGATTCATGACAGTCTTGGGGTTCATATTACTTGGCTGTGATAAATTTAGAAGATTATACAGAGTTTGGCTTGTTCTTCTTGTACACACAGTATTTCTTCTCAGTTTAACCCTTTTAAAGAGGATTTGAATTTTGATCATTTTGAATCCATTTACCACCTTCATCATCTTGATGTGTATTATCTAAATATAATTTCCCTCCCCCCCTTTTAAAAGTGGAACTGGTGGGTTTAAAGCATGCCAGCATTTCTGCCCTATTTAGAATGGCATGGGTTGGAAAACATGAACTTTTCAAAGAAATGACAGCTTTTCCTTGAGTCGAACCATTTGCTTTCTTTAATAAGATTAGTTCAGATACTGCATTTCATCAATTCCATCATCTGAAAAAAATCCTGCCATCTTAAAAGTTTTGACATTTTCATTTTCTATTCTATTTCTGCTCTATGACACATAGTTCAGGCATTTGGCTGAGTTTAAATTAGTGGACTGGTTGGAAGCCTTAAAATGTGTTTGCGCAGAAGAAGTTTGAATGAATTGGGAGATTTGTTTACATTTGGAGCTTTGTATTTTTTTCCTTTTATTTTTAAATTTGAAATCTCTTCTTATGATGATACCTTAGGTTAGGTTACTTGCAGTGAACGTTAATCCAAAATCTCAATTCATCCTGATGATGTTAGGACATTGGCATGACATGACTTTGGTTACTGATTCAGCGAGCAAACAAATATAGCTAAAGTCACTTAGTGACTTGTTTCTAATTCAAGTCACATAGATATTGATCTAGAATGGATCTGATCCTGATTTGTCTAGTTTGTGTGAAAATCACACGCCACTTCATGTTGTCCTTGTCTGTCTATGCAAATTTACTTACAGTTTGCAGTTTGTTTCTTTTCTGGGGTTAAAGCCCCAAGTTTGGCTCTGTCCAGGCATCTTTTAGTAAAGCCACAAATAAAGCTGAGAACTGTAAAACTGTTAATAGTTTACATATCTTTTCAGGCCACTTGGTATGTTCTAGACTGCTTGTCAGATAGCCTGAAAATAGAGGCAGGCAAAGCAGGCCTGGTCTCTGTTCTTACAGAATCTGTAGTCACACTTGGAAGGTTGTCTTGTAGAATCTCATTAAGGAAATCTGTGGTCAGAAATAAGCACATGTTTAGACATAGGCCAAACTAGCTAAGTTTCTGAACATATGTATACTTACAAAGTGCTTAGAATAGTAATGATACTTAGCAACTACTTGATAACAGTTACATGCTAATATCATTATTATTTTTATTATTTATTTTTCCAGGTCACCCAAATAATTCTCTGGCCATAGACAGAGCATAATACATATGAATATATAAGTGAAATGAGATTTGGTTCTTTGACATGCAATCAGACCAGTTTTGTACTGCAAATTTAAAAGAGCCCAAATTTGTCCTGTGATGTGGAGACTAGGAATCATTTCCTTTATTTTTACATCCAAGTTTTCATGGTTTTAACTGGCACCCTACCAAACTGATAGAGGCCTCTAGTTGTGTGTGTCAGTGTGGTTGCTGAGAACATTACATTCAGTAATTACAGGGGACAATTTTTGCATGATTTTCTTCCTAGAGCATTTGCTATGCTGGAAATGCTATGAAAAGCTTAGACGATAGTACAAATACTATTTTTAAAAACAAACTTTTATTATATATTCTTAAAATACAGTAATATATGTTCGTCATAGAAAAAAACAAGCAGAAAAAAGCAGGGATAATCACTCAAATCCGACGTGCAAAGAGAACTGCTATTATGGTTTATGCATATTTCTTTGCAGTTGTTTCTCTGTACATAGAAATACATTTTAAAATGGCATCACAGTGTAATATCCCATTTTGTGATGGCTTGCTATGTCTTTATCCTATGTCATTAAACACCTTTCCATTGTCATTATTCTTTTACAATATTATTTGCATTGGCTATGACATCTTTGACTATTTAATTTTTATTTTTTAACTTTTACCTTTTTTTTCTATTATAATTTATTCACTGGGTGAACAACTGAGTTACCATTGTTGAGGGTTTTTTAAATGTTAAAGCAGCTAAATTGTATAAAATGTGCCTTGGCACTGAAATAAAGTAACGGGCAAGATGAAATGACTGCATACGAATCCTCATATGCTTCTACAGCCTTCTCTATGAATGGTCCCAGAGGCCTCTGGCCCAGACAACAACTTTCCGGAAGCACTGGGAAAGTGGTGTTCCATAATTAGAGAAGATCAGAAACCCTCAAATGGGCTGTGATTTAGGAGAGTAAGTTAAAATCAACTATATGCTGACATCAGGGGACCCTTCTGTTACCTGTTTGTTTCTATGACAAATTCAAACCAATTCAAACTAACTTTTCCATTCGCAGGTAGATTTCTTGTTTTAATTCTTTTAAGTTTGATCTTTTAGGTTGCATAAGCTGTGTTCCATGATTTAAGTGTGCTTATCCATTCATCCTTCCTGCCAGGAATGCCATCTCCAACCACACTGAAGAAGTCGGAGAAGTCTGGTTTCAGCAGCCCCTCTCCTTCACAGACCTCCTCCCTGGGAACGGCATTCACACAGCATCACCGACCCGTCATTACAGGACCCAGAGGTGAGCTGCTCCGCTGGCACCCTTGACTGTGCTTAGTTCATGACCTTGGAACGAGAGTAGTAAAATGAGAGACAACAAGGACTCCCCCAGAGTAGTTCTGAAGGAAGTGAGTGTTCTTATCCTCAGGGACTGCTTTGGAATTGTAGGGACCCAAGAGATTTGGTATCAAACCCTGATCCTGACCTCTTTCTTTGTTGGTGGGATGTTGCAAAGAGGTGGGAGGTAATTTGAATTAACCAAAACCAAACCTGTCTTAAGGGCTTTCCTGGTGGCTCAGGTGGTAAAGAATCTGCCTACTATCTGGGAGATCCCTGAGTTGGGAAAATCCTCTGGAGAAGGGAGTGGCTACCCACTCCAGTATTCTTGCCTGGAGAATTCCATGGACAGAGGAACCTTGTAGCCACAGTCCATGGGGTCACAAAGAGTTGGACACTAATGAGCAACTAACACTTCCTTATCTTAGAAATTGTATGAGAGGGGCACTTGTGTGTGTGTGTGTGTGTGTGTGTGTGTGTGTGTGTGTGTTAGGTGAGTTTATTTTTGTGTGATAGCTTGTTTTCATTCTCTCACCCCTGCTGATTCCCCTTTCTTGAAACCTGATTCAATATGTGGCATTTTGCAGTGAGGTTGTTTGCATCACCGTGTTGACGAGCCGTCTTCGTTTGCCCCTTTTGAAGTGGTAGATAGTTTGTCTGGTTTTCATTGCAATGTTTTCATTATTTTTGTCTCGTGTGCTTTTAAGTTTATTATTAAAATGTGTCCACAAGAAATATGATTTGTATTTCACATTAAAGACAAGCTTTAAACCTCAAGAGAATGTCAGCAAATCACTTAACTTGATCTTGTTGCAAGATGAAAATATTTATTAGTTTGTTTATGAAACTCCCACAGTAGGAGTATGAATAATTGTAACCAAGTTTGCTTTCTTCCATCAGATTTTTGTTTAGGTAAGTTTGTGATCTACCAGCTGCTATCATAAAACATCCTAGAAAGTTATGGTCTCTTGTCTACTTTGACATACGCCTGGAGAAACTGGTATTTCTTGCATTAATCTCAATGTATCTGAATCCGTTTATGAATACTCTGTGTACATCTCAGGGAAATATAGCAGTTTAGAGGGCTGGCCAAAGTACATGTGTAGAAATCACCTTGAAGAAAATAAGTATTTTGACTATTATATGAAGCTGTGTCTCTATCCACAATTATGAAAGCTCACTTGCCCCATCTTTAAAGATCTTGTGATCATTGATGGAACTTTCTTAAGTGTCCTAATTATTTCACTTGTGTGTAAGAGTGAAAAATATGTGCATTCCCCCCCCCCCAGTTTGAAAACCTTGCACCTGACTGGAATTATGTGCTCCCAGAATGAATCTCTTTGAATGGGGCAGTGTGATGATATAATTCTCGTTGTCAGCATTCCTTAAGCATTGAAACTGTGGTGGGAGGTAAGAGATATGAAGATTTAGTTAGAAGACTTTTGGTCTCAGGGAGATAAGGCCTGTATGTTTCTCATCTTTTTATGATCAGGCTGACATGTTCTAAATGCTACATGGATCTTAAAAGCAGAGGTTTCTGTAGGAAACTCTGGAGGGAACTGTGGAGGTTCCTTCATCCATCAATCAAGGATTTACTGAGTGCTTGTCACTGGACAGGCACTGGGAATTCAGTGGTTCCTGTCCTCATAGAGCGTATTGTCCAGTACAGAAAAATAAGCATTTAGAATATGTTGTGGAATGCACAGTTACTTTTCACTTTATATCACCTAAAGAATGTTCAAAGGGTAGATATTGTCAAAGTCAAATCTTAAAAGTCACTTAGATGAATGGAGAGCATTCCAAGCGAAGAAAAGACTCCTGGTACACCAGGATTAGGAAGCAGCAACGCCAGCAATCAGGGCAGTTTGTTGAGTTGCCTCTTTCCATTTCTGCTTATCATCTGAATTTTGTAATGTCCTCTCCAATAAAATGGGGACAGTAGTAATGGCACCCCACTCCAGTACTCTTGCCTGGAAAATCCCATGGACGGAGGAGCCTGGTGGGCTGCAGTCTATGGGGTCGCTAAGAGTCGGACACGACTGAGTGACTTCACTTTCACTTTTCACTTTCATGCTTTGGAGAAGGAAATGGCAGCCCACTCCAGTGTTCTTGCCTGGAGAATCCCAGGGACGGTGGAGCCTGGTGGGCTGCCGTCTGTGGGGTCACACAGAGTCGGACACGACTGAAGCGACTTAGCAGCAGCAGCAGCAGTACTGCTGAAGGATTTTTTTTTTTCTCCCAACCTCACATTCTTACACACAAACTACAATAAAACAGTATTTGTAGAGACTCTGAGGAGTATAAGGCAATGTGTATATGTTATCATTTATTCAGTAAATACTGAATGCTTTTTATATGTCTTGCCTTAAAACTATAGATCTAGAAATGATTTTAGCACTTACCCATAAGTGCCATGATTGGGAGCTTCTTCATGCTAAACAGTTAATCACATTTGCTAAAATGATCCACACTGAGTTGAACCAGAGGGGACCTTCTTATTCTACAGAACTGTGAGTTTTGGTCTTCTATTCATACTCATGGAATTGTTTATAAGGAAAAGAGAAAGATGCCCAATTTAAAAATTATGGAACAATTATGGAATTCCAAAGAATTTTTTCACCAGACTTCAATATGGTTCACAGCATCCTCAGGTCTCCTTTTTGGGAAATCTACTCAGGAACCCATTCTTATTACATCCTGCCCAACTTAGTGGTCTGGTGAAGGGAAGTGGGGCAGTTGGTATGAAATACCTCAGCGGCATCTTTGTAGTCAGCATGACAGAGTTGAGATAGCTTAACATAAGACCCTATTGGGCTAAGACCTTTTTAAAGTTTGGTGGTTAGATACTTGTTATTTAAGACATACTTGCTATAGATATCATATTCCCTCTTATCCTTCTGTGAACTGGTTGGAAAGCTAATGCTTGGAATGACATCACATCTGGGACTAAGAGTTGATGTTTTAGGAAGCTAAGGCTGGATTTAAAAAAGGAGAGTCTAGCAGAGGGAGCCAGTGTAGAATAAATGTGGCATGTACATTAAGGAGAATTCAACCTCACATGTTCTTTTTATTGGAAGGAGAGGCTTGGCTTCCCTGGTGACTCAGATGGTAAAGAATCCATCTGCAGTGCAGGAGACCCAGGCTTGGCCCCTGGGTCAGGCAGATCCTCTGGAGAAGGAAATGGCAAGCCCATTCCAGTATTTTTGCCTGGAGAACCCCATGGACAGAGGAACCTGGCGGGCTCCAGTCCATGGAGTTGCAAAGAGTCATACGCAACTGAGTGACTAACACTTTCACTTGCTCTTACTACAATCTGAAATGGTAAATCATTATAGAGAATCCAGATAGGTGATCAGACTTCAAAAAGGCCAGGAAGAAGAGAAAGGTGTGTCCTTTATCAGGATCCTGGGGCACTGGGGAGGCTGTTAACTGTAGTCCTGTTCAGAGTCACATGGTCACCTCTGGATAGCACCTAGATTGTAAGACCTCTGCTGCCTTCTTTAAAATTCCTCATGGGAATAGCCCTACTAGACAAACACCAATCGGTAGACAGCAGCTGTGTGATGTACCCCAGTGCCCAGGCCAGAGGTGGTATGCTAACAGAGCCACAGAACAGCAAATGCACCTCAAATTTCAATGAATTCACCAAATTCAGTGAAAACAAGCAATGGTCCTGTTTTTCACTGCGAAAATTAGCTATGTTTAGAAATTTGGTGGCCACTTTTTACACAGGAAACCTCTCTTTGATGATTGCAAAGCTGAGGCAGAAAAAATAGAGCCTCGAGGGGAGTGAGTAAGTGCAGAAGCTAGGGTTGGAGGTCGAATGGACTGGTGTTTGAATCCTATTTCCGCCACTTTTATCAGCTGTGTGAACCTGGCACAGAGCTTTGCTTCTCTGAGCCATGGGTTCCTCATCTATAAATTGAAGATCTAATCTCGACCTCAGAGAATTATATTATCTTAGGAGTAGATGAAATCATCTACTTACAGCCATGATCAGGTCAGGCAAACAATTAAGTCACCCATTTTCATCAGGGCTTTGAAAGCCTCATGCTATCATGCTGTCCTCCTGCCTTTGCCTGTCCACACACTGCCCATCCCAAGACCAATTCGGGTACCACTTTCTACCTGAAACCTGCTCAGCTCCAACCAGGCTGCCATCATCTCTCAATCTGCAGACTCTGGGAGCCTCTCACATCATGTCTTCACACTCCCTACACCAACTTGGTCTTACTTCGTCAGTTCACGTACATGTCTTGTTCTTTCTCTAGAATAAAACCTCTGTGAGGAAGGATCTCTAATAAACACTTTTTGATATCTTTATTGTTTCTCACACCATGGGTTTTGAGCTCAGATTTTACTTGAATGAATAAAAAGTATGTAAGTTGTCCATAAACTGTACATAAGAGATATTCATCCCATCCCTGAAACTGACAGATTTTCACTGCTTCTAAGGGTGACATATGACAGTAGTTTATATGGCACTTCTTTATAAGGAATGTCCAAGAAGAGGAAGAACCATGGCCTTTCATCCAAAGAAAGCTATTGCAAGATTATGAAGTAAGGCTTATTAAAAGCTATGGTGTTTCTTAGTTGATGCTATTCTAATCTTCTAATCTAGAATTGGAATCTAATTTTCCAATTTACCTTGTGAAGGTAGGGACATGTGGTTTCTTAAAATGAATCCCGTCTCTGATAGTGTCATTGTTTATGGCTTTGATAAATCATTTAACATTGTGACCTCTGTTTAGCCATCGCATGGGGGATGATACTTCGCCAGTTTACCTGGTGGCTCAGATAGTAAAGAATCTGCCTGCAATGTAGGAGGCTCAGGTTTGATCCCAGGTTGGAAAGAGTCCCTGAAAAAGGGAATGGTTGCCTACTCTAGGATTCTTGCCTAGAGAATTCTATGACAGAGAAGCCTGGTGTGTTACAGTCCATAGTGTCCCAAAGAGTCAGATACGACTGAGTAACTAACATTTGCGTAGTTAAAATTAGGTGAAGAAGTTAGACTGTGGAATGCCCTACTGACTGAGGAAGAGATTAAATTTCCGTAAGGGTGTTTGTTACGTCATTATACGTTATTACAGTTACTGTGCACTTTAAACGGAAAGAGTGGGCTTTCAAAGACTTTCTTTTAGCAGTACTTAAAATTTCAACCGTAATAAAGTATTTAATCATGACAATTCATCTTCTTCATGATAGTGAAGAAAAATTGTCATTTTTCTTTTTTCTTCCTTTTTGCCTTTCTAAGAGTTGTAAATTTGCCTGATAATTTTTTTAATTTAATTTGATTTTTTTATTTTTTATTTTTTTACTTGACAATACTGTATTGGTTTTGCCATACATTGACATGAATCCACCACAGGTGTACATGAGTTCCCAACCCTGAACCTCCCTCCCACCTCCCTCCCCATACCTAACTCTTTTTGAGAATTATTTGGAGTACTCATCAGAGATATTTTAGAATTTCTTAAAAGTTGTCTTCTCGAAACTTATGTTTCTGCCTTAAGTCTTTGCTATTTTCAAAAGCGAGATAATAGATGATACTTAATATAAATGCTTAGCACAAGGTAAAGCGACTCTGTGCTTTAGGGATCAAGAGGCAGTAAGGAACCTGCACCATACACGATGTAAACCAGGGCTTGAGAGTAATTGACAAATAAGCACCGATTGAGCTTCGTCTAGAGCCATAGAATTTCAGAATAGCGCTCTTGGAGCCTTCTGGTTTAATTCTTTTCCTGGATCCCTTAAGAATGTGTTTGGCTGTAAGTAACTGGAAATCTAAGACAAACATATGGAGTTTTCCGTGGTGGCTCAGTGGTAAAGAATCTGCCTACCAGTGCAAGAAACATGAGTTCAGTCCCTGGTCTGGGAAGATCCCACATGCCCTGGTACAACTAAGTCTATGGGCCACACCTATGGAGCCTTGATCTAGAGCCCAGGAACCACTGCTGCTGAGCCTGCATGCCCTAGAGTGAGTGGTCTGCAACAAGAAAAGCCACCACAATGAGAAGGCTGCCACTGCAACTAGAGAGTAGCCCCCACTTGCCACAACTAGAGAAAAGGTCCTCACAGCAGCAGAGACCCAGCACAGCCATAAATAAATAAATACAATTAAAAAAATAAAAACCAAACATGTGATTCAGAACTGTCATGGTGGCACCTAAGTGCAGTCAAGGATTGAGGTTTCTTCTCTTATCCATGCTTTAGTGGATTGTTCCCATCCTCATGCGGTGACCTCAGGGTCACAGTGTAGCCACTGCCCTCCGCCATGCATCTGCATTCCACGCGTTTTAAAGAAGGGAGCAGACAAGAACCAAAAGTGCCTGCCAGGCCATTTTGCCACCTTTCATGGAATCTTATTCAGCATGATCAAAACTATGCCTCTTGATCACCGCTAGCTGCAAGGGAGGCTGGAAAATCTAAGTATTTGACAGAGCACATTGCTGCTCTGTTTAAAATTGGGGTTTTATAAGTAGGTAAATAGGAGAAAAATATTCTGGCTAGCAGTCAACAACATAGTTACTGTTACTCAGAGAAATGCGAAATCTGAGTTGGCCAGAGCCAAGACTAGAAATCTAGCCTCCAATGCTAAGCCTTTTTCAACATATTTCTACCTTTTTCTCCACTACTGGGAGAAACCAACTCATTTATTTCAACAGTTAGTTTGTTTTCACAATGTTTATTAGTCAAGGACGTGACATAGCCATTTAGATCTTTTGATAAGTATGATACAACTCTTATTATCACACTGAGTTTTTTTTATAATAGCAGCCATAAACAGATCACTTGACCTTTTTTTATGAGCCCATGAATCCTTGCTACTGGTAAATGCAGGGTTTCTGGTAGGTGCAAGTCATTTCAAAGATAGCTTTTGAGGTCAGTTTGACTTTTTTTTAATATTGAAATTAGTGTGCAGACTCCCATTACTGTCTAGGGGCCTGTTAACTTTTCCACAAATATTTATCAAGTACTTACAGGGTACAAGGTGCTCTGCTACTTGCTAAATAGAGTGGGGAATAAAGCTTGGATTCTGGCCTCAACTTGCTTACTTCCTAGTAGATGGCAGACAAGAAACCCAGCCTTGTATTACTGTGATGGGTGCACCCAGGGTGCTGCCAAGATCAGGGTCCACCTGATAGAACTACCATGGCAGGTGACACTGGGCGAGTCCAAACAAGTGTGACTTAACCCTCTCTCAAAGAGTACCTCCTAGTTGTAAGCAGGCAGCAACAGCAAACAATTGTGCTTTTAGACAACTAAGTACTGAGGAATCCAGACACACAAAGTGTGAGCGAATGGCCAAAGCCCCACTTCTTTATGGGTCAAAACATACACACACACACACACACACGAAGGGATTTTAGAAGTCAGATTGCCCTGATTTTGAAGACGTGCACAATATGTATTAAAACAATAGCCATGTAAGCTTAAGATACATTGTGCAGCTTTCAAAGAATCCTGCCAGTTTCTGATCAGACATTTACATACTCTATGAACCTCTCTAAATCCAGGATCCTCATGGCCCAATCAAGGATCTTGCCTTTAGTGATGAGACATGTGAGGGTATGAAGTCAATTGTATCTCCCAGTTTGGCTAAAGATAACACACTGCAGAGAATTGTGAGAATAAGATAACTTTCCAGGAAGTTGAGGTCACCAGGAAAGGTTGGAAGACTGGAGATTCAAAGACAATAATAGAGAAGGAAGGAAGGAGAGGAATAGTGGGAAGGCTCAGTCATCACTAGATGGCAAGGCCATTAGAACGGGACCACGTCTTTATTCTTCCTCCCGAGATTCTGTATCTCTCAGCCTCATGGATGGTGTTTGCAAAGCACTTAGTAGGTATTTGTTGAATGAGCACATAGATTTGATTGACAGCAAACAGGAAGTTTGGAAATAACAGGTAGTTTTCCATCCTCCATGTGTGATAATAATACCATATTCAAATGCATGTATTTCACAGTATTTAGGGAGATGCATAGCATCATGAATAAGTGCTCGATATACGCTTGTTCTTGTTTAGTCACTGTCTTGTCTGACCCTCTGTGCCCCTATAAACCGAACGTGCCAGGTTCCTCTGTCCTCCACTATCAGTCCCTGAGTTTGCTCAGATTCTTGTCCTTTGATCCAGTGATGCTGTCTAACCATCTCATCTTCTGCTGACCCCTTCTCTGTTTGCCTTTAATCTTTCCCAGCATCAAGGTCTTTTCCAGTGAGTCAGAAAGTGGCCAAAGTATTGGGCTTCAGCAACAGTCCTTCCAATGAATGTTCAGGACTGATTTCCTTTAGGATTGACTGGTTTGATCTCCCTGCTGTCCAGGGACTCTTCAAGAGTCTTCTCCAGCACCACAATTTGAAAGTATCAATTCTTTGATGCTCAGCCTTCTTTATGGTTCAACTCTCATATCCATACATTTACTCTGTTTTAATTAAGAGCTTCTAGTTTCATGGACATTAAGAGAAATACTGAGCTCAGAATGATTTGATCCTCTTTTTATGGAATATTTGCTGTGGTATTATAAATGTTTCTGCCCAAATGAAGGACCCTGAAGAAGGAAGAAGTCCCTGGTGCTCCATCGCTCTCGTGACCTTGGCATCCTTCCTTGGCATGCACCCCCTACCTAAGCAGTTGGTTCATTTAGCTTTCTTGTATCATGTCAGCAGACTCCTTTGCCTCTTAGGAAATATTTTTAACTTAGTTGTAGAACACACTAGTGCTCCTTTCAGTGGAGCTGAATTTAATTTGTCTCTCCTGGTTTAGTGCAATTGAATCATCTCAGGAAAATGAGAAGCAATTAAGTACCTGTTGCTAACAAGGTGCTGAAATAATCTGCCAACAGATGCAAAGTGTTTATTTATTATTGGAGTATGTCATTTGAGAAAACATTACGTTGTCTTTTGACAATCAGAATTGCCAGAATTGACTTTCAAATGCAGGCGTCACAGACCTAACAAGTGCCACCTCTGAGGAGCACTGAAAAGAGAATAAGAGGGCTTGTGAACACTGGTCAAGGTTAGCTCAAGTGCCGGTGCCGGGCCTAATGGGCACCGTTGTTGATGGGATTTGAAGGAACTGGATGGTAAAGAGGAAAAGCAGCTTTTTAGCAAAGGCCCTTTAAGTCCCAGTTCAGGAAATTATTAAATTCATTAGCCAGATACTTACAGCCAGCTATTACTACCCAGCTAAAGGAAAAAACAGTGCCAGCAAATGTTTTAAAACTACAACTAAACAAAAGTCAGGAAGCGTGTAATTAAAACTGTACCTTTATTGTATTGTAAAGAGTTTCACTGTGACATGGAAAATATTTAAAGGAGAAGGCTGTTTAGCTAATTTGTCTGCAAGTGAACTGCTTAGTGGAGAAGTACCCTAAATTAACTGTAAGGCCACCCACCGAGCGAGCCTCATAAAGGGCCGTGGCTGCTCAGCTTGGTTTTGTGTAACCGTTCAATAATTACTAGATAAATGCATAACTAAAAGCTCTATTACACTAATAATTTGTACTGAGATAGATGTGTGGGACACCCTGCTGGGTTAATTTGTCATCCCCGCAGCAAACTTCTAAAGAGAGCCCTTCTGCAGTGCTATCTGTTAATACGTGGTCCCAAGGAGGACAGGTTAGAGCAGTAAGACCAATTGGCTCCTTAATCTCTTAAAGAGGCAAAATGCACCCCGCCCGTCGCCCCCACCCAGCCGCCGGCCCTGGTGAGCGCCTGAGAAAAGAACAGGGTGATTGGTGATTAACCACGTGGACCCAGATTGAAACACTTTTAGACAAAAGGAGCTGCTCTCCCTTGGAATTTCTTGCCCCTTTCTCTCTTCTCTCTTTATCTCTCCCTCGCTGTCTTCCACCCCCACCTCCTTGTCCCCCAACCATAAATCCACACATATAGACACAGTGAAGGCACTGGTTCTGGGCAAAGTTTCTTTGAAATCATGTCACTGACAAGACTTCTGGGTACTGCTTGCACTGTAAATCCTATGACCAGATAAATCCCAATCAGGTCTTTCTAGTTGAGCTTAATATAATGTTGATTTTATGTTTAGATTCATTCTTCATTTTTTTGTTTTCAGAGTAGAATAAAAAGCCCGTATTGGGCTTGTATCTCTGTTTTATGTGGAATGCTGTCTTCTATCACACACACTCACACACTTGCTCTTTTAAATATGAAGCTCGCATTTAAGCTTTAATGCAGGGATGTCAACCTCGCCGATGGACAGAGCCATAAAGCATGTTAGAGTTAAGTGAATTACTGTAGCATGGAACTGTAGCTTTAACAATGTTTATGTAGTATCAGCTTATCATCCACGTAGGCAAAGCGGGGTGAGCACTGATACTCGAAATGGGAAGGCACAGTCCTGTTGATGTGGCTGCAGTATCACGCAGAGTCGCCCATTTCATGCCACGTCCTTTGTATTGTTGAAACAAGTGGATTCAATCACTCACATGAATGGATGGCCTTTTAAAATGTGTATTTCCACGGTAAATTTTACATTTGCCGTTTCTTAGTATTAAGTAGCAGTTACTTCCCCTCCACCCCAAACGATTCATTTTTCCTAGGTACAAAACACGTGTGAGGAACACCAGAATGGACAGGTTGTAATACAGCAGTAAGGGGCCTATGAGGCAAATATTGTGAAAGGAAGTAAATGATTTGACCTCTGAAAAATAATGCATATGGGAGCAGAAGAGTGCAATGAAAAGCACACGGGCTGTGGGGTCACGCAGGATAGAATTCAGACGCTGCCCGGCCACTCAGGATCTGCACAAGCTTGTGCCAGTCCCTTGGCCTCTGCTGGCCTCTGTTTCCCCACCTGTACGAAACTTTAAGGTGTGAATAGGAGGAGGAAGTGAAATGCCATATGGAAAGGGCCATGTATGTGGTTAGTATGTTACCAAACATTAGCTGTCTCAGAGTCCCCCCATCCCCATATCTTCTGCTGTCTTTTTATGTGGTTCTCGTGAAAGGATTCTCACTTCTCTCATTCCTCACTCCTCAACTCCTGCTTTCTCTTTTATCTGTTTCTGTGAGTCCAGAAGGTGTGTGTATTTCTCCTCACTGAGAGGAGTCTTATGGAAGTCTTCCAGGAGCCCCTGGAAGAGATGGGGCCTCAGGGACATGAGCCAGCCCAGTTACACCATCCCATCACTCTTGTTTGGTTGGAAGAACAGGCGCGTCTCCCTAGTGGGGCCGGTGAACCCCCTGCCATGATGACTAGCCCACAGCCGTGGTGACAACTTCACTTTGACTTGTCTTCATTCAGGCGTGGCTCCTGCTAAGGGATAAGCACCATTGTTATTTACACAAGTCAAATCAGCAAATAATTTTTGAGAATGTACCATCTGCCAAGCACTGTGCTAGGCCCTAGTGAACAAACCAAACAAGCCTGTCCTGCCCCTCAGCCTGAAAGACCAGAAGAACAAACAGTTGTTACTCAGATGAGATTCATGAATTAAAGAAATGGATAATATAGCAAGGTATTAAAAGTATTTGTGGGCATTTGGATTTATGTGTGTCAGTTTGTGTGGGTCCATTGTATTGGTGTACAGTATGTATTTAGGAAACCTTAGTATCCCTGAGGGATATCTGTAGATCTTCCCGAATCCTCAAATTCCTGAATACCATAATAAGCATTGTTGAACTGTTGCATACCCAGTAATGCATCAGTCCCCGACCTTCTTGGTACCAGGGGCCAGTTTCATGGAAGACAGTTTTTTCACAGACTGGGATATAGGAGATGGTTTCAGGATGATTCAAGTGCATTACATTTATTGTGCATTTTATTTCTATTATTACTACATCAGCTCCACCTCAGACCATCAGGCATTAGATCCCAGAGGTTGGGGACTCCTGCAATAATGAACAGAAGACATGTTAATAAGTACTGTTTCAAGTGATATATTCTTACAAGTGAAAGAACCCAACCAGATTGCTTAATCACCTCTCCATTCTCCCCAAAAGAAAATAATGGATTGGTTCGTGTAACAGAAAAGTCTGAGGGTTTGTGGCTTCAGGTAGAACTGGATCCAGATGCTCAGGCAAAACCTTCAGAAATCCGTCTTTTTATCATTCTCAGATCATCTGTCCTCTGTGTGAACTTCATTCTCAGGCTGAATCTCCTCAGATCATGGCACTGATGATATGAGCAGTTCCAAGCTTAATTCCTACCTTGTAACAGTCCCAAGGGAAAAGAAGATCTAGAGAAGCCCAACTCCTTCCTGATGCTCCGAGTGGCCTAGTGTGGGTCATTTGCTCACTTTTAAAATAATCTTTATGTTTAAAAGGTAGTGATCTGATTCCCTGGTGGCTCAGGTGGGAAAGAATCTGCCTGCAATGTAGGAGACCTGAGTTTGATCCCTGGCTCAGGAAGATCCTCTGGAGAAGGGAATGGCTACCCACTCCCATATTCTTGGCTGGAGAATCCCATGGACAGAGGAGCCTGGGGTTGCTATAGTCCATAGGGGTCACAAAGAATCAGATTAACTGAGTGACTAACACTTTAAAAGATAATGGGGGAGGCAGCTGGCATGGCAGACAGTGGTCCCACAGGGGTTACAGTGTTGGTGACCCTGGTGCGCAAGCCAGGCAGTGGCAGCATCTACTTTCAGACCCCACCCCTGCCCAGGAGCTGCAGATGAGGCTTAAGGGAGGCGCCAAGGGAAGGTCATGGTCAGGTCTGACCTCAAGGAGCTACGGAAGTGCTTCAACCTGAGGAGTGGATCCTGGAGCAGTTCCCCGGCCTCTATGGCTGCCAGGAAGAGGGGATCCTGAAGCTGGAGATTGATGTGAATGAACTCCTGGATGTGGAGAGTGATGGGACCTAGCTGCCAGGGTCAAGAAGCTGCTGGTTGATTGTTACAAGCCCACTGAGGCCTCTGTCCCTGGCCTGCTGGAAAAGATCTGGGGCATGCAGAAGCACACCCTGGAAAAAGACAGTCCTCCCACAAGACAGCCACTTTCCCCCAGTCTTATAGCAGCAGCAATACTGGGGGCCTGGTGCCGTGAGCAGGACTCCCTGTGCCTCCGGCCCAGAGGGGCTCTTCCCTGATGTTAAAAATAAAGGTAATAAGTTTCTCATTGGTGTGGCCTGGGTTCTATGCTGACCCACAGAGCCTGGGGGGAGGGTGAAGTCAATGGCATAGACTGAGGTGGAAGGAGGCTGTTACCCAAAGATACCTTCGAGCTTTGTTTCCAGAAGAACAGGTGAAGGACTGCTGGGCCGGCAAAGCTGATAGCTGCCCAGTCCAGATTAGAGCACAGCTGTCCTGTGCCCAGGGCAGCAGAGTCGGCTCTCCCATCAGCCAAGTGACTTCATGTTGCAGGTGGGGCTTGAAGAGCACAGATCAAACCTCGGTCTTAGGAGAGTGACAGTCCATGCCGGGGAACTCCAGGTTCATGGGAGCAGTTGAGAACAGTTCAACTCTTTTTTACAAATTATTTATTTATTCACTTGCCTGTGCTGTGTCTTAATTGTGGTAGGCAGGATCTTAAGTTGTGGTATGCGGGATGTAGTTCCCTGACCAGGAAGAGAACCCAGGCCCCCTGCCCTGGGAACATGGAGTCTTACCACTGGACCACCAGTGAGGTCCTAAGGACCGTTCAACTCTTGATTCCCGATGGCCTTGTGCTGCCACACGGCACTGCGTGATCCTGAGTACTTGCAGTATATCTTAACTTTGGACACGACTAAAGCGATTTAGCAGCAGCAGCAGCAGCAACTTATCCTAAGAATACAACTCTAAGGGTAATAAATAGCCCAGAGTCCAGCACACTGTCTGGGATACAGCAGATGCTCAACACATACTTTTTAAAGGTGTGAGCCCACTGTGTACTAGGCAGCTACGTACACTAATTCTGATTCTCAGAAAAATCTCTTAAATTAGTGCTATTTTATTCGATTTTACAGACAAGGATATGCAAGTTTGAAAATGTTACGTAACTTTTCCTAGACTCACATAGGGAGTGAATGATTTCAAAACCCCAAATAGTCAAGCTCTAAAAAGCACACAGACATAGGATTTCCATTTTGCAGCACAGAAAACCAAGGTGCTTAGGAGGTTGACACAGAGGTAGTTGATACTCAGCTTGGGGTAAACTTTGGTACCCTGACTTCAAACACTGGCCCAATGCATCTCATACTTCTCCTTGTGTGAAATTTATCAGCAGTAGGAATAAATCCCTAAATCCTATAGAGTGAATTCAGGAGGGTGCTTTGACACCTGTGCTTTAGTAATCATGTTACTCAGACATAGGGCCTTGAACTTCAGTGTATACCTATCAGTTGGGTGGGGGTAGTGGGAAGAGAGACCATGAATCAGTCATTGCTTTGTTTGTTGTGGGGTTTGTTTGTATTGGTCTTGCACTTTTTTATTTTAAAGGTCAGCAAAGACTTGCCAACAGCACAGGTCCCAGCACTTGATAGGCCTCCCATAGGCTAGAGAACCTCCATGGAGCTTAGCGTTTCAAATCCCAGGTCATTTGAGTGTTAACTCTCTGTTAGCCTATGTGATCATCCAATCTATGGTGGTTATTTTTCCCTTAAATGTTTTGATGTATCTCTTCTTCATCTTTAGTCTTATAGTATATCTTGCATGTTACATAGAAGCTCAAGTTCCCTTCATGGAACTGCATCTTGTCAACTTTGCTTATTAAACAGTCCCCCTTCACGTCTCCAATAATCACAGCTGTTGTGTGGTGTTTGCAGGCATTTCACATTAGCCGTCATGGCGGCTTAGTTGATTCATGCATAAATATGGTCTATTCAGAGAAGAGGCCCTATCAGTACCAAAAGGCTAGGGCTCTATCTCACAGAAAGAGCTTGAACTAGTGTATTCACTTAGGGGTTTTTCTTAATTGAAATATAGTTGATTTATAATGTCGTGTTAGTTTCATTTCAGTTATGTATTTGTACATGTATATGTGTATATATATTTTCTTTTTCGTATTCCTTTCCCTTAAAGGTTATTACACAGTTCTGAGTATAGTTCGCTGTGCTGTGCAGTCGATCCTTGCTGGTTATCTACTACTTCTCTGACTCTTATGTTTGACTTGACATGATATACACATGGATGGGACTTCCCCACTAGCTCATAGGTAAAGAATCTGACTGCAAAGCAGGAAACGCAGGTTCGATCCCTAGGTATGGAACATCCCCTGGAGAAGGGAATGGCAACCCACTCTGGTATTCTTACCTAGAGGATCTCATGGGCAGAGGAGCCTGGTGGGCTACAGTCCACTGGGTCTCAAAGAGTCGGACAGAACTGAAGCAACTTAGCGTGTATGCATGCACATACACATGGATGTGGGAAACCAGCACATACCCAAGGCATGTTAATTAATAGTGAAAAGGGTCAATCAAAGAGTGACAATGGCTAGTTAGTGGGAATACAGAAGGCAAGCAGTTTGCTTTGGAAGCCTTCCAAAAGATGAGGCGTCAGCGGGAAGTCTAGCTGGGACAAGGACCAGGTTTGGTAGGCAGTGGGTAGGAGGGACAGAGATTATCTGGTGCTCAGCTTACAGACAGAGCATTGTCGGTGTTTGGAGAGTGAACAGGAATTATGTGGGTCTACACAAAGAGTCGGACACGACTGAGCAACTGAACTGACTGACTGACTGACCCCAGGGGCCATTAGACTATGGCCCAGCAGTCGAATCTAGCCCTCTCTCTGCTTGTTTCTTAAAAGAAAATGTTATCGGAACATTTTATGGCTATTCTCATTTATTTATGTGATATCTATGGCTGCTCCTGCATTGAGTAATTATAGCAAAAACCATGAGGCCTGCAAAGCCTAAACTATGTCCTCTCTGGCCTTTACAGAAAATGTTTGCCAACCTCTAGTCTAGACTATAAACCAGGGCCTTTGAGAAAGAAAGGTCTTTAAGTAGCAAAAATTGATCTAAATTAAAATTTTAAAAGATCTTTTTCACCCCTCGCTGTATTTTTTAGTTTATTTTTCCAAGATATTGGAATTTGATCTCTATCCTGAACTTCTATCTTAACTCAAATAGAATAGAATAGATCAGTTATCTTGGAAGTCTACTGTAACAAAAAGTTACTTTGTTTGGTAGCAATAACATAAAAATACTGGTGTTTTGCAAGTCATCGTGAAATATCATATATTTCTCTCATTTGATATACCCACGTTCTTTCACACGTATTCAGTGATGTTAAAGATGTGTTTTGAAAACCTTGGTTTGAGTCAAACATTTGTTATTTAGAAAAAGTTCCACCTCCTAAAGGCTTGAAAACCATTGCCAGTTCCTTGTTCCTTGTGTCTCTGTTAAAATAAATCCCAGAACTCCAAACTTCTAAACTTTCGTGAATGGCAGGTCTGACTCACAAATGATGTATAAATTATAGCTATGGACCAGTAAGATTTCTCAACTTTACGTAGGCTATCATGGTGTTACATATTGTGGTTTTGAATTTCTAAAGAAGCAAACTCCATAGTAGTTGACAGCCCAAACAATTCAAGTTCCATTTGCCCTTATGGAATGCTTTTTTTTAAGTGTGTGGTTTTTTTTTTTTTTTTTCTTCTACTTTCTGCTCCTTTTAGAACTGTGCCTTATTAAAATCTTTACTTTTAAATATGAGTAGTCAGGATTTCTTAATGCCACCTTGTACTTTGCGGAAATGGTTATTTTTGTCTAAATAACATCTTAATGCTGAAGACAGATGAGTAGCTTTTTCTTGTAATGGTGCTAACAGAGAGAAGCAGTTTGGAATTTCACCTGTTGCCACTGACAGTGTCAATTAATGGTAAGACTGAAGTTTCCCAAATGCCAGGCCTTGGGAGTGGTCATTCGCTCTATGAGCAAAGAAGACTGTGTAACGCCATCTGACAAGCACGCTGCACCTGAAGGAGGATTTGATTTTATTGTTTGCATTGCTCTCCTAACAGCTTATCTTTGGAGCCTCCCATAGAAGAGAGACTAGGACCTAAGGGCTGGTGCCGGAAAGCAAAAACTAATATGAAATAAATCTAATTCTCTGTCCAACCCGTGAGAGTCTGCAGTCGTTCCTGGACGAGAAATTAAGTCAATGTCAAGCCTAAACAGAAGAATATATTTCAATCATGAATTCTTGGTTTGAGAAAAATGTAGGAGGGTTATTAGAACTTTTAAAGGTTCTGGTTGGGCAAAACTACTGGCAGTGGTAAAGAGAGGTGATTTTCTTTAGTCTCTTTTTTTTCTAAGACTTAGAATGAATTAGAATGAAATACAAGATACCAAATCCATGTGGCCATGACTCCCTGGCCATCTTTGAGCTGGAAAAATTGTCTATAAAGTCTCTTCCCTGTAGTGGACTCTCAGACCAAGAATCAGTTGTTGGACCTTAGAAATCTCTCGGCATACACAGTAATACAGTAATGACTTTGACCTTCTCTTCCCCAGTCTTAATCAATTATGCCTTAAAGGAGGAAGAATACTTTTAAGTTAAATATATATATATATATACATATATATATATATATATATATAAAATATACAATAACATTTAATTTTAAACTTTTCCTCTTTCAAACTAAAACCAAAGAGGCTTTTAAATAATTGGGGCCACAGTGGGGTGGAGGTGGGGGGTGGTGCACAGACAAGTAAACCAACCTGCCTGACCTGCTCTCTTGTTTTTAAGTATCCAGTAATATGATCATTTTGCAATAAATAACTGAGCCTACACCTCTGGGAAATTCTGGGTCTCTGCTTCTTTAATTGTGGCTACTTTGTTCAGATGTGTAGGCAGTGCCATTCCAGCCAAAGAAACCAGATCAAATTTCCTTCCTTCCCATCTTTTTTGTATCCTTCATGAAAAGCCCAAGCAGTTGTTTGAAACAAGGCTGGCCTCTGGTTAAAGTTTAAACTAGTAGTGAGATCCATCTCAAATGGAGTGTTTGTGACACTTTTTGCTGCTCCTGGCCTAGGGTACTAAGAGTATTAGACCCCAGAAGCAGCCAATTTTGTAGTGCCTTTTAATACACAAAATTGTATTAACATCAACATGGATACAGATGGATGCATTGCAATAAACTGTAACCACTTGAGAAAAGCCTTTATTGACTCTCAAGTAAATAATGCACATTTTAAAGGATCTAAATATGCATTTACATAATGTGCTATAATTTTTTATTGTGTCAACTACTCACACACGCACATCCATAAGAGATGTTTTTCTCCGTCAAAAATTTGGACTCATACCATTATTTTGTGCATTGCATTAGCACCATGCCAGAGTCACAATGGTAGTTTCTCTTTTCTAGGGCCTGAGCTGACCATCTCAAACTACAATTAGTCAATTTTGCTGATTGAATAATTGGTTGGTTAATTTAACCCCAGTGACACTTTCTAAAATAATTTGTGACCACTTGTTCGAAAACTTAGGCACACTAAAAACACCTAATCCAAGATAAGAGAAATGAAATAGAAAAGAAGGAAAACCAGATTTATACATGGCTGGAATCTTAAATCTGAGCTTTAGAGCAATGGAAAAACCCAATGCAGTCTCATTGTTCAGGAAAAGAATGCTACTAGAAGGTTATCCAGAGAAATCACATGTATTTAATATTCTCCCTCATGGCTCACGTGGTAAAGAATCCACCTGCAATGCTGGAGATCTCCCTGAGATCTCTCCTTCTCAGGGAGATCCCCTTGAGAAGGGCATGGCAACGTACTCCAGTATGCTTGCCTGGAGAATTCCATGGACAGAGGAGCCCAGTGGGCTACAGTCCATGGGGTCGCAAAGAGTCAGACATGACTAAGCGACTAACATACACACACACATACATACACGGAATATATTTTGTGATGTGTGTAACACAACTGTTTTCTGTTGGAAGAAATGAAAGCACGGGATCTTGAATGATTTATATCCTATTCCAGTGAACTAGTGGGAAGCAGACATCCAAGGCATGAGAAAGTAGGGGTTGTGAAGAATGACCCTTTGAAATGCAGATTCAGCAGTCGTCTAGTTTGAATCCACAGGCTAAATGATTTCCTGGTATTAATTAAGAGTTAATTGATTATTATAAGTCAACCATTATAGAGTGAACTCCACACAGTACCATGTGTTTTCAGGTTTGTGTTACAATAAACTATATGACACAAGGAAAAGAGGAATAATTTTTTTTAGTAAAATGTAACAAGCTTTCTTGAAGAGATCTCTAGTCTTTCCCATTCTGTTCCTTTCCTCTATTTCTTTGCATTGATCACTGAGGAAGGCTTTCTTATTTCTCCTTGCTATTCTTTGTAACTCTGCATTCAGATACTTGTATCTTTCCTTTTCTCCTTTGCTTTTCACTTCTCTTCTTTTCACACCTATTTGTAAGGCCTCCCCAGACAGCCATTTTGCTGTTTTGAATTTCTTTTCCATGGAGACGATCTTGATCCCTGTCCCGTGTACAATGTCACGAACCTCCGTCCATAGTTCATCAGGCACTCTTATCTATCAGATCTAGTCCCTTAAATCTATTTCTCACTTTCACTGTATAATCATAAGAGATTTGATTTAGGTCATACCTGAATGGTCTAGTGGTTTTCCCTACTTTCTTCAATTTAAGTCTGAATTTGGCAGTAAGGACTTCATGATCTGAGCCACAGTCAGCTCCCAGTCTGTTTTTGCTGACTGTATAGAGCTTCTCCATCTTTGGCTGCAAAGAATATAATCAATCTGATTTTGGTGTCGGCCATCTGGTGATGTCCATGTGTAGAGTCTTCTCTTGTGTTGTTGGAAGAGGGTGTTTGCTATGACCAGTGCGTTCTCTTGGCAAAACTCTATTAGCCTTTGCCCTGCTTCATTCCGTACTCCAAGGCCAAATTTGCCTGTTACTCCAGGTGTTTCTTGACTTCCTACTTTTGCATTCCAGTCCCCTGTAATGAAAAGGACATCTTTTTTGGGTGTTAGTTCTGAAAGGTCTTGTAGGTCTTCATAGAACCATTCAACTTCAGCTTCTTCAGCGTTACTGGTTGGGGCATAGACTTGGATTACTGTGATACTGAATGGTTTGCCTTGGAAACGAACAGAGATCATTCTGTCATTTTTGAGACTGCATCCAAGTACTGCATTTTGGACTCTCTTGTTGACCATGATGGCTACTCCATTTCTTCTAAGGGATTCCTGCCCGCAGTAGTAGATATAATGGTCATCTGAGTTAAATTCACCCATTCCAGTCCATTTTAGTTCACTGATTCCTAGAATGTTGACGTTCACTCTTGCCATCTCCTGTTTGACCACTTCTAATTTGCCTTGATTCATGGACCTGACATTCCAAGTTCCTATGCAATATCGCTCTTTACAGCATTGGACCTTGCTTCTATCACCAGTCACATCCGCAAGTGGGTATTGTTTTTGCTTTGGCTCCATCCCTTCATTCTTTCTGGAGTTATTTCTCCACTGATCTCCAGTAGCATATTGGGCACCTACCAACCCCAGGAGTTCCCCTTTCAGTATCCTATCATTTTGCCTTTTCATGCTGTTCATGGTTCTCAAGGCAAGAATACTGAAGTGGTTTGCCATTCCCTTCTCCAGTGGACCACATTCTGTCAGACCTCCACCATGACCCGTCCATCTTGGGTGGCCCCACATGGTATGACTTAGTTTCATTGAGTTAGACAAGGCTGTGGTCCGTGTGATCAGATTGGCTAGTTTTCTGTGATTATGGTTTCAGTGTGTCTGCGCTCTGATGCCTCTCACAACACCTACCATCTTATTTGGGTTTCTCTTACCTTGGATGTGGGGTATCTCTTCACGGCTGCTCCAGCAAAGCACAGCCACTGCTCCTTACCTTGGACGAGGAGTATCTCCTCACCGCTGCCCCTCCTGACCTTGAACGTGGAGTAGCTCCTCTCGGCCCTCCCCGCGCAGCCACTGTTCCTTGGACATGGGGTTGCTCCTCTCGGCCCCCGCCCCTGACCTTGGGCGTGGGTAGCTCCTCCCGGCCGCCGCCTCTGACCTCGGGTGTGGGGTAGCTCCTCCCGGCCGCTGCCCCTGACCTTGGGTGAGGGGAAGCTCCTCTCGGCCAAGCTTCCCTGCGCTTCTGCGCAGTCCATCACAGCCAGCGGACCAAAATGGTATGGTATGGACCTAACAGAAGCAGAAGATATTAAGAAGAGGTGGCAAGAATACACGGAAGAACTGTACAAAAAAGATCTTCACAACCCAGATAATCACGATGGTGTGATCACTCATGTAGAGCCAGACATCCTGAAATGTGAAGTCAAGTGGGCCTTAGAAAGCATCACTATGAACAAAGCTAGTGGAGGTGATGGAATTCCATTGAGCTATTTCAAATCCTGAAGGATGATGCTGTGAAAGTGCTGCACTCAATATGTCAGCAATTTGGAAAACTCAGAAAAGTGGCCACAGGACTGGAAAAGGTCAGTTTTCATTCCATTCCCAAAGAAAGGCAATGCCAAAGAATGCTCAAACTACTGCACAATTGCACTCATCTCACACGCTAATAAAGTAATGTCCCAAATTCTCCAAGCCAGGCTTCAGCAATATGTGAACTGTGAACTTCCTGATGTTCAAGCTGGTTTTAGAAAAGGCAGAGGAACCAGAGATCAAATTGCCAACACCCGCTGGACCATGGAAAAAGGAAGAGAGTTCCAGAAAAACATCTATTTCTGCTTTATTGACTATGCCAAAGTCTTTGACTGTGCAGATCACAATCAACTGTGGAAAATTCTGGAAGAGATGGGAATACCAGAACAGCTGACCTGCCTCTTGAGAAACCTACATGCAGGTCAGGAAGCAACAGTTAGAACTGGACATGGAACAACAGACTGGTTCCAAATAGGAAAAGGAGTACATCAAGGCTGTATATTGTCACCTTGCTTATTTAACTTATATGCAGAGTACATCATGAGAAACGCTGGGCTGGAAGAAGCACAAGCTGGAGACGTGACTGCCAGGAGAAATACCAATAACCTCAGATATGCAAAAAGTGAAGAAGAACTAAAAAGCCTCTTGATGAAAATGAAAGAGGAGAGTGAAAAAGTTGGCTTAAAGCTCCACATTCAGAAAACGAAGATCATGGCATCCGGTCCCATCACTTCATGGGAAATAGATGGGGAAACAGTGGAAACAGTGACAGACTTTAGTTTTTTGGGCTCCAAAATCACTGCAGATGGTAATTGCAGCCATGAAATTAAAGGACTCTTACTCCTTGGAAGGAAAGCTATGACCAACCTAGATAGCATATTAAAAAGCAGAGACATTACTTTGTCAACAAAGGTCCGTCTAGTCAAGGCTATGGTTTTTCCAGTAGTCATGTATGGATGTGAGAGTTGGACTGTGAAGAAAGCTGAGTGCTGAGGAATTGATGCTTTTGAACTGTGGTGTTGGAGAAGACTCTTGAGAGTCCCGTGGACTACAGGGAGATCCAACTAGTCCATTCTAAAGATCTGTCCTGAGTGTTCTTTGGAAGGACTGATGCTGAAGCTGAAACTCCAATACTTTGGCCACCTGATGCAGAGTTGACTCATTGGAAAAGACCCTGATGCTGGGAGGGATTGGGGGCAGGAGGAGAAGCAGATGAGAGGATGAGATGACTGGATGGCATCATTGACTCAATGGACATGAGTTTGAGTGAACTCCAGGAGTCTGTGATGGACAGAGGGGCCTGGCGTGCTGCAATTCATGGTGTCACAAAGAGTCAGACACGACTGAGCGAATGAACTGAACTGAACAAAGAAACTAAGGTCCACATTTTAGGTGTTAATGATTTTCTTTTACATATTTATCAACAAGAACAACAGCAACAGAAAGGGCAAGGGTGTTGATTAAACAATTAAGGGAGGAATTTAATAGTCCCGTTAAAATATTTCCTCTATCAGGTTTCTTTAACTTTTATCTGTCCAGTCTTTGCTCAAGTAAATTTTTCCCTTGGACAGCATTCTCTGCTGGCCACGACAATTTCATAATCTCACAACCATTCATCACTTTCCACTTGAGCACCTGAAGCATTGCCACTTTATTATTAAGGTCTGCTTCCTGTAGGCTCTTGACAATGGAGGTGCCACCTTTGTGTTTGTTATGCTGCAAAAGTTGAGTGTATCATTTCATTGTGCTCAGTACATTCCCAGCCTCATTTGGGAAATGCCTCATTCCGTCTCTAACTAGAAACTATTTGGTCAAATACAGGCCACTGGGTGAAAGTTTCTTTCTACCAGCAAAGACGAGCATACCATATTAGATGAAAAAATTCCTTGGGTTCTTTAAAGCTTTTTGCATCGTAAGAGATGGCTAAAGTCATTTAACTTTCTAGCTGCAGATTTTAACTCAGAGATTATATAATGGATTTCAAGATTTATCATCCAGTGTGTTAAGTCCTGGGCTTCCCAGATGGTGCTAATGGTAAAGAACCTGCCTGCCAATGCAGGAGACATAAGAGAACACAGGTTTGATCCCTGAGTTGGGAAGATCCCCTGGAGTAGGACATGGCAACCCACTCCAGTATTCTTGCCTGGAAAATCCCATGGACCGAGGAACCTGGCAGGTTACAGTCCATAGGATTCCAAAGAGTTAGACATGACTGAAGTGACTGAGCCCACATTAAATCCTACGTTTTACCAGTTTTTCTATAAGCTCCATGAGTTTTTGCTGGGAAAAAGTTTTTAAGTTTATATTTATTTGTATGGCCACTTTATTAATTTCTGTACCACTGATATATCTGATCATTCATTGTACCATCAGCAGATATTTACTGAGTTCCAGACACTGTTCTGGGGATATGACAGTGAATCTATTAAATGGATGGAGAAACTATTTACTAAGATGGTGAAGAGAGAGGAGCCAATACAATTGGTTTTATTCAAGATGCCCTCAATTATAGGACTGAAAACAACTTTGTGTCATCTCAGTGTTGTATCCCAAGCCCGTAGTAAGAGCCTAGGAATATTTTTGGATAGATTAAAGGTTGCATGAATGAAGGAATCTTATCAAGTCATCTGCATGGTGTGGACTGGACTGTTGCTCCCATTCCAAACTCCTGTTTCTACTCTTGAAAAACTGCAGATGCCACTCAAAACCTCAGAGTTCTTACCACTCCCAATTATTAGTCAGAAAATGCCCCACTCCTACAGATACAGTAGAGAACAAAGAACCCATGTCCAGGGATCAATAGAGATGCATCCTTTTTTGACAGTCCTCAGACTTACTGATCAAATGGTGGTAGAAAGTGTGGCCAGTCTTGCTTAATTGCTCTTCAGTTTTATTGAGTCATTCTCAATGTTAGGAAAGTCTTACTTTCCAAATATTTGGGTATTCATTTGTTTCCTCTTTGCAGGGGCTCCTTGAGTTTAAAGATTTAAACGCAAAAAGTAAGGAAAAATAAATGCTCTCATCTGCTTCTACTTGGGAGATGTCTCTCTGGTCCTCTTTGGGAGATGAGAGCTGCCATGTTGGTGTTATTTGGCGTGTGTCTTCAGCCCTTCCCACGTGCTCTTCTTATCCTCCAGCAGGCTTTACCAATCACCCTTCCACGTCAAGGGCAGAAGTCTTCCAAGGCAGAATTATTAAGCACTTCACATACAGTTTTTTAGCCTAATACAATATTCTTTCTATATCAGTGAAACTCAATATATAGGTTCAGATATAAGGGAGTGATAGTTGTCTGAGTCTTTCATCAGTTTGTATGAGCAGAGGGCTAGCAATTTAGCAGGGGTCACTGCCTATCTCCTCTGCCTGGGTGTTTCCCTGCTCTAACTAACATCTGTGCTTTTCAGAGTTTGGCTTTGAAACCTTGCGTATAAAGTGAGGCACCCAAATTGCCTGGGTTCATTAAGTGATCATTTACTACAGACTTCAAAAAAATTTCATCCTGAATTAGTCCCTAGAAATTTCCTTGAAAGGGTGTATAAGAGCTTTAACAATGAATTATTGTCTATGGAATGCTCAGCATGAAAGGGGATCCATATGTGCAAACCAGAATTTGTCATATGTAATGTCAGTTAAATCAGGGCTAATCTACCAAATACATTTTTTATTGCCTGCTTCATTAAAAAGGCTCTTAAGGTAATGAATAATCTTCAGCTTCACCAAGGATTATTAATGCCTTTATAACTCATGTCCACTGAAAATAGAAGGACAGCTTGAAACTCTACCCGAATCTAACCTCCATGTTTGTCTTAGAGCTTTAAGGAAGAAAATCTATCAGACCTCTCCAGTATTAAATGCTGTCACACGAGCAGTTACTGTGAATTGAGGCAGGAGAAGACATTTTAAGAGGAAGTTGAATCTGGTTTAAATGCTGTGGCAAAGCAAGTCTTTCTCTGTTAACTCTGATGTTTTGTTTTCCTACAGCAAGTCCACACGCGACACCATCGACTCTTCATTTTCCGACGTCACCCATCATCCAGCAGCCCGGGCCTTACTTCTCTCACCCAGCCATCCGCTATCACCCTCAGGAGACGCTGAAAGAGTTTGTCCAACTTGTCTGCCCTGATGCTGGTCAGCAGGCTGGACAGGTGGGGTTCCTCAATGTAAGGAAAATTCTTTTTTTTTCTCAATTTCTTTAGAAATATTAACCAAATGTAAAAATAACAAGGGGAGACCTTATAACCCTGTGATGTGGTGCTCCAATGTTGTGCTGACTGACTACAGGCAAATGTCATATTTATTCTAGATTGTGGGAAAGTTAACTTACTCTAAGAGGGATTGGCCGGGATTTAAAAACAGTGTTTGTATTAACTTCGCAACTGTCAAGTTTATGGATATAAATCATCTTAAGGGTGAACTGTATAACCTTCTAAGGTCTGTAGGCAGATAATTCCACCTCCTGCACACTAACCCAAGGGCTCACACAGTTAACAAAACAGAAAGACCAAATAATTTTAAATAATGATTTTGAGTGGTAGGGAGAGGTAGGGAGAGGAGGGGGCACAGATGTTTCAGATCAGCTAAGTTGATATTTTTTAAAAATAGTCTTCTAACACTTTACATCAAGTTGACCAATACTTGAACTCAAGATGCTCGAAGTAGTTTATTATAGTCTGCTATTTCAGTAAGTAGTTGTCTTTCCCACTTATCTTTGTATAAAGCTAAACAGTCTACATAGATTTGAATGAATTTTAATTTTTTTCTCAAATAAGCTAAATCACAAACTGAAACAATATTCCTAATGTAAAAGTGATTTTTTTTTAAACTTTTTATTTTGTATTGGGACATAGCCGATTAACAATGTTATGATAGTTTCAGGTGAACAGCGAAGGGACTCAGCCATATATATACATGTATCCATTCTCCATCAGACTCCCCTCCCGTTTTTTAAAAATCACAAATTTTGTTTCAAACGTAGAGCCAGATGTTTACAATGGATAGCTATATCCCAAGGCCAATAATAATAAATTGGAAATAATGAACAGCGTAAAGCCAAATGTAATTTTCCCTTTATCCTAATAACTGCACATGAAGCCACAGATGAACCATAATTATGATTGCCTAATCTAGAATATTTTATCACACCATTCTATCACTGATTTCCTTGCTTGAAGAAATACCTGATTCTGCATATCTGAGACAGAAAAGGCAGCTTTGACTAATGTCTGGTGATGTGTTAGCAGATACATTTCTGTCTAGACAACAAATCAATATGGAGCCTTTTTTCTTTTTGCTTGTGTATTCATTTGCTTGGCTTATTCTAAAGCATTCACTTATGGACTTTTAGCCCACTCAGAAATAACACACAGGCAAGTTGGTTGGCAAGAAAGCACAACATTCTGACTGTCAGATGAGATTGTCTTTGAGGAACAATACTAAATATATAAGTGAATGTTGATGAGGGAGTGAGACTTCCTCTGCAGAATTATTAAGCTTAAACTTAAAAGCCTAGGACAGCAGCATCTCCTTCAACTGAATTTTGATTCAGGACCAGAGCTGAGATAGGAGATGTTATTGCTGAGTGAACGATGTCACTGAAGACCGGAGGCAGAAAGGCCACTTGGGAAGCCATGAAAAGACTGAAGTGATCACCAGCATCAAGCATCTGACTTTCAGATTTCTAACTTCTTTTTTAATAGTCCTGACATCATCCTATATAACTGTCAAATGCCCAGTTTTGCATTTTGATCAAAATTTTATAGGGTTTAAGGCAGGTCTCTTCATGGGACTATGTCGAAAAACTTGAAAATAAATGGATTTTATTGCTTTCTTCAGAAGAAAACTTTTCTTTTGTTAAAGAGCTGTTACTTGGTTGTTCAAACATCAGGCAGCCAAATAAATATGACTCTTATGGCATATGCTTATATAATTTAAATCAAAATTAGAAGTGATATTTTTCCTTAGCAGAATTTTGACAGCTGAATTCTAAAGTTTCTGTGCCTGATGTTATACAATATGTGAAAGAAATTTTTTATGTTCACTTAACATATTTATTAAATGTTATATAATATCAACTTTGAAGAGTGAAAATAAAATATTTTTTTAATCTCAAATGCATATTTAGGAAACTTCATTATATCTATATAAATAGGCATGATGGAATAATTCCGCATTCTATAAAATACTTATAAATTAAATTAATATCTAATAATCATGAGAATGATGACAAAGATCACAGTTAGTACTGGATCAAAGCATTCCAAGCACAAGTTGACAGGTCCTTTCATAGAATCAGATGCACAGAAGGTCAAAGTAATTCAAGAGATAAGTTTAGGATACGTGGAGCATTTGTGCCTAGACTGTACTTTTGTGGAATGTCTTAAGAACAACCTACATTTCGTCATCCATATGCTCTTATGGAAGAATTCAAGCAGCTAGAATACTTAGTAATTTGCATAAAATGTGCCTAATGCTTAACGAATCCTTTGTTTTCAGAAGCAGCTAATGGTTCTTCTCTGTGCCTTTTCTTTCCTGTGCATGCTTTGTTTTGCTCCCATCCCGGCAGCCCAACGGGAGTAGCCAAGGCAAAGTGCACAACCCATTCCTTCCCACCCCCATGTTGCCACCACCACCGCCACCACCGATGGCCAGGCCTGTGCCCCTGCCGGTGCCAGACACAAAGCCTCCGACCACGTCAACAGAAGGAGGCGCAGCCTCCCCCACCTCACCAAGTAAGTATGGCTGAGACAAGGCGCCGGTCACTTACAAAGCTCTGTGCACTTGAATCCACGTCTCAGCTTGGCCCCTCACTGCATAGGCTTTAGTGAAAGGCACGATCCCCAGTGATGGTTGTAGTATGAGTTTGTAGAACCAAGACCAGATCAAAGCAGATACTACTCTAGGGTACCACCAGCTATACCAAGTGTGAAAATCACTGGGTGTTTGGGTGGATAAAATGGTATAACTCCATGTGCAGGACTGAAAGTCAAAATATGAATTATTCAGTGTTGCATATTATTTGAGTGGTTTTGAATGTTATTCTCATGATCATCAAACAACATCTACCTGTATGAATCTTATTAGCAAAAATTCCTCATACTTTTGTAGAGCCCTGTCTTCCAGTAACTTGCAATCCAAGAGAAATGCATTTGATGAGCTACAAAGGCTACGTACCTCATCCATCAAATAGAAAAAAAAAGTTTAGATCAAAGTAACCAATTCAAAGGTGTGTACATTGAACATTCACCAACAATAAGAGCCTGCCAGAAGATCAGAGCCAGTAGCCATGGCAGTTGCCTAGCTAAGGTTGGCAGAGGGAGGAGATGGAAGATGGAATTGGAAGGAAAGAGAAAAGAACTCTTGGCTCTTCTCTGAATACTCTGGGAAGTGTGATCAGACAATACAGGATTATTTGATAAATTAGAGAGAGAACAACTCTGCTGGTATTTCCTGATATTTTAAAGATGACAAGGGAGTAGAAATAGGTTGAACACATCAATTTGGCTTGTATTATACCTGAAATAATGACAGGAAGAGTGGTGGCTGCAGGCACCCAGGTAGTGGATGGGACTACCTAATCTTGATAGGGGGTGTGACGACCACCTTCTCTAAAGCACCACGGGGGGATCAAGGCATAGGAAAGAATGAGAGCTGTGACAGTGTCCCTACAGAGAGGAGGTCTTTAGGAAGTGAGGATGGACACAAGGCACCTACAGAGGAAGAGGTGAGCACAGACCAGGAAAGAAGCAGTAAGATCAAGAACGTGAGCAGCAGCTATGGAAAGTGAATGGAAGAAAGCCCAGGAAGAGCTGTTTTCCAGGCATAAGCTCTGGGCTTGGACAGCCATTTGGATGAGTATAGTGAAGGACGATTCAAACCTCTTGGTGTTGGGGACAGTGTGGTATTGAGTACAGGAGGGCCAAAGAGAAAAAATGAGCCTCTGTTGATACAGTGTTCATTGAACTTAATGTGGGGGATACTGATTTCCGACATCTAGAGCCCCTCATGGGTATGGGTGAGAGTCAGGCTATCTAGTATGTATTCATTTTGATAATGCATGCAGAAGTGAGTGGCATTGTGCATGGATTCTGGTTTTGTAGCAAAAAGACTGAGAGTCTAGAGGAAATCTGGGCAGGCTTACTTCTCTTGGTAAGAAGTGGTTCAACAAAGGAGAAAACCCTGAGTGTCCAATGACATAGGAAGCAAACTAGGCTTGCTATCAGGATCTTGGATGCTCAGTTCAGAAAAGAAGCTTCTGAGAGGTAGAAGCTTGTAAGTGAGTCCTGCTTATTGTGTATTCGCGTAACATCTTCAAACTAGTCAGAGAATAACCATCCCCAAACTCCATTAAGTCTGGTTCCTGGGGATATTGACTTACACGCTGGCAACCACATGCTTACTGTGCTATTGTACCACTTGTGCATATGGTACCACTTTTCTCTATATATGTACAGGACATTGGCTGAGCTCTCCAGAAAACCTTGTTTAATATTCTTATTCTACACAGAATAAGTCTAAAGGATAAGTGCTCAAACCCCAGCTTTCACATTGGTAGCTATGTTTCCCTTCCAATCCCAAGTTTCCTCATCTGTCGAATATAGGCAGTAATCCGTAGCTGGGCAAGGTTATGTGCAATCAGCCACGATAAGCACCACACCACCACCAAATAAATTGGAGCATTATATTATCTCCCAGGGGCTTATCTGTTGGCTCAGACAGTAAAGAATCTGCCTACCATGCAGGAGACTTGGGTTCTATCCCCTGGGTTGGGAAGATCCCCTGGAGAAGGGGAATGGCAACCCACTCCAGTATTCTTGCCTGGAGGATCCCATGGACAGAGGAGTCTGGTTGGCTGCAGTCCACGGGGTGGCACAGAGTCAGACACAGCTGAGCAACTAACCCTTTCACTTTCATTTCATTATTTACCAAAACTCTTAACTGGTGGAAGCCTCCCAGGCTAGGCTAATGAAGAAACGTGTCTGTAGAACATGTAGAAGCTACTCAGCCCCTCAGTCAGGTTGGTACCTTTGAGTCTCTTCCCCGGGCTTCCTTCCATGGATTGAATCTAATGCCTTGTATGAGAATATAACCACTGTCCTCTTGTGCCCAGCCCCAAGCATTCATTTAACATGATGGGAAGAGGTGTGGAGGAGGCCTTGGCAGATCCACTCATATGGTTGCATGATCATTAGCACAGGGTTTAGAGATTTTTAGAAAAAGAATTTCAGGAAAGGGGAACAAAAGTTTGATATTTACATAATAATTTTATACCTACTTTTTGAATCCTAGGATTCTAGGAACATAGACAAAACCAAGTGTTCTACTGATGGCATAGAAAGATTTTTATCATCATAAATTTTAGCCCTGTTTCTGGTCTTTCCTGGGGTTTGCTGAATTCACAGTAATATGTTATTTCAGAGCAATATATCAGCTATCTTCTACTTTATTTTTAAGACAGTGATAGTCTGGGAAATCTGTAATTTATAGTATAGGAGAAACCTCTCAAATTAAAAATCTAAAAGCCCACCAGCCCACACTGGGAAGACTGCCTTCTTTCATTCATTTATTCATGCTTCATATATTAGGCATATATTAGGTATCTGTCATGTGCCAAGGACTGTGTTAGCCGCTTGGGATACAAAGATGATTCACCCCTTCTCCAAAGAAACTCAAGGTTTGCTGTGGGAGACAGCTGGGATACAGGCAGCTCGCCCAGACAGCACCGGGACAGAGGGGTGCATCGGTGCTGGTGCCGTAAGAGGACCTGGGAGGGAGTTGGGTCCAGGTGCGGGGCCTCAGGTGAGATTTTTTGGGAGGGAGTGACTTCCTAGCTAATTAGGGGTAGCATTCTGATGTTTCAAGCCTGAGGGAGAAGGTAGAACTTCTCAGAAACCAGCTTGTGGGTGGAAGGAGGGGGTGTCTGACATTGGATTACCACTGGATAAAAATTCAGAGCAGAAATATCATTTCATTAATTCTTAGAAATTACAACCACAGGATGGTTGGATCCTGTTTATCTTTGTCAGTTTATTAGAGCTCAACTTTAGCAAGAAGAAACATCATGACAGGGTATTATTAAGTACAGATGTTCAACATCCAAACAGTATATCTGATATTGAGTCTTTTTCAAAACCTGGGACAGTGTTTTCTATTGAGAGGTTTAAGATGATTTGCGATAAAATAAGGTTTTAAAAAGGAAAGTAGGAATCACCTATCCTGACAACTTTTCTGGGCCTGGACCCCTGTGTCTGTTAACAAGAATAGCCCTAGCTGCTCTTCACACTGTCACAGACAGGTTGTCAGGACAAAGCAGGGTGACAGATGCGCTGTGCTGTAGACAACGTCCAAGACACCATTTTGAATATGCTCATTTATAAAATACAGATGGGTGCCAGCCTAAAGCAGAGTATGTGTTTTTGAACTAATCAGTTGCCTCTGGCACCAATGTGCAACTTTGCAGCTGCGACCAGGAAAACGAGGGTAAGACAGGTTTGGGGGAAAATATTTGCCTATAAAATAATATGTTTTAATGGGAAAAATCCTTACCAGAGGCCTAAAAAAAGAGTAACGAGGGTGGAAATAACCGTTCTGTTCTCTCAAGGAGGACATTCATGTTGTTGATATGTTTGGAGGAAGATTGATATATACTATGCCAGATCTCTTTAGGATACCATGACAAACAGAAGAAATAACTGGTAAGAGTGATTCACAGTGGATGAATTCTACTTCTGCTGATTAACTGGGTTTAGATAACCGGTGAGAGAATATCACTTCTTTCATTCATTCAGTAAATAGTTATTGACTAGCCACTATGTGCAAAGCAGTGTTGTAGATGCTAAGATTCTGCAGGAAATGAAAAAGACGAAAAATCCCTGAATTTGTGGAGCATTCATTTCACAGAAGGAAGAAAGACAATGAATAAACTAATAAGTATAATAGGTAGGAGTGATGTGAGATGCTGATACAATAGTAGGAAAGTGAAGCACAGAGGGGTTGGGATTAGTGGGGGTTGGATACAACCTAAACAGGGTGGTTGGAAGAAGGCCTGTCTGAGAAGGGGAGGTTTGAACAAAGTTCAGCAGAGGCAAGAGGAGGAGCCATGAGACTGTAGAGGGAAGAGTTTCCGAGCAGGAGGATCAGCCAGCCCAGCCTGCGTGTTTGAGGAACAAAACCCAGAGGCCAGTGTGGTGAGACCATAATGAGTGAATGAATGAAAGTAGGGGGAGGCCATGTCTGAGAGGTAATGTGGATGAACAAGGATGTGACTGGGAGCTGGGGAGCAGAGGGGAGGCTCAGGCTCATGGAGGCAGCAAATGTTGAAGGTTCTTACGGGCCATTGTTAGGACTTTGGCATTTGTTCTGAGATGGGGAGCAAAGGAGTGACACAAGTTAGGTTTTAACATAAACTCTTTGAAGGCTTTGCTGAAAATAGACTTCATGGAGCAAGAATTAAAATAGGAGGACTAGTTATGAGGCTTATTTTAAATCAATAAATATGAGTGTCTTCTACATGCCAGCCACTATTCTAGGCAGAGGGACCCAAAATGAACAAAGCAGACCATCCGCTTCCTTTGTGGCATTTACATTCTAGAGGGAGGGGACAAACAACAGAGAGCAAGTAAGTTAGTAAATTAGGGACCAGTAAGTACAGTGGACGAAAGTAACACGGGGAAGGGAGGTGGCATACCATTGCAGTATTGCAGGCAAGAGCTGCCAATGACCTGAACCCATATAGGGGCAGTGCATTCTCAGTCGCTTCAGTCATGTCCAACTCTTTGCAACGCTATGGACTGTAGCCCACCAGGCTTCTCTGTCCATAGGATTCTCCAGGCAAGGATACGGGAGTGGGTACCATGCCCTCCTCCAGGGTATCTTCCAGACCCTGGGTTCGAACCCATGGCTCCTGCATTAGCAGGTGAATTCTTTACCACTGAGCCACCAGGGAAGCCCCTGGGGAGGCAGTAGGGGTGATGAGAAATATTTGAAAGGTAAAGGTGACAGCATTTACTGACATGTTAGATGTGAGTTGAGGAAAAAAAAAACTGGAGATATCAGCAATGACACCTAGATTTTTGACTTGAGCAATTGGAAGGATGGAATTGCCATAAAGTGAGTTGAAAAAGTTACAGGAAGTGCAGTTCTGGGAAAGGGGTGGGCAAGTTTAGTTTGACTGAGTTATATTTGGAGATGCCTATTAGGTATCTTGGGCTTCCCAGGTGGCTCAGTGGTAAAGAATATACATGCCAATGCAGGAGACGTGAGTTCGATCCCTGGATCAGAAAGATCCCTTGGAGGAGGAAATGGCAACCTACTCTAGTATTCTTGCCTGGAAAATCGCATGGACAGAGGAGCCTGGCAGGCTACAGTCCATGGGGTGGCAAAAGAGTCAAATGCAACTGAGCATGCATCCATGCACGGTAGGTATTTTACTGGTGAAACTAATTATAATGACGTCCTACCTACTGCAGTTCTTTGCAGTGTACTGAGTTTTTCTACATGCACCATCTCATTAATTGGGAAGGGACTCCTTTTCAAACATGTAATAAAACAAATGGATATTCCTAAGAGTCCTAAGGACAACAGCTCAAGAATAGGCAAATCTCTCATTACATTTGGATCTGTTTGTGGTATGATAATTCAAAATGCACAATTCATTTTCTTAATTGCATTGTAAAATTCAATTTTTTATAATAGGTTGGCACCAAGAACATACTATAAAAATGGACTTTTCCAGAAAAGAAACTGAAGATTGGCATCATAGCCTAGAATTATAATGAAAAGAAAAAAAAAACATTTTTGAATTATGATAGAAGATAAAACATGAATATTTTCCTTTTTTAAATTAATTAGGAACACAAAAACTCAATTTAAAAATGCATGAAAGACTTATAAACAGTTTTCTCCATCCTGTCTTAGCCATGAACTTTTGATTTTTTTAAACTAGAATTCTATTAAATTAGAAGCATGTAATAACAAGTTCCCCTTTTATTTTTATATCTCTGATGAATTTTGTATACATTCATTGTATGCATGAGTTTGAACCTGTTAATCAAGGATGTAACAATAATCTCTGACCAGGATTGAAATTTGCTAGTATAATAATTAACATATGTTCAGTGCCTTTTGGTTAGCAAAGCTCTTTACACATATGTTTTATCTCATTTCCAACTTCTTAAGACTCAGGAAGTTAGGATTTTATAGATAAGGAAACTGAGATTTGAGAATGGAATCTCGAATTTCCCAAGATTATAATCCCACAGTGTGCATGGGCACTCAGTCGCTCAGTCATGTCCGACTCTTTTGCAACCCCATGGACTGTAGCCCACCAGGCTCCTTTGTCCATGGGATTCTCCAGGCAAGAACACTGAAGTGGGTTGCCATTTCCTTCTCCAGGGGATCTTCCTGACTCAGGGATCAAACCCATGTCTCCTGTGTCTCTTGCGTTGCAGGCTGATTCTTTACTACAATAAGCCATCTAGATGAAAAAGAATAATCCTATGGTCGCATGGTGCTAGCTCCTACTGTAGCCAAATTACAAAGCAATATGACACAATTTCTGGTTACCAGGGAACCACAAACTGCCTATTCTTGTCTGAAATTAATAACCCAACAAAATGTTGAGCTTTTACTAATACCAAGCACTTTAAAAGTTGTTTTTTATGTATCATCTTGTTTTAATCCTCACATGAATGCTGTGAAGTGCATACTTTGAAAAGTAAATACCTTAATTGAGAAACACAGGGTGTGAAGAGATAGATAACTTTCTCAAGATCACTCAGTCAGGTGTAGCAGCGTCATGACTCACACCCAGCCACCTTGAACCTGCAGTTCACACGCTTGGCCAGAGCATCCTTTGAGGATCTTCACTTTAGCCCAGTTTCCAGGTTTGCAGTGCAGATCCTATGGGAGAAGTACAAAGGAAGATACTAGTGGTCATTTATACTTCAGTGTGGATCAGTTTCCGTTGCTGAGAATAACTTTTTGTTAGCAGGGAAAGTAAAGAGAGCAGAAGGAAAGCGATAAGCAAAGAATAGCGAAAAGGTGGGAAAACAGTAGCTGTTGCTAAAGGCAGATGTTCTTTGTTCCTTAGGGCTCTGCAGAGCTTGGACTGTTGATGAATGCTTAGAAGAATTACTCTCTGAGTTTTCACCCAAATAATGACGGCTCTCTTTTTCATCAACACTTTTTTATGTTTAATTTTAATCAGTGATTGAATTTAGAACGAGTGAGTGAATATGTCATATACACAATTTTTAAATGATATAAGGACTGTATTTCCTTTCAGAGAAGAGCCAGTGGATAATGACAAGAGAGAATTTTTTAAGAGTTAGTGGCTTCCTTTCATAAAATAGTGTTTCTTTACTGGTACCTGGACTCTTCCTTTAGTTTTTAAATTTTTTAAAAAGTTTATATTCAGTGAAATTCACCCTTTGGTGTACAGTTCTATGAGCTTTTAAAACATCATAGATTCTTCCAGCCAACACCACATCCAGGATACTGAACAATTCCAAAGAGCTCCCTCCTTCTTCTTATCTACTCTTAAGTTAATGTCTGATGTTATTTAGTGCCAGGGAACATATTTTACTTTGATCTCTCTATTTCCACATTGAATTTTATTCTTCAGCCAGCACTGCTTCTATCCCCATTATATTTTAATTTTTTATATTCGTCTGAATCAGAAAGAGACCAGTTTAACTGCAGTATTTTAGGATATGGTAATAGTGACATTTTCATATGGAAGAGGGAAAAGAATTATTCAATAAAGTATATTGGGATGACTGAGTAGCTATCCACAAAAAATAAAATTCATTATACCAAAATAAATTCCAGGTGGTACAAAAAAAATATAATATAGAAATATTAAGCCTTAAAGTACCACAAAAACATAGGGCAGACTTTTTTGAAATATTGAAATGAGAAAGACCTTTCAAATAATATAGAAAAATATCTTGACATAATCCTGTTGAGTGTGTGAAAAATAGGCATTCTCCTATACTGTTTGAGGACTGTAAATTGGTTCAACCTCTCCAGAGGACTATTTTATTATATATATATTTATATATATAAATTTTAAATGTAAGTCATACGTAGTGTTGGACATATGAGCAAAGATATACATCAAGTATTCACTGCAACAGTGATTATAATAAAAGAGTGGGAGTGGAAGTGAAATTCGCTCAGTCATGTCCGACTCTTTGCGACCCCATGAACTATATAGTCCATGGAATTCTCTAGGCCAGAATACTGGAGTGGGTAGCCTTTCCCTTCTCCAGGGGATCTTCCCAACCCAGGGATCGAAACCAAAATATCCAAATATCTACTAATATGATATACATTAGAAAACCTTTTGAAAAGAAGGATGGGGCTTCCCTGGTGGCTCAGTGGTAAAGAATCCACCTGCCAATTGCAGGAGACACGGATTCGATCCCTGATCCGGGAATATCCCACATGCCATGCCATGGGGAAGCTAAGTTTGTGTGCCACAACTATTGAGCCTATCCTCTAGAGCTTGGGAGCTGCAACTACTGAGCCCACGTGCTCTGGAGCCCATGCTCCACAACAAGAGAAGCCGCTGCAATGAGAAGTCTGTGCTCTGCAGCTAGGGGGTAGCCCCCACTTGCCACAGCTAGGGAAAAGCCCGCACAGCAACAAAGGCCCAGCACAGTCAGAAATAAAAATAAGTAAATAAATTAAAAATAAGGGTGGAAGTGAAGCTGCTCAGTCGTGTCCGACTCTTTGCGACCCCATGGACTATAGCCTACCAGGCTCTTCCATCCATGGGATTTTCCAGGCAAGAATACTGGAGTGGGGTGCCATTGCCTTCTCCAGGGGATCTTCCCGACCCAGGGATCGAACCCAGGTCTTCTGCACTGTAAGCAAACACTTTTACCATCTGAGCCACCAGGGAAGTCAAAAATAAGGATGGATGTATATGAATTCATGGGATAATCTTTGAGTTATATTAAGCTGTCAAAGGAGAGTGCTAAGAAACAGTATGCATAGAACATATGCTGCTCTAGAGTGGGGGATGTATGTATACACTTGATTGCAGCATTGAAGGATAGAAATTGCTTTGTTGGGAGGTTTTAAGTAGCTTACCCAGTGAGAATAGGAGAGATTATTGAGTTTTAAAGCCCCTTTTATGTTAAATTTGATTTATTTACTTTTAAAAGTATTTTTCTAGTAAACTAAAATTTTTCTTTAAATCTCAATCACTAATTACAGTGACCAAAACTCACACAGTGGGGTCAGGTAAGGGGGGTGAAATGGGCGTGATCCAGAAAAGCCTTGGTAAGTTTTGTACATCTAGTTTTTAGTTGCACTCACCTGAACTTTGGGTATGATAGCAAAAAATATGTGCTCTTTCTGGTGGAGAATTATATTCTTCTTCCCCTCCCAGAGAGCATGGAATTTAGTACAAGGATAACATTTTCACCCTCAGTAGCCATTATTCGCTCACAAGTTCTGCTTCCCTGGTGGCTTAGAGGGTAAAGCGTCTGCCTGCAATGTAGGAGACCCAGGTTCAATCCCTGAGTCTGGAAGATCCCTGGGAGAAGGAAATGGCAACCCACTCCAGTACTGTTGCCTGGAAAATCCCATGGACGGAGGAGCCTTGTAGGCTACAGTCCATGGGATCACAAAGAGTCGGACCCGACTGAGCGATGACACGTTCTGCTTTAGGAACCCATTGGATACAAATGTACATGTGCTATCTTTAAGTTATAATTTTCGGTAAATACTTTTTTGCAGAGCATTTCTACTTTATGCACAAACCAAATTTTTAATGTCTAACTGTACAAAAGAAAAATAATTATTGCAAATCAGGCCCTTTGATATGTGTTTTCATATGTATTACCTTAGTTGCACGATTTTTATTTTAATCTGAAAAATTGGAATCATTAGCCCTCTTTTTAAAAAGAGGAAACTGAAATTGAACCAGAATTCGAATCCAGGTCTGTTGGATGCTAAAGCCCAGTGCTTTCTACTCTACCACTTAACTATATTTCAAGACATGCCATAAAAAATACTTTTCTATTATTCTTATAAAAACTCCTGGGTACATTGAATTGGATGAAAAACAGAGGAACTCGTGAGCAGAAAAAATAAGAACTGAACTTTGTCAAGAAGAAATGAGTGACAAAAGAAAACAGATAATGAACGATCACATTCATTTGGGTTATTTAAGTTATCATAACCCATTCATGTCTTATTTTGCCTCAGTTTTTTACTATTTCAAATGACAGAAATGACAGATGAGTCTTAAGATTTTCTTCATGAAGATAATATATGGCAATGCAATGTAGGAAAATTGAAAAATACAGAAAAGTATTTTTAAAATTATATTCTCCTATAACCAACTACTAATTAACATTTTAGTCTGATTTTCTTCCCTTTTTTCAGTGCATTTCTCTGTGTATGTTTATATTCATATAAGATTATTGTGACCTACTGCATATAATATTTTCTAGGTTTTTTCTTAACTAGTATTTTACATCTTTTCTTACTTTATAAGAAAAAGCTAGGAAATGTTATTTTAAATAATTTTTACTTATTCTCCTACCACAGAACATTATCTTTCATCCTTGCCTATGGAATATCCTCCAGCAAATCATCAAACATATATTTTTGTCCCCAACTTGAATAATTTTATTAGGATAGATTCTGGAATTGGAATCACTAGTGCAGATAGTATAAATATTTCTCTTGATATACATTACCAAACTGCTTTTCAGAAACGTTGTGCCAGTTTACACCCTTAGAAATTATATATGAATCTGATCATAACATTAACCCAGGAGAGATTTAAGTATTGTTTTTTTATATTTGGGGTTTTCAGATTCTGTTTGTCTTTATTTAGGATTAAAAATTACTAGAAGATATTTTGAAATCACTCATAATTCCAGTCTTTATAGATAATCACTTTCTGTGTATATTCTCCAGTCATTTTCTGTGCTTATTTTAAACATAATTGATCATATGTATGTGTATATACATATATATAATTTTATAAACTACTTTTATTCATTTCATATTATAAGCATATCATGGTGTCATTATTATTTTAAAACATTTTTAATGACTGCAGTATTCTAACATATGGATGAAACATCAATTTATCCATTGGTTCCAATTTGTTGCACTTATAAGTAATGCTGTAATGAACATCTTGGAGTGTAAGTCTTTATATGTGCTTTTAAGTATTGGTTGAGAATATAGTCCCAGAAGTGGGTTTCCAAAGTTACACTGCCTTTGGAGAGGCTACAGAAGCCTTTCAAGAGGGAGGGATCCAATATATTGATCTTGGTTTCTTTTTTTAGTAAACCCCAGCTGAAGCCAGAGTTTATTCCCTGTGGCTCTTCAATATTACTTTCACCTGTGCCTACCATCTACGTGGTTGTTTTTGATCAATAGATATGTTCAGTTAAATAACACACAGCGTACACATAAAAATAAGTGATATAGAATGTGGATCAGTCATTAGAAATAAATTGAAATGAACTGAAATAAAGCTGTATTCTGTCCTTTAAATCATTATGAAAAAGAATATTATAGGCAGTATAAATAGGTTGTTTACAGGAAATACTCATTGTTAAGTGCCTCTTCATTACACAGATTTTGGTAACAAAGTCAAAAGACGTCCAGTTTTTAAGTTGCTCTGAGTCCCTTCTCTCTGTGTGCACACATGAATTTGTCTTATACCTTCCTCTCTGAACATATCATTCCAAATCATGATGTCATTTGAGCCCTACCCGCTATTAAGATCCCTAACACAAGTGGAGAGACCAGCAGAGCAAAGCCATCTGCCAAAACTGATTCTTTTCGTGACTTTTGTGAACTATTGACACATTAAACATTTCATGTAAATTGTTACCATACATGTTAAGTAATGCTAATATATTAAAGTTCAGATTCTTTAGATTTTCAGGAAGAAGGCTGGTGGGTATGCTATTCCATAATAATATACTAGCGATAAGTAGGTTTTAATTTCACGCCCTGAAGGCTGTCTTTTTTGTTGTTGGTAACTTGTTTGTACAGACAAAAGATCTGCAGAGATAATAGAATGAGGTAACTGACTTCACATACATGATCAAAATAATGGAAATTCAATGTGGTTATCTTCTAGATTCCAAATACCTGGACAAAAATTACAACATCCATTCAATCACGTGGGAATTTCCAAACCTCTGAACATTGGGTCATGCGTCAGCAAAGGCTAAATGTGTTTCCTTGGCATTATAATTACATTAATAATGCCAACCTAGGCCCTGTAAATTTGTCGATACCCATAGATTTCTTCAAAGGAAAAAACATTCCAATATCCTCTAGCATTTTTTTTGTGACCTGGCAAGAAATAGTGCTGTTCAAGTTCCCAAATGAGTCAATTGTAATAGGTTTCATTTAGAAAGTACCCAATCTATTGTAGCTCCGTCAGAAAAGAATCTGCCTGCAGTGTAGGAGACCCAGGTTTGAACCCTGCGTTGGGAAGATCCCCTGGAGAGGGAAATGGCAACCCGCTCCAGTATCCTTGCCTGGAAAATCTCATGGACAGTGGAGCCTGGTGGGCTGCAGTCCATGGGGTCGCAAAGAGTCGGGCACGACTGAGCGACTAATATTTTAATACTTAATCTATTTTCTAATAGTTTCTGCATTTGTTTTTTTACAAACGAAAGTGTTTTTCACAGGGCTTTTAAAAAAATAGTATTGTAACATACGATAGTGCAGTTAAGATTCCAGAAATTATTTCACTTAGGTATTTAGTCGCCTCACTGCTTCAATTTGCAACTGCATGCATTCTGATGCACAGTCAGGTGTCACTGATAAACGTTTAATAAACTTGCAGTTTGAAAACACAGGGATTTGTTCAAGTCTCCATTCCTAAACTTGTTCGGATGACTTTGGTCCAGTAACTAGCACATTCCTGGGCAGGTAGTGGAATCACAGTTAAGTCTAGCTGAATGAAATTGAATCTTTGTCTAGCGTTTTTAAAGAAAAATCCCCACATGTGAAAATGTCTTGAGTTTCTGAACACAAGACAACATGTGAAGTGCATGCTGATTTTGAGATAGGATGGGAAAGGTTTACAGTGTTAGGATGCCTAGTGGTCTTATGCTGTGCTGTGCTTGGTTTCTCAGTTGTGTCTGACTCTTTGTGACCCCGTGGACTGTAGGCTGCCAGGCTCCTCTGTCCATGGGGATTCTCCAGGCAAGAATACTGGAGTGGGTTGCCATGCCCTTCTCCAGGGGATCTTCCTGTCCCAGGGATCGAACCAAGATCTCCCTCATTGCAGGCAGATTCTTTACCATCTGGGCCACGAGGGAAGCCCCTAGTGGTCTTAATGGTGTTTAAAATTTGGTATCTTTGATTCTTTTATAAATTATTTCTTCAAGAAGAATTCAGTGGACTTTTTCTCCTTCAATTTCAAACGTTCAAGTCCCCAGTCCTCAACTTTTCATCTTCCAGACTGTACGGCAAAGTGTCATTTGCGACATTCCATCTTTTCTTCTTTCCCTCCACGATTGACAGCCCCACCCTGCCCCTCTGCTCCTTGGCTCCTGCATCTTCCTCTGTAACCCGCAGCTCATCTGAACTTGCCAACTAACATGTCTTTTACCGCCCGTCACGAAGGCCCTCTCCTTCTCCTCTACAAAGCTTTTCCTGTTCCCCCTGCCAGGTGTCACTTTTCTGTCCTTAAACACCCCACCAATTTTTATGTATATTACTTTTAGACACTCATATTTTCACTTTCTGTACTCATCTCTCCCCACTAGACGCTAACAGTTCAAGGATAGCAGTGTGTCTGGCTCATCTTTTTATCTCCCATAAAACTCAGCATAGAGCCTGGCACGGAGGAAGTGTTTACATGAGAGCAAGGGAGAGACAAAGAGAGAGAGGAAAAATAGGAATACATAAGATATTTCTCCTTGATGCACCGCAGCAGTTAGACTTGGTAGAGTTTGAGGGAATGAGGAACTGGGCATTCCCTCCTTTTAGATTAAGAGCATGAGAAATGGGATATTCCTTCCTTTTAGATGGTTGGCATCTCTCATGAACAGAACACAAACTTCTCTTCAAACTTTGTGTCTGCCAGGGTTTAGGGGACTTTGTTGCTTCCTGTGTCTGGAAGTAAATTCAGAATGTCAGAACTAACAAGGACGTAGTGTATAGCACAGGAAATTATACTCAGTATCTTGCAATAGCCTGTAATGGAAAAGTATCTAAGAAATTATTTATTTGTATAAATATACATACACATACACACACACACACACACAAATGGATCATGTTGCTATAAACCTGAAACTGTTAATAAAACAACAGTGTAAATCAATTGTATTTCAATAAAAAAATTTTTTTAAGACAAGTATCTAAGACACACACACACATAAAAAGAAAATCAAAATACACTAGCTCTCTTACATTATCTTTTCTGCCAAGGTGCCTCACTGGGTCATGCCCTTCTCTCCCACCCCAGCAGAGGAGCTGGGTGCCTCTATCCTCAGGCTGGTGAGCCCCAGCACTCAGCCTCCTGGTGGCCACTCTGTGACACTGGAGAGGGCTTCCTCCAAAGGGTTGCTCTCCTTTCACACCCTGGCTCTACACAGAAATCTGTAATTTTCTCTCTCTTCTGTTTTCCAGTGATGACACACAGTTCAGTTCAGTTCAGTCACTCAGTCGTGTCCATCTCTCTGCGACCCCGTGAATCAAAGCACGCCAGGCCTCCCTGTCCATCACCAACTCCCGGAGTTCACACAGACTCACATCCATCGAGTCAGTGATACCATCCAGCCATCTCATCCTCTGTCATCCCCTTCTCCTCCTGCCCCCAGTTCCTCCCAGCATCAGTCTTTTCCAATGAGTCAATTCTTCGCATGAGGTGGCCAAAGTACTGGAGTTTCAGCTTTAGCATCATTCTCTCCAAAGAAATCCCAGGGCTGATCTCCTTTAGAATGGATTGGTTGGATCTCCTTGCAGTCCAGGGGACTCTCAAGAGTCTTCTCTAACACCACAGTTCAAAAGCATCAATTCTTCAGCGCTCAGCTTTCTTCACAGTCCAACTCTCACATCCATACATAACCACTGGAAAAACCATCGCCTTGACTAGACGGACCTTTGTTGGCAAAGTAATGTCTCTGCTTTTCAGGGGTTGCTAAATTTGAATTAGATCTTGAATCTGGCTGCCTACTTTCAAAACAAGCTGATGCACTCACATTTTCTAGTTTGTGAGATTTGAGTGGTTTTACTAATACTGTTTTCATCTTAAAGAAAGCATCAGCTGACATTGGTACAGATATTTTAATGTCTCAAGTATCTTGTTTTGCAGTCATATTTTTCCCCCAAAACAGGAAAGCTCCAGCTATCTTTTATTCAGAACAGTTGGACCACTTTTTTAGCCCTATGATCAGCTTATGATTGTTGGGTCAAGGCTATTCCAAATTCCAAACTGATTCATCTGGAAACTCGTGATTCCTCTATTCGGTCACCTCCCTTATTCCTTCTTATTCAGAGGCAAAAAAAAAAAAAAAAAAAAACAGATAACCTGGGAACAACAAAAGTTAGACTCACAGGCAGTCAGTTACGTCCATTTCTGAGAACATAGAAGCTGTTCTTCCAGGGAACACCTGCCCAGTTGTAAAGAGCAGAGCTAATGGGTGATCTCAGCCACTCTCCCTGGCCATCCCACAATCTCCCTAGAGATAGGTTCCAGTATTCACAGAGGCTCAATTGCATATAAAGAAAGAATTGTTCGTGAACTGTTTTCCAGTTGCTCATACTGAGGCCTGACTTGTACTGCCTAACTGAAGGATTTTAGAATTAGCAATGCATATGGTAAGTGGGCAACACAGAAGGATATGGGATCAGATTCTGACTTGAAATTTTGATACTTACCTCTGTGGCTAAGGCTAGGACTCTTGGATAATCTGAAGTAATACATAGGAAGAGAAAAAATATGATCAGATTAGCCCATATAAGAGCTGGCAGGTGTTTAGTATAGAAATGTGTTTTCATAAGGCTAAGAAAATGGACCATGATGATGCTGCTCATGTAGGTCAAATGGCTGCTAAAAAAAGCAAACACTTTCTGTTTCCGAAGCAGACAACTAATCAATACTTTGATTTCTAATAGTCATGTTTGTCATGAGGACTTTTACAATGAGGTTATATAAGCAAATTGATTTCCCGGTTGACTTTATCAGGAAATCATCAAATGCCCCTGAATCTTCCCACCAGAGTTCTCAAAAATACCTGATAATTTCTTACGAGAAAATTATTTTCTGGACTTACTGATTTTCTGAAGCTCCTTCTGCAACATTTGATTGTTGCTGTAAAGAGACAAAAATTATAGATAATGAATGTAATATAAGAGCATAGTAAGCACAGTTGTATATAATTAATTACCATATAGCCCCCTTTACTTCATTTTATATTCATGTTGAAAGCACTTAACTGGGCATATGTAATTGATTCACCATGACATATATGATTGTTTCAGAAAGTTTCAACTGAGGCTTTTGTTCAACAAGATAACTCCCTCATTCCACTGATTCTTTGGGAAAAATCAAATTCACCCTATGTCATATCATCTCTGGAACTGCATCCTGTTATAGGTGAACACTCTGCTTATTGAAACTACAATAATGGAAGTCGAGCCACTTTCTTTCTTCCTTCCCTTGTTTTTCCAGTATCCTTGATTTTTCCGAGAATCAGCTTTCTATAGAATAAGTTTCCCCGAGCACCTTTTGTTCCATTCAATGACTTGGATACTCCAAAACGTCCAGATCTTTATAGTTGTAATATCTTTTTTTTTTTTTAAGGCAAACACCTTACCACCTCTCTCAGCATAGCTCTTTAAAAAAAAAAAACAACTTTGGAGCAGTTTTAATAGCCTATGAGAGCATTAAGGGCCTCCTGGGATGTTTGGTCTCTTGACTGAAGAAGAAACAAGAGCCAATTGTTAGTCTCATGGTAATTTTGAGTGGCTCAATTATTTAGATGCTAAACCTCCTTTCAAAATGGCAAAATTTATGTCTGACAAAAATATTAAATAGAGAATGAAATGTAATACAGACCTTTCCAGATTTAGTGCTATGTAGGAGACCTGGGTTTGATCCCTGGGTTGGAAAGATCCTCTGGAGAAGGGAATGGCTACCCACTCCACTATTCTGGCCTGGAGAATCCCATGAACCGAGGAGCCTGGCAGGCTACAGTCCATGGGGTCATAAAGAGTCAGACACAACTGAGAGACAAGCACTTTTATGGTAAGTGAAGACCTAGCTTCACACAGAAAATAAAAGAAAAAAAAGCATATGTTTCCTAGGATCAGCCAGCATGCTTGTTGGGATGTCACCAGTACAGTCAAGTCTTCACAGGAAATCCTGTGTATATCTGTGATGATCAGTGCGGGCATGCACACACAGCTCTGCTAGGACCATCACACCAAGGCCTTACGGTTCAGCCTTTCATCAGTCGCTTCACCCTTAGAACCGTAACTTATTCTTCATGCCTTTTTGTTCCTTCTCAACCTACCTACCTATGCACGTGTAAAAAATACTTTTTTTCCTCATAATTGCTAACAGGCTTAACAGGTTATTTTATCAACAAGTTTCCTCCTTTTCTCTCCCACATCCTCTTTGTGCCCTAGGAGCAGATAAATTCACTATCAGGTGATTATAGCCCATCATTTTCAGTATAAAACTTTCTGTTAAGACTTTTGAAAGCACATCAAAGTAGAGCAATAGGCTGAATGAAACCATTAATAAAGAATATTTGACTGAGCTTTTTAAAAAGTAAATTTCCCCATAGCAATGAGTGAGAGGCACATACAGAATAACTGAATGTATTTTTCAAATCTCTACAGGTTAATCTGACAGGATGGGCTGGGGAAGAAATCAGTTGCTAGACAGTATAATGTATCATACAATTAGATCATTTTAGATAAAGCTATTATTGGACAAATTCTTCTCAAACAAATACTACAGCCACAAAAAAGTTTCTTCTTAATAGATATCCGGGGACCCTTTTATTCCTCCTCTGTTCCAACACAACCATAATACATGACCATCAGAGCGCTGCATGGGTGACTTACTTCTAAGACCAATAGGACTTGGGCCAGATTGGTTGGAAATTTTGTCTCTGGATGTGCTTAACAAGGGAAACAAGAAGTCTGAGCAGTTTTCTGTAAAACAGAAAATCAAAGGAAGAGAGGCAGATGATGTTAATGCACGGGAAAATATCTGGCAAAGGAACTTGGTATTATCCCTTCAGTTATTTGTGTGTTTTAAAAAGTGCAAATCCTTTTCATCTTTTAGATAGTGCATGTCTTGTGTTAGTCCAGAAAACTTAGGCTTTTTTACAAGTATGGTTAAGAAATTTGAAATTAAGTAATTGTCTAAAAATTCTAGTAAAGACTATGAATAAATCCTTGGAGTTTGTGGTTAAGAAGTGAATGGAAGGACACCAGAAAAAAAATGTCCGTTTGTATATATGAGCCAACGAAACACTAAAACTACAGAATTTTTTCTCTGTAGAGTGAAGCTCTTCAATATAAGTATAAAAACCAGCAACAGAACATTTATGTACTGTGAAAAGTATAGTAGGCTGAAGTGTGGTACCTAAGGTTCCAGGTTTACATGGGGTCTTGATGGTTTGTGCCTGAACAGAAAGGTTCTAGGATGGGAAGACTATAAATGTTAATACTGTAAGCACATTTTGTGATCGTAAAATTCTAGACACCCCACTAAGCCTGTAAAGCCAGTGTGCTGTAGATGGTTTTCCACCACCTTTCTGGAGAACCCAGTCCCTTTGTAAAGACTCTAATATTGTATTTAGAGATAGAGGAACAGGAACATCCCATGATCTTTAGGACGGTAATAGTGTGAAAAGCAAGATTGTAAAATGAACTGCTTTCCTCCCCTTTCTACCTAATTTCTTTCTCCTGTGCTTTTAAAGACTAGGACATCTCTTTCTGACCCCAGAACTCATGTTTCACTCAGAAAGTATACTTTGCAAATGTCCTGCATGTTCTAATTTGTATGATGGAAGGAGAAAAGAGCTCATCTGAGCACCAGTTTGATGCTGTTTTACCCCAGCAGTCTTTGGAAGCCAACCCCCGTTCCTTTTTGACTGTCTGAAATGCCCTCGCTAGCTAGATCCCTCTGCTAGCTGCAGTGTTTGCACATTTCCTTGTTAATCAGCTGCGTAGGCTCGGAGACTGTGTGTTTTGGTGTTGTCTGCGTGTGCAATCTCGTGCCGCTTCCTGAACGCATGTGTCCCTTCCCTTCACAGCCTATTCGACACCCAGCACCTCCCCCGCAAACCGATTCGTCAGTGTTGGACCACGGGATCCAAGCTTTGTAAATATCCCTCAACAGACACAGGTGGGCCGCTCTCATCTTTTCTGTATGTGGTGCAGCTTGTTTTATTCATCAGGTGCATTGTAACTCATCTTTCGCCACCACAGGCTGCGTTTCCCAGTCCCTGTTCCTCCCTTTACCTCCCAACCCCACCCCCCACCCCCATCCCCCGACCTTGTCCCGGCCCTTCAGCCACCTTTCCATGTGTTCTCAGAAATCATGGAAAACAGTGCCTGCAATTTTTGTTTCTTGTATTGAGGGGGTAGAAGAGGAGGGTTTCTGTGCCAGACCTGCTTTTGCTATGGGAAGAAAATTTTCCCAGGGCTGGATAGAGTGTGCTCCCTCTTTTAGGAATCCGTGTCTCCGCGTGTGAGCAGACAGAAGTAGGCCCCTTATTGAACCTGGAAAGTACACTCTGCTTGCCAGTGACATCAGAGTGCATGCTAGGAGTGGGGGGCCAGCCACTCTTCTGTACTCGTTATAGGGTCCCCAGGACCCTGACAGTCTTTCTAAGAGAAAGGAAAAGAAAGAGTTCCTGAGCCCTGTTAAGTTGCTGGTATTGGTGCAGAAATAGGAGGTATTTGTTACTGTCTGTGCTGGCCCCAGTGGGGTGGGAGGGGATGGATGTGAATTAATGTCATGTTTTGAGGTAGGTGATTGAAAAAAAAGAGTTTGCCAGGACATCTAGAGTTTGTTTTTCAGTAGATGTGTTTTGTGCTAGTATAGATCAAGGAGAAAGTCTCGCTTTTAAAAGTTTTGAAATAGCTGCTGTGAATTGAGAAACACTGAAAGACTTTTAGAATTCCAGGGTAGTAGCTATAAAGATACTTAGAGATTTGTGAAATAGAATTAGAAACAAGTTTTAGAAGAAGCTCCTCTCTCATTTCTTAACTAGAATGTGACTGTATATTATCAGAATTGACATAAAGAAAATGTTTTCCCTTTGAGGTTCTGTTCAACACAGTGTTTGAAAAAATTCTCCAAGATGTTTTGTGCATGTGCTGCGGTGTATAATCTCCAGATGCCTAATTTCTAACTATTCATCTTTGTTTGTAACACTATGAGCAGGTGCTTATGAACGAAATAGATTTGCTTTCCTGGGTCCATTTGCTTTCTTTGTAAAAGATTTTAGTTTATTGCTGTGTCGACAGTGCGGGTTAAACAGCATTGCATCTGAAGCCTTCCTACACTGAAGCAGGGTCACAGAAAGTACAGCCTCGGAGGAGGCAGCTGTAAGGAGAGGGGAAGCAAAGAGGGGAGGAAGAAAGTTAACTCTTGAATTTCCCACTTCTGCTGTTTCTTCTGAAACTGGCAAGGGAGGGAAGGGGCGGAGGGGGCAGGTGCATCGGCATCCGGGATTAACATTGCCTGTTCCATACTCCCCGCAAAATTGTTCAAGTTTATTGCTTACTTTCCCACACCTTCAAATACTTAACTGCTGAATTTGAAGTGGAATAATTACCTCAGATGCATTAAAGTAGAACATTTCTTGTACATTTGTCTTACATGGACAAATTCAATGAGAAGGGAAAAATTGGGGACAGTAGCTTTATATTGGATGATTTCTTTTCTAAAAGCACCAGTGGGCTCAGGTTACTTCATTAGGAACCTCAAAAATGCAGTTTGGAAATGCCCTGTGTGTATTTTACATAGTGTTTTTTTATAAGCTGTGGTTCACTGCACTGAAATTGTACCCCACATTCCATTCAATTTGTTTCTCTATAATCAAAACGTGTTCTATTCCAATATGGCCTTGTTTCACAAATGCCTTATTTAACCCACAAACTGAGTCTTCATGATGTTGACCACAAAAATTCAATTCTTAAAATCCAGATTTTCTACGCATCTGGATGAATGATGTCATGTAGGCCCAATATTGGCATCTGGAACTGAATTTTTTGGGTTTCTGTTAAATATTTGGCATCATAGGGACAACAGCTTAAATGTTTCTTATCGCAGTGACACCTGCCACATTTGGCTTGGAAAAAGCCATCCCCAGTTGTCTTATGAGAACTGCACTAATGGAGTTATTCTTTTTCCCAAAAAATATATCCTGAGATAAAAATTATGTGCTCTAAATACTTTAATATTTAGATGTATATATTAACTCTTTTTTAAAAAGAACTACTTTCTGGAACCATTTGGAAGTCATATCTGTAGATATAAATAATAAAAATAATATTTTAAAATAATCTTTCTGAGAGGACATCGGTTAAGAAGAGGAATTTTTATAGGAATTTTTTAGACATAATCTGAACATGACCTGCAGATTAGTAATTTCCTAGGCAAGCCTACATTTTTTAAAAATATTTTTGTTAATAGGCATGAAATTTGTATTAATTGCATTATTTTCTGGGAAGACAGAGTTTTGTAGTCTGCCTTAAAGAAGTAAAAATTGAAGAGTCAGCCAAGCAGATAGGTGAGCTTTATAAATGCAGAAAAGGTATCCTGCACAGAAATCCAAAAACAAATACAAAGTAAAATGGCCTCTCTTTTCCCCAAAGAAACCTCTTCAAATACTTGGAGCATCAACCTGTGGAAAACAAATGACTGAGCAACTGAACTGAACTGAACTGATGGGTCCCTATTTCTTTCTGGTAGATAGAATTTGAACTAACGAATAGACATTTGAAGTAGGCAGCTTTCAGTTTATCATAAGACCATTCCTTTAAAAAAAAAAGTTACTTGATTATATAGAGCCCCTATTTATTGAGCATTTTCTATGCACTAAGTACCTTAAGTACATTATCCAACAAATCTTGACAGCCATCCATTAGGATATGTATAATTATCTCCATTTTATAGATGTGAACCCTGAGATCTAAAGAGTTGTTGATTTTTCTCAAGGCTGTACCGTGGAGAACAGAGCAAGAATGTGTCCCCAGTTCTGTCTAACTTGAAGACCTATGTTATCTAACTCTTGTATTGTTCTTACTGCCTTATAGAGTGATGAGCTACTTTCCCTGCAGATATTCAAACAGAGACTGATGCTCATCTCTCAGGAATACCACTGGCATATTCTCTGGTTTTAAATCTGAGTTTGCTCTGATCAGAGATAGACTCTGATCATTAGTGTATACCCGAAAGAATTGAAAGCCAGGTTTCAAAGAGATATTTGTATACCCATGTTTATAGCAGCATTATTCACAATAGCTAGAAGAGGCAAGTAATCCAAGTGGTCATCAACAGATAAGTGGATAAACAAAACATGGCATATACATTTTACTGTGTGTATACCATTTTAATGTGGTATATTACATATTATCCAGCCTTGAAGACAAAAGAAATTCTGCAATATGTTGCAACATGGATGAACCTTGAAGACGTTATGCAAAGTGCAATAGGCTAGTCACAAAAGAACACACACTGTACGACTCCACTTAACATGAAGTACCTAGTGTGGTCACATTCAGAGAGACAGGAAGCAGAACCGTGGTTGCCAGGAGCTGGGGAGAGGGCAGAATAGACAGTTACTGTTTAGTGGTATAGAGTGTTCGTTTTATAAGATGAAAAAAGCTCTGAAGATGGATGATGCATGATGTTGGTGTTACACAACAGTGTGAATGTCTTGCATGCCACTGAAATGTTCACTTAAAAATTGTTAAGATGGTAAAGTTTATGTTCATTTTATCACAATTTTTAAATGTGATTATTAGATAAACTCTTAATGACCCTTTCACCTCTTGAGAGTCTGAAATTCTGTAAACAGCCAGGAAGAGTGGACTGTTTATCAAAAAATAATCCACTGTCATTTTGTGCTGAGCTCTTTGAAAGCACTCGTTCTCATGTCCGGCACACAGTGGGTAGTCAGCAAATGTGGGCTGAATCTAAATGATTCATAAGGAAGTTTAAAAATAATGACTTTTTCTTATTACTGTCATGAAACATGTTAACTGTGGAAAATACAGATGGAAAAAATAATTTTTAAAAATCTCTTGTAGTCCTACTGTTAACATTTCTGTCTAAATCCATCCAGACTGTTTCTGTGCATACAAATATATTGCAAAAATGAGATCATATTATATACACTGTTTGGTAACCTGCTGTTTCTTCCCCCTTAACAATATATTATGGCCTTCTTTCCATGTAAATTGGAAAAATTGAATATTGGCTTTTATTGCACCTATTCATCATCTGTAATGATTGGTAGGGAAAGATAACATGGATAATTGAAAGCCATTTTTCCTCCTCCTTCCTTCCAGTCTATTTTTTTTTCTCCAGAGAATTCCTCCCTTCACTGAGACAGAATTGCCTTCTTTTTAGCCTTGCCCTGAGCTAGTTTTCTTTCAAACTGCCTTCCAATTGCATTGTATTAATATAATTCACCCCAGCTTTGGCTCTGTTGGAACATTCCTGCCAGGCTATCCATCCCATTCTTCTGCCTCACTTTTCTGCTACCTCTGCGACTATCATGATTTGCTTCCCCGTTTCCTTCTCCATTTTATAACTCATCATTAACATGGAGGGTAGCCACCTCCAGACAGCCTTTAGAACACCCATCTGTTCTGAGAAAACACGACCACCCCGAATCTCTTTATTTTTCAGTATTGTCCCATGACAGTTGATAATAACATAAAGAAATGACTCTGGGGCATAGAGTATTTACTTCACTTTGGACACTGTTAATGTCCCCTGCACACCCACTGAATGATAGAAGAGAGAGCATGCCATCATATCAAATAGCTGAAAGCCAATGACCATCTCAATTGCATCTCATAATTTAATCTGACCCCTGAAAACGAGAGCCATTAAAAGGAGGCATTTATTTAGAGAGAAAAAGTTAATATTTCATCATCAGGTAATAAATAGAAATACCAATTCCCACACAGAAGGACTGAGCAAAGAACTCATTTTCATTCAGGTTCTGGTTTAATCAGAATGTTCAAATAAAATGCTTAACCTGCAGAACGCCAATGAGGACTAATTCTTTAAAATGAAAAATGAGTGCAAACAATATTAAAAACAGGCATTTCTTCCCTGCCACCCAAATCTATCACTGTTCTGCCTCAACAGAATTGTGGTATCTGAAAGGCTATTTAAAACCAAATTACCATTTGGGTTATTAGAAGAATCGCTTGGCATGGCATGGGCCTGATTTGTTGACAAAAAGGCACAGGTGCTGTAACCTTTGCTTAATAAATCATTTAGCTGCCTGACTCAAAAGCAATGTGACTGCCTTTGCCTCATGAAATTTACAAACGTGTGCACGAGCCACACGCTTCTCTGTGCCGGAAGCCTGCTCACCTGGAGAGGTCCCCGCAGAGCTCAGTTATAGGCACAGCACTCGTTGTCTGCCTTTGGTGGGGATGCACAAGGAACATAGGGAGGTGGTGGGTATGGAGAGTGTTTGGATCTGTTGCCGTTTTCTGTGCCATATTCCTGAAACTCCGCCTGAGAAACCAGTGCCCAGGCGAAATGCAAAACTTTCTAAATCCCTTTCATCAATCACTCATCATTTCTGACTGTATTCCCAGCACCTACAGAATGCAGGGAATAACAATTCTCCTCAAGTTGCTCAAAGTCTGATAGAGGAAACAGATGTAAAAAATAACAGTAATGACAACAGTAGCAACATTAATGGCGCAGTGCGACACGAGTTAACAATAAGGATTTGCCCAAGAGGCTTGGAGTTGGGGAGAAGACCTTTCAAAGAGTGGACGGGACAGACAAGGCAAGGTAGCTTTTCTGTCCTTGTCTAATTTTGGACTGATGATATGGCTGTGGCTCTTAGACATTTTACCTTTTTCTGCTACTTTTAATTTGACCAGCCATGAGCTGGACAATAAGACTTTATCCCATGTAAAGGAGAGAGACACATTGAGCTCTGTCTTCTTTGGACCAAGCAGATGAAATTATTAGACTCCTTTCCTGCTGCTGGCATATCAGCCAGACCACCGCCCCCCCCCGCCCCCGCCACCACCACCACCACCCCCCCCACCATCCTTCATTTCCAAGAAGCAACGCTCCTTATGTAATATTCTCACGCCGGACACCAAGCTCACTTGAGATTGCAGTGCAATTAGCTGAAGGCATTTCTTGCCTTCTCCCTGCCCTGACCCCAGCCGCCTGCCTGGAGGAAGTTGGGTACCACACAGAAGTGCAAGGAGCAGCTGGAGAGCTGCAAAGGCAAGACACTCAGACTTCCTTAGAGAGAAGAAAATAAACTATCCTCCCCCTTCTAGTTAGAATTGGGTCTGAGCATTGGAGCTACAAGCCCATACAGCTGAAAACTCCCAAGACTGGAGAGGAGTGGCAGATAAAATTCCATTTACTTCCAACTCTGAAAAAAGTTAATTGGCTAAACGGGCACTCTGTATTAAGCACCGACGCGAACCGACACACGTTCGTTTCTGTGCCTGCACTAACTACAGGTCTCAGAGCCGTCTGAGATTAGTGCTGTTAGCCTTGTTTTGCTTCTCTGATGGCTCAGTGGGTAAAGAATCCGCCTGCAATGCAGGAGACACAGGAGATGCAGATTCAGTCCCTGGTCTGGGAAGATCCCCTGGAGAAGGAAAAGGCAACCCATTCTGGGATTCTTGCCTGGAAAATCCCATGGACAGAGAAGCTTTGCGGGCTGTATAGTTCAAAGGGTCACAAAGAGTTGGACACAACTGAGCGCGTAGGAGAGAAATTCCCTGGTTTTGGAAGGGAATCTCCCTGTTGTACTGATAGGAAAATTGAAGTTTTAGAGAGTATACTTGTCCCACGGCAAATGAGATAGCCAGGATTTGAACCAGTCTGTCTCCAGAACATCTTTCCTGAATACTGTCTGCATCCTTAACTGTTTATGATGAAAGGTTGCTGACCATTTTCTCTTTGTGGCCTGAGATTGACTCTTACACCAAGGAATAGGACCGCCGCTGTACTTGATTCTTCTGAAGACCTGCCCCGGTTTCCTATTAGCTCCTGCATCTGTGAAATCAAGACTGAGCTCATTCTCTCATCCTGCCTGGGAAAAAGACCTTTACTAATGACATTAGTCAACATCTGTGAGAACAGCCAGGCTCTGCCCAGAGAGGAGAGCAGCTGAGGTTGTGAGCTTTCCTTTCAAATCTTGGTTGGAGCTTTATTTCATCACTTAGAAGTGGTATGCGTGCTTCATTTTGGGGTAATTTTTAAAATTTTTTCCTGGTAATTCAATTTTTCTAGCCTGGTTTATGAACTGTAAAATGGTGATAACTGTATTTATCTGCCTCCTACGGTTGTTTTGAGTCTTAAACTCAGTGCCGAAAAAGTAAATGCTTAACACCTGCTAATACTCAACAAGTGATAGCATTGGTTGTTTGGTTGATAACTAAGTGTTTATATTTAAACATTGTTTTCTGGATTACAAAGTATTTTCTCATGTGATCTTCAGAACAACCCTTTGAAGTAGGCAGAGCTGTTACTATTTTTATCCCCATTATATAGATTTAAAACTGTGTAAAGGTTTAAAGAGAGGGCAGTGACTTCCCCAGAACCACATAGCCAGGGGTGGGCAGAACCAAGACACAGACCCACACTGATGGCAGAGCCTTCAGTGCACCCATCGGGAAAGGACATATGTGGTCTTTCAGCAGCTCATCATCATGTGCTCTGTGGATACGGGCAGAACCTGCCTGCCAAACGCTGGGTCTAACGTGACCATCCAGTTAGGATGAAATTTGGACAAAATGCCACAAGTTCAGAATCTCATGGATTCTTCCATTGAGCATCTGCCCTAAAGGTACTCCAAAAGCCTCATTCCATTGGGCACCTCTGTCCTTGCCCTGCACCCGATATCTAACCTTAAGATAAGTTGTGCCCCAGGGAAGAAGAGACTTCCCAAGGGAAAATCAGTCATATCTCTGAGGACAGTAAAGTGAAAGTGTTAGTTGCTCAGTCGTATCCGACTCTCTGCGAATTCTCCCAGCAAGAATACTCAAGTGAGTTGCCATTTCCTCCTCCAGGGGATCTTCCTGACCCCGGGATCAAAACCTGGTCTCCCATGTTGCAGGCACATTCTTTACTGCCTGAGCCACTTAGGGAAGCCCCTTTTCTGAGGGTAGTAAGGACTGTGGCAAATGAATGGACCCCCAGCATCTGCAGAGAAAACAGTGCCTGATCATTTTTTCTCTTACGTTCTCGGCCCCAGCCGTAGGTGTTGAATAGTCAGCACCGCCTCAGGGAGATGAGTTACCCCTGCCATCTGCTCCCTCCTACTGCGGGCAGAAGTGACTCCTCCAGCTTCCCAGCCCCCACACCAGCCTGTATGTTCTTGCCACGTTTCTCTTCACAAACACTTGGCAGCTGACTCACGGACAGCCTTTGAGACACTCTTAAAATACATTTTTCAATAAACAGAACCGTTGTCTCTCAAGTTTTAACTTGGCAGCGTGTTTTAGTTGTCCTCAGCCACAAATTTCACTTCCGAACCAAGCCAGAGCCTCAGTTCTAGGAACTGGTCTGCTTTTCTTCCCCGGTTTTTTAACTTCAGAGACACCATCACGTTTAATGGCATGTTTTACTTTAGTTTTAGTGTTTTTGTTTGTTTGTTGCTTTGCTCAAAAAAGATTTGAGGAAACTCCTTGGTTACATGAATTGATGATCACTGAAAGGATTAAAGGTGTTTGTATGGGATCTGGCAGGACTTCCCGGGTGGTAGTGTTATTCAGTTGCTCAGTCATGTCTGACACTTTGCGACCCCGTGGACTACAGCACGCCAATCTTCCCTGTCCTTCACCATCTCCCGGAGTTTGCTCAAACTGTTGTCCATTGAGTCGATGATGCCATCCAGCCATCTCATCCTCTGTCACCCTTCTCCTCATGCCCTAAATCTCAGGTGGCTGGATGGTAAAGAATATACCTGCCAATGCAGGAGATGCAAGGTTCGATCCCTGTGTTGAGAAGGTCCCTTGGAAAAGGAAATGGCAACCCACTCTAGTATTCTTGCCTGCAAAATCCCATGGACAGAGGAGCCTGGTGGGCTACAGTCCATGGGGTCGCAAAGAGTCAGACATGACTGAGCATGCATGCCTGCATGGAATCTGGCATACAGTAGGTGCTCAACAAGTAGTGCTTCCTTTTGTGCTTGCTTCTTTGCCAGTACTTAAATGAGGTCAGTGGCAGTGGAGAAGGGGAAGGTGAAAGGGAGATTCTTCAGGAAATTTTAGACATCGTGGAAGTAGAGAATGGACTAAATGTCTGATATTTACTGACATTTAATTAGCTGTTTGGATTTTGGGGAAAGTGGGATAGAAAATGAAGTGGAGGGAAAGACTGACAAGAGAAGCTGTGAATGGCTGTACAGAGCTGAGAGGAGTTGGGTGAGAATTTGATGAGAGCCTTACAATGAAGTCAGAAAATTGCAGCATCAAATGCAAAACTGCCATCAACATGTCCAGCTCTGAAATGGGTCTTGATAATGATATTTCCAATGAAATATCCAACTAAGGGAGATGTTCTTTTTTTAAAGTTGGAATATAGTTGATTTATAATATTGTATTAGTTTCTGCTGTACAGCAAAGTCACTTAGTTATACATGTACATATATATACACACATGCATATATGTATATATACGTGTTCTTTTTATATATTTTTTCCTTTAAGGTTTATCACAACTGAGCATCATTAGTTGTGATCAACCATAATGTATATGTGTGTGTGTGTATATATATATATATATATATGTATGTACAATGTATACACACACACACACACACACATATGCTGGGATAAATAACAACCTCAGATTTGCAGATGATACCACTCTAATGGTAGAAAGTGAAGAGGAACTAAAGAGCCTCTTGATGGAGGTGAAAGAGGAGAGTGAAGAAGCTGGCTTAAAACTCAGCATTCAAAAAACTAAGATCATGGCATCTGGTCCCATCACTTCATGGCAAATAGAAGGGGAAAAAATGGAAACAGTGACAGACTTTATTTTCTTGGGCTCCAAAATCACTGAGGACAGTGACTACAGCCACAAAATTAACATTTGCTCCTTGGAAGAAAATCTGTGACAAGCCTAGACATCGTATTAAAAAGCAGAGACATCACTTTGCTGACAAGGGTCCGTATAGTCAAAACTGTGGTTTTTCCAGTAGTCATGTATGGATGTGAGAATTGGACCATAAAGAAGGCTGAGCACTGAAGAATTGATGTTTTCAAATTGTGGTGCTGGAGAAGACTCTTGAGAGTCCCTTAGACTGCAAGGAGATCCAACCAGTCAGTCCTAAAGGAAATCAACCCTGAATATTCATTGGAAGGACTGATGCTGAAGCTGAAGCTCCGGTACTTTGGCCACCTAATGTGAAGAACCAACTCATTTGAAAAAACCCTGATGCTGGGAAAGATTGAGGACAAGATGAGAAGGGGGTGACAGAGGATGGTATCACTGACTCAATGGACATGAGTTTGAGCAAGCTCCAGAAGATGGTGAAGGACAGGGAAGCCTGGCATGCTGCAGTCCATGGGGTTGCAAAGAGTCAGATACGACTTAGTGACTGAACAGCAACAATGGTTTATCACAGAATATTGAATATAGGTCTCTGTGATATATAAAAGGATCTTGTTGCTTATCCATTCTGTGTATAATAGTTTACATCTGCTAGTCTTAAACTCAGAGAAGACAGTGGCACCCCACTCCAGTACTCTTGCCTGGAAAATCCCATGGGTGGAGGAGCCTGCAGTCCATGGGGTCACTAAGAGTCGGACACAACTGAGGGACTTCACTTTCACTTTTCACTTTCACACATTGAAGAAGGAAATGGCAACCCACTCCAGTGTTCTTGCCTAGAGAGTCCCAGGGACAGGGGAGCCTGGTGGGCTGCTGTCCTTGGGGTCATAGAGTTTGACACGACTGAAGCGACTTAGCAGCAGCAGCAGCCTCAAACTCTCAGTCGGTCCCTCTCCCACTCTTCCCTCCCCCTTGGCAACCACAAGTCTGTTCTGTATGTCTGTGAATCTGTTTCTGTTTCATAAAAGTTCATTTGTGTCCCTGATAGCTCAGGTGGTAAAGAATCCACCTGCAATGCAGGAGACCCCAGTTTGATTCCTGGGTCGAGAAGATCCACCACTGGAGAAGGGATAGGATACCCACTCCGGTATTCTGGGCAGGAGAATTCCATGGACTGTATAGTGCATGAGGTCACAAAGAGCTGGACACGACTGAGTGACTTTCACTCAGATCCCACATGTAACTGATATATGGTATTTGTCTTTCTCTTTCTGACTTACTTCACTTAGTATAATTATTTCTAGTTGCATCCATGTTGCTGCAAATAGCATAATTTCATTCTGTTTATGGCTGAGTAATATTCTATTATATATATGTGCCACATCTTTGTTCATTCATCTGCTGATGGAGATTTGACCATTTGACATGTTTCCATGTCTTGGCTGTTGTGAAGAGTGCTGCTGTGAACTTGGGAAGTGCAGTTATCTTTTTGAATTATAATTTTGTCTGAATATATGCTCAGGAGTGGGATTGCTGGATCAAATGGCAACTCTAGTGTTTTGAGGAACTTCCATACTGTTCCCCATAGTAGCTGCACCAACTTACATTCCCACCAGCAGTGTAGGAGGTTCCTAACGGAAATAATTTAGACACTCATGATCTGATTTCTTCAGGGGAACAAAGCCAAAGTCAGGAATTGAAGAGTAGAATAGACTTAGGATTGAGTAGGATTGTTTTCACATCCTGTTTCTGCCATTTATCTGAGTGATCTTGGACATGTTACCCTTTAAAATTCTGTTTTCCCATCTATGAAATGAAGGTGATAAAATTATCCACCTCATAGAAGAAAATCCAATTAACTATGGCTTAAGCCAATCAGATTTTTGGGTTCCTGCATAGCAAGAAATCTCTCAGTGAATGGCTGTTGGCATTGTTTCAGCTGCTACAGGATGCCAGCAGGAGCCTTGCTCTTTCAAACATTCTGTTGTACCATCCTTAGCATCCACAGGCAGGTGCCTCTGACTACAAAATGACTGCTGCAGCTCCAGACATCATCCCCACATCATTCCCCATTATTCCTTTTATATCAAGGAATAAGGATTCTGCTGTTTCGGGTTTCATTGACTAAAGCTAATGGTCACATTTTAATCTTTAGCTGCAAAGAATGCCAGTAAAGCCAACATAAAATTATCTTGATTGGCTAAGATCGTGACTCATTTACCCAGGGCTGGTCACATTGTCCTCCCTAAACAAAATTGCCCTGAGAAAGAAGGGGCAATAGATAGTAGGGAGGACTGTTAACAGTATCTGTCATCTTCCTTTTTCTCCCATGCCCTGGCTGGTTTCATGATGTTTTCAACTCCAGTTCTTGCATTTGACTCCTTTCGTCCACTCACTCCCTGTGTGTCTAGGAGACCTGTATGCTGTGTGTATGTATGAGTGGATAGTGATCATCTCATTTAAGCCTTCTCTTGGATTCCAGGATTTGGGCAGAAGTACTGGAGTTTTGGGTAAACCAGTTTCCCCTGGGGCTGAGTCAAGGTTATCCTGGTAAGCGAGCACTCCAAAAAGGCTGCGTTGAAAGACATGTGCCTTGGTAATCACAGGGGAAGTCCGGGAAACAGTGCCCTCCGTGCACCCTCCCAGGTGCTTATCAGACACTCAGCAACAGGTTCTGGGTTTCTCTTTTACAACTTGGAACCAGATGCTTCCTTTGCAAAAGAAAAGAGCCTGGTTTTGCTGAGCTTGAGTCAACAGAGTTCAGAGCACAGGAAAATGGATTGGCCCTGCTGCACGCTCTGAGGGGAGAAGGTAGTACAGGTGGGGTTCCCACTTCCACAAAGCCCCTGCATGTGAGAACCCTGTATCTGGGGGTGGGGGGGGGCGTTTGCTTCCCCAAACGTTTCTGCATTCTGATAACGACCGAGCGCGGCACTTCCGCCGTGGTCCCGTGGTCAGCGCACCGCACTACCAGCGCTTCCACTGCAGGGGTGCAGGTTCGATCCCTGGTCAGGAAGCTAAGATCCCATGCGCTGGTGGCATGGCCAAAAAAAAAAAAGAAAGCAAAGAAAAAGCTTTCTGGTTATAAATAATGACTGTTCACATTAGGAGAGGTTCCTTTCAGACACAGGCTTTCCCAGGCCATCTAATGAGTCTAAGATCTTGAAGGTTCTACCAAAGCACAGTTTCAAGGCCAGAGCCTATTGTCTGACGTGAGATCTTTCTCCAAGATCTCATATGAGTTCTCAGTGATTCTTCCTGGCCACTTTTCCCACACCCACTTGTTTACCTTCCTGTTTGTTTATTAAGGATGAAGGCACATTCTTTTATCAGTGGCCTCTGTTTTGAGGATATAGCCTTTCAATGGAGCCTATTCTTTGAGTTACATTCCAAAGTACAGGCCTCCCCCAAAATATTTGCATGAGAATTTTTCCTTAGGCTTCCTTCACATGGCTTCCTTTACAGCAGAGATGAAATAACTTAGCACTTCTAATTGGCTTTTCCCTTTCCAAATGCTTTACACATTAACTAATGAATCACATGAGCTTGTGATAAGCTGGATGCCTGGGCTGGAGCTGGGACACTGGCTTCGGACAGGCTGTCCTGGCCCTGTGTTCCTCTCCCTCACACTCTCCCTTCCCCCACACCCCCGCCCCCTCCACAGTCTAAATGCGTTGGGCTCAGCCCAGACACAAACATCCTCAGCACAGCCTTGTGGGAAGGACCCAGCGCTACCTTCCAAGGCTTGATGTTGTTCAGTGACTAAGTAGTGTCCGACTCTTTGTGACCCCATGGACTGCAGCACTCCAGGCTTCCCTGTCCTTCACTGTCTCCCTGAGTTTGCTCAAACTCATGTCCACTGGGTGGATGATGCCATCCAGCCATCTCATCCTCTGTCGTCCCCTTCTCCTCCTGTCCTCAGTCTTTCCCAGCAGCAGGGTCTTTTTCAGTGAGTCAGCTGGATGTGCTACATATTAAAGGAAATTTCAGGCCAGGGCCAGCCTTGGTGGCACATAGCTTCCCCTTCTCAAGCACAATTCTCCTTCCATGGATCTGTGGCCAAGTGTGTATGTGTATTGAGGAAGGAATAGTACCAGGGGGGTGGAAGGACCATACCAGAGAAAGGTCCGGTAAGGGAAATGCCCATAGTGCCTCTTGGTAGAGTAAAAGGAACACTAGACTAAGAGTCAGAATACTTGGATTCCTAGCTCATCTCTCCCACTCACCAGCTATGTTTTTGTCCTTAGGGAGGGAAAACAAACCAGAATTTACTGTTGTTTTAGTTGCTAAGTCGTGGCCGACTGTTTTGCAACCCCATGGACTTTAGCCCACCAGGCTCCTCTGTCCCTGGGTTTCCCAGGCAAGAATATTGGACCGAGTTGCCATTTCCTTCTTCAGGGAATCTTCCCAACCCAGGGGTCAAACCTGTATTGACAGGCGGTTTCTTTACCACTGAGCCACCTGAGAAGCTAGAATTTACTAAGTACATACTGTATCCCCAGTATCACACGAGGGTGGAAGGGGTCTACTGACATGACCCAATCCCTGCCATACATTACTGACCGACTTCTAAGGAGAAAAGGAAAATATTATAGTAAGATATGCTAAAGAAAACACTTGAAGTATGTGTAACCTACAAGCAGTGCAGAGAGTAGGTGACTAACCCTGAGGAGAAGCAGGAAATTCATGGAAGATACGTTCTAGGGGAGGTTTCACATGAGCTGGTTTGCAAGGACACAGACATAATTGCATTCCTGGAGAGGGGAATAGCACATGCCGAAATTAGTGGTATATGTTCAGAGAACTCTACTCTGTTCAGTATGTTGATTGTGTGCCTGCATGTTCGGTTGCTTCAGTTGTATCTGACTGTGCAACCCTATGGGCTATAGCCCGCCAGTCTCCTCAGTCCGTGGAATCCTTCAGGCAAGAATACTGGAGTGGGCTGCCGTGCCCTCCTCCAGGGGATCTTTCCCAACCCAGGGATCAAACCCTCATCTCTTACGTCTCCTGCACTGACAGGCAGCTTCTTTACCACGAGTGTCACCTGGGAAGCCCAGTATGTTGGTTAATATAAGGTAAATGACAGAGAATGTTGACTAAGGAGGCTGGGAAGTTAGACGAGGTCTAGTCTTGAATACAGGCACTTGGACTTTATGGGAGACAGAAAGCAGGTGAAGGGCACAGTGGGATCTCTGTATGGGAAGAAACCTTAACCCTCATGAAGTATGAGATTTTACAAGTAGTAGCAGCATTAAGCAGAGAAGCCAACGGCACCCCACTCCACATGGGGGAAGGCTGCAGTCTGTGGGGTCGCTGAGGGTCAGACACGACTGAGCAACTTCACTTTCAATTTTCACTTTCTTGCTTTAGAGAAGGAAATGGCAACCCACTCCAGTGTTCTTGCCTGGAGAATCCCAGGGACGGGGGAGCAGACATGACTGAAGTGACTTAGCAGCAGCAGCAGCAGCATTAAGACCTATGGTCATGAGGTACTATCTTCTCCCAGGCATTATAACTTAGTAGAGAAAATAGAAGCTTTCGAGCCAGATAGACTTGATTTTTATTTATCTCAGTACATGACTGATGGGGACTAAATTGTAACTGCCCGCCTCCCATTTCATATTGAAGCACTAATCCCAGCGTGATAGTATTTGGAGATGGGACCTTTGGAAGGTAATTAGATTCAGATGAGGGTGAGGTCCTCATGATAGAATCAGTGGTCTTAAAAGAAAAGACAGGGAATTCTCTAGTGGTCTAGTGGTTAGGACTCAGCAGTTTCACTGTTGCACCCCTGGTTCAATCCCTGGTCTGGGAACTAAGATCCCACAAGCAATAGTGTGGCTTTAATAAAAAAAAAGGAAGGACCCTAGAGAGCATGTGTCATGTGAGGACTGGGCAGGAAGAAGGTGGCCGGGCCGTCTGCCAGCCAGGGAGAGGACCCTCACCAGACTCTAAATCAGCTGGAACTTTGATCTTGGACTTTGCAGCCTCCAGAACTGTGAGAAGATAAATTTCTGTTGTTTAAGCCACCCAGGCTATGGTATTTTGTCATGGCGGCCTGAGCAACATCTACAGAGACCTTGGGGTAATTTTTAGCCTTTCTGACCCATAGATATCACATTTATAAAATTATGAATTAAGTCCTGCACTCCACTTAGTTTTGTGAAAATTCAGTGTGGTTGGAATGTAAAGCTGCCAGCACCCTACCCTGGCACAGGGAACAGTCAGAATGGAACCCACATCAGCACCAGCATTGAATCAGGAGGCATCTCCTTCATCTTCAGGACCAGGGACCTGTGTGTACCAGCAGAAACAGAGAAATGTTAACGTGGTGAGAACCCCAGAGGTAATCTGGTAATTTCCCCCCTGAGCTGAGTCATCTCTGCCCCCATCCTCCCATGTCCATTTTCCATACGTTGTGCCGTTAATTCTCTCATTAGCCCGTGGAATGATATTTATTTGTTAAGAATATACTTAGCATACTCCCAGGGAGCAAGTTAAAACTCAGCTAACAGCTGCAGTTTCTGATTGTGAGGAAAAATACGCTGAGAAATGCATCTGGAGAGCAGCTATGTATGTATGTTATAATTTCCTATTAAAAAACTATTAAACTTTATGCTGGATGAGGGAGAGAAGAAAAAAATCCCAGTGCAAAAGCAAGTTATGAACATAGGAGCACAGTTTCTGAATGTTTACTTTGTCAGATACACAGCTGACATGATTAGCTCTAATGGGGTGGTGATCCTCACTGAATTGCAGATGGGTATGAGTGACTGAAATACCGCCGGGACTTAAATAAGTGGCGCATACTGTATTACTTAAGACTTCCCTGGTGGCTCAGACAGTAAAGCATCTGCCTGCAATGCGGGAGACCCGGATTTGATCCCTGGGTCGGGAAGATCCCTGGAGAAGGAAATGGCAACCCACTCCAGTATCCTTGCCTGGAGAATCCCATGGACAGAGGAGCCTGGTAGGCTACAGTCCACAGGGTCGCAAAGAGTCGGACACGACTGAGCGACTTCACTCACTCACTCACTGTATTACTTAGGCTGCATCCTTTAGCCAAGTTGAAGGCTTCTTTCTCTCCATCCATTCCCAACACATGCACGCTCACAGGTAACATTCACACACGCATGTGCACACAGAGGCATGCGTCTCTCCATTCCAGAAGCTCCGTGGAGAACATTAATCACCCATCTGGAGCAATGCTGACTTGCCTTCCATGACTTTTCCCCCTTTGCCCTCTGCCATCAAAGTGCAACCCCACCCCCCACGCTCACCATGGCAGATAATGGTATCTCAGATCAGTCCACTTGCTGCGGCATCAAGACCCAGATCAATTTATTGACTCCATGAGAGTGGCTGGTACAGTAACTGTTACAAGAGAAGAATGAAAAGTGAGAACGTGTCCACATGAAAAATAAAAATGACGTTTTGTTCTTTCCTGCCCTCCCCCTTTTTTGCCTCATAGATCTTTATGTGTTTACACAGCAGAGAGCACTTTCCTTAAGTTAATCAGCTCCTTCTACATTATTAATTGTGACAGTTAGGGTGCTACATGAGAGGAAGAGTATTATGGGAAGCATTGATCTCACTCGGATGGCGTGGACCTGAGTAGGTTTGGTATCCCTCCTCCCATCTCACTGCATTGGGGTCCCATCAAATCACATTTCCTTGATTGACAATGCAGAACGCCTCCCATCAATAGAATTGATTCTGTGAGAAGGGACAAGGAACATTTTTCAGCTAGAAATAGATGAATTATGGTGATGGCAAAGAGAACATTTCAGAAATCTTTCGGTCTAGAAACTTTTGTTGGGAGCTAGATACTATTATCGTCCCAAACACAAGCCTACTTTATATCCTCAGAAAAAATGCAACTATTAGAAGAAACTTACTCCAAGTGAAAAATAGATTTAGTTGAAGCCAACAGTGAACCTGAGGATATAATAGATGTTTTTAAAAGGCCATCGACTAATTTTTTGTGGGAAATTTTTGGTTAAGTGCACATCTTTGAAAGACATTTCACTAAAGTTCAACTTTCATGGCTTATACCTGTAGACCCCAACATAAATCCTATGTGAATGGACAGAAGTGAGCGGGTGTCATTTGTGACCTGGAAATAAAAGGTCAACCATTGGATTTATAGCTTTTTTAGTGAAAAGAACATAAAGATTCCTGCCAACTGGAGTCAATCCATATTTTAATGTTTCTTAGTTAAGATTATAAAATCAAGGGACTAGGATCATGCTGTTCAGTGAAGGTCAAAAATTAAATGTGATGGGCTAAGTATCATTCCCATGGGGCAGAAGTTAATATTTCAAAATCCCTTTTTACCACTGGCAGTCAAGAAACGAATTGTCCATGATCATTAACCAAGGGAAGGGGAAATCCCACTACCATTGCTAAGTTTAATGATGATTATTACATTAATCAACTGTATTGTTAAATTACTCTGCTGTTCTCATGTAATGTCCCCAAATAGTGATAGTGGATTGATTGCTACCAAAAAATTCTCATATACAGTGGTGAACACGTCATGATGGGGGCTCATGGAGATGGGATGAAGGCTTATTTGTGGGAAAAGAAGTTGTGGCTATTTTATGGATAAAGAGATATAACATAAAATGTTACACTGCATATAACATTCCTCTAAGACAAGATTCTGTGACACTACAGACCTGTTACTGTATATGATTCACCAGGACAAGTTTTTTTAAATACAAAAGAAAAAGAAGAGCATGCATTTCTTTTTATTATCTTTTTTCTATTTCATATTTTTGGCGTCTTTTTTATTTTTAGGGAAAATAAAAGGAAGTGTTTGCAGTTCCTTTTCTTCAAAGTTTTAGAGCTCTGGCTCCCATCTCCTTTGGATTAAGGTTATTTAAAGTTGTTTATAGGATGACTCAGACACATGTACCCCATGACATTATTTAAAATTTATTTATTTGCCACACTGTGAGGCTTCTGGGATCTTCGTTCCCCAATCAGGGATTGAACCCAGGCCCTTGTCAGTGAGATCATGGAGTCCCAACCACTGAACCACTAGGGAATCCCCCCGCATACTCCCATGGCATTTTAAAATCCATTTTAAGATGCCAGTACTTTAAGAAGTTACTTTTAATAAAACAGCCCCTGTGAACTAGAGGGCCCAGGCTCAGGAAGTTGAAATGATTTATGAGGCCATACAGATAATCGGAGACAAGGTCAGCCTGAGAAAGACAGGGTATCTGACACCAGGAAAGGAAGGGACTGGTAGTTTAGTTGTGTGGCTTAGGATATGGGTGCACAATTTCTGTTTTGCAGAGGTGTTTTATAGAAGCTTATTATCCATTACGTCTTCCCTTGGTGGCTCAGCAGTAAAGAATCTGCCTGCAGTGCAGGAGACACAGGTTCAGTCCCTGGGTTGGGAAGGTCCCCTGGCGAAGGAAATGGCAACCCACTCCAGTATTCTTACCTGAGAAATCCCATGAGGTGAGCCTGGTGGGCTACAGTTGCTGGGGTTGCAAAGAATCAGACATGACTTAGCAACTAAACAACAAATATCCATAGACTGACCCAAGTGCATTGGAATCTTGAGAAACAAAAGGTTCACCTTGGAGAATGTATCTTTGTACACTACCACCTATTGTGGGTGTGGGTGGGTGAGTATTAAACCCGTGCTTCTGTCTGTGCTCTGGGGTAGCTTTCAGTGGCATATTTTTCTAACTTCTGTCCTTCACAGTTCAGACAAAGGTTAAAATTCCCATCTACTTTCACAGGCAAACACTTTAAAGTGCTTCTACAAGAGGCAGCGAGTAGGGAGGACCTTTGATTTAAAGTTCAACATTTACATTTGTAATTTTGACTAATTTCTGTGCTCACATTAATTAAATTGAAATTGTTTAATTAGAATAAAACTGAAATTGATCATTAGGATTAATTTAACCTGATAGGCTTTGTGTGCCTTTCTAGACAAATATTATGAAATACAGTGATAATGAAGCAGTGAGAGGTATAATTTCACATCTAATAATGATCTTAATATCTGCCAGTTATTCTCTGGTATCGGGATAGCTCTGAATGTTGCTGTTTGTTACATCATTACCCTTCAGCTAAGACCATGCTGTATCTCTCCACTGGTCTCTTCCCAAATATTTTTTCCTGTCAAAGTCTAAAGATGTACCAAATTCTCTTCACCCCTCCCTCCTAGTAACATCATCCCTCCCCTTTCCCTCACCCCACCATCTTCCAGGAAGGCTATTTGCTTGGCTCTTCCCCCGGTCCTTGTATCACAATGACCTTTGTAAAACAAGAACTGCAGAATGACACTCCTTATGGAATTCACTAGTGCTCCTCAGTTCTGGGGTCATTGCTATCAGCTCTGGACTGCCCCTCTGTCCTGTTCCTGGCTGATTACTACGATTAAGAACCAGGCACAGAGCTAAGCTGCATAGAAAGAGGAGGGGTTGTAACCCCTGAATAACTGTTAAGGGGTGGGAGAGAAAAGGCAGCTTTTCCAGGTGTCCAGTGTGCACCCAGGAAATAGCTTGCCATCTTCATCCTGTGCCTTCTGTGTAGCTCCATCCAGTGAGCATGTTTCCAAATTTGGTGCCTTTTGTTTCTGAAGGAAAATTCTCGAAAGATAAGACTCCTGTTTTGCCATAGGATTTGGCGTAAATGAAAGAACATTAGAGCTGCATCTGCCTACCAACACACTGAAAGAAAGTGAAAGTGTGAGTCATTCAGTTGTGTCTGACTCTTTGCAACCCCAAGCCCACCAGGTTCCTCTGTCCAGAGGATTCTCCAGGCAAGAATACTGGAGTGGGTTGCCATTCCCTCCTCCAGGGAATCTTCCCAACCCTGGGACTGATCTCCGGTCTCCTACATTGCAGGTGAATTCTTTACCATCTGAGCCACTAAAGAAGCCCAAACAACACATTGATGAATGTAAAGCTTTTTGAACTATCAAGTCAACTATCAAATTATTTTGTCTTCAGAAGAATTAATATCTGCATGGATAAATTAAATCTTCAGGAAAATCTGTAAAGCATTTGAATTTCAGATTCCTCCTGTCTACCATTTTGCTGCTGCTGCTGCTGCTGCTAAGTCGCTTCAGTCGTGTCCGACTCTGTGCGAACCCAGAGACGGCAGCCCACCAGGCTCCCCTGTCCCTAGGATTCTCCAGGCAAGAACACTGGAGTGGGTTGCCATTTCCTTCTCTAATGCATGAAAGTGAAAAGTGACAGAGAAGTCGCTCAGTCATGTCCAACTCTTAGCGACCCCATAGACTGCAGCCTGCCAGGCTCCTCCATCCATGGGATTTGCCAGGCAAGAGTACTGGAGTGGGTTGCCATTGCCTTCTCCGACCATTCTGCTAGAGTTATTTAAAAAAAAAAGTAACATCAGCAGTTATGTTTCCTACAGCAACACTTAAGGCAGAAGTTCAAAGTATAGAGGAGAATGAGTTAAAATTATGTAGATATTTATGAGTAAGAAAAAAGGGAAACAAAAACTAGACAAAAGAAAGAACATGTGATTCTCAGCGTGAATGTGACTTTGGGAATGAGTGATCAATAGGATAGTAGAGATTATTCCATATGCAAATTATTGTCTTTCTGCTGCTTGGCCAGTCATTCCTGGCCAAAGACAGAAGCTGTTGGGGTTGTAAGCCCTGATTTCATTCAGTCATCATAAGTAAACTGCTGTCCCCAAAGAAACTAATTTTATCATTCATTTCTATAGACTGTCATCTATGTGGATTCTACTTGTATTCATGTCTTTATCCAATAGAAGCAGCTTACTACATTCATAGCAAAGGGTTTTATTTGGAAGCATATTCATATTTCATTGGGTTTTTAAAAATCCTTCATGTTTCTAGCATTTGAATTAGGCTAAGTTCAAGAGATTGAGAGAAAAGAGGAGACAGCCAGCATAGCCATGCTGTTATTGTATTGGTCCAAGAAAAGTGACTTTGTGCTATGTACTAGGGCCAAAAAGCTATATGGGCTAGCATATAGAGATGAGGTTTCTGTCTTCCTCATGTCAGAAAAGCAGATGTACACATAGAAAAAGCGTCACCTCAGTTTAACAGCTTAGTTTAACAAGTTAAAAAACAAAACACTTTCATATTTTCATGTATTATTTCATCCTCACAACTACCATGCTAGGAAGATGTTCCTAATCAGAGGCACAAATGGAGACCAGATACATGATGGACTCGATCCATCCTCCCTGAAGCAGTTTCTTCTCTGAGCCCCCACAGCAGTGCTTTCCTTTAAACTGTTTTCTGACTTATCACCTGTTGCTGTGCAGGGATGCAGCTGCTGATCCTGAAGTACTGGGAATGTCACAACCTGCCACCCCGGGTACGCTCAACCTGTCAGGAAAGAACTGCTTGCTCCAGGGCTGAAGATGCTATAGAGTAATGCTCAGGTGTTGCAGCACTGGTTTATCATTGTTGTACCCAACTTCTTGCTAACTCAAATTCACACAGAAGTTGAGTGGCAGAGTCCCTGGTGTTATTTCTCCAGCTTTCCTTCCAATTCTGTCCATAAAGACCATTGCTGCTTTCTCTGAACTCCCGGCCCCTTGCTTAGCAAAGAGATTGAGTCTTAACCTCAGTCAGCCAGGAAACCAGTTCTCTCCAGATTGGTTTCTAAGAGCATTTCAGAATCTCTACCTCAGTTCTTCCTGCTCCTAACCCAAAATAGCCATTTCTTCCTCTCTAGTATAACTTCATTGACTAGAAAACACCTGAGATCTTTTCAACATGGAAAATCCTTTAGATTTTTTTCATAAACATAATAAGAGATCCCTTCTGAATTGGGGATATTTCTCTTCATAACACCTTTTAACTGCATTTTTCAAGTCAGAAAACCAGCTTATGCAAACCCTAGATCTTACCTTTGAAGAGTATAAATATGTATTGACCACTTTCCACAAAGAGTTGAAAATGGTTGCAAGGAAATCCGAAGTCATGACTATGGAATTCTAGAATATCTAAAATCTTTTTAACTATTAATAGAATGTTAACACTAAAACCTTATTGGGAAAATTAAGAAGATTCTGTTTTCTAGGCCCAGCCTTCTCTTTCTTTGACTTTATAGTGCATCTGAGGAAATTTTTAATACTAACCAAAGCTTGGTGTTGCCTGGCATCTGAGTCTAAAATGCCTGAGAAAGCAGTACAGATTCCAACTGTAACACATTCCTCCCCCAAGCCTTGGGAACGAGCCTACTGAGGCCGGCAGAGTTCAGAGAGAGCACATGCAAATAAGGTTCAGTTATAAACTCCCGAGGAGTGTTTTATTTAGTTTAAACCTGAACCTGAACTTGTCAACGTGTTCCTGGAGAACAACACAGACAGCTGCTGCAGTGGAACAGGAAGCCATATTTCAGCTCAGACAATTCACTTCTTTGAGAGAAAGAAAAGTCTTCGAGTAATTTTTTTTAACTGAACTGCCTTTAGGATAGCACATGGTGACATCTCTGCAAGAGGTTGTGATCACAGAACCAGAATGAGTTAATATGTGTCATTTGAACTTGCCACCATTTCTTCAGTGTGAATTATAGGATCTCTTAGCCTATGGTGATTTAACAAGAGAAAAGAATATTTAAAAAGCCAATGAACATATAACCATCATCCAATCTGTAATTGGTTTCCTTAAAATATAATAAAGTGATAGGAGAGGTATGGAACTATTCCAGATCAGTACTGTGTGCATGAGTTCCGAGTCTGTTCCTAAATCTCAGTTACTAGGAGAACACTAGCAAATAGAACTCATCTGAAAGCAAAGTAAGTGATTTTGTTTGCATGCTTGATTTTATGACATATGCTTAACTATGTCTTCTGGCCTCCCTGGTGGTTCAAACGGTAAAGAATCTACCTGCAATGAGGGAGACCTGAGTTTGATCCATGAGTCAGCAAGATCCCCTAGAGAAGGAAATGGCAAAGCACAATGTTCTTGCCTGGAGAATTCCACGGACAGAGGAGCCTGGCAGGCAACAGTCCATGGGGTCGCAGAGTCAGGCACAACTGAGTGATTAACACTTTCACTAAATATGTCTTAAATAATCTTTAGTTAGGAGATCACCATTTTTAAAGTCATTACGAAAAAGGTAAAAACGAATTAAATTTTCTGCGTTAGAATGATGCTGCCCCTTTCTAAGAAGCATAGATTCCTGACAGGGAAGCCTCATAGCTCTGGTGATCCCATAGATTATGTTCACAACGATATCCTTGATAAGACCCTTGACAGAGACTGTGAATACTGTGAGATCTCACCTTTGCACAATTCCCCAACCCAGCTCCACCAAGAAGCTTCCCACTCACCTCCACTGGAAATATTCAGGAAGAATCTAATTGTTTATAGTAATGAATATTGCGTAGTTCTAAGTTTAATCTACAAATTTAAAAGGAAATAAATCTGAACATAAAAAGCATTTGCTGTTTCAGCATTAAAAAAAAATACTGTCATTTGAAACTGCCGACTCCCCCATGTGGGTTTGTTTTGCAAGTCACATCTTAACAAAGACAAGTTTTGTTGTCATAAAACCAACCCTAAATCCCACCACCAGAGGAAGGAGTAAAGCATTGTTCACTTATCCTGGGTCTGTGCTTTCTGGGATGTCACACAAGAGCTTTGACTGGGCTTGAGAAGATCATTCCATTTTTATCCAGGGCAATTGGCTCCGATGAAACCCCAGGCCCTTCTGTGACATCTAGATCACATCAGTGTTTCCTGTAATAATGCTGCTTACATTTTAGGCCAGTATTTCAAAGTTTTGTCTCTATGTGTCTTACTTCCGCCCCCAAATAATAGAATACTATTATAATAACTGGTATATAAGGGCTGTTCTGCAGATAAGTTGGACCCCTGACTTCCCACAGACTAGAATCTGGCCTCTGACTTTTTCCATAGTCAAGCTCATTCTAACTTCATTGAGGGGTAGAACAGTTTTATCCCTGCCAATATCACATCTACACAGTGAATGAGGAAAAATGATGACTTCTGCACCTGTAAGTCTGAAACGCAGGTGCTCCCAGAAGGTACAGGGATAGGAATGGGATCCTTATAGTGTGATCAGAGCAGCCAGAGTCGCGGGGCAGCCAGAGGCTGAGCTGAGCCCCACAGTCCAGTACAGAGTTGCTTCTTACTGCTCTCTCGCTCTCTTCTGTCAAGAACCTGAGAGCAAAGATGTACAGTCTCCTCCGCATTCCATCCAAATCCCACCTCTGCACCTCACTTCTTTGGCTCCATACAGAAGCCCCCAACCCCCTGCTGGCTGAGCGTGCCCTCTTCCTTCCTGGGGCGGGCAGCTGTTTGCAGAGTCTTTGAGAGGGTAGAGGTCTTCCCTCATTCCTGTGGGAGTGGAAGCACAGATGGAGAAATAGAAAAAGAGAGAGACTGGCTGGAGGGGTGAGAGGAGGCAGGAAAGGGGACCGGAAAGGACAGAAGAAAGGGCCTTGGACAGTGAATAGAGGAGGACGAAAGAGGTCAGAAGCAAAGAGCCATGCTCAGGGCCAAGCAAAAAAGCAGCTGCTGGGGGGTGGTCACGGGCACAGGTGCCAAGTGCCATCCGGTGCCCAAAGGGGACTCCTTGGCTGGGAGGGTTAGTTTGGAGATTTGTTTCTGGCCAAGGAGCAGATCTTCTGTCGTACTCATGCAGGAATGTCTCCGGGAGAGTTTTTGAAGTAACTGGACGTTTCACTTCAGTGTTCTTTTCCCTCTCACCAGATTTTATCTACCTGCACCACTGAAATGGTACATGTGCATGTTAGGTTTCCTGTGAACCTGAGTCATGTTGGGAAGAGCTTTTCAGCTCTGGGGGAAGAGCAGGAGTAAAGAGGCAGGCCGTGGCATGATTATTGTAATGCGGCCACGCTCGGCTGAGCGCAGACCTCCACTCCCACGCCTCTCTTTTTAAATCAGAAAGGTTACCTCCCTGGGCCACCATTGGGCCAGCCCCAAGTGTGACTGTCTGCACTTGTTAGACAGCAGGCGTTTAATTAAAATTGGAATCCAATGTGTAGAAAACATACATTTTTTTTTCACTTCATAGCTCTCCACAGGAAGTCATACTCTCTTCCTGCCCTGCTCCGCTCAACTCTCCCCACCACCTAAAAAGACAAAAAAAAAGAAGACAGACTCAGGGAACGATTATTTCAGTGTTGAAAATCAGAAATTACAAAGGGCCGGGCTGCCTTCTTTATTTTTGCCTTCAGGGTTAACACCAGCCAATGATAAAGCCTATATTGTATCTTCAGCCCAGAGCTAGCTTTTTTTTATGGCTAACTTCCTGTGTGGAAAAGGAGTTGTCCCATTTCAGAGTGTTAAAATACGGCATTTAATGAATCAGTAAATAAAATTTTTCACCTTACTTTTGCCCAAGGAGTCGGTTGATCCCTTCTGATATTTGGCTGGACTTTGTGGAATCAAAAACAAAAAATTGAAAGAGCAAATAATAGACACAGGCCCCTAGCTGAAAACTCAACCCCTGAACACCCTGGCCACCGCCTTTTCCACTGCAGAGCCACCCAGCGCACTATCTGGGCTCCTCCCAGAACATTCGGCTGTGCCATCATGGCCAAACAGATCGGAACTCCGGACAATTTCATCGGGTCCTTGTCCCCTTAATCTCCATGCTGCACCTCAGATCTGAAGCAGCTTCCGTGGTGCGGGCTCACTTTAATGGATAATCTATTTTTCATGAAAAAGCAGGAAATAAGCTGTCTCTTTCATAAAAAGATTTACAAAATGTAATCATTGTTGAAATATTCCCTTTGAACTGCCGTGTCCACGGGGGTCTCCGGCTCCCAGAGTCGTGCTTCATTAGAACCCCCTCACAAGCGGCTCCAGAAGGGCAGGTACACTGGTGGGGCCCGCTTTGATGTCTTGAATGAATGAAAGAAAAGCACAATAAAAAAGAGCTGTTGATCAAGCATAAAATACTCTTTAAGCTGACAGAATAGCAGCGTTAACACACCCTAAGCTGCTTTTCGTTTTTCCCTTTTTTCCTCACATTTTCCTGTGCTTTGTGTACAGTGGGGGTTTGTATTTTATAAGAAGTCTCTGATCTATGTAGTATGCCATTCGCTAACAAAAACCAAAATAGGATTGTTTCTGTCCCACTTGGTTGCCTGACTACTCCCTCCCTCCCCCCAACCTCAGATCCCCTCTCCCCCTCGACCCCAACTTCCAAGGCGTGCAGTTCAGCCTTGCAAGGCAAGGGCCCAAATGCCTTTCATAAACTTGAGCCAATTTCTTTTGTGTGGTTGGTTTCGCTGCTCTGATTTTAATACCGCAATTAAAGACAGATTTTTATTTTCTCAAGAACTTTCTCTTGCAACTGGAGAAATGGAACTGACACAGCTGCTACCTTTAACCAAGAAATTATATCATTAAATAAGAGCAAGCCGCCTTGCTGAGCGATGCCTTTCCAGGGGAACTGGTCCTCTGTAGGTCTCCTGTGGACCTTATGGCCTGTACACACTTTATAGAGGATCCATCTCACCTGGCTTTCAGGTTTTCCGCACTTGTCTCTCAGGCGTTAGTTCATTCAGTCCCTACAAAAACTGATAAAGTTGTTAGCTCCATTTCACAGAGTCTAAAACTGAGACCCAGGGGTGCTGACTTATCTAAGATCATTTAGAAAGTGAAAGTGTTAGTTTCTCAATCTAGGGTTAGTTTGTGACCCCATGGACTGTAGCTCACCAGGGTCCTCTGTCCATGGGGTTCTCCAGGCAAGAATACTGGAGTGGGTTGCCATATCCTCCTCCAGGGGATCCTACCGACTCAGGGATCGAACCCGGGTCTCCTGTATTGCAGGCACATTCTTTACCATCTGAGCCACCAGGGAAGCCCCTTTAACTAGCATGTAATGGCATACTAGTTAAACGATGTGAAAAGTGAAAGTGAAAGTCACTCAGTCATGTCTGACTCTTTTCGACCCCATGGTCTATACAGTCCATGGAATTCTCCAGGCCAGAATACTGGAGTGGGTAGCCGTTCCCTTCTCCAGGGGATCTTCCCAACCCAGGGATCAAACCTAGGTCTCCCACATTGTTGGCAGATTCTTTCTGTTAACTCTGACTCCAGTGCCCCACCTCTTAACACTATGCACGCAGCCCTCCAGTAAGTCAGCAGAGCAAATGTGAGTGGCCAGAGTGCAGTTTTTAATTCAGAAGTCTTTGGTTTCGTGAGGTAAAAGATTACTTGATAAACATGTGAAGGGAGGCCAGAAAGAAGAACTTTGCTTAATGGTGAGGCAGACACTAGAGCAAGTTGGAATACGGTGAAAGTCAGACTCTGGAACAACTGTTGGAATAACTGGATTGTGTATGTACTCTCAAGGTTTGGAGGTGCTGGATGGCTTATTGGGTAAAGAGATTAGTGTTTTCCCGTCTTGAGGTCTGAAGCAAATGGAGGTCTTGGCCGGGAACAGCGTGGTCACTCTCCAGGGAGTGGTGGTTTGGACAGCTCCTCTGCGCTCGTAGTAAGCAGGCAGCCGTCCATGTTACAAAACTACTGCACATGCTACGGCTGCAGTTGGCCCCACTGCAAGAGCTCTTCAATCAGAACTCCCTGGGATGGCTTGTGGAGACCTGCATGTCTCCGTGGAGAGCACCTGTCGTTCAGGGGGATGCGGGCGTGAGCCATGAGCATGGATGTGGTACAGCCATTCTAGAAGCCACCCATGTAAGCAGCTTGTTGGGGTAATTGACACTAGTCTTTGGGCTTCCCCGGTGGCTCAGATGGTAAAGAATCTGCCTGCTAATGCAGGAGACACAGGTTCAATCCCTGGGTTGGGAAGATTCCCCTTGGAGAAGGGAATGCCAACCCACTCCAGTATTCTTGCATGGAGAATTCCATGATCAGAGGATCCTGGTGGGCTACAGTCCATGGCCTCGCAAAGAGCTGGACACAACTGAAGGACTAACACTTTCACTTTTCACTTTTGGAACCTTGGAGATTTCTTCCTTTATTCAACAGTGTTTATTAAATCACCAGGCAAGACACCAGAGATGCCAGACACAAGAAGACAGTTTGTTTTCTTGGGGAGAAAATAGGCAATTACAGTTCAGTGACTGTGACAGAGGTAAACTCAGGAACTAGAGGCCTGGAGAAAGACCCTTTGGAAGAAGGGACTGCTAATCTGAAAAAGCAAGGACTAGCAAGTGTGAGCAAAGCTAAGGAGCTAGGGCTAGCTCTGCCAAGTTCCAGCAGGGAGAAAGCATTTGGCTTTGGGGGACCTGGAAGAAGTGTAACACAGCACAAGTGTTGAGTATAAGCAGCGAAAAGATAAGGCCGCAAAGGTGAGCAGGGCCAATCATGGCCCATTACTGTTTTAATAACTTCCTGTACAATAAATAAGTCTTGGGTTTAGCATTATTGAAAGCAGGCTTTCTTTAACAAAATCAGACAAGAACAATGGCTGCAGAGATCACAGCCTGTGGCTGGGAAGACCAATAACTGACACCTGGGTGCAGGGTGTCACCTTTGTCAGAAGAAACCAGTATCCCCATGCCATGAAGAATGGCCCTACAGTAGTCTTCTAGGGGCCCAAGGACAGAGTCGTGCTTTCTTGAAATCACACAACTAGTCAGTCGAAAAAATAGGACTCGGTCCTGGGTCCCTTGGACATTGAATACTCAGCCTAATCAGCTAACACTCGTTTTCAAACACCCAGCTGTGAGAATAGCAAGGTAACTGGTCTCTTGAAGGTTACTGAAGTCTAAGGACCAGGACCTTCTTTCTGCAGGACAACTCCTTGGGAGCAGGTACCATATTTGTTGTACTCATATTCCCAGAGCCTAGTGTTATCAAGCACACAGTAGGATGCTCAACACTTGTTAAATAAGTGAAGTACTCCCAAATGAGGTATACTAACATCAGAAACCGGGAGTGGACTCCAAGGCCTTGTCCATTTCCACTGGATCAGAAGGAGGCAGGGGAGGCTACCCGGCTTCTGGCTGATTTGCCAAGGACAGCTCATTTGGGCTAAACAGTGGGCTTTCACTCATCCAAACAAGAGCAGGAAGCCAAAAATGACTAACTGGATTAATGACCCAGCAGAGATAGCATCTCCTCCAGAGAGAAGTCAAGATGCTGACCGCAACTCCTGCAGTGCTAGTTGGCAGCATCCTCTTCAGGGGCTGATGGAGTATGAAGGAGTGGAGAGTGGGGGCAGAGGCCTCCCTGGATTTGCACGTTTCTGCTTTCTGTGTGTGAAATGTCCTGAAATAACCCACCTTGCCTGGAGAAGAAAGCAAAGTGTCACACCCAGTTCTGGATTCCACATTAACAACCTCCTTCCGCGGTGTTCAACTTTGCCCTTGAGGCCTTTTGTTTAACTTTTTGATTTGAAAAACAGATTCTGCTGCGTCACAGTCTGTTCCGCCCTCCCCACCCCCCACCGCAGCACCCTCTCTTTTTTTTGGTTAAAGTAAAATACAGCTATCTCAAACAGACTTGCATTTCCTTTTGTTTCTGAAATATGCATCCTGCCCTTTCAGTCAAAAGTGCATATAAAAGCCATTTTAACATTCATTATTTACATTAGAATGTGTGATGTTAACTAAAGAAACTGAGCCTTCATCAACCATGTTTTAGGCACCCTTATGACCAAATTTTGGAAAATAGCCTCGGTTTCCTAATTACTCTCCCCTTCAGATAGGAAAGGAAAGAGACTGCCACCGTCAAAGGTACCGAGTGCCATTTCAGGCTTCCTGCTTGTGATGAAGCCGGATAGATGTTGTTTATGGTTCATAAAACCTGTCTACTGTGAATATTCCAGAATCCTGGCAGAATGGGATTCGAACTATAAATTAAGGGGCGGGAAGTGTGATAAAACTCCTTAGAAAAAAGTGGGGGGTGGGGTGGGGGGGAGTCATGCTGCAATGGTTAAATGAAATTTTATAAGCACATTCAGTGTGGAGCTGTTTTGCATTACATGAGTTGAATACCTTAGAGACGCCACATCTGCAGGCACTTTATTAAATCCTTAGTCAGCACTTTCCAACCTGATGAGATTACTTCTTCATTTGACTGGAGAAGAGGAAAGCTGAGCTCTGGTCCTGGACTGCAGATTTCTTTTGATGTTTCACCTTGAACACTGAGAGAGGACAATCAGCCCCACTTCCAGCCCCCTCCTCACCACCTCAGCACATCCCAAGCTGTAGACACTGTGAATGTAACAGTAATTTTCCTTAACTCTAGCCTCTGTGGGAGTTTGGATTTATGGACCTCCCAAACAACTATAGCTGAGAGTTCCCAAGGGAAAAAAAAACAGAAAAAATAGATCAAAGCTCTGTGTTTACTTCCTTAATGTAAATGTATCAAGATAACATCATCCGATATTCTATTGTAATATTGAAATTCACTGTAGATGAGGGACAGGGGTTCCTTTGTAGTCCATCTGGATACAGTAGGTTAGATTAAAGGGCTATAAAATATGAAGGCAGAAACCGTATGAAACCTAAGCTTGTGTTAGTAAATATCTGAAGACAATTTTTTGACTCTCCATCAATGAATTTTGTTTAATGTGGCAACATTTTCCCAGTGATTTGCTCCTCAACCCCAACAATTTAACAATCTCAGATTTCTTTCATATTTTTCTTGTACAGCCCAACAAGAAAATGCCCAGAATTATTCGTCAAGTAATGTTTTGCAACTTGCACTCCTTGAATTATAGATTTTGTAAGAGACTATCACAAGAGAAAAATGGGCTTTTACAAACATTATCTTGTCTATTGCACATTATTCATAGTTCATGGAAGTTTTTAAAAATCGAGTGGCTTGGACATGTGCAGCTATCACACTCATCATAATGGAATTAAGGAAGGCCTTCAGCTACAAACTAGTCATGAGAACATTTGATGAAATGAATGGGTTCTATTTTTTAGTTTTATAGTTGCTTATCTGCCATCACTATGAATAAATGATTTAATCAAGGAGCCCTCATTCAAAAGGGAAAAAAATTCCCTGTGTAGTTCCCCTAACCAGCTGACTTCCCATTCTGGAAAGCCTTGGTCAAGTAGCTGGGTTAATTGTCATGAAGATTAGTGTAATGTTGAAATAAGGACTAATGGTCAAATTACAGGAGTGAAAAAGTTTAAGAATAGGTTTTGGTTTGGGCCTGAAAGGGTTAATTAAGTTTTTTTCACGGCTTATTAAAGACCCCCAACCCAGGCCTTCAGGAGTCATATTGACACCCCACCCCAGGGCAACTCTCTCTGGTGACATGTTGCTGGTCAGAGCACAATAGTCTTCTGTGTCTGCAAATCATTGCTAAAATCATCTCAAGGAAAAAAAAAAAAGTTTGAAAGCTTTAACGTTAGACAAAAGCCCAAGAGCTGCACTGCGCAGCTCAAAAACCCGGAGTCAGCAACTTCTATTGATTAAAAACTAACCTTTAAAGTAACTCTGAGAGTGTGTGGTTAGCATTTAAATTTAAACATGTCATGAGTTGATTTGTGTTACTGAATACCAACTCAGAAGGAGTAACATTCACATTGCATTTTTTTTCTAATTCCCTTAAGCAGCTAAAGTATTTCATGAAATGTCAATAGGGCAGAAAGAAAAGGAGGGGGGGGACAGCCAATGCTGGGCCTGTAGTTTTCTTTCCCATGCAAATATTCACACACACACACACACCCCCAAAAGGAAAGTGTGGAGAGTGAAACACAATAATTAGTCCTTTGTCTAACTTTCCCAAGTGCCAGAGAAAGACAGATTAATTAAATATACAACAGTGTTGGTTTTTGGAGTGGGGGTCTCGCTTGCTGGGTAGGTCATAAATTAGGCAGAATAAATACTTCAATGTGTTTGCAGTGGGCCTGCTACGTCAGAGCCACTGGAAGGTTGGTGGGAGGAGAGCGGAGGGTTTCTTGCTAATGATAGTCACGTCTGGGTCTGTCTGGTTGCTCTTAGCAACCAGACATGATGTAACACCAGGATGAACTTGAACTTGGGGGACTTGAAAAGAGAACAATAGACCAGAGCAATCAATAAAGCCTATTTCAGTGAAGGATTACAGAGCTGCTCTGGGGTAACCTTGTCGGCAAGGCACACACTGAATAGTAAGATGTGTGAAGAAACTTTTTTTTCCTTTGCTTTGCTTTTTAAGAGAAGTGTAGAGGCACTACAGATTTTTGTAGTGCACTGAGGTTGTGTCCAGAAACTGTGGAATGGAAAACTGCTCCCCCTACTGACTCACTGAGTCCCAGGCGCTTGCTTTGAGAACTACGACGCAGCGTCAGATTTAAAGTCTGGAATTTCACAACTGACTTAGAAAGTGTGAGAACAGACATTGTCAGCGTGACCCGCCGCATCCAAAGTTTGAGACTGTTTGGTTCCAGGGAGAACTCGGCTCTATCTCGGATCTGCGTCAGCTATGCGGGAGTCCAGCTAGAAATACGGTTTGGAGACTGCCTCCTGACTCCTCTCTTCCCCCCTCTTCTTTCTTTTGTCCAGTTCGATTTAGGCCCTGTGTATTTGCCAGGATGATTTCCTTTCAGGACACAAGAGACTTTATTGTGCTCCTCAAAGCATGTGGTCAAAGAATAACATCTGAAAGTATACAGGATGAGTAGTTTCTTGGTTTAGACTTCAGGTTTTTCTTTTTTTTTTTTTTTTTTCCCCTTCAAGTCCTCTGGAAATCAAAGGTAGCTTGTGTGACTAGGAAATCTTATCCCAACCTCCATGTAGCTATCATTTTGCCATTTATCCTGGAATCAAACGAGTCCTTGCTTTACCTAATTGAATCTCTAGGACACGGATGAGCCTTCATCTGACTGAGTCAACCCAAATGCAACCCTTTCTAATACTGTCAACTCAGAGGTTTCAGAAGCGTTTAATTTTGCTTGAGGTTGATGATTTTTCTGTGAATAAATGTGATGAATTTGGTAGGGTAGCTGTGGAGAAAAGTTGGCAAAAGCCATGTACTTTTTTATCTGACTTGAGAAACTGACTCTGATACTAAACCGTAATTGGTCACTTTGTTTAGCTAACAGAGAAAGAAGTGCCAGCATATAGAGCGACGTATCGCCAGACTATTGCCCAAAGCTAACCACCTAAGGGCTCATGAAAGGAAAAGGCAACTGGTAACTAGGTCCGGCAGTTAAATGCAAGGCTGTAAATAAACGTCAAAGGAGCAAAAGCATGCGTGAGGGCTGTGCCCGTGGCCTCATTTTTTCTTTTGGGCACTATGGTAAAATCTTTGATACCAGTTGACAATTATATGTCATTTTTAAAAATTTTATTTTAGAAATATTGAGCTGAGAGGAGCATTTACATCTCCTCATGCACATCTAAGGAGACTGAGTAGAAGAGAAATGCTATGACTTATCCAAAGTCACCCAGGATTCTTGGTACAGCACTTGTCCTACTTGAGCTCCATTTACTCTTCTGTCGGTTTTGATCCTCTGTGCCCGTTACAAGAGCATTATGATAACTTCTCATTGAAAAGGAGATGCTGTGAGATTCATCAGAGACGGCATCCATGATGATATAAAACCTCTCCCTTCACCCATTCTCCATTCATTCCCCTCTGCTTTGTTTGGAAGCCTGTATTCCAGGCACTGAGCTAGGCGCTGAGGGTTCAATGAAAAACCAGGTGATAGAGCTTCTTGCTCTGCTACAGCTGCCCTCGCCAGATTGGAGCGTCCATACCATGCATGTCTTTCAGGTAGGCATAAGTACTTGGTTGTGCAGGTTACACTCAGAGCCTTGGCAGCCCCCAGCAAAGACGCTGAATTCCAATTTCAGAAGAGTAAGAGCAGTTTCAGAGTCTTAAGCTTTACTGTTTGTCATTCTTTTACTTTTACCGGTGAAAACCGCCCTTTACCCCTAACACAGATCTTGATTTCACCAGTGGAAAGGCCACAGTTAAAATGTGTTATTTTCCAAATTGTGGCTCTAATTGCACTTTTCCTCTTGTCTTCCAGTCCTGGTACCTGGGATAAAAGTCGCAGCGTCCCACCATCCACCAGACAGACCACCTGACCCCTTCTCAACTCTGTAACATGGACGCATCCTCAACCCAGCGCGGTTACAACTTCACTGTCACTGGAAGGGGAGAATCAAATCAACTTGTACATGGAAACAGCAAGCATTATGGTCCAACAGCAAAGGCCATAACCTTTTGGGATTTTTTTTTTAATACTTTAGGAACTGTTGTAATTTTCTCATATGGTGCTGGAAATGGTTGGGCTTTGTAACATTTGAAGTGTTTCCGTGGTTGCGTGAGCATTAGGCAGTGTGGCTAGAGAAGGTCTACCCTTGCTCACTGACTTCCTGTTGTAACACACTTTCTTTACGGAGCCCGCCGTTTCACAGTATTTCATGAATTTACCCATACTGGTGTGAGCCTCTTTGAGCAATCAGGAGGCGCTTGGAGAACTAAATCTTTTGTAGTAGCTGAGATCTGCAATATATATAACTTACGGGACAGTCAAAGGGCAATGTTTTTCTGTAACATATTGGAAAAAGAAATCGCAGTTATGTTCCTTTTTTGTTTTTTCTTTTAGTTTGGTTTGGTTCAGCAGTCAGCCGTTAACTAGGTAACATGGCCCGGAAGGACAGTGAATCCACTCACGTTGCAGAATAATTCCGAAAATGGCAAACTACTACTACTACTATTCAGTTTTTTAAAAGTTTTGAAATGCTGCACTTACATTAAAAAAAAAAAAAACAACATTTTTTCAACAATTTCAACAATGACACAAATTCACGTGGAAATGGGGAAGATGGTCTGTTTTGACAGAAACTGACAGGAATCAATCAAAACAATCGAATTTTGAATTGAGTAAAGTGCAATTTCATTGGATAGCTAAATATCTTTGTAAGATAGAGATTGTTGAAAATTCTATTTTTGTTTTTCAAGTCCTTCCACCCCAGGACTCTAAATTATTGGGGTAAAAAACAGCCTTGCAAGAAAAAGGGGAGCTATTTTTGCTTTTTATGTTTTTTATTGTTAAACTTGTATCCCTTTAAAAACTGAAGGAAAATTTAAAAAAAAAAAACAAAAAAACAAATCTAATGGTGCTTTTACCACAATATGTTAACTACATTAAATGCTAATTAATTATTTTCTGTTATCAAAGCACATAACTAAAATAAAATCATGGTATCTGTTAATTTTATAAGCTAGAAGTCACTAGAATGGATTATGCCAATTCTGAAAATTTTTACGTGTATCTGGCAACATAGGATTTATCAGTTATCAGACACTTCATTGTTCCAGAGATTGTCCAGAAAATTTAAAGACCTTTGCGCCCCTGAACTGGGCTATGGGAAAATAATTTTAATAATAATAACGAAACCAATACTGAGACAGATGCTGGTGCCCATTCAGATCAAGGGTACTTGTTAGGGAAAAAAAAGTTTGCACCCCCAAATGTCCTGTATCTTATGTAAAAAAAAAAAAATACAAAAAACAAACAAAAAATAACAAAAAAAAAGTGCAAGTGATTTTTCTACCAGACAGCGAAGCACCCCTTTGCTTCCCATGCAACTTCAAGAAGGTTTCCTATACTATACATATATATACGTTCTGGTTGGCGAGCCCTGCTGATCAGAGAAAGTCTCTGCATGTTCTAGTGTTAGTAACTAATTTTTATATAGTTAATGTAGGATAAAGTAGAGTGCATTAAGACACAATATTGTAATCCCTACTCTAGGCACTTGCCTTTAAACTATGTTTTTCAGCCCTTCAGAAGGGTTCTACTACTGTCCTATACAATCAAGTAACTGAAATTCTTGGGAAGACACTTTGCTCCTCATCTTTCCCCCCCGAAACAATGTTGTTTTGTTTTGTTTTTTTTCCTTAATTTGCACGAAAACAAAAATTCCATATCAATGTGCCTTGCCCTGGATAGCGATTATTTGTGGAATTGTTGCACATGCTCCTCTATTGAAAGGGGTTTTTCCCTAGTCAAGCATTTGGAGACACTTTTTGTAAATGTGACTTTTATGTCAGCCATTGTCAGTTTCAACAGCTAGGACTAAATAGAGAGTTAGTTGTCCCGCAGATAGGAGTGGTCTTTAGTGTCCTCTGCGGTCAGTGGCAGTGCTATTCTGAGATCTGTAGATGCTTAGAATATCAGTATTTTGGATGTTGCTGCATTTTACAATTTATTTGGAGTCTTCCTTTATTTTCCCCCGCCCCGCCCCCAGATATATGAAAATATGCAATACCTGCTTATATCGTGTAGGAAAGCTTAGCAATGATTAATTTTTCTTTTATTTTTTTTATTTGACCAAAGTCGGTGCTGCACTTGACGCAGTGTGTTTAGGTGTCTGTCTTTGTACTTTTTTTGTGATTTTTGAATGCACGTGCGCAGGAAGGGCTCCTCTTAGAGAAGCAGTCAAACTGTGAAGCACTAAGCTGACCCTGCTTCAAGCAATTTTGTTTTTACAACTGTTCCTTTCACAAGCAAGCCTTAAAAAAAAAAAAAAGACAACTTCCCTTTTCTTCAGCTCCCACACCCCATTTTTCTTAGCAGACTGCAGTCAATCCACATTCAATACAAAGTATATAATGCCCATTTTTATATGCACGTTTTTAAACTTCCAAGTTCTGAAAATTGTTTACTGGTTATCTCTATTTAAGGAAAAAAAAATAAAATAAAACCTTTTGGACTTTCATATGTGTCTGATAAGTGGTTGAATAGTCGTTTGGCGCTGTTGTATGGTGTGATTGTCAGTATATGGTGTCACTTCCTCTAGCCAGCCAGCATACTTTGCCTTCCCCTATAGCACTTAGCTGGGCATTACTTTATTATGACATATGTGCACTAAAAAAAGAAAAAAGAAAAAAAAAAAGAAGAAAAACAGCAGCTTTCAGTGCTTCACAGTGAAGGGAAAAAAGCCTAGACAAACATTTTGTCAGAGCCTTGCGATAAGCCAAGGCATTACCAGTAAATTGGTTGTATATACAATAAAATTGCACCCTTTTTTAAAAACAAAACAAACTAAGCAATAGTTTGGGCAGTTTTAGTTGTTTTTAGTGAGCATGTTGTAGTCATGACTGCAAAGAGAGAGATTAACTGCCCACTCAGAAGATATGTAATTTGTATTGTTGTATAGTTTTATTGATTACACTGATTTATTCTACCCTATTTTATAATGCAGGACTTTTGTAATGTTGTTTAAATGAGGAAAAATTTCTGTCAAATTAGCCTAGTGAAATTTCTGATTGTTCATTATAAAGGCAGCGTTCATAGAATGGCTTTTCTTTCTTTCCTGCCCCCTCTCCCTTTGGGAACTGGATTTAAGTTTAAAACTTTCCTGTTTCCTTTTTTTTTTTTGTAAGTATTTAAATACAGTTTTGTTTTGTTTTTTCTTTCAATGGTATAGCATATTCCTATGCTTGAGAAGTATAGGTCTACTGAAAAACCATTGTAAATGGACGTTACAGGTATGCTGTATTTTTGAAGGTATTCTGTTGTATTAAGTTTGATGAAGCTAAAATTAGGGAACTCTGAACAGATTTGCAGGAAAAAAAATGTTTTAAAGGCTTTAAAACATTAGGGAGGCAGTCTAGGGTGATAACGAACAGGGATTAAGTATTAAACACACTAAGTTATATTTTTGTTCATGTTTCATTGTCCAGAAAGCAGCAGGAAACTGTAGTTTAGTTGTGATCAAGCAGGAAAAAAGAAACATCAACAATACGAGTGTTTAACCTTTTTAGACTCAAAGTCAAGCGAAGATGTTTGAGGAAGACGTTGCTACCTGGGGTGTGTAGACTGACAGACCGAGGGCCATCCACACTTGAAGGCCCAGCCCTTGATTCTGAGACACATTCGAATTTTTTCTCTCCCTTCAAATGGCATTAACAATATTGGCAAAGATAAGTCCCTCAAATAACTCTCCATTTTTTTCTTTGGGAACTGAAGTCAGAGGCACAAACACTAAATCATATCATTTTCCTGTATCCTTTTTTTTTTTTCTGGCCCATCTCCCTGCCACAAAAATGCTCCTTGTCTGACCGTTAATGGGCAGAGGCCCTCTTTCCAAAGCCCGCTCTCCCCATCCCACACGTTTTTCTTTCCTTTGAGGTTTGAACTAGGTTTTCTGTTTCTTCACACCCTGGCATGACAGTTACTATGTCAGCTCCTCCCCGCCCCCACCGCGCAGTCAGGCGTGGGCTACAGGCGGGCCAAGGTCCACTTCCCGAAGCGTGTATTCTTCACATTCTGACAGGTGAAGTGTAAAGGAACCCAGACTTCCCAGAGTCACAGTATTCAGACAGCCCACTGGAAGACGCAAAACCCCGTCTCAAAAAGTTTGTCTTTTACTTTTCAAGTCCTTATGCTCATAGGCTTTGAATTCTGTAGTTACAGTGTCATAAAGTATTTGCAAAATCTGGATTAAGAAAAAACAATGTTTTCCTTTTGATTTTTTTTTTTTTGTGGGGAGGGGTTTCTAAGAATGTCATTTAATGTACATGGCATCATGTCTCTGGAAGTATCATTTTGTCCATAGCTGTAGTGGTCTCTCTCTCTTTCATTTTCTTTCTTTCTTTTTCTTCTTGTCTCTTTTTCCTGGTAGCAGGCCTCCATAGAACAAATTTAAAACACAACTGGCATGGTAATGTACGGAGAGCTTCAGTGGCACCTCACCACCCACCCTCCGAGACCTGTCCTAAGATTTAAGACAGTCTCAGAAAGCTGCACTGCCCCCAGCACAGCTTTCATTCAAATCAGCTTTTCCAAGGCCACTTTCGTCCTGAAGTCAATGCATGTATTTACTGTTTGACAGTAAACCCGCTCTGCCTTCTCCACGTCCAAGGCTGTGCATTCGTCTAATTAGTGTCGTGTATGTTTTCCTTTTATTTTTTCCAATAAAAAAGCAGTGGGATGAAAATTGCTTTGATATATAGCAGGTAACATTGAAGCTATTCCATAGCACTTAACTGTAGTGAATACTGTGTCACCAATCCTGAAATCAATTTAATGTTTAATGCAAATCCATTACATGGTGCTATTACAGGCTGACAAAATGATTTACACAAATGTGACAACTTGGGCTCAATTCACTCTGCTTTCCAACAGTGTAAATGCATAGCAGTGTTTATCTGCATGAGAACTATGCACTAACCTATCTGAAGAAAAAAACTATGTCAACTTTGGTATCTACTTTCCGTTTACTTCAATCCTTGCCTTTTTGGTCATTGTTATAATGCCAGCTTTAGGACAGAAAGAATTATAAGAAAACCAGCATAATACCTGATATATTAAAATGTAGTGCCTGTGAAATCTGTATTATATTGCTCTTCTGAAGTAAGATTTTTCTACACCGGTAGCCTTCGCTGTCTGTCAGTCAGGACCTTCTGGTATAGGTGATGTAAAATAACCATACAATATTAATGCATGCTATTCCATAATGCTTAGTGAACTGTATGAATATTACTCAAGATTATGTTAGTCTTTTTTTTCTGACTTGGTTCTTGTCAGCTAGGTTTAAAGGTATTTCACTGAGAACGCAAATTCTGTCTTTTCTTGATTTCGGCAGTTTTCAGTATTTTGGAGGTATACATTTACTTAAACTCAGTATTACTTGTGTTTTTGTTTTCGTTTTTGTTTTTTGTTTTCTTTTTCCTAGGGGACAAGCATGGGTGTTTGATTTCAGAAATCAGTCCCTGGCAAGACTTTTGTCTCAAAACAACCATTTGAATTTCAAGAACTCTGCTCTGAAGACACTGAGGATATTTCAAAATGAGGGACATTTCCCTTCACCCTCGACTGAAGCTTTGCTGATACTGAAGCATTTTCTTAATGGACAATGTTCAGCCAGGTACCCATGCTTGATCCGTCTTCACACCAGACTTCCTCGTATTAAGAGAAAAAAAAAAAGAAAAAAAAAATCTTTACAGAATCACATGGCTATTTAGTTTCACGCACAGTTGCAATATTTTCTTCAAAAATAAAACTCTGTACAAACTTTGGGCCCGATTCATAAGAAAAAGAAATTGGCTATTAACACGGGATTTTTTTAAATATAACTTTTTTCTTTTTCGGTCTAAATTTGAAATGACTTGCTTCCCAAATGAAATCTTTTATCTCATTTTTTTTTCCCCTAAGCCAGCACTGATCTGCCTTTTATTTTTTATTCCCTTTTTATAATCAGTTAGGGTGATGGGGAAACGGAGAGCAGATTTCAGCAATGCTCAGAAAGATAAGAGGGGACCACCTGCCCTTGAGCATGGTAACAAGGGAGACAGCAGACTGTAGGGGCAGGACTTTGCCTGAGTGCCAGACATCATGAGTTTCCACAGGAGCATCACATTTCCTGATGCTATTCAATTCAAAAAACACAATTTCCAAAGTGTGTCTGGACCACGAGAGTGTATGGTGCAAGTGCCTCTGCGAATCCAGCCCTACCACCGGCACAGTGGAGAACGCCCCCCAGGGTGTTCCACGTGAACTTGTGTCTCTCCGTGGCGGTTTCTGGGACAAATGGTGTCCAGTGAATGAGGCTATTTTTCCTGCTGTTTTTATGCTCAGCTTCTCAAAATGACAGAAGATTTTTCCCTTTTTGATTCTATTTGTGTTATTTTTATTTTTCAATTTTTTTTTTAAATAATAGTCTATAATTTAGCACTTTTTTTTTTTTTTTTCAAACATCTCAGCCGAAGGTCACAAGGCCACTGGCTACGTTGGGATGGAGGCCTAAAGATTTCTCCCTAGTCTCCGACTGCCTTTCTGCACTGTGAAGGCAGTTGGTAGCATCACTGCTGAGGTACTGGCTTGACCTAGAGCTGGAGGTTTATCAGGTTCTAGGAGGTCCTCAAGGTAGACTTTCAAAGGCAAATACACGACCCCCCTCCCCTGCAGCCCTGACCTCTTACCAGAACAAAGTTCACTGAGGGCTTGTCCCACCACCCTTGGAAATCTGTCTGCTCAAGATACCTCCGTTTTTGTTTTTTTGGGTTTTGTTTGTTTGTTTGTTTGTTTCATTTCAAATTGTGGGAGAAGGGGATTAAACACTTCCAATGGTAAGAGATCTGTTGTGAAACTGAACACCCCCCGTGTTAATCAGTTAGTTTGACATTTGTTTCTTATGAGCCGGGCCCCCGGTGCCTCTAGTATACTTGTATTGACCCTCATAGTTACCCTTTTAGTTTGACTGTGTTCTGTGAAAATTTGTAATTGGTTGAGAATCACTGTGGGCGTCCATTCTTATTCAACTAAATCTCCACAGGTTTTTTGAGCTGGTGTGGATTAGTTTAACTCTTGTATTCAACCATTAGTGCTACCACCGTCTCACATTACAATACAATTACTGGAAGCAAGTACTGCATTTCCTATGCAACAAAAAAGGAAAATAAAAAATTGCTAATGCTATGGAAGCTGCGTCATCATTTGCTTTAAATCGCACCTGGAAGGTGACGTTTGAGTGATGGTTATGGGTGTTATGGGTGTTTCCCCTAAAGACAGCCAGTCTTTGCGCCTGTCGCTTGCATCATCCTTGACAGATGTCAGGCGCCCTCCTGCTGGCTTGTTTACCTATTTGTGTGTGTGTGTGCGCACGCTCAGTCACTCAGTTGTGTTATTTACCTTTATGTCTTGTCTTTGCCATTGGACTGAAAGCTTCTTGAAGGCAAGGATAATATCTTATTCTCTGTATCCCTGGATCTTAGCACATCCAGTGTACCTAGAACTTGTGTGTGTGTGTGTGTGTGTGTGTGTGTGTGTGTGTGTGTGTGTGCGCGTGCGCACGCTCAGTCATGTCTGAGAGTTTGCAGCCCTGTTGACTCTAGCCTGCCAGGCTCCTCTGTGCATGGGATTTTCCAGGCAAGAATCCTGGAGTGAGTTGCCATTTCCTCTTCCAGGGGACCATCCTGACACAGGGATCAAACCCTTGTCTCTTGCATCTCCTTCATTGGCAGGCGGATTCATTGCCATGCAGCACCTGGGAAACCCCTTTTACCTACTTAGACAAATGCAAACTTCACACTCACAGAGTGCTGATTGTATGCTTGAGACTGTTCTCAGTGCTTTAGATTTCTTGTTGTTCACTTGCTAAGTCATATCTAACTCTGCAACCCCATGGACTGCAGCATGCCAGGCTCCTCTTTCCTCCACTATCTCCCAGAGTTTGCTCAAATTCATGTCCATTGCGTCGGTGCTTTAGGTAGTGTATCAGTTAAGGTCCAGTCTGGAACCAGGAAAAGGGTCCAGTCAGTTTTTCCAACACGAGTACAGCCACCACCCCTGGAGTTAGAGAAACAAAAATGAAAAGTTGGGTTACCAGACCAGAAGCTCCAAGGAGGGACTCCCTACAGATATTTGGATCTTTACTGAGAGGAGTCACCGTGAGGCCCTCACAAGTCACCACATGGCCCTTACTCAGACCTCTCAGAGGATGTGGGCAGCTGATGCTGGGCCCTCAAGGGGGTTACAGCCACAGGTACCAGCACTTCAGAGGCAGTAAAGCGTGACTGGTGCTGGGAGAATTGAAAGGAGCTGGGGTGGTTTGCACCTCTATCCTCTTAGCTATCACGTTGTGTGTAGGAAATGAACCCAGAGTGAAGTTCCTTCCCTCCTACTCCTAGGCTCCTACCAGAGTTTCTCATCAGCTTTATCGAAACAGAGCCATCCAGCAAAGGAGTCTGGGAAAATACCATAAGGAAGCCATGGCCCCATGGAACAGCGTATAGAAGGGTGGGCTTGGAGACCAGAGACAGCAAGTAAATAACCACTATCTTAATCCAGTTAATCCCCACAGACACCCTATGGGATCACTTCCATTTGTAATCCCCCTTCTAGAGATGAAGAAATTGAGACAAAGAGAGATTCAGTAATTTACCCAAAGTCATTCAACAAATACATGGCAGGGTAGGATGTGAATCTAAGAAGTCTGGCTCCAACGTCCTTCCTATAATCACTACAATATTTTGACTGAACTGTTTATTCAATAAATGTCTTTTGAGTACCTATTATGTATCAAGGGCTAAGGCTAGTCAGTAAGCAAAGACTGGGCAACTATTCTTAGGAAGTACACAGCCTAGTGGGCAAGATAAGCATTATTTCAACAAACAGCAGCAAAGCTAAGTGTTTACCTTATTGCACATCTGTCAGCGATTGGGTGGTATAAAGGATACACATAATTGCTGTGAAAGTCAACTGAGGCTGGTGAGACAGAAATTAACCAGGCAAAGCGGGTAGGCAGCTGGGAGAATGTTCTAGGCAGAGGGAATAGCGTGTACAAACAGCCTGTAGTAGCCCTAGGAGGGGGTTGCAAGAAGGCCTGTTTGGATGAAGAGGAGAAAAAGAGGAAATACGGTACAAGATGAAGCTTCATGTTTAGATCACAATATTGTGGGGCCTTGCCGGCATATTAGAGAACTTTGTCCTCCCTGCAAGAGCATCATAAAACATGTATCAGTCAGATTAGGCTATATCTATGCTGTGGCACAAGCAGACCCAAACGTGCAGTGTATTACAACACACAATAAAAGCTTGCACCCTATTTTGCATGTCTGTCAAGGGTTGCTGGGGCTTCTGTATAGTCTCCTCATTCTAGGACCCAGGGTGAAAAGTGACCACCATCAGGATGGTTGAGGTCAGCATGGGAGCAGGGAGGACACGCACTGGCTTTCAACAGCTCTGTCTGCAGTTGACACACACCACTTGCACTCACATTTCATTGGCCAGAGCACGTCATGTGGTTCAAGAGGACCAGGAAGGATAACCCTCCCTCAGGAGACTGGAGAACAGATTGGTTTTGGGCATGGGTGGTGCAGTGTGGAGAGGAGGCTGAGTGGAGAAATCCAGAGAGAGCACACTACAGCGACCAGAGAGGACGGGGCCTGGGCTGTGGCACCCATGATGGAGTGAGCGAGAAGGGGACAGAGCAGAGAGGTTGTGAGGATGTTAACAGCTACTGTGTACTGACCTCTTCTGTGTGCCAAGTGATGTAGGTGATTTATTCTGTTAAATTTAATATTTTCTCCCTCATTATTGCAGCTTTCAAAAAGGTGGAGTCCGTCCTCAAAACATATTTGTAACTCAGGTGAATGGATCCGTTTTTCCCATACTTGCCTTAGAGTCCAAGTTAGAATCAGTTACTACTTTTCGGTTATTACTCAGGCCAATAGCAGAACTTTGGTCTTTATTAGTTGGAGTTAAGACTTGGGAGTTAAAGTCAGTTAACACTGCTCCTTCATTGACATACTCTAGGACAGATTATGTGTACCAGGCTCAAGGTGAAGGCGAGGTTGGGATCAAAGCACAGGGTCAGGTGGAAGACTGCCTGGATTGAATCTTGGCTCTGTATTTTATTAGCTCTGTGGTGTTGGCAAGTGCCTCAGTTTCCATCGGTACGATGGGAAAAATGATAACAGCATACAACCACCTCACCAGGCTGCTGTGAGTATTTGATGAATTAACATTTGTAAAGTGGCTAGCAGTGGCCTGGCAATTGTTAAGTGCTATGAGAATGTTATGACTTAAAAAATAACTGATTCCAAAATAAAGAGCTAAGTCATTCTTTCAGCACACTGATGGTGTAAGTTCTCTTCCTTGTCATTTCCAGGTCTCTATTTGGGGGAATTCTGAAAAAACTTTCATCTTCCACTAAATAGGGAGAAGTAGCATAAAACGTATAGTCAAAGGTTTGAGGACAGATATCCTTGAGTTTAAATGTCAGTTCCTCATTTTATTAGTTCTGCGACACTAGGGGCCTCCATTTTCCTATCTGTAAAATGGGTGCAAGGATAATACATACCTTATGAGATCATTAAGAGGGTTGAAATGAATTAATGCATGTAGAGCACCCCATACAGTACCAACCATGTAACTATCATTATTTGCAACCTTGGATTGGTGCATCCTAATGAAAGGAACCCGGACACTGGCAGGGCAGTATGGTATAGCGGGAAGAAGTCTGGGCTTGAAACCAGAAAGCACTTGGATGTGAGTCCCAGTTTCACCATTCATTCATCACATGGGCCATGTGATGTATTTTTTAAATTTTTAAATTAAAAAAAATTTTTTGGCTGCACTGGGTTTGCATTGCTGCGTGCAGGCTTTCTCTAGTTCAGTTAGTGGGGGAACTAACTTCTCTAGTTGTGGTGCACAGGCTTCTCATTGCAGTGGCTTACCTTGTGCAAAGCGTGGGCTCCAGGGCACACGGACTTCTGTAGTTTTGGCTGTCAGGCTCAGTAGTTGCGGTGCACTGGTTTAGTTGCCTCGAAGCATGTGGGATCTTCCCAGACCAGCGAACCCGTGTTCCCTGCTTTGGCAGGTAGATTCTTAACCATTGGATCACCATGCCCAGGCCATATGATATTAAACAAATTATTACACCTCTCTCTCAGTCTTGATTGAGAGAGAGGCCCCAGTGGCTCAAGGACTGTGGCGGAGAATGTGCAGAGAAGCACAGTTGCAAGCATTAGGCACTGGGGACACTGAATAAAATCCAACTAGAGTCTAGACCCACCTGGCTCTGGTTTCTGTTTTCCTCAACAGTGTGAACAGCTAGGGAAATCCATTCTCATCAGACAGGGAAGTTGGCCAAGAGAAGTGATGCTAGTCATCATTTTATCCCTTCAAGTTCTGGCTCTTAGTTTAAAAAAAATGCTAAAGTGTAGAGCTCTTACTGGCCTTCAGGGAGAAATAGGGCTTCCCATGCCCTGTGAGGAATGAGCAAGCTTTCATCTCCAAAACATATAAGCCCATTTCTGGCATGTTCAGTTTGAATTTAAAGTTCATTTCAGGGTACCTGGTAACAAGCAAAAAGTACATTTATTCCTAACATATTTAAGTTTTTTTTTCTATTATAGAAAAATACCATCATGTACAAAATAGAATTGATTGGTGAACTCCCATGTACCTCCTATTCATCACTTATAATTAACTTCTACCCCCTCTAAATTCTGGGCTTGATAGCTGACAGCTCAGTTGGTAAAGAATCCTCTGGCAATGCAGGAGACCCCGGTTTAATTCCTGGGTAGGGAAGATCCACTGGAGAAGGGATAGGCTCCCTACTCCAGTATTCTTGGGTTTCCCCTGTGGCTCAGCTGGTAAAGAATCCACCAGCTATTCAGGAGACCTGGGTTCTATCCCTGAGTTGGGAAGATTCCCTGGAGAAGGGAAAGGCTACCCACTCCAGTATTCTGGCCTAGAGAATTCCATAGACTGTATAATCCATGGGACAGCAAAGAGTTGGACATGACTAAGTGACTTTCATTTCACTTTCCTTTCCCTCTATATTCCATTCACTTCTTGACCATCCCCAGATTATTCTGAAGCAAATTTCATGCATCATATTTTATTCATAAATATTCCAGAATACATCTGTAAAAAGCAAAGACTCTTATAAATGTATTCACAATACCATTTTCATACCCCAAATATTAGCAACACTTCCTTAATATCAAATAACCAATCAGTGTTCAAATACCCCCAACTGTCTTATGATTTTTAAAATACTTTGTTCAAATAAGGATCCAAATAAAGTCCATACACTAAGAGGTTTGTACCTATCTTAAAGATTTAAATCTGTAGAGTCCCCTTCTTCTCTTGTATTTTCCTTGCAATTATTTGCTGAAGAAACTGGTCCATTTGTCCTGAAGAGTTTTTCCCAGGCTCCATCTTATAAACTGTGTCCCTGTGGCATGAACATGTTTGACCACTAAATTGGAAGCGTGTCCTTTGACCTTGGAAATTGACCCAATGGGATGCAGTCCCAAGGCTGCCTCACACACAGTTATGGGATTAATCAAGGAACTCACCGTGTGTTTGTGCCCTGACTCTGGAAGCTGTGGCCAAAATAACTATGCTGAAGTGAAAGGTGCCCAGGAACTGTTCTTTACCAACTCCATCCCAAGATGTTTTTTTTTTTTTTTTCCTCCTCAGACAGCATCTGCAGAGGCAAAGCAGTGTCCGTCTTAATGTCAAAAATTCACTCCTTGTCCCTTACTGCTGATTAAAAAAAAAAAGAAGAAACCCAGCTTCTGCCTTAATGAAGAACAAGATTAATGATTCTGGTCGTCTGTAAACTCAGACGAGGGTCTTTCTGTTTTTGCCTCCCTGTTCAGTGGGCATTCTCTTCCCTGTGAATGTATGCGCTTGGGACAGAAGTCAGTTCCAGGGCAGGGAGGCGGGGCTTCCGATCAGGCTCTATGGAGCAGTGGGGCTGGATTCTTAGGGCCATGAAATCGCTTCATTTAGTGCATCTGCTCTCTCCACTTCTACATCCTGGCTTCTGAACACAGCCCTGGGCCATGCTCAGGTCCCCGAAGCTACAAAATCTCTTCTGTGAAGTCATTCAAAACAAACTCGACCTCGACTATGGAGTTCCTCCCCTCTGCCAGAACACGGGGCTGGAGAAGGACCTGAATCTGAGACCATCCCCAAGCTGCACAGAGTCTAGCAGAGCAAACAAACATGTAAACCAAATAACTGTATCTTGGCCTTGTAAGAACCAGGGAGGCATCATATGCCAGATCACCTGGGCTCAGGTGTGCCCGAGGGGAGGGGGAGGGGAGAGAGAGCCACAGGGAGGAGTTTGCACAATGTAGGTCTTTAAGGATGAAAAAGAGCTCAAGAGTCTGGAGAAAAGATATAAATAGCAATAGCATAACAATAGTAAGAACAGTAACATGTACAGGATGAGCTCTTACTTCACACCACAAATCTTTCTCAGGGCTTTACAAGTAACCCAACCCCATGAAGGACTTACAACTGTTGTTCCCACTTTACAGATGAGGATATTGAGGCACAGAGTTTCAGTAGCTCTCCTTACTTATATTAACAAATGCATATGGGGTCTATGGGGAGGGGTGCATTTCTAAATCAAAATCAGTTGCAAATGTAAATCTGGTTCACTGCCTTCTTCCTAGTGCCTAGAACACTGCTTGGCATGTAACAGACACTTTGTTGTGTGACGGAACCAGCAATGGCGGTGTCATTCAGCTTTCCTTGCTCCTCCTGATCTACCCTTCACCCTTCTCCAAGCTGCTGTCAGCTCAGGAGGCTGACTGTGTGACCTCGTCAATGGGCTTCCTTGCTCTCAGGTTTTTAGTCTGGACCAGCTGATTGGAAGCCCAGAAAGTAGATGTGTGGGAGAGAGGACAGAGATGTCAGGGCATTTACGTCCCAGGCTCTCTCCCTAGGTCCCTGCTGGCTGGTGGCATTCCTTATCAGAAGGTTACAGCCCCTCTCAGGATGGTCCTTGTTTCTGCCTTTTGGGTTCTAATGACGGCTCCCTCTCCTCATCCCTTTGCGCAGGAGGTGGTAAGAGTTTTGGATACTGCTCAGTCCTTTGACAGTTCTCTACATCTTGCCCAAAGCTTTGTCAATAGCCTCTTTGTTAACCTCTTGCAAATGATCTTGCGTTGAATATGCCATCTGTTTCCTGCTGGAACCTGGACTGATAGAGTGGTTAAGCCAGAGCAGGCTTCCGGAATCTTCTTTCTCCTAAACTCCAGCAGAGGCTCAGATTTATTCACATGGTGGATGTCAAAGCCATAAATTTTCTCATCTTAGTTTATCCTAGACTCAGAAGGCTGGACTCAACCTTCAAAGGTCGCTAAAGTCCATTTCCCTGCTTCCAGTGAGGAATCCTACCCCCCACCGCCAGCTCTGACTGCTCCTGTCAGAGGGAAGTATATCTTACTTTGAAGATCTCCAGGTAAGAAGATATCATAACTCACGCGAGTGTCTCCATCCTCCCTGACTGATAAATTTCCCTCCTGTCTACCACCAACCCCCTCCTGTTATAGGTGAATCTTGCTTCCTTTGTCTGCTCCCTGGCAAGAGCTGAACAAAAGATCCTTCATTCTTTGAAAATAGGCATTAAATCATCTTTACCTTCCTCTAGCTCTGAAGTGCAGATCAATGAAAGCAGATAATCTACCCACGCTGGTCTCAAGCCATTCTGAGAGAACACTAGGCTGTAACGAACACTTAACAATAATGAGTTCTAAAAGGTCTGTCAGGGGAGGGAGGGAAAGATGGCACCCAAACCTCCACTGAAGACGGCTGACTGGGTTCCTGACAGGAGATGGGCAATTCTTCTTCTCCTTTGATTTACTCATCTCCTTGGCCATTTATTTTCTACCTGCTATCCTCAGTCTGAGTTCTGGAGGGCGCTGGTTTGCAGATAGTTACCCACCTGTGACAGCTGCTGTGTCTAGACAGCTCTTCAGGCCTCTGCTTATTCCCTCCAATCTCCACCCAGCCGGCCTCTCCCTGGACTTGAATGGAGCCAGCCGGGAACCAGGAGCATCGATACACCCAGGTCTGATAAACCTCTATGTCCACAAACCACTGTTTGCAAGTGAACTTTTTTTAATCAAAATTTATTTCCAGAGTTTTCAAAATGTTCTTTCCCAAAACCTGATTTTTAAAATCCCAATTGCATGGGGACTTCCCTGGTGGTCCAGTGGTAAGGAGTCTGCCTTCCCAATGCAGGGGATGTCGGTTCGATCCCTGGTCAGGGAACTAAGATCCCATATGCCTTGGGGCAACTGAACCCAAGTGCCACAACTAGAGAAAAGCCCATGAAGACCCAGGGCAGAGAAAATAACAAATAAAATCCCAATTACATATTTTAAATCATTTACCCAGACCTTTAAAGGGTTCTCCTGTTACACTGTGTATGCTCTCATTCCCAGATTGGTAAATATATGCACACAAGAGGGCCTTTTTCTCATTCCCATAAAAGCACAAGTGATGCGTGTACAGGCCCTTATTTATATTCCTCCATCGGTTGGATGTCCAGCCTAACCCAGAAACCCAGATCAGCTTGTGTCACTGGGTCATCCCAGTTAGCCACTAATTGTCCCAGTACTTTATTAAGGTAGGTGCTATTAGTCCACTTAAAAGTGAAGAAACTGTTTGTCATGGAAAAGGAAGTCATCCAGATACTAGGGGAGAACCTGAAGGGCTCATCTCTGACCCCTGAAAGGGGTGTGAAATCTATTTAGTTGAGGAGTAGTGCCAGCAACTAATACTATGGGATATTTATAACTGAAAGGTGCTTGTAGGTACCTTACAGGTCTTCCCAGGTGGCACTAGTGAAAAAGAATCTGCCTGCCAATGCAGGAGATGTGAGATGCAGGTTCAATCCCTAGGTCAGCAAGATCCCCTGGAGGAGAGCATGGCAACCCAGCTTCAGTATTCTTGCCTGAGGAATTCCATGGACAGAGGAGCCAGGCGGACTACAGTCCATAGGGTCACATAGAGTCAGACACGACTGAGTGACTAACACTAGCGCTGAGAGGTAATGCAATGATGCCTGGTTCAGCAAGCCTGTGTTCGAGTTTCTCCTCTGACACTTTGACATCCTGCTTCATCTTAACCATCTCATCTCCGAATCTCAGCATTCTTCATTTGTGAAAAGAGGAAGAAGGTGGTCCTCACAGAATGATAAAAGTCCCTGTTAAAGAAAGGAAGTTCACAGAAATGTTAACAGTTGGAATTTAAGAGCTGAGAGAACTGGAACAGAGATGGTGTGCCTGGGTCAGTCTCTACCTGGGGGAAAGAAGTCATCAGGGTCCTCTCCCCAGCTCCCTACCATTTAACAACTAGAAAGGATCGCCATCCCTGTGATGGGTCTGACTTGTTTCTCAGTTCAGTTCAGTCACTCAGTCGTATTTTTTGCGACCCCATGAATCGCAGCACGCCAGGCCTCCCTGTCCATCACCAACTCCCGGAGTCCACCCAAACCCATGTCCATCGAGTCAGTGATGCCATCCAGCCATCTCATCCTCTGTCATCCCCTTCTCCTCCTGCCCTCAATCCCTCCCAGCATCAGGGTTTTTTCCAATGAGTCAACTCTTCGCATGAGGTGGCCAAGTATTGGAGCTTCAGCATCAGTCCTTCCAGTGAACACCTAGGACTGATCTCTTTTAGAATAGACTGATTGGATCTCCTTGCAGTTCAAGGAACTCTCAAGAGTCTTCTCCAACACCACAGTTCAAAAGTGTCAATTCTTCAGCACTCAGCTTTCTTCACAGTCCAACTCTCATATCCATACATGACCACTGGAAAAACCATAGCCTTGACTAGACGGACCTTTGTTGGCAAAGTAATGTCTCTGCTTTTTAATATGCCATCTAGGTTGGTCATAACTTTCCTTCCAAGGAGTAAGCGTCTTTTAATTTCATGGCTGCAATCACCATCTGCAGTGATTTTGGAGCCCAAAAAAATAAAGTCTGACACTGTTTCCACTGTTTCCCCATCTATTTCCCATGAAGTGATGGGACCAGATGCCATGATCTTCGTTTTCTGAATGTTGAGCTTTAAGCCAAATTTTTCACTCTCCTCTTTCACTTTCATCAAGAGGCTTTTTAGGTCCTCTTCACTTTCTGCCATAAGGGTGGTGTCTTCTGCATATCTGAGGTTATTGATATTTCTCCCGCAATCTTGATTCCAGCTTGTGTTTCTTCCAGCCCAGTGCTTCTCATGATGTACTCTGCATAGAAGTTAAATAAGCAGGGTGACAATATACAGCCTTGAGATACTCCTTTTCCTATTTGGAACCAGTCTGTTGTTCCATGTCCAGTTCTAACTTTTGCTTCCTGACCTGCATACAGGTTTCTCAAGAGGCAGGTCAGGTGGTCTGGTATTCCCATCTCTTTCAGAATTTTCCACAGTTTATTGTGATCCACACAGTCAAAGGCTTTGGCATAGTCAATAAAGCAGAAATAGATGTTTTTCTGGAGCTCTTTTGCTTTTTCAATGATCCATTGGATGTTGGCAATTTGATCCGTTCTCAGTCCAGAAGGTGGTGCCTCCAAGCTGAGGCTTCGAGCTGCGATTCCCAGAGTCCAGCCCCTTCTGCTCCGCAAACAGCATTTTCCCTTCTGGATGGCTCTGCGCAAGTGACCCAAGTGTCACAGAACATTCTGGACTCCCGCTTCCTCAGGTCCTATCAAAAGGTCACTTTGGCCTCTTCCAGCTCCTCAACTTCCTGCCTTAACCCATATTATTGAGGCTGGATCCCCAAAAAATTAGTTCAATGGAGGTTTTTTCCCTGGGTGCCTAGCAACTCTTTCTTGACCTTGAAATATAAAAAATGGTAAGGTCTCTCTGAGGTAAGGGAACTCAGAACATGGAGGCTTTGCTAACTTCTTGGGATGAGAGAAGCAAAAATACCATCCTTATTTCTGCTTCTGTTATAATAATGACAGCAAACCTCAAGCCATTATCTTTATAAATTGGCCTGCATTCATGACATCCAAGTACCAGTTACTGTGCTAAGGGGTTCTTTTCCGAGTGCCATCTCATTTGAATGGAAGGTAATAACATAAACCGTGCATCTGAATAGAGATGCCAAGAAATATTAAGGACACACGCTCCATTCTGCTCCATGGGGCCACTCCTTGTTCGTTACCCCCTCCCCCTCAAAAAAAGCCAGTCATAAATTAACCTGGAAGTGAATCGATTCCTATGAACAGAGCCCGTGACTGAAGCCAAGACCCGATCTCTTACACATAAAGCTCAAGAAGTACAGCTGTCCTTGTCCAACTTCACAAATTTTTGGAAGAGATCAACCATTTTCCTCCTTTGTCCAAGGAGGAAATGATATATAAGCTTTAGAAAGAGAAAGCTAGAAAGAGTTTCAGAAGAAAGAGAATTAGCATTGAGAATTTGCTCATTTGGTATTCCCATTTGTTCTGAAAGGTGGGGTACAGACGCAGGGAAATAAATACAAGAAAGTCCTGAGGGCAGTACGAGGCACAGTTTGAGAGGCAGCTGTGCCGCCCTGATGGAGACATGGACGTTGCAAGCGTAGGCCTGTGTGCCATCCACAAGAGGCCGCCTGGTGAGGCCAAGGGATGCACAACGGAGGTGAGTAGGAACCAGCCCACAACAGTGAAAGGGGAAGAAGTCACTCACACTGGGTGCTTGCCTGCAGCCAAAGGTGGCCCTAGACAGAGCAACCTCCAGGCATTATCTGTGACGAGAGAAGAGACCGTGTGGACAGCAGCATCTCTGGCAACATAAGTGCAAGATGCAGATGCAGGAGAGACTGGAGCATATACCCTCCCGTCACCCACTGCTGCCCCTGACATTGGAGCCAACTCCAGAGAGGGGGAGGGGACACACTGAAAATGGCTTTCAACTGGATGTGGATCCATTCGTTCTAGAATTGACAGAAATCACTGATTGGTCTGAATTTACCCACAAGCCTCTAGATGGGATTACTTGCTGAAAGACAACTTAGAAACTAAGGATCAGAAATGAAACAGAGTTGCCTTTCTTTTTTACCACTATTAATGATGCCTGGGAAACTGCACACCCTCTACAGCTGTTAGTCACCGTGAATGCATGGAGCCCTGACCTGGAACGTGGAGGCAGACTCCCTTTTTGTGATGGGAGAAGAGAGAGAGAAAAAAAAAAAAACAACTCAATGTTTTGACTTGACTGGAGCAGCAAGGATAAACTACAAATACTATCTGAGTCAACTGTCCCTACAAATAAATGGCTTTTCCTGTGGTGATGTATGGATGTGAGAGTTGGACTGTGAAGAAGGCAAAACGCTGAAGAATTGATGCTTTGGAATTGCGGTGTTGGAGAAGACTCTTGAGAGTCCCTTGAACTGCAAGGAGATCCAACCAGTCCATTCTGAAGATCAGCCCTGGGATTTCTTTGGAGGGAATGATGCTAAAGCTGAAACTCCAATACTTTGGCCACCTCATGGGAAGAGTTGACTCACTGGAGAAGACTATGATGGTGGGAGAGATTGGGGGCAGGAGGAGAAGGGGACGTCAGAGGATGAGATGGCTGGATGGCATCACTGACTTGATGGAGGTGAGTCTGAGTGAACTCCGGGAGTTGGTGATAGACAGGGAGGCCTGACATGCTGCGATTCATGGGGTCGCAAAGAGTTGGACACGACTGAGCAACTGAACTGAACTGAAACTGTCCCTACAAATAATAAAGATAATAACAAGTGCTACCAAAATAGAGAACAGTGTGCCAGGTGATGTTATTTCGTCTAAAATGATGAACTACTGCTTGCATTACCACAGAGATGTTCCACATGGTTTAGGAGGTACACAACTTTTGGTAAATATCAACAATCTGATTTTAAATGTTTTGGGGCAAGGCAAAGTGACTAGAAATGGCAAACCAATTCTTAAAGACGGGACCGAATTGGAGGCTTCACACTGATTTCAAAACTTACTGTTAAGCTATGGGAATCAAGACAACACAGTACTGACAAAAGAATAGATACATAGACCCACAGAACAAGACAGAGTCCAGAAGTAGATTCACATGAATGTAGGGAACTGCTTTCTGACAAAGGCAGCGGCAGCCTGATAAGAGTGTAGCCTTTTTCAACATATGGTGCTAGAAAATTGGACATCCACATGCAAAAGAAAAAAAGAGAGAGAGAGAGTGAGGGAAGGAGGAAGAAAAGAAGAAGAACCTTGATGTATATTTCAGTTTGTACAAATTTTTACTGAGAATGAAGCATGAAATGTGTGAATAATCGAAATTTATAAAATCACTAGAATTAAATACTACTTAGAAAATCTTTGTGATCTTGAATTTTTCAAGAGTTCTTAGCTACAACAGCAAAAGAATAATCTATTTAAAATAATATATTAGTATTCATTAAAATTAAAATATTTTGCTTTTCAAAATATATTGTTAAGAGAAAGAAAACAAAGCCAGAGATGGGGGAAATATTTCCAAAGCTTATGGCCCAACAAGGAACCTGTGTCCAGTATATACAGAGAACTTTCAAATGGTAATAAAACAAAAAATCCAACTGAAAATAGGCAAAAGATTTGAATAAGCACATTACCAACAAAAAACAGCAATTTTACTGTATGCAAATAAAAATACAATCTTTTAAATGTAGCAGACTTAGCTAAACCATATTTATATAACATTTTGCACCCTGGATATAAATCTTAGCAGATTAAAAAGGCTGAAATCAATACACTAAAGATCTAACTCAAGAATTTTTTTGTTTTTTATTTAATTTAGTTATTTAATTTATTTGGCTGTGCCACATGGCATGCAGAATCTTGGGTCCCCTACCAGGAATCTAAACTGTGCCCCCTGCGGTAGAGACATTGTGTCTTAACCACTGGACCACCACTGAAGTCCCAAGAACATTTTCTTTTTCTTAATCACTAAATTATACCCAAAGAAAGTAGTTAGGAGGGAAAGACAAATGGAATAAAATAACAAAAGACAAAGCAAGCATGCAATAGACGTCAACAAATTTGTAAAACAGAGTAACAGTGAATATTCTGAGGAAAATGACAGGTGAAAGAGGGGTTTAAATACACAAATAAGCAATGCCAAGAATGAAAATGGGACATAACTATAGATAAGGTGGTCATTAAAAATAATACAGTAAGACAAGTAGAAGCACAAGCTGGAATCCAGATTGCTGGGAGAAATGTCAATCACCTCAGACATGCAGAAGACACCACCCTTATGGCAGAAAGTGAAGAGGACCTAAAAAGCCTCTTGATGAAAGTGAAAGAGGAGAGTGAAAAAGTTGGCCTAAAACTCAACATTTAGAAAACGAAGATCGTGGCATCTGGTCCCATAATTTCATGGCAAATAGATGGGGGAACAGTGGAAACAGTGTCAGACTTTATTTTTCTGGGCTCCAAAATCACTGCAGATGGTGACTGCAGCCATGAAATTAAAAGACGTTTACCCCTTGGAAGGAAAGTTATGACCAACCTAGATAGTATATTAAAAAGCAGAGACATTACTTTGTCAACAGAGGTCCATCTACTCAAGGCTATGGTTTTTCCTGTGGTCATGTATGGATGTGAGAGTTGGACTGTGAAGAAAGCTGAGCGCCCAAGAATTGATGCTTTTGAACTGTGGTGTTGGAGAAGACTCTTGAGAGTCCCTTGGACTGCAAGGAGATCCAACCAGTCCATCCTAAAGGAGATTAGTCCTGGGTGTTCATTGGAAGGACTGATGTTGAAGCTGAAACTCCAATACTTTGGCCACCTGATGCAAAGAGCTGGCTCATTTGAGAAGACCCTGATACTGGGAAAGATCGAGGGCAGGAGAAGAAGGGGACAACAGAGGATGAGATGGTTGGATGGCTTCACCGACTCGATGGACATGGGTTTGGGTGAACTCTGGGAGTTGGTGATGGGCAGGGAGGCCTGGTGTGCTGCGGTTCATGGGGTCACAAAGAGTTGGGCACAACTGAGTGACTGAACTGAACTGAAGACAAGTTTGTTCCTTATCCCTAGAAAATATAGCTAGAAAATATTGGCTGAGTGGATAACTGGACAAATTTCTTTAAAATTCTGACATAAGAAGTCCCTGGTGTTCCAGTGGTTAAGACTGCATGTTCTCCTGTAGAGGGTAGAGTTTCCATCCCTGGTTGGGGAACTAAGATCTCATAGGATATGTGGTTTAGAAAAAAAAAATTAAAATCCCGACAATAGACAAAAATAGAAAATATAAACTGTCCAATCAAGAAGAAAGATATTAATAACCTACCCAAGGAAAGTCTAGGCCTTAAATCTCCCAACAATGACTTCTAGCAAACTTCTAAAAAGAAGTGATGTTAATAGCTCATAGTTCTTTTAGAGACTAGAAAAAGAGAGACTCCTCAATTTTACCTTTATATCAAAATGTGACAAGAATACTAAGTGTAAGAAAAATCTCATTCACAAACATAGCTGCGAAATTTCTAAACAAAATTTGTTCAGTCATGTCTAACTCTTTGGGCTCCATAGGCTGCAGCACGCCAGGTTCCTCTGTCCTCCACTATCTCCTGGAGTTTGCTCAAATTCATATCCATTGAGTTCATGATGTTATCTAACCATGTCATCCTCTGTCGCCCCTTTCTCGTCCTGCCCTCAGTCTTTCCCAGCATCAGGGTCTTTTCCAATGAATTGGCTCTTCGCATCATGTGACTAAAGTATTGGAGCTTCAGCTTCAGCATCAGTCCTTCCAATGAATATTCAGGGTTGATTTCCTTTAGGATTGACTGGTTTGATCTCTGTGCAGTCCAAGGGACTCTCAAGAGTCTTCTCCAGCACCACAATTTGAGAGCATCAATTCTTCGGTGTTCAGCCTTCTTTATGGTGCAGCTCTCATATCTGTACATGACTACTGGAAAAACCATAGGTTTGACTATATGGACCTTGGTCGGCAAAGTGATGTTTCTGCTTTTTAATACGCCATAGATTTGTCATAGCTTTTCTTCCAAGAAGCAAACACCTTTTAATTTCATGGGTGCAGTCACTATTCACAGTGATTTTGAGCCCAAGAAAATAAAGTCTCTCCCTGTATCCATCAGAGAAATGCAAATCAAAACTGCAACATGCTATCACCTCACACTGGTCAGAATGACCATCGTCAAAAAATGCATAAATAATAAATGCTGGAGAGGGTATGGAGAAAAGGGAACCCTCTTGCACTGTTGGTGGGAGTGTAAATTGATACAGACACTACGGAAGATGGTATGGAGATTGCTAAAAAACTAGGAATGAAACTGCCATATGACCCAGCAATCCCACTACTGGGCATATACCCTGAAGAAACCATAATTGAAAAAGACACATGTACCCCAGTGTTCACAGCAGCACTGTTTACAATAGCCAGGACATGGAAGCAACCTGGACGTCCATCAGCAGACAAATGGATGAAGAAGTTGTAATATAATACAATGAAACATTACTCAGCCATAAAAAGGAACACATTTGAGTCAGTTCTAATGAGGTGGATGAACCTAAAGCTTATACAGAGAGAAGTAATCAGAGAAAACAAATATTGTATATTAACACATATATATGGAATCTAGAAAGATGTAACTGATGAACTTATTTGCAGGGCAGCAGTGGAGGTGCTGACGGAGAGAAGAGACTTGTGAACACAGAGGATGAAGGAGAGTGTGGGACGAATTGAGAGAGTAGCATTGAAACATATACATTACCATATGAAAAATAGGTAGCCTGTTGGAATTTGCTGTATGACATAGGGAGCTCAAACCCTGTGCTGTGACAACCTAAAGGGGTGAGATAGGCTGGGAAGGGGGAGGGAGTTCAGGAGGGAGGGGACATATGTATACCTATGGCTGATTCATGTTGATGTATGGCAAAAGCCAACACAATACTGCAAATCAATAATCCTCCAATTAAAAATAAATAAATTAATTAAAAGAGGGCTACTCCATTTCTTCTAAGGGATTCTTGCCCATAGTAGTAGATATAATGGTTATCTGAATTAAATCTGCTCATTCTCATCCATTTTAGTTGGCTGATTCCTAAGATGTTGATGCTCAATCTTGCTATCTCCTGCTTGACCACGTCCAATTTACCTTGATTCATGGACCTAACATTCCAGGTTCCTGTGCAATATTGTTCTTTATAGCATCAGACTTTATTTTCACCACTAGATATATCCACAATTGGGCGTTGTTTCCGCTTTTGCCTAGCCACTTCAGTCTTTCTAGAGCTGTTAGTAATTGATCTCTGCTCCTTCCTGGTAGCATATTGAACACCTTCCGACCATGGGGGCTCATATTCCGGTGTCATATCTTTTTGCCTTTTCCTACTGTTCATGGGGTTCCTGAGGCAATAATACTGGAGTGGGTTGCCATTTCTTCCCCCAGTGGACCACATTTTCTCAGAACTCTTTATTATGACCCATCTGTCTTGGGTGGCCCTGCAGACTGTGGTTCATAGATTCATTGAATTATGCAAACTCCTTCACCACCAACAAGGTTGTGATCCATGAAGGGGCCTAAACAAACTGTTACAGTGAATCCAGCTTTATAGTAAAAGGACTTATGGCACAATGAGTTTTGGTTTTATTTCAGTAATGCAAGGTTGACTTAGCATTCAAAAAATCAAAGTGAAAATCTGCAAGCAATAAATGCTGGAGAGGGTGTGGAGAAAAGGGAACCCTCCTACACTGTTGGTGGGAATGCAAACTAGTACAGCCACTATGGAAAACAGTGTGGAGATTCCTTAAAAAATTGCAAATAGAACTGCCATATGACCCAGCAATCCCACTGCTGGGCATACACACTGAGGAAACCAGAATTGAAAGAGACACATGTACCCCAATGTTCATCGCAGCACTGTTTATAATAGCCAGGACATGGAAACAACCTAGATGTCCACCAGCAGATGAATGGATAAGAAAGCTGTGGTACATATATACAATGGAACATTACTCAGCCGTTAAAAAAGAATACATTTGAATCAGTTCTGTTGAGATGGATGAAACTGGAGCCGATTATACAGAGTGAAGTAAGCCAGAAAGAAAATCACCAATACAGTATACTAACACATATATATGGAATTTAGAAAGATGGCAATGATGACCCTGTATGCAAGACAGCCAAAAAGACACAGATGTGTATAGCGGACTTTTGGACTCAGAGGGAGAGGGAGAGGGTAGGATGATTTGGGAGAATGGCATTGAAACATGTATACTATCATGTAAGAATCGAATCACCAGTCTATGTCCGTTGCAGGATACAGCATGCTTGGTGCTGGTGCACGGGGATGACCCAGAAGGATGTTGTGGGGAGGGAGGTGGGAGGGGGGTTCATGTTTGGGATCACATGTACACCCGTGGTGGATTCATGTCAATGTATGGAAAAACCAATACAGTATTGTAAAGAAAAATAAAGTAAAAATAAAAATTAAAAAAAAAAACCAAAGTGATTCGTCATATGAACAGAGTAAAGGAGAAGGTTTACTTATGATAAATCATTGAGCTATGAATTTTATTTTGCACATTTAATTGTATTTGTGTTATATTTCACAATTTAAAAAACTAACATAATGAAGGCATTTCAGGCAGACCAGACTAGTTTGAAATTCACACATATTGTACACCTAAAGATATTGGACAACAGGCAATTTTAAAAATTTCATTGTATGGTTGAGTTTTCAGGGAAAAAGGAGGAATCCTCATATTCTAGAAAGATAGTAGAAACAGAACAAAATGGTAGCATCTACTGAATCTCAGCCCAACAGGCAATGGTCAGGGGCCTTGATGCCAAGTGACAGGGGCTTTGATGGTACCATCCGTACGTTCAGGATGTACGGAAGATGGAGAGCTCAATTGTAAGCCATGGATGCATATGAGACATGGATGTCAAAAAGGCAGTTGACTGTTAAATGTCAGAAGAGCAGGATGAAAAAGGTAAACTGAAAGGAGAGACTGAAAGTCAGGAATCTGGCATATTGGTTGGGTTTAAAGACTGTTTTTGGGGGGTTGAACCACACAGCACTCTGTGCTATTTCTCCCTCCATTAATATTGGCATTCCCCCAGTTATGCATCTGTCTGTCCCTCTAGACTCAGGGTTGGAAACATTTCTGGATCCTCAGTGCAGGATTCAGAAAAGATACTGCACAAACAAGCTGTTGAACTATTGGCTCTCAAACAAGAAGCCAAGGGAGGAATTTGGTCAGGTTCCAGACACAATGGAAAAACAGGTGAGCCTGGAAAGTGGGCAGGGTGTGTTGGAAAAGGGAGAGATGGGCCTCTAAGGAGCCACCTGGAAAGCTCGGAGGAAGCAGTGATGCTGGGAACTCAGAGGAGCCTTCAGTGAGGAGGAGGTTGGTGTCACCTGGGTCCAGATTGCCTCTTCTCTCCGAGGTCTGATTCTGGGAGGTTTGGTTGATGGATTGGTTAGGATAGTCCCTACACCTCCTACCACCCTCCCTCCTGCGCTGGCCCTGCATGCTCACGGGGATGTGATAGGAACAACCTACGCCCTAAAGTAGGATCCAAATTCCTGCCTCTTTTATTATCAGAGCTACATCTGCTGGAGCAAGTCAGGGAGTCTCAGTGCCTAAGACCATAAATCTGCTTTCAAATGCCCAGAGCCGCCTCTCTCTGGATCTGTGGGAGATACTCTGCAGCCCCTCCTTCCAGAGGGAAACAACCACCCAGCTGAGGACAGAGACATCCCGACTGCAACCAAGCCCTGCCCATGCCAGGTGCTTGCTGCAAGAGCTGTTGCCTGACTCACCCTCTTTGCTCAATGGCATTTGGCATCACTGCCAACTTCTAAAGAGCCTTCGGTCATACACCTGGACATCCGGGGGTGGGGGGTGGGGGACATGTTCTAGGCTCACAGTCCAGGGGTTGCTTCTTAACCTACCTACTTTTAATCCTCGTGAATGCCATGTCACCACCAGAAACAGTACCAAATGTTATAATGCTACTGAAGCAGGAGAGAGATGGATGCAAAATAATCCTACCAAGAATATGTTGCAGGCTATAGCAAGCAAACAACCTCTGCATAGATAGACAAGAAAGGAAAAAAAAAAAAAGACCTGGGAGAAATTGGTCAAGGTATTGCACTGTGTCTTCCAAATAATCTATGGTGGGCATGCGTGCTAAGTCACTTCAGTCATGTCTGACTTTTTGCAACAAGGCTCCCCTGTCCATGGGATTCTCCAAGCAAGAATACTGCAGTGGGTTGCCATGTCCTCCTCCAGGGGATCTCCCTGACCCAGGGATTGAACCCATGTCTTCTGCATTGCAGGCAGACTCTTTAAGACCAAGCCCCTATGGTGGGCATGCCTATTCTATTTTCCAAATAAGTCTACCATGTTTATGTACATCTCTTCTACATATATTTTGGAAAATACTAATAGGCATTTTGTAGAGAAATAATATGGACATACTTATCCTATTGTCTAATTTGACAGACTGAGCTGGCATCTCTTACTCAAATGATTACAACAGCAGCTCCTTCTACACCGGCACAGTGCCTGTCCATGCTGGGCACAGTGTTGATTAGGTTGGTAATGTGAAAGTTGTCTGTAACCTTGGTGGCAACTGTCTCTTGAAATTGGAGCACAAGTCAGATTGCCATGTGCGGTATGGTAGATGGAGCAAGAAAAAGAAGGTTAAGTTTGGTGTCAGAAGGATAGCCTTGGAAAAGGTTTTGTGTAAGGAGGTTGCATTGCTCTGCTCAGGTTGCCATAACAAAACACTACAGACGGAGGGGCTTAAACAACAGAAATTTGTTTTCTCCTAGTTCTGGAGTCCAAGACCAAGGTTGTTAGCAGGTTTGGTTTCTTTGAAGGCCTCGCTCTTGGCTGCCTTCTCATCTTGTCCTCCTGTTGTCTTCCCTCTGCAGGGGTGCATCTCATTCTGCAGCCAAATTTCCTGTTCTTAAAAGGACACTGTCCTTCACTATCTCCTGGAGCTTGCTCAAATTCATGTCCATTGAGTCAGTGATGCCATCCAACCATCTCATCCTCTGTTGCCATAGGTTCCCATTAGTTATCTATGTTATACAAATGTCAATAGTGTGCACATACAGTCCCAGTCTCCCAGTTCATCCCATCTCCCCTCTTCCCCCATCTTGTCCATACATTCGTTCTCTATATCTGTGTTTCTGGTAAGTGGTCACGTTTTTAATGTGGAAGGAACTCACAGAGAAAGAGAAGACAAGTGAGAGAAGAGAACACTGAGGCCAGGGGAGGGCAGGGATGCAGAGCCCTAGGGACAGGGAGCCCTGGGCAGGAGGGGGGCGGTTCCTGCCCCAGTAAATGGACCTAAGTAAGAGCATGGATTCCCCGGTGGCTCAGTGGTAAAGAATCTGCCTGATGCAGGAGATGAAGGTTCGATCCCTGGGTTGGGAAGATGTCCTGGAGGAGGAAATAGCCACCCATTTCAGTATGCTTGCCTGGAGAACTCCAGGGACAGAGGAGCCTGGCAGGCTAAAGTCCATGGAGTTGGACGTGACTGAGCAACCAACGCTTTCAAGAGGGTGGAGCAGGTGTAGTTTGAAAGTGAAAGTGAAAGTGAAAATCCCTCATTCGTGTCTGACTCTTTGCGACCCCATGGAATACAGTCCATGGAATTCTCCAGGCCAGAATACTGACGTGGGTAGCCCTTGCCTTCTCCAGGGGCTCTTCCCAACCCACCTTTTTGGGAAGGTGTAGCTTGTGTCTCTATAATATGACTGTGACAAGCTGGTGAGTCTTCTCATGACAGAGGAAATGAGTGTCTGGGAGATGAAACTGTCACTCATTTTGTGGGCAGCTTGACCACATATGTCAAGAATTTTAAAAATGTGCATGTGGATTGACCTAGAAATTCCATTTCAATGAATTTACCTCAAGAAAATAACCAGGGTTGTGAACCAAGATCTAGTAATAAGGATGACAGACAGACAAAACCACGGAGTTGTTTATAATTTGAAAAGGGCAGCAATCAACCTCAATATCCAAACATGGAGGGCTAAGCAAGCAAACTCATGTATGTTCTTAAAATGTAACCCACGTGCTAGTAGGATGCTGAGCATGTAGGCAGCCATTGTGCTTATTAAGACAGGATGAGGGGCAGACAACCACACAGAGAAATAGCATGCTTTTGTAAAAAGTGATGGATACGTATAAAAGAGAGCCCGAGTGTGTGGGAGGCAAAGGTTAGCTCTGGTGATCTCTGGGTGGTGGAATTTAGGGAGCTAATTACTCTCCTTTGGCTTACCTATAGTATCTAACTTTTGCTGCAGTGAATATATTATTTAAGCAATGCAGGGGAAGCGGTGAAAATATTTTTAAGGCACCACTTGGATTTCTTTTCAGGGCTATCTTCCACAAAGAAACCAATTTTTTATTACCTCTTAAGAGTTGTGTAAATGATGCTGGCAAGTAAAAAATAATAAAACTGATATGAACATGCTCCCTGTAGACTGAGGTGCCTGTGCATCCCCGGGGCTGAAGATGGCTTTAGGCACACAGTAGGCCAGGCAAGTGAGTGATTAAGGAAAAACTGTTGGATGTGTGCTGAGGGCCGGGGTGGGGAGGTTACTAGGCATCCCCCAAAGAGAGAAAAATCACTCTCACAGCACGCCCCATCGTACCTTAGTAAAATAACAAATGATCACAAGTCATGAAGCCCCGATGTAACTCCAAGGTTGTCAAAATCTAGAATTTTCTTCCTATAAAGGTCTTGAGCTTGTGGGAATGTGGTCTCCAATTTCCATCCACGACTCAGACTGCTAACCAACCTGGGCTTCAGCTCCCATCAGAGGTGAAGCATTTGCTTTCCAGAAAGACTTTGAGGCCAAAAGGCTTTGGTCCTGGTGATGCATCATCTTCAGAAATGTTCCTTCTTCTTCTTAGGTCTATTGTCTTTACGACTATAGCTTGAAGGCATTACTTAGATGTTGTGAAACAACAGCCTTTTAAATTCATGTGATGGGCTGGTCTAGCTATTTAATCTTGTTCTTAGGTGTAAATGTTTCTGATGCTATGGAGAGGAAGAGAATGAGAGAATATTATTAAAACAGGGGATGAGTCTAATGTCTTTTATCTGCCAGAGACAAGCCAAGACTGGAGATATTTATTGGTTCAGTACTTCAGCAACATGGTATTAATTGTCTTTGAGTGTTTTGATAGGTAGTTCGTGCAAAGGTATTAATGAAAACAGCCGCACTTCATTTTAAAATTAACTACTTGGCCATTGAGCAACAGGAGCTGATAAATGATGGCAATAAATTTGTGATGGAGATTTATGTCCTGTAACTCAGAGCAGGGCCGTGGGCATGCTCAGATGGAGTGGGGAGATAAGAAGTACCAGAAAGTAGAGAATATTTCTCTCAAACCCTTGCTGAGCCCATTAGTGGTCACCTTCTGGGACGTCTTGGGTTCATGGATATTTGGTTTCCCTCGTGCTGTGAGGAAGGTCTCAGGTGAGGTCTCAGACCATCTTGCTGGCTGAGATGCTTCCTGATGTGTGAGAAGGTGTCTTCCCGGTGCTTGTCTGGACTCTGCCCATTCCATCCTGGTGGTTGTGTTAGGCGAATCACACTCACTGAAACCGCCCACCCTGGGCAGGCAGCATAGTAACCATTTGTGTGAGTTATTTTATGACAGGAGGTCCTGGTAAGGCACAGGGAACTAACAAGCCACCACCAATTGGAAGAGTTCAGGAAAGGTCGAAAGGAGAAACCACGTGTCGACCACCTCCCAGAATCCTTCTTGGTGGCATCCATCTCGACTGAGCAATGTGTGCATCACCAAGAAGGACTCTGACTGAGACTGATTGGCCAAAGACAACCAGGAAACTAATCCCATCACCATAACACCTGAGACTACGACCCACGTGGCAGAGCAGCCCTCCTGGGTTTCCTTACCCTGCTGCTCGCTGCCCAGGCATCCCTTCCCTTCTTGCTTTTTCAGCATATGCATCTCCTCAGACAATTCATTCCTGAGTATTAGACAACAGCCCGCTCTCGGGCCCTGGAAGGGGTCCCCCTATCTGCAATAGTTGGGTAAAAGAGCTTTCATCCACCTGTGCTTCTCAAAGCAGCTCCTCCCAGGCTGGAGTGGCTGACACAACCACTGTCTCCTCAGAGCTGCCTCCTTGCTAAGGCTATGGGAAAATTTGTCCAGGTGGACACAGCCAGGCGGGAAGGAAATATTTCTTGCACAGTTGTCAGGCTCTAGGGTAGGTGCCTAATTTACATAATTCTATTTAATCTCTACAACCATCTTGAGAGGCAGCTCTTACGAACCTATTATTAACTCTGTTTTAGACAGGAGGAAGTTGAAACTCATAAAAGTAAAGGGATTTGCCCTGGCCCTGGGCAATGTTCTTGCCTGGAGACCATGTGACAGAGAGAACATGAGTTTCGAAATCACAGAAGCCAGGTTTGAATCCCAGATACCCCACTCACTGGCTTGGTTATTTTGAGACAATTTTTTAACTTTTGGGGGCCCATAGGTGTTTTGGTTTTTTGTCTGTTTATCTCCAAGACAATAACACAATCATCATGGGATTCTGAAGCAGGTTAAATTAAATAATACAAAGAAAGTCAGCTGGGCTGGGATTCCAAGCCAGGCTTTTCAGACTCAAAGTTCTTGTAATTAAGCCATAAGGAGTCACAGCCTTGGAGAGACACAGAAGCCAAGGCAGGCTGGCACATCCAGAGCTGCCCAGGGGGCAAGCAGGGCACTGACAGTGGGGCCCACTCGAGGGCTACTAGGATTTCAATCTGTAGAGCAGCAAAGCTAGAGCAGAGTTATCCTTGCTGAGAGTGGTCACAGAGGCTTAGCGTCCAGGCACACGTGAAGATGGACCAATGTCTACCTGCTATATACATCTTCTGATTCTTTAGCCATCTGATGTGAAGAGCCGACTCATTGGAAAAGACCCTGAGGTTGGGAAAGATTGAGGGCAGGAGGAGAAGGGGATGACAGAGAATGAGATGCTTGGATGGCATCATTGACTTAATGAACATGAGTTTGAGCAAACTCCAGGAGATAACGAAGAAGAAGCCTGGTGTGCTGTGGCCCATGGGGGTCACAAAAAGTCGGACACTGAGCAACTGAACAGCAACAAGGGGAATAACAGAAAACTACTCCCTAAGAAATTGAGAAACCTCATGTTCTGGGAGAGGAGGTGCCTCTGGAAGGAAGATGAAGGAATAGTAGAGAGCCAAAGCTATGGCCATGGGACACCCCAAAGAGCGTTTCCTTGGGATGAGCAGAAGGGTGCTATCTGCTACCTAAGGCTCTGCTAAAGGTAATCATTGACACAAACCACTCTCATTGGACATTTGCTAAAGTGGAAGTCATCTGGCTGCTGGAAGACTGGTGGGAGACTGTGAAGACTGGTGGGTTCTAGGAAAAGAAGTTCATTTCCAGGCTGCGAGATTAATGGAGGGCGTTCGGCACTAGAGAAGCTCCTGACAATATATTTAGGGACTGGCAGTCCATCTGAAGGTCGAGTATGATCTAGAAAGTGAAAAGTGAAGTAGCTCAGTTGTGTCTGACTCTTTGTGACCCCATGGACCGTAGCCTACCAGGCTCCTCCATCCATGGTATTTTCCAGGCAAGAATACTGGAGTGGGCTGCCGTTTCCTTCTCCAGGAGATGTTCCCAAACCAGGGATTGAACCCAGGTCTCCTGCATTGTAGGCAGACGCTTTACCATCTGAGCCACCAGGGAAGTCCTGATCTAGAAGCAGAGAGAATATGGTCCAGCTGAAAATCATGAATGCAGCAACCCCTGGGTGCAAATATTTAGGATTTAGGAAAAGTGATGTGTAATTGGATGCTACAGATGCAGATGTGCCAAAGAAATGATTCTTGCTCTCAGGAAATCCCATGGGGGAAGACAGTGAACAGGCATTTATGACATGGCTTGGTCAATATTCTTTCCCAGAGCAGTCCTGAGAAGATGCCCCTGGTCATCAACTGGTGTTGGTTCAGAGGAGCTAACACCAGAAATGGGACATAGAGACAACAGCAGCTACTCTGGGCAGCAGAGTGGACGTCCCTGCTACTGTCCTGCTTCAAATCTTGTTCTATTCAGTTGTGTGGCTCCGATGAGCCACAGTCATGGAGCTTCCCAGGTGGCCCTGGCAGTAAAGAGTTGCCATTGTAGGGGATGCAAGAGACACGGTTTGATCCCTGGGTTAAGAAGATCCTCTGGAGGGGGAAATGGCAACCCACTCCAACATTCTTGCCCGGAAAACTCCATAGACAGAGACGGGTAGGCTACAGTCCATGGAGTCACAGAGTCGAACACGACTGAGCACATAGGCGCACCACATTCATGATTCAGCTCCTATCTCAATCCCCAAGCTCATTTCTCATCACTCCCTGCTTCCCACTTGGGTTACACCCATATCAAATGCTTGTGGTCACCAACACAGCCAGGCTGCTCTTTGCTTTTGATTATATACTTCTGTCCTCCTGAAATACTCCACCACCCCTGAGGGCAGCTAAATTCTATTCATCCTTAAGAGTCTTAGGACAGAGGAGCCCGGCGGGCTGCAGTCCACAGTGCTGCACAGAGTAGGACATGACCGAAGTGACTTAGCACTCATGCGCACGGGAGTACTCACCTGTCTGGTATTCAGTGTCTCTCGTGGACATCCCTGTCTTCGTCATTGTCCTCTCCACCTTGTGTTAGATTTAACGATGTGTTTCTCCCCTGCTGGACAGTTTACTGGTTGGTGTCAGGAACTATATATTCTTTTTTTGTTATCAAAGTACCCAGCAGCTAGCTATTGCTTCATAAATACATTTTGTAATAAGCACTTACTGAAAGGTAGGCAGACAAATTTAAATGAAGTACTTCTTTTCTCTTTAAGCTTACCAGATCACTCAGCTAAATTGGAATTGAATTCAAATTTGAGTTTCATATAAGCAGTGAATAATTTTTTTAGTGTAAGCAGGTCCTAAATGTTACATGTGCTATAACTACGTAGTATGTGTCTCAAATATTTCCTGGAACATACATATACTAAAAACTTGTTATTTATCTGAAATTTAAATTTAACTGGGCTTTCTGTTTTTGTTTGCTAAACTGTGTGGCCCTATTTCTCTCATTAAATTTCTAAAAAGTCAAAGTATGTGAGCAAGGGTAGTCTCCTGTGACTGATGGAAAAATGTTAAATCTGGCTAAGACTTTGGCAAAATATTTTCTAATATAATTGCATAATTGTTCAAAAATACTGGGAATTAATTCCAATATTTTCAATGACCAAAAGTTTGAAGCAACTTGAATGGACCTCAGTGAGAACTTTGGTAAAATAAAATAGAATTTTTTTTGCAGTATAACATCAAGATTAAGAGCACAGGGTCTGAAGTCAAAATGCCTGGGATTCAGGGTATGAGACGCTAAGGAAGGTTACTTAAGTTTTCTGTCTCAATTTCCACATTTGTGAAATAACAATAATACAAATGTCTGCCTAGGGTTTTGTTGTTCAGTCACTAAGTTGAGTCTGACTGTTTGCGACCTCATGGACTGTAGTATGCCAGACTCCTTTGTCCTCCACTGTCTCCTTGAGTTTGCTTGAATTCATGTCCATGGAGTTCGTGATGCCATCCAACTATCTCATCCTCTGTAGCCCTCTTTTCCTCCTGCCCTCAGTCTTTCCCAACATCCAGGATTTTTTCCAATGAGTCAGCTCTTTGCATCTGGTGGCCAAAGTATTGGAGCTTCAGCTTTGGCAGCAGTTCTTCCAATGCATATTCAGGGTTGATTTCCTTTAGAATCAACTGGTTTGATCTCCTTACTGATTATGGGACCCTCAAGAGTCTTCTCGAGCCCCACAATTCAAAAGCATCAGTTCTGTGGCTCTCAGCCTTCCTCATGGTGCAGCTCTCACACCTGTCTGTACATGACTACTGGAAAAATTATCATTTTGATTATATGGACCTTTGTCAGCAAAGTGATATCTCTGCTTTTCAGCATGTTGTCTAGGTTTGCCATAGCTTTTCTTCCAAGGAGCAAGCATCTTTCTGCCATTAGAGTGGTATCATGTGCATATCTGAGGTTGTTGATATTTTTCCCAGCAATCTTGATTCCAGCTTGTGAGTCTTCTAGCCTGGCATTTTGCATAATGTACTCTGCATAAAAGTTAAATAAGCAGGGTGACCATATACAGCTTTGTCAAAGCCCTTTTCTAATTTGGAACCAGTCAGTTTTCCCATGTATGGTTCTAGCTATTGCTTCCTGACCTGCATACAGGTTTCTCAGGAGACAGGTAAGGTGATCTGGTATTCCCATCTCTTTAAGAATTTTCCACAGTTTGGTGTGATCTTTGTGCAGTACTTACTTCAGGGCCTGACGGAGAGTAATTCTCAAATAAAGATCCCTATCATCATCATCACCACTATCCTTATTGTAGAATATTATGGTGTCACTGAAAATGACATTATAGATTGATGCTTATTGATGTGAAAAGATGTTTCCATTATGCATGTGTGGAATAATAATCCAAACAACATATATACAGCATTCATTTAGCAAATAATTTTTGAACACCATCTCTCCATTAGGCCCACTGTCCAGAAGTCAGCAGCTTCAGGCATAGCAAGGAAGAAAGCAAAAATGACCTCTCCCTTCATGAAACCTAAAACATTTCTTGAACAGACAGACATTACTGAAAACATACACAAATTAAAATGTAACTAACATTCTGGTAAGAGCTATAGAGAAAAATAAAGAGAAGAGTATAAAGTAGCTGCTGCTGCTGCTGCTGCTGCTGCTAAGTCGCTTCAGTCGAGTCCGACTCTGTGCAACCCCATAGACGGCAGCCCACCAGGCTCCTCTGTCCCTGGGATTCTCCAGGCAAGAACACTGGAGTGGGCCGCCACTTCCTTCTCCAATGCATGAAAGTGAAAAGTGAAAGTGAAGTCGCTCAGTCGTGCCTGACTCCCAGTGACCCCATGGACTGCAGCCCACCAGGTTCCCCCATCCATGGGATTCTCCAGGCAAGAGTACTGGAATGGGTCACCATTGCCTTCTCCGTATAAAGTAGGGAAGACCTAATAAAAAAAGGTTGCATGCTAAGTCGCTTCAGTCACAACCAACTCTGTGTGACTAAATGGACTGGAGCCCACCAGACTCCTCTGTCCATGGAATTCTCCAGGCAAGAATACTGGAGCAGATTGCCATTTTCTACTCCAAGGGATCCCAAACCAGGGATCAAACCTGAATCTCTTAAGTCTCCTCCATTCTCAGGTGGGTTCTTTACCACTGGTGCCACCTGAGAAGCCCAAGAATACAGGAGTGGGTTGCCATTTCCTTCTCCAAGGGATCTACCCAGCCCAGGGATCCAACTGGTGTCTCCTGCATTGGCAGGTGGATTCTTTACCACCAGGCAACCGGGGGTTATTGTATCTGAAACCTGAAGGATGAGGGGCTTAGCCAGGCCATAGCTGGAAGACTTCTCTGCTGCTGCTTCTCTAAGCAGGGAAATAGCACGCACGAAAGCTGCGAGGGGAGGGAACTCTGGACAAGGTTAAGGAACTTAAACATGGCCAGTGTGGTTGGAGTCTAGCAGATGGGTGAGACAGCAAAGACAAAATTGGAGAGATAACTGAGAGTTGATCATCTTCAGCTTTGTAAAATATCAAGTCATGTTAAGGAGGGTTGAGCAGTTGGATGTTTATGCTAAGGTTCTCAAATACAGTCTCACCATCCATCATTTTTGTTTTACTTGCTTGAGATTTGAGGCTCTGCATACAGAAAGAGAAGAACAAAGTTGAAGGATTGACAGTACCGGACTTCCAGGCTTTCTCTAAATCTACAGTAATCAAGACAGTGTGGTACTGGTGAAAAAACAGACAAATATATCAACAGGACAGAATAGAGAGCCCAGAAATAGATCCACATAAATACAGTCAACTGACCTTTGCAAAGGAGCAAAGGCAATACAATGGAGCAAAGATAGTTTTTTTAAACAAATGGTGTTGGAACAGCTTTACATCCACATGAAAAAAAGCGAATCTCTACATGGACCTTTTGCCCTTCACAAAAATTAACACAAAGTGAATCATAAACCTAAATGCAAAGTACAAAACTTCTAGAAGATAACACAGGAGAAAACCTAGGTGACCTTGGCATTGGCGATGACTTTTTAGATACGACAGCAAAAGCATGATCCATGAAAGAAATAATTGATAAACTGGACTTCATTAAAATTAAAAACTTCTGCTCTGCAGAAGACAATGTCGAAAGAATGAGAAAGCAAGGCACAGACTGGGAGAAAATATTTGCAAAAGAAACGTCTGATAAAAGATTCAGAGCTCTGGGTAGGAAAAATCTCATTGGCGTAATTAAAGCTACATATCCTCAGGGAGGGGACAAGAGGAATCTCCCTTTGGCTTCTGCTTCTGCTATTGACAAGCTACTGCATGGCCTCTGCTGCCCTGGCTTCCTTCCACCCTTGCAGAATCCAGGGACCCCATGTAAATCGAGGCTCCCATCAGTAGCCCCAGGCTTAAAGATAGCAGTGGCTACAGCAAAGATGCTGGTGTGCCCCTCACCGAGGTATTTCTCAAGACTTTGGCAAAGAGAATGTCCTTTGCACTCTCCTGGGAGACATAGTTAGGGAGTGAGAGGGTAAGTCATTCCTGATAAATTCCCTCCAGCCTTTCTATCTCTCAAAGTCTTTGAATTCTTTCCTTTGCTTGATATCAAGGAATTTATGACATCTCAACTCTGTTTAGTGTTGGCCACCACTGAGTCCAGATTTCTGTCAACCAACTGAACAAACAACGGTATCTACTCCCAGCTGTTCAAACTTGCAGCAGAATCTGGAGTCTCTGCTGAGTGTATCCACATCAGTGACTTCAACTTGGTCTGAAATTATGTTCTTCTGTCCTTAGTCAAGGGTCTACAGAATTCATTCCCATACATATTCCCCAGATCCTTGAAGGTGTAAATTAGCAAAGTTTTGCAAGTTACTTGTTATATGCCTTTGACTTTTTACCACTCACCTCCCCAGTGGGTATTCTAACTCTGATCCTGAAAACAAGGGAGGGTTCCTGTAAGGCAGATCATAAACATAGAGTCCTTCAATCAGGGTAACTCTTATAAGGGAGTTCTAGTGTCTTTGAGCAAAAAGAGTCAAAAAAAGAGAAGAGCTGCTATTCTCTGAGCTGAGTTCTCCGAGTCTTTCCTACATCCTCATTCCACCAATGCCTTAACTTTCTTCTGAGAGGCATGACAAGGCTAAGAACTCAGTTGATATAATTCTACAAACCTCAGATTCCACTTTAAATTTGTTTTCCAATCTCTCATATATGTGGCTTTTAGCATCTGGACATTCATTTAGCACTGCCATAAGAAGCTGCTGGTTTTATACATATTTAAATGAGAATTTGTGTGTGTGTGGGGGGGGGGTACTTAAACTTGTTCTTTTTTAATAAACTAACCCCAGCCAGTAGAAGCAGCCACTCCATCCTAGGTTCTCGAACTCCTCCTGTCTTGTACACTGTCTCAAGATCATGGTCTTAAAACCTTGCTTTTTTTTTGAGCCCTTCATACAAATGACCACTGGTAATAATTAAGATCTGCTGCCATGAACCATGGGCTTAGTTTCCTATTCTCTGAATCCTAGAAAGATGATCATTGTCATCAACTCAACACTGAGGCAATGTAATCAATCCCAGATATTTTTCTGTTTTTTTTTTTTTTTTTTTTTGGCCATGCTGGATCTTTGTTGCTGTGCAGACTTTTCTCTACTTGTAGCAAGCAGGGGCTTGCTCTCTAGTTTTGGTGTGTGAGCCTCTCACTTTGGTGGCTACTCTTGTTGCAGAGCATGGGTTCTAGGGCGAGCAGGCTTTGGTAATTGTGGCACATGAGCTCATTAACTGTGGCTTCCAGGCTCTGTGGAAAATTCTGAAAGAGATGGGCATACCAGACCACCTGACCTGCCTCTTAAGAAACCTATATGCAGGTCAGGAAACAACAGTTAGAACTGGACATGGAACAACAGACTGGTTCCAAATAGGAAAAGGAGTACGTCAAGGCTGTATATTGTCACCCTGCTTATGTAACTTCTGTGCAGAGTACATCATGAGAAACGCTGAGCTGGATGAAGCACAAGCTGGAATCCAGATTGCTGGGAGAAATATCAATAACCTCAGATATGCAGATGATACCACCCTTATGGCAGGAAGTGAAGAAGAATTAAAGAGCCTCTTGATGAAAGTGAAAGAGGAGAGTGAAAAAGTTGGCTTAAAGCTCAACATTCAGAAAATGAAGATCATGGCATCTGGTCCCATCACTTCATGGGAAATAGATGGGGAAACAGTGGAAACAGTGGCTGACTTTATTTTTCTGGGCTCCAAAATCACTGCAGATGGTGATTGCAGCCATGAAATTTAAAGATGCTTACTCCTTGGAAAGAAAACTATCACCAACCTAGATGGCATATTGAAAAGCAGAGACATTACTTTGCCAACAAAGGTCTTTCTAGTCAAGGCTATGGTTTTTCCAGTGGTCGTGTATGGATGTGAGAGTTGAACCATAAAGAAAGCTGAGCACCAAAGAATTGATGCTTTTGAACTGTGGTGTTGGAGAAGACTCTTGAGAGTCCCTTGGACTGCAAGGAGATCCAACCATTCCATCCTAAAGGAGATCAGTCCTGGGTGTCCATTGGAAGGACTGATCTTGAAACTGAAATCCCAATACTTTGGCCACCTGATGCGAAGAGCTGACTCATTTGAAAAGACCCTGATGCTAGGAACGATTGAGGGCAGGAGGAGAAGGGGACGACAGAGGATGAGACGGCTGGATGGCATCACCAACTCGATGGACATGGGTTTGGGTGGACTCCAGGAGCTGGTGATGGACAGGGAGGCCTGGCGTGCTGCAGTTCATGTGGTCGCAAAGAGTCAGACACGACTGAGTGACTGAACTGAACTGAACTGAACTGAGGCTCTAGATCACAGGCTCAGTTTTATGGCCCAGGGGTTTAGTCGCCCTGCGGCATGTGGGATGTTCCTAAACCAGGGATTGAACCCATGTCCTGTGCATTGGTAGGTGCATACCACTGAGCCACCAGGGAAGCCTAATCCCGGATTGTTGCCTTAAAGCCCTTCTGATATGAAGTGAGTGAAGTGAAGTTGCTCAGTTGTGTCCGGCTCTTTGCAACCTCATAGACTGTAGCCTACCAGGCTCTGAGGAGCCTCTCAGCCCATGGAATTTTCCAGGCAAGAGTACTGGAGTGGGTTGCCATTTCCTTCTCCAGGGGATCTTCCCAACCCAGGGATCGAACCCAGGTCTCCTGCACTGCGGGCAGACGCTTAACCGTCTGAGCCACCTTGCTGCAAATTCCTTGGTACAGATCTCTGTATTGGAAAACTACAAGAACAGAAACAGAGTTGACTAACTTTCATTTACAAAAATTCATTAGAAGACATTAGATAACTCAAGGTTTGGAAAATTGTTAGGAACCAAGCAAGGCTAGGCACCTGGAGAAACTGGCCAGGATGTAGCTATGACCAGTAACAAACAGAGCCTTCCTGTGGCTGGTCTCATCATCCCTTGTCTTTGCTTCATTCACTCAAGAGTCAAACATTTGGGTAGAAGCCTTCAATTAGTGACCATAGGTCTTGTGCCTTCACTCTAGTAAGGGAGGAGGTGGTGGAGAGAGGGAATGCTTCCTGTTAAGGCTCCCACCAAAAACCCAGAAAGGCAGACAGGTAGGGGGACTCTGACCTTTTGGTCATGAGTCACTTCCCTTGGCTCACTGAGATGTTGCCACTTCTCTGTGATCTATGGGCTTCCCTGGTGGCTCAGCGGTGAAGAATCCGCCTGCCAATGCAGAAGACGAGAGTTCCATCCCTGGGTTGGGAAGATCTCCTGGAGGAAGGCATGGCAACTCACTCCAATATTCTTACCTGGAGAATCCCTTGGGCAGAGGAGCCTGGTGGGCTATAGTTCATGTGGGTGCAAAGAGCTGGACATGACTGAAGCTACTTAGCACTCATGTGATCTTGTGTCATGAGCCCTTGCTGGTCACCATGGAATCCACTTCCTCCCATCAGCAAGGGCCCGCCCCCCTACCATGCTGTGCTGTGGGAAAGTCTACAGGTCTGTGGCAGAGTTGTGTCCCTAGAAAATCCACAGGGTTATGTCAACTCTGGTGTGTCTCCCTCCTTCATAGATGCTCCTCACAGGAGAGAAGCCTCTTGATCTTCTGAAACTTGTCTGGAATTTCTGCTGTCTTCTCTCACGCAGAGCTTGACCTAAGGTGGGTGTGGGAGGGATGCAGTCACCCCACTATGTCTAAGCTCTCTGTGTTTCTTCTGTGACTTTCTTACCTTCTCCAGTCTGGAGAATCCTTTTGTTGTTGATGATGCTATTTGCTCTGAAAGTAGGATAGTCTGTCTTTATATCTAAATCCCTAAATCTGTTACTTATGTCCTGATTTTCCTTTATTCTCTGCTTGGCCATTCCTCTTCCAGGGTAAAATACATAGAGCATACAAGCTGCTTGCCAAATCAGAGGAAGGTTTATAAAATAACAGGACATACTGAGAAGAAAAAAAGTTAAAATATAATAAGTCAAAAGAATACAAAATATTATCCTGTAACTTTCTGGTTATGCTTATCTGTATTTTTAATTTTTCATTAATTAAATCAGAGTACAGTGTAATTTAACACCAAACTGGCTACCTTATGAGGTAGTGAGCCCTCCATCAATGGAGGTATTCAAATAGAGGTAGGATGACCATCTGTTAGGAATGTGGTAAAAGGAACTTCTTCAATAGTGGGAAGTAGGATAAAATGATGTCTAAGGTCTAATCAAAAGTTAATATTTTATGCTTTATTTTTTATTACATTTTTTATTTTTGTTCCACAGATTTTGACATCTTAATGAAAATATTTTGAGGTCCCAACTAATTATTTGAAAAAACAGCCTCCCTGATTTCTAACAAATCAATCAACATTTATTTTAGAACTTGTTCTCAACGCCCAAGATCAGCCATTCCCAATTCTGTTGGTTCTGTTGGCTTTCATACAGCTCTTTCTGTTACAATGGCCCTATTGTTCTTTTCAATGTCTTCTGGCCTTTTCTCTATAAATCTTTTATGGAGTGGTTGTCTGCTTATTTTTCCCGGGTAAAGAGGAAAAACTATGGCTTGACCCAAGTTTGGGAAAAGCATCTTTTAAAACATTGAAGAAGTCATAGATTTGAGGTAAAGGACCATTATTTCCATCCTTTCTAACTGTGGGGACCTGATAAATTATTCAGCCTTTCTTAGCCTCAGTTTCTCATATGCAAAGTGAAGATGCTGCTGCTGCTGCTGCTAAGTTGCTTCAGTCACATCCGACTCTGTGTGACCCCAAAGACTGTGGCCCACCGGGCTCCTCTGTCCCTGGGATTCTCCAGGCAAGAACACTGGAGTGGGTTGTCATTTCCTTCTCCAATGCATGAAAGTGAGAAGTGAACGTGAAGTTGCTCAGTCGTGTCCAACTCTTTGCGATCCCAGATAAACCCCACTATATCAACTCAATCAAAATTAAGCAAAAGTGATATGTTTAGGTGTGAAATGATCTAGAGGTGACACTCTCAGGGCTTCATCTCCATTTCTCTGCGTTCCCTCTACTCTGCCCTCTTCTGTGGGTCAGCCCCCTTCTCTTCCCCTCTTTCCTGAGCTGCCTTCTCTGTGGTAGCAAGAATGACAGCAGTGTTTTCAGGCCTCACTTCATACTGTATATGCTCTAAAGGAGGAAGACTCGTCTGTTCCAGTTGTTACTGTGGATGAGAAAAGAAACTTAAATTCTTTCCTGGAAGTCCCCACAGCTGTCTCCTCACATCTCACCAGGCAGACTGGGTCCCATGCCCGTCCTGAAGATCCTGGTGGATTAGACTAAGATGAGCTGAACTACTGAAGTCGATCAGAGCCCCCCTCTGGAGATGAGGAGGAAGTGACCTCCCCTCCAAGAGAGGGTGTCTCAGCCCAGGAAGGAGCTGCTCTCTGCACCAAGATCCGGGTGCTATTTCTGGGAGAAGATGGAGAAGTGGAGGCTGGGGAATCATCTGCCAAGATGGTTTCTATTCCTGTACAATTCTCTTATTGTTCAGCTGCTCAGTCGTGTCCAGCTCTTTGCAACCCCACGGACTGCAGCACGCCAGGCTTCCCTGTCCTTAACCGTCTCCTGGAGTCTGCCAAAATTCATGTCCATTGAGTTGGTGATGCTATCCAACAGTCTCATCCTCTGTTGCCCCCTTCTCCTCCTGCTTTCAATCTTTCCCAGCATTAGGGTCTTTTCCAATGAGTTAGCTCTTAGCGTCAGGTGACCAAAATATTGGAGCTTCAGCGTCAATATCAGTCCTTCCAATGAATATTCAGGGTTGATTTCCTTTAGGATTCACTGGTTTGATCTCCTTGCTGTCCAAGAGACTCTCAAGAATCTTCTCCAGCACCACGACTGGAAAGCATCAATTCCTTGATGTTCAGTCTTCTTTATGGTCTAACTCTCAGAACTCAATACAATTCTCTAGGTTAAGATGAAAGTCACACATTTGAAAAAATGGCAGTGCCTTATATCTGTGAAAATGCCAGGCTCCAATAAGCCAAGTGGCATCAGGGGACTGATTTGATTTCTGACCCTCACCTACCACTTTAGAAAATTTATGCCATTTCTTTCAGACTTAGTTTCCCTATCTGTAGAATGGGGGTGCCACATAATAATGGGATATGCTCACGAATTTTCATTATCAGTTGTTTTTAATTGTGTCCGCACAGGAATTAGGCCAGCTGTTCTAAAACCACTTTGGGCTGGTAAATGTGGAGGTCCTGTTTGCAACCTCGAGAAAACCACCCCTGAGCAGATCACTAAGTTTCCAGAAACTATGGCATTGAGATTTCAGAGGGAAGGAATGCTTTGTGAACCAAATTTTTAGTAACATATAGAAAATCATATTCATGTGTGCATAAGTCATCATGCCCTGAACACTTATCTCCATATCTCTGATGCAGAAAGATTAATCTTAGGAAGAATAACTGACAACCCATTGCTTCAGGCTGCAGAGAAAAATGAAAATGTCCTCTGCCAATGTGATTCATATTACAATACTTAGGCACGTCCTGCATTATCTGGTCTTGTTTGAATGAAAGAAACTTCCAACTATTCTGTTGGAAGATATACATGTTTTTTCCTTTTTGTATCACTCTCAGAATTGTTAGATGCTAAAAAAGAGATTGTGTGTTTCTTGCTCACACAATCTCGTCTATGAGTTAGGCATTCCAAGGGAGGCGGTATGGCTTGGTAGGATTTCATGAGATTGTCCTCTTACCAAATTCTGACTCGACTATTTTCTTAACCTTTGCAAGCTCCAGTGTTCTCATTAGGGAAGTTGGGGTGAAAAAGGCATCCACCTCATTGTAAGAAATAAATGAGAGGGACTCCCTGGAGGCCCAGTGGTTAAGAGTTCACCTTCCAATGCAAGAGGTGTGGGTTCAATCTCTTCGGGAAGCTGGGATCCCACATGCCTCAGGGCCAAAAAACCAAACAAACAAACAAAATGGCAAAACATAAAATAGAAGCAATATTGTAACAAATTCATTAAGGCTTTAAAAATGGTCCACATCAAAAAATATTAAAAAAAAAAAAAAAGAAATGAGATAATGCTGGTTAAATATATTAGAGAAAGAGCCTAACATATAATGCACGTTAGCCATCACTGTTTGGGGATTTCTGAGAAAGAAGAAGTGTACTTACATTGGGAAAAGTCTGGTAGGCTGATACTTATTCTGATTTTGGGACTGTTCCTCATTGCTGTTATGTTCCAACATATGAGGATATGGGAATAAGAGTAGAAATAAGGGCCCTTGAATCAAGGCTAAACCTCTTCTTTTCCTATCTCTACTTTAAGCCTGCACTGTGAGGAATCTTATGCACATGCTTGGAAAGCCCAACCTCAATGTTCAAGCTCTGTCTACATGCCCAGCCCAATGCAAAGAGTAATCCCTAGATTATACCCTCAAAATTATGAGTATGCACACCTGTGACAAAGCCTGCGCTCATCACTGGGAGGTGGACAGGTGAAGAGACTCTACAAGCCATAAAAGCAAATTGGGGCCATTTGTGTAGGAATTTCAGGGTGCCAAGTACCAACAGAATGGCCTACAAGAGACAGTGAAGGATCTTGGTGGACTTATTCCCTTAGCCTAATGGACATTCAACCTGTGGGGAGGGTACAGTTATAGGAGAGCCAAAGACAGGGATCTCTGAACTGTGGGGCCCAGGAGAAGAGCCTGGGGCTGGAAGTGGTACTGAATTCATCTCTTGGAGGTTATGGCAACCCATTTTAGTGTTCTTCCCTGGAGGATCCCTATGGACAGAAGAGCCTGGCAGGCTGTAGTCCATGGGGTCACTTTATTGAGACATAATTTATATACTATGCAATTGACTCATTTAAAGTAAACAAGTCAATTGTTTTTCATACAGATGTAGAGTCAGGCAGCCACCATCCGACTCAGTTGACTTCTGCTTCAGTAGTTTGTGGAGAGGGTGCAGAATCCACTCTCAGTCCACTCAACCCATCTGCCTGTGAGGAGCACGAGAAGGGGAGACTGGAATTGACTGTTTCTCAGGGGATCTGTCTTCCCGATGGCCTCTTATAAAATGTGTTGCTGCACTGAGTTTGATTCGGATATTTAAAGATGTGAATTTCTAATACCACGTGGCCTCAAAGTGCAGTCCAATATCTTTATGAGGATTCAATCAAGAAATGGTGATTTATTTTCCCCTAAACTGAAAAAGAAAAACAAACAAACAAAAAAAAACTGCCCATCACGGACTTACCAAAAGATGGCTCATCAACCTCCAACATAGTATTTTTCTCAGGGGTTTTTAAGGGAAATTTTGGTGACATGAAATTCTCACTTTATACATGTATCAGAATCTAATTTTCAAGAAAGATGCAACTTCACTCTAGACAGGAACACAAAAGCAGAATTTTGCTTGGTCTGGAGCTCTTAGATGACCCAGGGTCTTGCAAGTCCAGCCTGTGACTCAATATCAGACCTTTCAATGTGGCCATTTCCTAAATTCTATTGACAGCGTATCTTAGTTAAAAAACAAAAACAGGGGCTTCCTTGGTTGTCCAGTGGTTAAGAATCCACACTTCCATTGCAGGGTGCACAGGTTCAATCCCTGGTCAGGGAACTAAAATCTTGTATGCTGCATGGTGCAGTTAAAAACTAAGTAAACAAAAACCTAGAGGGGTGTGATTGGGTGGGACGTAGGAGGGAGGTTCAAGAAGGAGTGAAGTGAAGTGAAGTCGCTCAGTCATGTCCAACTCTTTGTGACCCCATGGACTACCAGGCTCCTCTGTCCATGGGATTTTCCAGGCAAGAGTACTGGAGTGGATTGCCATTTTCTTCTCTAGGGGATCTTCCCGGCCCAGGGATTGAACCCGGGTCTCCCACATTGTAGCTCCAGACCAAGCATTGTAGACAGATGCGTAACCATCTGAGCCACCAGGGAAGTCCTGAAGGAAGTCAAAAAGGAGGGCACATCCATATACCTGTGGCTGATTCATGTTGACATATGGCAGAAACCAACATGATATTGTAAAGCAATTACTCTACAATTTAAAATAAATTTAAATTAAAAAAAATTCAAAAACCATTAAAACAACAATAGCAACAAACCACCTTTGGCACCTCCATGATTACACACAACTATCCTTCACTATCCAACTATGTCAGCTCCTGAGTTGGGATAGTATATTTGAATAGTGAGTACCAGTTTATCCAAATCAATATGGCCCCCCAAGATTCCAAGAGCAAGTAGTAAGAGTTTGGATAGCAAAAAATTTTATCCTGAAATTCATTTGAATTGACTTGGCTCCAGCATTCTGACAGCAAGTGTTGGGTAGTGGAGATGGCTATATATTTATTTACGATTATATTTGTGCTGTTGGTTAGTTGCTCAGTAGTGTCTGACTCTTTGGTGACCCCATGGACTGCAGCCCGCCAGGTTCATCTATTCATGGAGTTCTCCAGGCAAGAATACTGGTATGGGTTACCATTTCCTCCTCCAGAAGATCTTCCCTACCCAGGGATCAAACCTGAGTCTCCTGCATTGGCAGGAGGGTTCTTTACCACTGAGCTATCAGGGAAGTTCTCTGTACTAATACATGGGTAATATTAAAGAATCCCGCAAATTAGGCATTTTAATAGATGAAAGAAATGCAAATAGCAATTCCAATCACTGTGCTAGGTCCCTGGAGTATGTGTCTTGTTTTGGAGATCATTCTAACTGGTCAAGAACCAGGAGTGTCCTCGGGTCACAATGCAGAGCGGCCATAAAACCCTGTGATCTATTTCACTGGTTTTCAGAATAATTCTCTGCTCTCTTCTATATTCACAGCTATTAGCCTGCCTCCTGCTTGGGGTGACTGCCTTTTCTTCATGTCACTTCATTTTATCACTTTATAAGTTTTGATGGTATTAGCAAATTTGTAATAGCTTCCCCCTCTACTGTTTCACAGTAGATCAAACATTAGCGTTAAATGGGCAGTTTCTGATTTCTCCTTAAAATAGAATCCTAATTGTGTTTAAAACTACCTTCTCCCTGGGTGGTTTCTCAATAATAATTGCCAAAATGCTGAAAAGTTTCTGTCCTTCAAGAAGGAGCAAGTTACATCTGGCCTACTCTTGCCTCATCCTGAATTCCAGATAAGCATCTGGCTTTTGCTGACCCTAAGAGAGGCAAGCAGGGCCTTTACTCATGAGCAAGGGCTGCCAGTGTATGTGAGACTTTCAATTCAGTTTAATCAATATTTCTGAAACCTTACTGTGTACAAGGTTCAGCAGTCTGTTTGTTGTTCCAGTTTATGTTAGCATTGGGTTAATGAAAGGGATTATTTTTGTGAAAAATAGCTACCCTGTAAGAGCCATTCAGATTTTTCATTTCATCTTCATATCCAGTCATCAGTAAAAAGAAAGTTAGTTTGTCTATGATAGTAGTATTCAAAGGTATTTGAGAAGCCCAAAGTCTTTTCCCTAAGATTGTACTTGGAACTATAGTATGCAAAAGAGAGGAGAAGGTTCTGGTTAATTTAGATGTAGAAGCCCCAGGTCCCACCTACATGGTCTTCTCTTGCCACTAACTCCTAATTCTCTTCTTTGCAGAAAACAAGAAAAGAGCTGGGGTGGGGGAGAGATTGAAACATATGGACTAGAATCTCTGCTCTATAAGAAATGATATGAATGCGTAACTTTGAGATGGGTATACTCAACCTCTCTGTGCCTCTGTTGGCTTGTTTTAAAGATAGAACTAATAATATTTGCTTCCCGGAATGACTATGAGCCTCCAATGAAAAGCCTGGCTCCTTGCTCTGCTACAGTTACTCTGCTCCAAGAAGGCCCAAGTTTCCTGAGCAAGAAAAAGCACAGCCATTACAATTGCTCTCAACCCAAGCCAAGGTACACAGGTGAGGAGGAAACTCTGCCTGAGGCTCCATCTGGGCAGCAACACCAATGGGTAAAAAAACAGACTGAAAACTTGGATGTGTAGCCATAAGATTTATGATGCATACTGACTCCTTCCTGTCAGGGAGAGAAACCACAGTTCTGCAGCACCGCAGATGTTCTCCATAAGGTCTTCCTGACTAGCCCACTTTCTTCTAAAGGTATTTATAAGTTACATTGTTTCTAATAGTTACATTTTAGGTTTTTCCCTCCTCCCATATCAGAGTCCATCTCCTTATTCTCCTTGGGATCAGTCCTGCCCCAATCCATGAAAATGATTGTGAAGGTGCTTTGTAATGATCACAAACTGTTCACATGTGAGTTACTATTACTGTCTTTTATAGAAGTTTCTTCTATTCAAACATATCGTGCTTTCTGATGTTTATTAATCATTGTCTTGGATCAGCTTTGCTTTTCCTTTGTCTTCTTTCAAAATAACTGACCTCTGCCCTTGAAACCTGAATCCGAGACAGACCTAGAACTGGGGCCTCTGCAGGGAGAACTTGACTTTCATTGTTTTATCCTTTTGTGCCCCATAAGCTAATTTTGTTTTCCCAGAGTAGAAGAAAGATGAGGCAAGATGCCGCACCAGATATGCTGCTGACGGGTTCATTTCATTACCAGGCCATTCGCCGCTTGGAATCGTCTATGGCTAGTGGCACAGAGATGCCAATGCCCTTTCCAATCACGAGGGTGATGGGCGTTCCAAACCTGGGTTTGATTCGTTTCATGGCCCCTCTCTCCTCTCCATTGCCACTGATGTGTTTCAGTATCTGCATTGTGTTGAGAAGAGGAAAATAATGTTGTAGCTGGAATTGTTTTGAGGGGCAGACACAGGGAGGTGGAACCCGTGATCACAGAGGGTTGGCAGCTGGTGGCCAGAGTTGTGGATCTCTCTTCAACCTGGAGGGACCTTGGGCTGCACAGGTGGGAGGTGTGGGCGAAAGGAGGTGAACGTGGCAGATAACTCATTGTTCAGATGTGACGCTTCAACTCCTGCAGCACCAGAGGTATTTGCCAAGAGCCCCACCCTTCTTTGGAAAGGATGAGTTATTGACTATGAAGAAAACACAAATAATGGAGGTTATTTCCGTGCAGAGACAACATGAGCTAGGGTGCTCTTTTAGGTAGTAAGTCTTATCAGCAATGGCTTCCCTAAGTGCCTCCAAAGTGTCTATCCATTAGGGCCCAAGGAGGCGCTTTGATTCTCCCTCAGAGGGGAGAGCAGTTTAATAAATCACCCAGTGAATGGAGCATCTAAATTCAATAATTGTGAAGTGCAGATAAATCACTGCTGTCAATGCTGACTTAGACTTTATTCATTCAAAACAGTTAAATTCAAACAGCATCCAGCATCCAGACATTCACGGCTCCCAACCCCCGGCTACTGGGCTAGAATGTCTTCCCAGAGTTGGGCCTCCTTCCTGGCTGTCTGTTAGGAAGTGGGGAAGGAGGAAGTAGGTTGAATTACAGCCAGAGAGATGACCCATTCAAGCAACAGAGCGATCGTGGAGGCTCAAAGTTAATAATTCATTGTACTGTCGGCTGTGTGTTAGGTTTCATCCTTCGAGCTGCTGATGGAAAGGCGATCAGGCTCTGGCATCTTACTCCAGCTGCACAGCTGGGCCTTCTAACACATTATCTGTGGTTAATTTGCTTACCAGCGAGGTGAGGGCGTGACACAAGGGTACATGATAGTAGCTGGGAGTTTCGTAAATTCAAGTTGAACCAAGACTGGGAGGCTAATTCCATCTCCTCCCCCAGATTCTTCCCCATAAAATATGGGGCATTTCTAGCCCCTTCATTCAACCCTAAGTACATTTCATGTAAAATGCAAGAAAGTGTAACTCTTATATTTATAAACATGCCAACTTGTAAATGGTTGGATAGGTATTTGAATTATTGTTTGTTAAATATTTAAGCTGAATCCTTCATCCATCAGTTCTCATGAGAAGGCAGGGGACAGATTTATGATGCTGGAGGTTTTCTGGTTAGTTGGCAGTTGGCATCTCCATTAATTATGGCTCACACAGTAGGGTCTGTAGTGATAATCGTAGCACTGAAAACCAGGGTCTCTATTATTCCTTTTAAAGGGAGCTAATGCAACCAGAGCTGCTGACATGAAAAGGAAAAGGAAAAGGAGATGTAATCTCTGAATGGTTGCTGCCACTTTCTGAGGCTTTGGTGGGTCTGATTGTTTCTCTGACTACAGCATAGTTTAAAGAGCAACGTTTAAGAGACAGACAGACCTAGATTTCAGTTCTAGGTCCCTTGCTTTCTGATTCTGTGAACCTGAACAACTTACTTTATTCCTCTGAAACTCAGCTTTTATCTAAATAAAAGGGAATGGGGGAGAGATAAATTAGGAGTTTAGGATGAGCGTATGCACACAACTATACTTAAAATAGATAATCAACAAGGACCTACTGTGTAGCACAGTGAACTGTACTCAATATTTAGTAATAACCTATAAGGGAAAAGAATCTGAAAAAGAATATACATATATAACTGTATCGCTTTGCTGTACACCTGAAGCGGACACAACATTGTAAACCAATTATACTCCCATTAAAAATTTTAATTAAATAAAAGGAAATGATCATAACTAACTTGATACAAATATATTCATGTATATACACCCATGTGTAGAAAGATAAGTGGTTAAAGTGTAGTATAATACCTAACAAATAATAATAAATAGCCATAATTCTTAAGCAATAAAACAAACTTCACAAGGGGAGAGGTTTTAGTCCTGTTTATTCACTGTTAATACCCAGTGCCTAGAACAGTGCCTGATACAGAGAATAAATTCAGTAAACATTTGAACTTATTTCAAATGTTTATTGAATTAGTCAGTGAGCACATACCAAGTTCCAGACGCTGGCACAGGTGCCATTTAATATTATGAGAACCCTGGAATTTGGGGGATAAAGTCTCTGAGACTCTGAGAGGTTAAGTGATTTTCCTGATGTCACCAAGCTAGCATATGCCCGATGAATGTCAGTTTCTAGTCCCTCTCCTGCTCTCACTAAGAGTTGCAGTGGGTCCTGAGATCTGTCTCTTTCATGGCTTATAGGACCTGTGACCATGTGGTCATATGTGGAAAGACAAGCACCCTCTTTTCACAGCAGGGAGAAGTCAGAGGTCTCTTTCCCCTTTGAATTTCACAGATGAAGACTGGAAACTCAGAAAGTGCCTCCAAACAGCCTTCAGAAGAGGCTGAAGGAGAGAAGATGGGTGCTTTTGTGATGCTCATGAGAGCTCTGAGGATGGGGCACAGGAAGGAAGGTTCACTGAGGTGCCCAGGGAAGGAAAGCCCTCCTTCCTTCTCTAGGCCAAGTCTGTGGCTCAAACACCCGCATTGTCCTCTCTTTCCTGAAGACAAACTCTTGGCTGGCAGGGAGAGATGAGGGGCTGATTTTGGACAATCCTATTTGCCAACTGGATCCATGAGAAGGGTTTGGGGAGGGGCTACTGTTTTTTCTGATAGATGTTAGGATGGGTATGTGTGTGTGTATTTGTGTGGTCCCTGCAGCAGAGAGTGTGGTGAGAGACAGATTGTGACCTGCTCCCAAGGCCCTCCAGGCCCTCTGGCCTCAGGCTGGTAGGTGAGCTAGCGGGGGTGGTGGGGGCGGGGGGGGGGGGGGGCGCCCAGAAGAGATTGAGGGCTGTGTCTGTAGAGCTCCAGGGCCCTCCCTATGGCTGCCCCTGGTCGGGCCCACGCCTTGAAGCAGCAGGGAACCTCTTTCCATGCCTGCCTGCATGACCCATGGAGGCCTCAGCAACTGGAGTATATGGATGCTGCCATTAAGGAGAATCTTGGATCTCACCACAAAAAAGATACCCCATGTCCAAGGGCAAAAGAGAAACCCCAACAGGATGGTAGGAGGGCAAAATCATGTTTAGAATCAAACCCCATACCCACCAGAGCTGCTCAGAGGACTCAAACAAAACCTTGTGTGCACCAGGACCCAGGGACCCCACAATAGACGGAGCCAGACCTGCCTTTGAGTGTTTGAGTGTCTCCTGGGGAGGTATGGGTCAGCAGTGGCCTGCCACGGGGACAGGGGCTCTGGCTGCAGCAGACCTGGGAGGCATAGCGTTTGAGACCCACCATAAAGCCACAGAGCAGACAACCCACAAACTGGAGAACAATTATACCAAAGAAGTGCTCACACTTTTGCAAAAGTTCTAGGACTTACAACAGATTTCCCAACCTGAGGATCTGGCAAAGAGACTGAGAACCCCCAGTCTTTGAAGGCCTTGACTTTGAAGGCCAGTGGGATTTGATTACAGATCACAGGCCTGGTGAAACAGACTCTTGGAGAGCACAAACAAAACCTTGTGTGCACCAGGACCCAGGAGAATGGAGCAGTGACCCCATAGGAGACTGAGTCAGACACACCTGTGAGTGTCCAGGAGTCTCCCATGGAGGCCTGAGTCGACAGCGGCCTGCCATGGGATCAGGGGCGCTGAATACAACAGTCCTTTTGAAGCAAGTCATTATTCCTCCTGTGGGAGGGAACGCAGCCCCACCCATCAACAGAAAATTGGATTAAAGATTTACTGAGCATGGCCATGCCCATCAGAGCAAGACCCAGATTTCCCCCAAAGCCAGTCCCTCCCATCAGGAAGCTTCCACAAGCCTCTGCCCTCCATCAGAGGGCAGGCAGAATGGAAACCACAGTTACAGAAAACTAACCAAACTGATCACTTGGAACCTGGAAACTAGTCAGAAGAGGGAACTCATCAGCTCCCTCCAGACCTACTGAGTTAAACCCTGGGGGTAGGAGCCAGCACTCTACTTTAACTGGCCCTCTGGGTGACGCCTAGGCAACTGTTGGAAATCGTTTCCATGTATTTGTCTAATTCATCCTTAGAACTGAAGAAAGAGAGGCCCAGGGAACTTAAATAACATGCTCAAAGTTACACAGCTCGAAAATTACCAAGCTGGAACAAGAACCCAGCTCTTGACTGGCAGACTGGAATCTGCCTTGAGATCTTCCAGATATCCCAGGGGGAGTCCCAGTTGCTGACCGGCCCTCCTCTCTGCACTTGCCCAGAAGTCAGAGGGCATGGTGGCCATGGGGTAGCAGGGCCAGCACCATGCCACCCTGAACTCTTTTCTCTCCACCTCTACCTCCTGCCTCACCTCCTGACCTGATCTGGTTTACAAGGACAGAGTTAGTGGCATTTCCATCTTCCTTTTCCTCCTCTGGCTCCTCATTCTCACTCACTGAGGCTTTTATACATCCCTAGTCTCTCATGGGCGGAGAAGGCAATGGCACCCCACTCCAGTACTCTTGCCTGGAAAATCCCATGGACAGGGGAGCCTGGTAGGCTGCAATCCATGGGGTTGCTACTAGTTGGGCATGACTGAGCAACTTCACTTTCACTTTTCACTTTCATGCATTAGAGAAGGAAATGGCAACCCACTCCAGGGTTCTTGCCTGGAGAATCCCAGGGACGGGGGAGCCAGGTGGGCTGCCGTCTATGGGGTCGCACAGAGTCAAACACGACTGAAGCGACTTAGCAGTCTCTCATGGGAGGTAAATGAAATTTCATGGTTAGGAAATGTTGGATTAAATGAAGTAGATTTCTTTACCACAGGTCTTCTCAGGGCCTTTACTATGTAACATGTGAAGCTCCAAAAACAGGATATAACAGGCAGTGTTCAACTTCAGTTCAGTTCAGTTCAGTCCAGTCGCTCAGTCATGTCTGACTCTTTGCGACCCCATGAATTGCAGCACGCCAGGCCTCCCTGTCCTTCACCAGTTCCCGGAGTTCATTCAAACTCATGTCCATCGAGTCGGTGATGCCATCCAGCCATCTCATCCTCTGTCGTCCCCTTCTCCTCCTGCCCCCAATCCCTCCCAGCATCAGAGTCTTTTCCAATGAGTCAACTCTTCGCATGAGGTGGCCAAAGTACTGGAGTTTCAGCTTTAGCATCATTCCTTCCAAAGAACACCCAGGACCGATCTCCTTTAGAATGGACTGGTTCATCAACTTGGACGATCACAAAGCCTTTTTTGTTTTTCAAAACTTGCGTTTAGTTGTTTATTTGATTGTGCCAGGTCTTAGTTATAGACCTGGGATATGTGGGATCTTTAGTCGCTGCATGCAGACTCTCAGCTGTGGCATGAGATCACTAGTTCCCTGACTGACGATCAAACTCAGGGCCCCTGCATTGGGAGCATAAAGTCTTAGCTACCGAACCACCAGGGAAGATCCCCAAACCTTTTTTATTCAGAAGACATTTCAGAAGACTAACGTTCTGCAGGTCCTTTCGCTATGGTGAGCAGAGCATGAGCCCTAAGTGGATAGGATATGATATAATTAGATTTTGAGGGACGTGGTAAAGGATGGAGAAAGTTCCAGAATACAGATTTTTCATTCTACCAGTCTTTGCCATCTTAGCACATCCTCAAGAGTAGCCCTATCAGAGGTCTTTTAAAGTACAAGTTTATTGAGTTGAAATGAGTAATGGTAGGGAAGTATCAATTCCCCACAGCATTGTTGGGGTTGGGTTCTGGACACCCCATTGGGCCAGTTGTTTACCCTTTAATTTCTGGATCTTCGGAAGGTGGGGTACTGGGTCTCAGATGAAGGTACAGGAGGAGTTGAGTTGGGGAAGTGTATGTGGGTATTCTGAAGGCTCAAGATAAGTGTTCTGTCAACTATGGAATTATTTCAGTGTTTGGCAATCAATATGGCTATTCTGGTTCATGCCAGCTGAACATTAGCCCTAAATTCAGGAGCAGGCTTCAGATAATCAGTGTCCCTTCAAGGCTATGTATCCAAGACTTCCCTGGTGCCCCAGTGCCTTGGACTCTGTGTTCCCAATGACGGGGTCTGGGTTCGAGCTCTGGTCAGGGGACTGGATCCCACATGCCACAACTTGCAAGAGTTTGTATGTCAAAACTGGAGAATCCCACATGCCTCAACTAAGACTTGGCATGGCCCAAAATATACATACCTAAATAATTTTTTTAAAGGTTGTATTATCCAAATAAAACAATATGTATAACACTTGGGAACATGATAAAATACAAAGCATAATTCACAAAAGCAATGAAACTAATCAACTACCTTCATTATTAAGCACCAGTTATGGTTTTATTGTTCTATAACACTGTTATCTCTCAAATTTTTGAAGCTCAGTTCTGCTTCATCTGGGGTATGGGTTGCTTCCGCTGATATTTAGTGGACTCAATAAACACATCTTTCTATAGGAGGGGTCACAGCCCAGCCAGAGGCCCCTGGCTTGGTTGGTTGCCCATAATAGGACAAAAAATATAAATATTAAACTTTCTGGCTCTGCTACTAGCTGTATGGCCTTGGGAAAGTTATATACCATCTATAGGCCTTTGGAACATGGAGATATGTAATCATAAAATAATATGCATGAAGTAGCTGATTAACGAATGCATGGCACATAGTATGCTTTCAATAAAAGTTTTAAAACCCAAAAAATTGTTAGCAAACCTGGAAAACTAAAAGAGTTGACTAACTAGTTAACTAATTAAGGAACCACATGCACACACACACCAGCTCCTTCTGGGTCACAGGCCTCATCTGAAGAGTAAACTGCTGGTTTGAGTTTGAATGTGGCAAGGAATCTGAGACCTACTGCCTCTCCAACTCTGCACCCTCACCTTCAGTTGAGGAAAAGCAGATGTACAGAAAAGGAGGTACCAGATCAAGTGACCAAAATCTGAGCTGGAGGAAAGCACTCCTAATCCCCGTGGGCAAGGGCTTATGATCTGGCAATTGAGTGATGGGCACATAGTATATTAGAAGCATGTATCAGTTAGTGTTCCCCAAAACTTAGTGGCAGTGGCCACATATTTAGCTCATTGTTCTGTGGATCAGAATTTGGGCTTGGGGCTCCTGTGGTCTTGACTGGGCTCATTCATGAATGCACAGTTAGATGCAGAGTCAGCCAGGAACTAGTGGGCCTACGTTGGCTTTAAATTTGCAATGGCTCATCCTTGTTCTACACGAAGTGTCAGCCTCTGGCAGATTGGTCCAAGCCTGTTCACATGGCAGCTGAACAGAATTCTTTGAGAAAGCGAAAGTCTTCAAGACCTGTTAGGTTCAGAATTGGTACATCATCATCACTTCCACTCATCTTACTGGGCAAAGCAAGTGACAAAGTCAGCACAGATTCAAGGCGTAGAGAAACAGTTCCCATCTCTTGATGAGAGGAACTTGACAGAACTTTTGATCAGAGTCTCCACTCATCCTAGCCAACAGATATTATGCAACCCAGTAGACCCACCCACGTGCTCTTTGCCCGGAAACTGAACATTCAGTGAAAGGAACCACTTAGGAGCTTAGATGCAAACTATATATATATACACACACATACACATATATATGATGGGTAAACAGCAAGCTCTTATAGTATAGCAAAGAGAATTATATTCAATATCCTCAGATAAACCATAATGTAAAAGAAGATGAAAAAGAATATACATATATAACTGAATCACTTTGCTGTACAGCAGAAATTAACAAAACATTGTAAATCAACTATAGCTCAATAAAAGAAAACAAAAGGAGATCTAGTAAAATTATTCCGGAAAGAAAGGAACAAGGGAGACACAGAGAACAAATGTATGGATACCAAGGGGGAAAGGGAGGGTGGGATGAATTGGGAGGTTGGGAGCGACATATATATATACTCTTGAGACTATGTATAAAATAGATAACTAATGAGAACATACTGCATAGCACAAGGGACTCTACTCAGTGCTCTGTGGGGACCTAAATAGGAAGGAAATCTAAAACAGAGGGGATAGAGACCGGTGTTTGATACCTGGGTTGGGAAGATCCCCCAGAGAAGGGAACGCTACCCACTCCAGTAGTCTGGCCTAGGAAATTCCATAGACAGAGGAGCCTGGCAGGATACAGTCCATGGGGTCGAAAAGAGTCGGACACAACAGCACAATTTTCATAGGATGTGTATGTATGGCTGATTCATTTTGCCATACAGTAGAAACTAATACCTTGTAAAGCAACTATACTCCAATACAAATTAGTTTTAAATAATGAAGGAAAGGAACCAGGAAAGTGACACTGTGACTTCCAAAAGGCTCTCCATTTGCTCTTGCCACCTTGCTTGCCCAGTGCAGCTGAGCCACTTCCTTGCTCAAGCTTAGCTGTTAGTTTTACTTCAATTTTGTATGTTACCTCCTATAGTGGATGCGTTGGTGCACTGTCCCGATTGCCTCCCAGGACTGGAGGGTGTTGCATGCTGATGGCCGCAGGTAAGCCTCATCTCAAGAACGGCCCTCTGCTCATGAGTGCCACCTCACAAAGGTTATGCTCCCTCCTTGGAGTAGCCTCCCTTGGACTGATTCTGAAAGGCCATCCCTGTGGGATCGCAGTTGGCTTTCTGCTCTGCCCACACCGTCCTGCCTCCTGCCTCCCTCCCTTCCTCATGGGTTTTGCTACCAAGAACACTGTAGAAAAATCTCTAAGACACTATCCTGCAAGCTCAAGATCATATATCCTATATCCCCCTGAAACTCTCACAACATTGTTAATTGACTATACTCCAATACAAAATAAAAAGGTTTTTTTTTTTTTAAAAAAAAAGAAAAGATATTCTATACCCCTTCAATAAATTTCATGTTTGCCTCGGTGAGGCAGTCAGATTCTTGTTACTTACAATCCAAAACTGTTTCAAGATATTTCACTCCCAGATTCTTATCACTATGCTGCTTTTTAAAATATTTATTTATTTCTATTTATTTATTCATTTGGCTGTGCTGGGTCTTAGTTGTGGCACGCAGGATCTTCCAATTCCCTGTGGCATGCAGGATCTTTAGTTGAGGCATGCAAATTCTTAGGTGCAGTATGTGGGATCTAGTTCCCTGATGAGGGATTAAACTCTGGTCCCCTGCATTGAGAGCGCAGAATCTTAGCCACTAGACCACCAGGGAATTGTCTCACTACACTATTTCTAATTCTTATTTACTACTAATTGAGTGCCTACTATTCAACCTCTCAAAATCACCCTGCCATGTGAGTACCAGTATCCCTGTTCAACTGTGGAGATAAAATAAAGCAGAGAGAAAGTGAAAATGTTAGTTGCTCAGTGGTGTCCAACTCTTTCGACCCCATGGACTGTAGCCCGCCAGTCTCCTTTGTCCATGGGATTCTCCAGGCAAGAATACTGGAGTGGGTAAGCCATTCCCTTCTCCAGGGGATCTTCCTGACCCAGGGATTGAGCCTGGGTCTGAGCCATCAGGGAAGCTAGAGTAGTTAAGAAACTTTACCTTGCAACCAGGCTGCCTAGGTGTTATTCCCACTTCTGTCACTTACTACCTATGTAGCCTTGGGTAAGTTTCATATCTGTCTATGCCTCAGTTTCCCCCCTCTGTAAAATAAGGGCAATAAGCTGTCTCATTGGGTTTCTGTGAGGATTAAATGAGTTAACATAGATAAAATGTTTAAAACAGTTCCTGACGAACAAGAAGCTTTGCATAAGTGTTTGCTATTATTATGGTTGATGTTAGTATTATCAGTAGTAATGGTATTAATGTTTATCTTTCTGATTCCGAAGGCTGTGGATGTTGGGCCTACTATCTTCCCCACTTGAGAACCCTCTTTTTTCCACTCCACCCCAGTCCGTCTTGCTGCCAGAATGCCAGAACTCAGCAGAGAGTCATGCATCTCTGATGAAAGGGAAGCGCTGTGGCAGCTCTGCTGACAGGGCTCCTCTTTGCTGGCCTTCACATTTTTCTTTCTTGCAGCTTTGAAATACTGTCTCCTCCCCACTCACTGCCTTTGCCATAAGTAACTGTCTTCCTGGAGCCACCTGAGAGACGCTCCTGTCTGGGGAGTCCTGCCCTGACCGGGATGTAATTTGTTAAGGAGTATTTAAACACAACAGACTCCCAGAGTAAATGGGCACTGTGCTGCCCAAGGAGGTGATTTCATTATTAGGATCATTCTTCAGGCCATTCTTAATCTCAGGCCTGCCTCTCTTATCTGCACATCTTGTGACGGGACACAGCGTAAATATCAGAATCAATAAATTACAAGTTTGCAAGGATGCAGGCCAAACAACAGTAACCTGGTTACTGGGCACCAAAGCCAGCTTCTCCTTAGAAACTTCAACCCTGGAGTAAGAAGTCAGGGCAGTGGGATGTATTCTTGTTATAGGGCACAAGCTGTTCTGAAATTAAAAGAATGGAGGTTGGTCTTAAAATCCGGGATCCAATTATGGGGACAACCCCCCATCCAAGAGGGGGGCTCCAAGGCCCAGAGCACGTGTAGCCCCCATGGGAGGCTGGGGGCCTCCACCTAGCATCAGACCAACAAGGAAGCAGTTGGAACCGATGGAGACGTTCCCAGTACACAACCAAGCAGAGCAGGTGTGTCGAGGAGGCTCCACCCGGGGCCTCTCCGAGCAGCCTGTCCTCGCTGTTTCTCATCAGATGCTGGGTAAGTGGCACCCAGCCCGGTGGCCTCTCCTGGTGCCATTCTCACCAGGGCTACCAGGCCCCACCTCCAAGTTCCTGGCAGCCTTGGATCTCCTTGCAGTTTACACTAGTCACTGCCGGGAGCTCCCTGAGTCCTCTGCGTGATCTTGCAGTCAACCTCCTCCCCAGACACTGCTGTGAACATTGTGTTCTGGGGGCACACGGGCCAGCATCTCCCGTTCTCCCTTCACTTGGCTCTGATCTCTCCCTGTCCTCAGGGCTCCAGACTTCCTCTGCTGTGTCTGGCCTGGTGACTCTCAGGGTCCCTTTTACTTCAACCATTTTTTCTGATTCCTGCCAGTTTCTCTTGCACATTAACCTGTCCCTGAGCCCACAGGAGGCTCCGGGCCCGCCCAGGGCCGGTCCTCCTTGGGCAGTGGTCGCTGGTGATGCGTGTTCATGCTCGGCCTGCCCCTGTCACTCAGGGAGTCACTTGCGTGCCTGCCCTGGTCCCTTGCTCCCTGTTCCCCATCCCTGGCTTTGAGACCAACTGCAGCCTATTGCCTGCCTTTCACTGACTTCTGTTTGTCCCCCGGGCCAAGGGCTCCCCTAGTCTGACCCCCACCCTACCTACCACTCCTTGGGGAGGAGCAGACCCTCTGGCCTCTCTGCCCCGCCGCCTCACCCAGTACACCCCTCCCCTCCTTCTCCCAGGCCCTCTGCTGTGAGGTGAGAGCTGCGTGAAGCTTGCATTAGCAGCTGTGGCCAGAGGGGAGATGTTGACCTTGTGGGACTTCATGCTCTGGACTGAAGGGAGAGGGAGTCACGGTGACTTCCACATCCTCTCTTGACCAGAGACACAGGCTGGGCTTCTCCTGAGGAAGTACACGCGGGAGTTCTAGGAATCCAGCCCGTCCACGCGTGGGTTGGAGGAGCGTCTTTGTGCCTGGGAATTAGGACCCCTGCCCCCAACCATTGGGAGAAGGCAATGGCACCCCACTCCAGTACTCGTGCCTGGAAAATCCCATGGACGGAGGAGCCTGGTGCGCTGCAGTCCATGGGGTCGCTGAAAGTCGGGCACGACTGAGCGACTTTACTTTCGCTTTTCACTTTCATGCATTGGAGAAGGAAATGGCAACCCACTCCAGTGTTCTTGCCTGGAGAATCCCAGGGACAGAGGAGCCTAGTGGGCTGCTGTCTACGGGGTCACACAGAGTCGGACACGATTGAAGCGGCTTAGCAGCAGCAGCCCCAACCATTAGCTCTCCATCCTGGGCCTGCAGCTCTGGGCCTCAGCATAGGCTCCCGAGGAACTGCTGCTCTCCGCCAGCACTTTGGGTCCTTCCTGACAGCCCCTCCTTGAGGCCTGGGATGGGGGCCATCTGGAGCTAGTCTCCTCTTCTTGGAATGCAATAAAGGCAGATACTGTGCACCCAGAAAAAAAAATCCAGGACTTTGTAATTATAAGGGGCGACTTGATTCTTAATGATTACAGGAGCATTCCCAGGCTGAACCAACTTATGTCTGGAAATCCCAAGGCCAGAGTGAATGTGGAAAACAAAGATTGACTGAACATCCCTAAGGGCGCCGGAGACACAGAGGAAAGAAGGTTAGAGTCCCTGCTGTCTTCCCTGGCAGGGAGGTGGGGAGCGACACAAGAAAACCATCTTTCCAGGAGGATCAGAGAACGGAGGCGGGAGCGTAAGAAAGGGCGTTTGAAGCCAGCCTGGGGGCGAGGGGGCGGGGGTGGGGCTTTCCTGAGCGGAAGAGTCTCAAGTTGAAGGTTACGATAGCAGGTGCAGAAGAAGCAGAGCAATCTAGATGGAGGGGGAAGCTCTCTCAATGGCATATATGTGTAAACACTGGGAGCTGCGGGAACCTCTTGAATTCATTCCTCCTCTCCAGCTCCACTTCCACTCTTCCACCGGTGAGCAAGGTCAGACTCTCATCATCTCTCACCTGGGTTACTATCGCTGCCTTCTTACTGGTACTGCCGTCTCCTGTCCTCTGGTCATAGCCTTCTCCTCTTCCTCCTCCCTTCCAAGTCCGTCCTCTACTGAGTAATCTCATTCTCACTCCTTTTCCCAAAACCCTGTTAAGGGGCCTCCCCAGCAGGATGAAATCTACTCTATTTAGCACAGTAGCTAGTGTCTGTGTGAGTAATCCTGCTCCCTGCAAGGCTATGTCTCTCCCACCCAACCCCCTCGCCTTGTGTTCGAAGGACACAAAACAAAAATCTGAGTGTCATCTGAGTGTGAGGCTGTGTTGAATGCTTTTGCTTTGGATAGTATGTCATTTATTCTCTTTTTACAGATAGGTTGAAAAGCATAGCCAATTATGGGACTTCCCTGGTGGTTCAGTGGTTAAGAATTCACCTTGCAATGCAGGTGATGTGGATTTGATCCCTGGTTGGGGAACTAAGATTCCACCTGCCTCTGGGCAACCAGAGAAAGCCCCCGTGCCACAACAAGAAAAAGGAAGAAGTTTTAGAAAATAATAAAAACAAAATAAAAGTGTAACCAGTTTGACCCTACACCCATGTTCTTTCTAGGGCTGTAGTTTGAATTAAATTTATGTTCAGACTTTTAAACTAATGATCTAAAAACTGTAGAAACAAACCTATATGTAAATTGTATAAAAAGAAAAAAATTGTTTACAATTATTGAATTTTATTACAATTAAATCTCCTTAAAAACCTGGAATTGACACCTGACACTGTGTTTGGCTCCTGCTCCCCCATCTGACCTCACCTCCTATCAGCCCTCCTCCTGCTCTGTGCTCCAGCCATTCAGCTGTTCCTCTGTCAGGAAGCAATTGTCCATCAAGTTCTTCCTTGTCTCTCTCTTTTTTTTACTTCACTGACAGCTTTGTCAGGATCTCGCCTCTTCAGAGAGGACCCCCCTGACCAGACTCTAAAATAGCCCCGTCGTATTTGGTTTCTATTTCCTGTTGCCCTTACCACTACCTGACATAGCTGCTTATTTATTTGTTATTTGTCATCCTTATTCCGCAGAGTTCTATAACTATAGAACCTTTATTTCCAGAACTTAGAACAGTACCTGACATGCAATAGACACACAGTTTTGAAGAATGACTCCCAATACGCCAAGGCTTGGTTATGACCCGACTGAGAGCACTATAGTAACTGAAGCACATGGGGGCGTGCAGAAGGCAGACTTTGCAAGGACAGGAGAGGCATGGAGACCAAGTGAGTGGCCTTCACCTAATGCACTTAGGGAACAGGCCCACTAAGGTCACCTCAGATGCTTTGATGGGAGTCGTATCAATTACGGAGACAAATACCTGATTTTTTAATCCTGAGTGCCTGGTACAGAGTAGACACTCAACAAATGCTTAAAGTGTAAGTGAATTCTAGAATTTTATGGTTGCCTCAGTCTGCCTCCAGCTAGCTCAGCTCACGTTCTGAGTGCAAAGGCTGGTCAATGATTTTACAAGTTGTTATTGCCTAAGTATGCATCTTTTCAATTCTGCACTTAAAGTGGCAGCATGAGCAATCTGATTTCTGGTTCCTTTATTGGGTAGAAACTTTCTTGTAACTCTCAAGTTTGGCTCAGATCCAGCCAAGGAGTCTGGGAAGCTGAACACTGAATGACTGTTCCAAAGGCCTTCTCTATAAAAGTGGTTAGTGTTTTGGCAAGCTTGTTGGAGATTCTTCACTATGGGAACCACTTTACTTCTCAAGATGGCTTGAAATAGCTGGATGGTCAGGGGGCACATTCTGCAGCAGAGTTTTTCCATTTACAGGTTAGCGATGGTTTGTGGTGGCCGTCAAACCTCTTCAATGCAGTGGTTTCTTAAAGGAATGTAATAAGTTACACCAGCTTTTTAAAATAAAATATATTAGAATAGAAACTATAATTGGCAATCTAGAATCAAAAATGTATTTCAAAAATGAAGGCAAAATAAAGACATTTTTAGACAGCAGATGCACACTAAAGAAAATGCTAAAGATGTTCTTAGCAGAAGGCAAATGAGCCCTCACAGAAGCACAGAGATACAGGAAGGAGAGAAAAGGAATAGAAAAGACGAATTTTAGAGAAACTAGTGTATAAAACACACAGGCAGTTAAAATACATGACAACAAAGCACAAATTTGGGAGGATATTAAATGGAGTAAAGATGTTCTAAGTTCCTTGCATTTCTCATCTTACATATAATGTTAACTATTATATATGTAATGATATGTAATATATAATTTTTTATCACAATATCACAGTTATGATGTTAGATTTTGAAAGTCAAGGGTGCATGTTGTGAGCTTCCCAGGTGGCACTAGTAGTAAAGAATCCGCCTGCCAATGCAGGAGACATAAGAGAGATGGGTTTGATCCCTTGGTTCGGAAAGATACCCTGGAGGAGGGCATGACAGCCCACTCCAGTATCCTTGCCTGGAGAATCCCCATGAACAGAGGGGCTTGGTGGGCACCACTCCATAGGGCCGCAAAGAGTCAGACGTGACTGAAGCGACTTAGCAGGCACTCATATCCTAGGGATACGCAACCTAGCCTCTGAGAGTCAGAGAAGGCTTCATATCGGACAAGAGCTCCAAGTTAAAGGGTGAGCTGGAGTAATCCAGTTGATGGTGAGATGTATAGGGGATAAGATATGGTGTATTCCAATCAGGGCAAAGAATGTATTCAAAGGCTTAAAGGTAGGAGAAATTTACCTCTGCTCCAGGAATTGAAAGACCTTCAGCGTAGCGAATAGAAGAAGGCAGAGTCCCAGAGAGAAGAGGAGAAAGGCTATGAAGGAAGCAGGCCATAGATTTGTTTGGCTGACTTTTCCATTTCTTGCTCACCCTTGCTAACAGATGTTGATACTGTGAGTGATGCTGAGGTAGTGTTAGTATACGGTTTATCCCCCTCCTCTGCTCTAAGTAGACCCTGGAGTCCTGTAGAGATGCCCCTGGACCGTGTCAGGGGGTAAGGTAGGTGGCAGAAGCAGCTCCTCTCCCTCACTATCTATTTTTAAACCACCATTGCTGCCAGAGCAGCCTTTTCACACTTACCTGATTTACAAAATTAATTTCTGTGTAACATTTCATCCAAAGACGCGGTTCTACTGCTTAAAATGATATCTGTGTATATTTGTGTAAGAGAGTTTCCAAGAAATGAACTATTATTTTCATGAACTAAGAAATCTGCCTCTGGCAAAGGACACCAACTCTGTCCTCCAAAAGGTGAGCAGGAGTCGGGGGTCACATTGATACCAAGGCCAGAGGTTTCCAGCGGGCTACAAGGGAAATGTGACTGCAATGTTCCTGGAGCTGAACTGCAAAAACTAAAAGAAAGGGGAGGAATGAGAGAAAGGGGAGAAGTCAAACACGTGAGTATGAGTGTTTGCAGGGAGCTTGGAAAACGCTTATTCTGAAAGAAGAGAGGCTGCAGAAACTCAAATGGAATCCTTCTGAGAGGACTTTCTGAGCAAAAACAAGCTTCTCTCTTTTCCTTCTGCCTTTATCTCAGGGTCCAAAATGGTGAGCAAAACCCAGTATCTCTCTTCCCACCCAGCTTGTCATCACTTTCCCCACACCCCCAACCCTGACTGTGGGGGAGAGGATAATTTGAGTTTGGCAGAAAATGCAAAAGCAGTTCATTTTCCCAGACTTTTTGAAAAACAGCAATTAAAACCATCCCAAACACCTTGAAAATTAATGAACTGTTTTCCGGTTAGGCTGATCGCCTTGTGAAGACAATGAACTCACCTTGTTAATATACATTGGAACATTTACTCATTATTTGCCCATATCTACCTGTCTTATCTATCTTTATTTAAACTTTTACAAAGCAGTTGTTAAATTGTATGCCCCAGTAAATATGTTAACTTGGTACAATTTCATGGAGATTTATGCACCTGCAAAGTCGGATATATTAAGTTCCCACAAAAGCTTGGCTTTTGGGGTGTGTTCTTTCCAAAGACTCTGTGGGGGAACGTTTTCGATATGGAGAGCAATACGCAGGGACCAAAATCAATGGACTTAAATTATTAAAATTCTAAGGATTCACTACAGATCGGGTCAGGTATTATAAAACGTACAGTCCATCAATTTACTTTCAATATTAATTTTAGCCCTGGGCCTGGCCATGAACACCGCGAGAATGCAAAGCATGTGACGTCTCACTTAGAGCTGACGCAGAAGGGAAGTGACTCTGAAATATAGACCCTCTTGGCCTCTGGGGGAGATTTATGTGGCGAGGATCACGCTCCTCAGAGAAAGACTGCAGATGAGTGGCAAGTCTGCATTATAAATGCCTGGGGTAACTATAAAAACATAAATGGTATCAGGTTATTGATTTTTTTTTTCTTTCTGGAACCCACAAATTAGAAAAGTCACTGCTAAAAATCACCAGTCTCTCCACCAAATTTTAATTAAAGCATAAATAAATCATTTTGGCTGCTGCACTTGCATATAAACAAAGGGGGAGATGGCATCCTTACAAATGCTTGTCAACATTTGGTGACTAATGACTCACAGTGAAAATACAATCTGAAGCAACTGAATTGAAAGCAGATTCTGGAGCTAACTAATATCACATGCAAACCATCTAAAGCTATTATGTCTAGAGGCATTGAAACCACAGATCAGGTTTTTGGGGGTGGGTGGGGGGATGAGGATAATTTTGTTAAGTAGAGCAATACTATTTTTTGTTATTAAATAAAGTGAAGCCCTGTAATGAGATATTACAGCTGCTGCACTTTCGCCACGTGATGAAGAAATGGATACCTCATCCCTCACAGCAAACACTAACCATATGCTGCAATGATTCCAAATGTTGATTTTATTCCTAAATAAATACAGAGCAAAATAGATATTTTGAAAATAAGGGTGAAAGAGGATGTTCTGGGCATTCCTAGATCTCATTACATCAGAAAAAGAAAGAAAGAAACCCTGAGATATTGAATACTAAAGGAATCCCCAGGGGATTTCCAGCATTGGCATGGGTGCAGCAAGCTCGAACCTGAAATCTGTGCTGTGCTCCGGCTTTTGGAGAATGGCACAGAATGGTCCTCTATGGGCATCGCTGGAGAGCACCTCTGGATTTCCCTCCAGAATCTGCTGTGAAGAGGAGGCAGTATAGGTGATCTTCCCTAAGCAGGAATCAAACCCGGGTCTCCTGCATTGCAGGCAGACTCTTTACCATCTGAGCCATCATGTTCCCCCTCAAATCTAGTCTCCCAGTTTTGCTGTATTTTCCATTTCTTCTCACCCTTTCACAGGATGTCCTCCAGGAATCTGCTGCTTCCTTTCTTGCATCATTCACTATTACCTCCCACCAAACAGTTCCATCAACATACACATGCTATTCTTTCTTGCAATTTTAATTTTAAACTTTCTCTTTCCCTACTCTTCCTTCCGACTGGGCTCATTTCTCTCTCCCTTTGCATCAGAACTCCTTGGAAAAGTTAAAAGTTACACATTCCCTCCTCCCCCATGGTTTTAACAGCTTTTGGAATCAGAGCACCCATAAAACGAATACTTGCAATCGTTTATGTGAGTCTAGCAATGATTAGTAAGAGCAGGGCAAACTTGTAGCTGCTTCTGCTGGCCTTGTGAGATTGGGAGGCTCTAGCTGAACCATATGGCTCAGATAATGGGCTTTAGAGACTGAGTGGATTCAGATCCTGGTTCCCCTAATTATTAGCTGTGTGATCATGGGCAAATTTTTTTAAATCTCTTAAGTCTTACTTTACTCGGCTATATAATAGGAAAATAATAAAATTAACTGAGGATTAAAAAAAAAAAAGAAGAGGAGGCAGTGTGACACTGGGCTCTGCTGTGCTAGAGGAGGGGGATTTGACAGAATGACCTGTGGCCAACACATCTTAAAGCAAGGTTCTTCCTGGTAGGAAGGTGTACCTTATGCCTGCGGTTCCCACCTTTTTCACACCAGGGACCAGTGTTGTGGAAAACAACTTTTCCATAGACTAGGGTGGAAGAGGATGGTTTGGGGATGATTCAAGTGCATGACATTTATTGTGAACTTTGTTTCTATTATTATTGCTTCAGCTCTACATCAGATCATCAAGCGTTCGATTCCGGAGGTCGGGGACCCTTGCCTTGTGCAATTGTTCTTGCAGCTGCACCGGAAGAAGCTCAGAGAGAACAGGAAGTGTGTTGTCTACAGTAACACCTTGTTTGTCAAATAATAGTAAAGGAAGGACAATTTTTCTTCATTCATTCATTTATTCCTCCAGTCAGGCAACATCCATTGTGTACTTAACCTTGTGCCATGCATGATATTAGCCGTTTGATAATATAGAAAAGCATACTGTGAAGTCTCCATCCTCAGGAAGGGTTCAACTTGAAAATAAAAATAGGTTCAGCACAATGTGGTAAATAATAGCAGCATCTTGAGGATAACAGGGGTCCAGAGGAAGGCAGACTTAACTTTGGGGGAAAAGTCATGGGGCCCAAGGAAAGTTTTATACAGTGATGTCTAGGCTGAATTTTATCATGTGCACATACACTTGCCAAGGAGAAAGATAAAAATTTCAAACAACTGGAACTTAACCTTGTGTGTGCCGAAAGTTTTCCCTTTACCAATTGTGAAAAGAAGGGAAAACTTATTTAAAAACACAAACACTGTATCAAAGGCATAGAGAAGTCAGACTGTCTAAAGTTAAATTCCAGTTTTGCCACTTACCAGCCCTTGAAACGTGGACTGATGGATTAGCCTTTCTGCGCCTCAATTTCCTAATCTTTAAAACAGGGGGAACAATAGTACATACTTCATGTAGTATTTTGGCTTCCCATGTGGCTCAGTGGTAAAGAATCTGCCTGCCAATGCTGGAGCCGTGGGTAGGATTCCTGGGTCGGGAAGATCCCCTGAGGGAAGAAATGGCAACCTACTCCAGTCTTCTCACCAGGATAATCCTATGGACCAAGCGGCCTTGTGGGCTACAGTCCATGGGGTCGCAAAGAGTCGGATGCTATTGTGCTATTTTAAGAAGCAAATGAGAGTTAATGCCTGTAAAGACCTTATAATAGTGCCTAACACGTAAAAACCATTGTAACCACATACACACACATTAATAGACAGTCCCACATTCACACACATTCTCATAGACACACATAGATGGTCATAATTATACTTAATAGCAAATGTTTATTGAACATTGTTTATGTGCCAGTTATCATGCTAAGCACTAAAAATAGAAAACAGAAAAACAGAGTCCCTGCCCCTAAGCAGCTCACCGTTTTTGCTTTTGTTTTTTAAGTATAGTTGATTTATGATGTGTTAGTTTCAGGTATACAGCAAAGTGATTCAGTTATACACATACACACACACACACATTCTTTTCAGATTCTTTTCCCGTATAGTTTATTCCAAAGCCCTGAGTAGAGTTCCTTGCGCTTTGCTGGTTATCTATTTTATATATAGTAGTATGTATGTATGTCTGTGTTTTAGTTGCTCAGTTGTGTCTGACTCTTTGTGACCCCATGGGCTGTAGCCTGCTAGGCTCCTCCATCCATGGAATTCTCCAGGCAAGAATACTGGAGTGGGTTGCCATTCCCTTCTCCAGGGGATCTTCCAGTATGTATGTATTAAATTTAAACTCCTAACTTATCCCCTCCTCCCCTTTGGTAACCGTGTTTGTTTCCTATCTTCATGGGTCTATTTCTGCTTTGTGGGCTTCACTGGAGCCCACAGTTTTAATTCACAATTTTATTGACTGCTAACTCTATCTTCATAGCTGAACATTTCGCCTGATCACAAATGTCACCTCTTACAGAATCCTTACACTCACCATGTATGTGATCACACACTTCATCCTTTCTCCCTAAACCTGTTCTTGTTCCCCAGTTCCCTGATGTAATCGGCTGCATCACCACCCAGTCAGCTGTCCAGGCCCAGAACCCAGAACTTATCCCTGACTCTGCTCTCTCCTCACCTGCAAGTCCGATCACCAAGCCTTTCCAACTGTGTCTCTAAAAGTTCTTTCAACCCTGTCTCCTCTTCTGCATCCTGACACTGACTCCTGGAATTCAAGCCTTTGACACCGCCCTTCTGTATGGGCACCAGAGCCCCTGAATCAGCCTCCAGGTTAAGCCATCAGGCACCCAACTCCCAATGGAAATTTCCAAAATGGAATCTGGTGGCGACCTGCTCACAGTCCCTCAGGGGATCCTCATTGCTTACAGTATACACAGCAAGACTCTCAGGGACAGTCATGGTCCAGCTGAGTCATGCGTCATTACACCAAATGGTGCTGAACACCTCAAACCTCATCTTAAACTACTCTCTGTTTCGTATTTTATCCTCCATCAAATGCAGCCACATTTGTCCCCACCACACTCACCTCTTTCCCCAGCCACCTGTATTGCACCCTCTGGGAAGGCTTCCCTGACTCCTCCTCCTGGCGAGTGCCCCTTTTGTATTCTCTCACTGCACACTTCACATTGCACTGTGAGTAATCACTAATTCTCTGAATCATTCTCTCTTACCACAGAGTCTAGCACAGCTAGGGAAGGAGCAGTAGCAATATTTATTGAAAGAATACAGTGCTTGATCAACTCTAACATAACTTTTCTGTGAGATGCACTTTTATTTCATGTTCCACTAAGGAAGAAAGAAAGGCTGCCAATTAAACTGATGCTACGTGTTATCACATCCCAGTTGCAGAGACGTTAAAATGGGAAAGAGAGGCTTCTTAGAATCCATGAACTATGATAGCTAAAATTGTCTTTGTGGGTTTACCAGAGGCTTGTAGAGATTAAGGCCTGGGCTCTGGAGTCAGACCATTTACTGGGTGTGTCAGTCTGAGCAAGTTACATCCTTTCTCTATGCCTGGTATGTTTCATTTATAAGATAGAGTTGATAATTGTACTGCTTCAATTTTGTCTGCTCACATCATTCCTGCATTTTGAACTTTGAATCCTAAAGCCTTTGCCTTTCTTGAGTAGCCTGTTATGTAGCTTGGTAGGTAGATGCTTGTTTGTCTAGTGTCCTTTGGTGAACCAACCCTCACCCCATTCTTTGTTCTGCCCAATCCAGGTGACTCTGAGGGGATCAGTGACATCTGTCTCAGCCTGAAGGACGTGAGGAGGCTGAGGTAAAGGCAGGGGGAGGGTTGCACAGAGACAGCAGGCCTAACCAGTCAGAGCACATCATGCTACTTGACCACAGTGACAGTCTCAGGCGAAAAAAGATACAACTAGGGTTTCCATGAAGGTTGAAAAGGTTAAAGTACAGAAAGTACTCTAAAGGCACCCATGGATTTTATGCAGGAACTAGAAATTTACTGAATGTAAGCTTTTTGAGAACAGAGATCTTTAACTGATTTGTTCGCTAATATTTCCAAGGGAAGGTCTTCCCTAGTGGTTCCGTGGTAAAGAATCTGCCTACGACGCAGGAGCCAGGGGACACGCAGGTTTGATCCCTGGGTCTAGAAAATCCCCTGGAGGGGGAAATGGCAACCCACTGCAGTATTTTTGCCTGGAAAATCCCACAGACAGAGGAGCCTGACAGGCTAAATTCTTGGGGTCACAAAAGAGTAGGACACGACTTAGTGACTAAACAACAGTAACAGCAACATTTTCTGGAGACCCAGGGTGGAGGTACATAATAGGTACTCAGATGCACTTGCAGGATTAATGGACTCTGATGTTTCTAACTCTCTGTCTAGATGTAAGATGCCATTCGTGCTACTATCAATGTGTTCACCTCTGTCTCCCACCTCCCTATTTCCTCCTTTCCTTTCCTTTCCTCCTTCTTGTCCTTCTTTCTTCCCTCTCTTCTTCTGTCTTCTCTCTTTATTTTCTTTATTTTGTTTTTCACTTCTAGTCTGCTGTTACCTGAAAAGCAAAAACAGCTATCGCATCAGGATTGTTTTTTCAGCCTAAATAATACCCCCCATCCCTGCCCATTTCCACTTGTCGACCCCTGTCCTTGTTCATCCCCTCCTGAGGCATGACCTCTGCCCACAGGGAACCCAGGTGTTTCTCCCTGAGCTCATCGCGACATTGCAATTGACACAATGTCACCAGTTTCCTCTATGGTTTGCTCCTGGTGGTCTGGCACTGGCAACTCACTGCCCTCAGTTCCCAAGAAGGGCCAGGCATTCTGTTGGTCCTATTTTGCTGTGGCCTCTCTCCTGACTTGCTTCCATTCCCACTACCCATTCTTGGTTGACGCCGCCACAGCCCCTGGCACCGTTTCTGTTGTCGCATGGAAGCACATCTTGGCGAGGAGGAGGGGTTTCCCCCATGCAGCTCTCATTGGAGACCTACCACAGTTGGAGGTCACTCCTGGGCTCACCCTCACTGTCTGAGACCTCGAGGACATTGGGACTGGACCATCGCTTAATGAGTATGAAGCTTAGGGAGGCCCCAAGGACAGTGTCCAAGGGAAAAAACCCCAGTAAAACCTCAGTCTACAGGAGTTGACCAGACAGGTGACAACAGGGAGCAAAGCACTGGTCTTTTTATTTGGGAGGGGGCATAAACCCACTGAAGAGGGTGTGCCAGGCAGTCTGGGGAAGGAGGGATTAGACTTGGAAGGTGAGGGGGAGGGTGTGCTGAGGCGAAAAAAGACGCAAAAGATCAGCGAGTTCCTGGCTGTCTGACCGTGGCCAGAGAGGGGATGAGGGCTGCTGTGCGGAGTTTCTCAGGAAACTGGATATGGGAGCAGTGCCCCCATCTCACCTGGATGTCCTCTGTCCCAAGCAGAGCACTTGGGCCTGGGCCCCCTGAAGGGGACAGTGACCATCTCAGCAATGACCAGAGGGGATCTCTGGCCCCACAGAAAGGCCTCCAAGAACTTTTCCTGGAAGGCCCATGACTGAGGCTGAATTTCCTTCCAACATAAAAGTGATGGGAGTTCAGAGCTGTGTTTAAGTTGACTGAACAAAAGAAAGATTTTGCCTTGTGTGTGATGTGCCTATACACGTGAGTGTCTACTATGTGCTAGAAAATATAGTAGCATTATCAAACATATTTTATCATTTAAACTTCAAAACAGCGATTCTGTAGCAGTCAGGATTCAAACCAAATTTGTCTAACTGCAAAGTCTGTGGGTGTCTTAGTAAATAAAATCAAGATAAAGAAATAAGTTGTTGTAAGTGTTCCAGCATTTATGTTATATATGTGACTTTTAATCCTCACAATAAACATCATGTATTTTAAGTAGAAGAACACTTTCTGGGGTATTTTCTCTGGCTAGGACATCAATTCCTTGTCTGTTATGAAAAGCCCTGTTTGTATAGCAGGACCTCAGCGTCTCACAGCCCTGAGTTATTCATCTTGTTCGAAGTGAACAGCAGAGAGCACAGAAACTGAAGTCTGAGTTCTAGATTTCCAGAAAAGAGACTCTCCCTGGTCCAGTACTAGCCAGTTGTTAATTCCTGTTCCAATCAGCTATGGGATCAGCTGCCCTCCAGCAGCTTAGCCAATCTAGTTCTCTCTTCCAGGGATTTGTAATTGGGCCTTAGAGATTCTAATCAGTCTGTACTGGCCATTTGAACTGAGGGCATGTAAGTGTAATACTGGAAAGAAACTGTAGTTGGCTGTATGTGCCCTCGGAAGTGCTGGTGGTGGTTTAGTTGCTAAACCATGTCCAACTCTTGTGACCGCATGGACTGTAGCCTGCTAGGTTCCTCTGTCCATGGGATTTTCCCTGAAAAGAATACTGCAATGGGTTGCCATATCCTCCTCTAAGAGATCTTCCCGACCCAGGCATCAAACCTGCATCTGTTGAGTCTCCTGCATTGGCAGGCAGATTCTTTACCACTGAGCCACCTAGGAAGCAGGTATTTATTTATTTACTTGGCTGCACCGGGCCTGTGCACTCACTGTGGCAGGTGGGTTCTTTGATTTCCATTGTGGCATGTGGGATCTTTAATTATGGCATGTAAATTCTTAGTTGCAGCATGTGGGATCTAGTTCCTTGACCAGGGATTGAACCCCAGGCCCCCTGCATTGGGAGTGCAGATTCTTAACCACTGAACCACCAGGGAAGTCCACTGTTACAGTAACTTAACTACACTTTTCTTCTGATCATTAAGTGCTGGCTTTGGCCATGTTCATTTTCGAATGCTGTTATCTCTGCTGAGACTCACAGCCCAGTTCTACGGTAAAATTTCCCCACCCACCTGTGTCAACCCTGAACAGCAAATTCTCAAGAACGCCAGAGCCCCCTTCTCCAGGGCATGTTTTATAAACTTATGGGAGGGAATCATGGAGAGGTGGTAGGTTCCCAATTCTTATGGAGTATATCCAGTCTAACATTCCTTCTCTCTGACTCTCTGGATTTTACTTTGGAAAAATTCTATCTTCTGCCTTACTAATTTTCTCTTCAGTTACCTCGAATCTGTTTAATCCATGAGCTCTTAATTTTAATTATATTTTTCATTCCAGAGGTTCTATTTCATTGTTTTCCAAGTATAATAAATCTTTTTTACAGTTGCCTCTTATAGACATTTGAAAGTTTATCTTTTATTCTTTTAAACAGAAGAATACTTCTTCCATATCTGAGAGCATGACAATTTAAAGGGTCGTGTTGTGGGGAAGTATGTCTTGCTATGATCCCCACCTAGGGAAACTCATGAACTTTGTCTTCTTTTCTCTGTACTCTGCAGGCAGGGAAAAAATCAAAGCTCAAGAGCAAAAAACAGCAAACACTCCCGGGACAAAAGCTTTCTCTGAGCCTTGTTTTCATTTCTGGGATCCTTTCAAAACGTGACTGGATAATATCTTCCTACTCTACCAGCTCTTAGACGTCATCCAGCAATCTTAAAAGATTTTGTAAAACCTAGCATTTTTAGTTGTTTTCATCAAGAAAACAAACCTAGATATCTAGCCTGTAAATATGGCTGAAAATGGAAATCTCATGATTTTTTTTTTTTTTTTGAGGTCAGGGAACTGAAAACTACAAAGGCCGTGACAGTCTATGACCAAGAAGAAATCCAATATAATTTTTAAAAATACTATGTTTTTTGTGTGGGTCATTTTATGGTTCACAAAGTATTAGTACTTTACCTCCTGTCCATTTTTTTTTCTCTCCATTCCAACATCAACCATCCTAGTTCAGACTTCACTGCCTTTAGCAGCCTCCTATCTGATTTGTGACTCTCAGCTTCTCTCTCTAATTCATCTTGCTGGCATAGCATTCCTAAAAACAATTCCACTACCTCACTTTCTTCTTTACAAATATCCTATAGCTACCTATTGCTTATTGGATAAAAATCACTTTTCATCCCAAGAGGTGACATGGTACTACATGAAGATTGATATTTATCTAACTTGAAGCCTTAATGCAAAAAACATATGCATCTGAAAGACCTAAATCAACACTGATTTCTTCCCTGAATTATTCCCTACTAACCTTGGTCTCTATTATTTTTCTTCCCTGAGCCATGAAGAAATTTATGTAGTAACACAAGGTCTATTATTCTTTAACAGCTTTATTGAAATACAATTAACATATCACGATTCACCTATTAAAAGTGTACAAGTCAATGGTTTTAGTATGTTCACAAGATTGTGTAATTATCACCACAATCAATTTTAGAATATTTTCATCAATCCAAAAGAAACCACCCACACATTGGCGGTCACTCCCAGTTTCCCGTCAGTCCTCCAGTCCCTAGGAAACTACCAATCTACTTTTACCTCTATGGATTTGCTTATTCTGAACATTTTATATAAATGGAATCATATGTGATCTTTGGGGAGTGGATTCTTTTGGTCAGTATAGTATTTTCAAAGTTTGTCCCTGTTGCAGTATATATCAGCACTTCATTCCTTGTTGTAATTAAGCAACATTCCATTGTATGAATATGCAACATTTTATTTATTCATTCATCAATTGATGGATATTTAGTTTTTTTCCATTTTCTATTATGGATAATGTTGCTATGAACATTCGTTATTATGGATAATGCTGTTATGAACATTATTACAGATATCTAAGCTGGTGTGATGTGGTATATCACTGTGATTTTCATTTGCAGTTCTCTAATGACTAATGATGCTAAGCACATTCTCATCTACTTGGTGGCCATTTATATATCTTCTTTGAATAAATGTCCATTCAAATTCCTTGTCCATTTGAAAGTGGCTTGTTTGTCTTTTTATTACTGTGCTGAAAGAGTTCTTTGTTCTTTCTGGTTATAGGTTCCCCATCAATCTGATAACTTACAAATATTTTCTCCCATTTTGAGCACTGTATTTTCACTTTTGTGGTAGTGTTGTTTGTAACCAAAAGTTTTAAAGTTTTATATAAGCCAACTTATCTATTTATGCTTTTGCTGCTTTGCTTTTAAGAAACTAATACCTAATCCAAAGTCATAAAGATTTGTAATAGCTGCTTTGAAGGCGCGTGCTAGGTAGGTCGCTAGGCTTATCATGGGAGTTCCTAGAAAGGCAGCTTCTAGTGACTGGTTTTGCCCTCTGTTACTTTGCATGTTATATAATTTTTATTGAAGACTAGACATTTTAAATATTAGATTGTAACAACTCTGAATATTAATCCCCCTACCCAGTTGTTGCTGTTTGCTTGTTTGTTTTGTAACTTGGCTGAACAAACTTGACAGAGCCTAATTCTAGTGCAGTCTGCAGCCTCTGACACCCCTGGTCAGACCTTTCTCCATTCGTTTTTATCTTTCATCCTGGCTTCCTCGGGGTCAGCCTTGAGTTGGCATCAACCGCTCGTCAGTGAAAAGTTGCGCTTAACCCCTATAGGTAGGTCAGGGTTTACCCTTCAACAGTGTGTGTATGAGGTTTGGAGATCGCTATTACAATCAGAGGAGGAAATGGCAAACCACTCCAGTATTCTGGAGAATCCCATGGACAGGGGAGCCTGGCAGGCTACAGACCATGGGGTCACAAAGAGTCAGACACGACTTAGCAACTACACAGATTACAATCCAGGGAGCTCTCTTTTTTCTTTCTTCTCGTCCCATGTCCTGTGAGGTACTACAGTATGGAGGCTCGCGCTCTGACCCTTTCCTAGAGTTGCAGCCTTGGGCATTCACACAGGCTTCCAGATGGCCAAGGGCACGTGTGATTTTTGTTTTTAAACCTGGTTTTCTAGGAGTCACCGCTGGGTTAGAGTAGCTTATTGCTCAGTCAGTGCTGAGTCAGAGGCTGTGTTTAAAGCCTTTGTGCTGGTGTGGCTTCTGCCGGAGGTTAATAGCTCTGCGTACAGCTTGAGAGGCACTTTCAAGTCCGCCCCACATCCCACTCTGATTGTTCCTGACAGCCTAGCACATACATGCGTCCTTTCTGACTCCTCTGTTGACTGTGTTCCCAGGAGCTCTCCTGGTAGCTGTCTTTCTTTGCTTGCTCTCTATGACACTCCTGCTCTGCCACTGTTCCTGTACTGTGGAGCTACCAGCTTCTTAATCACTCTCCATCAAGACCCCTGGGCTTCCCAAGAGGCTTAGACAGTAAAGAATCCACCTGCCAATGCAAGAGACCTGGGTTCGATCCCTAGGTTGGGAAGATCCCCTGGACAAGGGAATGGCATCCCACTCCAGTATTCTTCCCTGGATAATCCCATGGGCAGAGGAGCCAGGCGGGCTACATTCCATAGGGTCACAAAAGAGTCGGATATGACTGAGCGACTGGTACATACAGACACACACACTCCCCATTGTTTTGAGCATTCTATAGTATGGAGTTCCCCACACTGTTCCAAATGAAATCAATCCCTCAGACAGAGCTATGGGAATCTTCAGTCCTCCTGACCTGGCTTTGTCTGGGCAGAAACCCTGTGCCCCTGCAGCAGAACTAGGGACAGAGCCTTGTTTTTACCAGAGTGATACCCTTGCTCTGTGAGCGGGCACTGGATGAGATGGTGGCCCCTGATCTCCTTGGCTTTCCCCTCCTGACACAGAACCTCCACCCTTCAAGCAAGTTGGAATGAGGGTGATTGGCCTCCAGTGTTCTCAGCCTCTGCACCTGGAGGGAAGCAGCCATCTTATGAGCCTGAGCTGGGTGAGGAAGAGGAGCTCCATCCTTTTAGCCATGCCTGCCCAGAATAGAGCTGCTGGAATGTGGGGCTGGGGAAGATACGAAATGGCAGCTTGCCCCTCCCTGGGTGTAATTTCACTGTAAACTGGAGGCTGGAGGGACAGGGGACCCCTGTCTTCTTGACTGCCTGCAGTTGGAGCAGAGCTTCTATAACGTGAAGCTGTAGAGAGGGGGTAAAAGAGTGGGTTCTGGCTCCGATGTCACGGACTTTCACTGATCTTACCAAGATTTAGTAGATTTTCTTGAATGAATCTTTCTCCCTTTGCTGTATGCCCTCAGGAAAATTTTCGGAGACTTTAAGTGATTGTCTTTTTAAATTTTCACCAATGATTTGTTTTCCTTATTCCTCTTTCTGAAAGTTTTGAAGCCACACAATCTATTACTTGGTTAGAGAGATAGACTCTATACATTCACTTGACAGATATTTATGGAGTTTCAACTATGTGTCAGGCAATGATTCTGGTACTGGTTGACCTCTATTAACTTACTGTTTCAGAGGTTTACATGTATCTAACACTCATATCTCTCACGGAAGAGAGTGAGCCTCAAGGAAAGGGTCATGTCTCTTAGGTCTTTGTAAATCACTATGGGCACACAGCACAAAGTGAAATGTATATGCTTGTGTTCAACTCATTCCTTCCTGATGTCCCTGCTTGATTAACAGTGCATTTTCAAAGCTATGCATTTTTTCCTGAAATGCTCATTTCCTCTTGTCTTTATTTAGCAAATCATTCTAGATTTTCTATTATTTGTCTCTGATTCCAAAGTCGTTGGGTCATCAGGTTTGACTGCCTAACGTGAATTTGTTGTAGTTTAGTTGCAAAGTTGTGTCCCACTCTTTTGCAACACCATGGACTGTAGCCCACCAAGCTCCTCTGTCTATGGGATCTCCTAGGGAAGAATACTGGAGTGAGTTGCTTTTTCCTTCTCCAGGGTATCTTCCTGACCCAGGGATCGAACCTTGCTCCAATCTCCTGCATTGGCAGGTGGATTCTTTACCCCTGAGCCACCAGCGAAGCCCCAGTGTAGGTTAGGACTTTATATACGCAATGTCTCTAAGACTAGAATTTATCTCATGGTCAAAGGATGCCTATCCCATTTTGCAGATGGAAAAGCTGAGACTCAGAGAGCTTAAGGAGGGACTTCCCTGGTCCAGTGGCTAAGACTGTCTGTTCCCAATCAGAGGGCCCAGGTTTGAGCCCTGATCAGGGAACTAGATGCATGCCGCAACAAATAGGGAAGATCCTATGAAAGCACCTGAGACAAGGGGCAGCCAAAGAAAGAAATATTGAAAAAATAGGAAGTATGTGCAGAACATAGAGCTGCCTGCCTCCAAAGGCTGCTGTCTTTACTCTACGCCAGCCTACTCTGCCCCTCGACTTCTGAGAAAAGAGAACTACAACAAGTTTTAAAAAAATGAGTTGCAGCACCTTGAGTCATCTACAACAGCACATGCTTTGGAAGTCTGCTGATTTTCCCAAAGCAAATACACGATCTGGCCTCTTCATGCTTGTTGCACACAAAATGACTAATGAAGAACCACAGGAGTGAAAAGGAGTGACCTCGTTACGCCACCCCAAAACCCCCAAATGACCCCAATTAAGGCAATGATCTGGCTGATTTACAAACATGCAGCCCACAAAATGGCAAATGTAACTCAACCACAACCAATCTGGCCCTTGTTAGCTGTGTCATAACAAGAACTTGTATGAATATCATTATGAAACACTAATTTAGGACAAGAATGTTGCTGAATTCAAAATTTTCTCCTACAACAACAAAAATAAAAATCAGGATTGGTGAAGTATATGTTTTTTGTTTTTTTGATTTGATCTGAACATCTTCAAAACCCTGCATTCTAAAGATCTTAGTCCTTCAACAAGATTTGAGAGGTTTAGTTGGATCTTACTGGTTGGTTCCTTCAAACTAAACTAATCTCACACCCTCCACACCAAGCTGCAGAATCAATAAAACAAGGAAGGGTAAAACTGGAAAGAATTCGAGTGGAAGCCTCTGAGGAAAATGTGGGTTTGTTTCCTTCCGTGGCAGGAAGAAAAGTTGACATTTCAGTAAATCGTATTAGACCATAAACTTATTAGGTGTTAGACTGCTTCTCCCCTAAGTTCTACAAAACACCTGGAATAGTATTATTTACCTATCAGGAGGTCATCAAGTATTAGCTGATTATTGCAGCCCAAATCTCCCCTTCACTGCCATAGCTGTTGGAACCAGGGTTAAGTCACTTTAAGGGTTTTCCCCTAAATCTGCTCTATTATCAGTCTTCACCTGCCATATGGCTTATTCATACCTTTTTTTTCTTTTGCATCTCTCTGGGAGTTCCAACATGGGATTGGAATGTCTCACATATAGCTTGAGCTGCTTTCTGGCTGCCTCTTCCTTCCTCTGGCTGCTGTTTCTGTTGCCTAGAGTATGCTGTTTTTCTGCTTAACCATATTGATGTCCTCTGGGTTGGACTGAGAGGGCCCCAAGTGTTGATTCTTTCCCCACAGGGGCTAAGTTTCCTATGCTGTTCATCGCATGGAAAGGTAGAATAGAATTATGACCCTTGGGGCAGCTTACTCTTAGAAGGTGTAAAGGAAAAGTCCATCTGACTAGGCCAGTTTTTACTTACTAATCAAATAAGCTTTTCCAACTGTCCTGGGGGATAGTGAATAAAGTGTAGTGAGAGGCTGAGAGTGTGACTTTCACTGAGTTCATTTCACAAAGAAGGAAACTTCAGGTGTGATGGAGAAGTACTCTAAGGCCTTCAACATGCTAACCCTGATCTGCCCTTGGCCTCTAATGCCGCTGGAGCTCCTAAGTCTAGATCCAGGCTTTGATCTTTCCCTCTAATACTTCATTCCTCTCTCTTTCCCCCTTTATATACTATTCTTTTCGGAAGGAGGAGGGCCACAGCCAAATCAGCGCTGGATAGCCATGTGACCACCTGAAATTCTGGAGGGTTGTTTTTTTTAATTACAAAAAGGGAAAACAAGGAGAATGGATGTCAGAGCAGAGTTCAGCAGTCTTTGCCTCAGGCAATATGAGTGGGCCTTCACCCTGTGCTCCAAACCACTCTGCATTCAGATTCCGTTGCCAAGTGTGGATCCCAGCCTCAGGCTTCTCCCTCATTTCCTCTAGACTCCCAACGCCCCTCTCTGCAGCGTCTTCCTGCTCCCATTTTACCAAGCATCAAAGATATCTGCCGATAACAGAATCCCAATGGTAGACAAATTTCCATGTTCTTTCTTACTGTGACACATGAGGTTCAAAAAACGCTGTGATGAGCGACAGAGGTGTAACCTTAGAATGCTCTGGGAACACATGGCAGGGACCCTGCATCGGACCCCCACGGAGAGGCAGAGACTGGAGAAGGCTGACGGTGATGTCTGGGAAGAGTTCTTCTTTTCTCAATAGTTATCTTTATTTATTTGACTGTGTCAGATCTGATGACACAGGGCATATGGGATCTTTGATCTTTATTGAGGCATGTAGGCTCTAGTTCCCTGATCAGGGATCAAACTCTGCATCCAGAGTGTGGAGTCGTAGCCACTGGACTGCCAGGGACGTCCTGGGGAAGAGTTCATGAAGAGCAAGAGTTTGTCAATGAAAAGGCATTATGGACAACAGGAAGAGTATGTGCAAGAACCAGAGAGATGAGCGCATTTGCAGAATAGCAAGTAGGACCTACTGCATGAGCCAAGTTTCGGTTGGAATGAGGATGTTTATAGAAGATGAGGCTACGGAGGTAGATAAGAAGCAACTGATGAAGGACCTTGTAGACTTTACCCTGGGGATAAATGAGATCTACTGGTGAGCTTTAAGGGGTGACCCAAATGCATCTGCATTTGCGAAAGACAGCTGTGACGGTTAGGTGAAGGGCGTATTGGAGAAGCAAGACTGGGCGCTGCTACAACAGTTAGGAGGTGATTAGAGAAAACCAAGGGAAACAAATTAACAGCCTGAAGTAAAATAGTGACGTCTGTCTCCAAAGCTCACAGTTTTTCCACAGTAATGATGGTTTTCTTCTCTATTTGTGTTTGTGCATGCGAGCATGCTCAGTCACTTCAGTCATGTCCAACTCTTTGTGACCCTTTGGGCCATAGCTGCCAGGTTCCTCTGTCCATGGGATTCTCCAGTCAAGAATGCTGGAGTAGGTTGCCATGCCCTCCTCCAGGGGATCTTCCTGACCAAGGATTTGAACCGGCATCTCCTGTGTCTCCTGAATTGCAGGAGGATTCTTTACCCACTGAGCCACCTGGAAGTCTCATTCCATAATGGATTTGAGATGACTTTCACAAATTCACTAAGTCCAGTTAGCAAATGTGAATCCAAGTCTGCAAAGTCAGGTATATAAAAAGCATGTCTTGGTTTTTCAGATGTCAAGCTTAAAATCTAATCCAAGCCTGCTCTTACTGGGTAAGTGGACTGGCCACCCTTCCCACCTGGCGTTGTGCCACTTTTGTGAGCTCTGCTTCCCTCTGCTCTCTCTAAGGCCACAGATTAAAAAACTCTGGGAATCTCTTTGTCATTCTTGGGGAAATCCTCCTCTTTCCAAGTTCCCCCCAGAAGCCATTTCTCTCCATACAAGACACTTAACTCATCCTCCTTTAAGACTTCAGACTTCTAAACAAACCCAGAAAGGGAAGTCAGCCATAATTTTACTGCCTGTAAAGCAAGAAGGCACAGAACTTGCATGATACTTTCATCAGAGAAGAAGGAAGTCATGAATTCACATGTCAAAAAGGGTCCTGTCATGATACCATGTGATTATTTCACATATAAATAACTCATGGCAAAGGGAAGATAAAATAAATTAAAACTAGTGAGAGAGTTCATGCCTTGAAAACTGTAAACACTTTTCAAAGTAGGAGCCAGGTTTCAGCTCTGAGCTATTTAGTCATCAAAGCACAAAATGAACACGGATTAATATTGCAACTGTTCATGGCATCCACTAAAGAAAGCACATCTGTTTTTCAGGAGCAACATGGTTTTTACTTGCTCCTGGGATGAGAGGAAAGTTCCTTCACTGCATCCATGTAGAGTGCACACTGCATGACACAGACAACCCCACGTTCCACATCATCTTTCCAATAATTACTTCTATCAGATCATTTCTTGTAATGATATAGGCACCAGACACCTGCTCTAGACAGGAACACAGGTAAATAGAAAATTGCTGCGTGTGATTAAAGTAGTGGAAGTGCTGCACAAAGAGCAAAGGAAGTGCTTTTTCAAGTTCCCAGAAGAAGGAAGGATAGAGGGAGCCCAGCATCCAAAGATCCTGGGGCTGGAATGAGGATGGAAAATGCTCAGGTCATAATAACTGGACAAAATACAGTCTCATACTCAAACTTATACAAAGTATTGACAGGAAGTACATTAATTATTATTAGTTGTTTTTAGGTGATCATATTGTGGATGATTTTCTATATTTTGTTTTCAGCTTATCTACATTTTCAAATTTTTATGATGAGAAAGTTATTAATATTTAGAGGCTAGTTTTAGTTGTAACAGAAGACCCCATAAAAGTAGCTCTTAGCTTTTGTCACGCATGATGTAACCCAGAATGAAATGATATGAGATCTGGGATTTGCTTCAGAATAATGTGGGGCAGAGGAAACGTGGACAAGGCCACAGATGAGTCAAGACTGGTCATGAGTTGCTAATTGTTTAAACTAGATGATGGATGGGTACCTGGGGATTCATTACATTGTACTCTCCTTTAGTATATTCTTTAAAGTTTCTATAACAAAAAGCTGAAAAAGCAAACAAATAGATAAGGAAAGTGACCTTGGCACATTAACCCCTCCATGGTTCTGTTTCCTCAGTTGTAAAATGGAAATAATAAAAACGTCCACTGCATAAGGCAGTTAGAGGATTAACAGTGAATGTGTGTACATTGCTCATAACAGTGCCTGAGACTTAAGTGATCATTGTGATTGCATTGTGATTATGATGATATTATGATTGCTTAACTGGAGGCACAGTGACCTCTTAAGAGTCCAGGTTCCTTCTACCTTTCTACTTTGCCATCTCATGTGGGTTACTCACGCTCATGGTTATATGATGCTGAAGCTGTTCTAAGCCTCACCTCCTCTGTTGCCCTGTCTAGAAGCAGAAAAGAGGTGAGCCTCTGTCCTTTTGGTGTCCTTTTTTAAGACTCAGGAAACTTTCCAAGGAATCCCCTAGCAGGCGTCCCTGTGCTTCTCATTTGCCAGGATTGCATCACATCGCCATGCATAAGCGAGTAACTGACCAAGGGGCTAGATCTACCAGCTGATGGTAAACTGATCGAAACTTACACCCTGGAGCTTTCTGAGGGCCCCTGCAGTGGATGGTACACAAATGCCAGAAGGAAGAAAATCATGGTTTCTGTTCAGAAGGAAGGCAGTAAACAGTGGCTAACAAACAGTCAGCAGATAGTGATTTCCTGTGGTGTGTTAGAAAATCATGAGTAGTTCTGTGGGCCTGGAGTCTTCGGTAATGTAGGAAACAAGAAAAGAGATGGGAGCTGGTGGCAGGTGAAGGATAGGGTGCCATTCAGGAAACACTGCATTTTTTTCCTGGGGAGCCAGGAAGACTGAGGCACAGCAACTAAGGAAAACACAATAAGAAAAAATAGTACTAATTTTATTTTAACTTGGAGTTTTCCTGAAGATAGTGTATAACTCTATGCAAATTCTATATATATCATATGCAAATATACTTATTACTACCTCAAATTTTTTACACAACTGGATGTGGTCTTTGAAAAAGAAAAACAAAAAAACACCTTGGTGGAAATAATAGACTCAGCAGTAATATCCCTAAGTGGGGAAGCAAGCTAGCCTTGGATTTGATATTTACATCTTAACTTCATTTCCTACTAAGACTTTTTTTTTAGATTCTCTACTAAGGTCCTCTATGATTTGCTTTCAAGGACCTGGTGAATAGCCACAGCCCTCACCGCGGTATCTACCCTCAGTGCTGAGTGTAATTAACCCTATGTGAAAATGAATTCCACATGGGTCATTTGAGGAAGGCAGAGCCTTTTAAGGTATTATTTAATTGCAAATGAGAAATGCATTATTTGATTCATTAAAGTATACTGTGATGCACAGAGGCTAACCTCAAGCTGATGAGCACTTTTCAAATTAAGATGCCGGGCGCTTCATTATTGGCATAAGTGTTGCTTACTGGAGGGCCTGCACATGTGATGAAATGCAAATGGGTCAGGAAGGAGAAATTAGGAAGTGTGCTTGTCACTTATGAGACTTGTATTTCTGAACAGGAAACCGTAACATCAGCCAGATCTTCACTGGAAGCTTACAACTTTGTTAACAAGAAAATCAAGATGCTCCTTCTCCTCCGTTGGCAGAAATAGAGTACAATAAGAAGCTCTCTTTGTGGATCCGGTATGTATGAGGGTGTTCTCCTTGATGCACAGAGTCTGGCATAAGTTAAGTATATATGCAAATCTGTTGAATAAATAAACAATACCAACCCTGGTTTCAGTCAAATTCCAAACCTGAGCAACTGAAAAATCAAAGTCTATTTTACATGGATCACTAATTGTACACTTCTTGTCATGTATAGCAGCTTTTAATCTATATATGCAGTTTCTATTCTAGATACTGGGAACACAGAATAAAATAAGACTCACTTTTTCCTTGGAGCTTACATGCTGATAGAGGATGATATAAAACAAACAAGATAAACATGTAATATACATCATATACAAAGGTAGTGATGGGTGCTGAAGACATTAAATAATTAAAGGGGCTGGGGAAATTGGAAAGTGGTTGGGATGACTTGTAACTTTTCATATGTGGCCAGGGAAGGTCTCGGTTAAATGATGACTGATAATCATTGATATTACAGTACTGTTCAGACTTCCCTGGTGGTATAGAAGATGGGAATTCACCTACCAGTGCGGAGGACACGGGCTCAATCCCTGATCTGGGAAGATCCCACATGCCAAGGAGCCACGAAGACTGTGTGCCACAAATTACTGAAGCCATAAGTAAATGGAGAGCTAGAGCATCTATTTCCTGAAATGAAGAAGGCAAGTAAGTTTGTTTGGAAAAGCACAGGACCTCAATTTACGACAATAATAAGTTTGGGATGCTCATTAGACTCCCAAGTGGAGATGCTAAGTAGATGGGTCAGTGATAGAAACATAAATTTGGCCTCTACTGGTATATAGATAGCATCTAAAATCATGAGATTCAGTGATAGCACCAAGGGGCAAAGAGTGGAGGAGAAAGGCATAGAGGTCTAGAGGACTGAGAGCAATGAGGATTGAGCTTCTTTATGCTGAAAGATCAGAGGAAAAACAGCAAAGTAGGCTGAGAAGGAGCTGGTAACAGATAAGACAAACAACAAGAAAGGTTGTCGAAGAAAGATTTTCAGAGTGTTAAATCATGCAGATAAATCAAATGAGAAGAAGTCTGAGAACTGAGCATTGGGTTTAGAAAACGGAGGTCATTTGTAATCTTGATAAAAACGGTTTCCCTGGAGTGATGTGGCAACAGCCTGATTGGACTACGCTCAAGCGATAATGGGAGAAAAGAAATGGGACAACTCATTGAAGGAGTTTTGAAAAGGAAATTTTAAAAAATGAAGCTTTACTGGGCAAGAAAAGGAGTCAAGAGAAGATTGGAAAAGAGATGGGAGGACTAATAGCAATTGTGTAAGCAAATGGACGAGATCTATTAGAGAGGAAAAGATTGATAATGCTCGAGAGAGGGAGGGGATTGCAAAAGCAGTGTTCTCATACAGACAGGAGATGAGATCTAGTACACAAAGAGAGAGGTTGGTTTTTGCTAGGAGTTCATCTGAGAGAAATATGCACAGATGCAGAGAGGTGGTTGGATATGGGGATGGGAGTATGTGGATGTTACCATTTGAGTGCCTGTGTTTCCTTAGTGACATTGGAAGCAAGTTCGCAGACTCAGAGTAAGTGTGGCAATTTAAGAAGGTTGGTGGTTTGCCATAGAAGTCTGATGCGGAAAGAAAGGGGCAAGACAACTGAGAATTTATTTAAACCTTTTTTTCCTATTCTTTTTTTTAAATTTATTTTTGGTTGCATCGGGTCTTAGTTGCAGCGTGTGGGGTCTTCACTGCGGCATGCAGAGCGCACGGGATCCGTAGTTGCAGCACGAAGGCTTAGTTGTGTCATGGCATGTAGGATCTTAGCTTCCTGACCAGGGATTGAACCCATGTCTCCTGTATTGGAAGACAGATTCTTAACCACTGGTTCATCAAGGAAGTCCCCACAACTGAGGATTTATGTAGGGCTGCAATGATGTCATAATTAATGATAAGACTTAAACTGGCCAATGAGGAAATGAGCAGTGTTAGTAAGTAGAAAACGCATTAGGGTCAATGAGTTGTAAAAGCAATAGTAGTTGTACCATTACCAGGGGAGTTGCTTAACATTCACTAATGCTAATTTACAACAACCCTGCAAGGTGGGTAGTATAATTCCAAAAGCATAGATTGTTAATAGACATCTCACATATTGTGACCATAAGCAAAGTCATAGAGATATTTGAAACTCAATCAGTTGTCATTTCAGTATCCAATATACAATGCATATATGCAGTATCAATAACCAAGGATGTGTAACTCTAGAATCCTGGAAGAAGTGGAGAGGCTCTTACAGATTTAAGGTTTTGTGGAGGAAATGCAAAACCCAACCGAGAGACTGACTCAGGCTTCCTAGTTCCAGGCTTCCTAGAGCACACATAGAAATAGGTATGAATTAACTCTGAGGACAAGAGCAACATAAATAGCCTCGTTTTGAAACTGATCTGCAACTACGAATAACCTTCAGCACATCCGAGCAGAATCAACAGGAGTCTAGTCAGCATCCTCGCTAAGTCTGGAGTCTTCAGTGACAAACTCAGAAGGGCACCCATATAGTACAAGGGGAGATACACTGGTTTTCTAAGTGAGATGTGAGAGGAGTCAGTGCAGGTAGCTGAAGATAGTTCTCTTGGTTGAAAGTAACCTCAATGACTTTCAGCGATATTTGTCTGAACAGATAAAGACTTGTTAAATATTAATCTTTCAGGCTGAGGGAATCTGTGCAAGTGTTACATATTTCTAATGTTTACAATGAATTTGGCCAAACAGAGTGACAGTCTTGTAACTCCAACTTAAATTTTGTAATCAAATACCTGATTAAACTTGTGATTTTCATTTGAAGTCTCACTGTTTATATATTGTATTAGAATATCTAAGGGAGCTACAGTTTCCCATATTTCTAAGTTTAATTTATTAGACTTAGGTTTTTTTGTAATTAAGGAAACTCTGTTGTCAGACCATTGAAATCATTAAGAAAGGAATCAAATACATTAAATACACTTTGAAATATGTAAAGGTGTTTAATTAACCAGGTGTGTAAATGAAAGCAAACGTTAGTCATCAGTTCAGTTCAGTTCAGTTCCGTCGCTCAGTCGTGTCCGACTCTTTGCAACCCCATGAATCGCAGCACGCCAGGCCTCCCTGTCCATCACCAACTCCCGGAGTTCACTCAGACTCGCGTCCATCGAGTCATTTCTCAAAAGTAATTGTTAAAATTCACTAGCCTTATAAATGAATAAGATTTGAAGCCAAACTTAAAATGTTAAGGAAGAGCTCGTTCAATTTGTAACTTTAATTTAAAAAGTAGTTAAAAGAAACAAAAAAGCCTATGATTAATCTTTAATTAATCTCTGATTAATCTAAAGCTGACCTTAACGATACAAAAAAAAAAACAACCCCACCTGCAGAGATGGGGAAACTGAGGCAGGCAGTTAGTAAGTGATAGTGCTGGGATCCAAAGCCTGGAGCTTCAAAAACCCATGTTTTTCTCATCACTCTTCATTGCCTTCCCCTGACAAATAATTAGACAACAGTAACATACAATTAACATAAAAACTTGAAGAGTTCATTCTTTCTCTCATGTCTTGCAAGGCCTCAGGGTTATAATTATATCATTATCTCACAGTGCAGAGTGAGGCAGAGTAGGTTTTTAAGGATTGGGCTGAATTAGTATGACTTTAATTATAACATACCCTGGAAATGGCTTTTCTTACTAAATCCCTAACACTGGCATGTGTATACATACTTTGCCAGTTTTTCATAAAAGTAGAGTATAAATAGAATAAGTCCAATAACCTATGGCTGATTATTTAAACTCTAAGTATGTTTGCTTTATGGATAAACTGGAGTTTCCTATCCTTGAGGTTTTTCCTGAGATTGGTTCTGTGCAGCCCTGGGAAGAGGAATTGGATGGAGGGATGTTCCCTTTAAGTATTCTAATAAAAGATAAAATCCAAACCTCCAAATAGATAAGATACGATAATTCTCATTAGCAGCCAACACTATTGACACTCATTCAGCGCACTCAGACTATGATCAGGGACTGCACTCTAAAGAGCCTTCTGATTTCTTGCAGAACTGTGTGAGATTCTCTATCAGATAGCTTCTTCAGGACCAACAATCTCCCACTGTCTCTGCATTTTCTGTTAACAAGGAGGAAGGTCGGTTGTGGTTGTCCAGAGACACGGTTGGTGGCCTTCCTAATAACCATCAAAGCCCTCCCTCCCTGCTAACAGATGCCCAGCCCGATACCTGGTTCAGGTATCAGACAGGCAGCCCAGGAAGGGTTGTGGTGACCTGTCCTCTTTGCCAGTGACAGGTCTAGAGGTGCATGTGGGACCTAGTTTTAACCAAGGAGACATAAGGGTAAGATGGCAGGAGTGGATAGGAGGCTTCTGGGAATGATTTCTTCCCTGATATGAGAGGCAGTGCTGTGAGCAAGAGCTCCTCTGACTGTGCCCTTCCTCTTGAAGAGATGCTGACCTTTAAACAAGTGATGCTTAGAATTTTAGCAGCTATCTGGGAACTGACTGTAAAAGATAAAACTTACACTAGAAGCAACATTTGCTAGGAGAAATCAAAACTGACTTGTATGTTTATCACAGCTGGTTCTAAACAGTAAAATCTGATGAAACCTGATGAAGGACAGCGAACTTTGAAGGACTCCAGGAATCAGGTACCCAGAGGACTGAAATGAAGACCCTTTGCTAACCAAAGAACATTTATACTGACAAATCCTGGATAGACTAGCCAATTTACTCTACTCTATCCAGAGTCCTAGTTTCTGTCCTTGGTTAGCCTAACCACTATGAACCACTCCTTCTCATTTAGCTCTTAAAACCCCTGACGGGAGAGAATGGGATGAATTGAGAGGGTAGTATTGAAACATATAATTATCATGTGTAAACCAGATAGCTAGTGGGAAATTGCTGTTTAACACAGGGAACTCCGCTAGGTGACGTGATGACCTAGAGGGGTGGGGAGGGGCAGGGGAGAGATGCTCGAGAGGGAGGAGATATATGTATACTTGTGACTGATTCACGTTGTTGTACAACAGAAACCAACACAGTGTTGTCAAGCAATTATGTTGTTGTTCAGTCGCTAAGTCATGTCCTACTCTTTGCAGCCCCATTGACTGAAGTACACCAGGCTTCCCTGTCCCTTATTATCTCTCAGAGTTGGCCCGAGTTGATGTGCACTGAGCTGATGATGCTATCCAACCATTTCATCCTCTGATGCCCTCTTCTCCCTTTACCTTCAATATTTTCCAGCATCAGGATCTTTTCCAATAAGTCAGCTGTTAATATCAGGTGGCCAAAGTATTGGAGCTTCAGCTTCAGCATCAGTCCTTTCAATGAGTATTCAGGGTTGATTTCCTTTGGGATTGACTGGTTGGATCTCCTATACTCCAATTAAAAATAAACTTAAAAAAAACAAAAAACAAAAAACCCTGAGTTGTCCCCCTTAAGAAACTTCTCAGTGAATTTCTTCAAGGATCTATGTCCCCTCGACTAATAATTCAATGAACTTGCCTGTAAAAGTAAAGGCAAAAACTCTGGGAGGATCTGGTTTTATATGCTCACAAGACCATAGAGAAGCACGTGATTCTCCAATTGGTCGCCTTGTACAGTTGCTGTGAAGTGAAAGTCGCTCAGTTGTGTCCGACTCTTTGTGACCCCATGGATTATACAGTCCATGGAATTCTCCAGGCCAGAATACTGGAGTGGGTAGCTTTGCCTTCTCCAAACTGTTGCTGAACTAACCCTAAAACCACTCACCGCTATATAGCTCTTGCTAAGTGAACCTTAAATATGTTATTTTATGCTGAGGATCAACAAACTGCAGCCCATGGGCAATAAATAAAGCTTTATTGGGACACAGCTGTGCTCCCGTGTTCACATTTGTCTTTGACTACTTTTGTGCTATACCTGCAGAGCTGAAAGATTGCCACAGAGACAACTGCGCCTCTAAGCCTATTTACTAGCTGGCCCTTAACAGAAAAAGTTTGCTCACCTCAGTTTTAAGTACTGTTAGGTGAATTGTCTGTCACATCACATTGAAATGTGGAAATGCTACAGTTCTATTTTGGCTAGTTTTTCCTTTTCCTGTACCTTCCCAGGAAACGCCCAGTCTGATTCTTCCTGCACGCACTGCCTGGTGGACCATGGATGGAATCCAATATCTACTCAATCTATAATCTCATACAACTGACCTTACCACTGTGCAGTCACCCCAGCTCTTTTTCTTAAGTCCGTGCTCGAGCCCTGCCCTGTCTCAATAGGACTAGCTCAGGTAATCTGGAGCATTCTTATAGTACTACCCTTCCCCCTGGCTAGCTTCCATTCATCTTTTCTAGCTTAGCTCAAAGCCCATTCCCTCAAGAAAAGAAAAGATTCTCTGACTCACCAAATAGACCTGTCCTATTTTTGGTCTCATAGGGTGCTAAATTTCTCTATCAGAACACTTATCAAAAAATGCAATAGGACCTTCATTGTGCAATTAGTTTCCATTCTCTCCACCCCTCCCCCCTTTTTTTTAACATGAAAAAGGGTTTTATTTGAAGGGGAGCAGGACTCTAGTTGGTGGCTCAGAGGTTAAAGCGTCTGCCTGCAATACGGAGACCCGGGTTTGATCCCTGGGTTGGGAAGATCCCCTGGAGAAGGAAACAGCAACCCACTTCAGTACTCTTGCCTGGAAAATTTCATGGACAGAGGAGCCTTGTAGGCTACAGTCCATGATCGTCGCAAAGAGTCGGACATGATTGAGCGACTTCACCAACTCACTTCACTCACTCAGGTCTCTAGTTGGGCTTCCCAGGTGGCACTAGTGATAAAGAATCTGCCTGCCAGTGCAGGAGATGTAAGAGACTTGGGTTCCATCCCTGGGTGGGGAAGATCCCCCGGAGGAGGGCATGGCAACCCACTCCAGTATTCTTGCCTAGAGAATCCCCATGGACAGAGGAGCCTGGTGAGCTACAGTCCATAAGGTCGCAGAGTTGGACACGACTGAAGCAACTGAGCACACACACAGGACTCTAGTCAAATAAGTCGTCCACTGCCTGCTCAGACTCTGCCTTCTTCTCTGCTCTGCCCTGGGGCCGAACCTGCAGCAGGAGCTGCAGATCCTGGGCAGTGAAGACAGCCACAGCCCTGCCAGTGGGCACGTTGGCCAGCTTGCTGACGCCCTGGGAAATGATGTCCTCAATGTTTTTTTTTCCGTTCAGCTCACTGATGATCTTGTTGAGCCATCAATGCCCATGCTATCAAGGATCTTTTGATGTCCTTCCTTCCTTAGTGGTGGGAGAGGAACTGCCGGCAAGGACAGCCAGCAGGATGGAGGCGACATGGCGCATCGTGGCGGCAGCAGAGAAGCCCCTCGTATGTGACCTCTCCCTTCCTTTTTAGAATAAAAGCTCAATAAGAACAGGGACCACCTGCGTTGTTTTTCTTTTTCCTTAGTACCTAGAATTTCACCTTATATGTAAAACACATGAAATAGGTACTAATAGTTGAATGAGGAATACGCTAACGGAACAAACAGTAGCAATTTTATATTGAAGCCTGTGAAGTCCTATGTCCTTTACTGGACCATGTCTATTTTCCAGAAGGATAGAAATGACCCCAGTGTGTTAGGCTGGCGTGTGTTATGTGAATCTGAGAGTATCTTGATAAGTGTGCCAAGATCTGGCACCATGCCATCCACATCCAGCCGGCGTGCTCTTTATTTTTCTGCTGTGACCCGTCAATTGCCCCATCCATCCACCCAGGTTCTCTTACACTTGTATATGTCAACCTCCGCTCACCACGGAGGCAGCTGTTCACCCCACCAGCTAGGTGCCCTCAACAGGCTACTCCACCTTCCCTTTCTCATCTGTAAAATGAGGACACAGTGTGTAGATTAGAGACGTCCCTTCCCGTTGTGAAGAGGATGTGTAAACTGCTGCCTAAACCCAGACGTCATTGCAGAAATAGGGAGGAAAAGGGAAATACCTTGAGAAGGAAAAAGTGGTCCCACATTTCGACTAGCAGAATCAACGGAATATTTACCTGGAAGAGTTTCAAACCTAGAGACTGTATTACATTCCTTTTATCTTTTTCTGCTAATCTTATCTCTGCTTTCTGTGTAAGAGCCTAGGGAAGAGCAGCTTAGGACCACTAAGTGGTTGTTCCTACCCATTCAGTCACCTAAGCATTGGGACCTGTAGACCAGTAGACCAGTCCACAGTGGTGGCTGAGGACTCCCGTCTTCTACAGGACCCGCTGGGCAGGCACAGAGGCGCTTGTGCCTTCAGACCCATCTGTGACCTCAGGTGGAGTAGTCATGAGCTTGGGAGCTGGAGTGGTCCATGCACCCTGCTGTTCTTCCTTGCGGCCTTCTCAGCATGTACCACTCATTCTTTTCTGACTCTCCAGCCCCACCTATAGAAGCAGAGGTGAGGTGTGACCTCCCATAGGTGTGCACCCAGGATGGTGGTGCCACGCGCATGCAGAACTTTCTGGGCTAGCATCAACCTCCTCAGACACACTGAGTGAGCTTCCTTCTTGCTGCAAGGATGTCAGTGACCACAGGGCACAGACAAGAGTCTGTATACAGGGCGCAGCGGTCCATGGGTTAACGCACAACACCTTCATGGGAGGCTGGTTGTCAGCTCTGGGATCAGTGACCACCAGAAGACATGGCCCCAGAAGGCTGCCTGGGTCTGATTAGGGAAGGCTTTGGGAGTGACGCGGGCGGCAGGAGGGGTGGCTGCCGTGGTTGCGGCACACTTCAGCACAGCCCCCTGGCCTGTGTTCCTGAAGGACGTGACACTGATCAGCTGGTTTTTAAATGGTAACAATGGCACAAGCCATCTGCAGAAGCTTCCCCCAGGCCCCCTTCAGATCTAGAATGTAGACACCATCCCTTTTCCTTTAGTAGATGCACTGTTCCATTTGGAAGTCACGGTTGGTGCCACCTAAGTGGGTTCCTGCTGCTTGGAATTTGAGGACATCCTCCCACTTCATCTGTAGGACATCAAGAGCTCTGGACATCGTGAACATTTCCCTTTAAGTTATACCAAGGACCCAGGACAATTCTGTATGGACTGCTCTCTGGATATGTGAGCAAAGACTGGATTAGCTTTCATTGCTTGTGTGCCAAGTTGCTTCAGTCTTGCCCAAATCTTTGCAACCCCATGGACTGTAGCCTGCTAGGCTCCTCTGTCCATGGGATTCTCCAGGCAAGAAAACTGGAATGGGTTGCCATGCCCTTCTTCAGGGAATCTTCCCAACCTAGAACCTGTGTCTCTTATGTCTCCTGCAGTGGCAGACAGGTTCTTTACCACTAGGGTCACCTGGGAAGCCCTATCTTTCATTAGCAAGTCTGAAGTTTTTTTCACCCATCAATAGGAATGGGCTCTTGAGAGCAACATGGATCTAGGGGGAAAAAAAAGTCACTTTCAGTTATAACATCGTTTCATTTAGCCTAAGGCAAAGTTTCTGTCTCACTCCCAATTTAAAATTTCTGCTCTTCCCAACATCCCTGGATTTGCAAACCTCAATACAGTTCTGAGTCCCTGGCAGGAATCTTCAGTGGGGAGTGAAAAGTGTAATGTCTGGGTGTGTTCTCCTTGCTTTTACTAGATCTCCAGATTTGGGGTAAAGAGAAGGGAAGAGGAAGAGAGAAACATCCTCCCTTAGTGCTGCGGCTGCTGTTTTATTCTCCCAGGCTCCTCCTGCTTGTCTCTGGAGGCTTCCACACCCTGGTCTTTGACTGGTTGTGTGGATTACGAGGAGGCACCCAGTTAACTACATACTTGCAGCCCCTGATATTTGTGTGACACGCAACACAGCTGATGCCCTGCCTTCCCCCACTCTCAGCTTTTGCAGTCACTCTACCGCCATTTTCTGACCTTCAAGGATCTTTAGGTCCAGTTACCTTCAAAATGTCTTTTTGGCCTGTGGAAAACTGAGGTCTCCCCTCCATCCTAAATGGCATCATTGGTCATCGGCATCATTGGCGTCATTGGTCCTCTGCTGCTTTTTCTCCTTACCCTGCTGTGGCCTGCTGCTCCTCTGACTCCCCTCTTCAGGGTGCCCAGACAGGGCTCGCTGGGTTCACACGTGCCCCCCACCACCTCTAGGGAAGGGATCATGTGTCAACCTCCTAGGAGCTTTCTTACTCTTTTCTGCTTGGGAGGCAGCACGTTGGTGGGTCTGAGAGTGTCTGTAACTCAGTCAGCATCCAGAGAAAGGGAGAAGCCAGGCTCCCCTTCTTGCAGGCAGCCTCAATTTCCTGGAGTGGTTCTCCAGGAACCACTTGACCTGAGAAGTAAGCAACTCATGGGGAATGGAAGAGATGACACAACAGTTTCTATTCAGCCAACAACTCATTAGTAAGAAATTCATACTTAAGCAAACTGAATTTGAGTTTCTTATCGTTTCTTATGTAGGTAGTGGAGGGCTTCTTTTGTAGTTCAGACGGTAAAGAAATCTGCCCGAAATGTAGGAAACCCAGGTTTGATCTCTGGGTCGGGAAGAACCCCTGGAGAAGGAAATGGCAACCCACTCTAATATTCTTGGCTGGAAAATTCCATGTACAGAGGAGCCTGGCAGGCTATGATCCATGGGGTTGCAAAGAGCTAGACACAACTAAGCACCTAACACTTTCAAGTGTGTATGTGTGAGTGTGTGTGTGTGTGTGTGTGTGTGTATGGAGGGGTGTTGCGAGGCTATCTGGTCAACTTTTTAATAACATCTGCATATGTCCCTAGTATCTCCTCTTTACAATAGGAAGGTTCTTTCAGTTTTGTAGCTGTAGCCCAAAGCCCACAACAAGAGAAGCCCCATTTACCATCTTGTTAAATAAATTTAAATATATATATAATATTGGGATGACCAAAAAGAATGTTTTAGTTTTTCCATAAGATGTTATGGAAAAACCCAAATGACCTTTTTAGCTAACTCAATACAGTACGTAATTTGGATCATATATTTTATAACTTGCTTTTTCTTACTTAAAGATGTATTTCAAAATTTTCCCTGTTACTAAATGTCCCCTGAAGTATTATTTTTAATACCTGTGAGAGAGAGACGAAGAATCTCTCACTGCATCAGTAATATTCGGCTAGGTCTGAAAGACTGAGTCATAGTTTTCTAGGGAGAGAAAAAGAGAAACCTCATATTGAAAGATATAGAAGCAAGAAAGAACATCAAGTATTCTGGGAACTGGGAGGAGGAGGAAAAGACTTGATTGACACAATCTTATGAAATTGGAGGGTTAGTACTTATTATTGCTCTGATTGCTATTACTATTACTACTGTGAGTAATTTTATTTTCAAAAGAGGAAACTGAGGCTTAGAGTAAGAGATCAGTGGTAAAGCCAGAATCAAGTCAGGACTTCCAGAACCTTGGAAGAAAGTGAATGTAAGAAAGAACGTTGGAAAGCAAGGAACTTGGAGTCATGCAAAGAGAAGGTGTGCCCTGGAAGTGAGAGGATGAAAAGGGAGAAGAAAACCTCCCTGGGTTTCCAGTTCAATCCCTTTTGTTCTCAGAGAGGCCTGGGAAGATGACCACCAACTTCCCTCACTGGATGAGTGAAGTGTAATAAATATGTGCTTTTCCTTTTTGTACGAATGTGAAGTTGTTTCCAAAATTAGCCCTGTCCAACCGTTAAAATCCCCAAGTTCCCAAACTGTCTCAACAGGAAGCAAGCAGTGGACATCCAGATGTTTCTCCTCCCAGTGTTTGGCTGTGTAATGTTTACATGTATCTTTTTCTTGTCAAATCAAGACTTTATGAAATGCGTTATTGTGAGGATTGGTCATATGCACAAAAGTCCTAGGGAGGGGAAGTGAGGGCAGCATGGCTACAGAGTGACGCATAGCTCTTTAGCCAAGGATCCAGCTCAGAAAGCCGTTTCAGGAGTTCACCAAGTGTGGGACCCAGCTGAGACTGGAGTTCACCAAGTGTGGGACCCAGCTGAGACTGTTCTTTTCCTTAATGAAGAAAAGTAGCACAGAGAGCAATCCTGAAGAACTGCCCTTTGTGTGAAGGGAGGAAAAGAATCTGCCTGCCAGTAAAGCAATCTACTGAAGGCTGTGAATACCAAAAAGCCATCTTTCTACAGGAGAAGTGGTGAATGGAAGGTGGGATGGTGAATAGTCAGTGGCTATCACCTTGGGTGTCATTAGTTACCTCTTAGCCTGCGCCAGGACTGGGCTGTGAAAGGTCAGTGCTTCGCATTCACTGCCTTTGCTAAGCCTCAGAATAATCCTAGCAAGGAAGTTTTCCCCACTCGCCGTTCCCCCATCCCCCAGTGCTCTGTTTATAGATAAGGAAACTGAAACTCAGGAGGGCTTAAGATGGTACACATTTAGTAAGTGGCTGGCTGAGCTGGGAATCCAACCTGGGCCTCAGTTCAAAGAGACTATACATTTGACTTACCAACATATTGTGAATGCAATGCACATAATTCTATTAGTAAAAAAAAAAGGGTTCACTGAATAGACTGTGGTAATTATTTCATGATGTATGTAAGTCAAATGATCATGCTGTTCACCTTAAACTTATACTGTGCTGTCTGTGAATTCATACAGCTGAATGTGAATGTGAAATCTTCATAAAACTGGAAAAAAAAAAGGGGGAGGGGGGATCCATTTTGTTTGGATTCTCCAAGGAGATAGGGGATTTTGCCTCACACCAGAGGCAACACCAGAACTTTCTAACCAGAACTGCCTGTTTTTCTCTCTTAAAACTAAAAACTGAAAGAACTCTGAGTTTTAATGAATTTTAATGAGTTTTATTTCTCTTCCATCCTCCATGGCAGTTATTTTGCCTAGGTAGTGGGGTCACTGATGCAGAGAAATCTTGAAGGCAGGAGGAGATAGGAATGACAGGATGAGAGGGTTGGATGGCATCACCATGTCAATGGACATGAGTTGGGCATGAGTTGGTGATGGACAGGGAAGCCTGGTATGCTGCAGTCCATGGGGTCACAAAGAGTCAGACACTACTGAGCGACTGAACTGAGTGGGATCAATTTTTTAAAAAATACTTTAATTATTCGGTTGCACCAGGTCTTAGTCGGCATGGAGAATCTTCTATATTCATTGTAGCATGCAAGATCTTTTAGTTGCAGTATGTGGAGTCTACTATCCCAACCAAGGATTGAACCCAGGCCCCCTACATTGGGTAGCTTGGAATCTTAGCCACTGGACCACCAAGGAAGTCCCTGGGGCACATTTGATCATTTTTCTTGTCTTGCTTTTCAGCCGGTATTATTTCATTCCTTCTTTGAATCTCAGAGAAAGATATGAAAGGCAAACAGTGCATACCTGACAGATCGCAGTGATTAACAATGAAAAAAAACAAACAAAATAAAACAAGCAAACAAAAAAACAGCTATAGGATTGGATCCAAAAAACTTTCTCCTTCCAGGTAACTGGTGACCAAAGAGATAACTTATCAGACTTTCAAATGATACCACATTTGATTATTTGATCTTCTTTTCTCCTCTGTAATTATTTGTTGTGGTTGTTCAGTTGCTCACTCATGTCCAACCCTTTGTGACCCCATGGACTGCAGCATACCTGGCTTCCCTGTCCTTCACTATCTCCCGGAGTTTGCCCAGACTCATGTCCACTGAGTTGATCATGCCATCCAACCATCTCATCCTCTGCTGTCCCCTGGCCCTCCTGCCCTCAATGTTTCCCAGCATCAGGATCTTTTCCAGTGAGTCAGCTCTTCACATCAGGTGGTCAAAGTATTGGAGCTTCAGCTTCAGCATCAGCATTCATAAGTATGATCTTAGACAAACCTTCTTGTTCTCTGTCCCACTATTAAAGAGAGGGAAGGAAGAAAAAACAAAGACAAGTAAGGCCAACTTTGTTTGGATCTGCTGTACCTCAGTAGCAAATTTATGGTTTGGGTCTAGAGTAGCATGTAGTACAGATAAGGCATTTGCTCTTTTTTTTTTTTTTTTAACTGAATGTTTAATTGCTTTGCCCTCTTTGGCCTCATTAGAGAAAGGCCTATATCCTCCATAAATGTACTATATGTAAGAATGGGCATCGACAAAAGTGAAACATCTGCTCGCCAGATCTGCCCCCAAGTCTTCTTAAGCACCAGGGGAAGCATCTCAAGTCAGTCTTCAGTTTGACTTTGCAGGAATGCTGCAGAATCCTCTGCAGTGTCTTTGCCTCTCACCTTCCCTGGGATTTTATAGGAGACTTTGAAGTTCCTCTGAACAAATAGGGTCTCTGTGTTTCACTTATTGCTGAGCCAACCCTGGGGCCTTGGTTCCATCAGCTCCTTATTAAGTGTTTAGTAATTTCAGTTTCCACCTTTTGGTCTTGCTTGCTTTGCAAACATCTGGAGAGAATTAGCTCCCTGGCCTTTGTAACATACGCATTTTGTGGTCCTAGGGAGAGTGGTGGGCTAGGGGATGTTGTTGCCCTTAATGAGTTTTCTTTACAGTGTTTCTCTGTAAAAGGTACCCTCATTAATATTAACAGACAAAGAGAAGGTGAGGCTGTTCCACCTCTCTTTAGCTCTTGCTTTCTTGACTCTGCCTGAGCCCTTCATGTTGAAAAGGAAAGAATAAGTATGAAAACAGGAATGAAATACAAGATAATAGAGTACACCATAAGAATAATAATAGCGACAATAATGTCCAGTCACTTGCAATAAGTAGAAGTCTATCCCTGCATGACTCAATATGATACTGCTGGCTACATGAGCCTTTTGAGCCCTTGAAATGTGGCTGGCATATATGTATTAAGATTTATTATAAGTATAAAACACACTCTAGACTTGGAAGACTTAGTATGAAAAAGGTAAACTATCCCAATAATTTTATATATGTTATATATCGAAATGATAACCACTCAGAGTTAAAATTAATTTTACTTGTTTATCAGACTTCCTTGGTGGTCCACTGGCAAAGAATTTGCATGCCAGTGCAGGAGACACAGGTTCGAATCTTGGTCCGGGAAGATCCCTCATGCAACTAAGCCTGTGGGCCCAACTGCTGAAGCCTGTGTGCTCGAGAGCCCATGCTCTGAAACAAGAGAAGCCGCCACAGTGAAAAATCTGTGCACTGCAACTAAAGAAAGTCTGCACACGACGACAAATACTCAGCATGGCCAAAATGTAAAAAGTAAATAAAGAATTTTTTTTAAAAATTTGCCTGTTTCTTTTTAGCTATTTAATGTGGGGTCGCACAGAGTCAGACACGACTGAAGCGACTTAGCAGCAGCAGAAGCAATGTGGCCATTAGAAATTTAAAATTATGTCAACAGTTTATTTTTATGGTTTCCTCGTGTTTCTATTGGATAGAAGTGCACTAAAGGACAGAGCAAATGATTTCACAGGATGACTCAGACTTGCAAGAGTCCCATGACTAAGAAACCATGTGACATCAACATGGACAGGAGAAGTTTCAAGGGAAGTGTTAAGAAAATGTCATTCTGAATCACAACAAACAGGAAAAGGTAGTTATCAGAAACTACCGTCTGGTGAGTTTTTCTCAGTATGAAATTCTAGAATCAATTATTAAATATAGCACTTACAAGCAAACTAGAAAACAAATAGACGAATACAAGAAACTGGCTGGGTTCACTAAAAACAAGGCAGACCATATCAATGTCTTTACTGTTTTGGATGAAATTGTTACACTGACAAATCTAGGGAATTATATAAACATGCCTGATTTCAACAAACTATTGGACAAAACTTCTCATGATATCCTTGAAGACAAATTTCAGAAAGTTGTGTTGGATAATAGTAATGGGATAAATCACAATGGGCTGAATATTTGCGTTAATCTTGAAAATTTAGCTATGGAAAGGTCTATAGGGGAGGTCACAAAACTTAAAAATTATTTGAATGAATATGATGGCTACCCAAATCAGTACTCAATAAAAATGCATCAGTAATGAGAATATTACATACAACCATCATTAATGTACAGTGCTAAGTTCATGAAATGAATTATGTAGATCCCTAGTGTCTCAGACGATAAAGAATCTGCCTGCAGTGCAGGAGATCCAGGTTTGATCCCTGGGTTGGGAAGATCCCCTGGAGAAGGAATGGCAACCCACTGCAGGATTCTTGCCTAGACAATTCCATGGACAGAGGAGCCTGGCAGGCTACATATAGTCCATGGGGTCACAAAGAGTGGGACATGTAGCCTGACTTGAAAATAATGCCCATGAAAAAGAATTCTTCTTTTTTTAAACTAAATCTGAAATATACTTGTGGGAAAACATCATATAAAGCAGTAGTCTCACTTTTTTGTACTTAATTGGCCAAATCTAGAGTATTTTGTTCAGTTCTTGGAGAACTACAATGGTGCCGCTGCTGTTCAGTTGCTCAGTCTTGTCCGAGTCTCTGTGGCCCCATGGACTGTATGTAGCCCACTAGTCTCCTCTATCTACGGAATTTTCCAGGCAAGAATACTGGAGTGGGTTGACATTTCCTACTCCAGGGGATCTTCTTGACCCAGGGACAGAACCCATGTCTCTTTCGTCTCCTGCCCTGGCAGTCAGGTTCTTTACCAAGAAAGGGGTCTTAATGATGAGCAAACGAAGGCCACACAGGCTGGCAAAAGAAGTCCAGACAGCTATGGCGTGATAGCTGTGCTCAGCTCTACCGCTCGGAGAGTACAGACATTATACTTGGCTACGGAATACAGGCAAATCCAAGAACAACGAGTGCAAGTTACAGGAAAGATCAGACCAGACCATTATGAAGAAGTTTTGGAGCTATCCACGAGAGAGACTGCCATTCCTGCGGCATCCATCAAGACTGTTTAAAGAAGATTCTTCTACACTGGAGGCAGATTGAACTAAGTGAGATCTTTAAATTTCCAGTTTTAGGACTGGAAAGCCTGTTAGTATAAGGAGTTTCCAAACACTCTACAGGTTTCTGCTTTCATAAAATTAAGCTAAGCATCATCTTGGAGTTTCTTTAAAATGATGAAGCAAGAGGAATTACACTATCAGGAAGCCTGGTACATGCTGGCTCTGTATGTGTGTTTGGGTGTGGGGGTGAAATGAATCCCTTCTTTGTAGGGTTTGGTAGTTTCTGTGGTATAAATGCCCCTACTACAGCAGATTTTAAGCCACTCATCATTTAATGCCTGGATCACAAATTTCCTAAAATTTTAACAGGGCTGTCACAGCCAGTCATTGGATAAGCTGGCTGGCTCCAGTTCTCTCCTATTAGCCCATCACCTAGCAGTCAGAACGTGGTGTCAATAAGCAATCAATCAATCAATCAATCAATCAAATATTTGGGTTTAAGTATTTGATTTTTCAGGTTTGCTATGGGTCACACACTATGAAAGATGTTAATATGTAACATGTTTTTTTTTTTTCCCTCAAAGAATTTACGGCCAAATAGGGAGGGGAATGGTTTTCAGGGGACAAAGATTAACACAGAAAAAATAGAGAGTATTTTAGGACATGGCACAGTGCTGGCCACATATGTCTATGCTGGGGGAGCAGTGGCGGCACAAGAGCTAACGTTTATTGGGTGTTGAAATGCTCCATGTGCAGTGTGAGCCACTTATAACTCAAGATGCGCAATCTTAACCCTATAAGGTAGACATAGTTAATACTGTAGGACTTCCCTTGTGGCTCAGATGGTAAGGCGTCTGTCTGCAATGCAGGAGACCTGCGTTTGATTCCTGGGTTGTGAAGATCCCCTGGAGAAGGGAATGGCAGCCCACTCCGGTATTCTTGCCTGGAAAATCCCATGGACCGCAGAGCCTGGTAGGCTACGGTCCAGGAGGTCGCAAAAAATCGGATACGACTGAGCGACTTCACTTCACCTTAAGGTAGACATTGTGCCATTGTATGAATGAAGAACCACAGCTCAGAAATATCAAGACGTGAACTTGAGGTCACATCACTAGTAGGAACACAAGACCCTCTAAATCTGCACATCCCATTCAGGCCACCATTTCTTCCTTTGCATCATCAGGGAAGGAGGAGGGAGACTGGGATGGTATGGCTGTTGAACCCTGGCTGACCCAGCAAGCAAGGCAAGGCAGATGGCAAGGAGGTCAAACTCCCAAATCCTGTCCATCCACACTGAATGCTGCTCCAGCAAACTGACTGCGATGTGAGTTTTTGTTAAAAATTCCAGCTGTGTGAGTTAGGGAAGTAAATAACTTTCTGAGCCTCAGTTTCTTCGTCTATAAAATGAAAAGAAATATTCTCTAACTGACACTTTGTTGAGATTAAATGTGTTAATTTTCCAAAACACCTAGCACAGCACCCAGCCCAGAGGGCGCATTCCATAAATAAAATCCTTTCTGTACACACAGGTGCACGGGTCTCTCCCTAATTGGACTGTCACGTGTCTTTACGCCTTCAGCAAGTAGCACAGGGCCTCCTAGAGTCCAAGTAAGCCTTGTTTATTTACAGCAGGGATTCATTCCTCTGGACCCAGAAATAATTTCTACCTTAAGTAAAACAAATATATATACACATGTAAAGATCCGTTCCAGTGTTGAGAAGTCAGTGTATGCTTTTTCTCAGGCCTGGTCATTCCACACAGATGAGGACATCCTGATGGTCCACTCTAATCAGCCTGAAAGCTGCATATATCTGCTTATTAACTTCAGCAAGCCATCATGTTTCTGCCATGATCTTTCCATTCTGAGAAGTTGTTTGTTTCATTACAGTAAGTAACAAGTGATGATGCTAGGGTTGCCACTAAGGGCCCAAGGAAGAGTGTCATACTGTCAACTGAAGTTCAAATATGACAGCTCAAGGCCAGTTCAGTCAAGGAAACCAGTGGTGAAGGTCATGGGACCGCTGGAGAGGCGCTCAGATTTTTTAGAAGAAGTGCATGTCCATCACTACATCCTGAGAGGGTTGATCAGTAATTGCACGAATGGGAACCGGAAGCCTGAGGCTTGTCATGGCTCCAGGGGATTTGAAGAGAACAGAACAGTGACTGGCAACAGACAAAGCTCCATAAGATCAAGCAAAGGCACCCAGCTGTGCTAATTCACCCTTTCTGTTAACTCATCTCCCTCTCCCCAGATCTGCCAGAATTGCCTGTAGGCAGATGCTTCCTACCGGTGTGCACAGGTACCAACTATGAAATCCACCTATGTATTTTCTGTGGAATCTGGCTCTGATTTTAGCTGACAGCATGTGCTGTTGACTGGTTTTTATTAAAGTCCATAAATAAGAGAGTAATTCATATCCAGTATGTTATAGACATTGTTTACATAGTGAAACTCTGAAAACGGTTTTGTTGTTCTCTGCTTTTTTCTACTTTTCAATTTTTCTTTAATGAGTATGGAGTTCTTTCATATTTAAAAGATAAACACTTTTTTTAAAGAGTAAGAGTTTCATGTCAGAGACAGAAGTGTAGGGAAAGAAACTCTTATTGCTAAAGGCTTTGAGAATGATATTCGTACACCCCTGATGATCAGAAATTTCTCTACTGGGGCATTTTCCTCTACTTTCTGTAAATCTGAGTGACCTTTGTTCTGAGATCGCCAGTTCGAAGATTGAGAAATATGCATTATAATAGAGAGATGAGTAGTTGGTCAAATTCCCTAGCACCTACTGCCATTTGAGTTCTAGGTGAAGTGCTTGGAAAATGATGGCTTTTCAAAAACTGGACTTTCTCAGCCCAGAAAGCCAGGATACATGACACATGGTGGTTCAGTGGTTTACTGAGCATCAGCTGTGTGCACTGAAGATGCAGAGATCATTTCCGTCTTCACTCTAACGAGGAAGGTAGATATGAAAGGAATACTGCAATATGAGAAGGTGACTTATGTACAGAGGTTGTGGTGAGTGGTCCGGGTGGGTCTCACAGAGCTGAGGACATTTCAAAAGGCTTTCCTTTAGAGTAGGAATTTGCTAAGCAGACCAGATGTGGTTGGGTCGTAAAGAAGTGGGTAAAGATACAGGAAATCTGGCAGAGGGAAAAAAAAAAATCAGGACCTCAGCACTGACTCAAATAAAGTTCTCAAAGACACAATAGCTCTTGACCCAAATAAGGACCGTGGCTAGTGGGCCACTCTGAGCCCTTATTCCATCTCACACCTATCAGTCCCGCCATATACTCAGTAAAAGGACAGCGATGATTCAAGAAAACCACATGACATCATCATCCAAAAGCACTTGATGAGCAGAGAGATGTCTTACTGTGATGCTTCCTGTGCTTTCTGTGAAATTGTGAGAGCAAAATTTAAACTCTGAGGCTGCCCATTCAAGAATGAGAAACTGTGTATTAGGATTAGCATAATAAATACTTCTGTTTTGTAGAACCTACTGGAGATCCCCAAATGGCTTTTCATGAAAGAATTTACAGTCTGGACACTGTCTTACTACCTAGACAGGCAGGAAGGGAAGGGAGTGTTGCCACTGAAGTTGCTTGCTATGTCAGTGGGGGCTTTCCAGCCCAAGAAAAAAAATAATTGCAAGGCAATTGTAATCTTTACTGAGCTCTGTTGAAACATATGAAAGAGATTCCCAAATGTACAGCAAAACATCTTAAAATGGCCTTTCCCATCTCTCTCTAGTCGTATATATCACACGTTTATGGCTCCCTCCTCCTAATTCTTTTCCTCCTTCTCCCAGCTTCCCTCCAAACTCTCTTAAACCCAGCGACAAGAGCACTTGTCTTCTCTCCCCCAGCTCCCTTCCTGCCTTTCTGAATTTATTCCTCCTGAGGCTGGTAGCTCTTTCTCCCTTTTCTAAAGTAAATCAATTTCACCTTTTCGGCCCACTACTCCAATCAACACCACAGTATTTTTATATTTGTGGCAGAAGTTTAATAGGCAGAATGGGGGGATGCTTTGCAGAGGCTAGAATACCCAGGGGAATGATTTTTTTTCCCTTGTCATCTAAACAGCAAGCACTTTCAGCCCCTGCTGGCAAAGTTTCTTTCTGGTGGCTCCCATATTTTAGGCCTGTTGTTCAGTCGCAAAGTCATGTCCGATTCTTTGTGACCTCGTAGACTGCAGCATACCAGGCTTCCCTGTCCTTCACAATCTCCAGGAGTTTGCTCAAATTCATGTCCATTGAGTTGGTGATACCATCCAACCATCTTATCCTCTGCCACCTCCTTCTGCCTTCAATTTTAGGCCTTGCTCACCCTAAACACATAAGGCTTGTCAGAATAAAGAAGCTTGATGTAAAATGATCTTCCTGAGAGTATTTTCCTTAACTTTCTTGTCTTTCCCTTTATTCATAGCAAATTTGAGTCTCCTTTCCTTTACTCCTCGAAGGTGGTTAACTACAGGAATACTATCCATGATATTTAAAAAAAAAAAGAAAGAAACAGACTCATTCTTTAGAAAGAGAGAGCAACTAGTGGTTACCAGCAGGGAGAGAGAAGGGGGAAGGGGCCTTTCGGGTAGAGGACTAAGAAGTGCAAACTATTAGGTATAAAATGAGCTACAAACACAGGGAACATAGCCAGTTTTTATAATGACTATAAATGGGGTATAATCTTAAAATCACCTTTAAAATTGTGAATCACTAGGTTGTACACCTGAAACTTACAGTGTATGTCGACTGCTGTTCAGTTGCTCAGTCATCTGACTCTTTGCGACCCCATGGACTGCAGCACACCAGACATCACCATCCTTCACTATCTATCTCCCAGAGTTTGCTCAAACCCACATCCATTGAGTTGATGATGCCATCCAACCATCTCATTCTCCGCCGCCCCCTTCTCTTCTTGCCCTCAATCTTTCCCAGCATCAGGGTCTTTCCCAATGAGTCTTCTTTGCATCAGATGGCCAAAATATTGGAGCTTCAGCTTCAAAATCAGTCCTTGCAATGACTATTCAGGGTTAACTTCCTTTAGGATTGACTGGTTTGATCTCCTTGCTGTCCAAGGGACACTCAAGAGTCTTCTCCAACACTACAATTCAAAAGCATCAATTCTTCAGTGCTCAACGTTCTTTATGGTCCAGCTCTCACATCTGTACATGACTACTGGAAAACCATAGCTTTGACTATATGGACCTTTGCCAGCAAAGTGATGTTTCTGCTTTTTAGTATGTTGTCTAGGTTTGTCACAGCTTTTCTAGGACAGGGGCCCCGTTCATTAGCACTGTCCCTGGAAAACACCATGCACTCATTTCTTAGTGCAGTTAGTACTTACCAAAGTGGATCAAAAGTGAGCATAAGTTTCTCAAAGGATTTTTTAGTCCCTTGAACCAAGTTTCACTGACATAAGACCTGGAGCACACACAATTGCGTCTCACCCTGTTTCAAGCCACCATGTGAATGAGTGACCAGGAAGTAGCCTTGCCCTTATAGGATTTCCTCCAGTATTGACACTGCAAGCCAAGGATCTTTAAGGACAGAAACAGCCATTTGTTTTTCTTTTCCTCTGAGAAGTGTCCTGATGTAAAGTTTTCCACTCACCTCCTGACTTCTCTGAGCTCACTCTGGCATTTGAAGAGTTAATCTGCTGACACCTAGTGGCTCTCGGCCAACCTGAGGGATCCCCACTCACAGGGGAGGAGTGGGCGAGGGTGCTGGGGTGGCGTTGCCTTGGTGACCAGCTTTGTCTTTCCACCCCTGGGTACTAGTTAGAGGGGCTGACTTTCTGAAAGCATATTCTCTTTCTCCTCTCTCTCCCTCTCCTCCCTCCCCTGCAACTGGGGCCTGTTTCCTCTAGACCCAAGGCAAAGCAGTAGCGCAGGCTCGGATTTCTTGCAAGTTTTCCGCTGTGGGGTGCCGCAACAGCTGTGACCCTGGCTTGATTTTGATGTCGACTTCAAGGGCGCCGTCCCCAGCAGGGGGAACATTTTTACCTCAGGAGTCTATTCACATTGGTAGCCTTGGCAGGGAAAGTTCCAGAAGCTTTGATTACACAAATACCTCTGCTAGGTACAGGCCCCCGTCTTGGCAACCTGGGGAGAGAGAATGTGCACGTGGGCTGATTAAACCAAACGACCGTTTCCTTGGGTGGGGTGGGGGTTGTGGGAGGGGTGGTCTTCAGCTTGGAAATGATTTTTTCCTTGGCTGTGTTGCCTGGAAACTTGGAGGGTTTAATTAGGACTAGGGAGGTTTTGGGCTTCTGCAGCTGCCTCTGTTCTCCCCCAGGGTTACTGACTGAGTGTGTGTGTGTGTGTGTGTGTGTGTGTGTGTGTGTGCGCGCGCGCACCCGTGTCCCCAGCAGACCAAAACCAGCTGGAGAACTGTACCAGGGCAAATGGGACTCTTTTCATTTCAATTGATTTTAGTTAATAATTTTGAAACTTGTAAACCACAGAGAGGCTAAGAGTGGTTTGCATGTCATGTACTGGAGCTGGACAACTGGGTGGAAGTGGTAGTTGATACTGCTAACCTTTCATCTATCAAGGGCCAATCTTTGGAAAGTGTTTTGAATGTTCCCAAGTTTGTTCAGGAAGGACTGCCCTGGGTCCACGGCTCCCTAGCTCTGTGAGTTCCAAGGGAGAACTGAGGTAGAGCCCAGTCTGTCCCAATGCAGTTATCTTACTTTGTTAGGAAAAAAGAACAAATAAATTAAAATGCAATCTATTAATCCTTTATTGGTCTCAATGTCTTTATTCAGCTCAACATGAGCAATTAGTTATTCTGCTATTTAGAGATTTTGAAGACTGGAGAAACATGTTCTTTTCTATTTTTTTTCACGTGTGTGTACATTTGTATTTATTTTTCAACTACAAATATTATACATATGTATATTCTGGTTATAAAAGAATTAGAGACAAAAGTATAACCTCTCTCGTTCAAAAGGAGATTTTCCAACTGGAGTTAAGGTTGATGAAGGCACATTTTGGTCCATCTCTCCTTCTTCCTTCCCTCCCCTCTTTTTCCCCTCCCTTCAGAGGAACATGCAGAGACACAGTCCCTTCCTTCACAAAGTCCACGGAGTTGAGCTGCAACATCTCACGTGCCTTAGTTCCCAGGACTGCCATAACAAAGTACCACAGAGCGGATGGCTTAGACAGCAGAGCTGTGTTGTCTCACAGTTTTGGAGGCTAGAAGTCCAAGATCAAGGTGTCAGGGGACCTCCCTGGTAGTCTAGTGGTTGAGAATCCACCTTCTAATGCAGGGAAAGCAGGTTTGATGTAGACTAGCAGCCGGACACGACTGAAGCGACTCAGCAACAGCAGCCGCAGCAGCAGCAGCCGGACACGACTGAAGCGACTCAGCAACAGCAGCCGCAGCAGCAGCAGCTAAGATGTGTGGGACATCTTACATAGGTAGGTAGGTAGCTAAGATGTAAGATGTGATGTAGGTAGCTAAGATGTGTGGGACATTAAGAGTGCTTTTTCTTTCCTGCACATTTTTGCCACAGAGAGTGAGTAATTGGCTTATTTTTCCACTTGCTTGGGTTTTAATGTCCTTTCTTATTGTTTAGTCACGAAGTTGTGTCTGACTCTTTTGCAACCCCATGGACTATAGCCCACCAGGCTCCTCTGTCCATGGGATTCTCCAGGCAAGAATACTGGAGTGGGTTGCCATGCCCTCCTCCAGGGGATCTTCCCGACCCAGGGATCAAAGCGACATCTCCTGCATTGGCAGGTGGATTCTTTACCACTGAGCCATCAGGGAAGCCCCTTTAATGTCCTTATCCCTAATCAAATTCAAATTCTGCCCTAGTTGTGTAAGTGTTTCTCAATACATTCAAACATGTTAGTAATTATTGATTTCATTTTCTTGAGCTCTCTCTTTTGAGCTGATACAGCTTGCACTGGCGGTTATATGACTAGATTGTTTCCCAGGGGACCCTCCACGTGGGCCTTTCCTGTTAGACTGGTCAGATGTCCAGAGAAGACTCTTCTATCTCCTTCTTGTAGAATATATATCTGACAGCTGTTTTCTGGAAGCCGAGTGTGGGAAGAGGCTGGAGTCCAAATATTTAATCCATCAGTATTCCTTGAATCCCACTGTTTTCAGCACAGTGATCTCCAATACCTTGACTCTCCCTGCATCTCAAGTTCAAAAACCCTTGTTTACTGTCTCTGGAAACTAAATCTCTTTTGTCATTTACTACAAGAAGGAGTTGAGTGGCTTCGTACCATGGGGAAGGTGGGAGTGGAGGCAAGGGAAATCTACCTGCTTCTACACCTTTTTCCGCCTACCCTCCTGCTTCAGCCCCACCTTTACTCTCACTTCCAGAGGCACCAGGAGCACCAGTTCCTGCCCTGGTCCTCTGTCTGCAAGTCACTCTGGGGGTCTCCGCACAGCATGCCTGCAGGTGGCTTTACCCATATTGTCTGCTAGCTCGGTCATCAGTCCTTCACAGGTTTAGCTGTTTCCATCTTTCCATCCTCACTGCTTCTGTGTTAGTAGGTTTCAGGAAGAAAAGGAGCCAAGTATGTGTCCAATTTGCCAGCTTTAACTCTGAAGCCTTTCCTGTCCATTCACCAGCATGTTCTGGAGGCATTTTCAACCCCTAAATGAATGATCCAAATCCTGAGCTAAGTAGCACTGTGAGTCAATTTGGGCAGAAGAGAGGACCTTCAGCTTTACTATGTGATCTAGAAACATGTGCACACACACACACCAGCACACGCTCAGCTCAGTTCTCCACTCTGTATCACTCACAGCCGACCTCAGCAGAATATTTGGAATCAGCTCCAGATTCTTATTTTGTTCTCCAAGTCTTTTTTTTTTTTTTTACATTCCCCAATTCTCTCTTTTCCTCCTCTCCGGTTTATTCTTGACAGTATAGCCACAAAGTATTCGTTTTGAAAATGAAAATTCCATTATTGTATGTCATTCCCAGGCAACGTTTTGTCTTTGCCCTTAAAGTTCTGTACCCTACTCTCCTCCTATAACCCCTGCCTGCTACGGTTTCAGTTCAGTTCAGTTGCTCAGTCGTGTCCGACTCTTTGTGACCCCATGAATCGCAGCACGCCAGGCCTCCCTGTCCATCACCAGCTCCCGGAGTTCACTCAGACTCATGTCCATCAAGTCGGTGATGCCATCCAGTCATCTCATCCTCTGTCGCCCCCTTCTCCTCCTGCCCCCAATCCCTCCCAGCATCAGAGTCTTTTCCAATGAGTCAACTCTTCGCATGAGGTGGCCAAAGTATTGGACTTTCAGCTTTAGCATCAGTCCTTCCAAAGAACACCCAGGACTGATCTCCTTTAGGATGGACTGGTTGGATCTCCTTGCAGTCCAAGGGACTCTCAAGAGTCTTCTCCAACACCACAGTTCAAAAGCATCAATTCTTTGGCACTCAGCTTTCTTTATAGTCCAACTCTCACATCCTTACATGACCACTGGAAAACCAATAGCCTTGACTAGATGGACCTTTGTTGACAAAGTAATATCTCTGCTTTTTAATATGCTATCTCGGTTGGTCATAACTTTCCTTCTGAGGAGTAGGTGTCTTTTAATTTCAAGGCTGCAATCACCATCTGCAGTGATTTTGGAGCCCCAAAACCAAAGTCTGACACTGTTTCCACTGTTTCCCCATCTATCTGCCATGAAGTGATGGGACCAGATGCCATGATCTTCATTTTCTGAATGTTGAGCTTTAAGCCAACACTTTCACTCTCCTCTTTCACTTTCATCAAGAGGCTTCTTAGTTCCTCTTCACTTTCTGCCATAAGGGTGGTGTCATCTGCAGATCTGAGGTTATTGATATTTCTCCGGGCAATCTTGATTCCAGCTTGTGTTTCTTCCAGCCCAGCGTTTCTCATGATGTCCTCTGCATACAAGTTAAATAAGCAGGGTGACAATATACAGACTTGACCTACGCCTTTTCCTATTTGGAACCAGTCTGTTGTTCCATGTCCAGTTCTAACTGTTGCTTCCTGACCTGTACGCAGATTTCTCAAGAGGAAGGTTAGGTGGTCTGGTATTCCCATCTCTTTCACAATTTTCCACAGTTTATTGTGATCCAAACAGTCAAAGGCTTTGGCATAGTCAATGAAGCAGAAATAGATGTTTTTCTGGAACTCTCTTGCTTTTTTTGATGATGCTGCTATGGTTTAGGGGGGTTATATTAGTCTCCCCTCCTCAGCCAAACTTTGGTTTCCCTAGCTATTTTGCAGTTCTTGGGCCTTTGCATATGATCCATCAGTTCAGTTCAGTCGCTCAGTCGTGTCCGACTCTTTGCAATACCATGGACTGCAGCACACCAGGCCTCCCTATCCATCACCAACTACCAGAGCCTACTCAAACTCTTTTCTATTGCGTTGGTGATACCATCCAACCATCTCATCCTCTGTCATCCCCTTCTCCTCCTGCCTTCAGTCTTTCCCAGCATCAGGGTCTTTTCCAATGAGTCAGCTCTTCACATCAGGTGGCCAAAGTATTGGAGTTTCAGCTTCAGCCTCAATTCTTCCAATAAATATTCAGGACTGATTTCCTTTAGGATGGACTGGTTGGATCTCCTTGCAGTCCAAGAGACTCTCAAGAGTCTTCTCCAACATCACAGTTCAAAAGCTTCAATTCTTCAGTGCTCAGCTTTCTTTATAGACCAACTCTCACATCCATACACAACTACCGGAAAAACCAAGCTTTGACTGTCAGACGGACCTTTGTTGGTAATGTCTCTGCTTCTTAATATGCTGTCTAGGATGGTCATAGCTTTTCTTCCAAGGAGCAAGTGTCTTTTAATTTCATGGCTTCAGTCACTATCTCAGTGATTTTGGAGTCCCTAAAGATAAAGTCTCGCACTGTTTCCATTGTTTCCCCATCTATTTGCCATGAAGTGATGGGACTGGATGCCATGATTTTTGTTTTCTGAATGTTGAGTCTTAAGTCAACTTTTTCACTCTCCTCTTTCAATTTCATCAAGAGGCTCTTTAGTTCTTCTTAGCTTCCTCTATACCCTGCCTGGAAAGCTCTTGATCTCAGCTCCCTAAAGGTTCTATTGAAAAAACACTCTTTATATCCAGGGAGACCTTCTCCAACTGTGTTTCAGCCCCTCCCCACACACACTCAGTTAAATCCTGCATTATACAATCCCATATAATTTTGTGATAGCACTTTAGTTGCATGTCCAGGCTAGAATGGAAGCATCATGAGCACAGGATGTTTTTCTGTCTTGTTTCTACTATCACCCTGGTATGCATCACCAGACCTGGCCCATAGAAGGCAATCCATAGTTAGTTATTTAATCATCTGTACTTTGCACCTTAGGGTTTCCTAATCTTCGTTTTCTGAGAAGGCAATGGCACCCCACTCCAGTACTCTTGCCTGGTAAATCCCATGAATGGAGGAGCCTGATAGCCTGCAGTCCATGGGGTCGCTAAGTTGAGCACAACTGAGCGACTTCACTTTCACTTTTCACTTTCATGCATTGGAGAAGGAAATGGCAACCCACTCCAGCATTCTTGCCTGGAGAATCCCAGGGACAGAGGAGCCTGGTGGGCTGCTGTTTATGGGGTCGCACAGAGTTGGACATGACTGAAGTGACTTAGCAGCAGCCATCTTCTCTTTCACCCCAGCATACTCTCCCTTCTAAATGTACTGCTCTGATAGCCAAGAATATTAGTTAAATATTGAAAATTTTGGCCTGGAAATATAGTCACAACTCCCTTCCTGGAAAATTGGGCTTTGCCTTTCTCTCTTTCCTTTGTGAGAAATAGCCCTCATTGTCTTCAGGACACAAGATTAGGTGACCAGGTGTCTCTCAACTTACTCTGCTGGCTCTCAAGGCAGAAGATCCCCAAAATTAGAAATAGAAAGGGAAAGACTTAATTTTTCCATAGGCAATCAGGGAAGTTGGATGTAGTGATAAACCAAGCAAAGTCATAGGATGTTTCTCATAAAATAAACTGAACAGAGGGCCCTGTTACAGAATTGCAATTGCAATATGATGTGTAAAGGTTGCCCCAGATTTCTTTCTCATTGCTTTTCTTATAAGAGGAAAAAAAAAAAAATCCAGCCCACAGTATGCAGTAATTGGAAGTTTGAAACTGAAACTGTTTGTTTCCTCATCTGTAAAATGAGAAAATTGAACTAAGCGCCCTCTAAGGCAGCTCTGAAACTCTGTGACCTTATTCTACGAGTCTTTATAAAAATTGTTCACAAGAACTTTTAGGTTTCTGAAAATACATTGCTCTTGAGGAAATCAAAGTTTTATTGCAAGATTTTTTAAAAAATGTAAACACTTCTATGAACTTGGCAAAAAACATCAGGTGGAAAATAGTGTGGATTTTCAATCTGCCAACAGTGATCCCATTCTAAAAAGTTCAATTGTCAGTAATTTTAGGACTCAGCACACAACTATATAAGGGCTAGAAGGGCTGAAACCTTCTAGCAGGTTTGGAATTCTGTGTCTTTGTCCAGAGGCAAAAATGAAATACCTGCTTAACTGCAAAAGATTGGTATTTGAGACTTTTTAAAAAATAAAGGTACCATGTGCTACTTGGTATTATTAGTAGTACATATCTACTTCTTTTGACAGTCTATCATTGGGCTTCACTTTCCTTCCCCACTAATGTTGGATTTCTTTGGCCCCTGCAATGTTTGTGGACATGAAAAACATTGTGCTTTCCTCAGTTTAACTTCAGTCTTGTGGTGACTTGCCATGAGAGGGCAAGTAATTACTGTCTGGAGTCCAAAATAAAAAATATGGTGCAAATATAAGCTTAACTCACAGACCCTCCCAGCTGAGCTTAGCAAAACTCAGCAAAATCACAGTTGATCTGCTGACTTTTGAACATGAGAATAAGTGCTTGTTATTTTAAGCTGCTAAGTTTTGAGGTGGTTGTTCCATAGCATAATCATGAAAAAGTTGATTAATACAAGATGCAATGTAGGTTCTTGAGAGATATAATATGATGCGTAAGGTATGGTTTCTGAAATTTGGCACACCTTGTTTTGAGTCTCACTTCCTTTATTTATTAGATGTGGAATGTTATGCAATAGACCTATCCTCTTGAAGACTCTGTTTCCTCATCTGCAAAATGGAGGTAATTATGGGAACAAGCTAATAGCACTGTTGTGTAGACCAAATGAGTTAATACATATCAAGAAGCTAAGACAGTGCCTGCTACATAGTGAGGAGCCAGTAAATGTTTATTATCACTAACAATAATGATTATTATAATTTCTATAACATAAATATTACTTTCCCGTTAAATTATAAAACTGGATATAAAGACTTATTTTGAATATTTGGTGAAAAAGAATGAAGATTCTACCACATGGCTAATAAGTTCATATGATATTAAAAAGGTCTTCCTGTAGCTCAGATGGTAAAGAATACAGCTGCAAAGCAGGAGACCCAGGTCCAGTTCCTTGGTCAGGAAGATCCTCTGGGGAAGGGCATGGCAACCCACTCCAGTACCCTTGCCTGGAGAATCCCATGGACAGAGGAGCCTGGCAGGCTACAGTCTACAGGGTCACACAGAGTTGGACACAACTCAAGTGACTTCACATGCATGCATGCATTTTCTACCAAGCAAGCTTATCTATATGTATAAAGAAGTTTTGAGTTCCTTTGCAATGATTTCCCAAATCTGAGCTCTTTTTACTATTAGAATTTGCATCTCCATGTCCCAGAGTCTAGGATATGAAATTTGGTATCAAGTATTAATAGTTTAGATCCAATCTACACCCTCAGCACCCAGAATCATTCATTAGAATTCATATGTAATAGTTCACTGCTGTGGTACTTTGCCTTCACGTATTTAACAAGCATTTATTAAGTACTAGCTATTGCATTCTGAGTGACAAATACTCCATCTCTGGCATTTTTGGGGCTTCCTTGATGGCTCATATAGTAAAGAATCTGCCTACGATGTGAGAGAACCAGGTTCAATCCCTGGGTCAGAAGATCTCCTGGAGAAGGGAATGGCTATGTAATCCTGTATCCTTGCCTGGAGAATCCCATGGAAAGAAGGAGCCTGAGGTGCTACAGTCTGGGGTTGCAAAGAGTCAGACATGACTGAGCAACTAACACTTCATTGCACTAGGTATTAGAGATAGATAAACAGACATCGTTCTGCACTGATGGCAGTCATATGTTAGCTACAGATTACAAGTATGTTTCACTCTGGTGTCAACTCTGATGGATTTAGAGTGGCTGCCCAGAAGGCTGTCTAAAAACAATTCTAGGAGGTATGGCAAAAACCATCACAATATTGTAAAGTAATTACCTGCCAATTAATTAAAAAAAAAAAACAATTTTAGGCAGCATTTTGTCTTAGTGGGGAAAGAGTCATGGGTTTGGAAGGAAGGAATGGTTTTGAATACTTGCTAATCCAGCTTTAGCTAGAGGTCAGACACATATACAACAAAATATAATTTAATGCAGTAAGTGCTATTTGTGAGACAAGAACAAAGGAGCATGGAACATAGAGCAAGGAGTAATTAATTTAGCCAAGAGAAGAGCTTAGTAAGGAAAGCCTTAATTGAAAGGGTGAAATTTTATCTGGGTCTTGACTGGTGACTAACAATTCAGTAGGTGATGAAGTGGGGAAAGATGATTTCAGGCCAAGAACACAGAATGAGCAAAGACACAGAGGTGTATTAGTACATGGGGTGTTGGGGCACAGAGGACACAGCATATAGTCTTGTTTGGTTAGAACATGAGATGTGGGATTCTGCTAGTAGGAGTGAGTTATCATAGGGGGTTGGGACCAGTCTGTAGTGCTTTGTTATATAAGCCATAGAAATCCCTGAAGGCTTTTACGCGAGAGCATCATACAGCCAAACGTGTGCCTTTAAAAAGTTACTCGTGAAGAACTAGATTGAAGACAGGAAAAAAAGAGAGAGAGAAAAAGAGGCAGGCAGCAGAAAGAAGGTTCCTGCAGTTATGTAGATAAGGGACAGTGGACATCTAAACTGGGGAGATGTGGCAGAGAGAAAGGAGACAGCGTCATTAAACAGAATAAGGATGCTCTTCTCCCAAAGTGAATCTGTTAGCCATGCAGTTGTGTCCAACTCTTTGCGACCCCATGGACTGTAGCCCACCAGGCTCTCAAAAATGACCTATTATTAGGGTTTCAGTATAAAGCAAATTCAACAGTCTACTTTTTTCATTGCTTTTGTTTTAGTATTACTGTTTGAATATGTATAGTGTATGTGTGCGTGTTAGTTGCTCAGTTGTATCTGACTCAATGCAACGCTATGGACTATAGCCCACTAGGCTGTTCTATCCATGGAATCCTCCAGGCAAAAATCCTGGAGTGGATTGCCATTTCCTTCTCCAGGACATCTTCCTGACACAGGGATTGAATCCAGGTCTTCCGCATTGCAGGCGGACACTTTACCATTTGAGCCATTGGGTAAGCCCTGAGTATGTATATACATCATTAAATTACACATAAATGGGAACTTGAAGGGTAACTTCAGATTTTTAAATTTATTCTTGAGTCAATCCTGTGAAGTATTTACTAAAATTTCCATTTTACAGAGGAGAAAACTGAGGCTCAAGGATTAAAAGAGCCCGGGGTCAGTGATCTTAGATTATACATCTTCTAAATATCAAAATAGCATTTGATCCCAAGACAACTTGACTCTAGAGTCAATGTTCTTAATGACTACTCTGCACCATGGAAACAGTTCATTCTCCAATGTTACTGTCCATTTCCACTAACTGTTAAATCTCTTATATACCTCCTCTTTTCAGTCTCATGTATCTTGACCTAGGAGACAAGCCAGCGGGTATCAGAGGAGTATTGAAAGTAGGAGAAAAGTTCTTCTGGAAGAACCCAATAATTTGGGCTTGAGATCAAAGAAAAACTATTGATTTTTTTCCTGAGTACATGACAGATTTGTCAAGTAATCTTGAATCTCTTACTCTTTGGGAATCAATGCATTAATTAATCCATGGGCAATGTACCTAGCACTGTGCTGGGGAAATAAATTACCCCAGAATTAATCCTCAATAGGGATACAGGGGAAAGAGCCCAAGACTATGAGATAGGAGACGGACTTGGGAGCCCTGGCTCTGCCATGAACCTGGCCTTGGCCTTAGACAGGTCTCTTCACCTTTCCTCACCTTCTTTCCACCATTGGAAATAGCCCCAGGGATGGTAAAGGTCCTTACCATTCCTATATTTTTACACTTGCTTTACAGGATTAATTGAAGGAAAAATAAAAGAGCAGTTAGTATTGGACAGAAAACTGTGGTAATAAAACACACTGAATTGCACTACGGGTTTAGCAATCACTTGGCGTCTTCTGAAACTGCCTCCTAAATATGCAGGAAGAGTGTTTATCATTCCAGCTCCTATGGAACCTGACATTTCAGAGAGAATAGGCTTTACAATGTCGCATTTTCTCAAAAATTGCTGCATTTGAAATCTTGTGGGATATTTAAAACTTGTTTTTAGAGCACCAGAGGCACTTTTCAGCTGAGTTACTCAGTGTTTTATCCCTCCATCCTCTTCATCTTGCCTGAAGAGTCCCCAGTGGTAATTTTTAAACATGGCTAGGTACTTTGTCGAGGTCTTTGGAGTTCAGGGCAGCACAGAGTTTACTCTGAGGCAAAATGTTTTGAACAGTGGCAGCATGCGCTCACTGTTTCCTGGAGCTAACAGCTGCAAATCGATCTTTGCATCCCACTTCTTCCAAGAAGAGACGGTGGGGTGGGTGGGAACGCAAACTTGCTGTGTCCACCTGAGCAGCACGGTCAGGTTCCTCGCAGTCATCCTCTTGGCTTCACAGGAATCGCAGAAGCGACTGCCAAGCCTTGCAACAGTGCGATCCTGCTGCCTTCCAGCTCTAACACTCAAGGGTCGAGTCTCCAGAGAGCAAGGGCTCCAAGCATTTAGTTAGTAGAGATGATGGCATTCCTGGAGCTCTGGGGCTGCCCGCTCTGCCCTCCAAAATAAACGGTCCTCTTAAGGCTTCACACTGTGGGTTCCTCCCTATATTAACACAGGAGCTGACGAATTGGGTGCGAAGCTGCGACTCATATTTTGGAGGGTATAAGGGATGATTGTGCTGGTTCTAATTCCAAAGCTGATCTTTTTAGCAGGTTATGATGGATGACTCGCCACGGTGGTCAGCGCCTCCTGTATATTTTAGGTGGAATGCTTTCTTTTGACACATACTTTACAGAGACATATGTGTATCCTATTTTAATTAATGGAAGAAATGATTCATTCACAAGTGAAAGATTTAATTAAAGAAAGGATCAGTAGGGGTCAGCCATGAATTGCAAAATACCTCTGATGTTTATTATACTCTCCACCAACTCTGCATGCTGTCTGGAGTGGTACATGGCAGTAAAGACAGGCGCTGGAAAGAAAGAAAGTGAAGTGTAATTCACTCATTCATTCAACAAATATTACTGAGCCCTTACTGTGTTTTAGGCACTGTGCTAGCCTCTGCAGATAAAATGGTGAGCAGTCAGACATGATTTTTTGCCCCTATTGAAGTAGGGGGGCACAGGAAAAAGTGAAGAACAAATAAAACCCTATTATTACTGATGCTAACATGTTTTCTGAAGGAAAAAGTGATTTGGGACTTTTCTCCTTGTGGTGTTTTGGTATGTTTTTTAAGGATCTTAGTACCCAACTTTATAGTAAGGTGCTTATTTAACTTTGGAATATATATCTGATATCAGTCTGACCCAAGTCCACTAGATATAGCATCAATATATTATTCCTAGAAGCAGAAGCTATACATACTGAGTTACAGTATATGTCCCTTGTCCCAGGGGCTCCTTTGAGTAGATAAACCTTGTGCTTTAGAATCGGGGAAACCTGGATTCAAATCCTGGCTTCTCAGCTTAATTGCTTTCTGGTCTATTATATTACTTTGCTTTTCTGATCTCAATTTTTTTTCTTTTAACAGGAATAGTAAGAATATATAAGGTATTGAGTCAATGTGGACAAAATAAACGAATAGTACCTAGCATATAGCTTTTATATTAGATAATCAGCATTAATGTCTGTAACTTGTTTTCTTATACTATGAGTAGTAGGAGGAGTATTCTCCTTCTCTCTGGAACTTTCTCCATTCTGTGTTTGTTCTGGCTGTTCATGTTATTTTCTTAACCCCTCATTTGATGACAGAGGTCACAATTTTTAAAGCAGCGAACACGGTCTGTTATATGCTTAGTGATCGATAAATGACTATCAAATGTTTGGATGAAATTTTCTTGATCTCTTGTTGGAACTGGGTAGAGAATAAGTTGACAGCAAACAAAGTCCTCAAAGGCTTCCCATAACACTTGGAGTAAAGATCTATATTCCTTATCATGGCAAATGGGAACCTACATGCCCTGACCTCTGCCTACCTTTCAGATCTCAACCACTGCTATTTTACATTTCTTACTGAGCTTGAGCAATCAGCCTTGCCTGCAATGCCCTTTCTCTAGAACTGTGTGTGGCTCACACCTTCAGCTCTTTGTTCAAAATGGTTCCTAGAGGCCTTCCCTGACCACCTTGCCTATTCATTTTCCATCTCCTCATCCTGCTTTATTTTTTCTCAAAGCATTATCTCTGTTAGAAATTACACAAAACCAATCTGTTGTCTATCTCCCCAAATTATCACATGTGAGCTCTTGAGGGCAGGAACCTAGTCTGTTCCTGTCCAGCCCTGAATCACCCTGCCACCAAATGAATCAAACAAATGAAGTATCTCTTTTCATGTTCCTAGGGAAATATTAAAACTTTCCAAATAGTTTCAGTAGCCTCTAAAATATAAGAAATCTTCCCCCCACCCCCGCCCCTGCTCCAAATTTTTGCTTTCAACACTGAATTTAACATTTCACTACAGAATGGCAGGAAGAGGGAAAGTCTATTTCTAAAATCTAGTCATATGGAAAATGAAGACACAGCCAACATGAGGTCTTCCAAAGCCCCGATTTTAATAGGATTTCTACACATTTTTTCTTTCTCACCATGAATCTGGCCCTTGTAAGTTGCTTCCTTTGTGCTTAAAAAATAGTTTGTTACTTCTGCTCTCCAAGCCAGCAAACATGGATTTTCTTTAGTTTTCACATGATCTGGCTCAAAACAGCAGGAAACTTGAATGTTTCGTTTGGCGTCCTTCACTGACTGAGAACAGAACTGCAAACAAGAGAGTCTCGCTTAGCGCAGGCGGTCCTAGCGCTGGAGAGCACAGACCAGAACCTCGTCCTCCACGATGCAGTCCGCACACAACGATGGCTCACGACTCTTCTGGAATGGGAGGGATGAGTGGGGACCCCAGAGGCGTCCCTCCACGTGTAAGGCCTGAGCCTGGGTGTGCGTGCGCGACGCTGCGTGGTGTGGGAGCTCTGCTGGCTTCGCCTGGAGCATTTTGACCAAGTCTCTCCAAAGAGCCAAACAATGCCGGCTGTTCCTGGCAAGGCTGGGCCTGGCTTACTCAGATCTGTGTTTTAGGAGAGGTGCTTTAGGGTAACAGAACTGGCTCCATTTCCACCATGACCACATCAGCCCCGGTTTCCGCTGTGCAAAAACAAAATTCTCAAAAATGTTACCATACCAAATCGTATGTGGCTTTTGTTTTATAAACAACTTTTTTTTTTTTTTTTTTTTTGGTCTGTGGAAACTGTAATAAAGACCAACACCATATCCAGTTGTTTTCCAGAGAGCCAATCCCACTTGGGAGATTTTCTCTCAGCATGAGGTCCTGCTCGTTATTTTCCTAGCAGATATTCCTAAAATTTGACTCTGTGTGGTCAAGGGCCTAGCCGTGAATACTCAGCATCTCATCTTAGAACCATGGGCTTCTTCCTGCTTCTGAAAGAGAAGGTTTCAGAGCCACTGATGGAGGACTGGTGGAGACAGCCGTGAAGGAAGTGGTCTCACAGAGGATCTCAGTTTTGCTGGAGATGGGAAAGGCTCCCTAGCAAAAGAGGAGGCCCACATTTGGGGCCCACAGGCCATGAGAATATACTAGACCGGAGGTTTTGATGTTCTCAGATGCTTGGACATTGCCTGAAGTGCATTGCACCAAATGCCTTCCTTCTTTCAGTATGATTTCATTTAAGACAAGTAAGATGAAAGCTTACAACAGGACATCACTGATTTTCCAACATAAAACAAGCAAGGGTGATAATATTAATGGAACAAGTATGTTCTGGCAGAAAATTCTTACTATTTGCACACATTCCCTGGTCCAGTGGTTAAGAATTCACCTTCCAATGCAGGGGATGCAGGTTCAATCTCTGGTCAAGATCCCACAGGCCTCTGAGTAGCTGCAACAAAGAGCCCACATGCTGCAACTAAGAAGCAATGCAGCCAAATAAATAAATAAATATTTTTTTAAAAGAAAGAAAGAAGCTATCTTCAAGGTACAGTACATGAAAAAATAAGTAAATAAAAGACACAAAATAGAGTTGAGCACCAGAAATTTTTCCCTTGTGACTGAAAAAACATGGGTTATCAACAATAATCTCTTGCAAACAAATCCCATTCACAACTGGCTCCAGTGGAGAAGCAACTGCTGAATTACCAAGGGAATGTGTCTAGTACATTTCATTCCCAGATTTCACAAAGTGGGTAAGACTCAGATGGCCATTTTCAAGTTTCATTCTGTCACCAAGTAGCTAGGCCTCAAATTCTACATCTATAAAATAGAGATAATAATACATTAACTATATATTATATACAATATTACACATATTATATTCAACTAATGCTTACCAAAAAGTTTTGTTGTCAAATTAAATGACATAATTCATGAAAGTCCTTGGCATAAGGTCTGGCATGTGGTCAAAGCGCTCAATAAATGTTACTTTTAAAAGTAACTATTATAACAATTTTAATTTGTGACATTGTTATTAAATTTAACACGTGTTACCCATGATTCCTATCCATTTCATCCTTTTTTTTTTTCTGCCTTTGAATTCAGAATGTCTGGTAGCCTGCATATTAAGTGGTAAAATACAATATGCCCATTCCTCAACATGAATTTCTCTGAAAAATACTGCCAGCCATGCTACAGATTCCTGTAAGTATTTTGCTAATTCAAACAGCAAGATAATACTAAAATCAGCACGATTTCTGTCTAGACTATCAGCCCATTTTTAGCACCTTCTTTACTATCCTCTCTTCAGCTCCTTGCACATGGGCTGCTCCAAATTTGTTTGTTGAGTAGACAAATGTTCTTTATTCATACAAAGGAAACAACAGCTGCTTGAGTAGCCTCTTCTTCTCTTCCATCTATCATTTTTCTAAAAAGAAATCTCCCTGGTGAGTATGGAAGTTCTGAGATAGATGTGGTCATGAGTGAGGGACATTTTCCTGGTGATTAAAAAGTCATTCTTAGGAATAAAAGCTATCTGATTGCCCAGTACCCTCTTTGGTATGTCATTCAAAATACTGACGTATTATTTTAATACCTCCTTTCTTAGAGTCAGAATTATTTTCCCAACATCATCCATTTCACTCATTCTAAGAAAGAGCTATCATTGCCTCATGTCCCCAGTGATTAGATAAATGATTCTTCCTACCTTGAAACAACTAAGTAGAAAGTATACCGAGGAAACTTAAACGGCATAGTCCTCTTCTTTTCTAACTGGCATGTGCACCCTAGAAGTTTAAAAGTTTATTTACTTATTTGGCCTCACTGGCTCTGAGTTGCAGCAGCTTTGTTGCAGGGACCTTTAGTTGGGGCATAAATGGACTTTCATTGGAGCATGCAAACTCTTACTTGTGGCATGTGGAATCTAGTTCCTTGACCAGGAATCAAACCTGGGTCCCCTGCATTAGGAGCATGGAGTCTTAGCCACTGGACCACCAGAGAAATTCTCTAGAACTTTTTGAACAATGCTTTGAGTTCCTACACCTTCCTATAAAAGGGTGTGTGTGCGAGTTGGTGAAAGATGGGGAGTTGGTGATAGAGGAATCCTCCTCCTTCATTTTTAGCCAAGAGAAGGGGCTTCCATTTGGCCACATGGAGAGAGCAACATGTTGGCACACACACCCATGGCCTGTATGCTGACTTCCTCTGGGGAAACTAGAAGCTTAGCCATGGGCTGATGGCCACTTTGATGGTGGAGTCAGGAGAGGGCTGCTGAGTTGGGGAAGTCTTGCACAACCTTAGTTTGATTGGACAAGGGGTGAGTATTTCCCATGGATCAGATGTGGGCAATGCTGAAGAGAGAGCGAAGCTGCAGACATTTTAAGGTCTGTCCATTTGGACATCCTGGGAGAAGGGACTCCAGCAATGTGAGTGCATGGAGAGAGGCCCCTCTTGAGCTAGGGTCTTCAAAAAGGAGAAACATCAAGCAAGGAAAATGTGCATTGAAGTTGCAGTTGGAGGGCCCAACTGGGAACCTCCAGAAGAGCCCTGGAAAGCATCCACTGGGGAAAGGACAGGTTGGAACATTTGTCAGGCTCAAGAGCATGAGGCCGCCCAATGATAGAACCAACTCAAGTAAGGGCTTTCTTGACCATTATCTCCTCTTCCCTTTTTTGTTCGCATACCTTAGGAGTCAGAAAGTAGATTACAAGCTGAGGGTTAGGGAAGGGGAGGCCAGGAGGAAGAAATATGCAAGATCTCAAGACTATATCCTTTCTTGCTCACTATGACATTGTTCATTTTTTGTTGGCACATAATCTAATTTACATTACAAAAAATTATTCTGGATACCTTGTGGAGAAATGTCACAGAAGTAACAGAGAAAACATAAAGACCAGATACAGGACAATTTCACTGGTACACAGGAGGCATTAGGATGCTTTAGACCAGGGTAACCAAGAGGAAGTGTTGAGAAGTAATTGGATTCAGAATATATTTTGAAGCTGGAAAATGTAATGCCTGTGAGGAAAAGAGAAGAATCTTCTTTGACTACAAAGTTTTTGACCTGAGCAGTTTTTTGAGTGAACGAATTATTGAGTGAATGAATGAATTGGGAGTATTGGTGGTTCAGAAGGTAAAGAATCTGCCTGCAATGCAGGAGACCTGGGTTTGATCCTTGGGTAGGGAATATCCCTTGGAGAAGGGAATGGCAACCCACTCCAGTATTCTTGACTGGGGAATTCCACAGACAGAGGAGCCTGGTAGGGTACAATCCATGGAGCCGCAAAGAGTCAGGCACAACTGAGTAACTAACACTTACTTACTTATTAAAGAGTTTTCTTGATAAACTCTCTTGATGAGGATAAAAGAGGAGAGTGAAAAAACTGGCTTAAAACTCAATATTCAAAAAATTAAGATCATGGCATCCAGTGCCATCACTTCATGGCAAACAGAAGGATAAAAAGTGGAAACAGAGACAGAGTTTCTTTTCTGGGGCTCCAAAATCACTGCAAATGGTAACTGTAGCCATGAAATTAAAAGACACTTGTTCCTTGGAAGGAAAGCCATGACAAACCTAGATAGCATATTAAAAAACAGAGACATCATTTTGCTGACAAAGGTTGGTATAGTCAAAGCTATGGTTTTTCCAGTAGTCATGTGTGGATCTGAGAGCTGGACCATAAAGAAGACTGAACACTGAAGAACTGATACTTTCATTTGAACTGTGGCGCTAGAGAAGACTCTTAAGAGTCCGTTGGACTGCAAGGAGATCAAACCAGTCAATCTTAAAGGATATCAACCCTGAATACTAACTGGAGGACTTTTCCTGAAGCTGAAGCTCCAATACTTTGGCTACCTGGTTAGAGCTGACTAACTGGAAAAGACCTCGATGCTGGGAAAGATTGAGGGCAGGAGGAGAAGGAAGCAACATAGAAAGAGATAGTTGGATAGCATCACCAACTGAATGAACATGAGTTTGAGCACACTCTGGGAGATAGTGAAGGACAGAAAAACCTTGTGTGCTGCAGTTCATGGGATTGCAAAATGTTTCACATGACTTAGCAACTAAATAACAACAGTGAAAGAGTTTTCAAGTAATCAGGTGGATCTATATTTCAGAAACCTCACTCTGGACGTTTAGTGAAGGATGGATTGGTGACTGAAAGCCAGGGGACAAATTGGAAGGCTACTGAAATAATCGAAGGGAAAAACCTTGGGGCTCAGAGCTCTGGTAGTAGGTATGAAAAGGAAGGGATAGACTAGAGAAATATTCAGGATATTAAATTATTAAAGTGTGGTGAGATAATAATTGTGAAGGATGAGAAACATAACGGCTTCCAGGTGCCTGGGTCAGTAGTAGCTCCACCCTAATGGTGAAGAACATGGAAGGCGTAAAGAAAGAAATAAGAGGATAAATGCTGCGACAGTTAATTTTACTTGTCAGCTTAATTGGGCTAAAGGATGCCCAGACAGCTGGCAAAACATTATTTCTGGGTGTGTCTGAGGGTGTTTCAGAAGAGATTATCATTTGAATCCACAGACTGAGTAAAGAAAGATCATCCTTACCCAAAAACGTGGGCACCATCCAATCTTTTGAAGGTTTGAGTAGAGCAGAAAAGTGGAGGATGGATGAATCTTCTCTCTGCTTGAGCTGGGACATCCATCTTTTGCCTTCAGACATCAATGCTTCTGGTTCTCTGGCCCTTGGACTCAGACTGGGATTTATGTCATTGGGTCCCCTGGTCCTTACGGCTTTGGGTTTGGACTAGAACTCCACTGCTGGCTTTTCTGGGCCTCAGGCTTGCAGTCAGTAGATCATGGGACTTAGCTTCCATAATCATGTAAGTCAATCCTTCATAATAAATCTCTTTCTATATTTATGTGTGTATATATATATGTATATATAATGTATATATATTATGTATAATGTATATATCTCCTATTCATTCAGTTTTTCTGAATGAGGAGCCTGGTAGGCTCCAGCCCATGGGGTCACTAAGAGTCAGGCAAGACTGAGCAACTTCACTTTCACTTTTCACTTTCATGCATTGGAGAAGGAAATGGCAACCCACTCCAGTGTTCTTGCCTGGAGAATCCCGGAGACAGAGGAGCCTAGTGGGCTGCCATCTATGGGGCTGCACAGTTGAACACGACTGAAGCGACTTAGCAGTGGGAGCAGCAGTGACTAATACAGATGCTGAATTAATTGTTGGATGTCATGGTGATCATGAAAATAAATAATCCAGTGCTTGCTTCAAGGTAGGACTTTTTGCCCCAGTGGCTGGGAGTACTGTCAGCAGGCAACTTCCAGATGTCAGTCCCTTTGCCTCAGCTGCAGAGATCCCCTTTATCCAACGTCATGCCCTTCCTAGGACACCATATCCAATATATGATCTCATGGGGATATAAAGGCTCAGCTACTCTGTCCTGTGGTGGAATAACACTAATATATCACATATACTCTAGAGTTCCCTGTGGAGATTTGATCAGGCCTGCCATCACAGTTGGACTTCTATCTCTGCCCAATCCTACTTCCTCCCCTGCCTACCAGAGGTGTTGATCCTAATAAACATCCTGCATGTCAGTCTCCATCTTAGTGTCTGCTTCCAGAGAATCCAAACAGTGATAGTTGACAGAAGTGGTTCCAAAGAGATTATGCAGTCAGGGTTTTGGAGCTGAATCTCTCACTGGCTGGCTGGCAAGAAAGATTCCATTATTGAAAAGTATGAAGTAATTACTAATTATAAGGAAAATGGAACTGGATACTTGTTGCTGTGTCACTGATATCCTGGAAAAAGATAATGAAAAGTAATGAGAGATCAACAAGCAATCGAAAAACCACTGTGAAAGCTGGAGGGATTCCCTGGTAACTTATGATAAGACTCTCATTCACTATAGTGGGAGAGCAGAAAAATATGAGGCCTAGGTCCAGGACATAGTCAAAGCTATGGTTTTTCCAGTAGTCATGTATGGACGTGAGAGTTGGATCATAGCAAAGGCTGAACACTGAAGAATTGATGCTTTTGAACTGCGGTGTTGGAGAAGTCTCTTGAAAGTCCCTTGGACAGCAAAGAGATCAAACCAGTCAATCTTAAAGGAAATCAACCCTGAATATTCATTGGAAGGACTGATGCTGAAGTGGAAGCTCCAATATTTTGGCTACCTGATGTGAAGAGCCCACTCATTGCGAAAGATCCTGATGCTGGGAAAGATAGAAGGCAGGAGGAGAAGGGGATGACATAGGATGAGATAGTTGGATGGCATCACTGACTCAGTGGACATGAGTTTGAGCAAGCTCCAGGAGATGGTGAAGGACAGGGAGGCCTGACGTGCTGCAGTCCATGGGGCAGCAAATAGTCAGACACGACTGAGCGACTGAACAACAGCAAGCCCCAAACTTCATAGTCAAAGTGGAATGGCTGAGTTCTAGAAAAGGTTGTTACCAACCAAAGCATATCTATTATGTAGGGTCAGGGCCTTGATAAAATTAAAACCTCATCCTTGGGATTATCTAATTGAATGCCCCTTCAGATTTTGAACTCCTAGACTCCTCTGAACTCTTGGTCTTCAGAAATGACCCCTCTTCTTTAGAAATGATGAGAACTCCCCCTTCCTGAAGATAGTGCAGAGAACTTTGGCCTGTGAGATGATAAGTGCCCCTGAGAACATTTGCCCACCTTCCCTCCCTGCCAAAAGACCTATAACTAGGAGTAGGTCATGATAATTCAGCTGGAGATGTTTCAGGTCTCATAAGGAATGAAAGTGACCCTTCTCCAAAGTTGCAGCAAAACGTAAGCAATATATACAGCAGAAGATGAGGAGCGGGTGTGGAGCCAGATTCTGAAGGCGCATGTTCAAGGAGGTTGGAGCATAAGATTGGATAGGGTTGAGTTTGGGTTTGGGAGCATCCTGCTAAAATACAAGATACAATACCCTGGCAAGGACTCTGAGAGATGATGCAAACTCTAGGACAGTTCCTAAAAGTATTGAAAAAAGCAATGGACCCCATTAAGGGAAATCAAATTGTCAGAAATGCTGTGTCAGATGGTTGTGCCAGAAAGTTGTTTGAAAGGTTCACAGAAGTAGGCATGCTGGAATGGATATACTTAATAAGGCTAGAAGACTCACCAGATAATTGCTCTTCTATGAGAAAACAAAGAAGATACACCATTTACCAAGACCAGAAAGAATATGCTGTTGAGAATATCAGAATGTCTCTAAGACACAAATTTGACCCTATTACTCCCTTCCTTAAAAACTGTTTAGTGACTTCCCATTTTGTGGGGCATCATGGATATGTTAGAGTCTTGTTCAGCAGTCCAAGTTCTCAGTTTGAGAGGTCATTTCAGAAGTAGACTCACATAGGGACTTCCTGACAGCAGAGTGGTTAAGATTTCACCTTCCAATGCAGGAGGTGAGAGTTTGACCCCTCATTGGGAAATTAAGATTCCCCCATGCTTCATGGCCAAAAAACCAGAACATAAACAACAGAAGCAATACGGTAACAAATCCAATAAAGACTTAAAAAATGATCCACATTAAAAAAAAAAAAAAGGTCTTTTAAAAAAATGTTAAAAAAACCCCACAAAACTCCCATAGCAATGGGGTTAATAGGATCCCCAAAGCAGGAGAGGTTAGGTGGTGATCCTTAACTGCTCAAAGTCAAATGGATGTAATTATAATAAGACTATAGTTAGAGCAGTAGCCAAGAGGGCTTGACCTGTAGAGATTTATTGGTATACTTAATAGAACATGTTGTCCCTCAAGGCAGAAGAGATGGGCAGCCAAAAAGGGTTCTAATCAGATTTTATCTCCACAGAAATTAAGGGTATATAATCAAGAGGCTGAAGGCAGTTACTCTAATTTTAAAAAGTCACAGTATCTAGTCTAGTTTCTGGACTTGAATCTATTTTCAAAACCAGACTCACTAATTCAACAGGAGGCCAGGTCTCCAGGAGGAAGGACCCTGTAACACCCCAGCAAATATATATAGTAATGATTTCCCTAGTCCTTCTCCAAAGGGACCTATGGCTGTGTACTTTGGTAACTATACACTGAGGAAAAGAAAGTACTCAAATATTTCAAGGACTGTTGGGCACAGTATGAATACTTAGAGATCTGGATCACCATCACAGCACTTCTCAGAGTAGGGGACTATAGAGGCCAGACAATAGATGGAATCCTGGTCAAAGTCCAGTTTACCATGTGTTCATTAGACCTGTGACCCATCAGTGGTCATCTCCCCTGTCCCTGAATGTATAATTAGATTTGATATACTTAGTGAAACTCCTATATTGGGTTCTTGATCTATAGGATAAAAACTACCACCGTGGGTAAAGCCAAGAGGAAGTCTCTGAAAATGTCCTACCATCAAAAAGAGTAAATCAGAGACAATATCACATTTCAGAGGGATGGCAAAAATTAGTTGAGTAATTTATTATCATTATCTAGGATCTATCTGGTCTCTGCAAGGACTAGACTAGGGAATTAAATGAATATATAGTGGGAACGCTACCAAGACAACCGAAAAGTAATGGCAAGAGAGATAGGAAGAAAAGCAAGAAAGATTGGTGCCATGAAAATCAAGGGATAAAGGCATTAATACTAGTAGAGAAATGTAGTAAATTCTGAAATCGTCCATTGAAACTGATATATACGATACTATATCATTAACGGCCTTGGAGAAGGAAATGGCAACCAACTCCAGTATTCTAGCCTGGAGAATCCCAGGGACGGGGGAGCCTGGTGGGCTGCCGTCTACGGGGTCACACAGAGTCGGACACGACTGAAGCAACTTAGCAGCAGCTTAGCAGCAGCCAAATCAATCATTTAACAAACTTTCATTGCCTGTTACCTTCTTCTGATAGGTAACTGAAATAGATACGATCCCTTCACCTGTGAAAATGTAGAGTGGTGAAAGCCAGATTTGTGTGGAATAAAAGGAAAGGAAATAAAATCGGAAAGTGTGTACTACTTAAGGTTTGGAGATAATAGAGGTACAAAAATGTATGGACCCTTAGAGCTACAACTCCACACCCGGCCTCATACGCCCATACTCTGCTGCTGCAGAGGGGAGTATTTTCCTCTTCCAGTTATAGTAGTTGGGAGGGAAGGGAAAAGTCTATGGAATTTACACCTGATATCTCGAACTTTCTTCATGAAATAGAAGACAGGACCATCTTAATGGTTGCATTTAGGCTACATGGTACCTGGGCAGCCAGGTCTGAGTTGGCTAGGTTCAACCAGAGTAACCACAGACTTCTCAGCCTGCTGGGGATGGGTGTTGCATCAGACAGTGTCCAATCAGGAAAGGGGACTCCAAGCTAGGTATTTCAAAGAGAGGGTACTTAATATAGAGAATTGGTTATAAAGGTGATGGAAAATTGAGAGGGCAAAAACAGCAAGTAGAGGTAGCCCAAATATTTGTAACTACAGAAAGCAAAGGTTAGGGGAACAAAAGAGAAGAGAGAGGGTTAGCAAGACCTAGGTAAGAGGAAGCCCCCACCCACATGCTGGTCCTCAGACCTCAGGGAGGGCATGTCTGGCTGGTGCTGGTGCTTTTAAGCAGGAACAGTGTAACTGGTTTGGGGAGTGCCAGTGAAGCTGGGGACTGAATCCATAGCTGTATACCAACACTACCAACACTAGAAACAGAAAAAGCCCTTCCACTTCCTTCCACCTTCCAGTCTCCCTGCCATTCTTCCCACTGACAGACCATCAGCTAACAGGAAGCCAACGGGCAGCAGCTTCTGAGCAGCATAGTTTGCAGACCTTCAAACAATACATCAGAAGTAGGATCATCTGCTTGGGCTGATCCTGGATCTTCGAGCTATGATGACATCAGTGCTTGGCTGTCAGGAGCAGGGGACGTTGATAGCTGGGGAATCCCAGGATGGACAGTGTGGGAGGGTGTGAGATTTCAGAATGATGTAGCAATCTGAAACTTATGAATTGTTTATTCCTGGAATTTTCCTTTCCAGTTTTTGGACTGCAGTTGACAGGAGTAACCTTCTCCTGGAATTTCCCAAGAAGATACCACTCTCCAGCCATCTAAAACTATTTTGAGTTCCTCAAACAGCCCTTGTGCTTTGTCATTTCCCTGCTTTTGTTTGTGCTATTTCTACTGCCAAGAACTCTATTCTGCACTCCCCTCATTCACTTGATAACTTCTATTTACTTACATGAAGACCCATCCAAGAGGTGTACTATTCAGGAAACCATCACTGACTCCGCCAAATGTGAGTAGTAGGTCACCACTGTGTTCACACAGTACTGTAGGCTTATCTGTAGTGTATTATTAATAGCTTTTATCTCACCATTGCAGTTGTTTATATGTCCATCTCCATCACAATCCTCAGGTGCTTGAGGAAGAGATGACAGCTTTTATTGTGGACATTAATTCTGTCTTCCCAGGACCACTCTTTTTTGATTTTTTAAAAATCTAATTTTATGTGTTTCTTTTTGGCTGTGCTGGGTCTTCGTCGCTGCACAGGCTTTCTCTGGTGGTGGTGAGTGGGGGCTACTCTCTAGTTGCACCATGGTGGCTTCTCTTGTTGTGGAGCATGAGCTCTAGGGCGTGCAGTCTTCGGTGGTTGCATCTCCCAGGCTCTGGAGCACATGCCCAATAGTTGTGGCCCATGGGCTTAGCTGCTCTGCTGCATGTGGGGTCCCCCCGGATCAGGGGTCAAATCCATGTCTCCTGCGTTGGCAACTGGATTCTTGACCACCGAGACACCAGAAAAGCCCCTAGGACCATTCTTTCCATTCAGGAAGTGCCATAACGTCATCCCATAGCTCTTCATTGTGCCCTTAGGGCTTGGGCCTGTGACCCAGGACTGGCAATTCCTGGTACCATAATCCTCTTGATGACAATGACTGATATTAAGTATAGGCATGTGATTGAACAGAATCTTTTCATGGTTTGTTGTTGTTGTTCAGTTGCTAAGTCGTGTCCGCGGCCCCATCACCTGCAGCACACCAGGCTTCCCTGTCCTGTGCTACCTCTTGGAGTTTGTTCAAGTTCATGTCCATTGGGCTGGTGATGCTATCTAACCATTTCATGATATTAATATATAAACCCTGGAAAGAGAAGATTTCTCTTTTCCTTTTAGATTGAATGCTATAATGATAGAGGCCTTGGACTACTAATAGCTATCTGTCCCATCTCATGAACAGCGCGTGTCCATGGAGTTGAACAAACCCTGGAGAGGGACACAAAGTTAGAATATGGAACTAGAGCCCAAATAATATAAATCAGCCTCTGAATCTAATAAATGAGCAACAAGTGTATTCTGCATTTCCCAATTATATAAGCCAATAAATTCCCTTCTGTACTTAAGGCATTTGAGTTATATTCTGACACTTGCAAACAAGAATCCTGACGAATGTGTCTTTACAATTTATGTTCCGTCTGAATCACAGTAATTGGCACACAGGACTCAATAAAAACATGCTATGTGAATGAACAAATAGTACCAAAAGGTTCAGGCATTCCCTCTGCGTAAAGTGAATCCCTTCTGCTCCCTCCCCGAACTGCTTAGTGTCTGCTGCTCATCAACAGCACCCCCGCTTCTTACGTCTTGCTGTAGAGGCCACACCACCTGTGTCGACGTGTGGTTTCTCCTTAAACAATGTTTGTCTAGTTAGCAAGTGCCTAAAATGTCTATCAATCTGTAAACACTTGGAGAGACTCCAGTTTGTGTTCTTATTTTCCTAGTTTCATGCTTTAAATGAATCTCAAGTTAGGAAAGCTCTTATCAAAAAAGCCATCAAGCCTCATCCAATTCACTGAACAAAAAGACTGAGGAGCCCTCTATCTGACATTGGACTTTGTAAAAGGAGACTTAAGTGTTCTTGAGCCTTGTGATTGTGGGTCACTGTACCTGGGAAGTGATTTTCCCTCTTGCAGGAATCGATTGGGTAAGTCCTCCACTGTGTAGTTACTGAAGACTCTGCCTTAAATGGAAGGAAGGAGAGCTTCTAAGTCATTAGTAGATTAATCCTCTTCCTTGGTTTTTAGAGAATAAAAGGCAGTGTGTTTTTAATGAACAAATTTTATTTGATTTTGAAGTGCTTTCTCCATATAAGGTAAATGTCCTATTCAAAGTTCTCTCTTCCTTCTTACATACAGCAAATCTAATCCTCTTTCAACATACACCTGAAAGTCATAGCGTTTTATATATTAAAAACAATTCAAGGTTCTTCGCATCAGAAACAATCCTGCTTGTATCCACTTAACTCATATAAATATTTAGCAAGGTCAGCAAAGATGCTTCTGAAATTTTCCCTTTCAATTATTTCTTAAGGTCAGTAATCTAAAATCTCCAAAGCATGATATGTTTTTACAACAAAAGACAAATACATAAAGAAAATTAAAAGCAAAAATTAGAACTGCCTTGTTCATGTGCTTTTGAGTGGTTAGGAAAATGTGTCAGGATCTGATAGTTTCTGCTTGAAAAGTAAATGTAATAAAAGAGCCAAAACCAAGCATGACTCATCCCCCCAGGGCAGAGTCAAGGATATAGTGGTGTGGACTCTTGCCTGCAGCGTGAGATGGGATTCCTGTATTCACAGAGAGAATCTAGGGATTGCAGGGGTTTGGAGTAAGGTAAGCGGGGTTCGATTGCTCTGCATAGATGTTGGGAAGAATTTGAGGAAGACTTTTTGTTTCTGAGAGGAAGGGGGAATGGGAGAATGAAGGGGACACTGGACAAGCAGGAGGAGGACTAGTGGAAAAACTTAAGATCAAGTCTAAGTTTTCTTTTTATCTAGCTTTATCTCCCGCTTATCTTAGTGAACTTCCTTTTGCCACATACATAGAGGTCTATGGTGAATTATATATCCATATATATATGTACACATTTGTGTGCATCATTATATAAACACACATATGTATGTGTATTATATATACACATGTATATGTACATCACAGACTTGTCGTGGCCAAGGGGCTTTCGTAACACGAAGACACTATTAGACATGCTGTTCAGGGCCACCCAATGTGGATGGGTCATAGTGAAGCATTTTGACAAATTGTGGTCCACCGGAGGAGGAAATGGCAACCCGCTTCAGTATCCTTGCCATAAGAATCCCATGAATAGTATGAAAAGGCAAAAAGGTATGACTCCAGAAGATGAGCCCCCAGGTTGAAAGGTGTCCGATACTGCTACTGGGATGAGATGGTGAGATATCATCACCAAATCAAAGAACACGAATTTGACCAAACACTGGGAGATAGTGGAGGACAGGAGCCTGGTTGCCAGCACGACTTAGTAACTGAACGACAAAACCAAAATGAAGAAAAGAAAGAATTTTTAAATTCTTTGGGGGTTGATGCCAAAATGAAGGAGAGAAATGACCAGTCACAAAGAGGCATAATGGGAAATAAGAACTGAGTGGAAATATGTGACTGGATTCAAAGGTGACTATAAGAAGTTGAAGTCCCTGAGAATTTTCACAAATGCTTAGGAGGGCATTAGACTTTCCCATGAGGCATAGAACATGGTTCAGGCTAATCTTAGGAAGATATCAAGGGATAAGGAAGCCTCAGATAACAAAGCATCTATATGCTATGATTTCCCCCCAAACTCAGAGATCTAAGCACTCAACTAACTAGGGATGGGTCACATTGATGACACAAAAGGAAGGTCTTTGTTGTTTATTATATAAATAACACAAGTAATAGAATTTACAGAAATAAAATGATTGAAGAAAACAGAGAGGCATTAAAATGTGGAATAGTAGCCTTTCAAATCATGGTAGAAATAGGAAGGAAAGAGTTCAAGAGGGTGTATTGTGAATGGTGATAAGTTGACTATAGATAGACTTGGGCAGAGAAGGTCCAGGTTGAATAAAATCTGCATATTTTATATACAAATAAAAATGGATTAATACCATATATTACTTCATTCTGTATGTAGACACATCCTTTGTAAATAGAGCTAGAAACTGTAATTATATAAAATATCTTACATGCTCTTTAATATTTAATTAGCCTCCCCATTGGAAATCAACCACGTAGAAAAGAAATGCTTTCTCAATAGGTTAATATTAATTACTTAACAAGCCTGGCAATGATATTTATGGAATACTTAAAAAACAAGCATTCATGAAGTGGAAGCATGTTCATCCGTCTACTGGGAGGTTTGCAGCATTTCTCAAAGTGTCAAATTCACTTTGCGCTCTGCCTCTTTATGTTGTGAAAATTTGAAATTACTGTTGATTTGAAGGCTCTTCAAAGACTCTTTTTTTATCGCTAGCTGAGAAAAAAATTGAAATGGATTAATCTGGTATTCTTTAAGTATGCCATTTCTTAATCGTGCAAAAAGATGATAAACATATGAGAAAAGGAAATCTAGTGGAGTAGAAGAATCAGTGTATGATAGTCAAAGACACAAAAGTAAAAATTATTTAAAGGCAGCAACCAGCATCAAGAGAAATGGAGGAGGAAGTTCAGTATCTGATGTGATTTGAAGAATGTTAGAAAAGATGCCACATGGATAGAATGACCCTGTTAGAACTACAAAAGTGTGGTACTTAAGAATAGCCCCTGTGCTGCAATTATTCATCAGCTCATTCATTCTTTCAGCAATGTACGTCTGATCCTCTCTCTGTCCTGCCTTGGCCTGGATGCTGGGACACAAGGGGATATCTGGGATACCGATTAATAAAGCCAGTCTCCAGTCGCGGAAACACACAAGTAAGAAACAATTGTAGGGACTTCCCTGGTGGGTCAATGGCTAAGACTCTGTGCTCCCAATGCAGGGGGTCCAGGTTCAATCCCTGGTCAGGGAACTAGAACCCACATACCACAACCAAGAGTTTGCGTGGCTCAACTAAGATCAAAGATCCCATGTGCCTCAACTAAGACCAGACATGATCAAATAAATAAATACTAAAGAGAAAAGAAAAGAAACTGCTGTAGTTTTCTGTGTTCAGTGTACCACAGAGAGAAATAGCGGTGAGAATAGGAATTCTAGATAAGGAGTGACAAATTTGAATGTAAATGTATATTAAATATTAAGTAAATACACATCTCAAAATAGTTTTCTCCCTTAGTACTTGAAAATTATTTGATTAATCATGTTGTGAGAGTTTGTGTGGAAGGATGCAGGGTACCCTAGACCCCAAAGCAGTTCTGGTTTTAGCTGTGTCCCTGACCAGCCCTGGACTTCTGGCAAGTCCTGAAAGGCCTCGGAGCTTTGGTGGCCTCCTTTATAAAGTCAGAGCATTTGTCCTGATGATCTATAAGCTACTTGCTGAGCTTGACGTCTAAGAAGCTTCATTTAAAATGCAAATGTTATCCTCAAAGAGTGATGCATGAAGCCAATGGGACTTTATTGTGCATTAGTTAATTAAATTTGCTAGCCAGTCACCTTCCAGAGCCCTGAGAGAAAGGGACACAGGTAAGATTCATCTCAAAAATGGGACAAAGGGCCCTAGATTTGGGTGGGTATGCCTGGAAAATCCCATGGACAGAGGAGCCTGGTGGGCTGCAGTCCATGGGGTCGCAAAGAGTCGGACACGACTGAGCGACTTCACTTTCACTTTCATGCATTGGAGAAGGAAATGGCAACCCACTCCAGTGTTCTTGCCTGGAGAACCCCAGGGACGGGGGAGCCTGGTGGGCTGCCGTCTATGGGGTCGCACAGAGTCGGACACAACTGGAGCAACTTAGCAGCAGCATCAGAAAATAGGAGATCTGGGCAAATAGAAGCAGTGGAAAGCGTTCAGGCTGAGCAGGATGTGTCAGGAGGAAGGAGAGGCACAGATAACATTTTTAACATGTTATAGGAAAGTGTTTCAACTTTGTGTTCAGGATAAAGCATTAGAACATGCAGATGTGATCGACTATAAACAGTGACAGACTGTCTACTTCAGAAGGACTTAGGGTAACTCCTGGTTGAAAAAGGTCGCTCAGGGATGTGTCTTCAGGGCACACTGGCACCACATTATCACAACTACTCTTCACTGGATTGTGGCTTTATGCAGAATAATGAATATGCAGGGGGAATGAGGGTGAGATTATAGGGGGCAATTAAGGATCTACCCAAGTAACCTCTTGATACCAAGACTGACCAAAGAGGAAGAGGACAACTGAAAGTCCTCTTCCTTCCCTTTGCAATGCTCCCTCCAAATCACTGCTCACTTAGAATAGCCTACGCAACCTTCATGCCTCTGATCCATCTGGGAAGACATGATCACATCAGCCAGGGAGAACTGTCTGACCCTGCTTTCCTTACACACAACGGCCCCGATCCAGGTGCTTTAGACCAGCAGTCCTGCTAAGCAGTCCTAGCAAAAGATAAATGTGAAAGCAGGCTGCATTTTGGCCTAATCACCTGTTTTTGGTCTTCTTGTATAACTTAGTTTAAAGTGTCTGTTCTTATCATATCCACTTCTAATTTTTCTTTACATTTTAACAGTGGATATAACTGCATTGTTGCATTATTATACTTTAAAACTTTTACTCTATTACTATAGCCAACCAAAACCAATTTACTTTTCAGGGACTTACAAAAGGCCACACCCATCATGGTTAAAGTAAAGTGATAGATTCTACTGGCCGGCAGAGTAGAGGACTGTGTGTAAAAACCAGACTTGAACGGAGCAGTGCTGAGTCCTGACTGGATCCTTTGTCAGACAGCTACACACATTCCTAAGTGAAAAAAAGAGTGGTTGTGGAATAGTGTTCATCTTTTGTATGATACAGGTTAGATTTGATCTGTCCTAAGTAAACGTCTTGAGAACAAATGTTGAAAGTATTCAAAAGATGAGATGTCCCCAAATCAGTTCTTCATTAAAAAAGAGATTACATGCACATCTCTTCATCTGTTTTATACAAAATACTTGTATGATTGAAGTAGGCCTGTGCTCACCTGTGATCAGGCTCCCTGATCTCTCACATCTGGAGGGTCCTTGCATGTGTTAGATTTCTGTGTGTCGGACATGACTGAGCAACTTCACTTTCACTTTTCATTTTCATGCATTGGAGAAGGCAATGGCAACCCACTCCAGTACTCTTGCCTGGAGAATCCCAGGGACGGAGGAGCCTGCTGGGCTGCCGTCTACGGGGTCGCACAGAGTCGGACACGACTGAAGTGACTTAGCAGCAGCAGCAGCAGCAGCAGCAAGGTCCCAGTAGGACTCTATAGAGTAAAACTGCTCCTCTGCTTGGGGCCAGTCTTGATGCCTGTAAGCTTGATTCCTATCTTCCCACCTCCTCAAGCCCTTACTAGATCAATTGTCCCTAGCATCCTATTCTAAATCCTCAACCAAGCTCTTCTCTATGATTCCTCCCCTTTCCCTCCTCATTCTAATGCTTAAATCTCTTACTTTGAAACCGAAACCCTTTCTTCTGAATTCTCCACTAATTACATCTCTTCTCTTACCTCTTCAAACATAAATTCTTTAAGAGTATATTATTTCTACTGTTTATATTGCCTTCTTTCCATTAACTCTTCACCTCACTACAGTTTATCTCCTATTTTGCATAAAGCAACAGAAACTGACATAGGCATCCAAGTTTTTTTTGCTTTTGTTTGTTTGTTTTTTCAACATACTAAATAGTATCCATTCTCACCTCGTTGAAAAACTACATCTCTCAGACTCTCTTGCAGTTAAGGTTCTGTATGCAAATTAGGTTCTGCCAATTAATACATTCACAAAAATTTGGGAAGCTACATATGGAGCAGAGGCAATCTTCTTGTCATTATTTCTGCTAACAAGCAAGATCATGAAAGGAAGACTCGAGTGTCGAAAAGCAGGAGGCAAGGATGACCAGACTGTGTCTGGTTATCACCTTCATCCTTTATGGGTTTCAAGAAAATTTCAACAGTGACAGAGGAAGTGTCTTCCTAACCTCAAATACCTGATCTCTGAGTAGCATCTATGATATGCACACTGAAATCAATAGTGCCAGTGGTGGTTTCCTGATCCACACTACTCTAGTATTTGCAACTGTTTTTAAAGCACTCAATTATCTATGTAAAATCCCTTTTTGTTTAAAATCCCTAGGGTATTTTCTGTCTCCTACACTGAGCCCTAATACAGTTTGTGAAACTTGAGGTTGTTATAGACAAACTGACCCTCAACAATAAGAATTTTGGGGTGGATATCTTGATTTGGTTGGATCTGAAGGTAGAGATGATTCATTTCCCACTAAGAAACGGGAACTGGCAGTCCATGAGAGTTACAAATAGAGCTAACTTAAATATCACATTTTTGGACCCATAATAAGTACCTACTGAAGGCAAGCCTCTTGATGGATTAGTATGCTTGAAATGGGACAGGAAAGGACGATGGGTCAAGCTGGATACTTTTGAAGCTCTGAAGAGCTTAAAAACTCTGAGCTCTGAGCTTATAAACTCAGGCCTTACATTTCTTTGAATTGTACAATCTAGGCAAGATTAGAAAATCTGAGAGTTAGTATAACTGCTATTAAACAATATGCAGTCTGTTAAAGACTGTTGAGTTGACAGATCCAAATGAGATACCAAGGCTGCTTATGTGACTTTTGAAATGAAACTGAATCCACAGCCTTACCAGGTCTTTTAGGGTCAAGGTAGACTTTGATTAAGAAAGAGTGAAACCCTGAAAACTAAGATCAGTTCAGTTCAGTTCAGTTCAGCCGCTCAGTTGTGTCTGACTCTTTGCGACCCCATGAATTGCAGCACGCCAGGCCTCCCTGTCCATCACCATCTCCCGGAGTACATTTGAGTAAAATCAGATAAGTACATTTGAGTAAAATCAGGTAACTATGAGTCCCTGGAGCCTAGTACCTACTGAGCCTCACTTGCCAGAAGAAGCTGTCCTTCTTTCCCATTTGGTGAAATTGGCTCTGCCTTGTGTGGAGACACTGCACTGACCTTCCCCGAGCATCTACCTTCAGGAGGATGCCATTTAACCTCATGTCCCAGGTGACAATTTCCATTACCTCTCTTAACCTATTAAAACAATGATATCACATCCTTGAGGGAATTACATATTAATATCAGCATCAAAGTACTCACCTGCAGCTTGCTGCAATTTGCATTTCCCAGTGATTCCTCGGTTGTTATTGTTCAAGTTGCTAAGTAGTGTCCTACACTTCGTGACCCCAATCACTGCAGCACACCAGGCTTCCCTGACCTTCACTCTCTCCTGGAGTATGCTCAAACTCATGTCCATTGAGTTAGTGATGCCACCCAATCATCTCATCTTCTTTCATCCCTTCTCCTCCTGCCTTCAATCTTTCCCAGCATCAGGGTTTTTTCCAATGAGTCTTCTTTGCATCAAGTATTGGAGCTTCAGCATCAATCCTTCCAATGAATATTCAGGGCTGATTTCCTTTAGGATTTACTGGTTGGGTCTTGCAGTCCAAGGGACTCTCAAGAGTCTTCTCCAGCACCACCACTCAAAAGCATCAAATCACTGTGGACAGTGACTACAGCCATAAAATTGAAAGACGCTTGCTCCTTGGAAGGAAAGCTATGACCAACACGGACAGTGTATTAAAAGCAGAGATATCACTTTGCCGACAGAGGTCTGTATAGTCAAAGCTATGGTTTTTCCAGTAGTCATGTATGGATGTGAGATTTAGACCTTAAAGAAGGCTGAACACCAAAAAATTGATGCTCTTGATTCCTCTGTTATTTCCCAATAAATTCAATTTCTGATAATTTGGTGAAAAAATATTTGAATTGGGAAGATGGTGGCAGGAATGGGTCTTGTTGAATATCCACATAAAAAATATAAAGAAAATTTGATGTAAGACCAAATATGATCAATATTTATAACAAAATAGATGACAAATCCAAAATACAAATGAATAGAGAGAAAACATCAGCAAAATACCAAGAGTAATGCCATGTGTCTATTACTGGAGTCTGTGTTGGAGAAATCAGAGAAAATGGTGAAACTGATAGACTTAAAACCCCTACGAAAGGCAAGAGGCAACAACAAAAAGTGCAGCAGGCCAAACTGAGAACAAGTTCAGAAACTCCAACATGGGGTTGGGCAGTCTGATCCCTCTGAACCCTTGAAGCAGATCTAAAAGGGCTCCCTTTCAAGGCAGAATCCCACAGAAGAAACTGCTGCCAGTTGAATTAAATTTGAGTAGGACAGAAACAACAGAAATAAATGTAAACGAGAGCTAGATCAAAGTGTGGAGGAAAAATAGAGCCAGAAAATCTCAGAAAATAAGACACCATTTTTTTTAAACACTTCATGAAAACACAGAGGGAGCTCTGTAAAGTTAGAAAATCAACCTGAAACAAGCTTACTTTTAAAAAAGTTCAACAAAAACCAAATTTATATTAAAATGAATAACAGACCAAAAAAAATCAAGATAAAATCTCATAAAATGTTATTATTTGAAAAGAAAGAAAAGAAGCAGAATAATATCCCTACAAGGAAAGCACACCTGAAGGATGTGCTCAAAGACCAGGTCTAACCTATTCTTTCAAACAGCTAAAAGACACTAAGAAAATAAGACAGTATAAATCAGAAATCAGAGATGGAAAATCTCAGCAGTGACGTGACAAAACTCAAGGAAGAGCTACCAATACAAAGGGAAAAATTAATGAAAATTACTGCGGGAAAAAGGTAAGAGCAGATAAATACAGGTAATGTCTTTACAATGGAGGGTAAAAAGAAGCAAATGTTTTTAAATTCAAAAAGAAATAAGGAAAAATTTAAAAAGTCAAGAAAAGTGGTAAATATTGAAGGTAGGCAAAGAAAATCCAATATATGGGCAATAGGAGTCCCTGAAGAAACCCAAAGCAGAACCAAATACTAAAATCTTTCCTGAAATAAAAAATAAATGTAATTGAAGTAAATATTGAGAGTATATTGTGTTCTTGAGTAAAGGTATCTAAAATAGTTATGCCATTTATAAAGTTAGTGCTTTCAGTTCAGTTCAGCCTCTCAGTTGTGTCCAGCTCTTTGTGACCCCATGGAGTGCAATACATGAAGCCTCCCTGTCCATCACCACCTCCCAGAGCTTACTTAAACTCATGTCCATTGAGCTGGTGATGCCATCCAGCCATCTCATCCTCTGTCCCCTTTTCCTCCTGCCTTCAGTCTTTCCCACCACCAGGGTCTTTTCCGATGAGTCGGTTCTTCACATCAGGTAGCCAAAATATTGGAGCTTCACCTTTAGCATCAGTCCTCCCAGTGAATATTCAGGACTGATTTCCTTTAGGATGGACTGGTTGGATCTCCTTGCAGTCCAAGGGACTCTCAAGAGTCTACTCCAACACCACAGTTAGTGTCTTACTTGTATAATAAATTCTCTCCATCCCAATTGTGGGAATGATTTCTGTCTCCTGACTGCACACAACTAGCACCAGGAGTGATCCTGGGAAACAGACCCTCACATCTGAAAAACTGAATTTGAGGATTGCTTTGGTCATGTTTTTTGGTCTGGAATAAAATGCTGAACTCTTTGTCAATGGAAAAATAAGATGTTAGGTAACCCATGACATGAAGTGGCATTCACAATTAATGCAGTTATCATCCGTGGTTGCTTATCATGAAGCATCTACACAAGTACTAAAACATATTCTAGTAAAATTACTGAACTTTAGGGAAAAAAATCTTTCAATCATCTTGGCAAAAATCACACATGATTTATAAGGGAAAAAAAATATTATCATCAGATTTTCAAAAGGAACTTTTTACACCAAAAGAAAATGGATCAACATACTTAAGATGCTCAATGGAGGAAAATGTGAGCCAAAGACTTTATATACAGTAAAGCTGACCTGCAAATATAAAAGATTCAGGCTGTAAGCAACATACAAGAACCTGAGGAATACTGTTCCCATGAGCCCTTCCTATTAATAAAACTCTGCTGCACTGACCAATATGATAGCCACTAGCACATGTGACCATTAAAATTTTAATTTTAATGAATTATATGAAGTAAAAGTAAAAGTTCAATTCTTCAGTTAAATTAGCTATGTTTAAAGAGCTCAAGAACAATATGTGACTAGTGGCTACCATATTGGATAGTGCAGATATAGAACATTTCCATCACGGAAAATTCTATGGGATGGTGCTGTCTTAGCCAATGAGCTTCAGACAACCGAAACAACTTGAGAATCATTGCCATAAAGACCAATGGTGGGTATTAAATAAATACTTAATTGAATAACTAAGACTAAAGGGGGATTAAAAAGGAGAGATTATAGTACATAAAATCCATAATTTGACAATCTGATACAATAAAAATGGGCGAGATGGTAATAGCATATGCAAAATTAAAGTATTTTAAAGTTATATATTCTGTACTTCTAATTACCTCTGGTAATATTAATATTGCTATTCTGAGGCCATTTTGCGTGTGTGTGTTAAGTCACTTCAGTGGAGTTTGACTCTTTGTGACCATATGGACTGTAGCCTGCCAGGCTCCTCTGTCCATGGAATTCTCCAGGCAAGAGTACTGGAGTGGATTGCCACGCCCTCCTCCAGGGAAGCTTCTGACCCAGGGATAGAACCCATGTCTCCAACATCTCCTGTATTGGCAGATGTGTTATTTACCACAAGTGCCACCTGGGAAACCCAATACTATTGAAAGTAAGTAAGTTAGTTTAGTCACTCAGTTGTGTCCAACTCTTTGCAACTCCATGGACTGTAGCCTACCAGGCTCCTCCATCCATGGGGTTTTCTAGGCAAGTGTACTGGAGTGGATTGCCATTGCCTTCTCCAGAGGATCTTTCTGACCCAGGGATTGAACCTAGGTCTCCCACATTGTAGGCAGATGCTTTACCATCTGAGCCACCAGGGAAGTCCTTAATACTATTGTAGTCAATCCTAAAGGAAATCAACTGAATTGGAAGAAGTGATGCTGAAGCTGAAGCTCCAATACTTTGGCCACCTGTTGGGAAGAGTCAACTCCTTGGAAAAGACCCTGGTGCCTGGAAAGGTTGAGGGCAGGAGGAGAAGGAGATAGTTGGCTGGCATCACTGACTCAATGCACATGAATCTGAGTTTAAGTGAACTCCCAGAGATAGTGAAAGACAGGAAAGTGTGCCTTACTGCAGTGCATGGGGTCACAAAGAGTTGGACATGACATAGCTACTGAATAACATTTCTATCATGTCCTTGAAAACTAGGATTCTCAGTGTGGAAGAAAGGAGATACAAATGTAATACAGAAGAGGTTAGATAAAAGATCCTGTTGCTTTAATTTAAATTAGAAATAGTATGAACTGGAACCTGTGACTGGCTCAGTAATATTGGGCATCCCTATGGTCCTGATTGTGGTTCTGAAATACCCTTCTTCATTAGAAAGAGCCAGGGAGAATTCTCTGGCAATCCAGTGGGTAGGACTCTATGCTTTTACTGCTGGGGCTACGGGCTGAATTCCTGGTCTGGGCACTAAGATCCCATGAACCAAGGCCAGGAGGCATGGCCAAATTAAAAGGAGAAGGAGGAAGAGGAGAAGAAACCAAGGATTTGGAGACAAAAGACTGGGTTCAGGTCTGGGGAAGGATATATACAAGACACGCTTGGAACATCTTGACTTACCACATAGCAAGGGAGCTCTCAAAGACTACAGGGGCCATATCAAAAAGACTCAGAAGCCTACTTGAAGAGGCTGATATTTAGGCTGATGGGAAATTTTCAGTTTCAGGAAAGATTGCAAGAGATCAAAACTCCTCAAATATGTTTAAATCCATGAGTTACTTATAATAATAGTAAATGAAAAATCAACTCATTAGTCACCTTCAGAGAATGAAAAGAAACAACTTACTTCCTTGATAACTGGATAAACAAAAGGAAAGAATCAAGCACTTATCTTGCCTATTCTATGTGAATTAGCAACCAGTTAATACACATATGCAAGTTTCTATTTATAAAATCATTCCAGCTAATATGAAAACAAAATGATAAAACATCACAATTTTGAAACCTCCAATAGTAAGTAGATCTAGGCCTTGAGCCTCACCAGCAGTTGAAATCATAAAAAAGTAAAAATCAGACTGATATTATTGTGTCCTCTAATGAAAGAATAAAACATCAAGTATAGTATTGCCAAAGGGATTGAACCTGAGTCCATTCAGGCCTCTGGATCTGGTTGCCAATCTGCAGGAAATGCAGAAGGAGAAGAAGCAAGTTGAACTGCTCCATGAGTAGGCAGTAAAAAAAAAAAAAAAAATCAGATTTGGGAAACTCTATAGCTCCAACAGGCTGGGATAAATTGTATAAACTTTCAAATAGACATGATAAAACTATAATATTTAAGAATGCACATTTAGGTGATAAAAGCATACAAATGTAAGGAAGTGATCACTATGTAGAAGTCAGGATGGTTATTACTTTTGAAGGAAGGAAACCATCCCTTCATAGGGATGAAGGACATGTAAAGACTTCTGGGATGACTGGCCAAGTTCTATTCTTGAATCATGTGTTAGTTACAAAGATGTTCACCTTAAAGTAATTTAACAAACTACCTCAAAAATAAGATTTGGAAGATGTGGGTGGTGATTTTTAACATAGCCCCATTTAATTCACCACTGTGTCCATGGCAGAAGACATATGCCTTTTGGAAAATGACAATGAATTCTCTTAAATTTATTTAGCCATTTGGCAGCACTTCAGCTGAAAATGCTTTTTCAAATATGGTCTCTTTACCAGACCAAATCAACATAGACCCTGGTATTTGGTATGCAGTTATTGCTTGGATAAATTTTTCATTCTCTACACCAAAAAAACAGAGAATACTTAAATTCTTAAAGAGATGGGAATACTAGACCACCTGACCTGCTTGTTGAGAAATCTGTATGCAGGTCAGGAAGCAACAGTTAGAACTGGATATGGAACAACAGATGAGTTCCAAATAAGGAAAGCAGTGCATCAAGGCTGTATATTGTCACCCTGCTTATTTAACTTATATGCAGAGTACATCATGAGAAATGCTGGGCTGGATGAAGCACAAGCTGGAATCAATATTTCTGGGAGAAATATCAATAACCTCAAATATGCAGATGACACCACCCTTATGAAAGCAAAGAAGAACTAAGGAGCCTCTTGATGAAATTGAAAGAGGAAAGTGAAAAAGTTGACTTAAAACTCAACATTCAGAAAACTAAGATCATGGCATCTGGTCCCATCACTTCATGGCAAATAGATGTGGAAACAGTGAGAGACTTTATTTTCTTGGGCTCCAAAATCACTGCAGATGGTGACTGCAACCATGAAATTAAAACACACTTACTCCTTGGAAGAAAAGCTATGACCAACCTAGATAGCATATTAGAAAGCAGAGACTTTACTTTGCCAACAAAGGTCCATTTAGTCAAGGCTATGGTTTTTCCAGCCATCATGTATGGATGTGAGAGTGGGACTATAAGGAAAGTTGAGTGCCAAAGAATTGATGCTTTTGAACTGTGGTACTGGAGAAGACTCTTGAGACCTTGGACTGCAAGGAGATCCAACCAATCCATCCTAAAGGAGATCAGTCCTGAATATTCATTGGAAGGACTGATACTGAAGCTGAAACTCCAATACTTTGGCCACCTGATGCAAAGAACTGACTCATTGGAAAAGACCCTGATGGTGGGAAAGATTGAAGACAGGAGGAGAAGGGGACAACAGAGGATGAGATGGTTGGATGGCATTACCGACTCAATGAACATGAGTCTGAGTAATCTCCGGTTGTTGTTGATGGACAGGGAGGCCTGGTGTGCTGCACTCCATGGGGTCACAAAAAGTTGGGCACGACTGAGCAACTGAACTGAACTGCATTATCTAATCCATCAAGCCACAGAATTGTGCGTATATAGTAGCAGTCCAAAATTATGTAGAAGCGTTAAATACAAGATTTTACTAACAGAAGTGGTAAAGGCAGTGTAAGCTGCATGATGCGGGCTACCCCCACTCCCTTTGCACCCACTCTGGCAGCACCGTTGCCTCTTCTTCTACTTGTTCACATGGCTTTGTGGCACGTTGCTTACGAAAAGTGACCTGAGGAAGCAACAACTGCAGGCATATGCACTAGCTAAAAGTGGACTGCCGCAACAGTATGACCTACTTAAGGATGACCCTGAAGGACAGTGAAAAATGAAGGTGAATGTGAAAGGTGCTCAGTTTTGTCTGACTCTTTGCGACCCCGTGGACTGTAGCCTGCCAGGCTCCTCTGTCCATGGAATTCTCCAGCCAGTTCTACTGGAGTGGGTAACCGTTCCCTTTTCCAGGGGATCCTCCCAACCCAGGGATCAAACCCAGGTCTTCCATACTGCAGGCAGATTCTTTACTCTCTGAGCCACCAGGGAAGCCCAAGAATACTAGAAGGGGTAGCCTATCCCTTCTCCATGGAATCTTCCGGACCTAGGAATCTAACCGGCATCTCCTGCATTGCAGGCAGATTCTTTACCAGCTGAGCTACCAGGGACAGTAAGAAAAGGTAATTCTTTCAGTTGGCAGAACCTCAAGCATTTCCCCTTTGCCTGGAAGGAAACAGAAGGGGTAGAGATCTACAGAAATTTGTAGGTGGCTCTAAATTGTTTAGCTAGATGGTCGTAGACTTGGGAGGAACAAGATTGGAGGACTGGTAAAGCAAGGATGAATGGGAGAGAGTTGTAATGTTAGACCTCACAGAATGGCTCCCAAGGGTGAGAATATTTGTGTTCTATGGGGACGGTTATCAGGGGGCACTCACTACAGAGGAATCACTCAATAACGATAGGGAAAGGTGATCTGATCTGTGAATATCAGCCAGCATCTTTGCTAGTAATGCCAGAGCTTGCTCAATGGGTACACAAATAAAGTTAAGTGGACACAGTGACAGAGATGGTTGTTATTTATGGGTTCAGTAACAGAGAAGGCTTCTCATAGTGTTTTATCTGGATGGTACTGCTGATGACTACTCAGTCTTCTAACAGCGGAGACCCAAGCTTGGCCCCCTACCTGATACCACCCCTGGAAAGATAAGATAATTACCTGGTGACAGGTTAATCAGACCACTCACTGCATAATGGAAGGGGCAACAGATTGTCCTCTACCTTAAGAAGAATAATTAGACAGTGAAGTAGAGGGGAGGGATTAGAGATGGGAAGATCAAGTACAAAGTACCATTTAAAAAAAACAAAAGCCAGGACTTCCCGGGCAGTCCCCTGGTTAAAACTCTGTGCTTCCACTACAAGGGATAGAAGTTTGATTCATGGTTGGGTAATGAAGATTCTACATGTCACATGGTGTGGTCAAAAAACTAATAAAATTTAAGAAAAAAACAAAACCCAAAGCTACTCAAAGTCAGGTTATATCTGCCATGTGCTATCACAATCCTTGTAATTCCTCTGTCATACTTTCCATGCTTCATTACAACAAAAACTCATGAGAGCAGGGTGGTGTCTGTTTTGCTTTCCATCATATTTCTAGTACTGTGCCTGGGACATCGCAGAACTTGATAGATAAGTGTTAAATGTTTGTTGAATGTCTTCTACATTTTAATATTTATCGAAACGTCGTAAAAGTATTTTGGTCAAAGTAGGTGCTAAACAGACATTTGTTAAGTGAAGAAAAACTATACTCAACCAGAGCATAAGCCTGTGGGCCAAATCCAGCCTGCCACCTGCTTTTCTATGGCCCACAAACTAAGAATGATTTTTTACACTTTTAGAGGGTTGGAAAAAGCTAAAAAAAAAAAAAAAAAAGGATAATATTTTATGACACATAAAAAGTATATGAAATTCAGATTTCAGTGTCCATAAATAAAGTTTTATTGGAACACGGCCACACTCATTTTTTTACATGTTGTCTGTGGTGCTTTCATGCTACAGCAGCAGAGTTGAGTAGTTGTGACAGAGAACGTATGTCCTGCAAAGCTGAGAGTGTTTACTGTCTGGCCCTTTACAGGAAAAGTTTGCCGACCCCTGCACCAGACCTTCCAAAGCACAGAGCACACTGGTTTTAAAGACACTGGTTAACACAGTGTTGCCTCCTTCCTTGGCAGAGAGCTGCTCCTTCACTTTAATTTCTTCTAAAGAAAACAAACTGTGTTTCTTATATTTCATGACTTCAGGGTGAGACTTGTTCTAACACATGCCAGAGCCCTTAGACTCCTTTGTGCCATACTGGTAATACGAGATATATAGTAGCCAGGATAGATAAATACACAGAGAGAGATGGAAGGAGAGCCACAGAGAACACCAGGGGAAGAGACAGGGTTCCACACTTTGGCACACCAGCTCTTCAAGATAAGTTTTACTTCTCTCAGCATCTCTTCAGAACCATGTAATGTGGCTTTTCCAAAGCTTTGTTCTGTTTTTATTACAGTAAAATGTTTATTGTGATTACTGAGAGAATTGCTATCTTAAAACTGATGCTTACTATGGTTGAGTTTGACCTATATTAAGTGAAGCAATGTTTTAAGATAATACACTGAAGTTTATGAAGGAAATGTTGACTCTTTCCAAAGAGAGAAACTGGAATTTCTTTTCCTGAAATAGTGATTTCATTGAATTAGAAAAGAGGACATATTTTTGTTATTTGACTTCTTCCTCACTCTCTATAAAATGCATCCCTCCATTTTATCTGCTATTCATCTAGAATAACCACATGCTGGTAACTGACTTTTGCACTACACTCCAGCAATTCTTGGAGAAGACAACGGCACCCCACTCCAGTACTCTTGCCTGGAGAATCCCATGGATGGAGGAGCCTGGTGGGCAGCAGTCCAAGGGGTCGCTAAGGGTCGGACACGACTAAGCAACTTCACTTTCACTTTTCACTTTCATGCATTGGAGAAGGAAATGGCAACCCACTCCAGTGTTCTTGCCTGGAGAATCCCAGGGACGGGGGAGCCTGGTGGGCTGCCATCTATGGGGTCGCACAGAGTCGGACATGACTGAAGTGACTTAGCAGTAGCAGCAGCCAGCAATTCTTTATCATTTAAGTTTATTACAGGCAGGCAGACCCTGATCCCGATTAGAAAGACGAGGACTATTTCCATAATTACTGCATACAAATAATAGCATTTATTCTGGCAATTCCCATGCTATTCAATCAGGCAAGATTCAATACAAAAAAAAAAAAGCTGATTTGCCAAAATCAGACATTTGTTAAGTGAAAAAAATTATGTGCCCATGTCACATTCTGTTTTTTGAAGTTTATAGCACTCAGGGAGCACTTCTTGTTGGAAGTTCTATTTAAGAATTACAGAAGGATTATGATACTAGCATCCACCTGATACAGGAAAACAAAGGCGAGTGGGCCATTTCAGAAATCACAACTTTTAAGCTCATTGCAATTTCTGAAGTAAACCTAACGGTACTGCACAGAACAAGAATGTCTCTAATCTAATCTCGGCAGCATTGTGATTTCAAACTGCTAAACCATACAATATATTCACTTTTTCTTTGTGTTGCTGCCAAGTCGCTTCAGTCATGTCCAACTCTGTGCGACCCCATAGACAGCAGCCCACCAGGCTCCCCCATCCCTGGGACTCTCTAGGCAAGAATACTGGAGTGGGTTGCCATTTCCTTCTCCAATGCATGAAAGTGAAAAGTCAAAGTGAAGTCGCTCAGTCGTGTCCAACTCTTTGCGACCCCATGGACTGCAGCCCACCAGGCTCCTCTGTCCATGGGATTCTCCAGGCAAGAGTACTGGAGTGGGGTCCCATTGTGTGGGTTTGCATATTTACCTTCACCAAGGATCTTTCTCTGTGTCTTGGTTGTATATTGCAGCATTCATGATTGATGAATTGTTGTCAAGGACAAACTAAGGCTCCTGTATTTTACCAAAACAACTTTTTATGGAACACAAGATTTTTTCCAGGGGATACATGCAGATTTAGCATTATGCATTTTTGTCAAAGGAATAGAGAGGATGGTCTAATAAAAATGGTGAACAAAATGAGAGCAAGTATGAGAAAGTCACTGCCAACGGATGACTTGAATTCAAGATAGATACATGCAAGCATCAAAAAGACACATGCACCCCAAAGTTCACTGCAGCTCTATTGACAAGAGCCAGGACATGGGAGCATCCTAAATATCCATCAGAAGAGGAATGCATGAAGAAGATGTGGTGCATATACACATGGAATACCACTCAGCCATACAAAGGAACAAAACGGGGTCATTTGTAGAGATGTGACTGAACCTAGAGACTGCCATACAGAATAAAGTAAGTCAGAAAGAGAAAAACAAATATCATATATTAACACATATATGCAGCATCTAGAAAAATGGTATGGATGACTTTATTTGCAAAGCAGAAATAGAAACATAGATGTAGAGAACAAAGGCATGGATATCAAGGGGAAAGGGGTGGGGTGGGAGGAATTGGGAGGTTGCGATTGACGCATACACACTACGCATACTATGTACAGAATAGACAACTGTTGGGAACTCTACTTAATGCACTTGGTCCTAAACGGGAGTGAAATTCGAGAGAGGAGATATATGTAAATGTATGGCTGATTTATTTTGCTGTACAGTGGAAGGCAATACAATATTGTAAAGCAACTACACTGCAATAAAAATTAATTAACAAAAAATATATGTAAACTTTCCTGGCCTTAAACCTGACATCTAAGGAAAATGCCAATGCTAGAAGTTAAGATGACAATCATCCAACTGTTTCGTCCTTTACTGAGATCACTAGAAAGGAATACTTCTAACTCAACCCAAAACGTCTAAACAACCCAACTGCTAAAGAAAAATTATGTGTATATGCCCATGATGGCCACAGAGCAGGGGAATAGTTTCTGTTCTATTTGTTTATCCTTTCTGAACTGTTAAGACAATGTCTCGATCTCTCTGGCCACACCTCCAACAACACTCCTCCTCCGAGGATCCTTGAAATCTTCTTTACAATATAGACCAGGAATTCTCATTGAGTCTATTCCAACACCTGAAAAAACTTACCACTTACAAGTACCACTCTGTGATAAGATGCATTTGATTCAAGTGTGTTGGAGTAGGTCAGGACTGAAGTCATAAATCTCATGAACACTGTGATTTAATAAACAGTGGTCCATCTTTGGTCCCAAGAAGCAATCAAATGGATTCATAAAATACAAAGAGAAAAAAGCTGAGGGAAATAGGGGGAAAAAATGATTATTTGTTAATTCTGAGTGGTGGGTACGTGGATGTCTGATGTTTGCTCTATATTCCTATATTTGGAATACTTCATAATTTTGTAAAATTGTTTTTTTCTGGGGAAGAAGAAAGCTAAAGAAGTTCCCAGGTGCTCAAATTCTAAATGAAGAAACGATAAGAAACAGGAAAAATTGCACAGCATTTTTCTTTTTCAGGGGAAGTAAGTTGAAGAAAACCCTTAATTGCCGTTCCATTGGAGGGGCAGTGATCTAGGGAGTCCCTGGGAGCAATATTCTTATTCCACTGAAGGAGGTGAGCCAAGATACTTATAAGCTCTAGAGAACCTTTAACACAGGAAGCTATTTATCATAACAAGCTTGGTTGATACTGTTCCCATACTGAACCAATTAGGTTCGCCTATTTCGTCATACTTCATAACTTGGGATGATAGGTTTCCAAGTATGGTACAGCGTAGTAATTGAATTTTGATCAAACACACATGGCCCATAACCCAGTATGTGAAATTTTCAGAACAGTTCACAGCTTTTAAATATCCAGTCAACATGTTGCCAAAAGTACAGGATGTACTTGATGCAAGGGGGAGAGAAAGGGGAGGGCTGAATCTTGGTAGAGCTGTAAGACAAATATTTTTGTTCTTGTTCTCTTCTTATTTTTCAAATAGCAGTGGAGAAAGGCTGTGGGATATCATATCATAACTCAAGTCTTGCCCTCGCTTGCTCTGTGTGCATAAACATCTTTGAGTCTTATTTCAGATTACCATTTATTTTTTTGCATGAAACTTTCATGTCACAGGCCTGCTACACACAACCTGTTACATTTTTTATTGCAACACTAGCCAGAGTATTTCTTGACAACCTACTATATGTTAGGCTTTCGGTACACAGGTCAACTCTTTTGAATAAAGAATCAAGATCTCTGCTTTCATGTGATCTACTGTGGTTACAGAGACAGACATAAAATAAAAAATATCAATAATTTTATCACTGTGCATGCTGAGTTGCTTCAGTCATGTCTGACTCTTTGCCACGCAATGAACTGTAGCCTGCTAGGCTTCTCTGTCCATAGAATTCTCCAGGCAAGAACGCTGGAGTACATTGCCAGGCCCTATTCCAGCGGATCTTCCCAACCCAGTGATTGAACCTACTTCTCTTATATCTCTTGCATTCACAGGCAGGTTCGTTACCACTAGTGCTGTAACTTGTGATGATTAACATGAAGAAAAAATAGGGCATCAGGAGGAACCTGATGGGGACCTGATCTATCCAGGAGAGAGGAAGTGGGGAGGAGAAGGAGGGGACACATCTCCAAGAAAGTGCCACTGAAATTGATTTCTGAAAGATGGGAAGTGATCCAAGGGAGAGAATGATTATTCCCAGGAGAAGTAAGCATAAGGATAAACTTTGAAGTAGGCTGGGCTGTGGCAAGTTCAAGGACCTGAAGGCTAGTATATGCAGTGAGAAAGAGGCTCAAAATATAGGCAGGAGTCAGATCACACCATGCCATGTAAAGGATTATGTTCAGTGCAGTCACTGAAAAAGTGGCTGCCCAGAGAGTGACAGGGTGGGAGTCAGGCAAGACAAGAAGCAGAAAGACTAACTAGAAGCCTTGGCAATGGTCCAGATGGGAAGTGATAGTGGCCTGGAATGGCGCAAAGGCAGAGATGGAGAACAGTGGACACATCTGAGAGAGATTTTGGAGAAGTGACATGATTGGAGACAACCAGACATGGGAAGTGAGGGAGAAAGAAGTCCCAAGGACATTTCCAGGTTTCGAGCTTGAGCAATTCAGCAAACAAAGTCTAATAAATAACAACTAGTTAGTATAACTCATAAGACTGCACCGGATGATGATGATAAGTCACTCCAGGTGTGGCTGACTCTTTGAGACCCCACGGACTATAGCCCACCAGGCTCCTCTGTCCATTGGATTCTCTAGGCAAGAATACTGGAGTGGGTTGCCATGCCCTCCTCCAGGGGATCTTCCCAACGCAGGGATGGAACCCACATCTCTTACATCTCCTGCATTGGCAGGCGGGTTCTTTACCACTGGCACCACCTGGGAAGCACCAAATGATAGGACTCCATCAACCCCACAAGTTCCCATGCTTGTAATGATATTCTGCTTCATCAGATTTTGTAAGAACAGATGCATTAATCAGATGGTGGGGATATAGAAATTTTCCACCTACATGCATATCAAACTTACCATAAGCAGAAGAATGTCTCTGAGATATTAAAATCAGACTTTAACATAAATCAAGCATTTTTACTCTTAGTTCCACGGACACAGTCATAGAAGTCTGGCCCTTGAACTAGAACAACCTGAAAGAAAACAAACTTCCTCTTTGAAAACGTTTAAAAAACAAGGACTTCTCTTTATTTATTCATGAGATTTTTTTCTTGAGAATTTTTAGTGTGAGGGTCATGAGGTAAATAAGATGTGTTCCCTGCCTATGCTCTCAGGGAGAAAAAGGCATGAAAATACGCATAATATGGTGAGTATGTTCATAGATCAAGCAATAGAGTTCTATTGGACAGATAACAGGGCGATGAACTCTACATGGGGTACTGACACATGGTCATAGCTATGAAAGACTTCAGAGGGGTTGCATTTGAGAAGTCTTGAAAGACAAGAGTTTGTCAGTAGAGCAGAGGATGGGGAGGGGGAATTCCAAGAGAAGGTAACCGCATAAGATAAGGCATGCTGCTGCTAAGTCGCTTCAGTCGTGTACGACTCTGCGCGACCCCATAGACGGCAGCCCACCAGGCTCCCCCATCCCTAAGATTCTCCAGGCAAGAACACTGGAGTGGGTTGCCATTTCCTTCTGCAATGCATGAAAGAGAAAAGTGAAAGTGAATCACTCAGTTGTGTCTGACTCTTAGCAACCCCATGGACTGCAGCCCACCAGGCTCCTCTGTCTATGGGATTTTCCAGGCAAGAGTACTGGAGTGGGGTGCCATTGCCTTCTCCAAAGATAAGGCATAAGGGTCCTAAAGAGGGCAAAGTGCTCAGAGCTAGAATCCTCAGGGTGAAACCGCAGGGTGTGTGATCCAGTCTGGAAAAATCATCCTTCCATTCCAAAGTCTGAAAAACATGACCAGTCTAGTCTGATTTATCTGCTCTTAATTGACCCAGGCAAAAATTCTCTTTTGTGTAGGCCCCAACCAACAAGGACCTCTTACTGTGACCACTGCCTGAAGACTGCCCACGGTTACCTGTTGAGATGAGCAGCAACAATCCTAATCCGTCCCCACACTGGGCCAAGGCCACAGGGTCAGGCCATCTATGGTGCCTAGAAAGATGTGGCCATTGGACTCCCCTGGAAGTCCAGTGGTTAGGACTCTGTACTTCCGTAGCAGGAGGCACAGGTTCAGTCTCTGGTCAGGGAACTAAGATCTACATGCCTCTGAGTGCCACCAAAAAACAAAAAAGATGTAGCCTTAGTGCAGGTGGTGCTAGTGGTAAAGAACTTGCCTGCCAATGCAGGAGGCATAAGAGATGTGGGTTCGAGCCCTGGGTTGGGAAGATCCCCTGGAAGAGGGCATGACAACCCACTCCAGTATTCTTGCCTGGAGAATCCCATAGACAGAGGAGCCTGGTGGGCTGCGGTCCATAGGGTCAAAAAGAGTCAGACACGACTGAAGTGACTGCACGCATGCACACAATGCTTATGTGGGCTGGAGAATACAAACAGAATGGCTGTGACCTCTAGTATTATCAGTCTGGCTAATTGGTAGTACAGCTGCCCCTATATAACAAAGAATGACCGCTACCAAAAAAGTGTGTGTGCACGTGTGTGATCTTTAAATTTTAATAGCTAGTCAGACAGTCCTTAGAGAGAGAATTGGCAGCTTTGGCCTGGAGGCTGTTCCCCCACCTGTCTCCAGGCACTGCAAACACAGCTGTGTAAGAAGGAGACAGTCAAAGCTTCCAAGGAAAGAAATGGTACCGTCTGGGGGAGTGGGGTGGGGGAGCGGATTAGCAATGGGAGCGCCTTTCTCACAAACCCACTTGGGACAGGGCCTATCTAGCAACTGCAAAAATTAGCAAGGACGACATGATCAGGCTTTTTTTTTTCCCTCTTTTTTTTTTTTTTGACTTCACTGTAAAATCATTGAAAACCCAACTCAATGGCCATTTTAAAACCATTTTTACAGGATGAGACAGAGCACACCATTCAAGTGAAGAGGAGAAGAAGGTAGCATGTGTTTCTGGCAAGATTCATATTCAGGTATCCTTCTCGCATGGAGGTGAAAAGGAAAGACGATTCATGCTGTCACAGAACTCGGAGTTCCTTACACAAAACGCAAGACTCCCTGGGCAAGCGCCTAGAAACTTCTTCTTTATCTAGATTTCTCCAGACTGCGAATTGCAGGCATTTTTTAAAGTTCAACTCTTTAGAGGAAAAAAAAGTCAGCGGAGGCAAGATTTCAACAGATGTTAGCAGTTCTAGAGTGGTCAGGGGGCTGCCGCTCCCCAAAGAAAGGGGAAATTCGCAAAGGGAAAGTAACAAGTCGTTTTGGAAGAAGAAAACCCCAGCAAGGAGGTATTTTCCGTATCATTTTAATCACAAAATAGCACGAATGCGGTCTGTGCCTGCGTGCTACCCAAACGTCGATCTGAATACCACTGAACGCTGGTTTGAAAATTTCCATTTTTGTAATTTGCTTTCCTTTGTTAAGCCAAGACTTGAGAGAAACCTGGCAGTCGTCTCCAAGTCTGGCACGATTTCCCTTCCGACCCACTCGGTTGGTGGGGATGTGGAGGGGACCGCACAAGAGAGGAGAGAGAGGGAGGGAGGTGGCTTGAAACGCGCCCGCCCGCCCACCGGGGCCTGCGGAGGGAGCAAGCCCAGCGTCTCAGCCAGGGGGTTTGGCTCCACCTACAGGAATCTGAGGGCACTCGAAGCAGATCCCTCTGCCGCCACAGAAACCAAAGGTGGGGGGACTCGGACAACTGCTGGAGAATTTCCCAGCCAATAGGAATGGGCTCTAAGGAGCTGACGGTAAGGAGTCGGGAGGTAGGGATCGTCATCACCAGATCCACAGCGGCGTGTCAGATCCAGCTCAGGGATTCGTACTTAGGGAGGAGAAAAGACTTCATGCCTCCCCTATAACCTATGATTGATTTCACGCGTAAAATGCAAGCCCCATCTGAGGACAAGGGCAGTGTCTGGTCCGAGTCCAGGACCAGCATACAGCCACTGCGCTCAACTGTTTATGAACAGGCAAATGAATCTAACCCACTGGATAATACACACGGTTAAACATCAAAGATCTAACGTGATTACAAACGCTTTTCCCTCCAGGCATATTTATGAGTTGTCAGGCATTTTGCTAATGGCTAGTAATTGCTGAAAAAAGCGACTGAACCATCCACACTATTCCAGCGTTCCACCTCCAATATGGGCAACACTAGTTAAGAACCACTCATTTCATCTGATGCCCTTAATTTGCAGATGAGTAAACAGAGGTTTGAAGAGGGGTTTTGTTGTTGTTGCTGTTTCGTTTTGCCCCCAGTCATCCACTTTGTGGGTGATAGAACTGGTTTGGGGCTAAAATTTCCTGACCTTCTCTCTGCTGTCTGTTTTCTAAGGCAAGAGATTTGTTCTGCTGGACGGTGGAATGGCCTGACAGATACACTTAGCTGATTGACTGTCGCAGGCGGAAGTTCATTCCCCACCTACCTGTTGTCCTGACCCTGAGCTTCTCTCTCAGCTTCTGCAAGAGACTGAGGCAGCTGCTCCTGCTGCTTTAATCCAAAAATCAAACGCTGCCTGGAACTGGTGCCAACTGGTTGCTAAACTTACAAATTCAATTTTTTTTAAAGACTAAAGGACGGAATCTTTGAGCCTGCGGGTTTGTAAGCTACAAACAGGCAGGTGCTGTGTTTTAGCAACACAGGTGTCTTATATCGAATATCTAACACATGTACTTATCCAAAGTGCTTAATAAGCATTCATTGAGTTTCCCAATGATAGTTATGGATGAAGATGATATTTACCAATTGAAAAAGAATTTTTGCTGTAGGCAGTTATCACTGCTTCCAATTTTTTTTTAAAAAAAGAAGATTCTTCCTGTAAATGTGATTCTGTTTGCATTGTGTCAGATAAATGATGATGTAGTGAAAGTTGGAAATGAGAAGATCCAGATTCCATCCGCAAGCCATCTATAAAATGGAAATAAATAATACTGTGATGACCTCCTAAAGAATTAGACATGAATCATTATTACAGTAATAATCACAGCATTAATAATAGCTTTGAGCTATTATTAAGTGCTAACTACCTTCTAGACTCTCTGCTAACCACTTTAAGTGCATTATCTAATTTATCCTCATAACGACCACATATAGGTTACAATTATTATGCCCATTTTACAGAATGAGGGAACTGAAGTTTATAGACACTTAGGTGCTCACCTACATGACAGCTTATAGTGGTGAGGCCAGTACTGGAACCCAACTCCTACCTGACTCCACTAGTGTGTGTGCTAAGTCACTTCCATCGTGTCTGACTCCTTGTGACCCCATGGACTGTAGCCCACCAGGCTCCTCTATCCATGGGATTCTGCAGACAAAAATACTGGAGTGTGTTGCCATGCTCTCCTCCAGGGGATCTTCCCAACCCAGGGATCTAACCCATGTCTCTTATGTCTCCTGCATTGGCAGGCGGGTTCTTTACCACTCCACATTCCATAAACATGGTTACACAATAGATACCTATTGACTGATTCAGTGCTGCTGCTGCCAAGTCGCTTCAGTCATGTCTGACTCTTAGCGACCTCATGGACTGCAGCCTTCCAGGCTCCTCCGTCCATGGGATTTTCCAGTCAAGAGTACTGGAGTTGGTTGCCATTGCAATATTCAAATCTTTGTCTCTTAGTTCTCATGGGGACTCTATACTTTTATTTCCAATTACTGAAATAATAGCATTAATTGCACGTTCCATTACTGTTTAAATTTAAAAGGGCATAAGTCCAAACTCCTTCTTTTCTTTCGTAAGCATTTACTAAGAACTATCCATATTCAGAGGAGCTTCCCAGGTAGCACAAGTGGTAAAGAACCTGCCCTCCAATATAGGAGACGTAAGAGATGAGTCAGGAGCATCCCCTGGAGGAAGGCACAGCAACCTACTCCAGTATTCCTGCCTAGAGAATCCCACGGACAGAGGAGCCTGGTGGGCTACAGTCCATAGGGTTGCAAAGAGTCAGACATGACTAAAATGACTTAGCATGCACACACACATCCATATTCAGACCTCCAAGCTTGGTCAGGGGCAGTGGTTCTCAACTGGGGGTGATTTAGCCCTCCAGGAGACATCAGGCAATGTCTGGAGACAATTTTGGTTGTCATACCGGGGGTGGGGATATGCTATTGGCCTCTAGTGACTAGAGGCCACGGTGCTGCTAAACAGCCTACAGTACAGATGATATCCCACCACAACAGAGTTATTTGGCCCAAAATAATAGCAGCAAGATTGAGGAACCTTGGCTTAGGAAGATGGAGATGAATAAAGCAGATATAATCATTAATCATCTGATATGGACACAACTGAGCGACTGAACTGAACTGATGGTAGATGTATGTATAAATTTGGAGCACAAAGTTTGCGAAGATGCTTATGTGGTGACAAAAGATAAGTGCCCCAAAGCCCATAAAGAGTTATGGGGTTTACTGTGGGCTGGGAAAGGCTTGGTGGAGGCAGTGGCACTTGAGCTAGGGACAAAGAAGAGATAAAATCTGGATTCCAGATAAAAAGGACAAACAGTGTGCAGGGTGTGGGTGTGCCTAAGGAATGTTGGTTTATTTTAATTGGAGTGGAGGACGTGTGAAGAGGAATAGCGGAGAAAGGGAGGTAACATTTGTTGGGGCCAGATCAAAGCGCCTTGAGCACAAAGAGAAAGACTTCGAACTTTCTTTGTAAGTAATGGGAAGCCATCCGATATTTTCACATGGAGTAATAACATGATCACAATGTTCTGGGGAGATGAATCTAGCAGCTGAGTGAAAATGAACTGTAGAGAATAAGCTGGAGACAGGAAGACATGTCAAAACACTACTGTTGCATGTCTTACTCTTAAAAGGAAACCACTTAGCTATTTTAGTTTTTATTAGTAGCAACCAATAATAGAGTGATTATTGTGATTCAAAGCCAATAGACAGTTGCACTGTCTATGCAACCTCACTTAGTGTTCCCGTCTGTCACAAGGATCTCCCCATTTTACAGATAAGGGAACAGTCAGAGTGACTAGGAAACAGCAGCGTCAGAATCTGGCTATCAAAGGCCTGTGCTCCTAACTGCTCAGTGTGCTGTGTACAAGGCTGAGATTCTTAACCTCTTGACCAAACCAGACTGTTCTTTCTAAGGCAGACAATAAAACGAGGCAGCCCAGGCCCCCAAGGGAATGGGAAGGTCTAGGACAAACAGCCTCAGGAAATGCGCTCCTCCTTGGCAGACAGAGCTGACTGTAGGGAGAAAAGGAGTGTTTCTCTGGGCTAATTTTGGAGGTGTGGGGAGCATAGGCACATACCTTATTACAAACACACTTACACAATAGAGTCCCTTAATTTATTTGGAGTTAAACTGGTTCCTCCCAGGGGGGTGGTAAGTGAGAGCAAAATGGACATGTCTGAAACAAAGATCGAGCTTCTCACATCAAGCCTCTCCTGGCTGATGAGGTAGCAAGCAGAAGACAAGAAGTGGGGAAGAGAAAGGCTGTGACTCAGAAATTCCTTGTTTACTTGGCTCCTGAACAGATGGCTAACTGGATCCAGGTGTGTGCTCTGGGTTTGTTTTAGAGCCTGTTGGCCACAGGCAGGGAAGGAGAGGAGAGGTGTTGACCATATCCGTAGACAGAGTGGGTGGCAGCACTAGAGTCGGTGGAGGTGCTGACAGAGGCATGGCCACACACACCAGCTGGCACCAGCAGCTGGGTGGGCTCTTCAGGGCCTGCAACTAGACTCTCTGGTCGCCCAGGGCACCAGTTTTGTCATGAGAGGCTCATTGCAAAGAATTAGAGAAGGAGAGAACCCAAACGGTGGCCATCACTGAGTAGCCAAGAACCAAGAGGTAGAGTAGTGTAAGAACATCCTTGAAAACGTCCAGGTTTATCTGGAAGGAGTTGAGATGGTGGAAACTCTCACAGAGCATACGGGAAGAGTTGGAGAGACTTCCACGGCTTTTGATGCCCAGTCATTTCATGGTGACCCTCCATCTTGGGATAATCTTTAAACTCGTTGGGAAAGTGTGTGATCTACAATTTAAGGATAAAAGGCTCCAGGATTCTGGAGTTCCAATTCTTCCTTTTAAAGTCCCACAGCATTGAGCAAACGTAAATTCTAGCCATAGTCTCTTAGATCTGACAGCCTAGTAAACAGACTTCTAAAAAAATTCAGAGAACTTCCCTGCTGGTCCAGTGGTTAAGAACCTGCCTTACATGAAGGGGATGCAGGTTTGATCCCTAGGCAGAGAACTAAGATCCCACTTGCCACAGAGCATTTAAGGCCACGTACCACAACTACTGACCCATGCACCGTGAGTAGAGAGTTTGTGTGCCACAGGGAAAGATTCTGCATGTGACAATGAAGACCCCATGTGCAGCAACTAGGACCCGACATGGCCAAACAAATAAATAAATATTGTTTTAAAATTCAGGACCCAATCTACTCTCTAGACTAGAACTCCTCAAGATCAAAGATTGAATTTGTACCACCAAACTTAAGAGGTGCTCAAGAAGTATCTGACTTGAATTCAGGGCAGTCTTCTCCTGAAACATCAGGAGTATTACTAGATGCATTAATATAATGTTTAAATACAAGTTTTATTTTCATCTAATTAAAAAAATAGCCTAATCTTATATATGAATATGCCTGTTTCTACAAAGCAAATTTGGAGAACTCAGCAGTGGCCACAGGACTGGAAAAGTTCAGTTTTCATTCCAATCCCAAAGAAAGGCAATGCAAAAGAATGCTCAAACTACTGAACAATTGCACTCACCTCATACGCTAGTAAAGTAATGCTCAGAATTCTCCAAGCCAGGCTTCAGCAATACGTGAACTGTGAACTTCCAGATGTTCAAGCTGGTTTTAGAAAAGGCAGAGGGACTAGAGATCAAATTGCCAACATTTGCTGGATCATCAAAAGAGCAAGAGAGTTCCAAGAAAAACATCTATTTCTGCTTTATTGACTATGCCAAAGCCTTTGACTGTGTGGATCACAATAAACTGTGGAAAATTCAGAAAGAGATGGGAATACCAGACCACCTGACCTGCCTCTTGAGAAATCTGTATGCAGGTCAGGAAGCAACAGTTAGAACTGGACATGGAACAACAGACTGGTTCCAAATAGGAAAAGGAGTCTGTCAAGGCTGTATATTGTCACCCTGCCTATTTAACTTATGTGCAGAGTACATCATGAGAAATGCTGGGCTGGAAGAAGCACAAGCTGGAATCAAGATTGCTGGGAGAAATATCAGTAACTTCAGATCTGCAGATGACACCACCCTTATGGCAGAAAGTGAAGAGGAGCTAAAGAGCCTCTTGATGAAAGTGAAAGAAGAGAGTGAAAAAGTTGGCTTAAAGCTTAACATTCAGAAAACGAAGATCATGGCATCTGGTCCCATCACTTCATGGGAAATAGATGGGGAAACAGTGGAAACAGTGGCTGACTTTATTTTGGGGGGCTCCAAAATCACTGCAGATGGTGATTGCAGCCATGAAATTAAAAGACGCTTACTCTTTGGAAGGAAAGTTATGATCAACCTAGACAGCATATTCAAAAGCAGAGACATTACTTTGTCAACAAAGCTCCATCTAGTCAAGGCTATGGTTTTTCCAGTAGTCATGTATGGATGTGAGAGTTGGACTGTAAAGAAAGCTGAGCGCCGAGGAATTGATGCTTTTGAACTGTGGTGTTGGAGAAGACTCTTGAGAGTCCCTTGGACTGCAAGGATATCCAACCAGTCCATCCTAAAGGAAATCAGTCCTGAACATTCATTGGAAGGACTGATGTTGAAGCTGAAATTCCAATATTTTGGCCACCTGATGCAAAGAGCTGACTCATTTGAAAAGACTGTGATGTTGGTAGACATTGAAGGCAGGAGGAGAAGGGGACGACAGAAGATGAGATGGTTGGATGCTATCACCGACTCAATGGACATGAGTTTGGGTAAACTCCAGGAGTTGGTGATGGACAGGGAGGCCTGGTGTGCTGCGGTTCATGGGGTCACAGAGTTGGACACTACTGAGCAACTGAAGTGATAAAAAGCCTTTGCCCATAGTCTGTAAGTTGTCCTAATACTAAGACCAAATGCCAAAAGGCACATGTTTTTTCCTGGAGAAAATCTGGAAAAGACAGTTATACTAAAACACTACTCAGAAGGATCTGTTTCACTGATTTTGCTTGAGTGAGTGGCATCATTGTGCAGGTATGCACAGTAAGTCGCTTCAGTTGTATCTCTTTGCAACCCTATGAACTCTAGCCCACCAGGCTCCTCTGTCCATGGGATTCTCCAGGCAAGAAGTGGGTTGCCATACTCTCCTCCAGGGGATCTTCCTGACCCAGGGATTGAACCTGCATCTTGCATTGAAGGTGGATTCCTTACTGCTGAGGCCACTTCCCCAAGTGGCATCATTAGGCCTCTTCAAACCAAACAGTGTCCTGTGAAAACAGTGAAAGCCAGAAACCAAAGCTCTCATTACTATGGCCTCTCCATTTTGTTACCGTACATGGGATGTTCCATATGGAGATGAGGAATAAGACTAAAAGCACAGCTTTTCAGGCTTGAGGGTGTCAATCAACTGGAAATGTCCCTAGTCACTTTACATGTATCCCGCCCTTCAAAATAGCTAGCTTGGATCCAATCCAGTGGATGATGTATTACTTAACCTTGAAGTATCAGGTTAGCTTCAAGTCTTTATTGAGTACTCTCTATGCATATGGCACAGAACTAGAAGATAGAGGTAAGAAAAAAAGGCCAACAGTAGTTATGCCAGGGAGGTCATGTTCCTGCCATCCTGATGCTTCCTCACTGAATGAAACTCAGCCAGCAGATCCTCATAGCAATATGGCCGGGGAGTAAGTTGGAAAATATGAGTGGGCATGTAAGCACAAGAGCCAACTCTGCATGGAAATGATGGAGAGTCTTCCAGCCAGTTGAACCTCTGGTTGCTCAGCAGCCCAGTGATAAACAATCTCAACTAGGGAAACCTCCAGCTGAGAGTTAGGATATTATACCTGCTCAGGACAGTGAAGATGAAGGGGCACCTGCTCAAGGGCCTGTTAGGGAAGCTGATCAATAGGAACTGGCTCTGTTGAAGACTGTGGATAAGCCCAAAAGTGGTCCTGATGTCAAGGAGGAGATTCTACCAAGTCTAGAGCCCATTAAGATGCCGGAAGCATGTGAAGGGACAACCACAATTTAAACAAACACAGACTGAGGCCAAGCATGCCGTCCTTATGTTGGAAATTTGCTGCTAACCATCTCCCGATAGTTTCACAACTTAAAAAAAAAAAAAGAAAAAGGGTCAAAACAGGACCCTGGACCCCAACTTTCAGCTTATAAGCTAGTTGGAGAAAACACAGTGAAGATGGATGAATAGAAGACAATATTTGTCCCTCAAACACCTACTGAGTGAGTGCCTAATTTGAGCCAGGCTTTGTGCTAGACAGCAGCAGTACCAAGGATGAATTGGTTCCACTTTGTTCAGTTCAACACTTGTTATTCATTTGGTACATATTTATTGAGTGTATTTGGAGTAGACTACAGCTTTTCAAGCCTTAATGTATATGGAAATCACCTGGGGAATTCTGATTCCATGGATCCGGGGTAAAGCTTGAGACTATACATCTCCAGGACGCTCCCAGGGAATGCCAGTGCTGTTGGCCCCTGAACCCCTCTTTGAATAGTAAAGGACCATACAATGCCTTGGTTCTTTCCTGGTGGCTCCGAAGGTAAAGAATCTGCCTGCCATGCAGGAGACATGGGCTCAATCCCTGGGTCAGGAAGATATCCTGGAAAAGGGAATGGCGACCCACTCTAGTATTCTTGCCTAGAGAATTCTATGAGCAGAATTCTCTGTAACCCGGCAGGTTACAGTTCATGGGGTCACAAAGATTTGGACGCAATTGAGCAACTAACACTTTTACTTTTCTTAGAGAGGAAAATAAGATAGCCATGACCCCTGTCCTGATGAAGCGGATATTCTAACAAAGAATATAAATATTAAACAAGGAAGATGTTCAAAGTCTTAAGGAGAGCATTTTGTGAGGGGACCTAATTTCACCAAGGAATGAAAAAAAAAAAGCTTTCCTGAGGAAGTGATGTTTAAGCTGATAAGAATCTGCAGACAATAAAGGAGGAAGAATATTTCAGATAGAGAGATCAGCATGTTTGAAGGCCTGGAGGTGAGTGAAAGCTCAGATATTCAACAAATACTTACTGAGTTTCACCATTTTCAGGCTCCATACTGGATATGAAACCCTGCCCTGGATGAAAACACAGTGGGAGAGACAGGCATGGAGACAGATGACTTCAAAATTATGCCGAGAAATTTTAACGTGGTAATCACAGGATGCCAGAGAGTACTCAAGAGGATTTCCTAACCCAGCGCAGGAGAGAGGACATTGGAACAGAGCCTTTGCTGATGAGTGGAAATAAGGAGAGAGAAAAAGATGTGGCGACATAGGAGATCTGGTCCTTGCCACTGAGGACACATCGTCTAGTGGGGAAGCTGGCAAGCTGTGTTATGTGATCCTGATGTTAATATAATATAATCATCATCTGGGAACATTGCCTGGCGCATAGTAGGCACTCATTAAAGATGTGTTAACTGGATGAATATCTCAATGCTGTGGGAGTGATAGACTCAGGATGTCCTAGATATAACTGGGTACTAAGTTGTTACCAACTGCAAGTGCCCTAAAAGTTCAGAGCACTAGGGTATGAACAAGAACCGGGCTTGAAGGAAGGCTAGAGTCTGGAAATGTAGGGTAGACCAGTACACATCCATTCTGAAAAGAAAGGAGTATCAGTTCACTGCTGGGAGTAAAGGATTAAAAAAAATAAAAAAGCACAAAGCAGGGTTTCTTTACCATCTGAGCCGCCAGGGAAGCACCTGAAGCAGGGTTTCTTAGTCCAGGACACTTGGAGCTTCTGGGCATCTATGAAGCCCCAGAGATTATGTGTGAAATCCTAGGTATTTATACATCCTAGGATTCTTTTCCTGGGCAAAGAGACTAGAACTTCATCAGATGGTCAAAGGAGTCCACTCTCCCTCACCAGGTTAGGACCCTCGGGGAGAGAACAAGCAGCCTATTCTAGGTAGCCTGTGAGCCATTTACTGATTACAAACAATTACGGCAGTGGAATCCCAGCACAATCAACCTCAGGTCTGAGTGTGCTAGATGCTTTCAACCCTGCGTTTGAGTGGCATTTTAGCAGTGTCCTTGCTGCTTCTTGTCAATCCAGACCTGTCCCTGTTGTCAGGGCATCCTCAGCAGTTGATGAAGGTGCCTCATTCCAAAGGCTATTTATATGCACCCAAGTCCTTCTCCTTGAGTTTCCAGTGGGGACAATGGTCTCTTGTTAGGTTGTCAACTGTTGACATTTCTCTGATCTTTTCTTACAGTTTCTGTTCAGCAGCAATTGCTGCAACCACTTAAGCACTGAACAAGCAACTGATTGGAGCAGATTTAATAAACCTCCTGGAGAAGGAGGCTGCATGCTTATGGACTTTCATGGTACTTTCATGGTAGTGCATAATGGACCAGGTGCTCTTCCACCCACCTGCTTATGCTACCATAATAAGCACAAAATCTACATATCTGGAGGAAAACAGTATTTTCTGAAACAATAATAGATGCAGGAAATTTGTATGTTGTGGGTAAATGTCTCCATGGTTTAACTTTGCACCATTCTATTTTGGTTAAAAATATCTACAAGGTCATCCCTTACCATCTTCCTTTTAAAATGCACTGGTAATTCAGGACTTTCCTGGTGGTCCAGTGGTTAAGATTCTGAGCTTCCAATGCAAGGAGGTGCAGGTTTGATCCCTGGTCAGGGAATGAAGATCCTGCACACCATAGGGTGTGGCCAAAAAAATAATAAAATACCCTGGTAATTGAAATGGCCCGTTTTTCATCAGAAACTGGGGATTTTGAAAGGAGTTTGAGGGAGAACGGATACATGTATATGTATGACTGAGTTGCTCTGCTGTGCACTTGAAACTATCACAACAGTGTTAATTGACTGTTCAGTTCAGTTCAGTTGCTCAGTCGTGTCTGACTGTTCGCGACCCCATGAACTGCAGCACATCAGGCCTCCATATCCATCACCAACTGCTGAAGTCTACCCAAACCCATGTCCATCGAGTCAGTGATGCCGTCCAGCCATCTCATCCTCTGTTGTCCCGTTATCCTCCTGCCCCCAATCCCTCCCAGCATCAGGGTCTTTTCCAATGAGTCAACTCTTTGCGTCAGGTGGCCAAAGTACTTGAGTTTCAGCTTTAGCATCAGTCCTTCCAATGAACACCCAGGACTGATCTCCTTTAGGATGGACTGGTTGGATCTCCTTGCAGTCCAAGAGACTCTCAAGAGTCTTCTCCAACACCACAGTTCAAAAGCATCAATTCTTCGGTGCTCAGCTTTCTTTATAGTCCAACTCTCACATCCATATACGACCACTGGAAAAACCATAGCCTTGACTAGACAGCCCTTTGTTGGCAAAGTAATGTCTCTGCCTTTCAATATGCTATCTACTCCAATATAAAATTAAAAGTTTAAAAAATGGTTTAAAGAATTGGAGTTTTGCAAAATAGCAGTTAGAAATTCCTCTGTTTGAGGAGACAGGCAATGTTTAAAGTTCTTTGAATAAAATAACCTTAGAGTAGAAATCTTAGCAACCAGTTTGTATTAATAGAAGTACAGCATTCAGAATGAGAGGAACGATAGTCCCTGTCTCCCTAGGGCTAGACACACCACATAAGAAATCCTTTTTATTCAATATTTAATGCCCCATTAGAAGGGGGATAGCAACAGACACATGAAGCTGGTGCTCTGGAAATAAAGGCAAATGGCAGTGGCTAACTTTTGCAGAGTCCTTACTAAGGCCTGGGTGCCGTGCTTTGTATTGTACATTTAATCTTCACAACACTACTAATATACTACTATTAACAGTAGGGCACTACTACTATTATCTCCGTTTTACAAGTAAACTCAGGTTATGCAGATTGGTAAGTGGCAGAGCTGGAATAACACTTGTTCTGTCTGACTCCAGTGGACCCTCAGCATAGGCAGTTGGCGTATTTTCAGTTACTCTTGCTAGAGATGATTGGCAATTATGACAATGAAATCATTGCCACTGTATGTGTGTGCACATTAGCCATTTCACCGGTCAGCACATACACACTGTGAGGGCAGTGCCCATACTAATGACGCACATATTGACCTCAGGTTTAGCACAGAGCTGGGCACATGGTAGGTCTTCCTTACTTCTTTTTTTACTGAATACAATAACTAACTTCAGAATATTTCAAAAAAACCAACTCACCCATCAGATTATTCAAAGTGTAGGGGGAAAAGCACATTCTAGAGGGTATAAGTTGTTACAAGTCATTTTAGAGGACAGTTTGCAATAATGATCACAATCTGTAATGTGTAAACCCCTTTATACACACATACAAAGAAACATGCACATATATACACAAAGATGTCATACACATACTTACACCAAGAAACATACACATATATATACACACAAAGATGTCAATATATATATGTATGTATGAAGTGAAGTGAAGTCGCTCAGTCGTGTCCGACTCTGCGACCCCATGGACTATAGCCCACCAGGTTCCTCCTTCCAAGGGATTCTCCAGGCAAGAATACTGGAGTGGATTGCCATTTCCTTCTCCAGGGGATCTTCCCGACCCAGGGATCGAACCCTGGTCTCCCGCCTTGCAGGCAGACGCTTTAACCTCTGAGCCACCAGGGAAGCCCTATATGTATATACTTATATACATTTATTTGCAGAGATATGCACACAAAAAATACATGTGTATATATACATGCATTTACATATGTGTGCGTATTCATTACAGTTCTGTTTGTGTTAGGAAAATAAAATGGAAATAACCTAAATATCCATCAATAGGGAGATGATTTTTTAAAATTATGATACAACCATACAATGCAATACTATGTAGCCATTAAAATATTGAAGCAGATATATTAACTACGTAAAACTGCTAATTCCTTCCTGTTTAGATCTACAAATATAAGAATTTCATATAGTTCAACTTTATCCATGTGCAGATATGAACAATTTCTAAGCATATTAGAAACTGAAAAAGGCAAGTTGTAAAGTATGATGTAGTTATGTTTAAACATAAGAAGCAAAAATATAGAAAATAAATGAGAGATACTCACCAAAGAATGAACATGGTTATTTCTCAGCCTTTTACAATGAGAATTTTTAATAATTTCTTTTTAAAATGTGTTTACTACAAGTAATTCCAAAGGGTTTATATCTTTTGTAAGCATTTCTCTCTGATCTATAATTTCCAAACACCATGAACTCACCATCTTTCTCCTCTGGCACAGATGAGGAGAGTAATGAAGAATTAGACTTAATTATTCAGGCAAAGAAATCCAGATTATGAGAACAAGGCAAAAAGCAGAACTTTGTCTTGGATTATCTCGAGACAATTGCCTGAAATTTTCCTGCTTACATTTCCTGTTTGAACCTGGCTTTTCAGATTAATGTGAGTGATCTGTTTTTTTGTGATTCAGAACCTCACAGAACTTGGCAGGCAAAGAAACGCGAAGAAAGGAAGAAAAGGAAAGGGGAAAAGTGGGGGGAGCAAAAGAAGATGGGCAGCATTTGAGAAGGCTTTATAAAGCCATATAACACACCCCTTACCCTCTGGGAACAAAGGGACAAAGCTAATGGGAGACAACAGATGTTCTCCTTTCCAAACCATGAAAGCATAGCACTCTACACCCAGAACTCCTCCTCATTCCAAGGAGCGTCTAATACCTTTTACTGGAATATCTGTACAACAAAGGAGTTTTTTTCTGTTTCTTTAAATGATGGGTGTTAAAGGAAAAATTACTGTTACCAGGTACTTATCAAGTGTGAGTTATTCAAATTGTTGTCTTCTCTTGATTCTTATTTCTCTAAATCAGCTTTATTGGGGGTAGAGTTAACACAAGGTAAAAATGTATCCATTTAAATTGTACATATCCATGAGTTTTCACAAGTAATACATTCCCTGATAGCTCAGTTGGTAAAGAATCCACCTGCAATGAAGGAGACTCCGGTTCGAATCCTGAATCGGGAAGATCCGACCCACTCCAGTATTCTTGGGCTTCTCTTGTGGTTCAGCTGGTAAAGAAGCCATCTGTGATGAGGGAGACCTGAGTTCAATCCCTTCCCCAGTTGGGAGGATCCCCTGGAGAAGGGAAAGGCCACCTACTCCAGTATTCTGGCCTGGAGAATTCCATGGACTGTATAGTCCATGGGGTCACAAAGAATCGGACACGACTGAGCAACTTTCACTTTCTTTCACATTCATATAGCCACCACCATAATCAATTTTGGATGAGGTTCCATCATCCAAAAACATTGCCTTGTGCCAGTCAGTCCCCACTCCTCCTTCTGGCTCCAAACACCGATCTGCTTTCTATCACTATAGATTACATTTGTCTTTTCTTGCATTTCAAATAAATAGAATCATACAGTATGCACATTTTTGTATGTGTCTTCTTTCACTCAACATGATGTTTTTGAGATTTACCCATCTTACTGTGTGCACTTATAATTCATTCCTTTTTATTGCTGGTTTCTATTGGGTTCCATGGTCTGGCTACACTATAAGCACAGTTTATCCATTCACTCACTTAAGGACATTTTGGTTACTTCTAGTCTTTGGCTGTTATGAAGAAAGTTGAACATTAGGTTGATTCTTACTTTTGCAGTGATTTTTCTTCTCCAATATAGTCATTTGTTTTAAAATTAGCAATAAAATAATCAATATTACATTAAAAACAACAACAAAAAATAACTCCAAGTTGATTTGAAACTGATTTGAAATTAAAATCATCCATTTGGTTGGGCCATAGAGATGAGAAATAAAACTAGGTATCTTAGATACCTACTGGTATTGTTTAGCCTCCAAGTCATGTCTGACTGTTTCGCAACCCCATGGACTACAGCCCACCAGGCTCTGCTATCCACGGGATTTCCCAGGCAAGAATACTGGAGTGGGTTACCATTTTCTCCTGCAGGGGATCTTCCTGACCCAGGAATCAAACCTAGGTTTCCCGCTTGGCAGGCAGATTCTTTACCACTGAGCCACCAGGGAATTCCCTAAACACCTACTAGGTGCTCATTAATATGCACAGATTATCACTTAAATCTTCACAAAAACACTAAATCATGAGGTAGCTATTATTCTTATTTTACTAATAAGGAAATAGGGGCACCAAGAGGTTAAAGAACTTGTCCACGGTCACAGAGTGACTAGGCAATAAACCCAGGAATTTTCACCCAGACCTGCCTGACTCCCATCTGATGCTCAGCAGCCCTACTTCTCATTGCTGCATCTCTGGCAGGAGGCCTGGTAAAGAGGCTCAAAGGCAGACAGTTTTGATTAAAATTTTGTGTTGATCTAGACGGGGGAAGCAGGAGAGGGAAGATGGCAGTGATTGGGTAAAGAGAGGAAAGAGGATGAAAGAAGAGGAGGGAAAGCAGCACTCTGTCCATCTTGACAGATTAAGGAGTCTGAAGATCCAGCAGGGAGTTGGCCTCCCTGGAAACTGCCTAAGGCCTGAAACATTTCTGTTCACAGTTGAAGGCAAAACCTTATCCAGCCCTGGCAGCTCCTTCCCTCTACATCAGGGCCCCACCTCTGGAGCCTGACACTCTCAGCAATCCAGGAGGAGGAGCACCTTTTCAGTTGGGTCAACACTGCTGTTTTGCATGGAGTGAACACCACTCACCTTTGCCTCTGAAGTCAAGAAAAAATCTGGGCCTGGAATTAGAGAAACTGAAAACAAGTAAAATGACTCATTTTAAACAGTTTGAAGAGTGGAAAGTTTAATGATTTAGCTCAAAATTAATTCAATGCCTACAAACAGAAAAAGAAGCCAAAGTGAAAGAGGGAAATGCAGAAAGTCTATGGCCCTCAGTATGTGTCAAACACCGAGCTCACAATTTTTCCTGTATTAATTGAGCTGATCTTCATAATCCTATCATACACAGGATTATAAATAGTACATAATAGTAGAAGAAGTCTGTACTATTTTTATTCCTCTTTCATACATGATGAAATCATGCCTCAAAGAGGTTAAATATCTGCCCAGGGTGATACAGTAAATGGCAGAGACAGTACTCAAGCTCACTAACCACTACTGTTTTGTTCCCAGGGGCTATATGCCAGAGACTGTGTATACATACATTTATAAAAAAATGTTTAAAACACGGTACCAACATTTGGAGAGCTCATGAGTAAGCATTGGACATTGCTTTCATTTCGGGGACTTCCCTGGTGGTCCCCTGGCTGAGACTCTGCTCCCAATGCAAGAGGCCTGTGTTCGACCCCTGATCAAGGAACTAGATTCTACATGTGGCAACCAAGTCATCACATGCCACAACTAAGATCCAAAAGAACCAAATAAACTAGTCTATATATATATACACATATCCTTATATTTTAAAAGGAAGAGAAACCAATAATTATGTAAAAGTGGAGAAGAGGAGGAAAGGAGAGGGAGAGAAAGAGGAAGACCAAAACTCCCACCTGCTTCTTGAAATCCTCCCAGATCACAGGACCCCAGGATTGGGAAACAGAGTGCTTGTCATACAGTTAATTCTCTCAGTTCAGTTCAGTCACTCAGTCGTGTCCGACTCTTTGCAACCCCATGCATGAATCGCAGCACGCCAGGCCTTCCTGTCCATCACCATCTCCCGGCGTTCACTCAGACTCATGTCCATCAAGTTGGTGATGCCATCCAGCCATCTCATCCTCGGTCATCCCTTTCTCCTCCTGCCCCCAATCCCTCCCAGCATCAGAGTCTTTTCCAATGAGTCAACTCTTCGCATGAGGTGGCCAAAGTACTGGAGTTTCAGCTTTAGCATCAGTCCTTCCAGTGAACACCCAGGATTGATCTCCTTTAGGATGGACTGGTTGGATCTCCTTGCAGTCCAAGGGACTCGCAAGAGTCTTCTCCAACACCACAGTTCAAAAGCATCAGTTCTTCGGTGCTCAGCTTTCTTCACAGTCCAACTCTCGCATCCATACATGACCACTGGAAAATCCATAGCCTTGACTAAACGGACCTTTGTTGGCAAAGTAATGTCTCTGCTTTTCAATATGCTGTCTATGTTGGTCATAACTTTTCTTCCAAGGAGTAAGCGTCTTTTAATTTCATGGCTGCAGTCACCATCTGCAGTGATTTTGGAGCCCAAAAAGATAAACCTGATACTGTTTCTACTGTTTCCCCATCTATTTCCCATGAAGTGATGGGACTAGATATCCTGGAATGTGAAGTCAAGTGGGCCTTAGAAAGCATCACTATGAACAAAGCTAGTGGAGGTGATGGAATTCCAGTTGAGTCGTTTCAAATTCTGAAAGATGATGCTGTGAAAGTGCTGCACTCAATATGCCAGCAAATTTGGAAAACTCAGCAGTGGCCACAGGACTGGAAAAGGTCAGTTTTCATTCCAATCCCAAAGAAAGGCAATGCCAAAGAATGCTCAAACTACCGCACAATCGCACTCATCTCACACGCTAGTAAAGTCAAAATTCTCCAAGCCAGGCTCCAGCAATATGTGAACCATGAACTTCCAGATGTTCAAGCTGGTTTTACAAAAGGCAGAGGAACCAGAGATCAAATTGCCGACATCTGCTGGATCATGGAAAAGGCAAGAGAGTTCCAGAAAAAACATCTATTTCTGCTTTATTGACTATGCCAAAGCCTTTGAATGGATCACAATAAACTGTGGAAAATTCTGAAAGAGATGGGAATACCAGACCACCTGACCTGCCTCTTGAGAAACCTATATGCAGGTCAGGAAGCAACAGTTAGAACTGGACATGAAGCAACAGACTGGTTCCAAATAGGAAAAGGAGTACATCAAGGCTGTATATTGTCACCCTGCTTATTTAACTTATATTTAACTTATAGTTCTCTCAGCAGATGTCCAAATCGTCCATAGCCCGTCTCCATGGCCTCATGCTTTGAATACCTCCAAAGAGGAAGTATGGAGACAAAGTGAAGTGAAGTGAAGTCGCTCAGTCATGTCCGACTCTTGCGACCCCATGGACTGTAGCCTACGAGGCTTCTCTGTCCATGGCATTTTCCAGGCAAGAGTACTGGAGTGGGTTGCCATTTCCTTTTCCAGGGGATCTTCCCCACCAAGGGATCGAACCCGGGTCTCCTGCATTACAGGCAGATGCTTTACCGTCTGAGCTGCGAGGGAAGCCTCTAAAGTGTTCTTCTAACTAGGAAGAGAGGTCCCACTGAGATTTGAACTCGGATCACTGGATTCAGAGTCCAGAGTGCTCACAATTACACTATGGAACCCCCTACTTCCCTGGTGGCTCAGATGGTAAAGCATCTGCCTACAGTGTGGGAGACCTGGGTTCAATCCCTGGGTCGGGAAGATCTCCTGCAGAAGGGAATGGCAACCCACTCCAATACTCTTGCCTGGAAAACCCCATGGACAGAGGAGCCTGGTAGGCTACAGTCCATGGGGTTGCGACAGATGCAACTGAGCAACTTCACTTTTGGCTGATGTGTGAAACACTGACCCTTGCTTCTCCCTCTGTCTCCCTCCCTGTCTCCCTAGTGATGAAAAACCCCAGCTCAGCTCATTTTCTCCCTTTCTGATTTCTTTTATCTTTTACTCTCTTTGACAGCCATTTTGGACACCTAATCATATGCTGTGTTTTATTGTTTCTCAATTACTTTGTATGCATGAGTCATACATGCTGAGGACAGCCAGCCATATTTTATACTTCTGGGGTCCCCCAGAGGAGTTAGGTCAATTCAGGGCATATAGCAAGCACACAGTAAACCAGTGAGACCTGCCAAATTAAATTAACAATCCATCATCATTAGAGTAGCTTAAAACTGGCCATACAGAATGAACTGTCATTTAATTGGTGTTTCCCGTAAAAGAGCCCCCTTTCTACAATATCAATTTTCATGTTAAAAAAAAATACTGACAACAAAGACCTGTTAAAAGGAAACTTTTCCATGCACCTCATGTTTGTATTTGAAATACAACTTCCTAACCAAGAAAAAAAAAAAAAAAAAGGAAAGAAATTAAAAGCAAAGCATCCTAAATTGTACAGTTGAGGTATTGTTCCCTGTCTCTACAACTCAGACATCCTGAGCCTCAGATTCACCCCTTACCTTTCTCATATACTTATCCATTTCTGCATCTAAGAGTTAAGATTTTTAAAGGTTGATTTTTAAAAGAAATATATCCCGAATCTCCATATGAACTGTAAGGTTCTCATCGCAAGTGGATACAGGTTAGAATATGTTTGATCATAAAAGCAGAAAGGCTAGAGTAAAGTGCTGTGAAGAATCTATCGGAAGAAATGGGATCAGAGAGATGTGGTGCACTTCTGTTAAGTGCATACCACTTAACTGCATAATCAGCTTGTGCTCCCAAGAATTATGCAGTCTCTGTGTGGCCCCCATTAGATTGAATGTGTTGCTACTCCAGTTAATTGCATATTGGAAAATTGCATAATTCAGCTCTATGCACCCTGAACTGAGTTCCAAATGCCATCCGGTACTATGTAATCAAACTAAGGAAGTGAAGAGCCGGAATACTTATGAGACTCTGCCCATTTGTCACATTTGATTTGCAGAGTCTGTGCTGTAAACAAGGCGGCCCATTGGTCATAGCGCTGTGCACTCTGGATTCCTGTCCATCCCCTCTGCATCCCAACACAACCTCAGGCCCCCATCCAAAAGTTAATTTTAAATGGGTCCAAAAGAAAACAGGATGTCAGCATGTGAAAATTTGATTGAAAAACAAAATATCTGAGTCAGAACTATGGTGTTCTCTTCCTAGGACTGACGTTATTTACATGGAAGAGCAGAAAATGCAGGGACTAATCTTGAATCTAGCTGGGCAAGTCTTTTCCTCTCTCATGGTCTCAGTTTCCTCTTCTGTACCAGGGAAAGAATAGTACTAACCCTGTTGACCTCACTATGCTCTTATGAGGGTTAAATACAATGGTGCTTGGTAAACTACAAAGTGACGCCGCAACCTATTACCAGTTGCAGCAGAGGGAAGAGATTGGGCTTTATATCAAGAAAACCAGAGAGTCTATCAAGTTGCTGGAAATATTCAGTAAGGACCAAGGGCAGCAGAAAGTGGTAAAAGAGAAATGAAAAGGAGGAAATGCTCCCAACTCTATGGCAAACCCTTCAAAGATCAGACGTTGTCCTTAGTTTCAGTTTCCTTCTTACTCTGTAGAGACTTGGAGCTCTTTCTCATCCTTGGGCACTCATGCCATGCAATGAGATCCTCATTACACTGCCTGTTTAGCAGACACGGCAGCATATCCACATGAACCAGTGATAAGTATAGGGGCTGGCGTAAAGAAAGACAGCACCCATCACTCAATGCTTTAAGCTCTCCAACTCTCACAAGGAGGGGTTTGAGCCACCCATGCCTGAATCTTGGAATCTAGAGGAAATGCTCACATGCCAACTGGCAACACTGGAGTGTAGCCCAAAGACTTCAAAGGTTTCCTTTGCTCTTTGCAGATTTCCTTCCATAGATGTTTTATCCTCAACTTGTATCTATTAAGACTATGAGTGATACTTCTTAGACACATTTTCTGCCTGTAAAATGGTCCTCCTGAATCGCCTGGCGGAGTCTTTAAGTCAACGGTTGCCAAACTCTAGAGTAGTTGCCTGCTCCTCTGTTGTCTGTGGAGTGGTTGAGAGGAGTGGGTGCTTAGTTCAGCCTCTTACTAGTTGTATAATCCTGGGAAGGGTACTTAATCTCATTAACTTTTGCTTTCCTTTTCTGCCAAATGGGGCTAATGAAAGTATCTACCTTTCAGGGCTTCTATGAGAGTGAAATGAGATCCCATATGCCAAGCAAAAGCACAACACTAAGCTGAGCTACCCATTACTAGCACAGAGACCATAGATTACTCAAGAGAAGCTAATGGGGGTTATGCATCAGCATCTGTACAGAATTCTGAAATAACATTTATTTTAACAAAAATATGGTGGTTTTAGGCAATTTAATCTGCATACTGCTTGTCTCACGTAAGTGTCTAGTAAAGTGTTTTTACTGTGGAAAGAGGACATCATGACTTCAAGCAAAATGTGAGCACAAACCATTCTAGAACATTCCTAGGGAAGGAAGTGACTCACACGTCCACTCTGACCAGTATCATCAGATGCAGGCATATTTCACAGTTTGAGGGGGCAATGAGAGTGTGCCTCTGAGGAGCTTGAGCAGCTTGCCCAGAGAAGGCACTTAAATGTTGGATGAATTGAATTCAGCACTGGTTGAGTTGAATTGAGGGCAGAAATTCAACTGACCAGTCAACTGAGCGAGTCCACTATTTCTCAAAAGATGGATCAAAAACTGCACAAGCATTTCAGTGTAACATTCCAGACCTTCCAAAATCTGACTCTTTTATGCATCTCTATACGCTTAGCAGCTTGCACAGTGCCTGAGAGCTGATATGTGCTCAATAAATCATGGTTGAATAAGTTAATAAATTTGTTAATGATTCCAATATTTGTTTCTAGCCTCATCTTCCATGATCTTCCAGCATGAACTCTTCACTATATTCAGGTTGATCTACTCATGATTTCCTAAACACTAACTTACTCATTCCTACCTCTGAAACTTTGCTTACAAACCTCCCCATAAGCCACGTTCACTGCTTCTCTTATGCAAATTTGTCTCACTTTTTGAGGTGTGATGTTTCAAACTGTGTCAACTTGGCTAACTAGAACTACATTTCCCAGGATCTCTTGCGGTTCTCTTCAGTTCAGTTCAGTCGCTCAGTTGTGTCCGACTCTTTGCAACCCCATGAATCGCAGCATGCCAGGCCTCCCTGTCCATCACCATCTCCTGGAGTGCACTCAGACTCACGTCCATCGAGTCAGTGATGCCATCCAGCCATCTCATCCTTGGTCGTCCCCTTCTCCTCCTGCCCCCAATCCCTCCCATCATCAAAGTCTTTTCCAATGAGTCAACTCTTTGCATGAGGTGGCCAAAGTACTGGAGTTTCAGCTTTAGCATCATTCCTTCCAAAGAAATCCCAGGGCTGATCTCCTTCAGAATGGACTGGTTGGATCTCCTTGCAGTCCAAGGGACTTTCAAGAATCTTCTCCAACACCACAGTTCAAAAGCATCAATTCTTCGCCATTTTGCCTTCTTCACAGTCCAACTCTCACATCCACACATGACCACAGGACAAACCATAGCCTTGACTAGACAGACCTTAGTCATCAAAATAATGTCTCTGCTTTTGAATATACTATCTAGGTTGGTCATAACTTTTCTTCCAAGGAATAAGCGTCTTTTAATTTCACCATCTGCAGTGATTTTGGAGCCCCCCAAAATAAAGTCTGACACTGTTTCCACTGTTTCCCCATCTATTTCCCATGAAGTGATGGGACCAGATGCCATGATCTTCGATTTTTGAATGTTGAGATTTAAGCCAACTTTTTCACTCTCCTCTTTCACTTTCATCAAGAGGCTTTTTAGTTTCTCTTCACTTTCTGCCATAAGGGTGGTGTCATCTGCATATCTGAGGTTATTGATATTTCTCCCAGCAATCTTGATTCCAGCTTGTGTTTCTTCCAGTCCAGCATTTCTCATGATGTACTCTGCATAGAAGTTAAATAAGCAGGGTGACAATATACAGCCTGGATGTACTCTTTTTCCTATTTGGAACCAGTCTGTTGTTCCATGTCCAGTTCTAACTGTCGCTTCCTGACCTGCATACAGATTCCTCAAGAGGCAGGTCAGGTGGTCTGGTATTCCCATCTCTTTCAGAATTTTCCACAATTTATTGTGATCCACACAGTTCCAGGTTAGAGTTGATTAAAAGAATTTGCAAGGATTTTGGAAGATCAAAGTCTTATTAGATGTGACAAGAGACAAAAACTGGTGCTAGCAGGTTCCGATTTGTCTTGTTTCCACTGCTGGCCCTGCTGACCACCAGCTTCCCCAACCCACTGCCAGATGCAAAGTCAACCATCTCCCTGGGCTTGTCCATCATCCCCTTGGTGGTCCCATCTAAGCAGCTAGATTTATCCTGGCTTTCCAGAGTTCTCTTGCAATTTCTACTTATCTACCAGTGCCAGTTTTCCAGGAAGACTGGTTAGTGATTTGACCTCTGATCTTCCAGCTCCTCTTTCTGGATTTTACATCCCCAGATCCTCCCATAATTACATAACGTCTAATTGCTATAATAAATTCCTTATTCCATAACAGTCATAGTAGTTTTGCTTCTCTGATGAATCTTTAACTGATACGCAAGGCTCAGTTCATGTAACAGCTGTTCCTTGATGACTTCTTGACCTCTCCAGAGCATTTCCTCTACAATTTTTTTGGTACAATGTGTTTGTGGTCCCCCATGGGCATCGCTCCCACATTGCTTTGTATTGTATTTATATCCACATGTGCTTTCACAGTGCTCAGAACATGGTTGGTATTCAGTAAGAGTTCAATGAGTAACTGGAAGTTTACATGGCATTTGTGTCACCACTCCCCCCTCTCACACAACAGTCATTATTCATTGATCTCACCATGCTTTCCCATCATGCTTGAGCTCTGCCTCATGAACCTTCTCCATGTAGATGGATAACTGTAGCTGGCCTGGAAGAAGACACCTGTCTGCCATACTGAAACCTTTGAGTATAATGACTTATACTTCTTAGGCAAATTAAATAATTTGTGGGTTTGACCACTGGGTTGGAAAGATCCCCTGGAGGAGGGCACAGCAACCCACTCCAGTCTTCCTGCTTGGAGAATCCCCATGGAGAGAGGTGTCTGGCGGCCCGTGGTTCATGGGTTACAAAGAGTTGAACATGACTGAAGAGACTTGGCACAGTATGCACAAAAGGTCACAGCGCTTGCACACACAGAGCTCAGTAAATGTGAATTCCCTTCCCAACCTCCTGCCCCACTGCACCGAGCTTTCACACAGTAGGGAGCCAGTAAATAATTGTTGAATGAGAGAATGTCAGTGCAACGTTCACAAAACGAGCTGTACGACCTCTACAAACCAAAGTGACTCACAGAGATTTCACCTTTGAAAATAATGAATAAACAGAAGGACAGCTAGAGTGAACTTACTGCATTTTAAGAAGGACACTCCAGCCATTTCTGGTTCTTTCAGAGCTAAAGTAGACAAAATACAAACAAGCCCAGGCTCCAACCAACAGAAACATGTAGCATTCTGTTAAGCACTTGAAAAGAGGGAAAACCTTTCTAACTTCTGTTCTTCTGGGGTGGTTAGCCTGCTTCTTAGTAGTCACATAAGAGGAAGATTATAGAAGAGAAAAGAAACTTGGGGAGAAGGTTTGGGTTAGAATTATTAGGTAGGAAATATATGGTCTAGAGAGGAATTTTTTTGTAAATTTCTGAGAAGGGTATCAAAATGAGACACAATTGACTTGACCCTTGGCAATATTATTTTTGGATTTTTGGTAGGCTCTCTTTTCCTGGTTTTGCTTTGCCAGTCACAGTCCATATTGCTAAGAATTCTGGCAGGTGCTGCCCATCCCTGTGCTCATTCTTCATAGTCCATCTTCCGTTTCTGTGGATGGGATGTAGTGATGTCCCCGGTCATCCTGGCAATCAATAATTGAAAACATAGACATGAAAAAACAAAAATGAAGCAGTATGCTTATTCCAGTGGGTGATAAGGTAAATGAAATAAGCTTACTCTATAGGATAGACAATGTCCAAAGTAAACCACTGTCCCAAATCCTTGCGATGTACACACAGAACTCTTTTAAGATTATCTCCATTAAAAATTTTTTTTTTCAGTTGGAGGATAATTGCTTTACAATATTGTGTTGGCATCTGCCACACAACAACATGAATCAGCCACAAGTTACACATATGTCCCTTCCCTCCTGAACCTCCCCCCAACTCCGCCCCATCCCACCCCTCTAGGTTGTCACAGAGCACCAGGGTGAGCTCCCTGTGCCCACACAGCAGCTTCCCACCGGCTGTTTTACACATGGTAGTGTATATATGTCAACGCCGCTCCCTCAATTTTTTCCTTCCTTTTCTTCCCCTCGCTGTGTCCAAAGTTTTTTCTATATGTCTGCATCTCTATTCCTGCAGTACAAATAGGCTCATCAGTACCATTTTTCTAGATTTCTAACATATGCATTAATATATGAAAATTTTCTGTTTCTGGCTTACTTCACTCTGTATAACAGACTCTAGGTTCATCTACCTCACTAGAACTGACTCAAACGCATTCCTTTTTATGGCTGAATAATATTCTATTGTACATATGCACCATACGTCTTCTTTATCCAAGACTATCTCAACTTAGTTGATATGTATTCACACACCCAAGCCTAGTGTATGCATAACCTAACAGGCAATATACTGCATCTGTTTCCTGCCTCTACATCGATCAAAAGAGCACTAAGCTTTGGGTAACTGTTAAATGTGAGACATTCTCATTTTGCCTCCACATTTTGGGACATACCATCAAAAACTGGGTCTTCTCAGGTAGCACTAGTGGTAAAAAAAAATCCATCTGCCAGTGTAGGAGACATAGAGACTCGGGTTCAGTCCCTGGGTCAGGAAGGTCCCCTGGAGGAGGCCATGGAAATCCAGTCCTGTATTGTTGCCTGGAGAATCTCATGGATAGAGGAGCCTGGCAGGCTACAATCCACAGGTTCACACAAAGTCTGACACAACTGAAGTGACTTAACACACACACAAACATACATTATAAGATAGATCCGCTGCCTTCTAGTCTTCTCTAGACTAAAAGTCATGTGAATAGTAGATACTGCTTTCATATGTTCGCAATCCCAGGGACTGAAACAAGGTCTGGCATAGAGAACGTGATGAGTACATGTGTGCTGAATAATGAGTGAGTTTTACCATATTGGTATGGAAATGCCCCCCCAAAGATGCCTTTGTTGCAATTCCCAGAACTTTTGAACATATGGAAAAAGAAAGTGTTAGCTGCTCAGTCATGTCTGACTCTTTTGTTACCCCCTGGACTGTAGCCTTCCAGGCTCCGATGTCCATGGGTTCTCCAGATAAGAATACTGGACTGGGTCACCATTCTCTTCTCCAGGGGATCTCCTGCACTGCAGGCAGATTCTTTACCATCTGAGCCATACTGCAAAAGGACTTTGCGCATGTGATGAAGAATCTAGAGAAGGGGAGATTATCTTGGATCATCTGGGTGGGGCCCAAAGTACTCACAAAGGTCCTTCTTAGTGAAAGAGGGAGGAGGGAGAGTCAGAGAAGGCGATGGGATGACCAAAGCAGAGGTCAGAGTGATGGAGAGCCATGAGCCAAGGAGTGTGAACAAACTCTAGAAGCTGGAAGAGGCAAGGAGACAGATTCTCCCCAGATCCTCCAGAAGGACACAGTCTTGCAGATGCTCTTTTTAGCCCAGTGACACCCAATTTGAACTTCTGATCTCTAGAACTGTAATAAGTGTGTTTTAAGCCCAGAGTTTGCAGTGCTTTGTTAACAGTTGCAATAAGAAGCTAATGCAGCAGCATTAACATTAATAAACCACAGAAGTTGTTTTAAAATTGAGATATAATTGACATATAGCATTGTATTATTTTATGGATAATAATCAAAATGATGGCCAGCATTTATTGAGCATTAGGGAGAACCACAATACAAGATCCTTTGTAGACAGAGTTTATTAATTCTCAGAACTGTGTCATAAGGTAGATATTCTTTCCCTCAAATTACAACTGAGGAAACAGAAGTCTAAAAAAGTGAAGCTATTTCATCAAGATCAAGTTAGCGAGTGGCAGAACAAGGAGTTGAACTCAAGCAGTCTGAGTCCATATCACACCATCTCCCATGCTTGTGCTGAGAAGTGTGGAAAATGATAGAGACCAGTAACTTACAGATAGAATGAGAAGGACCATTCCAACACAGATGCCATGGTAGAGAGAATATCATAGATGCTGAAGGATCTATGACCCACACTGAAGGGTGTAAAAAGGACAAGAAAGCTGGATTATTCAGGATTCGGTACCACTGGATCTTGAAGAGTACTTGGACCATGTCGGTCAGTACACAGTGGAGTGTCCTTCCAGTCCAGGGAAATGGAATGAATGAAAGGAGGAAACTGTGAGGCATGTGGGCGTGGAAATGGAGAAAGAAAATGGAAAGCCTGTGAGAGGAAAAAGTCTGAGAAAGAAAAACAAGATAAAATACTTAATTATTTTTATGGGAATAGTACCATCTGTTGCGCACCTATTCCACCCTACAGGGAACATTCACATTTATTATTTTATTTAATCCTCACAAAACCTCTGCTAAATGAGTATTATTAACCTCATTTTTACAAGGGAGGAAATTAAACATCCAGAGAGGTTAAGTAATTGCTGAAAGGCATGTATCCAGGAAGTTTGATTCCAAAATTCATGCTTTGTCCTTTGTTTCTTTCTGCCCCCATGATAATCTCAGCCCTTCTCTAAGAAGGAGCAAATTTCCATTGAAATAAGAATGATAGGCAGAGCTGCCTTGAAAATTGGAAAGAGCTGCTTTAGAGGTTGGCAAGTTAAGAACAATCAAGCCGAGGCTAGTTTTTATCCAGGCAGCTGTTGAACCAGCATTACTGACAAGCCCTGGGCTAAGCAAGGGGAATAGAGAGATCACAGTGAAATGACACACATCTTCTCTGCCTTACGTTTAATGAGGGATCAGAGGAGTAAAAAAACTTTACTAGCGTGTATTCATAGGGAGGGAAAGTAGAGAAAGATTTGGGAGAGGTAGAGTTTTACTTATGTCATTACCTTTTATTTCATAAGAGAAAAAAGAGAAATCTGAAACAAGTTCGGCAAATCGTTAACATATATTTAATCTCATGGAGAAGGAAATGGCAACCTACTCCAGTATTCTTAGCTGGGAAAGTCAATGGACAGAGGAGCCTGGCAGTCCATGGGGTTGCAAGAGTTGGACACGACTTTGCAGCTAAACAACAAATTTAGTCTCGGTGCTTAGCACACAGGTAGGTATCCGTGACATTACTTTTCTTCCTTAGTTTGTAATATGTCACAGTAAGGCTCAAGTCAATGAACACAAGAAATATTGCTTTTAAAAGAGATCATCACAATTGTAAACCATCAGTGCCACACTAGTGGGAAGCATAGATTAGTACAGAGGATAGCAGAAGGGCATCTGTGTGTGTGTGCTTAGTCACTCAGTTGTGTCCAACTCTTGCGACGCCACAGACTGTAGCCTGGCAGTCTCCTTTGTCCATAGGATTCTCCAGGAAAGAATACTGGAGTGGGTTGCCATTTCCTCCTCCAGGGGATATTCCTCAACTTAAAAAGAAGCCGGAGGGACTTCCCTGGCAATCCAGTGGTTAAGATTCCATGCTTCAGATGCAGGGGATGTGGGTTTGATCTCCTGTTGGAGAATTAAGATCCCACATGCTGTGCAGCACTGCCAAAAAACAAAAAATAAAATTGAAAATTAAAAAAAAAAAAGAAGCTGGAAAAGGCAAGGAAATGGATTCTCCCTTTGAGTTTCCAGGACACGTCTCTGGATAATTTCATTTTAGCCTCGTGAGACCTGATGGAACTGCTGTCCTCAGCCATGCCTGCAAGACTCTGCAAGAGACACTTGGAAGTGGATGATCAGAGTGTTTCAAAACAAGGAGCAGCAGAAAGCAGATGTCTCAGAGTCAGGGAGAGCAGAGCCCATTCCTGTGATCTCCAGGCGTCAGCTCACAAGTCCTGACTGTGCAGCGAGAGGGGAGGGGATGATGGTGGGTGAGACTCAGTCAGGATAAACCTTTTAAGCCAGGAAAAGGAATTTGGATTTTATCGTAAATGAAATATGAGCTTCTGGGGAGATTTAAGACAGATAGAGATGATCAGGTTTGCTTTTCAGAAAGATCCCTCTGATGGGAATAAGAAGGTAAACCGAGAGGAAGGTGGGACTCAGCCAGGTAGACTGGGCAGTAGTCTATCACAAGATCCTAGATGAAAGATATCTGGGGCTCTGAAATAACAAAGTTGCAGTGAGGATGAAGTAATGTTTACAGAGTACTGATGAGGTGTAATTTATAAACTTGGTGATCCATCAGATATAGGAAGGAGACAGCACCAAAGATAACTTCCAGGTTTCTTCCTTGGTATTTCTAGGATGCCCTGCTATTTTCTGTCATAAGGAACACAGGAGAAATATTTTTTTTTAATGAAGCTGAATTTTTTATAAATGGTGCTGGACAAACCAGACATTCATTTACCGAAAAAAAAAAAATCTTCACAAAGACCTTACACTTCTCACAAAAATTAACTTAAAATAGATCACAGGGCTGAATGTAAAATACAAAATAAAATTCCTAAAAGATAACACAGAGAGTCACATATATGTACCCCAATGTAAACTGCAGTATTGTTTACAATAGCTAGGACATGGAAGCAACCTAGATGCCCATTGGCAGGCAAATGGATAAGGAAGTTGTGGTACATATACACAATGGAAGATTATTCAGCTACAAAAAAGAACACATCTGAGTCAGTTCTAATGAGGTAGATGAAGCTGGAGCCTATTATACAGAGTGAAGTAAGTCAGAAGGAGAAACAATACAGTATGTTAATGCACAGATATGGAATTTAGAAAGACGGTAACGATGACCCTATATGCAAGGCAGCAAAAGAGACATGGATGTAAAGAACAGACTTTCGGACTATGAGGGAGAAGGCGAGGGTGGGATGATTGCGAGAATAGCACTGAAACATGTATATTACTGTATGTTAAAAGATGACCAGTGCAAGCTTGATGCATGAAGCAGGGTACTCAAAGCCAGTGCTCTGGGACAACCCAAAGGGATGGGGTGGGGAGGGAGATGGGAGAGGGGTTCAGGATGAGGGGACACATGTAAATCCATGACTGATTCATGTTGATTTATGGCAAAAACCACCACAATATTGTAAAATAATTAGCTTCCAATTAAAATAAATTAATTAATTTAAAAAAATAAGAAAATGAGGTTAAGGGGAAAAAATTATAGAGATGGAAATAATCATACTAAAAGTTGCTCCACACCATATCTTATCAAGGAAATGCAAATTAAAACAATAAGATACAACTACACACCTATTAGAATGGCTGTAACCCAAAACACTAACACCAAAATGCTGGTGAGGATGTGGAGCAATAGAACTCTCATTCAATGTTAGTGATGTGTTAACTGGTACAGCCATCCTGGAAGACAGCTGAACAATTTCTTACAAAAGTAAACCTATTCTTACCACACAGTCCAGCAATCATGCTCCTTGGTAATTACCTAAAGGTTTTGAAAATATTTGTCCACACAAAAACCTTCACACATATGTTCCACTTCAGTTCAGTTGCTCAGTCATATCTGATGCTTTGTGACCCCGTGGATTGCAGCACACCAGGCTGCAACTCCCGGAGCTTGCTCAAACTCATGTCCATCGAGTTGGTGATGCCATCCAACAATCTTATCCTTTGTTGTCCTCTTCTCCTTCAGCCTTTAATTTTTCCCAGCATCAGGGATTTTTCCAATGAGTCAGTTCTTTGCATCAGGTGGCCAAAGTATTGGAGCTTCAGCTTCAGGATCAGTCCTTCCAGTGAATATTCAGGAATGATTTCCATTAGGATTGACTGGTTTGATCCCCTTGCAGTCCAAGGGACACATATGTTTATAGCACCTTTATTCATAATTGGCAAAACTTGGAAACAATCATGATATCCTTCAGTAGGTGAAAGGATAAATGTGCTGTGCAGTGCTTAGCTGCTCAGACATGTCTGACTCTTTGTGACCCTGTGGAATGTAGCTCTCCAGGCTCCTCTATTCATGGGGATTCTCCAGGCAACAATACTGGAGTGGGTTACAATGCCCTTCTCCAGGGGATCTTACCAACCCAGGGATTGAACCCAGGTCTCCTGCATTGCAGGTGGATTATTTACCAGCTGAGCCACCAGGGAAGCCCAAGAATACTGGAGTGGGTAGCCTCTCCCTTCTCCAGGGGATCTTTCCAACCCAGGGATTGAAGTGGGTTCTCCTGCACTGCAAGTGGATTCGTTCCCAGCTGAGCTGCCAAGGAAGCCTGATTTTCCATTATATATTTGTCATTATATATTTATAACATCAAGAATGAACCCTAATGTAAACTATGGGCTCTGGGTGAATATGATGTGTCAGTGTTCATCAGCTGTAACAAACGTACCACTGTGCTGGTGAATGTTGATAACAGGGGAGTCTATGGAAACCCACTCCAGTACTCTTGCTTGGAAAATCCCATGGACAGAGGAGCCTGGTAGGCTACAGTCCATAGGGTGGCAAAGAGTCAGATACAACTGAGTGACTTCACTTTCACTTTTCATTCATATGTGTTTGGGGGCAAGGAGTATATGAGAATTGAAGCTTCTGCTCAATTTTGCCGTGAACCTGTTCTAAAAAATAAAGCTTATTATATGAAAAAAATGAAAATGAGAACAATTTTGAAAATGTTGTAAGTAAGCAGAAATGTTTTAACGGGTAGTTTATTAGTTCATTCCCAATTTATAGATGAGAAAACTAAGGCTTGAGGGATAAAGGATCTTGCTCAAGGTCAAGCAGCACATTAAGCATGGAGGGTAGAATTTGAACCTAGAAAGTTTAATTCCCAAGCTCATCTGAGTAGCCATGTATGAAATGAAGTTTGAGCCCATCTTAGTTTCCTATTGTTGCTGTACCATTTTAAAAGTAGGAAAGATAAAGGAGCCTAAATAGAAGTAAGCTTTTAGTACTTTACCTCAAGGGGTAAAATGTTGTTACCAATAGATCATGATAAGTTTAGGTTTGTGTCTTATAATATCAAGAGCAATGACTGAAGAAAATCATGCAAAGTGATGCATTCAAAAGCATTGTAAATAAAGGAAAATGGATGTTTTAAAAATTTCAACTAGTACTCAGGAGGCCAAAAAGATAAAATGAGAAATGAATGGAGAAAACAAATAACAAAAATGGCAGACATAAGCCTTAACATATGAATAATTAAGTTAAATGCAAATTGTCTAAATATTTTCATTGAATGACAGATTAGAAAAATGGAGGAAAAGTATGATCCAACAATATGCAGTCTATTAATAACACACTTTGAACATAATAACTGACTGCTGCTGCTACTGCTAAGTCGCTTCAGTCGTGTCCGACTCTGTGCGACCCCAGAAACAGCAGCCCATCTGGCTCCCCCGTCCCTGGGATTCTCCAGGCAAGAACACTGGAGTGGGTTGCCATTTCCTTCTCCAATGCATGAAAGTGAAAAGTGAAGGTGAAGTTGCTCAGTTGTGTCCAGCTCCTAGTAATCCCATGGACTGCAGCCTACCAGGCTCCCCATCCATGGGACCTTCCCGACAAGAGTATTAGTTTCCTATTATTGCTTAGTAGCTTAGAACAACTCACATTTATAATCTTGTAGTTCTGGAGGTTATTAGTCTACAGTGGGATTTTCTGAACTAAACTCAAGATATCAGCAGAGTCACATTCATCTGGAGGCTCTAGGGGAGAATCTCTTTCCTTCTTTTTCCAGTTTCTAGGGTCCATCTACATTCCTTGGCTCGTAGCCTCTTCCACCATCTTCAAAACCAGTGGTACAGAACTTCCAGTTGTCTCTTCTCTCTGGCCTCTGCTTCAGTCATCTCCCCTTGGGCTCTCCTGCCTCTCTATTTCCCTTGTAAGTACTTCTGTCATTGTATTAAGCCCATCCGGATAATCCAAGATAATCTTCCCATTTTAAGATCCTTACTTTAATCATGTAGGCAGTCTTTATTTTCATGTAAGGTTCTGGGGATCACGACATGAACATCTTTGGGGTCCTACTATTCTGCTTCTCGTAAGTCTCTCGGCAAAATATAGGCAGACAAATGATCCTTTCACAAATACAGGCTCACCTAAGAAAGCCGCAGCCTGATGTGTCATTAGACACTCCTATGGCTAAATCCTTCCTAAGGACCAGTGTTCCCTGGGTACATAAATAATGGACAATTCCAGATTCCACTGTTTCTTGAGGAAAGGCTACTATGCCTTCCAGCTCTGGTTTTTATTGATCCAGGGTTCGGGTGGGATTGAACCTGCAAATGGCAGGTTTTATTACAGGCAACAGAAGCAAGCAGGGGCTAATATACCTAAAGTTAAAGTGAATGGACAGAGACGGGGAAAATCTGAAAAAGATGATTGTCAGATATTCCTAAAGACTCTATGGAAAATTCCAGTGTGGGAAAAAGTCCATAAGAATTTCTATTGAGCAACAGCAAAACAATAAACAAACAAGTCAAATAAAACCATATATATATATATATACACACACACAACTGAGAACATGAAATAACTCACTTCAGGAAACCACAAACTATTCTTTCCACAGGAGGTGAATATGGGAGTCAGCTAGGCAAGGCAGGTCATTTTGACCTCTCAGAGTGAACTATATTTGAACTCTGCTTTAAGGAAAATGAATACTTTTCATAGTCAGTGATTATGGAAGTTTAAGGCTTGACATCAATAACAAATCATTAGACCCTTATAACTTTGTTTCTTCTTTTTTTATTAAAAAAAAAAAACAAAAACCAGCCTAGGAATTCCCAGTGGTCCAGAGGTTAGCTCTCTGCACTTTCACTGCCAAAAGTTTGGGTTCAATCTCTGATTGGAGAACTAAGATCCCACAAGCAGCGTGGCCAAAACCAACCAACCAAAAACCTCCAGTAGGGCAGTCATAAGAGATCTATGCCCAACTGTCTACTCACACAGGATTAATAAGGATTTAGAATGGTGTAGTGATTAGAACAGGCAATGGGCTTAGGAGTCAGACTTGGTTTCAAGTTTGCTAACAGTGTAAGGATGGTCATTTAATCTCTCTAACCCTTAGTCTCATTATGCATAAAATAAGGCTAAATGATAGTTAGTGACCTTGCAAAGTGTCAAGTACTACATGAGATAAGAAATACAAAATCTTAAAAGCAATCTATCATTTTCTAAGCTTTTGGCTCAGATGGTAAAGCATCTGCCTGTAATGCAGGAGACTAGGGTTTGATCCCTGGAATCATTTATTAAATATATATATATGTGCACCACACACTGTGAAATACACTATTTTAATTAACCATATAACAATCATATGAGGAAGATAATATCTCCATTTTAAGAATAAGGACACTAAGAGTCTAAGTTTATCCATAATATGTGGCAGATTTATTTGATCCTAAAGACTATGAGCTTAAAGCATTACCCTACATAGCCACTGATAAAGTTGGATGGTGGGTAGATAGTGAAAAGGTTGAATCAGAAACTAGCCTGAGTTGTGCAGAGAAGCACAACATTTAGCTAAAACTTCCTGTTAACATCTTAGAGGCAAACAGTATACCGCTGTTGTTGTTTAGCCGCCAAGTTGTGTCTGTCTCTTTTGCAGTCCCATGGACTGTAGCCCACCAGGCTCCTCTGTCCATGAGATTCCCCAGGCAAGAATACGGGCACGGGCTGCCATTTCCTTCTCCGGGGGATCTACCTGACCCAGGGATTGAACCTGCATCTCCTGCATTGGCAGGTGGATTCTTTACCACTGAGCCACCAGGGAAGCCCAAGTAATCTGTATCTATACATAAAGGACCTTTATCACTGGACAGGAAGCTAACTGGCCTGCCTTACAAGGTGACCACGGGGCCTGAGGCAATCAGGTCAGGAAGGTACATAATGACACATCATAATATGACGCATAGTAGGTGATTTAGTAGACCACTCCCAACCCCGCCTTCCTATTCTTTCTAACAATCTACTGATTGGTCTGAGAACTCCCTCCAGTAATCACCCATTCCTAGGTAAGATTTTAATGTTTATAAAATTCCACTGTGCCAGGCATTGTTCTAAACCCTGGGATCATCAAGGACTTCAATAAGTCAGCATAGGCTCATTTCTTCACCCACCCCACCACCCCCACCTGAGACAAGAGTTAGGGTTGGGACCATGTTAGGATGACAACTCCTAATGTTTGACAGAAAACAACAAAACTCTGTAAAGCAATTATCCTTCAATTAAAAAATAAAGTCAAAACAAAAAAAAAATACTCTAAAGTAGAAGGTTATTTAATCTCAGATTAATTTATATCCAGTTAACCCATTCTAGAGTTCCCATTCACTCAAAAAACATTTTGGGAAACTTCGCTAGTGGTCTAGTGGCTAAGACTCCACACTCCCAATGCAGGCGGGCTTGGGTTTGATCCCTGGTCATGGAACTATATCCCACATGCCGCAACTAAGAGTTCACACGCCACGGCTGAAACATCCTGTGTGCAGCTGCTAAGACTCAGTGCAGCCGAATAGATGAAGAAAAAAATAAATATTAAACAAAGCATTTTTTGAGCACCCCTTATATTCTAGGAACTGTTCTGAGCACTAAGAACACAGTACTATATGAAACAAAGTCCCTGTCCTCACCAAGCTTACATTTGAGTAGGAGAAAGAGAGAATACATAAACATATGTAATTTCCTGTAGCAATAAATGCTGTGAAGAGAATGAAGCAGAATCAGGATTCAGAGCGACCAGTGGTGGGCTGGGGCAGTATCGTCAGGGACGATACTTGAGCAGACACATGAATGAGTGAGGAACCAAGTCAGGCAAAAACCTGAAAAAGAACACTCCAGGCAAAGGAAAGAGTCAGGATGAAAATCTTGAGGTGGGAACCTGTTTGGCATATTTGACGGACAGGAGAACTGAAGCAGGATTGGAGATTTGGGAGAAAAGCAACACCTTCTGGATTTACTTTTATCATTTGGCTGTTGTGTGAAGAATATATAGTAGGAAGGCAAGAGCAGAAGGGACACACAGTAGGTCAATAAGTAGCTGAGAATTAATAAACAATGAATTCATTTTTTGAACACTTTTTTAAAGACTTGCTGCACTTAAAGTAGTTTATATGATGTCTCAGACCACTCAGTCATAATCATATAAAGAAGACATGCCATTCTTCCTAATGTTTCTTGTGCTACAATAGTACATGAATTTCACAATTCCAATAAGTCTTTAAATTTTGAGATATGTCTGAAAATCAAAGATGGGACCATGAGCCTCCATAATCATACTCTCTTAAATATAAAATTAGCTCACATGATTAAAAGTTCAAACACTACACACTTTCTAAAGTGTTCTGGTAAAACAACGTTTTTCTTTGGCATATGCAGTCCAAATAGCTCTAACCTTAATCATTTTTCAAGTCTTAATCTCCACATGCTTGGCATATTCTGATAACATTGACAGGTTAAAAGCAACATTCTGTTGTATGCACAGCGATTGCTTGCAATTAACCTTAATTTAGGCTGAAAGTAGACTGAACAGCTGCTTCATAGCAACATTTCTAAATTTATTAGATAAATATCTCCAGAGAACTTCAGATTAAGAAGCAACAAAAACAAAATCTTGCAGCCTTCTCTTAGTCAGGAGAGTCTTGAAGCAGTGCACACACCAGGAAGACTACTTTCCTGAGAAAAGAGACATTTGGGGCCCTTATTGCACAGAGTAGCTACAGATAATGACAACTGGAGATAAGAAAAATGTAGGTAAACAATGTTTAAAGAACACATCCCACATTTCTTCCATAAAAGGAATTTTAAAGTCCACTGATATTTTACTGAGGGTATAACCCCACTAGAGCCCCAGCGTAAGGAACCTTTGCAAATTTCAGATGGAATTCCTCAAAGTCTAATGCCATCATTCCATTCCTTTAAAATATATTTAATAAATAGTGGCTATTATCTATGTCATCTTAACCTCTCAACATTAACTGGTATTATTATCCCTATTTCTGTGAAGACAGACAGCCTTAGAACTGTTACAGTAACGACACTAGTTGTAAAGACAGGAGACAACTCAGGCCTGATTCCAAATTCTGTGCTTTTCTCAATAAACTGTGCTGCTGGGGTGACAGACCTTTGATATCATGTGTTAGATCTGCCTTTTTCTTTTACATGTATCTATTCTTTATTTATTTTAATTGGAGGCTAATTACTTTACAATATTGTAGTGGTTTTTGCCATACATTGACATGAATCAGCCATGGGTGTACATCTGTTCCCCACCCTGAAGCTCCCCTATTCTTTAAAGTCAGAATCACATTGGAAATCAGGATAAGTGTATCTTGAAGAAGAAGGAGAGGAAGAGAACAAAATTTTCTTGAGCTCTTTGTTCTAATTCACCCATACTATTAGGGACTTCCTGCTGGCTCAGTGGTGAAGAATCTGCCTGCAAAGCAGGAGCTGCAAGTTCAAACCCTGAGTCAGGAAGAAACCCTGGAGAAGGAAATGGCAACCCACTCCAGTATTGTTGCTTGGGAAATCCCATGGACAGAGGAGCCTGGCAGACTATATAGTCCATTGGGTCCCAAAAGAGTTGGACACGGCTTAGTGACTAAACAATAATAACAACTCATACCATTATTTATGGTGCCAAATACATCCATGCAAATAATGCATGTTTACTGTAGAACTTTTAGAAGTTCAGATAAGCTGGAAAAAAAAAAAAAACTAACTAAATAAAATTCAGCTGCAATCCAACCACCCACATGCCTCTAGTTTCATTTGACCTCAGCAACACTAAGCAGAACATGACAGTATGGTTCTATCTAACATCTCTCCTGCTGTCACACACACATAATGAGAATTTTGGTCTAGAAACTGCTGCAAACACCAGATGAGGTTAACAGCAGTTTTGGACTTCCCAGGTAGCTCATCTGGTAAAGAATCTGTCTGCAATGTGGGAAACCTGGGTTCGATCCCTGGGTTGGGAAGATCCCATGAAAGAGGGCATGGCAACTCACTTCAATATTCTTGCCTGGAGAATCACCATAGACAGAGGAGCCTGGTGGGTTACAGTTGATGGGGTCACAAAGAGTCAGACATGACTAAGCGACTAAGCACAGCACAGCACAACACCATCTTTAGGTCTTTGACAATAATCACTGCTATATCATAGTTTTAATATTCATAAAACACTTGCATATGCATGATGTAAAGTTGAGAAGTTTGAGTAAGTTTTTTTTTCTTTTTAAAAGACTCAGTATAGGGAGATAATCCCATCCTCACTGAAAACATTAAACAACATACTAAAAAAAAATCTGCAGTACACAATCATTAAAGTGTATTTCAAAGAATGAGATGACTGTAATTATCACATTGCAGGAGTATAGCAGTTAATAGACCTGGATTTAAATCTTGGTTGTACTACCTATTTCATGACCTTGGTCCAGAGACTCAATCTTTGTGGGACTCAATTTGATGGCTTAGTGGTAAAGAATCTCCCTGCCAATGCAGGAGATGCAGGAGACTGGGGTTTGATACCTGGGTTGGGGAGGTCCCCTGGAGAAGGAATTGGCAATTCGCTCCACTGTCCTTTTCTGGAAAATCCCATGGACAGAAGAGCCTGGTGGGTTACAGTCTATGGGGTTGCAAAAAGAGTCTGACACGACTTAGCAACTAAACAAAACATAGAGCTTAGCATAATATCTTGTATAAAGTCCTTGTAAAAGGAATTTTTAACAAAATCTTCTTGAAAATTTGATTTTAAGCCTTAATGTTTCAATAAATATTTTTCTTTAAAAACATATTTTCTAAGACAGGAAATAACATTGTTTCTTCATCAAAGACTACTGCTACCTTTACTAAGAATTAGGCTCTGTTTTAAAAGATACAGGAATGAGTACCATGATGATTAACTACAAAAACACTATTCCAGGACTTTGTTGGGTACTTGGTACTGTACAGAATTTTTATTCATTCCTAATCAGTACATCATGAGAAATGCTGGACTGGAAGAAACACAAGCTGGAATCAAGATTGCCGGGAGAAATATCAATAAGCTCAGATATGCAGATAACACCACCCTTATGGCAGAAAGTGAAGAGGAACTAAAAAGCCTCTTGATGAAAGTGAAAGAGGAGAGTGAAAAAGTTGGCTTAAAGCTCAACATTCAGAAAACGAAGGTCATGGCATCCAGTCCCATCAATTCATGGGAAGTAGATGGGGAAACAGTAGAAACAGTGTCAGACTTTATTTTGGGGGGCTCCAAAATCACTGCAGATGGTGACTGCAGCCATGAAATTAAAAGATGCTTACTCCTTGGAAGAAAAGTTATGACCAACCTAGATAGCATATTGAAAAGCAGAGACATTACTTTGCTGACTAAGGTCCATCTAGTCAAGGCTATGGTTTTTCCTGTGGTCATGTATGGATGTGAGAGTTGGACTGTGTGAAGAAGGCTGAGTGCCGAAGAATTGATGCTTTTGAACTGTGGTGTTGGAGAAGACTCTTGAGAGTCCCTTGGACTGCAAGGAGATCCAACCAGTCCATTCTGAAGGAGATCAGCCCTGGGATTTCTTTGGAAGGAGTGATGCTGAAGCTGAAACTCCAGTAGTTTGGCCACCTCATGCGAAGAGTTGACTCATTGGAAAAGACTTTGATGCTGGGAGAGATTGGGGGCAGGAGGAGAAGGGGATCACAGAGGATGAAATGGCTGGATGGCATCACTGACTCAATGGACGTGAGTCTGGGTGAACTCCGAGAGTTGGTGATGGACAGGGAGGCCTGGCGTGCTGTGATTCATGGGGTCGACTGAACTGAATCAGTAACTTTTCTCATTTTCCAAATTTATCTCCCCATCTGTCCCCTCTCAGCAGTGCAGAATAAAGACTATTATGAATGAGCTTCCTACGTACCCTTAAAAATCTTTGCCTCTCATCATGAAGAGGACAATTAGATAATTCAGTCGACTATATGACATCCTGTGAAAATAGTAACGACAGATCTGCTACCATTCCCCAATACCCACACCCAGCTTCCTTTTTCTAGCAGCTATCCTGCTCTCAAAGTTTGGCTTTTCTTCTCCAGCCCATGGGATGTGAAGGGCAGCAATCAGCACTGGTAAGCAGTGGTCTAACTGCAGAGCAAGGGGGTGGCTGCAGGTCTCTGCAGCATTTTGTCTGCAGTTAGTCTGCACAAGAATAATTAAGAGTTGACTTTGGTGTTGTTTTGGTTTGGGCTATTTTACTTCATTCTTTCTCTATTTCCCTGGTTAACTATGACTAGATGTATGTATCAAAACTGTAATATGTGATTACTTTTAAACTAAGAATAACAATTCTAGAGGAAAAAACCGGAAATGTACATTGTTCATTTATTAAAATAAGTTAAATACATAATACAGAATTACATAAATAACGATACAGACATGAAATACTCAGCAGCCATTATAAATAACTTTGTAAAAGATTATTTATTGAAAGAAAATATTTATAATACAAAGAAGTGAGCTACAAAACAGTATGGATAATATTTCATTTTTGTGAAGAAAAATGAAAATACATGCATGGAAAAACTACTAGGACATACATAAAAATATTATCATTGTTAACTTTGAGCTGTGGAATAAATTGTTCTTTCTTTGTACTTTTTGGTCTTTCCCTAAAGTTTCTATATTAAGGTTGTATTAATTTTGTAAATAGAAGAAAGCAAAATGGATTCTGATTTAATGAGGCAAGGAAGGAAGGTGCCAGCACTCTGGGTAACATCTACATTTACAGAATTTGAATGAGAAAGAGGATGTTAAGTCTAATATCTTAGACTTGCACTTTTTAGGCACTGATTTTTCTTTTTCTTTTTTTGTTTTTTGCTAGTTTCCATCTATTTTAACTTTCTGGCTGCCTAGCAGTATAATAATAACCTAACTCAGCCTTAAGCATCTAGGTTAAAATAAAAGAAAAAGACACAGAAATTTTTTATAGAACAAACTGTCAAACTAATATTTCTTATAGTCCTAGTGGTCTCATGAAAAAAATGCTGGCTGTAGACATAACAGAATCTTTGAAATCTTAGCGGTCCTTTAGTTTAATACAGTGGAGGTAAGAAATCTTCTTGGATAAAGAGGTACTTCTGGAAATTGTATTCATCTTTTCAGGCTAAAGTAGTACCATTTGTAGGACTTCTCCAGTAGCTCAGTTGGTAGAGAATCCACCTGCAATGCAGGAGACCCTGGTTCGATTCCTGGGTTGGGAAGATCCCCTGGAGAAGTGACAGGCTACGCAGTCGAGTATTCTTGGGCTTCCCTGGCATTTCAGTTGGTAAAGAGTTAGCCCTCAATGTGGGAGATCTGGGTTCAATCCCTGGGTTTGATCCCTGGGTTGGGAAAACCCCTGCAGGAGGGCATGGCAACCCACTCCAGTATTCTTGCCTGGAGAAATCCCATGGACAGAGGAGCCTGGGGGTGCTACAGTCCATGGGGTCGCAAAGAGTGGATCACGACTGAGAACTTTCACAGTACAATTTGTAAATGCTTCTGTAGAACACTGTTTCTATAGCATTGAAAGAATCCTTCCCGTTTTACTCTAGAGGGTTTAGGAGGAATCCCAGGAATGACTGAGCTAATCCATCTCACAATTTTGGCCACTGTCCCAAGAGCAGGATTATCAAATAAAGCGTCTCATACAGAGGCCTTGACATACGATTCCTACACACACTACTAACAGATAGCCATGATAATATAGTGCTGCATGAAACTAAAACAACAGCATTCACGTGCTTTAAATGCATTCACATAAAAAACAAGCAAGACATAAAAACATTATCTGTAAAAGAATTACATGTATTAGGCAAAAGGGAATTACACAAACTGGAAAGACTACAGAATTTATAGGAATTTATAGTGAAAACAAAATCTAAAGGTTTAAGAGTGTATTGTGAAGGGACTTTATTTCTAGATTTTACCAACAACAACTATCAGAGTATAGCTTATTTGAATATACTTTTGAGAAGCACCTGCTTTGAAAGAGACTTCCCACCTGGTCAAGGTAACTGTAACAAATTACTTAGGAAGCAAGATTAGTTTGAAGATCTGACTGCAGGTATTTCTCACATAATTGAACTGATATAGCTGTGGAAACCCTACAGACTTTAAAATCTGAGATTAAGTGATCCTGAAGTAAACTTCAAAGCACTGTCTGCAATCAAAGAAATGAGAGAATACTAAAAAATGGGCATCTAGCTTAACCGAAGCCAAAAATATCACTGTGGAAAAGTGGAGCCCAAGGAAATACAAGCTCCTAACAGCAGAGATGTTTGTGTTTTGTTCCCTGCTGCATTCTAGTATCTAGAACAGCTCCTCCCCCATGATAGACACTCAGTATTTTCATTAATGAAAAGCCAGGGGCCCCTCCTGACATATATGAGGAATCAATCCAAATTCACTTCTTGTATCAATACTTAATAATCTCCCACCAACTGGAGAAGCTGTAACTGTATGACTAACATATTAGTGAGCTAACTGTACTATATTGTATATTTTTGTGTGAGATGCGTGATGAAAAATTATGGTTTTTACTTTTGATAAGCCCAGATCCCAGTAATTTTGAAATTGGTATGCCTGTTACTAAAGTAAGATATGACAGTATTATGGAGACGTAACATTTCTTGTATTTCCATCTTCTTAAAACCCTCTGAACATAGTAAAGAAAACCAGTGCTGAAGAACAAGTCCTGCTTCCCCTAGACAATGGAGCATCGCTTAAGACGCTTGTGCCAGCATCTGCTGGGCAGTGCTAACAGACGCAAGATATCAATCATCTGCTCCGTGTTCCCACCTTGTCCATCCAGCTTCAAATATAACCACGCTGAGCTACATGAGTCAGCATCTGATCCCTCCAAAAGTTAGTGCATCACTTCTAAAGCAAAAAGGAAAAAGTTCACACTTCAGAGCCCTGAATCACTGGCAGAGTATCCATGGAGCATCAAGGTTTCAGACTCCCTTGAAGACCTTTAGCTCCCTGGATACCAAAGTAAAGACAGATCTGAAAGCTACAACAACAAAAAAGAAACCAAAAAACAAAAACAGGTGGGTGGTCATATACAGGACTGCAACCCCAAGCAATATAAATGGTATTTGTTCCCACCATGGATTAACTGCTTTGAAGGATCAAAATACAGAATCCAGCAACATTCAACATTTAAGACAGTTTTCTTAAAAAAAAAAAAAGGCACTAAAAAATGTGAGTAAGTCAAACTTTTATTTTTCAGAAGCGAAGAGGACAAGTGGTGACTTGCCTTTTGAAAAGACATTAATATCAGGGTAATCATCTATCTATCTCATAGAGACAGCAGCCTAAGAAAGACTCTATTATCATACAGCTCTCAAACAAGTTCTATTAAATAAATCTTAGAACAATATGTTTTTAACAAAAACCAACAAAACAAAAACATCGACAACAACAAAAAATTAAAAAGAATCCATACAGTGGTATTTGAAGAAAGAAAAACCTGGAAGTCTTATATATTGAGAGTTCTCTATTAAAATCAAGGAGGCCCAAATCCTAAAACAGAAAAGAAAAAAAAATGTTAAAACACAATCTTTTAAAAGAATCCAATGAGGTTTTTACAGATGCACGTTTTAATGCTTCAGTTATTCAACACATTTTTTCTTACACTGGGAGCACTTCTGTAAGTACTGCCAGAAATTATACAAACGACAGTGTAGAGATATGCCTTCTCAACAGGCCCTTCAAGTTTTACATTTGGGTCTGGAATCTCAATTAAATGTTTTTATAACAGAGCTGCAGAAAATGGTATTGTTTTTTAAATTACATTTGCTTTTTACACATTATAACTTTAAAACGGTCTATATACTTTAAGAAGAGAAACAGCAACTTACATGTGCAAATAAGGTTATGTGAAACAACACAATCCTTCTCATAAAGTAGGAGTAACAATTTCCAAAGTGAAAATACTTAATACAAAATGAAGTAGTCAGTGGGGGCTGGGGTAGGAAGTGGAGAACCACCAGGGAAGGCACAGAAGGCCTAGGTTCTAGATTCAGTCTTGTACTGATTAGCTGTCTATCTTAGTCTCAGCTTCCTTAGGTCTCAATTTCCTCCCTGGGAAGGAGGGCAGATGGCTGTCTATGCTTTGTTTTAATTTTAAACCCAAAGGCTCTTATACTTTACAAGGAAAGATCTGTCACTGTTCAATCTTCAGGCCAATAACTAGAAAGCATATCCCATAATTTTATTGGGAGAAAATAAAAAAATCTACCCTAAGGGCAAAATTATACTTCATATCCTATTTATACACGAAACACAGAGAGTGATTATTCTCTTCCTGGCTTCTAGAAGCTCTCTCTGAACAGAGTCAACTGAAAATCCTAGGATTATGACCGCCAAAACATCCAGCCTGTGTTTCTCTCTGCCTTACTGAAACCTGCTAGACAGTTCTAAGGTCGACAAATTATTTTTGTGAGCAGGACCAAACTTCAGGTTAAAGTAAGTACTTGTAGTAGTTTCAGGGTTGAAACTCCATCAACTTTCAGGTTTAGGAAAGGAGAAGAGAAGAATGAAGTTTAAAGATCATACTGATCCTAAGAAGGACGGACAGTAGAAAAAATATACTTTATTATCTATAACACATACTTTCATCATAACCATTATATAAACCTTTGCGCTCTTTTTGCTTTGATGTTATTTTTTTCTTGTGAACTTTGTCCTTTAACTATATTTACTACAAAGAAGCAATATGAATTGTGAACTGCAAGAGCTACGTGCATATACAAAAATGCTTTATAAAAAGTTAAACCTGCATTTCCTGATAAGCAAAAATACAGGTTTACAACACTAGATGATCTCTTAAATCTCCCTGGGTCCTCAAATTCTCATAATTTTATAAAGATAAGTAAGATTACATACACATATCACTTACTGTTTCTTTTAAACAGTATTCATGGATATGACTGTGTTTTCCTAAATGTCTCATTGGTAATACTCAGTCTTGTAAGTCTGGTTCCATAGTAATCTATAATGTAACTACTTCCATCTGAAGGTCCAACAATCTAGAAGAGAAAATTTGCAAATTACCCATTTTACAGAAGATACTTAAAAAATATTTTGAGTTTACTTCTCTCAGGTGTTAATAAAATTACTTCAGTAGCACCAGAAATATAACCTAAACTAACTCAAGGAAAAAAAGTAATTTAGTAGCTCATGCAGCTGAAAAGGGCACTAGGGAAGCTCACAGGATTAAGAGAGCTGGGGGAACTAAGGCCTCAAGAACTGAAATGCCACACACATGAGGCCCTTGGTTTGGCCTCCCTGCATTTATTCCACAGACACGTGCTCCCAACTGCTTGCCAACTTCTAGATACATATCTTGGCAGTTTCCAATAGAATGTAAAATTTTCTTCGTCAGTATATATACATCAATTTCAGGGAAGATCTTTGACTGATGTGCCTGGTTTTTATGCCTGTTGCTGAACAAATTACTATATCCAAGGGAACAGAATGAGTATTGGCCAAGCCAGGCTCCCTCTGGGAGATGATATAATATGACTGACAGTCTACCAGAACCACATGGAATGGAAAAGGAAGAAATAAACTCACACACACACACACACACACACACACACACACACACACACACTCACTCATCCTAGGAGTCTTGTCCATTTAATCACATTTGTGACAATCCACTTAACATGACCTCTACAGCTTATCCTTTAAGATAATAATTTTCAAACTGCAGCCTTAGGGGTACACAGGGATTTACAAAGGAATATGCAGGCCCAGATAGCTGCAAGGGAATCCATCTTGAGATCCTTAATTCACATCAATACTCTTTGTGAAAATGACCCACCTGATATCACACTAGAATAAAAGCATAATGCTAGGTCCCAAGCCCATTTCCCTTTCCCTGTGGTCCTTTCTCCAACTTGGCAACAGTAAAGCATACCTCCCCCATCAAAATACACTGAGTCTCATGATGGCATATTGCCTTAAGGTATAAAAATCTCTGATGTGTCAAAGAAGGGGATAATTCAAAATACTGAAGTCAGGGATGTCTTTTAATCAAGAGTCCAAAAATACTCTCTGTCACTGTTTAAAAGATGCAGTCCTAGTAAAATTTGACTTTTCTTTAGCTTACAAATGATTGGCTAATATCTGTAACATGTTTATGATATTTTGATCAAACTGTATATCAATAATTACATTAAGTGGATTTTTTAAATTCTATGCTATTTGTATTCTGTGGATACATTTTAAAATGGATGTAACAGTTTTATTTAAATATGTCAATATTTGCAAACTAGAAATGATATCCTTTGCAACTTTTTAAGCTTATGATGGAAAACTGAAATGTCAACTTGAAACATGTGAGGATAGGGGTTTCTTAAAAAAATTCTTTTAGGGGCTATGCAACTGGAGTTTGAAGAACACTACTATAGAGCACTCATCATTTTGAAGATAAATTTGGTTTTAAAGGCTATTCAACAAATAGTTAATTCCTACAGTCCAGGCACCATGCTAGACATTATACACAGAACAGTGAATAAGACAATCTGCCAACAGGGAGTTTATTCTAGTGAACTATAAATGTTAATATTCAAATAATACTAGATACCTTGCTAGGTGCTATCATGTACTTGAACTTCCTCCAAAGATCAAATTGCTTTGTCTTGAGATTTATGAATGTGATTAATGAATTTAAATAAAAATTAAAACATCTTCAATGGCAAAGTCACAGAGGAAACTAGTACGTGTATTAAGCAAAGAAAGAGAAGAATGGGTGACTAGAATTTACATGTTTTGAGACTCTACAAAAGAAACAAAGAAAAAGGAAAGCCTAGCAAGTAGAAATAGGTTAAATCACATGGTTAAAAACTGGCCTAACCTGGAATATCTGCGTAGATTGGAACAAGACCTTTGCCCTATTATCTTCTTCTTCCTATGCCATCTCCTTTGACACTCTCACTTACTTCTGTTAAAAAAAAAAAAAAGATCTCAAAAGTTGAAAATAAGGAAAAAAGATGATTGGATAGCTTTTTACTATCATGCATTTCTAATAAGCCTGCCCACAGCTCACTTGACTTTCTCAGGAAATATAACTATTTAACTAAAAATTGATTAGGGCCCAGATGTTTTACAGTCTTGGCAAGTTATCAGTTAACGTATAGAAGAATGATACATTGTCTTGGTCTTTTGTTCCCCCTGTCCTGTAGATAAGTTAGCCCTAAAGATTACAGTTTTATTACCTGGTAATACATGGTCCAATTTTGTATATAATTTAGCAATCTTATTATAGCATTTCTTTCCCTTCAAACTATGTAATTCTGGCTCCTCAACAACTGGTTCTATTGCGGTAGATCCTCTTTCCACAGATTTGATTCAGCCTGGGCATGTAATCAATCACCAATGAGATGACAATCTATGAGACAAGTTCAATGGGAGGCTTATCTGCTTTTAAGAAGGTGTGAGAGGAAAACAGTGCTTTTCCATCTCTGAAAGTAACGATACAAGAAGTGATCCTAACCAATGGAACTGAAGATAGCCAAGGGAAGGAAGGAAGAAGGGAAGAAAAGAGGGAGAGAAGGAAGGGAAGGAGGGAATAAAGGATTTGGGTCTTTAAGTTCTAAATTAACAAATCTTAGAATTACCAAATCTCCAGATTCTTGGTATAAAAGACGTACGGCCATTTGTTCACTGACAACAAAGTATGAAACCTAAAATTATGTTTATTTCTCTGCTAAGAAACAGCCTGAAGCCAAATTCTACTTCATGAAGTATTTCTGTTTGATAAGCTGGGGCAGATTTCTGAAATCTATGGGGAGAAGAAAGACCACTTGACAATTAATGGACCAATAGGTTGCTACAGGCCTTCATCTTCCGAGAGGGGAATCAGGAGGGCCACTATGCTGTGAAAAGCTATTTATTCTATACAAAGGGGTGTAACGTATCTTGTGTGAGAAGCCCTAAAGCCATAAGGAAGCAACTTTATATCCTTCTATATGAGTTTCCTGAGGCTACGGTAACAAATAACCACAAAATCAATGGATTAAAACAACAGACATTTACTTTCACAGTTCTGGACCCCGTAAGTCTAAAATCAAGATATCAGTAAAGCCACATGCCCTGCAGAGACTCTGGGGGAGGATCCATTCTAAGGTACCCCTTGGCATTGCTTGGCTTCTGGCCACATCACCTTGATCTCTTGGGGTGAAGGTCTTTACATCACCTTCTTTACTGTGTGTGTGTTTGTGTCTTTTCTACTGCCTCCTATAAGGACACTTGTCATTGGATTTAGGGCCCATCCAGATAATCTAAAATAATCTCTTCATATCAAAATTTAATCACATCTGCAGAGACCCTTTTTCCAAATAAGACAATATTCACAGGTTCCGGGGATTTGATACAGGCATCTTTCGTCTTATCACACCCCTATTCTATGAAGATCGCTGGTGGTGGTTTGGAGGAATTGGGTGAAATTTAATTTCTTTCCTGTCATTTCTGATTGTTTTCAACCATGAAATTTTATTTGCAGCTTAAATGCAAAAAAAATAACTTTGAATTGTTTACTTAAAGAAGTAAGCTTTTCAATAGGTGGAAAGTCTATAGCAAGAAGAATAAATTAGAAAACTCTAGAAGTTCACATTAAAGAATGTTAAGCAGTGATCACAAAATTTCCTGTTTTTCTGTTCTTAATCTTTCATCTCCACTATCAGTTCAGTTCAGTTCAGTTCAGCTGCTCAACTGTGTCCAACTCTTTGCAACTCCATGAACCGCAGCACACCAGGCCTCCCTGTCCATCATCAGCTCCTGGAGTTTACCCAAACCCATGTCCATTGAGTTGGTGATGCCATCCAACCATCTCATCCTCTGTCATCCCTTTCTCCTCCTGCCCTCAATCTTTCCCAGCATCAGGGTCTTTTCCAATGAGTCAGCTCTTTGCATCAGGTGGCCAAAGTATTGGAGTTTCAGCTTCATATCAGTCCTTCCAATGAACACCCAGGACTGATCTCCTTTAGGATGGACTGGTTGGATCTCCTTGCAGTCCAAGGGACTCTCAAGAGTCTTCTCCAACACCACAGTTCAAAAGCATCAATTCTTCGGTGCTCAGCTTTCTTTATAGTCCAACTCTCACATCCATACATGACCATAGCCTTGACTAAACGGACCTTTGTTGGCAAAGTAATGTCTCTGCTTTTGAATATGCTGTCTAGGTTGGTCATAACTTTCCTTCCAAGGAGTAAGCATCTTTTAATTTCATGGCTGTAATCAACATCTGCAGTGATTTTGCAGCCCCAAAAAATAAACTCAGCCACTGTTTCCCCATCTATTTACCATGAAGTGATGGGACTGGATGCCATGATCTGTTTTCTGAATGTTGAGCTTTAAGCCAACTTTTTCACTCTCCTCTTTCACTTTCATCAAGAGGCTCTTTAGTTCTTCTTCACTTTCTGCCATAAGGGTGGTGTCATATGCATATCTGAGGTTACTGATATTTCTCCCGGCAATTGTGATTCCAGCTTGTGCTTCCTCCAGCCCAGCGTTTCTCATGATGTACTCTGCATAGAAGTTAAATAACCAGGGTGACAATATACAGCCTTGACGTACTCCTTTTCCTATTTGGAACCAGTCTGTTGTTCCATGTCCAGTTCTAACTGTTGCTTCCTGACCTGCATATAGATTTCTCAAGAGGCAGGTCAGGTGGTCTGGTATTCCTAACTCTTCCAGAATTTTCCAGTTTATTGTGATCCACACAGTCAAAGGCTTTGGCATAGTCAATAAAGCAGAAATAGATGTTTCTCTGGAACTCTCTTGCTTTTTCCATGATCCAGCAGATGTTGGCAATTTGATCTCTGGTTCCACTGCCTCTTCTAAAACCAGCTTGAACATCTGGAAATTTACGTATTGCTGAAGCCTGGCTTGGAGAATTTTGAGCATCACTTTACTAGCGTCTGAGATGAGTGCAATTGTGCGGTAGTTTGAGCATTCTTTGGTTACCAGTAAGTACTTTTAAACCTAAACCTTATCAAACAGATGTGATCCCTTGGTTACTTACTGGCTTTGCCTTGTTGTTGAAGTCAGATGGCTTAGATAACTCAAATATCTTAAAATTTAAAATATTATGATGAATTAATGAGTGAAGGACAAAAACAAACCCTTCATGCAATTCTATCAATGTATCATTTTACTATCTAATCCATTTAAGAGTTTCTTCCATATAAAGAATGTAAATATTAACACTGGCAAGATCATCTCATCTCCTGAAGATCTATTAACCTGCTGAAAAAGTAAAATGACACAGCTGTCTGCAATTAGAGGATAATGATGCAACCTGTGTCCATCCCAATTCTCCAAAGAAGTAAATTCCCATTCTCTTAAAAGTTGAATTACATGTTTGTGTCCAGAGCTGACTTCTATGTCATTAATTTTAATATGAGACCATTAAAAAATCTAATTACTCACATTTTAATTAAGCACTAAAATTTCCACACAGTGCCAGAAATTATACAGTCAGATCCCCTGACTTCATTTGACTTAAACACTGATTAATATTAATCCTAAATGACCATTATAAACATCATTCCTCAAGAAATGAATAAGAGTCAGCATTCTATCTCCTGAGGAAAACACAACATTGGGCTCAGTCTCAGGACTACTTTGTTTTTTGAACATTCCTTTCATTCACTAAATAAAAATCTGCCCACAGGTAAGTGAACTAAGTGAAATCTACCTAGTTAAGATCATGTGACAAAGTAGAGACTACCCAAATTATCATCAGTTCCCTCAGTTTTCCAGGTCATTTCCCCAATATATCATTCCAGAGTTAAATAAATAAGAGAAAACTTGTTGGAACACTTGGTATCTAGTTTTTATATCAGAGAAGGCAATGGCACCCCACTCCAGTACTCTTGCCTGGAAAATCCCATGGACAGAGGAGCCTGGTGGGCTGCAGTCCATGGGGTCACTAAGAGTTGGACATGACTGAGTGACTTCACTTTCACTTTCATGCACTGGAGAAGGAAATGGCAAACCACTCCAGGGTTCTTGCCTGGAGAATCCCAGAGACAGAGGAGCCTGGTGGGCTGCCAACTATGGGGTCGCACAGAGTCGGACACGACTGAAGTGACTTAGCAGCAGCAGCAGCAGCAGCAGCAGCAGCAGCAGCAGCAGTTTTTATATATTGCTGTCCTACAGCTAGTGAACTATCAAGGACACTGACCAACATTTCCAGTACTGGAAACAGATTTAGAGTGATTACACATTTAGTCCTTCTTTTGATCAAGACCACGTATTTCATGGAGCAAGGGCACAGGTTATGTCTTTGACAAAATCAACTGGCTTACACAGAAGTGAACCTATAACCTGAATCTTATTTATGCTCTGAACTGAAAAGCCTAGGCTCTTAAAATTTCAGTAAAATTCAAGAATTTAGACAAGATAAAATCAAGACAACTCTTCTTTTATCTTCAGCCTGCAGTTCCCAAGGAGACATATATATATAGGCTGCCCAGCATGGCTTATGGCTTACGGGATTTTAGTTCCCTGATCATGGACTGAAATAGGTCCTTGGCAGTGAGAGCATGGAGTCCTAACCACTGGACTGCCAGAGAATTTCTCCAATGAGATATTTCTGATAATAAGTGGGATGTTATTCTCACAACACTTCTGAGAGAGTAAGATTCTAAGTTTCTTTAGGGCAAGGACCCCAACTTATACCTAAATGGTGCTAAGTCATTTTCACTTATGGTATAAAACCTACTATTTATACTTTATCATACCAACTTTTATTTTTTTGTTCATTAGCTCATGTGCCCTATGAAATTTAGAACTTTAAAGACCTAAAGAAAAGCACTCACTTTTTAAAAACTACCATTTTTAGCCTATCTTCCCTATAATTGGCACAAAGACACACTTTTCACAAGTTACACTGCATTCAGCTCAAATCAGCAAAAATTTTGAGAGAATATGTTGAGCATACTATTAGTACTACAGGTGATTAATAAAATTAATCATTAGTTAATTAAATCAATCAATTATTAATTAATTAACAATTGAATTTAAAATTAATTATTTTTCCCAAGGAATTTATGTGTGAAAAATCAAACCTGGTGTGTAAAAGCTAAAAAAAAAAATACAAAAACAATATATAACCCAGTGCTAAAATGAGTTACATATGTGTGTGTATTCAGTGGCTCAGTCATGTCTGACTCTTTGCAACCCCATGGACTGTAGCCTATCAGACTCCTTTGTCCATGGAATTTTCCAGGCAAGAACACTGGAGAGGGCTACCATTTCCTATTCCAAGGGATCTTACTGACCCAGGGATCAAACTCACACTTCTTGCGTCTTCTGCACTGGCAGGTGGATTTTTTACCACTGCACCACCTGGGAAGCTCCCCAACTTACATATATTAAATGCCAAACTAATAAGATATTTAATAAATTTATTTATAAAATTAAAACTCTCTTGGAGGTTATATTGCTTTGTATATTTTGCTACTTACACAGTTAATAGTCTTTTAAGGAAATCTACTCTGCAATGTTGATAGGAATGAAAATGAATTTTTAAAAATCATCACAAAGAATCTTGACATACTTCACTTTAACGACTTTCTACATTCCAACACATATTTCCATTTTCCCTCTACCCATCTTCACCTTTCTGATATGTGTCTGTTTGGTCTCTACTTAACAGAATAAATTTTCTTTTCTTTCTGTTGGTGAAGTACACATCAGTGGTTTTGATATAAATAAAAATGTTCATTGTGGGAGTGAGAAAAGAGGTTTAAATAAAATCAAATATTCTCATATTTTTTCTGATAAAAAGACCAAATTACCTAATTTATCCTTCACAATATGTATGAATATATGTAAGCATAAAATTAGTGTTTTAAAATTTTCAGACCTGCCTTATGAATATATGCACAGCAGTTATACACAAAGTTGCCTATAACTGAAAAATTGTATGTTATACATGTACCACTGATTTAAACTCTGTTGAACACACAAAACAAATGAATTAATTCTATGTATTGTTTTATACCATTCATTCACACAGTGCTATTTGCATATTTTTAAGAAACAAAAATAAGAAAAAACTTCAAAAGTTTACTAACAGATAAACTCATGAAAGCATTTTTAGTAAGTATAGATATATTTAAAGCTTACTTACCTTAGTAATATATGCATTAGACTTTATATTGTTTCAGTTCAAAGATGAAATAACCAGACCTATTTTTTTAAGGAGGATTTTCCTGGATTTTTCTTATAAACACTGTGAAGTAAAGTATGTTTTTATAGGTTTTGAGTTCATGCACAATATAGCTCTGGGATCACAGCCCCAAAGAAAAAACTCTGCAATTCATTGAGGAATAATACTTGATGGTAAAAAGAAAAGAATTAGGGATGGAGAAAATAAAGAAGAAAAGAAGAATAAACAAAGATGATAGAATGTAAAAGGTTTATGAGAAATTGAAAAAGTATATCCAAGACAAAAATATTAACATAACATGATATTTATAGTAAAAACTTACTTGACTGAAAAAATAATTCTCTAAAACTAATACAGTCAATATCACCTGTCAAATATATTAAACAACAGGTAGAATAAAGCTATGTATCTTATTTGGCTACTTTTGAAAAATGACTAATTTTTTCCCTGGTCTGAAAGCAGTCTACAGTGGTCATCCCTATTAAAATGTCTTATTTAGGGAAACCTAGTGCCAAGCCAGGCTTCAGCAACACGTGAACCGTGAACTTCCTGATGTTCAAGCTGGTTTAGAAGAGGCAGAGGAACCAGAGATCAAATTGCCAACATCTGCTGGATCATCGAAAAAGCAAGAGAGTTCCAAAAAAACATCTATTTCTGCTTTATTGACTATGCCAAAGCCTTTGACTGTGTGGATCACAACAAACTGTGGAAAATTCTGAAAGAGATGGGAATACCAGACCACCTGACCTGCCTCTTGAGAAATCTGTATGCAGGTCAGGAAACAGCAGTTAGAACTGGACACGGAACAACAGACTGGTTCCAAATAGGAAAAGGAGTACGTCAAGGCTGTATATTGTCACCCTGCTTATTTAACTTTTATGCAGAGTACATCATGAGAAACACTGGACTGAAAGAAACACAAGCTGGAATCAAGATTGCTGGGAGAAATATCAATAACCTCAGATATGCAGATGACATCACTCTTATGGCAGAAAGTGAAGAGGAACTAGAAAGCCTCTTGATGAAAGTGAAAGTGGAGAGTGAAAAAGTTGGCCTAAAGCTCAACATTCAGAAAACGAAGATCATAGCATCCGGTCCCACCACTTCATGGGAAATAGATGGGGAAACAGTGGAAACAGTGTCAGACTTTATTTTGGGGGGCTCCAAAATCACTGCAGATGGTGACTGCAGCCATGAAATTAAAAGACGCTTACTCCTTGGAAGAAGAGTTATGACCAACCTAGATAGTATATTCAAAAGCAGAGACATTACTTTGCCAACTAAGATCCGTCTAGTCAAGGCTATGGTTTTTCCAGTAGTCATGTATGGATGTGAGAGTTGGACTGTGAAGAAGGCCGAGCGCCGAAGAATTGATGCTTTTGAACTGTGGTGCTGGAGAAGACTCTTGAGAGTCCCTTGGACTGCAAGGAGATCCAACCAGTCCATTCTGAAGGAGATGAGCCCTGGGATTTCTTTGGAAGAAATGATGCCGAGGCTGAAACTCCAGTACTTTGGCCACCTCATGCGAAGAGTTGACTCATTGGAAAAGACCCTGATGCTGGGAGGGATTAGGGGCAGGAGGAGCAGGGGACGACAGAGGATGAGATGGCTGGATGGCATCACTGACTCGATGGACGTGAGACTGAGTGAACTCCAGGAGTTGGTGATGGACAGGGAGGCCTGGCATGCTGCGATTCATGGGGTCGCAAAGAGTCGGACACGACTGAGTGACTGAACTGAACTGAGTGTAGAAACTCAAACATTCTAAATCTACCTCAATAATTTGTTGATGTGATAGTCTCAACTCTAGATATTTAAGAAAAGAACTATTAGTTCTGAAAAGTTCATGTATATGTGTACCAGAAAATAGTGGCTGAATCAACAAATAAGCTCTATCATTTGACATAAATAAAGCTACAAAGCACTGATATCACTAAAGAAAGAACCTAGTGTGAAATATTAACTAAATGGTTGGGTTTTAAAGACATTGAATTCTGTATACCTTAAAGAATCCCAATAGTACATTAAATTCCTTGGATCCTCATTTAAGTGAGAAACCCATTTCCAAGCATATGTGCAGAAGAACCTTAGCCTCTTCATGCCTGCTTGCCTGTCCCACAGTCAGAGAAGGCAGGATATTTGGTTAGGCATATGTTTATGAATAAAGACAGGAAAATTCCAACTTTAAAACCAAATATTTTCCTTGTTTAATTCTGGTATCTTATTGGTCCATATGTCGCCTCCTCCTCACAGTATGGTCCCCTCCTCACAGTATGTTACCAAAAATCTCCTAGATTTTGACTTTCTTTTAGAGCATAAGGATAACATCAAGCAGACAGAATTAAGGAATGGAAATACTGTACGAAAAGAAGAGCAAAACTGATGATAATCTAAATACACACTGACACACTTGCTGAAGACATTAGGTGCTCCATAAATGCTTACTGAAATGCTGTTTTGTGACATTTGTTGTGATAAATTCATCTCTTCTCTAATTTAAGAATCCCCCAGAGTTAACCACAACCAGTTCAGTATAATTTAATAGGAAATATCTGGTGGACTTTTGAATGCTTAAGGTTAACATTTCACAAACCTCTGAAGCAGGAGAAAACAAAGCTAACACAGAGAAGCAGAGATGAAGAGGAGAGTGGTGAGCACATCATTTGACTGCATGGATTTGGTCTTGTCCAAGACCAGCCCCACTCCTGGATTTTCCAGAGCGCTCCCAGACATTCCTGTTTTCTTTTTTGGCTGCAGCTAGCTGTATTTCAGTTTCTACAATTTGCAACCAAGAGAAAATGGCAACCCACTCCAGTGCTCTTGCCTGGAGAATCCCAGGGATGGGGGAGCCTGGTAGGCTCCTGTCTATGGGGTCGCACAGAGTTGGACCCGACTGATGAGACTTAGCAGCAGCAGCAGCTGAATTTCAGTTTCTACAATTTGCAACCAAGAGAATACTAGTATAGAGAACCTGCCCAGTGCAAAAAAATTTTGTTTCTGCCTCTACATATTCATACATAAATACAAGACTCTCACCAGTATCCTGTTATAGTGAGTGACAATGCAGCTGTAACAGGAAAAGAGACAGTAAGTTGGAAATATTGATAACCTTAATCCCTCTTAGAGGTTCATAATACAAATTTTTAAGCTTCTGAGAAGTTCTCCAGTATCTCAGCACTCACATTTACAAATCATATTTGAGCACAGGTCCTTTTTAAAGAAGTTCTTACATCTTTTAGAACTACTAATTGAGCCCAGGTTGGCAAAGGCCACTTGAAAACATGGCCATGGATCCTTTAGATCTAGCATCTGAAGAAAAATGAAAAAGCTTTCTAACATACTTAAAATGTACCTCAGAACTCAAATTTGAATGTAAAAGTAGTTCATCTTCTAGACTGAAACTAACTCACCTGCATTGAAATAAGAATGAAATCAATTAGGCTCCCAATTCCACAAAACCCCACAGTGCAAAACTTTAACAAACCTGGAAAAGAAGATAAAGTCATTTACAACCTGGAAAGCCTTATACATATTAATAAACTTTTCCATTTCCCAATAAATCATTACATATACCACAAACGCTTTATATCAAGAGTATAAAATTAACACTTAAAAAAAATCAAATCTTCACCTAAAAATATGAGAAAAGTTTAAAAGACCCTCTACATAGAAAAACTACAAAAAATGATTCATTCACTTAAACAATCTGAAGTAAAAACTCAATGTAATCTTACAAAACTTAAGAGAAAAGGCCTAAGAAAATAAATCTTTAAATCTCAGCACACAGAACTACAGAACATCTTTTAGTCCTAAACCCTTATATATGTACACTTAATACACTGTAGATAAAAATTTTAATATATATTTATAGTAGAAAGTTAAACACTGTCAAGACATAAAAAAGAAATCTGGAAAAAATTACACTGAACTTTTAATTAAGTAGCAAAATGCTATTAGTAACCCAATTATCTTCAATTTATCCTATACGTTTTTCCTAAGCATCTTATGTTTATTATTAGCTCTATAGTCAAAATCACCAATTCTGTGTACACCTCTGTCCTTGGCTCCAACCTTAGAGCCACGGTACTAAAACAGATGATAACAGAGCATAGAATCTAGGACATGTAACAATACAACATAAAAACATGATGATGGAATCAGAAGAGGCAGATTGAGGGTGCAGGGTGGGATGAGTAATCTCTCTTCTATATTTAAACCTGAGCTGCTCTCCAGACATCCCATTTGAGATATAAAGATGATATGAAGCAAGACTCTTCGTGAAAGGGTAGTTCTAAGCATCAACTACAAACAGATGCCAGCTAAAATTGTAAGAATGGATGAGACCACCTCCTGGCACACATTTGGAAATATGCAAGCAAGACTGAAATATCTAGGTAAATTAAATGATTCCCTATCCCCACCCCCCCATTAGTATTAGATATACAGCAGAACAATGTTCTAAGCACTGGGATAACACATGCTGGAAATAATTTCTAAAATATTAAAATATAGACACTACATAAAATAATGCTTTTGGTTCTCTTCAAAACACTTATCACCTATCTCATATTTTACATTTGTTTACCATCTGTCTCCTGGAAGTCCCCTTAGAGAAGGGTCTTTTATCTGTCTTGTTTACTTCCGTGTCCTTAGTACCTACAACATTGCCTGGCACATGGGAGATGCTCAACATTTGCTGAAATGAATAAATTCTCTCAACCTTTCTGTTTCCTAAAGACCCCGAACTTTTTATTCACCGTCTTATACAACAATTCCTTTAATTATTTTTCCATTAATTGCACTTCAGTATAACTGCCCAAGGAAATTTATTCATTCATTCAGTATATGTATTCTATCCATTCACTCATTATTTCTGAATTGCATTCCTCTTCACAGAGTATTTTGGAAATATCACAGTTTCCCTTACTTCAACTTGTTTATAAAAAGAACATTAAGAATGGATCATGGACTTCTCTGGTGGTCCAGTTCAGTTTGGTCACTCGGTTGTGTCCAACTCTTTGTGACCCCATGGACTGCAGCATGCCAGGCTTCCCTGTCCATCACCAACTCCCAGAGGCTGCTCAAACTCATGGCCATCGAGTCAGTGATGCCATCCAGCCATCTCATCCTCTGTCGTCTTGTTCTCCTCCCACCTTCAATCTTTCCCAGCATCAGGGTCTTTTCCAAAGAGTCAGTTCTTCCCATCAGGTGGCCAAAATATTGGAGTTTCAGCTTCAGCATCAGTCCTTCCAATGAATATTCAGGACTGATTTCCATTAGGATTGACTGGTTGGATCTCCTTGTAGTTCAAGAGACTCTGAAGAGGCTTCTCCAACACCACAGTTTAAAAACATGAATTCTTTGGCGCTCACCTTTCTTGATAGTCCCACTCTCACATCCATACATGACTACTGGAAAAACCATAGCTTGACTAGACGGACCTCTGTCGGCAAAATAATGTCTCTGCTTTTTAATATGCTGTGTAGGTTGGTCATAGTTTTTCTTCCAAGGAGCAAGCATCTTTTAATTTCATGGCTGCAGTCACCATCTGCAGTGATTTTGGAGCCCAAGAAAATAAAGTCTCTCACTGTTTCCATTGTTTCCCCATCTATCTGCCATGAAGTGATGGGACCAGATGTCATGATCATAGTTTTCTGAATGCTGAGTTTTAAGCCAGCTTTTTCACTCTCCTCTTTCACTTTCAACAACAGGCTCTTTAGTTCTTCTTTGCTTTTGGCCATAAGGATGGTGTCATCTGCATATCTGAGGTTTCTGCTACTTCTCCCAGCAATACTGATTCCAGCTTGTGCTTCATCCAGCCCAGCATTTTGCATGATGTACTCTGCATATAAGTTAAATAAATAAGCAGGGTGACAATACATAGCCTTCACCTACTCTTTTCCCAATTTGGAACCAGTCTGTTGTTCCATGTCCAGTTCTAACTGTTGCTTCTTGACCTGCATACAGATTTCTCAAGAGGCAGGTCAGGTGGTCTGGTATTCCCATCTCTTGAAGAATTTTTCAGTTTGTTGTGATCCACACAGTCAAAGACTTTGGCATAGTCAATAAAGCAGAAGTAGATGTTTTTCTAGAACTCTCTTGCTTTTTCTATGATCCAACGAATGTTGGCAATTTGATCTCTGGTTCCTCTACCTTTTTTAAATCCAGATTGAACATCTGGAAGTTCATGGTTCATCTACTCCTGAAGCCTGAATTGGAGAATTTTGAGCATTACTTTGCTAGCATGTGAGATGAGTGCAATTGTGCAGTAGTTTGAGCATTCTTTGGCATTGCCTTTCTTTGGGATTGGAATGAAAACTAACCTTTTCCAGTCCTGTGGCCTCTGCTGAGTTTTCCGAATTTGCTGGCAAATTGAGTGCAACACTTTAACAGCATAATCTTTTAGGATTTGAAATAGTTCCGCTGGAATTCCATCTGCTTCCTAAGGCCCACTTGACTTCGCACTCCAGGATGTCTGGCTCTAGGTGAGTGATCACACTGTCATGGTTACCTGGGTCATTAAGATCTTTTTTGTACAGTTCTTCTATGTATTCTTGCCACCTCTTCTTAATATCTTCTGCTTCTCTTAGGTCCATACCATTCCTGTTCTTTATTGCGCCCATCTTTACATGAAATGTTCCCTTGGTATCTATAATTTTCTTGAAGAGATCTCTAGTCTTTCACATTCTATTGTTTTTATTTCTTTGCACTGATCACTTAGGGAGATTTTCTTATCTCTCCTTGCTAATCTTTGGAACTCCGTGTTTAGATGGATATATCTTTCCTTTTGTCCTTTGCCTTTTGCTCCTCTTCTTTTCACAGCTATTTATAAGACCTTCTCAGACAACCATTTTGCTTCCTAAGGCCCACATGACTTCACATTCTGGTGGTCCAGTGCTTAAGAATTTGCCAGCCAGCGTATGGGTCATATATTTGATCCCTGGTCCAGGAATATTTCACAGGCCATTGGGCAACTAAGCCCTTGCACTACAACTACTGAGCCTGCAAGCCACAACTAGAAAGCAGACCCCACTCACCACAACTAGAGAAAGCCCGCATGCAACAACAAAGACCCAGCACAGCCAAAAAAAAAAGAAAAACGTTTGTCTTCAATGAACTGCTACTCTATGAAGAAAATGGAACTGTGCCAGCGCCTTTGCCTTCATGATGCCCTCTTCCAATGGTGGTCTTCCTGCAGCTATTCTCATCTCAGGGTACTTCTTCAGAGCATTCTTCAAGCATGCCGTTCCCCACAACAGGCCCAGCACTCTATCACACGTCTCCTATTTATTTCCATCACAGTGTTGATCAGAAATAATTTCTTGGTTTGTTCATTAATTCTCTGTCTTCCTATGCCATGTAAACTCCTGAAGACAGGGTTCTCATCTGTCTTATTCAAGTCAATTCCTTGAACAGTATGGCACAGAGTTTGATGAATATTTGTTGTATGACTATCAAAAAACTAGAAACAATCTATGATCAACTTGAAAAACACAAAGTAGCATACACTTTAAACAGCATTTATTAAAACTGAAAATGATCAGGACCCTGTGGTGCTCCTGGCCTTTCTGTTCCTGTTCTCTTTTTTGAAGGGAAGAGAATCCAGCCTCCATGACCTTTCCTGAGTTCCAAACGGCAGATGTGAACAGTTGCTAATCAGGGGAGGAGCAGCCAACAAGCCAACAGAGTCCAGGAATCAGAAAGGCTCATCAATATTAGGGCTTCCCTGATAGTTCAGTTGAAAAAGAATGTGCCTGCAATGCAGGAGACCCCGGTTTGATTTCTAGGTTGGGAAGATCCCCTGGAGAGAGGATAGGCTACCCACTCCAGTATTCTTGGCCTTCCCTTGTGGCTCAACTGGTGTAAAGAATCTGCCCACAATCAGGAGATATGGGTTGGGAAGATCAACTGGAGAAGGGTACCCACTCCAGTATTCTGGCCAGAATGGGGTCACAAAGAGTCTACACAACTGAGTGACTTTCACTTTTTTCACTTTTCTTCAAGATTAACTGAGACCAGATTAGAGGAGTGCAGGCCCTGCACACATGCTAACTTGTCAGCAACCCTACCCTTGAAACTAGTGCTATAAAACTCCTCATCAAATCCTCCTGGGTTGGGACACATAGGTCTTGAGGGCAGGGGTCTGCCGTGTCCCTCCTTGTCTGGCAAAGCAATAAAGCTGTTCTTTTCTACTTCATCCAAAACTCTGTCTGCAAGATTCGATTTGGCACCAGTATACAGAGGACAATCTTTTTGATATAAAAACCCATGCAAACCATTACTTGTATGTATCTCATTATTTGGAGCACCAAAACTAATTTTTTAAAAGATGGAGGGAGGGATTTTCGAACAACCAAAAGTAGACTGACTTTTTTATCCAAGTAAAAAAGTTGTTAGGTCTCTTTGTACAGATCCTATTTACTTATCTTATCAAGGAAAGAAATGATGCATTTAGATTTTAAAGTTTTGGAATTCCAAATAAAAATGTTTCTAATCAAGAAGGATCCATTTTTATCCTGAGTCATTACTGTCGTAGATATATTCTTCCAAAAAGATTATGCTGCCAGATGATATTCAAAAAGCTCATGTTTTCAGTGTACTTTATTTATACTTTAGTAACTTACATTTTACATTTAAAGTATACAAATTCAATAAAAGGATTTATTTGGGTATAAAATAAAAAGCACAGAGATTAATTTTTGGTATTTTAAAAAAACTGGGGGTATTTTTTGCTTTATTACAGGTTGAGCCTTGCAAATATTCTTCTGTGTAACTATTTCAGAGAATGTAGATTATTTCATACTGAAGCTGCTGTTTGCCAAAGCCCAAGTGTTCTATAATGATTTGGTAATTAGGTAGTTCTATTCTTTTCGTGCCTATACCAATAAAGGAGAGCTTTCAAATCTTAGAAGAGTTTAGCCTACAAATCCCTGTACCTTTATTTGTCCCATGATCTGTGGATATAATACGCCAGTCCAAACTGGTAACTCCAAACTTAAAAAGAAAAACGGAATACAATAACCAAAGATTCTGAAGTTTGGGGCTTAAAAACACACAACACTTTGTTATTCTCATAAGAAAATATTTACACTTTAAAGTAATATCACCATGAAAGGAGTATCTCTCCCCCTATTAACTGCTCCAAAAGAGCTATTATCTTTGAGAATCCATAATCTTTTGATGCTACAGATGGTCAAAACAAAATATACCAATTATTGCCATGTAAAGAAAAATCACAGATGTTAACACAGTTAAAAACACAAAGGCAGAATATTAGAAAAATAAGGCTTCATGGTGAAAAAAGGTTCAGCTAAAGCAGCACAAGTATGAGAATAAATCAATTAGAGGAAATAATGCTATATACATAAAGTATCCATAAAGAAAATTTTTCTTAAAGGAATGTTTGGGTCTTATTAAATTTAATTTAATCTCACCCTCAACACATTTCCCTTATTTAATCCTAACATAAAATTTATATAATGAAGAAAAGAGAGAGAGTTCCAGAAAAACACCTCCTTCATTGACTATGCCAAAGCCTTTGACTGTGTGCATCACAACAAACTCTGGAAAATTCTTTTAAGAGATGGGAATACCAGACCATCTGACGTGCATCTTGAGAAACCTGTATGCAGGTCAGGAAGCAACAGTTAGAACCGGACATGGAACAATACACTGGATCCAAATCAGGAAAGGAGTATGTCAGGGCTGTATATTATCACCCTGCTTATTTAACTTATATGCAGAGTACATCATGAGATATGCTGGGCTGGATGAAGCACAAGCTGGAATCAAGACTGCTGGGAGAAGTATTAATAACCTCAGATATGCAGATGACAACACCCTCATGACAGAAAGCAAAGAAGAACTAAAGAGCCTCCTGATGAAAGTCAAAGAGGAGAGTGAAGATGTTGGCTTAAAACTCAACATTCAAAACACTAAGATCATGGCATCTGGTCCCAGCACTTCATGGCAACAATGGAAACAGTGAGAGACTTTATTTTCTTGGGCTCCAAAATCACTGCAGATGGTGACTGCAGCCATGAAATTAAAAGACGCTTGCTCCTTGGAAGAAAAGCTATGACCAACCTAGACAGCATATTAAAAAGCAGGGACATTCCTTTACTGACAAAGATCCATCTAGTCAAGCTATGGTTTTTCCAGTAGTCATGTATGGATGTGAGAGTTGGACCTAAAGAAAGCTGAGCACGAAAGAATTGATGTTTTTGAACTGTGGTATTGGATAAGACTCTTGAGAATACTTTAAGCTGCAAGGAGATCAAACCAGTCAATCCTAAAGGAAATCAGTCCTAAATATTCATTGGAAGGACTGATGTTGAAGCTGAAGATCCAACAGTTTGGCTACCTGACGCGAAGAACTGACTCATTAGATAAGACCCTGATGCTGGGAAAGATTGACGGCAGGAGGAGAAGGGGACAACAGAGGATGAAATGGTTGGATGGCATCACTGACTTGATGGACATAAGTTTGAGCCAGCTCTGGGAGCTGGTGATGGACAGGGAAGCCTGGTGTGCTTCAGTCCATGGAGTGAAGTGTCGAACACGACTGAGAGAATGAACTGAACTGAACCTCACAGTGAAGATTCCTCTTTGATCTCTGGTGGGTAGCAAGATGGAAAGAATAAGATTAGCTTTGGTAGCTAGAAAGCAGAGCGCTCAGAAACTTTAAAACTCCTCACTGAAGGGCTAATATAGAAGCAAAGTACTACAGTAAATAAAGCATGATCTCTTGAGCCAGAGTATTCGGGTTCAAATTCAGGTCACTAGCTGAGTGTCCTTGGGTAAATCTCTTAATCTCATGACAAGTTCCCTATCCATAAAACAACGATGATAACTAATATATCAGCACATAAAGCAAGGCCTCCAGAGGCAGCAATTCCTTTAACCTCTTTGGTGACAATTTCCCTACCTGTTAAAGCAGATTTAAACAAGATGATAAACTCAGAGAGTTTTAAGGCTCAAATAAGGGGAGACACGTGAAAGTATTATTTAAACAAAAGCTACCATCAAATGTGACTAGCTTTCAGAAGCATTAGTAACTATGGTAAATGTAAAGATTACAACCAGGAGGAAGGTGTGGGGAGGGATGCTAGGGGTAATAATCAGGCTCTACACCAGCTCATACTGGTTGCTGCAGTTCCAACCCCAACTTCTCCTGAAAGAAGTAGTTTCTATTCCCAAAGTAACACTGATAGAGATCCAGGTAGAAGGCAAATATTTTTGGAGGGATAGGAAAAGATACGCATTTATTCCTAAAACATTTATTGAATACCCAATGTGTACATAGCACTAGCAATGACAACCCCAGTCTACTAATGACTACACTGTCTTGAGTGTGTGTTTTCATAAAGATGAAAAAAAAAAAAAAAAACAAGTAAAGTCAGTATCTTTTACCCAAGTTCACTACAGAGCTAATTGCTAGCTCTGTCAACAGAGAAAAACACTGACTATTCAACTCCAGCTACATGGAACCTGTAACTATTAATAGTATCCAGAGATTTAATCTATAAGAATAGGTACATTTACCTACAAGTTTCACAAGAATTTTTGTTTTTTTAATAAAATACACTCACCCAAGGCAGGGTATCCAAGGTAAAATCGATCTGCTCCCAACCATCCAAGGAAAAGAGACAGTGCAACCGCCACTTTGTATGAATAGCCATTCCTGCACAGAATCAGAACCTGAATGTCACATTAATATATTTCTAACATGTAAACATTTTAGAAAATAATGTTAATTATTACTGTTTGTTAATCAGTTCATTCATCCATTCAATTAATGCTTTTTGGGTGACTACTGAGTGCCAGGGACTATTTCAGTCTACTGGGATATATTAATGAGAAGAGATAAAAATTCCTGCCTTCAAAGAGCTTACAATCTAGTGGCAGCAAATAATAAACCTAAGTGAAAGTCGCTCAGTTGTGTCCAACTCTTTGCGACCCCATGGACTATACAGCCCATGAATTCTCCAGACCAGAATACTGGAGTGGTTAGCCTTTCCCTTCTCCAGGGAATCTTCCCAACCCAGGGAATGAACCCAGGTCTCCTGCATTGCAGGCAGATTCTTAACCAGCTGAGCCACAAGGGAAGCCCAAGAATACTGGCGTGGGCAGCCTATCCTTTCTCCAGGGGATCTTCCTGACCCAGGCATCAAACCGGGGTCTCCTGCATTGCAGGCGGGTTCTTTACCAGCTAAGCTATGAGGGAAGCCCATAAACCTAAACATATTTTAAAAAGAAACTGTATGTTAGAAAGTCATAAAGAAGGACTTCCCTGGTGGTCCAGGGGCTAAGACTGTGCTTATAATGCAGGGGGCCCAGATTCGAGCCCTGATCAGGGAACTAGATCCCATGTGCTGCAACTACAATATCCTGTATGCAGACATGAAGTTTGAAGACCCCACCCCACATGCGCAACCAAGACCTGGTGTGGCCAAATAAACAAATATTTAAAAAAAAAGACAGTCATAAATGTTATGAAAAAAGAAGTGGATTAGGGTGTATAGGGAATTCAGAATGCCAGGGATACAGATCAGGGCCATTTAAGTGGAGTGACAAGAGTAAGCTTCATTGAGAAGGTGGTATTTCAGCAAAGACCTAAGGGAGGTAAGAGATTCAGCCATGCCATGCCTCTGATGGAAGAGTGTCCCAAACAAAAGAAACTGCTGTTGCAAAGGCAGCCTACCTGGCATGTTCAAGGTCTATTAATGAAGCAAGTGTAGGAAGAATGGAGTAGGAGAGGGGAAGAACAGAAGGAGACAAGGTCAAAGAGAGAACAGGGCAAAGAGGGCAGATCATGCAGGGCCTTGAATACCATTGTTAAGTGCTATAAAAACACCATTTTCTACTGTGAGTGATATGTGAAGCTACTGCAGAGGTAAGCAGAGGTATGGTGTAAAAATAGTCATTCTAGTTGCTATGCTGAAGATGACTGCAGGGGAGTATTTGCGAGCTACTGTCACAATAATGTACAACAAACCTTCCCAGATCAAGAAGAGACGAAACCAGAAAGGAGTAAAAGTGAGGAAAAGTAAAACCAAAAGAGTGTGGTGTCAACATGGATCTACTGTATTACACAGGGAACTCTTCTCAATGTTATGTGGGAGGCTGGATGGGAGGGGAGTTAAGGGGAGGATGGATACATGTATACGTATGGCTTAATCCCTTTGCTGTCCACCTGAAATTATCACATTGTTAATCGGCTTTACTCCAATACAAAATAAAAAAGTTAAAAAAGAAAAAAGTGTGTGGTATCTTGGAAGTCAAGTGAAGTCAGTGTATTAAGAAGAACAGAGTGATCAACTGTGCCAAATGTGACTGATAGATGATATAAGAATGCCTGAGAATTTACCACTAAATTTAACCAAGAGGAGAGCATTAGTGACCTCACCAAGAGCAATTCTGGCAACAATGAGGGCAAAATATAGAACAGAGCAGGCTTAAGGAAGACCGGAAGGGCCATAGCAGTGCCCGTGACTCTGTCCCATCCTACAGCACCCACAAACGTGGCTCTCCCCTGCCCTCCCCGCTGCAGCAGAGTCCACAACCCAGGCAACCCCACTTGTGGCAGAGATACCTGCCACCCTGGTGTCCCTGGTGGTAATGCCAGCAACGACAGCAACTCTCGCAGCGTCAAAGCAACAGTAACCCCACAGGAAAGAAGGAGAGATGATGAGGGCACTGACGACACCTCTGGCAGAGGTGACAGAGGGCAGAAAGTGCCAATTAAATATAGCCAAAAGGCAGCTCAGGGCAGAGAGACAGGCTATAAATTGTGCTGCAGTGCCACCTACTGAAAAGCAAAAGAAAGCACTCTAATTACCAATCTGTAATTGGTAATTAGAATTACTGTTGGAATCAAAGTAAATAAAGTTTTACCTAAATGAGAAAGGTATTCACTACCTCAAGCATGCCAGCAAAGGAACAACTCATCAAGCACCATGAAAAGCCACAGTAACACAGCATCAGAAAAAGAAAACGACAATTCTCCAGAAACCAAACTTAGAATCACAGAAGACTGTGGTCTCACAGAGAATTCAAAATAGCTTTCAGGAAGAAACATGCTACAAGAAAACAGAAAAAGAGTTCAATGAACTAAGCAAAAAAATTAATGAAAAGAAGAAATATTTTATCCAAGAGACTGAAACTCTTAAAAAAGAACCAAACAGAAGTTATGAAGCTGAAGAACTCAATAAACGATATGAAGAATGGCATTAAAAAACGATGGAAACAGAGTAGACCATATGGAAGAGAGAATTAGTGAGCTTAAAGACAGAAACTGGGAAATGATTCAGGTGAGAGAGGAGCAAGAACTAAGTCTTTTTCTTTTTAATGAAGAAACTACAACAACTATCCAACTCCATTAGAAAGGTGACATATGGACAATGGGTATACCAGAAGGAAAAGAGAAGGAGAAGGAAACAGCTTATTTAAGGGAGTAACAGCTGTTCAGTTCAGTCAGTCATGTCTGACTCTGTGACCCCATGGACTGCAGCACGCCAGGCTTCCCTGTCCATCACCAACTCCCAGAGCTTGCTCAGACTCATGTCTATCGAGTTGGTGATGCCATCCAACCATCTCATTTTCTGTCACCCCCCTTCTAAGTAATAGCTGCTGCTGCTGCTGCTAAGTTGCTTCAGTCGTGTCCAACTCTGTGCAGCCCCATAGATGGCAGCCCACCAGGCTCCTCCATCCCTGGGATTTTCCAGGCAAGAACACTGGAGTGGGTTGCCATTTCCTTCTCCAATGCATGAAAGTGAAAAGTGAAAGGGAAGTCACTCAGTCGTGTCCGACTCTTAGCAACCCCATGGACTGCAGCCCACCAGGCACCTCCATCCATGGGATTTTCCAAGCAAGAGTACTAGAGTGGCTGAGAATGTCTCAAATCTGGGAAAGGAGTTAGATATACAAGCCCACGTAGCAAATAGAACACCTAAAAAGACCTTCCCCAAGACACATTAAAACTGTCAAAAGTTAATGACAAAGAAACAACTGTAAAGGCAGCCAGGGGGAAAAAAGACAGCAACCTACTAACGTGCCCCCACTAGGTGATCAGCAGATTTCTCAGCAGAAACTCTATTGGCCAGGAATGACAGTAGAATGACAAACTCAAAATACTGAGAGATAAAAACTGTCAGCCAAGAATACTCTATATAGCATAAGTTTCATTCAGATACAGGGAGAAATAAAGGCATTCCCAGACAAACAGAAGCTGAGGGAGTTTATCATCACTAGACTTTCCTTAAAAGAAATGCTTAAAAAAATTATTCTACTTGAAATGAAGAAGCAAGAGTACAAAAAATTTTAAGGTAATAAATAGAATCAGAAAATGGTAACTATATATCAGAATAGGTTGCTGGGAATTTCTTGGTGGTCCAGTGGTTAAGACTCTGCACTCTGAATGCAGGGGACCCCAGTTCAATCCCTGGTCAGGAAATTAGACCCCACATGCTACAACTAAATATGTGGCAACAAAGATTCCATGTGCTGAAAGGAAGACTCGGCACAGCCAAATTAAAACAAAACACAAATCATTAAAAACAGGTTGTTAAACACAGAATTATAGCAAAGATTAAAGGGTGAAAAAAAATAACCATGGCTACATCAATTTGTTAATGAATTCACAGTATTCTGTGCTGAGACATATTTGTGACAACAAAAATATAAAAGGGAAAAAGGAAAAAAGATGTTACCTCTATAGGCATAGGAGGATAGGATACTACCAACACGACTTCCCTGGTGGCTCAGTGGTAAAGAATCTGCCTGCCTATGCAGGAGACATGGGTTCGATCCCTGGGCTGGGAAGATCCCACATGCCATGAAGCGACTAAGCCCGTGTGCCACAACTACTGACACTGTGTTCTAGAATCCAGAAGCTACATACTGAACTCATGTGGTGTAACGACTGAAGCCTTGCAGCCCTGAGCCTGTGCTCCATAACAAGAGAAGCCATCGCAATGAGAAGCCCGTACACCCCAACTAGAGAGTAGCCCCCACTCACCACAACTAGGGAAAAGCCTGTGCAGGAACAAAGATCCAGTACAGCCAAAAATAAACAGATAAAAATTTTAAAAAAGATACTACCAACAGAAAAAGGACTATCTTTGAAATGTTTATACAAACCTCATGACAACCACAAAACAAAAATCTAGAGCAGAGACCCAAAACATTAAAAAAAAAAGAGAGAAAACTGAGAAAAACATCAGAGAAGACTACCATTTCCTTGCACAGAAATGCAAAGAAAAAGAAACAATGGAACTACAGAACAACCAGAAAAAAAAGACAAATGGCAATACCAAGTCCTCATACATCAATAATCACACTAGATGGGAACTTCCCTGGTGGTCCAGTGGTTAAGACTGTTTTTCCATTGCAGGGGGCATGGGTTCGATCCTGGGTTGGGAAACTAAGATCCTGCAGGCCACACAGCATGGCAAACACACACACACACACACACACACACTCTCTCTCTCTCTCTCTCTCTCTGAATATAAATAGATTGAATTCATCAAGCAGAAGACACAGAATGCCTGGATGGATTAAAACATAAGACCCAACTAGATGCTGATTCTAGGAGACTCATCTCAGGTCTAAGTAAAGGACTGCAAAATGATACTCTAAGCAAATGGCGGCCAAAAGAAGAGACAAAGATGGGCATTATATATGAACAATAAAGAGTATAATTCATTTAGATAACATATTCATTGATATATATGCACGTAACAACAGAGCACCAAAATATATAAAGCCTATAACTGACTTAAAGGGAGAAAGTGACGGCATCACAGTGAGAGGAGGAGATGTTAACAACCCACAATAAATGGATTGATCACACAGGCAGAAAGAGAACAAGGAAAACGCAACCTTAAATGAAACACTAGACCAAAGAGACTTAATAACAGATGTATACAGAACATTCTATCCAAAATCTGCAGAATAAACATATTTCTTAAGGGCACACAGAATGTTCTCAAGGATAAACCATCTGCTGGGGCATAGAACAAGCTTTAATAAATTTAAGAAGACTGAAATTATATCAAGTATCTTTTCTGACCACAATGGTATGAAACTAAAAATGAATTTTAAGAAAGCTGAAAAAAATCATAAATATGTGGAGATTAAACAACAAACTATTGAACAACTATTGCATCAGTGAAAAAATTAAAGGGGAAGTTTTAAAAATATCTGAAGAGAAATGAATATACAACATACCAAAATCTCTGACACACATGTAATATCAGTACTAAGAGAATGGTTTAAAGAAATACAGGTCTACTTCAAGAAAGAAGAAAAACCACAAATAATCTAACCATACATTTAAAGAAACTAGAAAAAGAAAGGAAAAAAAAATGAAGCCCAAAATCAGTAGAAGGAAGGAAATAATAAAAATGAAATTGGAAATAAATGAAACAGAGACCAAAAAGAAAACAGAAAATATTAATGAAACTAAGAGCTGGTTCTTTGAAGAGATAAAGTTGACAAACCTTCAACCTGACTCACTTAAAAAAAGAGAGAACTCAGATAAGTAAAATCAGAAATAAAAGAGGAGAAGTTACAATGGATATCAAAGAAATACTGGGTTGGCCAAAAAGATCATTTGGGTTTTTCCATGTCATCTTATCCAGAAAGAATTTTTTTGTCAACCCAATATAAACGCTTATAAGTGACTACTATGAATAGCTGTATGCCAATAAATTGGACAACTCAGAAGAAACAGATAAATTTTAGAATCATACAGCTTTCGAAGACTGAATCCATAAGAAACAGAAAATTTGAATAGCCCAATTACCAACTAAGAGATTAAAATGATAATCAAAAACCTCCCCCAAAACAAAAGTCCAGGACCAGATGGTTTCACTGGTGAACTCTACCAAACATTCAAAGACTTAATACCTATCTTTCTCAACCTCTTCAAAAAAACTGAAGAGGAGGGGACACTTCCTAACTCATTTTAGAAAACCAACATTACTATGATACCAAAATAAGACGAGGACATCAAAAGAGAAGAAAATTACAAAACAATCTCTCTGATGAACACAGATGCAAACTTCCTCAACAAAACATTAGCAAACCAAATACACATTAGTAAACCTAATACAAGGATTACATACCATGATCAAATGGGATTATTACAGGAATGCAAGGATGGTTCATTTGCAAATCAATCAATGTGATACACCATACTAACAAGATGAATAAAAATCATATGATATCTCAATTTATGCAGAAAAAGCATCTAACAGGATTCAACATTCATTTATGATTAAAAAAAAACTTTCAATGAAATCAATACAAAAGGAATGTACTTCTACATAGTAAAGGCTATATATAACAAACCCATAGCTATTATATTCAGCAGTGACAAACTGAAAGCTTTTCCCTCTAGGATCAGGAACAAGATAAGGATACCCACTCTTATCACTCTTATTCAACGTAATACTAGAATTCATAGCCAGAGCAATTAGGCAAGGAAAAAAATAAAAGACAGCCATATTGGCAAGGAAGAAGTAAAACTGTCACTGTCTGTGGATGACACAATTTTATATACAGAAAACCCTAAACATTCTACCAAAAAATTATTAGAAATAATAAACAAATACAGTAAAACAGCAAGGTAGAAAATCAATATACAAAAATCTGCTCTCTTATATATTAACAACTAGAAGAAAAAGAAGTTTAAAAAATCCCATTTACAATTGCAACAAAAAGAATGGAATACCTAGGAATAAATTTAACCAAGGAAATGAAAGACTTGTACACTGAAAACTATAGGACATTATTAAAATTAATTGAAGAAAACACAGAGAAAAGTAAAAAAATCCCATTCCTCATTGCTAAAATACAAATTACCTAGTAGAATCTACAGATTCAGTGCAATTCTTATCATACAACTCAATTACAACAAAACAAACAACCTAATTTAAAAATGGGCATAGGATCTGAACAATTTTCCAGTTAAGACATGGCTAATAGGCACTTGAAAAGAAGATGTTCAGTATCACAAATCATCAGAGAGATGCAAATTAAAACCACAATGAAGTATCATTTCATACATTAGAATGGCTATTATCATAAAAACAAGAAAAAACAAGATGTTGGAAAGGATGTGGAGGAAAAGGGAACACTCATGCACTGCTGGTGGAAATGTAATTTGGAGCAGCCACTACGAAAAACAGTATGGAGATTCCTCAAAAAATTAACAATAAAATTACCATATGATCTAGCTATTACAAGTCTGGGTATTTATCCAAAGAATAGGGAAATACTAATTCAAAAATAAATACGCATTCCAATGTTCACTGCAGCATTATTAACAATAGCCAAGATGTGGAAACAACCTAAGGCCTACTGGTGAGTTAACGGATAAAAGATATATATACACATCTAAACATATAAGACTACTACTCATTCACTGAAAAAAAAAAAAAAACTTGCCATTTGTGGCAACATGGACAGATCTTGAGGGCATTGTGTTGAGTGAAAGAAGTGAGATACAGAAAGACAAATATCATATGATTTTGCTCATGGCTGGGCCTAAGCCTTGCAGAGACAATGGGACACAGTACATGCTCATGCTTAGTTATGTCTGACTCTTTGTGACCCCATGGACTGTAGCCCCCCAGATTCCTCTGGTCATGGGATTTTCCAGGCAAGAATACTGGAGTGGGCTGCCATTTCCTCCTTCAGGGGATCTTCCTGACTCAGGGATTGAACCCGTTGTCTTCTGTGTCTCCTGCACTGCAGGGGGATTCTTAACCCACTGAACCATCAGGGAAGCCCATTTTGCTCATATGTGGCACATACAGAAAATAAGTAAATGAACAACAAAAAAATAACATGAAAAAAACCACACTGAAACAGAAGATACTGGTAGTCCCTAGAGGTGAAGGTAGGTGGGAGGTGGATGAAACGCGTAAAGGGGATCAACTGCACAATGATGGATAGGAACTAGACTTGGTGGCGAACAGCCTGCAGTATATATAGAAATTGAATTATAATGTATACATGAAACATGTTACAAACCAATGTCAACTCAATAAAAAAAAAGTTGGAAAAAAACTAAAGAAAAGAAGCATTAGATAATCCTTTCAAGGAGTTGCTACAAATAAGAGTAAAGAAATAAAGAGGTAGCTGGAATCATCATTTTAAAGTCAAATCTGATCATGTCTCCTGCTTATAATCCTATTTTTTGCATTGCATTCACAATTAAGACATTTTCAGGGAGTTGGGGGAGATAGTAAACAGCCCAGAGATCCTGTCTATGCAGTTAATATTACAAGGATGTCAGATTTTGCACTGAGGGGAGCAGTGCCCCTCTACATTGAAATGGGTCACCAGAATAGCAGTAGAGAAATAATCTGGGCGACTTGGTAGACACTCAAGTGATAATCTACTGGCTACTAGCAGTGGAAGAAAAAAGGAAACAAAACTGGGAAATATTAAAAGCAGAAGCAGCCAGACTAAATGTGGGGAATGAGTCATTCTTTGGAGAATGACTCCAAAGTTTCTGCTTAAGGAACTGGACAGAACAGCTGCATTCATTAATACAAAGGAGGAAATGAAGGAAGAGACAAAAGATTCAGTTTGGGATCTTTATATAAAGATGGTATGAGAAACCAAAGGGGTGGGTGGATGAATGAAGAAGAGAAAAGGACCAAGGACATAATCTTGCGAATATCAAGATATAAGAAAGAAGGAAAATAATAGGGATCAAAGGAAATTGAAGTGTGTTTTATACTGTAAGTCAAGGAAAGAAAGTATTTTAAGAAAAAGGAATAACAAATGCTATAGAAGGATTGTAGACTATAAATATCCACTTGATATAGCAACAAAGATCACTGGCAAATTTTAGTATGGCCAAAAGCCATACTGCATTAGACTAAAAATTCATAAAAGATAAATATTATAGAAACAAGCCTCTCAAAAAGCTTGGCCAGTAAGGGGAAAGAAATTAGAAAAGCAGTGATCTATATAAATAAATCACCCTGAAGAATAATCTAAAAACTGGTGGTGCAGCAGAGATTTATCGAACTGTTCATCAAATCATTTTGCTTTTTCTCATAGGCATACAGTTAAACTACTGTATCATACAGTAAAAACTGTATACAGCTAAAACTACTTGTTTTGATGTGCTTTGTGTTATTGCGCTTTACAGATAAACTGAGGTTTTTTACAAATTGAAGGTCCGTATTAACCCTTCACCAGGCAAGTCTGCCAGTGCCATTTTTCCAACAGCATTATTTTTAAATTAAGGTACAGTTTTTTGGACACAATGTTATTGCACACTTAATAGACTACACGTAGTATAAACATAACTTTTATATACACAGGGAAACCAGATGATTCGTGTAACTTGCTTTATCACACTGATCTGCAACCAAACTCATGATATCTCTGAGGTATGCCTGTGTATTAATATATTCCAGCTCACTTTGCAGTTAAATGCAGCCATCACTTAGTTCTGGCCAATGGAATGAGGACAGAAGTGATGTAAGCCATCATGTATGCCATGTCTGGTCCATAAAACATGTCTATAGGTGTTCCATCTCCTCTCTCCATCTCTTGGCTGAATGGAAAAGACTCTAAGGACTAGAGGAAGTAAAGTCAAAAGACGAAAGGTACAAGACCCCTGCATGTCTGCATGGAGCAACTATCACTTCCTTCACCCCATGTAGACCTCCAAATCAACACAAATTGGATTATGATATGAGTGAGAAATAAAATTTACTGGGTTAAGCCACTAAAATTCTAAAGGCATCTGTTACAACAGGTAGGCTGCTCCAACTAGCGTAGATGGGCAGTATAAACAGGTGTGACTTGGTAACTGATTACACATAGTTAATAGACTTCAGTTGCTAAAGAATACATTATAGAATGGCCACATCTGTGATAGTTAGATGGAGTTTTAATCAAGTATCAATATTATGAAAGGATATGCCAGGAGAAGGAAAATATGTAAACTGGAAAAGGGGACACTCAATGAATTAACAATCTGTCAGTGAGTCTTTATTCAGTAGCTGACCAGCAGGTGTTTGTTTGAAAGGCATATACTGAATATTCTGATAGAGGAAAGTAATGTATTAGGTTATCTTACTTTTGTGATTTATCATTAAAATTATCCATCAACCTAACTCCTTTTGTTCTGATTCAATGCTCATCAAGCAAATCCTATTTTGGAATTTTGGACTTTACAATAGGAGAGAAATAAGTTGGCCAGTAGGCTTGGAGTATCTAGTTTCCTTGATAATTATATTTCTTATCACAATTGACATGAATGTCTTGTGAGCATGATTAGTATAGCTCAGTTGCATTTCAGTCTAATCTACTCAGAGACATTAAAAGAAAAATCGAATTAACTTGGAAATTAAGTGGCAGATCATTGTGATATGAACATTACAGGTAAAACTAATCTGCAGTGTCCAACTTGAGTGGTTCTTAACAAATGTTTTCTTGGACCATCAACACTTAACAAATTATTTGTCATTTGGAAATATCAAATCTATAAATTAAAAAACTGACTAAACCATATCTAAGTACTTTGAAAATAATTCCTCTTAACAATTATTATTTTACTAATGAGAAATCTTAGAACCCAAGAAGCTTAAGTGATTGGATTACACAGCAAGATAGAATCTAAAGCTCCTCATTAACTTTGTAAAGTAGGGTCAAAAGAGAAAAAAGGCTCTAGTAGTAATTTCTAAGAATTCTAATGGAACTTGCAGAAACAAACAGTGGTCTTTCTTTATACAACTGCTAAATAGGTACCATTATATAAAATGCAACAACATACAGTAAAAGGTAAAAATACAATGCCAGGAATTAATAAAAATGGGTAAAACTAAATAATGCTTTCAGTACAAAGTAGAAATATAAGAATAAACTGTTTTACTGCTTTACTGCAGCAAAAATAAACAGCCAACTTAAAAGTTCTTTAAGCTAAGAATATTCCCAACAAAATAAAGTCATTTCTCTTAATAAATTTCTGAATTATTTAACATTATCATTCATCATCTAAACCAACTATAAAGAATGAAACCAAGTTTCCAAATGCAAATAATTACTAATTAGCATTCTTTTAATACTGTAGGTATGCAGTCCCTTATTTGCACTCCAGAAAGTCCCCAAATTTTGAAAACAGAATTTTTTCATAACCCATTTGGTAGCATAAACTGACTGAACTGACATGGCCTGAAGCCACTCAGTCTACTTATCCCATACAGTGAACTACTAAACTTTACTTGGTTGGTAAACTGTATTTTTAAAACAACACACACACTTAAAATAGAGGTTTTCTGACAAAAGCAAAAAGATAAAAGTTATATTAGTGTAGGATTCTCCTTATAAATTAACTCTTTACTCTTCATTCCACCCAGATGAGATTTCACTCAGGCAAATAAATCTGAAAATTTAGCTTCAGTAATATACTTACACATTTCGGCAAGATATAGGCTTGAGAAAACCAACTTCGCTTCCAGTAAAATGTGTTTCGTTGCCACCAAAATCCTTACAAATTATGTTAGGTGCTGGAAAACACTGAACTAAAGGCAGAAAAAAGCAAGAATCCATTATTTCTTTTTCCTGTGGAAAATTATGTAATTATGCTTTTTTCCTAAGGGTAGCAATGCACACAAGAAAATCTAATGTTCAAACCAACCACCTCCCCATATGAGATTTTAATTTAGATAGGAAAAGCTATATTATATATGTTCATGTACAAGATAAGATAAAGATAATGTTCAATCTCCTGTTCTTGACAAAGATGATTGAGGAAGAACTGCCTAATATTACTGTTCTTTACTTCATCTCTACGGTGAAGAATACTTCTCGAATTTTTTGTTGGTAACTAATCAGGCAATTCATTACATAAAACATAATCTAATTTTGCATTTTCAGTTTATAAAATTCTTATAGATGTAACCTACAATAAACTAAGATTCTTCTTTATTCTAAATAGCTTTCTACTTATTCTAAATGGGTTTGCTTCTCCATTCCCTCTAGGATTTGATGTAGTATGTTATCTCAGCATTTAGTAATTTGATCTTTATTCATAACCCAGATGACTTAATAAGAGGAAGTAACACTTATAGAGCTTACTATGTGCTAAGCAGGTACTGTCCTGAAGCTTTTATGGCCTCATCATATAAAGTAAGAACTCTGGAATGAGAATCACCTAACTATACATTGCCTCTTTCAGGAACTTGGATTCCATGTAGATAAAAGTAGCATTAAGATCATAAGAAGATTATTGTGGGGATAAAATGTGATATAAATTATCTAGCATAGGCAATCAATAAATGTTAGTACTTTTTACTCCTTCACCATTTCTGACTAAAAGGTACTAATACCTTTAGGCTAGTTTCAGAAAATGCTTATCTCTATGCTTAACATCAATGATTACAATTTTTTGAGAAAATGAAAATAGAACTTGGTATAACAGACTTAAAAAAAACCCACAGAGACCCCAGTGTTTTATTATGAAAGAAAAATAAATGGCATTTATTTTCTACTTTATAATTACCTTAAGATTTCCAACAAATGACTGTCCTTTTTTAGGCCATAGTACACTGAGAGAATGATGCTAGGAAAAATATCCTGTAATGACTTTGCACTCTTTGGTTGTGTTACTGATAGTTCAAACTGTATCATCCCATAAACTTTACTTATTTAATGTATTTACATTTCCAACACAAGAAGATGCTCATGCTAAAAAGCAAAGATTCAGTAAAACTGAGAACCATTTAGACAAGAAAGAAGGTAATAAAATGAAAGGAAGAGAGTGAAGAAATAGTTATCCTAGGAAACAACTAAGGGAAGATAGTGTAATTGACCACAAATTTAGCTTAGAGGCTCCTGGTAGTAAGGCAAAAAGAGCTACAGAGCTACTGTGATATAACTGAAAGCATACCAATTCACCTCTGAACCACCGTGGGAACCTGGTTTGGCACGTGACACAGGAGTAAAGGAATGTAATAAAGAAGGTCCTTAATAATAAGAACCTTTACAAAACAGTAATAGTTTTCCACATAGCCTTTTCTCACACTGACTCCAGATATAATCAAGGGTTTATAATGTTAGGATCGACAGAGATGGGGCAACAAAAGTCAACAGGTGATTTATATGTAGCTGTTTGGCCATCTGCCTTGATACAGGGATAAAGCTTACTGAATTTTGTGAATCAATTATTATCACGTCCCTTAAGTTGTATCTCTTGGTCTGCCAGATCTTAGGTCATGCTTTTGACTGGAGCTATATGGCAGACAGCTTCCCAGGTGACACAGGGGTAAAGAATCCACCTGCCAGTGCAGGAGACTTGAGAGACGTGGGTTCGATCCCTGGGTTGGGAAGATCCTCTGGAGGAGGGCATGGCAACCCACTCCAGTATTCTTGCCTGGAAAATTCCATGAACAGAGAAGCCTGGCAGGCCCCAGTCCATGGGGTCGCAAAGAGCTGCACACAAGTGAGCGACTAAGCATGAGCACGCGCACATAGCAGGCAACTCAAAACTGAGATTAACAAACATCTGAAACGCTAATACATTTTCTATGTTACTGACTGAAGGAGATGAGTATGCTCTATTTAAATGATGGAGGAATGACGGAAAGTAATTTTGCTTTCCAGGGGATATGTGGCAATGTCTGGAAACATTTTTGGTTGTCACTACTGGAAAAATGCTACTGGCATGTAGTGGATGGAGGCTCACACACTAGATCAGCTGTGTTCAAATAATTTTGCTCACATACTCCCTAAATTTTTTTAAACTATATATTCCCTCACACATTTTCAAGCTGACATCTAAAAATTTTCACCATGGATTTAAATGGCTGGGAAAAAATTTATTTCCAGCATACTGTAAATACTGCCCTTAATATTGAAATATTATAGCATTCTTTACAGTGGAATCTAAACACAGCAATTTGATATCTATCATGATCCAATCAAGAATATGAAAGGGCTCTTCTTTTAAATGCAGAAACTTTACATTAATTGTAGGAAAAAATACACATATAATAAAAACTGATTCTCGCTGATGTATGACAGAAAACCACAAAATTCTGTAAAACAATTATCCTCAACTAAAAAATTTAAAAAACAACAACAAAAAAACTGAGGATCTGGAAATTGATTATTGTAAAGACATACTGTGGGCTGAATTGCACTCTCCCAAAAAGATATATTGAAGTCCTAACCCTCAGCACTTCAGAATGTGACCTTACTTGGAAATAGCATCTTTGCAAATTTAAGTTTGCAATCCAACTTTGCATCCAAGTTAAGATGAGGTCATTAGGGTGGGCCCTAATGCAGTAAGGTGGGTATCCTTCAAAAATGGGGGAATGAACATACACAGGGAGAAGACGATGTGAAGACATGCAGGCAGGATGCAGCGTGAACACAGAAGCAGAGCAGACTGATGTGGGGCTTTCCCTGCTGGTCTAGTGATTAGGACTTGGGACTTTCACTGCCGAGGACCTGGGATGATTCCCCTAGAGGCTTTGTCCAATATACTTTGCTTTAGAGAAATGCACTGTTTTTTTGAGATTACAGCTTCCTTTACAAAACACATAAATCATAATTTTTTCAGTTACATTCTATTAATTGTTCAAACTCTCAAATTTTGACAACTTTAGTTTTCAATGTGTTTTATCATTTCTAATATAAGAAATGATCTGTATTCAATATGAGCTACTTTGTAGTCAATGAGACAGATAAGGAGAGAAAAATGCCCAACATTTCAGGCTTAGAACCTCAGGAAAGATACAATTAGTAGAAGTACCAGAGTGAAGGGGAAACCATATTGATACAATATTTCTAGAGAAGTCTGACAGAAGTATGAGCTAATTATTTCAAGGGACAAAAACTACATACTTTAGTGAGGATAGATGAGGGGCTGCTCTCAGTATAAAGTGAGATGACATGAGAAAATAGTAAGAGAAACACTGAGATGGATCAGATTTGCTTGAACTGATAGAAAATGCCAAAATGCAGTACTTCAGAATGGGGCAAATTTAGGTTTAAGTCAGAACTCTGTCACTTAACTAGTATGTTCTTCTGGTCAAGTTATGAAATCTCACTGAACCTTGTTTTGTAATCTGTGAAACAAAAGTAAGACCCTTGTAATACTTTAATAGCCAAGTATTAAAGGCGTTTAGCATGTAAAGCATGGTGTCTGGCTAGAAAAAATGTTCAACTTAAACTATAGAAACGAAGAGAACTTCAACACTGAGAAGACTAAGAGGCTGAACCTGACAGGAATAAATATAACATGTGAGTGATCTGTAAAAGTAATAAAAGACTTTGTGAAATGAAATTAATTCAATGGATGCCTACAGCCCTAGAACTTATTAATTTTTACATATTTTATAGTGACTTCATTTGATCCTTATTTTAAAAAAAACCTGTTATGTAGACAGAACTAGTAATATGCTTTTTTTTCCCCCTTGTACAAACAGAAAAACTGACATTCCAAGAAATTAAACAAGCTGACCAAAGTCTCACACTAGGTAATATTCTTTAAGTCCTAGACCAACATTCATCACTTTTAATCAACACCCTTTTCATTTCGCCACAATAATGCCATGCTTACACTGATTTCAGAAACAAGTAAAAATGAGTTTGTATGATGAGATTTAGGAAGCCAGCTATCCATAAATGTTAACTAGTGGACAAAATTAAGCAACATGCTATAATCCTGAAAATTATTCCATTTTCAGTTTTCCTGCAAAATGTTTGGCTCTGGCCAATGACTGGGATTTAAATGGCATCAACTTAAGTCATCAACAATGCAATGGACATGGACTTGGGCAAACTTCAGGAGATGGTGAGGGACAGGGAGGCCTGATGTGGTGCAGACCATGGAGTCACAAACAGTTGGACACGACTGAGCAAGTGAACAACTCAACCTTGAAAGACAGTATTTCTTGATTATATAAAGCAGAACTATTTTTTTAAGCACAAAAAAGCTAAACTCAAAATAAAGTAACCAATGAAATTTCATAACAGTAAAAAGGAGTGACCTAGACAGGAAATGGTGTGGGATTCTACTCTAGTCATAAAATTAAAAGACATTTGCTACTTGGAAGAAAAGCTATGACAAACCTAGACAGTGTATTAAAAAGCAGAGACATCACTTTGCCTACAAAGGTCCGTATAGTAAAAGCTAGAGTTTTTCCAGTAGTCATATACGGATGTGAGAGTTGGACCATGAAGATGGCTAAATGTCAAAGAATTGATGTTTTTGAAATGTGCTGGAGAAGACTCTCGAGAGTCCCTAGGACTGCAAGGAAGTCAATCCTAAAGTAAATCAATCCTGAATGTCCACTGGAAGGACTGATGCTGAAGCTGAAACTCCAATACTTTGGCCACTTGATGCAAAGAACTGACTCTTTGGAAAAGACCCTCATGCTGGGAAAGATGGAACACAGGAGAAAGTGATGACAGAGGACACGAGACATATTTTATAGTGAGTGGGTGGCATCACTGACTCAATGACAGGAGTTTGAGCATGGTCCAGGAGACGGTGAAGGACAGGGAGACTTGGCATGCTGCAGTCCATGGGGTCACAAAGAGTCAGATACGACTGAGCAACTGGACAACAACAACAACAACATTTAAGTGTACATTTCCATAAATATATTTCAATAAAACCTTAATAAAAAAGACCTGTGTCAAAGGACCACAGCAAAATTTCTGGAAATGGTTTTTTAATACCTTTGTATTTTACTGATTGGAAAATTGAAAACACTTGCTATATATGTCAATATGTATATATACGTACTAGACAGCACACTCCTTGAGGGCAGAAATTGTCTTTTTTTAATGTATCATCTCTACCACTTAGCAGAATGCCATATAATAACATCTTAATAAATTAAATATTTTCCAAATAATAGATAGTTTAGGGTTTCCCAGGTGGTGCTAGTGGTAAAGAACCCACCTGCCAATGCAGGTTCGATTTCTGGGTTTGGAAGATTCCCTGGAGGACAGAACAGCAACTCACTCCAATATTCTTGACTGGAGAATCTCATGGACAGAAGAGTCTGGTGGGCTATGGTCCATAGGATCACAAAATGTTGGACCTGACTGAAGTGACTTAGCACAGTACACACAAGAACATAACAGACAAGGACATAATAGAAGCAGATATGATTAAGAAATTGTGGCAAGAATACACAGAAGAACTTTACAAAGAAGTCTTAATGATCCAGATAACCACAATGGTGTGGTCACTGACCTAGTCAGACATTTTGGAGTGTGAAGTCAAGTGGGCCTCAGGAAGCATTACAATGAACAAAGCTCGTATAGGTGACCGAATTTCAGCTGAGCTATTTCAAGTCCTAAAAGATGATGCAGTTAAAGTGCTGCACTCAATATGCCAGCAAATTTGGAAAACTCAACAGTGGCCATAAGACTGGAAAAGGTCAGTTTTCATTCCATTCCAAAGAACGTTCAAACTATCATATAACTGCACTCATTTCACATGCTGGCAAATGGTCAACATCCTAGCTAGGCTTCAACAGTTCATGAACCAAAACCTTCCAGATATACAGGCTGAGTTTAGAAAAAGCAGAGGAACCAGAGATCAAATTGCCAACATCTGCTGGATCATAGAAAAAGCAAGGAAATTTCAGAAAAAGACCTAATTCTACTTCATTGACTATGTTAAAGTCTTTGACAGCGTGGATCACAACAAACTGTGGAAAATTCTAAAAGATGGGAATGCGAGACCACCTTACCTGTCTCCTGAAAAACCTGCATGCAGCCAAGAAGTAACAGAACTGGACACTGAACATCGGATCACTTCAAACTGGGAAAGTATGACAAGGCTGTATACTGTCACTCTGCTTATTTAACTTCTGTGCAGAGTACGTCATGTGAAATGCCAGCTGGGTGAACCACAAGCTGGAATCAAGGTTGCCAGGAGAAATATCAACAACCTCAGTTATGCAGATGATACTACTCTAATGGCAGAAAGCAAGGAGGAACTAAAGAGCCTCTTGATGAGGGTGAAAGAGGAGAGTGAAAAAGCTGGCTTAAAACTCAACTTCAAAAAACTAAGTTCATGGCATCCAGTCCCATCACTTCATAGCAAACAGATGGGGGAAAAGTTGAAATAGTTATAGATTTTATATCCCTGGGCTCCAAAATCACTGCAGATGGTGACTGCAGTGAAATTAAAAGATGCTTGCTCCTTGGAAGAAAAGCTATGACAAACCTAGACAGCATATTAAAAAGCAGAGACATCACTTTGCTGACAAAGATCTCAATAGTCAAAGCTATTTTTTTTCCCAATAGTCATGTATGGATGTGAGAGTTGGACCATACAAAAGGCTGAGTGCCAAAGAATTGATGCTGGAGAAGACTCTTAAGAGTCACTTGGACAGCAAGGAGATCAAACCAGTCCATCCTAAACCCTGAATATTCCTTGGAAGGACTGATGCTGAAGCTGAAGCTCCCATACTTTGGCCACTAGATGTGAAGAGCTGACTCAATGGAAAAGACCCAGATGCTGGGAAAGATTGAGGGCAGGAGGAAAAAGGGGTGACAGAGGATGAGATCACTGGATGGCATCACAGACTCAATGGACATGAGTTTGAGCAAACTCTGGGAGACAGTGAAGGACAGGGAAGCCTGGCGTGCTGCAGTCCATGTGGTCACAGAGTCGAACATAACTTAGCAACTGAACAACAATAACAGATAGTTTATAATATAAATTTGTGCTTTTGTTTTGATCCATTTAATTATTTTATTAAACTATTTACTACAAACAATTTCTCAAAAAATAATGATGCTTGTTAACTGGTACTGGGCTAACTGACAACCATTTAAAGACCACAACAGTTTACTGTTATAACTGAATCTCCTTTGCCTTTGGTCCCAATTCTTACTCTACACTCCTAAACTTCCCTCTCTGTAAAACATTCCATCCACTAATTCCTTACCAAAAAGTATAGTTTAAGAAAATAACTTAGTCTGAAGATTCCATGAGTCTATCATATGCTCAATGAAAGAAACAGAAGAAGCACGTTTCAAGGGTCATTTTGATGTCCTTGCACATCAGGACTCAGAAATAATTTACAGCCACTCCACTAGTCTTTTCATGTTTTAAAAAGGAAATTAAAAAAAAAAAAAACAGCAGCCTGTGGACAAACATAACTTCCTGATAGGGACAGGCTGGTAGAAACTACCCCAGATCTTGGCTGAACACTTTTGGGTCATGCATAAATTATACATTCTTATGTAGAAGCCTGGTGAGTCATATTTGTCTCCAAAACTTTATTTTCTTTTTAAAATCACAACAACAATCTAAAGTCATTTATTTATTGATTTATAACATTTTATATATGTGTTCCCAGATTTTTAGGCACTTACGGTTTATTCTCTCCAAATAAATAACCATATCATTCCCTTATATAGAAAGCCTTCTTTTATTTCTCTGCAGCTCTCCATTTACATCATCTATGCTTACTTAACTGGCAGGCCATGGCAGGACCATAACACCTCCAAGTCCTTTTATGTTTCCTAGCAATCTGATCATTTGATTTTGTATTTGTTTATAAACTTACTTAGTGATAATACTTTAGTGGATTCAAACTTATTTTACAAAAGAGACACCTAACTGGAGGGCAGAGCTCTTTTTGGTCAGAAACTATTGTTTTTAGTTGTAATTTCCTTCAAATTTATTCTAAATTTCTTTTTTAGAATAATTTCCTTCAAAATTTCCATGCCTACAAAGAAACCTGCAGACTAGAAAAGGAATGAGATAGCAGGCTGCCTCATTCCCAGTTTAATGTTACCTGAGTCACAACAGTATTCAAAGACTTGCAACATATATCATATAAGTGGTTGGATATTTGAAAGCTCATTCTTCTTTATGTATGTCAACAATATTGTCCACTCTGAGAGCACACTATAAAAGACTGAACTCTAACACAGGAAAGTCAGTGTATACTTATAAAGCAATTTTAAAAGGAGGGGATTATGTGCAAAGTTCCTTTAAATCTAACATATCCAAATTAAACAAATGTACACATATTGAGCAATATTTACTATAAGAATCACATATATATTACCTATTACTGTTTTGGAGAAGGAAATGGCAACCCACTCCAGTACTCTTGCCTGGAGAATCCCATGGAGGGAGGAGCCTGGTAGGCTACAGTCCATGGGGTCGCAAAGAGTTGGACATGACTGAATGACTTCACTTATTACTGTTTATATGACAAATTTCATTACTCCAGAATACTAGCAAAATATCTGCTATAAAAGTTTAACACAACTTACTTTCAAATATCTTTGCTCATTAGAATGGGGTTAACAGTGTATCAAAATGTGAAGAGATAAAAAGAGAGAGGAGATCTTTTAAAAATATATACAAAGTCATAATCAAGAGGTCAATTATTTGACTATAAGATACTTTTTAAAAACAAAGTTTTTTGCAGTAAAAAATCATTTTAATCTCATTTCCATAATGAGTCTATTTAGTAGCTTTCATTATAAAGAAAACATCAATTATTGCCTTATCTCCCATCTAAACAATAAAACAATCAGTATATATTCAGTAGGTATTCTTTTCTCAAGATAATACTAGATATTAAATGGTAGATATTACTAGATATTACATACTAGATATTAACCAACATTATGTACTATGTAAAACATGAATGCCAAATCCAAATAGCTTCAGCATATATCTATCTACCTTCTTTCCAACATATAACCCTTCAGAAGAAAAGGCTAAACAAAACAATTTATTAATCTTTATCTGGCATTAAATACTTTTTGGAATAACAGAAGCTCCCCCACATCATTAGGTTGAGGGTATTATCCACTATCAAACCATCTCGCTAATAAAATACTGATGTGCACTTAAAATCCTTATCATATTATTTTCATACTTAGGATGCACCTAAGTATCTTTTACAAATGCAAGATATGGGTGATATATTACTAGCTCCTTGCTGCACATTACTGAACTGTAAGTCTCCTTTCAAGTTCTCTCTGAGTAATTAAAATCTAAAGAGGCATCTTTGTAAAACACAGCGTGATATATACAGGGCATCAAGAAAGCTATATAAACTGATTCCAAAAGCTTTAAAAAAAAAGAATGAAAATAAAAAATTTCTCAATTTATATTATTATTTAATAGAATAAGATTCTTTTTATAAAATATTAACAACCCCTAGATTGTCTAATATTAAGTTGTTCTGGAAACAGAAGGATGAAGTAACTCAAGAAAAAACACATTAATTACTTTTAGCAATCACACATATATCTATGAAATAATGTTTTAAAAGTAACTTAAAAAAACATGTTTCTGGAAGTCTTACCATAAGCTGTGTAGTTTGTACAGTTAACTGGTTCTTGTGTAGCATCATTTATTTTTGGATCTTTACAAATATATGTAGAAAAGTTAAGGAAATATAAACAACATTCCAATACAAAACGTGATCATCTTGTCTTTAATATGTCATATATTTATGTTTATAATTACATGTAAAAAGAGGATGTTAGTTAGTCCAGGTCAACAAGCACAAGCACAGATACACTTTCAGTGTCACTAAATAATATCTGAACATTAATTTATTTAAGGAAAAGTACATTAAAAGCTCTAGCAGAGGGTGCCATCCTTAAAGAACATCAGTCAGGGTTTAAGCACAAAGCACAAAGAAAAAATGAAAAGTAAAAATCTCTACTGAAGTATTATGAGAACTTCAGGTTAAAAAAAAAAACAAATCAGTTTTCAGATGTCTGATGAAATTATTCACAGGGCCCAAGTATTACCATACATATAATTTCATGCAACACAAATAACCCTGTGACATGGATACTATTATTTCCACATTACTGAAGCAAACCAGGGCTCAAACTTTGAGTGACTTATGCAAAGTGGAGTAAGTGATAGGTAGTAATATCACATTTCCTGATTCCAAGCCAAAGGTAAATTCCACCATACTGCAAGGAAGATGGTTATTTTAGGTGGGTCTACATGATCTTCCCAGCAGGGTTTTAAGCTTCTGGAAACATATAATATTGATCCTCTAATAGATGTTTACAACACTCGGGGCACGGGGGGTGGTTGCTTTTCTGTTTCCTGAATATTTTATTGACACAAATATGAGATAAGTAAGGTATTCACAAGATGTCTCAGTAGACAGAGTTTGACACTTGCTTCGGATTTCTGAATCACTACCGGAAATCTCATCTTTGTGCCAGGAATAACATTTTCCAGTTCACATTGTCGTGTATGCTCAGTCACTTCTAAGGTTCAAAAAGCACAACTCAGACTTTTCTAGTAGTCCAGTGGTTAAGATTCTGTCTCCAATGCAGGGGACATGGATTTGATCCCTGGTCCAGGAAGATTCCACATGTTGCAGAGCAACCAAGCCTCTGCACCTTGAGCCCATGCTCCTTGACAAGAGAAGCCACCACAATGAGGAGCCCTCACAGCGCAACTAGAGAAAGCCAGAGAGCAGCAACAAAGACCCAGCCAGCCAAAAATAAAAATTAATTCAAATTTTTAAAACGATGATCTAAAAAAAATTTTTTAAAGCACAACTCTCCATACTGCCCAATTATTTTATTAGAAAAAAAATTCACTGCGATATTTTTGCCAAAAGAAAGGACTCAACTTACCAGTTCAGTGATTCTCAAACCCCTAGCATAATGGTAATCAGCAAATTAGAGCTATTCTGTAAAAATTTAGTAATGGTGGCCTCTCCTAAACTCACATAAAAATACTATATAATAGAATTTTTTTAATTTTAAGATTTCCTCTCATAGAATCTTTCTTGCATCTCTGGCTTGCGTTCTTAATTTTTCTGTTCTACAATTTGTATGAAATTATCTAATTTCATACAAAAGTACCTATTTTGATTTGAATGTAACTCCTATTTCATACTCCTCTTATCAGAGCCATGACAATGAACTGATCTATTTAACTCCTCCAGCCTGTTTTCTCATCAGTAAACACATGAGAGCTAAACACATAAAGCCCCTACTACATGCCAGGCCCTGTTCTAAGTGACTTACTGGTACTAATTTTGCACAACACACCTTTCAGTTGGTACCACTGTTATTTTCGACGTTCAGTCGCGAAGTTGTGTGGGACTCTTAGCGATCCCCATGCTCAAAGCTCAAATCGGTTACAAAGTGGAGCAGGAATTTGCCCCAGTACAGTCTGGGATCTCAAGGAGAGATAAATAAAAGTAATAAATGCAAAGTCAATAATAAATTGGCAACATACATTGGTTATGTCGTTCTTGCCTGCGTGTTAAGTCGCTTCAGTCCCGTCCCACTCTTTGCAGCCCCATGGACTGTAGCCCGTCAGGCTACTCTGATGGGATTCTCCAGGCAAGAGTAAAATCCCAAGGAAATCTCACAGGCTAGCCTCTGTCCTCTCACCCCCCAATCTCTCTGCACTCCCCGCCCCAGGCTCCTTCTGTCATTATAGGTCACAGGTCACCGTTCCCTTCAGCACAACCCTAGCCCGACCTGAGGGTTCCTGTCCACTCTCTATTCCACATTTACCTCACCCCCATGGGGTGCTCTCACAGAGGATATTGTCCCATTCTGAGGTCCTCGCACTTAAGTGTTTCTTCAGCACCCCCGGCGGCAGCTCCCCAAGGTCCCGTGGTGACTGATACGAACCACAGGACACCCATGAGCCGGGCGGCAGCAGTCTCGGGAGCAATCGGCCTGCAGGGACAGGCGGCCGCCATACTGGGGACAGGCGCCTTCCCTACAACTTCCGGTTCCGCCTACGCCTAGGCCTAACCAGGAGTCTAGCAGAGGGAGGGAGGCTCTTAAAGGGACAGTGCATCTGTTAGAGGCAGGTCCTTCCCCTGCTGCTGCAGCAAAGTCACGTCTCCCCTAGGCCTGCGGAATTACTTAGGAGAGGTTCCATTGGTCTTTGAGCGCCGCAGGAAGGTTTCTCGCTTGGAGAACCAGCTGTCCTCCGTGCACGGCTGACTCCCAGGCTAATCTTGCTGTGACTTTTCCATCTGAAAAAGTGCCGGCGGCGCCAGGCGATTTGATAAACACTTTACAAACATCTCTGTTAGTCTGGTAGGATTGGGGTTTACAGATAACGAACCAAACTCAAAGGCGCTGAAGAGCATGCTGACTTTAGTTACTGAGTTGAAATAGAACTGATGTTTGCCTGATTTCAGAATGTGTGCTCTTAGATGGCCTCTTTCGGAAGGCTTGAGGACTTTGTATCACAACAATAAATATTATACTTTTCTTTTTTTAAAAAAATTAATATCTTGGGGATTTTTGATGTTTTAAAATTTTTAATTATTTTCACAACTTTATTTTTGCAGCGAAAATTTATGTGAGGGAAAGGGCCTAAAACAAGAGACCAGTGGGTTTACAACTAAACTAAGTAAAGAGCTGGAGGGTTTTTTCCATATCTTTCTAAATTTCCACGTATTCTGAAAAGTTCTGTAGTGGGGTTATCTTTTATACTGAAAAAACTGTGTACTTCTTTTAAAGTGATAATTTAGTCATTTTTCTCTAACCTGGAAATATTTGAGTCTGAGTGGTGCCTCTTCATCATCAACTTTTGAACAGTTGTGATGTGCAGTGGTTCTCAAACTTTAAGAAGCATCAGTATTGCCAAAGAAATGCAGACGGCTGGTCCCATCTCAGTTTCTGACTCTGAAGATCTAGTATTGTTGTTCAGTTGCCAAGTCTAGTCCGACTCTTTTTGACCCCATGGACTGCAGCAAGCCAGGCCTCCCTGTCCTTCACCACCTTCCGAAGTTTGCTCAAACTCATGTCCATTGAGTAGGTAATGCTAATCAACCATCTCATCCTCTGCTGCCCTCTTTTCCTCCTGCCTTCAATCTTTCCCAGCATCAGGGTCTTTTCTAATGAATTGGCTCTTTGCATCAGGTAGCCAAAATATTGGAGCTTCAGTTTCCACATCAGTCCTTCATTGAATACTCAGGATTGATTTTCTTTAGGATTGACTAGTTGAATCTCCTTACAGTCCAAGGGACTCTCAAGAGCCTTCTCCAGCACCACAGTTCAAAAGCATCAATTCTTTGACACTCAGCCTGCTTTTTGGTCCAACTCTCACATCTGTACGTGGCTACTGGAAAAAAAAAATAGCTTTGACTATATGAACATTTGGTGACAAGGTGATGTCTCTGCTTTTGATATGCTATCTAGGTCTGTCATAGCTTTTCTTCCAAGGAGCAAGCATGTTTTAATTTCATGATTGCATTCACCATCCAGAGTAATTTTGGACCCCCCCACCCCCACCCTGCCAAAATAAAATCTGTCACTGTTTCCACTTTTTCCTCTTCTATTTGCCATGAAGTGATGGGACTAGATGTCATGATCTTCGTTTTTTGAAGTTGAATTTTAAGCCAGCTTTTTCACTTTCCTCTTTCACCCTCATCAAGAGGCTCTTTGATTCTTCTTCGCTTTCTGCCATTAGAGTGGTATCATCTGCATATCTGAGGCTGTTGATATTTCTCCTGGCATTCTTGATTCCAGTTTGTGATTCATCCAGCCTGGCATTTTGCATGATATACTCTGCATAGAAGTTAAATGAGCAGGGTGACAATATACAGCCTTGACATATTCCTTTCCCAATTTTGAACTAGTCTGTTTTTCCATATCTGTTTCTAACTGCTTCTTCTTGATCTGCATACAGGTTTCTCAGGAGACAGGTAAGGTGGTCTTATATTCCAATCTCTTCAAGAAGCTTCCACAGTTTGCTGTGATCCACACAGTCAAAGGGTTTAGTGCAGTTATTGAAACAGAAGTAGATGTTTTTCTGGAATTATATTGCTTTCTGTATGATCCAGCAGATGTTGGCAATTTGATCTCTGGTTTGTCTGCCACTTCTAAACCCAGGTTGTACATCCAGAAGTCCTCGGTTCATGTACTGCTGAAGCCTAGATCTAGGATGTGGCATGATAATTTGCATTTCTAATCAGCTGACAAGTGATGTGGATATTACTGACTCAGAGACCACACTTTGACAACCTGGAGATAATGTATTACAAGATATGTCATTTTTGAATGAGAAGACATGAAACTATTTGCAATAATGCCTTAGTATTATAACTACATTTAAAATTTTTCTTAAACCAATTTTGTAGCGTTACTATACTATTTTAAAAATTAAAACATTTATGCCTAAAGACAAGTGATAAGGAATTTGAAAGTTAATAGTTCAAATTTTAAAATTCCTGTTTTAATTGGACTTAAACTTTCCTTTTCCCCCTTTTCCTCCCTCTCTCCCTCACTCTCCTGTCCTCCTTTCCTTTGTTCTTTCCTTCCTCCCTCCCTTACTTCTTTCCTTCTTTTCTTTTCTCTCTGTCCCTCTTGCTCCTCCATCAAGATATTTATCAAACATTTACTTGTATCCAGCATAAGACAAGGCCCTACAGACTGAAAAAAATAGAGAAGAATCCAGTAGTTAAACACTTTGTGTTTACTGGGGGGAAGGACAAACAGTTAAAATAGTTTGGTAATTGCTACAAAAGAAGCTAGTTATTGTAGTAGTAGAGGGTTTTGATAAGATAACTCCCAAAGAGTTCTGGGAATGTAATATTTTGCCACTGGCATCAAAATAATTCAAGGCCAAACTGAGGGGACAGGGTTGTTTCTTCATAGAATACATGACCACCTAAAAATGTACAACCTAGAAAATTAACCATTAACACTGAGTTTAAAAAATTACCAATAGTGTGTATAATATACAGCTCACCACCATCCCTCAACCTCATCCTGTGATGAAATTTAGGAAAGGGGTTGGGGCCAAGGATCAGATAAAATTCAAGGATAAACATTGGAATGTCTGTTATACATAGTATCTGGTGACAAAAGATTGTGACTTTGCATTTTGACTACTTTCAAAAAGTTGTGGGGCATTTCCTCATGGTCCAGTGGTTAGGACTCTGTGTTCTCACTGCATAGAGCCTGGATTCATTCCCTGGTTGGGGAACTTAAATCACAGAAGCCAGTGGCTCAGTCAAAAAAAAAATTCTGAATCAATTTTCAAAATACTATATAAAGAAAATCAGAAGATGAAACGAAGCATCTTTCTAATGAGTTTATTGAAATTGCGACAAAATTAGATATTTTCCTGATGACTGCAGGAATATTGCTGATATTTGTGTTATTTTTCATATAGATTTTGAACAATTAACTGTTTGAAAATGCTTGTGCTTTGTTAATCCTATTGCAAAATCTATTTTTATGATTCTAATGATTATCTTTGTTCTCCCCCACAATATACAAACTGAAAAGAACAAAACTCTTCCCATTAAAGTAAAATACTTTACTTTCTTAACTTTCTTGAGTTGATTACATTCTACCCTTTCTTCTAACTGTACTTTAATCTATTTTCTCATAGCTCAGTAAAATATGTTACTTTACATTTTTGCAAGTATAGTCTGATCATAGGATTACTACATTGTCTAATTTTAGTAAAAAGGTTGTTAAATCTCAAACTTAGGCATGTTTTCAATGCAAAATTTCTTTGTCATATAAAAATTCTATAGGATTCTTTGGAAATTCTACAGAAAGTAAAGGACATGAATAGCACAGCCTAATATGGAAATTGCTATGTAGAAACATTAGGAAAGAGGATTACCAGTGAAGCCTGAAGCAAAGCTTCCTCTGGAATTCAAGGGCTCAGCAACATTGGATCTTTTCATTCCTAAAATTCTAGTATACACCTAATTACATTAACACATACTTTTGCCCAGAGCAATCTGATTCCTATTTCAATGATTAGAACAGAATCACTGAAATACAAGATCATTACTCTACCCAAATTTCTTTTTTATGTAAGATGGGCATTTTTTTTTTTCTATTGTGGTAAATTTATGACACCTGGTCTTGTTACATCTTTGGTAATTTTTCTACATCCATGCTCTCAAGTATTTCTGTGTCTTCTCTTTGATGCACCAGTCTAACTGCCCACCATCCAATGAAATTAACCTTGACTCATCTCTTAATAAGGTATACTCTATGCCAAGTATACTTCATCTTGAATGCCAAATGTAGGCTGTAAAACTGACTTTATCAGAGTCATACTTCTCAATAAAACAAAACAGAATAAACTGGCTTTTCTATTAAGTAAGTTACACCACCAGTATCCCTTTTATTATCCGACCTTAGGATCATCTTTGCACTTCAGTTTTCTCCTTTTTCTTCTTTAATCCCTTTATCTAATCAGTACAAACGCAACTGATCCTTTTAAGTGCTCCTTTTCCCCCTGGTCATACCATGAGGCATGTGGCACCCCACTCCAGTACTCTTGCCTGGAAAATCCCATGGACGAAGGAGCCTGGTAGGCTACAGTCTATGGGGTTGCAAAGAGTCGGACACGACTGAGCGACTTCACTCACTCATTCACCATGAGGCATGTTCCCTGACCAGGGATGGAACCTGTGCCTCCTGCAGTAGAAGTGCTGAGTCCTTACCACTGGATCACCAGGAAGGTCCCAAGTTCTCATTTTTTCCTAATTCTATATTCTCACCCTGTTTCAGGTATTCATCATTTTCTATGTACCTTGCTATAATGCCTTTTTCCTTCCTCTTTTTGATTCTAGGCCTTCTCCCCAACTTTGTCAATCCATGTTTCACACTGTGTCCAGATTAATCTTTCACTTAAGAAAACACAATACCTCTATCATATTCAAAATTTTATTCAAAATCTTATTTAAGTTCCTTGGATTTTACCCAGAGGAGTTGAAAACATTTCTCCAGACAAAAAACCTGTAGACATACTGAGAGCAGTTTTATTCATAATTGCCCAAACTTAGAAGCATAAGATGTCCATCAGTAGGTGAACAGATACATAACCTGTGGTCCTTCCAGAAAACTGAATATTATTCAGTGCTAAGCTATTAAGCCAGAAAGTGAAAGTGAAATCGTGTCCGACTCTTTGCAAACTGTGGACTGTAGCCCACCAAGCTCCTCTGTCCATGGGATTCTCCAGGCAGGACTACTGAGACATGGAAAAACCTTAAATGCATGTTACTAAAAAGCCAATCTGAAAAGGCTACATACTGTATGATTCCAACTATCCGACATTCTGGAAATGATGAAACTATTGTTGTTCAGTTGTTCAGTTGTGTCTGACTCTTTTTGATCCTATGGACTGTAGCATGCCAGGCTTCCCTTCCTTCACCATCTTCCTGAGCTTTCGCAAACTCATGTCCACTGAGTCGGCGATGCCATCCAACCATCTTGTCCTCTTGTTGTCCCCTTCTCCTCCTACCTCCAATCTTTCCCAGTATCAGTCTTTTCCAATGAGTTGGCTTTTCGCATCAGGTGGCCAAAGTAGTGGGGCTTCAGCTTCAGCATCAGTCCTTCCAATGAATATTCAGGATTGATTTCCTTTAGGATTGACTGGTTTGACTTCTTTGCAGTCCAAGGGACTCTCAAGAGTCTTCTCCAATTCCAGTTTGAAAGCATCAGTTCTTCAGCATTCAGTCTTCTTTATAGTCCAACTATGGAGACAATTAAAAGGTCAGTGGTTGCCAGGAGCTGAAGGCAGCACTGGGGTGGGGGCTGGGGGATGCATAGGCAGAACACAGAGGATTTTTAGGACTGTGAAAGTGTTCTACATGATATTATAATGGTGAATACATTATACATTTGTCCAAATCCATAGACTGTACAATACCAAGTACTTTGGGTGATTATGTGATAACATAGGTTGATCACACTCTGGAGGAGGATGTTGATAAAGAGGGGAGCTATGAATGTGTGGGGCGGAGAAGGCAATGGCACCCCACTCCATTGCTCTTGCCTGGAAAATCCCATGGATGGAGGAGCCTGGTAGGCTGCAGTCTGTGGGGTTGCTATGAGTTGGACACGACTGAGTGACTTTACTTTCACTTTTCACTTTCATGCATTGGAGAAGGAAATGGCAACCCACTCCAGTGTTCTTTCCTGGAGAATCCGGGGGGAGCCTGGTGGGCTGCCATCTATGGGGTCGCACAGAGTCAGACATGACTGAAGCAACTTAGCAGCAGCAGCATGAATGTGTGGGGAAAGGGGGCACATGAGAAATCTGTTCAATTTACATCCTAAAACTGCTCTAAAGAAATAAAGCATTTTAAAAAAATTAAATAAACACCAATCAAATGGTTTATAAAAAGTAAAAAATAAAAATCCTATTCAAAAATTTTCAGTGGTCCTTTAATTTCTTAGAAATGAAGGATAAAGTCTTATAACTTAAAGTTCTCTGTAATATTTTCAGGCCCATCTGCTCTGGCCTCACTTTATTTACTCCTGCTCATTGGCTTTCTCCTTGCTGTCACATGTATCTGTCATGTTCATGGCATCTATGTGCTGCTTCATTTACTGAGCACTTTCTATGTGCCAGGTGTATGCAAGACATGTAATTTCTTCATTCAACTTTCAAAAACACCACGTGAAGTAAAAACACTGTTACTGAAATTTCACTAATAGGAATTAGAATATTTAAGTAACTTGTCAAAGTGACATATTTTAGGAAATGGTGGAATCAGGATCAAACTCAGATCTTCTGACTTCAGATATATATTCTTAAAAATTGTGCCCATCTTCATCATTCTATCAATAAGATACTCTTGAGTGTTCTCAGAGGTAAAAACAACAACAGCAAAGACTCCGTGCCATATGTATAAATGGAGAAGGAAATGGCAACCCACTCCAGTATTCTTGCCTGGAAAATTCCATGGACAGAGGAGCCTGGCGGACTACAGTCCATGGGGTCGCAAAGGTTTGGCCATGACTGAGTGACTGAGCACAATGCATATGTATGGAATCTAGAAAAATGGTACTGATGAACCTATTTGCAGGGCAGGAATAGAGATGGGTCCCTTGGACTGCAAGGAGATCCAACCAGTCCATTCTGAAGGAGATCAACCCTGGGATTTCTTTGGAAGGAATGATGCGAAAGCTGAAGCTCCAGTATTTTGGACACCTCATGCGAAGAGTTGACTCATTAGAAAAGACTCTGATGCTGGGAGAGATTGGGGGTAGGAGGAGAAGGGGACGACCCAGGATGAGATGGCTGGATGGCATCACGGGCTCAATGGACGTGAGTCTGAGTGAACTCTTGGAGATGGTGATGGACAGGGAGGCCTGGCATGCTGCGATTCATGGGGTTGCAAAGAGTCAGACACGACTGAGCGACTGAACTGAACTGAACTGAATAGAGATGCAGATGTAGAGAACGGACTTGTGGACACAGTTGGGGAAAGACAGGGTCGGGCAAACTGAGAGAAGCATTGATATATGGGATTTTCCAGGTGGCACTGGTGGTAAAGAATCCACTAGCCAATGCAGAAGATGTGAGAGACGCGGGTTTGATCCCTGGGTCAGAAAGATCTCCTAGAGGAGAGCACGGCAACCCACCCCAGAATTCCTGCCTGGAGAATCCCATGGACACAGGAGCCTGGTGGGTTTTATTCCACGGGGTTGCAAAGAGTTGGATACAACTGAAGTGATTTGGCATGCACACAGTCATGCAGCATTGATATATATATATATATAAACTATCATGTGTAAAATAGCTAGCTAGTCGAAAGCTGCTGGATAGCACAGGGAACTCAGCTGGTTGCTCTGTGATGACATAGAGGGGTAGGATGGGGCTGGGGTGGGAAGGAGGCTCATGAAGGAGGGAATGTATGTATACATAACAGCTGATTCACTTTGTTGCACATCAGAAAGGAACCCAACATTGTAAAGCAATTATATTCCAAAAAAAAAAAAAAGGAGTTTGTTTCTTCTTAAGAGGCAGAGGTCATGGTAAAATTGTGTATCTTTTTACCAGACTTGACAAGTGATATTTTTCTAAAACAAACAAACAAACAAAAAAATGATAAAAAAAAAAACTAATGGTAACACTATGAAGAGTCAAGTGTATGATCTTGTAAAGGCTGTTCATACAGCTGCACTTGTCTTTTATCTTCCTTGAGGAGAGGTGTCCCCGTAGTTAACATACAGTCAATCACACTGCTTAACAAATACTAGATTTATTTAATGAACAAATACCTGAAGAATCAAAATTCTGGTTAGTTACATTAGAGAGAGTTGAATAAAGCCCTTTTAGATTTTACACAGTATTTCTCCAAGTCAAGTTATGGTATCAAGAATAAAAACCTTAAAAACATATAGGGAAATAAACACTGACTTCGAGTCAGAAGATCCAATCTGGGTCCCAAATTTTGAGCAAACTACTTAACCTATAGGTGCATGGTTTCTTCGACAGTTTTTTCACAGGGCCAGTGAGGTACAAGCTAGCGCTCAGCATATCGCAGGCAAACACTGCTACACTGGTTTCTTTCCTCAACTAAATGAGAAAAAAATAACCTCAGTTATACTTAGAATTTTACGTTGGGTCAACAGATGAAGACACAAGGGAGAGATGACAGAACGGGAAAGGAGAGGTACAGAGAGGGACCACGCTGCTGCTGCTAAGTCGCTTCAGTCGTGTCCGACTCTGTGCGACCCCATAGACGGCGGCCCACCAGGCTCCCCCGTCCCTGGGATATTCCAGGCACGAACACTGGAGTGGGTTGCCATTTCCTTCTCCAATGCATGAAAGTGAAAAGTGAAAGTGAAGGCGCTCAGTCGTGTCCCACTCTTAGCGACCCCATGGACTGTTGCCCTCCAGGCTCCTCCGGCCATGTGATTTTCCAGGCAAGAGTACTGGAGTGGGTTGCCACGGGCAGATTCGACCAAATCCTTTCATCAATGTCCTTCTTTAGTTTCCTTGATTTCAGGTCTTTTCTCAGCCCAGCCCTCCCACACCGGTCCAACCAGATCTCCCCACCACTTGGCTTTTCGTCTACCCTCTTGGCCCCCAGATCCCACCTTTTCCTGGCTGCTTAGCACTCCCTCACCCAGTAGAACTTCACCTGCTGAAAGCAGAGAAGCCCACCGCCCCGGCGCTACGCCGGGAGTCGGCCTCCAGCAGCCCCAGACTCGCCCTTCCGCCCCTCCTGCGCCACCTCGGCGCCCCGCCCCGGCCGGGGAGGGTAGGAGAGAGGGGAGGGCCTGCCAGGTGAGGCGCGGACGCCCTGGGCTTCTCACTTCCGCCCAGGTGAGGGAAGGCTGACGCCGAGCCTGTCCGCCTGCCAGCTCCGGGCTCCCACCGGCGCCTCCGCCCGATCAGGTAAAGGGGAGGGGGGCAGCCGGGCAGGCGCGCGCTGTGCCGCGGGGACCCAGCGCCTCGAACAGGACGGGGCCGCTCTCCCCGCGTCCGGAGCCTGCTCCCCTGTCCCGGCGCGCTCTCAGTCAGTCGTCCGGGAAGAGTGGGCACGGGAGACCCTGGGCGCCGCTGGGCGCTCGGCCATGCCCGCGGAGGGCACGGGGCGCCGTCCTCCTGCATGGGGCACTGGGACCCCACCGTGATCCCCGCCCCTCGGTGCCGGACTCGCCGGAGGCCGCGGGCCGCGCAGCCGCCCCGCCCCGCCGGCCCTCAAATCTCGGCCCTGGTCTGTACCGGGAGAGGCCGGGATCAAATTTTGCACCCAGATGGGTGCCTGCGCTTTGCCCCCAGAGCTGGGCAGAGTCGCCCCAACTGGTGACGGTGAAAGGAGTGAACAGGTGGTGGCCTGCTCGAGGTCCTGGAGGACGGGGTGCCCAGGTTCCCATCTGGTTGCTGGTGGTCACGTAGCCGAGTCCCCAGGCCGACGGTCAGGCCTAGGTTCTGCTAGCTTCACTCTTTAGATGGTGAGGACCGGGCGGAGAGCGCTCTGCCTCCAGCCTTTGGGGAGATTGCAGGATTCCTGCTCTAAGTCAAGCTGAGGAAAGCATTTTCACATTCTTTCCCCCACCTCCTACAAGCATCCTAACCCTCCAGGGACACCTAGCAGGCAGAATTAATCTCCCCCTGAAGTGTTGTCTTGGCAGTTTGTCATATCTCCAGATGGCTCTTATCACTTTGGATTTGAGTTAGTTGTTTACTGGTTTGTCTGCGCGATTGAGAGGGTGGCCTTTAAGGACCTTCTCAGCTGCTTTCAGAGTCTGGGCATTGGTAGGTGTGCAATAAACAAATGTTTCTTAAAAGAGCTGAGAAGACTTCTGGAGACCTAGAAAATAAAGACGTCTGTTACACCGAGTATGTTAATACCACTTGTAGGCAGTCTAAGATCCTACTGGGCTGTCAATTTATTTGCTCAAAGCTTTTGAAAGGTAAAGCTAGGGAGGAGTGGAGGTAAAAACTCAAATCGGTTTGTTTTGAAGCATCTGAAAAAGTTAGGCGAGGTAGTGACTTTTAGCTATAGTGAGTTTGTCTGTTTCTAGGCCCCAAATGATCTTCATAAGGATTGTTCAAAATTTAAAATAATAAGAAAATTAATAAGTAACGGAACTGAATGGTTCTTTACATATAGAATTTATAAATTGTGTTCTAAAGAAATTTGCCCTTCTCTAATTGAGATCCTATTAAGAGTTGCATAAGGTGAGCGTGGTATATCAGAATAATGGTTGTGTTTAAAGTTGGAAATAAATTATATTAAGCCCTCATTTGTGTTCAAAGGTGCTTTAATAAGTTCTGGTCATGTATTAATAGTTTTTTGAACTATGAAAGTGAAAGTGAAAGTCACTCTCATGTCCAGGCCAGAATCCTGGAGTGGGCAGTCTTTCCCTTCTCAGGAGGTGATCTTCCCAACCCAGGGATTAAACCCAGGTCTCCCGCGTTGCAGATGGATTCTTTACCAGCGGAGCCAAAAGGGAAGCTCCTTATAGTTTATAACTATAAAGTTAATGTAGTCATTGTAGAAAAAACGGAGATAATTTTCAGGAAAGGAACTAAAAGTACACACAAACACACCTACCATTGAAAGTAACCACTGATTACATTATGGTATCTTGCCTTTCAGTGAGTATTCTTCAAAAGAAAAATTTGTGTATTTTCCCATGGTGAATTCACCTTTTAGAACCTTGTGATTCTTAGACAATGGCTCAGCATTCAGTAATGCTTGTAATTGCATTTGTATTTAAGAGCACTTAATAATTATCCTTAAACTAAACAACCAAGCAGTCTATCTCTGCTTTGTTAAACTTTAACAAAAATACATTAGGTTGGGGAAACTAAAGTGGGTTTAATTTGTTTACTCAAGATTTTGCTCACCTTGGTAGTAGAATAAACTTTTTGAGAAACAGGTCTGCTGCTGCTGCTGCTAAGTCGCTTCAGTCGTGTCCGACTCTGTGCGACCCCATAGACAGCAGCCCACCAGGCTCCCTGGTCCTTGGGATTCTCCAGGCAAGAACTCTAGAGTGGGTTGCCATTTTCTTCTCCAATGCATGAAAGTGAAAAGTGGAAAGTGAAGTCACTCAGTCGTATCTGACTCTTAGCGACCCAATGAACTGCAGCCCACCAGGCTCCTCCGTCCCTGGGATTTTCCAGGCAAGAGTACTGGAGTAGGGAGAAACAGGTCTATTCCACTTTAACTTTTGAGATCGCTTGACCATTGCTGTTTGCTGCACTCCAGCCCCCCCCCCCCCCTCCCCGCCCAATTCAGATGTTTTTGAGTAGATTTGGATGCCTTTTAAAAAAGCATTCATTCTAGGTTCTGATGCTAATGAAGAGAAAAAAATGAAAAAGGCCTGCTTAGTTTTTGCGTTTGCACAACTGTGTAGCCTGCAGAGTTTGTAGACAGCAAATTAAGTCCACCTACCATATAACTTTTGACAAGTCACTTGACTCTGCCCCAGTTTTCCCATTTGTAAATAATCTACCACACTGAGTTTGGGGAGGTTGAAATGAAATAATGTTCAAGAATGTGTCTTGTAAACTGTAAGACATTCTTCTCCTGCTTTTTGCTCATCCACTGAGATGCTGAATTCTGATAGAATGAAGGAGTTTGTTGTTTTTATTGGGAGGAACTCTAGTTTTAAAGTGATTTCATTCTGATCTGCTCCGCTCAGTGCTTTGGTCATGTCCAACCCTTTGCGACCCAATGGACTGAAGCCCACCAGGCTCCTCTGTCCATGGGATTTTCCTGACAAGAATGCTGGAATGGGTTGCCATTCTTTCCTTCAGGGGATCTTCCCAACCCAGGGATCGAACCCCCGTCTCCTGCATTGCAGGCGGATTCTTTACTGCTGAGCCACAAAGGATGCTCCCTCATTCTGACAGTTACTTTGATAAAAGGTGTCGAGGCTGTATTAGCTGATGAAAGTTTTTGCTAAAGACACTATACAGAGATCTTTCTGAAAAAGCCTAGGTTAAAACTGCACTGACAGCACAGTTTGCCACTTGCTTTTGTGACTAAGCACTTGAAATAGGGCTAGTTGGGGTTGAAATATATAAATAGACTGTAAGTATAAATAGACATCAAAATTTGAAGACAGTGTAAAAACCTAAATACCTTAGTTTTAACATTATTTACATATTGAAATGGTAATTTATATATATTAGGATAATTAAAATCCCCTGGAGAAGGAAATGGCAACCCACTCCAGTATTCTTGCCTAGGAAATCCCATGGACAGAGGAGCCTGGCAGGCTACAGTCCATGAAGTTGCAAAGAGTCAGACATGACTTAGCAACTAAATGACAACAAAAGGATAATTAAATATGTTATTTAAATTAATTTTACTTGTTTCTTTTTGCTTTACATGTGGCTACTAGAAAAATTTCAAATTACATATGTGGCTCACACTATATTTCTATAGTGTGAGCAGTGGGTTAGGATTCAATATATGTTTATTCTTAAGAGGGTTTGATTTACTGAAGCCCTTACATTTTGATTTATAAATTGATTTTTTTAAACTCTCGAATTTAGGCCTCCCCACTCCCACCTCCCTTGTATTCATTGCATTTGTGAAATTTTTTGTTGTTTAGTTTTTTGAAAAACAACTACTACTGACTATAGAAGAAAAATCACAGCTAAAACAATTACTTGTTTTTTTGAAGCCCCCACATAGCTTAGATAATTTTGATTGAAAAGAGATGTTAATAATAATAATAGTGTGTGCTCAGTTTCTTCAGTTTGACTCTTTGCGAACCTGTGGACTGTAGCCTGCCAGGCTCCTCTGTCCATGAGACTCTCTAGGCAAGAATACTGTAGTGGGTTGTCAGGCCCTCCAGGGTATCTTCCCGATCCAGGAAGATACCTGGGTGTCTCCTGCGTTGCAGGCGAATTCTTTACTGCTGAGCCACCAGGTAGCCACCGTTTGTTGAATGTTCACTGCATTCAGGCTGCTTTATAATCTCTTATTTAGTCCACCCAACTATAAACATTAATACTTTTATTATTTTATAAATAAGGAAGCTAAAATATAGGAAAATTTAATCAATTGGCCACAAAAACTCAGAGCTGGTTCCAGGAATGGAACCCAGGTCTCTATGATTTCAAAGCTTGTATACTATAGATTTTCCTGTATTTTGAGAATTAATTATTGAATCACCTGGAAAAAAGTTGGTTGTCAAAAGAGATATTTAGTTCTAATCTCTTATTTGTGTTAGTGACCAGTAGGGAATGCTCAACAGGAGATTAGATGAATGAATCATGAATTCCTACAGTCGCTCAGTCGTGTCCGACTCTTTGGGACCCCGTGGACTGTAGCCCACCAGGCTCCTCTGTCCATGGGATTCTCCAGGCAAGAATACTGGAGTGGGTTGCCATTTCCTTCTCCAGGGGATCTTCCCAACCCAGGGATCGAACCCAGGTCTCCTGCATTGCAGGCAGACGCTTTAACCTCTGAGCCACCAGGGAAGCCAATCATGTTGTTACAGTGAATGAAAAGGAGTTTGTATATCATCATACTAAATCTTAAAAATGTAAAATTGAGATAAAGCTGAAGGATAAACATATAGTATAATTGCCATTTATATAGTTTAAAACACTGCCACCCAATAATATTGTAAACAAAGGTAGTTTGTGTTTCAGATTTGAATTGTCTCTATATTGATTGCATGCATTTGTGAAGCTGCCTTGTGGTTAAATGAAGTTAGTAAAATCTCTGTGAAATGCGCATTCTCTAATATTGATCTTACTTTTAAAAGAACAAACCAAACCAGTGTTGCCCTTTGCTTTGATGCTGTGCACATGTCTAGTTAGTAGATAGCTTTGAAGCCCAGGTGTGCAGCATTTCAAGGACAGACAGACCTATTTTCATTTAACTTTAGCCCTTAATTGATAGGCATGACGTTGATAACAGCCTGGGTGAGGCTTCTGCATTGGGAAAGGCAGTCCCTCACTGTATTATTTTCTGGAACTTGAAGCTCCAGGATGGAGTGTGGTAGGTGAGGAAGATGAAATAAGTAGATGTTGATGGTCAAGTTTACAAACATTCATTCCCTCCCTATTGAAAATTTGAAATCTCTGATTCTCATTTTTAAAGTAGTTAGTTGCTGAAAAAGTCTTTAGCAGTTGACCTTCCCTCCCCACAAAGTGAAATTAATTTCACTCAGTGGCAGTTGCAGTCTTCCTGTCATTACCATTTCAAAGTGCTTTCCCCCTTAGTTTTTGAAATTATAAGATCTTTTCTGCATTTGCAAAAAGATGATACATTGTTGAGATAAATGAGATGTTATACAGAATGATCCTGCAGTGTACATAGTAGGCACCCAAAAACTGGTTACATGATTTAAGGCTGGATGAAATGGATTTTGGGAAAAGGTCAAGAGAAGGGTGAACATTAGTGGGAAAGGTGTCTAAAGCAAGTGCTTAGTCACTCAGTCATGTCCTACTCTTTTCGACCCCATGGACTGTAGCCTGCCAGGGTCCTCTGGACATGGGGAGTCTCCAGGCCAGAATACTGGAGTGGGTTGCCATGTCCTCCTCCAGGAGATCTTCCCAACTGAGGGTTCGAACCCAGGTCTCCCATGTTGCAGGTGGATAGCCTCTGAGCCACCAGGGAATAGTTTGGCCTATTTCGCAATTTGTTCAGATTGTTTTGAGTATCACAAGCATCCTAATAGTGGCATGACTCTATTTCTGGGAGAGGTTAAGGGCATACAGTCTGCAATGTGGGAAGAACTGAACAGAATATTTGAGGTGGAAACTAGCCATTAATGAGGAGTGTGAATGGCTGGTTCTTTCAGAGAGTCACTGGCTACACATCAGAGATCTGTAAATGAAAATTTCCCAGTTCATTATTTTTTTTTGCTGATCACTGGAAAAAAACTGCCACCAACAGGAAAAAAGAGCACATCATAAAACAGTTTAACTTTGTTTATACTCAGTGGACAAGTTATAGACAGAAACTGATGTGCTTTGGTTAACTATGAATTGTTTAATGAGAAAAGTTAGTACTTATCTAATTTAATTATTCTGATAAACTGACTTAATTTTCAGTTCTGATTCTGAGTTTAACATGGAATCTTTCAGCTTTGACTTCAACATGTCCTCCTAAATGTCCAACATTAAGTGGACTTGAACATTGCCTGTGGCTTAGGCACATGGCCCTGAAATATCAGGCTCATTTTAGAATTTATATATATCTGTTTCCAAAATTCCAGGAGTATAGTGTTTTGATGGCAGCCAAAAATGCAGTATTTACTTTTTTTTTTTTTAAAAAACATCTAAGGAGTTTAGAAGATGCTTTGCTGTTTGATAGGGATGCAGGCTAGGAGACCTCTCTCAACTCTACGTTAGGATGACAGCAGATGTGTTTATCTGTAGTTTGAGTGAAGAGCCATTGTTACTCCCTGGCAAGGAGAGTTTGTTTTCCATTTAATCAATATCTCATAAACGCTGAGCTTTGAAGACATGGCCATGGCAACTAGACACAACTTGAGCTTTGCTCTGCTAAGGAAGCAATAGAAATTTAAAGTTGCTCATGTATTCCAATTTTTGAGTAATTTCTAAAATCATGACTTCATCTGTAGTTAATAGCATTTAGATTGTTCAGAGTCCCCAGTTTCCTTGAGCTCTGGGGAATTGCCACTGAAGAGTAACATGCAGTCTAATTGTGATATGCCCAATTCACACCTGTAGTGACAGGCTGACTACCTGTGCTTCCCTATACAGGTTGCCAGTGATCTTTTCTTTCAGTTTTCTAAGGTAAAAGTATAAGATGTCCTTTTAAACCAAATTTTCAAGACATGAGATATCTTGCTCAATTTAAGAAAGAAGCATAGATGTCTTAGGTAGTTACAGTCTTGTGTGCTACTGGGAATCTGCAGAGTATGTTTCTCAGGGTCCTTAATTGGCCCACATTCTTGAACTAAGGCAGTTAATAAATCTTTTCAATAAGTTTCCTCCACCTAGAAATTTAAATCAAATTAAATTTCTAACTCTGCAGCAGTTTTTCTCAGATATTACATTAATTGGTAATGGCTGAGGGCATGGGTATTTTTGAAAAGCCACAATATTATAATAATTTCCTTCAATCAAATCCCACAGTGAACCAGACATGAAAAATTCATGGCACAAACTCTCTTGATCAATGATGAAGTGGAAGCTGTTAAACATAATAGACTACTGGTTCTCTAGAGTCTGTGCAGCTCTGAGGAAAGCAGCACTCTGTGGCATTTTAATGCCTGGCCTCTGACCCATTGTAGGTAGCCTATCTACCACAAGGTAGACTCAGCTTTACCATGTCTAAACAAACTTGAAATTCCTTGCTGCAAACCCTGTCAGTTTCTCTGCCAGGCCAAATAGGTCAAAATTCTTTGGCTAAAGATTTCCTATGACCATAAAATGAATGAAACATGGGTTCCGTTTAGTGTACATTCTACTTCCTGGATGGTCAGTTATACAGTTATTGCATTTCTTTCTTCTGACCTCATATACTCTGAAAGCCCTAGTGCCCTTCCCTAGATATTATGTAACATCATGAAGTTGCGGTAATTATCCAGGTATGTTCTGTGGACACAGTCTAGCTTTTAATAAATATGAGTCATAGGGTTGGATGGCTTACCAGGTTCTAAGCTGAATCCTTCTGGAAACATATTGACCACCATGCTTTTCAAAATGTGCAGGAAGATCTTTTGAGAGAGTAAGAAAAGGACAATAAAAATTTGCTTTTTTTTTCTCCTTACTCTCATGATGCTTCTATTTTATGTATATTTTAAAACACATATAACATGTAAATATAGTAATATATGTTTATAATGATGGTAAGGGGAGTGGTCAACATATTTTTAACTTATGGGAATGTGTGTTTCAAAAAGTTTGAAGACCACTAATCTATCTTGTTACCAGAATTACCTTTTTAAATAGAAATCTGGACTCAATATTTCCCTACTTAAAAGCTTTTGATTGCTTCCTGCTGCTCACAGGATAAAGAGTAGTCTACTTAGCATTATTTACAAGGACCCTCTCAAAATAGTCTGTCTGAACCAGTAATTCTCAAACTCAGGATGGAAGATTAGGTTTCCCCTCCCCTAGTCTTTCAAGGACAGACATTTTAATGAAATTATTAGAAAAATGAATTGTTAGAAAAAGGAAATTACAAAAATAAACACAATGAAAGTTGTGTTTTTTATTACTAAATTTAATAGACCTACATGACTGCCATATTCCATGATTTCTAAATGCTTAAGTACCAGTTTTGGTGCTTATCTCTGTGGGTGAAGCATCCATCCACGGTCTACACGTGTAGTAACACTGGTCTGAATTACTTTTTTGCCCTTTCTGCTGCCTTTACTAGTCTCACTGAGAGTCATTCACTTTTATACCTGCATGCGGTAATTCTCTCATTGTGGTCTCTAGACTAGCTGCACTAAGATTACAGGGGACCTTTGTTACATATGCAGATTCTCAGGACTTGGCTTAGACATACAGGATCAGAAACACTAGGAGTGGATACTACGATTTGTGTTTTAGCATACCCTCACGGTGATCCTGAGGCTCACTAAAATTTAAGACGTCCTTAACTCAGGGCACCCTATATGTCATTCAAACTGGAACCCTTCTGAGAATGAAATGGACTGCTATTAATAAAGATGCCCAGTAATATGAGACTATGTTAGGCAAATGAGGACAAATGGTCACTCTGCTTTTATACTCCATTCTTTTTCTGAGAGAGGTCTCTAGTGTGTTCTCATTCTAGCATTTCCAAACTTCCATGGGCAGGGCAGTCACTCTCCTTTTATGATTTCTTTGAGCACATGGTCCAGTTCAGTTCAGTTGCTCAGTCATGTCTGACTCTTTGCAACCCTGTGGACTGCAGCACACCAGGCTTCCCTGTCCATCACCAACTCCCAGAGCCTACTCAAATTCATGGCCATTGAGTTGGTGATGCCATCCAACCATCTCACCCTCTGTTGTCCACATCTCTTCCCACCTTCAATCTTTCTCAGCATCAAGGTCTTTTCCAATGAGTCAGTTCTTTGCATCAGGTGGCTAAAGTATTGGAGTTTCGGCTTCAGCATCAGTCCTTCCAATGAATATTCAGGTCTGATTTCCTTTAGGATTGACTGGTTGGATCTCCTTGCAGTCCAAGAGACTCTCAACAGTCTTCTCCAACACCACAGTTTCAAAGCATCAATTCTTCTGCGCTCGGCTTTCTTTATAGTCCGACTCTCATATCCATACATGACTACTGGAAAAACCATAGCTTTGACTAGATGGACCTTTGTTGGTAAAGTAATGTCTCTGCATTTTATTTATTTTTATTTTTTATTTTACTTTACAATATTGTATTGGTTTTGCCATACATTGACATGAATCCACCATGGGTGTGCATGTGTTCCCCATCCTGAACCCCCTCCTACCTGCCCCCTGATCCCATCCCTCTGGGTCATCCCAGTGCACCAGTCCCGAGCATCCTGTATCATGCATTGAACCTGGACTGGTGATTCATTTCACATACTATAATATACATGTTTCAATGCCATTTTCCCAAATCATTCCATGCTCGCCCTCTCCCACAGAGTCCAAAAGACTGCTCTATATATCTGTGTCTCTTTTGCTGTCTCGCATACAGGCTTATTGTTACCATCTTTCTAAGTTCCATATATATGTGTTATTATACTGTATTGGTGTTTTTCTTTCTGGCTTACTTCACTCTGTATAATAGGCTCCAGTTTCATCCACCTCATTAGAACTGATTCAAATGCATTCTTTTTAATGGCTGAGTAATACTCCATTGTGTATATGTACCACAGCTTTCTTATCCATTTGTCTGCTGATGGACATCTAGGTTGCTTCCATGTCCTGCCTGTTGTAAACAGTGCTGCGATGAACATTGGGGTACACGTATCTCTTTCAATTCAGGTTTCCTCGGTGTGCATGCCCAGTAGTGGGATTGCTGGATCGTATGGCAGTTCTAGTTCCAGTTTTTAAAGGAATCTCCACACTGTCTCCATAGTGGCTGTACTAGTTTGCATTCCCACCAACAGTGTAAGAGGGTTCCCTTTTCTCCACACCCTCTCCAGCATTTATTGCTTGTAGACTTTTGGATTGCAGCCGTTCTGACTAGTGTAAAATGGCACCTCATTGTGGTTTTGATTTGCATTTTTCTGATAATGAGTAATGTTGAGCATCTTTTCATGTGTTTGTTAGCCATCTGTATGTCTTTGGAGAAATGTCTGTTTAGTTCTTTGGCCCGTTTTTTGATTGGGTCATTTATTTTTCTGGAATTGAGCTGCAGGAGTTGCTTGTATATTTTTGAGGTTAATTCTTTGTCAGTTGCTTTATTTGCTATTATTTTCTCCCCTTCTGAAGGTTGTCTTTTCACCTTGCTTCTAGTTTCCCTTGTTGTGCAGAAGCTTTTAATTTTAATTAGGTACTATTTGTTTATTTTTGCTTTTACTTCCAATATTCTGGGAGGTGGGTCATAGAGGATCTTGCTGTTATTTATGTTGGAGAGTGTTTTGCCTATGTTCTCCTCTAGGAGTTTTATAGTTTCTGGTCTTATGTTTAGATATTTAATCCATTTTGAGTTTATTTTTGTGTATGGTGTTAGAAAGTGTTCTAGTTTCATTCTTTTACAAGTGGTTGACCAGTTTTCCCAGCACCACTTGTTAAAGAGATTGTCTTTTCTCCATTGTATATTCTTGCCTCCTTTGTCAAAGATAAGGTGTCCATAGGTGCATGGATTTATCTCTGGGCTTTCTATTTTGTTCCATTGATCTATATTTCTGTCTTTGTGCCAGTACCATACTGTCTTGATGACTGGCTTTGTAGTAGAGCCTGAAGTGAGACAGGTTGATTCCTCCAGTTCCATTCTTCTTTCTCAAGATTGCTTTGGCTATTCGAGTTTTTTTTTTTATTTCCGTACAAATTGTGAAATTATTTGTTCTAACTCTGTGAAAAATACCGTTGGTAGCTTGATAGGGATTGCATTGAATCTATAAATTGCTTTGGGTAGTATACTCATTTTCACTATATTGATTCTTCTGATCCATGAACAGGATATATTTCTCCATCTATTAGTGTCCTCTTTGGTTTCTTTCACCAGTGTTTTATAGTTTTCTATATATAGGTCTTTTGTTTCTTTAGGTAGATATATTCCTAAGTATTTTATTTTTTTCGTTGCAATAGTGAATGGAATTGTTTCCTTAATTTCTCTATTTTCTCATTAGTGTATAGGAATGCAAGGGATTTCTGTGTGTTGATTTTATATCCTGCAACTTTACTATATTCATTGATTAGCTCTAGTAATTTTCTGGTGGACTCTTTAAGGTTTTCTATGTAGAGAATCATATCATCTGCAAACAGTGAGAGTTTTACTTCTTTTCCAATTTAGATTCCTTTTATTTATTTTTCTGCTCTGATTGCTGTGGCCCAAACTGCCAAAACTATGTTGAATAGTAGTGGTGAGAGTGGGCACCCTTGTCTTGTTCCTGACTTTAGGGGAAATGCTTTCAATTTTTCACCATTGAGGATAATGCTGTGGGTTTGTCATATATAGCTTTTATTATGTTGAGGTATGTTCCTTCTATTCCTGCTTTCTGGAGGGTTTTTTTAAATTTATCATAAATGGATGTTGAATTTTGTCAAAGGCTTTCTCTGCATCTATTGAGATAATCATATGGCTTTTATTTTTCAATTTGTTAATGTGGTGTATTACATTGATTGATTTGTGGATATTGAAGAATCCTGGCATCCCTGGGATAAAGCCCACTTGGTCATGATGTATGATCTTTTTAATGTGTTGTTGGATTCTGTTTGCTAGAATTTTGTTAAGGATTTTTGCATCTATGTCCATCAGTGATATTGGCCTGTAGTTTCCTTTTTTTGTGGCATCTTTGTCAGGTTTTGGTATTAGGGTGATGGGGGCCTCATAGAATGTTTGGGAGTTTACCTTCCTCTGCAATTTTCTGGAAGAGTTTGAGTAGGATAGGTGTTAGCTCTTCTCTAAATTTTTGGTAGAATTCAGTTGTGAAGCCCTCTGGTCCTGGGCTTCTGTTTGCTGGAAGATTTCTTATTACAGTTTCAATTTCTGTGCTTGTGATGGGTCTGTTAAGATTTTCTATTTCTTCCTGGTTCAGTTTTGGAAAGTTGTGCTTTTCTAAGAATTTGTCCATTTCTTCCAAGTTGTCCATTTTGTTGGCATATAGTTGCTGATAGTAGTCTCTTATGATCCTTTGTATATCTGTGTTGTCTGTTGTGATCTCTCCATTTTCATGTCTAATTTTATTGATTTTATTTTTCTCCCTTTGTTTCCTGATGAGTCTGGCTAATGGTTTGTCAATTTTACTTAACTTCTCAAAGAATCAGCTTTTGGCTTTGTTGATTTTTTCTATGGTCTCTTTTGTTTCTTTTGCATTTATTTCTGCTCTAATTTTTAAGACTTCTTTCCTTCTACTAACCCTGGGGTTCTTCATTTCTTCCTTTTCTAGTTGCTTTAGGTGTAGAGTTAGGTTATTTATTTGACTTTTTTCTTGTTTCTTGAGCTAAGCCTGTATTGCTCTGAACCTTCCCCTTAGCACTACTTTTACAGTGTCCCATAGCTTTTGGGTTGTTGTAGTTTCATTTTCATTTGTTTCTATGCATATTTTGATTTCTTCTGTGATTTGTTGGTTATTCAGAAGTGTGTTGTTCAGCCTCCATATGTTGGAATTTTTAATAGTTTTTATCCCTGTAATTGAGATCTAATCTTACTGCATTGTGGTCAGAAAAGATGCTTGGAATGATTTCAATTTTTTTGAATATACCAAGGCTAGATTTATGGTCCAGGGTGTGATCTATCCTGGAGAATGTTCCGTATGCGCTAGAGAAAAAGGTGAAATTCATTGTTTTGGGTTGAAATGTCCTATAGATATCAATTAGGTCTAACTGTTCTATTGTATCATTTAAAGTTTGTGTTTCCTTGTTACTTTTCTGTTTAGTTGATATACCCATAGGTGTGAGTGGGGTATTAAATTCTCCCACTATTATTGTGTTATTGTTAATTTCCCCTTTCATACTTGTTAGCATTTGTCTTACATATTGTGGTGCTCCTATGTTGGGTGCATACATATTTATAATTGTTATATCTTCTTCTTGGATTGATCCTTTGATCATTATGTAGTGTCCTTCTTTGTCTCTTTTCATAGCCTTTGTTTTAAAGTCTATTTTATCTGATATGAGTATTGCTATTACTGCTTTCTTTTGGTCTCTATTTGCATGGAGTATCTTTTTCCAGCCCTTAACTTTCAGTCTGTATGTGTCCCTGGTTTCAAGGTGGGTCTCTTGTAGACAACATATATAGGAGTCTTATTTTTGTATCCATTCAGCCAATCTTTGTCTTTTGGTTGGGGTATTCAACCCATTTACATTTAGGGTAATTATTGATAAGTATACTGTTCATGGGGTTCTCAAGGCAAGAATACTGAGGTGGCTTGCCATTTCCTTCTCCAGTGGACCACATTCTGTCAGGCCTCTCCACCATGACCCGCCCGTCTTGGGTTGCCCCGAAGGCATGGCTTGGTTTCATTGAGTTAGACAAGGCTGTGGTCCTAGTGTGATAAGATTGACTAGTTTTTTGTGAGTATGGTTCCAGTGTGTCTGCCCTCTGATGCCCTCTTGCAACACTTACCATCTTACTTGGGTTTCTCTTACCTTGGGTGTGGGATATCTCTTAATGGCTGCTCCAGCAAAGCACAGCTGCTGCTCCTTACCTTGGATGAGGGGTATCTCCTTATCGCCACTGTTCCTGACCTTCAACATGGGGTAGCTCATCTAGGCCCTCCCTGGCTGTGCAGCCACCACTCCTCGGGTTGCTCCTTGCAGCTGCTGCCCTGACCTCGGACACCGGGTGTCTCCTCCCGGCCGCCACTGACCTCGGACGCGAGGTAGCTCCTCTCGGCCGCTGCCCCTGACCTCGGATGCAGGGTAGCTCCTCTCGGCCGTTCCTGCATCGTCGCAGCCTGGCACGCTAGGCCGGTGCCCCTGACCTCGGACGCGGGGTAGCTCCTCTTGGCCACGCTTAGTGAGCCAGCTCGCAGGCTCACAGCCGCCGGCACTTAGTGAAGTGAGAAATAGATTTAAGGGTCTAGATCTGATAGATAGAGTGCCTTATGAAATATGGAATAAGGTTTGTGACGTTGTACAGGAGACAGGGATCAAGACCATCCCCATGGAAAAGAAATGAAAAAAAGCAAAATGGCTATCTGGGGAGGCCTTACAAAGAGCTGTGAAAAGAAGAGAGGTGAAAAGCAAAGGAGAAAAGGAAAGATATAAGCATCTGAATGCAGAGTTCCAAAGAATAGCAAGAAGAGATAAGAAAGCCTTCTTCAGCAATCAATGCAAAGAAATAGAGGAAAACAACAGAATGGGAAAGACTAGAGATCTCTTCAAGAAAATTAGAGATACCAAGGAAACATTTCATGCAAAGATGGGCTCAATAAAGGACAGAAATGGTCTGGACCTAACAGAAGCAGAAGATATTAAGAAGAGGTGGCAAGAATACACGGAAGAACTGTACAAAAAAGATCTTCACGACCCAGATAATCACGATGGTGTGATCACTAATCTAGAGCCAGACATCTTGGAATGTGAAGTCAAGTGGGCCTTAGAAAGCATCGCTACGAACAAAGCTAGTGGAGGTGATGGAATTCCAGTTGAGCTCTTTCAAATCCTGAGAGATGATGCTGTGAAAGTGCTGCACTCAATACGCCAGCAAGTTTGGAAAACTCAGCAGTGGCCACAGTACTGGAAAAGGTCAGTTTTCATTCCAATTCCAAAGAAAGACAATGCAAAAGAATGCTCAAACTACTGCACAATTGCACTCATCTCACATGCCAGTAAAGTAATGCTCAAAATTCTCCAAGCCAGACTTCAGCAATACGTGAACCGTGAACTCCCTGATGTTCAAGCTGGTTTTAGAAAAGGCAAACCAGAGATCAAATTGCCAACATCCACTGGATCATGGAAAAGGCAAGAGAGTTCCAAAAAAACCATCTATTTCTGATTTATTGACTATGCCAAAGCCTTTGACTGTGTGGGGATCACAATAAACTGTGGAAAATTCTGAAAGAGATGGGAATACCAGACCACCTGACCTGCCTCTTGAGAAATCTTTATGCAGGTCAGGAAGCAACAACAGTTAGAACTGGACATGGAACAACAGACTGGTTCCAAATAGGAAAAGGAGTACGTCAAGGCTGTATATTGTCACCCTGCTTATTTAACTTTTATGCAGAGTACATCATGAGAAACGCTGGACTGGAAGAGACACAAGCTGGAATCAAGATTGCCGGGAGAAATATCCATAAGCTCAGATATGCAGATGACACCACCCTTATGGCAGAAAGTGAAGAGGAACTAAAAAGCCTCTTGATGAAAGTGAAAGAGGAGAGTGAAAAAGTTGGCTTAAAGCTCAATATTCAGAAAACAAAGATCATGGCATCTGGTCCCATCACTTCATGGGAAATAGATGGGGAAACAGTAGAAACAGTGTCAGACTTTATTTTTGTGGGCTCCCGAATCACTGCAGATGGTGACTGCAGCCATGAAATTAAAAGACACTTACTCCTTGGAAGAAAAGTTATGACCAACCTAGATAGTATATTCAAAAGCAGAGACATTACTTTGCTGACTAAGGTCCATCTAGTCAAGGCCATGGTTTTTCCAGTGGTCATGTATGGATGTGAGAGTTGGACTGTGAAGAAGGCTGAGCGCCGAAGAATTGATGCTTTTGAAGTGTGGTGTTGGAGTAGACTCTTGAGAGTCCCTTGGACTGCAAGGAGATCCAACCAGTCCATTCTGAAGGAGATTAGCCCTGGGATTTCTTTGCAAGGAATGATGCTAAAGCTGAAGCTCCAGTACTTTGGCCACCTCCTGCGAAGAGTTGAGTCATTGGAAAAGACTCTGATGCTGGGAGGGATTGGGGGCAGGAGGAGAAGGGGACAACCCAGGATGAGATGGCTAGATGGCATCATGGACTCAATGCAGGTGAGTCTGAGTGAACTCCGGGAGTTGGTGATGGACAGGGAGGCCTGGCGTGCTGTGATTCATGGGGTTGCAACGAGTCGGACACGACTGAACTGAACTGATTGATAAGTATGATCCCATTGCCATTTACTTTATTGTTTTGGGTTCGAGTTTATATACCCTTTCTGTGTTTCCTGTCTAGAGAAGATCCTTTAGAATTTGTTGGAGAGCTGGTTTGGTGGTGCTGAATTCTCTCAGCTTTTGCTTGTCTGTAAAGCTTTTGATTTCTCCTTCATGTTTGAATGAGATCCTTGCTGGGTACAGTAATCTGGGCTCTAAGTTATTTTCTTTCATCAGTTTAAGTATGTCCTGCCATTCCCTCCTGGCCTGAAGAGTTTCTATTGAAAGATCAGCTGTTATCCTTATGAGAATCCTCTTGTGTGTGATTTGTTGTTTTTCCCTTGCTCCTTTTAATATTTGTTTTTTGTGTTTGATCTTGTTAATTTGACTAATATGTGTCTTGGAGTGTTTCACCTTGGGTTTATCCTGTTTGGGACTCTCTGGGTTTCTTGGACTTGGGTGATTATTTACTTCCCCATTTTAGGGAAGTTTTCAATTATTATCGCCTCAAGTATTTTCTCATGGTCTTTCTTTTTGTCTTCTTCTTCTGGGACTCCTATGACTCGAATGTTGGGGCATTTAACATTGTCCCACAGGTCTCTGAGATTGTCCTCATTTCTTTTAATTCGTTTTTCTTTTTTCCTCTCTGTTTCATTTATTTCTACCATTCTATCTTCTACCTCCCTATCCTATCTTCTGCCTCAGTTATTCTACTGTTGGTTCCCTCCAGAGTGTTTTTTTTTTTTAATGTCATTTACTGCATTATTCATTATATATTGAGTCGTTTGTATTTCTTCTAGGACCTTAGAAGATGACCTAGAATCCTTGTCTCCAGGCTATTTATTTGTAACTCCATTTTGTTTTCAAGATTTTGGATCATTTTCACTATCATTATTTGGAATTTTTTATCAGGTAGATTCCCTATCTTTTCCTCTTTGGTTTGGTTTGGTGGGCATTATCCTGTTCCTTTACCTGCTGGGTATTTCTCAGCCTCTTCATTTGTTTATATTGCTGTGTTTGGGGTGGCCTTTCTGTATTCTGGCAGTTTGTGGAGTTCTCTTTATTTTGGAGTTTCCTCATGTGGATGGGGTTGGACGGGTGGCTTGTAAAGGTTTCCTGGTTAGGGAAGCTTGTGTCAGTGTTCTGGTGGGTGGAGCTGGATTTCTTCTCTCTGGAGTGCAATGAAGTGTCCAGTAATGAGTTATGAGATGTCAGTGGGTTTGGTGTGACTTTGGGCAGCTTGTATATTGAAGCTCAGGGCTATGTTCCTGTGTTGCTGGAGAATTTGTGTGGTATGTCTTGCTCTGGAACTTGTTGGCCCTTGGGTGGTGCTGGGTTTCAGTGTAGGTATGGGGACGTTTGGTGAGCTCCTGTCAATTAATGTTCCCTGGAGTCAGGAGTTCTCTGGTGTTCTCAGGATTTGGACTTAGGCCTCCTGCCTCTGGTTTTCAGTCTTATTCTTACAGTAGCCTCAAGACTTTTCCATCTATACAGCACCAATGATAAAACATCTAGGTTAAAGATGAAAAGTTTCTTCACAGTGAGGGACACCCAGAGAGGTTCACAGAGTTACATGGAGAAGAGAAGTGGGAGGAGGGAGATAGAGGTGACCAGGAGAAGAGGGGGAATCAAAAGAGGAGAGAGCAAGCTAGCCAATAATCACTTCCTTATATGCTCTCCACAGTCTGGACCGCTCAGAGATGTTCACAGAGTTTTACAGAGAAGAGAAGAGGGAGGAAGGAGACAGAGGTGGCCAGGAGGATAAAGGGGAGAATCAAAAGGAGAGAGACAGATCCAGCCAGTAATCAGTTCCCTAAGTATTCTCCACAGTTTGGAACACACAAAGAGAATCACAGAGTTGGGTAGAGAAGAGAAGGGAGAGGGAGGAAATAAAGGCAACCTGGTGGAGAAAAAGGAGAGTCCAGAGGGGGAGAGAGCAGTCAAGCCAGTAATCTCACTCCCAAGTAAAAATGGGTACTGAAGATTGGGTTTGTAAAGGTACAAAATTGATAACAAATACCAAAAAGCAAAGATTAAAAATCTAGAGTAGAGGTTGGATTCTCAAAAATACAATATTAAAGGGAATAAAAAGGCACAAAAATGATAAAATTTTTTTTGCAAAGTAATAGTAGGTTATAAGGAGAAGGCAATGTCTACCCACTCCAGTACTCTTGCCTGGAAAATCCTATGGATGGAGGAACCTGGTAGGCTGTGGTCCATGGGGTCACTGAGGGTCGGACACGACTGAGCAACTTCACTTTTACTTTTCACTTTCATGTATTGGAGAAGGAAATGGCAACCCACTCCAGTGTTCTTGCCTGTAGAATCCCAGGGATGGGGGCGCCTGGTTGGCTGCTGTCTATGGGGTCACACAGAGTTGGACACGACTGAAGTGACTTAGCAGTAGGTTATAAAAATGAAACTAAATGAGTAATAGAGGATTTAAAATAAAATTATTTTTAAATTTAAAGAATGATAATAATAAAAATATATCTAGGACTTTGTCTGGTGGTGTTGTGGACAGTGTGGGGTCAGTTCATTTTCAGATAGTTCCTTGATGTGGCTTATATTTTTCAAGATCTATAGGCCTCTTCCTATGTAGTCAGTGCTAACTACAGGGTTTTAATCTATTGCACCTGTCACTTCCAAGGCGGTTCCGTCTATTTATTTTAGCTTCTTCTGTTCCCTTGTCTCTTCAGTGTCTAATTTCTGCCCTGACACATGGGGGCAGTGGTGGACACTTTTTTAGGCTCACTTGTTCAGTCTTGCTGTTGGGAGGGAGGAACAATGCAAACAAATAACATTGGCGTGTGCTCGGAGTATCTCGGCCACACTGGGTTTGCCCCCGCTCACAGCATGTGTGCTTTCCCTGTCTATACTGCTTAGGCTCTAGGTTGCTCTGCCGGGAACTGTCTGGGGCTGGCCCTGGTTTGTATGCACTTCCCAGGTCTAAGCCACTCAGGTTCAAGTACTCGGGTACTCCACAAAGGCGCAGACTCTGTTGGGCCTGCGTTTTGTACCCTTCCAGGTCTGAGCAGCTCAGGTGACCAGGTGCTGGCGAGTGTGGTCCCTGTGACTTATTGTCTCCCTCGTCCCTGCCGCTCAGTTTTCTGGGTGTACAACCAGCGCACCTTCTCAGGTGTGCTGTGTGTCTTCTGGGGAGCTGATCTCTGGCTGTGACCTTCCCGGCAGATGTCGACTGTCCAGAATCCCAAGAAGTCTTAGTTAGCAATGAAGCCTGCTTGCAGTTTGGTAGATGATGCCTCTCTGGGGCTGTCATTGCTTTCTTCCAGCTCTGGCTGCCCTCGCCTGCCTGTCTCCACCAGGGGATGGGCTGGTCCGCAGCTGGCTGGCTCTGCTCAGTCCTTTGTTCTGTCAGTGGGCCTGGTGGTGTCTTAGGTTAGGGCTTTCCTGGGATAGCTATCCCATAGTCTGGTTTGCTATCTCAAGTTAGTTCCCTCAGATTGCTCTTGGGCCATTCAGGCCCATTCCTTACTCTAAGCAATGCAGCCCACACCTCCCTGTCCAGCCCCCGCTTGCTAGTGGCGGATGCGAGCGTCTGCGCGCGTCTGCGCTGCTTCTCTGCTGGGAGTTACTGTTGGGCATGTAATCTGTGGGTTTAAATTATTTATTTATTTTTCCTCCCGGTTATGTTGCCCTCCGAGGTTCCAAGGCTCACCACAGATTCGCCAGTGAGAGTGTTTCCTGGTGTTTGGAAACTTCTCTCTTTTTTAAGGCTCCCTTCCCGGGACAGATGTCCATCCCTACCTCTTTTGTCTCTCTTTTTATCTTTTATGTTTTTTCCTACCTCCTTTCGAAGACAATGGGCTGCTTTTCTGGGTGCCTGATGTCCTCTGCCAGCATTCAGAAGTTGTTTTATGGAATTTACTCAGCTTTCAAATGTTCTTTTGAAGAATTTGTGGGAAAGAAAGTGGTTTCCCTGTCCTATTCGTCTGCTGTTTTAGGACTGCCCCTGTCTCTGCTTTTTAATATGCTCTCTAGGTTTGTTATAGCTTATCTTCCAAGGAGCAAGTGTCTTTTAATTTCATGGCTGCAGTCAACATCTGCTGTGATTTTAGAGCCCCCCAAAATAGTCTCTCACTGTTTCCGTTGTTTCCCCATCTATTTGTATATGGTACACACTCTTGCTATTGTATGTAAATGCCTTACAATATAATTATCCAATTGTGTTGTCATTTTCTTGCTATATATCTATCTTGATCTCTCATTAGGGCATCTTAGCCATTTTGTCCCTTTTACTTTTCAAGTTATAAACATAATACATGCTTTTTAAATTAAAAAACAGCCCTGGTATTTATAAAGTATAGGTCTAATTTTTTATTTCCCCTTCCTCGCTTCTTCCCATAAGTTATCATTATTATTATATTGACTATCTTTCTAAATCTAGAAAATGATACATACACCAATATATATTATTTTCTTTAAAAAGGGGAAAATAGTTCATATATTCTGAAACGTATTGTTGTTCTTATTTGGTGTGTCTATTAGATAATGGGGCTTCCCAGGCAGTGCAGTGGTAGATAATCTGCCTGCCAATGCAGGAGTTGTTAAGCTTTGATTTCTTGGGTCGGGAAGATCCCTTGGAGTAGGAAGTAGTAATCTATTCTAGTATCCTTGCCTGGAAAATTCTGTGGCCAGAGGAGCCTGGCGGGCTGCATACAGTTCATGGGGCTGCAGAGTCAGACACGACTGAGTGACTGAGCACACAGGCATGGATTAGCTGCTGTTCCTGTGTTGACACAAAGGGTTGAATTGCCCTCCTGTGAGTGAGAGCTCATACCCAGCACCAAACCTTAATCGTGATTCCAAGGTTACAGGCAAGAAAGAGTAACACAGGAACTAGGCACAAAATTCTTTTCTGGAGGAGCCCCCAGCCAGTAGACACAGCTTCCAAAGAATGTCACTTTTTCATACTAGGACATACTATCAGCATGCTTAAAACACCTCCTTACACATAGACTGACGTTGTTACTTATAAATGTATTTCTAACAGACTTTTACTGCTATTTTTAACAGACTTTTACAGATATTTTTAATGTGTTGAGTAAAATTCAACCTAGGAACACATTATTTTTGGTTTTGTTTGGGGTTACCAGACCAGTTGTGAACAACATATACAGAAACATTTTCTTAAAGGAAGACTCTTCGGTTTGGGGAATCCCAGGATTTATACTCTATTAGTTCCTCCAATAGAAAATGTCTTTGTGATTACGTCCCATCTTCCAGCCAGCTATGCTCTATATAGCCATATGTTCTCAGATTATTTACAATAGCAATTAAGACAGATCAGGTATTTCCTGACATTTTAAAATGAGAGACTGTGTTATCTATTAAAGCCTTTTAGCTTGTTTGCACGGAGGAGGTCTGGCATCAATCTGGGAATCCCTCGATGAAGGATTGAGCCACAGGCTTGCTGATAACTATTACCCACTCATTCTTGTTTCAATACATTTCAACCATATTCATTATTTTAATGACTAATTTTGATAGTTTAATTTTTCCAGTTTTATTGTTAAAAGCAATGCAGCAAATGTGCTTGTACATCATCTGTGTGTCTTTTTGTCTCTCTTTAGGAGAGACACTCAGAAGTTAATATTCTGGGTAGAAGAGAATATGAATTTAATATATTGATAGATATTTCTCAGTCATTCTCCTAGAAGATTGTGCAGATTTATTTTCCCACCTGTTTTTCTATGACATCTGGGGTACAAGCTATTATTAGAAAAAAAATGCCAATCTAATATGAAAAGTAGCACTTCATAGTTTTAGTTTGCTTTCTTTGATTTAGAGAGGTTGATGTACAGTATTAATGACCACAAAGCTGCTCTTGTCCACTCTTGGGCTAAGTGCTGCTACAGAAAAGGATAGTGTCATCGTGACTACCCTTCCATTATTCACATTTACCTGTCAGTGGATAGTTTTAAGGGCTGCATAGTTGAGATGCCGAGCATATCAGAAGTTTTTCTGTGATGCTCTATTCACATGGAATCCAGTGAATATTTGAATGGAATATAGGAACCTTTTATCAATGCCAAAAGCATCTCTTACTGGTTTTTTAATATGCTTTCTTGCTTAATGACCTTGAGTTAAAAGATAAAGGTTGTATGCAGAAGTATATGCAGAGATAATGTAAGAACAGTTGGACTGTGTAGTACTCATAGTTCTTAGATGGTTCATTTATAACAGTGTGCCACTGTGAAAGTGATATGAAAGTATCACAGTGAAAGTGATCGCTGTGGTTTTTTGTTTGCTTGTTTAAGTGACCACTGTGAAAATGCCATTTTCAACAGAGAAAAGGGTTTGCTAACATCTTGAGATTTTGTTTTTGGCTGTGCAGAATCTTTGTTGTTGTGTGAGCTTTTCTCTAGTTGCGGCGAGGGGGATTACTCGAGTTGCAGTGGGAGAACTTCTTATTGCCATGGCTTCTCTTGTTGCGGAGCATCGGCTCTAGGGAGCGCAGGCTTCAGTGGTTACTGCACGTGGGCTCAGTAGTTGCATGGCTCCCGGGCCCCAGAACGCAGCCTCAGTAGTTGTGGTTCATGGGCTCAGGCACTCCAGGGCATGTGGGATCCTCCTGGCCCAGGGATTGAGTCTGTGTCCCTGCATCGGGAGGTGGACTCTCCACTCTGAGTCACCAGGGAAGTATATATAACTTTTTGAGTTTTGATTACATTTTAGGCTAGTTTGAGCAAATCATTGGAATTAAAAGAATTATCCATGGACAATGCCAGATTGGGTGATTATCATTTGATGACTAGTTTGGATTTTTTCCCCTAATCTCTCTAGTATCTTCTTTATCCATTATTTGGATGTTCTTTTCCAGCCTAGGATCTCTCTCTCTCTCTTTTTTTTTAATCAACTTTCTTTAAGTATAACTTACATACAATAAAATATAACAAATATATAGGTCAATGAATTGTAATAAATGTATGCATCTGTTTAAGTAATACTCCATTCAAAACATAGAACATAAAAAATACAAAAAAAGAACAGTTCCATCACCCCAAAAAAGCTCCCTCAGATATTTTCCTAGTCAACTGCTTTTCACTGTGCCCAGGCAATCATATCTGTTTGGGTCTGTTTCTTTTCCCTCAACACTGTTTTTGAGATTCATCTTTGTTGTGTGTGTCAGTAATGTTTTCTGTTTTTATTTCTGGATATTCTATTTTGTTTACATATCTTAGTTGATTTATCTTTTAATCTGTTATTAGACATTTGGGTTTTTCTGGTTTGGGGCTTTTATAAATAAAAATGCTTGTTGTTGCTGTTTTTCGGCCACATCCTACAACTTGTGGGATCTTAGTTTCCTGACCAGGGATTGAACTCTGGCCCTTGGCATTGAAAGCACTGAATCCTAACCATTGGACCACCAGGGAATTCCCTGGACATTTTTGCATAGGTCTTTTGTGGTCATATATTTTCACTTTGGGGTGAATGTTTAAAAGTGGAAAAGTACTGGGTCATATAGTAAGTGTAGTTTTAACTTCCAAAAAACTGTCAAACAGTTATTCAAAGTGTTTGTGCCATTTTACGTTCCTACTAGCAATGTCTCAGAGTCCCAGTTACTTCACATTTTTGTCACCACTTACAATGATCTGTTTTGCTTTCAAGTTTTAGCCATTTTAGTGGCTGTGTATGGCTTTTAATTTGGATTTCTTGAATGAAATATTTTGATGGAGAATGTTCTTGAGGTTTTCTTTGACTTTTCTATAGGACTGTAGAATTGTATACACTAATGGAAAATAATTTTTCTCTATATTTAAATTTTTTTCTTTAGGTTTCTTTAAAAGTGATTGAAGACAGTAATTCAAAATGCCTGAAAATCCTGCTACAGGTAAACTAGATATATACTTCTTTCACTAAATTAATTATTCAAAAATGGAATGTAAGATGAGATTTAACTTGTACTCATTATCCTTTTTAAAAAAGATAAACTGCAGGTCCTGCAAGTTCTTGATCGCTTGAAAATGAAACTGCAGGAGAAGGGTGACACTTCGCAGAATGAAAAGCTCTCTCTTTTCTATGAGACACTAAAGAGCCCCCTTTTCAACCAGATACTCACACTTCAACAGTCCATCAAGCAACTGAAGGGGCAAGTAAGTTACCCATCAAGGTTTTACCTGTTGCTATTATTCAAACCAGCAAAGAAAGATAGAAGGAAATAGATACAAACAGTCTACTCTTAATTCTGCAAAGAGGCTGTATTGGGACTTGTGTGCAGGTAGCATTGGCATAGATAGTTTAAAAATGTTGATAATAAGTTTTGTGTTTGGCTTTGGATTCTAGTTTTTTATACTTATTTATGTAAAGTTCAGATGCTTTGAAAATTCTCAACATTTTCTTCAGAATTACAGGACACATAGCCCCTCTGCTTGGAGTGATATTAAGAGTTTTACCTACTCTTTTGGTTGTTCTATTTTGGGGTCAGGGATGGCAAATTGATTTTAAATAATCTATTCTAGATGCTGAACTTGCATAGTAGCTATCTTATAGATTAAATATGGGCAGAATTTTAAATGTAGTTAATGTAGCAGAGTTGTTATGTGAAAATTAACAAAATTTGCGGAAAAAAATGCTTTTTGCTGATAAACCAAAATGCCTATCCATAAATATTTAGCAAGTGATTTTTCTATAACTAACTAAGGATTAAATTCTGCACATATGTCTTTCTGTGAATTACTTTCTCTAGATCAAAATTTATACCAGAATTTTAGCACTCCCCATATTGAGGCTTCTATATTCTGACAATGGAATGAGTACATCACAGCAGTGAATGCTATTGGTGGCAATAGAAGTTGGGAAAGATCCCTACAAATCTATCACTCATACTGGACTAAAATTGGACTTAAGCAACTGTTCCATCATAATAACAATCTTTTATGTTTATTTAGTGTGCAGTTATTATGTAAATAATCATATTTTATTCAGTCAGCTATAAAATCCATATGATTTTTCATATCTGTGTTTTCATAGAGTTTTTATGGGTGTTGATATTTTTCTGTGAGTCTTATGACATTTGTTCTAGATATTTCCTTTGTTCTATTGTGTTGGTACTTGTATCGGCCAGTGGTATTTTTAAATCAATCAATTAATTAATTTGGTCCCACCATGAGCCGTGACAGATTTTAGTTCCCTGACCAGGGATTGAACCCATGCTCCCTATATTGGGAGTGCAGAGTCTTAATCTTAACCACTGGACCAACAGGGAAGTCCCTCAGCCAATGATATTTTAAAAATTAACCTCTATTTTTCTTTTTCCTTAATTTCCCACCTTCCCCCCGCCCCCCACTAGTGTTTAAGTGGCTTTGCAATACATTTGCTACTAATGGGCAGGTTATTTAATCCCTGTGTGCTTCAGTTTCCATGTTGACAAAATGAAGTAAGAGTATCTCTAGGGCTATTGTAAAGATTAAGTGAGATACTATATAGGAGTTTGGGTATAGTGCTTTACTTATAGCAAGCACTTAATAAATGCTGAGTTACCTTTGAATATACTACCTGCAGATCTTCTGTGTTTCCCCACGTGGAAATGTATGAAAGTGAAAGTTAGTCGCACAGTTGCATCCAACTCTTTGCGACCCCATGGACTGTAGCCTGCCCTGCTCCTCTGTCCATGGAATTCTCGAGGCAAGAATACAGGAGTAGGTTGCCATTTCCTTCTCCAGGGGATCTTGCTGACCCAGGGATCAAACGTGGGTCTCCTGCATTGCAGGCAGATTCCTTACCAACTGAGCCACAGAAATGTATAGATGAATGCAGAAGGGCTCAGGGCCTTACATGCATGTTTATGTGACTGGACATGTCTGTGTATGTAAAGTATAATGAGCTATACTACATGCTATATTAACCTGAGGTAACGGTAGAGGGCAGGAAATGAGAATAAGTTAAACATTTTGTATAATACTGAATAAAACATTTATAGCCTTATAAACACAGATTCATGTATCTGTATCATTTCTTTCACATGTCTATATTTAGCATGCCATTATACATGTGAGAGATAAAATATAATATTTAATAAATAGAAATACTTCTTGTCTGTAGGTTTCTGTTGATAACTCTCTCTTTTTTTCTCCAACAGCTCAGCCATATACCCTCAGATTGTTCAGCCAACTTTGATTTTTCTAGGAAAGGGTTATTGGTGTTCACGGATGGTGCCATTACTAATGGGAATGCCCACAGGTCCTCTAATAACTTGACTGTATCTGGGTTATTTTCTTGGACTCCAAAGTCAGGAAATGAAGATTTTAACTCAGTCATACAACAGATGGCCCAGGTAAAGTTATATCTTGTCAAGGGGCTATTTAGTTTTATTTCTATTGTTGGAGGTTAAAAAAGAAACCTACACTCACACTTTTTGCCTCTAAAATGTGTTACTCTGTATTTTGTTTGTTTGTGTTTTTACATTGTTAGGAGGAGTTGATACTACTTTCTAATCTGTGAGTTGGAAATTTGTTTAAAATTACATAAGAAAAATATCCATGTGCCTGGTGAGGATAGGTTTTAAGACAATGACTCCAGTCTGACACATCTGTACACTTGTAAGGAAAGAGATTCTCATAGTTTTGATCATAGAAGGAAAAATAATGTGTCTGCCGAAGTAATATAATTCCTTTGAAATTATTTTAAATTTTATATCAAAACAGAATTAATGGGAGTTAAAACTAATATAATTTGGAAAATCTAGTATATATAATTTGGAAATCTAGTATATATAATTTATAGTATATATAAAATCTAAATGTAATTTGGAAAATTATAATTTGGAAAGTCTAGGAAAACATTTGAAAGTGTAATCCCATTTCATCCTTAGTATCTATTAAAATCAAATGATAGTTGAATTTTTAGATGTGCTAGATTCCTTTATTCACCTTGCCTTCTAACAAGTACCCTAAAAAATGGAACTTGAGTTTGAAAGTTAAAAAGAATCTATTTAAGGTGTGATAGTTAAATAATGTTCTATACCTAATTCCTTTTTTGATTTAATTGCTCTATCCCCTTAATTTGACTAATAATTATTTTTATGTGATGCTTTTTTTAGTTGATTACATTTATGAAGTTCTCATGTAATAAATACAATTAATTATTCACCAAAGCAATAAAATACTTGTTTGTCACAGGTAGCCCCATTTGAATAGTGGCCTTTCTGTAATCTTTTGAATTAACCTAATAAAATATTAATTTATCACAATAGAATTAAAAACAGAATCCCAAAAAATGCAGCTGATTCTGATTTAGGTCTCAACACTAGAATATTTTTTGATAAGTCTAGTTTACTTTTCTTATTTAAAAATAATATTTTGCTTCAAGAGAATTTAGAGAAATTCATTATAAAAAGTAATTTAGAATTTACTATAGGAAAAGACATTTTTTCTCAGGAATTTTCATCTAGCTTGGGATTCGTCTCATACTGTGAATGAAGTGTGAAAATATCTCTCCAATTCTCTGAGGTTGCAGAACAGTGCACATGCCCCCTTATGTTCTACTGAAAATAATCAAGTGAGAGGATTTACAGAAATAAATAATTTATTACTGAAATGCTGAGTTTATTTGGTTTCGTAGAAATGACTGAAGAGAAGCTGTTTGGGGGCTATTTACAAAATAGAAATGTTAGTTCCTTAAAAAGGGCAAATGTAAATTTCATTGACTTTTTTAAACCCCTCTTCATTAGGGCCGGCAAATCGAATACATAGATATAGAACGGCCTTCAACTGGAGGCCTTGGATTCAGTGTGGTGGCCCTTAGAGGTCAACATCTGGGAGAAGTCGACATCTTCGTGAAGGAAGTGCAGCCAGGGAGTATAGCTGGCAGGTGAGGAAGCGTGGTCATTTGCTTTTTGCTAATTTTTTTCTAACAATTCTGAAGACATTAAGGAGAATAAGAGACTAGTCATACCAGAACAGTTAACGACAGCAGCTAATGCTTTCCTCTTCTTATGCATTTTTCAGGCCTTTTGCATATATTCTCACATACACTTGTGGCATCAATCTAGCTAGTAGTATCATTATTCCATTTTATAGATGTGAATGTTCAGAGAAGTTCAGTGGTTTCCCTATAGGCACAGAGCTATTAATGCTGGAACCATGATGTGATTCTCAGACTGTCTGATGGCAAAGCTCATGTTCTTTCCATTCCATCACACTCTCTCAACAACTGAATGTGGTACAGCAATGGTTTGATCAGTAAGATGGGCATATTGAAATTTACATTCTACATATTCTATTATTTATTAAACGAGATTGTAACAGCTTTTTCATTGGGCATAACATGCTGTTTATTTCACTTATTGTCAACAAAAATCTCCCTGAAGTCTATGTAATTCCCCGTCTGCACTTGTGGCTGAGCTTTATTATTTTAAAGGTTATGTATAAGACCTGTATTTTGTCTCTACTTGACTTCAGCTCTTTTTTTCATATTTTATTTTATTAATATTATTATTTTTTTTATGTTACAATATTGTATTGGTTTTGCCGTATATCAGTATGAATCCACCACGGGTGTACATGTGTTCCGAATCCTGAACCCCTCCTCCCACCTTCCTCCCTGTACCATCCCTCTGGGTCATCCCAGTGCACCAGCCCCAAGCATCCTATATCCTGCATCAAACCTAGACTGGCAATTCGTTTCTTATATGATATTATACATGTTTCAATGCCTGATTTCAACTCTTTAGTTTATTACTTATTTAAAAAGCACACTATTCATTATATTATTACTTTTTAAAAATATATATTAGTATTACTGTTGCCTTTTAGAAAGCTAGCAGCAGTAGCATAACTATTACAGAAAATTCAGTCAATAATAATATTTTTAGATTCACGTTATCCACGTATTAGGGGTCAGTTCTAATCTCAACTGAAAATTCAGAAATGATGGATTTTTATGACCTTTGTACCTTTATTCTACAATCTAATGGAGCATTTCCTGAAGTTTGTTCCAAGGAGTTATAGCAGTAGTCAGCTATATATTTATTTTATAATATGCTTTTATTTTCATCTGGCTTCTCTTGTTCAACATCACGTTTGTGAAATTCATCCACATGGTTGATTGTAGCACTTCATTCATTTTCATTGTTGTATAGTATTCAGCTATACAAATACACTGTGATATATTCATTCATTACACTTAAAGAATTTTTTTAAATTTATTTTTCATTCCGCTGAGTCTTTGTTACTGCATCTGGGCTTTCTCTAGTTGTGGCGAGCAGGGGCCACTCTTCGTTGGAAAGTGGACTTCTTTCCAAGTCCACTTGGACTTCTCATTGTGGTGGCCTCTCTTGTTGCAGAGCATGGGTTCTAGAGCGCATGGGCTCTAGATCACACAGGCTCAGTAGTTGGGGTGTACAGGCTTAGTTGCCCTGACATGTGGGATTTTTCTAGACCAGGGATCAAACCTGTGTTCCCTGCATTGGCAGGTGGATTCTTAACCATTGGACCACCAGTGAAGTCCAGTAGTCAATTATATTTGAGAAACTCAATCCTCTGTTTGGAGATTAGATATACATACCTCAGTTCAATTCAATTCAGTTCAGTCACTCAGTCGTGTCCGACTCTTTGAGACCCCATGAATCGCAGCATGCCAGGCCTCCCTGTCCATCACCAACTCCTGGAGTTCACTCAGACTCACATCCACCGAGTCAGTGATGCCATCCAGGCATCTCATCCTCTGTCGTCCCCTTCTCCTCCTGCCCCCAATCCCTCCCAGCATCAGAGTCTTAGGATAGTCATATAATTTATTGTCCAAGTTGGGACATTTTGTTGGAGAGTTAGAGGCTGTGCCATTAATATGACCCTGAGACAGGAGGTATAATTAGGACTATTCTGGCAAAGCTAGGCAATCCAGGGTAAACTGGACTTAGAGTCACTTGACAGCAGCTTCTTTAAGGCTATGGAGTCCCTTGACAAAAAGCCTACTTAACTTTGATTGACTCAGATTTTCTTTTAAATTTTTTTTGACTTAAGAATCATTATTGGGATATAATTCACGTAATGTAAGTGTCACCATTTTGGGGTATGTAATTCAGTGGCTTTAGCGTATTTTCAATGTTGTTAACCATTTTGTGGTCCATTCTTACGTCTCAATTACCCTCTACTAATAGGTCTGTAAGTACAACCTGAGGTGAGCACTTCTGAAAAGAAGAGTTTCATATTTGAGTGTGTAAAGACTTGTCCCCACAGCTAAGCAGTCAGGGAGCTTTCTGGAACCAGTGGTGCTTAAGGGAAATATGAGAGGCAACAGTGGAGTCTCCAGAGGGCAGAAGGTGCTGGGGAGAGGAGTAGATACTTAACCTAAAGCCCTGAGAAGAGGTGGAACACAGCTCATATCTTAGGAGTGTGTCTGGTGTTTAGCTGATGTGGTAGCTTAGTGCAAGGCAGTGCAAAAAGTCGCTAGAGAGAGGTAGAGGCCAGCCATGCAGGACCTTCTGGATCATTTTAAATGGTCTTTCTTTCTTCTGAGGATTCTCCACATAGAACTGTGTTATATCAGGAGCTTACTGAACACCCTTTGGCTCTTGAAGTCATGGAAATCCATTATTTCTGAATGTTGCAGTGGAGAGAAAAGAACTGGTCTCACCCTGAATGCACACTGTGAATTCATTTATATATGTAGTAGGAGAGAGTTAAATTATAAATAATAGTAGGAGTAAAATGAGTTCAGCTTTAGAATGCATCAAAATAATATTTGCCAGAAGACTTCTGCAGTTTGTTTATTTTGGGTTAAGTTTATATTCCCTAAGCAGATAATGACTGGAAAGAAATGAGATGTCCTGGCAGTCTACTGGGTAGAAGAAAAGGTAGATTAAAATAGAATTGATTTCCAGAAAATAGGAAATTTTAATGTGAGTAAATTAAAGACCAATGTATTGCAAGATGAGTTATTAATATATCAGGGTCAAAAAGATTCAAGAGTAACTCACTCATTTGGGATTAATTAAGAAATTTCCCTTAATGAATAAGCTGTGAGTAGGAATTTAGGTGAAGAAGTTAGAGGAAGGAGGATGTGGGAGATAGGAAAATGGAAGGTGATTCCTGGATATTGTCATGGAGAGGTCATATTTAAAAATAAATGTTCCTTAAAAAAAAAAAAGATTTCTTCAGGACTAGGGAGAAGTTCACAAGCAACATTTTCAATGTTAAAAAATATATATTTCAAAATTATGAAGATCATTATGAAAGTAATACATGGCTATAATATAAAATATAGAAATATATTAACTCCTCCTATACACCAAAAAGCTCCTGGACTTTGACTACCCTGAGACAACTGTAGGAAGCACATTGGAATGTTTTTTTTGGCTGCACCGTGTCACTTGCATAATGTTAGTTTCCCAACTAGAAATTGAACCCAGGCCACAGCAGTGAAAGTGCTGAGTCCTAACCACTGGACTGTTGAGAAATTCACTAGAACATTTTCTTTTTATATAGACAAGGTCTTAAAGTATGTACAATTTTATATCACACTCTTGTTCTCTAATATAAGCCTTTCCTAATATAATAAAAGGATATATATAAGCAACATTTTTAATGCAATGTGATCTATTGTAAGAGCCAACCACAATTTTGGCATCAAAAATGAAATAACCAATTTGTTAGTTCCAAAGGAGAGTAGACAATGGCACCCACTCCAGTACTCTTGCCTGGAAAATCCCATGGATGGAGGAGCCTGATAGGCTGCGGTCCATGGGGTCGCTAAGAGTGGGGCACGAATGAGTGACTTCACTTTCACTTTTCACTTTCATGCGTTGGAGAAGGAAATGGCAACCCACTCCAGTGTTCTTGCCTGGAAAATCCCAGGGACAGGGGAGCCTGGTGGGCTGCCGTCTATGGGGTCGCACAGAGTCGGACACGACTGAAGTGACTTAGCAGCAGTAGCAAGGAGAGTATAAAACATAAGAGTCCCTCTTCTCAGGAAGCTTAAAATCTAGTAGAGGAGGATGTAGCTAGCTCTGTGGACAGCGCACTTAGTAAAAATGAACGCTCAGTGAGTGATAAGCAAGTAGCTCAGAGCATCATGATAATGAGGTGAGTGATGAAGAGACAGGAGACAGAAGCAAAGACACTTTATTGCAACATGGAGGGTGGATTGAATTTGGCTGAGTGGAGGGGAAGGGCATTAGAGATGGAGAAACCCATTTACACAAAAGCAGGAAATACCAGACATGTTTGAGAGGAAAAGGGTAGATCAGGATAGTTGGAAAAGGGGTTTAACTATAGAGAGAGGAAGCCAAGTTAGAAGAGTACTTTGGGGCCAAATGGGGCCTTTGAATACCAGTCAAGTTTACATTGTGTCCTAGAGGTCAGGAGCTACTGAATTCTGGTCCTGGATGAAGTTTTGCTGAATCTGCTGCTGTGACCTGAGAAAAGCATAAGGGTGATATAATGAATTTTCATAATTCTAAATTTATGAATTATACTTCTCTGTTCTGAGATGAATCCCTTCTCAAGAGATTTTTACTTTTGAAGGTTAAAGAAGTTCTTTTATGAAATAGTCATGGCAAAATTCTTTCCTTTGACGCTCCGCTCCTTACTGGCCAACAACCATAGACAGTCATTATATACTTTTGAGATGAGAAATACCGGCACAGTTCAGTTCAGTTCAGTCGCTCAGTCGTGTCCAACTCTTTGCGACTCCATGGACTGCAGCACGCCAGGCCTCCCTGTCCATCAGCAACTCCCAGAGTTTACTCAAACTCATGTCCATTGAGTAAGTGATGCCATCCTACCATTTCATCCTCGCCTTCAATCTTTCCCAGCATTGGAGTCTTTTCAAATGAGTCAGCTCTTCGCATGAGGTGGCCAGTGTATTGGAGTTTCAGCTTCAACATCAGTCCTTCCAATGAATATTCAGGACTGATTTCCTTGAGGATTGACTGGTTGGATCTCCTTGCAGATTCAGCACAGGAGAGCCTAGAAAAATAAACCTTGAGTAATTTTGCAAGTCAGGCTTTAGGATTAGATATGGATCTCAGTTAGATGGTTGACATTGAGAACAGAAGGAAGAGATGGGTGGATACAACAGAGATAAAGATAAGAAGGAACTGTGGAGATAATGAAGAGGAGGAGGGGTGTTTGGGAGATAATGAAGTCATATATAGTAAACCAGAGTAAATCCTATTCTTAGTATGCTCTTTAAGAAGTTACAGAGTATGGTTTACAGTCAGACTCTTAGATAAGATGCTAAACTCCCTTTAATTTCTTACATGTAAAATTTAACTAAAGTACTTTAAAAGGTGATTGTAAAGACTAAAGTAGATAATGCCTGTAAAGCATTTAGCAGAGTTTCTGGCTCCTAATAAGTGCTCAATAAATATTAACTATATTGAACATTTCTGGAGGAGGGCATGGCAAGCCAGTCCAGTATTATTTGATACTTGAATATTCAAGACTGATTTCCTTGAGGATTGACTGGTTTGAACTCCTTGCAGTCCAAGGGACTCTCAGGAGTCTTTTCCAGCACCACAGTTCAAAAGCATCAATTCTTCGGTGCTCAGCTTTCTTTATAGTCCAATTCTCATATCCAGACATGACTACTGGAAAAACCATAGCTTTGACTAGACGGACCCTTGTTGGTAACAAGTCCTCTTGCCTAGAAAATCCCATGGATGGAGGAGCCTAGTGGGCTACAGTCCATGGGGTCACAAAGAGTCAGACACGACTGAGGGACTTCACTTTCTTTTTTGGTAAAGTAATGCTTTGTAATATGCTGTCTAGGTTTGTCATAGCTTTTCTTCCAAGGAGGAAGTATCTTTTAATTTCATGGCTGCAATCACCATATGCAGTGATTTTGAAGCCCAAGAAAATAGTCTCTCACTGTTTCCATTGTTTCCCCATCTTCTTGACATGAAGTGATGGGACTGGATGCCATAATCTTTGTTTTCTGAATGTTGAGGTTTAGCCAACTTTTTCACTCTCCTCTTTCATTTTCATCAAGAGACTCTAGTTCTTCAATTTCTGCCATAAGGGTGGTGTCATCTCCATATCTGAGGTTATTGATATTTCTCCCTGCAATCTTGATTCCAGCTTGTGCTTCATCTAGGCCAGCATTTCGCATGATGTACTTTGTATATAAGTTAAATAAGCAGGGTGACAATATACAGCCTTGACCTACTCCTTTCCCTATTTGGAACCAGTCTGTTGTTCCATGTCCAGTTCTAACTATTGCTTCTTGAGTTGCATACAGATTTCTCAGGGGGAAGGTCAGGTGTTCTGTTATTCCCATCTCTTGAAGAATTTTTCACAGTTTGTCAAGATCCACACAGTCAAAGGCTTTAGCCTATTCAATAAAGGAGAAGTAGATGTTTTTCTGGAACTCTTTTGCTTTTTCAATGATCCAACGGATGTTGGTAATTTGATTTCTGGTTCTTCTGCCTTTTCTAAATCCAGCTTGAACATCTGGAAGTTCATGGTTCATGTACTGTTGAAGCCTGGCTTGGAGAATTTTGAATATTACTTTCTTAGCGTGTGAAATGTGTACAATTGTGCGGTAGTTTGAACATTTTTGGACTTTGTCTTTCTTTGGGATTGGAATGAAAAATGACCTTTTCCAGTCCTGTAGCCTGGAATTTGGCTGAATTTTCCAAATTTGCTGGCATATTGAGTACAGCACTTTCACAGCATCATCTTTTAGGATTTGAAATAGCTCAACTGGAAATCCATCATCTCCACTAGCTTTGTTTGTAGTGATGCTTCCTACATAGTCCACCGGAGAAGGGAATGGCAAACCACTTTAGTATTCTTGCCTTGAGGACATACGTATCCCTATGGCTGATTCATGTTGATGTATGGCAGAAACCAATTAAAATAAATCAATTAAAAAATATGAACTATAATGGCACTTTTTTCCCTTAAGATTTTGCTGATTTCTTTTTAAAAATATCCTTTTTTCCTTGGTTAGCAGCTGGGGATTGGTGATGGGAAGGAGATAAGGGCTCAGATATAGATTTGGAAATAATCTGTCTTGCTTTTCAAGGAGAGTTTAGCTTCTATTGACAAATGTTGGAGAAGTTAGGGACAATGGAGATGGGGTGAATCTGCTAGAGTGGAGGTTACTGGTGACCATGTAGCCCTATATGGTACATGGAGAAGTCAGATTGGAAGTTCAGGGGTACAGGGTAGTGCCGCAACGAGGACAATGCCTGTACTTGCAAAACTTTAGCACTAGGGCCCTATACATTGTTTTTGCTTATTTTCCAGCCAAATGGCTTTTAAAATGGTGTGGTGTGTAGGGATGCACTACTTAATTGGTTAATTAGCTAATAAGTGCTTTGATGAAAAGCACTCTGAAGAGCTCTGTTACATTATGCAATTAAATATTTCAATAATTGTGTTACGTGAAGTAGTACCATAAGGTATAAACTACTTGAATAATACATCTTGAAAACCAGGCTATTTGGATGGGAGGGGAGTTTGGGGGAGAATAGATACATGTATATGTATGGCTGAGTCACTTTGCTGTTCCACCTGAAACTATCGCAACATTGTTAATCGGCTGTACTCTAAAATAGAAAGTTAGAAAAATCTGGCTGTTATATCACTTACTATTTTCTTCTATCATCAAGGGATCAAAGGTTAAGGGAAAATGATCAGATATTGGCTATTAATCACACGCCACTGGATCAGAACATTTCCCACCAGCAAGCAATTGCATTGTTACAAGAAACCACTGGATCTTTGCGTCTAGTCGTGGCCAGGGAGCCAGTCCACACAAAAAGCAGCATTTCTACCAGCCTACCTGATGCAAATCTGCCTGACACAGTGAGTTGCAAATTTGGAAAAATCCTTAATTTTCAATCATACCTTCATTTTTTAATAAGTGTAAAGATATTTAGAAGATGTCATTTTACTTGTCATAGTTCAAGAAAGATTACATCTCCAAAGACAGCATTGGCATGTTAAACAAGATAGTTCATGAACAGTTTTTGTTGTGTTTTTCAGTGTCCTCTGATTCTCCTTGTTTAAGGTTATTATTTAACGTAGGGGGTAATTTATAGTATTGGGTGTAATTTGTTTGGTAATGGAAAGAGTTCCTTGGTCATGTAACCACTTAACTAATTAAGCTGAAACTCTAGTACTTTTGCTGCCTCGTGTGAAGAGTTGACTCACTGGAAAAGACTGATGCTGGGAGGGATTGAGGGCAAGAGGAGAAGGGGACGACAGAGGATGAGATGGCTGGATGGCATCACCAACTCAATGGACGTGAGTCTGAGTGAACTCCAGAAGTTGGTGATGGACAGGGAGGCCTGGCATGCTGTGATTCATGGGGTCGCAAAGAGTTGGACACAACTGAGCGACTGAACTGAACTGAATTAAGCTAGAAGTTTTTATTAGAGATTTACTGTGAGTATCTTAAGACTTGGTTATTTGCTTTAAAAATATTATTTTTATAAATTGGATTTTTTATGCCTAGATTATGGATACTGCAAAATTACAGAAGTGTGTGTGTGTGTGTGTGTGTGTGTGTGTGTGTGTGGATGTGTACTGAACAATTTAAAAGAATAAAAGTTTTTTAAAAAAAGAATAAAAGTTTATGTTCCTTTGGGAATCTTTAAACTTGCTTTGTAACATTTCACAGCTTTTGACCTGCATCTTCAGAACACAATCTAATAAATCTTATTTTCTTATAACACTAAGTGCTGGCTGATTTATTTAATTTTCATTCATTAGGAAAAAGAAAAAATAGACTTTCTGGGTACAGTACAAGGTCACAACACTAATGTACAGACATTTTCCCTATTGTAATCAGTAATATTTATACAACACAATTTACATAATAAATGGAATGAACAAAGTGGGAAGTTGCTTAGCATAGTGGTTAAGGAGTCCGGAGTCAGGCTAAGGTGAGTTCAAGTCCAGCTCTTACTTCATAACTGAGTCTTACTGGGCAGATGCTTTGAGTTCTCCACATCTCAGTTTCATCCTCTGTTGCTTGGAAGTTAATAACAAAGTGTCTAGTTTACAGAGATGTTGTCTAGTTCACAGAGATGTTGTGAGGATTAAATGAGATTGCATTAAATGTGAGGCTTAAATGAGAATGCATGTGAAGAGCTAAGCATAGTGCATGGGGCAGAATGTTAACTGCTGTCCCTAATTCAGGCAGTTTTAGCAAACATTGTTGCTTCCTGGATACTAGATATTGTGCCAGGTGTGAATCTATTAGATATTCCTGATAACTCTGGTTATTTTTAACATTGTGTAATAACTTTCCAATTTAGTATAATAGAAAAACTAAGTATGTCCTAATGTCTTGAGGGGTAGACTTTTGCCCTGCAGGTGAATTATGTGGATTTAATGTATACTTCTGATGGAGCCTGCTGTTAGAGGAAACATGCTATGTCTTTTAGTCTGATTTTGTATAATCCTTTTGCCAATATCTTCAGTTGGGTCTACATTTCTTCTTCAGAGTCTCTTCAATCATTCTGATCACTCTGTCCTCCTTACCATCTTATGCTTCACACTGCTGCCAGATTCTTTCTAAATCACTGTTTTGCTCCTGTTGTTTCCTCTTCTAAAACCTTCATTTATTCTCCTTATCTAAGCCTAGCTTTGTTCTTAAATTTCCCTTTTGCTTGAATGTATTTTTTCTTTGTAGAGCAATTAATGCTGCCTTTTCCTTGAAAGTGTTAGTTGCTCAGTCATGTCCAACTCCTTGCCCGTGAGGCTCCTCTGGCCATGGAATTCTCCAGGCAAGAATACTGGAGTGGGTTGCCTTTTTTCCTTGAAGTCTTTCATAATTTTTCATTGGATTTGACCTCTTGTCTCTATTGCCCTCCCATCTTTATAATATTTTATGATTCTCTTTTAATTCAGATAAACACATATTTATTGGTTCCTACTAGATGATTGGCACTGTGCTAGGTATCATACATAGACAGGGGAATGAGGCAATGTGTTTCTGTCAGCTTGGAGCTACAGTGTCTTATGATCCAATATTCTGTCTTGTATTTTAATTGTTTATGTTTTAGTTTACCTCTCTACCAGGTTATAAAATCCTTAAGAGGATCTCTGATCCTATAGAAATCATCTCTGAGTCACTAGAAAGTTGACTTGATTAATTACATAAATGAATATTAAATTTTTTTGGCATATCTGTTACTCTAATAATTACTGTATTGGTAAGCAATGAATGTATGTGTTTTTACTAACACTTTGATTTTTGCTTGCTATTACTTTGCAGATTCGTTGGGGTCATATTGAAGATGTTGAGCTCATTAATGATGGCTCTGGATTAGGTTTTGGAATCGTTGGGGGAAAATCAAGTGGTGTCGTTGTAAGAACTATAGTTCCTGGAGGATTAGCAGATCGAGTAAGTTGACCTTCTTTGATTTCATTTTGGTTTTATACAATTTAAATTGTACAGCTTAAAATGTAATTATGTAACATGGGTTACTAGAATTATGATTCTGTGACCAGAACTTAAGGATAGCTAAAAATTTTTTTTTTCTATAAGTGTTAATGTGTACTCACTCTGCTTTATTTTAAAAAGCTCCTAAATCAACTTTTTTCGGTGTGTGTATATGGTTTTTTTTTTTTTTGCCCTGTGATTGACAGTCATCTTGACTCTATCAAAAGACAATATTTTTTATTGAAGGGAATCATTAATGGGTATGGCATTCTGAGTATCTATGTTATTTTCTCCCTGTGTATCTCTCAAGGGTGTAAATGTTAAGATCAGATAGTACAATGATTACAAAATTTTATCCCAATATTGCATGAGATAAATTTCACGAGAATTATAATTTTTTGACAGTATAAATAAAAATACTACCCTTTATGATTTAGCAGTGTTTAAACTGAAAGTGGGCCATTTAAAAATTTATCAACTATTTCTGCTTAGTTTTACATCGAAGAAAATGTTAAGTACTACAGTGAATTTTTAAAAAGCACTTTAGAAATTTGAAGCTACTTAATAATGAGTTCATGTTGCATAGACTGTCCGTGATAATCAGTATGACATGTAAATTGTATGGGTTCACATCTTTATTGTTGCTGTTTGGTCACTAAGTTGTGTCTGACTCTTTTGCTACCCTATAAACTGGAGCCTGCCAGGCTCCTCTGTCCATAGGATTTATGTCTAGTTACATAGACATTTATTCCTTCATATAAAATATTAATGAAAACATATAAACATAAAAGTATCAATAAATGTGAACATACAGAGTATTAGTAAAAAACATATAAAGTATCAATAAAAATGAACTTCCTGTGCATGTATAGCTTTGAGGAAAACTTCTCAGCTCCCTATTTCTAGTCAAGATGGTTTCTTCTTCTTTTTTTTTTTCCTTTTTATTTTTTTATTTATTATTTATTATTTTTTTTAATTAATTTTTTTTAATTTAATTTTAAAATCTTTAATTCTTACATGTGTTCCCAAACATGAACCCCCCTCCCAAGATGGTTTCTTCTTATACAAACTGGAGCTACGAATATTCCTATTATTCTTTCAGCAGCTAAGTTTATTTACTTAGCATAATGGCTTTCAGAGTTTTGTCTGTGGGCCCTGAGGGTCCCTGAGTTTCTTGCAGAGGGTTTATAAGATCAAAATGACTTACATAATAATACTAAGATGTATTAGCCTTTTCACCATGTTGACGTTTGCACTGATGATGAACAAGCAGCGGTAGACTAGGCCTGCCGTTCCCTTTGTATGTATTAGAGCAATGGCACCGAGCTGTACTAGGACTCACTGCTTTCTTCTTTACCATGTGCCGCAACAACAACAAAAATGGCAGTTTCACTTTAAAAAGTGGAATAAAAACTAATTTAAGTAGAGTTTGACCTTTAAGTGCATGTCTTTTTAATATTGTGTTGCAGAATGGAGTATACCATAGAGCACTTCTGCCATACACTGAAGTATGGTGGTTGTCTTGAGGAAAAACATTTGAGAGACAAAGTGGCCACTTTTTAATATGGAACAGCATTTTAATTTTTAAAATTTATTCGATTTTTTAGTTTTTTGCCTTTATTTACAAAATTTTTTGAGATTTAATTTTTTTTAGATATATTATTTTAGTTTTAGGTGTAAAGAATAATGATATGCACTGAGTCTAATTAACGTCCATTACCACATAGTTAAAATTTTTTTTCTTGTGAAAAGAGCTTTTAAGATCTACTCTCTTAGCAGCTTTCAGGTATACAATAGAGCATTTTCACCTATAGTCACCGTGCTATGGTTTACATCCCTATGGTTTACTTATTTTATAGCTGAAATTTTGTTTCTTTTGACCTTCTTCATCCATTTTGCCCACCTTGCACCCTGCCTCCCCAGCAGCTGCCAATCTAGAATGTTATTTTTATTTTTGAAAGAATAACTGATAGAAAAATTATTATTCAGCCTTGGCTATCTGGTAGACGTTTCCTTGAAATGAATGAAGTAAGCCTGTTACTTAAAGGAAAATAGCTAGCAGCATTTGTTACTGATGATAATTTGAATTTTCAAGCAGAAATTAGAATTTTAGAAAATATTTCTCTGATTAGATTCTTAGTGATATTCAGTTCAGTTCAGTTCAGCCACTCAGTCGTGTCCGACTCTTTGCAACCCCATGAAGCACAGCACAACAGGCCTCCCTGTCCATCACCAATTCCCGGAGTTCCCTCAAACCCTTGTCCATTGTGTTGGTGATGCCATCGAGCCATCTCATCCTCCGTCATCCCCTTCTCCTCTTGCCCTCAATCTTTCCCAGCATCAGGGTCTTTTCAAATGAGTCAGCTCTCTGCATTAGGTGGCCAAAATATTGGAGTTTCAACTTCAACATCAGTCCCTCCAAAGAACACCCACGACTAATCTCCTTTAGATGGACTGGTTGGACCTCCTTGCAGTCCAAGGGACTCTCAAGAGTCTTCTCCAACACTAGGGTTCAAAAGCATCAATTCTTCGGTGCTCAGCTTTCTTTATAGTCCAACTCTCACATCCATACATGACCACTGGAAAAACCATAGCCTTGACTAGACAGACCTTTGTTGGCAAAGTAATGTCTCTGCTTTTCAATATGCCATCTAGGTTGGTCATAACTTTCCTTCCAAGGTGCAAGCGTCTTTTAATGTCATGGCTGCAGTCACCATCTGCAGTGATCTTGGAGCCCAGAAAAATAAAGTCTGATACTGTTTCCACTGTTTCCCCATCTATTTGCCATGAAGTGATGGGACTGGATGCCATGATCTTCGTTTTTTGAATGTGGAGCTTTAAGCCAACTTTTTCACTGTCCTCTTTCACTTTCATCAAAAGGCTTTTTAGTTCCTCTTCACTTTCTGCCATAAGGGTGGTGTCATCTCCATATCTGAGGTTATTGATATTTCTCCCAGCAATCTTGATTCCAGCTTGTGGTTCTTCCAGCCCAGGATTTCTCATGAGGTACTCTGTATATAAATTAAATAAGCAGGGTGACAATACACAGCCTTGACGTACTCCTTTCCTGATTTGGAACCAGTCTATTGTTCCATGTCCAGTTCTAACTGTTGCTTCCTGACCTGTATACAGGTTTCTCAAGAGACAGGTCAGGTCGTCTGGTATTCCCATCTCTTTCAGAATTTTCCACAGTTTACTGTGATCCACACAGTCAAAGTCTTTGGCATAGTCAATAAAGCAGAAATAGATGTTTTTCTGGAACTCTCTTGCTTTTTCCATGATGCAGCAGTTGTTAGCAATTTGATCTCTGGCTCCTCTGCCTTTCCTAAAGCCAGCTTGAACATCTGGAAGTTCACAGTTCACATTTTGCTGAAGCCTGGCTTGGAGAATTTTGAACATTACTTTACTAGCATGTGAGATGAGTGCAATTGTGTGGTAGTTTGAGCATTCTTTGGCATTACCTTTCCTTGGGATTGGAATGAAAACTGACCTTTTCCAGTCCTGTGGCTACTGCTGAGTTTTCCAAATTTGTTGACATATTGAGTGTAGCACTTTCACAGCTTCATCTTTTAGGATTTGAAATAGCTCAACTGAAATTCCATCACCTCCACTAGCTTTGTTCACAGTGATGCTTCCTAAGGCCCACTTGACTTCACATTCCAGGATGTCTGGCTCTAGATGAGTGATCACTCATCGTGATTATCTGAGTCGTGAAGACCTTTTTTGTGCAGTTCTTCTGTGTATTCTTGTCACCTCTTCTTAATATCTTCTGCTTCTGTTAGGTCCGTATCATTTCTGTCCTTTATCGAGCCCATCTTTGCATAAAATGTTCCTTCAGTATCTAATTTTCTTGAAGACATCTTAGTGATATTAATGAATATGATTTTTAATATTAAATAATGTATTGATCGTATGTCAGCATTTAGAAGATCTGCATAGCTGTGAGTCAGTATTTTCCGAAGATAAATGTTCAGAATGGCAAAATAATATACAGGTAAAAAAAAATCTATTGATAATTCAAGATCGATGAATAGATTTTAATTAAACATTATCTGAAAACTTGTTGATGTTTCAGATTCCTCATTGCAACTAATCTTTAAGAAATCATCACTTGTCAAGTTTTGGTGTGTTATCAAAGAATTAGGCTGAAAGAGCTATGGAAATAGTCTCCCATTTTCCAAATATATATCTGATAAAGGCCAGATTTTCTTTGTATACTTCAATCAGAGAAACACATGGCAACACACTGAATGCTGAAGCAAATATGAAAATTCAGCTGTCTTCTTTTAAGTCAGATACTAAAGAGATTTGTAACAATTTAAGAATACTGTTTTTCTCACAATTTTTTGTTTGTTTTAGAAAATAGAATTTTTATATAATTTGGCACCAGAGTTTAACCAAGATGACACATTAAGTGTAACCATGGTACCATCTATCACTACAGTCAAGATAATAAACATATTCATCACCCACAAAGGTCTATGCCCTTTTATAGTCCCTATTCCTTCATCCCCAATTATTTTTGAGTGTAAAGGAGATCAAGAAGGTTTAGAATGTCTTTTTATGGGTGTTCAAAACACATCTGTGGCACAAAACAAATAATAATCTTTAAGGTTTTTTTTTTTGAAAAATTTAGCAACTTTGAGATGAAATATTGTGGAATATTTTGGCATCTTTTCCCACTCAATCCCCCTCCTTTCAGTTCAGTTCAGTCGCTCAGTTGTGTCTGACTCTTTGAGACCCCATGGACTGCAGCGTGCCAGGCTTCCGGGTCCATCACCAGCTCCTGAAGCTTAGTCAAACCTATGTTCATCGAGTTGGTGATGCCATTCCAACCATCTCATCCTCTGTTGTCCCCCTCCTTTAGCAATTTTAATAGACTTATTTGGTAGAGTAGCATTTTTCAAGATGCAAAGTGGTTATTTTTAAATAACAAAGGGTCAAAGAAATTTAGAAAGTACCAAGTTAAACAAAATCAAGTAGATTTCTTTACTGTAAGAATTATCCGAGCTATTAAATACTGATGTATATTATGAATTTTCACAAGCAGAATGTGATGTGCAGATTTTTCATTGGTGGCACTGTTAATAAAAGCCCAGGTCTGATTTTCACCCTTTCCTGGAAGGGATTGTCACTGTTTCAGGTCTTCAGAATGGGGTGGTCATGTGCGCATCAAAGTCATAATGTAGACATGAGTTTTTATGCTAGACTTTGTTGTCTGCCTAATATACAGTATTCTTGTATAATTCTTAAAACAGTCATAGATTTTATTACCAAATTATAGATATGGAAACTTAAGGAATTGCCCAAAGCTACACAACTTAAAAATGGCAGAGTCAGAATTGAGCCCACATGTGGCAGATTTACTGTTTAAATCTCCCTACTCAGAGTTGATCCCAGTGTTTTCATTTTCTTGTGTACACCTGTCCAGGGTTGGTCGAGCCTATCAGGGAATTGCCAGCTGTAACAGTAATATTGCTGTTGGCTCTCTTATATAAGGAATATATGCTGTGCTGTTTTAATCCCTCAGTCGTGTCCAACTCTATGGGACCCCATGAACTGTAGCCCACCAGGTTCCTCTGTCCATGGGGATTCTCTAGGCAAGGGTACTGGAGTGGGTTACCATGCCCTCCTCCAGGGGATCTTCCCAATCCAGGGATCAGACTCAGATCTCCTGCATTGCAGGCAGATTCTTTACTGTCTGAGTCACCAGGGAAGTCCAAGAATATCGGAGTGGTCAGCCTATCCCTTCTCCCGGGGATCTTCCTGACCTAGGAATCAAATTAGGGTCTTCTGCCCTGCAGGCAAATTCTTTCCAGCTGAACTACCAGGGAAGCCCATGGTGAGACCTAAATATAGGGGACAGAGCAGTATTCTCTTTTCTCTCCTCCTCATCCCAGCTAAATGGCAGATCAAATCTCTTCAACTAACTCTGTGTTTTGTTGCTAAATCTTTAGAGTTGTTGCTTATGTAGCCTGATTATGGCTTTAAAATTATTAAAGGGAATATTGTTTTTCATTAAAATGTACTCATACTTTTGACTATTAGTACTCACTGTTGACTATGGCAATCTTCATGGTAAGGGCGTATCAATGTCTTAGGTCCTTAGTTAGATGTGGTTGAGATTGATTGTAAAGTGATACTTACATTCTGCTAAAGGGGTTAATTAATACTAAATACTTTCTTTAAAGGCTATGAACTTGTGTAACAGAAAGTTAGAAAAGCAAGTCAGTGTTTCTTATTTTAAAAAGTTCATAAAATGGCCCCTTGTATTTCCTTTTGTGTACATATCAGTCAGTATGGGGTAGAGTTGGGGGATATGGCAAAGAAAACCTGAGTCTACAGAAGTATCAGGAATGGATGCATCTGAGAATGCTGTAAGCAAGACACTAGGCTGAAGCTTTTGACATGTAGTATTGAGTTTAGTGCTTACAACTCAATGAGAGAGGAATTTATCCCCATCTTGCTTAAAGAAGGACCTGAGATTTATGTAGGATCAGTAACTGATCTGTGGCCCTACACCTTAACCAAAGTAGTGCCAGGATAAACTTGGATGCGTCTGACTCCAGTGCCTTTACTTGTCATTTTACTGTTTACTGCCTCTAATGTTGTAAATGAAATGAAAAAATATTGATTTATATGAATTTTTTAGAAATGTTCATTGGTACATAGTTACAATGAGGGGTCTTCCTTGGTGGCTCATTGATAAAGAACCTACTAGTGCAGGAGAGGTGAATTTGATCTTTGGGTCAAAAAGATTCCCTGGAGAAGGAAATGGCAATCCACTCCAATACTCTTGCCTGGGAAATCCCATGGACAGAGGAGCCTGACAGGCTGCAGTTCATGGTGGGGTCTCAAAAGAGTCAGACAGGGCTTATTGACTAAACAAGAACAACAAGTTACAATGAGCAATCAGTAGATGTTATTAGGATTAATTCCATGGATAGGAAAATTATTTGATATTGTCCCAAGGTACTCTCCAAAATTCACAGTACCTGAAACATACATCTTTTGAGGATTCTGTTCAGCTATTTCAGAAATTTTCAGCAGTTAGAAGTGTTTTTTTTTTTTTTTAATTGGTATTGGTAGTGTAAAACTTCTTTGTTTTGCAGAAATGTCTTTCATGTGCTGTGGAGGAATTCTAGGGACATCACATATATTGAGTTACCCTGTTTTCTCCCAAAGGTGACTTGTAGAGCACAACCTATTTAAAAGTTGTCATGAATTATTGACTTTTTGGTATCAGGCAATTATGAATCATGTTATAATAGCTATCCATTAACCTTTAATATTAGGCTTCCGTGGTAGCTCAGCTGGTAAAGAGTCTGCTTGCTATGCAGGAGACCCCAGTTTGTCAGGAAGATCCCCTAGAGAAGGGATAGGCTGCCCACTCCAGTATTCAAGGACTTCCCTGGTGGCTCAGATGGTAAAGATACCACCTGCAATGTGGGAGACCTGGGTTCAATCCCTGGCCTGGGAAGATCCCCTGGGGGAGGGCATGGCAACCCACTCCAGTATTCCCTCCTGGAGAATCCCCTTGGACAGAGGAGCCTGGTGGGCTACAGTCCATGGGCTTGCAAAGAGTCGAACATGACTGAGTGACTAAGCACGCACAACTTTTAATACTAAGAAGGAATGGGACCAGCCAAGGATTAGAGAGTGGGCGTGAACTATTGAGGAAAGTGAGGAATTTTCTTTCTAGAATAATCAAGCATTCCCTGGTGGCTCAGATGGTAAAGAATAATCAAGGCCCAGCTTGAGGCCCCTGAACAGTTGGTTATTCCCAGTAATTTTGCTTTATGTCTATAAACTGGTATTTTTCCTATCCTTCAAATTATTGGCCAGGGCTTTGGAAATGTGAGTAGCATAAGGTGGGCGTACTTATTTTGGTTTGGCCAAAATTTTCATTTGGTTAGTGAATATGTTCAGTAAAATTCTTAATGAAAATTAAAATGTCTTTTATTTTTACTTAAAACAGTGTGCACTTTTTGGCCACCCAATACTTAGTACCTTCCTTTAATTCCTTAAGGGAAAGAGCATTTATTTTATAAAGTCATTATATTCTCAGAGAAGGCGATGGCACCCCATTCCAGTACTCTTGCCTGGAAAATCCCATGGACGGAGGAGCCTGGTAGGCTGTAGTTCATGGGGTCGCACAGAGTCGGACACGACTGAAGCAACTTAGGGGCAGCAGCAGCAGCAGCAGCAGCAGCAGCAGCAGCAGCAGCATTATTTTCTGCCAATGACATGCTGCCTTTTAATTAAAGACCAATGATAGAAATAGCTTGGAATCAAAAGTGGTAATAATTTCATTTTCTGAATTGGGTAGGTATTTAGTGTTATTTTTTAATTTTTGGAGAAACATTTATTTCTTTTGTAGCTCAGACCTAAAATCCTTTAGATTTTCAAATAGTTTTTGAATTGAAATTATCATGTATAACAATCTAGCAGAGAGCTTATAATACAGAGTAATAAATATTTTTTAAACCCATAAATGCTATGGATTATGCTAATTTAGCATGGACATGCTAACTTGAATTAAAGTATTTTTTTCTTAAAAAAATATATATAAATGATACTGTGTTTTCTCTGTAATAGTATATTACCCCTTTCTCAGCTATTTTAATTTTTTGCCTTTCATACTATCTTTGCCCTTATGCATAATTTTTTCTCTCTTTTGAAAGAATCTGTGAGTTAATAAACTTTTACATTTGAATGTGTGATTAGCATGCTATGACTTTGAATTTTGGCATAGCTATTTATTGGCTATCATTGATTTATGATTTCTGTTAAAGAACTAAAAGGATTCTATACCTTTTAGTTTCCTTCCACAATAGATAGGCTATGAAAGGAGAATGTTAATCAGAAAGTATCAGTAATATGCAGTATTTGGGGCTGCCGGACTTTAAAAGCTAGCTGTCATTTTGGTGTCTTTCCTATCAATCTGATTATGATTGTTTTTGCACTTGTGAATTCTGTATGACACCTGTTTTTCTGAAAGAAGAAAATGTTTGACTTTCAGTGACAGGTGCAAATTATCTGCATCATTTTAAATTGAGTTGAGGTAAAATAGGAAAAAAAATAATGCTTAGGAAATTATTAAATATGTACTTAGCATGAAATGTCCTTTGTCCAAGTCAAGTATGCAAATACTTATCTCCATATTCTTTATTCTGTGTTCAGGGCATAATTTTGTTCAAGAATCATTTATTCACAGAAGCATCTTACCCTTATTTTTCATGAATACTGACTGTCAAGTAGCTGGTTATTTTATTTCATGTTTGTTGCCTTAGTAAAAATAGAATATCAAATTATCAATGCTTAAAGTAGAAATCCAGCAATTAGTATTTTCTTCTTCCATAATAATTTCCTCCTTGCATCTATTACTTTTCTCTAAGTCTTTCCAAATGGTTCTGAATTGAATTGCCTTTCTGTTTCACAACTTCTGTTTGCTTGCAGTAGCTTCTAGTGCCTTCTGCAGAATTCACAGTAAAACATATAGTTTTCTACTCATTATTTTGATCTAACACCTTCTTTCATTCAGGCTTCTGCAAAACTGGGGAAAAGGAAGGGTGGAAAAAGGAAGGATGGGGAATAGACTTTAGTTTTAAGGCCTCCTTCCTTTCTCCTTCTGATGAATTGTTATTATGAGTGAAATTAGATCAATGATTTCTCAGAATAATTTTGTTTTTCTGTTTTCTTGGATTAAAGGATGGAAGACTCAAAACAGGGGATCACATCTTGAAGATTGGTGGCACAAATGTGCAGGGAATGACTAGTGAGCAAGTTGCGCAAGTGCTAAGGAACTGTGGGAATTCTGTCAGGATGCTTGTTGCAAGAGACCCAGTTGGTGAAATTTCCATAACCCCTCCTACTCCTGCAGCCTTGCCTGTTGCTTTGCCTGCTGTGGCCAACAGGAGCCCTAGTTCTGTGAGTATATAAATTATTCTTTCATCATAGATTCAGTACTGGGTGTGATACATTGCCGGATTAGAAATGCTTTCAGTTCCAAGTGCCGTGTGAATGTGGGTCATGTCTCAGTGCTCAACAATGAAGCAGAGGAGAGCCCAACTTGGAGACACTAGACAAGTTTGATTTTCTTCTTTGTCATTTCTCAGGGTTACGGTTTCAACAGGAGAAGGCAATGGTAACACACTCCAGTACTCTTGCCTGGAGAATCCCAGGGACTGAGGAGCCTGGTGGGCTGCAGTCCACGGGGTCGCACAGAGTCGGACACGACTGAAGCGACTTAGCAGCAGTAGCAGAGCCTCTACTACTCATCCGTAAATTGGAGACTAATAATATCTGCCATTCCTATTTCATTAGATTGGGAAAGAAATATCCAGGTAGTGGAGGGGAAACTGTAAATACTGGTCAATGTATGAGTATTATCATTGATAAGACCAAACTGGCCAAGGGCTGCTGCTGCTACTGCTGCTGCTAAGTCTCTTCAGTTGTGTCCAACTCTGTGAGACCCCATAGACGCCAGCTCACCAGGCTCCCCCGTCCCTGGGATTCTCCAGGCAAGAATACTGGAGTGGGTTGCCATTTCCTTCTCCAGTACATGAAAGTGAAAAGTGAAAGTGAAGTTGCTCAGTCGTGTCCGACTCTGTGCGACCCTATGGACTGTAGCCCGCCAGGCTCCTCCATCCATGGGATTTTCCAGGCAAGAGTACTGGAGTGGGGTGCCATTGCCTTCTCCAGGTCAAGGGCAATAGACACTAATAATAATAATATTCTGATTGCTAACAATTGTTATAGTTATATAATAATAATTATTATTAATCATTATCAAGCACCTAGATTTATCCAAGTCATCTGAATTCTTTGGAAGAATTCTGCAAGATAGGTCTTATCCATTCAATAAATGAGAAGATGGGAGTCCAAATAACTTATTAAAGGTCATATAGGTAGTAAGTTGCAAACTGGAATTTGAATTTAGATCTTTCTGGTCCCTTTTAAGCGCTTTGTTTTTTTCTTCCAGTCTTACTGAGATATAATTGACATACAGCACTTTATAAGTTTAAGGTGTACAGCATAGTGATTTGATTTATATACATCATGAAGTAATCATCACACAGTAAGTTTAGTGAACATCCATTATCTCTATCTGTATAGGTACACAATTAAAAAAGTAGAAAAAAAATTTTTCTTGTGATGAGAACTCAGGATTTACTCTCAGCTTTTATATATAACATACGATGCTAATTATACTTATCATGTTGTACCTTACATCCCTGGTGCTGCTGCTAAGTTGCTTCAGTCGTGTCCGACTCGGTGCGACCCCGTAGACGGCAGCCCACCAGGCTCCCCCATCCTTGGGATTCTCCAGGCAAGAACACTGGAGTGGGTTGCCATTTCCTTCTCCAATGCATGAAAGTGAAAAGTGAAAGTAAAGTCGCTCAGTCGTGCCCAACTCTTAGTGACCCCATGGACTGCAGCCTACCAGGCTCCTTCGTCCATGGGATTTTCCAGGCAAGAGTACTGGAGTGGGTTGCCATTGCCTTCTCCGACCTTACATCCCTAGGACTTATTTATCTTAAAACTGAGAATTTGTAGCTTTTGAACACCTTAATCTGGCCTCCTTACCCTTCAATTCCAAGCTCTTTCCAACCATATCACAGGCTCTGAATCAGGAGATAATGAGGTGAAAGGAAAGAAATAGTTTTTAAAAGGAGGAGCCAGGACGAAGAGGAAAGAAAAGAGAAGTGATTATGGCAGAAGAGGGTGGGAAGCCACCTCTCATATTCATTTGAGGAACCATTTGATGTCTTCTGGAAAGGCCTTCCCTAATGGGAACCACATGAGAAGAAGTTTTCTGTCAGAGATATTAGAATCTGTCTGAGGTAATAGAATTAGATATATAATTCTAATATCTCTGACATATATTCTTCTTTTGATTTCTTCTCCAAACTTGTTAGAATCATTTTCTTTTCCCTCCATTACTTTGGATATCTGAAGACTTCTACTTTGTAATGAGGGACCAATGTAGCTGCGTGGTCAGTGAAAATTTGATGCAAACAATTATTTACTTTTTATTGTTAAAGGTTTGAATTGAAAGCAAGGTGTTATGTTTTTAGACACCTTGAAGTTCAAGCTGGTTTTAGAAAAGGCAGAAGAACCAGAGATCCAATTGCCAACATCTGTTGGATATTTGAAAACACAAGAGAGTTCCAGAAAAACATCTATTTCTGCATTATTGACTATGCCAAAGCCTTTGACTGTGTGGATCACCACAAACTGTGGAAAATTCTTAAAGAGATGAGAATACCAGACCACCTGCCCTGCCTCTTGAGAAATCTATATACAGGTCAGGAAGCAACAGTTAGAACTAGATGTGGAACAACAGACTGGTTCCAAATTGGGAAAGGAGTAGGTCAAGGCTGTATATTGTCACCCTGCTTATTTAACTTATATGCAGAGTACATCAGGAGAAGGCAATGGCAGTCCACTCCCGTACTCTTGCCTGGAAAATCCCATGGATGGAGGAGCCTGGTAGGCTGCAGTCCATGGGGTCGCTAAGAGTCAGACACGACTGAGCAACTTCACTTTCACTTTTCACTTTCATGCATTGGAGAAGGAAATGGCAACCCACTCCAGTGTTCTTGCCTGGAGAATCCCAGGGACAGGGGAGCCTGGTGGGCTGCCATCTGTGGGGTCCCACAGAGTCGGACACGACTGAAGTGACTTAGCAGCAGCAGCAGCAGCGCCAGCACAGTACATCATGTGAAATGCTGGGCTGGATGAAGCACAAGCTGGAATCAAGATTGCTGGGAGAAATATCAATAACCTCAGATATGCAGATGGTACCACCCTTATGGCAGAAAGTGAAGAAGAACTAAAGAGCCTCTTGATGAAAGTGAAAGAGGAGAGTGAAAAAGTTGGCTTAAAGCTCAACATTCAGAAAACTAAGATCATAACATCTGGTCCCATCACTTTTTGGCAAATAGATGGGGAAACAGTGGCTGACTTTATTTTTTTGGGCTCCAAAATCACTGCAGATGGTGACTGCAGCCATGAAATTAAAAGACGCTTACTCCTTGGAAGGAAAGTTATGACCAACCTAGAAAGCATATTCAAAAGAAGAGACATTGCTTTGCCAACAAAGGTCCGTTTAGTCAAGGCTTTGGTTTTTCCAGTAGTCATGTATGGATGTGAGAGTTGGACTATAAAGAAAGCTGAGTGCCAAGGAATTGATGCTTTTGAAATGTGGTGTTGGAGAAGACTCTTGAGAGTCCCTTGGACTGCAAGGAGATCCAACCAATCTATCCTAACGGAGATCAGTCCTGAATATTCATTGGAGAGACTGATGTTGAAGCTGAAACTCTAATCCTTTGGGCACCTGATGTGAAGAACTGACTCACTGGAAAAATCCCTGATACTAGGAAAGATTGAAGGCGGGAGGAGAAGGGGACAACAAAGGATGAGATGGTTGGATGGCACCACCGACTCAATGAACATGAGTTTGAGTGAACTCTGGGAGTTGGTGATGGACAGGGAGGCTAGTTGTGTTGCAGTCTGTGGGGTCACAGAGTCGGACACCACTGAGTGACTGTGCTGAACTGAACTGCTTTTTTACAGAAAATTTTTAATTAGAAGACAAATAATGATAAGTTTTAGGTTAACATTTTTTGCTCGTAATAATTATTACTATAATTAGTCTTCCATTTGTTTCTTTTTCTTTACGTTAAATTCTTTCAGATACAAATTTATGGTGAGTTTTTTCTAAGTGGTTGTATTAATTTTTTGTCATTGTGTGACAAATTATCACAAACTTAGTGGCCTGAAGCAATACCCATGGTTGGTCCACATTTCTGTAGGTCAGAAGTCTTGGTGAACTTGACTGGGTTCTGCTTAGATTCTTACAAAAGCTAAATCAAGATATTGGCCTGGCTGAGCTCTTAGCTAGGTACTCTAGGGACGGTTCATTTCCAAACTGTCATATTGTTGGCGGAATACAGTTTCTTATAGCCGTAGAACCAAAATCTCTCTTTACTGTCTGCCAGCATAGGACATCTTTCAGCTCTTTAAGGCCCTTTGTATTCCTTCTCACATGATGCCTCCTTCTTTGAACCACAGGTCCAGTCCTTACGCTTCACATCTTTTTCACATCCCTTTCTACCATCAATAGGAGAAAACGCTCTGCTTTTGAAGGATGCCTTCTTAGGTTAGACTCACCTGGATAATTTCCCTTTTTCATGACATAAACACAAGAATGGCATCAGGGATCAAAAGACATGGGGACAATCTTAAAATTCTGTGTACCACAGGTCTTCAGAAAATACTTGACAAACCATTCACAAATTGCTTTTATACATACAGTTATATAACTAAACATTATACATAATAAGACTATTTTTCTTTTCAGGACAATTCTACTCTTTTTGAAACTTATGATGTTGAACTCATTAAAAAAGATGGACAAAGTCTTGGGATTAGAATTGTTGGTTATGTTGGAACGTCTCAGACAGGTAGATGAATCATCTCTGTTTTATATTTGGAAATAATTGTAAAGGATGTTAAAGTTTCTAGATAATAAAATTAAATATCTGCAGATTTTAGTTTAAACATTGAACAATAAAACCATGAATCTATAATAGCAACTAGTTACAAAAAATGATTAGAGAATCACAGTTTTATCTCAGTAGTTTTATAGCTGGCTCAATAGTCATTAACAAAAGAATTTAATTATCCAACACAATGTATAACATTTGAATTATACCTCCTCTTGTGTCTAAGATATATATTTTGAATATTGTGAGTGTTACATATTATGGCATTTTATATGTGATAAAGTAAAATGATTACTGTGTGTATTTCATATTGTGAATGTCAAAAAATATTGCTATTATGTTTAATCATCAAAAGAAGATAAAATGAACACTTTAATTAGAATTATTTTTCTTTCATATAAAGGGAATACTTGTAAGAATAAGTGTATACAAGAATAAGTGCCCAAGTATCTCTGAATAATATTCCCTGAACTCCTTCATGCAAAGCTCTGGTAATTTTCACTGTAAGAGTTATCCTATTATGATAAGAAATAACTGTAAAAAGGAAAAATAAATCTTTTCCATGAATATTTGCTTGTAAGATGAAAAGTTAGAGTTATAAAATGTTCTAGTGTTTTAAAACTTGCAAGGTTAGAGAGTTAATTTTTTTAAGTTATTATTTTGCATTTTATAGCAGGTGGGAAAGATTAAAAGTGCTAATGTATTCAGAGTCCTGAATGAAATTCATGTCAGACCACCTTGTGCTATTTTAGCCTAATGAAATAGCTGTTTTCAGACCTGTAGATTTTCCTGAGTGCCACCATTTTTAGGTTTAGAATTTAAATGAGTTCCAAAAGAGCTAAGTATGGATTATATAATAATGTTGCCAAAAAACTCTGTGTTGAGTAGCTCTTTAATATGCTGTCCCGTTAGAGAAATCATGGCTAAGTTCCTAAACTTGTGGTTTATATATACTAGCAGTATACTTACAGAGTAAAATGAAGTGAGTAGCTGATAGATAATTGAGAAAAATTCATGTTTATGTTACCAAATGAAGAAAAGAAACATTTTACTTTATCCTCAAAAGAAGTTTTTGGGACTTGAGCAGGGAATGGAGAAGTAGCATTGAATCAAAAAACTAGAATATTCCATAACTCAGTATGCTTTTTAATGTGCAGTCTTTCAAAATAATTTTTGCTTTATTTTTTGGAACTTTTGAGCAGTTGGTTTGCTTAGTTTCAGAGGGAGTAGAAAAATGAATGTAAGAAATGTCTGTTCAGGGAGACAAATGTGTAAATAACTCTCAGTTGTTTGAGGATAAATGAAATGTATGTTTTAGCAGAGATACAAATAAACTCATCATATGGCAGATGAAAAACTCATTCTGTCAGAGGGAAATGGAGAATTCACAAAGAAATAGATATTTGTACTAAACATGGTAAAGGAGAAGGATTTTGACGGCGGGAATGAGATCAACAGGAAGAAAAAAATGAGAAAAGGGATACAATCATGAAAATACTTGGAGCTTTGGTGGAACATCATGAGTCTCGTGTGTCTAGACTTCTGTCTTATTGGAGTGGATGGTAGTTGGAAGTCGAAATAAAAAAGAAAGTTTGGGGCAAATTATGGAAGTCCTTGAATGTGATTCTATCAAATTTACATTTTATTTCATAGGCTGTAGGAACCAATGATGTTTGTTTTCCTTCTATAGACAATATTTTAAGTGCATTTGAAATTAAAAGTATAAAATCATCCAGAGCTATGGTCTTTCTTTTTCTAACTTCTCTTCCAACCCCTTCCCATAGGCATGTATAGTTTCTATACAGTTGTAATTTATATATATGTATTATGAGATCTAAAGATAGATGGTCAGATAGAAGCGAATGTGAGTAGTCAACTAACTATAGGCAGGAAGACCTACTAGGACCCTCTTGTCTTCATGCTGGTAAGTAATGAATGATGAAGGCTTATGCCAGGTCACCAGTGAGAAGGGAGAAAGACTAAGAGAAGGGGAGACTTAATCTGAGCTCTCCTAAATTCCAGCTGATATTGGAGTGCATTTCATCGAGGTTCCATTACTGATTATTTTTCCAAAAATAGGTATCAGTCAAGTCATTTCAAATTCGAGTCACTTGTGATGGTGACAGTTTTAAATAATCCATCAGTTTCTCTGCTTGTGTTCAGAACAGCATTTATCAAGCCTCCAGTGAGCCCCTTTAGCTAATTAACCTCTAGATATGAATTTTGCAATCAAGGCCTAATTAGAGCTTTTTTCCATATGTTTTGTGCATCTTAGGAGAAGCTTCAGGGATCTATGTGAAAAGTATAATACCTGGCAGCGCCGCATATCACAATGGTCAGATTCAAGTGAATGACCAGATAGTTGCTGTAAGTAACTGCCCTCTGTTACAGGATTGAATCAAGTTGAGGGAGGGGGGAGTTATCATTATTATAATATATATGCAATGGAAATGGCTTAATTTAGTTTTATAATGTTTTAAAAAATTAAGTTTGTACAGTGAAATTGTATCATCAATTTGGACTCTCATGGTCCTTAATTTTTTTAATTAAAAACTTTTTTTTAATTGAAGTATAAGGTGATTTGCAATGTTGTGCCAATCTCTGCTGTATAGCAAAGTGACTTTGTTTTACACATATATATATATATTCATTTTTAATATTCTTTTCCACTGTGGTTTATCCCATGAAATTGGATATTGTTTTTCATATTATACAGTAGTCATTTATCCATTCTAATTTTTTTTAACTGTCTGTGAAGAAAGGAGTCATTAATGGTTTTGGTAAGGAAAAAAATACTATATACATATGTATATTATATAATATGCATACACATATATTTGAAAGATGCTCTAACATTCTCCTAGAAAACACTTTTCAAGCACCTCTTTGTGTTCTTCAAATTCATCAATTTTATATGCAACCAATAGACCATTTACTGGAACTGTTTATCATTGTGAAAGTAGTTTTTCTATTAACAGTAATTAAAAGAAATTTTTAATTGAAGGATAATTGCTTTAGAATGTTATGTTGGTTTCTGTCATACACATGAATCAGCCATAGGTATACATATGTCCCCTCCTTCTTGCATAGTAATTTTGAGTATATACAGAATTGAGATATTCTATGTATTTGAGAATATAGTCATTGCCTTTCATCAGTTGAGATTGGTATTTCCTCCATTTAGTAGAAATTAGTTTAATTTTGCAGTTTATTTTCATAATAATTTTGAAGCAGGTAGACACACATTTAATTTAGTGATTCAATCAGAAACAAATGTTGGTATAATTTGAATGTTTGTCCTTCAAGTCCATTTAAGGAAGCCCCTTTCATGACCCTTGGCTTTCCAGTGTTGGCTTAGGAAATGTTGCTGGAATTGACCATTTGGGGACTGGTGATAAAACTTTGGAGAAAATCTTAGGGAAAAAGTTAAGCAGTGGTTTGACTAGCTTGAAGATTGAGTGAGGAGACCTACTAGTTCTGTTGGACTTAAGAGTGTGATTCCCTGGGCCCAGCAAAGAGATGAAGTTTCCAGAGCCCTGAAGACAAGGAGTCTGCAAAATATGGACTCATTTTCCACTCTACCTTCATTGGCTGAGCAGCTGCTAAGAGCAAACACCGCATCTCCTGATGCCTGGCAAGCAAATGCAACTTTGCTCTACAAGTTGGTTGCTTCTCTGAGGTACCCACCTGTACATTTGGGGAAAGACTTAGGAACAAGGTGACAAGCAGCAGTCCTTCAGTGAGACTGGAGAGACCCTAGGAAAAAATCTGTTATGAAGGAGGGAGTGGGTCAAGTAGAGGAAATGGCTGTTAAGATGACTAGGACGCTGGCGAGACAGAAGAAATGCTTGAAGAAGGAAACGAGAGGGCTGGCTGCAGTTGCCCTGGCATCTTCAGAAAGCAGTAGTATCCCAGAGGAGTGTGAGGAGACAAGAGAAAGACTCAAAAAGAAGAAAAATGAAGAGCCCCAGGAGGCTCTCAGAAGAATGAAATGGAAGACCCATCTGTCTCCTCCTTCAAACCCAAGAAGAAGAAATCATTTTTCCAAGGAGGAGCTGGTTCGTAGTGATCTTGAAGAAATAGCTGGCAGTAGAAGTCTTTCCAAGAGGAAGAAAACTTTCACCAAAGAAGAACCAGTTAGTGACCCTGAAGAGTCAGGAAACAAGAGAGTCCCAAGGAAAAGAGGAAATTGTCTTCCAAGGAGGAGCCACTCAGTAGTGGACCTGAAGAGGTTACTGCCAGCAAGAGCAGTGACTCCAAGCAAAAGCAAAAGCTCAGAAAGCTCCCCTAGGAAAACCAGAATGGACATCTCCCTGGTGGGTCATAACTTGCAGAGATATTTCACAACCGTTTGTCTAGAGCCCAATAAAAACAAAAACAAAACAAACCCCTTCCAAAACAAAAAGAATGTATGACTGGACTTGATTGAGATTAGTAAATGCCTTCTTTCACATGCTTTTTAAAAATACTGGAAAACCTAATGGAGGGAGATTAGTTCCTTCTGGAAAATATCACAGTGTTATATGGTACAGGGGTGAAGTATTGGATGGTCTCTTTAGGCTTCTATTAATACATCTTGAGAGCTGTGTATAAAAATTGACCACATTTTATGGCACTTTGCCTGTTGAATAGCATCAGAGACTAAGATCCACTGCCTCTTTCAGGCTGTAAGTCAAATGTATGACTTAGGAATATGGGTTTCAGTTTGCTTTCTAGTTTCTCAGGAAGTTTGTCAACATGTTTTACTACTAAATTTGCATTCAAAAGAAGCTAACTCGAAACCTCTGTTTAATGTATCTCTTAATGTTGTAGGTTGATGGTGTGAATATTCAGGGTTTTGCCAACCAGGATGTTGTTGAAGTGTTACGAAATGCAGGACAAGTGGTACACCTAACCCTAGTTCGAAGGAAAACATCCTTGTCTGCTTCTTTACCTGAAGGCCCCTCAGACAGAGGTAATTAATTCCTTTGTCCCTCCTCCAACCTTGTAGTCTGGGTTTAGAAGAATAACTTAATTATGATGTTCTGTAAGTCTGGGAAGGAAAAACTGCCTACCTTATGTAACCCAGTGATGGAGAAGTGAATCAGCTCATTTATGCATTGAAGAAGAGTTTCCTTTGCCTATTATAATATGTCAGTCCAAATGTTAGAACGTGAACCCTGATATGCATTCATCTCTGACAGCATCTCTAAATGGAGATGGAAGTCATTTTCCCCAAAAGCTTCCAAATTTCATTTATTACTTGCATTTAAATAGTAAAGCTTTGCCAACCTTTGTTCCAGAGGCTCTCATTTGTCTAATGCTTTGACATTTGCAGACTTCAGGTTTCATAGTACTTCTAATATTTGATTCTAATATTTCTTGATTTACTCTGTGAACTATAGCAAGAGAAACTAAAACATGGATTTCAAAGGAAGCTTTGATTTATAAAATTATATTGTTATTTTGATTATAAGAATAGCAGATTTATGGAACAAATACATAATTCTATACATGCCAATTTTTAATTCTCAACTTACAGATAGATCAACAAATTTGGTAATTATGGGAACGCATTCAATTTAAGTTGAATGACTACTTACATAACTAGTGAGTGGGAAATAGTTTCATTAAAATTTGTTAGAAATTGAATATTTTTTTTTTCCCATTCTCTGAAGGTATATTATTATATCCTGGAAACTTTTGCTTTCAATTGATATTGAATTATATTGATATTTACATTGGAACTTTTAAAGTTTTGTATGATAGTGAAAATTTTGCTGAAAGGTAGATGTGCTGTCTACTGCATTGTATGTGTGAAATTTAAAATTGGCTAAATAATACAAATTGTACATATGCTATATTGACCTTAAAAGGTTTGCATAAATATTTATACCAATATAATAGTTTTCAGCAGCTCTGATAGAACCCTTGGCTTTAGTCTGCTGTCTCAAATGAACTGTGTCATCTGTGAATCGGCAGTTCTTTACTGGGCATGCCTACATTTTTAATTTTTATTGCGATAGGTTTTGACCCTAAATCTGCACTTCTTCCATGGTTTGGGTGTCCTTCCTATGTGTTTCATACCCTTTAGTACCCTTTGAAGAGCACTTTGCTGGAGCGTTTATCATACTACGTTGTGGTCACCTGTTTTGTGTGTGGCCACTGTAATGCAGGGGAGTGGTTATGTCTCTATCCACTGTCCCATCTAACACATCTCTGTGTGCCTTCTTTATAGGCAGCAGTTAAGTCTATTTTACTGAAACGGACTGCACAGCTTCTAGCTCTTGAGTGATTCCCCTTCCCCTGCCTTTCAAAAATCTTACCTTTTCTCCTCTAAACTCTTTTTATTTGCATACCTTGTGCATTCTTATTTGTATATCAATTTGCATACTATTTGTAACACACACACAATCGTGTATTGCTTTGTACTTTGCACTCTGCCTAGTGTGTAACTCTTTTCCCCAAGCTACATCAGCAGCGTCTGGCTGGCATTTGTTTTACTGGCACTGGGCTGTACATTTAGTGTGTATTAAAAGTTAGAACTGGACATGGAACAACAGACTGGTTCCAAATAGGAAAAGGAGTACATCAAGGCTGTATATTGTCACCCTGCTTATTTAACTTCTATGCAGAGTACATCATGAGAAATGCTGGACTGGAAGAAACACAAGCTGGAATCAAGATTGCTGGGAGAAATATCAATAACCTCAGATATGCAGATGGCACCACCCTTATGGCAGAAAGTGAAGAACTAGAGCCTCTTGATGAAAATGAAAGAGGAGAGTGAAAAAGTTGGCTAAAACCTCAACATTCAGAAAACGATCATGGCATCTGGTCCCATCACTTCATGGGAAATAGATGGGGAAACAGTGTCAGACTTTATTTTTTTGGGCTCCAGAATCACTGCAGATGGTAACTGTAGCCATGAAATTAAAAGACGCTTACTCCTTGGAAGAAAAGTTATGACCACCCTAGATAACATATTCAAAAGCAGAGATTACTTTGCCAACTAAGGTCCGTATAGTCAAGGCCATTGTTTTTCCTGTGGTCATGTATGGATGTGAGAGTTGGACTGTGAAGAAGGCTGAGCGCTGAAGAATTGATGCTTTTGAAGTGTGGTGTTGGAGAAGACTCTTGAGAGTCCCTTGGACTGCAAGGAGATCCAACCAGTCCATTCTGAAGGAGATCAGCCCTGGGATTTCTTTGGAAGGAGTGATGCCGAGGCTGAAACTCCAGTACTCTGGCCACCTTATGCGAAGAGTTGACTCACTGGAAAAGACTTTGATGTTGGGAGGGATTGGGGGCAGGAGGAGAAGGGGACAACAGAGGATGAGATGGCTGGATGGTGTCACTGACTTGATGGACGTGAATCTGAGTGAACTCCGGGAGTTGGTGATGTACAGGGAGGCCTGGCATGCTGCGATTCATGGGGTTGCAAACAGTCGGATACGACTGACTGAACTGAACTGAACTGAAAAGATGAATGTTCTAAAAATCCTATGGAACTTCCTTGGTGGCGCAGTGGATAGGAATCTGCCTGCCAGTGCAAGACACACAGGTTCGATCCTTCAACTAGGAAGATTCCACATGCTGTGGAGCAGCTCAGCCCATGTACTGCAACTGCTGAAGCACTGCAACGACTGAAGCCCGAGTGTCTGGGGCCTGTGCTCTGCAACAGGAGAAGCTACCACAATGTACTACAATGAAGGGTAGCCCCTTTTCATCACAACTAGAGAAAGCCAGCATGCAGCAACAAAGATCCAGTGCAACAACAACAACAAAAAAAGTGTGGTTTAAAATGTCATATTAAGATCTTAAGGTCATATTAAGTTTCATATAAGAACTTTTAACTTATTTTTTTAACTTTTTATTGTAAAAATGTTTGAACACACAGGAAAATTGGAAAATGATATGAAAAATAACCACAGAATCCATCATTTAGATTTCAGCAGTTAACTTAGCCATGTTTGCTTCATCTATTTAGCTTTTTCTGAACCATTTAAGAGTGAGTTGTAGATATCATTAGTCCTAGGTACTTCAGTTTACAGCTTCTAAAAATAGCCATGATATCATTATCCAGAGAAAATTAATAGCAATTCAGTTCAGTTCAGTTCAGCCGCTCAGTCGTGTCCGACTCTTTGCGACCCCATGAATCGCAGCACGCCAGGCCACCCTGTCCATCACCAACTCCCGGAGTTCACTCAGACTCACGTCCATTGAGTTGGTGATGTCATCCAGCCATCTCATCCTCTGTCGTCCCCTTCTTCTCCTGCCCCCAATCAAATACCTAACACATAGTTAAATTTTCCCAATTGCTCCCAAATGTCTTTTCTAACTCCTTTTTCCACTTCCCTTACTCCTCTTAAAATCCTCATAAAATCAAGATAATTGATTTTTATGCATTGTACTCATTGCATGTATTATACTTCTTCTTCTTTTTTTTTTTTTTAGTATAGAAGAATCCCTTGTCCTTGCCTCCATAGCATAGACTTTTTGGAGGGATTTGCTCATTTGTCACTGGAATACTACGTTCAGAATTTGATTGTTTCCTGTGGTGTTATTTAACTTGTTCCTCTATCCCGCATGTTTCTTGTGAGTTGGGAGCTAGAGCTAAAGCCTGATATTCAAGTTTATTTTTTTTGTTGTTGTTAAGATTTATTTACTTATTTAGTTTTTTGGCTGTTCTCGGTCTTCATTGTTGCACACAGGCTTTCTCTAGTTGCAGTGAGCAGGAGCTACTCTTTGTTGCAGTGTGCAGGCTTCTCAATGTGGTGGCTTCTCTTGTTATAGTGCACGAGCCCTAGGTGCAAGGACTTCAGTAGTTGCACCACATGGGTTCCAGTAGTTTTAGATTGCCAGCTCTAGAGTGCTGGATCAGTAGTTGTGACTTGTGGGCTTAGTTGCTCTCCTACATGTGGAATCTTCCTGGACCAGGGATTAAACCAGTGTCCCTTGTATTGCAAGGCAGATTTGTAACCACTGGACCACTAGGGAAGCCCGAGTTCAATATTTTTGTAGGAATACTTTATAAGTCACTTGTAGTTATTTATGCATGCAGGTCAATCTGTATGCAGGTTAAGAAGCAACAATTAGAACTGGACATGGAACAACAAACTGATTCCAAATCAGGAAGGGAGTACATCAAGGTTGTACATTGTCACCCTGTTTATTTAACTTGTATGTAGAGTACATCATACGAAATGCCAGGCTAGATGAAGCACAAGCTGGAATCAAGATTGCCGGGAGAAATATCAATAACTTCAGATATGCAGATGACACCACCCTTATGGTAGAAAGCAGAGAACTAAAGGGCCTCTTGATGAAAGTGAAAGAGGAGGGTGAAAAAGTTGGCTTAAAACTCAACATTCAGAAAACTAAGATCATGGCTTCCAGTCCCATCATTTCATGGCAAATAGATGGGGAAACAGTGGAAATAATGAGAGACTTTTTTTGAGTGGCTCCAAAATCACTGCAGATGGTGAATGCAGCCATGAAATTAAAAGATACTTGCTCCTTGAAAGAAAAGCTATGACCAACCTAGACAGCATATTAAAAAGCAGAGACATTACTTTGCCAACAAAGTTCCATCTAGTCAAAGCTATGGTTTTTCCATTAATCATGTATGAATGTGAGAGTTGGACTGTAAAGGGAGCTGAGCACCAAAGAATTTATGCTTTTGAACTGTGGTGTTGGAGAAAACTTGAGTGTCCCTTGAACTGCAAGGAGATCCAACCAATCCATCCTAAAGGAAATCAGTCCTGAATATTCATTAGAAGGACTGATGTTGAAGCTGAAACTCCAATACTTTGGCCACCTGATGCAAAGAACTGAGTCATTGGAAAAGACCCTGATGCTGAAAGACTGAAGGCAGGAGGAAAAGGGGATGACAGAGGATGAGATGGTTGGCTGGCATCACTGACTCGATGGACATGAGTTTGAGCAAGCTCCAAGAGTTGGTGATGGACAGGGAAGCCTGGTGTGCTTCATTCAAGGGGGTCGCAAAGAGTCGGACATGACTGAGCGACTGAACTGACTGACTGAACTGTGGTTATTTAAAAATAACCTAAAATGGTTCTGGCGGGCTTCAGTCCCTGCGGTCACAAAGAGTCAGACACGACTGTGTGACTAACACAACAAAATGGTTCTCATACAACCTTCTTGTGTTTAAGAGAGAGTAATTGACATTCTTGAGATTAAAAGCTTAGCTAAGAGAAGAACCTCTGCAACCAGAGGAATTATCTCACTTTTCCTTCTCATTCACAAGCTTTCTTCTGTATAGTTCTTTGTTAAACTCATGATGACATCATACCAGAACCAAAATTGCCCAAAACAATGGAACTGGCTTCTGCTTATCTGCTCCCTGCCCACCACAGCAGTGAGCACTATGGCCCCCAAGGTTCTCCTCCTCCCCCACTCCCCAAGGCTGTATTGTCATCCTGCTCCGTGGTAAACTTTACCTTGCTTTTTTCTTCTTGTTGCCTAGTTCCTTGTTGTTCACTTGTCATTCAGTTGCTCAGTCGTGTCCTGTTCTTTGCAACCCCATGGACTGCAGCATGCCAAGCTTCCATGTCCTTCACCATCTCCCAGAGTTTGGTCAAACTCATGTCCATTGAGTCGGTGATGCCATCCAACAGTCTCATCCCCTGTGATCCCCTTCTCCTGCCTTCAATCTTTCCTAGCCTCAGGGTTTCTTCTAATGAGTCAGCTCTTTGCATCAGGTGGCCTAATACTACAAGTGTGTTTTCTAAAGAATTGAGCCATTATCGCAAATGGCATTTTAAAAAAAGGAATAAAATGTGTAAGTTACCTGAGATGTTTGTAATAAGGTTGTGAAATGGAAGAACAGCAGTGAAATAAGCTGACTTAAATATGATCTTTATCTGATAGTGATTCAAATTAACAATTCCTATTTTAGGAACTGTGGTAGAACCACCGAAAACACCAGCCTTGTTTCTGACTGGAGCAGTGGAAACGGAAACTAATTTGGATGAAGAGGAGAAAACTGAAGAAAGAATGGAGGATCTAAAAAACGACAACATGCTAGCCTTAGAAATACTGGGTAGGCACAAAGCATTCAATTCAAAGCAGTCAAAGTAATCTGACTTTATCATTTGTTAACCATTATCTCTCTTTATAGTTAACATAATGTGAAGAATTTTAGAGGTATTTTTGAAGATATAAAATAAGATATTCTTAATATCAGCATCTTAACACTTATGGCAGTTGATAATAAGCATATTTTTGTTTAATCGCTGTTTAATTATGTTGATTTCGAATACATTTTTATTAGTGTGATGATGTCAGCATTTTTAATTACTGCATACTTTAGCTTGTGTATTAACATTGATATAGCTATCTGTATACATATAGTAATATTTCCTTTTCACCATAACAATAGTGTATACATTTTTATATATCTTACCAAATTTCCCAGTTGCTATATATTTATTATTTAATTTTCTTTGTAATTGATGAGTACCTTTACCTTTGGGCTTTGTGGTATGTCTCCTTTGCTACTCTAGTTGACTCTATTCAGCATGCATTTTCAGTCAAAATCTCACTCAGTTCCCTGTACAAAGGCATTCAGGAAAGGCTTGCCAGTTGAATGAAATGGAATGCTTAAACTTCATCCATGTCCAGAGACACTTTGACTTTTGGCTTTGTTTGTCTTCTGTCAGGAAAGAAGGGCCTGAAGGAAGGAGTAAACACTTCAGTCAAATTTTAAAACTTCATATTGTTTGGAAATTTAGGTTGTTCTTTTTGATCCAGGTAAATTGCAGTTAATTTTTTCTATTTAAATTCATGTGAGCCCAGATAGGTGAACCGTGAATTATCAAGTGAAAATCAAATACTTTCTAAAGTTAGAAATACGGGTTTTCCTGATGGTCCAGTAGTTAAGACAGTGCGTTCAGAGCGTGTGGCACAGGTTTGATCCCTGGTCAGTGAACTAAGATACTACATGCCATGAGGCTCAGCCTAAAAGAAAAAAAAAACAGTAAAAAAGATAAAGTGAGAAATATTTTTAGAAATATCTGCTCAAAGGATCAACCTCACTCCTTTTTTTTTTTTTAATGTGTGTATATAATTTCAGTTAGAGAGTTAGACCAATTTCTTCCAACTTGTTATCATGTTAACTCTTTTTGCTGTAGGGGCAGACCCATTTTCCCTCTTCCCTTCTAGTTTCTTTGGTTGGTCTAATAATTAAATTAACATAAGATAGAGTCACACAGGAGAAACACAAATTTTCTATGTGTAGGAGTCCCATAAAAATGTGAGCCCTTAAAAGCAAGTTGGGCAATTGAGGCTTCTACGCTATCCTGAGCTAAGGAATGGGATGGGGGCCTGGGCCTTCCAATGGGAGGAGTAATTTACAGGATGACAAGAAGAGCAGATGTTTGATAATTAGAAATTTGCCCAGCTATGCAGATAGGTTTTTCAGATTTAAAAAGTTGTCTCTGGTGTGATATATATATACAATGAAATGTTGTGTGCTTAGTTGCTCAGTCATGCCTGACTCTACGATGCCATGGACTGTATCCCTCCAGGCTCCTCTGTCCTTGGAATTCTCCAGACATGTGTACTGTAGTGGGTAGCCATTCCCTTCTCTGTGGGATCTTCCTAACCCAGGGATCGAACCCTGGTCTCCTGTGTCACAGGTGGATTCTTTCCCATCTGAGCCACCAGAGAAGCCCACAATAGAATATTACTCAGCCATTAAAAGGAATGAAACAATGCTCTTTGCAGCAATGTGGATGGACCTACAGAGTGTCCTATTGAGTGGAGGAAGTCAGACAGAGAAGTAGAAATATCATGTGACATCCATTATATGTGGAATCTAAGAAGAAATGGTACAAGTGAACTTGTAAGACAGAAACAGACTCACAGACTTTGAGAATGAGGCTGTGGGGATGGGGCTGGGGGGAAAGTTGAGGGGAAGGGATAGTGAGGGAGTTTGGGATGGATATGTACACACTGCTATATTTAAAATGGATAACCAACAGGGACCTACTGAATATAGAACATGGAACTCTGATCAGTGTTATGTGGCAGCCTGGATGGCAAGGAAGTTTGAGGAGAATGCATGGCTGAGTCCATTCTCTATTCACCTGAAACTGTCACAGCTTTGTTAACTGGCTGCGTGCTTAATGTGTGCTTGATCACTCAGTCATGTCCAACTCTTTTCAACTCCGTGGACAGTAGCCCACCAGGCTCCTCTGTCCATGGAGTTTTCCAGGCAAGAATGCTGGGGTAGGTTGCCATTCTCTACTCCATAATCAGCTATACCCCAATATAAAATAAAGGTTTAAAAAAAAAGAAAACTCTAGGAGGGTCTGGTCATACAGGGGGGCCTCCACAATATTGTGGAAAAAAAAAAAAAAAACTTGTCTCTGGTTATAGCTCTCTTTCCGGTACATGTTCCCTAGCTAGATTCCTTTAGGTGGTTAAGGGAGGGATGAACGTATTTCCTGAGTCTGCTGGATCTTGGCTGTCTTTAGTTCAAAACAATCCACATTCCGAGGTGGCAATAGTTGGCATATTCTTAGTTGCCAATGAAATAATTGCGTCAGATCATCTTAATATTCACTTTTTGGGTGTGATCATTTTGTGTTGCCTAGCACTTATTGAGCTGCTGAAAGTAATCTCTTTCCTCTGGTACATAGGCCTTTGTTCTCTGCTTTAAAACTCAGGACTGTGACTTCGTTGTATGACTGAGGTAAAAATAAACTCAAAAGAATTATAGGTGAAATAAACATCTTATACATGTGTATAAAATTTCTTTAGATATCATGTTTGCAAGCTTATAGGTCAACCAACACATTACAAATTTTTTTAAATTAGCCTACCACAAAAGAAACTGGTGTCTGTAAGAAATGTAATAGAACTCTTAATGTAATTTCTTATGGAAATGTTAATAGAGTAGGCACAAAGGTGCAGTACCCACATGAAGGATATTTTGTTTTTAATAGGCTCTTTAGTCAGTTATCCTCGAAATGTAATCTAGCACATCAGTTAATGCAGTTACTTTGTGGATATGCTTTTGTAAATCTAGTAATGTAAGTTTTTTAGTGTTCATTAGTCTTAGTTTCTGATTTTTGAGGTTAGTCTGTTTTACTTAATGATTTGTACTACGTAATTAAGCATTATATGCATCTGAGATTAGATGTCTGCAGAAGGCTTGAAAAAGCTGATCTTGCAAGTTTGATTTTAGACAGATGGTTATATCAGTTGTGGTAAGTGTTCTGTGACTTGTCCACTCTTGTGACAAAATTGAGTTTTTCTTAAAGAAAAAAGGTGGAGATCTGTTTATTGTCTGCTACCATTGTGGATCTAAATTGAAATTATAGTTTTAGTACTTTGATTTTTGTCTATTAGGTATTATTCAGACTGCAAACTGCATTGAGCTTCTGGCTAAGGTCATATGGAGGATAAGCAGGACACTTAAAATCTGTCTTCACTTTTAAAAATCATCTGACCTATGCAAAAAAGGCAGTACCCCTTAAGTAAGAAAATCATAAAGGTATGATAACCACATAGCCACAAAGGACCAAAGTAAAACCAAAGTTTTTGTTACATTAAAGCTCATGCAACTCATTGGTTGAATTAGATCAGACAAACTTTTATATCCAGCCAAGTAAAAAGCTTGATTGGGTCATATTGGTGTGCCTTGTTGATAGTAAAGATATCTTGATAGGTTTTTACACTTCTGTGGGTGAGTGAAAGGTACTACGCTGAAGCGATTAACGTTCACCTTAAATTTTCTTTTTCCTAACATAGCATAAAGCAAAGACAGATAACATTTTACTTATAAACCACAGGATGTTTGCATATAAACTATATAATTCAGATTTCATTGATAACTTATCATTTCCTTTTTTGTTTAAAATATTCCTTAACAGCAGAAGCCCTATTCATAGTTTGGTCACCGCCAGTCTTTTACATGTCTTATAAGTCACCTCTGATTAACTTTACCTAAATAGACCTAAGTTAATACACTTTCCTTTTTATTCATTTCCCTTTTACTTACTCAAACTGTGATGTTATGGAAGAATTCAGTAGTTTAGTGGGTTTAACTCACAGTAGCTTCAACTTTTTTTTTTTTTTTTTAAATCCAGAAAAAGCCCCAGACTCTCCAGAAAATGAGCTGAAATCCAGATGGGAAAATGTACTGGGCCCTGATTATGAAGTAATGGTATGTAAAATCTTCTAATAAAATACACTCATGTCTCATTCTATGTCATTCTCCTAATGCCACAATTGAAAGAAATGGGAGACTCAAAGAATAACCAGCCTGCCTTTATTTTTTCTTCCTGTGCTTTTTTCCCTATTGGATCAATTAATTAATTTTATTTTTTCATTTTAGACTGCAAGAACAGGTAAGGACTGCAAACAAGTTTCAGTTACAATTAACAAACACTCAGTTCATGTTGGGACCATTAAAGTTAACAATAGGCTGAAAAATGTTAGGGGAGAGAGCACTTGCCTCTAAATTTATAACCTGTATCAGCTGCTTAAAATTGCTGGCATTTTTATGATTGCTTTTATGATCTGTTTGTTTTATTGTACACTGAAAGGGCTGTGGATATTAGTCCTATGTTTCACAAAGAATGTTACAGTTTTATGAGAAAAATGAAAGAATGATTATCAAATGTATTTGGGAGAACAGGAAGTAATTTAGGTTAGGTATAAGTTTATAGTGCCAGTGGTCCATTAGACTTCCTTTCACCTGTTATTAGATTCATTGAGTAAAGGATTGATTACATTTCCCCAAATGAATCCACATGAAACCAGAAAGCTGCGCTTAGAAAAGCCTCTGCAGTGCCCATTAAACGTGTTAGTAATAAAGTATTCTATTAAATTTCTATTGTTATTCACATTTTCTTACATATGTTTGTCATTAGTATTTGTTGGCTGGTTGGAGAGATTTTTTTTCTGTTCTAGCCACTATCTATTGTCACACATTTTCCAGTGTCATTAACATGAGTCAAAATCGTTTATACTTTCTCTTCTTGCTGGTTTTGAGCTTGCATGTTGGTCATCATGAACCGCTGCTTCTTTACTTCGTAGATTTTGGAGCTATTTTGTCATTCGCCTATCACCTAGCAAATGACCTTTCTACAGTTCAGAGTGGTTAATATTCAAAATAGTTTGGTGTACCAGTGTTTTTAAATGGTTGGTTTTAAATGAGCTCTTTTTGGTTAAAAATTTGTCCTCTTTGGGGCATCCCTGGTGGCTCAGCGGTAAAGAATCTGCCTGCAGTAGAGGAGACATAGGAGATGTGGGCTCGATCCCTGGGTTGGGACGATCCCCCAGAGGAGGAAATGGCAACCCAGTCCAATATTCTTGCCTGGGAAATCCTATGGACAGAGGAGCCTGGTGGGCTACAGTCCATAGCGTCACAAAGAGTTGGACACGACTGAATATGCACATTCTCCTCTTTATAACGACCCTTCCAAATTTAATCTCTCACATGATGAGGTCATAACTAAGGGGCTTGAAAGAGGAGACAGAATTTGGAGTTGGAAATTTAAAGTGAAAGGGATGAGGCAATGAAAGGAGAAGCCAGGCAAGATGGATGAGTGAATGTGTACATACAAATGTGCATATCTGCCTGCGTGCACATACTCTGGTGTTTCTTACTGTATTTTCATCCAGAATCTATTTATCTGAAGTGCAGTACTTGTAGAAGATTTAGCTGAACCACTGTTAAACTTATCCCCTCCCTCCAGACGCACTGTATTTTATTAACAACTTACAGATGCAAATCATCAGTGAAATGTTTTTCTTGCAAGGAATTCATTTCTGTGGATGTCTACCACTGAAGCTCAGAACAATAGTTTTAGGCCAGGATTAAAAGCTTTCAGGATTCCACCGTCTGCCCACCAGTCCAGGTCTTTTGTTTCTGTCCTCGCTGACTCTTTCTCCTAGGGAAATGGTTTGAGCTTGCTGTGGAAATTCAGGTGCTTCAGTTTTTCCAAACTTCTCTGATTTTAATGACCTTTCAAACTTTGTTTCAAGGATTAGGTTTAGAAATAAAAATGACCATAGTCTTGGTTTTGTGAAAAGAAAAACATTTTTATGGCTTTAATATAATGGAGGATTAAATTAAAATTTTAGGTGTCATGGATTTTTAAAAATAGTACATATATTTGCCTATCACCTTCTAGTTCCACTTTTGAATCATTTATGAAAAAAGATTGTTGTGGAGAACAATGACAACAAAAAAGCAAATATTCTCTGAGATTTTATATTGTGTGTTATGGATTTTAGAAACATAGAAAAAAGATTAGATGGAGTTATCAATATATAGGTTTTATACAGATTTTTTTCAGAAAGCCTAGGAAGAAATAAAGTTATGCTTTTACAAATATTGACAGTATCTTTTCTTGTGAATTTAGGTCGCTACTTTGGATACACAGATTGCTGATGATGCTGAATTACAGAAATATTCGAAGGTAAGCACATTGTTTAAACTGTTGTCGGTTTTTTGTTGTTTGAAGAACTTTCTCTAAATTCTTGTCAAAGTAACTCTACTAATGCTGTGACCTAAAGTTTTCAGAATTTAATTTTAGAAGGTTTTCTGGAAATGTAGTAGGTTCTGACTGGTATGAAGTGTGATAGTTAGATGTGCCTGGGAAGAACATAGGCCACTTCAGATGCCAAAATTCCAGGCTTGAGTGCTTCGCCCACCTTAAAGGTAGTATGTAGAGCAGGCTTTGCAGAGTGTGTCAGTTTTTCAGATATTATAAGTCCTTTTAAGTTGTTTCCCGGACTTCCCTGGTGGTCTAGTGGCTAAGAATCTACCTGCCAATGTAGGGGATATGGGTTTGATCCCTGGTCTGGGAAGATTCCACATGCCGGCAGATCAACAAAGCCCATGTGCTACAACTACTGACCCTAACAAATATGCAGTTAGACTGAATATTTGATATTATGTACGCCAGCTACAGAAGGCTTAAGGTGATGTTATCTCTGTCCAAGGAGACACTGTGCGTGTGTGTGTGTGTGTGAGTGGGTGTGTGCAGTGAGGCAGAGGAACAGTTCGGGTAAGGTTTGGACTCTCTTGGGTTGCCTTTGCTCCTAACACATGACCTCCAGGTATTCCATCAAGTCTGAGGTATTTATCCGTTCTCGCTCCCTGGTGGAACCTGGGAACTCCAAGTCTCCCTCAGTACTTTGGGATTGTAGAAATCTGCTTAGCTCTTCAGGGGTTTCCTGATTAGCCTTCAGCTTGCTGTTAGAACTCGAGATGTCCTTGGAGGAAACCATGCCCTCGCTCAGGCTCAGTTCATCATATAGGTCAGCTTTAGTTGTTCTTACATATTCCAAGCCACAAGACCCCATATCATCATGTTCTGTCCTGAGGAAAGAGTATAGTGAGCACACTTTGTACATCTTAAAGAATGTCATTGTCTTTCTCCAGGCAGAACATCTTCTCTTTCATCTTCATCCCTAGTTCCTTGCCACCAGTCTACTTATCTTCTTCCTGATCAGCTTCTATGCATTGTATCTATATGCACTGAGTTACTCTGATATAATGGTGTGGAAAGGTTTTGAATAGAACAGATGTTCAGAACCACCTCACCAGTACATTCAGCTGTTCATTTGTTCATTCATCAAGTATTTATTGATACCGACTCAGTGCCAAGTCCTCCACTGGGTCTGGGATTTCAGAAGAGAACAGGAAAAAAAAAAAAAAAACAATCCCTGCCCTGTAGAACTTACATTTTAGTAGGGGGAGATAGAAAATAAGTAATAAATTATATAGTATAGATGATATGCGCCAAGCAGGAAAGATGAATAAAGAATTCAGGAGAGAATGTGAGTTTGCAATTTTAGATAGGTTGATCAGGAAAAGCCTTATTAAGAAGGTGACATTTGAGGAAATACTTTGGGGGTGAAATAAGCAGCCTAATTTTTCTTCTATATAACACAAACAATAATATCTACATTGTAGAAGGTTGCATATATTTAATATATGCCCCAGTTAGTATAGCTCAGAACCATTCCATAAATGATAGTTTTGTTTCCTAGTTGTATGCTTCTAGTACTTTTAACCTCTGGCCTATTAAAGTCTCCTTTAAAAAAAAAAAAAAGCTGTTTTAAAACATTTAATTGAAATTGGAGTAGTAAACAATCCACTTGCCAATGCAGGATGCAGGTTCGATCATCCCTGGATTGGGAAGGTCCCCTAGAGGAGGAAATGGCAACCCATTTCAATATTCCTACCTGGAAAGTTCCATGGGCAGAGGAGCCTGGTGGTGGACTATAGTCCAAGGGGTTTCAAAGAGTTGGACACGATTATGTATGCACACACTAGATTATAGCAAAAACTTCGTTTTTAAATTTTTTTGCACTAGAAGAATTTCGCTGTTAATCCTTAATAGTGCAATCCTTAATTGCACTATTCTTTTTTTCATATTTTGTTGTTACCTGTATATGTTTACATACTTGTAGTTGGTATACTCATTTTTTTGTATATGTGGCAGAGAAGGGATGTGTGCCTTTTTTAATGTAACATTATCACACGTTTACTTTTTTAAACATTGACTATTAAATGTCCACAGATTATTTTAATGACCTATAATTGAAAAAAATCCTCTTAAAATTGGAAGTTTGGTTCTTGATTTAGTAGTTTCTACTTTCTGTCTGCAATATGTAAAGAAAACTGGCCCGTCCAAACCCATTTCTCACACGAGGATCCTAAAGTTTGCGTAAGTTGAATGAGTCACCTCAGATTATACAACTGGATAATATAGTAGCAGAGGCAGCTTTCAGCTTAGAGAGCATTTTTTTCCTTCCTGTAATATTTACAGAGCTCCTACTTCACACCAGACACTGCTGCCAGCTGTGGGGAGCAGAATATAAAGGGTCCTCTCTCTCCTGGAGCCTGGGTTCTGGGCTAGGTTTGTTGTGCTGTGCTTAGTCACGCAGTCATGTCCAACTCTTTGTGACCCCATGGGCTGTAACCTGCGAGGCTCTTCTGTCCATGGGGATTCTCCAGGCAAGAATACTGGAGTGGGTTGCCATGCCCTCCTCTGGGGGGGGTCTTCCCAACCCAGGGATAGAACACAGGTCTCCTCCATTGCAGGCAGATTCTTTACCATCTGAGCCACCAGAGAAGCCCAAGAATATTGGAGTGGGCAGCTTATCCCTTCTCCAGAGGATTTTCCTGACCGAGGAATCAAACCAGGGTCTCCTGCATTGCAGGTGGGTTCTTTACCAGCTGAGCTACCAGGGAAGCCCTGGGCTTGGTTTGGGTCATGATAATAAACAAGTGAAAAATAACCTGAGAAGATAGCTATAAATTGTAAAAGTGATGCAAGGTAGTGATTGTAAGAAGTGATGATGATTTAAGAAGCATAAAAAGAATGATGAAAGCAAGTACAGTTGGGAAAGAGTTGGCCTGTGTGGGGAATGGAAGTTGTTTTGGAGTGTCCAGGTCAAACTAAATGAGCAGGAGGATGTTTTTAGGTGAGGAAGACCAGGTAGGTACTCCAGGGCCTTGAGCTCCACACTGATAAGCCTGGGCTTTATTCTCAGTGCCAGGTAACACCAGTGGAACATTCTTAGCAGGTTAATATCATGCTCTGAGATCAAGGCTGTAGGTTTTTCCTCTGTCTTATTAGCTTTCTGATTAGGAAAATCATATTTCATGACTATTGCTGGTGTTTCTAATTGTTTATCTGTCTTTAGTTGGTCACTGTGGTAACCACTTCATAGCCCGAAGAAATTGTTTTAAGGGATGCAGATTCAGGAAGCATCTCCCTTTATGACAGGCCAGTGTTAATAGAGACTTTCTTTTGAGGTGGATGGCGTTGTAGGGAAAGAGAGAGGTGAAAGCACTTTATAGTGGTTTGAGCATTAGCTGAACTGCTTCTAGGAATCTGTTAATCATGACACAAGAACAGTTTTCCCGCATCTGGGGAGACTTGCACTCTTAGGGATGGCTTTCTTGGCAAGTGTTTACTCTTAAGATAATCACAGAGCTATGAGGGAGAAGCATTATGCTCATGCCAGTGACCTTTCTGCCGGCCATCAATTGTAATACAAAGTGAGCATTAGTAATTAGTGATATCCCTAGTGTGGGCAACAAAAAGACCAGGCCCTGTTCTCTGGCTTTGACAAGACAGACTGACAAATTTCACTTTGTTTCCTTCCTAAATTACTTTCTCAGAGCCAGAGGGCATTAAGATATGAGTTTGCTCCTCGATCTGTTTGAGCAAGTAGAGTTGTGAAGGCAGTGGAATGTACTGGGGCCCACTCACCCACCAGGGGTAGTGCTTTGCTTTAAAGACATTTCTCCAGAATAACTCTATTGGTTAGCATCTATTTCCTCCTTTCCATTTTTAGTATGTGGAAACTGAGTGTCAGGTAGGTGAAGTGACTTGCCCAGGATCATACACAGCTTTTGCTCTTCAGTCGCTTGGTCATGTCCAACTGGGGTCTTTGTGACCCCATGGACTGCCGTATGCCAGGCTTCACTGTCCTTCACCATCCCCTGGAGCTTGCTCAAACTCATGTCCATCGAGTCGGTGATGCCATACAACTATCTCATCCTCTGTCGTCCCCTTCTCCTCCTGTGTTCAATCTTTTCCAGCATCAGGGTCTTTTCCAATGAATTGGCTCTTCATGTTAGGTGGCCAAGGTATTGCAGCTTCAGCATCAGTCCTTCTAATGAATATTCAGGATTGACTTCCTTTAGGATTGACTGGTTTGATCTCCTTACAGTCCAAGGGATGCTCAAGAGTGTTTTCCAACCCCAAAGTTTGAAAGCATCAGTTCTTTGGGACTCGGCTTTCTTTATGGTCCAACTCTCACATCCATACATTGGAAAAACCATAGCTTTGACTAGAGGGACCTTTGTCAGCAAAGTAATGTCTCTGCTTTTTAATATGCTGTCTAGGTTTGTCATAGCTTTTCTTCCAAGAAACAAGTGTCTTTTAATTTCATGGCTGCAGTGACCATCTGCAGTGATTTTGGAGCTCAAGAAAATAAAGTCACTGTTTCCATTGTTTCTCCATGTATTTGCTGTGAAGTGATGGGACCAGATGCCATGATCTTAGTTTTTCAAATGTTGAGTTTTAAGCCAGCTAGTAAATGGCAAAATTAGAAAACAAATCAGGAGTTTTCTGGCTCCTGAGTCTGTGCCATTTTTTATGCTTTTCCTTTTGGGTAGATAATATATGGACAAGACATGAAATCTAAAAGTTTCAGAGGCAAGTACTGCAAAATATGTTTCCCACCCATCCCAGTCCCCTTGTTCTCCCCAGAGGTGACCAGCCACTGTTACCAATTCTTAAGTATGTGTTTTATATTCATAAGTATATAATTTTCTGGCCTCTTTTTGAGTGAATAACATAAGATACAGAATCAAATAACTGTAGTGACAGTGGTTATCTAGTAGGGCAGGTGGCCTGTCAGAAACATCAGAGCAGCTTTTTCAAAATAGGCATGCCCTATCAATAACCTCAGATATGCAGATGACACCACCCTTATGGCAGAAAGTGAAGAGAAACTAAAAGCCTCTTGATGAAAGTGAAAGTGGAGAGTGAAAAAGTTGACTTAAAGCTCAACATTCAGAAAATGAAGATCATGGCATCTGGTCCCATCACTTCATGGGAAATAGATGGGGAGACAGTGGAAACAGTGTCAGACTTTATTTTTTTGGGCTCCAAAATCACTGCAGATGGTGACTGTAGCCATGAAATTAAAAGACACTTACTCCTTGGAAGAAAAGTTATGACCAACCTAGATAGCATATTGAAAAGCAGAAACATTACTTTGCCGACTAAGGTCCTTCTAGTCAAGGCTATGGTTTTTCCTGTGGTCGTGTATGGATGTGAGAGTTGGACTGTGAAGAAGGCTGAGCGCCGAAGAATTGATGCTTTTGATGTGTGGTGTTGGAGAAGACTCTTGAGAGTCCCTTGGACTGCAAGGAGATCCATCCAGTCCATTCTGAAGGAGATCAGCCCTGAGATTTCTTTGGAAGGAATGATGCTAAAGCTGAAACTCCAGTACTTTGGCCACCTCATGCGAAGAGTTGAGTCATTGGAAAAGACTCTGATGCTGGGAGAGATTGGGGGCAGGAGGAAAAGGGGACGACAGAGGATGAGATGGCTGGATGGCATCACTGACTCGATGGACATGAGTCTGTGTGAACTCCGGAAGTTGGTGATGTACAGGGAGGCCTGGCATGCTGCGATTCATGGGGTTGCAAAGAGTCGGACACGACTGAGCGACTGAACTGAACTGAACTGAACTGATTTTGTTCCTCCTGACTAATATTCTGATTTTGTAGGTTGAGGGTGAGGTCCCTAAGGGGAACTGTGATTCCTTCCTTGCCTCACTTTATTGAGAATTATTACTCAGGTTTTGCTAGGATGCCTTATGTGTACAGTTTACCCTTGAACAACATGGATGTGAACTGCATGGGTGCACTTACACGCAGACTTTTTTAATGGTACATTCTATAGTGCTGTGGTCTTCCTGAGTGGCGCTAGTAGTGAAGAACCCGCCTGCCAATATAAGCGATGTAAGAGACACAGGTTTGAGCTCTGGGTTGGGAAGATCTTTTGGAGCAGAACTTGGCAACCCACTCCAACATTCTTGCCTGAAGAATCACATGGACAGAGGAGTCTGGCAGGCTCCAGCCCGTTGGGTCATAAAGAGTAGGGCGTGACTGAGTGAGTAAACAACAGCAACATTACAGTACTACGCCTTCCTCAGCTATGGAGGGACCTCAGCTGTGGAGGGCTGACTGTGAGTTATACCCAGCTTTTCAGTTGTGCAGAGAGTCAGTGCCTCTACCCTGAATTATAAATGGTCAGCTGTATTCAAGGAGGGAGGGGTTACTCCCTCAAGACAGATGAAGGAGGCTTATGTAAGGATGAACTATCCTCTCAAGAATGAGTCTGGAGAAATAAGAACAGTGCATTTTCAAGGTGGATGAAATCCCGAGAGCAAAGGTAGAGAGAAGGAGCCATAAGGGCAGAGTGTTAGGTTAAGTGTCAAAAGCTCAAATATCTCTTGGGCCAGACAGGTAACAAATGCTATCTGAAATGAAAAATGGCAGCTAATGCTTGACCTCAGTGTAAAGTAGCTGAAGAGATCTTCAATATATTTCTCTACAGCAGAGTATGTAATGTTTATTTTTTGAATATTCAGAGTTAAAATGTTAATTTTTTTTTAGTCCATGACGTGTGACCTGTGGCATCTTAGTTCCTTGACCAGGGATTAAATATGGGTCCTTGGCAGTGAAAGCATGGAGTCATAACCACTGGGCTGCCAGGGAATTCCCCAGAATTAAAATTTTAGACAGATGAGAGAAACTAATATAAATCAAGCTCTGCTAGGCTGACTGTCTTGCACAACCTCTGCGTGAATATACCTCACTTTGGAGGCCATTTTCCTGTGTTTCATCATGAGTTTAAAAGTCGTAGCTGCATTCTTAGAAAGTTTGTTTTTATTTGGGGTAAATTTACCAACTCTTTCTACCTAATCTTTAAACATAAATGGTTATGTAATATCTCCAGTGAAAGAAAGAGAGAGAGAGTGTGTGTGTGTGTATAAGAACTAATCATAAGATCCTTTCTGTTCTATTTGAAGTTCAGCTTTTTTGGAAGCCTCCTCCCCATACCACTGACCATACCACTGACATAGCTAGTCCTTTCAAGAAGCTTTTTTTTTTTAACCCCGGAGCAACATTTATATTCCTACTTGAATACTTTAATATCTTATTTGGGAGACAAGATAAAAGGAATGAACTGCTGCTTATTTCCTGACTGTTCTCTCCACTCATAGGTTGAAGGCCTCTAGCTTTCTTGATCTCATTTGATCTTCATCATTTTAGCATCTACAGTAAATCACCCAATGATCACACTTTCCTTGGATCGGTTTCCTTGTATCCTTTACTTGTCATATCAGGATCATGAGCATCCTGCTGCTCAATTAACTTTGTCAAGTTAAGTAGGACCCCTTGCAAAGCACATTGAATTAGCAGCAAAAAGCATAATGTGCTTTGTGTGTGAAGGCATCAATCATCTGTTGACACCTACTCCTGTCATTTTAGCACTTTCTGCTCTCAGAATTCTGAAAGGGTGGACTACTGAAAGAGACAGATGAAATGGTTGATTTGTTTAGTTGCTAAATGCAGCTGGGACAAGTAATTAAATAGTCCTGCTCCCACAGAGACACCTGGAGCCACATAACATGAAGTCTCAGAAACCCAGCTGTACTCGGATTTAGATTTGGAACTAATATTAGGTAGGCATCTTTCAGATTGACAGATTTTGTAAACATCATTTCTGGTTTATCTGTTCAGCGTGATTGAAGGTGGAGCATGCGTGTTTCATGCAAGCTTCTAGGGAGCGTGTGTTATTCACAGATACCTAGGGGCGTAGCCTAGAGGAGCACAGCTCTGCCTCTGGCGGGCAGGGTATTCCCTGAGTAAGCTGCTGTGGCTCTGCCGTGCTCCAGCCTGCTCCTGACATCAGCTGTTCCATTGAGAGGGGAAATAGAGCAGGTTTAGTAAGGGGCTTACTTTCATGCATTGGAGACGGAAATGGCAACCCACTCCAGTGTTCTTGCCTGGAGAATCTCAGAGACAGAAGAGCCTGGAGGGCTGCCGTCTATGGGGTCGTGCAGAGTCGGACACGACTGAAGCGACTTAGCAGCTTGGAGGGGAGCCTGGGATCAATTCCCTCCTTAATCCTTCTATTTTTTATGGGGACATGCTATTATACAAGCAGTAAATATCTCCCTGTGCCCCAATGTCTGTTTTAATTTGGGCACTTATTTCTATGTAGGAATTACTACCACTGTCTACCCTGTTGCTCAAACCAAAAATTTAGCAAATACCTTTCTCACTTACCTCCCACAAGCAATCTACGAGCAGGTTCTTTGTAGGGCTGACTCATTCTTATCCTTGGAATCTCACCTTACATGTCCCCATCTGTGTGAAACCTACTCTGACCAACTTTTCAAAACAGCCATGACGGTTGTGTCTGATGTCCTGACATTGATTAGCTCCTTCATAGCACTTACCACAGTAATTTGGGGTTTATATTTCACTTGTTTCTTGGTGCATTGTTTATTGACTTATTTTGTTTTGCTTGAGCCTGCCTGCTCTCTTGCTTGTTTATATTATCTGTCTTCTACACTAGATGTTAGTACCATAGGATAGAGACTGTGGACTCTTCCCAGAACAGGGGTTGAACTGGTGTCCCCTGCATTACAACATGGATTCTTAATCACTGGACCACCAAGGAAGCTCCATGATATTTATTTGTTTAATTGTTAAATAAAACATAAATTCATTTATTATTTATAAATTTATTTTTTATTTTTAAAACTGTTAAATAAATTTACTTAATTTATTTTTAATATTACTTTTTGTTTAATTATTTGTGTAATTTCATGTTTAATAATGTCTGTCATCAACAACTGGCTTGCAGAATTCTTGAAAATGGAACAATCTGCTCTTACAAGCACACTTCAGCAAATATTTGGGGATGACTTACAGGGACCCACTGGCCACTCTCTGCTCTAGTGTTTGGCTCGTAAGGAAGGAAGGAAGAGAGCTGGCAGAGATGGTGGGTAAACTGCCATTACAGAACATTTCTCAGAGCTTTTATTCACCTTTCAGTGCTAAAGGAAAGGACCCTAATATCTCCTAGCATGATAGCAAAAGATCGGGTACAATGACGAAACAGAATGAGATAGCAGCAGTGACAAATGAAGAAATCACAGAGAAGAAACAAGAATAAAAACAATCTTACTTTCACACTGCTAAAATAGCTCATTGCCCGAGATGACTAGGTCCTGAGGTGCTTGGTCAAGAGCGTTTAATTTTCAGAAAATTAGCCCAAGGCCAGGAGTTCCTCATGCCTGGTTTAAGCCATTGCAGCCACGGACAGCTGGCTTCATTGCCACTTCACATTTGTCTGTGTGTCTGTAGTGGAATGGAAATGAGCCCCAGGTGGTGTCTGAAGCAAGGTGTGTGGAACTCTGGGGACTCAGAGCAGATGACTAAGGGGAGGTGACAAGCTTCAGGATAAATAATCACAGAGAAAAGGAAATATGAGGGAAAGAGCCATGTCATGAGTGTATTGCCACCTTGTGTAGGGTTTTCTCCTCAGCAAATACACCATTAGAGATGGGCCTGGTATTTTAGATAAATGGACTGTTGATATAGGAAGTATAAATCCTAATTAGTTTACCATATTTGAATTTATATTGCCACAGTGAGAAATCATTAGCTCTAGTTTTGAAAGTGAACGGCTTGGAGTTTGGTGATTGCCCTTGACCTTTATAGCCAACAACACTAAGACACTCATTTTCTCACCTTCTGAGAGTAGAATAATGATTGCCTTCTTTATTTCACACCCATGCCTTCCCCACATCAGAAAGTATTCTAACTTAAACTGGTGAGATGGAAAAGACACTTGAAAGAGGTACAATCTTTCATGCTGCTGCTGCTGCTGCTGCTGCTGCTGCTAAGTCGCTTCAGTCGTGTCCGACTCTGTGCGACCTCATAGACGGCAGCCCACCAGGCTCCCCTGTCCCTGGGATTCTCCAGGCAAGAACACTGGAGTGGGTTGCCATTTCATTCTGCAATGCGTGAAAGTGAAAAGTGAAAGTAAAGTCGCTCAGTCGTGCCCAACTCTTAGCTACCCCATGGACTGCAGCCTACCAGGCTCCTTCATCCATGGGATTTTCCAGGCAAGAGTACTGGAGTGGGTTGCCATTGCCTTCTCCAATCTTTCATGAATTAGTTCAAATAACATGTTATGAGCCCATCTTCAGAGGCCTGGTACTATTCTAGGGTCTAATGTTATAGAGAGAAAAGATATCCTCAAGTAGGGGGCAGTTAAGAAAACAGCAGTTTTAAAGACAATGTGTTGTGAACTGTGATAGAGATGTATACAGGGTGGTCTTATAGCCACCCTTGTTTACGGCTATATGGTTATATGGAGGTGATATAACTCTGATATCAGGAAGGGGTTCATGGAAGTGACACTGCTTTTGGTATTGAGGTGTGAATGGAAGTTAAGTTACATAAAAATGAGGGATGAGAAGCCCTGCAGAAAAGTGAAACACAGAACACGTTCTGGGACCAGTTGGATGTTTGGAGTGCCAGAGCTTAGAACTGGAGACTTTGCATGTCTGTCTCTATTCCCAGGGAATCTGAAAGGGAAAGAGTGAGAACAAGATGACAAATGACTTCATATTTTACTCGAGGCTAGTCTTCCAGTTCTTGTCTCTTTGAGGATTTTCGTGATCTGACTCAAGGGGTGGGACTATCATGTCAAACTGACATTTGACGGAGGTCTACCAGCCAGATGTGTCCACGTCATGCTTACACTACTGCTCTGTGTTTCTGTGCAGCTCCTGCCCATTCACACTCTGAGGCTTGGCATGGAAGTGGATTCCTTTGATGGGCACCATTATATCTCTTCGATTGCTCCAGGTGGTCCTCTTCATACACTGAACCTCCTACAGCCAGAGGATGAACTTCTTGAGGTAAAATATTTTGGGGGGGGGGGGGGGAAAGATACAGGGCAAGAATATTTAAGTTGTAGGAAAATGTGTCCTCGCCAGAAATCCACTGAGTTATATCACCAATGCCAATATAATGTGAGCTACTAGAAACTGAAAAATACTTGTTGACTATTCACGGGGTTGCAAAGAGTCAGACATGACTGGGTGATTGAACAACAACAACAAATACTTAACAAAACTGTACTGTATACTTGAAAGTGGCTGAAATAGTAGATAAGTGTTCTTGCCACATACACACACACACAGTATGAAAACTATGTGGGGTGATAGATATATTAATTGGCCTCATTGTGGTAATGATTTCATAATATATTTATCAAGTCATTTACATTGTACGCCTTAAATTTGTACATGTTACATGTCAATTATATCTAGATAAAGCTAGAAAAAATAAAGATGAAGAAAAATGCTAACAACTTTATGTAGTGATAAGAGAAGCAGATGATATACTTTCAGTTCATTATCTCTATCCTTTGAGACTCCTGAGATGTTCTTTTTTTGAGAGTTTATTTTCATGATTAAGAAAGAACCTAATGTCCCACTTCAGTTTGATAGCATTTTTTTTTTCAAAATTCTTTTTTAAAGACTCTAATCCCTGATCCTTGTTTGAAACATGCACTTGTATTTCTTTGCAGGTTTTGATGATTATTTCTAGTAAGGATTAGAGCTGGATAACCTCCAGCTAATATTTTACTGACTGGCTTTCAAACGGTCTCTTTGGGACTCCCTCCCCCTAAGATGGCCCCCTCTGGTGGGCTTACTCAGGTTTCTGAGCCTCTCTTCAGTTGGAGCATTTCTAGAGCACTTATGCTTTGACCTGACTCCTTGAGAGATTGTATTAGATTGGAAAGTTCTATCTTCAGCAGAGCAGACAAATCCGAGCAACAGCCCTTAATTTTATAGATGAGAAAACAGGGCATTGATTTCCCCCAACTTTACCCACTGATAGAATTATGACTTTAGTTCGACTTTTGTAACTCCCATTTCACTGGTTTTTCAATTCATCACACTACTTCCAGAGTGTCTAAAAAAAAAAATGTGGGCAATAGTCAAACTTAGAGAAGGCTGTGTAGAAAAGGGTTCTTCCAAGTGTTAGATCCACGAGACATCCTAAGTTGGGTGTAATAGAATCAGCCTAGTTGCCTTGGCCAAGATGAGAATTTCCTGGGCCTGGAAGTGGAGGCTTCTTTCTAAAATTATATGTGTTTAAAGTGAAGTGGCAAGGATAGCAAATTGGTTTCTTGTTGGATTTTTTCTGAAGTAGTGCTCAGTCACCTGGAGGAGTATGTTGAGAATTTCGAGTTGAATTTTAAGGTCGGAGAAAAAAGTACTATGGCTATTGGCAAATTCGTTCATAAGCATAGGAGGCCAGGTGTTGGGATGCTGTTTTAAAGTGTAATAAATGGCTTATTTTTTATAAGTGTTCAAGAAATGATGTTGGGATGCTTAATGTGAATTAATGCCGTAGACTTTATCATTTATGGGAACTTGGTGCTGAATCATGTCTTTCTCTTCTTATTTGCACAGTATATGGCCTAATTTTATGGTATTACACATGATAATCTACAGATTGGAGGCCATTTGGAAAATATTTCCATAATATGTAGTTATGAGATATTGAGAAATGGGATATATTTATTTGGGAGATATGGAAATATGAGTAAAAACCAGTTTAGTTTACATTTTGTAGTAAATATACATAACATAAAATGTATCATTTAAAGCATTTTTAGCTTACAACTCAGTTGCAGTAAGTATAATTCATTACTAGTACATGGTAGGTGACAAAGAAATGTTGGCTGGATCTGAGTAAAGAAAGAGTGGGTGATCCCAGCCATCAGCTGAGTCCCCCTGTGCCTTAGCTGAGATTGGAATTCCAAGGGCCTTCTGCCCTTGTAATAGAATGTGTTGTAACAAGGTAGCATTACAGGTTGAATGAAGACTGGTTGAATTCTTAAGTGTAAATTTGTGGTGAAGGAACTTGGAATAGGGGAAGAAGCACAGATTTGGAAGTCAAAAGAACTGCTTTTGGTTCTGAGTTTGCCGCTGCTGAACCATATGTCCTAGCATATCCTCCCCCCCCCCCACCCTTTTTTTGAGAATCATTTCGTCATCAATAAATGCCTGCTTCACTCTCTGTGAGGATTAAGTGAAATATCGTCCATGTAAAGATAATGCTTTATAGATTATCTCACTGTAAGATACTGGCAACATCACCACCATGTAAAGTTATAAGCAACCTTTATGGGATAGAATTGAATGAATAGTGGGACAATACTAGTACAGTATTATATTCTCTGCAGATGAATGCATGTGGGTGTGTTTTCTAAACCCCAAATTCTGAGTAACTGAGACTTGACAGTACTTAAGAGGGTTTCAAGAGTCTAGAAAAATATTGTAAACTCTAAAATAAAAATTGGCTTCTTCTGAGCAACCAAATATAGAAATTAAAAAGTCGCTTAAAGTTAGCCAAATAAACTCCTAAACTCTGTGTGTGTGTTTAATGTACTGCTTAGAGCCTAAAACCAGGAACACAAATATGCTCAGGGTTAGAACACTGTGCCAAGTCTCAGCCCAGAGCAGCTATTTACAGTGGCCATAAATCCCCTTAGATAGGAGTTGCTAATGGGAAATGTGACCAGTCCCTTTAGCGATAGAGAGTGGTGAAGAGGACCACCAGGCATTGCTATAATAATTGGAGACAATTCAAATGAATAAATAATGAGCTAAATAAATATTTAAGTGTACTCCAAGATAAAAACCTGAAAAGTGATTTTCTAATTTATTGAAGTAGCATAAAGCACAAACTAAAATACTTGTGCATGGGTAGGATTCCTGCTTTGGTTATATCCACTTGCCTTATTTTCAGTATGAATTACTCCCTATTTGATTCATTTTAGAACTTTCTATGCTTGTGGTGCTGGTTGGCACCATGGATATGGTGTGAGCAGTGACATGGATCTCCCCGTTTTTGTGTGAAGATTGACTTGCAGTTCTTCCAGGAAAAAAATCTTTCATCCGATAACTTACTCTCCTCTGGACCCCTTCCTCAGTCATGAAGTCCTGGGAGACTTCTTAGGACTAGTTCCCTGAAGTACATGTGGGCCTCTTTATTACGTGGTGATTCCTTTGTAAATAATTAAGAGGCAGGGAGATTATGTCTGGTCTGATGCTAAGTGCTGGGTATGTTATAGGTGAGAGTAGTTCCAAGGGATGAATGACTGGGCTCAAACCACTGTTGATGGGATGCTTCTAACAAACCACTGTGCTCGTATTCTCTGAGCAATGATAGATTTTGTGGAAAGGTTCTCCCAGGAAAGTCAGCCCTGTCAGTTATCTGGACATTAGCACTGCGCCTGTCAGAAATTAAGACCAGACCAGAAATACCTTTAAAACTAATAATGCTGCTGAACTCTCCCAGGAAGGTAGGAGTCATATGTGAAAAGATTATTTGTTGCCTGGATTGTGTTCATACCTTAGCTTTTTGGGAGTGGCAGATGGATGAGAGAGCTCCTGGAGCTAAAGTCATATGTATGAAAAATTAGAATAAACTTATTTTTATTAGTTTATTTATTCTAATAAACTGACTAGAATAAACTAATGTTTCTAAATCATCTTTAGTGTAAAGAATTGTTACTATGCACTAAATATATGAAATTTGAATAATCTTTTGGTGATAAGCAATAATTATTAATAATGAACAGTTGATTATCGTTTTGTTCTTTTAAACATGTGGGACCCTGTGTATAATAATTTGGAAATCTGACACACTTCTTACACTTGATAGCTGTGTAAGGGCAAAGTGTGTAAGAATAAATCTGAGGCCAAGTTATGTGTATTTTTTTTCTATAGAGGTGATTTTTCTAGGATGATATTAAGAGTTTATGGAATGAGAAATAAAATTGTGAGCTGATGCTAAATTTGACAGCTGAGTATCTTAGATTTTGTTACCTACACATTGTAAGTTGAACAGTTTGTAATAGCCTTAAAAATCAGTGTTAATATCTCTATCAATATGCCTACAAAATGAAAAAGCAAAAGGAGGCAGTCTTAAGGCTGTAATTGGTGTTTAGCGTGTTTAAGGAGAGATGGGGAGTAAATGAGAGAATACTTTGGGATATAGCAAGGAGAAAGCAGGGAGGTGTGAAAAATTAGGCAAATCACATTCCCAGTAATAGTTGAACTCTGAGCACATTTTATACTTTATTCACCAAACTCCATAAAACCTTAACCTTCATTTTTATCAGTTTTAGAGATTTCTGTTTTTTTTTGTTGTTGTTGTTACTACTAAAATGATTACACTTAGGCCCTTTTGTTTATAGGGAAAAGAAAGTGATATCCTGCTTTCATTTTGATGGATTGATGCAAGCAAGAAGTTTATTTATTTATTTATTTTTTAATTTGGGTCCTCCTCAATTCTGACTTATCCCTTGTCTTTCTAGGTCAATGGCGTGCAGCTCTATGGGAAATCTCGCCGAGAAGCAGTCTCCTTTCTTAAAGAAGTGCCACCCCCCTTTACCTTGGTTTGTTGTCGACGGTTGTTTGATGATGAAGCCTCTGTAGATGAACCAAGGACCACTGAAGTCTCCCCTCCTGAAGTGAAGGTACTGAGTGGATACATGTACTGTGGTTCTCATAAGCAGGTCCTGTCATCAAAGATGCCCCAACGATGTATTGAGATATGAAGGAGGTGGGAAAAACCTCCTACATCTCTTACTTGACAACAGTATCTCTCAAAGACAACAATGTATAGCTTTTCAGATGGTTACTTTACATTCATGTCATTTTTTTTACTTGAAAGATTGGTGACATTAATGTGCATGCTCTTTGATTTTAGAAAACCCCTTTTTGGTAATTGCCTGAACTCGTTACTTTTAGCTCCCAGTTCTACTCAGTTTATCTTAATAAGTTTAAGATGTTGGTAAGTGTGGAATATCTAATGGACTTCCCTTTTTCAGAGCTTTAAAAACATGAAGATCTATGGCCAATTTTGAAGTGAGTCTAAAAATTGCTGTAAAAGCCTTTTTAAGGTCAGAGAATAAAATAACACTTTCTGTGCCTCTGGAAGTCTTTTTTTAAGGAGCATTTTATTCATGAAAACAGTTTTAAGCACAGGCTTTGCCATCTTATGTTATTCGTAGCTTTATCTTTTTATGTCACCTTTCCCCTTTCTGGACCCTTTTAGGTTGTGATTCATTAATACCAGTTTAGAGGCTCAGGGCTGGCCCTTTTATTCACCTACCATCTGATTTTCAAGATACGTAGACTCTAATGCTGCCTCTACCTCTTAATGATTTTGAATCCTTACGCAAATAGCTTGACTTTCTATTGATCTCCTTCTTCTGAAAACAAGGGTTCTTATTGTACGTACCTCATCAATGGTGAGAGAAGGAATTGAAGTAATGTGTGCATTCTTAGCACAAGGTCTTGCATAAAGACAGTGCTCACTGAAAATCAGTGATGGCTGTTCTCAACTCCTCCCACCCACCTGTCTTTGTTTTGTGATTTCCTAAAATACAAGAGTTAGTACTGTCCTGTAATCACAGATACTTTAGTGTATGTAAAGTTTGTTTTTATGGCTCCTGTGGGCAGAGACCAAATCTTAAAATTATTTTGTATCTCTAGGTGTTTTTATTCTTTACTGAGCATATAAGAAATGTTTAGTAAATCATTGATTGTTGATGATGATTTTTTAAAATGTTTATCTTGGTATTTGTATTTCAAGAAAGGGACTCAAGTACCACACTTTGTGATTTTTGCAGTCTTTACTAAAATTAAATGTGGGCAATAGCTTACCTCAAAAGGTTGATAAAAATGCCGTTAATCTAATCTTACGGTGTGTGTAAATCACCAACTCAGCTTGCTGACTGTACTACCATCCGTCATGCTTTACCACAATGGGTAAACAACAGCTTTGAATTATGCTGAATGTCAACCTTGCTGGCCATTAGTTGATTGCTTTCTATTCTGTAAATACCATAGTTATGCAGAATTGATTGTATCAAAGTGATATATATATCAGGTTGGCATATAATATCTTATCTACTTTTGGTGCCTTGAAATTTATATAAACTTGGGTTTTAAAATTACATGTGGTTTCTTAAAATCTGGCTCTCTTTTCCATCTGTCTCTTTCTCATTTATCTCAATACACTCTTAGGTTCTTAAACCCTCTCTGGTTAGGCAGCTCAGCCAAAATTCTAATGCTCATTAATCAGTGAAGGTATTAAATGCCCCAGTAAAACATCAATCATATTGTATTAACCATTGTGACTTTACTTTTTATTGGAAAGTATAGTTTTCTTTTTAAATGTATCATTTCCTCACATCAGACTGATATAAACAGAAGTTTATTGATCCAAAATATTCCCCCTTATTTCAAGTTCTATAATTCAAGAACCAAGAAATTGTTCCCTTGTTTAGATTCAATCTACCATGTCCTTCAGGGACAGTTTGAGATCTGGTCCAGCCCTAATTTTAAAATGTTTTTGTATTAGCTATGGTGCCTTACTCTTCCATAATAGAGGAGTGTCATGACCACCAGCTTTGATTCTGTTATATGGATTTTCTTAAACCGGTCACTCAAAATTATATTTGTAGGAATGATATCAGTTCAGTTCAGTCACTCAGTCATGTCCGACTCTTTGCCACCCCATGAATTGCAGCACGCCAGGCCTCCCTGTCCATCACCAACTCCCGGAGTTCACCCAAACTCATGTCTGTTGTGTCGGTGATGCCATCCAGCCATCTCATCCTCTGTCGTCCCCTTCTCCATTTTATTTACTAAGATCATTCAAAGTTTTTAGAAGTAGACTTCTTAAAGTCTTACAGCTTTGTTTAGAAAGAGTGTCAAGGGAAGGCCACTCAAAGATAGATTATCGATTCATTATGTATTGAGCAAGCATTTATTGAGTGTCTGCTATGAGCCATGCAATATTTTGGGTTGAGGGGATGACCATGGTAAACTCTATGATAGCCCACATCAGTGTAGCCCAGAAGCCAGGCATTTTGTTAATTGCCAAGGCCACAAAGAAAAAGAAGATAATTCTTGAGCCTTAGTTAGAAGTTTAGACTATTTGGAAAAGATAAGTCACATGAAAGTAACGTATGTGTGTGTGCTCAGTTGCTCAGCCGTGTCCAACTCTTTGTGACCCCATGGACTGTAGCCCCAGCCAGACTCCTCTCTCCATGGGATTCCCCAGGCAAGAATACTGGAGTGGGTTGCCATTCCCTTCTCCAGGGTTTCCTCCTGACCCAGGGATTGAACCTGCATCTCCTGCATTGGCAGGCAGATTCTTTACCAAAGCACCACCTGGGAGGCATGCAAATAATACAATGCTATAAATAGTGTAAAAGCAGAAGATTGGAGCAGCTTATTCTGCATAGTCAACTCATTGATACTCTATCATTTAGCTTCCTAGAAGTGTAAATGGCAGTGACTCTCCCTGAAAGGAGGAAGCTTGGAATAGCGGGGTATAGGAGTGTGAAGTCAGGGAAAGTAACAAGGATCTGTGTACTGTGGACAGTTGTGCACGCCTGCTTCCTCCAGGATCAGGGGTTCATTGTTTCAACTCTGCTTTTCCCCTGTTTTTAGACTTACATGAGTCCCAAAGACTTGGATTTTTTTCAGCTTACTTTTCTAGTTAAATTTTTCTTGAAAACATCTAGGAGCCAAAAGAAGTGGCATCTCTGTGTCCTGTCTTAGCCTCTCTCTGTGTTGGTATCTTTCTCTTTCTCACTGTAATTATAAATTCAGGTGTTGCTACTGAAATGTCTTATAAGCTTTGACTTTGTGTGATGTTTTCATATTTTCTTAAATTGCATATTTTTCCTTTTATGCTTCTAATGGGATGACAAAGAACTCATTTTAGTATAAGAGGTCAGTGTTAATACTTTGAATGAAACAGATACTTTAACTTAAAAAAAGAAACTATATGAACAGTCTGGTTTTTTTCAGTGCTTTAATTTTCATGAAGATTTTATATTAAGTATATGTGCCCCAGTGCATGCTCCTTTTAAAAAGATTAAAAACAAAAACTATGCATGCCAAAAAGTATCCTCAGTTTGAGGAGAAGCAAAGAGATTGCAGATGTGTTCATTCTTTTCAGTATTGAAAGGAGAGTGTTTTGAAGCATTTATGTTTCTTGTTATTTCAGGCTGAATACAATGTAGATGTCAATACCGAAGATGATGATGATGGGGAATTAGCACTGTGGTCTTCTGAAGTCAAGATTGTTGAACTAGTGAAAGATCATAAAGGCTTGGGATTCAGCATTTTGGATTACCAGGTATAAGAACCTGTATAGAATTTTTTGAAGCAATTAGTTGGTATTAAAGTTATATGAAGTAGTAATTGTTTTAAGCTCCCACTGACTTAGGCAAAACTGAGTTGTTTAATGTAAAATGCAACTGTCCAAAGGCAGGGTATTGTAATTTTTATTGTTACCTTGAAAGTTGATAAGTCCCTTAGTTAATAAAATGCTAGATGATATAATAACTGGACAATAAGGGAAGCGATAGTTTTATACCCATGGATGCTTTTAGAGACTGGAACTTGATGAATTTTTTTATATGGAGGTTTTTTTTTTTCCCTCCAACTTTATTGAGATATATTTCACATACCATAAAATTCACCCATTTAAAGCATACAGTTCGGCTGTTTTAGTATATTCAAGTTGTGCAACCTTCACCACAGTCTAATTTAAGAATATTTTCATCACCCCAGAAAAAAAACCTATACATATTAGCAGTCATTGCCAATTCTCACTCTCCTCTCCCTTCCTTTCACAGGAAGGTTTTTATAGTTTTGCTTACCTATTAATCTCAGTGAGCGTAACTAAGTAGAACTGTTCTTGGTGAAATTTATATTTATATTTAATATAGAACATATAATATTTATGTATTTGTATGCCTCCTAATTATAACTACAGTAAAGTTACTGATGCATTTGGGGTGGGGAGAACAATGTGAAAGGTCATAATAAGACATTTATATGTTATACCAATTTACCAGTTAAAGTATTTTTAGACCATCTGATTATCATGGGGAATTAAAACTGTTGGCAAGAAATTTCTTCACTTTTAAGATGCATATTTTAATACATTAGTGCTGCCTAAACACATTGTGGTTTAATAAAGCAAAATGTACTCTATCAAAGCACATAAAATGCCAAGTGATATAAAAATCAATTTTTTTTAAAATAAGGCAATCGGGAATAGATGGAAAGAAAAATACTTTGAGAATTATGTAAGAACATTAAATTCCATATTTTGGCAGTGTGATTTAAGATTACTGAAATAGATTATGTCTATTTTATTTTTGCTGGCATATTTCTGTGCCAGATAACCCTCTTCATTATTGGAAGTTCTCTTTGGAATATTATTGAATTGTGAGTTGTTGATTCCAAATAATGCATATTTTGAGAAATCTTTATCAAGAAATATTAATACTGTAAGATTCTGGAAGTTTATATGTTGGTTAATATTAGGGTATATAAAATAAATGGCTGATACTTTTTCCTCTTCAGTGTTGCCTAGTACAGATGGTAGGTGATTGATAAATATTTGCATAATGATCAAGTAACATTTAGGTTAGATGAAATTAACTGGGACTGAATGAACACATTCAGTTGTCTTTATTGTTGTTGTTAACATGTTGATAGTTGTGATTTAGTTTAGAAAACGCCTTTCAGATGTGGTCTTAGATATTCAGCTGTATTTCCACTATTATTGGAATCTATATGTTTTTGCATTCTTATAATGATTGCTCTTATCCATTTAAAAATGTTATCTGCAAGTTTTATTTTTAGAATATTGCACATGTTAGAGAAATGCTTCAGAAATTAAAGAAAACTCAAAAACGTCAGTAGAAGATGGAAAGAAAAACTTGATAGTCTTTAACAGTTTAATCCCTAGCTAAGAGAAAAATTCTTTTAATCAGTTCTGAGCTTTAAACACACACACGCATATAGTATAGTATATATGTGTGTGTGTATTATATATGTATATGAGTCAGTGCTTAACACCTTTCATTGTATTCATTTAGGTATGTGTTGTAACAACCTTTGTTTTTTTTTTTTTTTGCAAAATTCTAGGTACCCCCCGCATCCCATCTTCCTCACAATCACCATTATACATATAGATGTTTATTTCTGCACAGATTTTATAAAGTAATTTTACAGCAAAAGAAATGTTAGATATTCTTGCTTTTGTGCTTATGGGAGAACTGATTGAATAAAAATTTCATTTTCTAAATGCTACTGTGATTCACATTAAAGGGCTCAGCATATTTATTTCTACAGCTAAACCTTGAAAGAAAAAGCATTGTCTTAAGTTGAATGTTTTTCTTAAGTCAGTCTTAAATACGCTTATAGTTGTACACAGTACGGTTTCACCATTTGTCAGCTGTATGTAGAACTTTGACATTTAGATGGCATATAAACACAATTTAAAATTTGGTTTTGAGCAAGTTAATTAATCAGTTGTACCATCCCTTGTTGATAATTAGGTAATAAATTCTAAAGTTCAAAAATATTTTTTGCAGGGCCAGGTGAAAGTTTAGCAAAAGCCATGAGAGGCCACGTTCCTGGCTATTATTGAATTTGACGCTTCATGTATGAATTGATTAGGCAAGCTGAATAGGGCTGATGCTGATCTTCACCCCCAACTCCAGGCTTAGCATATTTCGAATAAGAAGTGCTATAGGAATATCTTAACCACAGAGAGAATACTTTAGTAGAGCAGGAGAGCTTCCAGGTTGTAAAGGACCTGCATCAGCAGTATTGAAGAGACTGAAAAGTTAGTTTGGAATTTTAAGTTAACCATGTTTCTCACTAATGAGTTCTTCTCTAGAAAAATAAGAACTTCCTCAAAAGCCTGACAAAATTAGATACAATATCTAATTTGTAGGTGTTTTTACAATGTCTTTATGTATAAAATGAGGATAATATTTGGCTGAAACAATTGTTTTGGACTAAGTAAATTAATATGTGAAGAAGTGGGAAATGTTATATTTATTTTGGAAATGTCAGTGTTACTAGTAATCATCTAATTTAGAAGACAAGTACAAAAAGTCTTGATACTGTCCTCATACTATAGTGTAACAGGGAACCATACCACAGTATTTTTGTATGCTATCAATTTTAACAGTCTAGTTAGATTCGAGAAGCTGATGAGTAGATGCCTTTGTAAGGACTTCCCTGGTGGCTCAGACGGGAAAACGTCTGCCTACCATTCGGGAGACCTGGGTTCAATCCCTGGATCAGGAAGATCTCCTGGAGAAGGAAATGGCAACCCACTCCTGTATTCTTGCCTGGAAAATCCCACGGACAGAGGAGCCTGGTGGGCTACAGTCCATGGGGTTGAAAAGAGTCGGACACGACTGAGCGACTTCACTTTCACTTTACCTTTGTTTTAGACTGTAGCCTATCAGGCTCCTCCGTCCATGGGATTTTCCAGGCAAGACTGCTGGAGTGGATTGCCATTTCCTTCTCCAAACCTTTGTTTAGTGAAGTTTAAATTTAAGCGTGAAATTATGTTCTGAAATGCAGCCAATGCTTGATGACCATATGTGAATTACCCAATTGTGGTTATAGCCCAGAAATTTACTTTTTACCTAAATTGAGCCAAACCTTAGGAAGAGATAAGTGAGCAGACAAAGGATCTTGAATTGGCCTTGGAATGATGGGGTGACAATCTGGGCAGGGAATTCAGTGAGTGACCAGTGATAGAAGTTGTGTAGCTGAGCAGAGAAAAGAAGGAGGTCTCTGTACTTCAATGAAAGAGCTGAATCTGATACACAGTTCTACAGCTGAGTCATATGGCCAAAGAGGAAAGTATGGCAATTCATTTTCATGAAAAGTATTTTAAATAGACTGGGGCAAAGGAAGAGGAGAAAGCAACACAGAAGACTTCGTAAATGTAACTCAGGTTGTAAGTCTCCTCAATAAATTCAGGGTAAAGTGATTGTAGCTTTTTTGGCTGTGATTTGAATGGAAGTAGGACATTTGTTAGTCTCATGTGTGTCTAGATATTGCTTCATGTCATGGTTACTTAAATTCTGGCCCGGTGTGTGTACCATATTGAAGGAGTCCTTTGTCACATAACATCATGCCTTATAGGGTTGTGTTATAGAAAACAATGATGTGCACTGTTTGTCAAGGACATGAATGTTATGGCTCAACTGTGTACTGTTTCTAAGCAACATAGAATTCTTCAGAAATTTGGTTGTAAGTTTTTAGAGTATATATATATATATTTTTTTTTTTTTTTGCCAAAGATAAGTAGATTACATACTGTGCCCTACTTATCTTTGTCTTGATTCCCCGTTACTGATATGTATTATCTTTATTCTTGGAAATATAACTAATGCTAATATTGATACTGGGCTTCCCTCATAGCTCAGTTGGTAAAGAATCTGCCTGCAATGCAGGAGACCCTTGTTGGATTCCTGGGTTGGGAAGATACCCTGGAGAAGGGATAGGCTACCCACTCCAGTATTCTTGGGCTTCCCTTGTGGCTCAACTGGTAAAGAATCTGCCTGCAATGTGGGAGACCTGGGTATGATCCTTAGGTTGGGAAGATCCCTGGAGAAGGGAAAGGCTACCCACTCCAGTGTTCTGGCCAGGAGAATTCCATGGACTGTATAGTCCATGGGGTCGCAAAGAGTTGGACACGACTGAGTGACCTTCACTTTTATATTACTATTAATCCTAATATTAATCCAGATAATGAATACAAATTCAATAATAGCTAACATATAGTGAGTGTTTTCTGTTCACTAGTCTCTGTTCTAATTGCTTAATGTATTCCTAGTGAGAACTATATGTTATCCTCATTTCAGAAATGAGGAACCTAAGGAACAGAGAGGTTAAGTTAGTTGTCGAAATTCACACAGCTACTATATGGCAAAACTAGAGTTTGAACTGCCAGAATCTGTGCTTTTAACCACCACACATACTGCTTCTTTACTTATCAGTGGTATTTCCATGCTCATTTTATTATAGAGAATTCCTGTAATAAATTTATTGCAGCAAATCTTCCTGTGTTTTTCAGCTTGCTAAACAGTTTTGTATCTTAAAGACAAGCTGCTAGATAGTATTCTCATTTTCAATGGTTATATGAAAGTTTACTAAGTATTAAAAATTAATAGAGTGTGCTTATATGCACTGTGTAAAAGCTAGTGTTTATTGCTTCAAATGAAAATGATTACAAATTTAAGAATCCTAAATTAGTGCAAGTAATTTGTTGTGGAATAATGTTCAATAATGAAGCAATTATTAGGTAGTCTGAGAGCCTGTAATTTTTAATTTCTACCAAAAAGCTTGAGATAAATTTGGAAGTGTGTGGATTTTACCTTCAGTTGACCTTATAAATTAAACATTGCAAGTGGATATTTTCTGGTGTTTTGATTTATGTTGAACTTTAAATAACCTCTCATGATTATAATTCACTGGAAATGTTTGACGTTAGCCAATTTTTGAACATTAGCCATGATATTGCCATTCTTGATACTTTTGAATTTCAGTGATTTAGCAGGTAAAATTTATTAACCAATAATTCTCGTCCCTCCTACATCCCATTCCTCAGTTCTCTCACTTCCTGATATGGAAACCAAATTCAATTTTTGCCAAAGCAGATATTTTTGAAGGGCTTTGGGTTTATCTCAGATACTGAGAGAAAGAAAAATAGAAAGCATGATAGCACAGCCATTGAGAGGTAATTCATATGTAAATTCATACATAAATACTGTTAGTAACACTTGAAGAACTCGTTTGAAAGACCAAAGATTGCTGATTTTTTAAAAAAAATTGTAAAAATATAACTCCCTATAAAAATTAACAGTGATTATTTTTTCTTAGAAGAAATGGGTTATAAAACTTAAATAGTATAAATATGAATATAAAACATTGTGGTACTGCTGAGTCTTGGATATATTATTCCTTAGTATATGTGAGAAAAACCTAGTGTGCAGTTTTTACCTGACTTACTCTATTAGATGGAATTGTTAAAAATTTTTTGAAAATTATTGGAAGGGAGTCTATACATTTCATGTATTTTCTTTTTCTTATGTGTGCAACATAATAACATTTGGTACATATTAAAAGTGTTTTTAAAATAAGTACTATATACATAGTGTATAAAAATTCAAAGGTACGTAATGCTATCCTGTGATGGGTACTTCTGACCATATCCTATGATATGTATCCATCCTCTGATATGTATCCACAAGTATCCTGTGATGGATACTTCTGACCATAATCCCTCAATTTTTATGTCCCAGATAAAAACTCCTGATTTTCTTGTCTGCCCTTCCAGAGATATTTTATACAGGTACAATTATATAGTGGTAGTTTTCTGATAGTTTAATATTTTTTAATTTTTAATTTTTTTAAATGCATAAATAGAATATGTCATACAGTCTTGCAATACATTGCTTTCCCCCCTTCCATTATATGTTCTTGAATTTTGGTATTTATGTGCTAAGTCGCTTCAGTTGCGTCTCACTCTTCGTGACCCTATGGACTATAGTCCACCTTTCTCCTCTGTCCATGGGATTCTCTAGGCAAGAATACTGGAATGGGTTTCCATTCCCTCCTCCAGGGGATCTTCCTGACCCAGGGATCAAACACTTGTCTCTTGAGTCTCTTGCATTGGCAGGTAGGTTCTTTACTGCTAATACCACCTGGTAAGCCCTTAGGGCTACCTTATATTTTTAAATGCCTGCATACTATATTATTGCTGTTGTGTAATAAGTTATTTAACCAAGCTCCTGTACTCAGTTGAGGGGTATTTCAAATGAGACTGTAGTGTATATCCTTATCATACTCTTTTATAAAAAATATGCAAGTAAATCTTGTGACAAACTCCTAGAAGAGGAATTGCTCATCAAAAGAGCATTCATCTCTTAAATTTTGGTACGTTTTTACCAAACTGCTTGAGCATAAATGTTTGTGAGACCCATGTACTTAGACCACTTAAAATTGATATCTTCTGTAATCTCTTTGTTTAAATAATTTTCTGAAAGATAAAGTGTAAGTAGGTGCATAATTCATGGGTTTGCTAATGGTTTTCCACAATATAGACAGATTAAGTAATAGCAATATATAACTATCAACTTTGTTTTAACTGTATATTGTCAGTAATTAATTTATTGACTTTTATAGCTAAGAGATGGAGAAAGGAATGGCAACCCACTCCAGTATTCTTGCCTGGAGAATTCCAGGGACAGAGGAGCCTGGCAGACTACAGTACATGGGGTTGCAAAGAATCAGACATGACTGAGCGACTAACACTTTCACTTACTTTCACGTGTAGCTAAGAGAAGACATAAACTATTTATATTCAGACTATGATATTAGTGCACCAAAATCTATTTCTACTTTTCCCACCACTTTTAATCTTGTTATCAGAAGCTGGACTTTTAAAATGGAAGAAATTAAGGCTTAATATTTGCAACAAGAGTTGAGATTTTTGAGGGGCTTCCCTGTAGCTCAGCGGGTGAGATTTTGGGTGAATGCTGCTATCATTACATAGTCTTTAGTAACTTGTAGAAGCCCAGTATCTTTATGTTCATGCCAATAGATTAGTTTATAGAATCTGGGGTATAGAATTTGATAGATAGATATTGATATAATTTAAACATGTAGTAGTACCTATATTAGTAACATTAAAAAGTCAGGTTCAAACCTGTACTGTTTCCAGAATCTAAAATATTCAGGATGGAAATGTATTGTAAATTGTTATACAGTTCCATTTTAATGCTCAAGGAATCTTATAACGTGGCCACCAGGATCTGGTTTTGTTTTATTTTTTTTTTCTTTTTCTTTCTGTTTTTATCTTTCTTTTTATTTTAAAGGAACTCTGGGTCTTATTCATCCATGTAGGATTAAGATATTGGTACTAGGTAAAATGCAGTCAGTCTGCTCCTAATGGTAGTATCTGTGTTCTTGGAAATATCAATATATCCCATAGCCTACTGTTGAACAAACCATGCAGCTACATTTAAAGGTCACTTTTGCTCAGTGGAACTTAGGACTGATAAAGACCCAATCTTTGCTCATCCCTGATCCCTATCTACATTTATTTTTATTAACATCAAAGTACTGTAATCTCCAGTGCCAACTGGGCTGAAGATTTCTTTTCACAGAGGATTTGCTTCCTTCCCCTCTATGGGAAAGTTCCATATCCTTTAAATCATTTTAAGCTGCTTCATTTGAAAAATAATTCTTCATAGTGTGTTCATGGAGTGGATTGATTGTGGCTACTGGGGAAATTCTCTCATGGCTTAAAGATTGCTTTTCAAGCCTGCGAAGTGGGTGAATGAAGGGAGGCCACTCCTGGTGTGTGGAGTTTGTAGTGTGCTCAGGATGATGACTGACTCGCAAACACCACAGTGCAGCAAGACTAAAGGCATCAGGAGACCAGAAGCCACTTAATCAGAGATCAAAGAGGCTGTGTGTATATCAGCTTGAAACCCAGATAGTACAGATCAAAAGCTTGCCTTAGCAAGACAGCTGCAGGGGGATGAGGTTAGCAGGAGGCCTTAAAGATCTTAAGTCAGGCCTGATGTTGAACTTTGCGGGAATTTCATGGCTCCTCTGGAATATGAATTTGGCAAAAAAATCCCATTGTGTCTAACGGGGGAGAGAGAGAATAGAGGGCAGGCAGCAAATGCTTCTCAGCTGGATGGTGCTTTCTCATAGGGTCGCTCTCCTTTTCATAAATGTTTCTTAAGGACTGTTTCTGCATTAATAGAAGGCATTGCTGAGGAGGAGGAGATTCTGAAAATGATACATTTGTTATATTTAGTGAGTATTCCAGAAATGACAGAATGATAAATATTAGTGTTTATGAAACGACCATGGAAAGCTAAAATATAGACACAAAGGTGCTCAGGTTTACTGCAATACCTGGTAAATATTTCTTTTCTGTGAAATGCTCAAGATATTCCAGGAAGTCAGTTACTGTCAGTCTGGCTTTGCATCTCTGTGTCCCATGTAACTAAACACAGAAGAATAACTTTTTTTTTTTTCCTAAAGCGGAGTTTGTCTAAAGAGAAAACTCAGCCTCTAGAGGTGTTTCGTCACCAGTCTACCTCTACGTGTGGGTGTGTTTGGAAAGTTCCGCTGGATTCTGATGTCAGTGTTGAGAACTATGCTAGTAGATGAAAGTCATAGCCCTTCCTAGAGTATGACAGAAGGATGGAATCAGATCCACCTACAGGTATTACAAACCTGTTTTCCTAAGGCATGGTGGTTTCTACTGCGCTGCCCTGTTTGCAGGTGTCATCTGGAGCTGGGCAATGATCCAGAGAAGCCATGCTTTCCCAGTGAGGGCTGGACAGTGGTGTTGCCTCCTTCTGGTACCAAAAGCCTAATTTGTTAATGAGGCATGAAAGGAGATCGTCCGCCTGATCTTGACATACCTCTTTCTAGGGCTCAAGTTTCACTTACGGCAGTTCCCACTGTGTTTTACTTTAATTAGGTATTATGTTCACCAGTATGCCGCTGTGAACATAGCATCAGAAAGGACCGGGATTTGCCTTCTGGCTATGACTCCCTCCTAGGACTTCGGACAAGCCTGTTAATCTTTTTTATATAATAATCTCTAAAATAGAAATAATATTTGCCTTTTAAAGCTGTAAAAACTAAATAAAAGATGTATATAAATGCCTATGCTTTTCTGGATATAAAATAATGTGTTCCTAGTTACTGAAAAATGATGACGATGATTCATAAAAATAAAGTCTAAGCATAGACTTGCTATACTTATTATTCATTATCTCCTTCCAAAAATTATTATTCATTTATGAACTGGTATGGGGATATAAAGATGAAAGGACCCACTTCCTTTCAAGATCTTATTTAACAAAAGTATATGGGGCATCTCCTATGCTAGGCATTGTTCCAGACACTGGGAATATAGAAATATACAAAATAGATAAGAGACCCTGTGTCCTTACGGAGTTTAAATTCAACTAGGAGTAAAGAGACAGTGGATAAATAATTGTATGTTAAAATAGAATGAAAGAAACAGACTTTGGGACAGTTCTCTATAACACATTATGATTTGACCAGTGGTAAGAGGCTTTGTGATGATTGTTTCTTAGGATCCAGAGAGGCCTCATGGGGAACTGAGGAACACTTTGTACACAAACAGGTAGTAGGCACAGGAATGTCCTAGAATTGATAACTTGGCCCTGATTTCATGTCTTTATTTTCTTTAGTAACTGTGAACTGTTTAATATCTATCTAAACTTTCATGTTTTATTCCTTTTAATGAAAAAAATCCCTTGAGAAATTTTCTAGTATTTATAAGATACGGCTACCATTTCACATGATGATAATAATAGCCAGTAATTATGTACTGCTTACACATACTGGTTTAATTATCCCTGTAGCTCAGATTGTAAAGAATCTGCCTGCAATGCAGGAGACCTGGGTTCAATCCCTGGGTCAGGAAGATCCTCTGGAGAAGGGACTGGCAATCCACTCCAGTATTCTTGCCTGGAGAATCCCACGGATAGAGGAGCCTGACAGGCTACAGTTTGTGGGGTCGCAAAGAGTCGGACACGACTAAGCGACTAAGCCACCCACCCACCCATAGCACCTTGAGGCACATCCTACAATCATCCTCACTTTATAGATGAGGACCTTGATGACAGGAGGCTAAGGAATTTGCTCAGGATCATCCAGTTAGTAAGCAGGGGAGCTGGGCTCCCAAGTCTGTGGTCCAGCAGCGTGAAAGTATGGCTTTCAGACCGGAAGCAACACCGATTCTTCATAATTGTGGCTTCAGTGAAAGATGATAAAAATTTCTAATTTTCTTTCCAGAGAGAAACATTTAGTACGGTCCCAGAAGGTTGACTTCACATTTCCCTGAATCCTGCGGTCTCTCGCTTTTCCTCCTCTTAGCTAGCCGAAGCTCTTCAAAGACCCAATGGCCATTTCACTGCCAGAGAGTAGAAACTGTACATGTTTTACCTTGTGTTTCCTAGTAGGACTCCTTACCGTTTCTCTGGTGTGGTTTCAAAGTTGGCGAAGTTTTGTTCTTCATATCCCAGAGTGCTGGTTGCCCTTTCAAGGACTGAAAAAAAAAAATTACAGAATCTTTCCTAAAGAATGGAAAGCGTCCTGTGTCCTTTGATGGTGGTTGTCAGAGAAGCTCACAGGGTAGAGATGGCTCCTGTCTTTCAGTATCTGCTTTAAGAGGGAGTGAGGACTAAGGAGCCCATGCTGCTTTGAGCCTCCCTTCAGGTACAGAGGTCTGTGTATCTGGAGAGTAGGAGGTCAACACTTCACTGTCATGTATTAACATGTAAATGTATTATCAGGGATGGTTTAGCAAGAGCCTCCCTTCAGGTGCAGAGGTCTGCATATCTGGAGACTGTGAGGTCAACACTTTGTTGTCATGTATTAAAATGTAAGGGTAATTAATACCAGGGATGATTTAGCAATTGATAGCACTGTTGGTCTAAAGCACACATGCTCAGTTGAATTTAGAAGGCAGTAGATAAGACAGTAATTGTTAACTCCTCAAACACATATGTCCAATCAACTTCTTTTCCATCATCTTCCTGGTAAATGATAATAAAAGGAGTTATAGCAAGAATAAGAGTAAAAGCACTTATGAAGTGATTACTGTGGGTTTTCCAAGTACTTAATCATGCCTTATCTCATTTAGTGCCTTAAATAACTCTACAAAATCTGTATTATTGCCATTTCCACTTACAATGAGAAACTCAAGTCTCAGAGATTAAACAGCTTGAACAGTATCACTCAGCTGGTATCTGTAACTGTTTAGCTTAAGCTGAGAGTAATTTGTTTGGATAATTAAAATAAATTTCAAAACTAATTCTTTAAAAAAGCTTTTAAAAGTTTTCTGTGTCTATACTTTTCTGGCATCATAATAACTTTCAACTAATATAGTTTTTCTCTAGAAGATAATGGGATATCAGTTTCAGTTTAGTTCAGTTCAGTCGCTCAGTCACGTCTGACTCTTTGTGACCCCATGGACTGTAGCATGCCAGGCTTCCCTGTCCATCACCACTCCAGAAGCCTGCTCAAACTCATGTCCGATATATCTTATTTATAAATTCATTTTCTTCTAAAAATTTTTTCCTTCTAAAAATTCATTTTCTTCTAAAAATTTTCTTAAAAAATATTTAGATATTTTAGATAATATACATAACATATAATACACATAACATAAAATTTACCACCTTAATTTTTAAGTGTACAGTTCAGTTGTGTTAGGTATATACACATTTCAACTGTTACTTTAAAAATATTTTAATATATTTATTAATTTATTTTGGCTGGGCTGGGTGTTCATTTCTGTGTGGACTTTTTTCCTAGTGTGCTGAGCAGGGGCTGTTCTCTAGTTTCAGTGCATGGGTTCTCACTGTGGTGATTTCTCTTGTTTCAGAGCATGGGCTCTAGGGTGCCTGGGGTTTAGTAGCTGTGGCACGTGGCCTCAGTAGTAGTGGCTCCCCAGCTTTAGAGCACAGGCTCAATAGTTGTGGCACATGGCCTTAGTTGCTCTGTGGCATGGGAGATCTTCCCAGATCAGGGATCAAATCTGTGTCTCTTGCATTGATGGGCAGATGTAATGTAGTTAAAATAGAGGGTGGGACTTTGTCCTTGAGTACTACCATCAGCCTGGTGGAATCCCAGCCATTTCGACCAAGTGACGGTGGGGCTTTGAGATAAAGGACAGCTGTGTGGTTCATTTTGTTTTGTTTTCCTTACAAATAGTAAAATTCCTGGGCCAGAAGTGAATAGTAAATATGTAAACAATTACAGCATGATATAAAATTTTCAAAAGATGAGATATCCAGAGACAATATTTAGTATTCAAGGAGAATACCAACTAGGAGGTTAAGAAGGGGAAAAGGTAAAGTCACGGGACTCTGCTTGAATCAATCAAATTGTTATGATGTTTAAAATAGATTTTTAAAATGTGAAACTATACAGAATAAAATGCTGTGCAAGCCTATGTGTTTTTTCCTCTACTTTAGATTATATGTTGATCTTTTAGCAAGTTTCTCTGTCCACTTCTCTTCTGTTGCGCTTTTAATTGCCTTGTGTGCTGTACTTACTGTGCTGCTCAGGGACGGTTTCATTCTACGTGTGATGCGTGGAAAAATCTATTCTTAATGCCTAAGAGTATTTAGGAGGTAATAAGACACAAGGAGCCAGGAACCATATCAGTTTAATTTATCTCGAGTGCACTGAAAGTATTTTGTGGGCACTTACATTTTGAATGTGATGGTATTGTGGTAATTGGTATGATTAGTGTACAACTTGGCTATATTATAAAATAGTAAAAAATGGGGTTAGATTCTGATAAGATAGCATAGTCATTATTCATTAGAATCATTTAGTTATTGCCTTGCATTCACTATAAATCCATTTCTTTCTCTTTCCTAAAAGTAAATGCTTAGCTTATTGGTCAAGTCAGAAGATGCTCTTTTAGTGTAATTAATTACCTCCTGTTATCTTAAACCAGAACTGATTTTAATTCAACTAATAGTCTCTAACATGTCTTTTGTTGCTATCAAGAAATGGCCAAAAAAAGTTGTTTTAATATTCATCTTATAAAAAAGAGCACATGTAAATATTTTGTTGTATCTTTTGTTTTGATGGTGGAATACTCAAGGAAGTTAGAGATTGTGTAGTTAAGCAGCATTTTTATGAGTCCTTTAAAGACATTAGTAACTGCATTTATTCCATGTTTGTGACCAAAGTGTAGTCTTTTTCATTGCTGATGCTGTGTTTTGAATTAACTTCTGCCATTCCCTACTTTTTATAGTGGTTTTGTGACTGTTTTGGTAAAAATTAGTAACAAATTTGACTCAAGCTATTCTGTCAAATTTAGTTATAGGATTTGGGAGTTGGGGAAATGGATCACAACTGTCACGTATCCTACTTTCTCATTTTACAATTAAGGAAACTGACACAGAAATCAAGAACTTGTGAAATTGTACACAGTCAGGCTGGGGGCTCAAAACTTGTTGCTTGACTTCTAATATACACCCATTCTACCACTAGTGGATTGAATGGCTGTTTTCACTGTCTTCTCTTTATCTATATTTTCTTCTTTTTAGAAGAATGTTTGGATTCCTGTTTCCTGACTGACATCAGGCACTGAAAATTTTAATTCACGCCAGTTGTGCATCAGAGCTCCTACAGATCACTCTTTTTTCATTAAGATCTACACATCTCCGTGTGTCTGTGCATGTGTAAAAGAACCTTTGCTTTGCCCTTCTTTACACTCAATTCCTTCTTCTGCCTACCTCTACTATGAAATAGCTGGCTGTCTTGTTTTTAATCTTAATGGTTTCTTTCTATGTTCTCCATTTCAGTAACTTCCTTGAGATTTAGCTGTTAACTCACTTATATTTTAACTTACTACTCTTTGGTTCAAAAAATTATTACCACATTTAAGAATATAGTCTTCAAACCTAGAACAAATTCATAGAGACAGAAAAAAGAATAGTGGTTACCAGGAACTGGGTATTGAGTGGCCAGCGGTGGGGCGGAGTGGGGGAATAGAAACTCTTTTAATGGGCATGGCGTTTCAGTTTGGGAAGATAAAAAGGTTCTGGGGTTAGATAGTGGTGACAGTAGTTACAGCCATGTGGATGTGCTTGCCACTGAACTGTACAGTTAAAAATGGTTAAAATGGTAATTTTTCTGTTATGTATTTTATTTATAGTGTTTATTTATTTTTGGCTGTGCTGGGTCTTCGTGGCTGCGGGGGCTATTCCCTGCTGTGGTGCACAGCCTTCTCTGCAGCGGCTCTCTTGTTGCAGAGCGCAGGCTCTAGGTATGCGGGCCTCAGTAGTTGCTGCACGTGGGTGGGTAGCTGTTGCTCCCAGGCTCTAGAGCACAGGCTCAACAGCTGTGGCGCATGGGCTTAGTTGCTCTGCAGCGTGTGGGATCTTCCTAGACCAGGGATCAAACCCATTTCCCCTGCGTTGGCAGGCAGATTCTTTACTATTGAGCCACCAGGGAAGCCCTATGTTGTATATTTCAATGCAACAAAAGGTAATAAGTCAAAAAAGAAACGAGTATACCCTTCAAGAAACAAATATTGGTCTCCTTGCTACTTTCATAGTTTTCTCTCAGTTGACCATTATTTAGTTGGAGCAATTCTCTTATCAAATAGTCTGTGCTAGCTGCCTTGTGTTTTCCAGAAATTAATGTATGTAGAGACTTCCAAATAATCCTTGAAAACACAATTCCTCACTCTAATGTGAGTAACTATTTATGGAGTAAAATTCAGTAGCCTGATTCTGTAATAATGTCACCACAATATTGAATTCATTGGTTGGGAGCTCTGGTTCATAGAGCACTTTGTGTCTCACAGTTGTCTGAAGTTGTTTTCCTGGTCATTCTTTGGAATCACTTCCTTTTGGTGAAGGACTCCTGTAAAAGAGGAGAACAGGTGATTTGGTGTGGTGAACTACCAGCATAGAGCTTTAGTGACGTTGAATTAAGGGACCATGTTTTCCTCTCATGAGCTTACTATAGGCCAGATTTATATTTTATTTTACCTAGTTGACAATAAGTGTGAACGTTATCTCAGGTAAATAATTTATACCCAACTTTTTACCCGAAATAAACTATGGCCTATGTCTTTGCCATCCTATTGTGGTCTCTACATTCTTATTCCATTATTTAATGTTTTAAAAAATCTGATCCATCACCTAGGGTGGATTTTTCAAACAAGAAGAACAACCTCAGATTTAGCTGTTGTTTTGCATTCGTGTAGTTAAGTCACTGTTACACCTTGATTTTTGTTTTCCTTCATTGGAGTAATATCGCAAGCATCTAAAAGATGAATGTCAGAAGTGTCCTTGGTTTATATGTCTTATTCCTGTTTTTCTAAAAAATGCCTCTTCCTGAGGCATTGGCCAGTTATTCACTGTGAGCACTTTTCTTCCCGCTTGTTTCCTCTCTTTTTTATGCAACATTTCCTGCTCCCTGCCTTTCCACTGAGTTTGCCTTGGTTGCTTGCTTGTGTCTGTTGTTTTAGTTTTGGAGCAGCTTTAGGGACAGAGCTCCCTACATCTTCTGCTTGATACCCTTGTCTCTGAGAGAGCCCAGTTCCAACTGAACCACCCCTGTACAGTGCTGTCGTTTATGTGAACTCCTGTCTCTTTGCTCTAGGGGAATGTATACAAATATTCATATAGTACATTTTTATAGACACTTCAAACTTTGAATTCCATCCATTCAGTCATAATGGTTGTCACATGTTTGTATGTATTCACCTGTAAATGTTCTTAGCTCACCAAAGGAATGGATTCTTGAGAACCTAAGTGTAAATTAATATTGGCAAGGTACTTCTTTGGTGGTCCACTGGTTAAGAATCTGCCTTGCAACACAAGGGACACAGGTTGGGGCACTAACGTCTCACATGCTGTGAGCAGCTAAGCTTGCCTGCTGCAACTACTGACGCCTGCGTGCTTTGGAGCCTGCATGCCACAACTTGAGAGACCAGGCACCACAACTAGAGCGTACGTGGGCCACAGTGAAGATCCCACATGCTGCAGCCAGGACTCGACAGAGTCAAAGAAAATAAATAAAAAATGAAATCAGCAAGCGCATGTTTTAACTGTCTATGTAGGCTGCTGTACATTCTGTGTGCTCTAACTTTCGACTAAGTACCAACATATAAACCTCTGGTGGTCAAGTGTGGTATGTAAGGGGCTCAGTTTTATACTCTTTGGCAAGGTAATAATAAATATATGTTCTAACAGTTTGCTTTTTCTCAACATTCATTCACTCAGCAAATGCTTACATGAAGAAGCTGTATCTCATAAGTGGCTAAAAGCATAAACTCTGGAGCTTAACTGGCTGGTTTAAATTCTGGTTCTATTACTTACCAATTGTGTGTTTTGGTTATTTATTTTTCCTCTGTCTTAGTATTTTCATCTGCAAAGTAGGAATGATAATGGAACCTACCTGACGTTGCTGTGAGTATTAAAGTGATTCAAAGATGTAAGATATTTAAGTCATGCCTTGTGGCATGGCAAGAGCTCAGTAAGTGTTAACAGTTGATTGTTACAAATGATGGAATGTGGCCTTTGCCTTTGGTGTACTTACAGTCCAGCAAAGAGTATGAAACTAAATAGATTCAGTCATTTGATGTTTCAGCTATTATTCAGTCCCTTCTATGTGGCAGGCTCTGTAGTCAGCCCTGGGAATAAAATAGCAATAAGCAAACATATCCTTGTACTCATGAAGCTTATTTTTAGTAGGGAAGACAGTTAAAATAATTCCAGTAAAATGTCAAAAGAGTTGTAATAGGAATAAATGCAGAATCCTGTGGATACATCTAGCAAGAGGGCCTTCAGTTCAGTTCAGTCGCTCAGTCGTGTCCGACTCTTTGTGACCCCATGAATTGCAGCACACCAGGCCTCCCTGTCCATCACTACCTCCCAGAGTTCACCCAAACCCATGTCCATCAAGTCGGTGATGCCATCCAGCCATCTCATCCTCTGTCGTCCCCTTCTCCCCCGTCCCCAATCCCTCCCAGCATCAGAGTCTTTTCCAATGAGTCAACTCTTCGCATGAGGTGGCCAAAGTACTGGAGTTTCAGCTTTAGCATCAGTTCTTCCAAAGAAATCGCAGGGCTGATCTCCTTTAGGATGGACTGGTTGGATCTCCTTGCAGTCCAAGGGACTCTCAAGAGTCTTCTCCAACACCACAGTTCAAAAGCATCAATTCTTCGGTGCTCAGCTTTCTTCACAGTCCAACTGTCACAAAAGATCAGGACACTAAGGAAACTATATTATGAAAAATGCTGTAAGGAAAGGTCTTTTTTAGGTTTAGAGATATTCAGAGTAGGAAGTGCCTGAGTCTTATTTGGGAGATCAGGGAAAGCTGCTCATTGGAGGAAACGTGAACTGACGCTAGTGGCAAAAATACAGATAAGGGCAGTGGGGCGGGGAAAGCATTTCTGGCCGATGGAATGGTTTGCAGAATGTCATGAAGCATACCAGTGCCTTTCACAGTCATGAACTTCAGTAGTTCTGGATTGTTGGGACAATGTGTGGGGCAGATGAAGGTGGGCAGTGGCATATGTGGGAGGATCAAAGGGAGATCCGAGGAGAGTGGGAATCTGAAGGAATTTCTCTGCCAAAGAGTTAGCACTTTATTCTGAAGGCGGTGGAGTCATTGAAATGCTTTATGAAGAGGAGGAATTGCAATCCCATTTTTACCTTTAAAAATCATTAGTTTCTCTCTGTAAACAATAGACCGAAATGGGTAAGACTGGAGGCGGGTAGACCTTTGGGGAGACTGAAGCAGCTGCATAGGCAAGAAGTAACGAGAAGCAGAAATGAAGAGGATCGGATAGAAGAGACAGAAGACGAAATTAATATGCCTCAGGTAGCAACTCAGTGAAGGGGCGAGGGAGAGCGAGTGAATGCTTGGGCATGTGGCGGTGCCGCTCGGGGACTGTGGGAGAAGACGTGTTTATTTGTCACCCTGGGTTTCCTCCAGCATCGAAACATCCTGTGTTTATAGTAACTATCAAACATTAGAATCACCTCAAGAGACCTCAAAAATCCTCATACGCTCTTTTCTTCAGGCACTTTTATTCCCCTACGAGACAGAGCAGTTAGATTGGTTCTCTGTCGATTTCATAGCTCGGTAGTGAGAAGTCAGGTTAGAGCTCCTATCTTCCCATGCAGCATTCTGGTGAAAGTTGGTTGTGCCTAGTGGATGTGTAGGGAATGACTTTCATAAATGGTTGAGTTAAAGCAAATATATGAGATACTGTTAGAACATGTGTAAGAATATAAGGGTTTTGAATAAATAGGAAAAAAAAAAACAGAGGAGGAGATGGCTTGCATAGTAGAGGATGTATCTTGTCTTCTGTGGTTGGTATTTAGTGCCCCCTATTGGCTGTTTAGTTTAAAGCAACACCTTGGTTATTGAATATGATGTTCCTTGCAGTATTATTTACCTAAATGAGAAAAAACCATAGATTTTAAGATTACAATAAAAGGTGATAAAATATGATATGGGCCTGAAAAAAATCTGGTAGAGGTCTTGAGAAATGTCTTTATAACATTTTGTTGTATTTAACATGGGTATGATCTTACAGTGTGTATTTTCAGAAAACAGACTTTTCTGACGAGAAGCAAGTTGGTTTTGAAGCATATTGTATGTGGCAAAGCCTTAAGAACAGTAGCTGCCCTGGTAGGCAGTGACAGCTGCTGTTTTTCCATAGAGTGGCCACTACATGTCATGACAATGAAAGGAAATGACTGTAGCTCAACTCCATTCAGCTACTTGAGAAATCACCTGGTCAGAGAACTCATCACAGCAAATAAAGTGGTGATTATCCACAATGGGGTATCACCAGAAGCGGGTGGTTTGTCTTTTTACAAGTGACAAGGAAGCTGCCGTTGGGTTCTCTCCTCCAGGAAAAGGAGTAGTAGGTTAGACTTAGTGTTCAGAATAACTGGGAAGTCCAAGCCTGGATAAATTTTAGTAAGCAAGCCCACCTGGTACTACTTTGTGGTTGAAAGACGGTTGCATTTTGTAGAAATAAGTCCTCACCATGATTTTCCTGTAAAGGAAATCTAAAATCTATTTTCTCTTTCCATTATTTCCTGGTTAATCTTCCTTTGAAATGTTTCTAATTATTATTTCAACTGGATTGCATCTTGAAAACCAGTTCAGCTATTTATTTGGCTTAAAAATAGTACTTTTTGATTAGGTGTTATATGAAACTACAGAGATGGCTTACACTACCCAGTGAAATCATTTATTTGCTTTTGGTATATTTTACTGTTGCAGTTTTCTCTGAGAAAGTTTAGTAATTATTAATAAGAAGTAATGCCAGCTGCTTTCTGTGCATTTCATGAGGGGAATAAGCTATTATGTAGTTTCCCTTCCCCCCCAATAAAAAAGCCTTCCATCAAAAACTGACATCCTAAATGAAGGACATAATGGTGCAGCTTATTTATTAGCGTGTCAAACTTAAAATGTAACGGTTTCATATTTCAGAATGAAAAAGTGTGTTGTGATTCATGGTTGTCGGCGACAAAACAGACAGCTCCTTTACATTACTGCACTGATTGCCGCTGATATACCACTGTACTTTTTTTTGTGTGTGTTCCTTTCTGTTTTCTTCTTATGCAACAGCTCCCTCTACTTGAAAATATTGGTGTAATTATAGTTTAACACTGTACTTTATTAGTGAGTTCCCATGACTATTTTTACTTCCAATCCTCTTGATAAGTATGTGGTGTTATACAACAGAGTATATTAGAAATTTACCTAGGATCTCTTGGTACTGGAAACGCAAGGCTTCGTTAAGGAAAGTAAAATAAATGGTTTGAAGGCATTTTTCAAGGGATTAGCTCTGTAGCCTTTGTTGATATAAATATGGTATATTTGGTTAAGATTCCATGCAGTGTGGAAAATAAGCCTCGATGTCTACAATAGAAAGGTATAGAAAACTGCAACAGAAATCTTCAAAAGAACCATCAGCCAACTTCAAACAGACATAGCCTGGAACATGGCAAATTCTCACTTTTGTGATTTCAAAGTCTTGCAATTCTAACACAAAAGGTGGTCGTTGTTACTTTGTCAGGAGGGGTTTAATAGAAACCAGCAGTAGTAGAATCTCAGTTCAGTTCAGTTCAGTCGCTCAGTCGGGTCTGACTCTTTGTGACCCCATGAATTGCAGCACGCCAGGCCTCCCTGTCCATCACCATCTCCTGGAGTTCACTCAGACTCACGTTCATCGAGTCAGTGATGCCATCCAGCCATCTCATCCTCGGTCGTCCCCTTCTCTGCCTGCCCCCAATCCCTCCCAGCATCAGAGTCTTTTCCAATGAGTCAACTCTTCACATGAGGTGGCCAAAGTACTGACCTATATGGAACAGTATGTGCGTAATGAAACAGTAGGAGCAAAGTACACAAGCCAAGCAAGGGATGGGTTTGCTGTAAGGAATAATTGAATTAATGATTGTCAAGCACTTAGAACACAGCCTGACACATAGTAAGTGCTATATACCAGTACTGAATAAAATAAAAAAATGATAGTGTGGCTATAAACCGGTTCATCAGCCAAATTTATTTATAGAGTTTTAGTGTTATTTTCCAGCACTCTTGCCTGGAAAATCCCATGGACGGAGGAGCCTGGTGGACTACAGTCCATGCAGTCATGAAGAGTTGGACAGGACTGAGTAACTTCACTTTCACTTTTCACTTTCATGCATTGGAGAAGGAAATGGCAACCCACTCCAGTGTTCTTGCCTGGAGAATCCAAGGGATGGTGGAGCCTGGTGGGCTGCTGTTTATGAGGTCGCACAGAGTCGGACACGACTGAAATGACTTAGCAGCAACAGCAGCAGTGTTATTTTCTGTGCTTAATGAAAAGAAATAGGGGGCCGTCCCAATAGATGAGGGCCCTCCCAATAAAACATCAGCTTTATTCATGAATTGATATTCATTTTCTCTATATTAGAATAGTTTTCACCTCAGTTCAGTTCAGTTCAGTTGCTCTGTCGTGTCTGACTCTGTGACCCCATGAATCTCAGCACGCCAGGCCTCCCTGTCCATCACCAACTCCCGGAGTTCACCCAAACTCATATGCATCGAGTCGGTGATACCATCAAGCCATCTGATTCTTTGTCGTACCCTTCTCCTCCTGCCCCCAATCCCTCCCAGCGTCAGGGTCTTTTCCAATGAGTCAACTCTTTGCATGAAGTGGCCAAAGTATTGGAGTTTCAGCCTCAGCATCAGTCCTTCCAATGAACACCCAGGACTGATCTCCTTTAGGATGGACTGGTTGGATCTCCTTGCAGTCCAAGGGATTCTCAAGAGTCTTCTCCAACACCACAGTTCAAAAGCATCAATTCTTCAGTGCTTAGCTTTCTTCCCAGTCCAACTCTCACATCCATATATGACCACAGGAAAAATCATAGCCTTGACTAGATGGACCTTTGTTGGCAAAGTAATGTCTCTGCTTTTGAATATGCTATCTAGGTTGGTCATAACTTTCCTTCCAAGGAGTAAGCGTCTTTTAATTTCATGGCTGCAATCACCATCTGCTGTGATTTTGGAGACCCCACCAAAATAAAGTCTGACCCTGTTTCCACTGTTTCCCCATCTGTTTCCCATGGAGTGATGGGACCAGATGCCATGATCTTAGTTTTCTGAATGTTGAGCTTTAAGGCAACTTTTTCACTCTCCTCTTTCACTTTCTTCAAGAGGCTTTTTAATTCCTCTTCACTTTCTGCCATAAGGGCGGTGTCATCTGCATATCTGAGCTTATTGATATTTCTCCCGGCAATCTTGACTCCAGCTTGTGCTTCTTCTCGCCCAGCATTTCTCATGATGTACTCTGCATACAAGTTAAATAAGCAGGGTGACAATATACAGCCTTGATGTACTCCTTCAACTAGGGGTATCTATACCATGTCATAATTTTAGGTTATATTATTTTTAAATATACTTTTGAAATGCAGTGATATATGCCATGGTTTTCATTTCTTTTTGGAATTTAAATGATTTAGTGAGAAGATTTTATACTGGTCGAGTGCTGAAGAATGGAGTATCATTTCCCATAATACACTTATCTTAGAGCTTGCCTGTTGCCCAAGAACGATCATAGATGGGCTTGTTTTAGGTCCATAGTATGACTGTGCTTCAGGATGTCAGAGCCTTTCCCAACTCTCCCTACACCTTTTGTGCTGTGTCCTTAGTCGCTCAGTCATGTCCAACTCTTTACGACCCCATGGACTGTAGCCCACCAGGCTCTTCTGTCCATGGAATTTTCCAGGCAAGAAAATTCCTGCTGAAGCAGGTTGCCAGTTCCTACTCCAGGGAATCTTCCCAACCCAGGGATTGAACCTGTATCTCTTCCCTAGACCTTTTGTGATACAACAAAGTATTAATTACCACAATTTTAAAAAAGAAATTTATATGTATTGAGCAGTAACTCATACATACAACTAAAATTGTTAAGTTTATATCTTTATTTTGATACAAGCTGATATTCTTGTGGCTGTATAGAGTGATATTTGAATAGATTTTGTCTCTGGAAGAATACCACCAGAATACTGGACACATAAAGTAAATAGTCAGACATACTCTTTTCTGTTGAGCTCTGCTGTATTGCACTCTGTAGATATTTCATTTTTTACAAATTGAAGGTTTGTTAATAACCCTGTATCATCAGATGATGGTTAGCATTTTTTAGTGCTAAGGTATTTTCAGTTAAGATATAACATTTTTTTGAAACATAATGCTATTGCACTCTCAGTAGAGAGAGTGTAGTATAGTGTAAGCTTAACTTTTATGTGCACTGGGGAAATGAAAATACTCATGTGACTCGCATTATTATGGTAGCTGCTTTATTATAGTGGTCTGGAACCAAATGCACAATATCCCTGAAGTGTGCACAAAGAAGTGCACACCTGTCTTAAGGCTCTCTATTTGTTTTTAGAGGACTGACTCATCTTTCTATTTTCGCTTGATCTTTAGGACCCCTTAGATCCCACCAGATCAGTGATTGTGATCCGCTCCCTGGTGCCGGATGGTGTGGCAGAAAGAGGTGGAGAACTATTGCCTGGTGACCGTCTGGTCTCAGTCAATCAGTACTGTTTGGATAACATCACACTTGCTGAAGCTGTGGAGGTGTTGAAAGCTGTGCCACCAGGCTCTGTGCGCCTTGGCATCTGTAAACCTTTGGTGGTAAGTGTCGAATTTTGTTAATATAGTAAATGATAATACTGTAATAGTTAAAAACATGGATTTTGCAGACAAATTCATCTGGCCTGACATCTCTGTTCCTCTGCATATTATACACGTGTCCTTGTGCAAGTTTCCTAATGTCTTTGACTTAATGCTCAGAAAAAGGAATGTCTACATCATAGGATTTTGAGGATTAAAGATGATATTTATTAAGTGCTTAGCACATTACATACTAGCTGCCAGCATTAGTAGTCCAACTACTACTACTTTTATCTTCATACCTTTGGCACAGAACTCTAAGTTCTCACTGCATTCCATATTGCATGAATTAAAATAAGCCTGTTTACGTGTTTTAACTTTCATTTGGGCACAATGTCAGAATGGTTCAGCAAGTTGAAATCAGTTAACCATTATCATTTTAATGATGTTGCAATGAAATCATATGATTTTCTGACCATCACAGTGCCTTGTAACCCCTAGCATCTAAACTCTGATTTGGTTAAGCTACCCTGAAGTCATCTTATTGTTTAATTTCATGTACTACGTCAGATCACTGTTTCTTTTTCTTTCTTTTCTTTTTTTTTGCAACTTCCCTAGATCACTGTTTCTGGCTGAAGTATTATTAGTTATGATGCTATTGAGGTTCCCCAATGCCCCACTTAAAAAACGACTAGTTGATAATTGGTATTGAAGTATTATTGAGTGCTAACTTTATGTCAGTCCGTATTGTAAGCTCTTTACACAGACTAGTTTACTCATCACAGAAACTTTAAGAGGAGGTAGTCCTCTTATTACCATCATTACAGATGAGTTAGTCCGGACATAGAGTTGAGTAACTTATCCAAGATGATATAATTAGTAAGGGGCAGAGTTGAAATATGAACTCAGCGGAGTGACTTCAGACCCTGTGTTCTTAGTCGCCATGCTGTATATTCCTATTTTAAGTTGTTGTCACTAGTTCAGTTTCATGCAGCATGTCTGAAACAGATACCATGATTGTAATAGAGTGTTGGACTGGATTTCAAGAAATCTGGGCTCTGTTTCTAATTTTGCTGCAAGTTACCTCAGTGGGTCTCAAATTCACCCATATTACATAGACATAAGAATCACCTTGAAGATGTTTAAAATGCAGTTTCCCAGGTCCTACTCTCAGAAATTCTGATTTGGAGGTTCTCAGATTCTTAGGAATCTGCCTTATGTGAGTCACCATTGTATTTCTGACGCAGAATTTTGTACTTTGAGAAACATTGTACTGGTAATTTGGTCATAGGTACCCCATTTTTCTAAGCCTACTTTTTCATTTCTGAAGACTGAAAAAGACTAGAGAATCGATAAGATCATTCTTAACTCTAAAAGTTCTTTTATTCTGTGAAATATATTAGCATACTATGGGCTTCCCTCCTGTCTCAGTGGTAAAGAATCTACCTGTCTATGAAGGAGATGCAAGTTTGATCCCTAGGGTGGGAAGATCCCCTGGAGAAGGAAATGACTACACACTCCAGTATTCTTGTCTGGGAAATCCCATGGACAGAAGAGCCTGGCAGGCTACAGTTTATGGGGATCACAAAAGAGTTGTACATGACATAGAGACTTAACAACAACAATGAGTGTTCATATAGATAGATATCTGTCTATATACAGTTATATGTTCATTTGTAAGATGTAGATAGATTCATGTATTACGCATAATATTTTTGCACTGGAGAATTTCACATGACCTTCATATATTATTCATCACATATTACACATAAAGATGCCTATATATTATACCTATCAGTTACTTTAAGCACTTCAAAATGGAATATGGCACATAGCTAAGGCAAGGTCTTGACTGTATTATGTATTTGGTGTGTGAGTTTTGCCATGGTCAATATATACCATGAGACGCTTGGTTTGATTTTGGGACAGATTAAGGAGGGGGAAGTTTGATGTGTTTTGGGGGACCTCTTTATTGGCATTTTGGATCGTGGCAAGAACTTTGTCTAGATTTTCCCTGATGATTATTTGCCTGATTATTGGGGTTGCCAGAGGAAGTCCTAATTATTTATGGCCTAAAGGACCTAAACAGTGTGACTTTACTTTCAAGCAGTTTAAAGAAGTCTCAGGCAGTGTAAAGAGCAGAACGTAACACCAGCTGGCTGTGGGTTCCTGCTTCTGTTTCTGGTAGAGCTAGAGCTGCAGAAACCTTGGGGCCTTGGAGTCCTGCTCTGAGAGGTTTTGAAATGCACAGTTGTGAGGGGGCTCCTTGCCTCAGCTTCCCTCAGTGGGTAAAAGGCTGCCAGGGTGCTGGGGAGTATGAGGCCAGTAAAGGAATGAGAGAAAGTCACTTTCAAGAACATAGAAATTCTTAGTGGAATTACCACTAAGCATTGCTTCTTTAACATCTGGGTTCTTTAAGCAAAACTGTCTGTGAATGGTAAATAGCCACGCATGGGTCTTTTCTGAGGCCTATCTGTCTCTGTCTCTTTCTCACAGTCCAGTGGGTGGCCACTTATGCCATCACCTAGTGTTTGCTGAGCATTTGTTCTGTCCTCAGCAGAACTGGGGGGAGAATGTGAATAAAAAGGTCCAAAGTCAAGTTCAGGCAGAAAGACTATGCATATGTAACAGGAGAACAGAATTCTTTTTTGTTAAGTCTTATACCATAGGTATAGATATGTACTATCTATATAATATAGATATTATGTAATCATATATTATAATCTCATGTAGATACTTATTTGCCAGGGTCCAGCCCCAGTGGATCCAGGGAATTCGAAGGTGGGGATGGCGTCAGCGTCCTTGGAAAAATACATATTTAATTGCAGATATAGAGAGAGATTAGAAACGGATAGTGTAGTAGGAAGATTAGTGAAGAAAAAGAGGCTGAATAACTTGGATTACGTGGAATAGCATCCATGCTCCAGATGGGAATTCAGCCAGAAAAACGAAGAGCAAGAAAGAACGACATGGGGGTATCAGTCTTTCCGGAAACTGACCCCATTTCTTTATTTTTGGGTTTGCTTATATACCTTTTGTTACACATAGGGATGAATACAGAGTCATGTGGGGGTCAGCAGTCCTGACCTTTATCAAAATCAGGTGCTTCACATAAAAAGGTCTTAGGGATTTTATGATCCTTTCTTTCTGATAACCAAAAAACTTATTTCTTCCAAGGGTGTTTTTTCTTAAACCAGGCACCACCCTCCAAATAAAGTTACATTCCTATAGGGTGAGGGTGTAGTGAGTTACAGTCAAGAAAGGAATTTATTTAACCCAAGGTTAACATGATTAATCTTAAAGGTTAATACTTATTTCTCCTATATGTTAGTTATATTCATTATAAGGGCAGGGAACATGGAGATTTAGCAACAAACATCAGCCCAACAAATGAAAATCCTTTCACCAATCCTCCCCTTAAGATCTATTTAGTCTTAAGATAGCGATAAAGTTACATTTTTACATAGTAAGGACACAGTGATTTATAACAAAGCACAGTGATCTATTACAGAAGAGAAAACTCATTAACTCAAAAGTTCTAGTATTGCTAACATCAAAAACTACTATATTTCCTTTGCTATATTCCAAATACATTGATTAATATATTCCCAGGTGCCTAAGGATATGGAAGCCTGGCGGCAATCATTGACTCAACAAGAAGAAAAAGCCCTATGCTAATTAAGACTCTCAAAATACTCCAAAACTCTCTGTGCTGTTTATGGTTAAGAGGTAGTAAACAGTCATGTGCATAGTGGCAGGAGTATGGATAATCTTGTCACACAAGCTAGTCTGTCAGCAGAGAGGTTTGACCTGAGACATCCTTGTCCCACCCAGAGCAGGGAATTAGCAGCAATTATTGACACAACAAATGAAGAACCCTTCATCAATATAATTCCTAACCAACACACTATACTAATAATTTCTAACTCCCCAAAAGATTTTGCCTTTAGTAAGTCTAAAACATCTCGTGCCTCTCAGATTGGGAGGCTGTAAACAATCACATGTGGCCGGACTAACCTATACAGGTGGGCTAGATAACCTTCAGAGGAGTCCGTAAGCTGAAACACTCTCGTCACACCCAAGAATTTTTATTGCCTTGGAGCTGCACGTTTACTCCTTCTCCGAGAGAAACGGTTATGGGGGAGAGCCCCCGTAAAGTCAGAGGTGTAGGTGAGAGCATAAAACAGACTCTGGCTTTGAGGTTAGATGCTCAGGAACAGGGGGTTTCCTGAGGCTTGATCACGCCTTTGCGTATGCCAAGCCTCCTTCCTCCTGACCTTTGCCATGGGCGGAGTTCCTCATGCTGGCCCCCGGCACTTATTATCTATATATTTTCCTGTTAACTACAAATGTGACTTCTCTTTTCCACAAACTCACCTCAAAGGTCCTAGATAAAAAATGAATGAGCTGACTTTAAAAAGTGCATCGTATCGGACTTCCCTGGTGGCACAGTGGATAAGAATCTGCTTGCCAGTGCAGGGCACATGGATTTGATCCCCGATCTGGGAAGAGTCCACATTCTGCAGAACAACTAAACCTATGTGCCACAACTACCAAGCTCGCGCTCTAGAGCCTGCGAGCCGCAGCTACTGAAACCACGTGCCGCAACTGCTGAAGCCCACATGGTCCAGGGCCCGTGAGTCAAACTACTGAGCCTGTGCTCCAGAACTACTGAAGCCCGTGCACCCTAGAGCCTGCACACCCCAACTATTTATTGAGCTCACACACTATAACTATGAAGCCTGTGTGCCTAAATCTTGTGCCCCACAAGAGAAGTTGCCACAGTGAGAAGTCTGTGCACTGCGGTGAAGAGTAGCCCCCACTCACCGCTGCTAGAGAAAGCCTGTGCAAAGCAACGAAGGCCCAGCACAGCCAAAAATAATACGAGAAATAAATTAATGAAACAAAGACACTGTATCTTCAGAACTCACAGGACAGAACTGTTGGTGGAGTTACTGAGCCAGACAACTGTGGGTTTGGCTTAGCTCTGTGATTTGCCAAGCTATGTGTCTCTGTGCCTATTATTTAACCTCACCAGTTCCTCCTTGGGACCATGTAGTATGCTAGAGTCAGACATGACTGAGTGACACTTTTCTTTTTCATGCATTGGAGAAGGAAATGGCAACCCACTCCAGTGTTCTTGCCTGGAGAATCCCAGGGACAGAGGAGCCTGGTAGGAGATCATCTATGGGGTCGCACAGAGTCAGACACGACTGAAGCAGCTTAGCAGCAGCAGCATGCTAGTTTAGAGCACAGGCTCTAAAACAAGATGGCCAGGATTCAAATTCTGGGTCTGTAACTGCCTAGTTATGTAACTTTGAGCAAATTACTGTGCATCTGTTACTTATCTGTTAAATAGGGTTATTAAGGGCACCTACTTCTTAGAATATATATTAATATGTTAATAAATATATTAAATAAATTGATATATTTAAAGTGCTAAGACCTGTACCTGTGATATACATATACATAAATATATATATTTGCTATTATTTTTATGTAAATATAAAATCCTGACTTAATAGAATAAATAAATAGAACTGGTACTCAGTTCTTAATATAAAGATTAAGCTGAGACAAAGCATGTAAGTGTCTACCATGGATTGTGATGTATAGCTAGGACTTGGTAGATAGTGGCTGTGTTATTACCTGGAACTGATGCTGAGCTGGTGAGCACTAGGATGGTTGTCCTTCTGATGGAGAGTGGCTACACTGTACCATTGTTAAATATTTTGAGTATCATCCTGTATAAACTTAGGCATTTCTTAATATTAAGGTCTGTTCCTGGGAAAGTGATTTTTTATTTAAGGAATACCTAAAAAGAATTAAAAGTTGGAGAAGTTTTGACCTGAATATGGCTTTTTAAAAATTATTAAATCCCGGGGTCCAGCCCCAGTGGATCCAGGGTGATTCGAAGGTGGGGACGGAGTCGGCGTCTTTGGAAAAATACATATTTAATCACAGATATAGAGAGATTAGAAATGGATAGTGTAGTAGGAAGATTAGTGGAGAAAAAGAGGCTGAATAACTTGGATTACGTGGAATAGCATCCATGCTCCAGATGGGAATTCAGCCAGAAAAACGGGAGCAAGAAAGAAGCGATATGGGGGAATCAGTCTTTCCGGAAACTGATCCGATTTCTTATTTTTAGGTTTGCTTATATACCTTTTGTTACACATAGGGATGAATACAGAGTCACGAAGGGGTCAGCAGTCCTGACCTTTATCAAAATCAGGTGCTTCACATAAATGTATAAAAAAGGGTACATCATCTTCTGGCCATGAGTGAGACCTGCTGACATTTTATGATCCTTTCTTTCTGATAACCAAAAAACTTATTTCTTCCAAGGGTGTTTTTTCTTAAACCAGGCACCACCCTCCAAATAAAGTTACATTCCTATAGGGTGAGGGTGTAGTGAGTTACAATCAAGAAAGGAATTTATTTAACCCAAGGTTAACATGATTAATCTTAAAGGTTAATACTTATTTCTCCTATATGCTTAAAGGTTAATACTTATTTCTTCCTATATGCTAGTTATATTTATTATAAGTGTAGGGAACATGGAGATTTAGCAAACATCAGCCCAACAAATGAAAATCCTTTCACCAATGCTCCCCTTAAGATCTGTTTAGTCTTCAGATATGATAAAGTTACATTCTTACATAGCAAGGACACAGTGATTTATAACAAAGTACAGTGATCTATTACAAAAGAGAAAATCCATTAACTCAAAAAGTCTAGTATTGCTAACATCAAAAACTACTATATTTCCTTTTCTATATTCCAAATACATTGATTAATATATTCCCAGGTACCTAAGGATATGGAGGCCTGGCGGCAATCATTGACTCAACAAGAAGAAAAAGCCCTATGCTAATTAAGACTCTCCAAATACTCCAAAATTCTCTGTGCTGTTTATGGTTGAGAGGTAGTAAACAATCATGTGGCAGGAGTATGGATAATCCTGTCACACAAGCTAGTCTGTCAGCAGAGAGGTTTGACCTGAGACATCCTTGTCCCACCCAGAGCAGGGAATTAGCAGCAATTATTGACACAACAAATGAAGAACCCTTCACCAATATAATTCCTAACCAACACACTATACTAATAATTTCTAACTCCCCAAAAGATTTTGCCTTTAGTAAGTCTAAAACATCTCGTGCCTCTCAGATTGGGAGGCTGTAAACAATCACATGTGGCCGGACTAACCTGTACAGGTGGGCTAGATAACCTTCAGAGGAGTCCGTAAGCTGAAACACTCTTTTCACGCCCAAGAATTTTTATTGCCTTGGAGCTGCACGTTTACTCCTTCTCCGAGAGAAACGGTTATGGGGGAGAGCCCCCGTAAAGTCAGAGGTGTAGGTGAGAGCATAAAACAGACTCTGGCTTTGGGGTTAGATGCTCGGGAACAGGGGGTTTCCTGAGGCTTGATCACGCCTTTGCGTATGCCAAGCCTCCTTCCTCCTGACCTTTGCCATGGGCGGAGTTCCTCACGCTGGCCCCCGGCAATTAAAGAAAAGTTTGGTCTAATGAAACAATGTACATTAAGTACTATGTACTTGCACTTAATCAAAAGATGAGAATTAATTTGAAAAACATTTGAAACCAAAATGTTTTCTTCAGTACAGAAGTGCTTCTTTGGTTGCCAGAGCTGGGGGCTGGGAGTCGGCGAAATGGGTGCAGGTGGTCAAAAGATACAAACCTCCAGTTATAAGTCCTAAGGATGTAAGGTACAGCATGAGGACTGTAGATAACAATACTGTGTGGTATATTTGAAAGTTGCAAATGTTTTCATGGTGATTATTTTGCAACATATACATATACCAAATCATTATGTTGTATACTTAACACTAATATAATGTTGTATGTCAGTTGCTGCTGCTGCTAAGTCGCTTCAGTCGTGTCCGACTCTGTGCAACCCCATAGATGGCAGCCCACCAGGTATCCCCATCCCTGGGATTCTCCAGGCAAGAACACGGGAGTGGGTTGCCATTTCCTTCTCCATTGCATGAAAGTGAAAAGTGAAAGTGAAGTCACTCAGTCATGTCTGACTCTTTGCGACCCAATGGACTGCAGCCCACCAGGCTCCTCCATCCATGGGATTTTCCAGGCAAGAGTACTGGCGTGGGTTGCCATTGCCTTCTCCATGTATGTCAGTTCAGTTCAGTTCAGTCGCTCAGTCGTGTCCGACTCCTTGAGACCCCATGAATCACAGCATGCCTGGCCTCCCTGTCCATCACCAACTCCTGGAGTTCATTCAAACTCATGTCCATCAAGTTGGTGATGCCATCCAGCCTCATCCTCTGTCTTCCCCTTCTCTTCCTGCCCCCAATCCCTCCCAGCATCAGGGTCTTTTCCACTGAGTCAACTCTTCATATGAGGTGGCCAACGTATTGGAGCTTCAGTTAGAATTCAATAAAAAATATGTTCATGGTTTACAAAACAATTCTTCAATCATGCTAAAAAAATTTTAAATGCTTCTGTTTTCAGGAAGGTGATAAAGAGGAAGAAAGTCACATTTTACTTTCAAGCAATAATGAAGACAAGACTGAGATTTCAGGAACAATTCATGATATAAATTCATCTTTAATACTTGAAGCACCCCAGGTATTTAGTACATTTTTTTCCCATGTAAACAGTTGCTATTATAAAGAAGACAAAAGTTTGTTCTTACTGTCTTGGCTAAATAGATACAAATTAAATAGTCTCCCCCTTAAAAAAATTTTTTTAAACTGAAATCTTTTCTCTTTTGTATCACATTGCCTCCATAAATGACATCGGCTAGGTATAAGACATTTTCAAAGAACAAACATACCTGACTTTATATCACTAATACACTCTTAAAATTTTGAGAGCAGAGAGTTTTGAAAATAGACCTGCATTTAAAATGCTGTAGAACAAGAGCTATACTAAAGAACTTTTTTTTCCCCAGAAGAACTTATTGAATACTTTCTAAAGAAGAATTATTTAGTCAAATGTTACTTTATACTTTAATATTAGAAAGTATATTTTGAAACTGTTCCTTTTTCACTCTTAAAGTGAATTGTGTTTATTTTGCTTTTAGCAGTTAGAGTATGGTTTTTCTTAACTTGATAACAACTGTCTTTTGATATTCTTTGCATAGTTTGTTGACAGTGTCGAAACCTGATATGTAGTACTGTAGTGTCCATTATATATTTTTTTCAGTTTATACATTTTTTGTTACAATTTCTTAACTGTGTGACATGTTTAAATATACCTTCTAAATACAGTTTTTTTTCTTTTTTTAAATAGGTTACAGTATTTGCCTCACTATATTAACTTAAAAGCATCCCTGCAATGATGTCTAGCTACAAGTGAGGAAGCAATGGGAAGGTGTAGATTCTTTTCACGAATGTACATTTATTGATATTTAATGACTAGGACTTAAAATAGGAAATGTCATTGATCCTTCAGAGGGAATTGGGCCTTATTGTGCTTAGCACCCTCAGGTCCCTTGAAGTTAGGTCAAAGGCTCAGCTGATTCATATATTCCTCAAGTGTTCCTAAGAACTCAACAAAATTCCTGCTCATGTGTGGGGACCATCTAGCTTTAGTTCTATATTCTTGCTCTTTTGATTAGTGAAGTTTGAATTAATAATAAAAAATAATTAAGAAATAATTAATTCCTTTTTGTTTTATATTATTAGTGCAAATGCAAAAATCAACTTTTGTTAAATGGTGTATTATGAAAGAGTCATACTCAAAGTAGTTGCACATATTCCTTGTATCTTTAGTTTATAGAGAAGGTTTTGTAAACATTCAAAGAGCCATGAACTTTTGAGTTACATAAACCTGATAATCCTGACTTTTAAGTCTTTGTTTTCTTCTGAGATGGTATGAGTGCATCCATACTTATGTGTTACTTTTTATATGAGATGCATAAGTTAAACATTCAGTGTAGCAGTTTAACAAAATTCCTGCTTCTGAGAATTTTCAGGTGGTTAATGTGTAAGGAACCTTTTAGACTACTCAGTCACCTTGCCAAAGGCAGATTGTTGCCTCTTTTGTTGTTTCTTTTCCAGGTTGAGGTTTGTGTGGCAGTAAGGTTATATTTTCCTTTATTGTAATGGAGAGCTGTTCGGGTTAACCATGCATTGGCATATAATACTGTTACTGCAGTTATGCCAGGGGTTAATTTTCCAGTTAATGTGTAGAGTGCAGCTTTAAGACAGAGTTTAAAGTTTCGTTTTGTTTTGCAATTTTTATTCACAGGGATTTAGAGATGAGCCCTATTTTAAAGAAGAGCTTGTGGATGAACCGTTTCTAAATTTGGGAAAGGCTTTCCAGTCCCATCAAAAAGAGATAGACAATAGCAAGGAGACCTGGGAAATGCATGAATTCATGGTCCCTAGGCTGCAGGAGATGGGTGAAGAAAGAGAAATGCTTGTTGATGAAGAATATGAGCTCTATCAAGACCAACTTCAGTCCCTGGAGTCGTATCCCTCATCACACATTCAAGAAGCTGCTCCTGTTCCGTCCATGAAGGAGGTTCACTTTGGTACACAGTGGTTCCCGGATCGTGAACTGCCCGAGCCTCAAGAAGTGGGACACATGATGAGCATGTACCCTCAGGACATGCAACAGTGCAGCTGTAACCCGGACGAAATGGTAAGGGATTAGAATGCATTTTCCGCATCCTTCCTGACTCCTCCCCTCCCCATCTCTGTGCATCAATCATGTAACTTTTAAACACACGAACACAATTTAATGGATATTTTCATCATTGAACATTTTTTTCCCCAAAAATGTACCATACAATGTGTTGGTTTTAAGTAAAAGCTCATCATTTCTTTATTGTATAGCTTCTAGTTGGAGTCAATAAGCTACAGTTGCTTTGCTGTTATGATGTGGTTTTTGTTGTTGTTGTTGTTTTTAACCTTGCCTTTTTAGTGATGTTTTCCTCCTGATACCTATTTCAAGGAAGAGTTCTTTCATCATTTGTGATTTAAAAAAAAAAAAAATTCCCTCAGGGAGATATAGCTCTGTATTTCTCACATAATGTGTTTGTCAAGAAAAATCAAGGCAAAATTGATTAAAAGATTTGTTATTTCTGTCTTGCTTACCCACATTGTCCTCTGTTTTATATATAATACTAAACAGGAAGTCACTGAACTCTAGACAACTATCTTTACATTTGTGATACTGCCTGTGGACAACTTGGCAGGAAAACATTGTATTTACTAAGTTTGCTCTTGCTATTAAATCACCAGTAAACTTATTTTTAAAAATAAAATTAAGGTTAACTGGCCACCAACTGGAATCTTTTGGTAGGGATGTTTTTAATGTTTTATTTTTGTTTATTTCCTGACCCAAATTAACTTCCAAGCAAATGAAGAGAAAGTTTTCTGTATGGAGTACGTAGTGGCGTGTTCGGAACAGTACGGTACCCTCCTCAGTGAGGTCAGCAACTTCCCTGCAGTGGTGTGCAAAGTGGCCTTTGTTTGTTCCCTCACAGGGCAGATAGAGCTGGGTATTGTCCTTGCCTCCCTTCGACCTTCCTCCGCTTTTCATTTCATTATGGGTCTCTCTGCTATGCGAGATGCTATATTTATGTATTTAAGGAACCCTTGAGGATTACCCTTGGTACTGGACTCTGGGCAGTCTACCAGAGAACAGATGTTTTGGAATTATGTGAATCATGAGGGAAGAGGTGACATAGAATCACCTGGTATGTTGCTGTTGACACTGGTTCTTTCTATCTCCGCCAGTCCCATTCAGTCCCATTCCTGTGTCTGTTAAGTGCTTGACCTCAAACAGAATATTTAGTTATATGGAGCAAATTATGAATATATAAATAAATACTCTTGTTATATCTGTTTTCTTCTATAAAAATAAAATTTTCCATTTACTCAAATATAAGGCAACCTGAAATATAGTCCCATTTTAATATATAAACTTTTAGAGATATAGATGAATAATATATTCACAATATTTACTTTATATATTTAGTTAAGTGTCCCTGTTTTAAACGCTGTAAAATATCAGGTGTTTGCCTGTTCTTGGATTTAATGAGGGAATTTTACTCATATTCCTTCAATGCATATTTAATGTCAGAGTCTACATTATTACTAGAATCACTTTTTGGTCTTCCAATACTGTTTTTCAGCCATACCATCTTCATTTCCATCTATGTTGTTTGAGATATAGTAACTTTTGAATCCATACTATCAGTCAAAAGTTTATTCTCAATTATCATGGCGTAACGTTAGGTTTTAAAAAAATTCCTCTTGTAAGTTTATATTGATGACCCAATCAATCCACAGTGTAGCCACTTCCTCTATTATTTATCAAGCTCATTATAAAGCTTGTTTTAACAACATTCAGTGCTCACAGTTTGAATGATACACATCCTAGTTACTAACTTTGTTAAACTTCCCAGCTTTCTGATTCTGCTAGGTAACCTGTAGGAAACTACAGGCTCCTTAAACTGGCATTGATTAAGATTGTTTTAATCTTACCTAACAGTACCTAACAGTACCTAATCTTACCTAACAGATTGTCTTACCTAAACAGTATTTCTTTCTTTAAGTAATTATATGTTCCTGCTTTTGGGCATTAACTCTCTCTTTTAAATTGAAGTATAGTTGATTTGCAGTGTTGTGTTAATTACTGCCGTACGGCAAGATGATTCAGTTATACATACGTTGCTGTTCAGTGGCTAAGTTATGTCTGACTCTTTGTGACCCCATAGACTGCAGCATGCCAGGCTTCCTTGTCACATTTTTACCTGTTCCATTATGGTTTATCATAAGATATTAAATATAGTTCTCTGTGTTATACAGTAGGATCTTGTTGTTTATCCATTCATCTATAAAAGCTTATATCTACTGACTGCAACCAGGAGGAGGGCCATCTCTTCCCCAACTCCATTCCCATTGGCAACCACCAGTCTGTTCTTTATTTCCATGATTCTGTTTCTGTGTCATAGATAGGTTCATTGGTGTCATATTTTAGATTTCATGTAAGTGATACCATATGGTGTTTACTTAGTATGATAATTGCTAGTTGCATCCATGTTGCTGAAAATGGCATTATTTTGTTCTTTTTTATGACTGAGTAGTATTCCATTGCATATATCTAAACATCTTCTTTATCCACTCATCTGTCAATGGACATTCAGGCTGTTTCCATGTTTTGGCTATTGTGAATAGTGCTGCTATGAACATGGGGGTGCATGGGTCTTTTTGAATTATAGTTTTTCTGGACATATGGGCATTAGCTATTTTCCCCATTTCCCATCCATATTCCCACAGTGATGAGTGTAGGTGAATAAAGAAAAATGTTTTCCTTTACCTTCTTAGGTTCCTTTGGGTAGGGCCCTGGAAATTAAACTGACAAAAGACAGATTATCAGAAGCAAAACAATTTATTAACACCTGCAGCATGCACACACACAGGAAAAACTCAGTGATAGGTCACTCAAAGGAAGGGTTAGAACGTGGGCTTATGCAGCATCTCAATGAAGGACGGTACATTTGTAGATGAGTGTCAAGATAGAGGGAAAGGGATTCAGGCTTTTAGGCTTAGCTACTGTGTGAAGGTAAACATTATGGGGGAAATTGATGGAACATAAGGGTTGTTTTAGTAACGTTTGTCGTATACATTTCTCTTGGTGTCATCTCTGAGGTGGAAAGAGTCTAGAGTCATCTTTGGTGATTGAGAACCAGGGGAGGATAGGAAACTTATCTGTGTCTCTTCTTTTTCTTCAGCTCAGAATAATCTCTCTGCCAAAGTGGTGTATTTCCAGGTGGGATATCCCAATCCTCTGTAACAGTTGTGCCCACATGATCAGGATGGGTTTGGATCTTTATCTGTCTTACTGTCGTTATGGTGGGCTCCATGGTGATCATTTATTATTTAATATTATAAGCTCTGGGTGAGTGGATTTTAAAACCAGTCACATGCCTTACAAATATGTAATTCCCGGTACTCTTCTATTTAGAGGCTGTCCTCTAGAAGGCAGTGAAACATTATCATTCTGTCCTCATTATAGCTGATAATATCTATTTTGGGCTACAAGTATAGCTATGTTTGTGGAGTGCAATAGTACCCAGCTACTTATAAACTTATCTTTCTCTGCACTCTCTTACTGCATTTTAGTTGAAGGATAAAAGCATCAAGGTTGATAGATCTGGTTCTTTATTTTTAGTTGTGATCAAATATACATTATATGAAGCTGAGCATTTTAACCATTTTTAGGCTGACTGTTTTCATGGAATGAATATACTCACACTATTGAAGAACCATTACGAGCACCCATCTCTAGGATTTTTACGTCTTCCCAAACGGAGACTCTGTACCCAGTAAACAATAAACGGCCCATTCTCCTTTTCCTTTATCCTCTGACAACAAACCACAGTTTTACTTTCTGTGTCTAAGAATTTGACTGTGCAAGAACCTCATGTAAACAGAATCATACAATATGTATCTTTTGTGTCTGACTAATTTCACTCAGCGTGATGTCTTCAAGGTTCATACCTGTTGCATGTCAGCATTTGCTCCCTTTCTGAGGCTGAATAGCGTTCCATTGAATGTATGTACCCCATTTTGTTTGCTTGTCCATCAATTGATGGACATCTGGGTTGTTTCTGTCTTTGGCTATTGTGAACAATGCTGCTGTGGACACTGCTATACAAACATCTGTTCAAAACCAAATTTTGGGTGGTACACACCCTGAAGTGAAATTGTCGGGACATGTGGTTATTCTGTTTATTTTGGGGGAGAATCATGCACTGTTTTCATAGCCGCTGTGCCATTTTACATTCCTGCCAGCAATGCATGGATTTTCTAATTTTTCCACATCCTCACTAACACTTGCTTTCTGTGTTATAGATAGGTGTGAAGTGGTAGCTCACTGTAGTTTTGATTTGTAATTCTCTATTAGTGACATTGAGCAAATTTTCACATGATTATTGGCCATCTTCAAATATTCTTTGGAAAAATGTCTAAGTCCTTTTCTCTTTTTGAAAATATCTGATTCTTTTTGTCTGAGACTAAATTTATGCTCTCATTGTCTTCTCTATTTAGCAAAAAAAACTGAATTAATTTTTCTAAAGGTCTAACCTTTCATATTCACTGTATTGAAACCTCAGATTTAGGTATCAATTCTTATTCCTCAGTCATAATTGCCATTAATTAAAATAACCAAATGGTTCAAAAATGATTGTAAATTTTTTTCTTTTTATTTTACTATTTTTTCTTTTTTAATATAAATTTATTTATTTTAATTGGAGGTTAATTACTTTACAATATTGTATTGGTTTTGCCATACATCAAAATGAATCTGCCACAGGTGTACATGTGTTCCCCACCCTGAACCCCCCTCCCTCCTCCCTCCCCATACCACCCCTCTGGTGCTGGGGTCCTGCCCCGGTCGATCCAGGGAATTCGAAGGGGAGATGGCGTAGGCGAGGAAAAAATTTATTTAATTAGAAATATAAAGAGAGATTAGGAAAAAATAGTATAGTAGGAAAATTTAGTGGAGAAAAGAGGCTGAATAACGTGGTTTACGGGGAAAGCCAATAAAACTCCAGGACAAGAAGCTTGCACCATCTACATTAGGCCACCGGTGCTAGTTTGAATAGTGGAGGGTGCCGCGCACTGGGCTCCCTCTCTCACGGGACTTAAAAGCCAGGGCAAATTAGTAGACGTGGCGAGCCTCCTTGCTCCAGATGGGAATTCAGCCAGAAAGAGTAAAGAGGAGACACGGGGGAAACCAGTCCAGCGACTGGCCCGTCCTCTATTGTCCAGAAAAGCCTTTTATACCTTATTTTGTACATAGAGATCAATGGATAATATAAAATTATGCAGCATCAGCAGCCCTGACTCTTATTGAGAGCAGGCTCTCCCTCTGCATACCTAGTTGTATACACAAGTCTTAGGTGATTTACATCATCTTCTGGCCAGAGGGCCAATTAACATTTTACAGCCCTTTTTCTGATAAGGGTTTGTCAACCAGAAGACTTATTTGCCCTAACAGTGTTGTTCTTCCCAAAGTCTGGTGCCACTCTCAGAAAGCACTAAATAAAGTTACATTCTTACATAGCAAGGATACAACAATTTATAACAAGTAAAAGGAGTATAGTGATTTATAAAGAGAAAAGTAATTAACTCAAAAGTCTAGTGTTGCTAACATCAAAATACTGTATTCCTATTTCTGCATCCCGATTATGTTGATTAATATCCCTCAGGTGCCTAAAAGATAAAGAATATGGAGGCCTGGCAGCAGTCACTGAGTCAACAGTGAAAACCTGTCACCAATATAATTTTTAGCTCTTTAGAAAAGGCTCTGTATCTTTAAGATGCTTTAAGCTTTGTGCCTCTCACGGTTGGGGGGCTGTAAGCAATTCACAAGCTGCAAAAAGTCCAGGGGAACCTGTCAGGCAAGTTAGAGAGCCATCAAAGGGGTTTGAGCTGATGCAGGAGACTGAAGCCCTGAATTAACTTTTTTCCAGAGAATGTCCGAAGAGTGAAAAGCACAATAATAAAGCAGGCAGACTCTGGTTTTGGGGGTAGATGTTCAGGAAAACTCAGGGGGAACCCCCGAAGCTGGATCACGCCTTTGCGTTTTGTCGGGCTTCCTTCCTCATTACCTTTGTCACAGGCGGGATTCCTCACACAGGCTCCTGGCTCTCTGGGTCATCCCAGTGCACCGGCCCCAAGCATCCAGTATCCTGCATTGAACCTGGACTGGCGATTCGTTTCATATATGATATTATACATGTTTCAATGCCATTCTTCCAAATCATCCCACCCTCTCCCTCTCCCACAGAGTCCAAAAGACTGTTCTATACATCTGTGTCTCTTTTGCTGTCTCACATACAGGATTATCGTTACCATCTTTCTAAATCCCATATATATGCATTAGTATACTGTATTGGTGTTTTTCTTTCTGGCTTACTTCACTCTGTATAATAGGCTCCAGTTTCATCCACTTCATTAGAACGGATTCAAATGTATTCTTTTTAATGGCTGAGTAATACTCCATTGTATATATGTACCACAGCTTTCTTATCCATTCATCTGCTGATGGGCATCTAGGTTGCTTCCATGTCCTGCGATGAACATTAGGGTACACGTGCCTCTTTCAATTCTGGTTTCCTCGGTGTGTATGCCCATCAGTGGGATTGCTGCGTCATAAGGCAGTTCTATTTCCAGTTTTTTAAGGAATCTCCACACTGTTCTCCATAGTGGCTGTACTAGTTTGCATTCCCACCAACAGTGTAAGAGGGTTCCCTTTTTTCCACACCCTCTCCAGCATTTATTGCTTGTGGACTTTTGGATCACAGCCATTCTGACTGGTGTGAAATGGCTCTAAGAAGTTCTCTTGTTTTATTCTAGAGTACTAACTAGTCATATTTCCTTTCTCACCTCTATTTAATATTTGAATTGAATTCTATGTACTCGAGGCTCCTTTGGGTATCTGATATAGTTTTAACTCAATTATATTCATAATCTATTTGATAAAATCTAGCAGTATTTGGTACATCAGCTTATGAGAGGTCTTTTTCTTACTGTTGAAGTGTGACCCATATAATCATGAAAAAATTTGGACTGTTGTAAAAAATAAAATTTATATATTTTTTGGACAACCTAAATTTCCAACAACAGAGAATAACACAGTGCTGTTAACCTTAAAAGAATTAAGGCAGTGGTCCCCAATGTTTTTGGCACCAGGGACTGGTTTTGTGGAAAACAGTTTCTCTACGGACCATGGTGGGGGAATAGCTTCAGGATGATTCAAGCATATTACATTTATTGTGCACTTTATTTCTATTATTATTACATCAGCTTCACTTCAGATCATCAGGCATTAGATCCTGGAGGTTGGGAACCCCTGATTGAAGGTGTTTGTCTGTGGTGGCCATATGCTGCAATTTAATTTCATACATATAAATGTTTTTTTAATATCATAATAAAATACATCAGTGAAAATTGTATGTTCTGGAAGATTATAACTTTGGAAAACCATAAAAGACATGTGTACAAAAGGAAGACCGGGAAAGCGTAATAACTACTGACTGTGCTTATCTGTGGGTTTTAGGTTCGGGGAACAGGTTGTTTGTTAGGTAGATAAGAGTGTAAGGGACGGCATAGCAGAGGCTTAGAACTATGAAAATTCACCAGATGTTTCTTAAGGCTGTGAAATTCACCAGGTGTTTCCAGATCAGCAACGAAGCTATTTAAGTTGTGATCCAGCATAATCCAGAATGTAACGTGTATCAACCATTGACCTTGCTTGCCTTGATAGATTGTTTATTCCTCTACCTTGGTGAATGTTTATTTGAATGCATTTATTAATGTTTATAAAATAATTTTTTTGTTAAAAAATCCAGTGTTTGGAAAAAACAGATTTTTACTAGCCTGTTCTCTTGCAGATATTAAGTTACTAGCATTTGTAACTGCTTACCACAGTATAAAACGTTACTTGAGAAGGCCTGTTTGCAGGGCCAGTTTTCCACTATCATTATGATCTGGATTGAACAACATTATGGTGTTCCACATGTTATCATAAAGTGCTAATGCATTTCTGTTTTTCTTCCTCTCGAGATGAAAGAGAACTTTGGCATCGATTCCCTCTCCTCCATACCCTCAACTGAAGGAAACACTCAACAAGGCAGATTTGATGATCTGGAAAATCTTAATTCATTAACAAAGAGTAGTCTGGATTTAGGTTTGTGATTTTCATTTCTCATAAACACAAGTTATATTATTTTGCAATCTTTCAGTATTATTTGTGTATATGACAAATTTTACTGTCATATTTTCATTCATTATATTATTTTGAATTGAAATCTGCTTATTAATTAATCTGTTTCAAAATATCTGGAAAAGTAATGTGACTCATATTTCAACTTAGAGCTTTCAGATTCTTTCTGCTTTCTGTGAGGGCTGCATTTTCCCTGCGTCATTTTGCTTTTTATTAGCTGTGTGAATTACAACTAAAACTACTACCATATACTGAATCTGAAATAAGTCTCTGCTAATATATATTAAAATCTCTGATGCTATTAAGTGATACTGTTAGCTCATTGAATGGGGTTGTTAAATATTAATAAAGAGAGACATATTTTAAACATTTATGAAACATTTTTATAGCCATATATTACAGTCAATTTTGGCACATTAATAACTTAGTTTCCATTAAAGAATCCTAAAAGTATAGTGCTTCTCCTTGCCTCTTCCCATATTGATTCTTATATATTTTTGAAAACTTGACTAAAAAGTAATCTTTCCTTATCCAACACTGCAATATCAAATATCATTGTAATATTAAGATTCCCTAGGAGAGACTGGTTAAGTTCTTTCAAAGTATTGGGATTTATAGAGCCATTGTTCAGGATTTATGCTGTCCTTCACCTGTTTTGACTCTACTTATGGGAAAAGTCTTTCTCTATGGGCAGTTCTTGTCTTATATGATAATATATTTTTAGGAGAGAGAGATACCTGTAGAAAGTTATATAACTGGTTTATATGAATTCAACATTCTATCAAGTAAAATCTAAAACAATGAGGTTCTTTTAATGTCATTAAAGATTGAAGGCATCTATGAGATGATAACAATTGCTAGTTCCCTGCCAGTCAGAATACATCATGAATAGTTAATTTAAAAAATTAAGATAGTTAATTCTGAATATCTTAGATTAAGTGAATCTATTCAATTTTTCATAATGTATAACTGATTGTGGCTAGGAGAAAAATGTAACTTTTTTCACAAAAATTCTCCTTGCCTACTGTTTTTTGTCTTGTTTTTTAAATTCACCACATTTCTGTAGCCCTCTATTAAATACTTGAGGAAGAGTTATGGCACAAATGAACGAATTGATGTGTTTGATTACCATTGATATTAATAGTTTATAGTAATATCCAGCATTGTTCCAGATCAGATAATTTTGTTGTGGAGAGCTTCCCTGTGCACTGTCAGAGGTTTAGCAGCCTCCTTGCCTTCTCACCCTAGATCCCAGTGGCATTCCCATTTCTAGTCATGATCAAAATCAAAATGTCTCCAGACAATGTCAAAAAGTCCCTTGGGAGACAGAATTTCCCCAGGTTGAGAACCATTCACTGTTTTATACTGTCAGGATTGAAAGCAGTGGGCTGGAAATACGGGGTGAGTGTTTGTGAAGACGGACATTGGAGTTAGGAGAGAGATAGGGGAAGGGACTTTGTCCTCATGGGATGATTCAGCCTTCCTCTGAGTCCTCCTCTGGGTATCATTTAAGTGACTCCAAAGTTATTTCCTCTGCCTTCTGCTGCCTGCACGAGTTTCCCAGGGCCCTGTAACAAGTTACCACACACCTGGCGGCTTAGAACACCAGAAGTTAACTCTCTCACTGTCCTGGAGCCCCTGAGTCCTAAATTAGATGCTGTGCTTCTTCTGAAGGCCTTGGGAAGAATCTGTTCTTTTCCCTGTCCAGCGTCAGGTGACTCCAGCATCTTTTGGCTTGTGGCTGCTTCCCTCTAATCTCTGCCTCTGTCCTCACGTGGCCCTCTCCTCTTCTCCATGTCTTCTCTCCTTTTGTCTCTTACAAGGACACCTGTTGTTGGATTTAAGGCCTGCTTGGATTGTCTCATCTCAAGATGCTTAATTTAGTTACATTTGCAAAGCCCTTTTCTCCATGTAAGGTCTCATTTATAGGTTCTATGGCAGATATAGATATCCAGATGAACCATCAATCAACCTCCTGTACTGCCTTAATCTAATATTTAGCAAGGCACTTGGATTCTATTTTTGGAGATTATAGCTTTAGGTATTTAGCTACATTTGTATACCTTAGGCCTGTCCTCACTAGGAAAGTGCTCATAACCACATGTGTTTTGGAAAATTTTTCAACTATCAGTGAATTTATTTTTGAGCATTCAGAGCAAAAAAAATTTTGAGAGCTGCCAGAATGCTGTCTGGCAGTTGCAAGTACTTGGATTAATGCTAACCATGTGTGAACTGAGAAATTATTGATACAGTCAGTATAGTTTCATTCCCAGGTCCCTCAGTACTAAGCCGTTGATCTGCTATGTCACCAGCAAACCACCCACTTCTCCAAGCTTCCCCACTTCCGCAGCTGTAAAATGGTGCAGTTGGGCTAAGTGTTCTATAAGGCCTTTTTCAAATCTGTAGCCCTTTGACAGAGAAGGCAATGGCACCCCACTCCAGTACTCTTGCCTGGAAAATCCCATGGACAGAGGAGCCTCGTAGGCTGCAATCCATGGAGTCGTGAAAAGTCGGACACGACTGAGCGGCTTCACTTTTCACTTTCATGCATTGGAGAAGGAAATGGCAACCCACTCCAGTGTTCTTGCCTGGAGAATCCTAGGGATGGGGGAGCCTGGTGGGCTACCGTCTATGAAATCGCACAGAGTTGGACATGACTGAAGCGACTTAGCAGCAGCAGCAGCAGCAGCAGCAGCAGCCCTTTGACTACTCTGTTAGTAACAGAAACTTTAAGAGTCACTTATGAGCAATTAAATTAAAAGTTATTTTTGAAAACCTGTATGTTAAGGGCTATTCTTCACCCTTTACTTAATCTAAAATTGTTGTTCAGTCATTAAGTCATGTCTGACTCTTTGTGACCCCATGCATTGCAGGACGCCGGGCTTCCCTGTCCTTCACCATCTCCCAGAGTTTGCTCAAATTCATGTCCTTTGTGTTGATGCCATCCAACCATCCCATACTCTGTCACCCACTTCTCTTCCTGCCCTCAATCTTTCCCAGCATCAGGGTCTTTTCCAGTGAGTCAGCTCTAAAATCAGGTATCCTCAAAGACAGAAAGTAGTTATATTTCCCAGTCTGATTGGCCCTACCTAAAATGGGCCTCCAGTGAACCTGGATGAATTTCTGTCATTGCACCCAGAGTCAGGTACACTTGTGAATTCACACAGTGGTCTCTTACAATAAGCTTCTGGAGGGCAAGGCTTATATCTGATTATGTTACCACAGTGGGTGCTCAAGAACTATTTCTTGCATGAGAAGGTGATATGCTGCTCCTGTGTGGTGATTTAACAGCATGCCAGTTCTGGCATGATTTAACTGGCATGATTTATCAGTATGCCAGTTCCCTACCTATTTTTTTCTTGTCTGGTTGCTAAGTTGTACAGCAACCCCTTTTCTGCATGGATTCTTCTTGCCTTTATTTTGTTTATCTTTCTCTTCTTGCACCTCACTAAGTATAGACCTTTTGGAAATCACACCCATTCCTCTCCTGGTAGCATTAACTTCCGTTTATCCAGGGACTTTTTTTTTTTAACTTTCCTGTTTTCCTAACTGTGTTTTCCTGTTGTGGCCGTTACCTAACAACCACATAGGCCCCAAAGGATATGATTTATTTTACGGGCTCCCAGATACCATGGTGCACCTGACAAGCAGGTCTGTTAAGTCACCTATGTCAAGCACGGTGAGAGAGGAGAGATGTGTACCTGAGCACTGCCAAGGAGGAGGAGTGGGCAAAGGGTATGGGCAGCCCTGTGTGGAGCAGGTAGTGAAAAGTTTTAAACAAACTGCAGCCTCCTAGGAAACTCATGCTGTAATTTAATAGGCTGCTTTACCAGTGTAGCTGGATGGGAATTAGCTCTGCAAATAGAGCCAGTTCTCTGTTCTTTCAACTCTCATTTTAGGCCATTTCTGCAGAATCTCTGTCCCACCCAGTCCCTCCTTAGGGGAGAAGGTAGACACAGGGAGCTAGAGCAGTGGTGCGTGTCTGTGGATTTGACTGCATGCGTGAATGTGGGCCCAGGGGATGGGCTGAGGGGTGCCCGGTGATGGGGGAGAGGCACCTGAGACTTTCTTTAATACCACCTGAGTGTCACAGTTACTTTCACCCCCACCCCCCACTTCAGATTCTCTGCTGTATTTCCTATACTGTATTAATCAGTGTTACCAACTGATCAGATGCTGGCTCAAAGCGTCTAGACAAGATAAAAAGCGGAAGTACAAGTGAGTTTACTAGAAAATCTGTTCAATATGAAGAAATGGAAAGTTTAAATGATGCTTATAGGAGAAGTTTTCAAAGAGTATCTAAATCTCCTAGTGATCAATTTTAATTTTCTAATAAGCCACTTCCAAAATATACTATAAATGTATGGATTTAAGGGAGGCATTTGAAACACCATTTTTTATATTTGTATAACATAGTTAAGAAAGATTGGCTGGGAATTTGTAATGGATTAGATGTAACGGATACTGAGGTGCATCCTAAGAGCGACGAATGGGTTTATGCCAGCCTGCGTGCAGGTCTCTAAACATGCACCACAGAACTGCGTGCACAGCCCTGCTGCCCTAGGTATCCCTTTTTCTTGCAATAGGAAGGTGACACAGATGACATGTTAGGTAAATTCACACTTTCTGTTTGGCAAAATTCCTCGGCCTGGAATTCCCCATCTATAAAATATGATTGCTGGTATCTCTTGTAACTAGTTTAATGTGAGAATTAAATAAGATAACAAATGTAAAAGAATTTTGGAATTTATAAACAAAGCCCCTTCAAAAATGTGTTTTCATTTGATTATTTGGTTTTCTGTGCATTTTTTTTTTTAAGTCAGTGAAATGTTAGTGTGTCTGTAATTGAGACAGCCTAGATCAATGAAGGAAAATTTGTAGTAAAATAAGGAGATAATCTCCATCATAAAGGAGATTAGCTTTTTTTTTTAATTGAAAGATTCTTTAAATTCTACAGTCGTTTACATTTTTAAAAAGTTTCACAGAATCCAATAATAACCCTTTCCCCCCTCCGTAACCCTATACTGCTCCTCCCTGCTTCCCTCTCCCCACTGGCCACCACGAGTTTGTTCTCTGTATCTCAGTCTGCATCGCTCTTGCTTTATTTGTTAGTTTGTTGTATTTTTTAGATTCCATGTATGAGTAATACCATACAGTATTTGTCTTTCTTTTTCTGACTTATAAGAAAGAGTCTTTTGATAAAAGATTCATATTGCTAAAATAGTATCTTTTCACTGAAGCCATGCTTAACATTGTAACCCTCTTCCACTGAGCAATCCCTATTTCCCTTCCTTGCAGAATTTTTTTTATCATAGTACTGCCATCATCTGACATGTTAAATATTTTGCTTATTTAGTTTAGTATAAATAAGTCTTCTACCTGCAAGGGGTCTGCCCGTGTGGATATCCATAACTCTTTGTTGAATGAATGATGAATGAATGTATCCTGTGCTCACCAACATCTGGTTTTGCTCTTTAGGCATGATGATTCCAAATGATGTGCAGGGTGCTGGCTTGCTTGTTGAACTTCCTGTTGTGGCTCAGAGAAGGGAGCAAGAAGATTTGCCTCTATATCAACTCTCCAGGACTCAAGCTGTTCCCAAGGTTTCGGCATACGCAGGAATGTTGTCTTCTAGATATACCCCTGATGCATGGTATGATATTATTTCTCTGCATTTTCACATTATAAAGTAGCTTTCTTTTAGCTTCTATTAAACAACAACAACAACAATAGGTCATGTTTATGGTGGAACATTTGTAAAGTGCACAAAAATATTTTGAATAAAACCCACTATATTAAACGATTACTGTGAGAATTCCCCATGCTTAAAATTGTACCATATATATAATTTTGTATTCTCTCAGTTATGTGCAAAATGGATTACATAGAGTTTTTAATCAGATAATGGAGGTTAATTAAGAATTTAACAACTCAAGCAAGAAATACACGAGGACAAATTGAGGAAGGATTGGACTTAAGAGTTGGAGGATCTATAGGAATTGTTGGCTGATAACATGTGGGAAGTGAGAAGGAGAAGGAGGTGACCTGTGTTTCTGAATGGAGCAACTAGATGGCTAGCAGGACCATTAATCCTTTGGCATAAGATTATAGGAGCATAAACAGGTTGAAAGGAAAATGATGAGTTCAGTTTGGGACATTTTGAGGGTTCAAGTATCCATAGAACGATGAAGTGAAATGGAGTTAATTAAATACATGTCTCCAAGGATTAGTGTTGAGGTCTATCCTGATGTGGATACCTGGGGAACAAGATCAAGTGAAGGTGAAACTCCTGGATTTGAATAGTCGTCCAGGGGAGGCTCAAGTAATAACAGAACAGGGCCAAAACTGGGGTCCTGCAAAGCAGCAAAATTAAGGGCATGAATGGAGGAAGAAAACAGTGAAGCGGAGTGAACAAAAGATGGAAGGAAATTGATGAGCTGGAGGTTGATATAGAAACCAAGGGAAGAGAGCATTTGAACAAAAGCATCATTACAGAGTATTGTTACATGCTACAGAGAGAGGTCACGGTAGATAAAATGGAAGTTTTCATGGGACTTGATCACATGGATGCCCTTGGTAAGCTTAGAACAGTTTCATTAGAGTGGAAATCAGAGAGTAGTAGGTTGAGAATTGAACAGAAGTCAGAAATTGGATAAAGTAAGAGTAGACTAGTGTTTTGAGAAACCTGATCATGAAAAGAGGCAGAAAGAATGCATGTTACCTAGACAACTGGAGGGCACTGTAGGACTGGGGCAAGGGGATGTATATATGTATACACACACACATACACACACAGACTGTAAGTGTGAAAGATCCAGAACACACACACACACAGACACACATAGATTGTAAGTGTGAAAGATCCAGAAAAGGAATATGTAGATGCTAGAAAGTGGGTGATTAAACACAGTCCCTGGAGAGGGTGGAGGGAGAGGAGGACATGGCACCTAGAGAGATTACCCTTTAATATCTGGTAGGAGGAAGCTCATGGACTCAGGTGCCAAGAGTGAAAGGAAAGCACAACTACAGATATTGCTAGTACCTTGAGGACTGGAATCTGAAGAAGTTTTTACCCTATGGTCTTGGGTTTTTTTTTTTTTTTTTTTTTTGTCTTTTTTGTCATTTAGAAGAAAGGCTATTTACTCAAAATGATGGCGTGCTAGTAAATTGGGCCGTAAAAGGAGAGGTGTCGTAACAGGGATTAGCGTTTGAAACAAGAGTAGGAGAGTAAAGACCTAGTGTGAGAAGGACTTTAGGAAAATATTGATTCCCTTTTCCCAGGGAGTGAGAGAATGAACATCACCCTCTCAGGTGTGGTATCTGTGGCTGAGAAGCAGAGCTGCCGACGATCGGAGGAGGCTGAGAGAACACTGAGGGAAGAAGTTAGGGTGTGGGTGGTTTCTTTACAATTGAAGGAGATTTTGTGGAGTGTGACGGGTAGTTTGGCTGAGTAGGCCTTGGCAGTGGGGTATGGGAACAGAAGCACAGCTGAAAGAAACACCAGTGCAGTGTAGCACTGTGAGTACAGGACGGAAGAAGCAAATGAAGAGCTGGAGGTATTGCAGAATATAAGAGGGATGAGAAAGAGGGTAGGATTAATTGGCCTTAATGCTGTTATTCATTTCTGTTTGAATATAGTTCACCTACAGTGTTGTGTTAGCTTCAGGTGTACAGCAAAGTGAGTCATTATGCATGTACGTGTATCATGCTAAGTGAAGCAAGTCAGACAAACACAAATATCCTATGATATCACTTAAATGGGAAATCTAATAAAAATGATATAAATGAACTTATTTACAGAACAGAAACAGACTCACAGATCTCGAAATCAAACTTATGGTTACCGAAGGGGAAATGTGGGGGCAGGGGGAGTGATAAACTGGGAGATTGGGATTACTGTCTATGCATACTACTATCTATAGAACAGATAACTATGGGGACCTACTGAATAGCGTAGGGAACTCCACTGAATGTTCTATGATAACTTACATGGGAAAAGAATCTTAATGCTTTTATTTAAATTTTAGTCCAAGAAAGATTCTGTCTTGTTATATGAAGTGTCTCAGACTTATGTCAATTCTCTGTTCAGTGGTCTGTGACCTTTGCCTAGAGTTTTAGATAGAAACTTAATAAAAGTTGTTTCCTGGGCTTCTGCATAGCTTATGTCTGAGTGGAAAGGAAAGACTAGTAAGCCCAGCTAGTTGGAGAAATTGGTGACTTTTTACTCAACAGACCTGGACCAATGTGCACAGGGGAGGAGCTGAGAGGCCCAGGGTCCTGGCGCAAGAGATCTAACCAGTTCCCAAGGGAACAGAGAAATGCCTAGCAGTGGAAGTACTGGAACAGTTAGGAATATGTTTCAGCTTTTTTTATGAGGCCAAATTACTTTTCAGAGACATTTCCGTTTTTTAAATTTCTCTTGTGCTGAGTGTTAATAATGGACTCTGGCCAAAGAATTCAGAATTGAAGCTGCTTTTCTCATTATAGAATTCAAAGTGTAAATTGGAAAAGATTTAAACAAATTTCCAAACCCGCCCCTCTATCCTTACACAGAAGATGAAACATTCCATCAGTTGTATCTTACTCAGTTCTCCCAGTTTCAGGGAGAAGAGGCCCACTTTACTCCTAATGTGAGCACTTTGACAAGCTGATTTCTTGTGTTGGCACAGGCATGTAAAGGCTCCAGCCTAACCTTTGTCTTGGGAGATCAGTCTTGCATTTGAATGTTGTTGGTTTTTTTTTTTTGCTTGCTGTCATAGATTCAGTGTATATATTTCAGTCTCAGCAGGCTCCAGAAGTGTTCCTGTAAATCATACTACCCCTTTTAATCTTTCAGGGTATGACCCATGGAGTTAGGTCTATAGATGAATATTTATTGCTACTCAGAAGACTTCCTGAGTAATGCACAGATTCCTTTCAGAATATAGTTTTTCAGATCATCAGGGTGTCAGCTAGTGCTAAATGCTATTTTACAGTTTCTTTGCATTAATTTCTGCGTAGGACTCAGCAGAGTTATTTTGTTAGTATTCACTGTGCTGTTGCATAAGCCAACTTCTCTTCGCCTCTAGGACTAATTTAAGAGGTCAGATGCATACTGAAAGGGAAGATCTCTAGGAAGGAAGAATGGTGGGCAGACGGAGTGTGGTAACTCTGAAAGGAATCTAAGTGATCTTGTTCTGAGTATTCTTCTTTTTTCATAAAGTTCCTTGGGATGATGTTTTCAGAATTCACCTGGCTTCAATCTTTTTCTAATTCAACTCTGTCATCACTTGCTGCCTAAGGACATATGTGTGCCCATTAGTGGGGGCATGACATTTCTCAGACTAATAGGAGATGTGTAGTATAGTACTGTGCTGCTGCTGCTGCTGCTGCTAAGTCGCTTCAGTCGTGTCCGACTCTGTGCGACCCCATAGACAGCAGCCCACCAGGCTCCCCTGTCCCTGGGATTCTCCAGGCAAGAACACTGGAGTGAGTTGCCATTTCCTTCTCCAATGCGTGAAAGTGAAAAGCGAAAGTGAAGTCGCTCAGCCTTGTCGGACTCTTCTGGACCCCATGGACTGCAGCCTATCAGGCTCCTCCGTCCATGGGATTTTCCAGGCAAGAGTACTGGAGTGGGGTGCCATTGCCTTCTCCAGTATAGTACTGTGATGCTGTTCAAATATGTTCTCTGTTATTTATGGCTACATGACCCTGAAAGAGTTTCCCTTGTGTCTGTATTTCCTCACTTGTAAAGTAAGGTAATTCTAAGGTTCAATAAAGTGAACATAAATGATTTCATATAATGCCTTGAGCATAGTAAATGTTTAATGGAAGGCTGGCAGTGATGCTTGATGATAGTGACAGACTCCTGGCCCTTGAGGTGTATCTAGGGTATTCACTGTTGCTGAGTTTATTAAAACACTCAAGGAAGTTGTAGTGTTTTTTGTTTGTTTGTTTTTAGATAAAATAGGATCAGATCACAGTAAGTAAAACAGGAAAGATGTCAGAGGCTAAAAACTGGGAGGATGATGAACTTGAGGTGAAAGGCATATTTTAAATTGAAAAAAAAAATCATAGGGGTGTGTGTGTACTCAGTCACTCAGTTGTGTCAGACTCTTTGTGCCCGCATGGGCTGAAGTCTGCCAGGCTCCTCTGTCCATGGAATTCTCCAGGCAAGAATACTGGAGTGGGTAGCCATTCCCTTCTCCAGGGGATCTTCTTGACCCAGGAATCAAACTGAGGTCTCCTGCGTTGTGGGAAGATTCTTTACCAGCTGAGCTACCAGGGAAGGCTGTGTGTGTAATAGGATGCAAATGAAAAGAAATACTTTCAGATATTGGATACTTTGTTATGACTAGTAAGAAGCGAAATATGAGACTGAGTGTCATAGCTGGGGAAAGGATTAAATGAGTTAATGTTATATTTTAAGTCCCCAACACTGCTTGGCATTTAGTGCCTTTTAAACAAATGGTGAGTTTCTGATAGGTTTACCTTTGAGTTCCACTGCCAAAAATTATGTGTAAATTAAGAATATTGGTGGAGGACTAAGCGTAAAGGAGAGAATAAATACATGGATGTGAGAGAGGAGTACTCAGGAATGTTTGACTTGGAAGGAAAAAGGGGAAGTTTCCAAGGACTTTATAATGTTGCAGCTGTGGTCCACACTGCAGGTGAAGATGAGTGTGAGAAATTAGGACAAGAGACACAGGAGTATTACACTAATGCCTTTGGAAATATAATTAGATATTTCATTGCTAAAGCAGGCTCTACAGAAGGTCAAAAAAGGTAAAGACCTAAGGAAGTGACTCACCCTTTATGAGCTGAAGGTTTGTTTCTTAACAAAAGTCTTAAATGCAATTTTATGAAACAGTTTTCTTAATTTTGATAAATGTATAATGGTGGCTCAGATGGTAAAGAAACTGCCTATAATGCAAGAGACTTGGGTTCGATTCCTGGGTCAGGAAGATTCCCTGGAGAAGGGAATGGCAACCCACTCCAGTATTCTTGCCTGGAGAATTCCATGGATAGAGGAGCATGGTGGGCTATAGTCCCTGGGATTGTAGAGTCGGATGCAACTGAGCAACTTTTACACACACACACACACACACACACACACACACACACACACACACATTCATGTTACCAACATTCCAATCAAGATATTATACATTTCCATCCACCCGGAAAGTCCTCTGCTCCTGACTTCTAATACTGTAAATTATTTTTTTCCATTCTAGAACTCATGTATATCATACAATAGGTACTTTTTTGTTATCTGGATTTTTACTGAGTACCACGTCTGTGTCATTTTAAACTTTCATATATAGTAATGACTAATTCTTTATGTATACTGGTATCAGGTAATAATTTGCTTGTAACTTCAAGGTCATAGTGTTATATTTGTGTAACTAACCCTACTAGTTTGGAAAACATTAGTGCCTATTCTGCCTGGCTCCAGATGCTCATATTCCCTCTAGTATGTCACAGAAAATTGCCATATAGAGTTTATATTTTAAAAGGAAAAAGAAATCTCGAGATAACTTAGCCACAATTGTAACTCTTCCTGCGTAAATCATTTTGGGGTGCTGAGTTTGCTTGACCCTTATATGGCTTAGTATACAGAACTTTTATGTGAAAAAAAGATATATTAAAAAGGAAAGGTCACCTTGGCTATCTGGATTCATCTGATTTTGGTATGACGTAGAAAATTTTAATCTCAAAGATATTGTATCTTATGATGAAGTTTTACTATTAATATCCACTTGTTCATTAATGGGGCACTTTATCTTTCCTCCCAAATCTGTAAAGAATGATAACTTTGGGCATTTGTTATAAAGGACTGAAATAAAAAGCATTATTTCTATTAGATGGTTAATTCATTTAGGGAAAAAGTGGTTATAAAACTCTGATTAAATGTAAAAGGCAAAAGTTCAATTATTTTAAGATTTGAGATTCTAACTGATCGAGCTATTGACCATGTTTAATCAAAGTGCGAATTATAAAATTAGAGTTTAGAATTCTCTTGTGAAAGATTCAAGTACATTTGGGCAAATTTACATCTTAATATGTGCAGTAAAAGTATTTTACTTTCTCCATTAAATTTTAATTTGGGTTAAAAGGTATATGCATTCATCAGTGTAAAGTGACTACATTATTTTGGATAGTTGCTCATCTCCTGTGACTTTCTTTCTAAAACTAATCACACTATGGTTTTGAAAGTTTTATCTCTCTTTAGCTATGAAATAGTGTGAATAGAATATGTTCATCAATTTCCTGAAAAATAATAATATACTTTGAAAAAGTCTATCTAACGGAATAATCCTTTTGTTACAGATTTTCTTAAAGAAAACTAAAACTTTACATATTTTAGATAACATTTTTCTCCCTTCATTTAATATTATATGTAAAAGTCAGCAGTTTAGGATATTTTTTATTTTATTTTTTAAAAAGAAAAGCATATAGCCCATACCAATGTGAAAACTTGACTTCCATTCTACCTTAGGTAATTTTAAATTTAAGAATTTAATTCTTATAATGATGTTATATATGTGCCATAATAAAAATATGTACATTTTTTTCCTTAATATATTTCATGTACTGTTTCTTACCCACAAAAAGTTTGAATTTTTTCCTTCACCCACCAACCAATTTTCTGATTCTTTCGACAATGTGTCCTACAATTCATTTCCGTTCTGACATTAACTGCAGAGTTAGTACAGCCCCCACAGGTTAAAGGCTCAGTCCCATAAGACTGTCCCAACTTCAGAAGCCAGGCACAGATTCCAGGTGCCAATTCTACTTCTGACCAACTGACTATGAGTTGGGGGTTCTCATATCACCTTCCTGAGGTTCAGTAATTCGCTGCTGCTGCTGCTAAGTCGCTTCAGTCGTGTCCGACTCTGTGCGACCCCGTAGACGGCAGCCTACCAGGCTCCCCTGTCCCTGGGATTCTACAGGTGAGAACACTGGAGTGGGTTGCCATTTCCTTCTCCAATACATGAAAGTGAAAAGTGAAAGTGAAGTCGCTCAGTCATGTCTGACTCTTCGCGACCCCATGGACTGCAGCCTACCAGGCTCCTCTGTCTATGGGATTTTCCAGGCAAGAATACTGGAGTGGGGTGCCATTGCCTTCTCTGCAATAATTTGCTAGCATGGCTTATAGAACTTAGGAAAGTGCTTCACTATTACTGCTTTATTGTTAAGGATACGGCTCCGGAATAGCCAAATGGAAGAGATGCATAAGTCGAGGAAGGGAGTGTGTGGGATGCGAGAGCATCCATGCTTTCTTGGGGGCACATTGCCTTCCCAGCACTTTAATGTGTTCTCCAACCCGCAGGCTCTCTCAACTCTGTTGTTCGGAGGTGGAGAGAGGTTTATGGAGGCTGCATTATGCAGGCACAATTGATTACATCATTGGCCATTGGTGATTGAACTCACTTCTAGCCCTTTCCAGAGGTGGGGGTGGGGTGGAAAGTTCTAACTCTAAATACATGGTTGTTTCAGAGAAGGAAATGACACCCCTCTCCAGTATTCTTACCTGGAGAATCCCATGGACAGAAGAGCCTGGCAAGCTACTGTGTATACCTGAATATAAATTCAAGTGAAAAAATTTAAGAGAAATGGATATTGGTTGAGCCTCAGTTAAATGCCAGTAATATTTCATTTAATCCTTGTTGCTGTTATGGGATAATCAAAATATGAAAGTTTATGCTATGATTACCACTATCCAATGAACATATATGTACATGTGCCAAAAATAATATGACATCATAAAATGAAGACTTAAATTGGTGGAATCATGGGTATATCATTTAGTGATTGCATTCAGCTGCTTATAAACTGAACCTCCCTCTTCATTCCCACACCCGTCCCCCTACAACTGTTAGTGTGGCTTAACTCAGCTGGGGTTTGATTTCTTCCATGTAGAAAAGTCCTGAAGAAGTCCTGTCAGGGTCTTGGACACCTTCTTCCTTTCTGCTCTGCTGTCATGAGTGAATTGCTTTAGTTCTCATTGTGTCTTCATGATTTTAAGATGGATGTTCCATCACCAATAATCACCTCTGCCTTCTAGGCAAGAAGGGAAAGAGCAAAGAGCAAAAGGTTCCTGTCAGCTGATTCTCCCTATCCAAGGACTTTTGCTTCCTTGTTGCTGATCAGAGCTCTTGCACACAGTTACCATTAGTTAAGAGGAAGTACAGAAAATTTAGTTTTTTGAAGCTGAGGGTAGTGCCACCTGGAGTAAAGGGGTGTTATATTGGTAAGGAAGATGGGAGACAGGGCATTAACCAGAAATTATCTGCCAAGTTGTTTTCCTTGAATTTTATGATGCTTTTAATCATAAAAAGTAGACTGGCTAAGGCAAGAAGATTGTCTGCAGTGGGTGAGAAGTTAGTGATCCTTAATGATCTCAGTTCTTTAACTGATTTTCAGATTGCTTAGATCCTTTCACTTTCTCTTTTCAATCATCCTTAAAACCATTGTATCTTAGAAAATTGTAGAGTGACAAGTAGCTGGAGTTTCGTGCTTTTGATAGGACTTATTTGAGAATTCAGAGGAAAATGGAGCATTGAAACTCCATGCTGAAAAAAAGATTTGGATACTGTGGAGAGGTTATGTAGTACATCTGAGTCTTCTCTGAGCTTCATGTGGAAAATACAGTAATATGACCTGCTGTGCTTACTTCACAGGGGTTTTTGTGAAAATGAAATGGAAGAAGTAGTACCGACATTTCTATATAGAATAATATGATTGGCAGTACATGTTATTTAATTTGATGGTCCAAAGGCACATGCCTATTTTGTGGTACAGGTTAGATGGGAACTTAGAAATCCTGGCTCCTCTTCCAGGTCGTAGATGATAATGCCTTTACCCTATTAGATAGCATTACTTTTATAACTACTCTCTGATTCAGCATCCCGCTAGGCAGTTCCATGTTAACAGAATTTGATGGGTGGAGGTATGATGGTAGTAGGTGAGAGGATTGTATTGTTTAACAAATCCTTCTATAAACTGAAAAATACACAAACTGTAAACTGTGGAAACTTCTATAAGCTGTGGAAATATACAAAATAGTCACAGAATACAAATGACTGGGACATTATTTAGAGAGACAAAAAAATCTAGAAAGAGCAATCATGTTTACTGACTATTTAGTCATTTCAGTTGTTTGTGTCAGGTTATACTAGATTGTTAGCTCATCAGTCACAGCAAGTTTTAAGAAATATATTTTATAATATTTAAATGTTGATAGAAAAACAAACGTAAAATCATACAAATTCAAACACAGATTTTTAGAAAATAGCATCTACAGTGTCACCAATGAAAGTGTTTATAATCAGTGATTTTCTGGTACTGGCTGGATATTTATTAATTTGAACATTTAAGCAATATATCTTCGTATGGATAGTCAACTATTGATGTAAATATTTTTAAAGCTTAGAAATTAAGAACTTTTAAACTGCATATAGATTGTATAATATAAAACTTTTTAAGAACCTTTAATAATGTGTGTGTTATAAGTTACATGTATGTATGTTTTTTTCCCCTTTCTTTCTTCTCAGTGAATTACCTGAGAGAGAAGAAGGTGAAGGAGAAGAAACTCCAAACTTCAGTCACTGGGGACCACCAAGAATGTATGTTGATAACATCATTGGCTTTCTCAATAGGACAGTGCAGCTGGCTGTGTTTTCTTCAGTTCTCTAATGATTGCCATAGTTCACATGTTCATTGGCCTAAACTGTAGTTGCATTTGGTCTTGCCTAGAGGTTTTTAGCCAGGCAAAATGACCGTAACCAGTATTAGGAAAATCATTGTCATACTTTTTCAGAGAAAGGAACTTACAGATGTCCATCTATGAGGAACTAAGTATACTTTCTCCCTGTATCACTAAGCAAGGCAGGTAGGGCTGTCTTGAAGGCAGTAAAGCTCTTCTTTTCTTTTAAACAAACAAGAGCAATAGTTGAAGCTTCTGTTACATAGCCCCCTCCTCCTCTTATGTTAGTCCAAGTTTGTGTCTTGTTTGCACTAACAGAGTGTGCTGGGCCCATCCTCCTATGGATACTCTCGTTGTTTTATGTAGTAACCAGGGCTGCACTTTATTAAGATTATAAGAGTCTTCCATTAGCTGCTCTTTGTATCTTTACTCATTATTAATTCCACCATGCCACTCACATTGGTTTTTTTTTTTTTCACTTTTGAGTTTTGTCTTAAAAACTCTTAGCTGTTTTCTGAGCTACTTTTTGGAGTTAATTATTGGCCATGTTTGTGCAGTTTGAACAAAATTCACAATATTTTGAGTGACAAGCTTTATTCCATACTTTATGAAAATGATGTGGAGGTGGGAAGAAAAGAAAACCTTTCCAGACTCTGGAGCAGTAAAATCTGTCCTCTGCTTAAAGAACCACAGGCTAGCCTGGCTGACTGGGAACAGCAGTATGAAAGAAACAAAGTATGAAAAAAAAAATGTATGAGAAAGTATGAAAGAAAGAGAGAGTGAGAGAGAGAGAAAGAAAGAAAGAAAGATGGACTGTAGCCTACCATGCTCCTCCCTCCATGGGATTTTCCAGGCAAGAGTTCTGGATCAGGTTGCCATTTCCTTCTCCATTTCTGAAGGTCTGTGCTTTTTTGCGAAAATGATACATGTGACTTTCTTGATTTTTTTTCCCACTCATTTGTTATTTCCTCAATTCATTCTTTGCTAATGTTACATATGATATAGATGAAAAGGACTCATCAGAAAAATATATGGTGGTGGGAGATAGGGATATTGAGATCTAGCTCAATTTCTCAATATTAAGAGTTGTATTTGTTGTTTTAGACATCATCTTCAGAATATACCATGAAATTGCTTTAAGAATCTAATAGAATTTAATCTCATTCTATAGAAGTGATAGGTTCTTACAATTTAGGAACTAGGTATAACTTCTATAACATTTGTGAAAATGTATTTATATAAAATGAGCCACAAGTATATACACATTGAACACAATGATGATACAACAAATTTCCTTGTTCATGGGTGAATTCTGTTTTCTTGTTTGTTTTTACAGCGTTGAGATTTTTAGAGAACCAGATGTATCTCTTGGTATTAGTATTGTTGGTGGACAAACTGTCATAAAACGTTTAAAGAATGGAGAGGAGCTTAAAGGTATATTCATTAAACAAGTTTTGGAAGACAGTCCAGCAGGAAAAACAAATGCTCTTAAAACTGGGGATAAAATACTTGAGGTAAATAATGTTAAATTTTTGTTTTTGCTTGAAATGTACTGTAAAACAGTAAATATGTGTGTGCCGTTGGTGTATTTTATTCGGATGCCTTCGTTTGTAGGTTTACACCATTTTATGAGATTCTAAAGTTGGACTGTAGTAGTAGCGTTAGTTGCTCAGTCGTGCGACCCCATGGACTGTAACCCCTCAGGCTCCTCTGTCCATGGAATTCTCTAGGCAAGAATACTGGAGTGGGTTGCCAGTCCTTTCTCCAGGGGATCTTCCTGACCCAGGAATTGAACCCGATGTCCTGCATTGCAGGTGGATTCTTTACCATCTGAGCCACTAGCAAAGCCTTAAAATGATAAAGGAAAAAGCATCAGCTGGCTGAAGAAACAATTCCACAAGTTGACAGAATGAGGCAGAAGGTGGGCCTCATGCTTCTCCCACAGCCTTTAACAAACTTTGAACTGTATATGGCAGTGGGAGTGCTGTCTTCCCAGAGTTGACCCCGAAAGTGGAAGATTGTTGGGGGAGGGGTGAACCCATCCTTTACACCTGGCAGGCTTTGCAGAGTGGAGTTTTAAGGATACATCAGAGGCACTGAGAGGTCTAAATCTGATGCATTTCTTTGCATTGGGTTTATTGGATGACACCATGTTGCATATCTTTAACCCCAGAATCTGCTTGTCCTTGACTCATGGTTTATGATGCTAAACATCAGCTGTGGTGTTTCATCTCTGACAGCGTGAAAGTGCTCTGGAGATGATGGATTGAAGTCTAGATTGTCCTGTTTGTTTTCTATTCTTGGACAAATTATGAAACATATTTTCAGTTTCCAAACAAAACAGAAATGAGCTTTTAAAACTCATATAATCATTGTGAGGATTAAAGAATTGCATAAAACTGTTCTGTGTATACAAATTTGAGGTTATATTCACATTTGTGAAATTGTAAAAAAAACTCCAAACACACTGGAGATAAAGAAATGAAGAAAATGACCACAAATCTCTTCTCTTATGGTGTTTATATGATAGTGGGGGAGATAGACAATACACAAAATAAGTAATATAGAGAAAGTTAGATTGTTATATGGAGCTATGGAGAAAAATAACGGGGAGGAGAATAAGGAATGACAAGTGGTGATGGCAGCAGTTGCAACGAATAGATTTGTTATGGAAGATGATATTGGGACAAATACAGGAAATGACCAAGTGAACAGTGTGGACACAGAGGGGAAGATGCCTCCAGACAGAGTGAACGGAAGTGCAAAGGCTCTGAGGTGGGAGCTTGCCTGGATGTATTGAAGGAACAGAAAGAGGTCTAGCACTGCTACTATAGGCAGAGTCAACAAAAAGAAAAGGTAATGGGAAGCCACATTATGTAGAGCTCAGAAGGTTGTCCGCTCTGAATGCTCGAGAATCCGTTAGAGAATCATGAATGCATACATATTTTTAAAAAGGGTTATTCTGGCTTCTGGGATAGGTGTAGTTTATTTGGCATTTGTGTGGTACATTGTTTTTGTTTTTCATACTTATTTGTGATTTTGTTTTAGTTGTATTTTTTAAGCAACATATAACTGGATTTTGCTTTTTTAAAATCTAAATTGATAATATTCATCTAATAAATCATTTATTTTTAATTTTATTACTGAAACATATGCACTTAGAACAAAATACAGAAGATAATGTTTAAAAATTAGCTTTTTCCTTTATATAGTGAAATAATGATAAATTCATAGGAAATTGCAAAGCAATATAAGCATAAGGAAGTCCCATGTACTCTCTTCACTTAGCCTCACCCATTGTTAACATCTTACATGACTACAGTAAAAGCAAAAGCAAAATGCTAATATTGGCGCAATTCACAGACCTTAGTCAGCTTTCACCGGTTATATACATGTACCACACGTATGTATGTTTATAGCTCTACACAGTTTTATCACATGTGTAACCTTGCATAACCCCACAGCAATCAAGAAACTCAACTGAATCATCACCACAAGACTCCTTGTCTGACCCCTCAAAGCCACTCCTCTCCACTCCTCTCCCATCTCTAGCCTCTGGCCACCACTATCCTGGTTTTCCGTATTTATAAGTGTGTTATTTTACAGTTGTCACATAAATGGAATTATGCATTCTGTTTCAGTTTGAGGTTCTTTCTTTACTCAGTGCAATTTCTTTGAAGTGCTTTCAATTTGTCAGTAGTTCATCGCTTTTTATGAATGAGTGGTATTCCATGGTATGGAGGTACCACAGTTTAACCATTCACCCATAGAAAGATGTTTGGGTGGTTTCCAGTTCTTGGCCATTATGAATAAGCCCTATAAACACTGGTATATAAGTTCCTGAGTGAAAATAAGTGTCCATTTCTTTGGGATACATGCCCAAGAGTGTAATTGCTGGGTTGTATGTTAAGTTCCTTTCTTAGTGTTAAGAAACTCTCAAACTATTTTCCAGAATGGCTGTATCATTTTGTATATCCACAAGCAGTTATGAGTGATCCAACTTCTCTGCATCCTCACCAGCATTTGGTATTGTCGCTATTTTTCATTTTAGCCATTCTGGATAGGTACATAGTGATATCATTGTTGTTTTAATCTGTAGTTCCCTAACTGCATTTGAGTAAACTCTGGGAGTTGGTGATGGACAGGGAGGTCTGGCGTGCTGCAATTCATGGGGTTGCAAAGAGTTGGACACAACTGAGCGACTGAACTGAACTGAACTTTTCATGTGCTTAATTGCCATCTGATTATCCTCTTTGGTGTAATGTTTGTTCAAGTCTTTTGTCTTTTTTCTAATTGAATTGTTCATTTTTTCTTATCTTTTTGAATTTTTTTCTCATCTTTCTCTGCTGTCAGTGAATAAAAAGTATTCTCTCATCTAATCCATCATCACTTTTACACATACTAATAAAAACCCATTGCTTTATCTCAGATTTAATCATTTATATTTCTTCAGATTCACAACAGACCTGAAATGTTAAACTCTAATATTTATTCTGTGAAGCATAATGAGTCATTTGTTTACTTTTTTCTATGAAAAGCATTAGTTGTTTGTTAGTGAAGTTTAATACTCATTTTTGTCTTAAGACAATTGCACAAAGGGTTTAGGTCCATATAAAGAGCTTTTTAAACTAGAAAGTTTGAATTTAATTTAATTTTAAATTAAATTAAATGGGTCTTCATCTATGTGAATGGACATTTTTTAGGTTATAATTTTAAAGTTGAGAAAGACTAAGATTATTTTTCTGTTGTAATATGACAGAATTCTTTTTCCTCACTTCTCAGCTTCAGTGATTCCCATTTAACACTGTATAATCTCTGTCGGGGAAAAAAAGCTGATTATTACTGAAGAGGATGTAGTTCTCATATAGCCTTTACTTTTCTTACTGTTGAATGTTACAGGGATCAGGTTTTTTGAAAGAAGCTTCATCAAACTAGTGACAGCTTTTAATCGTCACTGTAAATTTTTTCTATTTTTTTCATTTACTATTATTCATATCCTTCCTCAGCTCAGATGGGAAAAGAGCTTTTTACAGCATTAAAATCTTTATGGATACCTATTAGAATAAAAATCCAGAGTTCTTGCCATGGCCTTCTGGATTTTACATGATGTGGCTTCAGCTGCCTCCCTGACATCCCCTCTTTCTGCCCCCTCCTCTTTCTCTCTCCTTTAGACTCACCTCCATTTAAATCACTCTAACACGCAGGGCTCCCACCTCCTGCCTCCATGCAGTCGCTTCTCTGTCCCTCCGCTTCCGGCATGCTCACTTTCTTCCTCACTCCGCTCAGATGCAGTGACTTATCATCCTGTCACTCCTGTGCATGTGCTTCCAACTCCTTTGATCTTCTTTCCTTTCACTGAACTTTTCTGGGACAACCACATCCTAGGTAAGTGCAACTGTTAGCTTATTTTGTGATTTCTTTCTTGATTTGAACCAACAAAGTTATACCAACAAACAAGAAATTGTGACACTCTGAAGCTTTTGGAATTAAAAGTTGTAAAATAGCAAAAAAAAAAAAAAAAAAAAAAGCCAAGAAACCAACAAAGAACCCCATGCATACTGTCTGGTCTCATTTTAAAGTCACGACTGCTCCCTCAAATGGGTCTTTAATTCTGTCCTGCTGTCCTGCATTTAACAAGTTGTTTCATTCTTCTAAGTAGTTACTTCAGACCTCCTGTGCTTCCTTCCTTAGTCTTCATCTCAGTTGGTGGTCCTTCTTTCTGATTTCATTGAGAAAAGAGGAGTCCTCGAAAGGGGCCTTCCTCTTGCTCCTTCTACATCCTTTTTTTCTCTCTGTGCTTGCTGCAACAGATGAACTGTTTGTGTTTCTTCTATCTGGAGTCTGTCTCTCTAACTTGTGCAGCAGGAGTCATTCCATCTTCACTTTCCAAGGGTTTGCTTCTGCAGTCATCACTCTTCTCTACCTTCATCTTAAAAAAGCAAAAAACAACCTTGATTCCACTGTACCCACATTCCTATTTCTTTGATCCGCTTGTAGCAAAACAATATTCACAAATTGTCATTATCCTCTGCCTGGAATATGCTTCCCTGGTGGCTCAGATGGTAAAGCGTCTGCCTACAATGTGTGAGACCTGGGTTCAATTCCTGGGTCGGGAAGATCCCCTGGAGAAGGAAATGGCAATCCACTCCAGCACTCTTGCCTGGAAAATCCCATGGAAGGAGGAGCCTGATAGGCTACAGTCCATGGGGCCTCAAAGAGTCGGACACGACTGAGCGACTTCACTTCTTCTCACTTCTTCTGACTGGAAACCACCTCATCTTTTACCAAGGCTTCCTTACATTATGAGTTTGAAGAATTCATTCTGTTAAATAAATGCACTTGGTAAGTAGAACGCTCTTTGAGACTATGGGCATGTTCACAAGTTATCCTCTCTCAGATTTGAATAATGAGATGTTTACACTTTACCCAAATTTGTTGAATGCAGAACCCTTTTAGTAAAAGAACCCATGGGTGTTTTCATACTTCTTTTTTGAACATAATTTGAGAAATGTTCAACTACTCGATTTGATAATGGGCAGTTTGCTTAAAATACCTTTCTTCTTAGTTTAATTCAGAGAAGATGAGCCCAAAGAGATCCCCAGCCCCTACCCCCATTCAGAATTGTGTCCTCTAATAGTGGCAGAGGTGACATTATAAGCTCAGAAGCCTCTTAAGTTTCTGTTATTGATTAGGCTACCTACTTTTGCATAATTATTTTTAACCTCAGCCATTGTTATTAAGGTATTTTTCTTATTTACTTTTGTTGAAGGTAAGATGTTAATTTTCTTAAACATGGTCTCCTAAAACAGCAGAGCTTTTTATGTGCCAGTGTTATTTTTTTTTTCTAGCTGTCATCTAATTCATTCAACTCTGGCTGTTCTCATAACTAGATAATATGCATGAACTTGAATTAACTTATCCACAAGATCTGCTGCCTTGCTAACTGAAATAAATTACCTCTGTGTTTTTAGGTGTCTGGAGTGGATTTGCAGAATGCTTCACACAGAGAAGCGGTTGAGGCCATTAAGAATGCAGGAAACCCTGTGGTGTTCGTCGTTCAGAGCTTGTCATCCACTCCAAGAGTAAGCTTTAGTTTACATATTCAACAAGTTTACAAATAGTCTCTAGATCTTTGGATCAAGCTTTTGCCTCCAAGTGTTAATATTTTCCAACATATTTTTTACTGTTATTCTACTGTTGCTTAAAGGAAGTTAGCTTTGTAAAAATTTAATTATTAGCTACAGTTTTCCCTTTTTTTCTCTGATTTCAATCTCCTGGTCAAATTTGAGTTATTCCAGTGTACAGTGGAGTCCAACAGACCTATTTTTGACTCTTTGATTCCCTATTTACCAGGTTTGCTAATTTGGAGGCAAGTTACTTAACCTTTCTGAACTTGTTACTTTGTCTATAAAACACTTCCAACACAGAGAAGGTCGGTTATAAAAACATTCTAGAGAGACTATCAAATGGTCTGTGTATCTATTATAGCATATAAAAATTCAAATGTGTTGCGCTGAATGTTCTGTTGGAGATTCTGAATTTACAAAGAACAGTATTTCATCATAGAGTTTTTTCCTGTAATAACCTACTCATTTGGTATGGAATTAGAACTCTGATACACAGATGTCAGTGACAGGATGTGTATTTTATATTGCAATATGAGGCAGAAATGTCACCAGTAAGCCCTGTAACCGAAAGCTATGTTTAATTTTCTATATTTTAGAATGGAAGACAGCTGTTCAAAACATAGGCACTTCTGAACAGTAGAAAAACTGCATAGTTTTTAAAAATATGCTTTTCAGTCCACTAAAATGCAGTGCTTTTCAACCTTTTTTTATATCAAGGCATACAGAAAATAATATTTGTTTAGCAAACTGGATAAACAGATATCTGGCTGTCCCAGGGGCAGGGGGCATCAATGTGTATTTTTTGCATGCTTATAGCCTCCCCATACCCAGGGGGCTGCAGCCTCACCCCATATGGGCAGCTCTGCTGTGCACTGTACTTGCAGCAAGGTCCCTTCCAGACTTAATGCTAGTTCATACCATCAAGACTAATTGAGAGAGGGAAGCAGAATAAAGTCTTCACATTTTTTTATGCAGTTTGAAATTCTAGATTTATTAGAATCCACCCTTAAGCTCTTAGGATACTGAGAAAGTTGTTGAAGCCATCACTTTTATTTCTGGAGACTGAATTTAATAGGAATGTTGGCCAGATTTTCCCTGCCAAATGACAATTCCAGAGAAACAGTTCTGAGCTAGAATGAGCCAATGATACATTTATACAGCCACTTGTGAATGCTTCGCCAAAAAATATTCAAAGTATTTTATTAGGTTATAAGTTCAGCTATAAAGGCCAAGCTTTTAATCTAGTCTTTGTTGGTGAGCTGTGGTGGAAGTTTTCATTCAAGTGACCAGTACAATATTTTCAACTGCTAAAAAAGAAATAATGTCTTCAGCATTACTACATGCCCAAGTCACTTATCCCTCAGGCAGCATCACAGAGTGTCACGTTCTTCGAACATTGAACTGTCTATGGTTCTAGCCAAAGAATGGTGATGATATTAATGTCCATTACTTGCTCCATTTTTTCAGCACAAAGTTGATTCCACCTGAATAAGGCAATGAAAGGAACCAAGCTTCATATTTTTGTATCTTTGGCTGGCTTATTCTTACATTTATTATTGGTCATCACAGAAATAGAAAATATAGCCAAATTCTTAATCATTTTTGATCAGTTTAATTAAACTTTGAGACGTTCTTCAAAACTCCCGAGGAAGTCATTTCCTAATGTTTGGCCATCAAGGTCCTATGTCTAAATGTGCCTTGAAAAAGAAAGTGTTAGTCGCTCAGCTGTGACTTTGAGACCTCATGGATTATAGCTTGCCAGGCTCCTCCCTCCATGAAATTCTCCAGGCAAGGATACTGGAGTGTGTAGCCATTCCCTTCTCCAGGGGATCTTCCCAACCCAGAGGCTGAACCTGGGTCTTCTGCATTGCAGGTGGTTTCTTTACCATCTGAGCCATCAGTGAAACCATCATGAAAATTCTCATCAACATGATGGATTGAGTGTTGGTGTTTATGTTTGCACTTTTTTTTTAAGTTTTAATTTTTTTAATATTTGTGCTTTTAATAGGTGCTTTAGGAGCTTTTTTTAAAGCTTTTTCTCCTAAATTTCTCAACTACATTTTTAGCATGCTAGAAAGAAATATTTATATCTACTTAGATTTACTTGGTATATGCTTATTTGAGAGCAGAATTCATGATCTATACTGTACACCTCAATAGAAAGTTTTTATGCCAAAGTAATTTTTTCTACTTATAATTGCATTTCACAGTAGCATTAAGGTTTTCTCTGTATATCCAAAACCAAACCCTTTTAAAATTGGTATCATTCTTTCAGTTCACTAAATTTATTATCATGTGTTGTTTTCTTTTTTCCTGTCTTCCATTTGTATTTCCCTAATATCATTGTTTGATAATGGCATCTAAATGTTTTTGGACATGTTCATTTTGTGTATTAGTCATATAGAAATATAGTTTTTACTTTCATAAGAAACATGTGCTCTCCTACTTTTCATAAAGATGTGGTCTTTTTTGGTGGGCCATTTGTCTTCCAAAGTTTGCTAATGATATGTGTAGAGAATAATATTTCTCTGCTATTTGAAAAACAAATGGTATAAACCTTATGAATGGCAGCTAACTTTTATCCCATTTCAAAGCTTCTGCCATTTAACTTTAGCTGGTTTTTCCATAGGAGAAAGTAGGTCCAGTATAGGCAGGTGTTATGACTTTGTAGGGAGGCAAAGGGTTTTAAAGTCTTCAGAATTAGAAACATATACCTGTAGATCCACTGGTTTTTGAACTCTGACTTAGGTTGTCCTGTGTGTTAAATAGAGAAATAAATATTAAGCACAGTCTCTATTCACGTAAGAAGCCACAGATATAAATTAATTTATCACTGCTATTGCTTTTTACTTTAGAGAAACATTTCTGAGATGGTCTCACTTATTCCAAAATTAATTTATTCCCTTAGACTCTAAAAGTAGAGAAGAATTAATTGTAAATTGCCTTTTTGAGAAAAGTGCTTTTTTTTGTTTTGTTTTTTAAATTATCCCTAGGAAGGCAGTTCCTTTAATTTTCTGAGTAAGGAGATTTATTTTTCCTTTTAATCTGCATGTCTGTCATCAGATTTTATGCCAATTACTTGTGTTAGCTATTTGAGGAGTCTTTAAAATAATCACTTTTAATAATACAAAATAATTTTGTATTTTCTTAAGATATTTTACAGGTAGTTTTACAAAAAGAAATGAGTCAAAAAGTAATCTGTGCTGTTTGCACCATTAAGAATTAAAATCATTTCTATGAAATTGAACTGTTTGATTCACTTATAAGCATTTATTGAACACTACTATGTGGTGCTTTTTCTGAGCATCAGGGTTATAGTGATAAATAATCCTAAATTCAGCTCTAATTGAGCTATTATCCAGGGGTGTAAATAGCTTTGTTTAATTTATCTATATGCTAACAGTGATGGTTAAATATTTATTGAACGTACACAGTGCGCTAGGTACCATACTCAAACTGTATGAAGATATTACATAAGAATGATTATTGCAACATTGTTTGTAGAAGAGAAAATTGGAAATGAAGTATGTAAAAGCCCATGAAAAGAATGATTGACAGCAAGAAATGTTATATATCCATGAAAAGAAACGTATCATAATCATTCCAGGTGACAGGATTTACAGTTCATTAAGTAAAAAAGAAAAAGTAATATTTACAGAGGCATCCATTTTTTACGTTAAGAAAAGTAAAATCAAAGCCTCAAATAAGTGGGCTGAAGTGATATCACTTCAGTGTTAGCTGCCCTTGGTGACTGGAATAAACATATACAATAACCTTAAAAAAAAACCAAAACACCAAAAAAGCAAGGCTTGAGCTGGAGTACACTGATGAATAAGGTAGATCAATGAAATAAATGTTACATCCAGCATTATAGGAACTAACTTTCTGGATCTAAAGAAGCCTGTGAATTTATTGTCCCTTGATGCTTCACATAAACACACACACATGCAGGCATGCACATTTGGGTTATATAACTTGCTAGATGTCCCGAGCTGTGTTGTTTGCCTTAACTATACTTCTCATATCTTTATGTTTTAGATGAAGTTAGAGATATAGTTATGTAGGATTTTAACTTTTTTTTTTTTTAATGCATGGAGCAATGTAATGATTGTGACATTTAAATTCTTTCTTTCTCTCTTCCTTGTCTTTGTGGTGACAGGTCATTCCTAGTGTGCATAGCAAGGCCAAAAAAATCACTACTAACCAGGACCAAGACACCCAAGAAAAAAAAGAAAAGGTAAACTTTTAAAAATGTTTTTGGTTTCTTTTTGCTTATCTGAGCTGCAATTAGTATGTGTTTTTTTGGATGAGTATCTGGGTAGAAGTATGGTAGGTTTAGGACTCTCCTGGTGGCTCAAACATAAAGAATCTGCCGGCAGGAGACCCAGGTTCGATCCCTGGCTTGGGAAGATCCCCTGGAGAAGGGAGTGGCAACCCACACCAATATTGTTGCCTGGAGAATTCCATGGACACAGGAGCCTGGTGGGCTACAGGCCATAGGTTTGCAAAGAGTCAGACACGACTGACCAACTTTAAGTTCACTTCACGGTAGTTATAATATCTCCTTTCTATGAACATACCTAATTCTGGCCTGGATGAAGGCCAAGTGAAGTCCAGGTGTAAGATGTCATGAAGCCATTATCAGCCATTATCATCTTTTTCTAAATCCTAAGATATTAAGTTGAATTTCTATTGTTTAGTATTGTTTCTTTTTTTAGCTTCCAAATGATTTATTTTTATGAAAAATGTATTTTTAATTTTCATACAAATATTTTAAAAAACTTATTGCTGTTATTTTCAAACCTATTTCAGTTATAACCACAAATTATATTTTATATAATATCTTGTACCTTGCACATTGGTTGAGACTTTTTTTATGGCCTAGCACATAGGTATTATAAATATATATTTGTGATTTAAAAGAATAGCTATTATCTAGTTACAGATTTTTATACAGAGTTATTAGGGAGAATTAACTAACTGGGTTATTCAGGTATTCTATATACTTACTGATTTTTTTGATCAGAGTAACTCATCTTCCATTTTGATGATTAAATTAATCTACTTTTCATGTAGTTTTTCAGTTTTTATTTTATATTTTTCAAGATAATTTATTAGGTTAAATTTAAAAGTTTAATATCCTCATAGGTAAATAATTGACCCTTTCATTAATATGTGGCCTTACTAAGTAGTGCCTTAGTATCTTGTTCATCCAATATCTTTGAATAGGACGGATTTCCTTTTATATTGTTGTCAGATAGTTTGTCTTGGAAATTTATGAGCCACACAGAATGAATTCAAGTCTCTAACCTAGTGGATCTGGGCTTGTAAGGAATTCTCAGGGGACACCTTTTTTCTTTTTCTTTTGTTTCCTTCCATCTCATTTTAAGACCAAGGCCAGGAAATATTCCTGTTGTCTTCTGTAATCAAAATTTTGTTTTGTTTGCTTTGTTTATTTTAAACTTTACCCATTGAAAGTTTCACCCCATTAAAGGAAAAAAAAAAAAAAGCTATGCTTGATTTGATCACTTGGGAATACTTTATTTACAGAAATGTATGAGGGCTAATCAAGACCCCTTGAGGATTTGGGGAGAAGGGTTCTTGAAAAGGATAAGTAATTAGGATAGGAATTAAGTTGGTACCAAATTATAGAACTATCTGTTTTATCCTGGTTGTCCACCTTCTCAGTTCAGATCTTAATCCCAAAGGTTATACTCAGATTAGCAGTAACATACACTCTGTGTTCAGGATTCTGTGGTTTGTTTTTGGCAACTGCCAGTAAACACAGATAATGTGTAGAATCTAGAAGACCATGGTTATTGTTGCAGAGGTATTAGTTTGTACAAGTTGCAAGTCATCTCTTGCAGAATACTTTAACCTGTTGGTCCTTTTTTGCAGGGATTGGGTTTTGGGGGTTGATATCTTTAGTCCTACTTCACACCTTGTTTGACCTCAAATAGAAACTTTGGGCTAATTAAATTTCTAGCTCTCACTAGATAAAAATGAGTACATACTGCATGATTATATTTATATAAAAGTTGAGAAAATATGTTTTTGTAGTGACAAGATCATTGGTTCAGGAGAATAGATAGGGTGCCAGGGAAGAGGGTGATTAAAAAGACTCATGAAGAAACTTTGGGGTGATGGTTACATGTTCGTTATATTAATTATGGTGGTGGATTTGAATTGTACACTAAAATCTGTGCAATTTTTTGTCAGTTATACTTCAGTATATTGGAGTGAAGCTATTTAAGACAAAAATTCCCTGTTTTTCTGGAGCTTGCATTTTACTAGGGCAAAGCAAACAATATAGAATTCAGTGACTGCTAACTTTAAAGCAATATGGGAATGAGACCTGAAGACCCACAAAATATGACATCTGGTATATAAGCTCAAAGAAGGGAGATGATCTATCTCATAATTGCTCTTTTTCTGCATCGCCCAGAATGCTGCCGGCCACCTATTAGGCATACAATGCATATTTATTGCGTAAATAAAGAATTCTAAAAACAGAACAAAACTAAATCTCTGGTTTCTGGTCACTAGGGATTGGCACATGCCCTCTGGGGATTTACCTTCTGATTTGGAATTTATGGTTGTTTCTGGCCTCAGTTATAAAAATATAGTTTTGATTTTTTATCTGTGATATACATATATATATGTGTGTGTGTGTGTGTGTGTGTGTTTTAAAGAAGGGCTTCTCAGAATATTTAGTCTGTCTTATTGCTGGAATTGTGTTGATTCATGTATTGATTCAAATATCTGAACATTAATCAATTGTCTATTGGAAACCGATAGTGTTACAGTCTCTGTGCTATAGTCAGTGGATATAACATCAAAAAGGAAACAGACAACAGGTTGTGGAGACATGGACAATAAACACACAGATGAATACAAAGTGGTTACTGATTTAAATACTTTAAATACTGATTTAAATACTACTGATTTAAATACTGATTTAAATACAAGGTAATTAATTGACTAAGGAAAATTCCACATGAGATTTCATGAAGGAAAAGATAAATGTATGATACTTATCAACTCTGGTGCATTAAATCAAATTGAATTTCAATATATAGCAAGAATATTTGCATTCAAATTTTTTAAAAAATCCAGTAAGAGCCCAGTAAAACCAAAAGTCAATGTATAAGTCTACCCAGCTGAATTCCTTGGCATGGAGAAGAAGTCATCACTAAGTTAACATGGCAATAGTTAACAATGCAACCGTAAACCCCAAATCAGAAGGTTAAATGGAACACAGGAAAATGACTTTTGTCCGGAAAGCATTTGCCAATATCTGGTGACCTAAGCCAGAGATGTTTGTTTTGTTTTTAGTTTATTTATTCAATAAATATGTATTGTGTGTCTATTAGGTACCAGGCAGTGTATCAGATAAGTGTACCAGATAAGTGTACTTATCTTCCCATAAGTACCAGGCCTTATGGGAAGATGACAGTTAGCCATGTTAGTGAATCTTTGGAGAATTCAGAGGTGATTATTGCCCCCAGTGGACAGAGGAGCCTGGTGGGCTACAGTCCATGGGGTCTCAAAGAGTCCGACATGACAGAGTACAGCACAGCAGTATATTGTTGCCCCAAAGCACTCCCACTTGTGAGTCAATTGATCATATGAGAATCTACATCTCCATTACAGGATGATGTTTCAGTGGTTACAGGATGTCCTTCACTAGGCTACTGTTCTCTGTGATTATAGCTTGTGTACAAAGCATTATTCTACACCCTGGAATGACAAATTACCTTCACTCCAAGAAGTGCATATATGAATGTGATAGGTAGTGAAATAACTGGAAGTGTAATTGGTATGATAGAAATATGCCCAGAGTACTAGGGGAGACGTTCCCAAAGATGGGAGGTCACATGATGACTAAACTCTCTTTAACAGTTATTATTGATAGAAATAATTCCTTTTAGGCATTTTTTTTCCTCCTTAATACAAAAGCAATCATGTTCTCTAGAATTCCTGACCATCAGAAAGGAGACAATAAAAATCACTTGAAACTATTAGTAGAGGTATAGGTTAGAAATAAACATTTGGGCTTGAAATTATTCACATTAAAAAAGATAGAGGAAGAAAGTGACTGAAAAACTAAAAAAAAAAATCAAGCAGGTCTTAAATAAATCTCTAGGTTTTTCTTTTTTATTTTTTCTGTTTTATTTCAGTTCAGTATTTTCTGACCTCTTATATAGAATGTGGAACATCAGACTTCATAGAAATGCTATTCTCAGCTGTAGATTCATAACTCTTTGGTATTTTCTTTCTAAATTTTCTTCAGTATTTCATATGTTTTCTTTCTTTTAAGAAAATTGTGGACAGTCTTCACAACTGGGAGATGTCATTAATAGAGTAGTCCTCTGTAGTTAGTTATCTTCGTTTTCTTTTTGAGTATTACCCAAATGAAAATGCTGTTTCCCACTAAACATAGTAACATAGTAATCCCTAAAAGTATGGTTACATTAACCTTATAAAAATATATCTATCCCAAATAAATATATTTTATTATATGTGAAATATTACTCTAATAAGGTTGCTATTAAGGCATGCACCTATTCCAAGGGAAAAATCTGGATTTGTCAGACTCTGGAACTAAGAGGAACCTCATGAAGGTATTTGCAAAGATCAGAATGATCTCTTGTGACCCTCTTGATGACACTTAGAGTATTATAGGATGCATGCTCTCTGATTATTCTTAATAGCAACAAATAAAACAGCATTCTATCAGGGATACTCTACATTGTGCTAATGTTTAGAACTGGCTGATAATTCTCAGGCTAATGTGTATCCAATTGTGATACACACATGTACAGCATGTGGACATGTGGCTATCATGCAACATTAGTATAAATGTTTTTATTATCTGATATATTTTTGTGTTATAGTAACACACCAGTGAGATCACGGAGATCAGGGAGAAGGTATAAGCATTTCTAATTAAAATTACCAAATCACTTTGACTTTATGAATCTAGATTCACATATAAAAATGCTTCTGAGTTAGTTGTTTCTGTGAAAAGGGATTTCTTAAAAGACTGGCACATCTAAAGTAATATACGTTTAGTTTCACTATTTCTTAAAAAACTCGGGGAATATTAGATTTAAATAATGCTTCTTAGTCTCTTAACCAATCAGAAAGAGAGACTTTAAAAGACTGAGTTTTTAATACCCCCAAAGGTAGGAGAATATTTTGTGTTCACAGTGAAGGTAAGAGTCTTTCTCCTTTTCAGATACACAGAGGATTTCAGCTTTTGTCCTGTAACTTTAGCCATGTGTCAGATGTAGACACAAAAATGCAAAAACACTGGTCTGTCTGGCAAAAAGCTGTTCTTTACATTGGAACTGAGACATGTTCTTGTACAAAAGGACATCCTGGCAAACAATCTAAAAACATGTTTGCTGTTTTCTCTCAATCAAGAGAGAGTAGATGCCCAAAGAACCAGTATGTAATAGATCCTCATCATTCCAATAAATATCATTAAATTGCCAGATCATAAAACCAGACTCCACTCATTACTTCTAATGGTGAATAATTTACAGCTGAAGTACAAATCAGAACCAAAGCTAGCTTAATATTAGAAACAACAACAACCACAAAATAGAATTGAAAATTAAAAAATGGAAAAACAGTTAAAAAGACAAAGTTCTGTTGCCATTGGGAATTTACCATCGGAACCAGGAAATCATGTGTATGGGCTTAAACAGTTTATGGGATTGTATGTCTTAGCCATCACAGTTCATTGTCTCTGGAAGATGAGTATACTTGAACATATCAGTGGGGCTTTCAAGACTGACTAATAAAATTAAAGAAAAGAAACTTGACCTTTGAAATTATGCAGAATGTAACAGTGCCAGATGTTTATTAAAATTACTAACATGGGAACCTAAAAGGTGGTTATCCTGGTTCAGAGAGAATTGGAGAGAGTATTTATATTTACTAAAAAAAATGTTTAAATAAGATTCAGATTTAGACACTAAACTTGTTAATGTCTTATAAGGTAATGCAGCTATAATTTGTTAAAATAACTTACATTTCTACAAGAAATCTAAATGCTCTTTTTACAAAATTTATTTATTTATGTATTTGGCCGCCCTGGGTCTTTGTTGCAATTCATGTGCTCTTGGTTGCTGCCCATGGGCTTTTCCTGGTTGCGGCGAAAGGGGGTTGCTCTCTAGTGGCAGTGCATGGGCTTCTCATTGTGGTGGCCTCTCCTGTTGTGGAGCATGAGCTCTAGGGGAAGGGTTTCGGCAGTTGTGGTGCGCAGGCTTAGTTTTCCCACGGCATGGAGGATCTTAGTTCTTGGACCATGGATCGAACCCATGTTCCCTGCATTGCAAGGTGGAGTCTTAATCTTGGACCATCAGGGAAGTCCTGAATATGCAATGCTCTTGAACAAGAATGGTTTGTGTTACTGTCATTTTTCTCAATGTTAATATGTCAGAGAACTGGAACAACATGAATGACAACCAGTTATTTGCTCATTCAGCAAACAGTTAAGGACGCTGTTCTCAGAGCTGAGCATGTCCTATGGTCTGTTTTCTCTACCCTCACAGAAGTTCTGTTCACCTGGCCCTCCCTATGCATACTTGCTCCAGCCTTTGTTGCCACAGTGAGAGCCTGGACCTGCCTACACTCTTCTCCCATATGTGGTAGAAAGATGCCTGGACATCTGGCAACCCACATTCATACTGTAGGGAGCCCAGAATATGCTTATCCTACATTCTTTGTGAGCGTGTTGGTAGAAGTGAAATAAATAGGTCATATAAACAATTGCCCCTTAAATATACTTTTTAAAGTGCTATTAAAGAGAATTCATATCTTTTACTACTATTTTAAAAGCTAGCTCTCCTTGTCCTTAGCTTTGTCTTTCACTTAGACTGACCTTTGATTAGATGTTATCCTGAATAAATTTCAGTGTGTGTTTTTCCTTATGGATGCCAAACAGTGTTTTCCATTTTGGAGGAATTTATTGCATGTCTGCTTTCTGTAATGGACCAGTCATTGTCCATTTACTGAAGTGTATCCTGCCATTAGTGGCTTTGTCCTATAAAGCATAATTGATTGTGCTTTATTGAAATCCTGTAGCAAAACAAATCTTAATTCAGTTATTTTGGCATCTGTAGGGAGCTTGGGTATATCGGCTCCTATTCTTTCCAGCAGCTTGGATCTCTCCGTAGTTTGGCATATTTTATTTTTCCCAGCATTTAAGAAAAGGTCTGCATTGTATAAAGGTAATATGATCATAAAGTCTACTTTAATTAAATCTCTTTAAACCAAATATTGATATACTGTATCATTTGGTTTGTAAATGTAAAGAATGCGTATACAGAAATACAAAAGGTATTCATCGTAAAGCTTTTTCTCTCTCTCTTTTTAAAGCATTGAAATATGTGTTAACTATTTATAAATTATAGATGAATACCTCTTCAGTTAGAAAATCTTGGTATTTCAAGTGTTTATAAAGAATGAAATCTGTACCTTTTATAATTGAATAAAAAGTTGAAATAATCATAAGATTAACACATGGGGTCATTTTTATATCTAAGACATTTTTGAAATGTCTTTCATTTGAGTTATTTGGTCAGAAACAAAGAAAGCTAACTCTCAACAGTGTAAAGAAGATACATATAATTGATTTTGTCAGTGGAGAAAGGAATGCATGCTTCTGGGAGGGTCAACAGTTTTAAAAGTTGTGCTTTTGAATTCCTGTTTTCTGTATTGGTGTATTTATATCACATAGTCACTTTACATAATACCATAGAGAATAAAAAAATTATAATCCTAGTGATATGATGAAAGTTGGATACAGTCAAAATATTTACAGATTATCTTTTAATCCTGTTTGTCATTGAGGAAGAGGTTGAACAAAGGCAATTAACTCTTCTCCCATTTTGCATCTTCAGAGGCGAGGAACTGCTCCACCGCCAATGAAACTGCCTCCTCCTTATAGAGCTCTATCTGATGACAGTGATGAATCTGAAGAAGAATGTGCATTTACCAACAGTGAGTTCCTTTTCATTGTTTGGGATAGATGCATAACATTAAATTATACTTTAATGATTGTTGTAAATTATCAAATACAGTGGTGTGGGTTCTTAGAAAATGTATATGAACATATCTTGCTGAAAAAGAAAATTCAGATCTCCTAACTTTTGTGACTTTATTTTCCTAAGCTTTTGCCTTTGACATTAATATAACAGAGTGAATATCAAAGGCAACTGGGTGGTAAACTTTTATCTACAGTCCATCCTAGTCTTACTATTTGGTTGTGAATATAGAAATGCTAAGAAGTCCTTGAAATTGGAGTTTGACCAGTAGTAATCAGAGTTGAATGTAGATGTTAGTCCTTGATTGCTTGCTGTGCCCAGATGAATGGTGATATTGACAATGCAAAATTATAGAAGGCCCACCAAGTCATAATTTTCACCTTTAAATGTCATTTCATGATGTCCTTTTACATTAGTTGCATCAAGTATACATTTACACATATTTAAAGGAGGCTTTATTTAAAAGCATTTACATTCCTTTTATGCATGTAAACTATATGTAGTTAGATCTCATTGCTGTTGTATACAGAATTTGTTTCGGAGTGATGAAAATGCTCTAAAATTAGATTGTGATGAGGTTGCACAATTTGTGACTATACTAAAACCTACAGGATTATGCGTTTACATGGTTGGCTGTAATGGTTTTTGAAATTTGTATACTTTAAAATAATATTTTTCCTTATATAGAAAAGGAGTTTGATACAGACATTGAAAGAGTGAAAATTTGGTCTCCAGTACTTCATAGTGTGTGACCTTAAGTATTCCTTCTATGAAAATAATGGTACCTATTTTATAGTGGTTGTGATGAGGATTAAAATACAGTGATAAGGCTGTTAGCCTTTTACATTGTGAATCTTCAAAAAGTATTATAAAGTTGACTATAACTTTATAATTTTCTAAATATATAAATAAAATATAAAAATAAATATAAACAATTAGGTTGACTTTATAAAAACTTGCTTTGTACTTTGTGATTTTATAGAACACTTTCTCATGCACTTTCATTTATTTGACAATCTTTGTTGAAAACCAACTGTTTTTCACTAACAGTGCTAAGAGAGTCTGCTGTGAGATAAATGAAACTTTGCTGCTTTTTTTCTCAATGGGGTAATCCACCTGGAATGGAGGATACAAAGGCATGGAAACAAAATTTAACAAAAGTAGTGAAACGCCTTGGTTCTCAACCTCTTTGAAGGCGCAGCACATACTGGATACAATTGATGTATGTGTGCACTTGTGTAATGTAACCCTTTGCTTTGATAATAGTTATTACAGAAGCTGCAGCAGAACGGAGGTAGCTTGTTGATTATTCATAATTTCTGGGTTACTAGAAGGCCCATATTTGCTTGATTGTTAGGAAACCTGGTTTAAGCATATGACTAAGATTACATTCTAACCCTATTCACTTAGTTGTGAATTCATGAACAAGTTTCTTTCTTTTTTTTTTTTGCAGGTATATACTTTTTAATTAGTTTTTACAATGAATCAAAAGAATGTCTAGAAGTTGTAAAGATCTTACTAGACATGCTCCCACAATTTACATTTTTTTTTCTTCTTCTTTTTTTTTAAATTGGTTTTGCCATACATTGACATGAATCCACCACAGGTGTACATGCGTTCCCAAACTTGAACCCCCCTCCCACCTCCCTCCCCATAACATCTCTCTGGGTCATCACTGTGCACCAGCCCCAAGCATGCTGTATCCTGCGTCGGACATAGACTGGCGATTAGATTCTTACATGATAGTATACCTGTTACAATGCCATTCTCCCAAATCATCCCACCCTCTCCCTCTCCCTCTCCCTCTGAGTTCAAAAGTCCATTATACACATCTGTGTCTCCTTTGCTGTCCTGCATACAGGCTCGTCATTGCCACCTTTCTAAATTCCATATATATGTGTTAGTATACTGTATTGGTGTTTTTCTTTCTGGCTTACTTCACTCTGTATAATCGGCTCCAGTTTCATCCATCTCATCAGAACTGATTCAAATGAATTCTTTTTAACGGCTGCGTAATACTCCATTGTGTATATGTACCACAGCTTTCTTATCCATTCATCTGCTGATGGACATCTAGGTTGTTTCCATGTCCTGGCTATTATAAACAGTGCTGCGATGAACATTGGGGTACATGTGTCTCTTTCAATTCTGGTTTCCTTGGTGTGTATGCCCAGCAGTGGGATTGCTGGGTCATAAGGCAGTTCTATTTGCAATTTTTTTCTTAACCTTTTCATGGCTTTTCACTTTCTCATGTATATGGAGGAGAGGGGATATCATATAATAACCTGTCTCGTAGTATTGCTGTGAGCATTAGAGGAGAAAACATTTAAAGAACTTAGTGTAAGGACTGTGATACTTAGTAAATACTCCACTTTACCATGTGCCAGGTCTTCATATGTATTATTAACTCAGTCAACATAATAATTTTGTGAGGTCTCTATACAAATAAAGAAATAGGCTCAGAGAAATTAAGAACTATGTCAAAAATTACACAGCTAATAAATAGTGGAAATGGAATTTAAACCCAGGCACTCTGACTCCAGAGCTGGTACAGTCTATCATCTATTCTTCCCATTAATTAAAATGGTAATATCCTGGAAATAGGAGCAGCATGATTGGGGGTGGCCCAGGGGTAAAGAATCTGCCTGCCCATGCAGGAGACAGGAGATGCAGGTTTGATCCCTGGATTGGGAATGTTGGTGACTGAGCATACATTCAGTGTCAATCACTGCGCCTCCTGACCCCCACTAACACTGTGAGTGTGTGCTGTGAACACACATGTACACGTGGTCTTGGAACGGCTCTGTCTAATGGCGTCAGATGGTATCCACTGTGTGTGCATGTGTGTTCAGTTGCTCAGTCATGTCCAGCTCTGACCCCATGGACTATAGCCTGCCAGGCTCTTCTGTGCGTGCAGTTTTCCAGGCAAGAATACTGGAGTAGGTTACCATTTCCTACTCTAGACACTGAATGCAGATACAGACTTCTAATAACAAAGTCATCTTTTAATTATGACATTTCGCAGATTTTCCAGCAAATTTGAATTTCACAAGTTTCTCCAGCTGTGAATATGACTTTCCATTCATTTTGCTCCCCAGTTTTTTCCTTCTCAGTGTACATTTCCTTCCCATTGAATTTACTTTTAATTTCTGCAGAAGGGTTTGAACTGTATGGAGTCGTGACATAGTTCATAGTTAAAATGTATGTGAACTTAAAGCTTCTAGCTTTCCTGAATTTCTTCTTGATATGGATCCTGTGAGTTTTTATTTGTTCCTTCAGTTCAGTTCAGTTCAGTTACTCAGTCGTGTCCGACTATTTGCGACCCCATGAATCGCAGTATCCCAGGCCTCCCTGTCCATCACCAACTCCCGGAATTCACTCAGACTCACATCCATTGAGTCGGTGATGTCATCCAGACATCTCATCCTCTGTTGGCCCCTTCTCCTCCTGCCCCCAATCCCTCCCAGCATCAGAGTCTTTTCCAATGAGTCAACTCAGCATGAGATGGCCAAAGTACTGGAGTTTCAGCTTCAGCATCTAACTCTTATTAAATGACTGCTCTGCTCATCTGTTCAAAAATTAAAAGTAAATTAGTTCATTGTTTTATCAGATTCTTATTGTTCCCACACTAAGCATTTCTTTTTACAATGGTGAAAATATGATTATATAACTTTTCCACAGTTCACAACAAGGAAGTGGACAACTGGAATCCATGCCTTAGGCCTACTAGGAAGTGATGATTGTATTAGAGAGATCACTGTCATGAGGTACGCATGATTCTAAAGTGTAGTTTAATCTAACTTAAGTCAGCTTTAGTAAGTTACTCATTTGTAAAGTTTATTCAGTCAAGAGATACTTACTGAGTGGGTATTTTAGGTGGGCAGACACTGTCTTAGGGGTCGGCAACATAGCAGGGAACAAGGTTTCTACTCTTACTGGCTTATATACTAGAGAGGCAAAAAGCTTATAAACAATAAAATAGGTTAAATATTATAAGTACTATAAACACCAAATAAACAAGGTAGTTTGAGAATAAATCCCTTGGAGGAAGCAAAATTAAGTGAAATGGGAAGTCCGAGCAAGGTAAGACCTAAATGGCAAAAAAGGACCAAAGAGCTGGCTTTTTAGTCATCATATTGATCAGTTGTTTGTTTGTTTTTTTCCCCAAAACTGTGCTTCTCAGTAACACATTTAACAACCAAATACAGATGGGCACGTACACACATGCACACATGCTAATATGCATATATAATTAAAATAAGGGTTTCATGAAATATTGCTTATCTTTATAACATATGAAGAACTTTTTTCTTACTACTTTTTTTTTGGCCCTGCTGCATGGTTTGCAGAGCCTTAGTTCCCTGACCAGGGTTTGAAACTGGCTCACGGCAATGAAGGGCTGAATTCTAACCACTGGACCACCAGGGAATTCTCCCTATATGGTTCTATTTCAGTTTTTAAAATGAGTTTGCATCTCAGTTTATTTCTTGATCGACTAATGAGTCACAACCTGGAGAATGAAAAGCAACATCTGGATCTGTGGTTCTCAAACGCTGGTTTGCATTAGAAGCACCTATTGGAAGTTGTTCAAACACTAATTCCCTACCCCAGTTTCTAATTCTTCACACCTGGGAGCGCCCAATAATTCACATTTCTAGGTAGTGTTAATACTTCTGATTCAGGGCCCACATTCTGAAAACCACTGATCTGGATGGTATTAAACTCATGGAAACTGGTGAGGTAGTGTAACACATAATAGACAGCAGCAAAAAGGGAGTCCAGCCCTTGCCCAGCATAAGAGCATCCAAGCGTAAGAATACTCTCAGAGTATAAAATTAGTTTAAGAGAATGTGTTTCAAGAAGGGTTATGTCACTGAACCTTGGTGGTCAACTGTGGAAGGATTCTGAGAGGCTGAGGAGGTTGGAGACAGAGTAATAACCCTTGAATTTAGCAACATAGTATTGCTGGGGATACTTAGTAAAATAAACGAAGTAATTATTGTTCAGGTTGTTGTGAGAATTCAAGTGTTTCAACCAATACAGGCATACCTCCTTTTATTGTGTTTTGCTGGATAATTTTGTAGGTTTGTGGAAACCTGCATTATCAGATGACGTTTAGCATTTTTTAAGCAATTAAGTGTTTTTAAATTATGGTATGTGCATTGTTTTTTAGACATAATGTTATCGCATACTTAGTAGATTATAGTATAAACATAGCTTTTATCACTTCGTGGCAAATAGAAGGGGAAAATGTAGAAGTAGTGGCAGACCATGGCATCCAGTCCCATCACTTCATGGCGGCTGGACAGGGAAACTATGGAAATAGTGGCAGACTTTCTTTTCTTGGGCCCCAAAATCACTGCAGAGCATGACTGCAGTCATGAAATTAAAAGACGCTTGCTCCTTGGAAGGAAAGGTATAACCAACCTAGACAGCATATTAAAAAGCAGAGACATCAGTTTGCCAACAAAGGTCTGTGTAGTCAAAGCTATGGTTTTCCTGTAGTCTTGTACAGATGTGAGAGTTGGACCATAAAGAAGGCTGAGTATCATAGAATTGGTGCTTTCAAATTGTGTGCTGGAGAAGACTCTTGAGAGTCCCTTGGACAACATGGAGATCAAACCAGTCAGTTGCAAAGAAAATTAACCCTGAATATTCATTGAAGGGATTGATGTTGAAGCTTAAGCTCCAATACTTTGGCCACCTGATGTGAAGAGCTGACTCATTGGAAAAGACCCTGGTGCTGGGAAAGATTGAAGGCAAAAGGAGAGGTGGGTGGCAGAGGATGAAACGGTTAGATAGTATTACTGACTCAATGGACATGAATTTGAACAAACTCCGGGAGATAGTGGAGGATAGAGGAGTCTGGTGTGTTACAGTCCACAAGGTCACAGAGTCCTGTATCACTTCATGACTGAACAACAACAAAGCTTTTATATGCACTGTGAAACCAAAATGACTCAAACTATTAGTCACTTTTTTGCAATAGTCTGGACCTGAACGTCACAGCTCCCAAGTATACCGATATAGACAGTGTGTTACATAACAGGCATTTATATTATAGATCACTCATCTTATTTAATGCAGAGTTGAACATATGACATTCTGCTGTCTAATTGCCGTAAGATGTTGCACAATCATCTTAGAAATAAAAACTTTTTGAATTTTAATTAAGAGTTTTGAAACATTCAAAATTAAGAAATAGGGCTTCCCTTGTGGTTCAGTGATTAAAAATCCCCATGCCAATGCAGGAAATCCAAGTTCAATTCCCGATCCAGGAAGATCACACATGCCCTGAAGCAGTTAAGCCTGTGCACCGCAACCCCGGGGCCCATGTGCTGCAGCTACTAGAGCCCATAGGCCCGAGAGTCTGTGCTCCATAACAGGAGAAGCCACCACAATGAGAAGAGTGCACGCCACAACTAGAGAGAAAAGGGAAAAGCCCACACAGCGACAAAGACCTAACACAGCCAAGAACAACAAATAAATAAAATTCTGTTTTTAATCAAGAGGCAATATCCACATAAATGCTTACCTGTTGACAAAACTACCATTATCAAACCGGCATGACTTGTCAAAGGGAGGTATCAGTGGTGCATGGTATAGTGTTTAATACCTAAATTTAAAGTTATTTAGATTGCCTTGTCAGAGGTTTAATAGCATCGAGGGGATGAAGTGATAACTCAGTTCACTGACATGTGATGACTTTCCAGTCTATTTCTGGCCCTAACTTTGCTCTGATATTCTGACCCAGATTTTCAGTTGGCTACTGGAAAGATGTCATAACTTTATTGTCTTTCTTTCTGAAAAGTGAAAAGTGAAAGTCGCTCAGCTGTGTCCAACTCTTTGCGACCCCATGGACTATACAGTCCGTGAAATTCTCCAGGCCAGAATACTGGAGTAGGTAGATGTTCCATCTTCAGGAGATCTTTCCAACCCAGGGATCAAACCCAGGTCTCCCGAATTGCAGGCAGATTTGTTACCAGCTGAGCCACCAGGAAAGCCCTTCTTTCTGAAAAAGAATCAGCAAATATAGATAAATCTTCTTTCTCAATCTCCTCATATTTGTAGTTTCATGTTTTTATTGCCACAATTTTAGTAGCTATGTGGTAGTAGCCACAGTTTATTAAGTACCTACTATGTGCCATAAATTCTCTTCAACTCTCTAAGTGCATTCTCAGAAGAGCCTTTGAAAGGTGATCTCTTCTGCTGATTTCAGCTGCATGTTACATTCTTTGGAAAATCTTGCCTGACTCCTTATTCTAATACTTATTCCTGTATTTTTTTTTTTTTTTGGCAAATTAATGAAAGAAGGTAGGTGACTTGCATAGTCCCATGGGGTGCACTGAAAACCCAGGTGTGCTCCTGGTGCTTTGGAGGTACCTTTTCTCCTAAACTGTACCATCCATGTGGTTTCAGAGCATTCTGTCCAGAACAGCTTGACGTCTCTTTCTTAATGTGCCACCCATTATTCTATCTTAAAGTTCTGATCCTCAGGGAGAGGAGCCACAGTCTCCACAGAGTCCTGCTTTGTTCACTTTCGATCCCAGAATGTAAATGCTTTTATATCACTTGGGTCATTCTAACCTGGTGGCATTCAGTCTTCCAATTACAGTTTTAAACTGCAGGGAGCAGAAGGTTTGGAATGACTTTTTGTTACATAAGAGAGTGAAGCAATGAGAATCTTACATTTGACCTGTCTCTTGATGCATATGAAGTCTTAGGAATTCAGAATGTAATTGACTTGTCTGACACCTTGCTTTTAAGTGATATAACAAAGATTTGAATAGAACCTCCTGCTAAAGACCTTTTAAAGCCCCTTCTTTATCCCTTAATTCCAGAATAGCATACTCTTCTGAGGTGTTTTGTTTTTCCACATTTTTTTTCCCTTCAGTAAGGATTTGATTTAACTATGACTCTGATACATCATTTTAGCATTTTGCTCAGATTTCCTCCCCCCCCATTACATGTCATAATGTCATATTCAGTATAAGGAATATATTTGGAATATGAAGCGCAATAAGGTTAGCCTGTGAACCACATCACACAAATAAAAATTAGATTACCAATACCTTGCATTTTGTGTTTTACTCTAATTCTTATTTTATGTCAGTTGTTTTTAAGGATTGGATACTAGCTAAGACCCTCTGAAATGTGATTTATTACCAGATCACTCAGAATCAGACTATGTATAAGTTTAGAGGGGATGGCTTTTTAAAAAACAACTTTATTGAGATATAATCCACATAATCATACAATGCACCTACTGAAAATGTCCAATACAGTAGCTTTTAGTTTCATACTAAAATAACTGTTAACTGTTTTAACAGTTATTCACAAATAATAAAACAGTTGTCAATCTCAAAAACTCAACAACTAAAATAATATTTTGACAACAGTATGTCGAGCTATATATTAACTGTAAATATGAAAAAATCTTCTAATCAGTATTATCTACTTAGAAAATATGAGAACTTTCCTAATAGAAATAACAGAAAATTTTTTAAAAATCCATTAATAAAATATTTATAAATGTAGATCATTCAATGTTCCATAACTTTTTGAGTTACTGTTTGGCAGTGTGATAAAAACTATAAACCCACTCACTCTCAAGAAAAATGTGTACAGATTCACAGAAATAGTCCTCTGTATGCACACACATGCACACACTCACACACACTTCTAAATAGGCATCATATGGCGTTAGTGAAAGTCTTGAAACCCATGTAAAGTAATTTGAATCTAATTAAATGTGTATGGGGCATTGGTAGTGGTAAAGAATCCTCCTGCCAGTGAAGGAGCCACAGGAAATGCAGTCTGATCCCTGGGTAAGGAATATCCCTTGGAGAAGGGAGTGGCTACCCACTCCAGTATTCTTGCCTGGAGAATTCCATGGCCAGAGGTACCTGGAAAGCTACAGTCCATGGAGGTCACAAAGAGTTGAACATGACTGAACATGCACACACACACACTAAGTGTATATAGGCTTTTTAAAGTATGAAAATTTTATTGAACATTGACTTAGAAATGAAATGTTAAGTGATTTTGGAAAAGAAAACGAGAGAATGGGGCCATGCACTTCCCTAGTATCTGAATATATTCTTAACTGATTGCTTTCAAACTCAACTTGGAACTTTAGAAATGAGTGAGAGAGTTTTTGGCTGTCTGAATAGTTTTTCTCAACCCTGGACTACTGACATTTGGACTTTAATTCTTTATTGTGGAGGACTGACCTTTCATTATAGGATGGTTAACAGCATCCTTGGTCTCTACTCACTAGACGCCAGTAGCGTCTCCCTCCCACTCCAGTTGTGACAACCAAAAATGTCTTTATACATTGCCAAGTGCCCCTGGTCTAATGGATAGGGTATTCTACTGTTATTTGTTAGTTGGGTGCCAAAGGCACTCTGTTGTATGTATGGGATAATCTTGTACAGTAAAGAATTACCCTGCATAGGATACCAGTAGCACTGTTGATTAGAAATATTGTTTAAAACTACTTATTAAAGCAATTTAGTATTTGCTTTAGAATGATCTATAATAGACCTAGAGTCTATTCAGAATTTAGAATATAAAATTATTTTTGAAATACTAGAAATAGGATAAATTGGTCTATAAACAATGGGTTAGATAATCATTTGGGGAGAAAATATGCAGATATTCACTTCTCACCAAAATTATAAGTGAATTCCAAAAGAATCATGTACGTCTGAAAACTGAAATCCTAAAAATGTTATAAAAGTCTAAGATTTTAAAAAGATACACTCTTGGTACAGGTTAACATCTTTTGATTTATTATATCAGCACAGTAAAAGAGAATGATAAGTTGGCTTACAGAAAAATTAAAAACATAAAATGTATACACTTATTTTTGAATACATATATATTCAGCTAAAGGTAAAGGAGAAAAGGAAAAATATACCCATCTGAATGCAGAGTTCCAGACAATAGCAAGGAGAGATAAGAAAGCCTTCCTAACTGATCAGTGCAAAGAAATAGAGGAAAACAATAGAATGGGAAAGACTAGAGATCTCTTCAAGAAAATCAGAGATACCAAGGGAACATTTCATGCAAAGATGGGCACAATAAAGGACAGAAATGCTATGCACCTAACAGAAGCAGAAGATATTACAAAGAGGTGGCAAGAATACACAGAAGAACTGTACGAAAAAGATCTTCAAGGCCAAGATAATCACGATGGTGTGATCACTCACCTAGAGCCAGATATACTGGAATGTGAAGTCAAGTGGGCCTTAGGAAGCATCACTATGAACAAAGCTAGCGTAGGTGATTGAATTCCAGTTGAGCTATTTCAGATCCTAAAAGATGATGCTGTGAAAGTGTTGCACTCAATATGCCAGCAAACTTGGAAATGCAACAGTGGCCACAAGACTGGAAAAGGTCAGTTTTCATTCCAAGCCCAAAGAAGGGCAATGCCAAAGAATGTTCAAATTACCACACAATTGCACTCATCTCACATGCTAGCAAAGTAATGCTCAAAATTTTCCAGGCCAGGCTTCAACAGTATGTGAACCATGAACTTCCATATGTTCAAGCTGGATTTAGAAAAGGCAGAGGAACCAGAGATCAAATTGCCAACATCTGTTGGATCATGGAAAAAGCAAGAAAGTTCCAGAAAAACATCTACTTCTGCTTTATTGACTATGCCCAAACCTTTGATTGTGTGGATCACAACAAACTGTGGAAAATTCTTCAAGAGATGGAAATAACAGACCATGTTACCTGCCTCCTGAGAAATCTGTATGCAGGTGAAGAAGCAACAGTTAGAACCGGACATGGAATAACAGACTGGTTCCAAATTTGGAAAGGAATATGTCAAGGCTGTATATTGTCACCCTGCTTATTTAACTTATATGCAGAGTACATCATGTAAAATGCCAGGCTGGATTAAAGCACAAGCTGGAATTAAGATTACCAGGAGAAATATCAAGAACCTCAGATATGCAGATGACACCACTCTTATGGCAGAAAGCAAAGAAGAACTAAAGAGTCTCTTGATGAAAGTGAAAGAGGAGAGTGAAAAAGCTGGTTTGAAAACTCAACATTCAAAAAATGAAGATCATGGCATCTGGTCCTATCACTTCATGGCAAATAGATGGGGAAACAATGGAAACAGTACTGACTTTATTTTTGGGGGCTCCGAAATCACTGCAGATGGTGATTGCAGCCATGAAATTAAAAGACGCTTGCTCCCTGCCAGAAACACTATGACCAACCTAGATGGCATATTAAAAAGCAGAGACATTACTTTGCCAACAAAGGTCCATCTAGTCAAGGCTATGGTTTTTCCAGTAGTCATGTATGGATGTGAGAGTTGGACTATAAAGAAAGCTGAGTACCAAAGAATTGATGCTTTTGAACTGTGGTGTTGGAGAAGACTCTTGAGTCCTTTGGACTGCAAGGAGATCCAACCAGTCCATCCTCAAGGAAATCAGTTCTGAATATTCATTGGAAGGCCTGATGCTGAAACTGAAACTCGAATACTTTGTCCATCTGATGTGAGGAACTGATTCATTGGAAAAGATCCTGATGCTGGGAAAATTGAAGGCTGGAGGAGATGGGGATGACAGAGGATGAGATGGCTGGATGGCATTACCTACTTGATGGACATGAGTTTGAGCAAGCTCTGGGAGTTTTTGATGGACAGGGTGGCCTGGTGTGCTGCAGTCCATGGGGTTGCAAAGAGTCAGACACGATTGAGCAACTGAACTGAGGAACTGACATATTCAGAGGAAAAAGACATGTACAACAATGGAAAAATATGCATATATCAGATCATGTAATAGATTTGAACAAAAAATACAAAAATTCTGTTCAGTGTCATTTAAAGTGAAGTGACATCACTCAGTCGTGTCTGACTCTTTGTAACCCCATGGACTACATGTAGCCTACCAGGCTCCTCTGTCCATGGGATTTTCCAGGCAATAGTACTGGAGTGGATTGCCATTTCCTTCTCCAAGGGATCTTCCCAACCCAGGGACTGAACCTGGGTGTCCCGCATTGTAGACAGATACTTAACCGTCTGAGCCACCAGGGAAGTCCTTGTCATTAAAAGTGAGAGATATATAAATTAATAAAAATCAGATTTTTTTGACCCTCAGATTACTTTATATTTTAAAAACTAGTGTTGCTCATTGTTGGAGAGATTGTGGAAAAAGAGAGTTCTGTATACTGTTGATGGGATTCTGAATTCATGTACCTCTTTCTAGAGATGTTTGGCAACACATGTAAAGTATTTCAGTGTGCATATTTTTTGACTGTCTCAATTTCCAGTGATATATCCTAAGGAATGTGTTGCCCTTATACATGTATGTATAAATGTATGTGTGTGTGTGTATACACACAAAGAGATTTCCTACTGTATTTTTCACTAGTAGCAATTAGATCAATGTATATTTTATGAAATTAATATACCCTACAGTCTTTACTCAGTTAATCTCTGAGCATTTCTAGCCATTTGACCTGGAACAAGTTGCATGCCTTTCCCTTAGTTTTCTTGTCATATTATAGGGATGAGAGTAGTACTCCTTTCACTGGAAGCTTGTGAGAGACTAGAAGAAATGATGTGTGCCGCGTGCTCATGTAGGAAGTGACACATAGTGAGTACACTAAAATGTTAGCCGCTGCTATTTATTATTATCAGTACTAATTCAACATTGTCCAGTGTTTGTAAATATTGCCACTAAAGAATGAAATTCTGCCATCAGTTCAGTTCAGTCGCTCAGTCGTGTCCGACTCTTTGCGACCCCATGAACCGCAGCACGCCAGGCCTCCCTGTCCATCACCAATTCCAAGAGTCCACCCAAACTCGTGTCTGTTGAGTCCGTGATGCCATCCAGTCATCTCATCCTCTGTCATCCCCTTCTCCTCCTGCCCTCAATCTTTCCCAGCATCAGGGTCTTTTCAAATGAGTCCGCTCTTGGCATCAGGGGGCCAAAATATTGGAGTTTGAGCTTCAACATCAGTCCTTCCAATGAACACTTAGGACTGATTTCCTTTAGGATGGACTGGTTGGATCTCCTTGCAGTCCAAGGGGCTCTCAAGAGTCTTCTCCAACACCACAGTTCAAAAACATCAATTCTTCGAATTTTTATCCAAAAGTTATTATTATTTAATTTTTAAAAATTTTAGAAGTCAGTTTTTTGAAATTTAACTTTCTTATGTAGGAACAGTACTTTTTTAGCACTGTCTACTACCCAAAGGTCCTTGATCAATTGGATGCTGTGATACTGTTTTACTTCTACTCTCAGGGGGTTGATTAGAAAGATACTTTGGATTACTTCATTATTTTGTGGTATATTTTCCCAGTCTTATTCCTTATTTTTCCCTGGACCAGAGGTGGAATTATCACAGAAAGATTTGTTTATGATTTTATAGTTTTTCATTCCCATGGAATTTCAGTGTTGTGGGCTAGATATTTTATTTTCATTTCATCCTTCCCAGTGTAGAAAGAATACACAGGAAATTTTTTTGAGAAAAATTCGTGGTCCAAGACGAATGAACATAACAAAACAGAAAAGAGACTCACAGATACAGCTACGTAACTATTGGTTGCCAGTGGGAAGAGGGAAGTGGGGAGAAGAAATTTAAGGGTAGGCAATTAACAGGTACAAACTACGAGGTACAAAATAAATAAGTTGTTACAAGGATATAATGTACAGCACAGGGAATATAGTCAGTATTTCATATTAACTTTATTTTTTAATATAAATTTATTTATTTTAATTGGAGGCTAATTACTTTACAATATTGTGTTGGTTTTGCCATACATTGACAAGAATCTGCCATGGGTGTACATGTGTTCCCCATGCTGAACCCCCCTCCCACCTCCCTCCCCATCCCATCCCTCTGGGTCATCCCAGTGCACCAGCCTCGAGCATCCTGTATCATGAATCAAACCTGGACTGGCAATTCATTTCACAAATGATAACATACATGTTTCAATGCCATTCTCCCAAATCATCCCACCCTCTCCCTTTCCCACAGAGTCCAAAAGACTGTTCTATACATCTGTGTCTATTTTGCTGTCTTGCATACAGGGTTATCATTACCATCGTTCTAAATTCCATATATATGCATTAGTATACTGTATTGATGTTTTTCTTTCTGGCTTACTTCACTCTATCTAATAGGCTCCAGTTTCATCCACCTCATTAGAACTGATTCAAATGTATTCTTTTTAATGGCTCAGTAATACGCCATTGTGTATATATACCACAACTTTCACAACACAATATACAAGCAACTCCTGCAGCTCAATTCCAGAAAAATAAATGACCCAATCAAGAAATGAGCCAAAGAACTAAGCAGACATTTCTCCAAAGAAGGCATACAGATGGCTAACAAACACATGAAAAGATGGTCAACATCACTTATTATCAGAGAAATGCAAATCAAAACCACAATGAGGTACCATTTCATGCCAGTTAGAATGGCTGCTATCCAAAAGTCTACAAGCAATAAATGCTGAAGAGGGTGTGGAGAAAAGGGAACCTTCTTACACTGTTGGTGGGAATGCAAACTAGTATAGCCGCTATGGAGAACAGTATGGAGATTCCTTAAAAAACTGGAAATAGAACTGCCTTATGACCCAGCAATCCCACTGCTGGGCATATACACTGAAGAAACCAGAATTGAAAGAGACACCCAATGTTCATCACAGCACTGTTTATAGTAGCCAGAACATGGAAGCAACCTAGATGCCCATCAGCAGATGAATGGATAAGAAAGCTGTGGTACATATACACAATGGAGTATTACTCATATTAACTTTAAATGGAGAATAATGAAAAGTTATGACCAACCTAGATAGCATATTGAAAAGCAGAGACATTACTTTGCCAACAAAGTTCTGTTTAGTCAAGATATGGTTTTTCCAGTGGTCATGTATGGATGTGAGAGTTGGACTATAAAGAAAGCTGAGCACCAAAGAATTGATGCTTTTGAATGTGGTGTTGGAGAAGACTCTTGAGAGTCCCTTGGACTGCTAGGAGATCCAACCAGTCCATTCTAAAGGTAAGCCCTGGGTGTTCTTTGGAAGGAATGATGCTAAAGCTGAAACTCCAGTACTTTGGCAACCTCATGCGAAGAGTTGACTCAATGGAAAAGACTCTGATGCTGGGAGGGATTGGGGGCAGGAGGAGAAGGGGACGACAGAGGACGAGATGGCTGGATGGCATCACTGACTTGATGGATGTGAATCTGAGTGAACTCTGGGAGATTGTGATGGACAGGGAGACCTGGTGTGCTGCCATTCATGGGGTCTTAAAAAATCGGACATGACTGAGCAACTGAACTGAACTGAACTGATTCTATGAAAATACTGAATTACTGCATTGTACATCTGAAACTACTCTAATATCATAAATCAACTATTCTGAAATAAAGTTTTTAAAATTCATGGCCCAAGTAGAATTCAAAAGCTAAAAGGCTTTTAAAGATTGCTTTCCTTAATATGCATACTGGTTTGCTGAACAGTCCATGATTTAATCTCTATTTTTGTGCTTTGTAGTTTTTAAATGTTAAAAAAAAAAAATCAATGAAATCAACATTTATTGATTCACAAAGGTTATAATGTTCTTTGTAGTGTTACTTCTCAATATTCATAGAACTGGCAACATATTGATGTACTTAACCTTTAAAAACTTTAATAATTTTGATGTAAAAATCAGCTTTTATTCTTATCTCTAATTACTTATAGCATTTTACTCTTGTAAGCATTTATACTTCAGAAAGCTGATGAAATTTCAACATATCAAGACAAAATGAAAAATTTCATTCCATGTTGTATCAAGAATGCTAACTTAGATAATAATGGGAATAGAAATGTCAGCTTTGTTTGAGTCACTGCCACTAATACATGGTTTAGTGTTCTATTGTTAGTCCATGTTGCTTGAGTGTCATTTCTCTTGTCCCGGTTCAGAGGTGCCTGCATGGTATCCAAGTGATCTTTGGCCTCCTGGAAGCAATGCCAAATCGCAGATTTCAGTCAGATTCTAAGTTCAAAGCTGAACTTTGTAGAATCTCAAGTATTTTTTTCATTGAAAAAATTCAGAGGCATGTAGGGCAAACTGTTTTGAGAGGGGAGTTTTGAGAAGAAGCTTCTATTCATTTGATTTGATCCACTTGAATTTTGGATAACAAGATATGTTTATTTGGAAGAAAAGCATTTCATCTTTACAGCTCAATAATAAGAAAACAAGCAACCCAATTTTAAAAAATAGGCAAAACTTAAATGACATTTCACCAAAGAAGATCTAAAAATGGCTAATAAGCACTCAAAAAGGTGCACAACATCATTAATTTATTGGGAAAAGCAAATTAGACCACTGCACACCCACTAGAATGATTTTAGCTAAAAAAATAAACATACATCTAGAACCCTCGTACACTTCTGGTGGAAATGTAAATTAATATGGCCACTTTGGAAAATGGTTTGGTACTTTCTTAAAACCATAGAACCCAGCAATTCTACTTCTAGGCATGTACCTTTAAAGGAAGTGAAAACATATGTCCACACAAAGACTCCTATATGAAAGTTCATAGCAGCATTATTCATAGTAGCCAAAAGCTGCAAGTGGCCAAATGTCTGTCAGCTGGTGAATGGATAAACAAAATGTTACGTTTGCATATAGTAGAATAATACTCTTCAGTAATAAAAAGGAGCAAAATACTGATTACATGCTCATTATCCTAGGTAAAGGAAGCCTGATGCAGAAGAGTACATACTGTAGTACATACGTTTATATAAAGTATATGCATTTATTTGTAGTACATACATTTAAATAAAGTGTCTGTGAGAAACAAATTGTTCGAGATAGAAAGAAAGTTAGTGGTTGCCTAAATTTGAGTAGGAATTGAAGGAATTCAATTTTGGTTGAAATGTTCTTAACCTGGATTGTGGTGATGGTTGCCCAGCTCTTTAAGTTTACTATAAATCACTGAGTTGTGTGTGTGAGTGAATTTTATGTTGTAAAAATTATGCTAAATAAAGTTTTTAAAATTATCTCCAAGTTAAGCATCATCTTACACTACAGAACTACACCTGTAGAGGATAGTTAAAACTTATTATTAAAACATCTGTTAAATAGCAAATTACTTTAAAGAAGGGAATAAAAAAAAAGAAGAGAATTAAAGTATCTGAATCAATGGGTTTCTCGGTGGTGATGGGATTTAAAAATCATCAAGTTCAACTGATCTGATTAATTTTACAGTCTAAGACTCAGACCAATTAATTTATCACAATTCACAGAATTAGTTATTGCTGAGGTCAGTACTGGGATCTAGGTCTAGTTTTAAGACCACATTTAGCCTTTCCCTTCAGTGACTTCCTATGTTTACCATGGTAATTTTTAACATGAAGGGAGATCCCCCAGAGAAGGGAATGGCTACCCACTCCAATATTCGTGCCTTGGAGAATTTCATGGACAGAGGAGCCTGGCAAGCTACAGTTCATGGGGTTGCAGAGTTGGACATAACTGAGTGACTAACACACACACACACACACACACACACACACACACACACACACACTGACGATTAATGAAGATTTGTTGAGCAGCTAGTCATTATTTTGTTTTAAAATTTTTGTTTGCTTTTTTTCCTTGTGGGCTCTGCAGTTGATCTCTACCTTGCCAATAGATGTCACTACAATCAACAGCAATTATTACCAAGGACTTAAAGAATCTTAAGAATATTCACCTTATAAAAGCAAACAGCATTCATTAATGGCTTCTAGTCGTAACTCCATGTTCATTTTACTAAATATATGAATTTATTTTCTCCAGTTTTGTTTTTTGTTTCTGACACTGCAAAGTAGGAGGGAAAATACTAAGATATAAAAGCTAAAATTTAAAATTTCAGTTTTCTATAAATTCTTTTTCTCTTTTCTTAATTATCCTTTTCTGGAGCCTTTTCTTCATCAATAAGTAAATTTTTAAGAAGAATTCTTATTCTAGCCCTGTAACTGGAGACTGGTAAACTTTGATTTCTATATTAGTCAATTTTTATTCGAAGAACTTCCAAAGCTTGAGTCCTTGAACTAATTTGGATACATTTACTGGAACTATAAGCAAAGAAATGTATTAAGATCTCTTGAGAAGCATTTAAATTATGTTCAGGTGTTCTTGACTTTATATTATTCATCTATTTGATCAGTGATCACAGAGATGACTTCTTATTCTACATTTTATAAAGAATAGTCAGCAGATACTCTAGTGATGGATAGAAAAGTAATTCTGAAGCAATTGCAGTTGGTTATAAGATTATATTAATAAGGTCTACTGGGGTTGGGGTGGGATAGGCAATGCAATGTAGCATTTTAAATGAAATTGGAGAAAACTCAACTATTTCTCTAGTGATTACTCTGATGCTCCTAGGGGTTTTTCCACCCCCCCCCCCATAATTCCGCCTCCCCCTACCCCCAAGAAGCTAACTTGAAGACTTGACTGCTTAAATAGAATCTTTACTGCACGTTTAGATTGTTACTGAGACACAAATGAATCTCACTAGGGGATATGCGTGTTCAATGTGGTTCACCAGTTTCTTTGTTATAAAAATGATTCAGTGCTGTGAGCAGTAGGAGACAGTAAGTTGATGACTATTCCCTCCACTTCGGACAGGCTGAAATCGACTGCTGTTTCTTTTAATCTGCACTAGAAAGATGCAACTAATGTGATGAACTATTTCTCAGCAGGAAAACTGGGTCATTAAAATGATATTCATTGAAGCTGGCCACAAAATAAATGGTTGTGTTTATATTGCCTCCTGTTCTGGAATAGAGCTATCATCCTGATGCGAGCAGGGTAACTGAGTGCCACAGTCGGCAGCGTGAAGCATCCGAGGGTCAGATGTTGGAAACCCGGGATTTTGTTTCTCCCGGCAGACTTTCCCAGGCAGCTCACCTACTTGACAGATGTGACTGTTAGCTGGAGGGGTAGCTGGAAATTAGCTTAACTGATTGCTTCTCTTGATAGAAATAGATTGACAAGTTGTCTTGAGGGAGAATAAAATCTGAGGGTGGATGTGGTGGGGAATAGGCCCAAGGTCGACAGAAGAGGACAGAGTCTGTGGTGAGGATCTGAGCTGCTTCCAGCATTGAATGTTTATCAGGAATGCAGATACCCTGAAGGGAGCACTGGTACAGCAATGGTCCAAGGGGGTTTCCCAGGTAAGAGATCTGTACCTCTGTGATCTGGGGTTCTTTTAGAATGCAATGTTAAGCTGTTTTAGTGATGGTGCAGAATGTTGTTTTAAAGGTTTTGAACAATAGTAAGCTAAGGCATTTATCTTGAGTCAGAGAGTAAGGGTACATGTGCATGTGCAAGGCAATTCTATATTAGAAACAAAGCTTTAAAAATTTCCTTTCATGTGTGTTGTAGCTGGAATCGTCCCTATGTTTTTGAAAAGTGGAGCAGTTTATCAGACTGTCAGGAATATACTAGTAGTTTCAGGGCCAAAATTCTTAGCACTGTGTTCATGCAGTATTCTCTCAGAATCATAGCTGAGAAGGAGATCTTGTGGACATTTATTCTTGTTGTTATTTGTGACTTCAACATAACCAAAGGGGATGTTTTACATTAGAACAAGGTTGTTCTGATTAATTTTTGAAAAACTGATCATTCAGCATTTTGTTGTAGATAAAAGCAGAAATCATTAAGGATTCACAGTGCTAAACAAAAGGCTGCTTTGTCTCCATAGTAAGATAGCACCTTAAATAAGTATTACTTGCTATTTGTGATTGAGGTCCCATTCATCTACAAATTCAAATTCATTAGGGGTGGGGGCTCAGCACTTGGAAGTATTATCAGGAACTTCCTTGTTAGCATGCGGTTCTCAGAACCATTGCTAGATTGGTAATATAATTTCATGCAGTAAAATGCTCTGTATGCTTTTGTCCTGACTTTTGAAAATTAATTTATTAACATCAGAGCTTCTTTTTTTTATCCAAATAAGATATGGAATACTTAGACATAATAGGGATCCTCTTGTCTAAGCATTTATTGCCTAAGGGAGGCAATTGTAAACTCAAAGAGTTAGACATCACTTTACAGCCTTTTTCTTTTCAGCAGTGTACACACAAATTAGGTTATTTCTACTGCAACAGCAGGATATACGCTGCATTCCTGATTTAAGCTAGCAAACCTTATTCCTGGCTATGCTGTCAGAATAATTGAGCCAGAACTTTTCGTTTGTCTAAAATATAATTTCTAAAGATCTTATTGTTGAAATCCTAAGCTTTCTAGATTCCAGTTTTGTGATTTTTGACTTATAAGAAAGGTTATAGCTCCTAAATGGATATGTCATAGATTCCATCTAGTGACAATTGTCCATATTGTGTCTTTCCATTCTATACTTGGAATTGCTTTCAAGTGTCTAAATGTCATCTTTTTAAATACTATTTCTCAAACTTTTATTGACAAAGTAGCTGTAGGAATGATCCTGAATATCTGTGGACCCTCTCTGCTTTTTCATCAGAGTCCCTAGAGTAGTTTGTTCATTTTCTTTTGAAGGTGTTTCTTTTATTTATTTATTTATTATATATTAGATTAAAGTTGATTTACAATGTTACCTTAGTTTCAGCTATACATGTTCATATATCTGTTCTTTTTCAGTTTTTTCTTCCCCATTTAGGTTATTGCAGAATATTGATTGTCTATTTTATATATAGTAGTATGTATATGTTAATCCCAAATTGAAAAATACATGAGTACTTTCATTTCTTCAGTGTAACCAGCTACCCCTGATAATTTCCTTAATTTCTGTCTTATCATCATGAAGTTGCCACTGTCCAGGCTTCATAAACCCTGATAGAACCCTCAGGAATCCCCACAGTTGGTTTTCTAGAAATCAAATAGAGTATATGTAGTCAATAGGAATTTCTGTATCTTTTGCATTTTATTCAAAAAAATGTATGAACTTGATTTTTAAAGAATTATTAGCTATAAATATCTCCTAAATAGATATATATTTGTGTTTCATGTGTACTTTCCTGTGTTCCTGCTCAGGATTACCTGTTTATGCTTTCCATAATGAATATATTCAGCATTTATTAAAGGTTCCTCTTTCTGTATATACTTTAACCCCAAAGTACTTTAATACTTTGTGATAGTCTTTATATTACTTTTCTGTTCAGCATTCAGTTAATTTTAAAAACATTTTTCTATTTCATGTCTCGTTTTGACATGTTTTACAAAAAGTTATACATAAGACGGTAAATAAAAGATGAGATCTCAGTCTGTAGAGAATTTACTTTTCTTTTGTACTTGCTTGAAAACATGTCATTTTGAATGGGTTTATGCTGCTTTGATATCAGCAGTTTCATGTTGCTTTAAAATATTTGAAGTTTGCATATTTGAATTTAGGTTAAGCACTCATCTTTTTCATTGATCCAATGTTGAACAAAGAAAGAGTATGATAATTTGAATTAGAGAGGGCATATGTCAAAAATTAAGTAGTATTTAAAATTATTTTCTTGAGAGACTGCCTCTGTTTTGTTGAATATAATGGGGATGGAGAGTAAGAAATATTACCCTTAGGTTTCTGTTCTCTTTAGATATGTCTCTTCTGCTATGTTTCTTTAAATATCATATTTATCTCTTTTTCTTTACAATTATGATAAGTCAAGACTCTTAAGATACATAGTGTAAAGCAGTCATTTTATATATTCTGAACATATCCCAAGTGGATTGGTCTTATCCCCATTTTATAGATAGTAAAACTCTTTTTGTAGAAAGCTTGGGGTAGTTTATGCATGGGTTGTTAGAAGTATGACATAACCTCAGTTACTATGATTATATAATATTAAACATTAAATATTTTAGAGCCCAATTCAGTCCTAAGCCTATGGGGAGGAGCATACTAATGTGATCTCTGCCCTCAAGAAGTTTATGATCTTCCTAAAAAGAGAAAATGTGGATAGGTGCTGAAGCAGATGCATTGGAAGGCCCCCTGGAAGAGACTGAGCTTGAGAGGTTGGTAGGATTGGCAGGAACATGGCAGTTCCAGACTTGGGAGTCCGCTAAAATGTGATGAAATGTCCCAAGCCAGGCGTGTAGGAGACAGAGGGCAAAGATCCTGTTGTTGTTCAGTCACTCATTCGTGTCCAACTCTTTGCGACCCCATGGACTGTAGCCCTCCAGGCTCCTCTGTCCATGGGATTCTTCAGCAAGAATACTGCAGTGGGTTGCCATTCCGTCCTCCAGGGGATCTTCCCAACCCGGGGACTGAACCCAGGAGTCTCCCACATTGCAGGCGGATTCTTTACCATCTGAGCCACCAGGGAAGCCCTAAGGACCTTGTACCAAGAGGGAATACATGCAGGAAAGCAGAACGAATAGGTTAGAGGAACAAGACTTCTAAAATTTATTAGTAAAGCATAAGAATTTGCTACTGTTCTGAATACATGTATTATTTTCTTCAATCCATATAATTTTATAGGTTTCTTATTAGAAGTTTCAGTCTTTTTAAAATGAAGTACAAAGCCTATACTTTTAACTGGTTTTAATTTTGCATATTTCAATGATCCTCTCAGGTAAAATACAAATTGATTACCATCTTTCTATTAAATAATTGCAATTGGCATGTAATTATATTTCAAAAAAAACCCCTAAAATTCTGAATTCTTAAAAATGTTTATTGTATTCTTCAGCAAACCACATTTTAATATTGAAAGTTCCAAATTAAAAAAGTCACAAACCAAATAAAGGTGAATTGGGGAAAAATACAGTAATGGAGATATGCCATTAGTCTTCAGGGTACACCTCACCATGGCATCACACACAGCACAGCATGAATCAAGCTTCTGAGCGTAAACAAATTTCTTTTCCATACTGAAAAATTTCTGTATTTGGAGAAGAAATAGCAAGTCTCCTGATGCTGACCAGAAGGGAATGGGTAAGTATCTAAGGTTAATCAGATGTTTACATGAAATTTAAAAATAATTAGATTTTCATGTTCATCCTAGGCAAGATGGGAATGTATTAATTAGCCTTTTGGTAAATGTTTTGAATTGCATTTGGGTTTGACTCAGTGTTGCCTGTTTCAAACTTGCTCCCTCAAGTCTTTCAAAAGCCAATGCAGATATAAGAGCCTGCTGGGAATGAGAGAATAGCAATTTTTAGCTTCATAAAGCAAATTATCATGAGATATAAAAGATTTTAAAAATCTGCATTTAATGGACAGTTCACTAGCTTCCCATCTAGTTGTTTCCTTGAATACATGTGATGTTTCTTGAAAACAGTTTGTTATACCTGCAGGGATAAAATATGTACATGGTGATAGTCTAATAAACAAACAAAATAATACTGCTTATGGCTGTTCATCCAGACCATGCAAAATCTCTGACATCAGCTCTCTGTTTCCAAGCAAAATTAAGTTAAATGCTTTGATTCATCAAATGACAGATGTTGCATTTGATTGATTTCCAAGGCACATTTATGTAATAATTTTCAAGTTGTTTAGTCTCCTGTTTCGATTGTTCTTCAAGAAGACTCATTTTAGCAGATAGATAATCTGTGCTATTACAAAAACTGCCTTCCCATTCTTCAGTTCCTACAGAGTCTATAACTTTCATAATATGTCTGTATTCTTATTTCGTTCAGTTTGTGCTAAAATAATCACCACACCCCCCATGTGAATATAGCTCTTAATGCATTTACAATGCTATACTGAGATTAGGTGTTTAGGTGTTAATTTCCTACATTGCTAAAGGTTAGGTCATTTTAGATGTTCAGTAAATGCTCTTTGAACTGATGTAGAAAAGTCTTTTTTGCATGTAACCTGATAGATATGCATGAAAGAATGGCCAGATCTATTTGATTTGTAAAGTGAGCATTCTCTTGGAACCATGGCTCACTAAAGAAAATGAAATTATTCTACCATCTACATGTATTACTTAGATGGTTCTTTTCATGGCCTGTATAATGCAATGATAGCCTGTAAGAAAAGGACATTTTCACCCAGTGGAACAGTGGTTTTTCTTGAAAAAGTGTTTTTTTCAGCAATCATAAAAAAGTTCTTATGAGGATGGGCAGGAGAATAATAAGCAGGCACATTCATTTTCCTGTGTCTGTCTTTTTTTGATCAATTTATTGTGTTTACTTCTTTTTGTTTCCTAACAAATCGGTAATATGGTTTATGCATTGTAATCTGTTCAGGGAAGTAACAGAATAGTTTCTTGGTCAAGTAGAAAAAAGTAGCAGCTTTTCCATTTTGCAACTAGCAAACCTTTAGCTCAGGGTGAGCTAATTTAAAATTAGTTGTTTATCCCAGGATTCAGTAAACTATAGCCTTGTACCAGATTTGGTTCACTGCTTGTTTCTGTAAATAAAGTTTTAATGGAGCATAGATATACCCATTTATTTACATATTGTCTTCTGAAGTACAGGACCCAGCAGACTTAGCCATTGTAACAGACACACGGCCCACAAAACCTAAAATATATAGTGTCCAGCTCTTCCAGAAAGCTTGCTGAACTTTGAGTTACTCCATAGAAATTAAACCTTTGAAGCAGGTGTGAATTCAAATCTTGCCTTACAGCTTGCTACTTGTGCAGCCTTGAGCAAATTATTTATTACAAGATTGTCTGATCTTTGATTTCTTTTTTTTATAAATGGATAATACTACCTACCCCATATGTTTTTACTGGTGATTAAATGGCATGAAATACATAAAGTACTTAATCTATTGGTTTTTAACTGATAGGCATTCTGAAAAAATTAGCTATGTATAAGAAGTATATACTAATATATTAGTTTTCCTTTGTGCAAGATCAAAAATTAATTTTATTGTGATGCATTCTTACTATGAAAAAGTTTGTTTCCTTGTTTATTATGTTATATTTTTATCCCAAAGATACAGATGGTGGTATAGTCACTATTTCTAACTCTCTGTTATTTATTCAATATCAGTATTAATCGTATACCACTTTGATGAAAGTCTGATATCTTTGACCATATATAATTTTATATAACCTATAAAGTAGTGGTTAAGAGTCTAGAATTTGGAGTGTCATAATTTTAGTCCCAACTCATCTCTTTATTAGTCTTTCTGAAACTCTTAATTATAAGGTGAAGACGAAAGTATCTTCCTCATTAGATTGTTTAAAATAGGGATCCCCAAACTCTGGGATCTAATGCCTGATGATTTGAGAAGGAGCTGATATAGTAATAATAGAAACACAATAAAGTGCGCAGTAAATGTAATGCCCTTGAATCATCCCCAAACCATCCCTCACTCAACCCCCAGGCTGTAGAAAAATTGTCTTCAAAAAAACCAGTCCCTGGTGCCAAACAGGTTGGGAACCACTGGTTTCGAAGACTGAGTGACATCATGTATATAAAATGCATAGCATCTTGTCTGCATGGAGCAGATATCCTGCACATTTTTTTTTTTTTAATCATCATGATCATCCTTTTCCTGTGCCTTCCTATTGTACAAATCTAAGCTCATCGTAAAAATTGTTTTAGTGTAATGTTATGGACAACATTTTACGTACTCTTGATTCTTTAAAGATTTCTCCAAATCTTTTTACCAATGAGTTCTCTAGGAAATATAATTTTATGGAGCATTTTTCTTCGTGTTCTTGATTTCATTCATAGTTCCAGATGGGGGAAACACTGATTAGAGATGCTCTGGTTTTAACAGGATGCATCTTCACTGAAGGGAGCAGAGTTAAAGATGGAAGGGTTAATATATCTTGTTAACAATACCTAAACATTCAGATGGAAAAAGATGGAAAGAGAAATAAGGGTCCAAGGATATGCTTAAGCTCTCAAAAGGGGTCTGAAAAGAAGTAAGACTAAAGCTCTCCTTCTCTCTACTACCATGTGGAACACCTAGAACTACGTCTTTATGTGTGTTGGGAATAACCCCTCCTTTTGGAAAAACATTGGCTTAGAAATAGACAGGTAGACTTAGTAAGATGAAGGTCTTTGAGCAAAGGAAAAAGAAACCCCTTGGTACTTGGTATGCAATCTCTCACAAGGGTGCCAACTATGAGTGGGGCATGGATTGAATGTCAGCCTCTACTTGCTGTCTCAGGCACTCTTGTGCAGTGCACATACTGTGCAATGAAAGATGGATGGTTCTGCTACTAAATCTTATGAAATTCTGCTTTCTGACATGCTGACTATTCCTAGCCTAAGCACAAGGCCATGGAAGAAATGATTGGAGGTATCCAGAGGCCAAAATGAATATGAGTACATTTGTACTCATAGCACATTTTCTTTGCTCAAAAATGAATCCCCAACTTGAAGTTCTTGTTAATTATCAATTTGCAGATAAAACTTTCACATTCATATAGAAGGAGACAGAAGCTATTTGACGAAGAGACTTTAGACAGACCTGCTGACAGCAGGATTCACAAAAATGTATCAACCCGACAGTAAAAGAAGTAGAAAAACTAAAGTAGACACAAGAAATATGAATATAGCAGCCTCTATTTAGCTAGACAGCAAGCAGACTTTCATACCAAAGCTCCAACCCTGCCATCTTTCCTTCTTGCAGGGAAACCTTGCTTGATTATCTCTGCCGAAGGTGTTCTCTTTTGTAGCTCTTTCTATTGATTCTTCTCTTATTTCACTTTTATTTTCAGCCTACAGTGATATAATAGTTATTCATATATGGTTATTCATTGTGTTTATAGCTTCAAGAGAATAGCTCGTCTTGATGTATGTTTAATTCAGTATTTCTTATCTATGCCTTTTGCAGAGGACACTCAATAAATATTAAATGAACAAGTAGAAGGACAAACATCAGAATATGTAAAATTATCCAGAAGGCATGTGAATGGGATGGGCTTGTAATTGACTGTATTTTTCTATTTTTTAAAATTTTTTTCTCTTCTTGAAATATTTATTTCAAATACCCTGTTTAGAGTTGAGTTTTGAGTTACTAGTACAGGGCAATTTTAAGATAAGAGGCAAATCAGCCTTTGTGTGTTGAGGGATCGGATAATGTTTGTAGTGTGTTGCTGCAGGGCTTGGAGAGAGACTTGATCTTATAATGAGGAGAGGACTCAGAGCTACTGAGGCCATGAAATAATCTTCTGACGATAATCTTAAAGGAAAATGAACTTGATACATTACAAGGAAAGAAGGTAAAGAACTACTTAGAAGATAGTTCAATTAGCATGAAGTTCTAACTGTGAGCCAAGACGCCGCCCCCTAATAACAATTATCCTAGAGGACGGAAGTTTATTTTCCTCCCAGATCTGTGTCTAGAAGTGGGGACCACCCAGTGTCTGCGATCCAAGCTCCTCTCCTCTTGTTGCTCTTTAATGTGGAAGTTCCATTCCCTGCATCGCTTCAGGGCCTGGGGGATACTAACTCCAGCCATCAGAGCTTATTCCAGCTGCCAGGAAGAAAGAAAGAGAAGGGAAGGACAACCTGCTTCCTTTTATTGATGGTCTCTGGAAAGCTGTACATAAGTTAGCTTATATTTCATTATCCAGAGCTTAGCAGTATAAATAGGTATAAATGAGACTGAGAAATGTTATTTTTATTCTGGACAGACAAATAGATAAAAAACACTTGTTTCTATTATTCAAAAAGGAAGGAATAATGGATATCAGACTTTATTAACAGACTTTTTGATGGTGAGGTTTTTTTGTTGTTGTTTTTAATATTCTAGGGCGTATGGAGAGAAAGCCATAAGCTAGAGTTAAGTAGAACTCTTCTTAGAAGATAGTGCACACAGTCAGTCATTCAGCAAACATTTATTGAGAGTTGTCCTGAGAGCCTAGAGTAGTTCAAGGTGTAAAGGGAGTTATTGGTATGAGGCAGTGATCAATGCTCTGAGAGCAGCTGTAATGGGAGCGAGGATAAAAGCCTGGCACGAGACCCCCGAGGAACATCAGAAAGAACCTTTAAGAGCAGTGCCCAGGCAGCGTGGGAGAGGTGGGGCATTTAAGGTTAGGTAAGAGGAAAAGCGCCTCTTCCAATTTCATAAGCGAGAAATAGCCTAGCACCTTCACTCTTCTGCTCCATCAGCCTTATCATTTATTAACTTCTTTTCTGTTCCATTCTGGCTTTAACCATCATTTTATGTTTATGTTACAGTCTTCAAACGTTGGAAATAAGAGTAGGGAATAGTCTATGGTATAATATTATGTTTGCTTCATTCTAAAGTGCATATTTTTTTTTACATTTGTAGAACTCAACCAAAATATACTTTCTGCATAGTGCTTCAAGAACTTAAAGAATAGAATAAAAAGCAGCTGCCTTTTCCCCTTTAAAAATGTGTTTATTTGCTTGCTTTTACTTATCTATTTAAACTAGAAGAGAATGAAAATTTTGGCTCGTATAATATTTTATGTCTTGGAGCTATTTCTAAAATCTTAAGATTTTAGTTGAATGTTGTTTATTTTACTATAATGATTTCTAGAAGGTAATATGTATTTTGTTATTGTTTATTATAGTTTATATTAAGGTATATTAAAATGTGATTTCTTATGTGTTCTTGACTTTTCTTAAAATAGCCAGCAAAATTAAAATGTGACATATTGGCAGATTGAAACTTTCAGAATTTTCTTTGACATATAGAAAAGGTATTTAAATTCTGTCTAAGTCGTAATTTGAAAAGAAGATAAGGCAGCATTTACTCTCAATGGAGTTTGTAAGTTAAAACTTAAAAGCAAATCATATATAAACACCCTACTTGACTACACTGCTTGATAATTGATTATATAATATAAAAATGAATAAAGGTATTAGAAAACTTAATTTTATAGTAAAAAGTAAAATATCTAATCTATGGTTGCATACAGAAATAATATTTTCTATCTATGCCTGATTATTAAAATCTGCTGCATTGCCTAGAGAATACACTTGTGGACACAGTAGGGGAAGAAGAGGGTGGGATGAATTGAGAGAATAGCATGGAAACGTATACATTACCATATGTAAAATAGAAAGCAAGTGGGAAAAGAATTGTGCTGTATTGATGAATTCTCTTTTCCTTTTTCCCTCTTCCTTGTTTTTTTTTTTTTTTTTTTTTTGTCTGCTACAAAATCTGTTTGCCTGCCTCTTTGGAAATTAACACTATAGTGTTTTTGCATTTAATTTAATTATACTCTAGTCTTAAAGAAGGCTCTAACTTTCACTTATTACATGGCTGTTCATTTGGATACCTTCGTAGATGAGTCATTCATCCTGTTTTGCTGACAGTCCCTGCTCCCAGTTCAGTGACTTTCCATTATAATTGTCTAAGGGGTCTCATGGTCTTGCCCAGGATCTCTTTCCACGTTCCTCCGATGTCTGCTGTGCCCCCTGCCCTCTGTAGTGGGCTGGGTTCCCCCTATAGTGGCAGTTTGTCCGCAATGCCATCCTCTTCCTTGCCTCAGAGCCTTTGCACACAGTTTTCCCCTGCCTTATAATACTCTGTCAACTCTCTTAACTCAAACCTCTCTTCTTTATGGAAGTTCTCCTTGATGTCCAGTTCAGATACAGATACTTTTACCAAGCATGACCTATGGTGCTTTTTCTTTATACCTTTTATCTGAGTTTGTCTACTGATTATTAGATTAATTCTGTCTCTTCCTCTAGGCGATAACCTTCCAGGCCAGGTCTCCTTTGCCCATCAGCATTCAGCACTATGCTTGTCATGTGATACGTATCACTAAAAACTTTTATCTGTTTGACTGCCCTGATCTTTCAGTGCATGGGTGCAGAGGTTGTTGCCCTGAGGCTTGTGGGATCCTAGTTCCCCCACCAGGGATCCATGGTGCGTGGGCAGCCATGTGCCCTGCATTGCAAGGTAGATTCTGAGCCACTGGACCAACAGGGAAGTCCCAGTATCACTAAACACTTTTTTGAGTAAGAGAATGTATAAGCATAATTTTTAGCTTCATACTGAAGAACTAAGCGAAGTTTACTTTATATTTCCTTCTTCAGATCAAGAAAAATACATACATAAATTTAACTCACTCTTATCTTTGGAATTAAACCATATAATGTTGTTAAAAGCACCTTTATATATAGAGTCAGAGGTCTGTATTCAAATTTGAACTCAGTCACTGTGTAGTTGTGCCGTCTCCATCAAACCACTTAAACTTTCTGGACTTTAGGTTATTCATCTTCAATATACATGGCTAATGCCTACCTTGAATATTAGTTTAAGAATTAAATGAAAAAAATATATATAAAGGAACCTGTTGCAGTACCTAATATAAAACCCTTTCTCAATAAATATTATTTGCATTTGAATATAGTCTTCATTACGCTCTATGTTCATAATAATTGTTTGATATCTCTAAACTGAAAGTGGGCTTCTCTGGTGGCTCAGACAGCAAAGAATCTGCCTGTGATGTGGGAGACCTGGGTTCGATGCCTATGTTGGGAAGATCCCCTGGAGGAGGAAATGGTAATCCACTCCAGTATTCTTGCTGGGAGAATCCCCGTGGGCATAGGAGCCTGGCGAGCTATAGTCCATGGAGTCACAAAGAGTGAGACATGATTGAGTGATGAAGAACAGAAACTGAAAGTCACATATTTAAGTGAACCCCGTGGTTCTCAAAGTACAACCTCTCCCACCACCCCCACCCCGCCCCGCATGTCAATCAGTGGAATCTTTTTTATTTCTAGTCTTTGATCTCATAGGATAGAATTAGGGACCAAGGAGTTAGGCAGTTCAGTTGACCAGGGGCAGGGTAAACCAGTGACAAGGGCAGAAGGCCAGCAGTAGAGAAGGCACACAGTCTGTGGGCTATACAGTAGCCTTGTTATTCTGTGGAAAATTGCATATGTGGGGCGCTCTGGGACTCTACAAAGTAGTAAAAGTGGAAAGTAGGACCAGGTGTTGTGTTATGCTTCAAACATGTCATCTTACATAGTCCCCCAAACAACTCAAACATGTGATTACCATAATTATTTTCACTGTATACATGAGGTGACAGAAAGAAATAGGAGGTTAACCAACCCAAGGCTTCCCAACTGCAAGTGGCAGGAACAGGATCTGAATTCACAATCTGACTCCAGAGCCCACAGTCTTGGTCAGTAGATTTTGTTGCCCACTTTACTGAGGAGGCATTGCTTTGGATAGTTAAGTCCTAGGGATTTGTGCCGGGAGGGTTTGGGAGAGTGAGACAGGAAGATGCAGGCTTCTGAGGAGCACCCACCTGGGAATTCACCCAGGAAAACTGTTTTCTAGGATTTAAGATGGGGTTGGGGTGCCCTTTGTATCAGATTGCTCAGATTTTCTCCAGCCAGTGCCCCTTGTCTTCATTTTTAAATGATAATCTTTTAGAGCCAAAGAACTCCAGCAAGATGTAAGCAAAAGTGAATTGCCAGGAGAGGCAAACCTGAGAAAACACTCAGTCTCTTCTTAAATTCTTTGAGGCTGAGAAACCCAGTGTTAAATCATTTAACCGAGCACTTACTATATGCCAGATTCCATGATAGGTGTTGGGGCTACAAAATGAGTCCGACACAGACATGGTTCTCAAGGAACCCCACTCCTATGGGGAAGGTGAAGTCCGTCAGTTTTCACAGTGGAGGAAGAGCTTTGATGGAGGAAAGCTCAGAGTACTTTGGAAATAAAAAATAGACTCCTAATCCTGCCCGAGGAGTCATGCAATGCTCCTCTGAGCACTGTGCAACGTCCCGAAGGCATGGAAAGACAGAGGAGCCTTGGTTAAGGTGCATCCTGCAGGGAAACATGGCAGAAAATGGAGCTTCACAGGAGCGTTCACTGAGCGCCTTCACATGTTATGGACTCCCATGTGTGAAGGCTACTGAAAATAGAGGAGTCACTTTAGTTTTATCTGGTTGTACTAAATTAAGAACTCTCCATTTAGTCCTAAAATAAATATATATATATATATTTTTTTTAAGAACTTTTTTCTAAACTTTGGATATTTTTTGACGAGTTTTAAATTATCTCTTTAGAGTTGAACTTTCTGTTTAAGGAAAGATACTTTAACAAGTATTCAATACCTGCTCTTTATAGGAATGACTTGACTACACATTAAAAAAAAAAAAAGTTGAGTATTAGATACAGTTTCACATTACCTCTTAAAGAAACACATGTGGTTTATAGTGTATAAAAGTGATAGTGATTTATGTTGAAATAGCGACTCAACCCTTTGCTAGCTAGTGTTTGGGGCCATTCAATTAATCCCTCCCAGTTTTAGTGTTTCTTATTTCCAGAAAGGATGGTCGAAGTATTAAATGAGATCATTTATTTGGAAGTAACTGTCACTCAAAAGGCAGGATTTGTTATTATAAATCTGAGTTCAGAATTGCCCTTAAGAGAGTTTAGTCTTCAGCAGATGTTTCCTTGCTGGCTTTCATCCTCTGCCATTGCTTTTGCCTTTTATTATACTTGTTTCTTCCTCGCAGTTCAGTCCCCTCTCATTTTTCTTTTCTTTTATCTTGTAAGAAAGCAATTGTTCATTGATGTATAAGATCCCATCCAGGTTCTGACTGTCAGCTGCTTTCAGAGTGTGGTCAGTTTAAAGATGAGATACAAGTGAGAGAAGACTGGCCGAAATAATTCCTTTCTTTATGTTATCATCTTGACTGCCTAAAAAGAGTCCAAAGATATTAAAGCCTAAGGGGTAAATATTAAATGGCACAAAAATACCAGTACTAGAGAAGCAACAAGTTATCCGTTCCTCTGTGGGCAGGAGGTGAATGGCAAGTGTTATCAGTCTATTTTGACAGTCTCTGGTATCTTTTCTGTATGTTAGTTACAATCATCTTAGCTACGGATTTTTTAAAACTTAATTTTTTTTGTTGTTGTTGGCTTCTGCAGGTGTGTGGAATACTTCCTTCCCTTCATCAGCAGTTTTCCTACAGAATTGTATGTGGTCTTCTTAACTGCTAGATGGTATTTTGGCAGAAGTAAATGAGATCTCTCTAGTGACTGGTTTCTTTAAAGTCTGTTTAAAAGATCTGAGATGCTGTGGGATGAAATTGTTAAACAAAAGTTTTGCTATTGTTTAAAATTACATGAGCAAAATTAATTATGTATAAATCATATTATGACAAATTATAGAATTAGTCTTCTTCCTCATAAAACCTTTAAAAGTGGCATGGGATACCACCTTTGTCATTATTTTAAAATTAAATGTTAAAATATACAATGTACTTTGAAACCTTCTGCCTGTTACTTAAACTCTCTTAGTTTATTTATTTTTAAAATAAAGACAATAACTTTAGAAAGCAATGTTATGTGATTAAAACCAGTTTGTGTGGTCCTTTAAGGAACTCTCCAACTGCAAGGGCTTAGGAAGGAAAGTTTAGCAGTTTAGAGAACAGACCTCATAGAAGTGTACAATGCCTACTATGTTTGGCATTAAGGTAGCCACTTTTTACTCTTTAATTCTATCTTCTCAAATTCATAGGAAAAGAAAGGTGATTGTTCTTAATTTAAAAAATTGGAATGTGAGGGTTGGTGTCTTGTGGGCGGGTTCACAGGCACTGTGTGTCATCAGTGAAATCTGAACAGTAGTTCTTTTTGACTTCCCCTTTCAGTGAAGATCTTTCTAAAGCTTGTATACTTTTTTCCTGATTGACTCTTGTTCCTTATACCTAAAAGATAGTGTTTTTAATAATATTAAAACATCTGAATTGCCCAAAAAATGTATTTTCAGCTTAATTTTGGAGTCTTTTATTACAATTTAATTCTTAGGGAAAACAAAACTCTATATTTACTAGAAATTTTGATTAACCTAAATAATGTTGACCAATTCAGATAATGAATTGTAAGTTTTGTGTTTCTATAATTCATTCATATGTTTATGCTGTACCTTTTCTGGGCTAGGAACTCTAATCAATAAAACAGTTTCTCCTCTTATGATAGAACAACAGAAGACACACCAAATACTGTCAAATTTCACCTAGAATTATACTTCTTCCCTGAATCTTAATCTGATGGTTATTAAAACTAACATGTATGTACAGGGCCCTGGGCAAATATAATCAGATGATTTCCTAAGCAGATATGCAGAGGGAAATTTGCTTCCAAAGTATCAGTTCTCAAGGGGACCGGGTAAATGCGAAAAAAAAATTGTTATATTCCTTTTTCTGCATTTTGCTACAGTTTGCTTTAATTACTGGAAACTGCCATTCCTGCTGCCCCCCTGCCCCACGCCGCTCAGAAAATATAATTAAACACCTTAATGCTGTCAGTGCCACTGCCGATCACTGTGATCTGTTGCCAGTGTGGAGCTTTTCTTGAACATCATCCAATGACTGGGTAATGACAAGGAAGCAGAATCAGCCCAAGTCTAACACAGTGTACAGCATAGTGACCATGAGGAACTGCAGCTCAGTGCTTTGATAGTGATTAAAGAGCCATATTCCGTGTTCTCCTGATATTTAATGTGTACAACGAATGATTATAAAGGGTATTTTAAAAGTTACTTTGGGCTTTTCTCAGTGCTGTTTCAAAATCAAAACATTGCAAGTTTGCTTCAAGATTTAGGAAAAATCTGAGGTCAGTAATAAACTCTTTCTATACCTTGTTTTCAGGCATCTCTAAGGGTCATTAGGCATTTTGAACTTGGCTGGGGACTTATCTTGGTTTGTGGACTTGTTTTCCTAATGTGTATAAGAATTACCTGCTGCTGCTGCTAAGTCACTTCAGTCGTGTCCAACTCTGTGCGACCCCATAGACAGCAGCCCACCAGGCTCGCCCATCTGTGGGATTTTCCAGGCAAGAGTACTGGAGTGGGGTACCATTGCCTTCTCCGAAGAATTACCTACAGATGTGTTTATTAAAAAAAAACAACAACAACAAAACTATGATGACTCTTTGGCTGTATTGCAAGACTTAGATTTTTTGACTGTGACATGGAGCCCAGACAACTGTGTATTTTCCTTACAACTATCTTGGGTGATCCGTGAACCACACTTTGGAAAACACTGGTTTGAGTATGACAGTGCTCTCACAGAAAGGCCTCACTGGCCATATCCATCAAGACTGATAGTGTGAAGCTACATGTTTGAGTATGGGCGCCATCTTCCTTGGGCTTCCCTGGTGGCTCAGATAGTAAAGAATCCACCTGCAAAGGGTTGGGAAGATACCCTGGAGGAGTGCATGACAACCTGCTCCAGTATTCTTGCCTGGTGAATTCCATGACAGAGGAGCCCGGCAGGCTACAATTCATGGGGTCACAAAGACTCGGACACGATAGAGGGACTAAGCACAGTCATCTTCCCTAACTAAGATGAATTAACTTTCCTGCTTGGTAACTAATTTCATTTTGTATTTTAAGCCTAAACGTCCTCAGTGAGCTTGCAGTTTGCAGACAGATCATTTGCCAACAGCATCTCCCTCCCTGAATGATCACCTTGTGTCACACCCCTCATTATGAGAGGGATTTAGTAGACTGGTCAGTGTTCTCACAGCAGTAAGTAAGGAATTGGGATGAGATTTTAAAAAATGAGAGATGAAGATAACCCACCTATAACTTCAGTTTAGATTTGGCCTAATTGCCCCAATATCTGAGACCTAGGTAGTGAAAGTGGCCTAATTAATGACAACTCTTGAGTTCCTTTCCTGGTTTTGCCATTTGTTGCTGATTGAACTCTGATTCTTGACACCCTTGATCATGAATTTTCTTGACTGGTTTCTGTACCTCTCTAAACTAAATGTGATTCAGAGGAGTTTAGATACTGATTTGGAGAAGGCAATAACACCCCACTCCAGTACTCTCACTTGGAAAATCCAATGGATGGAGGAGCCTGGTGGGCTACAGTCCAAGGGGTCACTAAGAGTCGGACACGACTGAGTGACTTCACTTTCACGCATTGGAGAAGGAATAGCAACCCACTCCAGTGTTCTTGCCTGGAGAATCCCAGGGACAGAGGAGCCTGGTGGGCTGCTGCCTATGGGGTCGCACAGAGTCGGACCTGACTGAAGCGACTTAGCAGCAACAGATACTGATTATCCAATCAGATCTTTCTCTGCTATTAAGTGACTGAAAGAAAGAACCCAAGTATATTTTCCACAGTTTGTTGTGGTCCACACAGTCAAAGGCTTTGGCATAGTCAATAAAGCAGATGTTTTTCTGGAACTCTCTTGGTTTTTTGATGATCCAACAGATGTTGGCAATTTGATCTCTGATTCCTCTGCCTTTTCTAAATCCAGCTTGAACACCTGGAAGTTCATGGTTCATGTACTGTTGAAGCCTGGCTTGGAGAATTTTGAGCATTACTTTATTAGCATGTGAAATGAGTGCAATTGTGCAGTAGTTTGAGCATTCTTAGGGATTCCCTTGTAGCTCAGTTGGTAAAGAATCTTCCTACAATGCAGGAGACCTGGGTTCGATCCCTGGGTCAGGAAGATCCCCTGGAGAAGGAAATGGCAACCCACTCTAGTATTCTTGCCTGGAGAATCCTATGGGCAGAGGAGCCTGGAAGGTTACAATCCATGGGGTCGCAAGAGTCGGGCACAACTTAGTGACTAAACTACCACTACTACTATTTGAGCATTCTTTGGCATTGCCTTTCTTTGGGATTAGAATGAAAACTGACCTTTTCCAGTCCTGTGGCCACTGCTGAGTTTTCCCAATTTGCTGGCATATTGAGTGCAGCACTTTCACAGCATCATCTTTCAAGATTTGAAATAGCTCAACTGGAATTCCATCACCTCCACTAGCTTTGTTCATAGTGATGCTTCCTAAGGCCCACTTGACTTCGCCTTCCAGGATGTCTGGCTCTAGCTGAGTGATCACACCGTCGTGGTTATCTGGGTTATGAAGATCTTTATTGTATATTTCTGTGTATTCTTGCCACCTCTTCTTAATATCTTCTGCTTCTGTTAGGTCCAGACCATTTCTGTCCTTTATCGAGCCCATCTTTGCATGAAATGTTCCCTTGGTATCTCTAATTTTCTTGAAGAGCTCTCTAGTCTTTCCCATTCTGTTGTTTTCCTCTATTTCTTTGCACTGATCACTGAGGAAGGCTTTCTTGTCTCTCCTTGCTATTCTTTGGAATGCTGCATTCAGATGGGTATATCTTTCCATTTCTCCTTTGCCTTTCACCTCTCTTCTATTCACAGCTATTTGTAAGGCCTCCTCAGACAACCATTTTGCCTTTTTGCATTTCTTTTTCTCGGGGATAGTCTTGATCTCTGCCTCCTGTACGATGTTGCAAACCACTGTCCATAGTTCTTCAAGCACTCTGTCTATCAGATCTAATTCCTTGAATCTATTTGTTACTTCCACCTTATAATCGTAAGGGATTTGATTTAGGTCATACCTGAATGGTCTAGTGGTTTTACCTAAGGTTTTCCCTAAGTGAAAGTTTTACCTAAGTGGTTTTACCCAGGGTTGAGTTAGGTATTATCAAAAGCATTGTTGTTGTTCAGTTGCTAAGTCATGTCCAACTCTGTGACCCCATGGGCTGCAGCACACTAGCCTCCTCTGTCTTCCACTATCTCCCAGAGTTTGCTCAGATTCAGGTTCACTGAGTTGATGATACTATCAAACCATCTCATCCTCTGCTGCCCTCTTCTTCTTTTTCCTTCAGTCTTTCTCAGCATCCACATCCTTTCCTGTGAGTTGGTTCTTTGCATCAGGTGGCTAAGTATTGGAACTTTTGCTTTAGCATCAGTCCTTCTAATATTCAACCCTATTTCAAGGTTGATTTCCTTTGGGATTGACTGGTTTGATCTCCTTGCAGTCCAAGTTCTTTGACGCTCAACCTTCTTTATGGTCCATACGTGAATACTGGAAAAACCATAGCTTGGAGTATATGGACTTTCGTTGGCAAAGTGATGCCTCTGTTTTTTAATACATTGTCTAGGTTTGTCATAGCTTTTCTTCAGAGAAGCATCTTAATTTCATGGCTACAGTCACTGTCCGTGATGATTTTGGAGTCCAAGAAAATAAAATCTGTCACTGCTTCCACTTTTTCCCCTTCTATTTGCCATGAAATGATGGGACTGGACGTCATGATCTTAGTTTTTTAAATGTTGAGATTCGTTAGCTTTTTCACTGTCCTCTTTTACCTTCATTAAGAGACTCTTTAGTTCCTCTTTACTTCTTACCATTAGAGTTGTGTCATCTGCAAATCTGAGGTGTTGATATTTCTCCCAGCAATATTGATTCCAGCTTGTGCTTCATCCAGCCCAGAATTTCACATAATGTATTCTGCCTATAAGTTAAATAAGCAGAGTGACAATATACAGGCTTGAGGTACTCTTTTCCTAATTTTGAACCAGCCCATTGTTCCATGTCCAGTTATATATGATGTTTCTTGAACTGCATACAGATTTTGCAGGGTGCAGGTAACGTGATCCAGTATTCCCAGCTCTTTCAGAATTTTCCACAGTTTGTTGTGATCCAGACAAAGACTTTAATATTGTCAGTGAAGCAGAAATAGATATTTCTTGCTTTCTCCATGATTCAACGAATGTTGGTAATTTGATCTCTGATTCTTCTGCCTCTTCAAAACCCAGCTTGTACATCTGGAATTTCTCGGTTCATGTACTGCTGAAGCCTAGCTTCAGGGATTTTGAGCATAACCTTGCTAGCACATGAAATGAGTGCAGTTGTACAGTAGCTTGAACATTTTTTGACATTGCCCTTCTTTGGGATTGGAATGAAAGCTTACCTTTCCAGTCCTGTGGCCACTGCTGAATTTTCCAAATTTCCTGGCATACTGAGTATAGCAGTTTAACAGCATCATCATTTAAGATTTTAAATAGCTCATCTGTAATTCAGTTACCTCCATAGTAATGCTTTGTTCATAGTAATGCTTCCTAAGGCCCATTTGACTTCACACTCCAAGTTGTAGCCTACCAGCCTCTTACTGTCCATGGGATTTCCCAAACAAGTATACTGAGGTGGGTTGCTGCTTTCTTCTCCAGGGAATCTTCTTGACCCAGGGATTGAACCTGTGTCTCCTACATTGGCAGGCAGATTCTTTACCACTGAGCCACCAAGGAAGCCCCATTCATACATATAAATCTCTAAAAATACAACTATAATATAGTGCAAAGTATACTATATAATATGTATAGTTGTGTATGATTAATACATATACATACAATATAACACAGTAATTTGGTGTTATCTAGTATATAATCCAGAATCAAGTTTCTTTATTGTCTCAAAATGTAGTTGGTTTGTTCAAATCAGAATTCAGTATACTCACATTTCATGATTTTATTGTCTCTTTTTAAAAAATAGTTTTATTTAAATATGTATAAACAGAAAGCTGTATTACAGTTTGATGAATATTCACCCACCAACCGGCATATTATTAGCACTCAGAATCACTTTATGCCCCATCTGATTCACTGTTCTTTCTTCCCCAAAGGTCAACACTGTCTTGATTTTGTTGCAAATAGATTAGCTTTGCTTGTTTTTGAACTTGATAAAAAGTGGAATTATGTAGGCTGCAGTCCATGGGGTCGAGAATAGTCAGACACGACTGAGCGACTTCACTTTCACTTTTCACTTTCATGCATTGGTGAAGGAAATGGCAGCCCACTCCAGTGTTCTTGCCTGGAGAATCCCAGGGACAGGGGAGCCTGGTGGGCTGCCGTCTATGGGGTTGCACAGAGTTGGACACAACTGAAGCGACTTAGCAGCAGCAGCAGCAGTGGTATATACACTTTTCTTTCTTGGTTTCTTTCCAACATCCATTGGATCATATCAAAAGAAAGAGAATTCCAGAAAAACATCTACTTCTGCTTCATTGACTATGCTAAACTCTTTGTATAGATCACAACAAACTGTGGAAAATTCTGAAAGAGATGGGAATACCAGTTAGAACTGGACATGGAACAACAGACTGGTTCCAGATTGGGAAAGGAGTAGGTCAAGGCTATATATTGTCATCCTGCTTATTTAACTTATATGCAGATTACATCATGCAAAATGCCAGGCTGGATGAAGTGCAAGCTGGAATCAAGATTGTGGGGAGAAATATCAATTACGTCAGATATGCAGATGACACCACCCTTATGGCATAAAGCAAAGAGGAATTAAGGAGCCTCTTGAAGGTGAAAGAGGAGAGTGAAAAGCTAGGGTTAAAGCTCAATATTCAAAAAGTGAAGATCATGGCATCTGGTCTTGCCACTTCATGGCAAATAGATGGAGAAACAAAGGAAATGGTGAAGGACTTGATTTTCTTGGGTTCCAAAATCACTGTGAATGGTGACTGCAGCCATGAAATTAAAAGACGCTTGTTCCTTGCAAGGTAAGCAATGGCAAACCTAAACAATATATTACAAAGCAGAGACATTACCTTGTCTCCAAAGGCCTGTATTGTCAAAGCTATGGTTTTTTTCAGTTCAGTTCAGTCGCTCAGTCATGTCTGACTCTTTGTGACTCCATGAATCACAGCACGCCAGGCCTCCCTGTACATCACCAACTCCTGGAGTTCACTAACACTCATGTCCATCGAGTCAGTGATGCCATCCAGCCATCTCATCCTCTGTCGTCCCCTTCTCCTCCTGACCCCAATCCCTCCCACCATCAGAGTCTTTTCCAATGAGTCAACTCTTCGCAGGAGGTGGCCAAAGTACTGGAGTTTCAGCTTTAGCATCACTCCTTCCAAAGAAATCCCAGGGCTGATCTGCTTCAGAATGGACTGCTTGGATCTCCTTGCAGTCCAAGTGACTCTCAAGAGTCTTCTCCAACACCACAGTTTGAAAGCATCAGTTCTTTGGTGCTCAGCCTTCTTCACAGTCCAACTCTCACATCCATACATGACCACAGGAAAAACCATAGCCTTGACTAGATGGACCTTTGTTGGCAAAGTAATGTCTTTGGTTTTAAATATGCTATCTAGGTTGGTCATAACTTTCCTTCCAAGGAGTAAGCATCTTTTAATTTCATGGCTGCAGTCACCATCTGCAGTGATTTTGGAACCCTAAAAAATAAAGTCTGACACTGTTTCCACTGTTTCCCCATCTATTTCCCATGAAGTGATGGGACTGGATGCCATGATCTTTGTTTTCTGAATGTTGAGCTTTAAGCCAACTTTTTCACTCTCCTCTTTCACTTTCATCAAGAGGCTTTTTCAGTAGTCATGCACTAATGTGAGAGGTGGACAATAAAAAGTGCTGAGCACTGAAGAACTGATGCCTTCGAACTCCGGTACTGGAGAAGGCTCTTGAGAGTCCTTTGGACAGCAAGGAGATCAAACCAGTCAGTCCTAAAGGAAATCTATCCTGAATATTCACTGGAAGAACTGATGCTGAAGCTCCAATACCTTAACCACCTGATGCAAAGAGTTAACTCATTGGAAAAGACCCTGATGCTGGGAAGGATTGAAGGTAGGAGGCGAAGGGGATGACTGAGTGGTCATGAATTTGAGCAGACTCCGGGAGATGGTGAAGGACAGGGAAGCGTGGTGTGCTGCAGTCCATGGGGTCGCGAAGAGTGAGACACAACTGAGCAACTGAACAGCAACGACAGACACTGTTCTTTTTTGGTCTTTCAACTCAACAGTATGTTTCCTGTATTCAAACATGTTGCCTGTAGTATTATTTGTTTGTTTCCATTATCGAGTAAAGTTCTACTGTATGAATATACAACAGTTTGCTTTTTCAATTTACTGTAAATGGACGTCTTGAGAACTACATTTCATAATCCCAAATGTGCCAAGGGATCAACATAGTGTCTAACAGAGAAAGTCCAATTGATATTTATATAGTGCCTTTTATTTAATATTTGCTTATTACATATTGATTCATTTGAATTTTGTTTCATCTAATGGGAAAATTTTAGATTTTCATTAGTTGAGTATTTTTTTTCTCACGCTGTGGTCTTTTAATTGTAGTGACTCTTGTTCTAATTGGCAGCCTGAACTATGTCACTTTAACATTATGGTTGCTTTCCTTTTCCATTCAATATTTAAAATAGATTGAGTTTTTGTGAATGAAAGGAAGGAAATAACTTGACTTCTTTGTTTTTCCTCCAAGTTCTGTATGTAGTACTTTTGTTTAATTCTAGCCCCGACTCTCACCTGAGATTATTGACTGCAGAGCCACAGCCTTTGATTTCAAATCCCTGTCTTATCACTCACTAGCTGTGTTACTCTGCAGGTTTGTGTCTTCTCTGTGCCTTTGTTTTTTCATCTGTAAAGTTGGGGATAATAATACCTATTGCATAGGGTGTTCATAAAAGTTAAATGAATTAAACTAAAGTACTTAGAACAATGTCTAGCTGTTATTATCATCCTTATCTGTAGTTCTCAAGTTTTGTGTCTCAATTATTAATTTTTATCTGTAAGTCCACGTACTATCACTCTTACTTACTGGCAAAGTATCTTCATTTAAGAGGAAAGTTTATTTATTTGTCACATCAAATATAGTTTGTTTGCACTGACACATTTTCATTATTTTCTTTATTTGGCTTGAAATTTCACTTGAGATTTGCTTCTTACTACAAGAGTTCACATGTTATTTCTTCTGATTGGTTTTTTTCGTATTTTTACTTCTCAAGTCTGCAGGTACTAACAGAATTAAAAGTTGATTACAATGTAAGAAAAATAGATTAAGAAATGCTTCTCATAATCTGATTGTTTAAAAATGGAATTGTATTTAATATATAAGAAACACTCTTAAATATTTTCTCTGTATTAAATTGTTTTCTGTTGTTGGAAACAGACCTGGTGACTAAATGCTTCTGAAATTGTATTGGGTCTTTATTCTGGTGAGTTGAACATTTGCTGTTAAAACCCTGGGCAGTGACTTGAATTGTTTCTTTATTGGGTGAAAGGCTCTGTTACTTAGCAACACCTAATATCCTATGATGATAGGAAAACACCCAGAGACCACACAGGAGAAATCTTACTGGCTTTTGTGGCCAAGGACAAGCGCTGATGCTTTGATACAGAATTATGAGCAACTTGGGATTCTTTTCTTCAGATAATGTTGTCATGAGGCTGGAGAATCCATGTTTAAAACAATTGTGACTGTTCAGCTGAGTCAAAAGACTGTTCTCTCTTTCTCTCTCTCTGTCTCTCACTTGCTATTCTAATCTGATGTTCATTCAGGGATACTAATGCCTGGAGCCCAAAGAAGGGAGTTACATATCTCCTAATCTTTGATTTGTATTTAGAAATGGAAGATGTCTAGGTTATTTGGAATAGGAACTGCTTCCACTATACTAACACGCTGTGGAAATCAATGAAAATCAATGTAAAGATTGACTGTTGCAAACATTTTTAGGAAATACCAGTACTGGGTATGTTACTTGATTTATCTGGGTGGATGGATGTTTGTGTATAGGAAACAAAGTATGAATTCTTTGGATTTTTTTTCTTAATTTTAGAGGAAAACCTCATTGACTTGAAATAAAATAATACTTTTTACCCCTCCTCAATGTTTTTTTAGTGACACTGAAATGAATACATTTTTAAAATACTATTCTCTTTTTACCTCGCCTCGTCCACATATCTGTTCCCCCATCTACTGGTTGCATGGAAATGCATCCCAGTACCCCTTAGAGCAAATGCCAGGCAGTGTGGGGTTCCCTTGTAGTGAGGTGGAGTCTTAAATGCTGTGGGACAGTTTGTGCTGACTCACCTGTACACAGAAAGACCTCAGCTATGACTTCTCTCTTAAATTCTTAATTAGCGAACTTGCTTGAGATTTCTCAACTTTTCGAAGATGAGAATTCAGGTTTACTTTTCCTCCAAACACTAACTAACTTTTCTTCCCTTCTCCCCTTTTGAAATTCTGGTTCAACATTTATTATACCCACAGAGTAGAAGCAATTGGTAATGGAAATTACAGAAAACATTTGAAATTGGAGAAGGAGAGGGGCAGCCTAGGAGTGTAGGAGAAAGATTGAGGTTCAGATTTCAAAGTGATCTATTGTATAGTCAACAGATTATACCAGATTATAATTAAATTATAGTATAATTTACATATTATATATAATATGATTATAAATTGTAATAGATTATGATAGAATATTTTATAGTCAACAGATGGACATGAATTTGAGCAAGCTCCAGGAGATGGTGATGGACAGGGAAGCCTGGTGCGCTGCATACTATGGGGTTGCAAAGAGTTGGACATGATCGAGTGACTGAACTGAACTGATCGTATAGTCAAGACAAATCTCTCATTTAATCCTAAAGTATAATCGTGGAGCCAGAGATAATCTCCATATTAGATTAGTTCTGTGTTGGACATATCTAAAGCCTGTCTTAACTTTGGTGTCTGTGAATTTTATGGTTGACTGTCATGACTGCTGTAGAAAAAAATTGTTGCAATTGCATGGGAAATTAGTCTTTTATTTACATACCCAGCTGCCCATGAGAATCATCTAAGGAACTTTACCCTATTTCTAAAATTTTCCTCAGACTTGCGGGCTTAGGATCCGCTGGTTGGAGCCCAATCATAATTCTCTTTTATAGGGTCTGAGGATAAATTTTAGGTAACCAGCCTGACAAATAATCTAAGACTAAAGCCTGGCATTGTTTGAGTTCTCTTAAGGGAGCACCTTATTATTTAAAATTCTTCTAATTTAAGAGAGAGCTGTGTTGTGAGAGCACATAGGTCTTATTTTCTTCAGTAAACCTGGCCCCAACTCTGGCCAGATCACCTTACTTCTCTGAATGTCAGTCCAGCTCGCCTGCAAATGGAGGTATTTACAAAAATGTGGGAAGGGTTCAATGATGAATGATGAATTCATAATGAAATGTTAATTTTTTTTTCATGTAGGAGATGTTATGATAACTTGAGGATCCTAAAGATAGCTTTTTAAATGAGGGAGAAATTGGAAGTCATTTTTGTTCTTTAAGATGCTATTGGAGAAACTTAACATAATATGGTAAAGAAAAAATTGAAGTACAAACTTCATTCAGTCTTTCACTCAGTTCAGTCACTCAGTTGTGTCAAACTCTTTGTGACCCAATGGACCACAGCACGCCAGGCCTCCCTGTCCATCACCAGCTCCCAGAGTTTACCCAAACTTCTGTCCATTGGGTCGGTGATGCCATCCAACCATCTCATATCTTTTTCTTCCGGCCTTTAATCTTTCCCCGCATCAGGGTTTTTTCAAATGAGTCAGCTCTTCGCATCAGGTGGCCAAAGTATTGGAGTTTCAATTTCAACATGAGTCCTTCCAATGAACACCCAGGACTGATCTCCTTTAGGATGGACTGGTTGGATCTCCTTGCAGTCCAAGGGACTCCCAAGAGTCTTCTCCAATACCACACTTCAAAAGCATCAATTCTTCTGTGCTCAGCTTTCTTCAGAGTCCAACTCTCACATCCATACATGACTACTGGAAAAACCATAGCCTTGAGAGATGGACCTTTGTTGGCAAAGTAACGTCTCTGGTTTTTAATATGCTGTCTAGGTTGGTCATTCTTTAATACACTGTCTAGGTTAGTATTCTTGCCTGGAGAATCCCAGGGACGGCAGAGCCTGGTGGGCTGCCGGCTATGGGGTCGCACAGAGTCACACACGACTGAAGTGGCTTAGTAGCAGGTTGGTCATAACTTTCCTTTCAAGGAGTCAGCATCTTTTAATTTCATGGCTGCAATCACCATCTGCAGTGATTTTAGAGCCCCCCAAAATGAAATCAGCTACTGTTTCCACTGTTTCCCCATCTATTTCCCATGCAGTGATGGGACCAGGTGTCATGATCTTAGTTTTCTGAATGTTGAGCTTTAAGCCAACTTTTTCACTCTCCTCTTTCACTTTCATCAGGAGGTTATTTAGTTCTTCTTTGCTTTCTGCCATAAATGTGGTGTCATCTGCATATCTGAGGTTATTGATATTTCTACCTGCAATCTTGATTCCAGCTTGTGCTTCATCCAGCCCAACATTTCTTATGATGTACTCTCCATATAAGTTAAATAAGCAGATTAACAATAAACAGCCTTGACATACTCCTTTTCTTATTTGGAACCAGTCTGTTGTTCCATGTCCAGTTCTAACTGTTGCTTCCTGACCTGCATACGGATTTCTCAGGAGACAGATCAGGTGGTCTGGTATTCCCATCTCTTCCAGAATTTTCCAGTTTATTGTGATCCACACAAAGGCTTTGGCATAGTCAATAAAGCAGAAATAGATGTTTTTCTGGAACTCTCTTGTTTTTTCAATGATCCAGCAGATGTTGGCAATTTCAACTCTGGTTCCTCTGCCTTTTCTAAAACCAGCTTGAACATCTGGAAGTTCATGGTTCACGTATTACTGAAGCCTGGCTTGGAGAATTTTGAGCATTACTTTACCAGCATGTGAGATGAGTGCAATTGTGCAGTAGTTTGATCATTCTCTGGCATTGCCTTTCTTTGGGATTAGAATGAAAACTGACCTTTTCTAGTCCTGTGGCCACTGCTGAGTTTTCCAGATTTGCTGGCATATTGAGTGCAGCACTTTCACAGCATCATCTTTTAGGATTTGAAATAGCTCAACTGGAATTCCATTACTTCCACTAGCTTTGTTCGTAATGATGTTTTCTAAGGCCCACTTGACTTCACATTCCAGGATGTCTGGCTCTAGGTCAGTGATCACACCATTGTGATTATCTGGGTCATGAAGATCTTTTTTTGCATAGTTCTTCTGTGTATTCTTGCCACCTCTTCTTAATATCTCTGCTTCTGTTAGGTGCATAGCATTTCTGTCCTTTATTGTGCCCATCTTTGCATGAAATGTTCCCTTGGTGTCTCTAATTTTCTTGAAGAGATCTCTAGTCTTTCCATTCTATTGTTTTCCTCTATTTCTTCTCATTGATCACTGAGGAAGGCTTTCTTATCTCTCCTTGCTATTCTTTGGAACTCTGCATTCAGATGCTTATATCTTTCCTTTTCTCCTTTGCTTTTCACTTCTCTAATTTTCACAGCTATTTGTAAGGCCTCCCCAGACAAACATTTTGCTTTTTTGCATTTCTTTTTCTTGGGAATGGTCTTGATCCCTGTTGCCTGTACTATGTCACGAACCTCCATCCATAGTTCATCTGGTACTCTGTCTATCAGATCTAGTCCCTTAAGTCTATTTCTCACTTCCACTGTATAATCATAAGGGATTTGATGTAGGTCATACCTGAATGGTCTAGTGGTTTTCCCTACTTTCTTTAATTTAAGTCTGAATTTGGCATTAAGGAGTTCATGATCTGAGCCACAGTCAGCTCCCAATCTTGTTTTAGCTGACTGTATAGAGCTTCTCCATCTTTGGCTGCAAAGAATATAATCAATCTGATTTCGGTGTTGGCCATGATGATGTCCATGTGTAGAGTCTTCTCTTGTGTTGTTGGAAGAGGGTGTTTGTTATGACCAGTGTGTTCTCTTGGCAAAGCTATTAGCCTTTGCCCTGCTTCATTGTGTACTCCAAGGCCAAATTTGCCTGTTACTTCAGGTGTTTCTTGACTTCCTACATTTGCATTCCAGTCCCCTATAATGAAAAGGACATCTTTCTTGGATGTTGGTTCTAAAATGTCTTATAGGTCTTTAGTTTCTAGCTATAAATTACCATTATAGCATTGTGTTCATTTCTTCCATCTTATTTCTTTATTTATAAATTGGATGGAGCTGTGCAATAAGAGAAGGCAGCTTTACACAATAATGTAGTTTGTTTTGCCTGATTTAAAAGTCTCTGGTTTTATGATGTGATGAAATATAGCATTTAATTTATCTGAAAGTTGAACCTGTCATCATTTAAGGCCTTTGTAGCTGTGGATTTGAATAAACATTGTAGGATAACTCAAATTCTGAAGCCTTAAAATGGTAATGCCAATTTAACTAAAAATTAAAGGTCATCTGTGTTATAGAACATTGGACATTTTCATTGTCTTACTGCTTTTCCTGTTTTGTAATCCACTGGAAAAAAAAAGAGAGAGAGAGGGTGGCGAGAGAGAGAGCATAAGATAAGGTTATCAATCTTTTTTGCTTTTTAAGCTGCTTCAGTTTAATAGAGTTGATTTTTTAAAGATGGAGAAGGTGATGGCACCCCATTCCAGTACATGTATACACAGTACTTTGATTTTCTAGTAGTCCTAATGGATCTTGTTACTTATGTATACAAATGCAAAAAAGAAACAAGCCATTTTTCTACTTCCTTTACCTGAAGGAATTCATTGTCTTTGCAACAGATTGCATGTGTCTGATGCTTTTAGGTCTCAGATGACTTTCATGTAGCGTTGTTTGGGGCAATGGCCAAAGTGCAGGCAGAGCAATTGAAGAAGGCCTTAGAAGTCATGTTTATGCTTCCAACAGGCATATATTGTATTAACACGTATTAACCACCTAATGTATACCAGGCACTAAGTGCAGAAGACAGCGGGATATGCAAGAAACTGTGGGGTCTATATTCTAGGCGAGGGCAATAGAAAGAAAGAATTCTAAAAAGATACTTTCAGATAGTGTTGTAGGCACGCCTTCTGGGAAGCAAGCTCACTGAGAAGGACAGTGCAGATAGTGGAGTGCAGTTTATTACTTCGGCGCGCCCAAGGCAGAGTCTCTTAGCCAAGGACCCCGACCAGTTTTTGTGAAAACCTTATGTACCCTAAGTGTACTTGCTCAAACCCACCTCCCCAAATTCCTTGAAACTAGTCTGGACAAGATAAATGAGAGATGCGGTCAAAGTTAACCCATGATTCATGTGTCACAAGACTAGATAAACAGTGGACATTTATCAATAGGACTGTGGTCATATCCTGATAAACATAATGGAATTTACGACTTTGTTCTGTTACAGAGATAATTAGCATATTCTTTTAGGCAATGGAGAGTCTAAGTACAAGTCCTGAGACTCTTTTATCTGGGGGTCTGGTTTTCCATTTGTATGTCACTTCTTTGGCTACAGTCCATGGGGTCGTTAAGAGTGGGACACGACTGAGCGACTTCACTTTCACTTTTCACTTTCATGCATTGGAGAAGGAAATGGCAACCCACTCCAGTGTTCTTGCCTGCAGGAGCCGTAATTACAGGCTTTCGCAACAAAACTAAAGCATCACTTGCCCATTTCCTACCACAAGGAACACCCACCCCACTAATCCCAAGAATCCCAGGGACATGGGAGCCTGGTGGGCTGCCGTCTATGGGGTCGCACAGAGTCAGACACGACTGAAGCGACTTAGCAGCAGCAGCAGCCGCAGCCGCCACTTCTATAGACACTGGGCACAAAGTTCAGAGTCCATTGGGAGGGTGACCGTATGTGTACCCTAATATTCGCAGCTTAGCCTAAGATGGAGTCAAGCTCTGTCTGTTTCCTCCTTCAATAGTACCATGAAGACAGACAAACAAAACTGGGTTTGCAATCTTATTATATCAATTTCCACCTGGGTAAACTTCAGCAGGTTATTCAACATCAGAATCTTATTCCCATATCTTGATTACAGAGATGATAATTTCTACCTGATAGGGTGTTTTTTAGCATAAATTGAGAAAATTTATTGAATGGTTTTTAGCACAGTTTCTACAACTTAGCAGGTCCCCAATAAATTATTACTAAAACTTCAAAACCATTCAAGGATGCTCAGCTCTTTCTTGTTCTGGGATTTGCTTTTTTTTTTTTTAAACTGAGCTTTATTCTGTTGATCTTACCCCCTTTCCTAAGTTTTTTTTAAAAATAATTTAAAAAATCAAGGAAAGCTGAATAACCCTTTTGATAGGCAAATAAAGCTGGAATAAGTTGGATGTGGGGTTATTGGAAATGACAGCTAAAATGAGGCTTGAGCATTATGGAATAGAACGTGTATCTGACCAATAAGATGAGAATTGGCTAGACTATCTATAATATTTATTGTCATTTCCAGACATTAATTGGTTTTCCAGTTGATACAGTGAAATGGATGGGTGACTTCAGCTGCTGGTATTTCTCTCCCAGTTTTTCTCTCTCTGAATTAGAATTACTGATATGTATGCTTGTCTTCAGTGATAGATTTTAATGCCCTTGAAATACTGTAGTGTGCCCTTCACAACACAAGCCTGACATGAATTTGGATTCAATCAATATTTGTTAATTGAAAAAAATGGGAATATGCTAGTGTCATAACAACAGCAAAAATTGGCCAGAATAATAGGGCTGCCAGTTTCAAAAACTAGGATAACAGATCTACAACCTAGTTCCTTGGTGGAATGTTGATGAGGGAACTAGCTTTTTGAAGGGTCTTTTAAACCTGTAGATAAGGTGTCAGTTTTTTTTTTAAATTGTGGTAAAATGTACATAAAAAATACACCATTTAAATTACTTTTAAGTGTAGAGGTCAGTAGCATTAAGTACATTCACATTGTTGTACAACTCTGATTACCATCCACCTCCAGATCTTTCATATTTCCCAAACTGAAACTATGGAGGCTTTTAATTTCACACTTGACTAACACAGAGTTTTAAAGCCACCTCAGTGGCCTACAGATCAGGGACAGTCACTGGAGACAGTGCTATGACTCCTTTGCACCTCACAAAGTTGTCCTTGGAACTCCTCAGTATAAGTAACTCAAAGAAGAGAGTCTGGGAAAGCACGACGTCGGCCCCTCCCTCTCCTGATCGCCGTTGGAGGACAGTGTGCCTGCTCCCTTCACTCCATCCTGGGGAACCACTGCTTCCTTTCACAAGTCTCAGTTTTCATCAAGACAGACAAGGGAGAAAAGAGTAGCTTTGGCACCAACTGGAAACGAACTGGGAATACCAGACCACCTGACCTGCCTCTTGAGAAACCTATATGCAGGTCAGGAAGCAACAGTTAGAACTGGACGTGGAACAACAGACTGGTTCCAAATAGGAAAAGGAGTACGTCAAGGCTGTATATTGTCACCCTGCTTATTTAACTTCTATGCAGAGTACATCATGAGAAACGCTGGGCTGGAAGAAGCACAAGCTGGAATCAAGATTGCCGGGAGAAATATCAATAACCTCAGACATGCAGATGACACCACCCTTATGGCAGAAAGTGAAGAGGAACTAAAAAGCCTCTTGATGAAAGTGAAAGTGGAGAGTGAAAAAGTTGGCTTAAAGCTCAACTTTCAGAAAACGAAGATCATGGCATCTGGTCCCGCCACTTCATGGGAAATAGATGAGGAAACAGTGGAAACAGTGTCAGACTTTATTTTGGGGGGCTCCAAAATCACTGCAGATGGTGACTGCAGCTATGAAATTAAAAGACACTCCTTGGAAGGAAAGTTATGACCAACCTAGACAGCATATTGAAAAGCAGAGACATTACTTTGCCAACTAAGGTCCTTCTAGTCAAGGCTATGGTTTTTCCAGTGGTCATGTATGGATGTGAGAGTTGGACTGTGAAGAAAGCTGAGTGCCGAAGAATTGATGCTTTTGAACTGTGGTGTTGGAGAAGACTCTTGAGAGTCCCTTGGACTGCAAGGAGATCCAACTAGTCCATTCTAAAGATCAGCCCTGGGTGTTCTTTGGAAGGAATGATGCTAAAGCTGAAACTCCAGTACTTTGGCCACCTCATGCAAAGAATCAACTCACTGGAAAAGACTGTGATGCTGGGAGGGATTAGGGGCAGGAGGAGAAGGGGACGACAGAGGATGAGATGGCTGGATGGCATCACTGACTCAATGGTCGTGAGTCTGAGTGAACTCTGGGAGTTGGTAATGGACAGGGAGCCCTGGCGTGCTGTGATTCATGGGGTTGCAAAGAGTCGGACACGACTGAGCAACTGAACTGAACTGAAAACTAACTTAAAACCTCAACATAACTCAATGATAAAGACAAAATCATGACCAAATCAGTCTCTGATGTTGCTTGGAGTCTATGTCCCAGGAATTTTTAGTTAGCATCCACTTTAAGCTAACAGCCCTATTACAAATAAGAAATCTGCCATTTGTAGAGATTTAGTATTTGTCCAAGAAACTAGTGGTGTTAAGTGCGTCAACTAAGGATTTGAATTGAATTCTAACCCTTGAGCCCTTGCTCTTTCTATTCTGCCACAAGAATGTATTGCTAGAGATTCACCTTTTGTAGCACTTGGGTTGTTCATCAGTTGTGATAGAGCCACTATTTACCAAGGGAGGATCTGTCTTTATCCTCCTTTAGAGGAGAATCATTAATCATTTGCATGTCTAAGCAGTTGAATATACAGTTGATGGTCATGAAGTTTATTTCTTTTTTTCTCGGAAGGTTGAACAAGTCAGACAAATTTTGGAAACTGGAAGTCTTTTTATATTAATTTAACACTAAAACCTTTCTCAGCTCATCATTTTTTTTCAGCTCCCAGGGGCATGAGATTGCATTAAATATAATCTTTCATAGCATATTACATCATTGGTCAGCTGGGAGTCCCTGTTTGGTTTTCTTTGCTCCCTTTTGTTCCTGTCTCTTTCCAGCCACTGTAATTAACCATTCTAATGTGTTAGCCATTTGTGTTTTTATATATGAACTTCCAAAATATGTGTTGTGGTTTTTGTGCAGAATCTTAATTCACATAAATAGTATTACATAGTATTTTGATCCCATTCTGTTTGTCCCCCTTTTCATTCAGTACTGTTTACAATATCTCTTTATGTTACTATTGACATTAATTTATTTTAATTATTAAACAGAAGAGAACTTTATTTTTTGTTGTTACACGTTTTCATAGTTTTTTGCACTATGTCCAAAGAGACAGCTTATTGATATTGATTTTTCTGAGACTTATTGTGGTTTCTTTTATGGTCTAATACACAGTCAGTATTTGTAATTGTTCTGTGTGTGCCTCCCCAAAATGTGTATTTTCTGACAGATGTAACATTCTCTTAAATACAATACCTTGAGCCTATTGAGTTGTCAGTCTTCAGTTTATTTTTTTAATCTTCTTCTGCTTTATTATTTTCTGAGAAAGATGTGTTAAAATTTTATTTTATTTGTTTCCTTAACTGTGATATCATTTCTTAACTATTTATTTCACCCTAGAAATCCAGTAAGCAATATAGTTGAAACGATAACTGCTCTGGTTGAATCTGGAAGAAAATGTCTTAAATTGAGGGTCCTTTCAAGATCCCATCTCCAGAGTACCTTAAGGCACCTTTGCAGTATCCCTAAATTGGAATATTATTTCTGTAAACAAGCTATCAATTAACTCTTTACCCTTGCACTCTTATTTCTTGTCACCCACCCACTAACTTAAACAATTTTCAGTTCAAAGCCAGATGGACTTTCACATCCCCTTCCTCATCCCTCTGCATGGAAGTTTTTTACCCTTGCCATTTGGTCCACCAGAATTCTTCTCCACATAACCAAACTCTGTGACTTATTCGAAACCGTTCTTGTATATCCAAAGAACAAAAAAACTAATTAAAAAAGATAAATACACAATTCAGTGTTAATAGAAGCTCTATTTACAATAGTCAGGCAACATAAGTGTCCATCCATAGATGAATGGGTAAAAGAGATGTGGTATGCAATGGAATACTACTCAGCCATAAAAAAGATATTGCCATTTGCGACAACATGATTGGGCCTAGGAGGTATTATACTAAGCCAGATAAAGACAAATACAAATGTGGAATTAAAAAAAAATACAAAAACAAATGAACAAACTAAACAAAACAGAAACAGACCTACAGGTACAGAGAACAAGCTGGTGGTCACCAGAGCTGGGGAGTAGCTGGGCAAAATAGGTGAAGGGCATTAAGACATACAAGCTTCCACTTATTAAAAAGCCATGGGATGTAATGTACAGTATAGGAATTATGTTCAGTAATATTGTAATAACTTTGTATGGTTTAGCTTTGTAATAGCTATGGGTGGTTACCAGACTTACTATGGTGATCTATTTGTCATGTATATAAATGTTGAATCACTATTTTGTATACCGGAAACTGATAATATATGTCAGCTTTACTTCAATTAAGAAAAGGAAAAAAAACAAAAACCTTCTCAAATTCTGCTTCTTTCAAGAAATCTCTTCAGGCATATCATTCCTTAGAATTCTAAAGGCAATGATTGCTCAGTTCAGTTCAGTCGCTCAGTCTTGTCTGACTCTTTGTGACCCTATGGACTGCAGCACGCTGGGATTCCCTGTCCATCACCAACTCCTGCAGCTTACTCAAACTCATGTCCATTGAGTCAGTGATGCCTACCAACCATCTCATCCTCTGTCGTCCCCTTCTCATCCTGCCCTCAATCTTTCCCGGGTCTTTTCAAATGAGTCAGTTCTTCATATCATGTGGCCCAAGTATTGGAATTTTAGCTTCAGCATCAGTCCTTCTGATGAATATTCAGGACTGATCTCCTTTAGGATGGGCTGGTTGGAACTTCTTGCAGTCCAAGGAACTTTCAAGAGTCTCCTCCAACACCACGGTTCAAAAGCATCAATTCTTTGGTGCTTAGCTTTCTTCATAGTCCAACTCTCACATCTATACATGACTACTGGAAAAACCATAGCCTTGACTAGACAGACCTTGGTTGGCAAAGTAATGTCTCTGCTTTTTAATATACTATCAATGTTGGTCATAGCTTTTCTTCCAAGGTGCAAGTGTCTTTTAATTTCATGGCTGCAGTCACCATCTGCAGTGATTTTAGAGCCCCCCAAAATGAAGTCAGCCACTGTTTCCACTGTTTCCCCATCTATTTGCCATGAAGTGATGGGATGACTACGGCTATATAAACAGAAATTCCAACCATGCCACATGCTGGTCACTAAATACATATTAATCAATTAGTAAATTTAGGTCAGTGAGAAAACATTAAATTAACTGCACTAGCAATCATTGGAAAACTCAGCAGTGGCCACAGGACTGGAAAAGGTCAGTTTTCATTCCAATCCCAAAGAAAGGAAATGCCAAAGAATGCTCAATCTAAGATCATGGATACCATGATCTTAGTTTTCTGAATGTTGAGCTTTAAGCCAACTTTTTCACTCTCCTCTTTCACTTTAATCAAGAGGCTCTTTAGTTCTTCCCTTTGTGCCATAAGGGTGATGTCATCTGCATATCTGAGATTCTTGATATTTCTCCCAGCAATATTGATTCTGGTTTGTGCTTCATCCAGAAAGACATTTCTCATGATGTACTCTGCATAGAAGTTAAATAAGCATGGTGACAATATACAGCCTTGACGTACACTTTTCCTGATTTGGAACGAGTCTGTTGTTCTATGTCCAGTTCTAACTGTTGCTTCTTGACCTTCATACATATTTCTCAGTAGACAGCTCATGTGGTCTGGTATTCCCATCTCTTGAAGAATTTTCCACAGTTTGCTGTGATCCACACAGTCAATCAAGCAGAAGTAGGTATTTTTCTGGAACTCTCTTGCATTTTTGATGATCCAGTGGATGTTGGCAATTTGATCTTTGGTTCCTCTGTGTTTTCTAAATCCAGCTTGACCATCTGGAAATTCATGGTTCATGTATTGCTGAAGCCTGGCTTGGAGAGTTTTGATCATTACTTTACTAGCGTGTGAGATGAGTGCAATTGTGCGGTAGTTGGAGCATTCTTTGGCATTTCCTTTCTTTGGGATTGGAATGAAAACGGACCTTTTCCAGTCCTGTGGCCACTGCTGAGTTTTCCAAGTTTTCAAATGATTGCTAGTGCAGTTAATTTAATGTTTTCTCACTGACCTAAATTTACCAGTTGATTAACAAGTACTTAGTGAGCAGCATGTGGCGTGGTTGGTATTTCTGTTTATATAGCTGTAGTTGTTTACTAGTTCTTGTGTGTGTTTGCTTCCTCTGCTTTGTTGTATAAACATGTTGGAGGTAACGTGTGTTTTGTATCCTCTATTAATTAAGGTACCCACATAATGGCTTGTTCTTAATAGTTGACTGACGGAAACACTTTGAGTTTATTTACTTCAGTGTTAATGGGGATAATTTTATTTCTATACAGAGGACAGTTTTGTTACATTGCAAGTTCTTTAGTTTACTGTATTTTACAAAATATGTTCTTTATTATTCAGAAGCATGATCAGTGAAAGTTCTTTAAGATTCTCTTCAAAATCCTTATAAACTAGACAAATTTAAGCTCTTTCTAAAATTAGCATTTATGATTAATTATTTCAATGTAAATTTATGTACAAATTAGCCTTTGTGAATTTAAATTTATCTACTCTCTTTTAAGGCAGTGTTTGTTATATCTGGTAAAGTGATGAGATGGACTAGGCTCTCTTCCTTCCCTTCCCCCTTAACATTAATTATTCCAGCTAAGCTTTCAATTTGCAAGGTTCCCTCTAAGGGCAGTGAACTTAGTGTTAGAGCATAGAGAGTTCCAGCATAGTTGCAAGGATAGCTTGGTTTTCAGCTGATGAGACGATTGCAGCATGTGACATAGTCACCAGCAAGCCTTTGATCGCTGGTAGCACTCCTGGCCTGAGCTGGTGCTGTTTGGTGTACAGGGCATGTTTAAAGCTGTGCTGTTCCCCACACTGACTTGCCAGTGTAGTTGTGTTGCACAAGTGAAGCCTAACCAGCCACATCCTAAAATAGGTAGTTTAGGCTGTAAAATGGAGGTTGCAAGATGAAAGAGAAGATCAAATAGAAGAATTGTAAAATGCCTATAATCCATGAGCCTTTAAGTCCTTTATATTTTCTTTCATTTTCCCAATTTCCGTGAAGTGGGAATCATCATGTCCATTTTAAAGATGAAGTGGAATTCTATAGAGGTAAAATGATGTATTAATTAATGGACATTGAGTAAGTGGTAGATGTGTGTATTAACTTCAGATCTGACAGCTAAAGCAGCATCCTTAATTCCCCTTGTTTTTACTCGCATAACACCAGTCTTGTTTTGTACCCTTTGTATACTTGAAAGAAATGTCATTATTTAGAGTTAATGGTTGATTTTCTTTCCTGCTGGACTACAGATCCGTGAGAGTAGATCCATGTCTGTTTTGTTCAATCAACAGACCACACACTTTGCTTGGCACATACCTGGTGATCCCTATATATTCATTGTTTCCCTTGTTCTTTTTTTTGAAGGGGAATAAGTAGTGCAGAGAGGCCAGGTTTTCCACCACATGATGTTAACACTCTTAGGTAAGAAAATGTGTAGAAAATCTAGGCCAGCCCTTGAACCTACAGTCAGGGAAGGTTTTATGGGGAGCCATCTTCTTAGATGGAGATCAAATAATCTTTAACTGTAACCTGTATATAAGGCTGTGAATGACTTCAAGTATTTCACTTACAAGAAGGGACAATTCATTGTAGTGGCATCAGTAAAAATGGGGAAATGCCAATATGCCTTGATAATATAGATTTAGGCGCTCTATTTAATTTTTTTAACCTTTTTTTTAATTAGAAAAAATCAGGCAAAGATATGCAGACCTGCCTGGAGAACTGCACATTATTGAACTTGAAAAGGATAAGAATGGACTTGGACTCAGCCTTGCTGGTAACAAAGACAGGTCACGCATGAGCATATTTGTGGTGGGAATTAACCCTGAAGGACCTGCTGCCATGGACGGACGAATGCGTATTGGAGATGAACTGTTGGAGGTAAGGGGTGTATATTCTTCATTTGTGTTTGGGTGAGATGATTGAATATAGAGGATAGTGTATAAGACGATGAAGTAAAAGGGTAAAATGTTATAAATCACATTTTCTTCAACTGTTTGTTATCATTTTCCCCAGCAAGAATGAAAATCATATTGTTGCTTACAAATACTATTGGCTGCTTGAGTAAAGACTAATCTCACAAAATAATTTAAGGGCCTTTAAGTAAAATCTCATGAAAACATATTAAAAGAATAGAGCTAGTTTTTTAATATAAATTTCAAAAGATTCAAAACTAATTTATGTGTTAATCTGAGATTATTAGTATTTAACAAAATCCTTTTCAGCTTCTGAATTAACTGTAAGTATAACATTTGTTTTTGTTGCTGTTGTGGTTTAGTTTTTCTGGAAGGTGTTACAGCCAACAAAATCTTATGAACTGGTTGTCAAGGACTGATTAATATCTGTGAGTTGGTAATGTGGTTAAAGTCACATAGGTTCCTTATTTAGGAACAGGAGAGAGAAAAGAGAAGTTAGGAAGGGAACTGATCCTCTGCACTATTCCAGATGATTTCATCAGTAATCTGAAAAGGTTATTCTCATATTCGTAAGCTTAAAGTCAGGGTCTCTGCTCTGCTGCTGCTAAGTTGCTAAAGTCGTGTCCAACTCTGCATGACCGCATAGACGGCAGCCCACCAGGCTCCCCCATCCCTGGGATTCTCCAGGCAAGAACACTGGAGTGGGTTGCCATTTCCTTCTCCAATGCATGAGAGTAAAAAGTGAAAGTGAAGTCACTCAGTCGTGTCCGACTCAGCGACCCCATGGACTGCAGCCTACCAGGCTCCTCTGTCCCTGGGATTTTCCAGGCAAGAGTACTGGAGTGGCCTTCTCCCTTGCCATTGCCTTCTCCCTCTGCTCTGAGTTTATCTTATTTTTATATTTATTTGCCAGTTCAATCATTCATTAATTCAACTAACAGTTTTTTAAGTGTCTCTGAGGGCTGGATACCAAAAAAGAGATGAATACTCCAGTCCCTTCATTCAAAGAGCTCACAGTCTCAAGGAAGAAAAGAGACATAAAAGATTGTTGCACAACAAAAATTAAAAAAGATTATAATAAAAGCAGCAATATGTACTTGGTACCGGACATAGCTTTACTGAGGTCACAAAGTAACGAGGTGAGGTGGCAAAGTAAACGAGACTTTCGGATTCAATATCAGGCAGTTTGACTTCTTAGCTGCTTGTTAACCAGTGTGCTCTAAGGCCTCTTGATAAGATGCTCCAACTCTTGGACATTTAGGGGAGCTGAATCACAGAGGCACTGAGTGTCAGATGCTTACTTCACATGAGGCCTTACTAATTTTTCATTTTATAATTTCCTCTTCAGACTCTACTCAGAATAGAATTCATAGTCATCTGTAATGTGATTTGCCTAATAATACCCACAGCCAAAGCTGTTCAGACACAACTCTAAGATCATTAGTATCACCCTCTGTCTTCCCAGCCTTGGTAGTTTCTCCCCATTTTGAAATCTGTTTTCACCAAGAAGTCATTCCTGGAATTACTTTTCCTGTTGTTTGTAATATAGCATTATGAAAGTGACCCACATCGGGTAGTAGTATTGACTAACATAATCATCAAGTAAATAAAAATCAATGGTATTAGTATGGATTAACCAGTATAATTCATTGCTTCAAGTTCATTTTATTTAGAGATTTCTTCATAAACAAAACTAAAGTGATGGTGGTGGTAATAATGATGAAAGGAAAAGCTAGTTTACTGAGCTATTCTTGGCATTTTACCTATGTGATAAAACATTTGTATTCTTAAGAAACCCTATATGGTAAGTGCTGTTATTATCCCAATTTTCTGGATAAGAAAACTGCATAAGTAACAGAACTAAGTTGCTAAGAACCCAGGCTTGCCAGGCTCCAAGATCAGTGCTCTAGCAACTGAAGTACACTGCATTCTCCACGGTACTTCCGGCAAATCCTGTCTGTTTAGATCCGTGAGAATCCTGACTTATGATACTCTAGGCTTTAGGAAACCATATATATTAAATCATACTGTTGTATTATGCACACCTAAACGCATTATTTCCTGTCTCGTGTGGTACATAGAAATGTTCCAAAAGCTATCATTTGGAACATGACGATTCTAGTTCTATTTTCTCTGCCTTATTAAGACTCAAGATGGAATGACTGATGTGGTCCAGACCGAGAAGAGAAGTGCTATGTTATTCTGTGTCTGACATTTTATTAGATAGAGGAAAGAGATGAGCTAAGGCTGCAGGGTGATGAGAGTGCTTCATAGGCCATACAGTAAAGTCAACATTGTGTGCAGGGCAGAGAGCGCTAGACTAGGAAGACCTACTTTAATTATTCCAGTTCTTTCAGTTATTAGCTGCATTTCAGAAGGGATTTAATACAGTGTAGAGCACATGGTTGACTATTAATCAGATCATATTTCCTCTCTTAAAGACAGAAACTTCAGGTGTATGATTTCTATCTAGGCTAGAAGCTAGAAGAGCTCTCCTGAGTAAAAAAGTATATTAGCGTCTTGCTTTTTCAGACTCCTCCTATTCCCTCCTTTGACTTTCTGAATTTGGTTCTCTTGTTGCTCTTCAGTGATTTTATCTTCACTCAGAGATTAAAGGAATAAGAAGATTAAATGTGGCAATAAATTAACCACCCCCCATACCCTCCACGGAATCTTTTAAGTAAAATAAAATAAAATTAAAAGTTGGAATACAGAGTTTAGCATCACACATCTTTGATTGTTTATTTATCTTCTCAAACCCTCAGTTATCTTCTTTATCAAATGGAAATTTTTTATTCATTTAGCACATACTTTGCTAGGCATCTATTGTGTAAGAGGAAGTATAGGAGCAAGGTGCTGATTTTACATTGGTGAAGAAATTCATCATACTGTTCTCATAGAGCTCACAGTGTAGTGATTGTGTAGCTTCAACCTCAAAGAGTGTTAGAAGAATTAATGAGAACATAGGTCATGTTTTGCCACCACATCTGGCACTTACTAATACCAAAATACATTTCAACTGATAATATTTATAAAAAAATTTTATGTGGATTTGTGGGTTTCAGTTCTTTTTAGCTTGTTTACATTAATATATTTGTCTCCAAAAGTGTGTTCCAGAGGGAAACCATCATACTCTTCAGTAGCTCCATGGAGCATCTTGAATAGCTGAGAGAGTAGAAAAATGCACAGACTGGATTCTTATGCAGTTATAAGCCTTCTCATGGGCTTCTGGCTTTAGGTCAGGGATGACAGTGAGAAAATTCATGTGGGAAACATTTTCCTGGTTTCTTTTTATAGCCGAGAAAAAATTTCAGTCATTTCTCTATGATATGTAAAGAATTTGTTTATAACATAATATCAAATCCAATGTGCTTTTGAACTGAAAATAAGGCATTGATGTAATGATGAGTACCAGGAAAGCTGGAAGCCAGTGTTACAGTAGCTGTTCTTGGATATGCAGTGTATTAGATGTTATCGAGGGAGACTGCATCACGAAGGAGACATTTACAATGGGCTTTTAGATGGTACTCTCTGGGTTAGAGCAAATCTTGTGTATTTGCTTACCCATCCACACTTCATTTATTTTTGTCAATTGAGGTAAAGTTATCCATGTCTTGATTAATCTTACAATTCTACTATTTGCTCATAGTATTTCTCATAATTGCTTTGTTGTTATCATTATTACTTTGCTCACAGCCCCCTTTTATTTAGGGTTGATCTGACTTTTTTAGGCCCTCAGATGTAGTTAATTTATAGGAAGTAGAAAAGAGCATGGTCAATCATACATTGTAGCTTGCTGGAAGCCAGAAATTCTGCACCTCTTCCCGAGCCCTGTCCATGACTGATTTTTGGCCCAACACCCACCAGCAGTTTTGTTGCTGTAGGGCTGCATCATTGCAGTGTAAGAGCAGTCAGCAAGTTCTGCCGATTGATGGCTGAGTTCATGTATAAAAGAAATCTTACACTGAGCCCGCAGAAGACAATGTGATTAAATCTCAGCTTCTTTCTCCTTCACTAGGATGCTAGTGTGGGGGTTCTGAATTAATTTCAAAATGCATTAGCATATAATTACCATGTAGACTGGAATGAGACTTTCTAGAGTATTGGCTTTCCCTAAGCAATTAGTCCCAGAAAATACACAGGCCCAGGCATGGTGCTGTCTTGTGAATATAGGATTTATTTATAATCTTCCCTACAGGGCAAGTGTGGGAAGAGAGCTGATAGTGCCATGCGGGGACTGGAATGATTTGTCAGGTGAGGGAAGCAGCCAGAAGGAACAGCGTGGGTGGCATTTGGAAGTGTGCAGTGGATGGGCTTGCGTGTCTGGCTCCCACACCCTTCAAGACAGAGGAAGTTCATTCCCTTTGTGACATTTACCTGTAGCATAGCCTAAATTAAATCTTGTTATTTTTGTGTGTGTTTAATAGGTTTATTTAAGAACCATTGAAAATACAAAGTATGAATACTACCTATATTTGCCAAGAATAAAGACACAGGACTATAGGGAAACGCAGATCTTTTTGTTTAGCAATACTTGCTTTATAAGAGGAAAACCCTGAAATTATTAAATGACTGACTCAGGTCCATGTAGGTGCTTTATGACACACTGCTGTCCGAGGGTGCTTACCGCCACACCAGTCCAAAAGGTCGATCCTTCACTTGTTGCCAGCGAATTATTTTTGAAATCTTTCGGAAGAAAGAATTTCGGAAGCCTAATTCATAGCTCTGAAAGTCAACAGAAGAACGTGGTGTTGGCTGAGTGGCCAGCATCACACATAAAATTGTCCTGGGATCCCAGAGGGGTGTATGTTTTTCCTTCCTTTCAAGTGCAGTCTCCCTTGTCATTAAAACATTGTAACTCATACTTATCTGGATTTTGCTTAATTATCTTCCCTAAGTAATCCATTGCGTTACATCCAAATTAAGTTACAAAAAGATGAGTTTATTAAAAGAAATCAGAGGTAGGGGAGCTATACTGGGAATTGAGTTGACACTGAGCATTCATAATCTGCTAGGCTTTGCTAAAGTCTTTACAAGCATTCTCTCTCTTTTTTAAACAAAAGTAGATGCTGTTTCAGTACCCATTTTACAGATAAGGAAACTGAAACATGAGGGGCAGAGTCAACATGCAGACACTGACTTTTCAGACTCTAAAGGCTATGTTCCTAAGGTTTGTTCTGGGTGGATAATGATTCTGGAAGATAATCATGAATTTTTCATCATTCTGTAGTTTTGGTTGATCTAGATTAACCCAGTGCTAGTTTAGAATATCAGAGATAATTTTTTATGATACAATACCTACCCTGTTACTCTTTTTATCTCCTTAAAATTTAATGCCACTTGGAATTTATTAAAAGAAGACTGCAGTCAGTGAAATTATACCCATCTCTCAAGAAACAAAGAAGAAAAATAATCTTTTTTTTTTTTTTTTTGAGGTTGTTCTTGCCTGATTTGAGAGCTCATCTATGCTTCATAATTTAAGAGCTTTCACCCTCAGTGCCATTATAGAGTTAAAATTTTATTTCGGCTGTAGGAAATAGTCTGTAAAGCCTTACTCATACTGTTTGGCCTGGTTCTTTTCTGTGTTTCCTGGAGTGAAGTCTTTGAGTTCTACTCTTGGATTTTTGTTTCTGTCTCTGGGTGGTTGGGGGAAGTTTTTTGAATTATATGGTCGTACATCATTATCTTTATGCTGCTGAAATATTTAGGCCAAAACTTTATATTCTTACTGATCTTTTGGAGGAATGCAATCATTTAATTTTTATTTTCACAGTCCTCAATATTGCTCCACAAAAGCTTTAAGTGGGATCACTACAGTGAGCCACACTGTCTTAAAATTAGGAAGGGAAAGTGACATGGAAAAAAAAGTAAAAATGAAGATGTTCAAAGGAACTCAATTACTGTGGAAGCTTATAAAAAATAGGCAGAGGAATGTACGCAGGGGAAGAAAGGTACCAGTGGATTTCAGGAAGGAAGGAATAAGTGGATTTCAGCAGTGATTCTCCAGACTCTCCTTTCTGCAGTTTTCCCTCAGACTCATATATTCCATATCAGGCTAGTTCCAGGCTTCTGGTCCCTCCTTTTACCAATTTCTTCCCCACTCACTTCCAGCCCCACTCATGGTCATACTGAGATGCAGGCTGGAAAGATATGCTCTTAGGTTATGGAGAAGTGCTTCCTTATATCAGCCTCATCATATTTTTTTTTTCTATATTTTGCTTTGTGTGCTAAGTTGTTTCAGTCATATCTGACTCTTTGCAACCCTCTGGATGGTAGCCCGCCAGACTCCTCTGTCCATGGGATTCTTACAGTTAAAATTTCTTACAGTCACCGTGCAGGCTTTTTATGTAGTATTTATTTTGCTCTTTGAATCTCTGGTGATTTATGACATTGTTCTTTGTTGTTCAGTTGCTAAGTTGGATCCGACTTTTTGTAACCCCATGGATTGCAGCATTTCAGGCTTCCCTATCCTCCACGATCTCCTGGAGTTTTCATGTCCATTGAGTCAGTGATGCTATCTAACCATCTCATCCTTTATGACATTATTTCATCACAGATTACTGTAAGGATAACCACTGCTCACACATGAGGTGTTCCAAATTTACTCATAATTCAGGAATGAGATACTTTATGTTCTCTCAAAATGAGTCAAAAAGTCATCATTCTGCATATTTACAATATTTAAGCAACGTGAAGGATAACTAAAAGATCAAGAATTTAAAATGGCATATGTTCAAGACCATGTAATCTTAAGGCACAAAGATCGAAAGGCAAGTGTTAATGAAATTCTTATTCCAGGTTTGACTTACTAACAATATCAAGCACCTGCTTGAACTCATCACAAACATGGGTCATGTATGTGTGTTTTAATTTTAGTTTGTAAGTGAAGTGAAGGTTGCTCAGTCGTATCCAACTCTTTGTGACCCCATGGACTATACAGTCCATGGAATTCTCCAGTCCAGAATACTAGAGTGTGTAGCCTTTCCCTTCTTCAGGGGAATCTTCCCAACCCAGGGATAGAACCCAGGTCTCCCGCATTGCAGGCAGATTCTTTACCAGCTGAGCCACAGGGGAAGCCCAAGAATACTGGAGTGAGTAGCCTATTCTTTCTCCAGCGGATCTTTCCAACCCAGGAATCGAACCGGGGTCTCCGGCATTGCAGGTGGATTCTTTACCAGCTGAGCTATCAGGGAAGCCCATTGTTTGTAAGAGGTAGGTCTAAAATCAGTAATCCAACCTGAAAACCAGCTGTTCCACCCAAAGCAGTAGGCTTGTGCCAATTTCACATCCTGTTAGGAAAAATTATGCATTACATGTCAACCCCATCAGTTTCCCAAAATACAACTAAAGCATTCTAGTGTAATATATACAAAGATATTATATATAGGTAACATTAATCATGTGAAGTATCTAATATTACTTCCGAATCACCGAACACTATGGTTGCTAACACACAGCTGCTTTATATGCACTACCATGGCTTCCGTTAGCTCTGCCAACATCTACGCTATACATCCTCCTTGTTGACTCTGAGTGTGTGGCTTAAAACATCTCCCTGTGGTTCTGTACTTGAAATGCAACTTTGACCTTTTCCCCCACGGTTTTTTGTTTAAAATCTTTTACTTTGTATTGAGGGGTATAGATACATTTTTTTTTCTTTATAAGATAAGGATTTACTGAAAAATATTATATTGAGAGAGATAGAGATTCTATGAAGTTTGAATATTAAAAATCAAAGGGTATTGGAAATGTTACCTGGGAAGGTATACCCATATATATTTTCTGCCCTTTAAAAAAAAGTTGTTTTTTCTTTTTAACATCTACAAAGTAAACAGAATAACATAATGAAATTATTTTGTATAGCCATCACATAACTCAACAATTACTAACACTCTGTCATTCAGGTATCAACTATAGCTTCATATACCCACCCCTACTCAGAATATTATTATTTTTATAGGCACGTGTGTATACGTATATGTGCTAAAATTTACATAACATGAAATTCACAGGATTTATCTATACAATTTTGACAGTTGTGTACACCTGTATTACCCAAACACCTATCTTTTCTCTCACCACAGAAACTTTTATGGGGTGTTGACTCAAGTGACTTCCTCATTTTAAATTATTTGTTGTTGTTGTTGTTGTTGTTTTGTAATTGAATTGAATTTGGAGTTCTTTATATGTTCTGGAAATATCTGGATGCTAGTTCTTTATCAGATAGACACAGCAATGAAAATGTTTTGAAGGCAAGAGAAAAAACCTCTAGTAGCATAGGTAATTGGAGTAAAGTGCTCATCAGATCGTGTGTTTGAAAGAAGCAACTATTACACTGGCCCTTGCTAGTTTGGGAGTCTCGACTTCTAGCATGTTCTGATGTTCTTGGAAGAAGGAATCCCAGGTCGCTGTTCACTTGAGATCCTGTTTACTTATGTGACTCAGTTCAGTCGCTCAGTTGTGTCCGACTATTTGCAATCCCAGAGACTGCAGCACACCAGGCCTCCCTCTCCATCACCAACTCCTGGAGCCTGCTAAAACTCATGTCCATCAAGTCAGTGATGCCATCCAACCATCTCATCCTCTGCCGTCCCCTCCTTCTCCTGCCTTCAGTCTTTCCCAGCATCAGGGTCTTTTCCAACGAGCAGATGACCCACAAACTACAGAACAATTATACCAAAGAAATTCTTGCAAAGAAATTCTCGCACTGTTAAGACAGCTCTAGGACCCAAAACAGATTTCCCAACCTGGGGATCTGGCAAAGAGACTGAGAACCCCTAGGGAATTTGACTTCGGAGGCTAGTGGGATTTGATTATAGAACTTCCACAGCACTGGGGAAACAGACTCTTGGAGGGCACAAACAAAAGCATGTGAGCACCAGGACCCAGGACAAAGGAGCAGTGTACCCACAGGAGACTGAGCCAGACTTGCCTGTGAGTTCCAGGAATCTCTGGTGGAGGCGTGGGTCGACAGTGGCCTGCTGCAGGGTTGGGGCACTGAATACAACAGTGCGGGCATAAGTCCTTTTGAAGGAGGTTGCCATTACCCCTACCATTGTTTAGCCTCAGGCCAAACAACAGGAAGGGAACACAGGCCCGAATATCAACAGGAAATTGGATTAAAGATTTCCTTAATATGGCCCTGCCCATCAGAATGAGACCCAGATTCCCCCACAGTCAGTCTCTCCCATCAGGAAGCTTCCCCAAGCCTCTTATCCTTATCCATCAGAGGGCAGGCAGTATGAATACCACAAGCACAGAAAACTAACCAAACTGATCACATGGATCACAGCCTTGTCTAACTCAGTGAAATGAGCCATGCTGTGTAGGGCCACCCAAGATGGATGGGTTATGGTGGAGAGTTCTGACCAAATATGGTCCACTGGAGTAGGGAATAGCAAACCACTTCAGTATTCTTGCCTTGAGAACCCCTTGAGCAGTATGAAAAGACAAAAAGATATGACACTTATGTGACATTAATAGAGATAGGATGTAATGCCTCAGCATCCTAGGAAAGAATGACTCCTCTCCAATATGAATGAGCCCTTAGAAGTAGATTAAACTTTTGACTCCATTCATGCATTCCTTTCTATGCCCTGCCAATAATAAAAAGTTAGCCACAGATACCTACTTCATTTGGTCAAGTGAACCAGCCTATAGCAACTAGGGCAGCTTCCATAGAAACACTAAGAATCAGAGGAATGTGTGTGTGTGCTGCGTGCTAAGTCACTTCAGTTGTGTCTGGCTCTTTGCAACCCAATGGACTGTAGCCCGCCAGGCTCCTCTGTCCATGGGATTCTCCAGGCAAGAAGACTGGAGTGGTTTGTTGTGCCCTCCTCTAGGGGATCAGAGCAACACATAAACATATTTCTCTGCTCACTTCCTTGAAGTCAATATTTTTCTATAGTGTTAGGATTCAGAGGAGTATCTTTTACTATTTTCCCAGTATATCAAATTTAGAGAGATGTGAACTACAAGCTACTATACTTTGCCTTCAGAAGGCACTTCAATTTAATTTGTTCTATTTGAGAGAAAATAAATCTCTCATGCTTTATCCTTGTAAACGAATGTGTTTCTTCACAAGAAACAGATTAAATGAAGTCACAAAAGACCTTATTTCAGCACTGTGTTCATTAAACTTAGTCCTTAAAACCTGTTCCTTGGCTCAAACTATTAAGTTGTTAGAGCTTGACCTGTATTATTTTGTCTTTCGAGGAAAAGAAATCAATGTGAAATTTATTCAGAAATACTGTTTCATTCCAGTGAAACTGTGTTTCCACGTGGGTGGCAGTCATCATCCCTGTTCCATTCTTGCCTCGCTTCCCCTTTCTTCCCTTCAGTTCTCCCATCTGCAAAATTGAAAGCAGTGATTTGGAAAGTGAGGATGGAAAGTGATGGGGGCTAGTGACCAAGATTTTGGGAAGGGGAAAACATTGTATAAAGTCTTGTTTGAACAGGACTCGGTTACCTCTATTCTGTTAGTCTGTACCCCACCCCCAAAGCTATACGCATGGTTCCTAGGAAGAGACCTACAGTTTCCTACCTGCGTATCTTTTCATATACGGGAATAGCTTTTCCGCAGTCCTGGTGTTCTTAGTGCCTCTCAGTTCTCCCTAGGCCTGCTAGGATTCCACAAGACCCACCTACCCACCTGCAAGGAGAGATGATCATCTCTTGCTTTACATCCGCATCCATCACATGGCAATGCATTTATTTGTGTCCAAGACCCTGTCACTTACTAGAGTACCAGGTGTATGTGTGCAAGAACCATATCTGACCGAGTAAAAGCAATTCCAGTAAAGTAACTTTCAGAGAATGGGTATCTAGAACATACTTCACGCTCAGTACATGGCAGCTGTGGTGATGATGGTAATGAAAATTCCTGTTTCCTCATCACTTGCACAATGACTGTTGAATAAGTGAATAAATTCATAGGTATGACACACATCTATTATACTTTTATTGGAATATTTCTTGGTCTGGAATTTCTATTTTTTGAGACCCTGTTAATTGGATTTAAAATTTCTTAGGATTAAAAAAAAAACCAACTGTATAGCACATGGAACTCTGCTCAATGTTATGTGGCAGCCTGGATGGGAAGGGAGTTTGGGGGAGAATGGATACATGTGTATATATGGCTGAGTCCCTTCACTGTTCACTTGAAACTATCACAGCATTGTTAATCGGCTATATCCCAATACAAAATCAAAAGTTTAAAAAAACAGGCAGGAAGTTGCTTATCCTGTGACTTTTACCCCCTATCTCCATACTTTTAGGAGTGGTTTCTAATTATTAATAGGACAGGCTTTTGGACTCAGACAGATTTGGCTCTAAATACTGTGGTCAAGTTCCTAAAGCTCAGTAAGTCTCAATTTCTCCATCTGTAAAATGAGGTAGTAATGCATTTCTCTACTGATTTGTGTGAAAGAATGTATCTAAGGCATGTGTGTACGTGTGTATGTGCATGTGTAGTGTATGTGCTTTGTATGTTGTGAGCACTTATAAGTGGTATTGTTACAAAGTAGTTATAAAATATCAATATGAAAACACTGGCTATCACCTTAAATCCCACCAGTCAAAGATACCATCATCATTGACAGTTGAGATCCTTACAGAGCTTTCTTTAGACCCGGATGGAAATTTTTACATAAACAAAAATAACGTGACAAATAGGTTACATTGTGTTTGGTCATGTTCACTTTATAATGTTAGCCTTATATGGCAATGGATTTAGATCTGTATCATTCTCCTTTACCTCCTTTTAATGACAGCAGTTTTCCATGTATTGATGTATGAAGACAAATATAATAAACCTTTTATTGATGAGTGTCTAGTTTTTCCTATTATAAGTTATAGCCATGATAAGTATTTTGACATCTTTGTCTTTAATCTTTTGGGAATAAATTCTTACAAGTGGAAGTGCTAGATCAAAAATTAAACCATAAGAAGATCCATCAAGTTATGAACACTTAGGATCTGTTTGTTTTCTACATCTATGTTAAAGTCAATAAGAGTGTTTATTAAAGAAAAAAGTTAACCTATAGATAATGTTTGCAAATGTAAAGTCTAGAATATATTTGTAAGTGAGTTAGGGAGGACTCTCAGATTTCATCAGCAATTTAGTTACTTGACTTATAACTCAATTTTTAATAATAATTTATTACCATTCATAATAAATCATACTGCATAATAAAAGCATGGGTAAAGGGTGTGTTGTTGAGTCTATTTTAACATGATATTCAAACCTCAGGCAAACCTGTTGCTTGAACTAAATTTTAATTTTTGTATAATTAATATTTCTAATCTAAGCTTAGAAATCAAAGCTAATTAACTTTTACTTCCAATTTGGTACATTTTTGAATAGACTTAATTGAGCTACTTACTCTCCAATATAAATTTATATTCATGTTCAATTTAATTATGGAAAATTGAGTAATTGAAACCTATCTCTTCATGATATTTTTGAATAATTTCATTGAAACAAATGTCATTAAGGACCACTAAAGTGAAAATTTATGTAGTATAACAAAAGGATTTCTGTTTATTTTTGCTGAATTGTTTCTGGATTAACCCTAATTCTACTTCTTCTATAAGCTACACATAAAATATTGCAATTAAGTATTCCATCTCTAGTATCTAAATAGAGTTTAGCTAAAATCATTGTATTTTGTTCACCACCACCCCTCTTCCCCCTTGACCACCCCCTCCCCCGGCTCAGCTATAGTAGCAGAAACCAGCTCATGATGTTTCGGAAATATGGATCAAAATGAAAACCTATTATATCCTTCTTGGCCAAAAAGAAGTTTGTTCAGGCTTTTTATGCTATTTATGTTTTACAAATACAGATGTTTCTTATTTGGGGTTATTGTTTTCAGTATCTAGAACTGTTGTTAAGTTGTTCCTGAATGCCATTTCATTCAGTTGGAAGTTCAGAACCTTGGAAGATGAGCTATGATAAAATAATTGTGTCATTCTGGGACCAAGGATAATGGAACTGAGATAGAAGTTACTGATCCTGTGGAGGATTTCAGAAAGGCCTTTTGTCAGTCAGAGGGCTTCCCAGGGGATGCGGTGGTAAAGAATCTGCCTCCCAATGCAGAAGACACAGGAGACGTGGGTTCAATCCCTGGGTCAGGAAGATCCCCTGGAATAGGAATGGCAACCTGTTCCAGTATTCTTGCCTAGAAAGTTTCATGTTCAGAGGAGTCTGGTGGGCTATACGTAGCCCATGGGGTCACAAAGAGTTGGACGTGACTGAATGATTGAGAATGCACACACCCAGTAATTAGGAAAGACAAACACAGATGAAAAAAACAGAATTATAGGTCAAGAGTATGAAAATCTTGTTTATACAGAAAGCCTTTTTCCTTTGTCCTTTTTTCCCCTTCTGAATGCCAAGGTAAATTACTGTGTGTCTGAAAGAGTTTAAGACTAGGAGATAGAGTCACACTTGGAGGTATAAATTAATGTTTATAAATTAGAAGTCCCTGATAGTGTATTGGTAGAGACTTTTCATTGGTAAAGAACAGAAATTAGCTCAAGGCAATTTAACTCCAAGAAGGGGAATTTGTTGGAATGGTATGTGTGTCCCTCCTAGAACCTGAAGATTAGGATGCCTGGTGGCCTTAGAAGGTGGTGGCTTTTCCTATCCCTTTATCCATGTGGCATATTATGGCTACATGAGGCTAAAAGAGAAGTAGAGAATTGCTGCATGTGGTTTAGCCTTAGTTTAAACACCTCTCAGAGGAGAGAATCTTGATGGTCCTGGCCTGTGTCATATGTCTCCCAGTTTTAGCCTGGAGTGGCATGACAAGCAGTACTAACTTGACTGTCAATCATGATGGATGGTGTTTGTGATGGGAAGGTTTGAATGACCATCCCTTCTAAAGAAAAGTAGTTGTGTGCTGGCAGCAACCCCCCAAATCTCTACTACATCCCCAGTCTGGTCTGGCTTTCTCACTTGGTAATATGCAAATCAAGATGAAGTGGCATAAAATATACTCCCAATTGTCATGGCTGGATGAATGTGGGAAAAACTATTTATCATCCAAACTGGGTTACATTTGAGAGAAGGCACACTATAAATAGCGGGAACAACATGTATAAATTGGATTGTCCCAGATTTTAAAATATGGTTACCCTTGAGTGGAAGAGTTGTGCATCTCAGATTTTAACATAATAAATAGATTATTTAGAGGGAGTTGGAATACCAAGTCAGTACTAAGGAGAGTTCTTCCTACCATTATTAGATAGTATCAAAGATAAAGATATATCCAAATAATTTATTATTCTTTCCATATATCATTGAGTCACTCTTTAAAGGAGAAACTTTGGGAAAGCACTTAGTTTCTCTACTTCTTAGTTTACTGGAAATAAATGGAAAATAGTATTTTTTCCAATTTCTAGATAATCTGAATGATCACTTACATTCTGAAAAGATGAAATATTTTAATTGTTTTTCTTTGGCTTGGGTTAGAAAAAAGTTTAAAAGGTGATCAATGTTTCTATAATGAACTGTTATATAATTGTTATATGTTTCTATTATAATGTTTCTATAATCATCGTTTCTGTAATGAAAAAGTTGTAGTAAGCATATACTACTGTTCAGGGTGCAGCTTGTTTACACAAGAAGAAAAGTACAGTCCGTACAGTATGTACGGAACTACATACTGCATTAGGGATTTCAAAAGCCTAACAGAGTGTCCAGGCCTTACCTTCATACACTGTGATAAAATGCTTGATTCTGACTTGTGTTGTGCTGTAGCACATGTTTGCTGTCTTGTCCAACTCTCTGCACCCCCATGGACTATATCCCATCAATCTCTGTCCGTGGGGTTCTCCAGGTAAGAATACTGGAGGGGGTTGCTATTTCCTCCTCCAGGGGATCTTCCTGACACAAGGATTGAACCTGCATCCCCTGCATTGGCAGGCAGATTCAATTCTAACTTGTGTATATCAAAATTCCAGGACCTAAGATGGTAGGTGTCCAGTGCAGAGTTTATTTAATAGATACCTTTACAGAGATGACTTTAGAAATCAGCTGAGTTTTATGTGCACCATACGGATGATATGACCTCTAGGTGTGCCTTAAGAATACAGGGTTTTCAACTAATATTTAAATCAAGCTCTTGGATGCCAGTTTCAACATCTGGTGAAAGTACATAACACCCAGCCCTTCTAAGATTTAACTGCGAACCTGTGCATCAAGAGCTTTGCAGTGTTTGGCACAGAGTAAGCACTCAATGACTGATAGCTATTGATAATTAGAATTAACCTGAAAACCTTCCAGGAGGTGTAAAACGCTTTCTTTCCTGTCTACGCTATACTTGGAAGATGCCCTTTATCTATTGTTTAAACAACAGAAAACAGCAGCTTCTCAGAAATAGGGTAAGTGACAACCTAAAGTTAATTTGCATAAAATGCATCATATTCTTTCTAATTACTTATTGAATTTTCTCTGGAATGTGTTTCCTTAGAAATAAAGAAATATAAAGATCACTTATGTTGTTGGAAGCTGTATACCTTTTATTTACATAGTGAAGTTGCTTTCTAAACAATGAGATCTAGAGAACACAAAAGAGATCTTCCTCTCCTGAAACTCAGAGGACTGCTAATGTGTAATTTGTGAAGCCAGAAAAGAGGCTTTGTCTTGGAGTTTTTTTTATCCAAAGATCTGCATTTTCCTTTTACATTTAATCCTGTAAAATCAAGTTTCACTCTATCTTCAGTTTCCCATTCTGTTCCCAGTTTTCCACTCAGTAGCAGAGTCTCTCCAGAGGTCCCTGAACATTGGCAGGGAGCAGCTGGCTTAGCAGTAAATGCCACAGTTGCTGGCACTGGAAAAACATCGCCAGCAAGCAAGCTGCCTTGCTGTTCTACTGCCAGGGCCTCTGAATATTCAGAAACAGCACCATGAAAGACATACAACTTCAGATTTACGCTTAGGTAAATTAAAATTAATGACTTGGTTCCTTCGTTTGGGCTGTGATTTTTCCTTCTTAGAATAATAGTGCCATGAGTTCTATTCTATCAAAATGGAGAATCGCAACTAAAAAAAAAAAGGCATATCCATAAACATGAAACAGCTCAATTTTCTATTTGCTCAAGTTTTTGCTAATTAAAAAAAAAACCCAACTTTTTCTTTTTTTAAATGTCAATTGTGTTGAAGGTTAGAGCCCACCTCAGAGACAGCATACTAGCAGTTGAGTAATGGAAGTGTTCCTTTTACTCAGGGATCTGTGATTCAGTGCCTCCTGGTTGAGCCACCACTGTATGCAAGCTATGGGTGAGAGCTGGGGAATGCATAGAGGAGGTTGCAGGTTCTTACCCTCAGTTACTGTCGTGTGCCTGCACTGATGCTCTCTACCTGACAGTGGCTGGCTTTACCATGTGGGTGCAGTACAAGTGTAATAAGAGAAACTTTTTTAAACCTAGTGCCATAGAATTTGGGCTTCTCTGGTGGCTCGGTGATAAAGGGACCTGCCTGCCAATGCAGGAGGCACAGGTTCACTCCCTGGGTCTTGAAGATCCCTTGGAGAAGGAAATGGCAACCCATACCAATATTCTTGCTGGGAAATCTCATGGACAGAGGAGCCTGGTGGGCTACAGTCCACGGGGCCACAAAAAGTTGGATATGACTTAGCAACTGAGCACACACGCAGGCCACAGAGTTCGAAGACAGGAATGATGCATAGGTCATGGTTTAGGAAACACTTTCTGAAAGCAGACTACAGACACAGTGGGGAAGAGTGCCAGGCACTGGTCAAGCGTATTCCATGCATCATCTCAATTTAAAATTGTGATTTAAACTTTCTTATTTTCAGTTCACTATCCATTAAAGAGATTAAGAAGTATAGTTAGCAAAAAAGATGATCATGCTAGACATACTATGTTGTAGCCAGGCTTTGTCACTTAATATATTTTGGATATTTTTTAATGTCATTAACCATGCTTTTTCACATTACTCTTAATGACTACATGACTTATTTATTTTTCTAATAGCTAAGTTAGGTAAGAAGATGTAAGTATAAGAAAAATAAAACCATGAAAGTATTAGGAGAAAATATATTATATGGATGGTGGGCACTCAAGAATTTTTTATTTTTTATTTTTTCAGAGCAGACAAATTGAGAGGAAGATTAAAGAGATGTCCTGTGTAACCCTTTCCTCCACACATGCACAGCTTCCCTCATTATTAATATCCCCTTCTGGAGTGGTGCATACATTACAATTGATGAACCTACATTGACCCATTGTTATCACTGAGTTCATAGTTTACATTAGCGCTCACTCTGGGCATTGTACATTCTATGTTGTTGTTGTTTGGTTGCTAAGTCACGTCCAACTCTTTTGTGACCCCCATGGACAATAGCTCACCAGGCTCCTCTGTCCGTGGGATTTCCCAGGCAAGAATATTGGAGCGGGTTGCCATTTCCTTCTCCAGGGGATCTTCCTGAACCTGGGATCAAACTTGAGGCTCCTGCATTGGCAAGCGGATTCTTTACCACGGAGCCACCAGGGAAGCCCCTGTATGTTCTATATGCTGCGTGCTCAGTCATTCAGTTGTGTCCTACTCTCTTTAATCCTGTAGACTGTTGCCCACCAGGCTCCTCTCTCCATTGGATTATCCTGGCAAGAATACTAGAGTGCGTAGCCATTTCCTCCTTCAGGGATCTTCCTGACCTGGGGATCAAACCTATATCTCCTGTATTTCCAGCGTTGGCAGACAAATTCTTTACCACTAAGTCACCATGATGGCATGTATCCATCATCAGAGTACCATACAGAGTTTGGATATTTTTAAAGATATGTCATATGAAAAAGACAGAAACCTTAATCCCTGGTAGCTCAGTTGGTAAAGAATCCACCTGTAGTACAGGATACCCTGGTTTGATTCCTGGGTCAGGAAGATCCGCTTGAGAAGGGATAGGCTACCCACTCCAGTATTCTTGGGCTTCCCCTGTGGCTCAGCTGGTAAAGAATCTGACTACAATGTGGGACACCTGGGTTTGATGCCTGGGTTGGACTGTATACTCCACGGGGTTGCAAAGAGTAGGGCACTACTGAGCAACTTTCACTTTAACAGAAAAGGTGAGTAGTTTTAATGCTTAAAAGTTAAAAACTCTTTGGACATCAGTTCAGTTCAGTCATGCAGTTGTGTCTGACTTTTTGTGATCCTGTGAGCTGCAGCATGCCAGGCCTCCCTGACCAACACCAACTCCCAGAGCCTACCCAAACTCTTGTCCATTGAGTTGGTGATGCCATCCAGCCATCTCATCCTCTGTCGTCCCCTTCTCCTCCTGCCCTCAATCTTTCCTACCTCAGGGTCTTTTCAAATGAGTCAGCTCTTTGCATCAGGTGGCCAAAGTGTTGAAGTTTCAGCTTTAGCATCAGTCCTTCCAATGAATATTCAGGACTGATTTCCTTTAGAACTGACTGATTGGATCTCCTTGCAGTCCAAGAGACTCTCAAGAGTCTTCTCCAATACCACAGTTCAAAAGCATCAATTTTCAGCGCTCAGCTTTCTTTATAGTCCAACTCTCACATCCATACATGACTACTGGAAAAACCATAGCCTTGACTAGATGGACCTTTGTTGGCAAAGTAATGTCTCTGCTTTTGCATATGCTGTCTAGGTTGGTCATAGCTTTCCTTCCAAGGAGTAAGCGTCTTTAAATTTCATGGCTGCCATCACCATCTGGAGTGATTTTGGAGCCCCCCCCAAATAAAGTCTCTCATTGTTTCCACTGTTTCCCCATCTATTTGCCATGAAGTGATGGAACCAGATGCCATGATCTTCATTTTCTGAATGTTGAGCTTTAAGCCAACTTTTTCACTCCAAGATTACTGTAAATAAAATTTAAAGACATTATCTCATTTAATTCTCACAATATTTTTATGTAATAGACGCTTAGATTTGTTTTAAAGAAGAAACCGAGACACAGAGAAATGGCAGTGTGATCAGTAGTTTTCTGGGAAGCTGATTATCTTGGTGAAGAATAAAAGCTGACAAAATGAGAGACATAATGAAGCGGTGGTTCAAGTTTAGCCTTTGTAACAGCCTTTCACATGAATCCCAGCTTTACCACTTCGAGGTGATGGATGAGCTTCGTTTTCTGTAGTTAAAAATATTATATCTTCATTCCTTCCTTTGAAGTGTTAATTTCTGTATACTTTATCACAACAGCTGTTAGAACAAAAATGAGACCTTTTCCAAGTGTTTTCAAATGCAACAGTTCAGCGGCATCCAGGACAGGCTAATTAAATGCTAAGTACAGAAAGCATAAATCCCTTTTTTTACCATCCCTTATATAGTATACTATACTATCCCTTGAATAGTAGAAGGTATCAAGGCCTCAGTTAAATAGAGACAATATGACATAGATCACCAACTACTTATTGAAGAGACAAGAGAGAAAAAGCCAGAAGTGAAGTGTGTGAGCTATTATCAAATGGTTGAAATAAAATAAAAGGTTGATTGTGGCTGTCATCATAGCTTAGCAATGGGAAAATCTGGAGTGAAGAAATTTAGAATATAAATGTTTTCATATAGTATTTAGATGAATTCAGTGAAGTTTAAAAATCCCACCTCATCTTGGATAAGAGCAGATGTCTCATTCATTGGGTCCTGTAAAATATTCTGTGCAATTGATCTAATATTTGACTTAAAATGGGAATGTAATATTTACATCCTCTGGAGTTACACAATTTATGCTATGTAATAACCTTGACATGTTTACAGAATCATGTTTAATGGGCCCTCCAGAGCTCTGATGAATACCACAGTTTGGTCTGTTTTCTGCATTTCTTAGGAGTCTGGAAAAGCTGTAGGAAATGAAATATCTATCACAAAGTTTTTGCATCTAGCTCAACTACTACTCTCAAGTTTAGCCAAAAGGCCAAAAATTCTGAATTTAAGAGATTTTAGTAGCTGGTTAGAATTAGTTTTTGAATCTGTACTATGAAGAATGTCAAGATTTTTGGCATTAAAGAGTCCTACATCTACCCACTTAAAAATGAAGGAACTTTATTGTTTAATTCCAAGTATATGCACATATACTTGCATACATGTATATATATACATACATGTATACATGTATACATATGTATACATACAAATGTTTATACATATGTATACATTTATATATATACATGTATACATTTATACATATGTATAAACACATATATATGTTTATATATATATACATGAAATATATATATTATAGTTTCACAAGTGCATTTTATTTTTTTCACCACAGATAAACAATCAGATTCTATATGGAAGAAGTCACCAAAATGCATCTGCCATTATTAAGACTGCCCCGCCAAAGGTCAAGCTGGTTTTCATCAGGTAAGACGGATATGTCTGGTTTCCTAAAACTCAAGATCTCTTCTGGAGATGTTATTATTTTATCTTATACATAAAATATGTAATACTATTTTATCTTTTGTTTGTTTAAAACTATCACTGTGCTCTAAAAATACAGTTCCTTTTATAATTGTCACTTTAAGAAAAGCACGTGTGCTAGGTCTTGTGTCTGACTCTTTGTGACACCGTGGACGTAACCTTCCAGGTTCCTCTGCTCCAGGCAAGAATACTAGAATTCTCCAGACAAAGAATACTAGAGTGGGTAGCCATTCCCTTTTCCAGGAGATCTTCCCGATGCAGGGATCAAACCTGGGTCTCCTGCACTGCAGGCAGATTCTTTACCATCTGAGCCACCATGGAAGCCCAAGAAAAGTGTAGATTGCTTTGATTCTGAGGGGTTCTTGTTATGCACAGTTCACATGATAGAACTGGTAGTTGAGGCTTATATTTGTATTTCTATTTTGAAAAACTCTTTCTTGATCTGATTATCCTCTTTTTAAATATAATAGAACATTCTAGCTTGTCATCCTCCCATCACCATCAGTTGGTACATTTGCTACGTTTGCTATCTCATTAATGCCTTCATCAAAAAATAGGCAGGAAAAAAAAAGAATCCAGGGAAGTTTTAGGAGCTTCATGTTAAGAGGGCAGTTGAGAAATACAGAGGGGAGAAGATGTGAGCTCTACTGTCTGGAGTCGTGTGGTCCATTTGGGGCTCCACATTTGCCCACACCTTATCTGCCATCAGACTGAGCCCTTTTGGTATAAGTGAGTCGGAATTGAGACCCCTCGTTGGTGGGAGCCATCATTGCTCCATCAGCCATGGAATGAGGTTTGAGTCCATTACTGAAATGACAGATAAATCCGACTTATTTTTAGAGGATGTAACTGTATGTTAACTATCACTCTGTTTCGTTGCCTTTGGGGCCTCAGTTACTATCTATAAACTGGGGATTATAAAGCACTTACCTCATTCATTGTGGTATTTTGAAAATTAGAAATAACACAGTGTTAAGGAGAGAGTAAAGGCTTGAAGAAATGCTACCTGTCCTTATGATGGCGATGATTAATATTACGCTTCCTCTTCTCAGTAGTTACTTTTTAGTAAGACCCATCTGTTCCCAGCAGACAGCTGGGATTAAGAGGTTGTTTATTCCCAGTTTTGGACACTAGTGTAGATGATTGAAATATTCCTTCCATGCCATCACTTCAGCCTCACAGGCATAGCTGCTTTGCTCCTGAAAAAGTCCTACATTAATGGCACCCCACTTCAGTACTCTTGCCTGGAAAATCCCATGAATGGAGGAGCCTGGTAGGCTGCAGTCCATGGGGTCATGAAGAGTTGGACACGACTGAGCGATTTCACTTTCACTCTTCACTTTCATGCATTGGAGAAGGAAATGGCAACCCACTCCAGTGTTCTTGCCTGGAGAATCCCAGGGACAGCGGAGCCTGGTGGGCTGCCATCTATGGGGTTGCACAGAGTTGGACACAACTGAAGCACCTTAGCAGGAGCAGCAATGACCTTTTATCCTGTTCATTAGCACTTTCTGGATTTCCAGGGTTTGTTGCTCTTGTATCTAGGGGGAGAAACCTTCCTCCTCCCCATTTGTGTAATGACAGTCTCCTTTGGTTTACTAACCTTTAAGTTCTGTTAGACACCAGTCCCTTTACCCTTCCTATTGCTAGACGCTACAAATTTAGTTAGATGATGAAAACATGAACAGACTTGAGAAAAGGTCAGCGACTCAAAAATTTAAAGTGTCCATCAATAGAAGTCCATACAAGTAAAGAGTTGAAGCCATTTAAGCTTGAAAACTTGGTTTAAAGCTGTGTGAGGATCACATGAGATGTTACGTAGCATTCAAGAGTGTCTGCACATCAGGGCTTGGCACTTTGTGGCCACTGCCACAAGGGATGTTATTACTGATTAACATTATTGTTATGTCTTTGTCATCTGTGGGGCCTTTATACTCATGCTGACTCATCCCATTTTAAAGGGAGCAAAAAGAGAATTGAATAGGATCCAAAGGAAATCATTTAATGCAATTAAGTAGTTGGGAAATAGAACTCCTGCTTCAAGAAAGAAAGATTAAATGATTTGAAGTTATTTAGAAGACAGAAGAGAAAGCTGAGTAAAATTTTAATAATAATAATAAAGTCCCATTAATTTAGTGTCTGGTAGTTTCAGTTTTGGACTGTTCAGAAGGGATCAGCATCAAGGAAAAAATTTGCTCAGCAGTTAATGGTGTAAGTGTGATTGAGGATGCTGCTGAATACTTATTCACTAGACATGATTTTAAGCAATTTACAAATATCAATCAGAATACATCATCAGGTACAATCAGAATACATCATCTAATTATGAACCTTTCTTGCATGGTCATTAAATTACTGTGTCTAGCACATAGTGGGGCTTCAGAAAGCTTTATAGAATAAATTTCCTTTCAACTCTTACTGAGCAATCCAGATCATATATTCTCCAAATGCACCAATCATAGTAAGTTAGTTTTATAAAACTCCTTATAGTTTAGTCCCTCTCCCCAACTTAAGAAGATTTTCTGTATCTTCTTTTGTAAGGAGAAAAATAACATGGGCATGATTCTGAACAATCTATTGTTGTATCTACTTTTAGACTGTCTAAAGGAAAAGGAGCTTGAATTGAAGCAAGAAAGATGTTCCTCTGCTCATAGCTTTTGTTTGATGCAATAGATACATATCTAGTAATTTGCATGCCAGCGCTTTATTAATTAATTAATGATTCAGTTTCTATAGGGAAGGAACTAATCATTTGACTAAGAACTCTTATCTAAAGTGATCAGTTCTTTTCTAAAGCAAAACTGAACTCTCAGGCTTAGTGATTATAAAAAGAAACCATCAATTCACTCAGCCTGGACTTGAAATTCACTCATGATACCACAGCTGTTTGAGCTTGGTCAGTTTCCTGAGCTATTTCATAAATTGTCTAATGTATTAGTACATGTAAATTGCCTGGAAATATGGACTCAACATATATGGCTGCTATAGAGATGAAGATGGTGGTGATGATGGCAAAAAATGTGGGAGGGGGACAGGATGAGGTAAAAGAGAAGGAAAGTAGTAGTTAGGGTGAAAGAAAGAGGAGGGAAAAAAAGAACCACTTCTCATATATACATTGTTTAATTCCAGAATCTTGACTATTTTTTGAGTGAATCACATTCACAGTTTAAGAATGCTCTAATTAACATCATAATGGTTAAGCACTGGAAGAGATAGCTACAGACATTATATACAACCATTTCTAGTAAATGTTAGAATAAGAGATGAGGACACAGCCTACCTAAAATGTCCTTTTTAGTTTCCTGTCTGCTGTTGCTAGACTGCTGCTGCTGCTGCTTCTCTGTTGTCTTCTATTTTTAATGATGACCTGATATTCTAACAAGGAGTAGAATGCTCATTAATTGAGGAATGTACAAAGAGAAACCTAATTAACATGAATGAATCCTCATGTCAATATAATATAGTAAATTTTACTAATATTAAATAGGGCCAGAATTCAAAGCACTTAAGGAGTTAAGAAAGAAAATCTAAATGAAAAAATTTTATTGTTCATTAACTGTGTACATCACTAACAGGGGTAGCTTGGTAGATTGGTGTCCTATTCATGTGTGGTAACCTGTGCATTTATGTGCTGAGCAATATGGCATCCTTGCTTCTTTGGGCTGATTGACTAGTTCATGCCTCATTTAGAGACATCTTTCAACCTCTGCCTATGTATTACCTCCTTCAGACTATTATCACAAGAATAGTTTTGCCTATTTTGGAACCAAATCCTGAAACAATTAAGTACTGATTTGTTACCAAGTTTTAAGAGGTTAGCACTTAAATCATCTCAGTACAACAGATGCAATTATACTTTTCTTTAAAATGGCATAACTTGCTTTGTGTTATATGTGTGCTGAGTCACTTCAGTCATGTCCGACTCTTTGTGAACCCACGGACAGTAGCCCATGGCTGCAGGCTTCTCTGTCCATGGAATTCTCCAGGCAAGAATACGGGAGTGGGTTGCTATTTTCCTTCTCCAGGGGATCTTCCCAACCCAGGAACTGAACCTGCATCTCTTAACACCTCCTGCATCGGCAGGCGGGTTCATTACCGCCAGTACCACCTGAGAAGCCCTTGTGTTATATAATGTTACTTTAAAAACCAATCTTTATAAATTATATTTCTTTATTGCTTCTATATGGCAGTATTTCCTTCCTTTGTTGAAACTGCTGATTCCCTGTGCATTTCCAACATACAGAAAATTTTGGCTTTTATACCTGAGTAACTCTTTTTCAAATTTATTGACAAGGGAGATAGGAATGGGAACTGGCTACAGGTTTGGGAGAATGAGTAACAGTAAAATAATCACAGGAAGGTGTGAAAATATGCCGCAGGTAACATTTTAATTAACTAGGGCTTTTAGTCTGTAGTGATATACGTTTGTGTAATCACGTCCTTGTTGTAACACTTGCCTTTGTTCATATACTAATTGATCTATAATTCAAAAAGTGGGTCTGTGAGTCATCAGGGAAAATGAGCAAGTTGCTGCTGTGTGTACATGACATGGGCTTCCCTGCAGGCTCAGATGGTAAAGAATCCGCCTGCAAATGCAGGAGACCTGGGTTCCACCCTTGGGTCAGGAAGGTCTCCTGAAGAAGAGAATGGCTACCCACTCCAATATTCTTGCCTAGAGAATTCCATGGACAGAGGAGCTCAGCAGGCTATAGTCCGTGGGGGTCACAAAGATTTCGGACACGACTGAGTGACTAACACTTTCACCTTCAAACACGACTTAGTTACATAATCACTTTTGCCCTTTTCTCCCCGCCTTATTAGCTTTTGGACGATACTGTAATCATGTGATTGTGCCCTGTGGCACATCTGGGCTGTGGTGTACTCAGTGATTCTACTCTAGATCATCTAGGTGCATATTACACTGTGGGTGCTTACTATGTACCACACATTCAACTCTGAGATTTCCTGTTCCATACGTTCTCCTCTACACAAGTACTCCAATTTCAGTACAGGAGAAGCAGTGTATTAATATGATGAAGAATGAGTTGCTGTATTTGGCAGTGCAAGGATCCAAGGAGATTAATGATCTCGCCTGCAGCTCTTGTCATACCTTCCCCCACTATCGAAAATTAAATGTCATGTATAACAACTCACTCTCCATTACTTAATTACATGTGGAAAATGTGTAGTGTTAAAAACTCCTGGGGCTAAAGGAGGCCACATGAAACTGAAACCCTTGGAAAGATTTAGTGCTAGCTGTCAAGCCCTACCGAGTGAAAGTGGACTCACCATGGGACCCACCTCACTGTATCCATTGAACACATGTCTTGTTTTCATAATTAAAAAATACGGTGTGGCCTGTTATCCTCTAGTCTTGTCCCTAAAAGATGATATTGATTCTAAATTAATGTGAATGTCAAAGTAAGTCCATTTGAATAAGATCCTTATTGTGCTCTTGCTTCTTTATATCGAGTTTTGATAAATAGGAGGGAAAAAAGATTGTGGGATCAAGTATGAGTTTGACTTTTACTAGGAAACATTCATGCATTTATTGTATAAGTATTTTCAGAGTGCCTACCTGTGCTGGTGCTGTGGAGTGACACAGAGAACATAATTTCTGCCCGAAGGATGGACACAGAGAGTAAAACAGTCTGGTGCCTTATCCAGCGGTGTAAGTGCCAGGACACTGTAGGGACATATAGGAGACACGCCTAACCTGGTCTTTGTAGCCTATGGGGAAGTGTCACAGATAAAGATGTTTAAGCTCAGAGTAGAAGGAAGGAACATAGCTGCATATGTCATTTGATATGATTTCTGTAAATAAGCATTTTCTTACGCTCATGGATCATTACAGGATGCAGTGCCCCTTTTCAAGTGCACAGTAGAACATCATCCATGGCACACATGACAAGGAGCTTTGAGGAAGAGCCCTATCATTAGCACTGGACTATGTTAGGAGTTGTAGAGGGTGGAGACTCTCCCGCAGTTTCAAGGCTCTTCTGTTTCTCTGTTTAGTTGGCCTGTGTGATAGATCCATAGGTCTCTCAAATGCTCCGAAATCCTGACTCTTTCTTCAGTACTTGTTTTCTGTACTATCAATTTTAAATAGTAATTTTAATTATTAATTTTATATTCATAAGTAGAATTTATAACACTTTTAGTTCAAGAGCAAGGTGGAATTGGAGTGTTTTATGTTTTGATCTTTTGTCAAAAGCATTGGAATTTATGTATCCAAATAAGAAAAATTACTCCCTTTGACAGATTGTGGTAACCTTGGGAAGTTGTGTACATTTCATCCAGTTATCATTCCATTGGGCCATACACTTCTGAAATCATCTTGAAAGCCTAAGACATACTTTTTTGAATATCTACAGTAGCCATAGATTTTCCTCTTTCAAGGGTGGTTGTAGCTAGGTTGCCTGAAATAACCAGAAATTTTACATGAATTCAGGTGCATTTAGTGAACTGTATTTAGTCAGTTAGGTAAAGTGCTTAGCAAGCAAGCCCATCTTTCTTGTTTGACTTGTAAAGGATCTTTGAAAGCCATTTTTATTATTTCATGAATAGAATTGCAAATTTTGTTCTTTATTGCTCCTATTTTTTAATACCAGCTTGTGGGAATTATGACTACATGTATTTCACTTTTAGCACTCAGAAACAACTAATTGTGATGGTCACAGAGATAACAGGGGTGTTTTTTCTTTATACTTTGTTGGGGGCAATATTTTTCTTCTCTCACTGTAGAATGCCTATTTCCTTGGTAGATGCCCCTCCCCTGAACACACATACATGCCCACAATGTATGTAGTATGATGAAAGAGTAAAACTATTAAATCTAGGTGGAATCTAAAGGAACCAGATCTTTCTCTCACTGCCAAGGTGTCACCAGTGGGTGGACATGAGACCTAAGTTTGAGCAATATGATGCTTTAGGCTTAGAGCAGAAAGCAAGAAATTTGAGTGATTTTATATGTATGGTTCTTATTCATGGAGTCACATGGCCTTGATCAGAGGTGCCTGCTGTGATTTCCTTCTTCTTCCTGCTTCCTTGTCCTCTGGAGGTCTCTTAGTTCTCATTTGTTCTAAGTCTGATAACATAGCCTGCCTATGTTCTGTGAGATCCCAATAGCCCTCTAATAAATTACCTTTTGCCTCAGTTCAGTTCAGTGACTGTTGTGTCTGACTCTGTGACCCCATGGACTACAGCACGCCAGACTTCTCTGTCCATCACCAACTCTTGGAGCTTGCTCAAACTCACATCCATCAAGTCAGTGATGCCATCCAACCATCTCATCCTCTGGCATCCCCTTCTCCTCCTGCCTTCAATCTTTCCCAGCATCAGGGTATTTTCAAATGAGTGTTTTTCACATCAGGTGGCCAAAGTATTGGAGCTTCAGCTTCCGCATCAGTTCTTCCAATGAATATTCAGGACTGATTTCCTTTAGGATTGATCAGTTTGATCTCCTTGCAGCCCAAGGGACTCTCAACAGTCTTCTGCAGCAGTCTTCTCCAACCCCACAGTTCAGAGGCATCAGTTCTTTGAGTCTAAGCTTTTTTTATGGTCCAACTCTCACATCTATACATGACTACTGGAAAAACCATAGCTTTGACTATGCTGACTTTTGTCTCTGCAAAGTGATGTCTCTGCTTTTCTATATGCTGTCTAGGTTGGTCATAGCTCTTCTTCAAAGGTGCAAGCGTCTTTAAATTTCATGGTTGCAGTTACCATCTGCAGTGATTTTGAAGCCCAGCAAAATAAAGTCTGACACTGTTTCCATTGTTTCCCCATCTATTTGCCGTGAAGTGATGGGACCATATGCCATGACCTTAGTTTTTTGAATGTTGTGTTTTAATCCAGCTTTTTCACTCTCCTCTTTCCCTTTCATCAAGAGGCTCTGTAGTTCCTCTTCACTTTCTGCTGTAAGGGTGGTGTCATCTCCTTATCTGAGCTTGCTGCTGCTGCTGCTAAGTACCTTCAGTTGTGTCCGACTCTGTGTGACCCCATAGGCGGCAGCCCACCAGGCTCCCCCATCCCTGGGATTCTCAAGGCAAGAACACTGGACTGAGTTGCCATTTCCTTCTCCAGTGCATGAAAGTGGAAAGTGAAAGTGAAGTTGTTCAGTCGTGTCCAACTCTTAGCGATCCCATGGACTGCAGCCTACCGGGCTCCTCCGTCCATGGGATTTTCCAGGCAAGAGTACTGGAGTGGGTTGCCATTGAGCTTAAGTTGGCCTAAATTACTGCTTGCTGCCAAAGAGTCCTAATGAATAGGAAGGACGATAAAATTAGAGCTCTCTGAACAAGTTATGAACAACTGGTGCAAGTTCCCTCTGCTTATATGCATGTCACATGTTAGCTTTTAGCCATGATCCTGAAAAGATATTGTCCTTCAGACATCCTTAGCAGAACCATAAGACCTCTAAACAAGTCCCTCCTGGGGATCCCCAATATGACAAGTTACCACTGCTACTGGCTCTTGAAATGAGATTACTACGATGATTTCAGAGAAATCAAGCAGGATTTTACTCAGTTTTATACTTGGTAGGAAGAGTCACCTTTTATAGTTCATGGCCTTTTGGTGAGGATTGGATGTCTGAACAACATTCAGGCTGTTCCTGATAGGATGAAGAGAGTGGCTGTGAGTATCTACTGTACTGTCTTTAGAAAGAGTCTCTATGAGAAACTTGATAAGCTATCATTTATCCCATCCAGTCCTAAAGCTCCCATATTAACTCTCGCACCAACCTGCACTGTGAGATAATTTGAGTCAACTTTTCCTCTGTACAGTTGGCAATCATTATTTAGAACTTGCCTGGGGCCACCTTTGCAAACTGTGGGTTTAGATGCTGAGTTACTCCCAGCAGCCCTCATTAGTGATTGACATTGTTTGGAATGCCAAGGAAATAGAGGTCATAATTCCACTGTCGTTGGACATTTATTTCAGATTCAGCATGGTCAGCTATTTTGGTGGTTTATTCCAGTTGGGAATTAGAAACTATTTAGTGTGTTCATATGGTTAGAAATATCTCCTGGAATCTTTTCAGAAAGGAGTTTTGCTTCCACTGAGATGTAATGATCTGCTTTGTATTACATGTTACTTCTGGTTCATTTGCATAGAACTTTCCTGGATGAATGTTAATTTATTGTCATGTTTCAATTAATACGGCAAATATAGATTTTATTTTTTCCATCCTCAAGTATCTCACATCACTATTTTTAGTACAGTCAGAAAAAAAATTATCTAGGCCTGTTTAGTTGTATTCATATCTTCCTCATATATGCAGCTTTGTGTGTATATGCACCTAAACAATGTGCTAGGCTCCAGACTGTAGTAGTAATCATTCTATATAGAACAGGTTGCACAAAATTAAATCAACTTACTTAGGAATCCAGGTTGAATTCAGGCACATAGCTTCTACTTTTGATATAATGCTATTTTGTTGATATGAAATAGGATTCTACGGCTTTAGTGAAAATGAATTTCCAAGAGGCAAGACCAGATCTGTTCTGAAGACAAAATGATTTTAAGTGATAATGTAATTCAAATGTATTCTCATCACACTTGTACTTTTTTGTCTTAGTCAATTTTTTAAATTGTGATAAAATATGCATAACATAAAATCCACCTTATTAGCCATTTTTAAGTGTACAACTAAGTAGCATTAAGTATATTCATATTATTGTACAACCATCACCACCATCTATCTACAAAACAGTTTATACCTTGCAAAACTGAAACTCCATACCCATTGACAAGTAACACCCATTCTCTCCTTTCCCCCACCTCCTGGCAACTATCTTTCTGCTTTCTGAATTTAACTACACTGGATACCTTGTAAAAGTGGGCTCATACAGCATTTATCCTTTTGCTACTGGCTTATTTCACTTATCACAATGTTTTCAAGGTTCATCCATGTTGCAGCATATGTCAGAATTATCTTCCTTTTTTAAAACTGAATGATGTCCCATTGTATGTTTGTCCATTCATCTGTTGAGAAACACTTGGGTTGCTTCTACTTTTTAACTATTGTGAATAATAGTACTATGAACATGAGTGTACAGATGTCTGTTTGAGACTCTATTCTCAATTCTTTTCCATATATATCCAGAAGTGAAATTGCTGAATTCCGTGACAATTCTAATTTAATTTTTGAGGAACTACTATATTTCCCGTAGCAACTGCACTGTACTGCATTCCTACTGACTGTAGGCGAGGGTTCCAGTTTCTCTACAACCTCACCAACTCTTACTATTTTCTTTCTTTCTTTGATAGTAGCTGGGTATGACTATTGAGTATGACTTCTTCTTTGGAGAGATATCTTTTCAAGTCATTGCCTGTCTTTTAGTCAGGTTGTTTTGTTGGTGAGTTTAGGAATTCTTTTATGTATTCTGGATATTAACTCATCATCAGATATATGATTTGCAAAAGCTTTCTCTCATTCCAAGATTGTCTTTTCCACTCTGTTGATCCACTGAGTTTTTCATGTTAATGTAGTCCAATTTATCTATTTGCTATTGCTTGGGCTTTTGGTGTCAGATCCAAGATATTGCATCATTGCCAAATCCAATGTCATGAATTTCCCCATGTTTTCTTGTAACAGTTTTATAATTTTAGCTCTTATGTTTAGGTCTTTGATCCATTTTGAGTTAATTTTTGTGTATGCTATAGGGGAATAATCCAACTTCATTCTTTTGCATGTGGATATCCAGGTTTCCCTGTACCATTTGTTGAAAAGATCATCCATTCTCCCATTGAATAATCCTGGAGCCCTTGTTGAAATCATTTGCCCCTACATTCGAGATTTATTTCAGGGCTCCTATTTATTCCATTGGTTTATGTGTTTGTTCTTAAGCCAGTACCATGTTGTTTTGATTACTGCAGCATCGTGGTATATTGTGAAATTAGGAAGGGTGAAACCTCCAACTTTGTTCTTTTTTTCAGGATTGTTTTGGCTATTCCATATACATTTTAGGATGGAACACATTTTTACTTTTAAAAGAAGGAAAATGGCTCCTTGGAGATATCTCAGACCCTAATAAATTGAAAGTCATGGATTTCTACAAATGCATGCAGGCACATACAGCTCATTACATCAGATGTCTTTTTTTCATCATTCAGAAATTTTTGTCATAGGCTCAGTGTCTTTTCCTGAAGGATAAATACATTTTCTTCATATCTCATTAATCTTTCTTTTAGCTACAATTTGTAGCATTCTTTTAGAGCTTATGTTAGAGAGAGAATCTCATATTTAATCCTAAGGCATTAGTCAATGATTGCTGGATTGATGCTTCAAATAGCATGTTATTGAAATCTCTTACTACAATTTAATTATGATTACAACTTTGAGGGATAAGATATAAACATAAAGGGTTTTTATCAACAAATGTCTGTATGTGACATGTGTATACTTATAAGAATGCAGTGAGGTATTAGAAGAACAGAAAAAAGTTGCTGAGAAAACCCATGCAAGCAGTTTAGAAATTCAGAGGAGAGAGAGATTACTGTTGTAGAATTGGATACAGCAAGAGCTAGTTAATGCTACCTGAGAATATTTACATAGGAAAAAAAAAATGTCCAAACTACATTAACAAATTTCAGTATTTATTGAGTACCTACGGTATCTCAAATACTATATAAGACATGCACATATATAACTCTGCATCAAGCAAAGCAAGCACCAAAAGAGGGACCTCTACGCTGTTGGGTTATTCACAGTATATTTGCAGGCTTGGTTGCACAGAGGGGTTTCCACAGTTGAGAAGGGAGTGATTTGAATTGACTGAGGCACGCAGAAAGCAGAGCAAGGAAACCAGCAGGGACACTGTTGTTAACTTGAAAAGTATTTGAATTAGATGGTGACATAGGATCAGAACAAAAGAGGAAAATAAAGAATGAAATCTTTAGAATGAATCCTTCAGACTTGGTAATTTCTTTGGGTATAAGGGTTGATGGTTGAATGAATTAAGAGTAACTGAGAACTTTGCTCCTGGATGTGAGAATCTGAGACTTAAATTTATATTATAAAACATTGAATGTAAACTATTGTTACTATGAGATAAGGTTCAAACACGGGGTCAGGAAGATCCCCTGGAAGGAAATGACAACCCACTCCAATATTCTTTTCCTGGGACATCCTGTGGACGGAGGAGCCTGGCTGGCTACAGTCCATGGGGTCGCAAAGAGCTGGACATGAGTTAGTGACTAAATAAGAACAACAACATTGTTACTATGCTTTAGTGTTATGACATATTATCCCTTAATTCTATTAGAATATATTATCCTAATTTTATAGATTAAGAGGTAAGATTTTTTAAAAGTTGCTTAGTATATTGTTTATGTCTTACTGATGGAACTGAAGATAGAACTGTACCTCTACCTAGGTGTCCTTAGGACTGGATTTCTTTCCAGAATAGCACCTAGTTGTCTTACACTATAGATAATCCTGAATTCATTTTTTAACTAAGGTATAATTTCTACTCAAAGCAATAGATTTTAAGTGTTCAATTTGTTGAGTTTTGATAATATAAAATATATGCCTGTGTAGCCATCACTCAAAACAAAAATATAAGAAATTCATTCACCCTGGCAAGTTTCCTGGTGCTCCTTTCCAGTTAGTTCCTCCTCCCAGAACCAACACTTCTGATTTGTCACCAAAGATTCGTTTTAACTTTTCTTGAGCTTCATGGAAAAAAAAAAAAATCAAACAGCATCTATTATTTTGGGTCTGGTTTCTTTCATTTTATATAATTTTTAAAAGATTTATCCTTGTTGTCATGTATATCAATAGTTCCTTAAATTATTGAGGAATACCACCCCAATCTGTGAACATTCCACAATTTGATGATCCATCCTGCTGAAGGTGGATATTTGGGTTGTTTCCAGTTTTTAGCTATTCTGATTAAAGTATAAGCATGATTTTGGGGGGGGAAAGTTATAGAATAAACTTGTTTAGGACATATTTGAGTCAGGATAGACTCAGTTATGCTTCAGTAACTAGCAGCCCAAATCTCAGTGGCTTAAAACAACAAAGATTTATTTCTTTCTCAAGTTACATGTCCACCTGGGCTCAGCAAGGGGGCCTCTCTGCTCACTACGGTCCTTCAGGTACCCAGTCAACAGAAGTTCCATCTCAGCTTGTGTTTCCATAATCACCAGGGCAGAAAAGCAAACATAGTTAATCAAGTACTGGTTCCATTTTAAAGGTGAAGAAAAACACAAGCCAGAGGATTTATGAATATCCCTAATTACTATCACAGGAGACTACTGGGAGAATTACACTCCATTGTACTGTTCACCACCCGAACTGCGCTATCAAGCACAATGAATATTTCAAAGCACTGTATAGTCATTATATTTATATGAGGGATGGGTAATGTAGATGTAACACTCCAGAGTTTTTTTTTTTTTAGTTGCTCAGTCATATCTGACTCTTTGCAACCCCATGGACTGTAGCCTATCAGGCTCCTCTGTCCATGGGATTTTCCAGGCATGAGTACTGGAGTGGGTTGCCGTTTCCTTCTCCAGAGGATCTTCCCAACCCAGGGATCAAACCCGGGTCTCCCACATTGTAGGCAGATGCTTTACTGTCTGAGCCACCAGGGAAATCCACTCCAAACTTGAGTATGAAAAGTTGATCAAGTCAGAGTGAACAAACTTAGAACTCTGCACTGCATCTTCATCTTGAAGAAAATTATGAAATAAATTTATGAGTAAATTGTGACCCAGTGGAACTTTTCCCCAAGGTAGATCTGGGGATAATAGCTTGGGTATATGAGAGAAGATATTTGTGGCTTTGGGTCAAGCTATTAAAATGGGAAACACCATAACACAATAGTTAAAAGAGTAGGTTTTGAAACCAGATAGCTGGATTTTAGCCTCAGCTTGCTATTTATTAGCTTTGAGACTTTGGTCAGGTATCTTAATCTCTGTGTAAAGTAAAGAAAATAATTGTAACTACCGCATAGAGCTATTATGAAGGTTAAATGAGTTAACGTATAAAAAAGAACAGTGGTACATGGCAAGAACTCAAAAGTTATGCTTTTGGTGATCACGTTTTCCAAATCAATACATTTTGCTATGTATTACTTTTCTCGTTGTGTAACAAACTACCACAAATTTAATGGCTTAGACCAACACACATTTATTATCTGGTAGTTCAGTAGGTCAAAAGTCTGACACAGAGGGATTGGGCTCTCTATTTAACATATCACAAAGCAGAAATCAAGATGCTGGCTAGATTGACTTCTCTTCTGGAGCCTTGGGGAGAAATTCACTTCCAGGCTCATTCTTCTTAAGTTTATTTCCTTGTTGGTTCTTTTTTTTTTTTCTTTTAAACTTTTTATTTTGTCTTGGGGTATAATCAATTAATAATGTTGTGATAGTTTTAGTCGTATGTATGCATGTATCCTGGAGAAGGAAATGGCAACCCACTCCATGGCAAAACTCATGGACAGAAGAGCCTGGTGGGTTACAGTCTGTGGGGTCACAGAGTCAGGCACAGCTCAGCGTCTACTACTACTACTACTATACATGTGTCCACTCACCCCCAAACACCCCTTTCATCCAGGCTGCCCTATAACACTGAATAGAGTTCCCTGTGCTTGTCCTTGTTTTTTTTCTTCAGTTGCCATGGTTCTTTGTGACCCTATGGACTACAACATGCCAGGCTCCCCGGTCCTTCACCATCTCCTGGAGTCTGCTCAAACTCATGTCCATTGAGTCACTGAAGCTATCTAACCATCTCATTCTCTGCCCACCCTCTTCTCCTTTTGCCTTCTATCTTTCCCAGCATCAAGGAGATCTTTTCCAATGAGTCGGCTCATCACATTAGGTGGACAAATTATTGGAAATTAAGCTTCAGCATCAGTCCTTCCAATGAATATTCAGGGTTTATTACCTTTAGTATTGACTGGTTTGATCTCCTTGTAGTCCAAGAGACTCTCAAGAGTCTTCTGCACCGCAATTTGAAAGCATCAATTTTTTGGCACTCAGCCTTCTTTATTGTCCAGTGTTCATGTCTGTACCTGACAGAAAAAAACTATAACTTTGACTATACAGACCTTTGTTAGAAAAGGGATGTCTCTGCTTTTTAATATACTGTCTTAAGTTTGTCATAGCCTTTTTTCCAAGGAGCAAAAGTCTTTTAATTTCATGGTTGCCGTCACTGTCTGCAATGATTTTGGAGCCCAAGAAAAGAAAATCTGTCACTGCTTCCACATTTCCCCCTTGTATTTGCTTGTTGGTTATCCTAAAATGGATATAGCAGTGTATACATGTCCATCCCAAACTCCCAACTATCCCTTCCCTCTGTTCATTCCCGCTGCAACCATAAGTTCATTCTCTAAGTCTGTGAGTCTCTTTCTGTTTTTTAAGTTCATTTGTATCATTTCTTTTTAGATTCCATGTATAAGGGATTCATACAATATTTCTCCTCTGTCTGACTTACTTCACTCAATATGACAACCTCTGGGTCCATCCATGTTGCTGCAAATGGCCTTATTTCATTCTTTTTCTTGTTTGAGTAATACTCTATTGTATACATGTACTACATTTTCTTTATCCATCCCTCTGTCAGTTGACATTTAGGCTGCTTCCATGTCTTGGCTGTTGTAAACAGTGCTGTAGTGAACGTTGGGTGCCGGGGTCCAGCCCCAGTGGATACAGGGTGATTCGAAGGTGGGGACGGAGTCGGCGTCCTTGGAAAAATACATATTTAATTACAGATATATAGAGAGATTAGAAACAGATAGTGTAGTAGGAAAATTAGTGGAGAAAAAGAGGCTGACTAACTTGGTTTACATGGAATAGCATCCATGCTCCAGATGGGAATTCAGCCAGAGAAACAGAGAGCAAGAAAGAAACAATATGGGGGAATCAGTCTTTTCAGAAACTGATCCGATTTCTTTATTTTGGGGTTTGCTTATGTACCTTCTGTTACACATAGGGATGAATACAGAGTCACGCGGGGGTCAGCAGTCCTGACCTTTATCAAAATCAGGTGCTTCACATAAAAAGGTCGTAGGGATTTTACATCATCTTCTGGCCATGAGTGAGACCTGCTGACATTTTATGATCCTTTCTTTCTGATAACCAAAAAACTTATTTCTTCCAAGGGTGTTTTTTCTTAAACCAGGCACCGCCCTCCAAATAAAGTTACATTCCTATAGGGTGAGGGTTTAGTGAGTCACAATCAAGAAAGGAATTTATTTAACCCAAGGTTAACATGATTAATCTTAAAGGTTAATACTTATTTCTCCTATATGCTTAAAGGTTAATACTTATTTCTCCTATATGTTAGTTATATCATTATAAGGGCAGGGAATATGGAGATTTAGCAGCAAACTTCAGCCCAACAAATGAAAGTCCTTTCACCAATGCTCCCCTTAAGATCTATTTAGTCTTAAGATAGTGATAAAGTTACATTTTTACATAGCAAGGACACAGTGATTTATAACAAAGTACAGTGATCTATTACAAAAGAGAAAATTCATTAACTCAAAAAGTCTAGTATTGCTAACTTTAAAAACGACTATATTTCCTTTTCTATATTCCAAATACGTTGATTAATATATTCCCAGGTGCCTAAGGATATGGAGGCCTGGTGGCAATCATTGACTCAACAATGAGAAAAGCCCTATGCTAATTAAGACTTTCAAAATACTCCAAAACTCTCTGTGCTGTTTATGGTTGAGAGGTAGTAAACAATCACGTGTGTAGTGGCAGGAGTATGGATAATCCTGTCACACAAGCTAGTCTGTCAGCAGAGAGGTTTGACCTAAGACATCCTTGTTACACTCAGGGCAGGGAATTAGCAGCAGTTATTGACACAACAAATGAAAAACTCTTCACCAATATAATTCCTAACCAACCCATTATACTAATAATTTCTAACTCCCCAAAAGAATTTGCCTTTAGTAAGTCTAAAACATCTCGTGCCTCTCAGGTTGGGAGGCTGTAAACAATCACATGTGTCTGGACGAACCTATACAGGCGGGCTAGATAACCTTCAGAGGAGTCCGTAAGCGGAAACACTCTTGTCACGCCCAAGAATTTTTATTGACTTGGAGCTGCAAGTTAACTCCTTCTCCGAGAGAAATGGTTATGGGGGAGAGCCCCCCGTAAAGTCAGAGGTGTAGGTGAGAGCATAAAACAGACTCTGGTTTTGGGGTTAGATGCTCAGGAACAGGGGGTTTCCTGAGGCTTGATCACGCCTTTGTGTATGCCAAGCCTTCCTCATGACCTTTGCCATGGGCGGAGTTCCTCACGCTGGCCCCTGGCAGTTGGGGTGCTTATATCTTTTCCCCACTCCAGTATTCTTGCCTGGAGAATCCCCTGGACAGAGGAGCCTGGTGGGCTACAGTCCACTGGGTCACAAATAGTCGGACATGACTGAAGCAACTTAGCATTCACCCACACATATCCTTTTAGATCAGGTTTTGGTACAGTATGGAGGTTCCTTGTTGGTTCTTAGTTGGAGATTTCTCTTAGTTTTTAACGGTCATTCACATTATTTGTCATGAGGCCCCTTTTATCCTCAAGCCAGAGATGATACTTGTAATCTCTGACTTTCTATCTCCGACCTCCTGACATTCCTTAGAATTCTTGTAGGTCAGCCTACTAACTTTAGAGATCAAGACAATCTCTAAAGTTAGTAGGCTCCAAAAAGTGAAATTTCCAGATTTAAAGGAGACATGTGATTAGGTCTTGCCCAACATGGTAATCTGCCTTTATCTTAAGGTCATCAGTGCTATGTAATATAACCTAATCATGGAAGTGAAATTCATCCTATTTACAACCGATAAGCCAGAAGGCAGGTGTCTTGGGAGACCTCTTAGAATTCTGCCCAATACATATTGCATGATTTTTACCAATGTGAATATAACAGCATTGAATTGACATCAGGATCCAGAATATATCTTTGTCATAAATATAAATATATTCTGCAAACAAAAAACTGAAATTGGGTATGTTCCTAGTATCCTTTTGGAGAAAAACTACACTGATAGTTCCTAGATAGAAATTCCACTGTCATAATTGTCTGTTTACTTAGCTGTGTTCCTCACTAATTGCTAACATCATCAAAGGTAGGAATCATGTTTTATTCATCTTTGTTTTCATAACATAAATATTTGTTAAATAAACCAATGAATATATTCAAAATAAATTCAGAGCTATATTGTTGAGCTGCAATCAATTAAACTCTAGCTAGCGTAAATTAAAAGAAGAATTTATTGTAAGAATGCAAGGATATCTTGTGGACTCTTAAGAATAAGTCGTGCAGCTGAGACTCTGAAGAGAAGGAACCAGAGCAACTCCAGAGACATCACCAGAAGGAAGTTCTAACCTCATTGTTTAGTGAGGTATTTTCTAGATACCACACTCTTGAGTCCCTGAGTCTGTTCTAAATTTTCAGCCCCTGGGAGAGAGAATCTCATCTGCTTAAAATGAGACAGATGTCTGCTTCTTAAATCCACTGAAGGTGAGGTCAGCTGTTAGTGTTACAAAGTATAGACCATCCACGTAATCACTGTGAGTTGGGCAGACACCCCAAGAAATGTTCATTAATTTGTTAAGTACCAATTGCTGGCTGACTGCAGCCAGCACATTGTCACTAATTGGTGAAGAAGCTTGGAAAGCATAGGGCACACCTTTGATAGTTCTGCTTCATATCTTTTCCTGCTTGTTAAGACCTCTTTTACTCAACAGACATTTATAGCATACTTACTCTCTCCTAGGTGTTCTGCTACAAGCAGAGGACATAAAGAAATAAGACCCTATGTCTGTGTTTAAAAAGGAGAGAGAATAGCACAAATAATTTTAATAGAGCATGGCAAGTCCAGTGATAAGGACATACCTATATAGGCTTCCATAACTTGGAAATCTCACTTTTTTCCATGATAGAAGTCAACTGTCTGTCTGCCAACAGCTGTTACATCCTCAACAGGGAATGTAAATTGGTGTAGCTGCTCTAGAAAAAAGAATGGAAGTTCCTCAAAAAACTAAAAATAGAGTTGCTATATGACCCTGCAATCCCACTCCTGGGCATGTATCCAGAGAAAACTATAATTCAAAAAGATGAATGCACCCCAGTGTTCATTGTAGCACTACTTACAATAGCCAAGACATGGAAACAACCCAAATATCCATTCATAGATAAATGGATAAAGAATATTTATACAATGGAATATTACTCAGTCATCAAAAAGGATGAAACAATGTCATTGGGAACAACATGGATGGACCTAGAGATTACATTCTAAATGAAGTCAGAAAGAAAAAGACAAATACCACACTGAGGTCACTTATATGTGGAATGTAAAATATAACTCAAATAAACTTATCTACAAAGCAGAAACAGACTCACAGACACTGAGAACAGACTTGTGGTGGCCAAGGGGATAGGGCTTTGGAGAGAGATGGATTGGGAGTTTGGGATTCACAGATGCGAGGTGTTATATAGAGAATAAACAATCAAGCCCTAATATATAGCACAAGGAACTATATTCAGTATTCTATAATAATAGAAATTACATCATGGAATAATATCATAATAGAAAAGAATAGAAAAAAGGATGTATATATATCTATATTATATATATATGCATATATATAATCTCCCCTCTGGATATAAGCAGGATTATATGGCAACTCTGTTTTTAGTTTTTTGAGGAGCCTCTATGAATAACCATATTCATATAACTGTATCACTTTGCTTTGTAGTAGAAATTCATACAACATTGTAAATCAAGTATGCTTCAATAAAATGAACTTTTAAAAAGGTACAAATCATGCAAAATAAATAAATGAAAATACCAGCAAATAATTTCAACTACAGTTTCTGATTATGTGCTGTATGGGGCGCCAAGATATAAGAAATTTGTGTTGATTATACTGGAAATGAAAAGTTAATTATGAAGCAAACAGATTTCATTCCTTGTGAATCATGGACTATGAGAGGTCAGAGGATCCCCAGAAGTCTTTCAGGCTAACTGCCCTTGTGAAGCATAACTGCTTTCTCTCCTTTAGTTTCCCTCTTCCCACTTCTTTCTCTTTAAAATTGTTGTCTTGTTTGTCATACAGAGTGAAGTAAGTCAGAAAGAGAAAAACAAATATCATATATTAATACATATATATGGAGAAGGCAATGGCACCCCACTCCAGTACTCTTGCCTGGAAAATCCCATGGATGGAGGAGCCTGGTGGGCTGCAGTCCATGGGGTCGCAAAGAGTCAGACATGACTGAGCGACTTCACTTTGACTTTTCACTTTCATGCATTGGAGAAGGAAATGGCAACCCACTCCAGTATTCTTGCCTAGAGAATCCCAGAGATGGGGGAGCCTGGTGGGCTGCTGTCTATGGGATCACACAGAGTCAGACACGACTGAAGCGACTTAGCAGAAGAAGAAGAATACATATATATGGAATGCAGAAAAATGGTACTATGAACCTATTTGCAGGGCAGGAATAGAGACACAGATGTAGAGAACAAATTTGTGGACACCAGAGGGAGAAGGAGAGGGTGGGATGAATTGAGAGAATGAGAGTGACATCAATACACTACCATGTGTAAAATAGCTAGCTAGTGGGAAGCTACTGTATAGAACAGGGAGCTCAGCTCAGTGCTCTGTGATGACGCAGAGCGGTGAGATGGGGACAGTGGGAGGGAGGCCAAGAGAGAGTGGATATATGTGTGTATATATATATATACACACACACACACACACATACACATATATAGCTGATTCACATTGTTGTACAGCAAAAACTAATACAACATTGTAAAGCAATTATTATTATTAGGGACTCCCCTATAGCTCAGATAGTAAAGAATCTGCCTGCAATGCAGGCGACATGGGTTCCATCTCTGGGTGGGGAAGATCCCCTGGAGGAGGGTATAGCAACCTTCTCCAATATTCTTGCCTGGAGAATCCCATGGACAGAGGGGCCTGGCAGGCCACAGTCCATAGGATCACAAAGAGTCAGACGTGACTAAGCGACCAACACACACAAAGCAATTATACTCCAGTTAAAAAAAATCACTCCCCTGATGACAGTGTCTGTGAACACTCACTCATGAGTGGATTGTGAAGGATTATGAACTGTAACTTCTTACAGCTTTCCTCTCTCCACTGAAGTTTTCTATTCTGTGAGGTTTAAAAAAATTAATATGGACTTTAAAAGCCATTAAAGTCATACTATTTGGGGGGAAATTATTAAATTATGAAGTGATAACTTGGTCCAGTTAATCATTATTTCTCAATAAAAACTTATGTGGAGCTATATTTTTAATGCCTGTAACCTTTGAAAGAGATATGAAAGGCCATCTGCTTAATTACTGCCAAATTCTGCCCCATGGGCTCTGAATCTGGAGCAGACATGTCCTGTTGGCTTTCAGTTCTAAGCTAGAGCTAAGCTCTATTGTGTTACTCCCTGGGGGAAACTGAGTGGGAAAGGAAATCACCTCTGGGAAAATGCTGTTACTTACCCAGGGGTGACTGATTGCTTCTTCTGTGTATGAGAAAACTGCTGAGAAATAGATTGTACTCCCTGAAAAAAACAGCCATCTCTTAACATAATAGTGCATGCTTAAGGCATCTATAATGCTGTCAGAAGAAACAGACATATTCTTCATGCTCTATGTCACTCTGTGATTTTAGTTTTCTCCCTTTTGCTTTGGTTTGGCTGGTGTGCTAGATAATTCAAGAATTTTAAAAGGTTAAAGCCCAGCTCAATGGACATGAATTTGAGTAAACTCCGGGAGTTAGTGATGAACAGGGAGGCCTGGCATGCTGTAGTCCATGGGGTCACAAAGAGTCGGACACAACTGAGCAACGGAACTGACTGACTGAAAGCAAGAAATGGGACCTAGACCTCATCTCTTTATGTTCTGCCTTATTCCAAAAGAATTTTTGTCAGCTTAGAAGTTTTACAGTTCATCCTACTTACTTAAGAGGTCAGGAAACTGATTTTCTTAGAAGTGATTTCCCCAAAATCTTAAAGTCAGTGGTAGTTCTAGAACTGAAACTACTTCCATCTCCTTATTGAAATTAGTGATCGTTACATTATTTATTTTATTTTTATTTTTTTTATTTAGACTGCACGGGGTCTTCATTGTAGTGCACAAGCTCCTCTAGTTACAGTGCATGGGCTTTCTCTGATTATAGCATGCAGTCATTAGCTGCATCATGCCAGCTTATTTGCAGTATTTGCCATCTTAGTTCCCAGGATCAAACTGGGCCTCCTTCATTGGAGTGCAGAGTGTTATCCACTTGACCACTAGGCAAGTCCCTTAAAATAACTGTGTTTAGTAAGTCCCCTACATAAGAATCTTCAAGTTGTGAACTTTCAAAGATGTAAATGTGCTTTCCATCACTGTCAGCCATGAGCGAAACTGCAGCTTGCCCTCTGTCTGCTATTGCTGACGATCCTTCAGCTTTCCTGTCTCCCATCTCCTCTCTCTCCTCTAGTTAGTAGCTCTTCTTGCCTGTTCACTTGATGCCAGCCCCTGTATGGCAGCTGTAAAAAGTATTACTATACTTTTTAAGGTACTATACTGTAAGATTAAATGTATTTTCTTTATTTTTGTATTTTTTAATATATTTTTGTGAAAAGTATTATAAACCTATTACAATACAGTATTATATAGCCAATTATGTTAGTTGGATACCTAGGCTTTGTTGAACTTCAAACAAATTGGACTTAATGAAAGTGTTCTAGGAACAGAACTCATTTACATGTAGGGCACTTACTGTACAGACAGTTGACCAGGCACTGTGTTTGCCTTAGGTGATGTAATAGTAGGAAGGTTATGAGTCCTGTCCTTGGAGTGCTTACTGTCTAAGGTGAAGACAGATTTGAAACCAATGTGCATACAAACCAGTTAAGTAAACTGTGAAAGTAAACAGATCTAGGATTATAGATAGGTGCTATAAGCATATAGTGAAAGTCATGGAATGCTTGTTTCCAGAAATTACATTTATTGTGACCTATGGAAAAGAAATTTTAAAAAAATCAGACAAAGGATTTGAGCACCAAGCATTCAGAACAAAAAAGAGGACTAGAAAAGGCCATGAGGTGGATGGAGCTTGGCTCAGCTGAGAAATGGAAAGAAGGCCTGTGTAGCTGGGTTTGAGAAGTGAGAACAAGACAAGTTCAAAGATGGGGGCTGGGGCCAGATTCATCAATGCCTGATAACTTCCCTAACAATTCTGTACTTGATCCTCATGCATTAAGGAATCATAGGAAGATCTTAAGCAGGGGTTAGAAATATAATCAGATTTATATTTTAGAACTGTAATAACTGCTGGGTGAAGAATGGACAGAGGATGAAGAGTATAAGTAGGGAGACCAAATAGGAGGTTTTTACTTTAATTCAGAAAAAAAAATGATGATAACTTGTACTAGGATAGATGGAAAGAAATGCAAACATTCAAGATACATTTTAAAGGTTGAATCAATAAGACATCTTGATGGATTGGGTATACAGTTGAGGGGTGAGAGTTCAAGAATGACTTTAGGTTCCTGGTTAAACAATTGGGTGAATATTGTTGATATTTACTAAGCTGTGGAGGAAGTTGACTATGGAATCCTTTGGGAACTGAGTGGGACAAAGAACTCTGTTTTATTTAAAATATTGCTAAGACCTCTAGTGGAATATAATGTAGGTGTTGGGTTTGCAGATCCTAGGTACAGAAAAATATCTAAGCTAAATGTGAATTTGGAAGATATCAATATATAGTTTTTTAATTAAGGGAAATAAACATAGTTGAGATTATTGAGAAGGATGAGTAGGGTATAGATTTAATATAAAGAAAGGCATTTCAGGTAAAGGCAGTGATGTGATTAAAGCCTCAAAGTAGGAATGACATCGACCAATGGATCTTTTTCCAATTGGAGAGACATAAAAAATAAAATGTGAAAAGTGCATCTGAGTGCCCTCCTAAATCAGGCAACGGTTGTCATATGTACACCGAACATGGAGATCTGTGAACAGTCTTGGATCTTTGCACACCAGTAAGAAGTCTCTTTGTTTTATATTGTGAAACCTAAAGTTCACATAAATCTGAAGATAATTATTTTGGTCCTGTGAAGTGAATAAACAGTAAAAGACAGATCTCCTACAGAACCGCTGCCTACATACCATTTCTAGTAATGTAGTGGAAGTAAGCCCAAACCATCAGAACTGGTATTGATGTTGTTCTGTTCCTGACCCCCAGTAATGAAGTTTCAGCTCCCACTTCTTCTGCACCAGTTAGGGTAATGAGGAGAAGAATGAACTTAATCCACAAAGCACTGTCTGTCTGGATCTCTGTTCTCCCCATCCATTACTCCTCCTCACACAGTCTGCCCATGCAAGAACTGTCATATACGTCCCATCATCCTTCATATGGCAGAACAAAGCTAGGAGCCAAGTGAGGAGGCTGGGAATCTTTCCAGTTCAAAGAACAAAATGCTCTAGACATTAATAGGCCCAGAGGTTACACCCGCCCTGATGAAAATTTTATACTCCTCGGTGTTGAAAGAGTTGGTACCTTTCCAAAAGTATCCTCTGCAGCACCTGACTTACCAAGCAGAAACTGGCCAACTTCTAGCATCATCATTCTTTGTCACTAATAATTGTATCTTAGATTCCCTTGAGTAATACATCTCTGTTTGTGCCTAATGGCTTTGCATGCTTGAAACCAGTGTATATTTACATTTTTAAAAATTCTGCAGTGCTGTGTGTGCATTTTCAACTGAGAACTGAGGAAATGATTCTAATTTGAGCCAAAATTTAGCATTTGCTGTGTATTGATTCTGCTTATTTTAACGTTTGCAGAAATGAAGACGCAGTCAATCAGATGGCCGTTACTCCCTTTCCATTACCATCAAGTTCCCCAACTTCTATTGAGGTAAGATAACTCCTGATTAGCGCTTAGTGACTGAGTTACATGGATTTTCAGTATCTGGTATTCCAAACTCAGAGTTTATTAGCTGGGGAGTTTCCCTAATTAAAATATGAAGTATTTGAGGTATAATTGTAAAGTAATATAAATCAATGTTTTTTAAAAAAAACACATTAGAACTTAATCATATCAGTACTGCCTTCCTCAAAATTCCTGAAGTTTCATTCTAGATATGCTCCTGCTGCTAAGTCGCTTCAGGCGTGTCTGACTCTGTGTGACCCCATAGACAGCAGCCCGCCAGGCTCCTCCATCCATGGGATTTTCCAGCAATTTGTCCTAATTAAAGATTTCAGAATTTATTAGAAAATTCTCTTTTTTAATGACTGTATTGTACCTTTCTTTATGGTTTCAAAACTCTTTAATACTATGGTTTTGCGTGTCTTTAAATACTTTCATCTATTAATGAAGAAATTACTAATATTTCAAGATTGCTAACATAGTGATCTGCTTCTAGAGATGAATGGATGGATGGATGGTTAGATATATAGATTAATTAACTAAGAGATTCTCTGCTGAGAGAACATTACATACTCTTCTCATTTTTTACTTATTAATATTAAAAAGCAGAGACATTACTTTGTCAACAAAGGTCTATCTAGTCAAGGCTGTGGTTTTTCCAGTAGTCAGGTATGGATGTGAGAGCTGGACTATAAAGAGAGCTGAGTGCCGAAGAATTGGTGCTTTGGAACTGTGGTGTTGGAGAGGGCTCTTGAGAGTCCCTTGGACTTCAAGGAGATCCAACCAGTACGTCCTAAAGGAGATTGGTCCTGGGTGTTCACTGGAAGGACTGATGTTGAAGTTGAAGCTCCAATACTTTGGCCACATGATGTGAAGAGCTGACTCATTGGAAAAGACCCCGATGCTGGGAAAGATTGAGGGTAGGAGCAGAAGGGGACAACAGAGGATGAGATGGTTGGATGGCATTACCGACTCAATGGACTTGGGTTTGGGTAGACTCTGGGAGTTGGTGATGGACAGGGAGGCCTGGTGTGCTGCAGTTCATGGGGTCACAAAGAGTCAGACACGACTGAACTGAACTGAACTGATTATTTTTAATTCCCACAATGCATATTTATTATAACTAATCAAACAATGCAGTGTTAGAAAATTTGATTTTCCTTTCCATACTTCCTCGAGCAAGTTAATATTTACTGTTTAGCATCTTTCCATACTTTTTCCTTTGCTTCCATAACAAAATGAACTGTATGAATAGTGCCCCTTTTAGTAAATATTTGATTGTATAATGCTCATTCTTTCCATTCAACAAATAGTCAGTGAGTGCATATTACATGTCAGGTACTCTTAAGGGTATTAAATGTCTAGTTATGAATCAAACGGATAAGGCTCCCTGCCATGGTTCAGCTTACATTCCAGTGAGAAGATTAACTAGCAAACACATAAATAAACTTAGAGAATTATCAGATAGTGTTCAGTGTCTTGCAGATAATTAAAATTACAATAGGGAATGTGGCTTGTGACCACTTTGATTGGTTACAGGGAAAGCTTCATAGACAAGGTAAAATTTAAATAAAATCAAAATGATAAGAAGGAGCCAGACGTGCAAAAATTAGGAGGGAGAGCTCTCTCTGCAGAGGGAACAACAATAACTCTCAAGTGAGAATGAGCTAGAGGGTACATTGGGAGCCTGGGGAGTGGTGGGCTAGGATGAGAGGGAGGCAGTGTGAGGTGGGAGGGAGAGAAGAGTTTGATGAGTCAGTCAGAAGCTCAGGTTTTAGTCTGTGTGCAGTAGAAGCCACTGGGTATTTTTTAACAGGGAGTGAGGTGACCTGAAACAGTCTACCAGGTAGAGAATGGACTCTAAGAAGGCAAAAGTAACATGCTAGGCAGCAGACACACACAGACGGCAGGAGCCCAGGCAAGACCTAATCGCAGTTAGATGAGGTGTTGGTGTTGGAAGCAAAGCTGATTGTTGATGTTTTGGATGTTGTGTGTGTGTTAATCACTCAGTCTTGTGACACTAGACAGGTGAACTTGAGTGGTTACAGTAACTTCTTGTACTTCATAAGGTTAAGAATAAATGGGAGAATGAGGAGACGATATCTATATCTGTAGATATCTTGTGCCAGGTACATGGTGAAGTGAAGTGAAAGTGGCTGAGTCGTGTCCAACTCTTTGCGACCCCATGGACTGTGTACAGTCTGTGGAATTCTCCAGGCCAGAATACTGGAGTGGGTAGCCTTTCCCTTCTCCAGGAGACCTTCCTAACCCAGGGATCAAATCTAGGTCTCCTGCATTGCAGGCAGATTCTTTACCAGCTGAGCCACCAGGGAAGCCCAAGAATATTGGAGTGGGTAGCCTATCCCTTCTCCAGCAGATCTTCCCGACCCATGGTAGCTACCCAGTAGATGTTAGTACTTAGTTACTAATTCATTTGTGTTTACAGAATGTCATCCAAGTCCTTTTTTTAGATGGGAGGAGGTTAATACTTAATAGAGTAATTTTTCCTATAATATTGTTAGTTACAAATTTTCCCATCAAAATAGCATCCCCTTGGAACTGAATTTTTCATTTATCGCCCATACTTTTTCTCAGTACAATGATCAAGGAAACCGGTCTGTCATCACACTGTAAATCTACTATGAGATCCAGCTCCTATATTTCAGAATGAGTAAAGGTATAGTGTTGGTGTCAACATTTAATTTGAGAGGACCATTTCTGAGGTCTCTGGTTTCTTTTGTTTTCTTTCTTTCAGAAATGACTTCTAATATTAGCTGTGTATTTTCTCTAGTTTAGTCCCAGCCAAATGATTTCTGCTACCTTCCTGTTGACAGGGCAACCACTTAGAAGAGGATGATTGAACATAGTACCTACTGTGTTAAACACTATCTTGAATGCATTGTCCCAAGTCCTGTTTACATTCATACCTCTGAGAGACAGTATTATTATTTCCACTTTATAGAAGAAGAAACTGAGGTCTAGAGAGGCTGTGTAGCATACCCATATGCCCAGAGGCAGCTGTTATTCAGCATTAGTTTCCTCATCTGTCCCTGGGAGTGTTACCACCAAACCTTCATAGATTTGCAGAGAGTAAAGGAAGTAATGTATATAAAGCATTTAGTACAGCTCATGGCACAAAGTAAACACTCAATAAAGGTGAACTATTTATTCTAATATTTAAATGCATTATTCAATATTAGCTACTATTTTCCTCTTTAAAATTGTGCTAACCACAGAAATTATTCTCATTATTCAATTACCTGTTTTAAAAAAGTGCCTTTTACTTTTATTTATACATAGCAGAATCAATAATAAGTCAGAAAAATAATTTGTATTCTGAAAATTTTAAATATTGGTTTTATTTTTGAATAAAGACCAAAAATAGGTATAAAATATAAATAATCAGTATTAAGTTTCAAGAGCCTTATCACAATTCTTAAATATGAATATGCCATTATTTAATTTTCCAAAATAGATCATATTAGACATTTAAATTTGTTAATAAATAATTCTTTTCTCTAAAATAATGTGCTATGTGATACTTGTATTGCATTTTCACAATGAATTATATAATAAAGAGTTGTTTCTTTATTATATTTATTTATAAATATTTATTTACTTTATTAAAGTTCAGTTTCTTTCTGGACTTTTGGCCTCTGATAACTGTCACCAAATTCCGAGTGACAGCCACCCTGCAGGTGGTATCTGAGGTACTATGTAGGACTGCTCTGGGCTATAACACTTCCTTATCCCTTCCATTCACTCGGGTACCCCCTCACTGTGCCGTTTTCCTTTGCAGCAGTTTCCAGTAAGTACTTAAGCATAATTCATATCAGATGTATTATTGAGAGAACCAGCCCATTTAACCAAAGAGATGAAGTACAGCCATATGATTGTGAATTTGAACCTGACATCATAATTCCACATAATTGAATAGCACTTTTATTAAACGCTAATGGGACCTCATATTTGTTCTTTTATTGAACAAATATTTATTGAGCTCTTATTATGTCTCAAGGACTGTTCTAGACACTGAGACTATAGCAGAGAACAAAATCTCTTCGTGCAGTTGTGTGCTAGCAGAGTGAACAAGAGTACTGGTTGAATACTGAACAAGAAAACATGAGTTCTTGTTTCAGCTCTACCAATCATCTGCTGGGCTTCTGACCTCCATGAATATACTTAACCTTGCCAAGTCTGCCTTTTTCTGTAAAGCAGATTAATAGCCTTCCCTGCCTGTGTGAACAGGTAGCTATGAGGATTGAATACTAAATGTAGGTAAAAGTATTTTATAATCCACACAGCTCTATACATATGTAAGGGATTATTAGCATTTCTGCTGCTCTACTTTTGGCAGTTGTAATATTGTTGGGGCACTTACAGAAGTGATTAAGAACATAAACTTGGAAGTTGATAGATTTGAACCCTAATTGTTGCTTTGACATTCACTAGCAGAATGAACCTGAAACTTAAGCTCAATAAGCTTGTGTTTCTTTACTTTTAAAAGGCATTTGATAGTAATAATTTTCTAGATTTCTTAGAAGAGCTGAATAATGTTTATAAAACTTTTAGCATTGTTCTTGGCACACACTAAGAACTCACCATAGTTGTGGCTGTACTTGTATTGCACAGGCCTCTAGCAGGACTCTCAGCCTCCGGCATCTTTGGTATTCAGCAGTTAAAAACATTTAATGTAGGATTTCTTTTCTTCTTGTATTTGTCTTCTTGATCAAATATTTTTAATACCCTTTTCTTGCTTATCAGAGCTGTATTTCAAAATCTTGTTTCAAGGTTATAATTAAGGCTTTATACTTGCCTCCACTAATCACCCGTCTTTTCTCACTAGTGCGAGTGCAGGGGCACTCACATATACATGTGTTGAATTTTCCCTCCTTATGCTTTTGTTCCTGTTGTTTCTACCTAGGTTGCGTTCCCACTTCCTCTTTATTAGTTAATAACCTTTACTCATTCATTGACTTTATTAATTCATAAGTCCTTGGAGAATCGCTTTTTTGAATCCTCTTTCCAAGTTTTCTATGACTTAAAATGAATAAAACAATGTACATAGATTAATAAACAGAGCACCTGAAATACAAGTGCTCAAAACCATGAGATACTATTCTTATGACCAACTTCATCCCACACTGTTCCCTTTGGGAATCTTTACTCCCTTCATAGTTAAGTAACACTCATGATTCTTTTAAAAAGTAAAAATTTCCCCTTTTTCTTTATGTGACATCACTTGAGCATATAGAAAAAGAAAGACCCATTTCTAAATGGGTTTATCAATTAGGATTCTGTCACTTTTCCTTCCCTTGTTATCACCATGTTTTATTATAATAATGTAGGACTGTAAACACCGCACTAAATTGTATTCTTTTTTAGGGCCAGGCTTATTGTCTCCCTGATCACTGAATCCTCAGTGCTTAACATGTAGCACTTGCTTAATAAATGTTTGTAGAATAAGTGAATGGCTTTCCTACTGTATCCTTGATGCTTCATTTTAGTGTTGCATACTTACTTCTTACTGATTCAATTCATTCCATTACTCGCCAAATACCTACTTTGTAGAACATAAAAGAATTAATTGCACAAGTCTCTAGACTCAAAGAACTTGCAGTCTAACATGAGAAATAACACATGTATGTTACTAAAATAAGGTGTCCTCAGAGATACAGTTTTAGGAGGAGTTCACAGAAGATGAATACCAGAAGATGTTCTCCTGGTAGGAGAACAGATATATTGAATTTTAAAATATGAATATGGTTAGATAAGAATGTAGGAACAGCACAACCAAAAGCCCAGAAATAAGAAAAATCAGGGTGTGGAAAGGGGAGAATACAATAGGTACGTGAAAGAGAGTAATAGAGGATGGAATTGAAAAAATAAATTGAGGTCAAATGAGAGAGACTTGAATGTAAATCTCAGAAGGACTGGATGTTATGCATTAGGTATTTGGAGCTGTTGAAGGTGTTTTGAATAATGAAATAGTCTGATCAGGGCTCTACTCCAGATAGCTTAGTCTAATAGCAAAGTCAAAAGTGTTTTGACATTAGAAACCCAATTAGGAGGTTACTGCTATAGTGTCTCCTAAGAGTTATGAGGACTCGTGTATACTTGGGAGTCAAGATGTTTATTCCATTCCTCCACAAAGCAGGCAGAATCTTTTAGATTATCTTTATTGAAGAAAGAACCTTCATTTTCTTTTTGTTTCAGAAGTTGTGCTTTTTTGAATACCAAGTGAGATGAAACAGACTTCATAAAGAATGGAGAGGTTGATTACCCAGGGAATCCTATTAGCATAATTTCCATTTAATCTTTTATTGTGTATTGCCTTTCTGGAATTCTGAATAGCCTTGAAAATATGGTCACAATTAGGGATAGGAGAAAGAAATTTAATTTGTCACATCAAGCAAACATGACTTTGCAGAAAGAAATATTGGTGAACTTAGGTGGCTGGCGATGAAACTAATAAATCATTTTTTGGGTTTTTTTGAAGGGAGTATTGGATTTATGAAATATGGGGATGACAAAATTTAAACTAACTTAAGTTTCATTTTGGGGAAAAAAGAGTTTTTAATTATATCAGAGAGGTATAGTTGCTAGGGTTTATTATTAATTTTGCTTGCTGATAAGTCACTTCAGCCGTGTCTGACTCTGTGCGACCCCATAGACGGCAGCCCACCAGGCTCCCCCGTCCCTGGGATTCTTCAGGCAAGAACACTGGAATGGGTTGCCATTTCCTTCTCCAATGCATGAAAGTGAAAAGTGAAAGTGAAGTCACTCAGTCATGTCCGACTCTTAGCGATCCCACAGACTGTAGTCCACCAGGCTCCTCCACCCATGGGATTTTCCAGGCGAGAGTACTGGAGTGGGGTGCCATTGCCTTCTGCCATTAATTTTGTTTAGTAAAATCTTAAAAGGAAAACAGTTGTATATACTGATATGCTCCTTTGTCATGTTAAATAAGGAGAGGAGGAAAGAAACAACACTATGTCACTTTTATCTCATCAGAAGTGTTTTTCTAATCCACAGTAATATCCTTAACTAATTTAACTTTCATTGATAGTCTACTCTTAAATAAAATAGAAATTCCTACTGTCAACGTTCTCAGTGTCTAGTTGGTGAAAACTATAGACATTTAGTGGGTATGAGAAAAAGTAGTACAAAAAATATAAAATTTATCATCACTTTATGTAGAAGATCTTGGAGGAACCCACTGCAGGAAGTTTAAAACTTTCAGAGGGTTTGGAAGAGACTTCTCAGTAGAGATTGAATAGCATTTATCAGTCCTTTTTTGGTGACTCTGGAGTGGGGGGTGGGGGAGGTGGTAAAGTCTATGTTAAATGTATGAACCATGAGCCTTGCCGTTTCCTTTCATTTATCTATAAAGCATAATTCACTATGGAATCTTCTGACCGTAGTCTTCATGGAGAAAGGTTATTCTCTTTGAGCAGCCTTGGCTGAACAGGCAGCTTTGGACAGGTGGTCTGAAGATCAGCAACAGGGGAAGGGAACACCCAGCCATCCAGAACAGCTGAATCATCTTGGGTGTTAGTGGGCTGCTATCCATCAACCAGATGGTCTTCAAACCACCGTGATGCGATTGTGCTTTGGAAATCATGCCTACTGACCTGTTTTCTCCTTTCTATCTCTGACTGACTCCTGTTTTTTAAGCTCCTAGTCAGCAGGGTAATTTATACATATGAGCCATTCTGTTCTCAGAACAGAACCCTCATTGTTTTGCTCTGTGCTTCATTTAAGCATGAAAACTCTTAGGTAACCTTTGGCTCTCCTAGAAAAGTAAATACATTATTTGCTAACCTCTTTCAACTCCAACTTCCTTTTTACCTGTCTCTTCTCTCCATCTAGATTTTGACTTCAAATCCTCCTTTATGGAGCTATCTCAGACTAAACAAGTAACTAAAAACAAAAGAAATGTTTTAGAAGAGATTCAAGGTACAGTTATAAAGAGCATCAACCTTGAAATGAGACAGAACCTAGGATGAATATAAAAATGAATTAGACTAAGGAAATGAATGAGGCACAGATGTTGGATTCTAGCATTTTTCCATCTCATTGGGGAGATCAATTCTTTACATACATAATTGCGATACAAATGAGATGATGGAAGTGACATAAGAGGCTCATGTAGACTGTTAGGTAAGCTGAGGGGAAGAAGAGACATCCTTCAGCTAAGAATAAGGAAAGGGTTTATGGAGTAAGGTGCATTTGAGACATAGCATTGTATGATAAATTCTGTGGATGTTAGATATAAAGGGTATTCTTTTTTTGTTTTTATTCAAATCTTAAAGGATATATAGACCATCTGTCTTACACATATTTTCTTGAGTTTTCAAAGCTGAAGCATCAAACTGCTGTTTTCTTTCCCTCTTTAGTATTCATTTTATAAAGACCAAGAAAATTTCATTTCTTATGCTTCCATGCTGAAAGAAATGTAAAGATTTCTCTGATTCTCTAAATAATACTTTCCTTTCCCTAAGGAGACATATGTAATTAGATGAATGGCATCAGCTAACCACCAACTTGGTAAAAAAATCTCTCATCTGGGACAGAGGAGGTGGCCATTTGCAGGGTTACTTGAGAAGCCACCTGTGGATTTGTCTTACAATCCAATGCTATAGTTACAAGCATTGTTTCTATTACATCCTCCAGTTGGATAGCATAACCTCCCCAGGGCCCCTACAGGGCTTCCCACAGCTTACAGAATCAGATACTAAGTAACCAGGGCATTAAAAGTTTTTCTCCCTTTTAAAAGTATAATTTTTTTCTGTCTCTAGAACTTACCCACTATCTAAAACACTGAAAAGCTATATATTTTCAAGCTTTGTTTCTTAACTTTGACATGTTTGTATTATATGGTAATTTCTTGATTATGCAAAATTCATGGAGAGATGTTCTATCTAATGAAATTTTCTGGGTAACAGACTCTAAAATACTTTTTGGTAATCTAATGACAGTGATATTTTTTAAGGTTGTGAATCCTGTCTTTCATAAGATTAGTTATCAACACTCATAAATAAAAAGAAAGAATAAGAAACAGGAGCATCATTTAATTTACTTAGGGCCTGAGGCATAGTTACCAACAATGTGGCCTTTGGTGGTAGTCTTACCTAGCTGTGAATCCTGGGTCTGCCTCTTACTGGCTAGGGTTCTTTAACAGATTATTTTAAATGTGTCACTTTTTCTTATTTGTGAATTGGGATCACAGTGGTACTCATTTATTTAGCCTTTTTATGATAACTACATGAAACAGGTCATAAACAAAGCCTGTCTCAACAAAAAGCTAAAAATAAAAATTAATAGCACGTAAGTCAGTTCAATTCAGTCACTCAGTCATATCCGACTCTTTGCGACCCCATGAATTGCAGCATGCCAGGCCTCCCTGTCCATCACCAACTCCCAAAGTCTACCCAAACCCATGTCAATTGAGTTGGTGATGCCATCCAGCCATCTCATCCTCTGTCGTCCCCTTCTCCTCCTGCCCCCAATCCCTCCCAGTATCAGAGTCTTTTCCAATGAGTCAACTCTTCTCATGAGGTGGCCAAAGTATTGGAATTTCAACTTCAACATCAGTCCTTCCAATGAACACCCAGGACTGATCTCCTTTAGGATGGACTGGTTGAATCTCCTTGCAGTCCAAGGGACTCTCAAGAGTCTTCTCCAACACCACAGTTCAAAAGCATCAATTCTTTGGCCCTCAGCTTTCTTCACAGTCCAACTCTCACATCCATACATGACCACTGGAAAAAACATAGCCTTGACTAGATGGACCTTTGTTGGCAAAATAATGTCTCTGCTTTTCAATATGCTATCTAGGTTGGTCATAACTTTCCTTCCAAGGAATAAGCGTCTTTTAATTTCATGGCTACAATCACCATCTGCTGTGATTTTGGAGCCCCCAAAAATAAGGTCTGACACTGTTTCCACTGTTTCCCCATCTATTTCCCATGAAGTGATGGGACCAGATGCCATGATCTTTGTTTTCTGAATGTTGACCTTTAAGCCAACTTTTTTCACTCTCCTCCTTCACTTTCATTAAGAGACTTTTTAGTTCCTCTTCACTTTCTGCCATAAGGGTGGTGTCATCTGCATATCTGAAGTTATTGGTATTTCTCCTGGCAATCTTGATTCCAGCTTGTGTTTCTTCCAGCCCAGCATTTCTCTTGATGTACTCTGCTGCTGCTAAGTCACTTCCATCGTGTCCGACTCTGTGCAACCCCATAGACGGCAGCCCACCAGGCTCCCCCGTCCCTGGGATTCTTCAGGCAAGAACACTGGAGTGGGTTGCCATTTCCTTCTCCAATGCATGAAAGTGAAAAGTGAAAGTGAATTCACTCAGTCATGTCCGACTCTTAGCGACCTCATGGACTGCAGCCTACCAGGCTCCTCCGTCCGTGGGATTTTCCCCGCAAGAGTACTGGAATGGGGTGCCATTGTCTTCTCTGCATGATGTACTCTGCATATAAGTTAAATAGGCAGGGTGACAATATACAGCCTTGATGTACTCCTTTTCCTATTTGGAACCAATCTGTTGTTCCATGTCCAGTTCTAACTGTTGCTTCCTGACCTGCATACGGGTTTCTCAAGAGACAGGTCAGATGGTCTGGTATTCCAATCTTTTTCAGAATTGTCCACAGTTTATTGTGATCTACACAGTCAAAGGTTTTGGCCTAGTCAATAAAGCAGAAATAGATGTTTTCTGGAACTCTCTTGCTTTTTATATGATCCAGCAGATGCTGGCAATTTGATCTCTGGTTCCTCTGCCTTTTCTAAAACCAGCTTGAACATCTGAAAGTTCACAGTTCACGTATTGATGAAGCCTGGCTTGGAGAATTTTGAGCATTACTTTACTAGCGTGTGAGATGACTGCAATTGCGCGGTAGTTTGAGCATTCTTTGACATTGCCTTTCTCTGGGATTGGAATGAAAACTGACCTTTTCCAGTCCTGTGGCCACTGCTGAGTTTTCCAGATTTGCTGGCATATTGAGTGCAGCAACTAGTGTTGTGCTAATAGACATTTTACAAGTTAGTGCATTACTCTTTATGACAACCTGATGGGATAGTATTTTTAACTTGATATTTTTATCTATACTTTAAAAAAAAAGTACAGTTGACACTTGAATAACATGAGGTGGGTCCACTTATGTAGATTTTTCCAATAATAAATACTGCAGTATTACCCAATTTGCGATTGGATGCCAAAGGACCACAGATACAGGGGGCAAACTATAAATTATACACAAATTTTCAACTGTGGGGAGGATCTGTGTTTCTAATCCTCACATTGTTCATGAATCTGCTCTACTCAGATTTAGAAAGTAACTTGCAGATAATCTTATAATTCTCATGGCAAGTTGAGACGTGAGTTCAGATCTGGCCAATCCTAAAGCCCATGCTCCTTACCTTGAATTTTTTTTTTTTTTTAGATATTTCTCATAACTCTCCTTTATTGTTTTACAACAGGCAATTGGTTCATTGTTGTTCAGTCACTGAGTTGTGTCTGACTCTTTATGACCTCATGAACTGCAGCATGCCAGGCTTTCTTGTCCTCCAATATCTCCCACAGTTTGTTCAAACTCATGTCCATTGAGTCAGTGATGCCATCCAACCATCTCATCCTCTGTCACCCTCTTCTTCTCTTGCCCTCAATCTTTCCCAGCATCAGGGTCTTTTCCAGTGAGTTGGCTCACCCCATCAGGTGGCCAAAGTATTGGAACTTCAGTTTCAGCATCAGTCCTTTCAATGAATATTCAGGGTTGATTTCTTTTAGGATTGGCGGTTTGATCTCCTGCAGTCCAAGGGACTCTCATGAGTCTTCTCTAGCACCACAATTTGAAAGCATCAATTAATTATTTAATATATACTAATTCTTCTGTAATTGAACAGTGTAGAAATAACTAAGGCAAAATTCCCCAATCCCTAATCCTACTCTCCAGAAGTACAGAATTTAAAAAATTTGTGCTATATGCTTTCAAGTATTTCCCCTGCATCTGTATGTATATGATGTGAAGAACTGACTCATTTGAAGATGCTCATGCTGGGAAAGATTGAAGGCGGGAGGAGAAGGGATGACAGAGGATGAGATGGTTGGATGGCATCACTGATTTAATGGACATGAGTTTGAGTAAATTCTGGGAGTTGGTGATGGACAGGGAGGTGTGCTGCAGTCCATGGAGTTGCAAAGAGTTGAACACGACTGAGTGACTGAACTTAACTGATATCTATATGCTGTATGGGGCTCTTTTCTGAAAAGATTGTGCTAATTTACACTTTCAATGGTGTGCAAAAATTCCTGTTTCCCTGCACCATTTTTAATACTGAATGTTCTCCGTTTGCTTGTCCATTTGATAGATGAAAGAATGTCATATCTTTGCTTTAATTTGCATTTCTTAAATTATGATGTTGAATGTCTCAAAATCAAAACAATTTCTCTGTAAACAGTCCCACAGGAATTTGTAATAATCCCAGATGGTGGTGTTTTAAAATAAAATTCCATATAAATATAATGTAGATACTCCATTTATTATCCTTATTCTCCTCTATGTGCCCCCAGAAAGCAAAGCAAATAACTATAATATTTAATATATCATAATTCAATTGAGAAGATGCCTAATGTGCCTTGGAATTTTAATATGGCTTATTATTACCAGATGTCTCATTTACATTAAGTAAATATTTTTAGGAATTTTCAGAAAAGAATCATCAAGAAAGCAAGTACTGTATTCCAGCCCAGTATTTATCAAATGTTTTCCATGTGCCAGGCAGGGTACTCAGTACCTAAGTTTTAGAGAGAAACAAGATAAATATAAGCTCTTATCAAATAGTTTAGCCTTGTGCAGAAGATAAGCAAATGTCTCTGAAAGTTTTGACTGGAGAGGGCAGAGTAGCTAATTCAGACTGACTGAAGCAATAAATAAGTGTCTTAGCTCTCCTTAAAAAGATTGCTAAGAGTAAAGCTGAGCTTCAGGTCTGGTTGGCCCGGTGCCCTGGTTTTGTCTTTAGAGAGCCAGTTCTTCCATCTTTGTCTTTGCTCCGTCATTCAGTCTAGTTTCCTTCTGGCTATGGGATGGCTGTCCATGGCTATTTGCATTTTATACTCTTGTTAATTTGGGAGCCATGGGGACTCATTGTGGTTCTTTTGAGATCTAGGAAGGACCTTTTCAGAAGTCTCCAAGAAACCTCTCTTGATGCCTCGCTGACAAGAACTGGACCACATACCCATTCCTGGCAGAATCATTGGCCAAAAGAATTGAGATTAGCCTTAAGACAACCAGACCTACTCTGGGGGCAGAGTCATCATCCTTGTTCAGTCACTCAGTCATGTCTGACTCTTTGCGATGCTATAGACTGCAGCACTCCAGGATTCCCTGTCCTTTACTATCTTCCAGAGACTCAAACTCATCTCCATTGAGTCGGTGATCCAACTATCTCATCCTCTGTCATCCCTTTTTCCTCTTACCCTCAATCTTTCCCAGCATCAGGGTCTTTTGCAGTAAGTTGGCTCTCCCCATCAGGTGGCCAAAGTATTGGAGCTTCAGCTTCAGCATCAGTCCTTCCAGTGAGTATTCAGGGCAGAGAGTAGGGATCAGCTTTCTCTTAGGTATATCTCTGAGCGACAGATAGATACCTGAAAAAAAAAAAAAAAAAAGAAAGGCCTTCCACTGGAAAGGAAAAAGAGGAAACCATATCCACAATATCCACTGCAACAATAAAGCAAGCAACTCTGATAAAGTACAGTTTAGGTGACTGTGAGTGAAGAATGACATCTTTGCTACTTTTTTTTTTTTTTTTAATGTCTCATAGGATCAGAGCGGCTCTGAACTGGTTAGTGGTGAGGAAGACTCCAGTCTCGAAGTTGGTCTTAAACCATCTCCTGAAAGTGAAAGCTCCAAACTGGTAAGGATCCTGGTTATTTCATCCAGTGTTCCTTTTAGGGATGAATTGTTTATATTTTGGATTAGTTGTTGTATTTACTTCTCTTTGAATCTTGATCTGTGAGACAGCGGAAGCTATTCTGTATAGCAAATGGCCCATCCACATAGCGAATGACCTAAGGAACAGAGCATCCTCCTGCTTTCTTGAATTGTGCTGTCTGGGACTAAAGAAGCAATCTCTTTTAAATCTTGTTTAAATTGGGTTTCTTTGGGCTAAGGTGGTGCTGAATTAGTTCTAGAGGCAAACAAATAGATACTAAATGTATTCCTTTGTTTATAATAAGAGTTATTTAAACTTACCCAGGGGCTAGAGCATTAGGAGAGAGTCAGTTTTAGAGAACTCTCCCTCCTTCTGTGTGCTACCTAATATTTGATATCTTGTTATTTAATACTTGCTGTATACCATGTGCTGTGCTGTGTTCTCCATTCATTTTCTGATCCTCATAGTGTAGGTGGCAATATTTTTCTTTTACACATGAGGAAAGCTTGCCTTGTTGTTGTTCAATCACTAAGTCATGCCCAACTCTTTGAGTCGCTATGGACTGTAGCCCGCCAGCCTTCTCTGTCCAAGAGATTTTCCTGGCAAGAATACTGGACTGGTTTCTGTTTCCTTCTCTAGAGGATCTTCCCTGACTAAGGATTAAATGCATTTCTTCTGCCTTGGCAGGTGAGTTCCTTACCACTGAGCCACCTGGGAAGCTCAGACTTGCTTAAGGACATTAATTAACTTGCCAGAGGCCAGTCACTAGTCTGTCTGGAGATTGATCTCATTTGGTCTGACTCCCAGCCTTTGCTCATAATCTACCTTCCTGTTTTGCAGCCTGGCACTTCCAAGGTTAGACTGCAAGTTCTCGAAAGACATGTGGGCTTTTCCCCACCTCTGTTTCAAAATCTCTTATGAATCTCAAAGAATTAATCACTTGGGAGGGTCACTGTGATTTTATGATAGCTAGAATTGTTCATTTTACTTAAAAGATTTTGAAAAATCATCCGTTTATCTTCTTTCAACTTTTAGAAAATATGTATCAGACTGGCTTGGGGTTCATGTCCTAGAAAATGAACTGATTCTTTCTGGAGGATGGAAAAGGACATCTAGGGAAAAGTGGAAATTATCAAGGTCCACTCTTACACAAATCCTACATGAGGCATCAGGAGCAACAGATTAGGACCATTGTTCTTGAGCAAGATGTTCCAGGGTTACACTATTCCCTTTCCAAACAATAAATTGCATCTTTGCACTGAAGGGGATGAGGAACATTAGCAAATTTCAAACTCAAACTCCTTCTTTCATTTAAAAAATACTATTAGCTTGTTCTTTTTGACATTGTTTTTCCATAGGTAGATTAGGGAAACGTCTTTTAAAGAAATAGGATTTTGTAAGTGTGAGCCCCTGATTTCATCCATGGAGAAGATGGTAAAAAGAGTGAGAACACTCCTTTGCTTGTTGGGAGAGGCTGATAGTCCTACAGAGGCTCAGTTGTAGGCTGCAAACAAAAGCCATCTATCATCTACCCTGTTCCCAAGAAGGCAGCACAGGCAGAGGACATGAAAGGCTGGGGGTAATTTTTAGATATTGTTTCATGCTGCATTTTAACAGGAATAAAAGCCTTCCCAAACTCATTGACTGGTATTTATTTTTCCCTTTCCCCATGACCTCTTTTTAGTATTCTGCAATTTCTTTTTACCATTTCCAATAGAATATGCATGGTCTAGTCAATTGAGGAAAGATAGCCTGAATTTGAACAACTTCTATAGCATAAATATAAATGGCTTACCATAAATTATTGCTTAAGACTGTGTTTAACTTGGGCTAGTTAGATCTCATCAAGTGTCAGTTTACTCATCTGAAGAATGGGAGTAATCAGGATGAGGAACAAATAGGCAGTAAAGTATGTTCAATCCCTGGGTTGGGAAGATTCCCTGGAGAAGGAAATGGCAACCCACTCCAGTACTCTTGCCTTGAAAATCCCATGTACCGAGGAGCTTGGTGCAGGCTACGACTGAGCGACTTCACTTTCACTTCACTATGTTCCAGGCAATGGCGATATAAAAGTGAACAAAATGTACCAACATGCCTGCATTTGTGGAGACTTATTCATGAGTAGATGGGGGAAGGGAGATAGATAATACATAAATTAGCAAATTAAATTATATCAAATTGTTGTTCTTGAGGATAGAAATTTTATCTGGCTCAACCTCACATATTCATTATTGTCTCATTATAAAGTACAATTGACTCTTGAAAAATGTGTTGGTTGGGGTGCCAATCTTCTGCACAGTGGAAAATCTGTGTATAGCTTATAGTTATAAGGCCCACTGTGATTGGGGTTCCTTCAGATCTGTGGCTTAGTATTTACTTGAAAAAAAATCTGTATAAGTGGACCCACATGGTTCAAACCAATGTAGTTAAAGGATCACCTGCATTAGTAGCAGTTTCTCACCATTAGCCCATCATTTGGTTGTTTCTATTATCGATGGTGCGAGTATCTGTGTGCCGCCCACCATTCTAGGATGGCTGCCGGATGCGCCTTGTCGGAAAACAGCGTGTGATCGTTATGGGCCTTGACTCCTCTCACCTTAGTTTATGTCAGTTGGAAACAGTAAGATCTAACCCTCTAAAGGTTGCACTATTTGTTTCCTGTAGGAGCATATGTCTCATCAATCACTGCTGGCCTTTACAGGAGAAACCAGGAGAAAATCGCAGGCCTTGCTCTTAGGCAGCTTACCCTCGAGCATCAGTGAAGATAGGAGAATTTGTTATCTGGAAGATCAGACCAGGCAGAAGTGTATTAGAGAGAGGGAAAAAAATGTTACAGGGGTTCAAAAGAGGATGGAAAACCATCTCGTTCAGGGATTAGGGATGGTTTCTTAGACTCTTGGCCTTTAAGGTGAACCTTTACAGATAAGAAGGTGATTGACTGCTGAGGTTGAAGTGAACAGGAGAGGTTCACTAGGTGAATCAAACAGCGAGGGTGGTGGAGTTAAGAGTAAAGACTAGGCTTTTGTACAGTGGGCAATAGAAGCTGAATAGTAGAATCACAGAACTATGACTTATACTATGGATTATAGATTAATGTGTTCATTATTTCATGCTCAGTGTTCAATAAATGTCTCATTAGCTACATAGATACACATATATACTAGGTGCCACCTGTGAGAAATTATACTCCAAAGGGCTATGAAATTGCTTCTCCGAGATTACCTGCTTTCAGAATTAGGACTAAGCCATGAGTCTCCATATGTTCCAGTGCTTATTCCTACCCTTCAGTTATGATTTGCTTCCATCCATATCTCTATAGTCCCCAGACTCACAGCCAAGGAGTTTATAATAACTTCAGTAGATATTTGATTTCTCTAAAATATATTTTAAAGGGAAAATAGCTTGTTTTTAGACCACCGATCAGATGATGGTTTGTGAAGCATAGATTCCAATTGTGAGAGACTGGAGGCAGGGTAGTGTCTGGAATCTATTTCAGAAGTCTAGGTGAGAGCCTGTTAAGACTATTTTTTAAGCCTTTTCAAAGGAACTTAAAAACAAAAAACAAAAAACAACCAACTATTTGTACAGAGCGTTGCAATTTGTAAAACAGTCTTTTTTATTGTTAGCTTAATTTTTTTAGTATCTAATTTTTCAAACAAGATACTAGTTTGTGATTTTATTCAATTTTATCCCCAAAATAGCCCAATGTAAGAAGTAGGGCAGGAGTTACTTTTCCCTGACTTACAGATGAGACCTTAAGCTGCTTAGTGAAAAATCACAAAACTAGAAATTAGAAGAGCTGGGCCTCATCCTGAAGGGTCTGTTTCTGTCTGGTATTTTGACATAGAAGAGCATGAATCCCTAAAATAATTATTTTACTTTTTTGGTATAAACCTATGTCTTTATCATGTTGGGGATATCTGTGTTAATATACTTTTGGCTGGGTAATATAACTAAGTTATTAAGAATGCAGAGATTAGAGCCATTCTACTTATATTCAAATCCTGATTCTACCGTTTACTAGCTATGTAACCGTAGGCAAATGGCTTTGCCTCTTCGTGCCTCAGTTTCTGTGTCTGTAAGATGGGAGAAAGAAAATAATGGTTATTGTGAGAGTAAGGAGTTAGTAACTATAAAGTACCATGAAGAACTATGCCAGAGTACATGGAATCACTGTCTAAGAGGGAGTTGTGTTAATGATGGTGATGATATTATGCTGATTAAAGCATTAAAGGTGAGTCAGATAAGGATTAGCTGTTCTACATGAAGCATTAGGTGTAACTTGGAAAACTGAAGTGAATTTTCAACCCCCAAAATGCAATTGCTGATAACAGACAGCATCTATTGAATGCTTGTGTGCCAGGCATTATTCTAAACTTGTTCACAAAAGAGTTCTGTGAAGTTAGTACCAGTATTATCCTCATTTAAAAGATGAGAAAACTGAGGCACTGCAGTGTTAAGTAAGTTGCCTAAAGAATCACCCAGTGAAGCTAGGATCCAGGCCTGTGCGCTCTGAGGCTGGAGCCAGCACTCTAAACCACTATGCAGGACTGCCCTCAGCGAGACTCAAACGGAACAAAACCGAATCAAGGGACAGCAAGAGAATAACACCGAGATCTGAACTTTGTTATTTTCATTTCCTTTTTGTCTAGATCTTGAACTCCAACACAGTTATGGCATAGAAATAGGTAGATTCTGAAAATTACCTTTCTCATTGGTAGATGAAGTTATATAGACTTCCAAACCAATGTTGCATAAAATAAAGGAAACTAAGACTTTTCAAGAAGTTAACCTTTGCCAGACATTTTCTTACTGGTTATTGTATTTAACCCAGTGATGCACCTGTTATTAGCCCTACTCTGTGGAAAAGATACTGAGGGTAAGAGATGGCAAATGTTTTTCCTCAGGTCTCACAGCTGGAATAATATGGTTGGGACTCAAACCCAGTTCTCTTTGCCTCTAAACCCCATTTTCTTGTCACTTTATAGTTCTCCTAACCTTCCTTGGAACATTAGAAATATCACTGTGTGATCTATTTGTTCAAACAATAAATATTAATGGACTTTTCTAATGACTCATCTGTTCACATCAGATGACCAAAAGACTGGAGCTTCAGCTTCAGTCCTTCCAGTGGATATTCAGGGAGACTGATCACCTTGCTGCCCAAGGGACTTTGAGGAGTCTCTCCAGCACCACAGTTCCAAGGCATCTATTCTTTGGTGTTCTACCTTTTTTATGGTCCAGCTCTCACAACTGTACGTGACCACTGGGAAAACCATAGCCTTGACCATATTGTACCTTTGTTGGCAAAGTAATGTCTCTGTTTTTCAACACATTGTCTAGGTTTGTCATAGCTTTCCTGCAATCATTTTCTAATTTCTTGGCTGAAGTCACTGTCTGCAGTGATTTTGGAGCCCAAGAAGAGGAAATCTGTCACTACTTCCACCTTTTCCCCTTCTATTTGCCGTGCAGTAATGGGGCTGGATGCCATGATTTAGTTTAGTTTAGTGTAGTTTTGTTTTTTTTTTAGTATATGGTCTTAAGCCGGCTCTTTCACTCTCCTCCTTCACCCTCATCAAGAGGCTATTTAGTTCCTCTTCACTTTCTGCCATTAGAAAGGTATCATCTACATATCTGAGGTTGTTGATGTTTCTCCCACTTATCCTGATTCCAGCTTGTAACTCAGCCATCCTGTGTTTCTCATGATGTGCTTAGCGTATAGGTTAAATGAACAGGGTGACTGTGGACAGCCCTGTCATGCTCCTTTCTTGAACCAGTCAGTTGTTCCATACAGGGTTCTAACTGTTGCTACTTGATCCGCATACACGTTTCTCAGGAGACAGGTAAGATGGTCTGGTATTGCTGTCCCTCTAAGAGCTTTTCACAGTTTGTCATCATCCACACAGTCAAAAGCTTTAGTGTAGTCAATGAAACAGAGATAGATGTTTTCCTGAAATTCCCTTGCTTTCTCTATAATCCAGCAAATATTGGCAATTTGAGCTCTAGTTTCTCTTCCTTTTCTAAACCCAGCTTGGACATCTAGAAGTTCTTGGTTCCCGTGATGTTGAAGCCTAGCATGTAAGATTTTAAACATAACCTTCCTAGCATGGGAGATGAGTGCAATTGTTTGATGGTTAGCACATTCTTTGGATCTCTAATCATGTCTCATTCTATAGTTTTCTTCCTTGATGTAAACCTAATTTACATTTTTTTTTGTTCTTGTCTGTCTCCTTCTCCACGTTGTTACAGATACTAATAGCCAGTAAAATGATTTCAAAGTTACTTCCTTACAACAAAATAATAAAAAGACAACTCAATTGAAAGATAGGTAGGATCTAAATAGACAATTTTCCATACAAATGGCCAATAAGCACATAAAAAGATGGTCAACCTCATTAACCATTAGAGAAATGCACATCAAAAACCACAATGAGATACCACTTCATACCTGCAAGGAGACAATAAATAAACACATAGATAATACAAGTGCTGACAAGGATTTGGAGAAGTTGGAACCCTCCTATATTGCTTGTAGAGATGTAAAATGACACAGCCAGTTTGGAAAATGGTTTGCAGTTCCTCAAAATATTAAACAGAATTACCATGTGACCGAGCATTTTTACTCCTAAGTATGTACCTAAGAGAAATGAAAATATATAACACAAAAACCTTGTACACAAATGTTTACAGCAGTATTATTAATAGCACCTCAAAATGGACACAACCCAAATGTCCACTGGCTGTAAGCATGCATGCCAAGTCACTGCAGTCGTGTCCAACTCTTTGCAGCCCTGTGGACTGTAGCCCACCAGGTTCCTCTGTCCATGGCATTTCTCCAGGCAAGAATACTGGAGTGGGTTGTCATACCCTCCTCCAGGGGATCTTCCCGACCCAGGTATCGAACACAGACTCTTACGTCTTCTGCATCGGCAGGCAGGGTCTTTACCACTAGTTCCACTTGGGAAGGCCTGTTATACTCACACAATGGATTCTGTTATTTAACAGTGAAAGATAAAGAGGTACTGATACATAATGCTGCAATAATAAAAATCTATAGAGACAGAAAGTGAATTAGTGGTTGCCTATGTCTGAAGGATGGGTAATGATCCTAATGGGTACAGGGATTCTTTCAGAGATTATGAAATGCTCTAAACTTTGATTGTGATGACACTTGTACAATTCTGAATGGTAAAACCATTGTATTGTACACTGTAGATGGATAAATTTTATGATATTTTAGTTATGTCTCATTAAAGATGTTTTTAAAATTACAGGAGGAAGAAGAAAGGGGGAGACAGAAGATAGACGTTCCACAAACTAAAATCAAATCAGAAATTTAAAAAAAAAATTATTTTTTGGGCTGCTCCAGGTCTTAGTTGCAGCATGCAGGATCTTTGGTTTTTATTGTGGCATTGTGGCATGTGGGATCTTCATTGCAACATGCAAACTCTTAATTGTGGCATGTGGGATCTAGTTCCCTGACCAGACTGAACCCAGGCCACCTGCATTGGGAGCTTGGAGTTTTAGCCACTGGACCACCAGAGAAGTCCTGCAAATCAGAAATATTATTCTAAGCAAGCTCTAGACTGGAAATTCTGTGATTCTGTTAAATAACTGTAATATGATCCCATGCAAGGAGCTTTTCATGTATAATCTCACCACCTTTTGGAACTTTTTGCAAGTGTTCAATAATCTGCACCCTAACAGAAGAAGCTTGACTTCTTTGTCCATCAGAATTAAAGCCTGAGTTTATTTTCATACATTCTTGTGTTTGGCCCATTGCTGCACTCTGTGCCGGTTCCTGGGAAGATACTACCGAAGGTAAACAGATGCAGTCTCTCTTCTTCTGATGCTTGCCGTCTTCTTAGGACAGTGACATCAGGTAATGTTACAAATAGATTGAAATCTAAACGTTGATCAAAGCCAAGAGCAAGAGGTGTTTCGTGCTAAGAGAGCATATTATAGGGGGATTTGACCTTCCTGGGGAGGTCTCTCCCAGGGAAAACTGAACTGAGATCTAAAGGAGAAGCTGGTGCTCCCTGACAGGGGGAGAAAGAAGAAACAAAGGAGGGAGCTAGGCAACCTTAGAGCCACAGTGGGTCTGGAAAACTGACATTCTGAACATTCACGGTTGCCAGAACTGGTGAGGTAGGAACTAAACTGGAGTGGATGACAAGAACCAGGCCCCACTGATGAGATGGTCTCTCCGCTTACAGCAGTGGGAAGCCATGGGGGGCTTTGGAGGTGACTCTAAACTGTAGTTGAACTGTAGTGAGTGATCAGATTGGACAGCGGCCAGCATGAATGCTGATGTGCTGGCTGGGAGTTTACTGTAGCAAAGGCAGTGGCAGTCTGGGAGAGATGGCGGTGGCAGGATAGAGTCTCATATTCTGTCTTTGCAAAAATTATAATAAACTTCAAGGTAATATATGTGTTTACCAGGTATATTCCACAGAGTTCCCAGTCAAAGAATTTGCCTTTCTTGCTCCCAGTATGCAAACCTACTGCTGTACGTGTGCTTTAAAGCTTTCCTCTGAATGCAGGTTTAAAGCTATTAAAATGGCAATTGTTACACCATCTGGGTCTTGAGAACAAGCATCATCCCAGGGCTTGGCTAGCAGCCCATGATAACCCTGCTAGGAAATGCCCCCAGCAGATGTGCCTGGCATTCCTGCTTCGTTTTATGACAGTGCTTAGCAACACTGCAGTCTGCGTGTCAAGTGATCCCTGTCCTTACAGACCTGGTTCATGTCCAGCAGCATCAAGAACACTTAGATTTTTCAGAATTTTTCAAAATGTCTAGATTTTTTTTTCAAACTGTCTGCAGTGTTTGTCTTTACTATTGTCTTTCACTATGAAATGTAATTTCTGATCCTTAGAACAAGAAGAGAAGATTGAGAGGAGTATTGCAATCAACTCAAAGTGCATTCAAACTATGGTTTCTCTGTGGAGATTTTAGAATTTACAGGGTGGCAAGATGCCTGGGGAAGTATGAATTGTTTCTGAATTAACTATCATTAACCTAAATGGGCTGTGACATGGAAATTCACACTGCAGCTGACAGTACATTTTACCATTTCAAGTCCCCACCAGCCAGAATAGCAGCATCTTAGGAACACTTTTTACTCTTTACCTTGATGCACTTGATCTGTATAAAATTTTCAAACATGCTTATTGAAAAATCACTGTTGAGTGTTATAAATAATACCCATATCCTCAAAGGGCCTGATTGTACTTGCTTTTGCAGATTAAAAAGACTGTCAAATATAAGTCATGGGCTCTGATATCTGAACAAACATGAACTTCCCTACCAGCCTTCACTAGCTCTGACCTAGAAAGTGACTTATTCTGTCTTCACTGGAAAATGGGGGTGTGGGGGGAGGAGGCTAGTCATTTTGTCCTATGAAGATCAAGTGTGACTTTGTATGTGAAATCCTTCATAATGCTTGGCATGCAGAAAGGCTCAGTAAATGTAGCTATTGTTAACACCAGATTTTGTTTATATAAAATCTAGGTGTGCTAGAACCCTCATTTTCCATACACATTTCCTGAGAATCTGTGATGTGTCAAACTCTAGGAATGTAAAGATAAGATATCGCTCATCCAGGAGTTCACCACCTTAGGTCTACTGCAAAGGTTACAAGCTGCTTGTCAGGATATATTTACATTAAAGATCCTTGTTTCTATTTTCTGCTGAAAACGGACCAGCATTCCAAGCTGCCCTTTTCATCAGTTATTCACTTCGAGTTTATTTCAGTCCCTACCTTCCCACCATTCTCTAACCCTAGCCTGCTTCCCATCACCTCTAAGTACCTGAGTACCTACATCATCCCCATCACCTGTGAGTACCTGAGGCTGCATCCCAGGTCTACAAGCTGTGGTCAGGCGTGTGGGCCTGGCAAAAAGTGAAAGCTGAGAAATAGGCAGGAGCTGTTGGTGGAGAGCCTTGTGGACTAGGAGAAAGGGCTTAATACCTTTGAGATGTTTTTTAAAGGGAGATTATAATGATGAGATTAGCCTATTGATAAGATCATTCTGAGCTTATGTGCGAAGAATCTGATAGAAAATGTCAAAACTGAAGACAAAGAGTTAAAAAGCTATTGGAGTAAAATGAGATGACAGTTGATAGTGACCTAAACTAGGGGATCTGTTAGTGAGTGCTGATTTTCAGTATATACAGGAGTTAGAATTGATAGGACTTAATGATTGTGTGCGGAGAAGGCAGTGGCACCCCACTCCAAAACTCTGGCCTGGAAAATCCCATGGACAGAGGAGCCTGGTAGGCTGCAGTCCATGGGGTCGCTAAGAGTTGGACACGACTAAGCAACTTCACTTTCACTTTTCACTTTCATGCATTGGAGAAGGAAATGGCAACCCACTCCAGTGTTCTTGCCTGGAGAATCCCAGGGAAGGGGGAGTCTGGTGGGCTGCCGTCTATGGGGTCGCACAGAATTGGACACAACTGAAGCGACTTGGCGGCAGCAGCAGCAGCAGCAGCAATGATTGTGTGAATGTCAAAACTGAAGAAGAGGAGTGTTGCAAGGACTCTCATATTACAACATGGGTAGCCAACTGGCTGGTTGGTTGACGCCACTCACCGAGAAAAGAAAGAGAAGAGGAAGGGAATTCCCTGGTGGCCCAGTGGGTTAGGATTTGGCACTTTCATTGTTATGGCCCCAGGTTTAATCCCTGGTCTCGGAACTAATATCCTGCATGCTGTGCAGAGTGGCCATATAAATAAGGTGAAAAAATAAGAGGAGGAGAAGCAGATTTTCAGGGAAAGATTATTTGTTCTGTCTTGTCTACTGAGTTTTAAGTCTCTTTGTAAGACAGAAAACTGTTATGTAATAACTATTTATTAGTACCTGTCCCTGTAATAGACACTTGAAAAGATTATCTCATTTATCCCAACAAGAGCAGTAGTAGTAATAATATATGACCCATTTTTGCTGAGCACTTATCATTTGTTAGGAATGAACACAGTGTATTATCTCCATCCTCCCCACAATAAAGCATCATTACCTCCATTTTGCAGACCAGGGACCTGAGTATCTGAGATGCTGAGTCACTTGCTCAAAGGCTTAGGGGCAGAAAGTGCCACAGTAAGGATTCAAAGCAGTATGTGTTTGACTCATGGGCCTGACTCATGCTACACTGCCTCTCCAAGAGGTATCTGGTATCAACCCATGAAGAAGCTGAAGTTTCAGTTCAGTCAGTTCAGTCACTCAGTCATCTCCGACTCTGTGACCCCACGAATCGCAGCACACCAGGCCTCCCTGTCCATCACCAACTCCTGGAGTTCACCCAGACTCATGTCCATCGAGTCAGTGATGCCATCCAGCCATCTCATCCTTGGTCATCCCCTTCTCCTCCTGCCCCCAATCCCTCCCAGCATCAGAGTCTTTTCCAATGAGTCAACTCTTTGCATCAGGTGGCCAAAGTACTGGAGTTTCAGCTTTAGCATCATTCCTTCCAAAGAAATCCCAGGACTGATCTCCTTCAGAATGGGCTGGTTGGATCTCCTTGCAGTCCAAGGGACTCTCAAGAGTCTTCTCCAACACCACAATCAATTCTTCAGCACTCAGCTTTCTTCACAGTCCAACTCTCACATCCATACCTGACCACAGGAAAAACCATAGCCTTGACTAGATGGACCTTAGTCGGCCAAGTAATGTCTCTGCTTTTCAATATGCTATCTAGGTTGGTCATAAGTTTCCTTCTAAGGAGTAAGTGTCTTTTAATTTCATGGCTGCAATCACCATCTGCAGTGATTTTGGAGCCCCCCAAAATAAAGTCTGACCCTGTTTCCACTGTTTCCCCATCTATTTCCCATAGAGAAGTCTTATTTGTCATAGAGCATGTAATCTAACTAAAACTCTAGGATCTGACCACAGTCAAACTCCAAAGTCCAAGCTTTTTTCTTTATCCAGATAATACTAAAGAATTTTTAATTAGACCCACATGGATCTGTGACAGTGTTTACTGGGCAGTGGGAAATATGAAAAATAATAACCACATGGAGAGTTCTTCATAAAGCTAAATTTATTTGATTTAAAGGACTGTCCTTTAAAACTGTGTCCTAGCTAACAGTGTAAAAATGGCTCTTCCTACAGGACATTATGGTGGTAATAAGGACCTGAATAAGTTGAACCCTCTTAAATCACTGATATTTGACCATTTCTTGATTCATAAAATAGCAAATTCATATGCTCCAACCTAATATTTCTATGCTCTCAATTACTTGCCCCCCACAGAAGGTAACTCTGTAACCCCAAAATTCTTTTGAAAAATTTCTGGCTTGTGAAATCCCAAAATCTAAGAAAAATCTGCTTTGCTTCATATGTGTCCTTGAAGTCAGGAATACTTTGCAAATGATTCAATGGAAGCAGACAAAGACAGAGATTAGTAAAAGCTGGCTGCAGTTTTAAACCTGGCTAACTGGGGGGTTGATGTTGTCAGTAATTAAAAGAAAAAGGAAAAGCATAACAGAGAAACAGACTTATGGGAGAAGGTAAGGAGTTCAGTGTGGAAGTCTAAAGACATAACATACCCCTGTATCAGGTTCAGTTCATCAATTTTGACTGCTGCGCTTGATTAAAAATTATTTCTAAGTGCTTTTGAAGTGCTGGCATCCAAGATTGGAAAAAAATAGTTTAAAATGTGTTTCTGATGATTATGGGCTTCTTCTTAAGTCTTCTGTATCCAGGCTGGAATTCTCAGGTGTAATACCCTGCTCATTTTTAAAGTAAGATCTTAAACTATTTGCTTAAAATCCATTTTTATCCCGTTTGCTCTCCATCAAGAACTGCAGGATTTCTAGTTTGGCTCTGGAAGCTGAAGCCACGGTGTGAACACTGTTCTCTGTTTCAGATCCAGCAGGAAAACAGCATCTATAGCAGGAGTGTAGCGTTTCCTATAGGAGAATTTCTGTGAGTCAGCATCAGCCTCTCTTTTGTGACAGTATGCAAATTACCAATGGCAGCATTTTTCGCAGCTCGTCATACTTTATGTCTTGTATTTCTGAAAATCACTTGAGATTTGCCTACATGATAAATTTCCCTTTCTTAGTAATAAAAAAAAAAAAGACTATATCTGCAGTCAAGTCTACTTCTTGTGCAAAAGTCACAAGAGAAAACCTTTGGTCTTTTCATTCCATTCTCTTCCCCTCTGCATTGTAATGAAGATAATACAGAGATGTGAAGTAACCTCACAAACTCAAAGACAGTAGAGATATAGATACACATTTTAACACAGATTCACATCTTGGACATCTGCTGGCTTTCTTTCACTCCCATCCGATTTAATGGCCTGCTGTGGAGACTTGTTACTCAACTTCGAATTTCATCTTGCCAGAAAGGAAGCTATTGCTTACCAGATATTTCTAAATTGAGAAAGTAATCTTTTTTATTTTTTTAAAGATTTTTTCTTTGATGTGGATCATTTTTAAAGTCTTTATTGAATTTGTTACAATACTGCTTCTGTTTGGTCTTTTTTTATTTGTTTGTTTTTTTGGCCCTGAGGCATGTGGGAGCCTGAAGGGCCTCAGTCCCCAGGGTTGCACAGAGCTGGACATGACTGAAGTGACTTAGCATGCACACATGCTTGTAGAATCTTAGCTCCCTGACCAGGGATCGAACCTGCACCCCTTGCATTGGAAGGCAAAGTCTTAGTCTCTGGACCACCAGGAAAGTCCTGAGAAAGTAATCTTATAATCATAATTATTTAGCAAGCATGAGAGGCCCAGAGAAGCTCTCAGTTGTGACAGCCAGAGCCCTGAACTCATACTTTCTCTCCTGTGACTGGTGCTCCATCATCTGAATCCCAGAGCTTCTCAGAAGTGTAGTGGTGTTTCTTGTAAAGTTTTCATTTCTCTGTGCATACATGCTCAGTTGCATCAGTCGTGTCTGAGTCTTTGCAATCCTATAGACTATGGCCAGCCAAGCTCCTCTTGTCCTTGGGATTCTCCAGGCAAGAATACTGGAGTGGGTTGTCATTTCCTCCTCCAAGTTATCTTCCCAACCTAAGGATTGAGTCTGTTTCTCCTGTGTCTCCTTCATTGCAGGCGGATTCTTTACCCACTGAGCCACCACTTGCTTGCTTGCTAAGTCGCTTCAGTCATGTCCGACTCTGTGCGACCCCATAGATGGCAGCCTACCAGGCTCCCCCATCCCTGGGATTCTCCAGGCAAGAACACTGCAGTGGATTGCCATTTCTTTCTCCAATGCATGAAAGTGAAAAGTGAAAGTGAAGTCGCTCAGTCGTGTCTGACTCTTAGCGGCCCCTTGGACTGCAGCCCACCAGGCTCCTCTGTCCCTGGGATTTTCCAGGCAAGAGTACTGGAGTGGGGTGCCATCACCTTCTCCGGAGCCACCTCTGGGGAAGCCTTATTAGTGAACATAATTTTAAGATCCTATAACCTAAAACCTATGTTTATTATCTTATTTTTCAAAGAAAGCAGTCAATAAGCAAGTTTGTATTGAAGTCCTGTTATATCCCCAGCACTGTGAGAGCCACAGGGCATATCACAGTGAGCAGGACACATAGGTCTTCCCTTCAGAGCTTTCAGAATTCCTGAGAATGATGGCAGCTAATGCTGTCACTGCATTTACTATGTGCTCTAAAAGACATCATTCTAAGTGCATGACTTTGTGTTTCATATTAGGTGAGTCCTATTACTATCCCCAGTTTATAGATCAGGAAACTGAGGCTCAGAGACACACAACTAGTAAGTATCACAGGCAGGATCTGAATCTGACTTTAAATAACTTTGTGTTGGTGAGTACTATTGAAGGGGGAATTAAGATGGGACCTTGTGCTAATGTGATTTCACTTGATCAGGTGATTAGATGAGTGAGTAGGAATTAGGGTGGGACTGATCTAGGCAAAACTTCTTCAGTCTGTTGTCTTATGCTCAGTTCACTTCATCTTCATTTAGGTGCCTTATTGGCTACAGGTGGTTTTTGTATAACTGAAGGCCGGTACGGTTGGAAGCGGAGGCCTGGTGCTGACAGAGGTGATTCTGCACATCTGCCTGACTCTTCTCAGCTTCAGCCCTGCTTCCTCAGCACTGTGGGAGCACAGCTATTCCCAGCACCTAAGCCTCTCTGCTAGAAAGGGGCTGATTTTCTGCCTTTGGGTTCACTTTTGCTCTTGTGTGGTTTGAGTGTCCACACTTGGACCAGTCATGTGGCCAGACAGACAGGCCTGTTGAGTAGCCATCTTGGGGACCGAAGTCAACCAGTTTTGGTGAGTGTAAGCTGAACATCAGTCCCATTATTCTCTCTCATTTAGGATGTTCCCGGGGGTGCTTTTTATGTCTACCCCCCGAAGCTCCTGCTCTAGATCAGAGTGATTTACCTGGCCCACCAAGCATTTGTTTTAGGAACTCACTGGCTGTGCTGAATGTGTCACGGAATGTGTCATTTCGGTTTGTTTCATGAAGACCTTTCTGCTTTCCTTCCTCAGTTTTCTTACTTAGAGGTCCCCTGTGCAAAGTCAACCCCGTAGAGTGTCCCAGAACCTCATCTTTGAAGGCGCTAACATCTCCCTTGGTGCTGTAGTTGGGAAATTAGTGGTGGAAGTGGTTGTTTAGTCGCTAAGTTGTGTCTGACTCTTGTGACCCCATGGACTGTAGCCCGCCAGGCTGCTCTGTCCATGGGATTCTCCAGGCAAGAATACTGCAGTGGGTTGCCATTTCCTTCTCCAGGGAAATTAATAAGTTCTAAATTCATATGCAAACATGAAGGAAAGTGACTCACCTGAGGTCAGTGTAGTGGCTAATGCCACGAGTTTTGTTTTTCCTGCCCAGGCTCACAATAAGCAGGCATGGCTTGTTCTGACCTGCTAACTCTAAAACGGAGCCTCGGTGTTGAGGCTGACTCCTGGGAATCTTGTATGAGCTGTGGGAGCAGGCGAGCCCTTTCCTTGGCCCTGCGGTTTGCCCCTTGGTTAAGGCAGGGACTCTGCAGCAAGATGTGTCTGCGTTCAGTTCTGACTCAGCGTGTACTTTAGATTCTCAGTACTTCAGCTATGAAATGAGCATGATGAAAGTACCTAACACAGCTCTATTTGTCCATTGACATCTCAACATACAGGTAGCCCACCTGACTTGGTAACTGGCAGCTGTGCTCCTTAAATTCTGGTGGTTCTTTTATCCCCATCATGTGCTGGCTCCATACCTTGGACCAGAGGCTTAAGGGTAATCGGTATAAGAAATGGGGCATTGTGGTGGACCAGATGCTTTTCAGAGCTCTGCTTTCATCCTTCCACACTTCTGGGGAGAAGGAAAGAGAAAGGGAAGGAAACCAATACCTCTCTGGTACTTGCTACCTGCCACATACCTTCACACACATATCATTCAGTTGTAATGCAGTGTTTCCATCATTAATTCTCTAATATTTGTTTCACCAGATGTATACATGTCCTATGTACAGGACCCCATTAGTCTTTTCTCACACTACTGAGCAGATGCTCAAGCATGTGTTGAATTCAACCTCGATCGCATCCCTTTATTTAGGTAGCAGTTACTGCATTCTTACTGTTGGGAGAAATGAAGATTTCTAAGCACTTTGTTGCTGTTCACTCGCTAAGTTGTGTCCAACTCTTTGCAACCCTATGGACTGCAGCACACCAGGCTTCCCTTTCCTTCACTGTCTCCTGGAGTTGTCTCCAACTCATGTTCATTGTGTCAATGATGCCATCCAACCGTCTCATCCTGTGTTGACCCCTTCTCCTCTTGCCCTCAATCTCCTGCTAATAGGTAGTGGAACCAATCTGAACCCAAATTTTTGCGGCTGCTAGTCCAGTGCCCTTTCTTTCTATTTAAAAGTGCAAATGATGAGGGCAAGTTCTGCGAAATTAGTAGTAGCTCTGTGTGTATGCATAGTTGCTTAGTTGTGTCTGACTCTTTGCAACCCCATGGACTATAGCCCTCCAGGCTCCTTGGTCCATGTAATTTTCCAGGCAAGAATACTAGAGGGAATTGCCATTTCCTATTCCAGGGGACCTTCTTGACCCAGGGGTTGAACACACACCACCTGCATTGGCAGGCAGATTCTCTCCCACTGAGCCACCTGGGAAGCCCAGAAATGAAAGTGAAAGTGTTAGTTGCTCAGTGGTGTCCAACTCGTTGTGACTCCATGAACTGTAGCCTACCAGGCTCCTCTGTCCCTGGAATTCTCCAGGCAGGAATACCAGAGTGGGTAGGTAGCCATTCCCTTCTCCAGGGGATCTTCCTGACCCAAGGGTCAAACCCGAGTCTCCTACATTGCAGGTAGATTCTTTACCATTTGAGCCACCAGGGAAGCCCCCAAAGTGAAAGTGTTAGTCATTCATTTGTGTCCAACTCTGCAGCGCTATGGACTGTAGCCCACCAGCCTATTCTGTCCATGGAATTCTCCAGGCAAGAATACTGGAGTGGGTTGCCATTCCCTTCTTCAGGGGATCTTCCCAACCGAGGGATTGAACCCAGGTGTCCTGCATTGCAGGCAGATTCTTTACCATCTGAGCCACTAGGGAAGTTCAGTACCTCTGTATAGTACCTCTATGTCATATGCAAAGCGAGTTTTAAAGTATGTAGCAGGGAAGTCAGCTTCTTTGTCACATTGCTGGTTAATCTAGCTTTAAGCAAAGATAGAATTGCAGACTGCTGTATCGTTTTCAGTAGAGGCACTTTTCACTCTTCCAAAGTCTGTTAGATTCACACTGGAAGGAATAACACCAATAGTTTCCATTTATAAGACAGTTTAGAACTCTTATTCTGAAAATTTCCATGAGCACCATTTATTGACTTTACAATGTCTTTCTTCTCTGTTTTTGACTGTGATCCTTTAAAGTAGAGGCCACAGGGTCACTTCCTCTGTGTGTTCTTCTTTCATGACTGGCTCTGAAATCTACCCAGATGCATTCAAGATTTAAGTTCCTGAACTTTGATTCATTCAACACTAGCCCTTTATCAAGCTCATGTTCTATTCTGCCGTATGTTCAAGAAGCAAATAAGACAAAATCAGTTGTATTAGTATATTAACTCATATATATTAAATCTAGAAAATGGCACAGATGAACCTATTTGCAGGACAGGAATAGAGATGCAAGCATAGAGAACAGGCTTTGGACACATTTTGAAGGGAGAAGGGGAGGGTGGGATATATATATCTGACTCTTTGCGACCCCATGGATTGTAGCCTGCCAGGCTCCTCCATCCTTGGGATTCTCCAGGCAAGAGTAGTGGAGTGTGTTGCCATTTCCTTCTCCAGAGGATCTTTCCAACCCAGGGATCGAACCTTCGTCTCCCCCTTTATTGTCTGAGCCACCAGGGAAGTCCTATATATCTACACTACCGTTTGTAAAATAGGTGGTCAATGGGAAGCTGCTGTATAGGCACATGGAGCTCAACCTGGTACTCTGTAACAACCTAGAGAGGTGGGATGGGGGAGAGGGGAGGGGGGAGGTTCAAGAGGAGGGGACATACGTATGCTTGTGGTTGATTCACACTGTTGTATGGCAGAAGCCAACGCAATATTGTAAAGCAATTATCCCCCAATTAAAAATTTTTAAAAATAGTGATAAAATTAATCAGTCATACTGTTAAGGGGCACCATGCCAGGGCTCAAGGAAGAATTAAAGGATGAGGTAATTTTAAAATTCATTTTATGTCACATAATCTGTTTAGAAGTAAAGTTTAAAAAAAGAAAAAAGCCAGGAATGAGGAAAAGAGTTCTAGGCTCTTTCTCCCATATGGGGAAAAAAGAGAAAATCTAAATGAGAGATAGTTATGGTCCTAAAAAATAAGTTACAGGTAGGCAGCTAGTGATACAGTCATCCAGGAGTCCTAAGCTGTAGTCTCAGAATATTATGTGGTGGGGTTAAATCTCTCAGGTTAGAAGCTAATAGGAGATAAAGGAGACAAAATAAATTATAACCTAATCTAATAATAATGAATGACTGGGCATAATCTGATCATTATATATGGTGTATTTACAAATCTGATGGGACCCTGTTGAAGAAAGAGTATGCCAGTATGTCCAGAGAAGAAACCAGAGTGGGGACTGGGGTGGGAGTTTCAGATAATACGCCAGCATTCCCCAAAGGAGAAAATGTCCTATCCAGGTAATTTCACCAACCCTAAAAGAGAGTTAGGAATGTGGGTTTATCATAGGTAGGTTTCATTCACTATCATCATTCAGTTCAGTTCAGTTCAGTTCAGTTCAGTCGCTCAGTCGTGTCCGACTCTTTGCGACCCCATGAATCGCAGCACACCAGGCCTCCCTGTCCATCACCAACTCCCGGAGTTCACTCAAACTCACGTCCATTGAGTTGGCGATGCCATCCAACCATCTCATCCTCTGTCTTCCCCTTCTCCTCCTGCCTTCAATCTTTCCCAGCATCAGCGTCTTTTCAAATGAATCAGTTCTTCGCATCAGGTGGTCAAAGTATTAGAGTTTCAGCTTTAGCATCAGTCCTTCCAATGAACACCCAGGACTGATTTCCTTTAGGATTGACTGGTTCGATCTCCTTGCAGTCCAAGGGACTCTCAAGAGTCTTCTCCAACATCACAGTTCAAAAGCATCAATTCTTTTGTGCTCAGCTTTCTTTATAGTCCAACTCTCACATCCATACATGACTACTGGAAAAACCATAGCTTTGACTAGATGAACCTTTCTCGGCAAAAGAATGTCTCTGCTTTTTAATATGCTGTCTAGGTTGGTCATAGTTTTTCTTCCAAGGAGCAAGAATCTTTTAATTTCATGGCTGCAGTCACCATCTGCAGTGATTTTGGAGCCCAGAAAAATAAAGTCTGTCACTGTTTCCATTGTTTCCCTGTCTATTTGCCATGAAGTGATGGGACCACATGCTATGATCTTAGTTTTCTGAAGGTTGAGTTTTAAGCCAAATTTTTCACTTTCCTCTTTCACTTTCATCAAGAGGGTCTCTAGTTCTTCTTCACTTTCTGCGATAAGGGTGGTGTCATCTGCATATCTGAGATTATTGGTATTTCTCCTGGCGATCTTGATTCCAGCTTGTGCTTCTTCCAGCCCAGCATTTCTCATGAAATTTCTCACTCTGCATATTAGCATCGTTATTAAACACTTGCTATTTGCCAAGTACCATGCTAAGTGCTTTTCATGTATTGCTCTGTTTAATCTTTTCAACATCCCTACTGTGTAACTGCTCTTATTTTTTCCCACTTTGTAGATGAAGAAACTCAGGCTTAGAGAGGTCAGGTAACCTGATCAGGATTTCAGAACTTTTAAGTTCAGGAGCTAGGGTCACAAACTCCTAACACTCTACTCTACAAGTCCCACCTTTCTTCTCATCTTGAGATAGCTTAACTACCTGCCAACTGTGTACTTGACCTCTCCGCCTGGGTGTCTCTCAGACATTTACCAAGGGCTAGAATAAACCCATGGATGGCACAGTGGTAAAGATTGTGCCTGCCAGTGCAGGAGACGTAAGAGACCCAGATTCGATTCCTGGATCAGGAAGATACCCTGGAGGAGGAAATGGCAACCCACTCCTGTATTCTTGCCTGGAAAATCCCATGAACAGAGGCGCCTGGCGGGCTATGGTCCACGGGGCCACAAAGAGTCAGACACAACTGAGCACATGTGTTATTGTTGTTGTTAGAGTAAACCCATCCTTTCTCCTATCCAGATCAGCTTCTCTCCATATTCCCTGCTTGGTCGAACAAAATGCATGAGTTCATGCCTTTGAGTAAACCATCATATAATAATTTCCCCTATAAATTGCCTGTAAAAAAAGGATGAGATATGGTGGGAGCAGAGATAAGCATTCTGCCCAGTTTATTGCTGTTATCATTTATTTTGATTAACTGTACTTTTAACTGCACATCACTTTCACATATGTTTTGATACTTTGCATCTCTCTCAGGTCTGAAGTCCACATTTCTCCACGGAGCTCTGAGTAACATATCTTTTATCTCCCAGTGTCTTTAATGAGTGTGCTGTTTTGCCTTAAATCGGATATCTTAAGGGGAAAGAAATTCTAATATCAGGACTAGAAACTTGAAAGGATTTAACACTCGGTATAAATATAGATATGGGGATCACTGGCATGACAGCAGAAGAAAAACCTCTGGCTGAAATGACCATAAGAAGATATCTGATAGGCTTAAAGGCTGACATATCTGAAAGGACCAAAAGAGCATTCAGAAATGACAAGCTGCATTCATTTCTGAGAGTTATTACAGGTGGCTGAATAAAACTTTTCATCCTGGTGTGTCATTTTTGTTAGTAACTTGAAGCCTCATTAAATGGTGCTTAACTACTGAAGTTGGAGAGGGCAGTTGACCCTGTAATGCTGATAACTGGCCTTATCTTTTATGTTTCAGGAAGACATCTCCCAGGTGGTTGGTGTGCTGGCAGGTCAGCAAAAGGCACTGGAATGTCCAGCTGACAATGTACGTAACTGACCCTTTAGGTTGCTCTCCTGGGATGGTATGAATTATAATGATGGGTTCCAAAAGAAAAGGAGATGATTATAATGAAATCTGATCCTTTATTACTTGGCAGGAAGCTATGATGTGTCTACCAACCTGGTGACAGTCTGCAGCTGTATCACCTGTTCTATGCAGAGGATGTTTGGAAATATCCTCTGTTGTGTCCCTGTACCAACACCCTACGGAAGTGTTTGAAAGTGAGGCATCTCTGAAAATACACTTACACCTAAATTCTGAGGGCCTCATAATGTCCTACATAATGTCATGAATAAAAATTTTAAGAGAAAAAATTTATAGTTTTGTAGAAATACAAATGTAAGAACAAATGTTTCTTGTATGTATAGCTTTTCTTCTTAAAAAAATATAAATTTCTGTCAAATGTTTGTACTTTTGTCATTGTAGAACTTTTTTGTGCTGCTAAAGTTTACATTATTACTATATTAACTAGTTTTATGTTTAAGGAACTACAGATTACTAGAGTTTATGGGGAATATATGATATTTCAAACCTTACCAAAGAAAATGCCTTTGTAAAGTATCCAAAATTGTATGCCAGAAACCTAAATAAAAACAAATAGATGTAGAAAGAACCTTAAAAATAAGGTTCAACAGAAAAAATTTAGTTCAACTGAAAACTAAGGAATTTAAAAAAAAATTAGAACCAGATTTTTTTTTTAACTTAGGTAATGTATTTGCAAATACAATTAATGTGATAGTACTTTCTATACTTCCACCTGTCTCAAGACACATATCAAGCATCTCTAAAATTTTATAACCCATAGAATTTTAGAACTTGGGTAAATCCTATACATCCTCTGGCCTTTCTTTTCCCTGTTGAAAAATGAGCACTTAAATATATAAAACATTCTCCTTTGGGAAAGTGATGATGACCCTTTTCTGTGGCTGCAGAAGAGAAATGGCTCAGAGATCAGCGGGCAACATCTTCAGTGAAGCTGTGTCAGCTCGTCATAAAGAACTTCCCCACCATTTCAGCTGTTCCACAATGGAATAGATTCCTTGTGGAAATGGAATTTTTCATCCCTGAAGGTTTTCAATCAGAAACTGGCTGATCATTTATTAATATGTTATCAAAGGACATAAAACCAGTAATAGCTATTATTAACTGAACTCCTAAGTTGTTCTTGAAATAGTGATAGGTTTATTTATGTACTTTTCAATCTTCATAACAACCTTGCAAGGTGAAAAGTTATCACCACTGATTTAAAGATGAGGACATGTGGGAGGTTGAGTGGCTTGTCAGTGGTCACATAGCTAATTAGTGATAGAAAACTCAGCAATTCATATCTTCTTTTGAGTATTGATTTTTTTCCCTATCATGAAGATCTGATGAAGTATAGACTATTTTCCCAGAAAAACACTGGTATACTTTGCTACAAACACAGAGGTTATGTAGCTCCCAGGATTCCCTCTGAAAACCATTTAGAAGCTCATTTATCCTGGGTTAATGATAGAAGCTCATTTATCCTGGGTTAACGGAGAAGGCAATGGCAACCCACTCCAGTACTCTTGCCTGGAAAATCCCATGGATGGAGGAGCCTGGTAGGCTGCAGTCCATGGGGTCACTAAGAGTCAGGCATGACTGAGCGACTTCACTTTCACTTTATCCTGGGTTAAGAATCCATGGTTTAACTTTAAAAAATAAATCTCAACTTAAAAAGACAAACATCCCCACCCCTACCTCTGAAAACATTTGTCTGAGCTCCATATCCCTAGTGCCAATTTCTTTGGTCTAGAATAGGAGTTCTAGCATTCATAAATGTTAAACTCCCTAACAGCTTCTGTTATAAAGACAGGGTTGAGAACCCCTGGTTTAGTTGGTTGCGTGACTTATAAAATCCATTCAAACTCTAATGTTAGAATATAGTAACACTCAACAGCAAGTGCAGTCCTTCATCTTTTAAAATATTTTTATGTAACTTTAAAATACTCAAATTTTACAGTCTACAAATCCAATCTTTATCTTTCAATACTTAGTAGTTTGATTTTATGTCAATGGATGAATCATGGCGGCTACATTCATTCATCACCACACCTACCAACAATAAGCCTCTCAATATATGTGCTTGTTTCACTTGGTTTCTATGAACTATTTCCTCGTTTTTCCAACCTATATTTATTGGAAACTTTCCTAGTACACACAGTGAAATGGGATGCTACATGAACTGGGAAATAAAGATGAGCAACAAACATTCCCTGTTGTTATAAAAGTCATAAGGTAGTGATGCCTGTCTCATGTGCTTTCCTGTTTTAAAATTCACAGCTTTTCATAAAAGCTTTTCTGTAGCCTGCACATAGCTTTGTTATCAATTTTCTGTTTTGAAATGATACAAAGGAGAGGTGACATAAGTCCTGTGTGTATTAAGATTACTTTCAATTGCTGCAAGAAGTTTCTCTTTTACATAACAGGGTGGCTGTGATCAGTTTGAGGATGACAGTGTCTCCACGGTGTCATGGACCCAAGCACCTCTTATCTGATTACTGCATCATTATTTGATTACTCTTCCATCTTCAAAATTTAGCATCTATTTTTTTTTTAATCTAAGATTGCTGCTCCAGTTGTTTACATTACATCTGAATTTCATATAAGGAAGGGGAAGGCAGGATTGTTCTTAAGAAAACAACCTGAAAATTGTACATTCATGTTTATTTACGTGCCATACCATAACACAGACTAGTCTGTGGTTATGTCTGGTTTCAAGGAGGTTGGGGAATATGGTCCTTAGAATAATTGGATTGGTGGTTCCATTGTTCAGTTTTCTCATAGTAACTCCTGGTTTGTCATTTTTCTACTTTCCTCTTTTTAAAATCACCAAAAATATGTATTCCAGAAAGTCTTTTTAAATAAGTGTACAATCACTGTTAAATGATGTTAATAGAAAAACTGCAGAGAAAAAAAAAAGAACATCAGTAGAATCATTGCCTAGCAGCTGTTTGATAAACACTTTAAACTTGTAGCATTCTTCAAATACCACCTTTTCGTCCTACTCCTTCCTTTAATTAACTGTGTGATTTCAGATGTCACTTGACATTTGTGTCTTGGTTTCTTCATCTATAAAAGAGAGTAACATTATCTAATTCTCCAGGTTATTCTCATGATTAAATGAATTCATGGATATGAAAGTATTTTTGAAAACTGGCGAGCACAATACAGATATACAATGAGTGGTATTGCTTTCCTTGTTGCATACTGCACAATGCCTTGTATTGAAGCATAGACTTCCACTGCTGGAATCTTGGGGTGTTGTTGTTCTGGAGCAGTTACCGTGATCCTATTTCTAGACTCCAGGGACAGGCTGGTGCTTCACTGTCTCCACCAGAATCTTCCAGCTGGGGATGGGTTCCCTGGCTAACTACAGATCCAGAAGGCAGGTCAGGTTACTCTGTATATTTCTTAACTGCCTGTTAAGCAAGCATGGAGTCCTTTTGGTTTTTCTTAGTTTTCTAATACTAATACTCATTAGAGGTTTTAGCAACAAAAATTTAGAATTACAAGTTCATTTTCTAAAGCTCACACAGCAAAGGTCTCTGTACTTTCATTCAGTTACAGATTTATTTCCCACTGAGTTTCCATGTCTTCAATTATGCTCTGTGCATTCATTCATTCATTCAGCATTTATCCAGGCTCTACTATGTTCCAGGCACTGGGAATTGAAGGTGAATAAGCTTTTTTTTTTTTTAGGTAAATGAAGTGTAATGATGTACCTGGCACTTAGTAGGCTTTCAGCAGATGCTTGTTACCTTTCCTACCCCTCATGTCAATTAACCTACCTCATGAATCTTTGACCATGTGAATGTGTCCCCAAGAGACAGGCAGTGTCATGTACCCAGAACATCCGCAGCATAGATTGTTTTTCACTGGGCTCAGCACAGATCTATAAACTTCACATTGATTTCATCATGTAAAAATGCTTGCCAGCTCTGGCTTCATACATAAACCACAATGATGGTTTCTGTCCTTCTTCCCTTCCTTGATCCATCCTTCACCAAAGTGCTTTAAAGTTAATTAAGGAAGCATGGGGAATGAAACAAAAATCATCCTAACTTCCCCTTGCCACCTCTCCAACTTGAATTTTCAAGAGGCATTATTGGAGTGTTTTGGTGACAATACCCCAGTTTTTAAGTCTTCTCCTTTTGTTACCTTCCTCTTCTCTGACATTCATCTAACCTTCCTTCCTTTTGTAGGCCAACAGCCAAATGAAACAGCAAAAATGCTCAACGAAAATGTCCTTCAGTTCACAAGAGATACCTTTGGCACCAACTTCATACCCTTCAACAGATGCAGACTTCACAGGCTATGGTATGACTCTTTCTCTGAGCAGACTTGAGTTGATTCATCAAACCTTAGAAAAGGAAAGGATTGTGTTGTCCTGAAGAGAGCACTGGATCAGGAGTCAGGAAGCCTGGCTGGCATCCTTGCTCTACTTCCTGAGCTTTGGGACTTGGATTGGTTGCTTGATTTCCAGCATCTTTTTCCTCATCTCCACCAGTGGGATTGCTTATTGTTCATTGAATATAAAAGTACTAGAATAAAAAAAAGGCCCTCAATATATGCTACTTGAATCTGAGGCTTCCGGATTATTATCTAATCATGCCAAAGGATTGTATATAGTTCACAGGTAGTATATCTTAAAAACCACATTGAGCAAAATTGTAGACTTGCATATGTTGATATGAGCTATTTATAGACTGTTAATTTTCAGTGCTTAATGAAATAAGTATTTACTTTATCTCTGAATTGCTAGATTGTATTATGCTGACTAATGGTTGAAAATAGAACTTCAAAATGAATAATGAATATTTCCACCTGCTTTTATCCAATATAAATCATTTTTAAAAGAAGGACTATTTAAAACACCTTGCTCACCAGTGGTAAACATGACCCTGCGTGAATTTAGGAGACCTGACACCTTTATGGTATTTGCCTTTTACATATTTTTTTTTTTCATGAACATTAACTCTTAAAAATTTTACGAGGCAGGTATTATTCTAAAGCACTAGATTTTTACCAAAATACTTAATGAATGTGGTCAGCAAACTCTGACCCCTGGGTCACAGTTGGCCCACCATCTGTTTTTATATGGTCCTGAAGCTAATAATGGTTTTCACATTTTTAAAAGGCTAGAAAAAAATCAAAAGACTGTTTCATGAAAATTGTATACAATTCAGATATCAGTGTCCATAAATAAAATTTTATGGGAATACTGGTTTGTTTACATATTATCCATGGCTGCTTTCGCGCTATAAAGAGAGATGTGAATAGCTGCACCAGAGCTGGTATGGCATGTAAAGCCCCAGATATTTACCACCTGGCCTTTTACCGAAGACGTGAGATGACCCCTGCGTAGACCAGTGGAATCTTGATAATAAATATCCCACATTTTTACCTCGTTAACAGAAGTTAATCATCCCACAATTTAATCTGTGGAAATTAGATTCATTCAGCCATCCACTTGCCAAACATTGATTGGGGACTTGGTAGGAGTCAGGCCTTGGGCTGGATTCTTTGAGAGAAATAAACACCGAGACTGACTTACAGCTGGGCTAGGGTGAGGCAGAAGCAGAAGAGGGAAAGAAATGCCACCTCCAGTGTCTCTGACTGCTTTCCCTCAGTCAAGAGACTAAACTAGTGATTTATGTAAGGGCATAAACTTTTTAAAGCATTCGTGAAGCTCTACTGCCATGGTACATTGTTTTTATTGTAAATTAGTGAAAAATAGAGCATGAAATACATGTGTTGTATAAATATCTAGAGTCAAATTAGGTTTACAGTTTAATACTCGTTTAATACGGCATTTTAAAATTGTTACTGAGGCTATGTCACTAAATTTCTCACTGTTAAACAAGAGGCCATTAGATTTATAAATTCCATGTGGTCAGGAATGGCACCTATGTGAATGCTACACTATGCCGGACCCTGGGCTGAGCCAGCATGTTATTTATTTGATCCCCTAAACAGCCTCTTAGATAGCAATTACATACATTTTCTGATGACCAATGAGCCTCAGTTTCATCCACTATTCGTTTCCTTAATTTCCTTGGAAACTCAAATCCATTTCTGCAACATCTGGAAACCTGTGCCCTTTTGTCCCAGAGACAATGATTATTGCTGAGTCAGAGCAGAGCCCCTACAGGCTTACCTGGAGCCTGTTTTCTTTTGTTTTCTAGGAAGGATTGGCAAACATTCTGTAAGGAGTCAGGTAGTAAATATGAGGCTTGTGGGGCATATGGTCTCTCTTGTAGCTACTCAGCTCTGCCATTAGCAGCTGTAGACTGGATATAAATGAATTAGTAGAGCTGTATTCCAATAAAACTTTATTCACAGATATTAAAATTTAAATTTCTATACTTTTCACATGTGTTGAAATGTTATTTTTCTTTTGACTTTTTTTTTAACCTTTTGAAGTAGAAGCCATTCTTGGTGCTGGGGCCATGGTCTACTGGCCCTTGCTTGAGCAGAGGTTTGTGGATGTCAGCTTGGCCACTGTGCATTAGCCACAGCTGACCAGCAGATGGGGCCCTTTATTATCAGTCCTTTAGCAAATTCTGTCACGAGGTAAGGATCCTTGTGGCTCAGTGGTAAAGAATCCACCTGCCAATGCAGGAGACTTCAAACACTGGGTTGGGAAGATGCCCTGGAGAAGGAAATGGCAACCCACTCCAATATTCTTTCCTGGGAAATCTTGTGGACAGAGGAGCCTGGCAGGCTACAGGCCATGGGGTTGCAAAAGAGTCAGACACAGCGACTAAACAGCAACAAGAATCAGTATTCACAGTGATCAAAATTAATTATAAAATATATGAAGTTCTCTAGAAACTATTATAAGATTCTCTTGAAACTGTAATTTTGAATGTTTGGATTTTTCAAACATTTGAAAAATGTGTGAGTGACTTTTGACTGAAAATGGATATGTGTAAATATTTTTTCTCCCAGTTTTTAGAAAAACTGGCCTAAAACAATGAGTTTTAAAAGTAAAACAGCAGTGACTCTTTTAACAAGCTTTTCATTTATGGACCCAGCAATTAATTTTACAGTTTATGACACAATTTTCTTTTACTATGTTTCCATTTGGGGATTATTTTCATTTGTCATACTTTATTGATTGGATCCTTTATATGTCTTAATTCATATGATATGCTCTAACTGAAAGTATTGAAGCACTATTTCTAATATTTTAAAACTATAGCTCAAAATTTATGTCATATATATCATTATTAATATATGTAATTATGGCATATACCTACATGTACTTAATTATTTAATCAACTTAAATTTCCAGTTTTCATGGTATATTTTGAGATTAAAAAAATTTCAAATACTATGTAACTAAAGTGGTTGATGGTTTGGGTTGGTGGTAGCTATTGTCTTCATCTCAAAAGTGTCATAGGAATGTCATGTTTCATCCATGGCTGAATGGGGAGTGGTGACCCAGTGTTTCCCTTCATGATACTTGGCAGGAAAAGAGTGCAATGATAAACACGTACAAACCCTGCACTCCCCGAGCAGTAGAGTGTACAAGCTGAGATGCTTCTCCTGCTTGCCGTCACTCTGTGCTCACTTCTTCTCCAGGTGGTTTCCAGGCTCCTCTGTCAGTGGGCCCCGCCACGTGTCCCATCCTTCCTGGCCAGGAGATGATTATAGAAATATCCAAAGGGCGTTCGGGGCTTGGTCTCAGCATTGTGGGAGGAAAAGACACACCCTTGGTAAGTTTCTAGAAGTATAGTATATCCACGGGTACAGAGTTAGATACTGAGCCTTATTGTGGCCTCGTGTCACTTCTATGAAAGACTTGGCTTTTTCTTGGCGTGTAAGTATATAAACTATATTGCTATTATATACTGCTATTATGATCATTTTAATCACTACTATTTAGTGAACTGATACATAAAAGTGTACATCAGTTCCTCCAATCTCAAAATTTAGCCTTGGCTTTATTTTGACCATGTTCACATCTACTCATAATTTTTTTAAAAACTGGCCTCAAAGGTCAGTTTTTACGTATGATGGATCTTTCGTTATTCAGTACATTTGATTGTCACTAATCAATAGAGTCACTGAAATGTAAAACTCCTTGGGTTTTGATTTATAAAAATGTGATTAATCAGTGCATATTATTTGAATAAGTAATACATGCACATTATACAAAATTAAATTGACACAGAAGGATATAAACTGAAAGATAAATCTGTCTCCTACCCTTGTTCCCTAGCCTTGCCTTCAACCCTAACCCCAACCAGGGCCTCTCCCTAGAGAAAATCACTCTTATTAATGAATATGCTTTTAAATGCACATTTTGGTATTTCTTTTGTCCATTTTATTTGGTAAGAAGTAAATTGTATATAGGAGAAGGCAATGGCACCCCACTCCAGTACTCTTGCCTGGAAAATCCCTTGGACGGAGAAGCCTGGTGGGCTGCAGTCCATGGGGTCGCTAAGAGTTGGACACGACTGAGAGACTTCACTTTCCCTTTTCATTTTCACGCATTGGAGAAGGAAATGGCAACCCATTCCAGTACTCTTGCCTGGAGAATATGGGTTTCCCAGGTGACTCAGTGGTAAAGAGTTCACCTGCCTGTGCAGGAGCCACAGGAGACCCAGGTTTGATCCCTGGGTCAAGAAGATCTCCTGGAGGAGAAATTGGCAACCCACACCAGTATTCTCACCTGGACAATCCCATAGAGGAACCTGGTGGGCTACAGTCCATGGCATTGCAGAGTCGGACACAACTGAGCACACACGCAGCTAATTGTATATGCCAGATTTACAGACAGAACAAGTATAATGTCAATAAAATTATTCTTTCCACTTTTGACAGGAATATAATATTTCTGTGTTTAGTACTGTTGTGGGGGATGAGGAGAGATCCTGCTCTATTTTCCTGTAATGAATATTAGTTCCCTAGTTAGTTAGTTAGTTCAGTCGCTCAGTTGTGTCCGACTCTTTGCGACCCCATGAATTGCAGCACACCAGGCCTCCCTGTCCATCACCAACTCCTAGAGTTCACTCAGACTCACATCCATCAAGTCAGTGATGCCATCCAGCCATCTCATCCTCTGTCGTCCCCTTCTCCTCCTGCCCCCAATCCCTCCCAGCATCAGAGTCTTTTCCAATGAGTCAACTCTTCGCATGAGGTGGCCAGAGTACTGGAGTTTCAGCTTTAGCATCATTCCTTCCAGTGAACACCCAGGACTGATCTCCTTCAGAATGGACTGGTTGGATGTCCTTACAGTCCAAGGGACTCTCAAGAGTCTTCTCCAACACCACAGTTCAAAAGCATCAATTGTTCGACGCTCAGCTTTCTTCACATTCCAACTTTCATCCATACATGACTACTGCCTTGTAAAACCATAGCCTTGACTAGACAGACATTAGTTCCCTAAGGCACTAGGCAACTCAAGAACAACTTATGTTGCAGAAACCAGGGTCTTACTGCCTTCTATGTGTTTCCTGGTCATGCTCCCTCTCTCCTGCTATCAGGCCTTATCTAGAGAACCCTAGTGGTTCATTTGACCCTACTAGTGAGCCACCTGAACCTCAGTGTACACAGAGGCTTGTGTTTATTTATTAAAGGATTTTATTTCCTTCAGCTCAATTAAAATATTGTTAAAACTTTTCTCCAGGGTTCCAGCTAATTATTTCCTACGTTACTCTCGCTTGGCCTATGCTAGCAGGAACTGCTGTGTGTGGCTCCCCATGTCCACAGTGATGTTTTCATCAGCCTGGGTGGAATTGGGAACACTTGGAGTTAGCCAGCTTAGCAGCCAGTTTTAGCTCCCAGCTCTTTCATGGGTCTTTGCCTCTTTAAGGTCCCAGACTTTTCTACTATTTTGTGGTCTGGCTTGGAACACTCCCTATTCAGCATTAGTTATTGAGGAAAGAAGTGAACTCTTCCTTAGAAGCTTCCCTTTACATATTTTGGTCTAGGTTACATTTTCAAATTGTGTTTTTAATAATGCCTTCTAGTTATATGTGATCTGGCCTTTGAATAGTCCATGGAAACACTTTGGCTATCCCTCCAACCACCAGTGAGCTTCTTCTGTACCCCAGAGGATATACACCACTGACAAAGGACCAGAACAGTTACCCAGACCGACATATGCATTCCAGCCTCTCAGCCTCTGCTCACCTCCCCTCAACCTGCTCTCTTTCTACACCTTCCCGCTTCTTCCTCAAGAGTCTGTACCTCCTCCAGTCCCCGATGCAAGGCTTCCCTGGCTTCTCCAACTTCCATGATCTCTCCTGAGCCGATCTTGGAGCTGATAGTCGACCATCCACATATATGTCATATACTAAGATTATTGGGGTGGTCTTCAGAAATTGCTGGTTGACGGTGAACATTAGGGCTGTCTGCTTCTCATTCTGTTGCCTCATTTTCCCAAACAGATGTTCTTGAATAGGAAATAAATTGAAATTGGTATAAAGTTATATTTGAAATGAACCAGAGAAATTACATTTTAAGGAGATTCTTCAGTGAATTCTTCATAAAGAAAAATTAGCCCTCTGATTTATTTTTTGTAAATATGAATCTCTTAATAACTGCTTAAAATAAGACAGAAACTAGATTTTCCAGAGGAAGTTATAAGACTTTAATCAGCATATCTGACCTAACTGAATGAGTTTATTGGCTGATTTGTTTTTATTTTCCTTCTTCTTTTGTTGTTATCAATTTGATCTTTTGCTTTGTGAGGGTTGGCTAGATATACCTGTCTGCTCTTGGATCTTAAATACCGTGTATGTTTGTGCTGCTGGTTACTAGCTCGAGGGCTTCCACTGCTTGACAGCACCTCCTGCACCCTGGTTGGGAGGCTGTTTGAGAAACACTATTCTCTGCCTTTCTTGCCACCATGAGGCAACCAAAAAAAAAGTCTTTAAGAGCATCTTGAGGTTCGTAATATATGCTTCTGCCTTTTGAGACTGTAAATCCCATTGTCCTTGGAAGGATAAGCACCACTTAAAAATGAGAAATGAGACACAGTTTTTATTTCTTAACCTCAGGTACCTCATCAAAAGCTGTAAGTTTGACTCACAAGTAATATACAGGCATGCTATTTTGGTGAGGCTGAACAGCAGGGGGGTGGAAGGTGCTTTAACAAAGGAACACAGAGTTTACCACAACAAATATCTTTCTTATTTCCTTTCCCCACCTCCAAATTTTGACATAGGTCACATGGGATATACCAGCTAATTGACACTCCAGGTCACTTTATCCAGTCAGGTCCTAGAAGTGCATCCAGGCAGCAGGCAGTCAGCAAACAAAGAGAAGACCGTATTAAAGGAATCGAGGGCAATGCTGAGATCTGCTGACAAGTTCTTGCCTTTGGACTTTTGATTATGTGACACATCCTTATTTCAGCTCTGGTGCTAGAGTATTCTAAGGGCTGGTGGTCTTTCTTAAGGCTTTTCCCCAGCCCTCCCAATTAAGGTTTCTGTGCCCTCTTTATTGGGTATCCAACAGATATTTTTTGCCATCTTTAGAGGTATTAAGCCTCTGGGACTTGGTCTTGACACCACATCAGTTCTATCTGCCATAAATAGTTTATCTGGAGCCAAGACAAATGGTTTCTGAGATCACAGAGAGAGAGAGAGCTCACTTAGCATCCCATTGAATTTGCAGCCAGCCATCTAAATAGACCTCTTAAAATACTAAGGTAATGCTGAAGTAACCTCTTTGGGAAGGTATATTGCACACCTGGACCAATGCTCCTTGACAACCTTTGTCTCTGTTGCTTGAACCAAATGATGTACTCCCAAGTCTGCTTTTGGGGAGTGTGGCTCTTGTGTGATAGGAAGCACATGTGTGCTCAGAGGCTAGCCTTTGCTTACTCCTGAGGATACAAAGCTGAGTGAAGCAACTCTGACCTTAAAGAGCTCACACACTCGTTCAAGTTGATTCTACTGCCTTTAATGTTTTTAATGAAAAACGCTAATAGGGACTATTAAACAGGGAATTTCTCTGGAAAGTAGAAGGAAGTCAAACCGTTGCATGAACTTTCTAGATTTAATCAGTATGGGCTAGTTTTTATGTGTGTTTCTCATTAGCAGGTGCCATTAGTCTGTTCAGGCTGCTGTCAGAAAACATCACAGACCGGGTGGTTTAAAAACAACAGACATTTATTTCTCACAGTTCTGGAGGCTAGAAGTCTGGGTGCTAGCACAGTAGGATGAGGGCCTTCTTCTGGGCTGCAGGTTCTCATATCTTTCCATGGAGAAAGGAGCAAGTGAGTTCTGTGGGGCCTCTTTTATTAGGGCACTCATCCTTGAAGGCTTTGCCCTCATTACCTTATTTCAGTTCAGTTCAGTTCAGTCGCTCAGTCGTGTCCGACTCTGCGACCCCATGAACCACAGGATGTCAGGCCTCCCTGTCCATCACCAACTCCTGGAGTTCACCCAGACTCATGTCCATTGAGTCAGTGATGCCATCCAGCCATCTCATCCTCTGTCGTCTCCTTCTCCTCCTGCCCTCAATCTTTCCCAGCATCAGGGTCTTTTCCAGTGAGTCAGCTCTTTGCATCAGATGGCCAAAGTATTGGAGTTTCAGCTTCAGCATCAGTCCTTCCAATGAATACCCAGGACTGATCTCCTTTAGGATGGACTGGTTGGATCTCCTTGCAGTCCAAGGGACTCTCCAAGAGTCTTCTCCAACACCACAGTTCAAAAGCATCAATTCTTCGGCTCTCAGCTTTCTTTATAGTCCAACTCTCACATCCATACATGACCTCTCAGAGGCCCTGCCTCCTTTGAGGAGGGTCACTAAGATTTCAACATAAGAATATGAGTGAGACATGCAACCAGGGAGCTAGATAAGGCCTATTACATAAAAGAGACAGTATATTGATTCCTATTTTTAAAATTTACCTCCATCCATCTTATCTAGCCATCCTTTCATCCTGTCTCTCTCTTGCGCCCTTTTTGGTCTTGGAGTAGCAAATTTGCATGAAATCTTGTGGCTCAGAGACTTGGAATATTCTTCCAAATGAAAGACCAAGGACTCTTACCTCTTATGATACTTGCCTTGTATTGCTAACACCTATCCCTAAATCCCTTGGGCATCAGAAATGTTTGCTTACTAATTAGAAGTTTTATTTGCAGTGTCCTATAAAAACTAAAATATAGCTCTCCAGTGTCATTAATTGGGGTTATTTTATTATCAACCTTGGGAATTCTAGAGAAGAGAAAGAAAAATATTTTAGAGTATTGTCAAAAAAAATTAACAAAGTCCTTCCCCTTCCTTGGCTATTGGGACCTCCCTGGCGGTCCATTGGTTAAGCCACTGCAGAGGATGTGGGTTCGATCCTTGGTCAGGGAGCTAAGAACCTGCATGCCACATAGCACAGCCAGAGAGGGGATAAAAAAAAAAAGGGTGTTGGCAGACTTGAACTATGTTTTTGGGATTGAGCAAGTGAAGTGAAATGAAGGTAAGTTTCTCCAGGACCCTCACTCTCTATTTTTCTTTCTCTGAGTACTGTTGTTAAAGGTCCCAGACTACAGACAATGTTTCTATTAAATCTAACAGGAAGCAGAGCAGGGTAATGATGCTAATTCTACAGTATCAGAATCCCAGATCTTTAACTGTCGGGCCTTGGACAAGAGCAACTTTCTAAGTTAAATCTGCTTCTTCCTTTGTAAAAGAGTGGTGATGACCAAATCTACCTCTTAAGGCTGGTATGGAGATGAATTAACATAAAGAATATAAAGAAATTTTCCTAGTGCCCGTCTACATTGAGTTCAGCAATGATTATTATTAAACATATTATCTTCAAGTAGGTCCTTTGCTCTCTTCATCTGTGTGTCTTTGGTATGTTACCTGAACACTGAGAAACATGGCTCTTTCCAGATAATTAGTTATTTGTTTTTCAGCATGAAGCTTTTAAAAAATGATCCCAGCACTGTTCTTAAAATATAATTGATTAATATCATCTCATTTACTCTTCACAACAACCCCATAGGAGAAGTAGTAGCATTATCCCCATTTTATAGGCGAGGAAACCAAGATACAGATAAGTTAGATAACTTCTCCAAGGGTATAATTCTAGCAGTTGGTCCAGTTGGAGTTTAATCAGATGATCTGACTCAAAAGCCACAGTATTTGGGCCCCTTTCCTAGCACTACCACTCTGTGTCATCAACCTTCACCTGAAAAAGGGAGTTATCCATCTCACCCACCAGAGCTCCTTGAGAACAGGCCTGCTTTATTTTATTTTGTATCTTTAGTACTACCTTACATTGCCTTGTACACTTAAAAAGATGACTCCATCCAGCCTCATGATGCTCACTGTGAATTCCAGCCATGTCAGCCTCACTTAGTTCCTTTAATGAGTCTTGTTCCCTCTTGATGCAAAGCTTTTGCACATACAGTTACATCTGTCTGGAGTGCTCCTCTGACCAGTTTTAACTATAAGCTAGAATATTCTGTTCATTTGGGGGCATAATTATGTGGTTGACAAGAATAGTGTTGAAACCACATTATCTCAGGGATAATTGAACAGACTGCGAAAGGGAAGACCAGAAAGGACGATGACGACTTTCTGCAAACACATAAGGTTATCTTCTTGTGGATGAAGGATGAGAACAATTCAGATGCTCCAAAGGGACTCAGTGAAAAACAAGCTTCACATTATTTTAAGGAAGAACTTTCTAAGCATCAGCTGATCAAAGATGAAATGAACTTCCTGGGAATAGTGAATGCCCCATCTCAGGGAATATTTTGACAAGCACAGGTGGCCACTCTGCAAGAATATTAGTATTATTAGGCTTTTTTGTTTGTTTTTGCTTTTCAAGATGTATTTATTTTATTTGGCTGTGCCAGGTCTTAGTTGTGGCATGTGGGATCTAGTTCCCTAACCATGGATCAAACCTTGGCCCCTTGCACTGGGAACGCAGAGTCTTAGCCACTGAACCACCAGGGAAGTTCCAGGCTTTGGTTTTTAATCAGGGTGGAACATTTACCATTTTAACTCTCTTTTTCAAAATGATGACAATATAAGAAGATGCATTCTCCTCCCACCCTTTGCATTCTTATCTCACAAATTTCTTAAAACTTTGGAATCTAAAGTTTTTTAAACTAGAGAATAAGGTTCTATAATTATTGTGCTGCTGTTTTGTTTTAGGGAAACTGGTCATTGTTATCACTTTTGCAAAGGAACATTCATAAATATAACTCCTAGTTGCTATACTGGTATTCTTCTGGGTCTCGAGGTAGCTTATCTCTTTGCAAGAGGCATACGATTAGACTAGAGCAGTTGTTTTATCTTTATTTTCTTGGTACCATCCTGTTGTAAATGAGGTCAGTGGATTCCCAGGATAGATTGTAAAATTTAGGTATTCTTAAATAACAGCAGTCTTTCTTGGGCCTCCCAAGTGGTTCAGTAGTAAAGAATCAGCCTGCCAATGCAGGAGATGTGGGTTTGATCCCTGGGTCAGGAAGATCCCCTGGAGGAGGGCATGGTAACCCACTCCAGTATTCTTGCCTAGAAAATCCCATGTATAGAGGAGCCTGGTGGGCTACAGCCCATGAGGTGACAAAAGAGTCGTACATGACTTAGCAACCAAACAATGACAAAAAATACTGGGAATGTCATATTCAGAATCTTGTAGTTTCTCTCCTACACCTGTATTTTTTTTTTCACTTCCTGATTTAATACCAATTTAATTCATTCTTGTTGAACATAAGTTCTCTAGGGCAGAAATACATTAGCAAGAAGCATCATGGTAGAAGAACTCTCCTATTTGGATACTATGTGGTAAAGTTCTTCCATCTAGAAACTGAAGTGGAGAATATCTGGCCTTAAGCTGAAACCATGTGTCAGGTTCTGAAGTGACCTGCTTTAAGACTTCAGCATGTCACTTGCCATTGTTTAGCTGTTACAGCTTCTGATTGTTTAACTGTAGGACTGTGGCAACTTGAAGCACTAGATATTTTTTAAAGTAAGCAGAGTAAAAAGCTATTTTATATTTGATTAAGTGTTTTATTTTGCTATTCTCCTTCAAATGAACTTTGCACAGTCTATTTCATGAGGAGTGTGGTTTGCTTTGGCGTGTAATCCCCTAAAGCCAAGTTCCTTTTATTGTTATTGCTTAAGTCATATATTTTTATACAAAACATCTTATTACCTTAGTTTTATTTTAAATCAAAGCAAAGTTTGCAAAATGTCTATGAATCACACTGAAAGAATGTTAACGAATAGGGCCTCTGAATTTCCAGATTTGGGCATTTCTGATCTTAAAGAATATGACCATAAGCAAAAATATTATGCAAGCTGAGTAAAATTTAGATAAATAAGTACCAGATGGAACTATAGGGACTTATAAGCTTTAATGCAAATATTATACCATTTCCTTAAACCTATATTTCAGTATGAAAAATTATATTCATATTGATGAGTATCAACTTTTTGTTAAATCAGACTTGGCAAAGGAACTCCATTTTAAGTAAATATAAAGCAGTTTTTTTCTGCGCTTGAAGAGAAAGCTTTTCAAAGTCTTAAAATGTGAAACATTTTTATATATTCAGAGAAATTCTTCTGTTAGCTATTTTATTGCTGTGATTTTCATTCCATATTTTAGTTATCTGTAAATAGTGTGCAAGAATTTGAAATCCTTGAGTTTGAGTTTTAGGATAGCTTACCTAGTCCATTGCTTTAACACATACACCCACACATACAGACTGGTGTTATTGCTTGCTATGTAACTGATCATTTAATCCTTACTCTTGCTTTTTATGTCAAAAAAGCCTCTATTGCTGATTTAATGATTATTTTGTTGTCTATAGTTTATTACCTGAGAATATATCCATGTTCCAAAATAACAGGTACTGAACACTGTGATCCATTTTCCTTCACTTTGAAGGAAAGGTTTGATAGGTATAAATCTTCATACCCTACCCCAAGCACATTAGAATAGATGAATAAATTGAGATTAGGATGTAAATAGACTCTTCATTCCTTTTGCAGCAGTTTTACAGAGACTGTTCTGAGATTCTTTGAAAATTTGTGTAGTGAATTCTGTTTAAAAGTGAGCAGAATAGAGAATCCAGATTTTAAAAACTGTGATTCCAAGAAGGATAGATAAGTTCCTTTGACTCTTGCTGGCTTCCCCTGTATAACTGTAACCCTCTCAGGTTCTCTGAACAGAAACAATTATATATTCACTCTTTGAAGTTGGCAAGCAAAACTGCATCAGTTTGACAAATACTATACTTCTTCGTAAATAATTATCTTATTGTATCCATGGTGGGAAAGCAGTATATTAAATGTATGCCAAATTATAAAATTGTTAAGTAAAATGAAAAAAAAAATTGTCTTAAAGGAACTATGACAATTATTGACCATATTCTGCCTTGGGTCCTGCATGTCCTTATGAGATATTGAAAGTAACCTCCTAACTTTTTGCTTCTTATGAATCAGTGAGGGCATGTTAAATGCTTTTTGCATCAAAGAAAGGGGAAAATTCTTGGTCTGTTGAAAGTGGGGAAGATTAGTTACTTTTCAACTTGTTTTGAATCATCTTTGCATTTTACCTTTGTCATTGGTTCAAAAAATATAGATCCACAAAACCCGCTGAGCATAAGCATAATAATACATGCCACAGCATAAGAAAAGTGCATTAGTTCTTCCAACCTTGGATTGCAACCCACTGCCTCGGTGTAGTGAGAACAGCAGAGGACTGCCTTTGTCCACGTGAGTCCTGCCATCTCTGTTATAGATAGCATTTGTCCGCCTTTCTCCTTCCATCAGGTTTCACGTTAGGCTTCTCAGTTTTGATGTAGTGAAGTATCACCAGGGGAAAGGAGGAAGTACAGTCAGTTCTTGTTACTCATGGTAATTATGGTGTATAAAGACACAGCAAACCCTGAATTAATGAATACTAAACCATTACTGCTAGAGGAAAGACATGGTTAGGTTCCTCCTCCAACCTCTGGTCACAGCATTTTTAACAGATGAGAAATATATAACTTTGTTTTATGTGTGTTTCTGATCAAAGATACTTTATTCACTACATATTGTTGATTCATTAACATTGAATGGCAAACAGCTCTATAACTCATAACTGAACGAAGGTTGTCTAACACATGTATTTTCTTGGTCAGGCCCATAACAGCACAAAAATGCGAAACACATGGTACTAAAAAAGACTATTTTAAGGAAGCTTGTTTCCGGTCTGAGAGCTGAAACAAGAAAGCATAATGTTGCCTTGTTATACCTCAGCTGTGAACAAATGAATCTAGCAACTAAAATTTTTCACCACTCTGCTTATATCCACAAATTACCACGAGTGCACCTAGAGCATGTATTTGGGGAAGTAGGGGAATTTGCAAATATGGAATCCACACAAAATATGTTTCAACTTGATTGAAATAGAAAAATAAAAATATTTAGGAACAGGACTCTTGTAATCTGGTTTATCTCTTATTGGCATTTGGATGGTCCATTGAACTTAGCCCTGAGCAGTCCATAACTTGAGTAAAAATAACCTAAAATATCCTTGTTGAATAATCTTTCTTGGAAAAGAAGCAATCAGTTATCTTCTAGGATTACCAATATAACAGAAAAATTAGAAATTAAAAAAATGGGTGAAGACTGGTGTCATTCATCCTTAGAGTCATGAATTTTGACCGCTCTGACATATATGCATTTTTGTCCTTCATATACCAGATGTGCCTCTTAAATCTTATATATATATGCACTGGGAGCCCCGCAGTTATTTAATGTCTATTTGGCTGACACTTTGTTTGACATTATTGTTCAAGTTGCTAAGTTGTGTTCAACACTTGGTGACCTCAGGTACATGTATAATCTTATTTCATCCTCAAACTCTAGCAGGTAGGATTTGAGTTCTATTTTACAGAGATAAAAACACTGGTCCAGAAAGGTTAACTATCTTAATAGAAATACCATAAAGTTATGATAAGTGGCAGAGCTAAAATCTGAACACAGGTTTTTATGGCCATAGCCAAGACCACTCCACCATATGTTGCTGCCTGGTGGCTCAGAGGGTAAAGCGTCTGACTGCCTGCAATGCAGAAGACCTGGGTTCGATCCTCGGGTTGGGAGGATCCCTTGGAGAAGGAAATGGCAACCCACTCCAGTACTCCTGCCTGGAAAATTCCATGGACGGAGGAGCCTGGTAGGCTATAGTCCATGGGATCACAAAGAGTAGCACACGGCTGAGCAACTTCACTTTCATTGTTTACAGGCTGGAAGAGTCCTCTGGTCAACTTGATAAGTCTGTAGTAGATAAAATTGACCAGAAAATTTGTGCAGCTCTTTACAGATTGAATTTGAGCTGACCCATTGACTTGCTTTGGCCAATAGTAGTGAAAGTGGCATTTTGTGGCTTCCAGGTGGTATTGAGAGGCTTTGCTGCGAAGCTCTTGTCCTCTTAAAATACTGCCACCATGAGAACAAGCCTGGACTGGCTTCCAGGAGGAAGACATATGGAGACAGCACTTGGAGGAAGAGTGACCCAGCCATCCCAGCTGAAGCCCCAGCCAACCTAACTGCAAACTCACAGGAGAGCCCAACTAACACAGGATAGAGCAGAACTGTCCAGCTGAGCCCAGCCCTAAGTTTCACCCTACAGAATTATGAACAGACAAATGGTTAGCTTTCATTTTAAGCCATTATGTTTTGCAGCAATAGATAACTAATACACTGTGATCCAGCTCCCATCTTTCTGATCTCTCTTAGCCTATAAGATTTGGGATTCTTCTGGTCTATTAGTTAGAAGGAGTTCTTATTCCTAGGCAAAGCCTAAGCATCAGTGTAAAACAAAGACTTTCTCTGCTTTGCTGGATTCATCAAGGTCTAAAGTTTTAGAGCTGGAATGACTTTAAAAGTCATGTAGCTCAGCTCTGTGCTTTAGTGATAATGATGTGTCATGAACAAAGTGGTTCTTGCAGAACTGGCTACTGCAAGAGCTGTCAGAAAATTTGACTCATTTTATTTCCGGGTCCTTCTTCCATACTCTGCTGCTTTTTTTTTTAACCTCTCTTTACATCAAAGCTCAAATCACATTCTAATTGAAATGTAATAGGAAAGCTTGGTTTTTAAAGGATATGTTCACAAAGGATTTATAATAGAAAAGAATCATGTTCTTAAACATTCCTCCCTGTATTTATATTAATACAGTTTGGAGCCTATCGACTTTGCTCAAAGGGAGATATACTTTAGCAGTTTCAACCCACACTTTCTTTTTGAACTCTGTAATGGCCATAGACATCACAAATTAGTAACTTAGTACTTCTACATGTGTTTTGCAATATAGAGTTTAATGTAGTTTTGGTTTGCACCTTTTATTATCCATTGATTTGACTTTCCTGCTGAGAAGGTGGTCTATAGTATAGAAGACATGTCTGTATGATTTCTGAATTTTGATAGCCATAGAGGGGAACTTTATTAAATGATGTTTAAAAGGAGCATTAATCCTCTAAGGCTGCAGATATGAACCATCACTTCTGCCAAAGGAACAAAAATGCCCATTTTATATATAACATTTAAAATTATTCTTTTAGTCTTCATAGACCTTTCCTATTAGGAGGGATTTTTTTTCCCATAAAGCAGGAAAGAAGGATATAACATTTTTATGGATTATTGGTAAATATATTTTCTACCTAAATGTGAAGTTTAATATGAAACTTTCCTATAGTTAAAATGTCCCTTAGGAGTGGATATGGGGACTTTTATGAGTATGACAAAGTTTAATTCCAGAGTGATCAAAATTAAGTAGCATGTGCCTTCAAGCAGTAAAATTAAGCCATATTATATACAGTTCTTTATATTGAGTTGACCAATTGGTTCAGTGAATATGTTGTTCAATAAAGTCCTTGGTAAAAATGGAAAATGTGTCTTATTATTACTTAAAACTGAATGAACTTTTTGGCCAACCTAATAATAATATCTGTTATACAAATCTTTATCAAAGTTTCATCCTAAAATGCTTGTTAAAACAATCCACTGAATATCTAGAAATGAAAACTGTAAAATGTCATTCTATGGAAATAGTTCACCCGTACGAAGGTGCTTCAGTTCACAGGAGATCCTTAATTTTTCTAACACATGGCTTCTTTAAGTGTTATAGGCCTATTGTGACAACAGTAAAATTTTCTTTTGCTAGAATGACTGGTGTGTTTATGAGTTACTTTATCTACTTGTTGGCAGCTTACACAGTAAAGAAAATGGTGATTGATGGGCTGAAATGTCTGATGACTCTGACTCTATTCAAGAATATGTTACTGCGTGCTGTGAAATTCTTTTCCAGCAATTCAGTTTAAATCCCCCTGGAGGTGTTTGTGATTTTTGTGGGGCTCTGTGATAATTAAGTCCCCCATACTTGGCTTTGTAAAATTGCCTTCCAAGCTGAAGTAAATCTTCTGGAAATTCAGATGGATTTAATATCCATTTGTGATGGATATATTGGTTGTGTATCACTTTTACCATCAGAAACTTGTTTGGGTTAGAGTAAGATTATGACATGCTAACCCTGCCAGCCTCCTCTTTCTGGGTCATTTTGATGCCTTTTTCTATCTACAACTAACTTCTTGATAATCATTTAGCAAACGTTTATTGAAGGCTTACTCGGGGCTCAGCACCAGGATATAGAGAGAAGTTGGTAACACTTCCCATCTGGAAGGGTTCCACTGAGGGTAGAAGGCAGTACAGGACCTAGGTCTATGAACAAGCCATCACAATACCGTAATTTCAATAATACTAAGATGTAGTAGTGACCACCAGACAGGCTGATCCACTTAACCAGGCAAGAGAGTCAGGGAAAGTTTCAAAGAAGAGGTGGCTCTTGGGTGGCTCTAGTAGAATTTCATGAAACAAAGGAGGGAGCTTAAAGAGGGTACAACCTTCAAGCATCTTGTGCTATTGGTACTTTCCAAATATAGATATATAGAATAACTACAAATATACAGGAAACTTATTACTGTATGTTTCTGGTTAGGGAAATTGAGTGAAGTACAGATGCTGGAGAGAAACTTCTCAGTGTATATTATTTTGGGTCTAACACCATGTACGAATTTTCTTTATATTTTAAAATAAATAAATACTGTTCTTTTAGGAATGGAGACATTAGGACAGTGGTTCCTTAAACAATGTGATGAATCCCCTCACCAGCTCTTTCTTTCTGGCTGTCTGTTTTTTTTAATGTTATCCCTAATTGTGGAATAAAGGTGTTTCTTTTTTCAAGTTAGACATGTCTCAGAGAGAGAAGTTTTTATGCAGAAGATTTTCCAGTGTCTCTGAAACCTTGCCTTTCCCTTCTGTTTGGAGGAAACCCGTTATTTGAGAGGCTCTCCCAACTCACTCTTTCAAATTCTCTGGCTCTAGAGTTGGCAAGTCAAATGAGTAATTTAGAGTATCCAGGGGAAACTATTGGTCTTATCTCAGGCAGTAAGTAAACAGGCCATCTTACTTAAATTCCTATTGTCTCAATGAAAGTCACACAACTACCATGAGGAAATTAGTTTATATATATATATATATATATGTATATATCAATCTTGGTTATGTATAAATGATTCTCAAGTCTGCCATTGGTTAGGAGAAATTAATCTGTTGTCTTGGATTGAACCCTTTTTATTTTAAACATTGATTTATCACTTGTATATAATGTGATACATTATATAGAAATAGTGATTTCTACTCCAATAGAAAAAATGGTTCAGTGAATAATACAGGTACACAGAAAGAGGACTAAAAAGATGAAGGAAGGAAGGAGACAGGTATTTCAACAAAATTGATGCCATTTGGAAAATCCCAAGTTCGTTTTTAGACAAATACAAAATAAAATATTTAAAGCAGATAAGAAGCTTGCAATAGTGGTAGGAACACAGGTTTTGGTGTTAAATAGTCATCCCAAATTGCAATTTCACCTTTCCTCCTTAGAAGCTGCAAAGACCTGGTCAGATCTGACCCTTCTGAGCCTTCTTTTCCCTAACTGTACCCGAGACTAATAATACTGAACTTGCTTAGTTGTTATGAGGACTAAATGGCACAAATGGAAAGTGTGTGGCTTCTTTGGCACAGATGTTACATAAGTGAGATGTTACCACTTCCTTACTGTGTGCTGGCATTGTACATGAAGCTTTATGTATAGGTAATATTGTTTAAACCATAAACAATGAGAAAGCTGAGAGGTTAACAGTTTTCCTATGGCCAGAAGTAGCAGGACCAGGATTTGGACTAAGTTTGACTCCAGAGGCCTAGCTCATAATCATTTGTCTCTACAGCTTCTTTCAGCAAAAGCCAGCAACCCACCCACGGGGAAATGATTAATAGGTTGCTTAGGGGGTAGGGAGGTCTAAGAGGGAGGGGATATATGTGTACATATAGTGATTCACTTCTCTGTACAATGTAAACTAACACAACAGTAGAAAGCAATTATACTCCAATTATATATATATATATATGAAGAACACAGCTCAATAACAAAAAATAAACAAACAATTTAAAAGAAGTCATTGGTGCTGGTAGATGTGACCCTGACTGCTGAGTCAGGAAGCAGACAGTGAATCAGACAAAACAATGGCAGGTATCAGGTGACTTAGTCCAGGTGAGGAACAAATTACTTCTGGGAAGGGACTGATGCCCACCTAAGCATGATGTGAATCTGCCATTCTGCACAACTTGCCTTTGGACTCTGCACAACCAAAATCTTCACTGCAACAAGTTCAGGATGTAACAAGTTGTCAGCTTCCTCTTGGTAAATATATAAAATGTGTGGAGCCAATTCTCTGACAAAAGCTTATGAGTTCAATTCTTTTCAGTTATTGCTGCTCCTAAATTTTTTTTTTCTCAACATATTCTAAATGAATTAGCTCTGAAGAATGTCACTTACCAGCCATAATCATAACATCGTGGGTAAGTGTTTAGATGAGTACATAAGTTAAACATAACACTGATGTCCAAAGTTCTTTAGTATAGCTGACATGGAATGTTATTTAAATACGCAAAGATAGGAAGTGGGGGGAGGTGTGCAGCTGGTGGGGGAGAAGGCACTCAGAACTGTGCCAACGAACAGTTTTGCTTGAATAGCTCAAGAGCGTTAAAATTAGGAGAATACAATGAGCAGATAAGAATCATGTGTATGCTGCTGCTGCTGCTGCTGCTGCTGCTGCTAAGTCGCTTCCTTCATGTCCCACTCTGTGCAACCCCAGAGACGGCAGCCCACCAGGCTCCGCTGTCCCAGGGATTCTCCAGGCAAGAACACAGGAGTGGATCGCCACTTCCTTCTCCAATGCATGAAAGTGAAAAGTGAAAGTGAAGTTGCTCAGTCGTGTCTGATTCCTAGCGACCCCATGGACTGCAGCCTACCAGGCTCCTCCATCCATGGGATTTTCCAGGCAAGAGTACTGGAGTGCGTAGTCATTGCCTTCTCCAAGCAGTATAATCAACTCCAAATTTTCATTTGACATAATAAAGATCAATCTTTCATCAATGAGCCACTATTTCATCTAATCATACTTTTTTTAAAGCAATAAGTAAAATTTTAATATAGCCTTGTCAAATAGATGCCTGAAATATCCCAAACCAATATCTATTTTACTATTCTGTTCTGTGCTATGAACTGTATACGTTTTGAAAAAGAAATCCTTTTTTTTTTTTTTCCAATTCACTAGCCCACATTTGTAATTGAGCTGGTAATCTCTACCTCTCACCTCTATCACCCCCAGTTAAAACAACTATTGCAAACCACAGCTTCATAGAGCACATGGGGTACACAAGGGCACATGGTAAGAAATGTGACCTTTTTCTATCATCAGGTCAGAGTATCTCACATTTTCTTGTGTTTTCACTGATGAATTTAAAACCTCAGCAGTAGTCAAGTTGATAGAAAGGAAGAGAGTTTTCAATCCAGAAAGACTCATGGACCAAAAACAGATCCTTAAAAGTAATTTTAGCACTTATTTGAGCCTATTAACAGTATATTTGTTTTATATGTGACAGTTCATTGAGCAGTCAGAAAGTATCTCAGAGTTTTGGATTCAGGCTACTTTTACTGTATAAAAGCTCCAGTAGGTCTTTTTCTTCTTCTGAGTATGAACAAAGAGAAATTTCCCATTTGGCTTTTGTAATGTTCCAAGATCAAAGGAGTTTATACAGAAAATTCAGCTCTATAAAAGCCATGTGTAGCATGAATTCAGTCTGATTCTCCCAAATCCAGTGCAAAAGGGGTGTTTGGCCATCAAGCTTTGAAAACCAGCATTATACAGGGTATAACTAGGACCCTGCATTAGTTTCTGCCTTCATGGAAATGGCCCCTTAGTGTTATCTTGGCAGTGTTGTTGGGATGGCCTGAAGCCACTGACCTAGCAAATTTCCTCAAAATTGTTCCCCTGAAACAGTGCAGAGAAAGAAACTCTTGGCGGTATAAATGCTCCCTGGGTCTGGAAATTTCATAAGTCAGAATTAAAACAAAGGTTGGTCTAAAGTCTTGCTGGTGCAGAGTTTGAAACATAAATTGTCTGGAGCAAGGAACCTTTCCTGGCTCTTTGGCGCTGCCTCTCTAACTGTTATAATAATAAAAAATGTTTTCAGAACTGTGTGGTGATAAAATGAAAGCCTTTAATATTAGAAAGATATTTGGAATCTAGATTGGTCATCTGGTTCAAGTCCTCTGGTTTTCTTTTACTGCTTCTCCAGCATTTGCATAGGACACTCACTTTTGTTTTATTATTTTTTTTTGAAAATCAAGTTTCATCCTTATTCAGTCACTAAGTCATGTCAGACTCTTTGCCACCCCATGGAGTGCAGCACACAAGGCTTCCCTGTCCACTATCTCCCCGAGCTTGCTCAAACTCATGTCCATTGAGTCAATGATGCCATCTAACCATCTTATCCTTTATTGCCCACTTCTCCTCCTGCCTCAATCTTTTCCAGACTCAGGATCTTTTCCAGTGAGCTGGCTCTTTGTATCAGGTGGCTGAAGTATTGGAGCGTCAGCTTCAGCATCAGTCTTTCCAATGAATACTCAGGTTTGACTTCCTTTAGCATTGACTGGTTTGATCTCTTTGCCATCCATTTGGAGGTTTTTCTTATATTACATATTTTGTAAGAAATATTTCATTCATTTACTTCAAGTCAATTTAATTCTAATTCTGAGTCTCTATACTTCTGGACTGAAACAGTATCATTGTCAGTCCTTTTGGAGGCCCATTAGCTGTCAGGGTTCTGGTTCTGTCACAGAGCAACCCCGACACTGGGGACCCTTGGTCACTGTCATCAGTTCACCCTGGTAATCACCAAGCCATGCTTGCCCTAGCCTGCTGATCTCTTCAGAAGTCCTGCCACTTCCAGGCCCTGATGCTTGGGACTCAGGGCTTCTTTCAAGGTGGGATCCATTACACCTAGAGTCCGGTGCCCTTGACCATTGTGTGCAGGTTCTTGCAACTTGTGTGTGGGTGGGTGTGGCAGGGAATGGGAGGACTCTGGGCAGCGTGGGGCTCAATTCCTCAGTTCTAAGGGGACACACAAATCTCCGTTTCTAGTCTCCATTCAAAAGCGTTTTTCTGCATTTCTCTAATAGTTAATGATATTTAGCATCTTTTCATGTGCCTCTTGCCCATCTATATGTCTTCTTTGGAGAAATATCTCTTTAGGTCTTCTGCTCATTTTTTGATTGGATTGTTTGGGTTTTTTTGTTATTGAGCTGCATGAGCTGTTAGTAGATTTTGGAGATGAATCCCTTCTCAGTTGCTTCTTTTGCAAATATTTATGTGGAATCTAGAAAAATGATATACTTCAGTTCAGTCGCTCAGTCATGTCCAACTCTTTGCAGCCCCATGAACTGCAGCACGCCAGGCCTCCCTGTCCATCACCAACTCCAGGAGTCCACCCAAACCATGTCCATTGAGTCGGTGATGCCATCCAACCATCTCACCCATCCTCTGGTGTCCCCTTCTTCTCCTGCCCTCAATCTTTCCCAGCGTCAGGGTCTTTTCAAATGAGTCTGCTCTTTGCATCAGGTGGCCAAAGTATTGGAGTTTCAGCTTCAGCATCAGTCCTTCCAATGAACACCCAGGACTGATCTCCTTTAGGATGGACTGGTTGGATCTCCTTGCAGTCCAAGGGACTCTCAAGAGTCTTCTCCAACACCACACTTCAAAAGCACCAATTCTTCGGTGCTCAGCTTTCTTCACAGTCCAACTCTCACATCCACACATGACCACTGGAAAAACCATACCTTTGACTAGATGGATCTTTGTTGACAAAGTAATGTCTCTGCTTTTGAATATGCTGTCTAGGCTGGTCATAACTTTCCTTCCAAGGAGTAAGTGTCTTTTAAATTCATGGCTGCAGTGATTTTGGAGCCCCCCAAAATAAAGTCTGACACTGTTTCCACTGTTTCCCCATCTATTTCCCATGAAGTGATGGGACCAGATGCCATGATCTTCGTTTTCTGAATGTTGAGTTTTAAGCCAACTTTTTCACTCTCCACTTTCACTTTCATCAAGAGGCTCTTTAGTTCTTCACTTTCTGCCATAAGGGTGGTGTCATCTCCCTATCTGAGGTTATTGATATTTCTCCCAGCAATCTTGATTCCAGCTTGTGCTTCTTCCAGCCCAGCATTTCTCATGATGTATTCTGCATATAAGTTAAATAAGCAGGGTGACAATATACAGCCATGACATACTCCTTTTCCTATTTGGAACCAGTCTGTTGTTCCATGTCCATTTCTATCTGTTGCTTGCTGACCTGCATACAGGGTTCTCAGGAGGCAGGTCAGGTGGTCTGGTATGCCTGTCTCTTTCAGATGAACCTATTCGTATGGCAGGAATAGAGATGTAGACATAGAGAATGGGCATGTGGGCATGGGGGTGGGAGGAGGGTGTGGGCTAACTTGGGAGAGTAGCATTAGCATGCATACACTACCATAGGTAAAACAGATGGCTGGTAGGCACCTGCTGTGTAGTGCAGGGGGTTCAGCTTCATGCTCTGTGGTGACCTAGATGGGTGGGATGGCGGGGAGGGAGACCCCAGAGGGAGGGGATATGTGTATACACACAGCTGATTTACTTTGTTGAACAGCAGAAATTGTAAAGCATTGTAACACAACTGTACCCCCAACAAAAACAAAGGCACCCAGAGAAGCACACACAAGAAAGTGCTTTCCCTCTTGCAGCGGTCTGCCAGCACACCTAGCACCTGCTTTGCCATCATCTTTTCAGTGCCCTTCATTGCAGTTTTATAAGCAGTGGAAAGAACTAGTGATTTCTGGTATATTCAGTTTTCAGAAACTGAAACACCACAAAAATCCCCAAGGCAAGGAATTTCCAAGCTTGACTTCTTGATCAATATGATGGGGGAGAGGGGGAAAAACTGTATGAACATAGCAGTTGAGTATTTTTTAAATAGTCTTACCAAAACATATATATGATTGGGTGCTCAATCAGCTCAGTCATGTCTGACTCTTAGCGAGGCCTATGGACTGTAGCCCACCAGGCTCCTCTGTCCATAGGATTTTCCAGCCTAGAATGTGATACGTAGGTACAAATTCATCTGGAAGGATCCTTAGGAAACTGAGATAGTTGATGGTGGTTGTTTCTGGGGAGCTGGACTGAGGGCCAGGTGCAGAAGGCAGTCCCTTTCTAGTTCACCACACCCTGTAGTTTTGCTTGAGTCCTTTATATTGGTATTTTGCATATGTTATATTTATGATGATAAAAAATTTAAGGTTATTAATTCAAAGAAAAAAATTTTTTCATTCATTAACCGTGAGACACTTTCCTCAACCAAGCCTTACCTATCTTAACTAATTGTCCTGATTCTGTGGCTCAGAATCTTGAGTTCAGGAGTTAATTTGCCCAAGATTTCACGATGCCCAAGAGTCAGGATTTGAGCCCACATCTATTTTACGCATAGATCTGTGAATGCCCTTTCCCCCACCCCATGCTCTGCCCTCCAGGGCTAGTTCATTCCACTAAGTTCTTGTCTTTCACTGCCCACGTAATGAGGCCAGACAGACCCCCTTCATCAGGCCACACATTTATGTCAAATCCTTGAATACCAATAAATACCTGAAACCATGTTTCAAAATATACCATAAAAAGTAAATAAGAATGACACATAGTTCACGTCAAGTTTATACACAGCAGCAGCAGTGCAGAGTTGACAGTAAAGCACATGGGGGAAGTTTAACTTGAAATAATAAACTTAGGAAAAATTAATTATACCTCTGAATATACCATAAATGTGTCTTTTGTTTAAGTCAAATAAAAATGGCTTTATTAGCCAATAGCAAATTATGAGTTGCTGCCTATAGTTTCAATGTTGGCTTAAGGAAGCATTTCTGGTTGTTAAAAATTAATAAGCATTTGTTTTTTATAGGATGCTATAGTTATACATGAAGTCTATGAAGAAGGGGCAGCAGCCCGAGATGGAAGGCTTTGGGCTGGTGACCAGATATTAGAGGTATGTGACTATGCATTCTGGTTTATACCAGCAAGTATGGGTCCTAATTTAGTGACCTTGATCCACAGTCTGTGTACCAATTCACAGTCTTCTACTTAATTATTTTGTTGTAGTCACCAAGTTGTGTCTGACTCTTCTGTGACCCCACGGACTGTAGCCCATCAGGCTCCTCTGTCCATAGGATTTCCCAGGCAAGTTGCCATTTCCTTCTCCAGAGGATCTTCCCGACTCAGGGATTGAAGCCATGTCTCCTGTACTGACAGGCAGATTCTTTACCACCGAGACACCTAGGGAGCCCCTACTCAATTATATCCTCACTTATTTCTTTCTCAGTGTGACAAAACATGTACTTTATTCTTTGTTTCTTTTTTTGATGTCTATCAAATAACTGTCAGTAGAATCATGACAGGTTATCAATCTAAATCTGTCTGTGAAAATTTTTTTTTTAATTAAAGGGGAAAGTACAACTAAGCATTCTATAATCAGATGAAACTGTAACTTCACAATTTGATTTTTTTTTTTTGCTTCCCTGCTATACCTTACTAAGTTCCCTTCTAAAAACACATACATATAGATGTACACATAAACATGCACATCTAGTATTTTAAAAAACTTTATTGCAGCTTTAAGTATTAAGATAATGTTCTTATTCCTAGTAAGTGTTTGCATCAAATGGAGGTCCCTGCCCTGGCACCTTTGTTTCCTAGCTGATGAAAATGTAGAATTCTCTCCCTTTAGGTGGTATATGGTACTTATTAAAAATTGAAATGCTTAACTTGCCTCTTTTTAAAGGACTCTCAGTTAGCAAAGGTGTTAAAGCCTTTTAAAAAGAGCTGAGGCTGGCAATGTCTAAACTAGGGAATGGATGAATGGAAAGTTAATGCCAGGCATTCTGGTAGGTGAAACTAAAGAGCTTTTTCAATGGTGTGAAACTTTTAGGCAACATTTCTTTCTTTCATTGGATGAATTTAATTGAATAGTTAACATTTTATGGTGGATATGTGCATTTTTCCTTTGCAGCTTTAATACAGCACATTATGAATGACATCATAGAATTTTATTTTTCCCCTTGGTGGTGCAAGTCTGCCTCCCAAGATGAAACCAGAGATATAATTAAGGGTAGAAAACACAGGCAAGAAGGAGTTAAAAGAGAGACCAGGCTGACTGCATATTAAATTCAGGGCAAGTTATAGGGTTTCTCTGCAGGCCTTTACTGTGCTTCATCATTGGATTAGGACATATTCCCAGTGCATTCATTAAGGTGCAAGTGTATGAGGTTAGAAAAATAAATGTAGCCTCTTTGGGAATTGGCGTGACTGCTTTAGCATACAGCACCATTTTTTGGTGGTCAGGAGTTTTGAGAGTTTTTTTTCCCCCTCTGTAGATTTTCTAATTAACTGGTACTATCATAGTTGGCTTTATAGAGGAATAGATTGAATATTCAAAAGAGTACAGATACATACAGGCCTTGATACTTAACATGATTTGTAACCCCACAAATTTTTCTGTAATAGTCATGTGGAGTTAAATCTAATATGTGCATTGCTTTATTGTGGCAGTGGTTGCACAGGTATAAATTCACAGTATAAATTGTATATTTTAAATATGTACATTTTAAATATGTATGTATGTGAGTTATACTTCAATAAAAGAAGAAAATTTTAATTTATCTACTCGTTTTGAATAGACTCTCAGCTGTAGCCATTCTCTTTCATAAAATATATTCATGTACAAGTGAACACTCAGGACAGAGTAGCATGAAGAAAGCAAATGTGTTTTAAGTGCAAGGAGAATTTGAAAGGTCAACTAAACCATTTCCTGGCATCTGGCCGAATTATATTACCCAGCGTGGATGGATGGTCTACACTTCTCATTAAAGATAGCCAGACAGGCTCTTCTCTTACACCAGGCAGGATCTTGTCACAAAAGCATATTGTGTGTTTAGCTAAGAAATGTACCTCTCAGTTTGGTCAGGGAACACGTTTCCTTCCTAAGTAGCTGTAGACTCCACATTTGAGCTTGTTCTAATTGTGGTTGCTGTATATGGAGCCATAATGAGGCCTAATCAGCCTGGGGTCTGGAGATTGCCTCAAGAAGAAGACAGGCAAACTTTGGTAATACATTTCTGAACAATGGCCCTTCTGCTCTTGAGAGTTCTCTGCATGGTGCAGCCTGGCCTTCATGAAAAGCGAAAGTGGAAGTTGCTCAGTCGTGTCTGACTCTTTGCAACAGCATAGACTATGCAGTCCATGGAATTCTCCAGGCCAGAATACTGGAGTGGGTAGCCTTTCCCTTCTCCAGGGGATCTTCCCAACCCAGGGATCAAACCCAGGTCTCCCGCATTGTGGGCGATTTATACCAGCTGAGCCATAACGGAAACCCAAGAATACTGGAGTGGATCGCCTATTCCTTCTCCAGCAGATCTTCCCAACCTAGGAATCGAACCAGGGTCTCCTGCATTGCAGCCAGATTCTTTACCAACTGGTAGCTCAACCCCTGATAGTTCAGTTGGCCTTCCATGGTTTTATACTATTGTTTTATGTTAAATTAGGACAAGCCAGATTTTGCTTACAAGTAAATAGTGAAATAATAGCCTGGCAAGATTTATGATTCTATGATTAACATGGGCTGTTTTCTTTCTGGTTCTTTTTTTTAAGGGTCAGTCCCTCCTCTTACCCTTCCTCTATTCCCATTATCCTCTTCTATTTTTGTGCAAGTGGGGGAAGAAAGAATAGAGAGCGAATACCTGGTTTTCCCTGTGGAATAAAATAATGAGGAGCTGCTGGCCTAGTTTGGTTATTCTTTCCTTCTAAAGCAGCAACTCACCCGTTTCCCCACATGCCTTTCCTCCTCCAGGGACATGATAGACCCCCATTGACAGCTGGGGCTTCCTATAATCCTTCTCAAACAAGAAGCCCTGCTGTTACCACTCCTCATCCTTTACAATCAATATTCTAAATAATGCATCTGGGGCTTATGTAAGGCACTTAATACATCACTGTACCATATTCTAACCACTCAGCAATGTTTCTCTTACAATTATTGGTGCATTTAGTGGTGTCTCAGTGGTAAAGAATTTGCCAGCCAATGCAGGAGACATGAGTTTGATTCCTGGATCAGGAAGATCTCCTGGAGAAGGAAATGGCAACCCACTCTAGTGTTCATGGGATTCCACACCAGCATTCTTGCCTGGGAAATCCCAAGGATTGAGGAGCCTGGCGGGGTACAGTCCATGACATCACAGAGAGTCAGACGGGACTGAGCAACTAAACAGCAACAACTCGATTCACAGATGAGAAAATGAAAACTTTGAACTTGCAACAGATCACTTGAATTTGAACAGACATCTTGATGCTGGTATCTAGAGTGAATTGCTTTTGTAATATTAGAGTTTAATGACAGTGCTTTTAATTAAAAGCATAATTGTTAAGGCCTTTAAAAGGGTATTTTAGAGGCTTAGAGAATTCACCTTCAATCCATGGAGGTAACTATTTTTCAGTTGAGTAGCAGAAGTGGTCTTGTGTGCCATCTATTGGAATACAGGAAAATAATCAGCTCAGACCACATTTTCTGGAGACATTGTTTTCCCCTTTGTCTGTGGGTTTACCTCGTAAACAAAGGAAGTGTGATCATGGCCCTGAAGTAATAGCGAATGCTGTCACTGAGCACCAGCCCTGACTGTAGTTACTTCAGCTCCTTGTAAAATATGTTTCTATTTTCTGTCAACCACGTGCCAAGTCCTGTGCCAAACGTACTACAGGGTTTATTTCATTCAATCCTCACAACAAAGTATATAGATACTATAATGATTGTTGTTATTATCTCCTCTAATTCATGGAAGGCAGACTTGAGTTATCTCTTTAAGGTTTCATATAGTAAGTTGAAATCAGCATTCAAAGCAAATTCCATCTATACCTAAAACCTACGCTTAACTATTATTATTCTGGGTGTTGTTAATCTAAGTGATTCACAAACCCACCAAGATATATCAGAAAAGAAAAAGCAGCTTGAAAATTAGGCCTTTAAATATTTTCTTGACTCACAGCATCAACTATAAATAATCACTCAAAAGTCACTTTCTCCAGGAAGGGCTCATTCCTCTTTTCTCCCATCTATGTAATCACTCTTTAAGCACAAGTAGTGAGTCTTTGGAATGTTAGGAGTGGAAAAGCCTTAGCCCAGCCCCTCATTGTATAGAGGAAGGAATGGCGGTCCAGAGATAGATGGGACATGCCCAAGCCACACAGACTGAGACCAACATCTTGAGAGAAACTGGCCCATGGCCTGGGCCTATCCTTTCCTTGGTTTGGCTCTTTTCCTAACTATGACCTTGAAGAGGGGGCCTACGACTCCCTTCTTCTGAGTCTGGGTTACTGTGTCCATCAATTAGGCCCATGTGTCAAATTGATTTAGCAACATCCATACTAGACTTTCTCTGTGGCTGGGGAAAGTCTAAGAGTGAGATGAGGCAGCACGGTATAGAGACTATGACTGGAAAGATAATCTGGTTTCATATTATGGCCCCTCCATGTCCTAGCTGTGTAACTTTGCTCAAGTCACTTAACCTCTGCATGCCTCAGTTTCCTCACCTGTAAAATGGTAATAGTATCAGAGAGTTCGTGTAAATGCTCATAAAAGGCTAATTTAATTTCAATCTCTGGATCAGGAAGATCTTCTGGGAAAGGAAATGGCAACCCACTCCAGTATTCTTGCCTGGGAAATCCCATGGACAGAAGAGCCTGGTGTTCTGTTCAGCCCCATGAACAGAACAGTCCATGGGGTCGCTAAAGAGTTGGACACAACTTAGCAACTAAACAACAACAACACAACTATTTGTTAAGTGAAAAATAAGTTGGCTATGCTTTCCATTGAACAGACAAGGGAAATGGAGCTTCACAGAGGTTACATAACTTGCCCAGATTCACATGACCGACTGGAAGCAAGGCCTGTTTCACTCAGTGCTGTTTCCAGTATATTTGCTGTCTAATGAATGGCCCTGTCTATACTCACTTAGATCCAGATTCAAATCAGTGGACTTCAGAAAGTATTTGACCATGTCAGAAATACCAGCCGCTCATTTCCTCCTGGCCTGTTCTGAAGTAGTCATGATGTTAGCAATTAAGAGTGAGGATGTCAAATTCAATTAGCAAACTGAATCCAAAAAATGCTGATCAAATACTAATATTTATTTCCCCGTTGACCTCAATTGAATGAGCCAAGTAGTCCCTGCTGTCTCGTGTTGAGTCCGTAGTAAAGTTCACAGCTACCTAAAATTGCATTATCATGTGACTAACCTACCCTCTGTAGTTACTTGGGCAGGGGAGTGTAAGGGCCACGTCCATTGTACTTGAAGCAGCTATGACTGCTAGTGGGCACTCCCTGTGTGCTTTGGGACTGGCTGGAAATTTCTGGAGGTTTTTCACCGATCGGGTCAAGGAGCTGCTGAAGGCAGAGAGGTCTCTGCCATTGCATCCCCGTCTCAGATGCCTGTTGTTCTAGGTTAATGGGACTGACCTGCGGAGCGCCAGCCATGAGGAAGCCATCACAGCCCTGAGGCAGACCCCCCAGAAGGTGCGCCTGGTGGTGTACAGAGATGAAGCGCACTGCCGGGATGAGGAGAGCTTGGAGATCTTCCCCGTGGATCTACAGAAGAAGGCTGGTCGAGGACTGGGCTTGAGCATCGTTGGAAAACGGTAAGGAAGTGGTGTCAGAGTCCGGATCAATCAGCCTTGTTCCTTCAGAGTTCTAGGGACTAAAGCCGATAAAGACTGAAAGAGAAAGCCATGTATAAACTAATGATGTGATTTCTAAAATTAACATTTTTATGACTATTTGAATGAGATAGGTCATGTTACTAAGCAAGACCTTAGCCAAAAAACATGTCATATAAAGATAAAGTGAAGTGAACTGAAGTGAAGTCACTCAATCGTGTTCGACTTTTTGCAACCCCATGGACTGCAGCCTACCAGGCTCCTCCGTCCATGGGATTCTCCGCAAGAGTACTGGAGCGTGTTGCCATTTCCTTCTCCAGGGGATCTTCCCGACCCAGGGATTGAACCCAGGTCTCCCGCATTGCAGGCAGACACTTTACCCTCTGAGCTAACCCAAATCAACCCAGACTGTTTCGACTTTTTTCCTCTTAAAGAGTAAAAACAGAGTCAACAAGGTTCTTTTTACTTGGAGTCACTTAGATCTAAGGCTGGCAGGGGCTGATTAAAGCAACCATACCTAAGAAACAGCTGGTATCAAAAAAGAGATTTACATATACAGTGTTGGGTTAGGAAAATTGCTCTACCATGGAGTGCCATGTTAATTTCATACTCTGTTAAACCAGTTGAGGAGTTACTGAAGCTAGCTGAGTTGACATGGTCAAGAGACATTGATTCTTCATGACAGTAGTCTTCTATTAAGAAAGATATCCTGCAAATAATAGCTTGCACCAAAAATATAGGTAGATCCTGGTGACCAGGCTACTCTTTTGAAATCTATGCTCCTTACCCATGTGATAGGAATTGCAGTAATTATTTCAGAATAGTATTAATATACTAGAGAAATCAGTAAGATCTTGAAACTGTAGTTCCAGCTTCCACAGTTTACTGACTTTAGATATCTAGTGTGTATTTATTCCAACAGGGCTGCAGGATTTTCATGTGATGCCCCAATATAGCCTTAAATGGTATCAACCATATTCTTAGGAAGAATCGAAGTTGGTTTTATATATTGTGTCATGTACCCCCACTGACCTCTGTTGACTAGCCTAGTGCTTTGTTCCAAATGGTCTGGTCTATTATTAGGATATTAGCTACCATTTTTGAGCATTGGTTTTGTGCCATGTACTGTGTACTCATGATCTTATATTTTATTTCAACACCATAAAACCATCACTTTGGAAATGTATTACAAAACAAAAGAGCTGAGACTCATATTTATAAGCATACTCAGGACACGTATGGGTGCAGAATAACTGACAGAGCCCATGTTGAAGCTTGCTTTCTTGTTGTGATCATACATGTGCCTGGAGAGAGTCCTTTTAGAGTAATGGTTTTTTATTTATTGTCTCATAGTGGATTGATGAAATAATCTTCATACAACATAAGCACTTTAGAGTGAGTTTGTAAGGAACATTTACATTCTTAGCACAAAAGGTTTTATTGTAGAAGATCAGATATATAAGCTCTCAAAATTCTTTGCCTAGCAATTCCACAACTAGGAATTTACCCTTAATACAGGCTTGTAGATATGTTATTCACTGCACATTGCTTACAGTAGCTAGAGAAGTAAATAACCTATTTTCTATCAACAGTTTACTAATAAATGAATGCAGGTCAGGAAGCAACAGTTAGAAATGGACATGGAACAACAGACTGGTTCCAAATAGGAAAAGGAGTACGTCAAGGCTGTATATTGTCACCCTGCTTATTTAACTTATATGCAGAGTACATCATGAGAAATGCTGGGCTGGAAGAAGCACAAGCTGGAATCAAGATTGCTGGGAGAAATATCAATAACCTCAGATATGCAGATGACACCACCCTTATGGCAGAAAGTGAAGAGGAACTAAAAAGCCTCTTGATGAAAGTGAAAGAGGAGAGGGGAAAAGTTGGCTTAAAGCTCAACATTCAGAAAACGAAGATCATGGCATCTGGTCCCATCACTTCATGGGAAATAGATGGGGAAACAGTGGAAACAGTGTCAGACTTTATTTTTGGGGGCTCCAAAATCACTGCAGATGGTGATTGCAGCCATGAAATTAAAAGACGCTTACTCCTTGGAAGAAAAGTTATGACCACCCTAGATAGCATATTCAAAAGCAGAGACATTACGTTGCCAACAAAGGTCCGTCTAGTCAAGGCTGTGGTTTTTCCAGTGGTCATGTATGGACTGTGAAGAAAGCTGAGCAACAAAGAATTGATGCTTTTGAACTGTGGTGTTGGAGAAGACTCTTGAGAGTCCTTGGACTGCAAGGAGATCAAACCAGTACATTCTGAAGGAGATCAGCCCTGGGATTTCTTTGGAAGGAGTGATGCTAAAGCTGAAAATCCAGTACTGTGGCCACCTGATGCGAAGAATTGACTCATTGGAAAAGACTCTGATGGTGGGAGGGATTGGGGGCAGGAAGAGAAGGGGACGACAGAGGATGAGATGGCTGGATGGCATCATGGACTCGATGGACATGAGTCTGGGTGAACTCCGGGAGTTGGTGATGGACAGGGAGGCCTGGCGTGCTACGATTCATGGGGTTGCAAAGAGTCGGACACGACTGAGCCACTGAACTGAACTGAACTGAACTGAACTAAACCGAATGAATAGTAATAGTTCCTCAAAACACTGGGTAAGCTCTAAGTGGTAATAAAGACCAATTGCCAAAGTGTGTAAAGTGAAAGAAAGTTAAAAGAAACAAAGCTGGAGGGAAAAAAAAGACTATATGTTCTTTTATATCCATTCACACACATATGTACTATACACACGTGCATTGCTTATATAGCTACAGAACATTGGTCTTCCCAGATGGCTCAGTGGTAAAGAATCCATCTTCCAATGCAGGAGACATGAGTTCAATCCCTGTGTTCAGGAAGATCCCCTGGAGGAGAAAATGACAGCCTCTTCCAGTATTCTTACCTGGGAAATGCCATGGACAGAGGAGCCTGGTGGGCTGTAGTCCATGGGGTCACAGAGAGTTGAACACAGCTGAGTGACTGAGCACACACATGCACACAGAATGCCTCATGGAGATAATAAAGAAATGTGAAACACTGGTTATTTCTGAGAAGGGAATTTGGGGACAGGGAACAGAGACGAGAGGGAAAATTTTCAAGGTCACCCCTTTTTGACCTCTTGAATTTTGAGACATACACTTATTTATTCATCAAATAAATATAATTAAAACCTTAAAGTAATAAAGGCAGGAAAAGAGAGGAAGAGTGAGATAGAGACTAGAAACAGATGAGAGGATAATAATTGAGCTAATTGCTAAAGAAATAATGTGTCTAACAGTAGTTAGCTGTTTTTTAAAGTGAATTTCCATTTCATTTCACTAAAGTTATCCTCTTGCAGAAATTATGCCCTTGGGCCAGTGAAAGTGAGTAATATAATAGGCAACATAAATATATATAAGCTATTTAAAGGGTTGGCACTGTGAGGCTTATCATTTGGGAAGAATATCTGTAATCTCAGCTTTAGCATAGAAATATTGGGTTGTGCCATTATTCTGCTTTATGGTATTCACAGAAATGGAAGTGGAGTGTTTATTTCTGACATCGTGAAAGGTGGAGCCGCAGACCTTGATGGGAGATTAATTCAGGGAGATCAAATCTTATCTGTGAATGGGGAGGACATGAGAAGTGCTTCTCAGGAGACGGTGGCTACTATCCTCAAGGTGAGTCCGTAGCTGATTTCTGCCTGGCTGGTATAACTCAAGTCCAATGGGAGTGGTTCTAATTTAGCTTTTTTATAAAAGTGTTGAATTTTATAAAATGCATTGATGCTAGTTTTTTACTAGAGACCTAATCTCTGATTATTTTGACCAATTAGGAATAGCTCCTAAAGAAAGCTATCGTTTTGACTAACAGGATTGAAGGGAACCTTGTTTGGGGATTTAAGCTAGTTTTTCATACTTTTGAGAATTCCAAGTACCTGCAGTTGTCCTCTAAAATCATTTGATGGGATAGGTTCTCCTGGAGTCACAAAATGTATCCTTTTTCCTCTTGGGCTATATTATCATGAATTCATCAAATTCAGCTTTTATTGCTTGAAAGAATATTAAAGATGCTGAAGACCAAATCCTCCATCTCACAATGAAGTCCTGACAAAGTAGAGTGGCATGCCCAGATACCAGTGCTGTGCTTGAGGAGTTTTTCTGTCTCTCAAGCTGTTTCTCACTGAGGCTGTAGAGTGACTGGGACTCAAGATTCCCTTCCAACTGACTGTTTCTGCTGCATGGACCCTACCTGCCTTGGAAGAAACTGGTGAATAAAAATCCTTGTAAATGGCCATTCAGCTCTCACCAGGTGTATCTTATTCTGCTTCACAAATAATAGTTGTTGTAGGAGCTTTTACAAAATAAATGAATTCTGTTTCTTTTAAAATCCTGATTTTCTAAAATAGTAAACTATCAGTCATTACTCAAGAGAGGACTTCTATCAGATTACCCGTCATTATCTCTGTGTTTGATTTTTTTCCCATCCTCTTTTTCACCGCTTTTTCTTCATCATTTCACTGTTCACCAATGCTTTCATCAGAAGGAAAAAGAAAGAGAAAGGAGGTGAATTGAAATATAATCTTTTTAACATGTTTGAAGAAGTCAGGAAATCGTGAGATGAGTAGTGTTGAGTTGATCAATTTTTGTGACCTCACGTGATTTTTTTTGATAACTGAATTTCCTTTCTACCTGTGGCCTTCATCAGCCATTTATGTTCTTGGCTGCAGAGATTAGTGGAGGCACTACCATAATAATTTAGGACACAGGTGCTACTGTTTCTCACCTGTTCTTTTCTTGTCTTCCCCAGTGTGCGCAGGGACTTGTGCAGCTAGAGATTGGAAGACTCCGAGCTGGTTCCTGGACCTCCTCGAGGAAGACATCACAGAACAGTCAGGTTGCTGATGGCTTCCTGTTAGACTCACTCACTCACCTGTCCCAATTGGGAGAAATTTTCCCATTTCATAAATGATCGTTTGGAAATAATATGTAATATATAGCATATCCATGACACTAAGTTTGGTGTACTTTAATGTGTTTGAAATAAAAAATGAAAGGTGGGATGGAAACTCATTAAGCCCTATATTTTTCTCTCCTTTATTGCCTGCAAATATTTTCCTAGAACCACTTTTCTCTCCCACTATTCTATATTGCCTAGGCATTGCATGTACACAGCTGTGTTTATTTAAAAAAAGAACAACATCTGGTGGCAATTTGACCCTCATTAGCACAACATTGTTCTATTCATTCAATTAAATATTGCTATAAAGTTAACTTGTGAATAGCCACTCACACATGCTGAGGGCAGTTAATGGTATATTCCTGGGAGAGCAAAGTATGGGGGTTTCTCCTGTAGGAGGGAGGCCTTAGTGGGTGATATTTTGTGGGTTAGCAAACATCTCATGTTTATTTGCAATGCTGATGTAAATGCCACTTTTTTTTTCTAACAAAGTATATTTCACTGTATTTTTTTTTCACTGTGATGTCTGACAAAATCAAGATGGTAGACTATAAGTTAAGTCTTATTTCACATATAATTAAACTATAGAAATGTACATGTGACCCCCTAATCCCCTTTGTGGGTTATTAGATGGGCCTTTGTTTTGAGGTTAAAAGCATGATGACTTTTGGTCTCCTTTCTAATTTCCTTAGACTTAAAACCTCTCCAAGGCCTTTGTTTGGAAGGCATTCTGATTTTATGGTTAGCCCACAGGTGCTTCTGGAATCCTATTAGCTGCCCCTTTTGCCTCATTTATGTTAGGAAATGAGTGAAGAAAAATACCATTGTTCAGATAGAATCACAGGTTATTTGGCTTGTCTTAGATAATTTTTAGGGCAAGCAAACCGAGTAAACATCGTTAAGTTTTTTGGGCTTTTTGTTGTTGTATTTGAATTTCTGGCTTATGTAATGGGCAGCAAATATCATGTATATTAAAAGAGTGGTGCAGTAGGATTCTAGATATCAATAAATGGTGAAAATTCTGATCAAACTTGTATCAAAAGTGGGAACTTGAGATTCAAAATAGTTGTCTTGGGGGTGTGGGCTCAATTGCTCTGTTGTGTCCAACTCTTTGCAACCCCATGGACTGTAGCTCACCAGGTGCCTCTGTCCATGGGATTCTCCAGGCAAGAGTACTGGAGTGGGTTGCAATTTCCTCCTCCAGGGGATCTCCCCAACTCAAGAGCTGAACGATGTCTCCTTCATCTCCTGCATTGCAGGCAAATTCTTCACTAGTTGAGCCATTGGGGAAGCTACTAGTTGTCTTGGCTTCTTCCTTAATGGAAGATTCAACTTAAGTGATTTCATCAAAGCCCCATTGTACATAGGGGTTACAATGTAGAATAGACAACACTGGAGATGAAATTTTTCTTCCTATAGAGTACATGAAGGTGACACAGAAGAAAAGGAGTCTGATAAACTGAAGAGAACGAGAAGGCCTCCCAGACAGAATGTAGCATAGGCAGAAGTGCAAAGGGGTACAAGGAGCCCTGGTGTTTTAAAAAGGGTTTGAACTGACAGGTGGGGTGGTGGGTAGAACTGGACTTCTGTCCTTGAAGATTGTATATATGCATCCAGGAGATTAATAACGTTCATACTCAGGTGAAATACAAAGATAACAAATTTAGAGACTCTACCATTAAATGTCAAAAGCCCACCATTACCATTTATCTGGTAGGTAAATGTGAGCTGTCATATTTTGGAAACCTGGGACGAAGTACCAAATACTTTTCTCTAACCTCTTTACACAGAATTTTCATTTAAGAGGATAGAAGTTTAATTCAATGTGAAGAAAAACAGCAAATATATTCTATCCTTACCTTATCCTTAAAAGGAAGACCCACATGAAATGCATCTGTACTGATACGTCGCTAATGGGAAGGAAGCCAGTAGCAGGCTTTGAAAAGGAAGTGTCCTGCATCTTCATGAGCTGAAGACCAGCACATGACCCAGACGGAGAAAAAGAGGAACCTATTCCCAAACATTTCCCCTAACAAAGAAAATATAGTAAAGTATTAATTTTGGAATCTAGGTGGTATGTCTACTGTATCATTCAACTTTTCTATAAATTTTAAATGTTTCATATTTAAGGAACATTAAAATATTAAACAACTTGCATCATACTAAGGAAATGGATCAAATTATAATTTGTCAGGTGATAATTGTAGTCTTAGATTTACTTTAAATTTTTGAGGCAATTAAGGCATAACCTTGAGAATTTGATAGAAAAAAAGTTCTTTATTCATTATTAATGTCATTGTTGTGTACATTGGGAAGATCTTCACTGTGCATATGATTTTCATTAAATAGCCCCAGCCAAACATGACTATGGATTATCTAAATTTATTTAAATTAACATTAGCTTTATTTAAAAGGACAGTAATGAAGGTGGCACTAGTAGTAAAGAATCTGCCTGCCAGTGCTGGAGACATAAGAGACCTGGGTTCAATTCCTAGGTCAGGAAGATCCCCTGGAGGAGGAAATGGCAACCCACTCCAGCATTCTTGCCTGGAGAATCCCTGGACAGTGGAGCCTGATGGGCTATGGTCCACAGGGTCACAAAGAGTCAGACACGACTGAAGTGACTTAGCACAATGGAGGTATAGCAGGTTGAGCTGAATTATTACCAACACTGGGAAAATCTTTGAGAAAAAAAAATTTTATATTCCTAAAATAACATATTCCCTTGATATTTGCTGCTTTTTCTTACAGTTGGGCATTCTATATAATCAAGTTCCTGTTAATCTACACTTTCAGTTCAGTTGCTCAGTCATGTCCGACTCTTTATGACTCCATGGACTGCAGCATGCCAGGCTTCCCTGTCCATCACCAATTGCCAGAGCTTGTTCTACCAAAATAGCTCATGTATTTGAGTAATAAGAAAATAAATGTTAACTGTACCCCCCACTGACACTTAGTGTCATTAACTGATCATACGTAAACACTGTGTAACACACTAGGAAAATGTTTCTGAAATCATGTGGAGCACAAAAAGCTGAAATTACTGCATGCTTTCTACCTTGATGATTGAAACTACATATAAAAGCACATATAATGGAGAAAGTAGTGGAGCAAATGTTAAATGGGGTTATTCAGGGTGATGAGAAAGGGAGTGTGAGTTTTCCTTTTTGTTTGCTTTTTTGGTCTCCGCAGAATTTGCTATTACATGGCTATGGTTACTTCAGCAAGTAAAACAGTAATAACAAGTATGGACTTCTAAAACTGACCACTGAGTTTCCTTTTCAGGGGAGTCAGCATAGCACACAAAGCAGCTTCCATCCTGCCCTGGCTCCTGTCATCACCAGCCTGCAAAACCTGGTTGGCACAAAACGAGCTTCAGATCCTTCCCCCCAAAATTCAGGTATTGCTTCAGACACACCATCAGCAAAACCATCCTGTTACCCAATTTTTTATAAAAATTAAAAAAAAAATTTACTGGAGTATAGTTGATTTACAATGTTGTGTTAGTTTCAGGTGTATAGCAAAAATGTTTTTAAACCTTTGAACACGGCCACATGAGCCCCAAACTTTCTGAAAGCCCTGTTCTAAAGGAAGGAAAGCCATAGAGATCTGTGTTTGAAATGTGCCTTAACTTTACACATGGAAAGGAGAAAAGCAGAAATCTAAGGTACTTCATAAAGTAAAACCATTTCCAAAGAGAAAATTTAAAGATTATGGGTCACTCAAGGAAGGTCAGAGTGCATATCCCATCATGGGTGGGGCAGCAAAGGGGGTTTTTAAGTCTTTCCTTGGGTCAAGTTATCTTTGATTAAGGCAGAAAAATGTGCTGTGAGACACAAATGGCTCACCCTCCAAGCCATTTACTCGCCATATTCCAGGCAACCGCTGCTACAGTCCATCAGCTTTTGTCAGACCAAGTGATTGCAGCCACATCTATCTCAAGCAGAAGGACTTGTTAAAAAAAGAGGACTTAGCCCCTGATAGATGGTCGCCAGTTAGAATTTTGAGAAGGGGTATAATGCCTTCTTGCCTCACTATTCTCTCCTTAAAGACCTAGAAAATGATGCTATTTTCATGGGACAATATTATATCCTAGATATGTTATCTCTTACTTTTAAAAAGTTAATTTGTTGCTTCTTTATAGACACAGATGTGGGACCAAGGGCCGTTGAGATAATCAGGGTAAGTCAATGATTTTTTTTGTTTGTTTGTTTTTCTGATTTGTTTTGGATTTGCATAATATGTACATCTTCCCCTCAATACAATGTATTGGATTGTTAGTGTGCTCTTTTAAGTTACTGAAGTAAATATATGGTCTGTGTAACACAGACATACTTAGAAAAAGAAAGCAAAGCACATTCGTGACCACTGTGAATTTTTTGGTGCATCCCATCCACTTCATTTTTTATGTTTAAGTTTTATAAAAACAAACAAAAAAATGGTATCAATTAGATGTACTGTTGTAGCTTGCCTTTTTTACTTTACAGCATGGACTCTTAGTCATGCAAGTCAGTATTTTTTGACAGCATATGGTATGATTTTTGTCAGTTAACATAGTATTCCATCATATAAGTGTGCTGTAATTTTGCTTAGCCAATGTCCTCTTATTAAACCAGTAGCATATTTCTCAACTTTTGCCATCTTTTATAGCAAAAGATGTCTTTGTATTTTCTTTTTGGCTCATATCATGGGTGTTTTCTTTAGGCTTAGTTCTTAGAAATGAAATTGTTGGGTCAAAATCCACACTTGTTTTTTAAAGGCTTTTTATGCATAATGCTAAATTGCTCTCCAGAGAAGACTGTGTAGGATGCATTTCAGTTCATAAAGTCATCAAATCCTAATTTTCAGACTCCTGTGTGATATGCAGAGTGTTAGAAAGCACTTTTATTTTGCTCATGATTATTATTAAATTTGGGATTCAAGAGTAATGAGAAAAATTATGACTTTGTTGTATTCATAGTTCAGCTGTAGTAAAGTGATATCCAGCTTAACTGGGTTCTCTGGACTCAATTAGAGTTATGTTTAAAGACACTTTACCATTTATTAGCTCTATGACCTTCGGCGAGTTACTTAAGCTCAATTTGCTCATCTGTAGACTGGGCTTATAACACCTCTCAAGGTAAATCTTGTTGTTTGGATTAATAAGGTCATACACACAGTGTACTTAGCAGAGTACCTAGTTCATCAGGAATGTCCAGGAAGTGGAATCCTTTATCACTGGCTACAACTTTGACTAAATCTGCCTGATTATTCCAAGTATCTTTCCAGCAGAGTGGCAACTCAAATGTTCCTTGGATGGGGAAGTAAAAATGTACCAATATGTGCATAATTATGGATAAATTAAAGAAACATCATAATGAATTTGAACATAACCAAATTATTCCATAAATTTCTCATTCCAAGATTTATAGCATATCATTTTCTGTTTTCTTAGTCATTTCAGCTGCTTGTTTTTTTACAGGCTTTTATAAAAAGGCCAGTTCCTACCCACCCTGTTTTTCTACATATAGTCAGAGCAGAAACTTTACAATGTAACGCATCTTGCCATTTGCATGTGGGGCTTTATTATTGATGCATTCAGATGCATATAGAAGCTGGGCACAAACTTTGGAAAACAGGGTGTTGAAGTTTTTTCTTGTATGGCTTTTTGATCCTTCTTTTCTTTTTCCTTTTCCCAACTTTACCGAGGTAAAATTGAAGCACACTGACCTATGTATATTTTTAAGTGATCAGGTAAAACTACAGAAGCCTTGCAACCCTGTAGGTCCTTTTTCCCAAACCACTCCCCTAACATGTATGTTCTTGTTATCATATGTTCACAGCTGCATAATTTGAGAGCCCTGCCAGACAATGGTATCATCTTGGCTTTAAACTGTCCTACATATTTGAAAGAACTTAAGAAAATTCGTCACATTTCCCTGGTTCTTTGCATGCCAAGTAACTTGGGGTTTTTCCAACCCTGCTGAATGTTATGCTATATAGACCCTGAAGAATGTTGTTCATGTTTTAGCAGGTATCCACCCAGTTAGGCTCATATTGCAAGTTATAGTACCTTTGGTGAGTGGTGGTTCAAATCTCAGTTCAGTTCCTGAGTGTGGGGCTGTCCCTCATGAGTGTGGCTTAGAGTTGAGCTTCAGAATTCTGTGGGTTCCCAGGACCCCTCTCTCTGACTCTTTCTACTCTAGTTTTCTTCCTTCATTCTCCAGCCATCGAGTCTCCTTTTCCTGTTTCCCCCGACCAGAAAGATGAGTTAACTTCAAAGTTTTAACAATTTTCACCAACTTTATGGGGGCTTCCCAAGTGACACTAGAGGTAAAGAACCCACCTGCCAATGCAGGAGACACAAGAGATGTGGGTTCGATCCCTGGACCGGGAAGATCCCCTGGAGGAGGAAGTGGCAGCCCACTCCACTATTCTTGTCTGGAAAATTCCGTGGACAGATGAGCCTGGCAGGCTGCAGTCTATGGGCCTGCAAAGAGTTGGACACGACTGAGTAACTGAATACAACAACAGGCAATTTTATTGCCCCTTGACTTCAGGTCAAAGCTGTACGGAAAACAACTAGAAAATACACCCTCTGCTATTGTTTCTCCAAATTTTAGCTCTCCACCACAATTTGAGTGTCTTTACTTTTCAGAAGCCTCAGGTAGTTGCTCTCTAAGTTTTGGCAAAAGGTCTTCATTTTAATCAGTAGGAGCAAGATGCTTTAGGGTATGTATGCCACCACATTGAAACTGGAACTTACCATTTGTTCTTTTAGTGATTTTAAAAATATTAACCCTGTGATATACATGTAAGAGAAACCTGGACAAAGGCCAGGGTCTCTTCAGCAGGGTCAGAGTGAGCTAAACGGTCTCACCTAATAATCTTAGGGAACATTTTCAGCCACGTTACTTCTCTCTCTGAACTGTAGTCACTACAGTGGGCGTCCTTGAAGATCCTTTGTTCTAACTCGGTCCTGCAGCTGCTTCAGAGCCAAGTGTGTTTGTTCACACCCAGAAGAGCATGATATGTGCGGTAATTTAATCATAAACACCATATGAGGATATACTTGCCAAGTCTGCATCAAAATTGGCCACTAAACAGCAGTAGCATAGCGTTTGCGTTTTTCTTTCTTTAATTTTTTTACTCCTACTATTGCATTTTATTGAGCTTTTTCTGTGGTCCAGAACTGCACTATATCACCTCATTTAATCTTCAGATCAACACTGAGATAAATGGTTTTCTTCCCACTTTATGAAGAGATGGAAGCTCTAAGAGGTTAAGGAACTTCCTAGGACACCGTGCCCCCATCCCTTTGTCCCAGCTAATTAAGTACTTCAGTTAATAAAGAGCTGAAACACTGGTCTTTCTGACTTCAAAAGCACTGAAGTTAATTCCTATGCTCACCTAACCTCCTGTGTCACAGAGGAATTTTGTTCAGCAACTCTCTGGGGACCATCAGGTTGTGACTCTTTGTTAAACATATAAGCATTGTTTTTCTTCTTTTTTTTAGGAGCCCAGTGATGCCCTTGGAATCAGCATTGCTGGAGGAAAAGGAAGTCCCTTAGGAGATATCCCAATATTTATTGCCATGATTCAGGCCAGCGGTGTGGCTGCACGGACACAGAAGCTTAAAGTAAACAGAGCGGGTGGGGAAGTGCTCACATCATGTGATGGGGTGGGGTGGGAGAGGATGCCAGGGGCAGTGGGTTAAACTAGAATTCCAGCAGCCATCAGAGACCCACACTGTGGGCAAAATGCACTGGAGACAGTTTGTACCTGAAATTCATTATGTCCCTAAGCATATAAAAATATTATTGTTTATATCAAAGCTTCTCAGTGAAAGATGAAATTGCAGCTCATTTGCAGAGCTTCCCATATCATTTTTAGTACCACGTTCCACCTGAAATTGATTTTCACCTGAGAAAGATTTGACCTTAGAATCTTCCTTCCACCGAAAGCATCAACATTCTTATGATTTTTTCCCCCCATCACGCCTTAATTTTAATTTAGGTGGAAAAAAATAAAGCAGAAAATATTTGGCTTCATTAGAGCTTCATTGAACAGGTAATTTGTGCACCCCACTATTACTAGTAAATGGATGTATGCAACACCACCATTACCCAGGTACAAAAGTGGCCTGCCGGGCCTTTTAATAATCAAATCTGACCCCCTTCTTGTTTCTCTGATTGGTGTGTATTTGGGCGAAAGCCATAAAAATTCCTCATGCTTCTGGAGCATGCATACACAGTAGAAACACAGAATCTTCACAATAGCCACAAATGGGAAATATGACTTACAAAGAATTTTAAGCATTCTTCTCAAATTTAATTTTTCTTAATGATAGTGATTTTTCTTCCACTTTTGTACTTCCAGGTTGGAGATCGGATTGTCAGCATTAATGGGCAACCTTTGGATGGGCTGTCTCACACAGACGTGGTTAATCTGCTGAAGAACGCCTACGGGTGCATTATCCTGCAGGTATTCCGATCAATGGAACACGCAGCTGGGAGAGGCAGATAAGTGGCGAGCAAAAATGATTGAGCGTCACTGGCAGGAGGCATCACCGCCCAGCAGGGTGCTTGCTGATGTGAATTATGAAGGTTGAAAGCAAGAAATTATTATTTTTATTCAGAAATTCTTTAATGCCACCCATACAGGCAGTGAGCATGATTATATGAAAGCATAACAAGGGGAGAAAAATTACTCTTTGCTTCACGTGATAAATCAACAAGGCTTTTAGCTTCTGGTGTTCTTTTGTAAATCAGAGTTTGCCTGGAATAGGAAATGATTTCTTTTCCTATTCCCCAAAACTGCGTCTGAACTGCCCAAGTGCTGTTTCTTCCAGTCCTTTAAAGGACAGGAAAGGTAACCATGCTTTTTTTCTGTAGCATAAATGATTGCCAGCACTGCTAAATACTGCATAGTAGTCACCAGCTAAGGCAAACAATCATTTCAGCTGTGGTCCCCAAGAGTATTCTCCAGAGGCACAAGGAAATATACTAGGAAGTAAAAACAAGGTGTGCTCTTAGTCACCCCTCCTTCTCTTTCAGCACTTTGAATATCTCTGAGATTGATATCATGCAGTGAGCTAGAGCAGCGTACTGGCAGCCAGTTTCATTACTGAGCTCCCCCCAAAATCTATGATTATAAACACCATCCTCCTGCAGGGGTAATATTAAATGGTCTATAGGTAAAAAGAATAAAACCCACCGTTTAGTATCTCAAAGAAAGGGCTAGCCACCCCCTCTAATCATTCTAGTCTTTAAATAATAAGTTTGAATTGAAAACCATTACTTTGGGGAGGAACAATTTATGGTGCTTAAGTCTCACCATCTCAGAGGTCTAAGTCGAAAGTGCCAAAACAGACATTTAACAAAAGTCGGTGGCTTTCGACACATAGGAAGGGAATTGTAAAATACTGCCAGGGGTTTCCAGGGAGTTTATGGAAACAGAGTGAACTGGGTGTCGAGTCATGGAGACGGCTTCCTCATGTCCTCATCCTCAGGGGTTACCTGTCATTTCGCCTTCCACCCCCGTCCTCCTCAGAGCCTGCAAATCCTGGCTTTTTCTTGTTTCCAGCTCTTGCCATTCCTTCGAGTTATGCTGACCCCTAGAGGCCATGCAAGTGCAACTCTTCAGTCACAGAGCTGTTCCCCATTAGTTACATAGGATTTTACCGGGAAGTTGTTTCAAAGGATACCTATGTACCAGAGGGGATTGGGGTGGGGGGAGGGAGTGGGGAAAGTGTTTCCCCTAGTGGAATCTACTGTTATTGACATTTTTATTTTCCAGTGTAATTTCTTCAGCTCCATCTTCTTCACAAAGAATGTGACACAATGTGAAAGTATGACATTCACTATGTAAAGTACCTTCAGTGGGAATGAGCTCATGGTCTCCCTATGCAGAATTTAATGCTCCATTCAGCCAAATTGCCACTATTTACATACTTCTGAAGGGGTTCTTTATTTTTCCTATTTCTTCATTTTAAGAAAATGACTTTTGGTTTCAAAATGTTCTCTTGCATTAATCACATTAGATGGTGGTGTTATTGTCTAACAGGTGCTGTTAAAAACTTAATAGAATCCTTTGGGATTTTGACACTTGTGATCTACACAACTCTGTATGTGTATGGGCATGGGTATGGGGCATATGTGCTGCCAAAAGCTTTAGAGACAGAACTCGGGAGATTCTTACATCTTGTGTCGGACGCCTTTCAGTTGCATAGTCGTATTCACTTTAATTGAAACAGTGTGCATGGAGTGGTACCAGCAATACATTAGCACAGCTGACTTGTCAGTAGGTGATTATTTTCATATCAGGTGAGCCAGTCCAGTAGCAGAGCAGTAGGAAGGTCAGGTAATTGTGTCTGATGTTATGGAAAATACTTCTTGTTGGTGCACGTGCAAAGCGATCAGCAACTGCTGATGGCACAGGGGAGATTAGGTCTAGGTCAGCAGACCGTGGGGTGGAGAAGGGGAAGAGAGTGGAGGAGACCACCAACACTTCTGGAAGCTTCTTCCCGTAGTTTAAATTGCTAGTGCTAGGTATAGTAAAGAAGCAGCTTTTTCTGCCCTTGAAGTCTGATGGTATCTTATTGTCAAATAAAGATTGGTCAGTGGGAATTGATTTGGATGTAAGGGTAATTTTAAATATTCTCAACTATATTTGGAGATCTAGTTTGCCTAGATTTGCCTGGTTTTGAAAGTTTGCCTGGTTTAGCACTTTTGTCTATGAATTACTATACAACCTTTTTTGGACAAAGCCAGGTAACCCAGACTGTTATGGAAATTTTTGTTTTTTCCTCTTTCTTTGAGAACATGGAGGATAAAATGAGGGTATCAGGGATTTTTGTCACTACAGGACCCTGTGGGGCTTTCTCTGGATCCAGACTTTTTAGTGTATAGACTGTGGATCAAGGCAGCAGTACCTAAACTAGGAAATACAGGAAGGGTATGTTGGGAGAGAAGAGAATGTTGTATTTGGAGGCACCCAAGGTAGAGATATCCAGCAGACAGAGGAAGTGTGCTGCCAAAGCTTGGGGAGACTTCAGTGCTGGAAATGGGATAAATATAGCCATCCACAACTTCATGGGGTTGATATTCCCACTGCCTGACACATTATACCTCATAGTTATTGGTTGAATAAATGAAACAGTAGAGACAAACACAGAGAATAAGACTTGGAATCAGTAACAACTATGGACTTCCCTGGTGGCTCGGACGGTAAAGCATCTGACTACAATGCGGGAGACCTGGGTTCGATCCCTGGGTTGGGAAGTTCCCTGGAGAAGGAAAAGGCAACCCACTCCAGTACTCTTGGCTAGAAAATCCCATGGACAGAGGAGCCTGGTGTCCATGGGGTCACAAAGAGTTGGACATGACTGAGCAACTTCACTATGGACAGCAGGAGAAGGAATTTCTTGGCCAACCCAATAGCTTATGCTTTTCTCTTTGAAAGCTTTAGAATGTAGTGTACAGGTATTTTTCTTCTTTTATTTAACTTGTTCACTTGTTAATGGACCTGAAATGAAATTTACTTCATTGCTTGTTTGTTTCTCTTTCTGTTTCTCTTTTGTCAGTTCCTCGATGTTGGATGCTGCATCTCCTGAATTAATCCTGTGTCTTATTTTTTCTGTTTCATTTTCAGTCTAGGGCTCCCAAGAGAAGTCCCTCTTTTCTCTATATTATCTTGAGCATGGCATGTCTCTCCTAACCAGCAGTTGGGCCCTTTTACATCAGTTTTTGTTTGTGTGTGTTCTGCAAGATGCCCTCAAGGACCTCCCAGACACACACTTATTAATCCCCCTGACTTCTTCTGACTCTCTTCTGCTCCCTGAGAAAATTACTTTAGGATATACTCCAACAAAAGAGGAAAGTAGAGAGGGAAGCCAGTGGATCCAAAGCTGAGGAACAGGGAAGTCCTAGGACAGCTATGCAGAAGGCAGAGAGAACAATTTATCCAAATTGAAGCAGGGAGACCAGAAGACTCTAAAAGAGATGCCTCTGAATTAAAGAGGGGGAAAAAAAGAGGGACAGATGGATTACCTTGTATATTTAACTGCATTGGAGGTTTAAGGTCAGGTGGAAAGTTTGGGGCTGAGTTATTATAATATATAAAAAATTAAACAAAATAAGATTATTATTAACCTTGAGGACAATAAACTTGTACCAAAGAAAGGGGGAGAGATGTAAACATACAACAGAAGTCGGCTCAATGTGAATAACATTTACGTAAGTCATAATAAAACCAATAGAACGAAACATCATGATGCATGAAATATTAGTAGCGTGACACTGAGATGTGTTCATAGGAAAATATGAGAGTTAAATCTTTGAAATTGAAATAAGATTGTTGGAAATTGTTAAAACTGCAAAGATTTAAGCATTTAATACATCTAAAGAAACACAGGGAACAAGTAGAACTTAAAAATATAAAAGGTAAGTGTAAAATTTTGGCAAACTAAATTTTCGTCTGTTGGAATAGGTAGTCTATAGATGTGATCGAGTAGTCTATAGACGTGATCAAGATGATAAAGTGCAAAGTAGTCTTATAAAGTGTATTATTTAGCTTATATCTCTAGAATGGAAAAGAGAAATATTCAGTATGTCTCTAGGGAATAAGAGTGTTGAATTTTTTATCATGTACTGTATTACTTAATTTAAAACCATGTGCACACAAAAGGAAATATCCTAGAAAATTGAAAGGAACCAAGAGTTAAGAATATAGGTCCTAGACCCTAAAGGAGAAAATAATTTTAAAAACACCACACTTACAATGAGACAAAAGTAAATAAAACTGTGGGAAGGCAGCTGTCAGATCAATCACTGGCAATCTTTAAAATAATTGATTTCTCTCTTTCGAAATTGGTGGCAAGTCAGTAGGTGCAAGGGAGTAATTGGGAGCAAAGGACATAGAAAAAAAGATGGAGGTGATGTTATCTCTGAAAAAGAGGGTAAGAAGTGTTTCACAGCATTTGAGTCTGATGGCTTTCCTTTGAGGATAATCATTTTCTATGAATGAATAAAGAAGTGATTTTGACATTTGAGAAAAGTGCTTCTCAAACCTCAGCATGCTCCAAGATCATCTGGAGGGCTTGTTAAACAGATGCATTGCTGGGTCCCACTCCCAGAGCTTCTGATTCTGTAGGACTGGGGTGGATCCATGAATTTCCTTTATAACAGGCTGCCAGGTGTTGCTGATGCTTCTAGTTCAGAGAGCAATCTGAAACCCAGTGGGTAGTGCATCCTTTAGAGATGAGCAAAGATTTGCACTGCTCTTTTCTCTATGTCTGGAATACCCATCTCACCCTACCAGTATCCCCTCTTTATAAAGGTACATGTGAGTAGTTCTTAACCTTAATTGCCCAATCAAATCGCTGAATCAGTTCCTGGGTCTCACCCTATGAATTAATTGATCTGGGATGTGGCTTGAACATCGGAATATTTTAAAGCTTCCCACGTGATTTACTATGTGGCCAGGGTTAAGACCAGCTATCTGTGAGGGTTCCTTATGGGTAGAAAGCCAAGGACCAAGAGCTAACGGTTTGCAAGTTGAAGTGATGACCTCAGGTAAGTTCTGTAGGACATGTAGGTTTCAGTGTCAGAAAGCTGAGTATTTTTGAATCCTCTTAACTCTTCAGCTTCCTCTAGGAAACTGGATCATTGCTCCTTTCTTCCAAGGTTGCTGTGAGAATTAAATGAGGTGTAACATTTAGTAAAAATGGTGGATTATAAGTGGCATTGCCTTCTCCGTATCAGCATAAGTGTTAAGCGTGAAATAAAGTGGAAAGTGAAAGTGTTAGGCTCTCAGTCGTGTCTGTCTTGGCGACCCCGTGGACTGTAGCCCTCCTGGCTCTTCTGTCCATGGTATTCCCCGGGCAAGAACACTGGGATGGGTTGCCTCTTCCTCCTCCAGCGGATCTTCCCAAACCAGGGATTGTACTGGGGTCTTCTGCATTGGCAGGCAGATTCTTTACTGTCTGAGCTACCAGGGAAGCATTAAATAAGTGATTCTTTATTGCTCTCTGTCTGTCATTGCTTCCCAGGTGGCCCTAGTGATAAAGAACCCACCTGCCAGTGCAGGAGACATAAGAGATGTGGGTTTGATCCCTGGGCTGGGAAGATCCCCTGGAGAAGGAAATGGCAACCCACTCCAGTACTCTTGCCTGAAAAATCCCATGTACAGAGGAGCCTGATGGGCTTATAATCCATGAGGTCGCAAAGAGTCAGACACGACTGAGTGACTTCACTTTCACTCCATTCCAAACTTAAAACATTTCATGCTTCAGACCATGTTTTTAAAACAGATACATTAAAATCAGTATATTCTGATGTTACTAGAATCAGTGTCACTAGATTCTAAATAAAAGTTTTAATCAGATGTGCTTTCTACTCCATTAAGTTACACCAGATGCCAGGCATGGGACAAAGCAAGCTCATTTTGTTCTGTAATGTGCCCTCATCTTAAGATGCCAACTTTCTCCGGGTCACCTTAACTTGACAGTCTTTCTCTCTGTCTCTAGTGTATTTGTACTGTGGATCCAGGATGCAGGTTGGGCATGAGTATGGAGTTTGTATTTTGTACTACAAGATTTTGTTGTTGTTTAATTGCTAAGCCATGCCTAACTCTTTTGTGACCCCATGGACTACAGTCTACCAGGCTCCTCTGTCCATGGGATTTCCCAAGCAAGAATATTGAAGTGGGTTGCCCTTTCCTACTCCAGGGAATCTTCCCAACCTAGGGATCAAACATGTTTCTCCTGCATTGCAGGAGGATCCCTTGCCACTGAGCCACCAGGGAAGCTCATTATAAGATTTGGGTCTTAACAGATCTAAAGGTTAATCTCATTCCTTTACAAGACCAGCGAGTCAGGAAAGTTCTAGGCAAGAAGCTCAAGCTTTTATGCATTGTAATGTTCTGGATGTAGATTTGATGCAATGTAAATACTTACCTGGAAAATATTTTCACTTCTCAATTCTTCAAAACATAATCCACCCCAAACCTGTTTTTGAGCAAAGGTATTTATCCTAGGGTCTATGCAATAAAGACTTGTGTTTTATTATTCAATTAGAATATGTACCAACATACATGGCTCTGATATACAATTCCGATTGAACGTAGTTTTGTTTTTAACAAAAAAATTAAAGGCATGAAGAGAGAGCATATCAGAACAGATACCTTCCTAAGGTCAAGGTTTGAGGAGACAAAAATCTAAGGAGATAAATATTGAAGGAGAAATGCTTTGGGAGGGGGAAATTCATTTGGAGGGGGAAACACAGAGTGAGGGGTTGGGGCGGTTGGAGGGGGAAACACTGAGTGAGGGGTTGGGGCAGTTGGAGGGGGAAACACGGAGTGAGGGGAGAATTCATTTGGAGGGGGAAACACGCTTATTGGTTCTTCCTCTTCCTGGGATTCACGGGTCTTTCTTTGTTCCATAAGTTGAAAGGATACGGCCTCTTCCCCATCCTTCATTTCACACATCTTGCCCTCGAGTGAAGTGACTTCCTCCTTCTCTTCTTTCCTTTCACAAGTCTCCCCCTCCTCAGGTGAAGGGATTTCCTCTTCCTCTTCCTCCAAATCAATATTCTGCCACTTCCAAGGTAGGGAAGCTTCCTTTCCTTCTTTCAAGTCCATGGTCTCCCTCTCCTCAGGGGAAGAGACCTCCTCCTCCTCCTTTGGGTCGTTGGCCTCCCTCTGCTCAGGTAGACATTTACTGAATGTTTGACCCTAACACGGTTGCAGAGATATGAGAAAACAAAGTACTTTCATTAAGCATCTGGTGAGTCTAAGCTGGTGAACCCACATGGCAGCTTAGGACACTCTATTAATTTAATACGTGTATCCCCATCACCCAGCAGTTCCATATCTAGTTCTCCATCTTAAAGCATGTCTCTTGGGATGCTTATCACAGCACCATGTGCAACAATGGGGAAGAACAGAGGCTTAGAGGACTTGCAGGTTTTGAACCAGGTTAATGACTGTGAGAAGGAAATGGCAGTATTCATGCCTGGAAAATCCCATGGACGGAGGAGCCTGGTAGGCAACAGTCCATGGGGTTGCAAAGAGTCGGACACGACTGAGTGACTTCACTTCACTAATGACTATGAAGGATAAGTGGGAGCAAAGAGCACATCTGCCTCCTCCGGGCCCCTGGGGGCCTGAGGGATGAGGGGAAGGGTTGCTGACCTGAGTGATGTAAAAGGGCCAGACCATAGGTTGTGGGTCCTACAAGTTGGAGCTCGCCCTCGCCAGGTCCAAGGACTCCAGGCACCACGGCTCATTCAGGTTGCACAGACCTTAGACCTCATCACCTCAGGACCCGGAAGCCTCTCTGCCTTACCCCAGAATCCCTGTCCATTCCCCCACCCCCCTCCACTTAGAATGTCCGTGTCTGCCCCTGACACTAGGTGACAGCAGTGGCAAGCCTGCTTGTTGCAGAGTGAGGAACACATTTGCTGTCCTCAGAATCTACTGCGGAAGTTTGCACCCAGTAGTTCAAGATTTACTTGAAACAACAGCAACAACAGAAAAAGAGCAGACTTCCTGTTAGCCTGATGGCCTCCCCCTTCCCCACAAGTTAAACTCACAAATTAAGCCGTCTTCCAGTCTTACCTCCATGCCTGGTCCCTGGTGCTGCTGGGCGAAGAGCACTTCAGACAGCAGGGCTGAACAAGACTCAGACCACGTCTTTGTCTCCTCAAACTTGTAACTAGCTGAGCATACCTTTCCAAGATCAGATTATCTCCTTCTACAAGTCTGGAAGACCAATCAACTCTTAAGACCAAGATTGTTGATGCAGATGCCTTGGGGCTATCAAGTCATTCTGAGGATGATGGGTTTATCTCTTTGTTTCTCTGCAAAAGACCAAAAACTGTCAGTGAAAGTCCTTCCCATTTCCTATCCAGCCCCTTATATTCCACTTCTGAAAAATAGGCAGGAGCTGGGGGATCCTAAGCTGCTCCTAGGATTTAATATCAGTTGTCGAGAGGTCCTTTATATTTCAGGGTAGGGATCAAGCAAGAGGCCTTACCACCCTGTAAGATGGCGCTGCCAAATGTTTTTGTATTTTCTAGCTAGACTTTTACCCAAGTAGAACTATGACTTTGGTTTCACAGTTTATATGGGCTCCTGAAAGTTTATTAAAGTTCAAAAGCTTTCTTCCTAGAACATCCATGGAGTGTGTATTTCCTACATCCCAAACCCTCTCCATGTAGTCCTGCGGGGGGAAGGGTGCATGTTTCCCTCCTGTTGCTAAGCACCCACTGTGAAGTTCAGCTCTGCTTTCAGCTGCTTGTTTGGCTCTGCCCTTCACTCTTCCTGGGTCCATGTGTGAAAGTGAAAGTGAAGTTGCTCAGTTGTGTCCGACTCTTTGTGACCCCATGGATCACATGGCTCCATGTGTAGACTCTAGTTCACTATATGCAGGATGAGGCATATCTCCTGGTGTGAGGGTCCAAGACCAGGTCTGTACCCTCTCACCAGGTGATTTGCCTGACACCGCATGGGCTTCCCAGGTGACACTAGTGGTAAAGAACCCACTTGCCAATGCAGGAGACATAAGAGATGCAGGTTTCTTTCCTGGGTTCGAAAGATCCCCTGGAGGAGAGCATGGCAACCCACTCCAGTATTCTTGCCTGGAGAATCCCATGGACAGAGGAGCCTGGCGGGCTACTGTCCACAGGATCACAAAAGAATCAGACATGACTTAGCGACTAAACAACAACTACAACATAGGAATCCCCTTCACCATATCCTAAATCCATAGAGTTTGAGTCTCTACTTGAGTGCTTCCTTTGTGGGGGCTCATGTCCTAACCAGCTGAGCCTTACCATTCTGTAACTGCCTTAGCTGCTAGATTTTTTTCTTCTTAAAAAGACCCCAAACCAATCTCACTCTGTTCTGTGGAAATTCAGAAAATTGAACCCCATGTGCTCTATTCGTTAGGAAGGTTTTCAGTTCAGTTCAGTCACTCAGTCGTGTCCGACTCTTTGCGACCCCATGAATCACAGCACGCCAGGCCTCCCTGTCCATCACCAACTCCCAGAGTTCACTCAAACTCATGTCCATCGAGTCGGTGATGCCATCCAGCCATCTCATCCTCTGTCATCCGCTTCTCCTCCTGCCCCCAATCCCTCCCAGCATCAGGGTCTTTTCCAATGAGTCAGTTCTTTGCATCAGGTGGCCAAGGTATTGCAGTTTCAGTTTCAGCATCAGTCCTTCCAATGAATATTCAGCACTGATTTCCTTTAGGATGGACTGGTTGGAAAGACTGTTAACAATCATACAAAATGTATTAATATCATGACAATTTGTGAGGAATATTCAGAGTGCTCCAGAGAGGAAAACAGGAAAAATTAAACATAGGTAATCAAAGAAGGTTAGTATAATGGAAGTGACTTTTAAGCTGATGCCAGGCCAACTGGTTTGGCTTCAGGGGCCAAACCAGGTTGGGCTGGGGAAGGGACTCCAGGCAGAAAGAACTGTGGAATGTGGGGAGGAGGGGATGATATAGATGGGATTAGAGGAGTAATTCTGGAAAGGACACTTGCATAGATAGATCACTGAAAGGATTTAGTCAGGGGAGGGTCATTATCCCTTTTATATTTCAAACAATAACTGTCTATTGTGTAGAAGAGAGTAAGTGGGGATTTCAGGTAAAAGGCAGCCAGTGATAATGGATTGTATTAGGATGGTCACTAGGGAGATGACAGAAAGCAGACTTGAGAAATATTTTGGAGGTAGAGTCCAGAGGATTTGGTGGTAGATTATTCAGAATAGGCATCAGTATGGTTAGCATCCTAGCACCTTTCCAGCTGGGCAATCACCAGCCAGCAATCAATCGGGTATTTTCAAGATTATACCTAGTGGGTTTCTAATTAGGCAGCTGGAGGTGCTATCTACTCAGAAGAGGAAAACTAAAAGGAAAATGAATTGAAGGGATTTGGTTGTTGGATCAAGAATTTGGATTTCGTTGTATTAATTTTAATAAGGCTTTGAGGTAGTAAAATGCAGATACTGAGTTGGCAATTGGATATAACAAACTAAGTTGGGAACTGTCAGCACATGATTGGAATTGAAAGCTGTGGGAATGTGGATGCTGTACCCTAGACCCTGTGTGTACAAGTGGGAAGCAGCCAGGCCTGAGCCATGAGGGGTGTGTAGAATAGCAGAGATAGAAGAGTGGCCCAGCAGCAGGAGGAAAGCCAGAGACGGGGTCTTGAAGTCCGGGTCGGACCCTGGGGATGGCAACTGGAACGGAGTGGGCTTTTGAGAATGATGTAGGCTGAGAGGAGGTAGGATTACTTAAGTCACAGGCAAAGATAATTCCTCCACTACACTTGCTGGGGAGGAGAGGAAAGAAAACTGGTGGGAAGTGTAGAGGACAGTTTGTCATTTTCCTTTTTGTTGTTTATCCTAAATGTCCCCCCAATTCATTCTTTCTTTATGTGATAGTATTTCTAGAAGATCTTATAACTTATGCAAAACAGTGTTTTCCCCCCAGAATAGGATGCTTCACCCAAAATATGTTCTGATCCAGCCAGGGTCAGACTATTAGCAGATGCAACTAAGCTTCAGTTCAGTTGCTCAGTCGTGTCCGACTCTTTGCAACTAAGCTTACTTATTCGTATTTTGGTAGTCATGCCCTCTGTTGGCTTATCCTGAAACTGCAATCAAATCAAGCTCTTGCACTGCTGTTAAGTAAAGTCCTTTCACCCCATTGTTGTTGTTCAGTCTCTCAGCCCTGTCTGACTCTTTGTGATCCCATGGACTGCAGCACGCCTGGCTTCCTTGTCCTTCACTATCTCCTGGAGTTTGCTCAAACTCATGTCCACGAGTCGATGATGCCCTCCAACTATCTCATCCTGTGTCACCCCTTTTCCTCTTGCCCTCAGTCTTTCCCAGTGTTAGCATCTTTTCCAAGTGAGTCAGCTCTTCGAACCAGGTGGCCAGAAAGTATTGGAGCTTCAGCTTCAACATCAATCCTTTCAAGGAATATCCAAGGTTGTTCTCCTTTAGGATTAACTGGTTTGATCTCCTTGCTGTCTAAGGAGCTCACTCTGTCCTTGTGTGCTAATATCATCTAGAAGGACAGTTCATCAGAAGCAAGGATAGCCCAAGAGCCCTTGAGAAAGAAGTTTGGATAACTAGTTGAGGTAGAAGACACCTCCAGAATAAGCATACAAGGCAGGTTTTTTATGAATCCTGTTTAACAGGTGAAAAAACTGAAACTTAAGCATAGTACCATTTAAGTGGCAAAAACAACTTCAGATCTTCTTTCTGTCAGAGGTATACCATATTTCTTCTTAATTCTTTGCAACATTTTTGCAGAATAGAAATATAACTGATTATTTACATGTCAGTTCTATACTTTTGTTTGTGTGCATGCTCAGTCCCTCAGTCACGTCTGACTCTTTTTGACTCAGGACTATAGCCTGCCAGGCTCTTCTCTCTATGCAATTTCCCAGGCAAGAATACTGGAGTGGGTGGTCATTTCCTATCCTGGGGGATCTTTCTGACCCAAGGATCAAATCTACATCTCTTACTTTGGCAGGCAGATTCCTTACCACTGCACCACTCTTTGTTTGTGCCATACTTTTGTTTGGGACCATCTAAATGCAAATCGGTGAAGAAGAACTGGAGAATCTCTTGATGAAGGTCAAAGAGGAGAGTGAAAAACCTGACTTAAAACTCAACATTCAAAAAACTAAGATTATGGCATTTGGTCCCATCACTTCATGGCGAATAGATGGGGAAACAATGGAAACAATATATAGACTTTATTTTTTGGGCTCCCAAATCACTGCAGATGGTGACTGCAGCCATGAAATTAAAAGACACTTGCTTCTTGGAAGAAAAGCTATGATAAACCTAGGCAGCATATTAAAAAGCAGAGACATAACTTTGCTGACACAGGTACATCTAGGTAAAGCTATGGTTTTTCCAGTCATCATGTATAGATGTGAAAGCTGGTAAAGAAAGCTGAGGGCTGAAGAATGGATGCTTTTAAACTGTGGTGTTGGAGAAGACTCTTCAGAGTCCCCTGGACTGCAAGGAGTTCAAACCAGTCAATCCTAAAGGAAATCAATCCTGAATGTTCATTGGAAGCACTGATGCTGAAGCTGAAGCTCCAGTACTTTGGCCATCTGATTCGAAGAGCTGACTCTTTGAAAAAGACCCTGATGCTGGGGAAGACTGAAGGCAGGAAATGGGGAGAACAGAGGACGAGATGGTTGGATGGCATCACCGACTTGATGGACATGAGCTTGAGCAGGCTCCAGGAGATGGTGAAGGATGGGGAAGCCTGGCGTGCTGCAGTCCACAGAGTTGCAAAGAGTCAGACATGGCAGAGTGACTGAACAACAACAAGAACAAACACAAATCATAGGAAATCAAGAGATGTTCTTTCATCAGATATTACTTGAACACCTATATAGACATGTTCTACATAAAGGGGATACGGTGGTGAATAAAACAGACAAACTTCATGTCCTCACATGCTAATATGAAGCAATAAGACAGGACAGGGCTTCTCTTGTGGCTCAGCTGGTAAGGAATCCGCCTGCAATGCAGGAGACCTGGGTTTGATCCCTGGGTTGGGAAGATACCCTAGAGAAGGGAAAGGCTACCCTCTCAGTATTCTGGCCTGGAGAATTCCATGGATTGTATAGTCCATAAGGTCACAAAGAGTCATACACGACTGAGGGACTTTCACTTTCACACTTTCAAGACAAGACAAGACAAGGCAAAATATATATATAGTTAATTAGATAGTAATAGTAGTAAGAAAACATAAAGCAGGGAAGGAGGAGATTGTTAAACAAAATTAAACTGAGTAAATTTGAAGGTCTGTTTGTCTTTATTTTATAATTCATGAATATTATTATTCATGAATTATATCATTATTCATGGATTATTATTATTCATGATAACTGGGATGCATCCCATTTATCAAATAGAATGGTACTCCAAGGTTCTATACAAAACTGAAAGGCTTTTATAGGAAGAAGAGTAGGATAAGAAGTTAAAAGAGTGGATTATTTCTGGTAGGACTTATTAAGTAGATTCTCTGATTGGTCTTGATGAGGAAATTCCAGACTGATTGGTTTAAAATTCCACTCTAAGGAGCAGCTGAAACTGCAGTTAGGCTAGGTGTTAAGTCCTTGGAGGGCTTAGCATATGTGGCTCTATTTTGGGCCAGTTTCTTTTCTTTTTTTTTACTCAATTTTTTAAAAAGTTTATATTTTATTGAAGGATAATTGCTTTACAGAATTTTGCTGTTTTCCATCAAACCTCAACATGAATCAGCCATAGGTATACATATATCCCCTCCCTTTTGAAACACCCTCCCATCTCTCTCCCCATCCCACCACTCTAGGCTGATACAGAGCCCCTGTTTGAGTTTCCTGAGCCATATAGCAAATTCCCATTAGCTATCTATTTTACCTATGGTAATGTAAGTTTCCATGTTACTCTTTCCATACATCTCACCCTCTCCTCCCCTCTTCCCATGTCCATAAGTCTATTCTCTGTTTCTCCATTGTGGCCCTGTAAATAAATTCTTCAGTACCATTTTCCTAGATTCCTTATATATGTGTTAAAATATGGTATTTATCTTTCTCTTTCTGACTCACTTCACTCTGTATAATAGGTTCTAGGTTCATCCACCTCATTAGAACTGACTCAAATGTGTTCCTTTTTATGGCTGAGTAATATTCCATTGTGTATATGTACCACAACTTCTTTATCCATTCATCTGTTGATGGACATCTAGGTTGCTTCCATGTTCTAGCTATTGTAAATAGTGCTCCAATGAACAATGAGATACATGTGTCTCTTTCAATTTTGGTTTCCACAGGGTGTATGCCTAGGAGTGGGATTGGTTTTACTCCTAGTTTTTTAAGGACTCTCCATACCGACTTCCATAGTGGCTATATCAATTTACATTCCCACCAACAGTGCAAGTTTCCCTTTTCTCCACACCCTCTCCAGCATTTATTGTTTGTAGACATTTTGATGAGGGCCATTCTGACCAGTGTGAGGTGATGTCTCATTGTAGTTTTGATTCACTTCTCTAATAATGAGAGATGTTGAGCATCTTTCATGGGTTTGTTAGCCATCTGTATGTCTTCTTTGGAGAAATGTCTGTTTAGGTCTTTTTCCCACTTTCTGATTGGGTTGTTTGTTTTTCTGGTATTGAGTTGTATGAGCTGCTTGTGTATTTTAGAAATTAAGCCTTTGTCAGTTGTTTTATTTGCTATTATTTTCTCCCATTCTGAAGGTTGTCTTTTCACCTTGCTTATAGCACACTTTGCTGTGCAAAAGCTTTTAAATTTAATCAGGTCCCACTTGTTTACTTTTGTTTTTATTTCCATTATTCTAGGTGGGTCATAGAGGATCTTGCTTTGATTTATGTCATTCTGAGTATTCTGCCTATGTTTTCCTCTAAGAGTTTTATAGTTTCTGGTCTTGCATTTAGGTCTTTAATCCATTTTGAGTTTATCTTTGTATATGGTGTTAAGAAGTGTTCTAATTTCATTCTTTTACATGTAGCTGTCCCATTTTCCTAGCACCATTTATTGAAGAGGCTGTCTTTGCCCCATTGTATATTCTTGCCTCCTTTGTAAAAAATAAGGCACACATAGGTGTATGGGTTTATTTCTGCTCTTTCTATCTTGTTCCATTGGTCTGTATTTCTGTTTTTGTGCCAGTACCATGCTGTCTTGATGACTGTAGCTTTGTAGTATAACCTGAAGTCAGGAAGGTTGATTCCTCCAGCTTCATTCTTCTTTCTCAAGACTGCTTTGGCTGTTTGGGGTCTTTTGTGTTCCCATATGAATTGTGAAATTTTATGTTCTAGTTGTGTGAAAAAATGCCATTGGTAAATTGATAGGGATTGCATTAAATCTGTAGATTGCATTTGGTAGTATAGTCATTTTCACAATATTGATTCTTCCTACCCAGGAACATGGAATATCTCTCCATCTGTTTATGTCTTCTTAAATTTCTTTCATTAGTGTCTTATAGTTTTCTGTATACAGTTCTTTCATCTCCTTATATAAGTTTATTCCTAGATATTTAATTCTTTTTGTTTCAGTGGTGAATGGGATTGATTCCTTAATTGCTCTTTCTGATTTTTCATTGGTCGTATGTAAAAATGCAAGTGATTTCTGTGTACTGATTTTGTATCCTGCAACTTTGCTATATTCTCTGATTAGCCGTAGTAATTTTCTGATACTATCTTTAGGGTTTTCTATGAAGGAGATCAACCCTGGGATTTCTTTTGAAGGACTGATGCTAAAGCTGAAACTCCAGTACTTTGGCCACCGCATGCAAAGAGTTAACTCATTGGAAAAGACTCTGATGCTGGGAGGGATTGGGGGCAGGAGGAGAAGGGGATGACAGAGGATGAGATGGCTGGATGACATCACGGACTCAATGGACGTGAGTCTGAGTGAACTCCGGGAGTTGGTGATGGACAGGGAGGCCTGGTGTGCTGCGATTCATGGGGTCCCAAAGAGTCAGACATGACTGAGCGACTGAACTGAACTGATGTTCAGTATCATGTCATCTGCAAACAGTGAGAGCTTGACTTCTTTTCTGATCTGAATTCCTTTTATTTCTTTTTCTTCTCTGATTGCTGTAGCTAGAACTTCCAGAATGATGTTGAATAATAGTGATGAAAGTGGACACCCTTGTCTTGTTCCTGATCTTAGGGGAATGCTTGCAGTTTTTCACCATTGAGAATATTGTTTGCTATAGGCTTATCATATATGGCCTTTACTATGTTGAGGTAGGTTCCTTCTAGGCCCATTTTTTGGAAGAGTTTTAATCATAAGCAAGTACTGAATTTTGTCAAAGGCTTTTTATACATCTATTGAGGTTATCATATGCTTCTTATCTTTCAGTTTGTTAATATCGTGTATCACATTGATTGATTTGTGTATATTGAAGAATCCTTGCATCCCTGGAATAAACCCAACTTGATCATGGTGTATGAGCTTTTTGATGTGTTGCTGAATTCTGTTTGCTAGAATTTTGTTGAGGATTTTTGCATCTATGTTCATCAGTGATATTGGCCTGTAGTTTTCTTTTTTGTGTGTTGTCTTTGTCTGGTTTTGGTATCAGGGTGATGGTGGCCTTGTAGAATGAGTTTGGAAGTGTTCCTTCCTCTGCAATTTTTGAAAGAGTTTTAGAAGGATAGGCATTAGCTCTTCTCTAAATGTTTGATAGACTTCTTCTGTGAAGCCGTCTGGTCCTGGGCTTCTGTTTTTTAGGTGATTTTTGATCACAGCTTCAATTTCAGTGCTTGTAGTTGGGTTGTTCATAATTTCTAATTCTTACTGGTTCAGTCTGGGAAGATTGAACTTTTCTAAGAATCTGTCCATTTCTTCCAGGTTATCCATTTTATTGCCATATAGTTGTTCATAATAGTTTCTTATAATCCTTTGTATTTCTGCATTGTCTGTTGTAACCTTGCCCTTTTCATTTCTAATTTTGTTGATTGGAGTATTCTCTCTTTTTTTCTTGATGAGTGTGGCTAAGAGTTTGTTAACTTTGTTTATCTTCTCAAAGAACCAGCTTTTAGTTTTATTAATCTTTACTATTGTTTCTGTCATTTTTAAATTTATTTCCACTTGGATCTTTATGATTTCTTTCCTTCTACTAATTTTGGGCTTTTTCCTTCTTTTTCCAGTGGCGTTAGGTATAAAGTTAGGTTGTCTATTCAATGTTTTTCTTGTTTCTTGAAGTAGGATTGTATTGCTATAAACTTCCTCTTAGAACTGCTTTTGCTCCATCCCATAGATTTTGAGTTGTCGTGTTTTCATTGTCATTTGTTTCTAGAATTTTTTTTTTATTTCCCTTTTGATTTCTTCAGTAACCCATTGGTTACTTAGAAACATGTTGTTTAGCCCATGTGTTTGTGTTTCTTACAGTTTTTTTTCTTGTAATTGATATCTAGTCTCATAGCATTGTGGTCGGAGAAGATATTTGTTATGATTTCAGTTTTCTTAAATTTACTGAGGTTTGATTTGTGACCCAGGATGTGGTCTATCTTGGAGAATGTTCCACTTGAGAAGAAGATGTATTCTGCATTTGGATGGAATGTCCTGAAGATATCAATGAGATCCATCTCATCTAATGTATCATTTAAGACTTGTGTTTCCTTATTAATTTTCTGTTTTGATGAGCTGTCCATTGGTGTGAGTGGGGTGTTAAAGTCTCCTACTATTATTGTGTTACTGTCAATTTCTCCTTTTATGTCTGTTAGTGTTTGTCTTGTGTATTGAGGTGCTCCTATGTTGGGTGCATTGGATAAGGAAATGGCAACCCACTCCAGTACTCTTGCCTGGAAAATCCCATGGACGGAGGAGCCTGGTTACAGTCCATGGGGTCACAAAGAGTTGGGCATGACTGAGCGACTTCACTTTCACTTTTCACTCTCATGCATTGGAGAAGGAAATAGCAACCCACTCCAGTATTCTTACCTGGAGAATCCCAGGGACAGAGGAGCCTGGTGGGCTGCCGTCTATGGGGTCACACAGGGTCGGACATGACTGAAGTGACTTAGCAGCAGCAGCAGCATGTTGGGTGCATAGATATTTACAACTGTTATGTCTTCCTCTTGGATTGACCCCTTGATCATTATATAGTGTCCTTCCTTATCTCTTGTAATCTTTATTTTAAGGTCTATTTTGTCTGATATGAGGATTGCTACTCCAGCTTTCCTTTGCTTCCCATTTGCATGGAATATATTTTTCCATACTCTCATTTTCAGTCTATATGTGTCTTGAGGTCTGAAGTGGGTTTCTTGTAGACAGAGTATACATGGGTCTTGTTTTTGTATCCATTCAGCCAGTCTGTGTCTTTCGGTTGGAGCATTTAATCCATTTACATTGAAAGTAATTATTGATGTATATGTTCCTATTGCCATTTTGTAATTGTTTGGGGTTGGTTTTGTAGGTCTTTTTTCTTCTCTTGTATATCTTGACTATATAAGTCCATTTAACATTTGTTGTAAAACTGGCTTGGTGATACTGAATTCTCTTAACTTTTGCTTGTCTGAAAAGCTACTTATGTCTCCATCAATTTTGAATGAGATTCTTTCTGGGTACATTAATCTTGGTTGTGGATTTTTCCCTTTCAGTACTTTAAATATATCCTGCCTTTCCCTTCTGGCCTGCAGAATTTCTGCTGAAAGATCAGCTGTTAAGCATATGGAGTTTCCCTTGTATGTTACTTATTGCTTCTCCCTTGCTGCTTTTGATATTCTTTCTTTGTGTTTAGTCTTTGTTAGTTTGATTAGTATGTGTCTTGGCATATTTCTCCTTGGGTTTATCCTGTATGGGACTCTTCATGCCTCTTGGACTTGATTGGCTATTTCCTTTTCCACAATGGGGAAATTTTCAACTATAATCTTCAAAATTTTTCTCATATCCTTTTTTTCCCCTTCTTCTTCTGGGACCCCTATAATTCGAATGTTGGCGCATTTGATATGGTCCCAGAGGCCTCTGAGGCTGTCCTCAGCTCTTTTCATTCTTTTTACTTTATTCTGCTCTTCAGAAGTTATTTCCATCATTTTATCTCCCAGCTCACTGATTTGTTCTTCTGCTTCAGATATTCTGATATTGATTCCTTCTAGAGTATTTTTAATTTCAGTAGTTGTGTTGTTTGTTTCTGTACATTTACTCTTTAATTCTTCTAGGTCTTTGTTAATTGATTCTTGCATTTTCTCCATTTTGTTTTCAAGGTTTTTGATCATCTTTACTATCATTATTCTGAATTATTTTTCAGGTAATTTTCCTATTTCCTCTTCATTTATTTGAACCTCTGTGTTTCTGGTTTGTTCCTTCATTTGTGCAGTATTTCTCTGACTTTTCTTTTTTTTTTTTTTAAGTTATTGTATTTGCAGCCTCCTTTTCCCAGGCTTCAAGGAAATTGAATTCTTTCCTTGAAGAAGGTTGAATTCTTTCTTCCTTTCAGTTTCTGCCCTCCTAAGGTTGGTCCAGTGGTTTGTGTGAGGTTCGTATAGTGTGAGATTTGTGCTGAGTTTCTGTTTGTTTGTTTTTCCTCTGATGGGCAAGGCTGAGTGAGGTAGTAATCCTGTCTGCTGATGATTGGGTTTGTATTTTTGTTTTGTTTGTTGTTTAGATGAGGTGTCCTGCACAGGGTGCTACTGGTGGTTGGGTGATGCCAGGTCTTGTATTCAAGCGGTTTCCTCTGTGTGAGTTCTCATTATTTGATATTCCCTAGGGTTAATTCTCTGGTAGTCTAGGATCTTGGAGTCAGTTCTCCCATTCCAAAGGCTCAGGGTTTGATCTCTGGTCAGGAAGGAAGATTCCACAAGTGGTTTGTTATGACATTAAGGGAGGGTAAAACAAATATCTGAAAATGAGAAACCAAAGATGAACACCAGGCAAATGGCAGTTAGAAAATCAGGCAAATAAAAATTAAAATAATGGAATATACATATATACATATACACCCATGAGCAAAGTGAAAACAGCCCAACAAAAATAAAGCAGTAGATTGACCCAGCAAACAAAGGAAATAAAAATTTATATTTACTAGTTAAGGACAAAACTAACTTAAGCACAAACTGGAAAGTGAAACAATAAATGTAGAAAAAATATAATAGGTTAAAAAAAATTAAAAATTAAAATTATAAAAAGAGAAAAAAAAATGGAAGAAGAAAGAAAAAGGGGATAAAAAGGAAAACTCCACAGAACTGCAAGAGCCCAGTGTAGAGGCAGAGGTTTATAACAACAGTAGAAAGTGTGACTGAATAGACACATATACATACACACCCATAAGCAAAATCAAAGCAGTACAACAAAAATTAAGTACAATAGATTGACCTGGCAAACAAAGGAAAGCAAAAATTATATCTACCAGAACAAAACTAGTTAAAGCACAAACTGGAAAACAAAACTGAAGCAAGGTGCCAATTGGGGAATAAAGCAATGAAAATAAACCTACAAATACATTGAGAGGAAAGGAGAGAAAGAAAAGAAGAAAGAATAGATATGCAAAGTTAAACAGAGGTAGATAAAGAAGATTTATATACTTTAAAGATTAACTGCAAAGGGAAAAGAATAGTAGGAAAAGCAAACAAAGAATAAATGTAGAAAAAATAATAATAGGTTTAAAATTTTTAATTTAAAAAAGAGAAAAGAAAAAAAAAAGAGGAAAACTCCACAGAACTGCAAAAGCCCCTCATAGAGGCAGAGATTTATAATGACAATAAAAAATGTGACTGAGGAAAAACAAAAAACAAAAAAAAGCTGAAATGCTTAATTGGATTTCTTAGTGCCAATAAAATTGACAACTACAACAGATGGGGGGCGGGGAATCCAAAAGAATCTACAGAACAAGTCAAAAAATAAGAATAATAAATGTCTTCCTTGAGTCACTGCCGTCAGAGTCCTTTCCCTCACTGGGAGTCACAGTCCACCTCACCTCCCTAGGATGCCCTCCAACACTGTACTGATCTCTGGACCTGCTGTGGGGGCTGCTCACATTCTAATCTGTCCCGCTCCTGTGTGTTCTTGCCTCCAATGTCCACAGCTATCAGAGCTAGGGCGTTTTATTTTGTGGGAGCTCTCAATGGCCTTTTATATATTCCATAGACACAGTCTGCTTAGTTGATGTGTGGATTTAATCTGCAGCTTGTACAGCTGGTAGGAAGGTTTTGGGTCTTCTTCCTTAGCTGCACTGCCCCTTGGTTTCAGTTGTGGTTTTATTTCCACCTCTACATGTGGGTCGTCCACTGGGGTTTAGCTCCTGAGGCCACGCTGGAGGGCTTGGGTTTGCCCTTGTGAAGGCCAGGTATGGAAGTGATGCAGCTGATTGGTTCGCAGTGGTGCTGGCAGCACCAGGTACTCAGGGGGGTTGGTGCCTAGGGTAGTAGAAATATAGTCCTCTAGAAGGGTATGGCAACTAGTATTGGCCAATACACTTCAGTATTCTTGCCTGGAGAACCCCCTCTCTGGCAGAGAAGCCTGACAGGCCACAGTCTACAGGGTGGCAAAGAGTTGGACAGGACCAAAGCGACCCTATGCACATAAACACAAGACTTTTTTTTTTTTTCTGCCTGTGGCAGCTCTGCCCCAGTGTGAGTTGAGTGTGAAGATGGTGCAGCTGCTTGGCTTGCGGGGACCCTAGTGGCACCAAGTATTCAGGGACACAGACTGCCTCCGCAGCGGGAGTTATGGCCCTATCAGAGTCTTTTTTTGAGCCTCTTGTAGCTGGCGATCAGAAGGCTTCTTTGACCAGTCTTTCTCCCTAGCTCCACCCGTTCAGGCATCTAGAGGGCTCCCTTGGCTGGGGTCCTTTTCTGTAGATCAGTGCATCAGGCACTTAAAGGGGCACCTGGCTGGGGTCCTTCTCTGTAGTTCAGTGCCTCAGGTGTTTGATGGTCCAGCCTCTCTATTGTTCCTCTGCTGTTGTTGACACGTGGAGAGAGAGAGGCTATGGCAAAGTCTCCAACCCCTATGCGTGACTCAGCAGTGTTGCCTTGTTTTCATGGCTGCCTGGCTCTCCTCCACAGGCATTTCCCACCATGATCTCCTCCCTCATATCCCCTCGATCCATCTCTCCACAGTTAACAGCAGCCCTCCAGCTCCTGTCTCTGCCCCTTCCAGGAGACCCGCATTCCTGCCCAGCATATGTATGGCTGTGGCAAGGACTGCCTGATTCTCATTCCATTTAGGCTACCACAGATCAGCTGTTTCACTCTCAGCCTTAAATGTTTCTCCTCTGACTCAGACAATTGCCCCGCTGTCGGGATCAGACCCCTGCTTCAGTCCGTCGAGGGCAGGTGCAGTCCTACTAACACTCCTGTTATTCCCGCTAGTTCCTTCATCCTACCGAGTTTTGCGTGGTGGTTCTATATATTCTTTCCCACTGGTCAGGTACTCCTGTCCACTCTCAGCTGGTGTTCTGCACGCATTGCTCTGTCTGAAGGTGTATTCTTGATGTGTCCGTGGAGAGAGATGTACTCCACATCCACCAGCTCCTCTGCCATCTTGTTCTCTCCTCTTTTGTTTTAATTAATTTTTTAAATTGAAATATAGTTGATTTACAATGTCTTAATATTAGTTTCAGGTGTACAACATATACTCTATTTAAAGTCACCATATAATATTGGCTGTATTCCTTGTGCTGTATATGACATCCTTGTATTTTATTTATCTTATACCCAGGAGTTTGTACTTAATCCCCTTCCCCTTTCTCACTCCTCCCCCCTTCCCAACCCCCCATGGATAACCTAGTTCTCTGTATCAGTAAGTCTGTTTATGTTTTGTTATATCCATTCACTTATTTTTTAGTTCCCATGTATAAGCGACTGAACTGAAATGAACTGATGTATAAGTGAAAACAGTATGTACTTTTCTCTGACTTACTTTACTAAGCATAATATCCTGTAGGTCCATTCATGTGGATGCAAAGTTTTGCAAAAATTGCAAATTTTTTACGACTGAATAGTATTCCATTGTGTCCATCTTCTTTGTCCATTTGTGTGGGTTTTTTTTTTTTTTTAAGTCAAGGGTTCTTTTATTTTAAAATAAAATGAAGTTTTAAAAATATTTTTATTTATTTATTTATTTGGCTGTGCCCGGTCTTAGTTGCAGCACACAGAATCTTCTATCCTTGTTTCAGCATGTGGGATCTTTAATAGGATCTAGTTCTCCAGCCAAGGATGGAATCCCTGCATTGGAAGTACAGCATCTTAGCCATCAGGGAAGTCCTTACCTACTCCTCTGTTGATGGACACTTACATTGCTCTGTACTGTTCTCCATTACAGCAGTGTCAATTCACACTCCAACCAACAGTGTACCAGGGTTCCCTTTTCTCTCTAGTCTTGCCAATTTATTATTTGTGGTCTTTTTGACAATAGACATTCTGATAGGTATAAAGTGCTGTCTCATTGTGCTTTTGCTTTGCGTTTCTAGGATGATTAGTGAAGTTGAGCATCTTTTCATGGGCCCTTTCGCAATCTATATGTCTTCTTTGGGAAAATGTTTGTCAGCTCTTCTGACTATTTTTAACCAGGTGGTTCATTTTTTTTTTTAAATATATATATTTTGAGTTGTATAAGCTCTTTAAATGTTTTGGATATTAACCACTTATAAGACATGTCATTTGCAAATAACTTTTCCCATTCAGTAATTTGCCTTTTCATTTTGTTGATGGTTTCCTTCTTTGTGCAAAAACTTTTAAATTACTTTCCATTGTTTATTTTTGCTTTTGTTTCCCTTTCCTAAGGAGACAGATTCAAGAAATTATTGTTGAGATTTATATTAAAGAGTGCACTGCTTATGTTTTCTTCTAGGAGTTTTCCAGTTTCCAATTTTACATTTAATCCATTCTGAATTTATGTTTGTATGTGGTATGAAAAAAAATTCTAATTTCATTCTTTTACATGTACTTGTCTGGTCTTCCCAACACCACTGTTGAAGATACTGTCTTCCCCATTGCATAGTTTCGCCTCCTTTGTCCTAGATTAATTGGCCATAGGTGTGTGGGTTGATCTCTGGGCTCTCTCTTCTGTTCCACTGATCTGTGCATCTGTTTCTGTGCTGGAGGCCTGTTGTTTCTTTTTAAACAACATAAAATGTTGGGCTGGGACATTGCTGTGGGAATTTTAGTTACGGTGGTCAAAGAAGGTGATTTTAAAGACCTGAGAGAAGTGAAGGAGCTAGCCATGAACATACTGGATGCAGAAATTCCAGGAAAAATGCACATCAGTTACAAAGCACCAAGGTGGAGATGTCTCTGGCACGTTAGAGGAAAAGCCAGGAGGCCAGTGTAGCTGGAGCAGAGTGAAACTGAAAGTCGTTCAGTCATGTCTGACTCTTTGTGACCCCATGGACTATACAGTCCATGGAATTCTCCAGGCCAGAATACTAAAGTGGGTAGCCTTTCCCTTCTCCAGGGAATCTTCCCAATCCAGGGGTTGAACCCAGGTTTCCCAACTTGCATGCAGATTCTTTACTGCCTGCAATGCAGGAGACCTGTGTTCAAGAAGCAGAGTGAACACAGGGGAAAAAGTTTGGAGACCAAAGTGGAGTCATGAGCAGGTCACCTACTGATGACCTCATAGACCATCTAAGAACTTCAGCCTCTTATCCAAGGGAGTCCAGATTTCCTTTGGATAGTTTTAAGCAGAAGAGTGAACTAATCTTCTGTATTTTAACAGAAACATTCTAACTGCTATGGGCTGAGTGGGGGTGGGGGGCTGAAGCAGGGAGGCCAGTGAGGAGGCTTTTTTAAAACTCTGAGCAAGAGATGATTTTATAGGAAGACCAGTTGCATGAGGATTGAAAAGGATTGTAAAAGGAAGAGGGGTCAAGGATGACACCAAGGTATTTGCTAAGGCTGGAGGAATTCAGTTGCATTACCTGAGATAAGAAAGGCTAGGGAGCAGAGACGGGGGCCGGGGGGTGGCTCAGGGTTGGACAAATTAGTTTGAGATCCTACCGGGCATCCTGCTAGGGGTGTCAAATTGGTGATTGGATACATAGGTCTAGAGTTAAGTAAGAGGTGGTGTTGAAGGTATAGATTCAGGAATTATCATTACATATTTAAATTCTGAAGGTGATATGATATCCCCTGAGATAACTAAGAGGATGTTGAGATGGAAAGAGAAGAAGGTCCAGGAGTGAATCTATGGCCCTCTGGGAGTTAAGAGTTTTGTGAGCTATGAAGGAATGGCCAGAAGGTAGAAAGAAACTAGTGAAGTGTAACAGTATGGAAGCCAAATGAGGAAAACAGTTTAAGAGAAAGAATAATGCATTGTGTCAAATGCTACAGAGAGGTTAGATAAGGCAAGACTGAGAACTGATGGTTGGATAGAGTATGATTTCTCTAATTCTCCCCTGACTTATGATGGGTTGTCTTGCTCTGACTTCCCCCCAACAGGTTGTAGCAGATACCAATGTAAGTGCCATAGCAACTCAGCTTGAGAACCTGTCTACGGGCCACCGCATTGGTTCGCCCACTGCCGAGCATCATCTGGAGGACACAGAGTGAGTATTCTAGAAGCAGAGTGCCTCTTAAGTGTGTGGGCAAAGCTCGGCGAGACCTTGTCCAGACTGTAGAGTGTGCTCCCTAAGGGAGAGGAATGGATAGTGCACGTTACATTTTCTGAGTCCTGGAGAACCTCCAAGAAAACACCGGGTGGCTCCACATCTCAGAGGGCTTTGTTCCATCACGTGAGCTCTTCATGAACTGTTGCTCTCGGGCCTGCACACACTGCATCTGGCCACTGTGCGTGTGCCCTGTCTGCCCAGAAACCCAGATTGATAGCCTAGGCTCACCCTGCTTTATTATGCAGAGAAGCACGTGCCCTCAGTTTCTAAGCTAAAGTTTTGTTCTGAGGTTAACTCTTCTTGTCATACTTGCTGGCTTTTTTTTGCTAAAACCTGTCACTGAAATTAAAGTCGCTCACCAAAGCAGTGTTTCTCAAACTAGAATATCCATAAAAATAATCTAAAAGGCATATTTTAAAATGCTGATTCTTCTGGCCCATTCACAGAGAGCCTGAGAAAGGTGGTCAACATTGGGTTCTCCAGGGAAATGTTACTGCAGATAAGCTGGGGACACAGACTTTGAGAAATGCTGCCCCAGAAGTTACTCCAGTTCCACAAGTCACTAGCCAGTGCTCAATAAATGTCTGTGGACTGATCTGAGTGATTTATTGGAAGGATCTGATGATTACAGCCATTCCCAACTTTTTCCTGATTGTTCATCAATTTAAATGAGAGCTTTGAGTTTGTTTTTCTTAAGAATATTGAACTAGGCTCATTTTACTTTCTTTTCATTATGAAAATAATGAATGCTTGACAAATACATGAAAGTATAATACTTTCAAGCCATAGTGGCCCTTTATTTAAAAAAGAAAATCAGGACCCTTGTATGAAGAATAGTGTTCATGTAACACCCTTCAATGTGTTGTGGAATTGCAGAGGTGCCCTGTTACCCTGGGTACTTTGCTATGATCCCACAGCTGCCAGCAGGCTGGGAACCACTAGCATAAAAGAATTTAAAGATCGTTATAATCTGACCACTGTTAACATTTGGAGGTTTTTATTTTTTTACTAGTCTTCTACATGAAAGTGTATTAAAACTAATAAAATGAATTGAAAGTGTGAGATAAATGGAGACAAACTCCATGTAGTGTTGCCAGTGGAGGAGTGGAGCTGGTTTCCTCCTCTCCCCAAGAACACAGGCTCTAATTGTGAATAGGCACAGTTATGAAGGTCTCTAAGGATTTGGCCCCAGGGACTAGCTTTAAAACAATGGCTTTGGACTTCAAGGTTCCCACCTCAATATCCTTGGAAATGGGGGCTATGTTTAAAAGAGGAGACATGAATCTTCATGTCTAGTCAGTGGGCTATTACTGAGAATGCTTATAAGGCCACAAAGTGATGAAAGGTAGAGTCACATTCATGACATCATTACCATTCAGCCATAGGGGGTAATATGCCATTATTTCAGCAGATATTTATTGAGTGCCTTCCTAAGACACTGTACAAGTGCTGGGTCCTGAGGACTCAAACTCAGAAACATAGGCGAAGGCCATTGCCCCAGTTCTCATGGAACTGCCAGAGAATTAAAAACACAGACCCATAAATCCATGGTTATAAAACAGTTGGTAAGTGCTGGAGAACCAAGTTCAATGAGAGAGAGAAGTAAGCACAGGGTCCTCTGAAACCATGGAAGAGAGACAACTCAACTAGGGAATGTACTTGGCACTAAATGCCTAAGCTGAATTTTAGAATAATTGAAAAAAGCTGGAGTGTCATTGGAAACAGTTAAAATATATATGGCATAGACATTCAGAAATTACTATAAATGCCTGCTGTAAACAACCAGTAGGTGCATCAGCAAACAGCAGGTGTCAACGGGAAGCGGCTGAAAATCAAGCTTAAAATAAGCCAGGCAAAATCAAGGCACGGAGGAAGAGTGTTTGAGGCAGACAGCATATTCAGAGGTTGCTCGTATCCCAGGTTTGCAAATTTCTCTGAGTTTGCAAATAGCGCACGACTGGCTGCACTTATATTAGATGTTGCTGCCTCTCAGACAAGCATGCTGTTGCAAAACAAGTGATACTGCCAGGATACACAGACAAACCTGCAAATAAGGCAACAGGCCCTGGGGTGTTGGAACTCTTTTAGGTTTTTACCCTTTGGACAACTACATACAGGAATAAGAAACTGGTGTTAGTTAAGCTTAACTCCTTGTGAACCCACACAGGTAATTTAATTTTTAGCTATGTTGTTTCTGAGAGAGATGACTTCCACACTGGACGAAGCTTTGACAATCCAAATGATACATTTGAAACAAATGCTCTTTAACCATTTTGCTTCACCTTGGTTTCTCTCTTCTAGATTTCAGATCTCATTTACAAAGTCATGATCCTGAGGCTGTGACAGGCACAGTGCTTGGTGCTGGGAATACTCAGAGGGCAGAGCCTGCAGGAGTTTTTAGGCTGGTAGAGGAGAAGGATGGTTAAGGAATATGGCAAGTGCTGTATGGAAATGTAGACCAAGTACAAAGAGAGGACAGAGAAGGTTGGGGTGAATGCTTCCAAAGGCGTCAGGGAAGATTAGACGTGGGCTTTGAAGAATGATTTCCCACTCTCCGTGAAAGTGGGGGTCACTTGTGGTGAGGATATTCAGACAGCAAAAGAGCAGCCATTCCCTGAACGCTCGGGCTGACATCACCTGTTCAGAAGTCCACCTGCAGACTGCGGGGTACAACAAGCTCAAGTGATATCCTACCTCGCCATCTCCACGCACGTTCTTCACAGATGTAAAGACAGTTCTGTTCGGCTTTAAACAGTAATTTTAAAAGTTAAAACCTAAGCAAATAGAGTACTTTGACAACTTCAGCATCATGACTTTATTTTGTAGTTAAAAAAACAGTGGGTTTATGAAAGAGAAACCTCTAAAACATCCAGAATATTGGCATAATATGGGAAATTCAAAATAAGTTTCTAGACTGCTGACAATTTGATTTGATAAGCTGACCTTCATTGTTTCGCAGTATGAAAGTCTCTTTCAAATCTGTGTTCTTCCATGAAAATGAAATTTCCTCTCAATATCTATTCTTGAATTAAACAGCGTGCATTGTGCTTTCAGAACACCTCCACCTAAGATTATTACTTTGGAGAAAGGCTCTGAAGGATTGGGGTTTAGTATTGTAGGGGGTTTTGGAAGTCCCCATGGAGACCTGCCAATTTATGTCAAGACTATATTTGCAAAGGTATTTTTTTCCTTTTTACTGTACTTTTTTTTGTTTTAATGAAACTTAGGTGAGATTTTTTTTTTAATGTTTTACTTTACTTCACTTTGACACCTGAATGCATGCATGTATGCTTGTTTCATTTTCATCTTATAGAAAATTCCTGCATCACACAAGTGCAAGAAGAATTCTTTTATAAAAGTGGAATCACAAGAAGTATAATATTCTTTGGACCCTTTTACAAAAGTAGATGCTAACAGATTTCAAAGAGTGTCTTCTCTAAACAACCAGTATAAGGAGCATGGCACACTCTCTGCAAAAGCTCTTTGGCCTTGGATGTATTGTTCTGGCTAGAACAAAGATTTAGCTTTCTACTAAAGAAAGATAGCAGAGGGCCATGGCATAAAGCTTTGTACAAGCCTGGGATCAGTGCAGCATTAATGGCTGCCCATCACCAAAACCTCAGGATGTTTTAGCTAAAGGTGGTTTTCTCTCTTCCAATAGCCTGCCAAGTACTTACAGGACAGCCCAGTGTGTTAGACTAAGCCTGGATAATGGTGTTTTTCAGGAGTTAATTAGTCCAATTCATCCTACTTAATACACAGGTCATGGTGTGAATTTCATTATTAAAGTTGGAATCTAAATTCTTTATAAACTTTTAAGATCTCTGAAAAGTATTTAGTACTGATATTGCAACTTTATTCTTCAATGCTTTTATCACAGTCATTTGTTTACTAATTGATCAAATTGCTTCCTAGTGCTTTATTTTCCTAAAGAAATAAAGGCCCTCACAAAAGATATGATAGATTCTTTCTCTTTCTAGAAAGCTGTGCTATACCCTACATACAAGTTTGCTTTTACCTGTGCAGACTTTATCACTTGTTAACTGGGTCTGTGATCTGACACAGATTTAATCCTCCAGCTCCTGCTTTTGGAACACATTAGGCAGCTGCAGATCTCCACTCCTATTGCCATCTCGCAAGATTGTCTGTTAAGGAGGCATGTTATTCCCAAACACACAGCTGGTGATGGATGAAAAGGGAGAGGAAGGCAGATCAGAAAGATTCTGGGACTTCCTGGATGGTTCAGTGGTTAAGACTGCACTTACACCACAGGAGAATCGATCCCTGATTGGGGAACTGAGATCCCACATTCCACACGGTGTGGCCAAAAAAGGAATAGATTTTTTTTCTAAATATTTAAAAAAAGAAACATCCTGGATAACAGTGCTGTCCCTGTCTGATAATCTCCAACGTGGATAAACCACCTATAGACCCTCCTTTTCCTAAGATAACACTGTAAGTAGCTGTGGTCATGATCTTTGAGGGGGTTGTTATGTGTTGCATTTAAAAGAGCCAGCTCTGGAGATAATTACAGTGGAAAGGCTGCTCAGTGAGCCCCCACCTTTCAGCAAGTTCTGCCTGCCTGCTTTTGTCTCTGTAAAGTCCCTCCGGAATGTCTAATCATCAGCTCCCTTCCTACTTGTCTCTGGAGAAGGAAATGGCACCCCACTCCAGTATTCTTGCCTGGAAAATCCCATGGATGGAGGACCCTGGTAGGCTACAGTCCATGGGGTCGCAAAGAGTCAAACATGACTGAGTGACTTTACTTCCTACGTGTGAGGACATGGGCTACAGTCCCGAGAGAGGACAGGTTAGCTCTAAGGTCTTTTGCCCTGGGGCCTAGTTCAGCAGTCTGTGCCTATCCCTACGCATTCACAGAGACTGTGGAATGAGTCAGGTGCTGTTTCTCAGAACACCAGGACGTGCATTGCTGGCAGTTTTTAAAAAGAAACTATTATCAAATCAAGGGGGACAAGATTAGTGTGAATAATGGACAGACTGAAGCTCACACAGAATGCTCTTTTCATTGAAAGTGATCATTTAGAAAGCACCTACATAAGTAGTCACATTGTAATAAATATTGAGGATCCTTGGTATGTTTCATATTTTAAGGAATGGACCTTTTTGGTAAAGTGAGACACACATGAAATGAAAAACTCTGAGCAGAAAAAAAAAGTTCCCAGGTACTAGCTTATAACCTACTTAATTCAGTGTCAGTAAAATATTTCAGTGCAAATTATCATTATTACTATTCATACAGTTTCATGGAGTTCATTATAATATATATGATTTTTTGGCCACACCTCAAAGTTTGTGGGAGCTTAGTTCTCCACTCAGGGATTGAACCTGGGCCTCCAACAATGAAAGTACAGAGTCCTAACCACTGGACTACCAGGGAATTCCCTATGATAGGGTTTCATTTAATGACTCTCTTTTTTTCAGAGTGAACTAGTATATCATAATATAAAAGTTTTCTATAGAGAATCAATAAACTAAAAGCTAGCAAAAGAGTTCTTTTAAAGTGAACTCTTTCTACAACAGATTTTGACACCAAGCTAAAGATTCCCCCCATAGGACTTTTGAAGCTCTAAGAACTATAGCTATATGTTTTCTATTTTTTTTTTTTAAACACTGAACATATGTCCTATAAAATATTTATCTCTGATTCAGGTTTCTGGATCTCAGATGTCCACAGGGTGTGGGTTATCATGTGACCTTTTTGGTGTCCTGTGCATCTTTTAACAGTTCTCTTGCTCAACTAAGAAATTAATTTGGCCCATCCAGGTCTTTTTTTTTCCCCCTCCAAAAGTAGGAAGCCTCACAGGCTCTTAGGGCATATAGGATTTGAAAGGCTTAGTCAGTCTGATTAACAGGCTGCCAGGGCCTTCTGTTTTCTTTCAGGTGTTTGATTGAAAACTTCAAAATCAAAACCAGCTTTTGGTCTTAGTCCCATCAGCAGCCTGATTTTACTATAAACCAACATGAGATTGGCCTCAAGACTTCAGTAACCCTGAAAATCGAGGGAGCAGTTTTTTGAAGCCTGTGAAATCAGAAAATATGAGTTTGATCATCATTCATTTCATTATACTACCACAATTGTGCAGATACCCTGTGCCATACACTTAATCTTTGGAGCAGGCCCAAAGGTAGCTGTTTGAGCCCGTTTTACAGCATCAGGGAAGGGGAAGTGACCGAGCTGAGACACCACAAAAGGGTAAGGCCATGTGTCCTAGCTCGATGAAAGTCAATCTGTGAGCCATTTATTTCTTTCTTCCCTTGTTTAGCCTACAGATACCACACTGATAAAAGAGCAGAGGAGATACAGGTCAGTGTAATTATCAAGTAAACACAGCAACACCTGAAACAGTGTACACATCCTAGAAAGCTGAAAAACCATCCTTTTTCCATTGGTGGAAATGAAAACTTGAAGAGCTTAACATGCTTTTTAAAAAAGTAATTACACAGGTATTTGAGTTTACTGAAGCCCTTAAATCTCAGCATGTAAAATTTATTTAAATCAAATTAGATTTATCCATACACACTTTCTTAAAAAAATGAATATAGGTGCAAATTGATCTTGGTATTTTCCCCCCCAGTATAATCCTGGTTTTGAGTTTTTTTTATGACACCTTTATACAGGAATTCCACCCTTGTCACGGTTTTGAAATTCTAGGTAATTCTACCAGGTCAGGACCGCTACACTATGGGACACAGGTCCCTGGAGTGTCAGCGCCTCTTAGCTCGGCTTCTACAGGAGTCAATCAGGGACCAGGTGCCTGCATGCCTTGATTAATTTCCCCATAATTCAAAATCATGTAGAGTACTCCTTTGGCATGAACTTTTCAAAGAATTCTCAAAATTACCCTGGCAGATGGAGAAAGCTTCCTGTGAATCATTTTCTATGTCTTGTCTTTCTTCACTCTTCCAAAGTATTTCTAATAATATCATGATGTTTTTGATCCTCAGCTTTAGAATGAAAAAAAGCCCAAGTTTCACTTGCTTTGTGCCATGCCGAAGAGCCATGTATGACTGAATATGTAATGAAAGTAGTCATTTAGAAACTTGTTTAGGTGGATCAAAGATAAAGCTGACAGTTTTGAATATGATATTATAAAATGTTAGAAATGCTCCACTTCTGTGTATTTACATATAGGACAGTTTTATTGAGATCTAATTCAGATAGCATATAGTTCACCCATTTAGAGGCTATAGTCACTTTTGATAGATCACTACAGTGCTGACACCTTTTCAGTATAATGGAACCCTGTATGATGATGGTGTTGGCGATAAAACGAACACCAGATTCCGTTCTGCCTTTGTATGCTACATATTCATGAAAATGACATGATATGACATTCAGATTCCATTCAGTACTGAATATTGAAATAAGGTCCTACTTGTATTAAAAAAAAAAAGTGAATGTCAGGACATTTCTAGTAGTATATTATGTAAACAATGCATAATTATAATTACTATTCAACCTTAGGTCAAATAACATCCTACATTTTTCTTAGTTTTCTTAATTTAAAAACATTACCTAGAAATCATTTTAATTGGTAGTTTTAAAAGTTTTCTTTTACTATGCACACCATAATATTAACATTATTTGAATATTCATTGCTTCACCCTGGTTAAACTGGAATGTTTCTTATTTGTAGGGAGCAGCTGCAGATGATGGCCGATTGAAGCGAGGTGATCAGATTTTAGCTGTTAATGGCGAGACTCTGGAAGGTGTCACACATGAGGAAGCTGTGGCCATTCTGAAACGCCAGAGAGGGACTGTAGTCTTAACCGTGCTATCCTGAGCCTTGGGTCACAATCACAAGATAGATGTGGTTGTAGAATATTCACAGGAAAACAAAGTTCTGAGAAAGGATAAAACCCAGCCTCAACTAAAACCCATCTCCATCCTTACCGTCCCAACCTCTCTGCTCAGGAAAGATGGCCTGGGTTTCACATGAATTCCCCACGTCGACCATAATGTTTCCCAGCATCTCTCATCTCTTGCTGAGGTTAATTTCCAACAGCTGAGTCTTATGCATTTTGCATTTAACATCAGTGTTTATCAACTACTAGTAAGTGGTTCTGATTATATTTGCTTAAACGGAAGTTAACAACCTCTCATTCCTTATGGTCTTCTCTCCCCATCCTGACTCATATAGAGGCTGAGCAGCAACCAGATCACATCCGATGAACAGAAACAAATGTTAAGCAACTTGTCATCTCACTCCTGATTTACGTATGCTAATTGTCTCTTCAAATACGCCAGAAAACATTAGCAGTGTAATTAACTTAGCAGTGATCCCCGTGATGAAAAAGCAAATTCTCCTGTGGGAAATTACTGTGCTCTTTTCTGTACGACTTATCGTCAAATAAGTCTCGAATTCATTTCTCTGGATAGATCTTTATAAGTTAGTCATTGGTGATTATGATGAGCCAATTTGCAGACTGTAATCTAAAAATTTTGAACGGCTTTCTAATTGTTTTCTTAGCTACATAATTGCATACCACCGAGCAAATGTACCTTCTTCTCAGCAGAAACAGTTAGCATCCATGTTCTGAATTCTAACAATGCTAAGTTATGCTCAAGTCTGGGAAGTTCATCTGGAGTTAATGGCATCTCAGTGGGCAGGCATCATTCCTACCCCTCAGGCTTCAGATGAGGAGGTGGAAGTCCCAGAACCACTGCAGAGATTATCAAGTTTTTACTAAAGTAAACCCAGTTCTGGGTGGCCTTGGCATTGTGCAAAGTGGAGTGACAAATTGCAGCATCCGTCTCCTTGGCTCCATACCTGTCAGTGTATCAGCACAGTGGGTAGGAACGTAGATAGAGCAATGCACTTAGTCACAGAGTGACTGAGCATATGAACTGAGTCTCAGAATCAGTCATGGCTCCTTGGTGAATATTTTCTGGTCTCCAGGGAGCCTCGCATGTGCTGCAGTGTGCCTGCTAAGAAAGTAACCACAGCAGAAAATACAAGAATACTTTTAAAAGTTGGTTAGGGCCTTCTTTTTCGGGTGTTAGCAGGAAAAGGGGGGAGATGCTTATCTGTGAATGTTACAGGTTCTTCTATAAAAAAACGCACCACAAAAGATGAGTACCACGATGAGCAATAGAAGTAGAATGGCATTATTTGATGAAAACACAATGCTGCAAATGGTTTGCAATAATGATAAAAATATAATGGGCTCTAATTTAAATGTTATTTAATAATATAGATTTTAATTGAGAATTATCTTTTAGTAGAGGTAATCACAAAGTGCATTAACTCTTGTTGGAATATTTTGTGGCTATTCCAAAGTAAAGAGTGCCTAAATTTTATGTTGAAAATGTCTTTCATGACTGGTATTACGTTTTCTGAAATTACACATGGCTTTTGAAATTTTTATTGTATCCCAACATGCGCAGTGTTATTAGAAATTGTCTTTCATTGCATGAGGACCTATTAGCCTCAGAACGTCCTATGTTAATTGTATCTGCAAGAACACCTGAAGCAGCTAAGAAGAAATAAAGCCCAAATAAAACTTGAAAATGCACCTTAAAAAAATATATATATATACTTTTGAAATGTGATTCTGCTTGATTTTGATGGAATGACCATTAAATAGACATTTTTAAGTAATGTACCGTTGTTGTGTTTCTTTACACATTACCCTTTTAGAACATGCTACTAAAAGTCTCTTGATAGAGGAATTGTGGATGCTCCTTGCAGTAAATTGATATAACTAGTGCTTCTCATAACTGATTCTGTCTCTGCTTGCATGACTAGTAAATAACTGCCTTCCTAAAACCTTTTTTTTTTTTCTCATTAGAACTTACCAACAAGCTAAGAGAATATGAAGATGTGAATTTGTGAAAGGAGTAGTTCTCTCATAGCCACATATATTGTTATAGCCTCATTGTTTGGGCCGCTTAAGTGTAGGAATGATATCACTATTTAGCAATAGCATGAGGGGGAAGTAAACCAGGAAAGATAAAACTCCTGAATGTTTATGCATGAGATGTTTCCAAAAATGCTAAATAAACATAGTTGCCAAGGAGTAAATGGAGTTTCATTGTATATGTAAAAGTTTAATTCCTGCAGCTAATTTTGTGTTTTTATCAGCTCTTTTGTTCCCTAATAGAAAAAGGATCAACTTTTCACAAACTTTTCCAGTGTCCTATTATAATCTAGGATCCATTAATAGCTATCTCATATTAATAGCCAGTATGTTATCCAGCATTAGAAGAGATGCTTTACAAAGGAGAGCATATAGCAATCCAGAAGGTGAGTCTCAGCATCACACTGCCTGAATTTGAATCTTGACTTAGTAGTCATGTGACCTTATCCAAGTTAGTTTCTTTAATTAGAAAGGGAGAGCAGAGGGGATTCTCAGCACTACAATGAACCAAATTCAAGTAGAATTCTTAAATCTAGTGCCTGGAGTGGGTATCCCTTCCCTTCTCTAGGGGATCTTCCCAACCCAGGGATTGAACCCAGTTCTCCTGCACTACAGGAAGATTCTTTACTGTCAGGAAGCCCATAGTAAGTACTACATAAATATTAACAATAAACCTTCAATACTATTTATGGAGGTGGTCTGAAATTTGACACATACTGGAAATTAGTGGTTTCCATCATTAATGATGTTTGAAAAACAATTTTTTTTTTTTCTGAAGGTGGCTTAGCTCTGAATTGTTGCCCCAAATCAGGTAGCAGAGTGTTTAACTGATTATAATGGTGTGAGCTTAAGTAACTAGAACTTGTGTTATCAGAAGGCTGAAACCAAAGCTTCCGGCATCAACCATGCCACTGGAATATACCTGGGATGGGGAGTAATACCAACTCCTTACACCTGTCGCCCACCTCCAGAACCAAGCAAGGCACTTCAATTACCATCAGCCCTCTGCAAGGACTTTTAACCTGGTATATACCTTCATTCCAAGAATTTGCAGTTGTAAACTATTGTTTTACTAACCCAGCCACATTCCCTTTCTTCCCTTGCTTCACACCCATCCATTGTCAAAGAAGTCAGCCTCCCCCATCAGATGACAAACTTCTTTGAAAACAGGGACTAAGTCCCATCCACTTTCATGTTAATTTCATCTGGTGTACTTTTCAAATTTTGTATGTCCCATCTTAAGATGTTTTATTTGGCTCTTTTAAAACGTCTTCCATTTCCTCTTTATGTTCATGTTTTCCTATACATCAGAAGTCAGCAAACTTGATGTGAAGAACCAGGTGATATTGATATTTTAGGTTTTTCAGGCCTTTGCAGTCTTTGTCATAACTACTCAACTTTGAGTACTTCCCTCATGGTCCTGTGGTTGAGAATCTGCCTGCCAGTGCAGGGGACATGGGCTTCACTCCCTGGTCTGGGAAGATCCCACATGCTGTGGGGCAACTAATGCCATGTACCACAGCCACTGAGCCTGTGCACTAGAGCCCATGCTCTGCAACAAGAGAAGCTACCACAATAAAAAACCTGGGCAGCCCTACGAAGAGTAGCACCCACTCTCTGCAACTGGGGAAGGCCCTTGTGCAGCAGTGAAGACCCAGCACAGCCAAAAATAATAAATATGTAACTACCCAACTTTGCCATTATAGCATGGAAGCAGCAATAGACAATACATAAATGAACAAGTTGGCAGTGTTCTAATAAAGCTTTATTTGCACACACGGGAAATAAGCCAAATTTGGCCCGTAGGCTGTACTTTGTCCCTGCTTTATATATGTGAATATACTTTAAGACTATAGTAATTAAGAGCCTTATCTACTATAGTATTCCATCTTTGCTATACCTGGAGCTCTCTCTATTGATTGAATTAGCTTTCCTGATTATAAAAGGATCTTCTCTTTTGGCTTCTTTGCATGTCTGATAATTTTTTTATTGGATGCCAAGTATTGTAAAATCTACATTGCTGTAGATGGATTCCATTGCGTTCCTTGAAACAGCAGTGGACTGTGCGGTTGTGCAATTATGTTAACTCGTGCTTAGTTTGATCCTTTTAAGTCTTGTTTTTAGGCTTTCTTAGGGAGGGCTAATGCAACTGTTAGGGCTCATTTTGTCCCACTATTAAGGCATTATTCTAAAATTTCTACCCAGTGCCTGTACACTATGAGTTCGTTCCACTGTGACAGATTGAAAGTATCCAGAGCCCTGTCTGAACTCCACGTGGTTCTTTCCTGGCCTTGAGGTGTTCCCTCTCATGCATGTGCAGATTCGTATTCCAACCAAGACTTTAGGGGCCCCTCTGCAGGGCTCTGTAGCCCTCCACACAGCTCCCTCCTAACAGCTCTCTGCCTTACAGCTCACCCACCCTGGCCTCCCTGAGCTTTGATCTCTCTCTGCTACTCATGGAGTCTCTTTGGTTCCCCTTTCCTGGGTTGTAACCTGGGTACTGCCTCCAGGCAGTCAGCTGGGGCCCTTGTAGCCCTTCCCTTGTTTCCCTTCTATTGGGCATTAAAATCCAGCACAGCCTGTTGTCCAGTGTCTGAAAACTGTTGTTCTATGTGTTAATGTCCACTCTTCTAGTTGTCTACTACAGCAGGTGGGCAATTCCCATAGGATTTAATTCATGGCAAAAATCCTGTATCCTTGACCTAATCAAAAGGATTTAACATGTTAATAAGAATCGATTTCTTACAGCATGATGAATCGATCTTCTATAATCTTTTGCACTTAAAGAAGTGCTCTCCCTGTAGGCCCCCTTAGTTTCTCCCAGTTTCTAGAATCAACAGCCCATTTGACTCAGTTCTTGGGTTGCTTCTCCCACACATGTCCGGATGAGCTAGGTAGATCTCTCTTCAGAAGCACATTTGATAAAGATCGGGATTCCCACCATCTTTTCTTAGAAGATGGAGCCACATCACCTTTCTTTACAGCGCTGGATTTCAAACTTTATAAGAAGTGGAAACTTTCTGTCCCCAATTCCCCTCCCCAATTTTATACTTTATTTATACTCCTATTTTCCTATTAAAGTCAACCAGAATAGTGAGACTTTTTTGAACACACAATTTTAAATTTAGGTAATAGTTCCAGTTTTATGTCAGCCTCGTGCAAATGTTAAATTTTTGACAGCTTGACTCTCAAACTTCAGATTCTCTATATTTAAGTAAAGATGAAAAAAGAAACATTTCACTGTCTGCATAACACCAAGATAAACTGAAATTTGGAAGACGTGTGTGTGTGTGAGAGAGAGTCCCTAACCTCCACCCATTTTGAGCAGCGCTTCCATTTCCAGTCACTTTAAGGAGGAAGAAGCTGTTTTGATCTTGGGTGCCTGAGAGGCTGCTGTCAAGTTTCAAGGCCTGTGCTGGCAAAGTTAGTATAGGAGGAAACATGTTTTTCTGATCTTCCTTCTAGAATCAGATTTTAGAAATTGTGGCCGCCTCAAAATTGGTTCCCAGGCCAGAATACTTAAGTGAGTTGCCATTTCCTTTTCCAGGGGATCTTCTCAACCTAGGGGTTGAACCCATGTCTCCTGCGTTACAGGTAGATTCTTTTGCTGCTGAGCCACAGGGAACATTTGCATCAGTAGGCTTTGAGTTAGCACATTGCCTTCTGTAACATGGGTGGGCCTCATTCAATCAGTCGAAGGCCTGAATAGAATAAAAAGTCTGGCCTCTCTGAGCAGGAAATTCTCCTGCAGCCTTCAGAGTCCATCTGCAATACTGACTGACTCCTGGGTTGTGAGCCTGATATCCATAATTGCATGAGCCAGTTCCTTAGAATAAATCTTTTATGCACACACACACACACACACAGCCTATTGGTTCTGTTTCTCTGGAAAACCCTGGCCAATATGATGTCAGACAGGAAATTTCTATTTTCAACTTTTAAAAACAGGTGAATCCCATCCTTCAGGGTGTGAGGCCTGTGGGAACCCATTTTCACACAGTTATCCTGAAGTTCCTAGAAAAATAAAACAAGTTTCTGGAGTTAAGTGGTGGGTACCCCTCACTCCATCACCATCTCTTCTGCTCTCCCAGGAGGGGAATGCCGAGCCCAGGCTCTCCTGCAATGCTGCTCAAGGTTTAACCACGGACAGGCATCATCTGCATCACCTGGGAGAGAATTCTGAAGGGCACCCTGCCCTGGACCAACTGAATTAGAATCTCTGGAGTGGGGCCCAGCATGCTGTGTTTTAGCAGACTCTCCACTGTATTCATACACACAAAAGTTAGAGAAACACTAGGTTGGAGCTCTCTCCCCCCTTTCCCTTCCAGTCTGTGGTCAGTTAACAATTGCCAAATTGTTTTTGGTAAATATAAGTGGCCTCCAACTTTTAGAGGCAGACAGGAAAGCAGGCCTCCTCCTTCACCACCTTGCTATCTGAGGCATGCTACACTGACAGCAGATTGGCCTGAGTCAGCCACCTGCATAAACATTTTTCAGCAGGCACACAACACACAAGCCCTACCTGTTTGGAAAGTTTGGTGAGCTACCCTCTGTCTTTTTAGGCCACTGGTTCCTAACTTTGGCTGTACATTAAAATCACCTGGGGGAAAAAAATCACCTGGGGATATTTTAAATACTCAGTGCTTGAGCTACAGCTTCCCAGGTGACTCAGTGGTAAAGAATTCATCGGCCAACGCAGTAGATACAGGAGATGCTGGTTCGATCCCTGGGTCAGGAAGATCCCCTGTTGTTTCCAGTATTCTTGCCTGGGAAATCCCATGGACAGAGGAGCCTGGTGAGCCTGGTACAGTCCATGGGGTTGCAAAGAGTTGGACACGACTGATCGAGCAGGCATACCACACAGGGCATGGGGACAGAGGGGAGAAAGGGTGAGATCCAAGAATTTTTTTTAAAAGCTCCACGCAGGGATTCTCCTAACCCTGCAGACAGGGTTAAGAATGAATGTTTTCGATTTTCCCACAAACACCTGGTTTGAAAAGTTTCAGTCCCAGCCAGCTGCAACAACATTGAGACTTTCTGTCCCACAGATAAACACTTCCTAAGGAGGGAGTGGAGGTGAGAGGGGACATGCAAAGCTGAGGGTTCCGGGTTCCGACCTAGAAGGCTGCCCTGAAGGTGTCAGGTTTTAGATTCCTAGGGCCTGTTTAAGCAAGCAGGGAGGGCTGCCTCTTCCAACCTCCCACCAACTGCAGCTCTTGTGCACATTCATTCCACAAACTTAAAAGTTAACTCTAGGTAATTAATGCACCCTTTAGTGTAATTTTACTTTTTTTCCCCTTTACTTTCTAAACTTTAATTTTTTTTTTTTTTTGCAGTGTACTTTTAGATGATGATGCTTGAAGCCATCCCAGGAGTATATTATCTTTCCCTTGCTATTGAAGCCATTCCAAAAGTATATGGTGTTTCAAATGCTAATTATCCATCTGTGGACCTAAGATTCCTGCTATGGGTATAGCTTCAAGGTTAACTCACCACCTTGGGGTGTAGACTAAAGCTTGTTTATCACACTGTATTACAGTAGTTATAGAAGCTATCATAAAATCTCCTTTGAAATACTGCTTCCTCCAGGAAGACTTCCCTGACCTCATAGACCTGGATAAGTCTCTCTCTTCTGCTTGGGGTTCACCCTGAGCTTCCTCTATCATGTCAACAGTGGGAGAGCTGGTATCTGTTAATCTGCCTCTTGTTCATGCCAAATTCTGAACACTTTGAGGACATAAACAGTGTCTTTCTGACTTGTATCCACAGCACCTAACACAGATCGAACTCACATCTCTTACGTCTCCTGCATTGGCAGGTGGGTTCTTTAGTGCCACCTGGGAAGCCTGTACTGCTGGCACAACACAAATGTTCAGATATTTGTTGAATGGAAATATCTGTCAAGGCACTGTGCCAAATACAGACTGATCAATTTAAAAAATCTGCAATTTTCTTTGAAAAGATTTTTTTTTAAGATGGATTCATGGCTGAATGGATGATATATAGACAGCTGTATGATAAAACAAATCTAGTGGGTATTCTCTGTGAAATCTTTCAACTGTGCTGTATGTTTGAAATTTTCTATAATAAAATATTGGGGTTAGGGGAACCCAATGAATCTTCACAGTCCTTCAGAATAGGCATTATTGTCTCCACTGTTTAGAGAAGGTGAGAACTAACCAAATAACAAGTTGGGGGTTGGGGTACAAGTAGGACTCACAGTCTCTCTGCCAAACCACCTCCCCATCTGCTCTGGAACAAACTCCCGTTCTGCTGTCAAATAGAATGTGGACCCCAGGAGCCGGTAGATCAGTTCTGACCCACGGGTTAAACAAAAGGCCACAACAGCTTGTTTTGGACAGAGGCAGAGAGTGAGGGTGGGGCTCCCTGTTTCCTTAGGGGCTAGAAGACTCGCTTCCCGGAAGTGTCCTGACTGCTCACTGGACAATTCCTTACATAAAAGCCCTGCGGCCACAGCGAGGGCTTCCCAGGTTATTAGGTGTGATAGCTTGGCAAGACAAAGATGCATTAATCGTTGTCCTTGTTATTGCTCAGTCTCTGGACTGCAGCACACCAGGCTTCCCTGTCCACCATCTCCCAGAGTTTGCTCAAACTCATGTCCATTGAGTCAATGATGCTATCCAACCATCCCTTCCTCTGTCGTCCCCTTCTCCTCCTGCCTTCAACCTTTCCCAACATTAGGGAATGAGTCGGCTCTTCACATTAGGTGGCCAAATTATCAGCTTCAGCATCAGTCCTTCCAATGAATAGTCAGCATAGACTTCGGTTAGGATTGACAGGTTTGATCTCCTTGCAGTGCAAGGAACTCTCAAGAATCTTCTCCAGCACCACAGTTCTAAAGCTGTAGCTTAAAGATCAGAGCGGGGCATAAATGACTCGCCTGAACCACCACTGTGACTTCTCTCCCACCACCTCAGAGATGCATGTCCATATCTGAAGTTTAATTACTGCTTTCCAACCCTTCCTTGATCACTGGTTTTCTAGTGACGTGAAGATTCTAACCAGGTAGATTTGCCAGGTGTTTGGTTCGCGGCACTCTGGTGAGGACAGGATACACGCCTCCTTGGCAGGTTGATTCTCTTTCACCCACAGAGTCTGGAAATGAAATCCCGGTTGGGGCCAAGAACACCCAAACTTGTTCTCTTCTGGCTGCGTGTGCACCCGACAGCCGCAGCCTGCGAAACCGGAGACGGTCGCGCGGGGGCGCAGGAGAGATGCTGCGAGTTTCGGGAGTCTGCAGTCTGGGACGGTGCAGCAGGGGGAAAAGTATGTTTAGCTGAGTCTTCAGTAACTGGAAGGGGAGGTGAAGGATGGCGGGGGAGTCTTGGTAGAGAGAAAGCTTGCAAGACCTCCGATGCGGGCAGAGCTTCGGAAGGTTGGAGCTACCATACCGCCAGGCTGTGAAAAGTACTGGATGATAGACATCTTCCTCATTGCCGCTGGTAGTTCAGTTTATGGCCAGGTTCTGTTCCTTTCTTTTCAAGCTCCGCTTTTCCTTTAACCAAATTGCCTGGCCCTTGACAGTGAGCAATAAGCTGGAGATGTTAGGGTTTCAGCCACTGGGACACGTAGTTCAGTCCTCCACCCCCGCTTTTTCTCTTCGTCCCTCCCCTCCTGTCCTGCTTCCTTTCAGGACCTACATTCTGGAAGAATCTTGTTGCTGAAATTTATCATTTTACTGTGTATTTTAAATAAAATCGTTTTGTGGGATGCACTTAGAAAGTGCTAGAAGATGTGAGAGTTGGACTGTGAAGAAAGCTGAGCGCCGAAGAATTGATGCTTTTGAAGTGTGGTGTTAGAGAAGACTCTTGAGAGTCCCTTGGACTGCAAGGAGATCCAACCAGTCCATTCTGAAGATCAGCCCTGGGTGTTCTTTGGAAGAAATGATGCTAAAGCTGAAACTCCAGTACTTTGGCCACCTCATGCGGAGAGTTGACTCATTGGGAAAGACTCTGATGCTGGGAGGGATTGGGGGCAGGAGGAGAAGGGGACGACAGAGGATGAGATGGCTGAATGGCATCACCAACTCGATGGACATGAGTCTGAGTGAACTCTGGGAGTTGATGATGGACAGGGAGGCCTGGTGTGCTGTGATTCATGGGGTCGCAAAGAGTTGGACACAACTGAGGGACTGAACTGAACTGAACTGAGCAGTCATTGAAATTGACTTTAAAATAGGGACCTCCCTAGTGGTCGGGTCATTAGGACTTCACCTTCCAATGAGGGAAGTGCTGGTTCGATCACTGGTCAGGGATCTAAGATCCCACTTGCCTGGAGGCCAAAAACAAAACATAAAACAGAAGCAATCTTGAAGCAAATTCAAAAAACAAATTTATTGAAATAAACAATAAAGATTTTAAAAGTGGTCCACATCAAAAAAATAAAAAATTTTAAACAAAAAAAGCATGTGAGGTAAGACAAGACTTTTTCTCTTACTCACGTAACACTTTGTAAAATTGACTATGTTAGGTTCAGGAAACACAGAACTGAATGACACATTCCCTCCCCTTGAGTTGCTTAGTCTAGAGAGGTGGCAGATAAGGAAACGATTGCAGTAGAGGGGATGATAGTATGATGGAGGGAAGTGATGCTACGATAGAGGGAATAATGGAGTGTTATGGAAGTGCTTACCCGAGGCTGCAGGTGCAGTCAGAGTTGGTTGGGTGAATGGGTGATGGGGTGTCCAGGGAGAACAGCAGAATTTTCAAAGTGAGAATTGAGAATGGTGAGTTCAGCAAACTACCAAGTCAAGGGTGACCAGAACATAGTCTGTGAGAAGTGGAAAAAGCTGTAATAGGCAGACAGACAGAGTCCAAATCAGGAAGGACCCTCTAGGCCACATGACAGACAGCCTTTATGTATCCTTGGGTCACTGAGGTCATTTAATCTAAGGAGTTTTGTGATTGTTTTTGTCCTTTAAAGAAGTCTCTATAATAGTGGAGTAAGAACAAAATTTCTGTCTGCCCTAATGTCCAAAATATGCTGACATTCCCCTTTGGAATCAGTTTGCAAGTTAAATGGGAATAGAGAAGGGTAATAAACCTACTAATTGTGAGTAAGGAGGGCTAGAGTAAGATTGAAAACACAATAGCTCCCTCAGAAGAGGGACGTGTGGGTGAACCATCCAGATAAGATTCCTGACCTCTCAGGTTGTACAGTCTGGAGTCAGCATGAGAGCCTCCAGGAGGAAGGAAAGATGGATGAGTGAGGTCCAAGGAGCCTGGAACCATCGCTCACCCCTCTGACATCTCAAGATTCCAAGTCACGTTGCTGTTGTCGTAGGTATTATGTTTTTTCTTAGAGATGGAAGAGGGAGTCAGTTATGAATTGTGCTGAAAAAAACAAGTATTTTTCTATTCTTTGATTCACTTCTGGAAGCTGGATTAAGAGAACTTCCGTAAACCCTCCAGAATCTGTTCACCCCCAGGTTTTTTCATCTCAGTAAAACCTTTACATCCATCTAGTAGACTTCCCAGGTGGTGCTAGTGGTAAAGAACCCGCCTGCCAATGCAGGAGACTTAAGAGATTAAGGTACAATCTCTGGGTCGGGAAGATCCCCTGGAGAAGGGCATGGCAACCCACTGCAGTATTCTTGCAGGGAGAATCCCATGGACAGAGGAGCCTGGTGGTGGGCTACAATCCAGAGAGTTGCACAGAGTTGGACACTACTGAAGCGACTTAGCACACATCCATCTGGCAGGCAAAATAAAGACCTTAGAAGTCACCCTAAAATCGAAGCCACCCACCAGAACTGTTGACTCTGCTCCTAATGCATGTCTGTAGGATGCTCACTTTGTTCTGTCTCCAAAGCCATCAGCCTGTTTCTGGCCATCATCATTTTTGCCTGGAGATACTTCTAACTGCTCTTCCAGTTTTTCAGTCTCTCAATGTTCAGTTCGTACTCTGTAGAATCCAATAACCTTCTTGAAATGTTCATAGGTCCTTGTAACCACTTCCCCACCCTGGCTTCAAACACGTCGTCGACCTCAGGATAAATTCAGCTTCTCTTAGCATGTCCTAGGATGATCTGTTCTCATCAGCATTTCCCTTGCTGTTGCAACTGCTCTTTCAGTTCCTCTTGACCCAAGTTCCCTACCCAGGACCTGCACTCAAGTTCTTCTTTCCACTTTTGTGCCTAAATCCTCCTCCTCCTTCAGCTCCAGGTGTGATGACTCCTCAGAAGGCCATTCAAAACACCACAGTAACCTAAAACTCCTTGTCCTTCTGGTATTATTATTTTCATATCAGTACTTGGTTCTTTGCCTTCATTACACGTAGACAATTGTGTATTCATTTGTGTTTTTATTTGTTTACTGTATGGCTCCCCCACTGGATTGCAAGTGGAAAAACAAAGAATGTTTCCCACTCTCCAGTTCTACAAGGATGTCATTGGCCATTGCAGTCACTGGCCAACAGTGCACCCTGAGAGAAATTAAGGATGAAGAACAGGATGGGTCACTCTGAGCTTTGGAAACAAGCCCGTTAGAAAATTAGATACATTTTAGGGAAAAATTATGCAATATTTACGAACCTTTCTATATTCACAAACATACAAAAGTGCTAAAATCATTGACTGAGATATCTGTCCCTCATGACTGGCAGTAACCTTTTGCTGAGAGGTATGCTTGACTGCGCATGTTCCCTAGCCAAGACTGTATTTATTCTGGCCTCTTCCCCTTCCTCTTTGGAGCAGTGCCTCAGAGCTATTTGAGGAACAACTCTTCACAGACTATATTCCTCAGCAAAGTCCCAGAATAAAATGGAAACTTGCAACTCTTATGCTGTGTGTCTTTCTTTAAGTTGACCCAAGCTTTGTGAAGACGGGAACCATGACTATCTTTCTGACTGTTGTATATCTATCCAGCTCTTTACACATTGCTTGCCATGCAGTAGATGCTTGATTAATATTAGTTGAAAGTATGCTTCCCTGGTGGCTCAGACAGTAAAGAATCTGCCTGCCATGCGGGACACCTAGGTTTGATCCCTGGATCAGGAAGATCCCCTGGAGAAGGAAATGGCAACTCACTCCAGTATTCTTGCCTAAAGAACCCCATGGACAGAGGAGCCTGGAGGGCTACAGTCCATGGGGTCACAAAGAGTTGGACACAGCTGAAGCGACAGAGCACAGTAGCATACAATTATTTAAATCCTTCTTGATTCTCCAAAGTTATAATTCTTCCTTCATTGATATTACAGAGAGACATTAATGTTTAGTGGTTATGTGCATGGACTCTGGAGCAGGAACACCTAGATTCAAATCCTGGCTCTTAGAACTCTGGGCAAAGTTACACTGCTTTAGTGTCTCCATGGACTGATATCTACCTTATAGGATAGCATAACATAGGATGATTACATGAATTGACATAGATGTACAAGCACCAGTGCTTGGCCCATAGTAAAAATGAACTATTATGACTATATCTGTATCTTGTGCATTGCTTTATTAATGCGAGCATCGCTTCTTTTTGCCATTATTTTCATACCTATGTCATTGTCTAGGTCATGAATTAGATTGTTGCTTACTTCCTACTCATGAAGTCTCAAACAGTGCCTGATCAAGTCGGCATTCAATAAATATATACTTAACAAGGCATATTACATCCCATTCAATTATAACTCTCCTATTATGGAAACTCTTCATTAAAATTAGATTAATAATGAATAATAAATCATCAAAATTTAAGATATTTTTTGTTTTAACCTGCAAGGAATAAAAAAGGAAAACAAAGAACACAAGTAAAAAAGTATACAGGGGGAGGAAAGAACTCTTGGGTTGCAAAATTCTATTAAACTTTTAGAAGGACAGATTTTATGATTCTAATTAGAGATTATCATGTTTGTAGAGAAATTGACTCCTTTCATCTATGCAATTCCATGTTTTTGTACATTCTGCCTAAAATGTATTAAATCATGCAACAGTGAGCCAGTAATATTATCACGAATCAATCCAAACCATAATCTTTTCTAGTGTACCCTAAAGGAATAATCAAAGTTGTACACAAAGATGAATGTAAATGGATGGTCATACAAATACCACACTATGATACACAAAAAACAGCCTAAAGATCTTCCATAAGCCAAGTGGGGACAATTAAACATGACATGGCACAGAGTAACCCAGGGGAAAACGTTGCAGCTAGTTCAAAGCATATTTTCAAAGAAATTTTTGTACTGGGTACACAAAATTAAAAGGCACCAAAATAAGATTATAAACTGGTTTTTATTTGGGATTATATGTGATTTTAAGTTCCATAGTTTCATCTCTAATATATTTGCACTTTCTAAACTTTTATGCTTTAGGAAAAAGTGCTTCTGTGTTTACTTGGTGATGCCATGTGGCTTGTGGGATCTTAGTTCCCCAACCAGGGTTCAAACTCTGGCCACTCAGCAGGGAAAGTGCTGAGTTCTAGCCACTGGACCACCTGGGGATTTCCAAAAGTTTGTCTCTTTTTCAACCATGAAATGATTTTAAACACTCATTATTCATTTTATAATTTGGCATTCATCACATTATTTTTACTGTTTCTCAAGAGCGTAGTCCATAAACAGTTTACATCAGTATTCTGGTGCAGGCAGGTATACACTTAGGAATCAAAATCTGCCTTTTCATCTAATTACACAGGTGAGTCTTTGCTGAACACATGTTAAAGTTCACAAAGTTTCAGATTTAGCAACTAGAAGAAAAAAACCTGCACTTGATATTAAAGAACTATAAATGGAGTACAACCTTAAGAAATTGTGAATCACTTTATTGTACACTTGTAACTTATATAGCATTGTACATCAACATATTTCCATATAAAATGTTTTTTTAAAAGAATAGTCTAAAAAAGTTACACACACACATGGCCAGAAGATGGAGCAGGTTTTCTGTTTACCTGATCCATGTCTTCAGAATGAAATCTTGTTCAAAATAAATTGCTTGATCTCATTACATAAATCCAAGTGAGCGTCCTGAAATGAGAAATTAGAATCTTTAATATGGGATGGGATTAGGCATCCTTTTTCACAGGACTACTCTCCTCTAGAAGTGTAGTCCATAAACAGTTTACAGAAAAAGAGTAGTAGGTTATGATATGGCCCAGAACTGTACCTCACTCCAAAGTAAAGCTCTAACCAATCCCTTGTTTTATCTTAGCTTCAAAGTCAAGGCCAGTTGTTAGGAAAACATCGTGGAATTTAGGAACAGCGGGAACGAAAAAAAAAAAAAAAAGAGAGACAGGGTCTCTAGTCCTAGGCAGGTAGAGATGATGTAACAGACTCTCTAAACTGTTCTCTTCTTTTGCCTCCACTCTAAGTCCTGGCATCAGAGGCAGAGCCCACCATCTTGGCACCGCCAATGAACAGGAGTTAAGCAGTTAACGGGAGCACAGCACCAGCAACAGTTGCAAAATGCCTTGTCCCTGGAGAAGCAGCCCCCTATGACCGCTTCCAAGAAATCCTTCCAAGAGACTTGCCCAGACCTCCCCTGCAAGTGTGACTGACAGCATTTTCTACCATTCATAAAACTTTTGCTTGCCTTTATCTTTTCAATCAGCATGTTGTGTTAAAAACAATCTATTTATAAGATCTGTCTCTCTCGGAGATACTACAGTATGAGCTACCAGCCATAGGCTATTAAGTACTGCTTTCCTACCCATCAGCCGTAGACTGGGGAGAAAATCATTCACAATGGCAGTAAATATAATTGCTACTCAGGGATAATATTAACCAAAAGAAAAGAAAATGTGTAAGACCTACTTGAGGAAAAGGGGTGCCAAAATTTTAAACAAATTATAATAGCAATATTAATAGTAAATGGTTTACCATCTTCTTCTTGCTTAGTCAATCAGTTGTGTTTGACTCTTTGTGACCCTTTGAACTGTAGCCCACCAAGCTCCTCTGTCCATTAGATTTTTTAGGCAAGAGTACTGGAGTGGGTTGCCATTCCCTTCTCCAGGAGATTTTCCTGACCCAGGGATTGAAACTGCTTCTCCTGTGTCTTCTACATTGCAAGCTAATTCTTTACCCACTGAGCCAAATGATTTACCATAGCACCATTCTGAGCATTTTTCCATATTTTGCTTCATTTAATCAACAATCCATGAGATTGGTACCACAGTACTTCTCATTTTACAGGAAACGAAGGTATAAAAAGTAACTTGCCAGATGAGATTTTATCTTCATTGCTGGAAAGGTATATACATATATATCTTCCCCAATTGGTTTTAAAATATTTAACTCAAAGCTTATGAAAATCCCTGAACAAGGAAGTTCCACTGTTGTAAAAGGTTGATATTTTATGTAAGCACTTAAGTTCTTGAAAAAATCCTAAAGAATGTTCATCCAGTGTTGAAGTTACCTTTGATTCTTTATACTTTCAGGTATTTAACAAACTTGTTACAATACGCATGTATTGCTGAATTTTAAGCATTGTGAAAGACATTTTACCTGAATTATCTTAAATTCTCCCAGTGTGATGAGGTAGGTACTATTTTGCCTTCATAGATTTTTAAAATGGAAGCACAGAGAAGCCTGCTAACTACTTTAGGTCACACAGCTGGTAAAGTGGTGGTTTCAACTCAGCAGCCTAAATCTAGATGGATAAGTGTCTTAATAGCAGAAGTCCCAGGGTGCTGGGACTCAGAAGGGTTCCTAATTCAGGCTAAAGAGTCAAACAAGGCTTCCTCTTGTTTGATGGTCATCAAAGAACAGTGCTTCCGCATAGTATGTACACACTAACTTTTTGACAAATAAGTTGATTAACCTAGCAAAGTGGGTAGAATTAGGATGAGGAAGGGCATCTCAAGTAGAGTAAGTCTTAGCTCCAAATCCAACCTGGACTTCATTTCAAGATTCTGGTGCTGCAAGTCTAGGAATGACTCTCCCTTTGGGGCCTAGTGTATCCTGGCAGGTGCCAGAGGTGCCAATTTGATAATCAAGCTGGAAACACGCCAAATCTTCTATGCTGACAGTCCAGACAAGGCTGAAGAGCTGGTAAGACTCAAAGAGGAACTGGTGCCAGGCAAGAAGCCCAGTGCAAGGCTCAGCCTGTTTGCTCAACCCCCCTGGTTAGCTCATCTACTGTTTCCAAAGTGATTTCCCTAGGATCATTCTGAACCAAGTAGGGACCTAAGGGGCCGTGGTTTTCAAATACCTTTTGCTCGTATTCCTCACAAAACATGTTTTTACGTTCATATCTAAAATTTTTGAATCATAAGTTTAAATAGTTTCAAAAGATATATTTTTTCTAGTGTGGTTTTTTTTTCTTTTCTTTTCTTTTCTTTTTTAATGTTCTGAACATACCTTCAGTGTGTTTTTGTCAAAAACGGGTTTAGTTCATCTGGATTATGGAAAGTATTCTTATAAACAAATTGGCAATGCCAATCCCATCCGACAAATCATACTTTCTATTTTCTTAACTTTTTTAAAAAATTAATTATTTATTTTGGCTTCACTGAGTCTTCGTTGCTGCTTGCAGACTCTATCTTCTTTGCATGGGCTTCACGTTGCCGTGGCTTCTCTTGTTGTGGAGCACAGGCTCTAGACCCACAGGCTTCAGCTGTTGCCGCACTGTGGTCTCAGTAGTTGTGGTCTCTTGGCTCATGGGCTCTAGAGCTTCAGGTTCAGTAGTTGCAGCTCACAGTGTTACTTACCCCACACCCTGTAGTATCCTCCCAGACCAGGGATCGAACCCATGTGCCCTGAAGTGGCAGGCACACTCCCAACCACTGGACTACTAAAGAAGTCCCAGACAAATCATACTTTCTATCAGGAAACTTAGACTCCACATTTTAGTTCAAATAATGATGTTGATGTACCTCTTGGGAATATGTATCTTACTTCTGATTCTCAGTCCAATAGAGACAGAGATGGAGGGAGAGAGGGAAGGATGAGTGGATACATAAAGGGATGTATGGATGAATGGATATGTGGATAGATGGATGAATGGATGAGTGAATGGACGGATGGGATGGAGACGTTTGTTGCCTGGATAAGATGAAGTACCTCTTCTTTCAATATTTCTTATGGAAGCCTCTAAGCTGGGCATGTTAGGAATTCCTACTGAGGAGCAGGTAGTCTCAACCAGACTTTTATACCAGGAGGAAATGCCCCCATAGTGAATCTAGTGATCATTTCATAAAGAGGGAAGAGAAAGATTGAGCAAGAGATAGGGGAAGGTCATACCTTAGTCATCTTCTCAGGCATATCATGTGGAAGCTGAGATACTGGAAACCAAGGCTTTTAAAGGCTTGGTTTAATCAAAACTAAGGCTTTTATTCAGGAGCAACAGTGTGTGGGCTGAGGGGCTGTGGTGCTGTGATCTTGTTCTCAACTTTTCCTCCCTCATGCTCTTGCACAGACTCAAAACTGAGAATGTGCAAAGCCACAGAGAAAATGGTAGGAAATTCACCATGGCTGTTGCTGGAAAGAGCAATTCATAAATGTGCTGGTCTCTTTTTAACCTTCCAGTTTGGCTTCATATTGTATCTTGTGTAGGCTTTTATTCCTGAATGCTGGCTAAAATTCATAGGCTTAACCTACCGGCCTCAAAAATACTGGGTAGCTGCAATATCTATCTACATCTTTATAATAATTGGCTGTGTGGTTTTATTTATTTATTTTAAATTGACATGATGAGGACCTCGCCACACAACTCCATTCATACAATCACAGAAAAAATACCAAGAAGAAACCACCTCAGCATCAAGAGCTAATTCTTATCAATGGAACTGACGTATCAAAAATTCTTTTCTTTTTTTTTCAAATATTCTTTCTTATAGCCAAGGGACTTTGCAACAAAAACTGAATGCAAGCATGTGAGCATCAAGCATTTATAAGTTTTTGGTATTATAATGTTGGCCATAATTAATCAACTCTCTCTTTTCGAGGTATAAAACAATATAAACTGAACTTTTGAGATTAAGTACCATTAATATTATAAATGTTCTCAAACATGAGTTATAGATGATGTTATAATGTGATTTCTTTTGTTTTGTGATTCCTACTCTTTTTGTGTGAAACTTGTAGGACTGTAAGCTGAGTTAAACATTGTAAGCCTCAGTGGCCAGGGTGAACGTCCATTTTTTTTGTCTTGAAAAGTTGGCTGGAGGACTGAAGCTGTCTTAGAGGGATAGGCTAAGAGAAATCAGATGAGTGGCACAAGTCACTGGAGCAGGAGAAGCAACTGATGAGTAAGGTCCCCTCCCCAGGGGTAAATGTTATTCCTTAAAATGAGACGCGTCACTGAGGACCTGACCACCTGCTGAGAGCTGCTGCAGACGGACACTGCCAGAGGCCCTGGGAGCGGAGGCCCGCTTCCCGCTCACACTGTCTGGAGACCCACTGCAGACAGCAGACCACTGCTCCTGCTGACATGTCTCCTGCCCAGACTTCTCCTTGGAGAGGTTCCCTACCCTCTTTTCTATATTCCCAACTTCGACTAACATGTCTTGCATGCTAATTGCTTGCAATAAACTGAGTGATTTGTGAACTGAATATTGGCCATGTTTTATTTATCTCCAAGCCATGATGTGTGCCTGTACTTACTGCTGGGCCCTGCGACAAACATTGGGAACTTTCACTGAACCAAACTTGGGTCTGCTTGCCTGCATGTAGTAAAGCCAATTTACTGACCCTGGGTTATGGTAAAGAAAAGTATAGGGCACCAAGCAAGGAACCCAAGGTAGCTAGTGCACAAAATACTTGAACTCCCTGATGGGTATCTAGAAAGCGGTTTTTCTTGGAAAGCATTTTAAAAGCCCAGGTGAGGGAGTGGAGTCCCAGGGTATGTGATCAACTTGGGCACAAGTTTCTGGTTGATTGATGGTGAGATAACAGGACAGTGTCACTTTATCAATCCTCAGGCTCCAATAGATCTAGGGGCTATGTGCTCATGGTCATCAAATAGTGAATTTCTTCTGTTTGGCAGAGGTTTTAGCATCTGTGAAGCAGCTCAGGAAATGTGCAGCAAATACTATTGTCTAGGTGCTTCAGAGAGGAACCGAAGCACAGGATGGGGAGGGCTCTGTCCCAGGAAGGCTGCATAGAGTCCAGTGTGATTACAGAGCCATGGAGAGAAAAGGAGGCAGACATTCCAGGGGACTGGGAATGATTAAATGTGGAGATGGAAGAAAAGATGGAAGTCAAGGTTGACTCCTGGGGTCATGGCAGGAAAACTTAGCAATGAGTGGTGGCTTCATCTCCTTGAGAGGCTGAAATCCTGGCAGTGGGGTAGGGGTGGAGCACAGAGGTGCCCGAGAATCAGAGCTGGAGGTAGAACTCTGTGGTTATGGATTGGAAATCAGCAGTGACTTCTGGGCTGCATGAAATATCCTGAGGAAAACCGCTAGACCATTCAGGTACAACCTTAATCAAATCCCTTATGGTTATACAGTGGAAGTGAGAAATAGATTTAAGGGCCCAGATCTGATAGATAGAGTGCCTGATGAACTATGGACGGAGGTTCGTGACATTGTACAGGAGACAGGGATCAAGACCATCCCCGTGGAAAAGAAATGCAAGAAAGCAAAATGGCTGTCTGGGGAGGCCTTACAAATAGCTGTGAAAAGAAGAGAAGTGAAAAGCAAAGGAGATAAGGAAAGATATAAGCATCTGAATGCAGAGTTCCAAAGAATAGCAAGGAGAGATAAGAAAGTCTTCCTCAGTGATCAAAGCAAAGAAATAAAGGAAAAAAAAAAAAAAACAGAATGGGAAAGACTAGAGATCTCTTCAAGAAAATTAGAGACACCAAGGGAACATTTCATGCAAAGATGGGCTCGATAAAGGACAGAAATGGTATGGACCTAAGAGAAGCAGAAGATATTAAGAAGAGGTGGCAAGAATACACAGAAAAACTGTACAAAAAAGGTCTTCACAACCCAGATAATCACGATGGTGTGATTACTCATCTAGAGCCAGACATCTTGGAAAGTGAAGTCAAGTGGGCCTTAGAAAGCATTGCTACGAACAAAGCTAGTGGAGATGATGGAATTCCAATTGAGCTATTTCAAATCCTGAAAGATGATGCTGTGAAAGTGCTGCACTCAATATGCCAGCAAATTGGGAAAACTCAGCAGTGGCCACAGGACTGGAAAAGGTCAGTTTTCATTCCATCCCAAAGAAAGGCAATGCCAAACAATGCTCAAACTACCACACAATTGCACTCATCTCACATGCTAGTAAAGTAATGCTCGAAATTCTCCAAGCCAGCCTTTAGCAATACCTGAACTATGAACTTCCTGATGTTCAAGCTGGTTTTAGAAAAGGCAGAGGAACCAGAGATCAAATTGCCAACATCCGCTGGATCATGGAAAAAGCAAGAGAGTTCCAGAAAAACATCTATTTCTGCTTTATTGACTATGCCAAAGCCTTTGACTGTGTGGATCACAATAAACTGGAAAATTCTGAGAGAGATGGGAATACCAGACCACCTGACCTGCCTCTTGAGAAATCTGTATGCAGGTCAGGAAGCAACAGTTAGAACTGGACATGGAACAACAGACTAGTTCCAAATAGGAAAAGGAGTCCATCAAGGCTGTATATTGTTACCCTGCTTATTTAACTTCTATGCAGAGTACATCATGAGAAATGCTGGACTGGAAGAAACACAAGCTGGAATTAAGATTTCCAGGAGAAATATCAATAAGCTCAGATATGCAAATGATACCACCCTTATGGCAGAAAGTGAAGAGGAACTAAAAAGCCTCTTGATGAAAGTGAAAGAGGAGAGTGAAAAAGTTGGCTTAAAGCTCAACATTCAGAAAATGAAGATCATGGCATCCAGTCCCATCACTTCATGGGAAATAGATGAGGAAAAAGTGGAAACAGTGTCAGACTTTACTTTTTTGGGCTCCAAATCACTGCAGATGGTGACTGCATCCATGAAATTTAAAGACGCTTACTCCTTGGAAGAAAAGTTATGACCAACCTAGATAGCATATTCAAAAGCAGAGACATTACTTTGGCATCTAAGGTCCGTCTAGTCAAGGATATGGTTTTTCCAGTGGTCAGGTATGGATGTGAGAGTTGGACTGTGAAGAAGGCTGAGCTTCAAAGAATTGATGCTTTTGAACTGTGGTGTTGGAGAAGACTCTTGAGAGTCCCTTGGACTGCAAGGAGATCCAACCAGTCCATTCTGAAGATCAGCCCTGGGATTTCTTTGGAAGGAATGATGCTAAAGCTGAAGCTCCAGTACTTCGGCCACCTCATGCGAAGAGTTGACTCATTGGAAAAGACTCTGATGCTGGGAGGGATTGGGGGCAGGAGGAGAAGGGGATGACAGAGGATGAGATGGCTGGATGGCATCACTGACTCGATGGATGTGAGTCTGAGTGAACTCCGGAAGTTGGTGATGGAGAGGGAGGCCTGGCGTGCTGCGATTCATGGGGTCGCAAAGAGTGGGACACGACTGAGAGACTGAACTGAACTGAACTGAACTGAAGAGGCAGCAAAGGGGTGGGATTGAAAAGGAATTGGTCCTAGAGATTTGCAAACTCTGCAAGGGGAAGGAGGAGCCAACAAAAGACTAGGTCAGCCCTCCAGCCTCCTTCCTCACTCTGCTCAGGGCTATGTCCTAGGGCTGGAGCCCCTCTCCAGGTAAGACTGGTAGGAGTGTGGGGCATGGGGTGGATGCTGTCCTGGCCCCCTAGCTTTACGACCTGCTCTGTCTCTCACTGGCTCATGAGAAAGACACCTTCCTAGGCCTCCGTTACTCTGAAATTGGGGATACTAAAATAGTAGTGCCACAAGAGGAGAAAATGAAGACCAGGAGGAAATGAGGAAGGACTAAAGTATTTGCTTTAAAGGTTGGGAGGTGAAATTGACAGTGTCTTTGGAAGCAATGGTATAAGTGAGAGCTTTGGAGCTTAGGGGACCCAGACTTTTGATTCTGTCTCCCCTAGTCCCTCGATGTGAGGGGTGAACTATATCCTCTATCTATTTCTTCAGAGTATTTCTGACTGGGGATAGATTTGGAAGTAGTCACTTTTTCTCCATTTCCTTCATTGTTAGAAGATTGATTTAAGTTCTTTTTCTAACAACAGAAGGAATAATGTTTACTGTTATGATCATATAAATTTAAGAACACACATAACTAGAAAAGTAACTTGTTTTTCCTCCTGAGTACAAAATGGGTTGCTTTTCTACTACTAAACCTTAAGCTTTGAATTCTATTAATATGTCATGTGCTTTGCTTGAATTCCAGGCCCTGAGACACAGTTGCACAGGAGACTAAGCTCTGCTGTGCAGAAACTCATCCTCCTTCCACGACAAGGACCTCTGTGGGTGAGCAGTGGTAAAAAACACAATTCAGCCAATTTGAAGGTCAAATTGGGGAGCATCCCCTCTAGCAACTAGAAGGGACTAGCTCACAGACTTTCCACAAATGGAAGGTTTTTGATAAGAAGAAGGGTGGGGAGAGAGCCCTTAGGGAAAGAAAAGATTAGTTTTAGTCCAGGACATCTTTTGAGGGAAAAGAATGGCAGTTTCATCATGTAGACAGCTTTTTCTTCTGGGTGCAGGCTATGGAGAAGGCCCACAGGACAGATTATCTCCTTGGTGCCAATCAGAAAATTCCAATCCCATTGGGTAAGATTACATTTCTGGGAAAGGTGGAAACTGCAAGTAAGTCAAGTGTGGAGTCTAGGATTGGTGTCTGGGCTTTAGCATAAGTGATGCCATTTTGGGCTTGTGGTTTTTCTTTAGCAGCGGCTAAGACTTGATAGTTGAGTGTCTTGGTAAATGGAGGAGTGGAGGGGGTGTGGGAGCACACATATTTTAGTGAATCAGGGAAACTGACCTTTTGGACTGATGAGGAATGAGTTTAGGGTGGGGATCCTTAACCTGGAGTTTTGGTGGTCTGATGTTATTAGTAGAACCATGACTTTGTCACCACTAGAAATCATAGCTTTTTTCCTTTCATGTTACAGTTTTGCAGGTATTATGAAACACAGTCTTATACTTTGTCAAAATTCAAAAATAGTTTAGATCTGCCAATCTTGTTAAATAACAGGTTAAGAAGCTCACATATTCTGTATCTCAAATTATTGTTTTGATAACTGTACCATGCTAAAATCCATTCAGATATGAATGAAAATTCCAGTCTTTCCTGCTGGAGATCCTAGACACCTTAAAATTCTACCCACTCTGGGTTCAGAACCCCTAAATCAATATGGACAGCAAGGTTTAAACACCGAGTCTGGAGCAAACTTGGCAAGGTTCAAGTCAGGCTTGGAGTGCCATCAAAAGGGGTTTAGCACAGAAAGACTCAAGAAGCTTTTAATCCATGCAGTAATGAATGCTGATTTATGTTCTAAGGAACTTGCTGTAACAATATACAACAGGAGGGTGAACTCTGGAGACAGGAAACAAGAAAGACTAGAAACATTTGGCAATAAACACACCAAAGATATAGGGGAGGGGGAGGGCATAACTGTTTCAATGTGACATTTAATCATTCTATTCCTACTCACCTTATGTGACAATATGCTATGTTAAGTAGTTCAAAATGGAGTAACAGTGGCCAATGTGAGCCTCCACGAAGACTGCTTTTAAACATCTGATGTTAGACTGAATATCTAAATGTGACATACTGAGTGTTAATATGGGTAAGGAATTTGTTTGCTAAGGGCCAAGGTTTGACTTCACTGGAACAGGAGCAACTGATGGAGACAAGATCACTTGGGGCTTAACTGTTACTCCCTATTACTCCTTAAAGGCTCCTTAAGCCTTCTAGCCTTAAGCAGCTAGAAGGCTCTTGTCTGGGGACTGAGCCCATGCAGGTGGAGGTTCTGTGACTTCCTGCTCACACTAGTCCTGAGACTCATTTCCTGGGATGGAATAGGAGGGGCACCACTCTTTCTTACTCACATGACTAACTTATGGTGCCTGCGTGATTGTGTACAATGAATAGAGCAAATTGTAGATTGAATTTGGCTCTGTTTCGCAGTCTTCAGTTCCAGACTCACCTGGCCTTCCTGAGAGACTGCGCCACCATAAACCAATTTCCCCTTAATCAGGGATGGAAAACAGCTTGTTTTGATTTGCATTTTCTTGGCTTGTGACTGACATCATTTCATATGTTTGTTGTCTACCTGCATTTCTTTCATGCTGAATTAACTTTCAGAACGGGTGCTTCCCACCCCCCGCCCCGAGTTTGCTGGCAGTTTTGTGGACTTCCTTTTAGCTAGAGACAGAACAGATCATATTCCCACCCCATTCTTTGTGACCACTTAGAGTTTGGCATTACTGTGTACTTTTCGGAGAAAGCAATAGCATCCCACTCCAGTACTCTTGCTTGGAAAATCCCATGGACAGAGGAGCCTGGTGAGCTGCAGTCCATGGGGTTGCACAGAGTCTGACACGACTGAACGACTTCCCTTTCACTTTTCACTTTCATGCATTGGAGAAGGAAATGGTAACCCACTCCAGTGTTCTTGCCTGGAGAATCCAAGGGACGGGGAGCCTGGTGGGCTGTCGTCTATGGGGTCGCACAGAGTCGGACACGACTGAAGTAACTTAGCAGTGTACTTTTCACATTTTAATTGCCTGAAAAGTCTAACAGTTCCTGCAGCTCCTTTGAAGGTGGAGAGGAGGGATATTTGGCCCAGCACTGGCCATCATCAGTTTTCTCCAACCATGGAACCAGTTTTGGTAACATTCCCCTGACTAATAAAATTGAGCATATTTTAATCTATTTACTGTCTATTCTAATTTCTATGGTTTTATAATGGGTTCATAATAGCCATGTTACCTACAGCTTGTTTTTTCCTCTAACGTATCCAGGACATCCTTAACCAGGGCATTGCATTTCTGGTGTAGTGTCTAGTAGCCACTCTGACTCCTCAGTGGGCACTGAGCTCCTTTGGCTCAATCCTTCTCTTATTAAAGGGCATTATTTTCTGAGTCTTTGTCGTGAAAAGCCCAAGACTGAACATTTTGTTAAGTCCTGGTTGTTTCACTCCTGGGGTAGCTTTTCAAAGGGAGAGTATATGTTATTATTTCTGATTTTATTAGGTGTTCCAAGTTCCTAAAAAGTCATAACTATTCCCAATTCAGATAGGTGATAGTGATCCCATTTTTTTACACTCTACCCTCAACTTCTGGGCATGGCCAACGTATCATGTTTAGTACTCATTGCTTTCAATTCTCCTTTTTAAAATTTAGTTTATCAATTTACACAAAATTTTATTATAAGAAACATGAAGGATTTTTGTGGTGGTTTAAAATTTGTTATTTTCTTTTCTGCAAAGTACTTTCCTGTTTTAGCTTTTTTGCAGTTTACAACTCTTTAATGACAGTTGTCTGTTCTGTATTGTTAAATGGACTGTTCTGCACATGGAAGCTATTTAAAATCTTGAACATTGTATTAATTTTTCTTTATATTCTTCTGATGAGGATTATGTGTTTGTTTTTACCTTTTGGATCACTATTTGATTATTTTAGTTTTGCCATAATATCATTTATTTCAATTTTAAAAATTTATTACCCTACATTTGCAAATTTATCTTTTAATATCCTCACATTGGGTCCTTTTTCATGCTCAATTTTGTACACTGTAATTTTTTCTCTCTAAGGAAAATGCTTACTTATGTTTTGATTTTATTCTTAACAGTTTTCCTTTAAATTTCTACTTTTATCTCAGCCTTTTGTCTTTTCTTCTCTTGGTTTTGATTTAGCCATGTTGTTTAGGGTACAAAGATATTTATATTTGTGGATTACCATAACTGAAAATTTTTCTTTGCTTCATTTCATACTTTTGACCTGAGTTATGTTTATTGGTCAGTGTTACCTTCTTCATGCTTTAATTTTGTCAGCATTGATATGTACAATTTTGCTCTTATTTCCGGTTTTCTTTGGTGGTTTGCTTTAACACTGTTTGTAGGACATATAGAGCAGTCTTGTTGCTGAACTGAACTTGATTTCACTCACCTGATGCACAGCAGCCAATCTACCGACACTGGGTCATAAGGAAAGTGCAGCATCTATTTGCAGGGCACCAAGCAAGGAGAATAGGCAGCTAATGCTCAAAGGACCTGAACTCCTTGCTTGGTGCCCTGAAAATCAACACTGTACTTTTCCTTCACCAAAACATGGTGTCAATAGACTGAATTTGGTGCGAGTGAACCTAAGTTCAGTCATGTAACAATTTTGGTGACCGTGAAAAGACCACCACCCCAGGTGTGTGTCTTTGCGGCACATTGGCTCCTGGCAGGAGAAGGCACTGAGATTCTGTCCAGCAGCTTCCTGAACACCTTTGTCTCAGGGACAACCCAGAGCATCTGCCACCAACTGGGGGTCAATGGCCCTTGGTGCTTTCATGGTGAAGGAAACAAGACACTTATTTAAGACATTTCTGCTTAGTAGAAGGGCTCATGTATGATGACACCAAGGTATTCATTTCTCCACTTGGCCCTGTCTGTGGTGGGATATTGATTTGGGGGATTTTCTGTATTGGACTAAGGAGTCTGTAACCTTGAGAGATGCCTTGTGTTTGTGTGCTTGCTTGCTTTCTTATGTTTGATAGTACCAGCTGTGTACAACAAAGATGGGTAGTCAGAGCTCTGCTCCATCTTGTAACCCCTTAGGGTATATTTTGCAGAACTGGAAAATTTTTAGTTAAGCACCTCGGAAAAGGAGAAAAAAAGGTATTCCATTGTAACACTGTTTAGTCTCAGGACATCTAAAGATCTGGAGAACACTGCTCCCTAATGGCTCTCTATATTATAACACTGTCTTTGAACCAAAACTATTTTGTGAAAGGGGAGGAAAACTTATGCTATTGATTCAAAGTAAGCCTATTTAGAGAAAAATGTAGCATGCATGGAATTATGATACAGAAAGAAATTTCCTCCAATAAGAAGATTTTAAAAGGTTTACCCTATTCTCAGGAATCAAGAGATGGGGAATTAATTCAACAAATAAATGCTTCTAGATATCCATCACAACTGCCTCTGTATGGTGGGCAAAATGAGGAAGCAGGGGCTGGAGCTATAGATCCCACAGTAGCCAATTCATTCTCACCTGCTCTGGCAGGAGCTGAGGAAGGGGAGGTTGTCTTCCTCTCATACCCGACAGAGCTTCCATTTTGGTCAGGGAATCACTAGTGTTTATTCAGGGTGATTCCCACTGAGGCAGATTCACACTGGAGGAGTAAATGCCCAAGATCATCCGGCAGGATTCATGTGGATCCACTCTCCCTTTTCAACCTCAGACATGTTGAACTGCAAAAATAATATGCCAGCCTACTGGGATGACACTACCAGGATGGAAAATTCATTCTCTTTCATCTTTGCCAACCCAGTTGGGCTGATATCAAAGTTTGCTAACCACTCTGTTGGCTGAGGAAGAGAAGAGGATGGAAATATTGCGTTGACTAAAATATTCATATGTGTTTTTCTGTACAATGTTATGGAAAGCCCTGAATAAACTTTTTGTGAACCCAATGGAAAAGGCTAGAGAAGAGGTAGGTAGAATGCATGTTGCTGCCCCTGGCAAACCCATCATAGCACCAGCAGCAAAAGCAATTCCCATCATAGATCCAGGCTGGGAGGAGAGTAACCTGGGAGATAAAGTTGGAATTGAGCATTACAAGGAGTGCATCATGATAGGGCTCCAAAAGGGAGAACCAATATTGGAACTTTCATAAGGTGCAAGGACTGTGCAAAGAGCCACAGGAAAACCCTGAGGTTTTGGAAGAGAATGTACAGGGCATATCTCCAATATGCAGATGTGGATCCAGATAATCCAGAGAATTTCAAATTAGTTAATTGGACTTTGTGACTTAGAGTGCCCCAGTTGCAGAAAACATAAGGACTTTTTGGCCTGTTGTTATCTCATTTGGTAGAAACTGCTTTCAGTGTTTTACAGTTGGGAGGGAATATAAGATGAAAAAGAGACCCGTGAAATGAAGCAGCAAAAGTCCCTTTTGGCAGTGACACTCAGTGGAGAAAGGGGAGACAAAAATTTGAGCAGAGAGTAAGACCCAGAGAACCAAGAGAGTGAAGGGTGACCCACAGAAAAAAGCCCACCAATGGGACATGTAAAAGTGGGTTGGCAGCAGTCCTTACTTTAAGACAAGAAGGCAACTGAAAGAAAGTCTGCCTCAGCTTACAAAAGAAACTGGAAGTGGAGGAAAAAGCATTGTTCATGCTGGAAACAAGAGAGAGTGACAGAGGATTCTCTGAGGGGACTCTGCTTGGGGAAATAGTTTCCCATCAGGAGCCCTGGGTAACCCTTTTGTGGGAAATAGATTGTCTTTCTGACTGGTAGTGGAGCCACTTGCTCTGTTTGAACACTGGATTCACAAGGAGTTGGACCCAAAGAGTTAGCCCAGAAAAGCATCTTGACAAGAGGATTATCTAGAAAGCCTCTCCAAAAACTGTTTTTGCAATCCCCAGACTGTCAGACTGAGGCTCCTAATCTAAAACACAGCTTCTTTTTTGTACATGCCAGAGTGCCCAGTTGCATTGCTGGGGCAAGATTTTTAAACTAAATTAAATGCTAAAGTGGCTTTCACTCCTGAAATACTGGATATAAAGGTACCACTGGAACAAGCTTGTGCCTTGCAGTTAGCCCTCCTGTCAAGGGATGGAGGATCACCACCAGCATCCCTGAAGACATCTCGCAGCAGGGACGCCTGGGAGCATGGGGTGATAGATGGGCAGGAAGAGTCTGGATGGCCATAGCAGTTAAGCTGGACACTCAGGCTCTAAGCTTAAGGCAATATCCCTTAAAGGAGCAGGCAAAACAGGGACCCAGTGCAAGGCTGGATTGGCATTTTGAAATACTTGCTTATTGGATTCCCTCAGTCACTATATAATACTCCCATCCTGCCTTTAAGAAGCCTGGCACTGAGAACTACTGGTTTATAAATCAGATAGTGAAAGATATTCACCCTGTAGTCCCAAATCCCTATATTCTTCTGATCATCTTATCTGGAAACTTTCATTAGGCTTAGCAGGGGTCTTTTTTCTCTGTTATTTTGGGTCCTGAATCCCAAGAGTTATTTGTATTTGTTGGGAAAATCTAGAAACCAAAGCAAGCAGCAATACTGCTGGGCAGTATTGCAAGGACTTAAAAACACCTTCACGGTGTTCGGGAAAGTGCTAGTTGAAGATATAAGGGAGCTCCAGCTACAGGAGGGAGCTCTGCTCAGATATGTGGATGATCCCTTCACGGCTGGCAATGCAAAGAACACAAGTGAAAACACTGGGACTACTTTGAACTGTCTGGCCAAATGAGTCTATAAAATCTCTTGGAAAAAGGCCCAAATTTCCCAAACGTCAGTGAAATATCTGGGATCCAAACTGGGAAAAGGCCAAAGGAACTGGCTCCAGGACTGCCAAGAGACAGTAGCCAGGGTGTGGTGACCACTACCAAAGGCAGTTGCATCGGTTCCTGGAATGGCAAGACTCTGCTGCACTTGGATCGCCAGCTTAAGCTAATAGTTAAACAGTTGTATGAGACCCTAAAAGGGACTGACAATAATGCCTTAGTGGGAACTGGAGAATGTCGAGACTTTCCTAACGATGGAGAAAAAAACTACGGACTGCTCCTGTTCTGTGTTTGCCATATTTGAAAAAGTCACTTGATCTTTTTAAACATAAAAGACAGGTAGTGAGACTGGAGGGGCTTCCTTGGCAGCTCAGCTTGTACAGAATCCACCTAGAATGCAGGAGACCCTGGTTTGAATCCTGGGTCTGGAAGATCCCCTGGAGAAGGGATAGGCTACCCACTCCAGTATTCTTGGGCTTCCCTGGTAGCTCAGATGGTAAAGAATTCTCCTTCGATGCAGGGGACCTGGGTTCGACCCCTGGATTGGGAAGATTCCCTGGAGGAGGGCATGGCAACCCACTCCAGTATTCTTGCCTGGAGAATCCCAATGGGCAGAGGAGCCTGGTGGGCTACCGTTCATGGGGTCACAAAGAGTCAGATGACTGAGCGGCTAAGTACAGCACCGTGAGAGTAGAGGTACTGACCCACTGTCGTCAAAATGCCCGGTATCCCATTTCACAAAGGCTTGGACAGTGTAATCCAGATGTATTTGAGAGTTATACTAGATTACTCTAGATTACTCTAGTTACTCTAGTTACTCTAGTTACTCTAGTAATTTGGAAAGAGAGATTGTTCACTTTTGAAAGAAAAGAAATCAAACATGGCAAAGAAATTTTGAAACTGCTAGACACAGTGCTCAAGCCAGAGGAAGTGGTAATTTGTTCATTGCCCAAGACATCTGAGATTTGACTATTTTGTTTTGAAAAGGAACAACATAGCTGACCAAGCCTTCAGGACAGCCTTCAGGACAAAGCGCCTTTGGTTATAGCCCTGTCAATTTAGCCCCACATACCCTAGTGGCTCAGACAGTAAAGAATCTGCCTGAAATGCAGTAGACCCAGGTTTGATCCCTGGGTCAGGAAGATCCCCTGGAGAAAGGAATGGCTACCCACTCCAACACTGTTGCCTGGAGAATTCCATGGACTGAGAAGCCTAGTAGATGGGGTCAACAAAGAGATGGACACAACTGAGCAGCTAACACACTTACACACTCACCTGAGAACCTCGAAATATCAAGAGAATGGGGATATGACCTTTCCCATTTAGGATCAAATGATAAATGACCAAGGAGTGGTTTTAATTCATGACTATCTAATGGAGAAAGTAATTGGAGCAATATACATGAGCTCCCATTAATGGCATCCAGTGGATACAGGACTACATTGAAAGACCAAATATGCAAGGACAATTCAAAGAGTATTACAAAAGCGTATGCTTTGCACTAAAAATAATTTCAAGATGAGGACTCCCCCATCCTGCACAGAGTCCAGGCTAGAGGGAAGTGCTTGAGAAAGATTGGCAAGTAGATTTTACAATCATGCCTAAAGTAAAAGGAACCTTACTTACTAGTGATGGCAGACGCCTTTACAGTCTGCTTAGAATCATTCTCTTGCTGGATTGAAGAAGTTCCAGAAGTAGTAAAGGTCTTGCTCTATGAGATAATTCCTAGATTTGGGTTACTGAGCTCAATTAATGCAGAGTAATAAGAGAGGTAGCTTAATTGCTAATGTGAATCAGTAGGCATATAAAAAATGTGGAATAAATGGAATTTGCATGTATTTTGGAGGCTACAATTAACTAGAAACAAACTTTAAAGAGGGAGATAGCTAAAATCTGTCAAGTATTAACTTAACCTGGGAAAGAGTGTTACTTCTTGCATTCCTTAGAGTGGGTCCTAGAAGTAGACTCCAACTGAGTCCTTACGAAATACTGTATGCTCTATTCTGAGCAGTTTTATGATCAGACGTGATCAAAAGGTAAAAGAACTAGACACTGTAAGTTATGTGCGTATGCTGGGGTTAGTTGTAAATGCTATTTCTTTAAATGCTACTAGTAAAGTGATGTTTCCCACAGATGTCCCCCTCCAGCATTTTAGACCTGGAGACTGGGTGCTCCTAATAACATGGAAAGATGTATACCCAACAGCCAAATTCAGCCCTGGTGGGTGAGGACTTAGGTTCTACTACTTACTAACTCACTCTTCTGTTAAATTGACAGGAATCAAACTGTGGATCCATTGCATACGGGTGAAACTGGCTTCTGACCCAGCAACAAATTCATAGCCCTCAGAAGTTACAGAAAAGACAACAACAAAGCCAGCTGAAGCCAGTACTCCTTGCTGCAAGTCTGGACTAGGGCTTCAGTTAAAAACAGAGAAAGTATCTTAGATAACTAGTGAATGACTAGTGGCCATCCATTATAACATTTACAATTGACTAGAGCATTTTTCTGCTTTATTACTTGCTTTTATCCTTTTGTTTGCCATTTCATCTAATCATTTTACCTGTGATTATATCATAGTCAAGCAAATCTGTAATTTGTTGTGATACTGATAATAGGAGAGACTTAAACCTTCCTTTATTTTAGTTTAAGCCTTGTGATAGTAGGGTTAGTACCAAAGTTGAGCACCAGTGCTATTTTCCTATACAAGCTGTTGGCCCCAACTATAATGATGGCTCTTGTTTTCCTTTACTGTTTCATTCCACTGGTGTCTGCCACTTCCTGGAAGGAAGCTAGGTTATACCATAACAAAGCCAGAGGTGGGAATTTAAACGATTGTGTGAAGTGTCATTTGAAATCTCAAACCATCCATGAACAATATATCCCATCAGTGGTTCCTGTAACAGATTTTGATACTGTTCCAGGACCCATGACCTTCTATAATCGTCCTCCTTCAAGTGTCACATGGCAAGTTCAGCTAACCAAGGGACATCACAGTATTCCAGTCCCTTGTTTCAACCTGTCTGAGGTAATTTCCATTGGAGGAAAAGTTACTACTGGTCCCCCTCGGTCCCTCAAATTTATTCTGAAAAAATGTGATGAACAAAATCCCCTGAAATGTACAATTGACAAATGTGTAAAGTCTAAAAATGACACTAATTTGTGTCAGAGAGCCAAACAAGTTGGGTATCATGTAAATGGACTATGGAAGGCTTGCAGTGGCTCTCATCCATGGCTTGATAACATAATCTCTGAACTCCCCCAAAATGAAAGAATCAATGACACTACCTTGGGAGGTATAACATGCTCCCCTCCAGGATATATCTTTGTCTGTGGCACAGGGAGTGACTCACCTACACGGGGATGGGCACATCACTGTTTAGACAGCTGGCAAATGGAAGGGTCATGCCTACTGGGACATTTTAGGAACTCTTTTTCTGTGCACAGCCTTAGGAGCGTTACTTCCCTCTCTAACTCAAACTTGCGTCTTAGAAGAGAGATAGCGTCAGGGTATTAGGACAATATAGGACAAAGCATTTTTGGCAACCTCACACCGACTGCCAGAGTTTATATCAATAGAGATATGATTCATAATCTAGCTACCACAATTGGGAAATCTGCCAAATTGCTGAGGACACAGTTTAAAGTATTCCAGCCCAGCAACTATCTTTGAACTCATGTGGTCCTAGATAATGGAATAGCCTGTGATTTCCTATTGGCAAAACAAGGAAAAGTATGTGCAGTGGCTCATACCACATGCTGTACATGCATCAATACCTCCAGAGAAGTTGAAATCTGAATAAACGGGATAATTCAAAAGGCTACCTAGTTATAGGATGTACATAAATAGAATACAAAAATTATATAAATAGAATACCAAAAATTATTTTCCTGGTTGCCATCTGGAATAGGGGGACTCTTTTGAGTACTGTTACAAAGTTCCATTGCTCATCATCCTTTTGTAATAGTTTTATTAATTTTCAAATATTTGTTCAGATGGTATAACAAAGTGGTCAAAAAGAGAGATCATGTTTTCATGGTGCAAAATATTGACACTAGGCCTGGGACTCGAGAATTCTTTGAGAAGAAGGTCCAAGACTTTTGCTCCTCTAATCCTGGAGAATCAACTTCGCCCTTGTTCAGCAGGAAGTAGCCAGAGCGGTCGTCGCCCCTGTTCCCCTCTGGAGTGAGGAGTATCAAAGAGCAGAGGGACCTGAAACTGAGCAGGACCCTGTAGGGCCTTCCTGGGTACAATCCTCTCTTGTCCCTACGTCTTGTCTGTAGAAAAATCTTTAGATTTTTAAGTCTTCCCAGAGCTCTAAAGAGCAGACTCAAGCAGTTGATGATTATAGAAATGAGTAAATGTAGAAATAAAGGAAAAGCAATCAAGCTAGAAAAGTTTAACCATAAAACAAAGTCAACAAGAATCCTAGTTCTTCCTCAAGGCATATAGATAACAATCTGATGCAACATATTTTTGAGTTGTTTTACAGAGCCAGTACCGCATGATGAAACCTGTTGACCTCAGCCAAGGTGACCCAAACAAGTTGGAGCCAGAAGAATGATGATCAAGACGCCAGATATCACTTTGTTGCTTAACACCCAACCAATCAGAAGAATCCATGAGCTAATCACATGCTTAAGACCCTTACTCTTAATTTTAGTCTTTAGAAATCCTTGCCTGAAAGCCATTGAGGAGTTCAGGTCCTCTAAGCATTATTTGCCCATTCTCCTGCTTGGCATCCTGCAAATAAATATTGAATTTTACTTTACCACAACCCTATGTCAGTAGATTGACTTTGCTCATTTGGATAAGCAAACTCGAGTTTGGTTCAGTAATAACCTGTGTTTCTGCTGGGAGAGTTCAGTGTTTCCTTAATGATTTGGAGCACTTTCAAGCATAAAATAGAATAAACACTCATATCCATTAGCCAGATTCAGAACAAGCATATTCTTCATTTTTCTCATCTATTTCTGCTCTTTTTTCTAAAATGCTGCTGCTGCAGCTATGTCGTTTCAGTCGTGTCCAACTCTGTGTGACCCCATAGACGGCAGTTCACCAGGCTTCCCCGTCCCTGGGATTCACCAAGCAAGAACACTCGAGTAGGTTGCCATTTCCTTTTCCAATGCATGAAAGTAAATTCCAGACCTCATGCCACTTCACCCTTAAAAACTTCAGTCTCTAAAACTATATGGGTGTTTTCTTTTAAAAAATCCAACATTTTTGTCCCAGTTAATAATTTCATATTCTCTAATATTGAATACTCAGTCCATATTAAAAATTTCCTGCCCTTCTACAATTAGTTTATTCAAACTAAGATCAAAATAAGGGGAACACAATTCTCTCCATCTGCTAAATTAGTACAGCTTCTCATTCCCCCAATCATTAAAACACTGAAGCACTGTTGAAGATTCTATCTGGTGGATTTTTCTGGTTGCTTCATCATTGTTATTCAGTCACTCAGTCATGTCTGACTCTGTGTGACCTCATGTACTGCAGTGCACCAGACTTCTCTGTCCTTCTCTGGCTCCCAGAATTTGCTCAGACTCATGTCCACTGAGTTGGTGATGCCATCCAATAATTTCATCCTCTGTTGTCCCCTTCTCCTCCTGCCTTCAATCTTTCCCAACATCAGGGTCTCTTCCAATGAGTCAGCTCTTTGCATCAGGTGGTCAAAGTATTAGAGTTTCAGCATCAACCCCTCCAATGAATATTTAAGGTTGATTTCCTTTAGAATTGCCTAGTTTAATTTCCTTGCAGTGCAAGGAACTCTCAAGAGTCTTCTCCAGCACCACAGTTCAAAAGCATCAATTCTTCCATGCTCAGCCTTCATTATGGTCCAACTCTCACACCTGTACATGACTACTGGACAAACCATAGCTTTGACTAGACAGACCTTTGGCAAAGTAATATGCTGTCTAGGTTTGTCATGGCTTTTCTTTAAAGGAGGAAGCATTTTTAAATTTCATGGCTGCAGTCACTGCCTGCAGTGATTTTGGAGCAAGAAAATAAAGCCACTGTTTCCTTTTTCTTCCCCATCTATTTACCATGAAATGATGGGACCAGAGGCCATGATCTTCATTTTTTTAATGTTGAGTTTTAACTCAACTTTTTCACTCTCCTCTTTCTCCGTTATCAAGAGGTTCTTTAGATCCTCTTAGGTCCTCCTTTGATTCCTCATAGTAACCTTGATAACTTCAGATGCAGCTCCTATTTTCAGTTTGTTTCATTAAGAAGGAGACAATGAGAGAAGATGTTCACATCCTAGGTCTCAGGCAAGTCTCTGAAATAGGCAGCCAGGTGTGGATCCTTGGCTTCACACACAGAAAGTTCAAGAGCAAACATAATAAAGTGAAAGCAAGTTTATTTAGAGAGATACATATTCCATAGACAGAATGTGGTCTGTCACAGACTTTGAGAGTGGCCATGGGAGAAATACACTCCACAGAGTGTGAGCCATCTCAGAAGGTGAGCGGTCCCAAGATATGTGAGTGATTAGTTTTCGTGGGCTGGGTAATATCATAGACTAATGAGTGAGATCTAAATCAAATCCCTTATGATTATACAGTGGAAGTGAGAAATAGATTTAAGGGACTAGATCTGATCAGTGCCTGATCAGACGGAGGTTTGTGACTTTGTACAGGAGACAAGGGATCAAGACCATCCATGGAAAAGAAATGCAAAACAGTAAAATGGCTGTCTGAGGAGGCCTTACAAATAGCTGTGAAAAGCAAAGGAGAAAAGGAAAGATATAAGCATCTGAATGCAGAGTTCCAAAGAATAGCAAGGAGAGATAAGAAAGCCTCCCTCAGGGATCAATGCAAAGAAACAGAGGAAAACAACAGAATGGGAAAGACAAGAGAGCTCTTCAAGAAAATTAGAGACACCAAGGGAATATTTCATGCAAAGATGGGCTTGATAAAGGACAGAAATGGTATAGACCTAACAGAAGCAGAAGAAATTAAGAAGGGGTGGCAAGAATACACAGAAGAACTGTACAAAAAAGATCTTCATGACCAAGATAATCATGATGGTGTGATTACTCACCTAGAGCCAGACATCCTGGAATGTGAAGTCAACTGGGCCTTAGAAAGCATTGCTACGAACAAAGCTATTGAAAGTGATGGAATTCCAGTTGAGCTATTTCAAATCCTGAAAGATGATTCTGTGAAAGTGCTGCACTCAATATGCCAGCAAATTTGGAGAGCTCAGCAGTGGCCACAGGACTGGAAAAGGTCAGTTTTCACTCCAATCCCAAAGAAAGGAAATGCCAAAGAATGCTCAAACTACCGCACAATTGCACTCATCTCACATGCTAGTAAAGTAATGCTCAAAATTCTCCAAGTCAGGCTTCAGCAATATGTGAATCGTGAACTCCCAGATGGTCAAGCTAGTTTTAGAAAAGGCAGAGGAACCAGAGATCAAATTGCCAACATCTGCTGGATCATGGAAAAAGCAAGAGAGTTCCAGAAAAACATCTATTTCTGCTTTATTGACTATGCCAAAGCCTTTGACTATGTGGATCACAATAAACTGTGGACAATTCTGAGAGAGATGGGAATACCAGACCACCTGCCCTGCCTCTTGAGAAACTGATACACAGGTCAGGAAGCAACAGTTAGAACTGGACATGGAACAACAGACTGGTTCCAAATAGGTAAAGGAGTCCGTCAAGGCTGTATATTGTCACCCTGCTTATTTAACTTCTATGCAGAGTACATCATGAGAAACACTGGGCTGGAAGAAGCACAAGCTGGAATCAAGATTGCCAGGAGAAATATCAATAACCTCAGATATGCAGATGACACCACCCTTATGGCAGAAAGTGAAGAGGAACTAAAAAACCTCTTGATGAAAGTGAGAGTGGAGAGGGAAAAAGTAGGCTTAAAGCTCAACATTCAGAAAATGAAGATTATGGCATCTGGTCCAATCACTACATGGGAAACAGATGAGGAAACAGTGGAAACAGTGTCAGACTTTATTTTTGTGGGCTCCAAAATCACTGCAGATGGTGACTTCACCCATGAAATTGAAAGACGCTTACTCCTTGGAAGAAAAGTTATGACCAACCTAGATAGCATATTCAAAAGCAGAGACATTACTTGGCCAACTAAGGTCCGTCTAGTCAAGGCTATTGTTTTTCCAGTAGTCATGTATGGATGTGAGAGTTGGACAGTAAAGAAGGCTGAGCGCCGAAGAATTGATGCTTTTGAACTGTGGTGTTGGAGAAGACTCTTGAAAGTCCCTTGGGCTGCAAGGAGATCGAACCAGTCCATCCTGAAGGAGATCAGCCCTGAGATTTCTTTGGAAGGAATGATGCTAAAGCTGAAACTCCAGTACTTTGGCCACCTTATGCGAAGAGTTGACTCATTGGAAAAGACTTTGAGGGGTAGGGGACGACAGAGGATGAGATGGCTGGATGGCATCACTGACTCATTGAACATGAATCTGAGTGAAGTCCGGGAGTTGGTGATGGACAGGGAGGCCTGGCGTGCTGTGATTCATGGGGTCGCAAAGAGTTGGACACCTGAGCGACTGAACTGAAGGAAAAAAAATCAATAACTGATAATCATTAATCTTAAGCCCATACATCTGGTCCAGTGTAAAATGGCCAGGGGGCATGAAAAAGGGTGGTGACTTAATCTGAAGATCAAGAGAAGCCATAAAGATGTTAAGCTAAGTATCTTGATCTTTAAACTGACTGGTTAGAAACAGTGATTTAAGAACAGGAGGCAACCAAAAATGTACAGATTAATAATGGTAAAGGTATAAAACTGCTATAATCCCTGCCTTTTGGGGGACTCTTTACCCACTCTCTGTGTCTTTGCTGAGAGCTTTGTACTTTCCTCCTCTCTAATATATCCTATTTGCTTGCTACTGTGAGTGCTTGCGTGTTCACGGATTCCATTCTTGGGCTCTGTGAATAAGAACTTGGATTCCCATTTCACTTGCAAAACTAAAGAACTTGGGATGTGGACTCAGCTTTCTACCCATTAAATCTTTTTTCTCCTCTGGTGGTGGTGGTTTAGTCGCTAAGGTGTCTGACTCTTGCAACCTCATGGACTGTAGCCCGCCAGGCTCCTCTGTCCATGGGGTTTTCCAGGCAAGAATATTGGAGTGGATTGCCATTTCCTTCTCCAGGGGATCTTTCCAGCGCAGGTATTGAACCTGGGTCTCCTTCATTGCAGGCAGATTATTCATGTTTTCAACTTCTTATATTCAACATAGCCATTGATTCATTTAGGTTAAATACCCTTTATCACATATTCTTGGAGTTTCCAGTGCTTATTTTTTAATTTTGTTTCATTTCTTTGACCAATATTTGCTTCCCAGCTGACTCAGTGGTAAAGAATCTGCCTGCCAATGCAGGAGACATAGGAGATGTGGGTTCAATCCCTAGGTTAGGAAGACTCCCTGGAGGAGGAAAAGGCAACCCCCTCCAGTATTCTTGCCTGGAAAATCCCAAGGACAGAGGAGCCTGGCAGGCTACAGTCCATGGGGTCATAAAGACTTGGACAGGACTGAGCACTTATTCTTAATGTAGTTAGTTTTAAGTCACTTTGAAACAGGCATATAGAGGGCAGGGCACAAACTTTAAAAGAATAACATAGCCTGAGGACAAGATACAACCTGATTAGAACCAAATAAGTCCTTTATTTTCTTGGGCTTCAAAATCACTGCAGATAGTGACTGCACCCATGAAATTAAAAGATATTTGCTTCTTGCAAGGAAAGCTATGATAAATCCAGACAGCATATTAAAAAGCAGAGGCACCACTTTGCTGACAAGCATCTGTCTAGTCAAAGTTATGATTTTTCCAGTAGTCATGTATTGATGTGAGAGTTGGACTATAGAGAAAGCTGAATGCAGAAGAATTGATGCTTTTGAACTGTGGTGTTGGAGAAGACTCGTGATAGTCCCTTGGACTGCAAGGAGATCCAACCAGTCCATCCTAAAGGAGATCAACCCTGAATATTCATTGGAAGGACTGATGCTGAAGCTCCAATACTTTGGCCACCTGGTTTGAAGAACCAACTCATTGGAAAAGTCCCTGATGCTAGGAAAGACTGAGGGCAGGAGGAGAAGGGGATGACAGAGAATGAGATGGTTGGATGGTATCATTGACTCAATGGACATGAGTTTGAGCAATCTATGGGAGAGAGACAAGGACAGGGAAGCCTGGCTTCTGCAGTCCATAGGGTTGCAAAGAATCAGACACAACTGAGCAAATGAATGACTGAACAACAGCAACAACAAAATAAGCCCAAGATGGCTGTGTCAACTTCCACTAGACCTTGAGCCTCAGTAGATGCTCATCATAACATATCAGCAAGTTAAGTGACACACACACTGTGGCAGTTTGGAGGTCAATCATCAAAGCCAAACTATGGGCGGTGGCCCAATTCTTGAAAATCCCCACTTCTCCTCCCAAAATGTGAGATAATCCTCTCACTCATTACCCTATGAAATTGTTGTTCAGTCACACAGTTGCGTCTGACTCTCTGTGACACCACGGCCTGAAGCACATCAGTCCTTTACTATCCCTGTCCTTTACTATCTCCTTGAGTTTACTCAAACTCATGTCCATTGAATCAGTGATGCCATCCAGCCATCTCCTCCTCTGTCTCTCCCTTCTGTTGCTGCTCTCAGCTTTTCCCAGCATTAAGGAGTTTTCCAGTGTTTGCCTCAGGTGACCAAAATACTGGAGCTTCAGCTTTAGCATCAGTCCTTCCAATGAGTATTCAGGGTTGATTTCCCTTAAGATTAAGTGGTTTGTTCTCCTTGCTGTCCAAGGGACTCTAGAGTCTTCTCCAGCACCACAGTTGGAGGGCATCGATTCTTTGGTGCTCTGCCTTCTTTAGAGTCGAGCACAACCGTATGTGACCACCTGGAAGACTATAGCCTTGACTACGTGGACCTTTGTCAGCAGAGTAATGTCTCTGCTTTTCAACACACTGCCTGCATTTGTTGTAGCTTTCCTGCCAAGAAGCAATGGTCTTCTGATTTCATGGCTGCAGTCACCGTCCACAATGATTTTAGAGCCCAAGAAGAGGAAATTTGTCACTACTTCCATTTTTTCCCCTTCTATTTGCCATAAAGTAATGGGGCCAGCAGAGAAGGCAATGGCAACCCACTCCAGTACTCTTGCCTGGAAAATCCCATGGACGGAGAAGCCTGGTAGGCTGCAGTCCATGGGGTCGCTAAGAGTTGGGCATGACTAAGTGACTTCACTTTCACTTTACACTTTCATGCATTGGAGAAGGAAATGGCAACCCACCCCAATATTCTTGCCTGGAGAATCCTGGGAACAGAGGAGCCTGGTGGGCTGCCGTCTATGGGGTCATAAAGAGTCGGACACGACTGAAGTGACTTAGCAGCAGCAGCAGCAGCAGCAGCAATGGGGCCAGACGCCATGATCTTAGTTTTTTCAATACTTAGTTTTAAGCTGGATCTTTCACTCTCCTCCTCCACACTCATCAAGAGGCTCTTTAGTTCCTCTTCACATTCTGCCACTAGTGTGGTATCATCCACATATCTGAGGTTGTTGATATTTCTCCCACCTATCCTGATTCCAGCTTGTAATTCATCCAGCCTGCCATTTCTCATGATGTGCTCAGCATATAGGTTAAATAAACAAGGTGACAGAATAAGAGCCTTATTGTACTCCTTTCTCAATCCTGAACCAATCAGTTGTTCCACACAGAGTTTTAACTGTTGCTTCTGATCACATGGACCACAGCCTTGTCTAACTCAATAAAACTATGAGCCATGCCGTGTAGTTCATGCAAGACAGACAGATCATGGTGGAGTGTTCTGACAAAATATGGTCCACTGGAGAAGGGAATGGCAAAGCACTTCAGTATTCTTGCCTTGAGAACACCATGAACAGTAGGAAAAGGAAAAAAGATATAACACTGAGAAATGAACTCCCCAGGTCAGTAGGTGCCCAATATGCTACTGGAGAAGAATGGAGAAATAACTTCAGAAAGAATGAAGAGCTGGAGCTACAGTCCATGGGGTCACAAAGAGTCAGACATGACTGAGCAACTAACACTTTCACTTTTCACTTTCAAAAAGAGAATAAGAAAGCAAAGGTAGAAGTTCAGAGATTGAGAAGCCAGAAAAATGTGCACCTTAAACTTATACACAGTATTATATGTCACTGTATCTCAATAAAATTTTTGACCTGAAAATGGTAATAAATAAATAATTTTTTAAAAAGGACAAAATTCAACTGAAATAGAAATAGCAGAATGCAGCAAGATAATGCACTGTGGAGCATCCTATCAAGTGGGCAGGGGGAACTGGGGATGTGGATGTGGGTTCTTCTTCATCTGGATGGTGAGGGACAGGAAAGCCTGGTGTGCTGCATTCCATGGGGTCACAAAGAGCTGGACACGACTTGGCAACTGAACAACAACAACAAGCTTGGTCCTGGCTCCAACTCCAGCTATTCATTAAAGGCCAAGCCTGAGGGCTTTTTAACCCCAACTCCTACAGGCTGTCTTTGTCCTTGCCCCTCTTGAGGGTTATACAACCTCACTATTGCTCTATATGCAACAATGGGGGAATCTTCTTTTCTTACCTTTGAGACATGTATGCTTAAAATAGTTTGATCCCAAATATTTCAAATAATATTCTGTCTAGCATTTCTATATTTCAGGCATGGAAGGGGGTGTATTCAGTTCAGTTCAGTTCAGTTGTTCAATCGTGTCTGACTCTTTGTGACCCCATGAGTCGCAGCACGCCAGGCCTCCCTGTCCATCACCATCTCCTGGAGTTCACTCAGACTCACGTCCATCGAGTTGGTGATGCCATCCAGCCATCTCATCCTCTGTCGTCCCCTTCTCCTCCTGTCCCCAATCCCTCCCAGCATCAGAGTCTCTTCCAATGAGTCAACTCTTCACATAAGGTGGCCAAAATATTGGAGTTTCAGCTTTAGCATCTTTCCTTCCAAAGAACACCCAGGGCTTATCTCCTTCAGAATGGACTGGTTGGATCTCCTTTCAGTCTAAGGGACTCTCAAGAGTCTTCTCCAACACCACAGTTCAAAAGCATCAATTCTTCGGCACTCAGCTTTCTTCACAATCCAACTCTCGCATCCATACGTGACCACTGGAAAAGCCATAGCCTTGACTAGATGGACATTTGTTGGCAAAGTAATGTATCTGCTTTTTAATATGCTATCTAGGTTGGTCATAACTTTCCTTCCAAGGAGTAAGCCTTTTTTAATTTCATGGCTGCAATCACCATCTGCAGTGATTTTGGTGTATTAGATTATGCCAATCTATCATTTTGATCTAAAATTTTAATAGAAGTTATTTTTAGTAAAATACTACTTTTTAGTAATTTTTAAAATAATCTCTTTACTCGCCTCTTTTATTTATTTATTTTTTGAGCAGACTCAAGTTGTTTCTGGGGTTTGATTTTTTAATTTTTTTTAGATATATAGTCATATCAGTAAATAATGACAGTTTTGTAACCTCCTCTCTATAATTTACAAATTTTAATTAAATCCTTTTCTAACTGTATTGCCAGGAACTTCAGCTTCAGCACCAGTCCTTCCAATGAATATTCAGGATTGGTTTCCTTTAGGATTGACTGGTTTGATCTCCCAGGCTTCCCTGGTGGCTCAGAGGTTAAAATGTCTGCCTCCAATGCGGGAGACCTGGGTTCAATCCCTGGGTCGGGAAGATCCCCTGGAGAAGGAAATGGCAATCCACTCCAGTATTCTTGCCTGGAGAATCCCATGGACGGAGAAGCCTAGTAGGTTACAGTCCACAGGGTCGCAAAGAGTTGGACACGACTGAGCGACTTCACCTTACCTCACCTTACCTTACAGTCCAAGGGACTGTCAAGAGTCTTCTCCAACATCACAGTTCAAAAGCATCAACCCTTTGGGGCTCAGCTTTCTTTATAATCCAACTCTCACATCCATACATGACTACAGGAAAAACCATAGCTTTGACTAGATGGACTTTTGTCCGCAAAGTAGTGTCCCTGCTTTTTAATATGCTGTCTAGGTTTGTCATAGCATTTCTTCCAAGGACCAAGCGTCATTTAATTTCATGGCTTCAGTCACTATCTGTCGTGATTTTGGAGCCCAAGAAAATAGAGTCTCTCACTGTTTTCATTGTTTCCTCATTTATTTGCCATGAAGTGATGAGACCAGATGCCATGATCTTAGTTTGCTGAATGCTGAGTTTTAAGCCAACTTTTTCACTCTCCTCTTTCACTTTCATCAAGATGCTCTTTAGTTCCTCATTGCTTTCTGCCATTAGGGTGGTGTCATCTGCATATCTGAAGATATTGATATTTCTCCCAACAATCTTGATTCCAGCTTGTGCTTCATCCACCCCAGCATTTTGCATGATGTACTCTGCATTTAAGTTAAATAAGCTGGGTGGCAATATATAATCTTGCTGTACCCTTTTCCCAATTTTGAAACAGTTCATTGTTTCATGTCTGGTTCTAATATGGAACTACCGTTAATCTCTTGATTCCAGAAATGAACCTCATTTGGTTTTGGCATGTTATTCTTTTAATGAATTTCTAGTTTGATTTGATACATATAATTTATATGTGGAAATATATATTTTTAACCCTTTAAAAATCTTTATTTCTATTCACAAGTAAAATTAATTTATAGCTTGTCTTTATTATGTTTGTATATTAATGATTTGTCAATTGCAAAAAATGGATTATTTCTATATTTTAATAATTAATTTAATTTAATAATCTAAATAGTTTTCTAATTATTTCTGTATTTCTCTGCTCTTGAAAAGTTTAAACAGTATCTTACATATATGTTAGTTCAATATTTTAAGGATTCACATGTGAAATGATCTGGGACAAGGTTTTTTGAAAATAATTTTCTTAATGTCTTCCATATTATTAACTTCTTCAGGTTTATCATCTCTTTCCAATTCAATTTGGTAATTTATAGAAGAAAGCATCAGTTTTATTTGGGTTTTCAAATATATTGTTATAATAGTATGTAATAGTCTCACGCCTATCCATATTTCCTCTGTATATGAGTCTTTCCCTTTATCCTAATTAGGTGTTTTTATGCTTTTCCTCCTTCTGCTTCCTCTTTAAAGGTAGCTACTGACAGCCATATAGTTCAGTAATCCAGCTTTTAGATTTACAAATCCACTTTTAATAATTAAATTCTTATTTTAACCTGGTTGCTTCCTTATTTTATTTTCTTTGGGTTTCTTTCTTTCTTTTTTTAAACCGTTTTTTTAACTTCTTAAAATAGATGATCTTCAAGCATTTTTTCTATAGTGGCAGTTATTGTAACTGGATTTTTCTCTGAAGTGGTAGATGTATGTATGTGTGTATTTAGTTGGTCAGTCATGTCCGACTCTTTGCAACCCCATGGACTGTAGCCCACCAGGCTCTTCTGTCCATGGGATTTCCCAGGCAAGAATACTGGAGTGAGTTACCGTTTCCTTCTCCAGGAGATCTTCCCAGCCCAAGGATCTAACCTGAGTCACCTGCATTGCAGGAGGATGCTTTACCATCTGGGCCACCAGGGAAGTAGGTATGAGCCATCTATTGATTTTCCAAGATACTACATCCACTAGAGATGGCCTTTTCGAAATTTATTACATACATTTTCCAGGCTTCCCTGATGCCTCAGCAGTAAAAAAAAAAACCAAAAAACAAAACTCGCCTGCAGTGCAGGAGACTCAGGTTAGATCCCTGGTTTGGAAAGATCCCCTGGAGAAGGAAATGGAAACCCAGTCCATTATTCTTGCCTGGAAAATCCCATAGACAGAGGAGCCTGGCAGGCTATAATCCATGGGGTTTCAAAAAGTGTTTGACATGACTTAGCGACTAAACACAGCAATAATGTGTACTTTGCAAGATATTTTGGTACCTTAAACCCAAAACACTAGATAAGAACCCTGGGTGAGATCTGAATATGCAGAAATTGGGCATGAAAAGATTGTAATCACTGAGATAAAATTGTAAGATGGTCTCAGATGTGGGGGAAGTTTAGGGGTATTGTCTAGCTGGAGGGTTTGACCATAGGATGGTGGTAGACTTTCAGAATCCATACTGCACTGGATCTTGAATCCAAGGCTAAAGCTGAGTAGCATTTCTGTAGGCTGAGAGAAGTCCTTAATAGACTTTTTAAGGATAGAATTCTATGACTTTGAAGGGGTCTGGCAAATGCCAGGATGAGTGTGCCAGGCCTAGTGGACAGTGCAGAATGTTGGGGATGCCTGCATGATCATAATTCAAGTCGGAGGGGATGATTGGAGCTAGGGGTTGGGAAGGAGGTGCAGTAAGAGCAGAGAAGCAGAAAGTGGTTTGCATGGAAGTAATCACAGAAGTCCTGAGTGTTCTAAGGGGGTGGAGGGAAGAGAGGAAGAGTTGAAGATGAAACTGTATATAAAGGGATTTAAAGAGAAGAGCCCGAGATGCGGATCTGGAGGAGGAGACCATGGAGAGCAGTTATAGAAGCTGAGGGGCAGAGCTGCACTGAGCTACAAGGAGGCACCAAAGCGAAGCTGAACACCAGTGGAGGAGGGGGGAATGTTGGTGAAGACCTCTTTTTCTAGATGGTGCCCTCACTGGTAGTACTAAACTAGTGAGCATTAGAGAGCAGAATGGAAGCACTGATAGGAAGTAAATTCTGGAGAGAATGGAATCTTCATCCCTCAGATTTTTTTCATTTTATTCATAATTAACAAACAAAATACTAGAAAATAGTGGTTGCTGTTGCTTGGACTAGAAGGTCAAATTTCACCTTACCTATCTGGGTAGTGTGTATTCAGTGGAAAATATTAACTGATGTCTTCAGTCAAAGAGAAGTCAATTAGAGGAGAAAACAAAACAGAGGAGGTATCCTTCATTTCAAAAATTTGCTACAAATTTATTTTAAACAGAGATATGTCTTAGAGTACTGAAAATATTCAACTTACAAAGATTTCGGATTTGCTGAGCTTTTCCACGAAGTGAAGTGTGCAAAATGCCTTGTTGCTATTTAGTCACTAAGTTGTATCCAGTTCTTTTGTAACTCCATGGACTGTAGCCCACCAGGCTCCTCTGTCCATGGGATTTTCCAAGCAAGAATTCTGGAGTGAGTTGCCACTTTCTCCTCCAGGGGATATTCCCAACCCAGAAATTGAACCCATGTCTCCTGTGTCTCTCACTCTAGCTGGTGGATTTTTTTGTTTGTTTGTTTTGTTTTGTTTTTACCAGTGAGCCATTTGTGAAGGCCCTCAATAAATGTTAGTTATCCGCCTCTCCCACTTCCCACTCCCAATACATATCTAGGCAAATCAGGCATGGTGCTCTGTCACAGGGAGCTATGTTCTTCCTGCTTAGAAATTAGATTAGTGCTTCTTATCTGGGGCCAGATGCCTCTTTGTCTCTCTTAACCAGAGGCTGTGTGCTCACCAGTGTTGACCTTTCCGACATGCATCAGCACTGACCGCTTCTAGGCCTGCTCATTTTGACTGATATCTGCAACAGGATAATCACTTTGGAAGCTTATGGGCTGATCTCCTGGTCCTGGAGGGGTGTGGAAAATGTCACGTGTGCGGTCTTTTGTGACTTGGCTACCAGCAAATACTCACACTGGCTGTGGTGGCTCTGGGACAAAAGGGGAAGCCTAACCACTCAATATACCAGCAAATCTGGAAAACTCAACAATGGGCACGGGGCTGGAAAAGATCAGCTTTCATTCCAATCTCAAAGAAGGGCAATGTCAAAGAATGTTCAAACTACTGTGCAATTGCACTCATTTCACATGCTAGCAGGGTAATGCTCAACATCCTTCAAGCTAGGCTTTAACAGTACATAATTTGAGAACTTCCAGATGTACAAGCTGAATTTAAAAGAGGCCAAGAAACCAGAGATCAAATTGTCAACATCTGTTGGATCATAGAAAAAACAAGAAAATTCCAGAAAAAAACATTTACTTCTGTCTCATTGACTAAGCTAATGAAGTTAATGAAGCTTTGATTGTGTGGATAACAACAAACATGCTAAATCTTAAAGAGACTAACTTACCTGCCTTATTTGCAGCCAAAGACAGAGAAGCTCTATACAGTCAGCAAAAACAAGACTGGGAGCTGACTGTGGCTCAGGTCATGAACTCCTTATTGCCAAATTCAGACTGAAATAGAAGAAAGTGGAGAAAACCACTAGACCATTCAGGTATGACCTAAATCTAATCCCTTATGATTATACAATAGAAGTGAGGAATAGGTTTAAGGGACTAGATCTGATAGACAGAATGCCTGATGAACTATTGACGGACATTCATGACATTGTACAGGAGATAGGAATCAAGACCATCCCCAAGAAAAAGATGCAAAAAGGCAAAATGGCTGTCTGAGGAGGCCTTACAAATAGCTATGAAAAGAAGGGAAGCAAAAAGCAAAGGAGAAAAGGAAAGATATACCCATTTGAATGCAGAGTTCCAAAGAATAGCAAGGACAGAGAAGAAAGCCTTCCAAACTGATCAATGCAAAGAAACAGAGGAAAACAACAGAATAGGAATGACTAGAGATCTCTTCACGAAAATTAGAGATACCAAGGGAACATTTTATGCAAAGATGGGCTCAATAAAGGACAGAAATGGTAGGGACCTAACAGAAGCAGAAGATATTAAGAGGTGGCAAGAATACACAGAAGAACTATACAAAAAAGATCTTCATGACCCAGATAATGATGATGGTGTGATCACTCACCTAGAGCCAGACATCCTGGAATGTGAAGTCAAGTGGGCCTTAGAAAGCATCACTACAAACAAAGCTAGTGGAGGTGAAGGAATTCCAGTTGAGCTTTTTCAAATCCTGGAAGATGATGCTGTGAAAGTGCTGCACTCAATATGCCAGTAAATTGGGAAAACTCAGCAGTGGCCACAGGACTGGAAAAGGTCAGTTTTCATTCCAATCCCAAAGAAAGGCAATGCCAAAGAATGCTCAAACTACAGCACAATTGCACTCATCTCACATGCTAGTAAAGCAATGCTCAAAATTCTCCAAGCCAGGCCTCAGCAATACGTGAACCATGAACTCCCTGATGTTCGAGCTGGTTTTAGAAAAGGCAGAGGAACCAGAGACCAAATTGCTAACATCTGCTGGATGATGGAAAAAGCAAGAGAGTTCCAGAAAAACATCTCTTTCTTCTTTATTGACTATGCCAAAGCCTTTGACTGTGTGGATCACAATAAACTGTAGAAAATTCTGAAAGAGATGGGAATTCCAGACCACCTGACCTGCCTCTTGAGAAACCGATACACAAGTCAGGAAGCAACAGTTAGAATTGGACATGGAACAACAGACTGGTTCCAAATAGGAAAAGGAGTACCTCAAGGCTGTGTTTTGTCACCCTGCTTATTTGACTTATATGCAGAGTACATCATGAGAAACACTGGGCTGGAAGAAGCACAAGCTGGAATCAAGATTGCTGGGAGAAATATCAATAACCTTAGACATGCAAATTTCACCATCCTTATGGTAAGAAAGTAAAGAAGAACTAAAAAGCCTCTTGATGAAAGTGAAAGAGGAGGGTGAAAAAGTTGGCTTAAAGCCCAACATTCAGAAAATAAGATCATGGCATCTGGTCCCATCAGTTCAGTTCAGTTCAGTCACTCAATCATGTCTGACTCTTTATGATCTCATTAATTGCAGCCGCCAGGCCTCCCTGTCCATCACCAACTCCCGGAGTTCATCCAAACTCTTGTCCATCGAGTCAGTGATGCCATCCAGCCATCTCATCCTCTGTCATCCCCTTCTCTTCCTGCTCCCAATCCCTCCCAGCATCAGAGTCTTTTCCAAAGAGTCAGCTCTTCATATGAGGTGGCCAAAGTATTGGGATTTCAGCTTTAGCATCAGTCCTTCCAAAGTACATCCAGGACGGATCTCCTTTAGAATGGACTGATGGGATCTCCTTGCAGTCTAAGGGACTCTCAGGCGTCTTCTCCAGCACCACAGTTTGAAAGCATCAGTTCTTCGGTGCTCAGGTTTCTTCACAGTCCAACTTTCACATCCATACATGACCACTGGAAAAACCATAGCCTTGACTAGACGGACCTTAGTCGGCAAAGTAATGTCTCTGCTTTTGAATATGCTATCTAGGTTGCTCATAACTTTTCTTCCAAGGAGTAAGTGTCTTTCAATTTCATGGCTGCAGTCACCATCTGCAGTGGTTTTGGAGCCCCCCAAAATAAAGTCTCATCCCATCACTTCATGGCAAATAGATGAGGAAACAGCGGAAACAGTAGCTGACTGTTTTTCTGGGCTCCAAAATCACTGAAGATGGTGATTGCAGCCATGAAATTAAAAGACACTTACTCCTTGGAAAGAAACTTATGACTAACCTAGAGAGTATATTAAAAAGCAGAGACATCCTTTTGTCAAGAAAGTTTCATCTAGCCAAGGCTATGGTTTTTCCAGTGGTCATGTATGGATATGAGAGTTGGACTATAAAGAAAGCTGAGCACTGAGGAATTGATGCTTTTGAACTGTAGTGTTGGAGAAGACTCTTGAGAGTAACTTGGACTGCAAGAAGATCCAACCAGTCCATCCTAAAGGAGATCAGTCCTGGTGTTCATTGGTGGGACTGATGTTGAAACTGAAGCTCCAATACTTTGGCCACCTGATGTATAGAGCTGACTCATTTGAAAAGAGCTTGATGCTGGGAAAGATTGAGGGAAGGAGGAGAAGGGGTCAACAGAGGATGAGATGGTTGGATGGCATCACTGACTCAATGGACATGGGTTTGAGTGGACTCCAGGAATTGATGATGGACAGGGAGGCCTGATGTGCTGTGGTTCATGGGGCCGCAAAGAGTCGGACACAATTGAGCTACTGAACCGAACTGAAGTGAACCTGCCTTCTGAGAAACTCGTATGCAGGTCAAGAAGCAATAGTTAGAATTGGACATGGAACAACAGATGGGTTCAAAATTAAGAAAGAAGTACATCAAGGCTGTATATTGTCACCCTGTTTATTTAACTTCTATGCAGAGTACATCATGCGAAATGCCAGGCTAGAGCATGCTCAGGCTGGAATGAAGATTGCCGGGAGACATATCAACAACCTCAGATATGCAGATGATACCACACCAATGGGGAAAAGTGAAGAGGAGTTAAACAGCCTCTTGATAATGTTGAAGAGGAAAGTGAAAAAGCTAGCTTGAAACTCAACATCCAAAAACAAATATCATGGATTCTGGTCCCATCACTTCATATCAAATAGATGGGGGAAATAATGGAAACAATGATAGACTCTCTTTCCTTGGGCTCCAAAATCACTACAGATGGTGACTACAGCCATGAAATTAAAACACACTTGCTCCTTGGAAGAGGAGCTATGAAAAAGAAGGAGAATAGCTATGACAAAACTAGACAGTGTATTAAGAAGCAGAGACATCACTTTGCTGACAAATGTCCATATAGTCAAAGCTACGGTTTTTTCAGTAGTCCTATAAGGATGTAAGAGTTGGACCGCAAAGAAGGTTGAGCATGAAAAAATTGATGCTTTCAAACTGTGGTGCTGGAGAAGACTCTTGACAGTCCCTTGGACTGCAAGGAGATCCAACCAGTCAATCCTAAAGGAAATCAACCCTGAATATCCATTGGAAGGACTGGTGCTGAAGCTGAAGTCCCAATACTTTGGCCACCTGATACAAAGAGATGACTCATTGGAAAATACCCTGGTGCTGGGAAAGACAGAGCAGGAGTAGAAGGGGCAGATAGAGGACGAAATGATTGATTGGCATTATTGAATCAATGGACATGAGTCTGAGCAAACGCTGGGAGATAGTGAAGGGCAGGGAAGCCTGGTGTACTGCAGTCCATGGGATCCCAGAGAATTGGACATGACTTAGTGACTGAATAACAACAAGCAGATTTGGGGCTTCCCCAGGTGGCACTAGTGATAAAGAACCCACTTGCCAATGCAGGACATGTAAGAGATACAGGTTTGATCCTTGAGTTGGCAAGATCCTGTGAAGGAGGCATGGAAATCCACTCCAGTATTCTTGCTTGGAAAATCCCATGGACATAGGAGCCTGGTTGGCCTGCAATCCATAGCATCGCAAAGAGTCTGACATGACTGGAACGACTTAGCAGGCATGCACAATCAGATTTTAGACACCTATCTAGCCCTGTGATTGAGTCAAGGCTACACCATAACCAGAAGGAGAGGGAAAATGGAAGAGAAAGATCAAAGAGTTTCCCCTGGAAACAGTGGTGAAAACTCAATGCCAAGAGAACAGTGAGCATACATTCACATGACATTATTGTGTTATGTGGTTATGAGGGACAAATATTTTTCATTGAAAGTATTTCTTTAGCATCATGGTAATCACTGCAGATGGTGATTGCAGCCATGAAATTAAAAGATGCTTACTCCTTGGAAAGAAAGTTATGACCAACTTAGGTAGTATATTTAAAAGCAGAGACATTAGTGTGCCAACAAAGTTCCATCTAGTCAAGGCTATGATTTTTCCAGAGGTCGTGTATGGATGTGAGAGTTGGACTATAAAGAAAGCTGAGCACCAAAGAATTGATGCTTTTGAACTGTGGTGTTGGAGAAGACTCTTGAGAGTCCGTTAGACTACAAGGAGATCCAACCAGTCCATTCTAAAGGAGATCTTTGGAAGGACTGGTTGTTCTTTGGAAGGACTGATGCTACAGCTGAAACTCCAATACTCTGGCCAATTCATGTGAAGAGTTGACTCATTGGAAAAAACTCTGAGGCTGGGAGGGATTGGGGGCAGGAGGAGAAGGGGACGACAGAGGATGAGATGGATGGATGTCATCACTGACTCGATGCACACGAGTTTGGATGAACTCCGGGAGTTGGTGATGGACAAGGAGGCCTGGCGTGCTGTGATTCATGGGGTCACAAAGAGTCAGACACGATTGAGCGACTGAACTGAACTGAAGCAACTGATCTTGTCTGGGCCCATCAGATCTCCACTCTTTCCTGCCTCAGGTGGGTCACCTGACTCAAGGGAACTAAAACCATCTACACCCACATAGAGACTGTCTACAGTAACAAAATTTTCCTATTTCCCTCTTTGTGTCAACATAAGTTGACTCTTTCAGGGAACTCTTGCCCAGAAGGTGAAAGCTGAAGTAACTATTGTTTGTTCCTGGAAGTTTCAAAAAAAAAAAAAAAAAAGCTTTAAATGATCATTCAGTTATTCAACTTTTTAACAGAAAACATCAACAGACAATTCACTTCCCAAGATTCTCTAAACCCTTGCTGCTTCTCTGGCTGTGGCCATCAGTCTCAAACTCTAATTTGTGATCCTTCACTTCAGTTAAGTCACTAAGTTGTGTCCGACTCTTTGCGACCCCATGAACCGCAGCACACCAGGCCTCCCTGTCCATCACAAATTCCTGGAGTCCACCTAAACCCATGTCCATTGTGTCGGTGATGCCATCCAACCATCTCATCCTCTGTTGTCCCCTTCTTCCCCTTCCCTCAATCTTTCCCAGCATCAGGATGTTTTCAAAAGAGTCAGCTCTTCGCATCAGATAGCCAAGTATTGGAGTTTCAGCTTCAACATCAGTCCCTCCAATGAACACCCAGGACTGATCTCCTTTAGGATGGACTGGTTGGATCTCCTTTCAGTCCAAGGGACTTGCAAGAGTTTTCTCCAACACCACAGCTCAAAAGCATCAATTCTTCAGTGCTCAGCTTTCTTTATAGTCCAACTCTCACATCTATACATGACCACTGGAAAAACCATAGCCTTGACTAGACGGACCTTTGTTGGCAAAGTAATATCTCTGCTTTTTAATATGCTATCTAGGTTGGTCATAACTTTCCTTCCAAGGAACAAGCGTCTTTTAATTTCATGGCTGCAATCACCATCCATGATGATTTTGGAGCCCAGAAAAATAAAGTCAGCCACTGTAGCCACTGTTTCCACTCTTTCCCCATCTATTTGCCATGAAGTGATGGGACTGGATGCCATGATCTTTGTTTTCTGAATGTTGAGCTTTAAGCCAACTTTTTCACTCTTGTCTTTTACTTTCATCAAGAGGCTCTTTAGTTCTTCACTTTCTGCCATAAGGGTGTTGTCATCTGCATATCTGAGGTTATTGATATGTCTCCTGGCAATCTTGATTCCAGCTTCTGCTTCCTCCAGCCCAGCGTTTCTCTGACTTACTGTGCATATAACTTAAATAAGCGTGATCCTTACCCAATCTTAATCAAGCCCTTCCATGAAAAAGCTTTTGAAACCAGACTTCAAAACCTTATACACATCCTGACTTTGCCTTCTTCTGTCCAAGACTAAGACTCTGTCTCACTGAGAAAAGAATGAACTCAGTCCTGTCTTAACAACAGGTTGTCCTGGTGCTATTTGGTGGGAAGGCAGCATTTGACAATCTCATCTGTCATCTCTATCTCCCTACAAGTTCTGAAAGCCATTTGGAACTCAGAGAAAGAGAATATGGGATATGGATTCTGATTGAGCAGAAGGAAGACTTTAGTCTTATGTTCAGCATACAGGGCTCTAGGTGATCTGCTTGGCCTTACAGGTATATTCAATGTATTATTGTCTACTGTTTGTCAGGTCAGATGCTAGACATGGGAATTTAAACCTGAAGATATATGGAGTAACCCTATCTGTCTTCAGTGATTACACTATTAGTGGGAAGAGAGTCGCTTAAAGGTAAAATACATTGTATTATGTGCAGTGATGTTATGCAGAATAGTGCTTCTTAAACAATGTGTGGTTAAAAAGAAATGCCCTTCCACCTCCAAATCCATTGTGGATCAGTGCTTTTGTAGAATGCCATTGTGTTCATTATCTATGGCTGCTACAACACATTAATACAAATTGAGTTACTTATATGAACAGAAATGCATTCTCTGGCAGTTCTAGAGCCCAGACATCTGAAATCAAGATATTGGTAGGGATATACTCCTTTTGGGATGACCATTCAAGCCATAACATCCATAAACATGAATAAGTAGGAAAAGGAAATTAAAAAATAGACACAGTAGAAACCCATAGACTGCACAGCATCAAGTTACTGTAAAGTACTAGCCACATTTTGAGTGGCACTGATGTGAAGCTTCTCAAGAGGCAGGTCAGGTGATCTGGTATTCCCATCTCTCTCAGAATTGTCCACAGTTTATTGTGACCCACACAGTCAAAGGCTTTGGCATAGTCAATAAAGCAGAAAGAGATGTTTTTCTGGAACTCTCTTGCTTTTTCCATGATCCAGCGGATGTTGGCAATTTGATCTCTGGTTCCTCTGCCTTTTCTAAAACCAGCTTGAACATCTGAAAGTTCACGGTTCATGTATTGCTGAGGCCTGGCTTGCAGAATTTTGAGTATTACTTTACTAGCATGTGAGATGAGTGCAATTGTGCGGTAGTTTGAGCATTCTTTGGCATTGCCTTTCTTTTGGATTGGAATGAAAACTGACCTTTTCCAGTCCTGTGGCCACTGCTGAGTTTTCCCAATTTGCTGGCATATTGTGTGCAGCATTTTCACAGCATCATCTTCCAGGATTTGAAATAGTTCAACGGGTATTCCATCACCTCCACTAGCTTTGTTCATAGTGATGCTTTCTAAGGCCCAGTTGACTTCACATTCTGGGATGTCTGTCTCTAGGTGAGTGATCACACCGTCGTGATTATCTTGGTTGTGAAGATCTTTTTTCTACAAATTCTTCTGTGTATTCTTGCCACTTCTTCTTAATATCTTCTGCTTCTGTTAGGTCCCTACCATTTCTGTCCTTTATTGAGCCCATCTTTGCATGAAATGTTCCCTTGATATCTCTAATTTTCTTGAAGAGATCTCTAGTCTTTCCCATTCTGTTGTTTTCCTCTATTTCTTTGCATTGATCACTGAAGAAGGCTTTCTTATCTCTTCTTGCTATTCTTTGGAACTCTGCATTCAGATGCTTATATCTTTCCTTTTCTCCTTTGCTTTTCACTTCTCTTCTTTTCACAGCTATTTGTAAGGCCTCCCCAGACAGCCATTTTGCTTTTTTGCATTTCTCTTCCATGGGGATGATCTTGATCCCTATCTCTGGTACAATGTCACCAACCTCAGTCCGTAGTTTATCAGGCACTCTGTCTATCAGATCTACTCCCTTAAATCTATTTCTTACTTCTACTGTGTAGTCATAAGGGATTTGATTTAGGTCATACCTGAATGGTCTAGTGGTTTTCCTTACACTGTTCAATTTAAGTCTGAATTTGGCAATAAGGAGTTCACGATCTGAGCTACAGTTAGCTCCCAGTCTTGTTTTTGCTGACTGTATAGAGCTTCTCCAACTTTGGCTGCAAAGAATATAATCAATCTGATTTTGGTGTCAACCATCTGGTGATGTCCACGTGCAGAGTCTTCTCTTGTGTTGTTGGAAGAAGGTGTTTGCTATGACCAGTGCGTTCTCTTGGCAAAACTCTGTTAGCCTTTGCCCTGCTTCATTCCGTACCCCAAGGCCAAATTTGCCTGTTACTCCAAGTGTTTCTTGACTTCCTACTTTTGCATTCCAGTCCCCTCTAACGAAAAGGACATCTTTTTTGGGTGTTAGTTCTAAAAGGTCTTGTAAAAAACCTATGTGGTTTTGACAAACCTATATACAGGTTAGGAAGTAACAGTTAGAACTGGACATGGAACAACAGACTGGTTCCAAATAGGAAAAGGAGTACATCAAGGCTGTATATTGTCACCCTGCTTATTTAGCTTATATGCAGGGTACATACACCCCACTCCAATACTTTTGCCTGGAAAATCCCATGGACGGAGGAGCCTTGTGGGCTGCCATCTATGGGGTTGCACAGAGTTGGACATGACTGAAGCGACTTAGCAGCAACAGCAGCAGAGTACATAATAAGAAATGCTGGGCTAGAAGAAGCACAAGCTGGAATCAAGATTGCTGGGAGAAATATCAATAACCTCAGATATGCAGATAACACCACCCTTATGGCAGAAAGTGAAGAGGAACTAAAGAGCCTCTTGATGAAAGTGAAAGAGGAGACTGAAAAAGTTGGCTTAAAGCTCAATGTTAAGAAAATGAAGATCATGGCATCTGGTCCCATCACGTCATGGGAAATAGATGGGGAAACAGTATTAGACTTTATTTTCGGGGGGGACTCCAAAATCACTGCAGATGGTGATTGCAGCCATGAAAATAAAAGATGCTTACTCCTTGGGAGGAAAGTTATGACCAACCCAGATAGCATATTCAAAAGCAGAGACATTACTTTGCCAACAAAGTTCCATCTAGTCAATGCTACGGTTTTTCCAGTGATCATGGATGTGAGAGTTGGACTGTGAAGAAAGCTGAGTGCCGAAAAATTGATGCTTTTGAACTGTGGTGTTGGAGAAGACTCTTGCGAATCCCTTGGACTGAAAGGAGATCCAACCAGTCCATTCTAAAGGAGATTAGTCCTGGGTGTTCATTGGAAGGACTGAAGCTAAAGCTGAAACTCCAATACTTTGGCCACCTCATGCGAAGAGATGACTCATTGGAAGAGTCGACTCATTGGAAGAGTCCCTGATGCTGGGAGGGATTGGGGGCAGGAGGAGAATAGGATGACAGAGGATGAGATGGCTGGATGACATGACTGACTCGATGGACATGAATTTGAGTGAACTCCTGGAGTTGGTGATGGACAGGGAGGCCTGAAGTGCTGTAATTCATGGGGTCGCAAAGAGTCGGATACAAGTGAGCTACTGAACTGAACTGAACTGATGTGAAGCTTATGAGAGCTGCATGTCATCCCTCCAGATTTGTGAGTATCTGCGGTGGTCCTGGGGGCAAAGTCATGGAAATCTTCCTAGAGGAGGTCATGCTGACGTACAATTTTAAGAAACGTTAGGCATTGCTGTGAGGAGAAGTGAGGGCTAAAGGGAAGAGCATGTTTAGAAGAGAGGAACAAAAGCACATGTTATGTGTTGAGTTGTGTCCCCCTCTTTCCCCCAAAAGATATACTGAGTCCTAACCCCTAGCACCTCACAATGTGAACTTATTTGGAAACAGTTCTTTACAGAGATAATCCAGTTAAAATAAAATACTTAAGGTGGTCCCTGGCACCCTTATAAAAGAAAACCTTTGTATGTAGAAATAGACATTCATGGGACTTCCCTGGTAGCACAGTGGTAAAGAATCCACCTGCCAATGCAGGGGGTGGGGATTTGGGAAGATCCCCTGGAAAAGGAAATGACAACCACTCCAGTATTCTTGTCTGGGAAATCCCAGGGACAGAGGAGCCTGGCAAGCTACAGTCCACAGGGTCACAAAGGGTCAAACACAACTGAGCATGCCCATTCACAATAGACATGCACAGAAGGAAAATGATGTGATGACACTCAAGGAAAATCAGTCCCATGAAGGAGGAGACAGAGACTGGAGTCATGCTGTCAGAGGCCAAGAGGCCCCTAGGGCCACCAGAACCTGGGAGAGAAGCCCTGGCTGAGCTGATCTCTTGGGTCCCGTGTCTGTTCCTTGTTAGGGCTATGACTGCTTTTAAGCCTAGATCGTGTCAACTGGGGGTAGCACTCAGGTGGCTTTAAAACCATGTCAGCCCGAATTCTCACCCTCCTTGCTCCCTGGCTGACAGCCCCCTTGGACCACTGACTCTCTCCTCCTGAGTCCTGGATGGACTCCTGATGTGCAAACCTTGCTCCTTTGTAGGGTCTTCATTACTTATATCTCAGTTCTGCACATCCTGACCAGATCTCTGAACTCTGAGACCCAGATACCCCAAATTACCCTCCAGTGAAGCTCTGTCCTACCTTACCCTGACTCAGAGCACCCTCTTCTAGCCATCTAGGGGAATCATTGTGTCATCTGTGAATGGCTCCTCCTGAAACACAGCAGCAGAATATGATGTTCACTTGTTACACTGAGACAACACTCCCTGGAGTTGTGCAACAGAAGTGACTAGTAGCACTGTAGGCTCAAACATCCTTTGAATGTGGCAGTGCCTCCTTCAGACAAGATTCCTTCATTTGCTCCTGGACCCCGCCCCTCTTTTCCACTCCACTTCACCAACTGTATCAGACTGGACCACATCCACAAGACCAATGTGCTGACCAGGGAGTGAAGGGAACTTGGAGCAGGAATTTCAGGGCAATACATTTTGTTAATTTTCACATTTCCCAAGCTGGAAAACAACTGGGAAATGAGACACCAGAAATGTCAATTTTACAACTGATCAGAACTGGAAAGAAGGACATGGAACCATGGTAAAGAATCAGCCTGCTGATGCAGAAGATGAGATGAGAAGATCCCCTGGAGAAGGAAATGACAACCCACTCCAGTATTCTTTCTTGAGGAACCCCATGGACAGAGGAGCCTGGTGGGCTACAGTCCATGGTGTAGCAAGAGTCAGACATGACTTTAAACAACAATAGCTGGAAAGAAGGATGTGACTTACGTGTACACAGCGAGTATCTCACACTTGAACCCAGAATCCCATGTTCACTCTGGTCACAGGCAGAGGTGCAGTGCCCTTTCCGTTTTCCTGTGATATTGTGACTTTAATAAAAAATATATGTTGGACTTTGTTCCATTTGTGGCACAGGGCTACTAAAACCCTGAATCTCCTAAGTGATGAGAGCTGTAAAGGGGTCTTTTGTATGTTAATGAACAACTTTTGGATGGCACCTAAGGGTGGAGATTGATTTTCAGGAGAACCAACCATATAATTTAAGGGTTGGAACATTCAGTCTTACTCCTCTGACCTCCTGACTTCTGAGGAGATGAGAGGGGCTGAAGACTGAGATCTATCACCATTGGCCAATGATTTGATCAGTCATGCCTATGTAGTGACATAACAACCCAAGGACCAAGGTTCAGAGAGCTTCTCGGTTGGTGAACCTCTGTGGAGATGCAGAGAGCAGTGTGCTCCGAGAGAATAAGGAAGCTCTGTGCCCTTTCCCCATTCCCTACCCTACACTCTCTTCCATCTGGTTGTTCCTGAGTCCTTTTATGATAAATCTGTGATCTAGGAAGTAAATCTTTCTGTGAGCTCCATAAGCTGCTCTAACAAGTTAATCGAACCCAAGGAGAAGGTCATGGGGACCTCTAAGCTATAGCCTGTAAGTCAAAAGAACAGGTGACAACCTGGGCTTGTGACTGGCATCTGAGGTGCAGGGCAGTCCTATGGGACTGAACCCTTAACTTGTGATATCTGATTCCATTTCTAAGCACATAGTATCATACAAGTTGAAAGGTAGGACACCCAGCTGGTGCCTAAGAACGGCTTGGATGAGGGGAACACTCTATGCACTGTAATTGGTGTTCAGAGTCTTAGTACCCTAGTGATGGATGGCTGGGCCTGTCTGCTGAGGCAGCAGTAGGTAGAAAACAGACATGCGTTAATCCTCTCTGTGGGCAGGCAGAGCAGAAACAGGTCTTGGCCTTTGCTCTCACACTGCTCCTGATCCACAGTCCCCTGGGTTACACATAGGACCCTGTTGTTTATCCATCCTATAAATAATAGTTTGTAGCTGCTAATCACAAACTCTCAGTCCTTTCCTCCCCCACCACCTTGCAACCCCATGTTTATGAGTCTGTTTCTGTTTCATAGATAAGTTCATTTGTGTAATATTTTAGATTCCACATAAAAGTGATATAACATGGTGTTTCTGTTTCATTGATAAGCACCTTTGTGTCATATTTTAGATTGCACATGTAAGTGATATGGTATTTTTCTATTTCTGACATTCTTTGCTTAGTGTGATAAACTCTAGGTCAATCCATGTTGCTGCAAATGGCATTATTCCATTATTTTTATTGATGACCAGGGTTTCTATATATACACTTATATGTGTGTGTGTGTGTGTGTGTGTGTATGTATATATGTACACCTCATCTTCTTTGTTTGTCTTTCAATGTACATTTAGGTTGTTTCCATGTCTTGCCTATTGTAAATAGTGTTGCTAATGAACAAAGGGTGGATGTACCTTTGCAAAGTATAATTTTATATGGATAAACTCCTATAAATGGGACTGCTACATAATATGCCAATTCTATTCTGTTTTTTGAGGAACCTCCATATTGTCCTCCATAGTGGCTGTACCAATTTACATTCCCATCAACAGGGTAGGGGAGCTCCCCTTTCTCCATACTCTCTCCAGCATTTGTTATTTGTAGATTTTTAAATGATGACCATTCTGACTGGTGTGAGGTGGTACCTCTTGTAGTTTTGATTTGCATTTCTCTAATAATTAGTGATGATGAGCATTCATTCATATGCCTATTAGCCTTCTGTATGTCTTCATTGGAGAAATATCTATTTAGGTCTTCTGCCCATTTTTCTAAAGGGATTTGAGGGGTTTTGTTATTGACTTGTCTGAGCTGTTTGTATATTTTGGAAATTAAGCCCTCAACAGTCGCATCATTTGCAACTATTTTCTCCCACTTGGTAAAACCTCAGCTTTAGACTGTTGAGACTGCCATGGGATTCTGAGTGCATTTTTCAAGTTCCTCCTACAACAGAGATCCTGAATGTGCAATGGAGTAAGCAATCTAAAGAATTATTTCTTGTTCACATATCAAGTGGGGAATAAACAGTCAGGAGCAGATTCAATGGCTTTACAATGTTGAGGGCCTAAACTTTATTTGACTTGCTATTCTATGATCCCTAGACTGTTGGCCTAATCATGGATCAAAATTTATCACTACCACATTCTAGCCAGTGGGTAGGGAGAAATGCATTTTCCTTCTTTAAATGCAGGAGTTAGAGTTTGCACACATTCACAATGCTTCACTCACATCTAATCAGCAGGAGCTTAGTTACATGGCTATATCAAGCTGTGAGGGAGATGTACAAGTGAGATGTGTCTACTAACCTTCTCAAATCTCCTCTCTTGTCACTTGTCCTGTGCAACCTAAACTCAAGTCTTCCTGAAATGACTCTGAAAGAGTGGGCCCTGCTCTTTCACACTCCACGTCTTTATGCCTCCTGTTCTTACTGGAAGGCCTGAGCAAACTCTTTTGCATGTTCATGTGTGTGTAAGTGTGTACTTGGTGGCTTCAGTCATGTCCTACTCTTTGTGACCCTATCCACCAGGCTCCTCTGTCCATGGGATTTTCCAGCCAGGAATACTGGAGTGGGTTGCCATGCCTTCTTCCAGGGGATCTTACCAACACAGGGATCGAACCTGTGTCTCCTGCTTCTTGCTAACTGTTCTGTTTCCCTTAGTAGATGAAATGGCTGTCTGAACTGTATCACTGTGATGTCTCTAATTCGAGCCCAGCAACTGCACACAGTAGGTGTCTAGAAATATCTGTGCAATGAACTGTGCTATCTGGTCTTATTCTTTCCTATTAGCAAGTGTGTTTTGTTGTCCTAAAGCAGATTTCAAGGTCTGAAGGCAGGGAGGGAAGCTGAAATACCTGTAAATCTCTCCCCACCCTGTGGTTAATGCCTGTCTCCAGGAAGCCTGATTTATGCTGCTTGGAAACGGTGCTGTCAGGCACTTGACAAATGTATCAATCAGTGGAACCTTGGTTTAATGTCTGGTCAGCCTGGAATTGAGATCATGGTAACCCTAGACACTGAAAAGCCAGTACTGGAAACAATGTCAGGCATCTGGTCAGTCTCAGATATTTGTGAAGTGAGTTCTAGAGCAGTGACAGTGTAGGGAGGCAGGCTGTGCTTGTTCATCTCACCATGTTCTGGGCTCAGACATTCCAATGGAATGGCATGGTTATAAGGGCTGAGATCATATATTCACTTTCCAGACTCATGATGAAAAGAAACTTATTTAAAATCTCAGAAAGGGAGGACAAAGTCTTTTTGATAATGACTCAACTGCTTCCAAGTTCTAGGAAAACAATTTGCTTCTAGGGTAAATGGGGCTTCCCTGGTGGCTCAGATGGTAAAGAATCTGCCTGAATTGTGGAAGACCCAGGTTCAATCTCTGGGTTGGGAAGATCCCCTGGAGAAAGAAATGGCAACCTACTCCAGTATTCTTGCCTGGAGAATTCCATGGACAGAGGCTATGGCCTGTGGGACTTGCAAAGAGTTGTACATGACTGAGCAACAAACATTTTCACTTTCTATGGTAAACAAGCCATACTTAACAGCTGGACTCCAATGAGATAACTTTTAAAAATGTGATCAAATACAAGCTGCCACCCAACAAGATGTGGAAACAGACTCTAAATAGGCAACATGGGACACATTGCCTACTGCCCTCTGCAGAACCACAACAGAAGACCCACATTACAAATTCCCTAGAGCTGAAACCAGAGAAATGCAAAGAAACTGGAGACAAAAGGCAGAGAAGCAATGGAGAAATGTCTATTTATTTCTTTGGCCCATTTTTTTGATTGGGTCATTTATTTTTCTGGAATTGAGCTGCATAAGTTTCTTGTATATTTTTGAGATTAGTTATTTGTCAGTTGCTTCATTTGCTATTATTTTCTCCCACTCAAAAGGCTGTCTTTTCACATTGCTTATATTTTCCTTTGTTGTGCAGAAGCTTTTAATTTTAATTAGATCCTATTTGTTTACTTTTGCTTTTATTTCCAGAATTCTGGGAGGTGGATCAAAGAAGATCCTGCTGTGATTTATGTCAGAGAGTGTTTTGCCTATGTTCTCCTCTAGGAGTTTTATAGTTTCTGGTCTTACATTTAGATCTTTTATCCATTTTGAGTTTATTTTTGTGTGCGGTGTTAGAAAGTGATCTAGTTTCATTCTTTTACAAGTGGTTGACCAGTTTTCCCAGCACCACTTGTTAAAGAGATTGTCTTACTCCATTGTATATTCTTGCGTCCTTTGTCAAAGATAAGGTGTCCATATGTGTTTGGATGTATCTTTGGGCTTTCTATTTTGTTCCATTGATCTATATTTCTGTCTTTGTGCCAGTACCATACTGTCTTGATGACTGTGGCTTTGTAGTAGAGCCTGAAGTCAGGCAAGTTGATTCCTCCAGTTCCATTCTTCTTTCTCAAGATTGCTTTGGCTATTCGAGGTTTTTTGTATTTCCATACAAATCTTGAAATTATTTGTTCTAGTTCTGTGAAAAATATCGCTGGTAGCTCGATAGGGATTGCATTGAATTTGTAAATTGCTTTGGGTAGTATACTCGTTTTCACTATATTGATTCTTCCGATCCATGAACATGGTATATTTCTCCATTATTAGTGTCCTCTTTGATTTCTTTCATCAGTGTTTTATAGTTTTCTATATATAGGTCTTTAGTTTCTTTAGGTAGATATATTCCTAAGTATTTTATTCTTTTCATTGCAATGGTGAATGGAATTGTTTCCTTAATTTCTTTTTCTACTTTCTCATTATTAGTGTATAGGGATGTCTGATGCAGGATACAGCATGCTTGGGGCTGGTGCATGGGGATGACCCAGAGAGATGTTATGGAGAGGGAGGTAGGAGGGGGGTTCATGTTTGGGAATGCATGTACACCCATCGTGGATTCATGTCAATGTATGGCAAAACCAATACAGTATTGTAAAGTAAAATAAAGTAAAAATTAAAAAAATTAAAAAAAAAGGGCAGAGAAGCAGCATTTTAATATATAAACTGTCAAGATAGGCCAGAGTCTTGCTGCTCCAGACATGGTGTGGCCCAGCAGTGTCAGCATCCCCTGAGAACTGGTTAGAAAGTTCTAACAGACTCTCCAGCCCCCTTCCCTCCTAGACGGACTGAATCTTCCAACAAGATCTCCAGGTGATTCGTACGTACATCAAAGTTTGAGAAACACTAAGCTAAAACATTAGTAATGTGGGATTCTGCTCTTAAACTGTGCTTTGAAATCAAAGTAAACCCACTTAAAGCATTTTAGACCACTCTTTGCTCCATTCTCTGAGCAACACCATCACACATCAGTGTCTTGCTCTGGGACTTTGAGCCTTTCTTATGTATGAGTCACAGAGTTGTTATGACATTGGCTGTGCCATTTCTGTAAGACAGTCTGCATGGATTACAAATTGGATTCCAAGACTTCCTTCAGCTATTCCTTGCCCAGCACCCCAAGGAGGTAGGTTATATGATGATCTCCATTTTTAGAGATGATGAAACTGGGGCCCAGGGAGGTTCCATGACTCACCCAAGGGGCACCAAACTCTTGGTATCTGAATCACAAGAGAACTCAAGCTTTTGAGTTGCCAACTCGAGGTTCACTCAACTTTGATGTCTTTACTTTTTGTATAAAAGAAATAATTTTGTGTGAGAGATTTTTGAGAAAGAACAAATTCATAGATTAAAATCATGCATATTTGGGCCCCTGGGATTGTGGAAGTTTTAGAACAAATTTCCAGGTAGAGAGACATGTCAGTGCAGAGCAGGCCCTGTCCAGCCCAGCTTCCCCATTCCTGTATCAGCCCAGGAATGCTCTGTCTCCAGAACCACCAGCCTGGTCCAGGGCACCATCATTTCCTGCCTGAAGCTACTTCTAATTGCTCATTCAGTTTTCAGTCTTTCAACCTTCAATTCATACTGCGTTGAATTGAATAACTTTTTGAAATGTTCACAGGCCCTTGTAACTTCTTCCCCACCCTTGCTTCAAACCCTTCATTGACTTTAGGATAAATTCAGCTTCTCTTAATGTGGCCTAGAATGATCTGTTCTCACCAGCATTTCCCCTGCTGTTGCAACCACTCTTTCAGTTCCTCTTGACCCAAGCTCCTGACTCATAACCTACATTCAAGTCTTCTTGCCATTTTTGTGCCTGACTAACTAACTCTTCCTCTTTCTTTAATTCCAGAAGTTACGTCTCCTCAGATGGGTCATTCATGACACCAGCATAATCTCCTTATCCTGGTATTTTTATATCAATCCTTAGCTCCTTGTCTTTAGTGGGTGCATGTGTACTCAATCGCTTCAGTCATGTCTGCCTCTTTGTACTCCTATGGATTGTGGCCTGCTAGGCTCCTCTGTCCATGGGATTCTCCAGCCAAGAATACTGGAGTCAGTGGCCATGCCCTCCTCCAGGGGATCTTCTTGACCCAGAGATCGAAGCCATGTCTCCTGCATCTCCTGCACTGTAGGCAGATTCTTTATCACTGAGCTACCAGGGAAGATCCTCTTTGTCTTCAGTACACTTAGGCAATTGTGTATTCATTTGTGTTTTTATGGGTTTACTGTATGGCTCTCCCACTAGATTGTGTAGTGTAAAACAAAGAATGTTGCCCATTTTCTGTTTCTACAAGGATAAAATCATTAGCTACTACAGTCAATGACCAACAGTGCACCCTGAAGGGAATTCAGGATGAAGAAAAGAATGAGTCACTCTGTATTACCAAATTCAGATTCAAATTGAAGAAAGTAGGGAAAACTGCTAGACCATTCAGGTATGACCTAAATCAAATCCCTTATGATTATACAGTGGAAGTGAGAAATAGATTTAAGGGCCTAGATCTGATAGATAGAGTGCCTGATGAACTATGGAATAAGGTTTGTGACATTGTGCAGGAAACAGGGATCAAGACCATCCCCATGGAAAATAAATGCGAAAAAACAAAATGGCTGTCTGGGGAGGCCTTACAAATAGCTGTGAAAAGAAGAGAGGCGAAAAGCAAAGGGGAAAAGGAAAGATATAAGCATCTGAATGCAGAGTTCCAGAGAATAGCAAGAAGAGATAAGAAAGACTTCCTCAGTGATCAATGCAAAGAAATAGAGGAAAAGAACAGAATGGGAAAGACTAGAGAGCTCTTCAAGAAGATTAGAGATACCAAGGGAACATTTCATGCAAAGATGGCCTCAATAAAGGACAGAAATGGTCTGGACCTAGCAGAAGCAGAAGATATTCAAAAGAGGTGGCAAGAATACACATAAGAACTGTACAAAAAAGATCTTCATGACCCAGATGATCACGATGGTGTGATCACTCACCTAGAGCCAGACATCCCAGAATGTGAAGTCAAGTGGGCCTTAGAAAGCATCACTACAAACAAAGCTAGTGGAGGTGATATAATCCCAGTTGAGCTATTTCAAATCCTGAAAGATGATGCTGTGAAAGTGCTGCACTCAATATGCCAGCAAATTGGGAAAACTCAGCAGTGGCCACAGAACTGGAAAAGGTCAGTTTTCATTCCAATCCCAAAGAAAGGCAATGACAAAGAATGCTCAAACTGCCACACAACTGCACTCATCTCACATGCTAATAAAGTAATGCTCAAAATTCTCCAAGCCAGGCTTCAGCAATACGTGAACCATGAACTTCCTGATGTTCAAGAAGCTTTTAGAAAAGGCAGAGGAACAGAGATCAAATTGCCCACATCTGCTGGATCATGGAAAAAGCGAGAGTTCCAGAGAAACATCTATTTCTGTTTTATAGACTATGCCAAAGCCTTTGACTGTGTGGATCACAATAAACTGAAAAATTCTGAAAGAGATGGGAATACCAGACCACCTGTCCTGCTTCTTGAGAAATCTGTATGCAGGTCAGGAAGCAACAGTTAGAATTGGACATGGAACAACAGACTGGTTCCAAATATGACAAGGAGTATGTCAAGGCTGTATATTGTCATCCTGCTTATTTAACTTCTATGCAGAGTACATCATGAGAAACGCTGGACTGGAAGAAACACAAGCCGGAATCAAGATTGCTGGGAGAAATATAAGTAACCTCAGATATGCAGGTGATACCACCCTTGTGGCAGAAAGTGAAGAAGAACTAAAAAGCCTCTTGATGAAAGTGAAAGTGGAGAGTGAAGAAGTTGACTTAAAGCTCAACATTCAGAAAACGAAGATCATGGCATCTGGTCCCATCACTTCATGGGAAATAGATGGGGGAACAGTGGAAACAGTGTCAGACTTTATTTTGGGGGGCTCCAAAATCACTGCAGATGGTGAATGCAGCCATGAAATTAAAAGACGCTTACTCCTTGGAAGAAAAGTTATGACCAACCTTGATAGTATATTGAAAAGCAGAGACATTACTTTGCTAAGGTCCATCTAGTCAAGGCTATGGTTTTTCCTGTGGTCATGTATGGATGTGAGAGTTGGACTGTGAAGAAGGCTGAGCACCAAAGAATTGTTGCTTTTGAATGTGGTGTTGGAGAAGACTCTTGAGAGTCCCTTGTACTGCAAGGAGATCCAACCAGTCCATTCTGAAGGAGATGAGCCCTGGGATTTCTTTGGAAAGAATGATGCTGAAGCTGAAACTCCAGTACTTTGGCCACCTCCTGCGAAGAGTTGACTCATTGGAAAAGACTCTGATGCTGGGAGGGATTGGGGGCAGGAGGAGAAGGGAATGACAGAGGATGAGATGGCTGGATGGCATCACTGACTCGATGGATGTGAGTCTGAGTGAAGCCTGGGATTTGGTGATGGAGAGGGAGGCCTGGCGCCCTGCGATTCATAGGGTCACAGTCAGACACGACTGAGTGACTGAACTGAACTGAACTGAACTGTGCTTTGGAAACAAGACTGTAGAAAGTTAAAATATATACGTGTGTGTGCTAAGTTGCTTCAGTCATGTCCAGTTCTTTGTGACTCTATGGACTGTAGCCCACCAGCCTTCTCTGTCCATGGGATTATCCAAGCAAATATAACATGTATATATATTAACATTGTTATAAAATTTTTATGGACTCTCGTACCTTTTGAAGCCTGCAAAAGCACTGAAATCATTTACTGAGATACTGTCCAGCACAACTGGCAGTGACCTGTTGTTGAGATCTATGCTTGACTTCATGTGTTCTCTATCCAAAACTTTATTTATACTGACTTCTCCCCCTTCCTCTTTGGAGCAGTTTCTCAGTGCTGTATGAGGAACTCTTCTCAGGCTATAGTTCTCAGTTAGGTCCCAGAATAAAACTGAAACTCAAAACTCTCATGTTCTGCCTCTTTCATTAAGTTGACACAAACTTCGTGAAGACAGGAACCATGACTATCTTTTTCAGTATTTTATATTCACCCAGCTCTTTGCACATTGCTTGCCAAGTAGTAGTTACTCAATTAATATTTTTGAAAATATTAATTTTTAAAATAATTCTTGATCTTCCAGAGTTATTTTCCTCCTTTTGTTACTGAGTCCAAGCTTGCTCTGCTCATGAAAAACCGGCCAATAAATCTGAGATAAGATGTTAAGGAAGTGTCGTCACTCAGGGAGCCGACAGACGGGAAAGATGTCAGTGTAGCGCCTCAAAATAACCATCTTGTAGGGGCCTGGATGCCAGGTTCTTTAACAGGTCAGAGATGGGAGGGAGGTGAAGAAACAAAGTTAAAAAAACCATCGCATTCTTCCAAATGTCTCCTAAAGTGGCAAGTTTCAGGCAGCGGAATGTGTTTCACTTCCTTACAGCCCTGCACAGGTGGACAGGGTCAGGCTATCTCCCTGAGGCAGGTCATTATGTATGCCTACAGTAACGAGAGGGGCAAGATAAAGGATAAATTCACAGAACCATCCAATATGGATGAACAATTATCCGTCCCTAGTTGCACTGTGCTGCTACAGAGAGACGGGGCTCTTCGGTGGTCATGTGCATGGACTCTAGGAGAGGGACGTCTAGACTCATACCCAGGCTCTTACAGTTTTGAGTGAGCTCCCTGCCTGGCGTTCCCATCTGTAAAGTCGGGAAGACGATGATGATAATGATAACAATAACTACTTTATAAGATAACATAGGCTCTAGTGGTAAAGAGCCAACTCAGGAGATCTAAGAGATGTGGGTTCGATCCCTGGGTCAGGAAGATCCTCTGGAGGAGAGTGTGGCGACTCTCTCCAGTACTCTTGGCTAGAGAATTCCATCATTGTACAGAGGAAACTGGAAGTTCTATGGTCCATAGGGTCACAAAGAGTCGAACATGACTGAAGCAACTCAACACACACAAGATAACAGAGAATAATTAAGAAAGTTGACATAGATGTAAAAACAGCAGTTCTTGGTTCATAGTAAAATTAATTATTATTGCAATATCTGTACCTTGTTCATTGCTTTAATAGTGCATGCATCACTTTCTTTTGTAATTATTTTCATACCTATGTCATTCTCTAGGTCATGAATTAGATTGTTGTTCAGTTCATATTCAAGAAGTCTCATACAGTGCCTGGTCAATTAAGCACTCAATAAAATTGAACTTAACTTGGTATAGTATATAACATTCAATTATGAAAAATGTATATCTTTTTCTCACTATATGTATGCTTAGTTGCTCAGTTGTGCCCGACTCTTTGTGGCCCCATGGACTGTAGCCTGCCAGGCTCCTCTATCCGTGGGGATTCTTCAGGCAAGAATTCAGAGTGGGTTAGCATGCTCTCCTCCAGGGGGTCTTCCCAACCCAGGGATTGAATCCAGATCTCCCATATTGCAGGTGGATTCTTTACTGTTCGAGCCATCATGGAAACTATACTCTCCTGTTACTAAACCTCTTCATTAAAATTAGGGTTATAATGAATAACAATCAAAATGCAAGATGTTTTTTACATTGTGGAAAAGAAAAAGGGGAAAACAAGAACACAAGTAAAAAGAGATACATTTTGAGGAAAAATAGCTCTTGGATTGCAAAATTCCATTAAACATTTTGAAGGACAGGCTTTATGATTCTAATTAGAGATTGTTGTGCTTGTAGAGGAACGGACTCCTTTCATTTATGCAATTCCATGTTTTTTACATTCTGCCTAATGTATTAAACCTGGAAACAATGAGCTGACAATATTATCAAGAATCAGTCTGTACCATAGTCTTTCCTAGTGTACCCTAAGAAAGTGAAGGGAAGTCACTCAGTTGTGTCCGACTCTTTGCGACCCCGTGGTCTGTAGCCTACCAGGCTCCTCAGTCCATGGAATTTTCCAGGCAAGAGTAGTGGAGTGGGTTGCCATTTCCTTCTCCAGGGGATCTTCCCAATCCAGGGATTAAACCCGGGTCTCCTGCACTGCAGGCAGATTCTTTTCCATCTGAGCCACCAGGGAAGCCCCTGGTGTACCCTAGGTTTAGTGTACCCTAAATAAGTAATCAAAGTTGTACACAAAGATTAATGTAAATGGATGGTCATACAAATACTATACTATGATTTCTAACAGAGAAATCAGCCTAAAGATCTTCCATAACCCAAGTGGGAACAGTTAAACATGACGTGGCACAAAGTCACCAGCGGAAAATGATGCAGTTACTTCAAACCATATTTTCAAAGGAATTTTGTTGCAGATGCAAAATTAAATGGAACAAAAATTGAATTATAAAGTGATACTTTTATCTGGTGTTTATGTGATTTTAATTTTCATCTTTAATGTTCCTGCACTTAAAAAAGTGTGTTTTTATTGTTTGATTTTTTGTTTTGCCACGCAATGCAACTTGTGGGAACTTAGCTCCCCCATCAGGGATCAAATCCAAGCCCACAGCAGTGTAAACACTAAATCATAACCACTGGATAAACAGGAAATTCCCAAAAGAGTAGTTTCTTTTTTCATCATAAAATATTTTTTAAAATCCATAATCATTTACATTTTGACATTTGACCCATTATTTTTACTGTTTCTCAAGAGTGTTGTCCGTGAACAGCTTACATCAGATCAGGATCCTGGTGCAGGCAGGTGTACACTTAGGATCAGAATCTGACTTTTCACCTAACTCAGGTAAGTCTTCACTGAATACATGTTGAAGTTCACAAAACTTTAGATTTAGCAACTAGAAAAGAGAAACCTGTATTTAATATTAAAGAACTATAAATGGAGCATAAACTTTAAAAATGTGAATCACTATACTGTACACCTGTAACTTATCTAACATTATACACCAAATATATTTCAAGTATGGCAAAACCAATACAGTATTGTAAAGTAAAATAAAGTAAAAATAAAAAATTTAAAAAAAAAAGATTATTTGGGTAAATAAAGCTAGACTTTGAACCTTCCCTCCCCGCCACACACACACAAAAAAGAAATTTTCTAGACACCTACTCACACACATGGCCAGAAGATGGCGCAGGTTTTCCATTACCTGATTCACATCATCAGAATAAAATCTCCTTCAAAAGAAATTGATCTCAAATACAGGAAAGAGTCCTCACTCTGAAATGAGAACTAGAATTTTTTAATACAGGATGGAATTAGGCATCCTTTCTTCAGAGAAACCACTTTCCTCTAGAGAAAGATTACTAGGTTAGGATATGTCCTCTGGGCTAAAACAGTGCTACACCCCAAAGGAAAGCCCTATGTTAGCTGCAAATCTCTGTGGAATTTAGGAGCAACAGGAGTGAAAAGCAAAGGAACAGGGTATCTAGTCCCAGGGCGGGTAGAGATGAATGCAGCAGACGCTCTAACTTTTCTCTTCTTTTGCCTCCACTTTGACTCCTGGCATCAGTGGTATAACCCACCTCTTTGGCACATCCACTGAACAGGAGTTAGGCAGTGATGGGAGCGCAGTACCAACAACAGGTGCAAAAGGCTTTCACCTCGAGGACCCAGCCCCCTCTGACTGCTTCCAAGAAACTTGCTCAGACAACCCCTGCAAGTGTGGCTGACAGCCTTCTCTGCCATTCACAGAACCCATTCACAGTAAGCTTGCCTTTACTTTTTCAACTAACCTGTTGTGATAAAATTAATCTGTTTCCAAGATCTCTCTTTCCCAGGAGATGTTAAGCTGTGCGCTACTGGCCACAGGCTGTCAGCTACTGCTTCCAATTTATCAGTCATAGACTGAGGGTGGGGAGTGCAATATCATTTACAATGGTGGTGAAAATAATTATTACCCAGGAATCAGTTCAGTTCAGTCGCTGAGTTGTGTCCGACTCTTTGCGACCCCATGAATCACAGCACACCAGGCCTCCCTCTCCATCACCAACTCCCAGACTTCACTCAGACTCACGTACATCGAGTCAGTGATGCCATCCAGCCATCTCATCCTCTGTCGTCCCCTTCTCCTCCTGCCCCCAATCCCTCCAAACATCAGAGTCTTTTCCAATGAGTCAACTCTTCGCATGAGGTGGCCAAAGTATTGGAGTTTCAGCTTTAGCATCATTCCTTCCAAAGAAATCCCAGGGCTCATCTCCTTCAGAATGGACTGGTTGGATCTCCTTGCAGTCCAAGGGACTCTCAAGAGTCTTCTCCAACACCACAGTTCAAAAGCATCAATTCTTTGGTGCTCAGCCTTCTTCACAGTCCAACTCTCACATCCATACATGACCACAGGAAAAACCATAGCCTTGACTAGACGGACCTTAGTCAGCAAAGTAATGTCTCTGCTTTTGAATATGCTATCAAGGTTGGTCATAACTTTTCTTCCAAAGAATAAGCGTCTTTTACTTTCATGGCTGCAGTCACCATCTGCAGTGATTTTGGAGCCCCCAAAAATAAAGTCTGACACTGTTTCCACTGTTTCCCCATCTATTTCCCATGAAGTGATGGGACCAGATGCCATGATCTTTGTTTTCTGAATGTTGACAGTTAAGCCAACTTTTTCCAATCTCCTCCTTCAATTTCATCAAGAGACTTTTTAGTTCCTCTTCACTTTCTGCCATAAGGGTGGTGACATCTGCATATCTGAGGTTATTGATATTTCTCCCAGTAATCATGATTCCAGCTTGTGTTTCTTCCAGTCCATTGTTTCTCATGATGTACTCTGCGTATAAGTTAAATAAGCAAGGTGACAATACACAGCCTTGACATACTCCTTTGCCTATTTGGAACCAGTCTGTTGTTCCATGTCCATTTCTAACTGTTGCTTCCTGACCTGCATACAGATTTTTGAAGAGGCAGGTCAGATGGTCTGGTATACCCATCTCTTTCAGAATTTTCCAAAGTTTCTTGTGATCCACACAGTCAAAGGCTTTGGCATAGTCAATAAAACAGAAATAGATGTTTTCCTAGAACTGTCTTGCTTTTTCCATGATCCAGCGGATGTTGGCAATTTGATCTCTGGTTCCTCTGCCTTTTCTAAAACCAGCTTGAACATCAGGAAGTTCACAGTTCATGTATTGCTGAAGCCTGGCTTGGAGAATTTTGAGCATTACTTTACTAGTGTGTGAGATGAGTGCAACTGTGCAGTAGTTTGAGCATTCTTTGGCATTGCCTTTCTTTGGGATTGGAATGAAAACTGACCTTTTCTAGTCCTCTGGCCACTGCTGAGTTTTCCCAATTTGCTGGCATATTGAGTGCAGCACTTTCACAGAATATCTTTCAGAATTTGAAATAGCTCAACTGGAATTCCATCACCTCCACTAGTTTTTTTCGTAGTGATGCTTTCTAAAGCCCACTTGACTTCACATTCCAGGATGTCTGGTTCTAGGTGAGTGAATACACCATCGTGATTATCCGTGTTGTGAAGATCTTTTTATACAGTTCTTCTGTGTATTCTTGCCACCTCTTTTGAATATCTTCTGCTTCTGTTAGGTCCAGACCATTTCTGCCCTTTATTGAGGCCATCTTTGCATGAAATGTTCCCTTGGTATCTCTAATTTTCTTGAAGAGATCTCTAGTCTTTCCTATTGTGTTGTTTTCCTCTATTTCTTTGCATTGATTGCTGAAGAAGGCTTTCTTGTCTCTTCTTGCTATTCTTTGGAACTCTGCATTCAGATGCTTATATCTTTCCTTTTCTCCTTTGCTTTTCGCCTCTCTTCTTTTCACAGCTATTTGTAAGGCCTCCCCAGACAGCCATTTTGCTTTTTTTCATTTCTTTTCCATGGGGACGGTCTTGATCCCTGTCTCCTGTACAATATCATGCACCTCCATCCATAGTTCATCAGGCACGCTGTCTATCAGATCTAGGCCCTTAAATCTATTTCTCACTTCCACTCTATAATCATAAGGGATTAGATTTAGGTCATACCTGTATGGTCTAGTGGTTTTCCCCACTCTCTTCAATTCAAGTCTGAATTTGGTAATAAGGAGTTCATGATCTGAGCCACAGTCAGCTCCTGGTCTTCTTTTGCTGACTGTATAGACCTTCTCCGTCTTTGGCTACAAAGAACATAATCAATCTGATTTCGGTGTTGACCATCTGGTGATGTCCATGTGTACAGTCTTCTCTTGTGTTGTTGGAAGAGGGCGTTTGCTATGACCAGTGCATTTTCTTGGCAAAACTCTATTAGCCTCTGCCCTGCTTCATTCCGCATTCCAAGGCCAAACTTGCCTGTTACTCCAGGTGTTTCTTGACTTCTATTTTTGCATTCCAGTCCCCTATAATGAAAAGGATATCCTTTTTGGGTGTTAGTTCTAAAAGGTCTTGTAGGTCTTCATAGAACCATTCTACTTCAGCTTCTTCAGTGTTACTGCTTGGGGCATAGACTTAGATTACTATAATATTGAATGGTTTACCTTGGAAACGAAGAGAGATCGTTCTGTCGTTTTTGAGATTGCATCCAAGTACTGCATTTCGGACTCTTTTGTTGACCATGATGGCTACTCCATTTCTTCTGAGGGATTCCTGCCCACAGTAGTAGATATAAGGGTCATCTGAGTTAAATTCCCCCATTCCAGTCCATTTTAGTTAGCTGATTCCTAGAATGTCAACGTTCACTCTTGCCATCTCTTGTTTGACCACTTCCAATTTGGCTTGATTCGTGGACCTGACATTCCAGGTTTCTATGCAATATTGCTCTTTACAGCATTGGACCTTGCTTCTATCACCAGTCACATCCACAGCTGGGTATTGTTTTTGCTTTGGCTCCATCCCTTCATTCTTTCTGGAGTTATTTCTCCACTGATCTCCAGTAGTGTGTTGGGCACCTACTGACCTGGGGAGTTCCTCGTTCAGTATCCTATCATTTTGCCTTTTCATACTGTTCATGGGGTTCTCAAGGCAAGAATACTGAAGTGGCTTGCCATTCCCTTCTCCAGTGGACCACATTCTGTCAGACCTCTCCACCATGACTCGAGCATCTTGGGTTGCCCTGGGGGCATGGCTTAGTTTCATTGAATTAGACAAGGCTGTGGTCCTAGTGTGATTAGATTGACTAGTTTTCTGTGAGTATGGTTTCAGTGTGTCTGCCCTCTGATGCCCTCTTGCAACACCTACCATCTTATTTGGGTTTCTCTTACCTTGGGCATGGGGTATCTCTTCATGGCTGCTCCAGCAAACTGCAGCCACTGCTCCTTACCTTGGATGAGGGGTATCTCCTCACTGCCACCCTTCCTGACCTTCAATGTGGGATAGCTCCTCTAGGCCCTCCTGTGCCTACACAGCAACCTCTCCTTGGACGCTCCTTGGACGTGGGGTGGCTCCTCTTGGCTGCAGCTCCTGGCCTCGGAGTCGTGGTGGCTCCTCCCTGCCGCCGCCTCTGACCTTGGACGTGGGGTAGCTCCTCTCAGCTGTTCCTGCGCCATTGCAGCCTGGCACTCTCAGCTGCTGCCCCTGACCTCAGACGTGGGGTAACTACTCTTGGCCTCCACCCTTCGGACATGGGGTCCTCCTGGCTTCTGCCCTGACCTCGGATGTGGGTTAGCTCCTCTCAGCCACAGTTAGTGCGCTGGTCACAAAAAAAAAAAAAAAAAGAAAGAAAGAAAATAGGTGAGAATTATTTGAGAAAAAATACAGCCAAGTTTAAACAAATGATAGTAGCAATATAATAGCAAACAATTATAGGAGGCTTACATCTCACTGGAGAAGACAACGGCAACCTACTCCAGTACTCTTGCCTGGAAAATTCCATGGATGGAGAAGCCTGGTAGGCTGCAGTCCATGAGGTCGTAAAGAGTCAGACATGACTGAGCAACTTCACTTTCACTTTTCACTGTTATGCATTGGAGAAGGAAATGGCAACACACTCCAATATTCTTGCCTGGAGAATCCTAGGGACAAGGGAGCCTGGTGGGCTGCCATCTATGGGGTTGCACAGAGTCGAACACAACTGAAGCGACTTAGCAGCAGCAGCAGCTACATCTCACTATTCTAGCATTTTTTTCATATTTTACCTCATTTAATCTACAATCTACGAGGTAGGTAGCACAGAATTTCTCATTTTATAGGAAATGGAGGTAAAAAGAGCTTAAATAACTTGCTGGATGAGATTTCATCTTCACTGTTGGAAAGCTTGAATTATATCTTACACTTCCCCAATTGTTTTTTATATTTCACTGAAATCTCATGAAAATCCCTAAAGAAGGAAAGTTCACTGTTATAAGAGGTTCATATTTTATGTAAGCAACATAAGTTCTAGGAAAAAATCCAAAAGAACATGCATCAAATGTTGAAGGTATCTTTGATTCTTTTTACTTTCACGTATATAACAAACTTGTTGCAATATGCGTTACTGAATTCTAAGCATCATGAAGGATATTTACCTGAATTTTCTCTAAGTTCTGCCAACAACATGAGGTAGGTACTACTTTGCCCGCTTCATTTATTTTAGAAATGGAATCACAGAGAGGTTTCCTAACTTACTGTATTAGGTCACATAGCTGGTAGAGCCTGAATCTGGATGGATGAGTGCCTTAATAGCAGAAGTCCAGGGTGCTGGGACTCAGAAGAGTTGGAATGTATGGAACCTGAGATCCTGGGAACTGAGCCTCTTAAACTCTTTGGGGGCCATAGCATAGGGGCGGGGGCCTATAGCATAGGGTGCGGGCCAGAGAACAGGGGTGGGGGGCCTTGGCTCCACAGTCTTTCCCTTAGTTTTCCTCCCTCATGCTCTTGCACAGGCTCAAAACTGAGAATGTACAAAACCAAGGAGGAAGTAGAAAATTCACTGTGGCTGTTGCTAGAAAGAGCAAGTCACTAGTGCTCTGTTCTTTTACCTTTCTTTAACCTTTTACCTGTTCTTTAACCTTCTACCTGTTCTTTAACCTTCTACCTGTTCTTTAAGCTTCTAGTTTGGCACCATACTATAACTTGTGAAGGCTTTTTATCCCTGAATGCTGGTTAAACTTCATAGGCTTAATCTACTGGCCTCGAAAATATTGGGCAGTTGCATTACCTGTCTACCTGTCTATTATTATAATTATAATAATTGGCTGTGTGCATTTTTAAAAATTACCTCACCACTCAATACCATTCATATAATCACAGAAGAAATACCAAGAAAAAGCCATCTCAGCATTAATATTTTAAAGTAAATCACAGACACCATGCCATTTCACCCTTAGAAACTTTAGTATCTATCTTAAAATATAAATGTTTTCTTAAATAACCAGAATATGATTGTCCCAGCTAATAAATTTCATATTCCATAATATTGAGTACTCAGTCTATATTGAAAATTTCCTGGTCTTCCCTAATTGATTTATTCCAGCCAGAATCTAAATTAGGGGCACACAATTATCTTACTCTGCTAACCTAGAAAAGCATTTTATTCCCCAAGTTATTAAAGTATTGGAATCCTATCAAAAGAGTGAACTAAATGTTCTTTCTTATAGTCAAGGAACTTTACAATGAAAACTGAATGCAGATATACGAACATCAAGCATTTATAAATTTGGCATTATATGTTTGACCATAATAAATTTGACTCTCTTCTTGAGATGTATTGAGATGTGAAACAAAATGTAAATTGAACATCTTAGAGTAAATACCATTAAAAATATAAATGTTCTCAAATATTAGTTATAAATTATGTCATGATATAATTTCTTTTGTGTTATAATTTCTATTCATCTTGTGTGAAACTTGTTAGACTTGAAGCTAAGTTAAGTGTTTTAAGCCTCAGTAGCCAGGGTGAAATTCCACTTTTTTTTTTTTTTGGTCTTGAAAAGTCGGCTGGAGGACTGAGGGATAAACTGAAGGAAGTTTGATGGGTGACACAAGTCACTGGAGCAGGAGAAGCAACTGATGAGTCAAGGTCCCCTCCCCAGGGGTAAATGTTATTCCTTAAAATGAGACGCGTCACTGAGGACCTGACCACCTGCTGAGAGCTGCTGCAGACGACACGGCCAGAGGCCCTGGGAGCGGAGGCCCGCTTCCCGCTCACACTGTCTGGAGACCCACTGCAGACAGCAGACCACTGCTCCTGCCGACATGTCTCCTGCCCAGACTTCTCCTTGGAGAGGTTCCCTACCCTCTTTTCTATATTCCCAAATTTGACTATTGTGTCTGGCAAGCTAATTGCTTGTAATAAACCAAGTGATTTGTGAACTGAATATTGGCCATGTTTTTTCTGTCTCCAAGCCATGATGCTTGCCTGTCCTTACTGCTGGGCCTTGTGACAACCACTGGGAGCTGTTACTGAACCAAACTTGGGTCTGCCTCGCCTGCATGCAGTGAAGCCAATTTACTGACACCCGGTTGTGGTGAAGGAAAGTGCGGAGCATCAGGCAAGAGTCCAAGGCAGCTAGTGCTCAAAATACTTGAACTCCCTGATGGAGTTCCGGAAAGCACTCTTTTTGGAGTAGGTAGCATTTCTAAAGGCCATGTTGGGGGGTGGGAGGGGGCGAGTGGTCACAGGGAATGTAATCAGGTTGTTTATAATTCTCTAATTTGTTGGCGGTAAGGTGACAGGACAGTATCACTTTGTCAATCCTCTGGCTCCAGTAGGTCTGGGGGGCTGTGTGTTCATGGTCTTCAAGTAGTTAATTTTGGCAGCTACCAATTGACACTTGCCATCTACCTCTACAAGGGTTAAATCATGTGCTGCTGCAGCTGTTGACTTTCAACACTCCATGAAAAGAGTTCTGGGTGGAGAGCTGAATGAGGCACTCTGTGCTCTGGAAAAAACTGACAGGTTTTTAGAGAGATATTTTCAGAAGATGGCCTTATGAGCCCAGTTCTTGCATCTTCTCATATCCAGAAGCTTTCACGAGACTAGCAGAAAACTTCTACAAAAATGATGCAGTTGATTGCATGGACTCCCCCTTCACCAAAATCACATCAGTGCTGACCTTCCCCAGTACCTCTGTGGAGCAGTTTATCAGAGCTATCTAAGGTGCTTCCCCCAGGCTACAGTCCTCAATTTGCTCCCAATCAAACTTAACTTACAACTTTCACATACATTTTTAAAAGTCAATAACTTCCATTATGTGGGGATTTTAGCATCTGTACAACAGTTTTGGAAATATGCATCAAATATTGTTTTCTGGGGACCTCAGAGAAGAGTTAAAACAGAATACATAGTAGGACTCTGCCCCAGGAAGGCTGCATAGAGTCATATGTAACTACAGAACCACGGAGAGAGAAAGAAGTGGACAAATTCAAAGGTTTGAGCATGATTAAATGTGGGGATTGAAGAAAAGGGAGAAGTCAAGGTTGACTCTTGGGGCTGTAGCTGAATAATTTGGTAATTAGTGTTGCCTTTATTGCCTTGAGGGGTCTTCCCAGTAAAGAATCCAGCTGCAATGCAGGAAACCCAGGTTCAATTCTAGGGTCAGGAAGATTCCCTAGGAGAAGGGAATGGCTACCCACTCCAGTGCTTTTGCCTAAATTCCATGGACAGAGAAGCCTAGTGGGCTGTGTAGTCCATGAGGTCATAAAGCATCAGACACAACTAAGGGATGGACAGTTTCCTTTTTTTTTTTTTTTTCATTTTTATTTCCTTGAAAGCCTGGAATCCTGGCAGTTGGAGATTGGAGGAGAACCAGAAATGCCCAAGAATTGGACCTGAAGGTGGAGCTCGGTGGTTATGGGTAGAAAGTCAAGATTGGAAGTCAGCAGTGGCTTCATGGTTCATGAGATGTCAGGAGATAAAGTAGGGAAGGGGTGGGATTTAAAAGGGGTTGAGCCTAGAGATTTACAAACTCTGCAAGGGGATGGAGGAGACAACATAAGATCAGCCTGGATCAGCTGGTCAGCTGGCTCAGCCCTCTAGCCTCTTTCCTCCCTCTGCTCCGGGTTGAGTCCTAGGGCTGGACCCCCTCTCCAGGTAAGGCTGACAGAAATATGGGGCATGGGGCAGATGCTGTCCTGGGCTCCCCTTGCTTTGTATCTGCTCTGTCTTTCACTGGACCATGAGAAAGTCACCTTCCGAGGTGTCTCTTATTAGGAAATTGGGAATATGAAAATAGTAGTGCCATGAGAGGAGAAAATGAAGACCAGGAGGAAATGAGGAAGGACTAAAGTATTTGCTTTAAAAACATGGCTGGGAGGTGAAACTGACAGTGTCTTTGGAGGCAGTGGTACAAGCGAGAGCTTCAGAACTTAGGGAACCCGGACTCTGATTCTTTCTCCACCATTCCCTAGACATGAGGCCTGAACTTTATCTCCAACCTATATCTTCAGATTTTTGTCTGACTGGGGATAGAGTTGGAAGTAGTAACTCTTTCTACATTTCCTTCATTGTTAGAAAATTGAGCTCTTTTCTAAAAACAAAAGGAAAAACATGTTTACTATTACAGTCATAAAAATTTAAGCAAATGCATATCTAGAAAAATACCTTTTTTATTTTCTGAGTACAAAATGGAGGTACTCATCTGCATCTTGCTGCTGCTGCTGCTAAGTCACTTCAGTCGTGTCCAACTCTGTGCAACCCCATAGATGGCAGCCCACCAGTCTCCTCTGTCCCTGGGATTCTCCAGGCAAGAACACTGGAGTGGGTTGCCATTTCCTTCTCCATTGCATGAAAGTGGAAAGTGAAAAGTGAAAGTGAAGTCGCTCAGTCGTATCTGACTCTTCACGACCCCATGGACTGCAGCCTACAAGGCTCCTCCGCCCATGGGATTTTCCAGGCAAGAGTAGTGGAGTGGGTTGCCATTGCCTTCTCCACTTATCTGCATACTAAACCTTAAACTTTGAATTCTGCATCAATGGCTTTGCTTGAATTCTAGCTCTGAGTCACAGCTGCACAGGAGACCAAGTCCTGCTCTGCAGAGAACTCATCCTTCTTCCAGAACAAGGATCTCCGTAGGTGAGCAGAGGTGTAAAACAAAACTCAATCAATTTGAAGGTCAAACTGGGGAGTATCCCCACTAGCCTTTAGGGAAATAAAAGATTATTTTTTGGCCAGGACATCTTTTGAGGGAAAAGAATGGCAGCTTCATCATGTAGACCGCTTCTTGCTCTGGGGGCAGGCAATGGAGAGGGCCCACAGAACAGATAACCTCTTCAGTGCCAATCTGAAAATTCCGATCTGGCTGGCTAAGGTTATATTTCTGGGGAAGGTGAAAACTGCAAGTGAGTTAAGTGCAATGTCTTGCTGGATATCATGTGTTCCATCTAGATTTTTTCTTTATTACCATACATTTGCTGATGTATCTTTTAAAATCCTCACACTGGCTCACTTTATTTTTAAATTTAAATTTATTTATTTCAATTGGAGGCTAATTACTTTATAATATTGTATTGGTTCTGCCACACATCCACATGAATCTGCCACAGACGTACACGTGTTCGTCATCCTGAAGCCCCCTCCCACCTCCCTCCCCATACCATCCTTCCAGGTCATCCCAGTGCACCAGCCCCAAGCATCCTGTATTGAGCCTGGACTGGCGGTTCATTTCTTATATGATATTATACATGGCTCACTTTTTATGCTTAAATTTGCACATGGTTATTTTTTCTCTTTAAGGAAAATCCTTACTTGGCTTTTGCTTTTATTTTTATAGTTTTCTCTTAAATTTCTACTTTTAGATCAGCATTTTGTCTTTTCTTGGTTTTGTCTTAGCCATGTTTTTTGGAGCACAAAATATTTTATACTTCTGGATTGCAATAACTGAAAATGTTTCTTTGTTTTATTTCTTTATTTTGACTTGGATTATGCTATATTAGTCAGTGCTTTAATTTTGTAAGCATTTGCCCTTTTTTTCAGTTTTCCTGGATATTTGCTTTAATGGTATTTGTAGGACATATTGGGCAGTTTTGTTACTGACCTGAACTTGGGTTCATTCACCTGATGCGCAGCGGTCAATCTACTGACAGTGGGTCATGCTAAAGGAAAGAACAGCATTTATTGGCAGGGCACCAAGCAAGGAGAACAGGCACCTAAGGCTCAGAGGACCTGAACTCCTTGCTTGATGACCTGCAAATTAACACTGTATGGTGGGCAGAATGGGGAAGAGGGACAGGGGCCGTAGATCCCATAGCAACAAATGCACCTTCACCTGCTCAGGTAGAAGCTGAGGAAGGAGGAATTGTCTCCCTCTTATATCCGACAGAGCACCCATATTGGTCAGAGAACCGCTTATGTGCAGGCCAGGCATTCACACTGAGGCAGATTCTCATTGGAGGAATAAATGCCCGAGATCAGCCAGCAGGATTCATGTGGACATGCTCTCCCTTTTCAAATTCAGACTTGTTTAATCGAAAAATTAATATACCAACCTATTGTGATGACCGTACCAGGATGGAAAATGCATTCTCCTCCATCTTTGCCACCCACAGTCCAAACTGGGTCAGAGCTTCCTAATTACTCCATTGGCTAAGGACAAGATAAGGATGGTAATAGAAAATGCTAGGGAAGAGGCAGGTAAAATGCCTGTTGCTATCTCGGGCAATCCCTTCCCAGCACCAGCAGCAAAAGCAATTCCCACCACAGATCCAGACTGGGAGGAGAATGACCTAGGAGATAAAGCTGGCTTTGAGCATCACAAGGAGTGCATCATGGTAGGGCTCCAAAAGGGGGAACCAATACAGGAGTTTTCATAAGGTGCAAGGAATGTGCAAACAGCCACAGTAAAAACCCTGAGTTTGGGGAGAGAATGTACAGGGTGTATCACCAATATACAGATATGAATCTAGATAATCTGGAGAATTTCAAGTTAATTAACCAGACCCTGTGGCTCAGAGTGCCCCCAGATATCTAGAAATTGTGCAAAAGATACAAGGTCTTTTTCTGCTTCTGATACCTCTTTTGGTGTAATAGAAACTGCTTTCAGTTTCTCACAGTCAGGAGGGCATACAAGAACAAAAAAGACCCTTTAAATGAAGCAGCAGATGCCCATTTTGGCAGCAAAACTCACTGGGCAGAGAAATGGGGAGACAAGAAATCTGAGCAGAGGATAAGATTCCAGGGATGCAAGAGAGTGAAGGGTAGCCCTCAGAAAAGAGACCCCTAAAAGGGACATGTTAAAGTGCATCCCCAGCAGTGCTTATTGAAAGCCAAGAAAGCCACTGAAAAAAAAATCTATCCCAACTTAAAAACAGAAACCAGAAGAGGAGGAGAAATCATTCTTCATGCTGGAGACAAGAGAGAGTGAGGAAAGCCAGGGAGTTCACTTGGGGAAACAGGCCCCATCCCAACTCCCACCAGGAGTGCCAGGTCACCCTTTCTTGGGAAATAGACAACTGACTTTCTGATTGGTACTGGAGCCACTAGCTCAGTTTTGAACATGAATTAACCCCATAACAAGAGCCATGTCAAGCGGAGTCTACAGAATGCCTCTCCCAAAACTGCTTTGCAGCCCCTAGATTGAGGTGCTTAACTTAAAACACACTTTTATATACATGCCAGAGAGCCCAGTCTCGTTGTTGAGCTGAGATTTATTATACTAAAATGACTTTCACTCCTAGAAGACTGAATATAGAGGGAATACCAGAACAAGCCTGTGCCTTGCAGGCAGCCATCCCGTCAAGGGATGGAGCCACTAGCGCCCCTGAAGACATCCTGTGCCAGGGAAGCCTGAGAGCATAGGCTGATTAGGGCGCAGGTACAGCAAGGAAGGCCATAGCAGTGAAGGTGAAACTGAAAGTGGACACTCAGGGTCTGAGCTTAAGGCAATACCCTTTAAAGGAGCAAGCAAGACAGGGATGCAGACTTTGATAAACTGGATTTCAAAAATACCTGCTTGTTTTCCTCCCGCAGTCAACTTACGGGCTTCCCATGTGTCAGTAGCGGTTAATCTGCCTGCCAGTGCAGGTGATGTGAGAGACATGGGCTCAATCCTGTGCTGGGAAGATCCCCAGGTGTCGGGCTCAGCAACCCACTAGCATATACTTCCTTGGAGAATCCCATGGACAGAGGAGCCTGGTGGGCTACAGTCCACAGGGTCGCAAAGAGATGGGCATGACTAAGAACAACTCTTCGAAGAGTTGACTCATTGGAAAAAACTCTGATGCTCAGAGGGATTGTGGGGAGGAGGAAAAGGGGATGACAGAGGATGAGATGGCTGGATGGCATCACCAACTCCATGGACATGAGTCTGAGTGAACTCCGGGAGATGGTGATGGACAGGGAGGCCTGGCATGCTGCAATTCATGGGTCGCAAAGAGTCAGACACGACTGAGCGACTGAACTGAACTGAACTAAACTGAAAAGCAACTCAGCATGCATGCATGCCTTCACCGTATAATACTCGCATCCTGAATTTACGAAGCCAGGCACTGAAGAACACTGATTCATTCAGGACATAAGAGCATAAATCAGATAGTGAAAGATACCCAAACTGTATTTGAGTACTTATATTCAAATTGACTATCTTAACCTGAAGATTATTGTTAGACTTAGCAGAGGTCTTTTTCTATATAACTTTGAGTCTTGAATCCCAAGAATTATTTGCATTTGTAAGGAAGATCTGAAAATCAAAGCAATCAACAGTCTCAACTCTCTGGCCAAATGAAGCTCTAAACTCTCTCGGAAAAAGGCCAAAATTTCACAACTCTCAGGGAAATATCTAGGAATCAAACTGACCAAAGGCCAGAGGAATTGCTCCAGGACTGCCTGGAGACAATAGCCAGAGTAACAGTGTCTAACACCAAAGACAGTAGCCTCGGTTCCTGGAATGGCAAGATTCTGCTGCACATGAGTGCCCAACTTAAGCTAATAGTTGGACAGTTACATGAGGCCCTAAAGTAAGTCTGACAATAAGCCCTCAAGGGGAGCAGAGAATGTGAAAAACCTTCCAGTCAATGAAGGGAAAACTACTGACTGCCCCTGTTCTGGGTTTGCCACATTTGAAAAAGTCATTTGATCCCTTTAAACATAAAAGACAGGTAGTGAGACTGGAGGTATTGACCTACAATCTGAGAGCACAAAATGCCCAGTATCCTATTTCACAAAGGCTTTGGACATTATAATCCAGGGTTGGTCAATGTATCTGAGCATCATAGCTGCTGCTCTGGATTGGTGCAAGAAGCAGAATTCGCTCCAGGACAGCCAACTCTGGTGTTTACATCCCACTATGTGTTGCTGCTGTTGGAACTAAAGGGTGGATATTGGCTCACTTCAGACAACCTAGGAGGGTATCAGTCAATTTTATTTGATAATCCTAACTTGACCCCAAAGACTATGTCCTTTGTGAATCTGGTCTCATTGCTCCCCACCCCTTTGGGTGGCCCACAAGTCCAGGTTCATGCATTATTGTTTGCAGATTGTTGAGCAGCTGTTTGGGCCTGATTAATGATTCCTTGGGAAGTCTAGGCATCAAGAACTTCTCAAATGGAAATAGTTTCACGGACCATGGAAACTGAAAGAGCAGATACACAGTGATAACCTTGCAGGAGATCCTAGGAATGGAAGCTTTGCCATCACATACTTGGCCCAAAAGGTTAAATTATTGTTCTCACTTGACTTTTCTGTCTCTGTGAGGTTAAGACAGTTAACATCTATACTGACTCAAAATATGCCTTTTCAGTTGTGAATGCATATGGGGCAATTTGGAAAGATAGATTGCTCACTTCTGACGAAAACAAAATCAAACATGCCCCCAGGAAGTTTAGAAACTGCTAGACACAGTGCTCAAGCCAAAGGAGGTGGGAGTTATGCGTTGCCCAGGACAGTCAGCCAAAAACTCTTTAGTTATAGCATGGATTCTAAGTATAAGCCTGACCGATTTTAACCTGACATACTGAGAACCTTGAAAGGTCATGAGAATAAGTACTAAGTCTTATGTATCTAGGAGCAAGTGGAAAATAACTTAGCAGTGTTTTAATTCATGTATATCTCATGGAAGAGGTTATTGGATCAGTATACCTGAGCACCCATCATGGACAACAGATATAGGATTACATTAAAAGATCAATATGCAAAGGACACTTTAAAGAATATTATGAAAATGTATCTTTTGTGCCAAAAGTAATTCTAAGACTGGAACTCCCCCACCCTGTATGGAGTCTAAGATGGAGGGGAGAGCCTGAGTGAAGATTGGCGAGTAGATGTTACAGTGATGCCCAAAGTAAAAGGAGAATTTCACTACCTACTAGTGATGGCTGACCTTAACAGGCTGCTTAGAAACATTTCCTTGCTGGATTGAAAACACTCCAGGAGTAGTAACGGTCTTGACCTAGGAGATAATTCCTAGATTTGGGGTACCCAGCTCAATCCAGAGCGATACTGGAGATGCCTTCATTGCTAATATGATTGAGGAGGAATCTAAAATATGTGGAATAAAAAAGAGTTTGCATGCATCTTAGAGCGTGTGACCAACCAGAACCACACATTAAAGAAGACAATGGCTAGAATCTGTCAAGAAACTGACTTAGCGGGGGTTAAGTTGCCAGTGGCATTACTTAGAGTTAGAATGTGTCCTAGAAGTAGACGCCGACTGAGTCCTTATGAAATGTGTGTGGGAGATCCTTCCTCTATTCTGAGCAGTTAAGTGGTCAGACATGTGACTGAAAGGTGAAAGAATTAGACACTGTGAGATGTGTGTGAACACTGGGGTAAGTTTGAAATACTATTTATAAATTTGGAACTAATAGATAATGGTTCCCACAGATGTCCTCTTCCAGTGTTTTTGAACTGGAGACTAAGTGCTCCTAACAATGAGGAAGAATAAACAACAAAGAACCAACTCCAGCCTCGGAGGGTGAAGCCTTACCATATTCTACTGCTAACTAGCTCTTCTGTTCAATTGACAGGAGTCAAGATCGCTTCTGACCCAACTACCAATCTAGAGTCCTCAGCAGTTACAGAAAAGAAAACCACAAAGCTGAGCAAAGTCAGTCTGCCTTTCTACAAGTCCACAGTGGGACTTCAGTTAAATCAAAGAAAATATCTTTTATAAGTTGTGAATGACTTGTGACCATTTATCATAACATTTATAATTGGCTGGAGTGTTTCTCTGTTTTATTATTTGCTTACAGTTTTTTCTTTGCTTCTGGATTCATCTAATCATTTTACCTGTGATTATATTGTAGATAATCAAGCCCATCATTTGCTGTGATATTGATAATAAGAGATATTTAACTGTTGCTCTATTTTAATTTAAACCTTGTAATAATACAGTTAGTACCAAAGTTTAGGGCTATTGTTATTTTCCCACATAAGAGCATGGCCCCAGCTATAATGATGGCTCTTACTTTTCTTTACTGCCTCATCCCACTGGTGTCTGCTGCTTCCTGGATGGAAAATTCTCTAATTATGTTATCTCAGAGTATAGTCATAAGGTGAGAATGTAAGTAATTGTTGGATATGCCATTTGGCATCTGAAGTCATCCAAACAGACTATGTCCCACTTATAGTCCCCATAACTAACTTTAGTACTGTTCCGAACCCCATGACCTACTATCATCTTCCTCCTCCAGGCCTCACATTCAAAGTCAGGCTAATCAGATTACCTAAGAGTGCCCATACTCCTTGTTTGACCTGGTCTAGGAAAGTTTTCACTGGATCAAGAGTTAAGATTGGTCCACCGCGGTCTCTTGAATTTCTCCTGAAAAAATGTGATGAACAAAACCCCCTGATATGTACTAATGACAAATGTGAAAGAGCAAAAAATGACACTGATTCATGCCAGAGAGTCAGAAAAGTTCAATATAGTGTAGCGGGAATATGGAGGGCTTGCACTGGTAGTGATCCCTGGCTAGAGAACATACTGTCCGTGCTCCCCCAAAGAGACAGTATCAATTTTACTACCCTGGGAGGTATAACTTGTGCCCCTCCAGGATATTACTTTGTCTGTGGCACAGGGAATACCCCAAGAAGGGAAGGGAGGGCATATCGCTGCTTAGACAGCTGGCAAATAGAAGGGTCATGCCTACTGGGATATATAAAGATGCCTTTCACCTTGTATAGTCTGGAGAGCATCTCTTCCCTCCCTAAATCAAACACCTATAATAAAAGAATGATATTGGCAGTGTATGAGGACAATATAGGACAAGGCCCTTTGGCAACCTCACACCAACTGCCAGAGTTTATGTCAACAGAGATACAATTCATAACCTCTCTGCCACAATTGGACAAATTGCTGAGGACGCAGCTGAAAATACTGCAGCCCAAGACACATCTTTGTATTCATTGACTTGAGTGTTCCCGGGCAGTAGAATAGTCCATGATTTCTTATTAGCAAAAGAAGGAGGAGTGTGTGTAATGGCTAATACCACATGCTGCATATACATCAATTCCTCTGGAGAAGTTGAAACCCGAGTAAACAAAATACTTCAAAAGGCTACCTGGTTATAGGATGTACATAAAGAGGATTCACATCAGGACTTATTTCAGAACACATCTGAATTAGGGGGAGGTTTTTGAGTACTGTTACAAGGCTCCATTTGATCATCATCTTTCTAATGTGTTTCTTAATTTTCAATTATTTGTTCAGATGCTATGACAAAGTGGTCAAAGAGAGAAATCATGTTTTCATAATTCAAAGTACGATGCTAGACTTGGGACTTGAGAATTCTTTGAAAAGAAGATCCAAGACTTTTGCTCCTCTAATTCTGAAGAATTAACTTCGTCCCTGTTCAGCAGAAGTAGCCAGAGCGGTCGTCGCCCCTGTTCCCCTCAGGATGAGGAGTATCAAAGAGCAGAGGGACCTGAAATTGAGCAGGACCCTGCAGGGTCTTCCTGGATACAATCTCCTATTGTCCCCACTTCTTGTTTGTAGAAAAAAGTTGAGATTTTTAAGTCTTCTCAGAGTTCCAAAGAGTAGACTCAAGTAGTTAATGATTACAGAAGTGAGGAAATGCAGGAACAAAGGAAAAGCAATCAAGCAATAAATGTTTAGCCATAGAACAGAGTCACAAGATTCCTAGATCTTTTTCAAGGGATATAGATAATAAACTGATGCAACATATCTTTGAGTTGTTTTCTGGAAACCAGCATCTCATGATGAAACCCAGTGACCACAGCCAAACAAGTTGGAACGAGAAGAATGATGATCAAGATGCCAGATATCACTCTATTGATTAAAACCGCATCAATCAGAAGAATCTATGAGATGATCACACACTTAAGCTCCTTACCCTTATTTTTAATCTAAAAATCTCCTGTCTGAAAGTCACTGGGGAGTTCAGATCCTTTAAACATTTACTGCCCATTCTCCTTGCTTGGCACCCTGCAAATAAATGCTGCACTTTCTTTCACCACAACCCTGTCAGTAGATTGATTTTGCTTATTTGGGTAAACAAACTCAAGTTTGGTTCAAAAACAACCTGTGTTTTGATTAGGAGAGCTCAGTGGTTTTTCTTAATGACTTATCAGTTTATTGAATGTTAGGAGCACTTTCAAGCATACAAAAGTATAAATTCATATCCATCACCCAGATTCAAGAAGAACTGTATTCCTCATTTGTCTAAACTGTTATTCTTTTTGTTCAAATATTTTAAAGTAAATCACAGACACCATGCCATTTCACCCTTAGAAACTTTAGTATCTATCTTAAAATATAAATGTTTTCTTAAATAACCAGAATATGATTGTCCCAGCTAATAAATTTCATATTCCATAATATTGAGTACACAGTCTATATTGAAAATTTCCTGGTCTTCCTCAATTGATTTATTCCAGCCAGAATCTAAATTAGGGGCACATAATTATCTCACTCTGCTAACCTAGAAAAGCACTTTATTCCCCAAGTTATTAAAGTGTTGGAATCCTATTGACGGTCCTACCTGGTGGATATTCCTCATTACTCCTTCATAGTCATCTTGATAGCTTCAAGTACAACAAATTTTTTCCATCTTTCAAAACTGAAACTCTACTCATTAAACACTATTTCTCTATTCCCCTCCCTTTGCCTTCCCCACCCCAGCCCTTGGAAATACCTGTCTACATTGTTTCTCTCTGAATCTGACTATTTTAGGTACCTCATATAAGTGGATTCACACAATATTGGTCTTTCTGTGACTGGCTTATTTTGCTTAACATGATATCTTCAAGGTTCACCCATGTGGTAACGTGTAGTATTTTCCTTCCTTTTTAAGACTGAATCCTGGAGTAGGAAATGGCACCCCACTCCAGTATTCTTGCCTAGAAAACTTTTTGGACAGAGGAGCTCAGTGGACTACAGTCCTTGGGACCACAAAGAGTCAGACATGAATGAGCAACTGAGCACAAAGCTGAATAATCTCTTGTGTGTATATATATATATATCTCATATTTTTATCCACTCATCCTTTGAAGGACACTTGATTGGTTCCATTTTTTGACTACTGTGAATAATGCTTCTTTGAATATGATTGCATAAATAAATAACTTTTGTCCCTACTTTTAGTTCTTGTGTGTATGTACCCAAAAGTGGAATTGCTGGACCACATGGTAATTCTATAGCTAATTTTTTGAGGACCTTCCCTTCTTTTTTCACAGTGACTTTCATTGCACTCTTGAATAAATCAAGTTGATCTTGGTGTATCTGTTTAAATAACTTGAATTTGATTTTTTGCTTTTTTCTTTAAGATTGTGCCACCTCTATATATTTAGGAGTTTGAGGAAATCTCTTTTATTCTTATTGTCCTTTGCTTTGTTATTGAATAGCCTCCTGGAGCATATTGAAATACTGTCTCTTTTCTGTCCTATAGAAGAGTCTAGGTATACCAAAATAAAAGTTGTGTCTCAATTTTCAAATTTAATTGTGAAAGTTCAATAATATTCCCTTTTATTTATCTGTGACTGTACTCTCTTTCTGTTCACTCTGTTATTTGTACCTTTTCTTCCAGGTAAGTCCATGTAACTGAAAGTTTCAATGTTGTCAACTTTCTGGGTCCATTTGGTTTATCTTGCAATTTATCTCAATTTTCACCTATTCTAGTTTTCTAATATTTTAAGTCTGTAAATTTCCCTCAATTTTCCACTTTTACAAGAGGCAGTTATTATTATTGATATTTAATAGTTTCAATTTTCCCTTAGGTTTTGGCTGATGAGTGTTTTTAGAATTTAAATAAATATCTTTTAGTATATAAATGCCAAACGTAGAAATCATTATCTTTTAATTTTATGCCATCTTAATTTTTCTTGGTTTAGTTTATATGTAATGGAAAATTTTGAACTTCTTGATTCTAAGTATAATTCTTTCCTTAATATTGACATTAATGCTGTTAGATGTTCATATGAATCTTACATCATAGTCATTAAAAAAACCTTTATTTATTTATTTATTTGTAGCTTCACTTGGTCTTTGTTGCAGCACGTATGATTTCATTGCAGTGGCTTCTCTTGTTGCAGAGTACAGGCTCTAGCGGTACAGGCTTCAGTAGTTAAAGCACATAGATTTGATTATAGTGACTTGTGGCCTCTATAGCACAGGCGCAGTAGTTATGGCATGGGGATTTAGTTACTCCATGGCATTTGGAATCTTCCTAGACCAGGGATCAAATCTGTGTCCCCTGATTGGCAAGTGGATTCTTATCCACTGCACCACCAGGGAAGTCCCATCACAATCTTTTTCTAATACAGTAAGTCCCCTCCATATGAACGTGTTCTATTCTAAAAGCAAGTTTCCAAGTCCAATTTGTTTGAAAGTCCAGGAACGTTAGCCTATGTAACCAACAAACACAATTAGCTATCTAGTACTGAACTGTGAAAGTGAAGTCGCTCAGTCATGTCCGACTCTTTGTGACTCCATTGACCATAGCCTACCAGGCTCCTCAGCCCATGGAATTTTCCAGGCAAGAGTATGGAGTGGGTTGCCATTTCTTTCTCCAGGGGATCTTCCCAACCCAGGGATCAAACCCAGGTCTCCCGCATTGAAGGCAGACGCTTTTTACTGTACTGAAGTAAGTTTATAATAGTTTTCACACAAATAACATATTTTTAAAAGCAAACACACAAAAATAAAACATTTTTAATCTTACACAGTACAATACCTTGAGAAGTATAGTCATATACAGTACAACAGCTGGCATACAGGGGCTGGCATCAAGTGAAAAGGCAGAAGAATTACTGGCTGGAGAGGGGAGAGGAGGGGAGAGAAGCAAACGCTGAAGGGTCATGAGAAGTAGAAGTTTGAGGGAGAGCTGCAGTTTCCCTCATGCCTGACATTGATGTCTCAGGTCCTGGTTCTTTTCTGGATTCAATTCTATCTACCCTCTTAAAATATGTCCAGTGACATCTGGGTAGTAGCTCTGTTTTTCTCATCATAGACGCTATAATAGTGCTGGATTGCATTCTGAACAGCTCCTGCAACCTTCCTATACCATCCTAATTTCAGGTCCCATACCGCAAAAACTAACAGTGCCTTCTCCAAGAAATAAAATCCCCTCTCCATTTCCTGCACCCCAAATCTCTGGTTCTTCAGTTACTTCTTCTTCTTCTTGTCTCTTTTTCTCCTTTCTCTGCACCTCCAGTTCCATCAAGTCTTCGTTAGTAAGCTCCTCGTGTTGCACAGCAAGGAGTTCAATGAAGTGTCCCTCTTGCAGTTCTAGCTTGAAATATAGATGTTGGGATGCACATTCCTGAAAATGTAGGCCAGACTCATGAACTATAATAACTCATGTGATTGGACATGCAAACCCACATTTGCATCTTTTAAAGTTGACAACTTCAAGGTTCATATGTAGGGGACTTACTGTAGTCTCTAGTGTTCTAGGTTTTAGACTTCAGCATCAGTCTGAATAAGAGACTCTCTTTAGCATCAGAGAATAAGAGGCAATATGTCTTATTCTCAATCGTAAAAAATCAATAGTTAATGTTTTTTTGAGCAGCTTATGTTTACAACCAATTGAGTGAAAAGTACAGAGAATTCCCACACACTCCAAGCCCTTACACAAGCACACTCTCCTCCTCCTCATCCCACACCAGAATCACAGTTGTTACAATCCATGAACGTACATGATACATCTTATCACCCAATGTCTATAGTTGACAGTAGGGCTCACTCTTCATGTTGTACTTTCTGAGTTTGGACAAATGTGTGACTTGTATCCACCATTGTATCATATGGACTCATTCCACTGTCCTAAAAATCGTCTGTGCTCTGCCTAGTCATCCCTCTTTCCCAGTCCCTGTGAAGGACTGATCCTTTCACTGTCTCCACAGTTTTGCCTTTTCAGGAATGTCATATATTGGAATCTACAGCATGTAGCTTTTTCAGATTGGCTCCTTTCACTTAGTAATGTGTATTTCAGTTTCCTCCCTGTAATGTAGGCTGTTTTCTATAACATGGCCTCCAATCCAATGACTGGTGTCTTTATAAGAAGACAACACAGAAGACATATGCACACACACAGCAGGGAGGCAGTGTGAAGAGAAGGCAGAGGCTGGAGTGATGGACCTGCATGCCAAGAAAGCCCACGTACTTCGGGCACCCCCAGAAGCTGGAAGAGCAAGGAAGGGTTCTTCCCTGGTCCTTTGAAGGGGAGCGTGATCCTGCCTATACCTTGATTTCAGACATCTACCCTGGAGCATTGGGAGACAATGTTTTTGTTTTAAGCCACCTAGTTGGTGGTACTAGGAAACTTAATACAACGGTCATGAACTCATGTCAGCTTCAGAGCCAGTGCTATTATTCCCAAGAATAATAACCCATTCCTGCCTAGATACAAGAGGAGAAGGACTGGTGGAGGTCAAGCTGTAAGAGTCTGCTGACACATTTAGTTGCAGTAACCAAACTGAGAGACAAGCCTTGTGCAGAATCCTCCAATAGGGATGTTTACATTGACATAGCCGCACAAACTCAAGACCCCTTGTCCTGTGAGATTTACTTGGGGATAGTTAGTAAATTTTTTTTTCTCCAGTACTTGGAGAGAGGTAAGAATTTCTACTAAAAAGTAAACAGCTGATAATATCCTTATAATACTTTTTAGCCTCTGCTCCTCTATCATCAAGTATACAAAAGATCCCTCTCCAATTTTATTTTCATCCTCTATCCTCACTTGCACTTCCCATTCCCCAGTATTCATCCACACTAATGTGTGTTGTGTAAGTCCTTGGATTTATGTGTTTCTACTAAAATATGTCATTCTGTGAATGACTGTGTCTTTAGTTTATGTAAATCTAATTATGCTTTACACCTCAATTATACTCAGCATTCTTTTTAAAAGATCTATGTAGGTTTCCATGCACATACAATTCATTGTTTATAACTTGAACTTTACTGTATGTATCCACCAGATTTTATTTATCAGTTTCTCTAGTGATAAACACCAAGCTGCCTCTGACTTCCCACCACTGCAACAATGCTACTTATGAAGAGCATTTAGGGATCAGAGTGAGTCCGTTTGTTGGCTCCTAAAGTAAGTTTATGTTTAATTCTGCTGTGTATTGCCAATTTGTTCAGGGTGACTCTGGCATTGTGAAAATGAAGAATCATCCAAATAATTTCCATTTGTTCCATCTTGGGGAGAGGCCTCACTCTGTCAGGTCCAAGTCACCCACAGCCCAGTTCCCCAGGCTTGAAACATTCAGGGAAACAGAAAGTCCCTCACCTTTTTTGTTTTTGTGTGTAGCTGAAGCATGTGGAGACTCAGAGAGATAGTTATATTTATGACCTAGAAGGTTGTCAGTTTAAATACAACAATACTCTTCTTTAAAAAAAATATATATATATATATAATATATATATATATATATATACATATATATAGAATTGAACTAATATACCACATACTCTTTGTCCATCTGTCTGCACATTAGGGTTTTTTATATCTCTTGGCTGTTGCAAATAAGGTTGTAATAAATGTGTGCGTGCTTTGTTGCTCAGTCATGTCTGACTCTTTTCTACCCTGTGGATTGTATCCTGCCAGGCTCCTCTGTCCATGGGATTCTCTAGGCAAGAATACTGTGTGGGTTGCCATTCCCTTCTCTAGAGAATCATCCCAACTCAGGGATTGAACCTGGGTCTCCTGCATTGCAGGTAGATACTTTACTGCCTGAGCCACTATGAAAATTTACAGTGCAAATACCTCTTTGAGATATTGCTATGAATTCTTTTGGATATCTACCTAGGACTGAGGTTGTTGGATCATACAGTACTTGTGTTAAAAAAAAAAGTTCAGGAAGCCTGGTGCTGTTTGACATAGCACCTGTACCATTTTACATTCCCAACTACTTCCAGATTTTTTAAGAAATATGAACACCCTAGGGACTAAATCCTTACCCACATAGTGTCCTTGTCTTTACAGACAGGATGTGAAGAGAGCAGAAGGCATCTGTGGTTCTGACAGTCGTTAAATGGTTTCATCCATTCTCAGAATTTAAATGCTCCATGCAGAGGTGCATAGTCTGGTGAGTCAAAACCTTGTTGTTCTCATTCAGTCACTCAGTCATGCCCAGCTCTGAGACCCCACAGACTGCAGCACGTCAGGCTTCCCTGTCCTTCACCATTTCCTGGAGTTTGTTCATATTCATGTCCATGGAGTCAGTGATATCATCAAACCATCTCATTCTCTGTTGCTCTCTTCTGCCCTCAATCTTTCCCAGGATCAGGATTTTTCTGTTGAGCCAGCTGTTTAAATCAGGTGGCCAAAGTACTGGAGTTTCAGCTTCAGTATCAGCCCTTCCGATGAATATTCAGGGTTGATTTCATTTAGGATTGAGTGGTTTGATTTCCTTGCTGTCCAAGGGACTCTCAAGAGTCTTCTCTAGCACCACCATTTAAAAACATCCATTCTTTGGCCTTCAGCCTTCTTTATGGTCCAACTCTCTCCTCCATACATGACTAGTGGAAAAACCATACCTTTGACTATACCAACCTTTGACAGCAAAGTGATGTCTCTGCTTGTTAACACACTGTCTAGGTTGGTCATAGCTTTCCTCTGAAGGAGAAAGTATGTTTTAATTTTGTGGCTGAAATCACCGTCCACAGTGATTTTGCAACCCAAGGAAATAAAATATGTCATTGTTTTCACTTTTTCCCTTTCTATTTGATAGGAAGTGATGCTACTGAATGCCATGATCTTAGTTATTTGAATGTTAAATTTAAAGTTAAGTTAAAGACAGCTTTTTCACTCTCCTCTTTCACCTTCAACAAGAGGCTCTTCGGTTCCACTTTGATTTCTCCTGTTAAGGTGGTATCATCTGCATATCTGAGATTGTTGATATTTCTCCTAGCAATCTTGATTTCAGCTTGTGATTCATCCACATGACATTGCATATGAGAAGTGTTAAAGGTGGTGTTATCCCACACTAAGCCTTGAAAGGTCCTAGAAGTTAGCTGTAGCAAGACAGCAAGAAGGGCTTCCAGGTTGATAATGCAGCCCGGAAAAACACAGAGAAGAGAGAACTTGACTCATACAGAGGTTTCCTGATTCTTCAGTATGACTGGGGCTTAGAAATCTTATTAAAATCTGCAATTTTGATTTTCTATTTAATCATTAGCTTTTCTGTGGCATATGTAGATGTTTAAACTTTTTATGTACTAATCTCCCTAGTCAGTCAGCAAAGGCTGGGCTGTGATGTCCATCTTTCTTTTCATGTAACAACAGAAGTTGCTAACTGAATACCAAAGGTATGAATATCTTCATTACACTAAGAGACACTCCTTGACTTCATACAGTTTATGGTCTTAGTGGGAAAAGGTAGTGAAAGTGTTGGTCATTCAGTCGTGTCCAACTTTTGTGACACCATGGACTGTAACCTGCCAGGCTCCTCTGTCCTTGGAATCCTCCAGGCAGGATCCCCTTTTCCAGGGGATCTTTTGAACCCAGGGATCAAAGCTGGGTCTCGCACTTTACAGGCAGATTCTTGACCATCGGAGCCACAAGGGAAGCCCCTTAGTGGGAAAGCCAGGCATTAAAGAAGGATTTGTGAATTTTATAAATAAGAACTGTGTGCTGTACACTGTATGCTCTGGGAACCTGTAGAAAAGGAATGGAGGAGGCTCAGAAGGTTTATCTGGTGAAACGGAAGCAGATAGGCTAGATGGTCTTCAGAGGAAAAGAGTCAGGTAATTTTAGTGTAGGAGAAGCCATTTTAGGCCGTAAGCTATTTTATGATCTAAGCCTGGCCACAAAGCTCACCCTTGAACAGGCCTTAGTAATAATGTTCATAAGAGAATAATATTACTGTTATCAAACAAGAAAAGCAACAATAGAAAATATAGCAAATTAATGTTTGCTAATTGAAGTCACAAAATTCAGGAAAGGTCAACATCATCATCCCTTTATTGTAGTACTTCGGTCATTAAGTCATACCTGACTCTTTGTAACACCAAGGACTGTACATGCCAGGCTTCCTGTTAATTGCCCTCTTGACAAAATGGCAAATTTAAAAAAGATTTCCAATTCTGTTTCAATGATATAGATTAGCATAAAGCACTTTCTTGAGGTTTATTGCAGAATTTTAACCCTTCCTCCAGCACTCAATCATTAGATCAACAGAAACCTAAGGGATGATGACTCTTGAAAGTTTCTTGGTCAGAAAGGAGATCAAGCAAATCAATCCTCAATGAAATCAACCCTGAATATTCACTGGAAGGCCTGATAATGAAGCTGAAGCTCCAATACTTTGACCATCTCACACAAAGAGCTGACTCTTTGGAAAAGACCCTGATACTGGGAAAGACTGAGGGCAGGTGGACAAGGGGGTCAACAGAGAATGAGATGGTTGGTTGGCATCACTGACTCAATGGACATGAGTTTGAGCAAGCTCCAGAGGAGGGCAGATGACAGGAAGCCTGGCATACTACAGTCCTTGGTGTTACAAAGAGTCAGGTATGACTTAGTGACTGAAATATCACAATAAAGGGATGATGATGTTGACCTTTCCTGAATTTTGTGACTTCAATCTACTAGCGCTTGGGATTCTGTCAACCTTTGCCCAAATTCTCTGCTGACTTCTCTCTGCTCAAGTCCCTTAATGAGTATGCATATACACTTTTAGCTTAAAACTTCCCCAATTTTGCTATTCCTGGAGACACTGCTTTGGGAAAGAGCTCCAATGTTCTCCTTATTTGCTGCAAGTAACAAACCCTTACTTCTCCTTATCTCTGGTTTGGTTGACATCCATCAAGAAATGAACCCAGTTTGGGGATAACAAAGGGAAGAAGAATAACACCTAATTTACTGCTGAAACATCATAGCTGTTATTAGAACATCAATTTTTTTTAAATGACGAGTTATGTCCCTCACATAATTTTAGAGCGCAGTGAATTTTATTTTCAGCATATGTCTCCTAGTAAATTGTCAGCAAGCGTTTAACAGGAGGCTTCCTGTGTACTGTTTTGGATCTGTCAGGAATTGTCTGTTCCTTATTAATTCCTAAATATTCAGGTATTAAGAGGAGAGGTAGGCCTCTCCGGGGGGCTGAGGAATCTAGGCATTTCCTTCGTTTTTCTATACGGTGATAAGTACCCTCTTCCTTTTTATGAACCATATGGTAAAAGTGATTATTTACAACTCTCTCTTTAATATGGATCGCCTATGTTTTGTAAGTCTGGAATTTTAATCTTTATCTTTGCTGAGAATAACTACAGTATATATGCTCATACCATGTTGATTAAAACACCTTTGCTCCATCAGAGCTTTGGTCTCCCTGTCTTGCTTTCTCTCTCTCTCTCTCAGGCTATTTCTTTGGAACACAGAGGTCCTCTGGGTTCACTTTCTTGCCCGCGCTTCTAAGACCCTCTCGAGAAGGTGCTCTGCACCTTCACCCCATCGAGAGGGCACCTGAGGCCTTCATGAACACAGCAAGCCCTGTGCAGGGGCTTTATTGGCTTTCTGTGTAAACCAAGGAATATCGGCCTCTTTTTCTCTCCTTTACTTTCTTATCGGTCGACTCTGGACCACCAGGTTCCGGTCCATTAAAGGACCTCAACAAGTGGCGCCCAGAACAGGAGCTTGATACATGTAGGCAGATTTGGACGGAGTGACCCCAGGGCTTATTAAGGCCAGTAAGTACTAAGACATGGGTAAAATGGCTGAAAAGCCCCATCACTTTTCTATTTTACTTCATCACTTGTTTAAAGTTCAGAGACTTAATGAATGTATGCTGATTTTTAGCTAGATTACAAACTGCTATTTCCCATACTGTAATTGGAGAAGAAGCCAAAAGACAACTAGAGAAATTACTTGATTATGAAAATGCAAATCAGGAATGTCAAAAAGCTATAGCTCCAATTCCTGAGACAGGGACTATTATTGATTATTTGAAGGCTTCTCAAAATCTAGTATTAGAAACTCAAAAGATGCAAATGCTAGTTGAAACAATGGTTGCTGTCTTAAGAAAGGGAAATGAAAGATGCTTTATATGTGGAAATAAGAACCATTTAAAAAGGGACTTCCCTAAGAAAGCTGGAAAAAATAAAAATAAAAAACCTCCAAAAATCTGCCCTCACTGCCATAGAGGAATACGTTGGGCCAAAGATTGCAAATCTGTTTTTGACCTTAAAGGGAAACCTATTCCGAGAAACTCCAAACAGGGAGCCCCTAGGTCCCCTTCAACAGAAACCTGGGGCAAATTTCAATGTTTTTCTTCAAACTCTCAACATCCAGCAGTGCTGCCATCGATATACCAGCTTTGTTTTTAGACAATATGTAGTTAATGAGCTCTATTTAAATTCAAATTCAGGTAAACTAAAAAATATTTACTATTAAATATAATGTTTATTTAAGTATAAATATAATTTAAATATAATTTTTTGCTAATCTAATTAGGACTTGTCTTAAGTCATCAACATTATATAATACTTTAAGGTAAGCTAATTTGTCAACAAAAAGGTAACTCTTTATATATATATATATATGAGATAAAAACTTCTAGATAAACTCTATTAAAAATAATTATATTTTTTATAGAATAATCTATTATTATAATCTAAAATAATCTCTTGGGTTGGGATAACTTAAATTTCTAGAGCTGTACTAAACTAAATAATAAAAGTTTATTTAATAGTTAGGTGATTTCCAAATAAAATAAGACTTTAAAATATTAATTACTAAACATTAACTTCCTCTTACAGAAAAACTGAAGAGATTTTAAACTATTAATAAATATATTATATAATGTATAATATATTGATATATATAAGTATATATAATATATATTATAATATGGTATAAAAAAATAAATTCACCAATCTATAAAATGCTAATATACAAGGCACTTCATAGTTGCTAAGGAAAAGTAAGATATATGCTTTTAATAAAAAGATATAAGATATGACAAACTCAGATATATATTCCTCATTTTTCCTGGGGGCCACTGCTCACTTAAGAAACAATAAATTACTAAAATAACTTGGAAGTATGACAAGCCTATTTGGACAGAGCAGTGGCCGCTCATGAGAGAGAAATTACAGGTGGCTGAGAAACCTATAGATACACAGCTAAAATTAAAACATATTGAGGAATCTTGTTCTCTTTGAAACTCTCCAGTTTTGTTATAAAAAAGAAATCTAACAAATGGCATCTCCTAACAGACCTTGGAAAAGTTAATGCATCTGTGAAACCTATGGGTGAATTACAACCAGGAATCCCATCACCTACCACTATTCCTCAAAATTGGCATATCTGGAATATTCTGGACAAATTTCATTTCATTATCCTTCTGATAAGCTGTGGATTTCTTCAAAAATACTGAATTTATTATTTCTCGCGTTATCAGCTCACAGCCTATACCACAGGCTGAGGAGGTTTTTTTATATAAGTTCAGTTTAGTTCAGTTGGTCAGTCATGTCCGACTCTTTGTGACCCCATGAATTGCAGAACGCCAGGCCTCCTGTCCATCACCAACTCCCAGAGTTTACTCAGAATCATGTCCATCGAGTCGCTGATGACATCCAGGTATCTCACCCTATGACATCCCCTTCTCTCCCTGCCCTCAATCCCTCAAAGCATCAGAGTCTTTTCCAATGAGTCAGCTCTTCACATGAGGTGGCCAAAGTATTGGAGTTTCAGCTTTAGCATCAGTTCTTTCAAATAACACCCAGGACTGATCTCCTTTAGAATAGACTGGTTGGATGTCCTTGCAGTCCAACGGACTCTCAAGAGTTTTCTGCAACACCACACTTCAAAAGCATCATTCCTTTGGTGCTCAGCTTTCTTCACAGTCCAACTCTCACATCTCTACATGACCACTGGAAAAACCATAGCCTTGACTAGATGGACCTTATCAGCAAACTAATGTCTCTGCTTTTCAATATGCTATCTAGGGTGGTCATAACTTTTCTTCCAAGGAGTAAGTGTCTTTTAATTTCATGGCTGCAGTCACCATCTGCAGTGATTTTGGAGCCCCCCAAAATAAAGTCTGACACTGTTTCCACTGTTTCCCCATCTGTTTCCAATGAAGAGATGGGACCAGATGCCATGATCTTTGTTTTCTGAATGTTGAGCTTTAAGCCAACTTCTTCACTCTCCTCTTTCACATTCATCAAGAAGCTTTTTAGTTCCTCTTCACTTTCTGCCATGACGGTGGTGTCATCTGCATATCTGAAGTTATTGATATTTCTCCTGGCAATCTTGATTCCAGCTTGTGTTTCTTCCAGTCCAGCATTTCTCATGATATACTCTGCACAGAAGTTAAATAAGCAGGGTGACAATATACAGCCTTAACGGACTCCTTTTCCTATTTGGAACCAGTCTGTTGTTCCATGTCCAGTTCTAGCTGTTGTTCCTGACCTGCATACAGATTTCTCAAGAGGCAGGTCAGGTGGTCTGGTATTACCATCTCTCTCAGTATGTTCCACAGTTTACTGTGATCCACACAGTCAAAGGCTTTGGCATAGTCCATAAAGCAGAAATAGATGTTTTTCTGGAACTCTCTTGCTTTTTCCATGATCCAGCAGATGTTGGCAATTTGATCTCTTGTTCCTCTGCCTTTTCTAAAATCAGCTTGAACATCTGGAAGTTCATGGTTCATGTACTGCTGAAGCCTGGCTTGGAGAATTTTGAGCATTACTTTACTAGCATGTGAGATGAGTGCACTTGTGCAGTAGTTTTTTGTTTGTTTGTTTGTTTGTTTTTGCATTTCTTTTCCATGGGTATGGTCTTGATCCCTGTCTCCTGTACAACATCACGAACCTCATTCCATAATTCATCAGGCACTCTATCTATCAGATCTAGGCCCTAAATCTATTTCTCACTTCCACTGTATAATCATAAGGGATTTGATTTAGGGCATACCTGAATGGTCTAGTGGTTTTCCCTACTTTCTTCAATTTAAGTCTGAATTTGGTAATAAGGAGTTCATGATCTGAGCCAGTCAGCTGCCGGTCTAGTTTTTGCTGACTGTATAGAGCTTCTCCATCTTTGGCTGCAAAGAATATAATAAATCTGATTTCAGTGTTGACAATCTAGTGATGTCCATGTGTAGAGTCTTCTCTTGTGTTGTTGGAAGAGGGTATTTGCTATGACCAGTGCATTTTCTTGGAAAAACTCTATTAGTCTTTGCCCTGCTTCATTCCGCATTCCAAGGCCAAATTTGCCTGTTAGTCCAGGTGTTTCTTGACTTCTACTTTTGCATTCCAGTCCCCTATAATGGAAAGGACATCTTTTTTGTGTATTAGTTCTAAAAGATCTGGTAGGTCTTCATAGAACCATTCAACTTCATCTTCTTCAGCGTTACTGGTTGCGGCATAGACTTGGATTACTGTGATATTGAATGGTTTGCCTTGGAGACAAACAGAGATCATCCTGTCATTTTTGAGATTGCAACCAAGTACTGCATTTCAGACTCTTTTGTTGACCATGATGGCTACTCCATTTCTTCTGAGGGATTCCTGCCCACAGTAGTAGGTATAATGGTTATCTGAATTAAATTACCCCATTCCAGTCCCTTTTAGTTCACTGATTCCTAGAATGTTGACGTTCACTCTTGCCATCTCTTGTTTGACCACTTCCAATTTGCCTTGATTCATGGACCTGACATCCCAGGTTCCTATGCAATATTGCTCTTACAGCATCAGACCTTGCTTCTATCACCAGTCACATCCACAACTGGGTATTGTTTTTGCTTTGGCTCCATCCCTTCATTCTTTCTGGAGTTATTTCTCCACTGATCTCCAGTAGCATATTGGGCACCTACCGACCCGGGGAGTTCCTCTTTCAGTATCCTATCATGTTGGCTTTTCATACTGTTCATGGGATTCTCAAGGCAAGAATACTGAAGTGGTTTGCCATTCCCTTCTCCAGTGCACCACATTCTGTCAGACCTCTCCACCATGACTCGAGCATCTTGGGTTGCCCTGGGGGCATGGCTTAGTTTCATTGAGTTACACATGGCTGTGGTCCTAGTGTGATTAGATTGACTAGTTTTCTGTGAATATGGTTTCAGTGTGTCTTCCCTCTGATGCCCTTTTGCAACACCTACCATCTTACTTGGGTTTCTCTTACCTTGGGCTTGGGGTATCACTTCATGGCTGCTCCAGCAAAGCGCAGCCACTGCTCCTTACCTTAGATGAGGGGTATCTTCTCACTGCCACCCTTCCTGACCTTCAACGTGGATTAGATCCTCTAGGCCCAGCAAAATGGCTGTCTGGGGAGGCCTTTAAAATAGCTGTGAAAAGAAGAGAGGTGAAAAGCAAAGGAGAAAAGGAAAGATACAAGCATCTGAATGCAGAGTACCAAAGAATAGCATGAAGAGATAAGAAAGCCTTCTTCAGTGATCAATGCAAAGAAATAGAGGAAAAGAACAGAATGGGAAAGACTAGAGAGCTCTTCAAGAAAATCAGAGATACCAAGGGAACATTTCATGCAAAGATGGGCTCAATAAAGGACAAAAATGGTATGGACCTAACAGAAACAGAAGATACTAAGAAGAGAGGGCAAGAAGACACAGAAGTGTACAGAAAAGATCTTCATGACCCAGATAATCACAATGATGTGATCACTCATCTAGAGCCAGACATCCTGGAATGTGAAGTCAAGTGGGCCTTACAAAGCATCACTGTGAACAAAGCTAGTGGAGGTAATGGAATTCCTCTTGAGCTATTTCGAATCCTGAAAGATGATGCTGTGAAAGTGCTGCACTCAATATGCCAGCAAATTGGGAAAACTCAGCAGTAGCCACAGGACTGGAAGAGATCAGTTTTCATTCCAATCCCAAAGAAAGGCAATGACAAAGAATGCTCAAACTACCACACAATTGCACTCATCTCACATGCTAGTAAAGTAATGCTCAAAATTCTCCAAGCCAGGCTTCAGCAATACATGAACCATGAACTTCCTGTTGTTCAAGCTGGTTTTCGAAAAGGCAGAGGAACCAGAGATCAAATTGCCAACATCCACTGGATCATGGAAAAAGCAAGAGAGTTCCAGAAAATCATCTATTTCTGCTTTTTTGACTATGCCAAAGTCTTTGACTGTGGATCACAATAAACTGTGGAAAATTCTGGAAGAGATGGGAATACCAGACCACCTGACCTGCCTCTTCAAAAATCTGTATGCAGATCAGGAAGCAGCAGTTAGAACTGGACATGGAACAACAGACTGGTTCCAAATAGAAAAAGGAGTCCGTTAAGGCTGTATATTGTCACCTTGCTTATTTAACTTATATGCAGGGTACATTATGAGAAACGCTGGACTGGAAGAAACACAACCTGGAATCAAGATTGCCAGGAGAAATATCAATAACCTCAGATATGCAGATGACACCACCCATATGGCAGAAAGTGAAGAGAAATTAAAAAGCCTCTTGATGAAAGTGAAAGTAGAGAGTGAAAAAGTTGACTTAAAGCTCAACATTCAGAAAACGAAGATCATGGCATCCAGTCCCATCACTTCCTGGGAAACAGATGGGGAAACAGTGGAAATAGTGTCAGACTTTATTTTGGGGGGCTCCAAAATCACTGCAGATGGTGACTGCAGCCATGAAATTAAAAGACGCTTACTCCTTGGAAGAAAAGTTATGACCAACCTAGAGAGTATATTGAAAAACAGAGACATTACTTTTCTGACTAAGGTCAGTCTCCTCAAGGCTATGGTTTTTCCTGTGGTCACGTACGAATGTGAGTGTTGACTTTGAAGAAGGCTGAGCACCGAAGAATTGATGCTTTTGAAGTGTGGTGTTGGAGAAAACTCTTGAGAGTCCGTTGGACTGCAAGGAGATCCAACCAGCCCATTATGAAGGAGACGAGCCCTGGGATTTCTTTGGAAGGAATGATGCTAAAGCTGAAACTCCAGTACTCTGGCCACCTCATGCAAAGAGTTGACTCATTGGAAAAACTGTGATGCTGGGAGGGATTGAGGGCAGGAGGAAAAGAGGACGATAGAGGATGAGATGGCTGGATGGCATCACGGACTCGATGGACGTGAGTCTGAGTGAACTCCAGGAGTTGGTGATGGACAGGGAGGCCTGGCGTGCTGCAATTCATGGGGTCTCAAAGAGTCAGACATGACTGAGTGACTGAACTGAACCGAACTGCGCAGTAGTTTGAGCATTCTTTGACATTGCCTTTCTTTGGGATTGGAATGAAAACTGAATGAAAACTGACCTTTTCCAGTCCTATGGCCACTGCTGAGTTTTCCCAATTTGCTGGCATATTGAGTGCAGCACTTTCACAGCATCATCTTTCAGGATTTGAAATAGCTCAACTGCATTTCCATCACCTCCACTAGCTTCGTTCGTAGTGATGCTTTGTAAGGCCCACTTTACTTCACATTCCAGGATATCTGGCTCCAGGTGAGTGATCACACCATCATGATTATCTTGTTCGTGAAGATCTTTTTTGCACAGCTCTCCTGCGTATTCTTGCCACCTCTTCTTAATATCTTCTGCTTCTATTAGGTCTAGACCATTTCTGTCCTTATCGAGCCCATCTTTGCATGAAATGTTCCCTTGGTATCTCTCATTTTCTTAATGAGATCTCTAGTCTTTCCCATTCTGTTGTTTTCTTCTACTTCTTTGCATTAATCGCTGAGGAAGGCTTTCTTATCTCTTCTTGCTATTCTTTGGAACTCTGCATTCAGATGCTTATATCTTTCCTTTTCTCCTTTGCTTTTCACTTCTCTTCTTTTCATAGCTATTTGTAAGGCTTCCCCAGACAGCCATTTTGCTTTTTTGCATTTCTTTTCCATGGGGATATTCTTGATCCCTGTCTCCTCTACAGTGTCACGCACCCCCATCCATAGTTTGTCAGGCACTCTATCTATCAAATCTAGTCCCTTAAATCTATTTCTCACTTCCACTGTATAATCATAAGGGATTTGATTTAGGTCATACCTGAATGATCTAGTGGTTTTCCCTACTTTCTTCAATTTAAGTATGAATTTGGCAGTAAGGAGTTCACGTCTGAGCCACAGTCAACTCCCTGTCCTGTTTTTGCTGACTGTATAGAGCTTCTCCGTCTTTGTCTGCAAAGATGGATATAATCAATCTGATTTCAGTGTAGACCATCTGGTGATGTCCATGTGTAGAGTCTTCTCTTGTATTGTTGGAAGAGGGTGTTTGCTATGATCAGTGCATTCTCTTGGCAAAACTATAGATGTGACCAAAAACGCCAAAGCTTCATTCTGGTCTCTTAAGGAATATAAAGTCTTTTATACTAAATTTCATTCTGCCCAACAAAATAAATTATATGCTCTTATTTAAGTTATTTGCCTACATTCTTGTTGGCTATGGTCCATGGGGTCGCTAAGAGTCAGACCCGACTGATCAACTTCACTTTCACTTTACCCCATTAATATAGTCTCTGAGTCTATATAGTCTGCTTTTGTGTTTACAAATATAGAAACCTCCACCATAAACCTCAATCAACCTATTATTCAACAATGCTTTTTGGAACTACAATCTGTCATTTGAAACGGTAATTCTCCCATTTATATTACACATATTGGAACACATTCTTGTATTCAGGGCCCCATGACTTATGATAATGAACAAGCTGATAAACTGGTTTCCTTTGCTACTCCAGAGGAACAGCTTGCACTGTTGCCTAACATTGCTGGCTCCCTACACCAGCTATGGAAAATCCCATACCGCCAGGCTAAAGAAATTATTAGTAATTGCTCTACTTGTAGACCCGTATCTTTGACCCATCACACAAGGTATTAAACCTCGTGGTTTGCAACCTAATGAACTATGGCAAACGGATATAACTCAGTGCCCTGAACTTCCTCCGTTTTATTTCCTACATGTCTGTATAGACACAAATTCCTCTTTTCTCTGGGCCATACCTCTTCGTGGTGAGGCTACACAACATGTTATTCCCTGCCTATATTTCTAGACACTTTAAACAATTTTTACAATCTTTTTCTATTAAACATATTACAGGTATTCCTTATAATCCACAGACACAAGATATAGTCAAATGAACACATCACACACTAAAGTTGCAAATAAAAAAATTTTTTTTAAAGGGGGTATACACAGGTACACTACTGTCTTCCTTATCTAAAGCAGACTTTACTAGATTCCAACATAAGATATTTTCTAAACTTATAACTATTGTTAATACAGTTTTATTTGTTAAAAGAAAAATTTTTTTAACCTCTTGGAAAGGTTTGACCCGAAGCGGCCCCTGGCATTCAAAATGGAGATGAAACAACAAGAACCCCAGGAATAAGAAACTCCAATATGTGTAAGAATTAAAGATTTTAAAATTTAATAAAAAAAAAAAAAAGAAACTCCAATATGGGCTATATCAGCTCTAAAGATATCCAGAAAACACCGCCCTTGGCGACATCACCCCTATGATCTCCCCACTTGGGGACAAATAAAAACCCTTACTAATCGAGCTGAAAATTTGGTCTCTCAATAGCAATTGCCTCGGAGTCCTGAATACATTCTCCTGGCAATGCTCAGTCTTTTGCCCTGTACCTCCCCGCAGCTCCAGCTCGACTAATACCCAACCCCCCTCTATTATAGGTGGTCCATTGGAGAGAGAGAGGACCAATCCTTTCAACTAATGACTCTATACTTATGCCCCCTCCCTAGAACGTGAAGGAGCCATCACACCCTGGGGAGGAAGGAACACTAATTAACATTTCTTCAGTCTATGAAGTCCTTCCTTTGTGTTAAGAGCCCAGCAGTTCTACGCATAAACGTCAGCCAACAAACTTGGGTTTTCGTCCTGCCTCCAAAAGAAGACCTTTGGACATTGCTTGGGTTATTTACTGTGAACCATGTTTACACTTACTTGGAAGAAAAGTTATGGCCAACCTAGATAGCATATTCAAAAGCAGAGACATTACTTTGCCAACTAAGGTTCGTCTAGTCAAGGCTATGGTTTTTCCTGTGGTCATGTATGGATGTGAGAGTTGGACTGTGAAGAAGGCTGAGAGCCAAAGAATTGATGCGTTTGAACTGTTGTGTTGGAAAAGACTCTTGAGACTCCCTTGGACTGCAAGGAGATCCAACCAGTCCATTCTGAAGGAGACGAGCCCTGGGATTTCTTTGGAAAGAATGATGCTAAAGCTGAAACTCCAGTACTTTGGCCACCTCATGCAAAGAGTTGACTCACTGGAAAAGACTGTGATGCTGGGAGGGATTGGAGGCAGGAGGAGAAGGGGACGACAGAGGATGAGATGGCTGGATGGCATCACTGACTTGATGGACGTGAGTCTGAGTGAACTCTAGGAGTTGGTGATGGATAGGGAGGCCTGGTGTGCTTTGATTCATGGGGTCGCAAAGAGTCAGACATGACTGAGCAACTGAACTGAACTGAACTGATGTTTACACTACTGAAACTTTAGGGAAAGAACAAAAAATATTATGTAAATGGTTACTAATGAAATATTACCATGACAAAGGACTTCTTGGCTGGCTTGATGCTGGAATGGCACCCACTCCTCCTCTTTGAATCGTCCTCTATAAACAAATTGGGCCTGAACAATGGGACATTTGGAAACTTGCTGCAAACACCAAAAAATCTGGAACTTGGACTGGACATTTCACAGAGACATGTCGTGGTATTAGTAACTATCTCTTTCGCTATAACTGTTGCAGGAAGAGGGACCCCTTCCAGGGCCCGAAACTGGGCTCTTGTGTAACACTCAGAATTGAATTGTCTGAGGAGACACATGTGCTGACAAAGAAAGAGATTTTATTGGGAAAGGGCACCCGGGTGGAGAGCAGTAGGGTAAGGAAACCCAGGAGAACCGCTCTGCCACGTGGTTTGCAATGTCGGGTTTTATGGTGATGGGATTAGTTTCCGGGTGGTCTTTGACCAATCATTCTAATTCAGAGTCTTTCCTGGTGGTGCATGCATTGCTAGCGAGAGGGATTCTGGGAAGTGGACGGACACGCAGTGTCTCCTTTAGACCTTGCCCGGACTCTTCCAGTTTGTGGTGGCTTATTAGTTCCGAATTCCTCATCAGGATCTCTTGTCATAAAACAAATGGTTACTATGGTACCTGACCAGGGTGGGCAGTTTCAATCAGTGTGTTTTCCCTAACAGTGTCACAAAGAATTGGACATGACTTAAAGACAACAACAAAGGGATGATGATGTTGACCTTTCCTGAGTTTTGTGACTTCAATCTACTAGAGCATGGGATTCTGTTAACCTTTGCCCAAATTCTCTACTGACTTCTCTTCTGCTCAAGTCCCTTAATGAGTATGCATATACCCTTTTAGCTTAAAACTTCCCCAATTTTGCTGTTCCTGGAGACACTGCTTTGGGAAAGATCTCTGATGGTCTCCTTACTTGCTGCAAGTAACAAACCCTTCCTTCTCCTTATCTCTGGTTTGGTTGACATCCATCAAGAAGTGAACCCAGTTTGGGGATAACAAAGGGAAGGGGAATAACCCCTACTTTAGCACTGAAACATCATAGCTGCTATTAGAACACTAATTTTTTAAAAAAATGATTTGGGTTAAATATTTTATAATTTAATTTAATTTATATATAAATATATATAATTTAACAATTTTAGAGCACAATGAACTTTATTTTCTGCATATGTCCCCTCATAAATGCTATCTTTTCATTAAAAGTCTTTATGACTGTTAATTTAATTGCCCACTCAAGTATTCCTGCCTGGAAAATTCCATGGACAGAAGAGCCTGGAGGGCTATTGAATCGTGAAGAGTCAGAAACGACTGAGTGACTGAGAAGTAGCAGCAGCAGCAATTCACTGAATATACATGTGGGACCAGGAGGATCACCTATGGTCATGTATGCTGAAGATAAGACTAAGGTCTTTGATCGGCTAGACCAGAACACCTCTAACCCATATCACCTTTGTCTGAAATCCGAATGGCTTTCAGAACTTTTGGGGAGATGGAGATGTCAGATGAGATTGTTGAATGTTGCCTTTCCCCTAAATAGCACCAGGACAACCTATTGTTAAGACAAGACTGAGTTCATTTCTTTTTTTTTTTTTGCTGCGTAACTCCTCAAATGAATGCACCATAATTTGTCAATCTTTCCCCAACCCCCTCTAGACATTTTACTGTTTTAAGTTTTTAATCAATATAAATACAAAGATAGAAAATTTCATGGATAATAAAGCAGGGTGAAGTGTGCCACCCAAAAATGTGTTTTTTCGGCATACGGACTACTTTAGGCTGATTAATTTGGGGGCCCAAAAGACCAAGAAGAATCTTTTGTTGCAGGAAAAAGTGGGGCAAGAGTGGATGGTTATGTCCCAGGCCAGTCCCTGGGATGGGCTGCCATGAATGGATCCTTAGCTTCACACAGGAAAGAATTCAAGAGTGACCAATAGTAAAGTGAAAGCAGGTTTATTTAGAGAGATGCACCTTGCATCAACAGCGTGCTGTCAGTCTCAGAGAGTGAGAGTGGCCTTGAAAGAGTGTGGGCCATCTCAGAAGGTGAGAGACCCCAAAATATGGGATGGTTAATTTTTATGGATTGGATAACTTAATAAGTAGGAGGATTATTTCAAGTACTTTGAAGAAGGGGTGGAGATATTCTGGAATTGGGTCACCTCCCACTTTTTGGCCTTTCATGGTTGGCCTCGGAAGTGTCATGGCACCTGTGAGTGTGTCATTTGGCAGTTGATGTATTACAATGAGCATACACTGAAGTATGTAGTGGGAGTTGACTTGTCCACCATCTTGGACCTAGTTGGTTCTAGGCATTTTATGTTGTGTCTTCAATGGCTATATCATTCTTTTAAAGATTATGTCCTTCTCCTTTCCTGTCTCAATTTGACATTCGCTCTGACTGCCTTAAAGAATGAAGATAAAGGACCTATTCCAGAAAGAGAGCTGTCAACATGGATAGAATTATTGTGTGAACTAAATGTGTACACAGGAAGGAATCTAGTAAAGTCTGTTCAAATTTCTCTGTGTCCCATGTCTCTGCAGGATCCAGTAAACATTTATTTACCAAATATTTGCTTTTCCTTCTCCATATAAATTGCATTCCTCTCCCTTTGAAATTGCAGTACAATACCCTTAACATCCACTTTGTCATCATTTAAGTTGAGGGTTTTGGCTATTTTTGTGAGTTATTCAGCTTTTCTGGCTTTCTCTCATGTATGTTGCTCTTTAGTCGCTCAGTCATGTCCAACTGTTTAGTGACCCCATGGACTGTAGCCCACCAGGCTCCTTTGTCCATAGGATTTGCCAGGCAAGAATACTGGAGTGGGCTGCCATTTCCTTCTCCAGGGGATCTTCCTGACCCAGGGATTAAACATAAGTCTCTTATGTCTCCTGCATTAGTAGGCAGATTCTTCACTACTGAGCCACCAGGAAAGGCCTCTCTCATATATGCATGCAAGTGGCTTCAGTCATGTCCAACTCTTTGCGACCCTGTGGACTGTTGCCTGTCAGGCTCTTCTGTCTACAGGATACTTTTGCTTGCACTTTTCTCCTGTTAATCTGTAATTTGTCAATTTCATTCTTGGAACAGTCAGAGGAACCTAGAAAGGTAGAGGAAATTTCTTCCTCAACAACAATAGGAATGTATCCTTTGCCAGCCCTACCCCCTTGGTCACAGAATTAATGGGTCTGTGGAATTAATGGGTCAAAGACCATGGCCATGTTACAGCTTTTGCTAAATGTTATCCACATGCCTTTCAAAAACTGTTAGTGATTTAGATTGCCTTGGCTGAGAGGGCCAGCTTCTTGCCTGTGGCTGCCAACAGAGTGCACAGTAGTCCCCCCTTATGCATGGGAAGTGTGTTTCAAGACCCCTGGTGGGTACCTGAAACTGCAGATAGTGAAACCGTGCCCCATAGAGTTAACAGAAGCTGAGAACTAATAGAAATCTTTGAACTTGTCTTCCAGAGAAATACATGAAGGTACAGCTTGTTAAAACACCTTTGCTTGTAAGTTGCCTTCCCAGTTTCATGTAGCGCAGTCGTTTTACATAACTGCATATGCATGCTCAGTCATGTCCAACTCTTTGAAACCCCATGGACTGTAGCCCACCAAGGGTCCTCTGTCCATGGTATTCTCCAGGCAAGAATACTGGAGTGGGTTAACATTTCCTCCTCCAGGGGATCCTCCTGGCCCAGGAATAGAATCCAGGTCTCCTGCAACTCTTGCCTTGGCAGCCACATTTTTACCACTGAGCTACCTGGGAAGCCCCTGTTTTCCAGGAACTTCAAGTCAATTCCTGTCCAGTTTGAGCCAGCTGGGGCTTGACTGAAGCCCTATAACTGTACAGGCATCCAAAGAAGAGAATGTTCCACCTTCAGATTGACTGAGCACCTCCCTTTTGAATATGCAGTTTTAACTGAGAGGCACCTGTACAGAACATTGATTCCCTTTAACTTTTCCCTGCCTCCAATCACCTTTCTTCTCCTCTAATGCCATCCTTTGCCTTCTGGGGTTGGTTTGAGAATTATTTATTTTTTTTCCCCCTCATTTGACTGCTTGTGAATAACTCTCTCAGCTATAAACCTGAGCATCTCAGCATCTGGTTTGCTGCAAGCCCGGCAAACAGACCTGGTTTGTAACAATTGTATTGAACGCTATATATGCACTTAACCTTTAAACAAGACTGGTTTGAATTGCACCGATCAACCTGTACATGGATGTTTTTCAATAGTAATACTACAGTAATGCATAATCATGGTCAGTTGAGTCTGTGAATGTGGAGTTGCAGATACGGAGGTACCTCGGATATAGAGTTCTTCACAAGTTCTGCTTGGGTTTTTGACTATGTGGAAGTGCCCCTAATCCCCTTGTTAGTCAAGGATCAACTGCACTGTTTCATTTTTTTCTGCATAAATGTATCTGTGATAAAGTTTAATTTATAATTTAGGCACAGTAAATGATTAACAACATTAATTAATAATGCAATAGAACAATCATAACAATAGACTATTGCCGGGGGCCAGAGTGAGGAACTCCGCCCATGGCAAAGGTCATGAGGAAGGAGGCTTGGCATACGCAAAGGCGTGATCAAGCTTCAGGAAACCCCCTGTTCCCGAGCATCTACCGCAAAACCAGAGTCTGTTTTATGCTCTCCCCTATCACCATTTCTCTCGGAGAAGGAGTAAACGTGCAGCTCCAAGGCAATAAAAATTCCTTGGGCGTGACAAGAGTGTTTCAGCTTATGGACTCCTCTGAAGGTTACCTAGCCCACCTGTATAGGTTCATCTGGCCACATGTGATTGTTTACAGCCTCCCAATCTGAGAGGCATGAGATGTTTTAGACTTACTAAAGGCAAATTCTCTTGGTGAGTTGGAAATTATTAGTATAGTGGGTTGGTTAGAAATTATATTGGTGAAGGGTTTTTCATTTGTTGTGTCAACAATTGCTGCTAATTCCCTGCTCTGGGTGGGACAAGGATTTCTCAGGTCAAACCTCTCTGCTGACAGACTGGCTTGTGTGACAGGATTATCCATACTCCTGCCACTACGCACATGATTGTTTATTACCTCTCAACCATAAACAGCACAGAGAGTTTTGGAGTATTTTGAAAGTCTTAATTAGCATAGGGCTTTTTCTTCTTGTTGAGTCAATGATTGCTGCCAGGCCTCCATACCCTTAGGCACCTGGGAATATATTAATCAATGTATTTGGACTATAGAAAAGGAAATATAGTAGTTTTTGATGTTAGCAATACTAGACTTTTTGAATTAATGAATTTCCTCTTTTGTAATAGATCACTGTACTTTGTTATAAATCACTGTGTCCTTGCTATGTAAAAACGTAACTTTATCACTATCTTAAGACTAAATAGATCTTAAGGGGAGCATTGGCGAAAGGACTTTCATTTGTTGGGCTGATGTTTGCTGCTAAATCTCCATGTTCCCTACCCTTATAATGAATATAACTAACATATAGGAAGAAATAAGTATTAACCTTTAAGCATATAGGAGAAATAAGTATTAACCTTTAAGACTAATCATGTTAACCTTGGGTTAAATAAATTCCTTTCTTGATTGTAACTTACTACACCCTCACCCTATAGGAATGTAACTTTATTTGGAGGGTGGTGCCTGGTTTAAGAAAAAACACCCTTGGAAGGAATAAGTTTTTTGGTTATCAGAAAGAAAGGATCATAAAATATCAGCGGGTCTCATGGCCAGAAGATGATGTAATATCCCTAAGACCTTTTTTTTTACATTTATGTGAAGCACCTGATTTTGATAAAGGTCAGGACTGCTGACCCCTGCTGACTCTGTATTCATCCCTATGTGTAACAAAAGGTATATAAGCAAACCTAAAAATAAAGGAAATGGGATCAGTTTCTGGAAAGACTGATTCCCCCATGTCGCTTCTTTCTTGCTCCCGTTTCTCAGGCTGAATTCCCATCTGGATTCAGCCTCTTTTTCTCCACCTCACTATCTCCTACTACACTATCCGTTTCTAATCTCTCTCTATATCTGTAATTAAATATGTATTTTCCAAAGACGCCGACGCCGTCCCCACCTTCAAATTCCCTGGATCCACCGGGGCTGGACCCTGGCAGACTATATGATAAGTTATAGGATTGTGTTTTTCTTCCAGTCTCCAGATATCTTATTGAACAAATTTATTACCTTTTCCATCTTATCTAAGCTCTTACCAGGCGCTGTGGCTATAACTTTTGTAATATGAGATGCAACAGCAAAACTAGCACAAATTTCTCTTTACTTCTTTACAATTACAGTAGTATTCATCCTTACAGTAATATTCATTCATCCATTCTTAAGAAAGAATATCCCTAAGTAGATCTTAGGAACTTCAGCATATAGGTTTTTTTCTTTCCTTATTAAGTTGAGAGCTTTCAACTTTTCACTTAAAGGAAGCACTTTATGGCTTCTCTTTGGCATATGCAAATGACCAGCAGCACTATTCTAATTTGAGGGCCATTATTACATAAAATAGGATCACGTGAACACCAGCACTGCAATACTGTAGCCAGCTATCTGACAACCTAGACGGGTTCTAAGTGGGTAATGGATGTGAGATGCTGGACAACGGGATCATTCAAGTGACACAACAGAGCAGGACACTTGAGATTTTATTACACTAGTCAGAACTGCATGGCATTTAAAACTTATGAACAGTTTTTTGCTGGAATCTTCCATTTAATATTTTTGAATTGAAGTTGACCATGGATAACTCAAAACATGGAAAGTGAAACTGGATTGGGGGGATTATTAAAATTAAAACATGTTTCAATAAGAAAAAGGTGGCATTTTGTTATATAACTTTTGATGTTGTCTACTACGATCATAACATTTCTGTGTGCATTATTTCACTAGGTATTATGTGCAGGCACTGCACCTATTGATCTACTTATAGATTGTGCTTTTAATTTTTTATCTTTAAGTGCTTTCTATCTTACTTCTCCTTGCAGGAAGAAAGAGTTGGGGCTCTGGGCTCACTTTCTTCCCACTAAATTTTTTATTGCCTCTATTTTCATGCTTTTAACTTCTTGTATTGGTTTTCACATTGGGATCACATATGTTAAATATCCTTTATCATATCTTTTTGGGGTTTCCAGCATGAGTTTTTGCTTTCTTTTACTAATATTTACCCTTTTTTTTTTACTCTTGATTTAGTTTTCCTTTTACCCTTATTTTCTACTTCACTTTAGAGTTGTATTTGATTATGTGTTTATTCCCTTACTCTCCTGTGTTTCATTTTAGTTTGTGTTTAGCACAAGAGCTAGAGATAACAGTTCCCCAAGGAGGAAATGTAGAGAGAGCCCAATGTGTTCACAAGCAAACTTGAAGGCCACCACAGCCTTTAAACTCCACCTCATGCTGTTCCTTACCCCACTGGTTTATCCAAAGCCCCTCACCTCTTGGACCCTCCCCCAAACCACAAGAAGAGTCCAAGAAGCTGATGGCGCAGCCCACACAGAGAGTCTGCCCTTTCCCCCACTGTCTGGATGTCCACCTCCATCTGTGTATTATGAGAATCCTCCAAATTCAAGAATGAGCAGACAGTAGGAAGAGAGCTATGGTTTTTCTGGTAGTCATGCATAGATCTGAGAGTTGGACCATGAAGAAGGCTGAGTGCCAAAGAACTGATGGTTTCAAACTGTAGTGTTGGAGAAGACTTTTGAGAGTCCCTTGGACTGTAAGGAGATCACATCAGTCAATGCGAAAGGCAGTCAACCCCTGACTGTCGCTGGAGCTGAAGCTCTGATATTTTGGCCACCTGATGTGAAGAGCCTACTCACTGGAAAAGACCCTGATGCTGGCAAAGATTGAAGGCACAAGAAGGGGGTGGCAGAGAATGAGACATTTAGATTGCATCACTGACTCAATGGACCTGAATTTGAGCAAACTCAGGAAGATAGTGGAGGACAGTGGAGCTTGGCATGCTGTGGTCCATGGGCTTGCAAAGAGCTGGACACGACTTAGGAACTGAACAACAACAGGAAGAGAAAGCGATGGATTGTGGGTCAGAGATGACCCTCTCCTTGTCTCCATATTCTAATATGGAGCTATGAGAGGTCTGAGAACTCACAATTTGAACTTGGCATTTCATGTCTGCATGAAGGCGCATTTGTAGTAGTTTGTTATGTCTATAATTTTTAGATGTTTAGGTAGGCTATGAGCCTACATCTTTTACTCTTACTCCAGAGTTAGGAGTGAGCCATTATGACTTATTGGAACCTCAGCACCTTTGAGGGACATTTTTCAGGGGGATGTCATGATCAAAACTATGGCCAAAGATTTAGGCTGTGATTTTTTTTTTAAAATAGGATCAAATGAGGAGATATCAGGCAGGATAAAGAAAGAAGTGGTTTCTTATGGAGAATAAGCCTCCATAAAAAAGACACAAGCTGTCTTTATGCTTTCAATTAAATTAAAATACACACCAATTATTTTTACCTTTAGTTAGAAGTAAAAAGAGAATAGAAAAACTAAGGTAGAAGTTTAGAGATTGAGAAACCGAGAAGATGTACACCTTAAACTTATACACAATTTTATATGTCATTACATCAGAATAAAACTTTTCTGACTTGAAAATTGTAATAAATAATTATTTTAAAAGAAAAAAGTTCAGCTGAAATAGAGTCAGAAATAGCAGAGTGCATTAAGGTTCACTTCTAATCTGTGAATGTGACCTTATCTGGAAAAAGTCTTGCTGATGTGATTAAATTAAGCATGGCAAGATGAGCTCATCCTGGATTTTCCAGGTGAGCCCTAAATCCAATGTTGAGAGTCCGTAAAACAGTCACACAGAGATGGAAGCAGAGGTTAAAGTAATACACCACAAGACAAGATGATGCTGAAGCTGAAGTTTCAATACATTCGCCACATGATGGGAAGAGCCAACTCAGTGGAAAAGACCCTGATGCTGGGAAAGATTGAGGGTAGTAGGACAAGGGGGTGACAGAAGATGAGATGGTTGGATGGCATTACTGACTCAATAGACATGAGTTTGAGCAAACTCTGGGATACAGTGAAGGACAGGGAAGCCTGGCATGATGAAGCACATGGGGTCCCTAAGAGTCAGACAGGACTTAGTGATTGAACAGCAACAACCAAAAGCCAAAGAGCACTTGGAACTATAAGAAACTGGAAGGAGCAAGAACTGATCCTCCCGTAAAACTTCCAAAGGAGTATGTCCCTACCAACATCTTGGTTTCAGACATCTGGTCTCTAGAACTGACAGAGAATGCAATTCTGTTGATTCCAGACACTCAATTTGTGCTAATTTGTTGTAGCAGCCATAATGAATACAATGGCATTTTACAAAAGTATTGATCTACAATGGATTTGGAGCGGGGAGGAGATTTCTTTTTCACCACACATTGTTTAAGAAGTGCTATTCTGCACAATATTGCTGCATATAGTGAATGCATTTTATCTGTTTAAATGTCTCTTTTCTCACAAAGGAGATGTGGGTGACTCCATATAGCATCAGCTTTTAATTCCCATTGCCTGGCCTCTGACCTGACAAATAGTAGACAATAATACATTAAATAGGGCTTCCCAGGTGACTTGGGGGTAAAGAGCCCACCTGCCATTGCAGGAGACACAGAGATGCAAGTTTGATCCCTGGGTTAGGAAGATCCCCTGAATAAGAAATGGCAACTCATTCCAGTATTTCTGCCTGGAGAATTCCATGGACATAGGACCTTGGAAGGCTATAGTCCATGGATTGCAGAGTCAGACACAACTGAGTAATTGAGCATTAGCAGCAGCAGCAATACATTGAAAAAACATGTAGGGCCAGGCAGATCACCTTGGGCCGTGTATGCTTAACACTAAGGTCTTTGTTCGGCTTGACTAGAGCACCTCTAACCCATATTACTGTTGTCTGATTTCTGAATGGCTTGGAACTTGTGGGGAGGTGGAGATGTCAGAAGAGATTGTCAAATGTTGCCTTTCCCCTAAACAGCACCAGGACAACCTGTCATTAAGACAAGACTGACTTCATTCTTTTTTCAGTAAGATAGACTCTTAGTAGTGTCTTTGAGAGGAAAAGGCAAAGTCCGGGTGTCTATCCGGTTTTGGGATCTGGTTTCAGAGCACTTTCAAGCAAGGGCTTGATTAGAATTGGGTACAGATCACGAAATAAGAGTTTAAGATTCATGGCCACAGCAGGAGAAGCAGCAAGGATTCAGAGAATCTTGGGAAGTAAATTGTCAGTTGAGGTTTTCTGTTGAAGTGTTGAGTAGCTGAATGATCTTTTAAATCATGTCTTTTTTAAACTTCCAGTAACAAACAATAGTTTCAATTTTCATCCTCTGGGCAAGAGATAGCTGAAATAGTCAACTCTTGTTGATGCAGAGAATAGAATAGAGTAATTATGTTACTGTAGATAGTTGCTGTGTGCTTGTACATATGGTTTCAGTTTTCTCAAGTCAGGTGGCACACCTGAGAGAGGAGAGCTAGTGGATGCTCAGAGAGGATGGGCCCAGACATGATCAGTTGCTTCTCAGGATGCTAAAAAAAAAATCTTGCAATGGGAGAACTCTTGTTCTCATAACCACATAGCTCTATAATGTCATTTGAATGTATGCTTACTGTTCTCTAGGCATTGACTTTTCATCACTGATCTCAGAGGAAGCCCTTTGTTCTCTCCTCTCCATCTTTCCTCTCCTTCTGGCCCAGGCATAGCCTTGACACAGTTATAGGGCTACATAGGTGTCTAAAATCTGGTTAGGCTTCCCTTTTTGTCCCAGCGCCCACCTTGGCCAGTGTGAAAATTTGCTGGTAGGTAAGTCACAGAGGACTGCATAGGTGACTTTTTCCACATCCCCCCAGGAGGAGGAGATCTGCCCAGAAGCTTCCAAAGTAATTATCCTGTTACAAGACATCAGGTAAAATTAGCAAGCCTAGAAGGGGTGACTGCTGATGCATGTTGGAAAGGTCAACAGTGGCCAGCTCACAGCCTCTGGTTAGGAGAGACACAGAGGCATCTGGCCCCAGACAAGAAGACCTAATCTAATTTCTAAGCAGGGAGAACATAGCTCCCTCTGAACAAACACCAGGGCTGATGTGCATAGATTTGCACTGGGAGTGGGAGGTGGTTGGGGGGATAACTAACATTGATTGAGGGCCTGCAAGGCATTTTTTGCACATGATATCATCAAAAAGTTCAGCATATCTACAATCTTTGAAATCAAATAGTATTTCAGTACCCTTACAAACCTCTGTTTAAAATAAATTTGTAGCAAATCTTTTCTAAAATTAGGACACCTCCTTGTGGTTTTTTTTTTTTTTTTTGGTTTTTTTTTTTTTTTTTTAGGCTGACTTCTCTTTGACAAAAGACATCGTTTAATATCTTCCACTGAACACATGCTACCCAGATGGGTAAGGTGAAGTTTGACCTCCTAGTCTCAACAACAGCAACAGTTCTCTAGTATTTTATTTGTTAATTGTGAATAAAATGAAAAGATATGAAGGATGAAGAGCCCATTCTCTGCAGAATTTACTTCCCACCAGTGCTTCCATTCTGCTCTCTAACCCTCACTAGTTCAGTGTTAGCAGTGAGAGCAAACTCTGGAAAGGGGCGTCTTCACCTCCACCCCACCCTCCTTCACCCGTGCTCAGCTTTGCTTCCTTGTAGCTCAGCGCAGCTCTGTCCCTCGGCTTCCATGACTGCTCTCCATGGTCTCTTCCTCCAGATATCTTTCTCAGGCTCCTCTCTTTAAATCCCTTTATATACAGTTTCATCCTTGACTCTTCCTCTCTTCCCTCCACTCCCTTAGAACATTGAGGACTTCTGTGATTTACTTTCATGCATACCACTTCAATCCTGCTTCTCTGCCCTGATCTTCTGAGCCCCGTTCATCCATTCATGCCACCTGACTTGATTTCTGATCATGCAGGCGTCCCTGGAATCCTGATCCACCCACTGCATCTGGCACCCTAGTCCTAGCATCTGCCTGAACCCCCTCTGAGCTTGTGGCATTCTACTACAAAAAATGCCCCAAAAGGACTCTGTCTAGCCTACAGAAATTCTCTCAACTTTAGCTTTGGCTTCAAGCTCCAGTGTGATCTTGCTTCCAAATGTCTGCATGTGCGCTGTCGCTTCAGTCATGTGTGGCTCTTTCTGACACTGCGGACTGTAGTCCGCCAGGCTCCTCTGCCCATGGGATTCTCCAGCCAAGAATACTGGAGTGGGTTTCTGGTGCTTTCCTCCAGGGGATCTTCCTCACCTAGGAATCCAGCCCTTTTCTCCAGCAGCCCCTGCATTGCAGGCTAGTTCTTTACCAGTGAGTCACCAGGGTGTGTTAGTCACTCAGTCATGTCCAACGTTTTGTGAACCGTAGCCTGTAGACCATGAGGTTCCTCTGTCCATGGGATTTTCCAGGCAAGAATACTGGAGTGGGTTGCCATTTCCTCCTCCAGGAGCCACCAGAGAAGCCCCTCCAAATGTCTACACCAGCTTATTGCCATACCTTCCAGCTAGACAATACCCCTCGTCTTTCCCTACATTTGAGAATGTCTTACAGTTTTTCCTCAGTTATTACAATGTTTTCATGTCCAGTTTCGGCATATTCAAATCTCACCAAGTGTTCTTATCTTGTCCCTTGGGTTTAAGGTACCAAAGTCTTCTGGAAAGTACTTATAATCAATCCCAAAGGCTATCTCCACTGAGTGTTATCCTGAAGTTCAGCAGAAGATGCATATCCACTACTTCACAAGAAAGGCCAGTTACATTAACTGTCATTAAAGAAAAAATACATGAAGGGGAATCCCCAGGCAGTCCAGTGGTTAAGACCCTGCACGTCCAAAGCAGGGGTCATGAGTCTGACTCAGTTGTGGAACTAAGGTCCTGCATGCCCCATGGTGTGACCAAAGCAAAAAATAAAAATAAAGTATACAAGGACTCACCTATTACTATTTCAAGAAGTTAGAAAAAGTAAAACAAATCTCAAAAAAGCAGAATAAGGAGACAGTAAGGTAAGAGCAGAAATTAAAGTCAAGAAAACAACACAACTCTAAATGCTGTAACTTTGTAACTTTAAAAGCTGGATTGCTGAAAAATGTGGATGTTGGTACTTTCTTTGAAGGAGATACAGGAGGAAAAAGCACAACAATATAAAATTATGCCAAAGAGAGACTTGCCTCATATACAGAGGAAGGATAGATATGTGTGAGACTATTATGTACTATTATGATTAATTTATTTGAAAAGTCAAACAAAATTGATGCTTTTCTATGAAAATATATCTTATCAAAATTATATTAGAAAGAGACAGAAAACCCAAAGAAGCTAATGAAATAGAAGAAATTAAGAAAATTCTTCTCAAAAACCCTAGTCCCAGATCATTTCATGTGAATCTTTCAAATACTGAACAGATATTTCTGAAGCTGTTTAAAGTATTCAAGAGCAGAGATAGGTGGAAAATATCTTAATTCATTTTTTAAAATTGGTAAATCATTAATCTTGTAACCTAATAAAAACAAAGCTACAAATTAATTTTACTTCTGACAGAAATGAAAAAGAAAAAAAGTCTAAAAAACATATATCTCCACATATAAATTTTATATTTGCTCAGTTGTGTCCAACTCTTTGTGACCCCATGGACTGTAGCCTACCAGGCTCCTCTGTCCATGGGATTTTCCAGGCAAGAATACTGGAGTGGGTTTCCATTTCCTTCTCCAGGAGATCTTCCCAAACCAGGGATTGAACCCAGGTCTCCCTCATTATAGGCAGGCGCTTTACCATCTGAGCCACCAGGGAAGTCCATGTATATATATATATATATATATATATATATATATATATATATATATATATATATATATGTATGTATATCAAATCAAGCCAGAAATACATTAAAAGAATAAAACACCAAGACCAAGAGAGGTTCATTTAATGAATCAAGAAATTAAGGATGGTAACATATTAGGAAATTTGACAATATAATTTAAATTTAAATAAATAAAAAGACAAAAACCATCTTATTGCCTTTCGGAATGTTGAAAATGCATTTCATAGAATTCCTCTACCCATTTCTTATAAGCCTGTTAATAAAATGAAAATGTAGGGGTGTTCCCTTGTCCTGAGGACAACATTTCTCAAAACCAAAGCCAGAATATGTTTAATGCTAAAACACTAAAGGCATTTCTAATAAAGTCAGATACAAGCAGGGGTCTGATAGCACCATTATTATTGTATATTGTTCTAGAACTTCCTCCAATACAATTAGAAAAGGGTGGAATTTAAACATATAATTAATAAAAAGGAGTTTGCAAAACTCATTATTTACATATCATACGGTTGTACATCTAAAAAGAAGAAAAAGAGAAGCATCTTAAATCTGCTAGAAAAATAAGAGAGTGAGGAAATAGCTTATTTACTAAATTAACACTAAAAATGTATTTTACTAAAAATAACTTCTATTAAAATTTTAGGTCAAGATGGTAGATGAAGAACATGCTAAAGCACTTGCTTCCATGCCTAAAACATAGTAATACTAGACAGCATGTTATTTAAAATACTTGAGTATTCAAATAGTTGAGGAATACATGTCTCAAAGGAAAGAAAAAAGGAATTCCCTGGTGATTCAGTGGTTAAGAACTTCACTTCCAGTGCAGAGGACCTGGGTTTTTTGTTTTCTGGTTGTTTTTTTTTTTTTTTTTTTTTTGTTTCTTGAAAACTTTATATTAAAATTCATTTCTGCCCCAAAAGACGATTGAAACTGCTAAGTTGGCTACCTGGGAGACAATGTATGTAATGAAACACAGATATTACTGCTTTTTATTTTGGACAACTATGCTACAAGTGTTTCTATCATATGTGCTTAACAGTGGCTGGAAGATTAATGAAAAACAATATTTACCTCTGCAACCACAGAAGACTGGTGATATCTTGAGTGCATCTGCTGTTTGAAGCTGGTGTTGCTATTTTGTCAGCTACAATCCCCAAATCTTTTTTCACTCAGATTCTTAGAACACATATTTTCCTAAGGAATTCAGTGATAGTTCTACTTAAAAACAGTAAGTAGTACAACTAACTACTACTGTTTCCTCTCACAGTCAACCCTAATTTCTTTCTGTGAGACATAATGCTTACATCACCAAATTTTCCACTGGTAAAAAACTCTTCATGCTTCTTAATTTTGAAATTTTTCATAAACTTTAGGGTTAAACTCTGGTTGGTAAATTTTTTAGACTAAGAACACTGGATAAGCTTTTCTTCACTGGTGTCAATTCTGGTGTCAAAGTCTTGAGCATTTACTGAAACTTGCATGTGTTATAGATGGGTTCTCCAGTGTTTAATAAGGTGGGAATTTTGACTGAATTTTTTCCCACATTCATGACATGTAAAGGGCTTCCCTCCTGTGTGAGTTCTTTGATGTGTGTGGAGATGTGAATTTTGACTGAAGCTTTTCCCACACCAGGAGCATTTATACGGTTTTACTCCTTGGTGTGTTGTTGCTGCTGCTAAGTCACTTCAGTTGTGTCCGACTCTGTGTGACCCCATAGACAGCAGCCCACCAGGCTCCCCCGTCCCTGGGATTCTCCAGGCAAGAACACTGGAGTGGGTTGCCATTTCCTTCTCCAATGCATGAACTTGAAAAGTGAAAGTGAAGCCGCTCAGTCCTATCTGACTCTCAGCGACCCCATGGACTGCAGCCTACCAGGCTCCTCCATCCATAGGACCTCCATCTAAACCTCTTATCACACTGTTGACATTTATATGGTTTCTCTTCAGTGTGAATTCTTTGGTGCTTAATAAGGTCAGTGCTAACTCTGGAGCTTTTTCCACATTCCTGACATTTAAAAGGCTTCTCTGTTGCACATTCTTTCCTATGAAGTTCCATAAATTTCAGCAGCTCTTCTTCCCACCAGTTGAAAAGTTTCTTTCTTTCCTTCACTGGAAAATCTTGGTGCTATTTCCCCAGCCTACGCACATCACCATGATTTTCTTTGCCTGTTGTTTTTTGATGAACATTCACACTGGCTTTTTTTGATACTATGTCTCCTGGTGCTTGTATTTCTAAGTCAGAAAGGCACATAGGTTGATGATTTTCCATGTCATTTTTCAGCTTTATCTCTGAAAGCAGCTCTCCAGGATTGTCTTTGAACACTGGAGATCCTTGAATATATGGCTCTTCCTCTTGCTCTAAACAGAAGATCACTTTAGGTTTGGGGAGCACAAACAATGCTAGAGAGATGACAGTCTCATAGTTTTCGTGCCTTATGCCATTGTAGAGGGCCTTCTGCATGGGATCCAGTAGTTCCCCTTCTTCCTGGGAAAAGTATATGGCCACTTCCTCAAATTTCAGCAAACTCTGGGACTCAGGCAAGATGAATGCAGGTGCCATCATCCAATCTTTGATGTTTGTTTGCTCAGGAAAGGCTAGGATCTGGTAAGTAGGTACCACCCTCTCACATACAGGCTCAGGTACTTTGTGGGTATTCCGCTCAACAGCTCTTGTAGACCCTGGTATATATTCCAAACTTCTTCCTCCCGGGACACGCCCACTGGCTGGGACTCTGCTGGCTTCAGCTGGAAGCCTGGGGCCTCTGCTGCTTCTCCCAAGAGCACTGCCTCCTTTCCGAGCTCCTGGATTGAAGCCTTCAGATCTACTGTCATCATTCTGATCTAGGAACAGTTCTGCTCCTGTGCTGGATACACCACCAGCTCCAGATCTGACAACCGAGGCCCAGTCTGGCCTGGAACAAAATCAATGAAACAATCTTCTTTCTCTATCCTTCTGGGAAGATGAAGCTGGTCTTCATCTGGTCAGGAAGCTAGGATCCCACATGCCACAGGGCAACTAAGCCTGCTCCCCTCAACTAGAGAAAAGCCCAAGGGCCACAATGCAAGATCCTGAGTGCTGCAACTGCGACCAAAACTAAAGAAATCATAATACTTTTTAAAAAGGCAAGAATAGGGGATCCCTTAGGTGTCAGACATAGAGCAGTAGCTGAGGTTATGTAGCTCTCAAGAGGACTAGAGATGGGCTGTAGAGGCTGTTTATAAGCCCACATGTCTGGCATTTAATGAGGACCTGGGGCTGGAGTCAGGACTTAGCTGTCATCCACAAACAGGAATCTGAGTGTCCTTCCACTCACCCAGGTTCTCAGCAAGAAGAGAGAGTTAGTCTTCCCAGACTGGAATCATATAATTGGAACCTTAGGTCTGTTGTACCACATAACGTGTGGGACCTGCATTCTGAAAGTAGCAAAATTCAAATCAATCCACAAACATAAAAAAATGGTCTTATCTAGAGTCAGGGGACTCAAAACAGTACCTGAGCAGAGTCAACCAAATGGAGTTTCCCCAAATAGAGACCCCCCTCCCCTACCTACGAGCCAGGTCACATGAGTAACAATTTCTTGAACAAGAATTATACATGTGAGGAAATGCAATACCATTTAAGTACAATGTACAACCTAGATAGCATATTGAAAAGCAGAAACATTACTTTGCCAACAAAGGTCCATCTAGTCAAGGCTATGGTTTTTCCAGTAGTGATGTATGGATGTGAGAGTTGGACTGTGAAGAAGGCTGAGCTCTGAAGAATTGATGCTTTTGAACTGTGGTGTTGGAGAAGACTCTTGAGAGTCCCTTGGACTGCAAGGAGATCCAAGCAGCCCATTCTAAAGGAGATCAGCCCTGGGTGTTCTTTGGAAGGAAGGATGCTAAGGCTGAGACTCCGGTACTTTGGCCACCTCATGCGAAGAGTTGACTCATTGGAAAAGACTCTGATGCTGAGAGGGATTGAGGGCAGGAGGAAAAGGGGACAGCAGAGGATGAGATGACTGGATGGCATCACCGACTCGATGGACATGAGACTGAGTGAACTCCGGGAGTTGGTGATGGACAGGGAGGCCTGGCATGCTGCGATTCATGGGGTCGCAAAGAGTCAGACACGACTGAGCGACTGAACTGAACTGAATACACTCCTGAAGAAGTAAAGCTACTAGAACAATCTAAAATAAAAATTAAAAATAAATACACTGGAGATGTGTGAATAAAGAAAGAATGACATCATTAAGCCTAAATAGGAGGTGGTGTTCTACCCGCATGACTCAAGCCAGTTAGGCATTCATGCTTAGTCACTTGCACTGCCAGAATCTTCTCTCTCCAGCAATCTGCTGAACGAGGTCCCTGTGGACCCATATGCCTGGTTCCAACTCCTGCAGCCCACTGGTGATTTCCTCTTTGGGAACCTTGGATATAAAGGTGCCACCATCCACTTTAACAGCATTTCCTAAAAATGAATTTCTAATAGAAGGGGTTGTACAGGGGCCTTCATCCACTTCTACCTAGAAGATCCTCATTTTATTAGGCAACTCCACCCCTCCAACCAGAGCACAGCAGGGGATGGAGTTTCAGGAAAGGGCAGAGGCCTTAATGGAAACACAGAAAAAGTTCTACTTCACCCTTCCCTCAAGGTTGCCCAGGGCCTTTTCCATGGTGACTTGCTTTTAGATTTGTCTATAGTTGTTTCAAAATTTCAACTCCACAGGCATCTTTTATATTTTGTTTATAAATCCAGACATGATTCAGCATGCAGAATAATTTGCAAACAGAAGTATTATAATCTCAGTAGACAACATTGAAAGTTACATGACAAGATACCACTTTTTTCTTATTAGAATTTTTTTTAAAAATTACAGTAGTCTCCCCCTAAATCACAGTTTAACTTTCCTCAGTTTTAAATGCCCGTGGTCAACCTCAATCCAAAAATAGTAAATGGAAGATTTTAGAGAGAAACAATTTGTAAATTTTAGATTTCATGCAGTTCTGACTAGTGTGATGAAATCTCAAGTGTCATGTCATTTGAACAATCCCTTTGTTCAGCGTCTCCCATCCATTGCCCACTTAGAACCCATCTAAGGTTATCAGATAGCTGGCTGTAGTATTGCAGTGCTGATGTTTCAGTGACCTTATTTTAAGTAATAATGGCCCTCAGAATAGTGCTGCTGGCCATTTTGACACACTAAAGAGAAGCTATGAATTGCTTCCTTTAAGTGAAAATGTGAAAGCTCTCTACATAATAAGAAAAGAAAAAAGTCCTCTGCTGATGTTCCTGTGATCTACTTAGGAATATTCATTCTTAAGAATGGATGAATGACTATTACTGTAAGAATTAATATTACTGTAATTGTAAAGAAGGAAAGAGAAATTAGTGCTAGTTTTGCTGTTGCATCTCAAATTACAAAAGTTGTAGTTGCAGCACCTGGTAAGTGCTTAGATAAGATGGAAGAGGTAATAAATTTGTACAATAAGATATTTGGAGAGAAGAAAAATACAACTCTATAACTTATATTACAGTATATTATTGTAATTGTTCTATAGTACTATTAATATTTTCAATCTCTTACTGTGCTTAAATTATAAACTAAACATTATTATAGATATATTTATGCAGAAAAATAAACCAGTGCAGTTGATCCTTGGTTAGCATGGGGGCTAGGGGCACTTACACATAGCTGAAAATCCAAGTGTAACTTGTCAAGCCCTCTGTATCTGAGGATCAATGCAATATTTTGCAACCTTGAAAAGGAAGATCCTGTCATATGCTACAATATGGATGAACCTTTAGGATAGTATACTAAGTGAAGCAAGCCAGTTACAAAGATTCCGTATTAATGATTTCATTCATATGAGGAATTCTAGAGTAGTCCATCATAAAAATAAGAAGTACAAAAGTGGACAGGGAGGGGATAAGTGTTGAGTTTCAGTTTTGTAAAATGAAAAGTTTTAGAGATCTGTTGGGAAACAGTATGAAGGGAATGGCTATGCATTCCAGTATTCTGGCCTGGAGAATTCCATGGACTGTATAGTCCATGGGGTTGCAAAGAATCGGACATGACTGAACGACTTTCACTTCACTTTCACAACTGAATATTTTAAAATGTTTAAGATGGTAAATTTAATGTTTTGTAACTGCAACCACAATTAAAATAAAATTTTAGACCCTGGAGGCAATATGCTAAAACACAAAAAGCATAAGTATGAAAGATATATAGGCAACCATTTGGAATTTCACATTATTCATATTGCTGTCTACTTCAGTAATGTAAACGATTAGATAATCTGCATGCTTTTTCATTTTGTCTTCTGTTAAATAGGGGACAATCACACAGAAGACTTTTGTGATGGTAAAGGAGATTATGTGTGTATGAAAAGCACCCTCAGTTCAGTTCAGTTGCTCAGTCATGTCCAACTCTTTGCAACCCCATGGACTGCAGTATGCTAGGCCTCCCTGTCCATCACCAACTACCGAAGCTTGCTCAAACTCATGTCCATTGAGTCAGTGATGCCATCCAATCATCTCATCCCCTTCTCCCCCCTTCAATCTTTCCCAGCATCAAGGTCTTTTCAAATGAGCCAGTTCTTTGCATCAGGTGGCCAAAGTACTGGAGTTTCAGCTTCAACTTCAGTCCTACCAATGAATACTCAAGACTGGCTGGATCTCCTTGTAGTCCAAGGGACTCTCAAGAGTCTTCTCCAGTACCACAGTTTAAAAGTATCAATTCTTTGGTGCTCACCTTTCTTTATAGTCCAACTCTTACATCCAAACATGACTACTGGAAAAACCATAGCCTTGACTAGATGGACCTTATTAGCAAAGTAATGTCTCTGCTTTTGAATATGCTATCTAGGTTTGTCATAACTTTTCTTCCAAGGAGTGAGTGTCTTTTAATTTCATAGCTGCAGCCACCATCTGCAGTGATTTTGGAGCCCCCAAAAATAAAGTCTCTCATTATGTCCACTGTTTCCCCATCTATTTGCCATGAAGTGATGGGACTGGATGCCATGATCTTAACTTTCTGAATGTTGAGCTTTAAGCCAACTTTTTCACTCTCGTCTTTCACTTTAAACAAGAGGCTCTTTAGTTCTTCTTCACTTTTTGCCATAAGGGTGGTGTCATCCTCATATGTGAGGTTATTGATATTTCTCCAGGCTTGATTCCAGCTTGTTCTTCTTCCAGCCCAGAGTTTCTCATGATGTACTCTGCATAGAAGTTAAATAAGCAGGGTGACGATATACACCCTTGATGTACTCCTTTCCCTATTTGGAACCAGTCTGTTGTTCCATGTCCAGTTCTAACTGTTGCTTCCTCACCTGCATACAGATTTCTCAAGAGGCAGGTCAAGTGGTCTGGGACTGCCATCTCTTTAAGAATTTTCCAGTTTGTGGTAATCCACACAAATGCTTTCGCATAGTCAATAAAGCAGAAATAGATGTTTTTCTGGAACTCTGTTGGTGTTTTGATGATCCAGCGGATGTTGGCAATTTGATCTCTGGTTCCTCTGTCTTCTCTAAAACCAGGTTGAACATCTGGAAGTTCACAGTTCACATACTGTTGAAGCCTGCGATGTGTGCAATTGTGAAGTTGTTTGAACATTTTCTGGCATTGCCTTTCTTTGGGCTTGGAATGAAAAATGACCTTTTCCAGTCCTATGGCCCCTGCTGAGTTTTCCAAATTTGCTGGCATGTTGAGTGCAGCACTTTCATAGCATCATCTTTTGGGATTTAAATAGCTCAACTGGAATTCCATCACCTCCACTAGCGTTTTTTCATAGTGATGCTTCCTAAGGCCCACTTGACTTCACATTCTAGGATGCTTGGTTCTAGGTGAGTGGTCACACCATCGTGATTATCTGGGTTGTGAAGATCTTTTTTGTATAGTTCCTCCGTGTACTCTTGCCATCTCTTCTTATTATTTTCTGCTTCACTTAAGTCCATACTATCTATGTCCTTTATTGAACCCATCTTTGCATGAAATGTTTTCTTGGTATCTAATTTTCTTCAAGAGATCTCTAGTCTTTCCCAGCTCTCAGTCGCCTGTAAAAATGTTTTATTCTTTGTGCTTGTTCTTTTAAGTGTGTTATTTGTGTGAAAACTGTTTTAAACTTAATTACAGTACAGTATTAGATAGCCGATTGCATTTGTTGGGTACATAGGCTAATTGTTGAACTTATGAACATGCTCTTGGAATGGAACTTGTTCATACAGAGGGAACTTACTATACTACAAGAAGACTGCGATGGGACTTCCCTGATGGTGCAGTGAATAAGAATCCGCCTGCCAATGTAGTGAACATGGGTTTGATCCCTGGTCTGGGAAGATTCTCCATGCCACGGAGCAGCTAAGCCCATGTGCCACGACTACTGATCCTGTGCTGTAGAGCCCACGAGCTGTAACTATCAAGTTTGTGTGCTGAAACTACTGAAGCCTGGACACCTAGAGCCTGTACTCTGCAACAAAAGAAGCCACTCCAATGAGAAACTTGTGCACTACAGCAAAGACCCAATGCAGCTAAAAATAAATAAATTAAAAAAAAAATTATGCAAGACTCATATGAGCAGTTAACACAACATTAATGTTAGGGCCAAGGAAAGAAGTACACTTACAGTCAAGAAGCTCAAAATGTTTTATTACATATAAACTAAAGCAAGAAAAATTAACATGGCATAAAATTTAAAAATAAATATTTCTATGTTTTGCATTTAAATACTAAAAGACAGTTATTTAAATTCTAAAAACACTCATCAGACAAAACCCAAAGAAAATTTGAAAATATTGGTATATCAATAATAATAACTACTTCTGGTAAAAGTGGAGAATTGAGGGAAACTTACAGACTTAAAATATTAGAAAAGTAGAATAGGTGAAAATTCAGATAAATTTTTTGAATAGAAAGAAAGATAAGCAAGATAAGCAAGATAAGCAAAATGGACCCAGAAAGTTGACAACATTGGAACTCTGGGTGGCATGGGCTTATCTAGAAGAAAAGATACAAATAAATAACACAATAACACAATGAACAAAAAGGGGATATAATCACAGATAAACAAAACAGGAATATTGCCAAATTTTCACAATTAAATTTGAAAATTGAGGCACAATTTTATCTTAGATAAAAGACTCTTCCAGAGATGGCAAAAAGGGAAATATTTCAATATGCTCCAGGACACTAGATAACTTCAACAAGAAAGTAGAGTACAATGAGAAAAAAGATACTCCTCAAACTCCTAAATATAGAAAGATACAACATTCTTAAAGAAAACAGCAGCAAATCACTTTCAATAGTTATTTAAAGGGATACACCAAGATCAACTTGGTTTATTTAAGAGTACAAGGACAGTCACTGTGAAAAAGAAGGGTAGGTCCTCAAACTATTAACTATAGAATTACCCTATGGTTCAACAATTCCACTGGGTATAAAGACAGAAGAACTAGAAACAGTGACAAATGGTATTTATTTATACAATCATGCTCACAGCAGCATTATTCACAATAGCCAAAAGATGGGAACAACTGAGTGTCCTTCAAAGGATGAATGGATAAACAAAGCATGATATGTATTTATACAATGGATTATTCAGCTTTGTGCTCAGTTTCTCAGCTGTGTCTGACTCTTTGTGGCCCCATGGATTGTAGCCTGTCAGGCTCCTCTGTCCATGAAAATTTCCAGGCAAGTATACTGGAGTGGGGTGCAATTTCCTACTCCAGGATTGAGGCTTAAAAAGGAAGGAAAATATGATACATGGTACCATATGGATGAACCTTGAAAATATCAAGCTAAGTGAAATAAGCCATTCACAAAAAGACCAGTATTTTGTGAGTCCACTTACATGAGGTAGGTAAAATGGTCAAGTTCAGAGAGAAACAAAGTAGAACAGTATTGCCAAGGGCTGGGGGTGGGGGAGGGAAGGGGAATAGAGCAATAGTGTTTAATGAGTAGAGTTTCAGTTTGGAAAGATGGAAAAAATTTGTTGTACTTGTATCAAGGGGACTATGAAGGAGTAATGAGAAAAATCCACCAGGTAGGACCTTCAACAGAATTCCAATACTTTAATAACTTTGGCGAATAAAGTGCTATTCTAGGTTAGCAGATGGAAATAATTATGTGCCCCTTATTTAGATCCTGGCTTGAATAAATCAACTGAAGAAGAGCAGGAAATTTTCAATGTAGACTGAGTATTCAATATTCAATTCAATTGAGTCACCCAGTCGTGTCCAACTGTTTGTGACCCCATGGACTGCAGCACACCAAACTTCCCTGTCCTTCACCATCTCCCCAAGCTTGCTCAAACTCATGTCCATCTAGTTAGTGATGCCATCCAACCATCTCATCCTCTGTCATCCCCTTCTCTTCCTGCCTTCAATCTTTCCCAGCATCTGGGTCTTTTCCAATGAGTCATTTCACCAATGAGCCATCAAATATTAGGGAATATAAAATTTATAGCTGAGACAATCATATTGTGATTATTTAAGAAAACATTCATATTTTAAGAGATAGATACTGAAGTCTTTAAGGGTGAAATGGCATGGTGTCTGTGATTTGCTTTAAAAATTTTAACAAAAGGAAAAGAATAAAAGATTAGGCAAATGAGGAATATAGTTCTTCTTGAATCTGGGTGATGGATATAAGTTTAAATTTCTGTATGCTTGAAAATGCTCTTTACTTTTAAAACACTGAAAAGTCTTTAAGAAAAAACTCTGAGCTTTCCCAGTTAAAACAGTTTGCTACTGAACCAAACTTCAGTTTGCTTACCCAAATGAGCAAAATCAATCTACTGACACAAGGTTGTGGTGAAAGAAAGCATGGCATTTATTTGCAGTGTGCCAAGCAAGGAGAATGGGCAGCAAATGTTTAAAGGACTTGAACTCCTCAATGGCTTTCAGGAAGGAGATTTTTTATATTAAAATTAAGGGTAATGATCTTAAGTATGTGATTGTCTCATGGATTCTTCAGATTGCTTGGGTGTTAAGCAACAAAGTGATATCTGGCATCCTGATCCTCATTCTTCTGGTTCCAACTTGTTTCTGTCACCTTGGCTGTGGTCAGCAGGTTTCACCACGTGGTCCTGGTTTCTGTAAAAAAAAACTCAAAGATATTGCATCAGATTATTATTTATATCCCTTGAAGAGGTACTAGGGATCCTGTGACTGTTTTATATCTAAATTTCTCTTGTTTGATTGCTTTCCCCTGTTTCAGCTTTTCCTCACTTCTGTAACAATTAACTGCTTGAGTCTGCTCTTTGGAACTCTGCAAAGACCTAAAAATCCCAACCTTTTCCTACACAAGAAGTGGGGACAAGAAAGGATTGTACCCAGGAAGGCCCTGTAGGGTCCTGTTCGTTTTCAGGTCCCTCTGCTCTTTGATACGCCTTATCCTGAGGGGAACGGGGCGACGACCACTCTGGCTCCTTCCTGCTGAACAGGGGCGATGTTAGTTCTTCAGGCTTAGAAGAACAAAGTCTTGGATCTTCTCAAAGAATTCTTGAGTCCCAGGCTTACCATTAGTATTTTGAATTATGAAAACATGATTTCTCTCTTTTATCACTTTGTCGTAGCATCTGGACAGATAGTTGAAAATTATTAAACACATTACAAAGAGTATGATGATCAAATGGAGCCTTGTAATGGTACTCAAAAGAGTCTCCCTATTTCAGATGGCAACCAAGAAAATAAGTCTGGATGTGAATCCTCTTTATGTACATCCTGTAGCCAGGTAGCCTTTTGAAGTATTCTGTTTACTTGGGTTTTAACTTCTCCAGAGGTATTGATGTATATGCAGCATGTATTATTAGCCATTACACACACTTCTTGTTTTGCCAATGAGAAATCTTGGGCTATTCTATTGCCCAAGACCACTCGAGTCAATGAGATCAAGGATGTGTGTTGGGCTGCAATACTTTTAGCTGTGTCCTCAGCAATTTGTCCAATTGTGGCAGATAGGCTGTGAATCATATCTCTATTGACATAAACTCTGGCAGTTGGTGTGAGGTTGCCAAAAACACTTTGTCCTATATTGTCCTCATACTCTGCCAATATCATTCTTTTAATATGAGTGTTTGATTTAGGGAGGGAAGAGATGCTCTCCAGACTATACAAGGCCAAAGGCATCCTTATATATCCCAGTAGGCATGACCCTTCCATTTCCCAGCTGTCTAAGCAGCAATGTGCCCACCCTTCTCCTTTCAGGTCTCTCCCTGTGCCACAGACAAAGTAATATCCTGGAGGGGCGCAAGTTATACCTCCCATGGTATCGAAATTGATACCTTCATTTTGGGGTAGCACAGACATCACTTTCTCTAGCCAGGAATCATGACCACTGCAAGCCTCCCAAAGTTCTCTTACATTACGACCAACTTTTCTGACTCTCTGGCACAAAGTAGTGTCATCTTGACCTCTTTCACATTTGCCATTTTTACATATCAGAGGATTTTTTTAATCACATTTTTTTACAATAAAGTCAAGAGACCGTGGTGGACCAGTGGTAACTTTTCCTCCAACGAAAATTTCCTCAGACAGGGTGAGGCAAGGGATTCGGATTTCCTCAGGTAATACGGCTATTCTAACTTTGAATATGGTGGCTGGAGGATGAAGAGTATAGTAGGTGATGGGTTCTGGCACAGTACTAAAATCAATTACGGGGACCATAAATGGGACATAGTTTTCACTGATGGTTTCAAGGTTCAAATGACATATCCAACAATTTCTTAAGCTCTCACTTGTGGCTATAGTCTGAGATAAGCTAATTAGAGTATTTTTCCTCCAGGAAGCAGCAGACACCAGTGGGATGAGAAAGTAAAGAAAACCAAGAGCCATCATTACAGATGGGCCAAGATCTTATATGGGAAAATAGCAATGGCCCTAAATTTGGGGGCTAACCCTATTATCACAAACCTATTTTAAATTAAAATAGAGCAAGGTTTAATTATCTCCTGTTATCAATATCACATCAAATTATAGGCTTATTTGACTACAATATAACAACAGATAAAGTGATTAGATGAATCCAGAAGCAAGCAAAAAATTATAAGCAAATAATAAAACAGAAAAATGCTCCAGCCAATTAAAAATGTTATGATAAATGGCCACAAGCCATTCACTACTTATATAAGATACTTTCTTTGATTTTAACTGAAGCCCCAGTGTGGAATTGTAGGAAGGAGGACTGGCGTCATCCAGCTTTGTGGTTGAATTTTCTGTAACTGCTGAGGACTGTGGATTTGTTGTTGGGTCAGAAGCCAGTTTCACCCTTGTGTAACGGATCCATGACTTGACTTCTGTCAGCTGAACCAAAGAGCTAGTTAAGAGCAGAGCATGGTGAGGCCCCACCTGCTGAGACTGGAGTTGGTCCTTTCAGTGTATATTCTTCCTCATGATTAGCTGCACCCAGTCTCCAGTTCTAAAACACTGGAAGGGGACATCTGTGGGAAATATCACTTCATCAGTCCCAAATTTGGAAATAGTTTTTAAAACTTACCCCAGTGTTTGCACATATCTTACAGTGTCTATTTTTTGTATATTTCAATCACATGTCTGGCCAGTTAACTGCTCAGAATAGAGGAAGGGTCTCCCATACAATGTTTCATAAGGACTCAGTTGGAGTCTCCTTCTAGGACCCACTCTAATTCTAAGCAATGCAACTGACAACTTATCACAGGTTAAGTCAGTTTCTTCACAGACTTTAGCTATAGTTCTATTTCTCTTTATTAAAAATTTTATTTATTTTAATTGGAGGATCATTACTTTACAATATTGTGATGGGTTTTGCCATATATCAACTTGAATCAGTGAAGGGTAGACATGTGTCCCCCTATTGTGAAACCCCCTCCCACTTCCTTCCCCATCCTATCCCTTTGGGCTGTACTAGAGCACTAGCTTTGTGTGCCCTGATTTATGCATTGAACTTGCTTTGGTCATCTATTTTACATATGGCAATATATCCAATCCCAAAGAAAGGCAATGCCAAAGAATGCTCAAACTACCACACAATTGCACTCATCTCACATGCTAGTAAAATAAGGCTCAAAATTCTCCAAGCCAGGTTTCAGCAATACGTGAACCGTGAACTTCCAGATGTTCAAGCTGGTTTTAGAAAAGGCAGAGGAACCAGAGATCAAATTGCCAACATCCACTGGATCATGGAAAAAGCAAGAGAGTTCCAGAAAAACATCTATTTCTGCTTTATTGACTTTGCCAAAGCCTTTGACTGTGTGGATCACAAGAAACTGTGGAAAATTCTGAAAGAGATGGGAATACCAGACCACCTGACCTGCCTCTTGAGAAACCTATATGCAGGTCAGGAAACAACAGTAGAACTGGACATGGAACAACAGACTGGTTCCAAATAGGAAAAGGAGTATGTCAAGGCTGTATATTGTCACCCTGCTTTTTTAACTTCTATGCAGAGTACATCATGAGAAACAATGGGCTGGAAGAAGCAAAAGCTGGAATCAAGATTGCCAGGAGAAATATCAATAAGCTCAGATATGCAGATGACACCACCCTTATGGTAGAAAGTGAAGAGGAACTAAAAAGCCTCTTGATGAACATGAAAGAGAAGAGTGAAAAAGTTGGCTTAAAGCTCAACATTCAGAAAACGAAGATCATGGCATCCAGTCCCATCACTTCATGGGAAATAGATGGGGAAACAGTGGAAACAGTGTCAGACTTTATTTTGTGGGCTCCAAAATCACTGCAGATGGTGACTTCAGCCATGAAATTAAAAGACGCTTACTCCTTGGAGGAAAGTTATTACCAACTTAGATAGCATATTAAAAAGCAGAGACATTACTTTGCCAACAAAGGTCCGTGTAGTCAAGGCTATGGTTTTTCCAGCAGTCATGTATGGATGTGAGAGTTGGACTGTGAAGAAAGCTGAGAGCCAAAAAATCGATGCTTTTGAAGTGTGGTGTTGGAGAAGACTCTTGAGAGTCCCTTGGACTTCAAGGAGATCCAACCAGTCCATTTTGAAGAAGATCAGTCCTGGGTGTTCTTTGGAAGGAATGATGCTGAAGCTGAAACTCCAATACTTTGGCCACTTCATGAGAAGAGTTGACTCATTGGAAAAGACTCTGATGCTGGAAGGGATTGGGGGCAGGAAGAGAAGGGGATGACAGAGGATGAGATGGCTAGATGCCATCACCGACTCGAAGGACATGAGTTTGAGTGAACTCCGGGAGTTGGTGATGGACAGGGAGGCCTGGCATGCTGCAATTCATGGGGTCACAAGGAGTCAGACACTACTGAACTGAACTGAACTGAACTGAATATGCATATTTCAATGCTATTCTCTCAAATCACCCCACCCTTGCTTTCTCCCACAGTGTCCAAAATCTGTCCTTTACATTTGTATCTCTTTTCTGCCCTGTATGTAGATCATAATTACTGTCTCTTTAAATTCCATATTTATGCATTAATATACAGTATTCATGTCTCTCTTTCTGACTTACTTCACTCTTTATAATAGGGTCCAGTTTTATCTACCTCATTAGAACTGACTCAAATGGTTTCCTTTTATAGCTGAGTAATATTCCATTGTGTATATGTACCACAATTTCCTTATTCATTCATCTGCCGATGGACAGATAGGTTGTTTCCATGTCATAGCTATTGTAAATAGTACTGCAGTGAAAGTTGGAGTACATGTGTCTCTTTCAATTCTTGTTTCCTCTGGGTGTATGCCCAGCAATGGGATTGCTGAGTTATATGACATTTCTATTCCTAATTTCTTAAGAAAATTCCACACTGTTCTCCATAGTGGTTGTACTAGTTTGCATTCCCACCAACAGTGTAAGAGGGTTCCATTTCTCAATACTCTTCTGCAGCATTTATTTTTTGTAGAATTTTTGATGATGGCAATTCTGAATCGCATGAGATGATACTTCATTTGTGTCATCTTTGATATCGTTCATCAGTGTTTTACAGTTTTCTTTATATAGGTCTTTTGGTTCTTTAGGTAAATTGGTTCATAAGTATTTTATTCTTTTCTTTGCAAAGGTGAATGGGATTGTTTCCTTAATTTCTCTATCTGATTTTTCATTGTTAGTGTATAGGAATGCAAGGGATTTCTGTGTATTAAATGTTATATCCTACAACTTTACTATATTCGTTGATTAGCTCTAGTCATTTTCTGGTGGCATCTTCAGGGTTTTCTATGTACATGATCTTATTATCTTTAAACAGTGAGAGTTTTACTTCTTTTCTAATCTGAATTCATCTTATTACTTTTTCTTCTCTCTGATTGCTGTGTTTAGGACTTCCAAAACTATGTTGAATAGTAGTGGTGAGAGTGGGCATCCTTTTCTTGTTCCTGATTTTAAAAGAAGAACGCATGTACACCTGTGGTGGATTCATGTCAATGTATGGCAAAACCAATACAGTATTGAAAAGTAAAATAAAGTAAAAATAAAAATTAAAAAAATTTAAAAAAGAAATGCTTTCAATTTTTTGCCATTGAGGATAATGTTTACTGTGGTTTGTTGTATATGACTTTTATTATGTTGAGGTGTGTTCCTTCTATGCCTGCTTTCTAGAGCATTTTTATCATAAATGGCTGCTAAATTTTGTCAAAGGCTCTCTCTGTATCCACTGAGGTAATCAAATGGCTTTTATCTTTCAATTTGTTAATAAGATGTATCACAATGACTGATTTGTGCATATCGAAGAATCCTTGCATCCCTGAAATAAAGCTCACTTGGTCATGATGTATGACCTTTTTAATATATAGTTAGATTCTGTTTGCTAGAATTTTGTTGAGGAGTTCTGCCTCTGTGTTCATCACTGATACTGGCCTGTAGCTTTCTTTTTTGTGGCATCTTTGTTTGGTTTTGGTATTAGGGTGATGGTGGCCTCACAGAATGAGTTTGAGAGTTTCCTTCCCATGCAATTTTCTGGAAGAGTTTGATAGTAGATAGAAGACAGGGTAGGTGTTACCTCTTCTCTAAACTTTGGTAGAATTCATCTGTGAGGCCACCTGTTCCAGGGCTTTTGTTTGTTGGAATACTTTTTATTAAAGTTTTGATTTCTGTGCTTGTGATTGGTCTGTTCAGATTTTATATTTCTTCCTGGTTCAGTTTTAGAAAGTTATTATACAGTGGAAGTGAGAAATAGATCTAAGGGCCTAGATTTGATAGATAGAGTGCCTGATGAACTATGGAATGAGGTTCGTGACATTGTACAGGAGACAGGGATCAAGACCATCCCCATGGAAAATAAATGCAAAAAAGCAAAATGGCTGTCTGGGGAAGCCTTACAAATAGCTGTGAAAAGAAGAGAAGCAAAAAGCCAAGGAGAAAAGGAAAGATATAAGCATCTGAATGCAGAGTTCCAAAGAATAGCAAGAAGAGATAAGAAAGCCTTCTTTAGCAATCAATGCAAAGAAATAGAGGAAAACAACAGAATAGGAAAGACTAGAGATCTCTTCAAGAAAATTAGAGATAACAAGGGAACATTTCAGGCAAAGATGGGCTCAATAAAGGACAGAAATGGTATGGACCTAACAGAAACAGAAGATATTAAGAAGAGATGGCAAGAATACACAAAAGAACTGTACAAAAAGGATCTTCATGACCCAGATAATCACGATGGTGTGATCACTCATCAAGAGCCAGACATCCTGGAATGTGAAGTCAAGTGGGCCTTAGAAAGCATCACTACAAACAAAGCTAGTGGAGGTGATGGAATTCCAGTTGAGCTATTGCAAATCCTGAAAGATGATGCTGTGAAAGTGCTGCACTCAATATGCCAGCAAATCTGGAAAACTCAGCAGTGGCCACAGGACCGCAGAAGGTCAGTTTTCATTCCAATTCCAAAGAAAGGCAATGCCAAGAATGCTCAAACTACTGCACAGTTACACTCATCTCTCATACTAGTAAAGTAATGCTCAAAATTCTCCAAGCCAGGCTTCAGCAATACATGAACCGTGAACTCCCTGATGTTCAAGCTGGTTTTGGAAAAGGCAGAGGAACCAGAGATCAAATTGCCAACATCTGCTGGATCATGAAAAAGGCAAGAGAGTTCCAGGAAAACATCTATTTCTGCTTTATTGACTATGCCAAAGCCTTTGACTGTGTGGATCACAATGAACTGTGGAAAATTCTGAAAGACATGGGAATACCAGACCACCTAACCTGCCTCTTGAGAAATCTGTATGCAGGCCAGGAAGCAACAGTTAGAAATGGACATGGAACAACAGACTGGTTCCAAATATGAAAAGGAGTACGTCAAGGCTGGATATTCTCACCCTGCTTATTTAACTTATACGCAGAATACATCATGAGAAACACTGGGCTGGAAGAAATACAAGCTGGAATCAAGATTTCCAGGAGAAATATCAATAAGCTCAGATATGCAAATGACACCACCCTTATGGCAGAAAGTGAAGAGGAACTAAAAAGCCTCTTGAAGAAAGTAAAAGAGTAGAGTGAAAAAGTTGGCTTAAAGCTCAACATTCAGAAAATGAACATCATGGCATCCAGTCCCATCACTCCATGGGAAATAGATGGGGAAACAGTGGAAACAGTGTCAGACTTTATTTTTGGGGACTCCAAAATCACTGCAGATGGTGACTGCAGCCATGAAATTAAAAGACACTTACTCCTTGGAAGAAAAGTTATGACCACCCTAGATAGCATATTCAAAAGCAGAGACATTACTTTGCTGACTAAGGTCCATCTAGTCAAGGCTATGGTTTTTCCAGTAGTCATGTATGGATGTGAGAACTGGACTGAGAAGAAGGCTGAGCGCTGAAGAATTGATGCTTTTGAAATGTGTTGGAGAAGACTCTCGAGAGTCCCTTGGACTGCAAGGAGATCCAACCAGTCCATTCTGAAGGAGATAGCCCTGGGATTTCTTTGGAGGGAATGATGCTAAAGCTGAAACTCCAGTACTTTGGCCACCTCATGTGAAGAGTTGACTCATTGGAAAAGACTTAGATGCTGGGAAGGATTGTTGGGCAGGAAGAGAAGGGGACGACAGAAGATGAGATGGCTGGATGGCATCACTGACTCAATGGACGCGACTCTGAGTGAACTCCGGGAGTTAGTGATCGACAAGGAGGCCTGGCGTGCTGCGATTAATGGGGTCGCAAAGAGTCAGACACGACTGAGCAACCGAACTGAACTGAACTGAACTGAACCTTTCTAAGAATTTGTCCATTTCTTTTAAGAAGTTGTGCATTTTATTGGCATATAGTTGCCCATGTTGCTAGGTTGCTTCAGTCGTGTCCAACTCTGTGTGACCCCATAGACGGCAGCCCACCAGGCTCCCCTCTCCCTGGCATTTTCCAGACAAGAATACTGGAGTGGGTTTTCATTTCCTTCTCCAATGCATGAAAGTTAAAAGCGAAAGTGAAACCACTCAGTCGCATCTGACTGTTAGTGACCCCATGTACTGCAGCCTACCAGGCTCCTCTGTCCATGGGCTTTCCAGGCAAGAGTACTGGAGTGGGGTGCCATTGCCTTCTCCTAGTTGCCCATAATAGTTTCTTATGATCTTTTGTATTTCTGTGCTGTCTGTTGTGACTTCATTTTCATTTCTAATTTTATTGATTTGATTCTTCTCCCCTTTTTCTTGATGAGTCTGGCTATTGGTTTGTCTTTTATGTATATATTCTCAAAGAACCAGCTTTTAACATTGTTTTTATTTTCTATAATCTCCATTTCTTTTTCATTCATTTTGGCTCTGATTTTATGATTTCTTTCCTTCTACTAACTCTGTTTTTTTTTTTTGTTGTTGTTGTTGTTCTTTTTCTAGTTGCTTTAGGCGTAAGGGCTTCCCTGGTGGCTCAGAGGTTAAAGTATCCGCCTCCAGTGCGGGAGACCTGGGTTAGATCCCTGGGTCAGGAAGATCCCCTGGAGAAGGAAATGGTAACCCAATCCAGTATTCTTGCCTGGAGAATCCCATGGACAGAGAAGCCTGGTAGGCTACAGTCCACAGGGTCGCAAAGAGGCGGACACGACTGAGCGACTTCACTTTCACTTTCACTTTAGGTGTAAAGTTAGAATTTAAATTTTATGTTTCTCTTACTTCTTTCCTTGAAAGGAAAGTTATGACCAACCTAGATAGCATACTGAAAAGCAGAGATACAACTTTTCTGACTAAGGTCCATCTAGTCAAGGCTATGGTTTTTGCTGTGGTCATGTATGGATGTGAGAGTTGGACTGTGAAGAAGGCTGAGCAACGAAGAATTGATGGTTTTGAAGTGTGGTGTTGGAGAATACTCTTGAGAGTCCCTTGGACTGCAAGGAGATCCAACCAGTCCATTCTAAAGGAGATCAGCCCTGGGATTTCTTTGAAGGAAATGATTGCTAAAGCTGAAGCTCCAGTACTTTGGCCACCTCATGCGAAGAGTTGACTGATTGGAAAAGACTCTGATGGTGGGAGGGATTGGGGGCAGGAGGAGAAGGGGACATCAGAGGATGAGATGGCTGGATGGCATCACTGACTCGATGGACGTGAGTTTGAGTGAAGTCCGGGAGTTGGTGATGGACAGGGAGGCCTGGCGTGCTGTGATTCATGGGGTCGCAAAGAGTCGGAAATGGCTGAGTGACTGAACTGAACTGAACTGATCTTACCTTCACAGAGATGGAAAAGTCAAATGAGAGCTAAGATTTAACTTTTGGGGCCAAGGTACATGATGACAAGCTTCCACTCCAAGAGTCTCCTGCAAGGTTATCACTATATATCTGCTCTTTCAGTTTCCATGGTCCATGAAACTATTTCTATCTGTGAAGACCTCGATATCTGTATCTCCCAAGGAAACATTACTCCCAAGACCCAAGAAGCTACTCAATGATCTGAAAGCAATAATACATGGGCCTGAGAGCATGGGCCACCCAAAGGGGTGGGGAGTTCTTGAGGTCACATTCAGTCAGTTAAGTTCAGTTCAGTTGCTCAGTCATGTTCGACTCTTTACGACCTCATGAATCACAGCACGCCAGGCCTCCCTGTCCATCACCTCCCTGTCATCACACCAGCAGTTCACTCAAACTCGTGTCCATTGAGTCGGTGATGCCATCCAGCCATCTCATCCTCTGATGTCCCCTTCTCCTCCTGCCCCCAATCCCCCCCAGTATCAGAGTCTTTTCCAATGAGTCAACTCTTTGCATGAGGCTGCCAAAGTATTGGAGTTTCAGCTTCAGCATCAGTCCTTCCAATGAACACCCAGGACTGATCTCCTTTAGGATGGACTGGTTGGATCTCCTTGCAGTCCAAAGGACTCTAAAGAGTCTTCTCCAACACCACACTTCAAAAGCATCAATTCTTCAGCGCTCAGCTTTCTTCCCAGTCCAACTCTCACATCCATACATGACCAAGGAAAAACCATAGACTTGACTAGATTGATCATTGTAGGCAAAATAATGTCTCTGCTTTTTAATATGCTATTCAGTTCAGTTCAGTTCAGTCGCTCAGTCATGTCTGACTCTTTGCGACCTCATGAATCACAGCACGCCAGGCCTCCCTGTCCATCACCTCCCTGTCATCATGCCAGCAGTTCACTCAAACTCGTGTCCATTGAGTCGGTGATGCCATCCAGCCATCTCATCCTCTGATGTCCCCTTCTCCTCCTGCCCCCAATCCCTCCCAGTATCAGAGTCTTTTCCAATGAGTCAACTCTTCACATGAGGTGGCCAAAGTACTAGAGTTTCAGCTTTAGCATCATTCCTTCCAAAGAAATCTCAAGGTTGATCTCCTTCAGAATGGACTGGTTGGATCTCCTTGCAGTCCAAGGGACTCTCAAGAGTCTTCTCCAACACAATAGTTCAAAAGCATCAATTCTTCGGTGCTCAGCCTTCTTCACAGTCCAGCCCGCACATCTACACATGACTACTGGAAAAACCATAGCCTTGACTAGACAGATCTTGGTCAGCAAAGTAATGTCTCTGCTTTTGAATATGCTATCTAGGGTGGTCATAACTTTTCTTCCAAGAAGTAAGCGTCTTTTAATTTCATGGCTGCAGTCACCATCTGCAGTGATTTTGGAGTCCCCAAAAATAAAGTCTGACACTGTTTCCACTGTTTCCTCATCTATTTCCCATGGAGTGATGGGACCAGATGCCATGATCTTCATTTTCTGAATGTTGAGCTTTAAGCCAACTTTTTCCACTCTCCTCTTTCACTTTCATCAAGAGGCTTTTTAGGTCCTCTTCACTTTCTGCCATAAGGGTGGTGTCATCTGCGTATCTGAGCTTATTGATATTTCTCCCGGCAATCTTGATTCCAGCTTGTGTTTCTTCCAGTCCAGCATTTCTCAAGATGTATTCTGCATATAGCTTAAATAAGCAGGGTGAAAATATACAGCCTTGACGTACTCCTTTTCATATTTGGAACCAGTCTGTTGTTCCATGTCCATTTCTAACTGTTGCTTCCTGGCCTGCATACAGATTTCTCAAGAGGCAGGTCAGGTGGTCTGGTATTCCCATCTGTTTCAGAATTTTCCAGTTTATTGTGATCCACACAGTCAAAGGTTTTGGCATAGTCAATAAAGCAGAAAGATATATTTTTCTGGAACTTTCTTGCTTTTTCGATGATCCAGCAGATGTTGACAATTTGATCTCTGGTTCCTCTGCCTTTTCCAAAACCAGCTTGAACATCAGGGAGTTCATGGTTCATGTATTGCTGAAGCCTGGCTTGGAGAATTTTGAGCATTACTTTACTAGCATGTGAGATGAGTGCAATTGTGCGATAGTTTGAGCATTCTTTGGCATTGCCTTTCTTAGGGACTGGAATAAAAACTGACCTTTTCCAGTCCTATGGCCACTGCTGAGTTTTCCAGATTTGCTGGCATATTGAGTGCAGCACTTTCACAGCATCATCTTTCAGGATTTGCAATAGCTCAACTGGAATTCCATCACCTCCACTAGCTTTGTTAATAGTGATGCTTTCTTTCTTTTTTTAATTTTTATTTTTACTTTATTTTACTTTACAATACTGTATTGGTTTTGCCATACATTGACATGAATCCACCACGGGTGTACATGCATTCCCAAACATGAAACCCTCTCCCACCTCCCTCCCCATAACATCTCTCTGGGTCATCCCTGTGCACCAGCCCCAAGCATCCTGTATCCTGCATCGGACATAGACTGGCGATTCGTTTCTTACATGATGGTATACATGTTTCAATGCCATTCTCCCAAATCATCCCACCCTCTCCCTCTCCCTCTGAGTCCAAAAGTCTGCTCTACACATCTGTGTCTCTTTTGCTGTCTTGCATACAGGGTCATCATTTGCATCTTTCTAAATTCCATATATATGTGTTAGTATACTGTATTGGTGTTTTTCTTTCTGGCTTACTTCACTCTGTATAATTGGCTCCAGTTTCATACATCTCATTAGAACTGATTCAAATGTATTCTTTTTAATGGCTGAGTAATACTCCATTGTGTATATGTACCACAGCTTTCTTATCCATTCATCTGCTGATGGACATCTAGGTTGTTTCCATGTCCTGGCTGTTATAAACCGTGCTGCGATGAACATTGGGGTACATGTGTCTCTTTCAATTCTGGTTTCCTCAGTGTGTATGCCCAGCAGTGGGATTGCTGGGTCATAAGGCAGTTCTATTTGCAATTTTTTAATGAATCTCCACACTGTTCTCCATAGTGGCTGTACTAGTTTGCATTCCCACTAACAGTGTAAGAGGGTTCCCTTTTCTCCACACCCTCTCCAGCATTTATTGCTTGTAGACTTTTGGATCGCAGACATTTGACTGGTGTGAAGTGGTACCTCATTGTGGTTTTGATTTACATTTCTCTAATAATGAGTGATGTTGAGCATCTTTTTATGTGTTTGTTAGCCAGCCCTATCGTGGTGATGCTTTCTAAGGCCCACTTGATTTCACATTCCAGGATGTCTGGCTCTAGATGAGTGATCACACCATCATGATTATCCAGGTCATGAAGATCCTTTTTTGTACAGTTCTTCTGTGTATTCTTGCCACCTCTTCTTAATATCTTCTGCTTCTGTTAGGTCTAGACCATTTCTGTCCTTTATCGAGCCCATCTTTGCATGAAATGTTCCCTTCGTATCTCTAAGTTTCTTAAAGAGATCTCTAGTCTTTCCCATTATGTTGTTTTCCTCTATTTCTTTGCATTGATTGCTGAAAAAGGCTTTCTTATCTCTTCTTGCTATTCATTGGAACTTTGCATTCAGATGCTTATATCTTTCCTTTTCTCCTTTGCTTTTCACTTCTCTTCTTTCACAGCTATTTGTAAGGCTTCCCCAGACAGCCATTTTGCTTTTTTGCATTTCTTTTCCATGGGGATGATCTTGATCCCTGTCTCCTGTACAATGTCATGAACCTCATTCCATAGTTCATCAGGCACTCTATCTATCAGATCTAGGCCCTTAAATCTATTTCTCACTTCAACTGTATAATCATAAGGGATTTGATTTAGGTCATACGTGAATGGTCCAGCGGTTTTCCCTGCTTTCTTCAATTTGGTAATAAGGACTTCATGATCTGAGCCACAGTCAGCTCCTGGTCTTGTTTTTTTTGACTGTGTAGAGCTTCTTCATCTTTGGCTGCAAAAAACATAACCAATCTGATTTCGGTGTTGACCATCTGGTGATGTCCATGGGTAGAGTCTTCTCTTGTGTTGTTGGAAGAGGGTGTTTGCTATGACCAGTGCATTTTCTTGGCAAAACTCTATTAGGATAATCAAGTAAAATTGACTGATATCCTCTCAAGTGGTCTGAAGTGAGGCATTATCCACCCTTTAGTTCCAATAGTGGCACCACACAGTGGAATGCATTGGTCATGGTTGGCTGTCCTACAGTGAATTCCTCTGCTTCTTGCAACAAATCTAGAGTAGCAGCTATGACTCTCAAATGCAGTGACCAAACCTGAATTATACTATCCAAAGCCTTTGTGAAACAGGATACTGGGAATTTTGTGCTCTCAGAGTATGGGCCAATACCTCCAGTCTCACTACCTCTCTTTTATGTTTAAAAGGATCAAATGAATTTTTTCTAATATGGCAAACCCAGAACAGGGGCAGTAAGTAGTTTTGCCTTCATTGTTTGGAAGGTTTTTGACGTTCTCTGGTCCCACTGAGGCCTTATTGTCAGATGTTTTTAGGGCTTCATATAACTGCTTAGCTATTAGCTTAAGTTGGGGATCCATGTGCAACAGAATTTTGCCATTCCAGGAACTGAGGCAACTGTCTTTGGTGGTGGACACTATCACCCTGGTTACTGTTTCCAGGAAGTCCTGGAGCAATTCTTCTGGCCTTTGGTCAGTATAATTCCTAGATATTTCTCAGACAGTTGGGAGATTTGAACCTTTTTCTGAGAGAATTTAGGGCTTCATTTATAATCATGATGATGTGATCACTAATCTAGAGCCAGACATCTTAGAATGTGAAGTCAAGTGGGCCTTAGAAAGCATCACTATGAACAAAGCTAGTGGAGGTGATGGAATTCCAGTTGAGCTGTTTCAAATCCTGAAAGATGATGCTGTGAAAGTGCTGCACTCAATATGCCAGCAAATCTGGAAAACTCAGCAGTGGCCATAGGACTGGAAAAGGTCAGTTTTCATTACAATCCCAAAGAAAGGCAATGCCAAAGAATGCTCAAACTACTGCACAATTGCACTCATCTCACATGCTACTAAAGTAATGCTCAAAATTCTCCAAGCCAGGCTTCAGCAATACATGAACCATGAACTCCCTGATGTTCAAGCTGGTTTTAGAAAAGGCAGAGGAACCAGAGATCAAATTGTCAACATCTGCTGGATCATCGAAAAAGCAAGAGAGTTGCAGAAAAACGTCTTATTTCTGCTTTATTGACTATGCCAAAACCTTTGACTGTGTGGATCACAATAAACTGTGGAAAATTCTGGAAGAGATGGGAATACCAGACCACCCGACCTGCCTCTTGAGAAATCTGTATGCAGGTCAGGAAGCAACAGTTAGAAATGGACATGGAACAACAGACTGGCTCCAAATAGGAAAAGGAGTACGTCAAGGCTCTATATTGTCACCTTGCTTATTTAACTTCTATATAGAGAACATCATGAGAAATGCTGGGCTGGAAGAAACACAAGCTGGAATCAAGATTGCTGGGAGAAATATCAATAACCTCAGATATGCAGATGACACCACCCTTATGGCAGAAAGTGAAGAGGAACTAAAAAGCCTCTTGATGAAAGTGAAAGAGGAGAGTGAAAAAGTTGCCTTAAAGCTCAACATTCAGAAAACGAAGATCATGGCATCCAGTCCCATCACTTCATGGGAAATAGATGGGGAAACAGTGGAAACAGTGTCAGACTTTATTTTGGGGGCTCCCAAATCACTGTAGATGGTGATTGCAGCCATGAAATTAAAAGACGCTTACTCCTTGGAAGGAAAGTTATGACCAAACTAGATAGCATATTCAAAAGCAGGACATTACTTTTCCAACAAAGATCCATCTAGTCAAGGCTATGGCTTTTCCAGTGGTCATTTATGGATGTAAAGTTGGACTGTGAAGAAAGCTGAGTGCCGAAGAATTGATACTTTTGAACTGTGGTGTTGGAGAAGACTCTTGAGAGTCCCTTGGACTGCAAGGAGATCCAACCAATCCATTCTGAAGGAGATCAGCCCTGGGATTTCTTTGGAAGGAATGATCCTAAAGCTGAAACTCCAATACTTTGGCCACCTCATGAGAAGAGTTGACTCATTGGAAAAGATTCTGATGCTGGGAGGGATTCAGGGCAGGAGGATAAGGGGACGACCGAGGATGAGATGGCTGGATGGCATCACCGACTCAATGGACATGAGTTTGGGTGAACTTCGGGAGTTGGTGATGTACAGGGAGGCCTGGCGTGCTGTAATTCATGGGGTTGCAAAGTGTCGGATCAACTGAGCGACTGAACTGAAATGAACTGAACTGAACTGAACTGGTGGCATATGCTCTGGGCTGCCCCTGTGATAAAGGTGCTCAGGAATCTGCTGGATAGAATCTTAGAGCCACTTCCTGCCAGTGAGCAATGTGCCACAAAAATATCCATTTGCAATTGTGGTCCTTTCATGATCACCAGATATGTTACACAGTTGAGCTAGGTTCACCTGCAGCAAAGTCAATCTATTAATACCAGGTTGTGGTAAAGGAAAAGTACAGTGTTAATTTGCAGGGCACCAAGCAAGGAGTTCAAGTCCTTTGAGTATTAGCTGCCCATTCTCCTTGCTTGGTGCCCTGCAAATAAACACTGTACTTTCCTTTATCATGACACAATGTCAGCAGATTGACTGCTGTGCATCAGGTGAATGAACCCAAGTTCAGTTCAGTAACAAAACTACTCTATATGTCCTATAAATACTATTAAAGCAAAATACCAAGTAAAAATGAAAATATGGGCAAAGTACATATAAATGCTGACAAAATTAAAGCCCAAAGAAGGTAACACTGACTAATACAGCATAATTCAGGTCAAAAGAAAGAAATGAAGCAAAGAAAATTTTCAGTTATGGTGATCCTTAAATATAAATATCTTTGTGCTCCAAATAACATGGCTAAGACAAAACCAAGAAAACATAAAATGCTGAGGTAAAAGTACAAATTTAAGAGAAAACTATAAAGAAAAAATCAAAAGCCAATGAAGAATTTGCATTAAAGAGAAAAAAATTACTGCAAGCAAAATAAGCATGAAATAGTCCTAGTGTGAGGATTTTAAAAGATAAAGCTGCAAATATATGGCAATAAAGAAAAATCTAGATGGAAATCATGATAGCCTAGCAAGACTTTAAGTAATCAAGTATTAATCCAAAAAATAAAAACAAACACAGAATCCTCATTAGATGAGTATAAAGAAAAGTCAGTAAAATGTTCAAGGTTTTAAAAAGATTCCACATGCAGAACTTTCAATTTAACAATATAGAGCAGACAATATTCATTAAAGATTTCTGAAGTACACAAAAGCTAAAATAAGGAAGTACTTCACAGAAGAAGTACTTAAATTGTAAACCACCATGAAAAATCATTAGTGTTTCTTATATTAAAAGTTTAAGGATATTGATAAACTAAAATTGTTGGAAAGAAGGAATTGTAAAGCAATGAGTACTAAACATGAAAAGTTGCCCAAGACCAGAAGTTGTGTCTATATTTGAAAAAGGTTTGACCAGTATTACCTATCTGAAATGGGAATAGCTATAACTTTTCAGGAACTTGAAACATCTATTAAAATCAGAAATAATACATATACGCTCCCCTTGATATTCTAAACAAGAATTAAAGCCACCTAAACTCAACGATACATGAACAAAATGTTTAGTACTGAGGTTTTCATGACAAAAACTCAGAAAGCAAATATCTTTTAATAAGAGAAGGATTGAGCCAAAGGAGTTCAATGCCCACTGAGGAGTCAGAGATGGCTACTGGACACTACACCAGAGACACAATGCACTGGTTAGGGATGTTCTGGACACATTAGAGGGAAAAACAAGCTGCAGGTAATGTACATAGTATGAGCCCATTTTTGTAAATACACATAAAGCCATAGAAGTAATAATGGACTGTAAACAGATAAAAACAGGCTCCATGATTATTAGTCAGGAGAATGCAAACGAAACTGATTCTGGTGTTGGAAAAAGTTGATAATGGCCAATGCTGCCCTAAATATTGCCCCTCTCCACCTGGAAAGGGGCAACAGGCACTATTAGACCTTTTGGGTAATTAAAATATGAAAAGTCAATGGCACCCTACTCGAGCACCCTTGCCTGGAAAATCCCATGGACGGGGGAGCCTGGTAGGCTGCAGTCCATGGGGTTGCTAAGAGTCGGACACGACTGAGCGACTTCACTTTCACTTTTCACTTTCATGCATTGGAGAAGGAAATGGCAACCCATTCCAGTGTTCTTGCCTGGAGAATCCCAGGGACAGGTGAGCCTGGTGGGCTGCCGTCTATGGAGTCACACAGAGTTGGACACAACTGAAGTGACTTAGCAGCAGCAGCAGCATACAGTAATGACTAACTCTGGGTGCTTCAGAGAACTGTGTGGGAATATGAACTATTCTTTCTCTCATGAAAAGGGAGTCCACAAAACCACAAGCAAATTCAAAAAACAAAGGAACCAAAACACACCAAGAGCAGGCTGCCTATTTTGAACAGCTAATTCAGTGTAGAGAATAATGAAATAGACCATAAAAAATATGAATAGATTGCGTATAAGCTAAGAAATTGCAAAATGAAACAAGCTGTTTTCCATTCCCAGTTAAGGGGAAATTGGATTAAGGTGGGGCAGCCTTGCAGGAAGGCCAGGTGAGTCCAAAAATTGGAGAATATGAAACACATCCAAATTCAATTTATGATTGCTCCATTTATTGCACACAATCACACATGCACTGTAAGTTAGAAATGCCAGTCTGAAAGAAGGATCTGAAAGAAGGTATGCAACAGAAATGGCACCCTGCCCCCTCGGCTGTCAAGATAGTGTGAGCAAGAAGTCACAGAGCCTCCATCTGGACTCAGTCCCCAGACAAAAGACTTCAAGCTACTCAGCCTGGTACTTCCAGTTTTCAGGAATCTCCAATACAGAGTACCAGTGAAGCCCTGGAGAATTCTTATCTATGTCAGTCCTCCTGTTCCAGTGATGGCATCCCTGAACCTCACCAAACAAATTCCATATCCATATTAACACTTGTATTATGTCACACTTAAATACTCATAACCTAACAGGATATTAAAAACAATCATCATGCAAATTCACATTGGCCACTGTGACTCCATTTCAAACTACCTAACATAGCCTGAAGTCATACAAGATGAATAGGAATCACATGATTAAAAGTCATATCAAGCATGCTGTATCCTGCGTCAGACATAGACTGGCGATTCAATTCTTACATGATAGTATACATTATAGAATGCCATGTCTGATGCAGGATACAGCATGCTTGGGGCTGGTGCATGGGGATCACCCACAGAGATGTTATGGGGAGGGAGGTGGGAGGGGGTTTCATGTTTGGGAACACATGTAAGAATTAAAGATTTTAAAATTTAATAAAAAAAAAAAAAAAGTCATATCAAATCTTTAGCACCCCTCACCTCCCCATCCCCTGCAAAGCCTGGAGTATGAATTGCTATATGTTACTCACCCTTCCTAACTGATTGCTTTCTCCAATTTCACCCTCCTGTTGCATATTGTTAGAGCAAGTTCTTTAGAACATAAACCAGCACTCATCACCACACTGAATAAAAGCTTGTGTCAAGTACAAATTGGCACTTGGCATCTACCTCTACAAGGATTAAATCAAATGCTGCTGCAGCTGCTGACTTTTAACAGACCCTGAAAGGAGTTCACTGTGGAGAGCTGAGGCACTCTGTGCTCTGGGAAAAGCTGGCAGAACAAGTCTTCAGATAGATACTTTCAGGAGCTGATTTTATGAGCCCAAGTCTTGCATCTCCTGATAACTAGAAAAGCACCAAAGTCCTTCATGGTGATGTCTGCTCTTCCTGCCTCGGAGAAGTTGTCGTTGTTGCTTTTAGTCAACAAACTAAAGTTTGTGTCCTAACTACAAACTAAGTTGTGTCCGGTTCTTTGTGACCCCATGGACTGTCGTGTGACAGGTTTTTCTGTACATGGATTTCCCAGGCAAGAATCCCAGATGGGTTGCTAGCTCCTTATCCACAGATCTTCCCCACCCAGGGATTGAACCTGAGTCCCCAAGTCTCCTGCATTGGCAGGCAGATTCTTTACCACTGAGCCACCATGGAAACCCAACAAGCAGAAGCCTTTGGCAAAAGTTATGTGCTGGATTGCATGAACTCCCTTTTCACCATAATCACATGTATACTCATCTCCCCCCTTACTTTTTTGGAGCAGTTTCTCTGAGCTATCTGAAATGCCATCTCCCAGGCTGCAGTCCTCATTTTGCTCCAAATAAAACTGAGCTTGGAACATCTCACGTTGTACATTTTTTAAAAGTCAGCACTATGGAGTCTTCCTGTATACTAAGACCCTCTGATGATCCTCAAAGCCTGATCTGAAATTTGCCAAGGTTGCCCCACCCTGGGTGTTTAAACTTTGCTTTCCACTTAATTTAGAGATTCTCAACCCAGAGTGGATAGAATCTCAAAGGAAACTAGGGTCTTGGGCAAGAAAAAGACCACACCTGTTTTCATTCATATCTGAATGCAATTTAGCATGATACAATTATCAAAACAATAATTGAGATATAGAATATATGAGCTTCTTAATCTATTATTTAACAAGAAGAAGAGTTGCAGGTCTAAACTATTTTTGAATTTTAACTTAGAATATAAAGCTGTGTTTCACGACACCTGCAAAATTATATTGTGAAATGAAATAAGCTATGATTTCTAGTGGTGACAAAGCCATGGTTCTGCTAATAATATAAGACCACAAAAACTCCAGGTTTAGGATCCCCACCCTACACTCATTCCTCAATAGTCCAAAAAGTCCGTCCTCCTGATTCTTTAAAATATGTGTGCTCCTACACCCCCTCCACTTCTCCATTTACCAAGCCACTTATATACCAAGTCTTAGCTGCTGCTAAAGAAAAATCACAAGTCCAGAATGGCATCATTTATGCTAAAGCCCAGGACACCAGATTTAGACTTCACTCTTGACCTACTTTCAGATTCCACCTTTGCCAGGAATGCAATCTTAGCCAACCAGGTTGGATTACTCTCACTGATACCAGGGAGGTAATCTCTCCTGTGGCCTCTCTCCATAGCCTGTCCCCAGAGGAAGAAGCAGACTACATGATGAAACAGCCATTCCTTTCCCCTCAAATGATGGCCTTTCTTTTCTTTCCTTAGTAGCTACATTGCCCATCATTTTTCTTATTAAAAACCTTCCATTTGTGAAATCTCTGGGAGCCCCCCTTCTATTTTCTAAAGGGCATGCTCCCCAACTGGCCCATGGAATTGGTTGAATTTTGTTTTTTACCACTGCTCACCCACAAAGGTCCTTGTCCTGGAAGGAGAATGAGTTCTCTGCAGAGCCAGACTTAGTCTCCTGTGCAGCTGTGTCTCAGGGCCTAGAATTCAAGCAAAGCCATTGACACAGAATTCAAAGTTTAAGGTTTAGCATGTAGGTAAGTACCCACATTCTGTACTCAGAAAAAAAAAAAAAAAAGAGATACTTTTCTAGGTATGTTTGCTTGAATTTATATGATTGTAATGTAAACATGTTATTCCTTTAGTTTTTAGAAAAAGAGTTCAATTTTCTAACAATGAAAGAAATGTAAAAGTTACTGCTTTCAAGTCTAACCTCAATCAGAAATACTCTGAAGAAATAGGTTGAGATAAAGTTCAGGCCTCCTGCCAGGGGAATGGAGGAGACAGAATCAAAGCCCAGGTCCCCTAAACTCCAAAGCTCTCACTTATACCATTGTCTCCAAAGACACTGTCAATTTCACCTTCTGACTTTGTAAAACCATTGATTAAGTCCTTCTTCATTTCCTCTGGGTCTTCATTTTCTTCTCTCATGGCACTACTATTTCCATATTGCCAATTTTAGGGTAAGGGACACCTAGGAAGGTGCCTTTCTCAGCAGTCAGACTTAGAGCAGATCGTACAGCTAGTTGGCCCCATACAATGCCCGCCCTGTTCCCCACACTTCTGCCAGCCTTACCTGGAGAGGGGCTCCAGCCCTAGGACGCAGCCCTGAGCAGAGTGAGGAAGGAGGCGGGAGGGCTGATCCAGTCTTCTGTTGGCTCCTCCCTCCCCCAGCAGAGTTTGCAAATCTCCAGCCCCAATCTCTTTCAATCCCACCCCTTCCCTTCCTCTCCAGACATCTCATGCAGCCCTGAAGCCACTACTGACTTCCAATCTTGACTTTCTATCCAAAACCATCGAGCTCCACCTTCAGGTCCAAACTTGGGCATCTCTGGTTCTCCCTCACCACACAACTGCCAGGATTTCAGGCTCTCAAGAAAATAAAAATGAAAAAAGAAAAAAAAAGAGTGTTAGTCACTGAGTCATGTCCCACACTTTGCAACTTTATGGGCTATGATCCACCAGGCTCCTCTGCCCATGGAATTCTGACAAGAACACTGGAGTGGGTAGCCATTCCCTTTTCCTAAGGAATCTTCCTGACCCTAGGATTGACCTGGGTCTCTGGGATTGCAGGTGAATTCTTTATTGTCTGAGCCACCAGGGAAGACCCCTCAAGGTAATAAAGGCAACACTAATTACCAAGTTATTCAGCTATAACCCCAGGAGTCAATCTTGACTTCTCTCTTTTCTTCTCTCCCCACATTTAGTCATCCTCAAGTCCTTGGAATTGTTGTCTTCTTTCTCTCTCCATGGTTCTGTAGTTACTTGTGACTCTATGGAGCCTTCCTTGGACTGAGTCCTCCTACTAGGTCTTCTGTTTTAACTTTTCTCTGAGGTCCCCAGAAAACATTATTGAAACACATTTCCAGAACTGTTGTACAGATGCTAAAATCCCCACATAATAAAGAAGCTATTGACTTTAAAAAATGCACAATGTGAGTGTGGTGAGATACGTTTTTGGGGGAGCAAAATGAGAACTAAGGTCTGGGAGATGGCACCTCAGATACCTCTGAGAAACTGCTCCACAGAGATAGTGGGGAAGGTCAGCACAGATGTGATTATGGTGAAGGGGAAGTTTGTTCAATCAAGCACATCATTTTTGCAGGAGGTTTCGGCAAGTTTTGTGAAAATTTCTAGATACGAGGAGATGCAAGAATTGGGCTCATAAAACCAGTTACTGAAAATATCTGTCTGAAAACCTATGAATCTCTCCTAGAGGAGAGTGCCTCACTTCAACACCTGACCCTAAACTCCTTACATGGAATGTGAAAGTCAGCAGATGCATCAGCACATGATTTAATTTTTGTAGAGGTAGATGGCAAGTGCCAATCTGTAGCTGAAAAAATTAACTACTGGATGGCCATGAACACATTTCCACCTAGACCTGTTGAGGTCTAAGGATTGATTAAGTGATCCTGTCTTGTTACCTCACCACCAGTGTGTCAGTTACAGAGTCCAGGGTCGCCAAGGCTGAGTGATAGGAGAGCCAGCATTTGGGGACTTCATTCAGTTTGATAGAAGTGCCATGCAGAGTTTAAGAGACACTGAGATCAACGGGTAGATTTGGAAGAGATGAGACTGAAAATACATGAGAACTAGGTCATAAAGGACCACAGAACTGTGATGTCTTTGTTCTAAAGACAATGAAAAGCTTTTGATTCATGATTGAGAAATTCATTTATCTAGCCTTTATTTGACACAGATTTGTTAGGTACTTACTGTCTTCCAAGCACTATGTTTCAGGCTGGGAAATGGTGGTAGGTAAGTTAGGCATGGAACTTACAGGTTAGCAGACAAGAGAGACAACCAAGTCATTTTGGCCCAGAATGATGCATGTAGCAACTGAGAATGTACAAGGTGTGATGGGGACACATAGGGGGGACCCTCAGCTGGGACCCTCAGTCTAGTTCAAGGATGGGGAGGGGGTCAAGGAAGGCTTCCTGAGGAATGTGTAAGCTATCTGTAGGATGATGAGACATTAGCCAGGAAAGAGGAGCTGAGGAAGCATGCATAAAGCCTTAAGACAAGGGAGAACACTGAATGGGGCATTGAAAGAACTCCAGAGTTCCTGGAGTAGAAAAAAAGGAAGGATTGCAAGATGAGACCAGAGAGAAAGCCACTATACAACAAGTTTGGATTTGAAGGAAGTAGGACTGTAGAAAGCAATGTTCAGATTTACATTTTAGAAAGAACACTTCAGGTTGGGGCGGGGGGGTGGGGGGAGGGCGGTGGGCAACGTGACCTTTATTCAGTAAATATTCATAGACTATCAATTCTGGGTCCTAGGCTCCAGAGTTCATGGTTTGGTAAAAGAGACAGACAGACTGACAGCAGTAGCGGCTTAATTGAAAAATGAAATTCCGAATCGTGCTGCAGATGGACTTGCCAGAATGAGTCAGGGAAACCAACAGAGGCGGTGGTTTTTGAGCTAAGCCATAGGGTGCAAGGGCCTTCGCTAGTGGCTCAGAGTTAAAGACTCTGTCTGCAGGTGACAACGTTTTTGACTCCTCCAGATCCCCTGGAGGAAGGCGTGGTATTCCTCTCCAGTAGTCTTACCTGGAGAAATGCATGGAGAGAAGAGCCTGGCAGGCTGTAATCCTTAGGGTTGCAAAGAGTAATATATGACTGAAGCCACTGAGCACGGGCATACACACACATAATGATGCATTGGAGATTGCCCAGGCATTCCAGTTAGAACAGCAGGTGTAAAGACAAGGAGAGTGAAAGAGCATGGCCTGCTCTTTCAGAGTCATTTCAGGAAGTCTTGTGTTTAGGTTGCACAGGACAAGTGGCACGAAAGGAGATCTGAGAAGAAGGTTGGGAGACACATCTCACTTATACATTGATTAGGGATTTGACCTTGTGCCTATAACTTGAGGAGGAATCACAGACTCCTTGAAGAATCTGAAGCTTTCTTTGGAAAAATGCACCTGAGTGCCAAATATGCATGCAATTTCAAGGACTCAGAAAGCTCACTGCTCTAGAACCCTTGAAGAATTTCTAAACAGTGGAGCCAGATGATCAGATTTGCACTTTAAAATGATCACCAGGAAAGGGTGGAAAGAGACTGGAGGCAAAAAGATCTGCTAAAAGGTTTTCATAAGTCAAGAGGTATGAAGCTGTAAGGGCTGTTCCATCATGGTGTCAGCAGGGATAAAGAATAGGAAAGGCATCAGGAGTGGGCACGGGCCAGGATGTGATGACAAATGGATATGGAGAAGGGTCAAAAATGGTGGTACTACTGTCCCCAATATCTATTCTTCCCATCATCCTTAGTAATACAATCTATTATTTTTAGCTGGGCACATCAACACCTAAAAGTGAGACTCCATCTCCGAGCCTCCATCATAGCTTAATATGGCCAATTAACTAAGCTCCTGTTACTAAGTTGTGAGTGAAGTGATATACATGTGTGCAAACTCTAGTTCCTGCATTTAAAGAAGAAGAAAATGCATTTCTCCCTACCCACTAGCTGGAATGTGGTAGTGATAAATCTTGACTCGTGAAGATTAGGCCAACAGTCTAGGGATCATAGAGTAACCAGTCAGAAAAGCCTAGGCCCCCAACATTGTAAAGCCATTGAATCTGCTCCTGACTGTTTATTCCCCATTTGATATATGAAGAATTTAGCTTGCTTAGACCATTGCACGTTTGGAATCTCTGTTGCAGGAAGAACTGGACAATTGCACTCAGCATCTCATCTCAACAGTCTAAAGCTGAGGGTTATAATGAGAGAAAATAGTTGCAAATGATGTGACCACCAAGGGGTTAATTTCCAAAGTATACAAACAGCTCATCCAAGACGATAACAAAAACCCCAAATCATTTTCAAAAAATAGGCAGATCTGGATAGATATTTCTCCAATGAAGACATAGAAAAAGCTAACAGGCATGTGAACGAATGCTCATCACCACTAGCTATTAGAGAAATGCAAATCAAAACTGCAATAGGTACCACCTCACACCAGTCAGAATGGTCATCATTAGAAATCTACAAATAACAAATGCTGGAGAGAGTATGGAGAAAGGGGAGCTCCCCTACCCTGTTGATGGGAATGTAAACTGGTACAGCCATTATGGAGAACAGTATGGAGGTTCCTCAAAGAGCTAAAAATAGACTTGGCATATTATCTAGCCAACTGAAATATCCAGACAAAACGATATCCAGACAAAACTCCTGAGAGCATATCCAGACAAAACTGTAATTCATAAAAGTACATTCACCCCTTGTTCATAGCAGCAATATTTACAAAAGGCAAGACACGGAAACAACCTAAATGGACATTGACAGATGAACAAATAAAGAAAATGTGGTATGTATATGTATATAATGTAACACTGCTCAGCCATAAAAAGAATGAAATATTGCCATTTGCAGCAACATGGATGGACCTAGAGATTACCATCCTAAACAAAGAAAGTCAGAAAGAGAAAGACAAATACCATATGATATCACTTATATGTGGAATCTAAAGTATGACACAAATGAGCTTATCTTCGAAACAGAAACACAACACCGTATGATATCACTAACATTGGAATCTAAAATATGACACAAATGAACTTATTTGTGAAACAGAAACATACTCACAGACATAGAGAACGTGTGTGCAGTCTCACAGGGGTGAGGGAGGAAAGAATTGGGAGTTGGGATGAGCAGATGCAATTGTTTGTAGGATGGATGAACAAGGTCCTACGTGAAGCACAGGGAACTGTAAACTAGGAGCAAAGTGGCAGCAAAGGCTAGGACCTGTCTCTGCTCTGCCTACCCATGGAGAGGATGCACGCAGGTCTGCTTTCCACCCACTGCAGGTTCAGCAGGACAGGCCCAGCCAGGCCTCACTGGGGGAGAAAGACTCTGATCAGCAATTGCAGCGTGTAGGGTGATCCCTTCATCCAAGCCATTCTTGGGCACCAGTTAGGTGTCTACCTTTCAACTTATCTGACACTTTGCACCTGGAAATGGCATCAGATTCCACAGGTTAAGAGTTCAGTCCCATAAGACTGCCCTGCATTTCAGATGCCAACCACAAGCCCAAGTTGTCACCTATGTTTTGACTGACAGGCTGTAGCTTAGACGCTCTCATGACCTCCTCTTGGGTTCAATTAATTTGTTAGAGCACACAGAACTCAGAGAAACATTTACTTACTAGGGTATGGGTGTATCATAAAAGGATGTGACTCAGGAACAACTAGATGGAAGAAACATGTAGGGTAAGGAGTGGGGAAAGGCACGGAGCTTCCTTATCCTCTTGCAGCGTGCTACTCTCTGCATCGCCACAGGTTCATCAACCAAGGAGCTCTATGAACCCTGGTCCTTGGGTTGTTATGGAGGCTTCACTACACAGGCATGGCTGATTAAATCATTGGCCAGTGGTGATCGATCTCAATCTTCAGCCCCTCTCATCTCCTTGGAAATCAGGAGGTCAGAAGAGTACGATTGAAAGTTCCAATCCTTTAATGACATGCTTGGTTCTCCTGGCAATCAGTCCCCATCCTTAGCTGCCATCCAGAAGTTGTTCATTAGCACACAGAAGACCCCTTTATGGCTCTCATCACTTAAGAGATTCCAAGGGATTTAGGAGCTTTGTGCCAGAAATGGGACAAAGTCCGATACGTATTTCTTCTTATAAATGACAATGTCACAGGAACACTAGACACTGAGCCTCTCTGCCTGTGCCAGAGTGAATGTGGGATTCTGGGTTCAAGGGTGAGATACGCACAGTGTACATTTAAGTAACGTCCTTCTTTCCAGCTGTGATCGGTAATAAAGGTGACATCCCTGCTGTTTCATCTCCCAGTCATTTCCCAGCTTCAGAAATGAGAAAAGTAATGAAATTTATACCCTCCTCCCAATTCCTGCCCTGAGTCCCCCACACTCCCTGGTCAATACATTAGTCTTGTGGATGTGGTCCAGTCTGGTCCAGTTGGGGAACTGGGGTGGAAAGAGGAGCAGGGGTCCACAGGCAGATGAAGGAATCCTGTATGAACAAGACACTGCCACACTCAAAGGATGTTTGGGCCACAGTGACACTAGTCACTTCTGTCCCACAACTCCAGGGGGTACCATCTCAGTGTACTAGTGAACATCCCCTTCTTAGCTTGGGTTCTAGGAGCTGCCATTCACAGATTTCACAATGTTTCCCTGCATGACTGGAACAGAGTCCTCGGAAAAGGATAAGATAGCACAGAGCCTCACTGGCAGGTAACTTGGCGTGTCCAGGTCTCAGGGTTCAGAGGTCTGATCAGACAGGTAGCAGAACTGAGATACAAGTAATGAAACCCTACCAAGGGGCAAGGTTTGCACACCAGGACACCATCCAGGCCTCAGGAGGAGGGAGTCAGTGGTCCAAGGAGGGCCCAACCAGGGAGCAGGGAGGCTGACAGTTCAGGCTGGCATGATTATAAAGTCACCTGAATGCCACCTCCAGCTGACTCAATCTAGGCTTAAAAATAGTCACAACCCAGCATGAAACAAACACAAGACCCAAGGGATCGGCTCAGCCAGGGCTTCTCTCCTAGCTTCTGGAGGCCCCAGGCACTTCTTGGCCTCCGAGAGCATGATTCCAATGTCTGCCTGCTCCTTCATGGTGCCGTTTTCTCCCTGTGTCATAACATCATCTTCCTTCTGTGCATGTCTATCTCTGCATCCACAAGTTGTTATTTTCTTTTTATAAGGATGCCAATCATATTGGGTTAGGGCCCAGCCTAAGTACTTCATTTTAATTGGACTACCTCTGTAAAGAATCTATTTCCAAAAAATTCACATTGCAAGGTACTAAGGGTCAGGATTTCAATATATCTTTTAGGGGGAAAAAGGGGGACACAATTCATCATATAACACATATTTTTGTTCCTCTCTTCTAGAGATGCTCTTCCCTCTACCTCTCACTCTTCCTCACAGTTAATGCAAACCATTTCTTAAAATTGCACCTCAGTGTAACCTCCTCTGGGAAGCCTCTATAACTTCTGCCCCTAGGAGCACCACAGATACTCACAAATCTGGAGGGATGACCAGCAGCTCTCATAAGCTCCACATCAGTGCCACTCCAAATGTGGCTAGAAACTGTACAGTAATTTGACATTGTGCAGTCAGTAGGCTTCTATTGTGTTTGTTTTTATTTATTTATTTTTAAATATAAACTTATTTATTTTTATTGGAGGCTAAAGGTCCGCCTAGTCAAGGCTATGGTTTTTCCAGTAGTCATGTATGGATGTGAGAGTTGGAATGTGAAGAAAGCTGAGCACCGAAGAATTGATGCTTTTGAAATGTGGTGTTGGAGAAGACTCTTGAGAGTCCCTTGGACTGCAAGGAGATCCAACCAGTCCATTCTAAAGGAGATCAGTCCAGGGTGTTCTTTGAAAGGAATGATGCTGAAGCTGAAACTCCAGTACTTTGGCCACCTCATGTGAAGAGTTGACTCATTGGAAAAGACTCTGGTGCTGGGAGGGATTGGGGGCAGAAGGAGAAGGGGATGACAGAGAATGAGGTGAGATGGTTGGATGGCATCACCGACTTGATGGACCTGAGTTTGAGTGAACTCCAGGAGTTGGTGATAGACAGGGAGGCCTGGCAAGCTGTAATTCACGGGGTCACAAGGAATCAGGCACGACTGAGCGACTGAACTGTGCTGAACTGATACTGTATTGTTGTTTTTCTTTCTGGCTTACTTCACTCTGTATAATAGGCTCCAGTTTCATCCATCTCATTAGAACTGATTTAAATGAATTCTTTTTAATTCTCTATTGTGTATATGTAAAAGATTTTTTATCCATTCATCTGCTGATGGACATCTAGGTTGCTTCCATGTTCTGACTATTATAAACAATGCTGTGATGAACATTGGTGTACACGTGTCTCTTTCAATTCTGGTTTCTTCAGTGTGTATGCCCAGCAGTGGGATTGCTGGATCGTATCGTAGTTCTATTTCCAGTTTTTTAGGAATCTCTGCACTGTTCTCCATAGTGGCTGTACTAGTTTGCATTCCCATCAACAGTGTAAGAGGATTCCCTTTTCTCCACACCCTCTCCAGCATTTATTGCTTGTAGATTTGGATAGCAGCCATTCTGACTGGCGTGACATGATACCTCATTGTGGTTTTGATTTGCATTTCTCTGATAATGAGTGATGTTGAGCATCTTTTCACGTGGTTTTTAGCCATCTGTATGTCTTCTTTGGTGATATCTATTTAGTTCTTTGGCCCATTTTTTGATTGGGTCATTTATTTTTCTGGAATTGAGCTGCAGGAGTTGCTTGTATATTTTTGAGATTAATTCTTTGTCAGTTGCTTCATTTGCTATTATTTCCTCCCATTCTGAAGACTGTCTTTTCATCTTCCTTATAGTTTCCTTTGTTGTGCAGAAGCTTGTAATTTTAATTAGGTTCCATTTGTTTATTTTTGCTTTTATTTCCAATATTCCGGGAGGTGGGTCATAGAGGATCCTGCTGTGATTTACATTGGCTAGTGTTTTGCCTATGTTCTCCTCTATGAGTTTTATAGTTTCTGATCTTATGTTTAGATATTTAATCCATTCTGAGTTTATTTTTGTGTATGGTATTAGAAAGTGTTCTAGTCTCATTCTTTTACTAGTGATTGACCAGTTTTCCCAGCACCACTTGTTAAAGAGATTGTCTTTTCTCCACTGTATATTTAGGCCTCCTTTGTCAAAGATAAGGTGTCCATAGGTGTTTGGATTTATCTCTGGGCTTTCTATTTTGTTCCATTGATCTATATTTCTGTCTTTGTGCCAGTACCATACTGTCTTGATGACTGTGGTTTTGCAGTAGAGCCTGAAGTCAGGCAGGTTGATTCCTCCAGTTCCATTCTTCTTTCTCAAGATTGCTGTGGCTATTCGAGGTTTTTTGTATTTCCATACAAATTGTGAAATTGTTTGTTCTAGCTCTGTGAAAAATACCACTGGTAACTTGATAGAGTTTGCATTGAATCTACAGATTGCTTTGGGTAGTATACTCATTTTCACTATATTGATTCTTCTGATCCATGAACATGGTTTATTTCTCCATCTATTAGTGTCCTCTTTGATTTCTTTCACCAGTGTTTTATAGTTTTCTATATATAACCCTTTAGTTTCTTTAGGTAGATATATTCCTAAGCATTTTATTCTTTTTGCTGCAATGGTGAATGGAATTATTTCCTTAATTTCTCTTTCTATTTTCTCATCATTATTGTATAGGAATGCAAGGGATTTCTGTGTGTTGATTTTATATCCTGCAACTTTACTATATTCATTGATTAGCTCTAGTAATTTTCTGGTGGAGTCTAGGGTCTTCTATGTAGAGGATCATGTCATCTGCAAACAGTGAGAGTTTTACTTCTTCTTTTCCAATTTGGATTCCTTCTATTTATTTATTTATTTATTTATTTTGCTCTGATTGCTGTGGCCAAAACTTCCAAAACTATGTTGAATAGTAGTAGTGACAGTGGGCACCCTTGTCATGTTCCTGACTTTAGGGGAAATGCTATCAATTTTTCACCATTGAGGATAATGTTTGCTGTCAGTTTGTCAAATATAGCTTTTATTATGTTGAAGTATGTTCCTTCTATTCCTGTTTTCTGGAGGGTTTTTTTTTTTAATCATAAATGGATGCTGAATTTTGTCAAAGGCTTTCTCTGTATCTATTGAGATAATCATATGGCTTTTACTTTTCAATTTGTTAATGTGGTGTATTACATTGATTGATTTGTGGATACTGAAGAATCCTTGCATCTCTGGGATAAAGCCCACTTGGTCATGATGTATGATCTTTTTAATGTGTTGTTGGATTCTGTTTGCTACAGTTTTGTTAAGGATTTTTGCATCTATGTTTATCAGTGATATTGGCCTGTAGTTTTCTTCTTCTTCTTCTTCTTTTTTTTTTTTGTGTGTGTGTGGCATCTTTGTCATGTTTTGGTATTGGGGTGATGGTGGCTCCATAGAAAGACTTTGAAAGTTTCCCTTCCTCTGCAATTTTCTGGAAAATTTGAGTAGGATAGATGTTACCTCTTCTCTAAATTTTTGGTAGAATTCAGCTGTGAAGCTGTCTGAGCCTGGGCTTTTGTTTGCTGGAAGATTTCTGATTACAGTTTCAATTTCTGTGCGTGTGATGGGTCTGTTAAGATTTTCTATTTCTTCCTAGGTTTGGAAAGTTGTACTTTTCTAAGAGTGTGTCCATTTCTTCCAAGTTGTCCATTTTATTGGCATATAGTTGCTGAAAGTAGTCTCTTATGATCCTTTGTATTTCTGTGCCATCTGTTGTAATCTCTTCATTTTCATTTCTAATTTTGTTGATTTGATTTTTCTCCCTTTGTTCCTTGATGAGTCTGCCTAATGCTTTGTCAATTTTATTTATCCTTTCAAAGACCCAGCTTTTGGCTTTGTTGATTTTTGCTATGGTCTCTTTCATTTCTTTTGCATGTATTTCTGCCCTAATTTTTAAGATTTCTTTCCTTCTACTAACACTGGGGTTTTCATTTCTTCCCTTTCTAGTTGATTTAAGTGTAGAGTTAGGTTATTTATTTGACTTTTTTCTTGTTTCTTGAGGTATGCCTGTATTGCTATGAACCTTCCCCTTAGCACTGCTTTTACAGTGTCCCACAGGTTTGGGGTTGTGTTTTCATTTTCATTCGTTTCTATGCATATTTTGATCTCTTTTTTGATTTCTTCTGTGATTTGTTGGTTATTCAGCAGCATGCTGTTCAGCCTCCATATGTTGGAATGTTTAATAGTTTTTCTCCTGTAATTGAGATCTAATCTTACTGCATTGTGGTCAGAAAAGATGCTTGGAATGATTTCAATTGTTTTGAATTTACCAAGGCTAGATTTATGGCCCAGGGTGTGATCTATCCTGAAGAAGTTTCCATGTGCTCTTGAGAAAAAGATGAAATTCATTGTTTTGGGGAGAAATGTCCTGTAGATATCAATTAGGTCTAACTGGTCTATTGTATCATTTAAAGTTTGTGTTTCCTTGTTACTTTCTGTTTAGTTGATCTATCCATAGGTGTGAATGGGGTATTAAAGTCTCCCAGTATTATTATGTAATAATTAATATCCCCTTTCATACTTGTTAGCATTTGTCTTACATACTGTGGTGCTCCTGTGTTGGGTGCATACATATTAATAATTGTTATATCTTCTTCTTGGATTGTTCCTTTGATCATTAAGTAGTGTTCTTCTTTGTCTCTTTTCACAGCCTTCGTTTTAAAGTCTATTTTATCTGATATGAGTATTGCTACTCCTGCTTTCTTTTGGTCTCCATTTGCATGGAATATCTTTTTCCAGCCCTTCACTTTCAATCTGTATGTGTCCCTTGTTTCGAGGTGGGTCTCTTGTAGACAACATATACAGGCGTCTTGTTTTTGTATCCATTCAGCCAGTCTTTGTCTTTTGATTGGGGCGTTCAACCCATTTACATTAAAGATAATTATTGCTAAGTATGATCCCATTGCCATTTACTTTATTGTCTTGGGTTTGAGTTTATACACCCTTTCTGTGTTTCCTGTCTAGAGAAGATCCTTTAGCATTTGTTGGAGAGCTGGTTTAATGGTGCTGAATTCTCTCAGCTTTTGCTTGTCTGTAAAGATTTTGATTTTTCCTTCATATTTGAATGAGATTCTTGCTGGGTACATTAATCTGGGCTGTAGATTATTTTCTTTCATCACTTTCAGTATGTCCTGCCATTCCCTCCTGGCCTGAAGAGTGTCTATTGAAAGATCAGCTGTTATCCTTATGGGAATCCTCTTGTGGATTAATTGTTATTTTTCCCTTGCTGCTTTTAATATTTGTTGTTTGTGTTTGATATTTGTTAATTTGATTAATGTGTGTCATGGGGTATTTCACCTTGAGTTTATCCTGTTTGGGACTGTCTGGGTTTCTTGGACTTGGATGACTATTTCCTTCCCCATTTTAGCGAAGTTTTCAATTATTATCGCCTCAAGTATTTTCTCATGGTCTTTCTTTTAGTCTTCTTCTTCTGGGATTTTATGATTCGAATGTTGGGGCATTTCACATTGTCCTAGAGGTCTCTGAGATTGTCCTCGTTTCATTTAATTCATTTCTCTTTTTTTCTGTCTGTTTCATTTATTTCTACCATTCTATCTTCTACCACACTTATCTTATCCTCTGCTTCCATAATTCTACTGTTGGTTCCCTCCAGAGTGTTTTTTATCTCATTTATTGCATTATTCATTATATATTGACTTTTTTATTTCTTCTAGGTCCTTGTTAAACCTTTCTTGCATCTTCTCGATCCTTGTCTCCAGGATATTTATCTGTAACTCCATTTTGTTTTCATGATTTTGGATCAATTTCACTATCGTTATTCAGAATTCTTTATCAGGGAGATTCCCTATCTCTTCCTCTTTTGTTTGGTTTGGTGGGCATTTATCCTGTTCCTTTACCTGCTGGGTATTTCTCTGCCTTTTCATCTTGTTTATATTGCTGTGTTTGGGGTGGCCTTTCCATATTCTGGCAGTTTGTGGAGTTCTCTTTATTGTGGAATTTCCTTGCTCTGGGTGGGGTTGGATGGGTGGCTTGTCGAGGTTTCCTGGTTAGGGAAGCTTGTGTCGGTGTTCTGGTGGGTGGAGATGGGTTTCTTCTCTCTGGAGCACAATGAAGTGTCCAGTAAGGAGTTAGGAGATGTCAATGGGTTTGGTGTGACTTTGGGCAGCCTGTATATTGAAGCTCAGGGCTATGTTCCTGTGTTGCTGGAGAATTGCATGGTATGTCTTGCTCTGGAACTTTTTGGCCCTTGGGTGGTGCTTAGTTTCAGTGTAGGTATAGAGGCGTTTGATGAACTCCTATTTATTAATATTCCCTGGAGTCAGGAGTTCTCTGGTGTTCTCAGGTTTTGGACTTAAGCACTCTGCCTCTTGGGCCACTGCTGAGTTTTCTAAGTTTCCTGGCATATTGAGTGCAGCATTTTCACAGCATCATCTTCCAGGATTTGAAATAGCTTAACTGGAATTCCATCACCTCCACTAGCTTTGTTCATAGTGATGCTTTCTAAGGCCCACTTGACTTCACATTCCAGGATATCTGGCTCTAGGTGAGTGATCACATCATCGTGATTATCAGGGTAGTGAAGATCTTTTTTGTACAGTTCTTCTGTGTATTCTTACCACCTCTTCTTAATATCTTCTGCTTCTCTTAGGTCCATACCATTTCTGTCCTTTATCGAACCCATCTTTGCATGAAATGTTCTCTTGGTATCTCTCATTTTCTTGAAGAGATCTCTAGTCTTTCCCATTCTGTTGTTTTCCTCTATTTCTTTGCATTGATCGCTGAGGAAAACTTTCTTATCTCTTCATGCTATTCTTTGGAACTCTGCATTCAGATGCTTATATCTTTCCTTTTCTCCTTTGCTTTTCGCTTCTCTTCTTTTCACAGCTAGTTGTAAGGCCTCCCCAGACAACCATTTTGCTTTTTTGTATTTGATGATGGGGCAATTATATTGTGGTTATTTAAGAAAACACTCATATTTTAAGATAGATACTGAAGCTTCTAAGGGTGAAATGACATGGTGTCTGTGATTTGCTTTAAAATATTTGAACAAAAAAGAATAACAGTATAGACAAATGAGGAATACAATTCTTCTTGAATCTGAGTGATAGATATGAGTTTATACTTTTGTATGCTTGAAAGTGCTCCTAACATTCAATAAACTGATAACTCATTAAGAAAAACCACTGAGCTCTCCTAATCAAAACACAGGTTATTTTTGAACCAAACTTGAGTTTGTTTACCCAAATAAGCAAAATCAATCTACTGACAGGGTTGTGGTGAAAGAAAGTGCAGCATTTATTTGCAGGGTGCCAAGCAAGGAGAATGGGCAGTAAATGTTTAAAGGATCTGAACTCCCCAGTGACTTTCAGACAGGAGATTTTTAGATTAAAAACAAGGGTAAGGAGCTTAAGTGTGTGATCATCTCATAGATTCTTCTGATTGATGGGGTTTTAATCAACAGAGTGATATCTGGCTTCTTGATCATCATTCTTCTGGTTCTAACTTGTTTGGTTGTGATCAGTGGGTTTCATCATGAGATCCTGGTTTCTGGAAAACAACTCAAAGATATGTTGCATCAGTTTATTATCTATATCCCTTGAAAAAGATCTAAAAATCTTGTGACTCTGTTTTACAGCTAAACATTTATTGCTTGATTGCTTTTCCTTTGTTCCTGCATTTCCTCACTTCTGTAATCATTAAATGCTTGAGTCTACTCTTTGGAACTCTGAGAAGACTTAAAAATCTCAGCTTTTTTCTACAAACAAGAAGTGGGGACAGTAGGAGATTGTATCCAGGAAGACCCTGCAGGGTCCTGCTCAATTTCAGGTCCCTCTGCTCTTTGATACTCCTCATCCTGAGGGGAACAGGGGCGACGACCGCTCTGGCTACTTCCTGCTGAACAGGGGCAATGATAATTCTTCAGAATTAGAGGAGCAAAAATCTTGGATCTTCTTTTCAAAGAATTCTCAAGTCCCAAGTCTAGCATCGTACTTTGAATTATGAAAACATGATTTCTCTCTTTGACCACTTTGTCATAGCATCTGAACAAATAATTGAAAATTAAGAAACACATTAGAAAGATGATGATCAAATGGAGCCTTGTAACAGTACTCAAAAACCTCCCCCTATTTCAGATGTGTTCTGAAATAAGTCCTGATGTGAATCCTCTTTAGGTACATCCTATAACCAGGTAGCCTTTTGAAGTATTTTGTTTACTCGGGTTTCAACTTCTCCAGAGGAATTGATGTATATGCAGCATGTGGTATTAGCCATTACACACACTCCTCCTTCTTTTGCTAATAAGAAATCATGGACTATTCTACTGCCCGGGAACACTCGAGTCAATGAATACAAAGATGTGTGTTGGGCTGCAATACTTTCAGCTGCGTCCTCAGCAATTTGTCCAATTGTGGCAGAGAGATTATGAATCGTATCTCTGTTGACATAAACTCTGGCAGCTGGTGTGAGGTTGCCAAAAGGGCTTTGTCCTATATTGTCCGCATACACTGCCAATATCATTCTTTTAATATGAGTGTTTGATTTAGGGAGGGAAGAGATGCTCTCCAGACTATACAAGGAGAAAGCCATCCTTATATATCCCAGTAGGCATGACCCTTCTATTTGCCAGCTGTCTAAGCAGCGATATGCCCTCCCTTCCCTTCTTGGGGTATTCCCTGTGCCACAGACAAAGTAATATCCTGGAGGGGCACAAGTTATACCTCCCAGGGTAGTAAAATTGATACTGTCTTTTTGGGGGAGCACGGACAGTATGTTCTCTAGCCAGGGATCACTACCAGTGCAAGCCCTCCATATTCCTGTTACATTATATTGAACTTTTCTGACTCTCTGGCATGAATCAGTGTCATTTTTCACTCTTTCACATTTGTCATTAGTACATATCAGGGGGTTTTGTTCATCACATTTTTTCAGGAGAAAGTCAAGAGACCGCGGTGGACCAATCTTAACTCTTGCTCCAGTGAAAACTTTCCTAGACAAGGTCAAACAAGGGGTATGGGCACTCTTAGGTAATCTGGTTAGCCTGACTTTGAATGTGCGACCTAGAGGAGGAAGATGATAGTAGGTCATGGGGTTCGGAACAGTACTAAAGTTAGTTATGGGGACTATAAGTGGGACATAGTCTGTTTGGATGACTTCAGATGCCAAATGGCATATCCAACGATTACTTACATTCTCACCTTATGACTATACTCTGAGATAACATAATTAGAGAATTTTCCCTCCAGGAAGCAGCAGACACCAGTGGGATGAGGCAGTAAAGAAAAGTAAGAGCCGTCATTATAGCTGGGGCCAAGCTCTTATGTGGGAAAATAGCAATGGCCCTAAACTTTGGTACTAACTGTATTATCATAAGGTTTAAATTAAAATAGAGCAAAAGTTAAATATCTCATTATCAATATCACAGCAAATGATGGGCTTGATTATCTACAATATAATCACAGGTAAAATGATTAGATGAATCCAGAAGCAAAGAAAAAACTGTAAGCAAATAATAAAACAGAGAAAAACTCCAGCCAATTATAAATGTTATGATAAATAGTCACAAGTCATTCACAACTTGTAAAAGATACTTTCTTTGATTTAACTGAAGTCCCACTGTGGACTTGTAGGAAGGCAGACTGACTTTGTTCAGCTTTGTGTGTGTGTTTTCTGTAACTGCTGAGGACTGTAGATTTGTAGTTGGGTCAGAGGCAAGCTTCATCCATGTGCATCAGATCCACAACTTGACTCCTGTCAATTGAACAGAAGAGCTAGTTAGCATTAGAACATGGTAAGGCTTCACCCTCCGAGGGTGGAGTTGGTTTTTTCCTGTATATTCTTCCTCATTATTAGGAGCACTCAGTCTCCAGTTCAAAAACACTGGAAGAGGACATCTATAGGAACCATTATCTATTAGTACCAAATTTAGAAATAGTATTTCAAACTTACCCCAGTGTTTACACACATCTCACAGTGTCTAATTCACCTTTCAATCACATGTCTGACCACTTAACTGCTCAGAATAGAGGAAGGCTCTCCCACACACATTTCATAAGGACTCAGTTGGCGTCTACTTCTAGGACACATTCTAACTCTAAGCAATGCCACTGGCAGCTTAGCCCACGCTAAGTCGGTTTCTTGACAGATTCTAGCCATTGTCTTCTTTAATGTGTGGTTCTGGTTGGTCACAGGTTCTAAGATGCACACAAACTCTTTTTTATTCCCCATATTTTAGATTCCTCCTGAATCATATTAGCAATGTAGACATCTCCAGTATCGCTTTGGATTGAGCTGGGTAGCCCAAATCTAGGAATTATCTCCTAGGTCAAGACCGTTACTACTCCTGAAGTGTTTTCAATCCAGCAAGGAAATGTTTCTAAGCAGCCTGTTAAGGTCAGCCATCACTAGTAGGTAGGGAAATTCTCCTTTTACTTTGGGCATCACTGTAAAATCTACTCACCAATCTTCACTCAGGCTCTCCCCTCCATCTTAGACTCCATACAGTGTGGGTGAGTCCCAGTCTTAGAATTACTTTTGGCCCAAAAAAAACATTTTCATAATATTCTTTAAAGTGTCCTTTGCATATTGATCTTTTAATGTAATCCTATATCTATTGTCCATGATGGGTGCTCAGGTATACTGATCCAATAACCTCTTCCATGAGATATACATGAATTAAAACACTGCTTGGTTATTTTCCACTTGCTCCTAGATACATAAGACTTAGTACTTATTCTCATGACCTTTCAAGGTTCTCAGTATGTCAGGTTAAAATCGGTCAGGCTTATACTTAGAATCCATGCTATAACTAAAGAGTTTTTGGCTGACTGTCCTGGGCAACGCACAACTCCCACCTCCTTTGGCTTGAGCACTGTGTCTAGCAGTTTCTAAACTTCCTGGGGGCATGTTTGATTTTGTTTTCATCAGAAGTGAGCAATCTATCTTTCCAAATTGCCCCATATGCATTCACAACTGAAAAGGCATATTTTGAGTCAGTATAGATGTTAACTGTCTTAACCTCACAGAGACAGAAAAGTCAAGTGAGAACAATAATTTAACCTTTTGGGACAAGTATGTGATGGCAAAGCTTCCATTCCTAGGATCTCCTGCAAGGTTATCGCTGTGTATCTGCTCTTTCAGTTTCCATGGTCCGTGAAACTACTTCCATTTGAGAAGTTCTTGATGCCTAGATCTCCCAAGGAATCATTAATCAGGCCCAAACAGCTGCTCAACAATCTGCAAACAATAATGCATGAACCTGGACGTGTGGGCCACCCAAAGGGGTGGGGAGCAATGAGACCAGATTCACAAAGGACATAGTCTTTGGGGTCAAGTTAGGATTATCAAATAAAATTGACTGATACCCTCCTAGGTTGTCTGAAGTGAGCCAATATCCACCCTTTAGTTCCAACAGCAGCAACACATAGTGGGATGTAAACACCAGAGTTGGCTGTCCTGGAGTGAATTCTGCTTCTTGCACCAATCCAGAGCAGCAGCTATGATGCTCAGATACATTGACCAACCCTGGATTATAATGTCCAAAGCCTTTGTGAAATAGGATACTGGGCATTTTGTGCTCTCAGATTGTAGGTCAATACCTCCAGTCTCACTACTTGTCTTTTATGTTTAAAGGGATCAAATGACTTTTTCAAATGTGGCAAACCCAGAACAGGGGCAGTCAGTAGTTTTCCCTTCATTGACTGGAAGGTTTTTCACATTCTCTGCTCCCCTTGAGGGCTTATTGTCAGACTTACTTTAGGGCCTCATGTAACTGTCCAACTATTAGCTTAAGTTGGGCACTCATGTGCAGCAGAATCTTGCCATTCCAGAAACCGAGGCTACTGTCTTTGGTGTTAGACACTGTTACTCTGGCTATTGTCTCCAGGCAGTCCTGGAGCAATTCCTCTGGCCTTTGGTCAGTTTGATTCCTAGATATTTCCCTGAGAATTGTGAAATTTTGGCCTTTTTCCAAGAGAGTTTAGAGCTTCATTTGGCCAGAGAGTTGAGACTGTTGATTGCTTTGATTTTCAGATCTTCCTTACAAATGCAAATAATTCTTGGGATTCAAGACTCAAAGTTATATAGAAAAAGACCTCTGCTAAATCTAACAATAATCTTCAGGTTAAGATAGTCAATTTGAATATAAGTACTCAAATACAGTTTGGGTATCTTTCACTATCTGATTTATGGCTCTTATGTCCTGAATGAATCAGTGTTCTTCAGTGCCTGGCTTCGTAAATTCAGGATGCAAGTATTATACGGTGAAGGCATGCATGCATGCTGAGTTGCTTTTAGTCATGTCCATCTCTTTGTGACCCTGTAGACTGTAGCCCACCAGGCTCCTCTGTCCATGGGATTCTCCAAGGAAGTATATGCTAGTGGGTTGCTGAGCCCGACACCTGGGAATCTTCCCAGCACAGGATTGAGCCCATGTCTCTCACATCACCTGCACTGGCAGGCAGATTAACCGCTACTGACACATGGGAAGTGGGAGGAAAACAAGCAGGTATTTTTGAAATCCAGTTTATCAAAGTCTGCATCCCTGTCTTGCTTGCTCCTTTAAAGGGTATTGCCTTAAGCTCAGAGCCTGAGTGTCTGCTTTCAGTTTCACCTTCACTGCTATGGCCTTCCTTGCTGTACCTGCCCCCTAATCAGCCCATGCTCTCAGGCTTCCCTGGCACAGGATGTCTTCAGGGGCGCTAGTGGCTCCATCCATTGACAGGATGGCTGCCTGCAAGGCACAGGCTTGTTCTGGTAGTCCCTGTATATTCAGTCTTCTAGGAGTGAAAGTCATTTTAGTATAATAAATCTCAGCTCAACAACGAGACTGGGCTCTCTGGCATGTATATAAAAGTGTGTTTTAAGTTAAGCACCTCAATCTAGGGGCTGCAAAGCAGTTTTGGGAGAGGCATTCTGTAGACTCCGCTTGACATGGCTCTTGTTATGGGGTTAACTCGTGTTCAAAACTGAGCTAGTGGCTCCAGTACCAATCAGAAAGTCAGCTGTCTGTTTCCCAAGAAAGGGTGACCTGGCACTCCTGGTGGGAGTTGGGATGGGGCCTGTTTCCCCAAGTGAACTCCCTGGCTTTCCTCACTCTCTCCTGTCTCCAGCATGAAGAATGATTTCTCCTCCTCGTCTGGCTTCTGTTTTTAAGTTGGGACAGATTTTTTTTTTTCAGTGGCTTTCTTGGCTTTCAATAAGCACTGCTGGGGATGCACTTTAACATGTCCCTTTTAGGGGTCTCTTTTCTGAGGGCTACCCTTCACTCTCTTGCATCCCTGGAATCTTATCCTCTGCTCAGATTTCTTGTCTCCCTGTTTCTCTGCCCAGTGAGTTTCGCTGCCAAAATGGGCATCTGCTGCTTTATTTAAAGGGTCTTTTTTGTTCTTGTATGCCCTCCTGACTGTGAGAAACTGAAAGCAGTTTCTATTACACCAAAAGAGGTATCAGAAACAGAAAAAGACCTTGTATCTTTTGCACAATTTCTAGATGTCTGGGGCACTCTGAGCCACAGGGTCTGGTTAATTAACTTGAAATTCTCCAGATTACCTAGATTCATATCTGTATATTGGTGATACACCCTGTACATTCTCTCCCCAAACTCAGGGTTTTTACTGTGGCTGTTTGCACATTCCTTGCACCTTATGAAAACTCCTGTATTGGTTCCCCCTTTTGGAGCCCTACCATGATGCACTCCTTGTGATGCTCAAAGCCAGCTTTATCTCCTAGGTCATTCTCCTCCCAGTCTGGATCTGTGGTGGGAATTGCTTTTGCTGCTGGTGCTAGGAAGGGATTGCCCGAGATAGCGACAGGCATTTTACCTGCGTCTTCCCTAGCATTTTCTATTACCATCCTTATCTTGTCCTTAGCCAATGGAGTAGTTAGGAAGCTCTGACCCAGTTTGGACTGTGGGTGGCAAAGATGGAGAAGAATGCATTTTCCATCCTGGTATGGTCATCACAATAGGTTGGTATATTAATTTTTCGATTAAACAAGTCTGAATTTGAAAAGGGAGAGCATGTCCACATGAATCCTGCTGGCTGATCTCGGGCATTTATTCCTCCCATGAGAATCTGCCTCAGTGTGAATGCCTGGCCTGCACATAAGCGGTTCTCTGACCAATATGGGTGCTCTGTCGGATATAAGAGGGAGACAATTCTTCCTTCCTCAGCTTCTACCTGAGCAGGTGAAGGTGCATTTGTTGCTATGGGATCTACGGCCCCTGCCCCTCTTCCCCATTCTGCCCACCATACAGTGTTAATTTGCAGGTCATCAAGCAAGGAGTTCAGGTCCTCTGAGCCTTAGGTGCCTGTTCTCCTTGCTTGGTGCCCTGCCAATAAATGCTGTTCTTTCTTTAGCATGACCCACTGTCAGTAGATTGACCGCTGTGCATCAGGTGAATGAACCCAAGTTCAGGTCAGTAACAAAACTGCCCAATATGTCCTACAAATACCATTAAAGCAAATATCCAGGAAAACTGAAAAAAAGGGCAAATGCTTACAAAATTAAAGCACTGACTCATGTAGCATAATCCAAGTCAAAATAAAGAAATAAAACAAAGAAACATTTTCACTTATTGCAATCCAGAAGTATAAAATATTTTGTGCTCCAAAAAACATGGCTAAGACAAAACCAAGAAAAGACAAAATGCTGATCTAAAAGTAGAAATTTAAGAGAAAACTATAAGAATAAAAGCAAAAGCCAAGTAAGGATTTTCCTTAAAGAGAAAAAATAACCATGTGCAAATTTAAGCATAAAAAGTGAGCCATGTATAATATCATATAAGAAACGAACTGCCAGTCCAGGTTCAATACAGGATGCTTAGGGCTGGTGCACTGGGATGACCTGGAGGGATGGTATGGGGAAGGAGGTGGGAGGGGATTTCAGAATGGGGAACACGTATATGCCCATGGCAGATTCATGTGGATGTGTGGCAGAACCAATACAATATTGTAAAGCAATTAGCCTCCAATTGAAATAAATAAATTTAAATTTAAAAATAAAGTGAGCCAGTGTGAGGATTTTAAAAGATACATCAGCAAATGTATGGTAATAAAGAAAAACTCTAGATGGAACACATGATATCCTAGCAAGACATTGCACTTAACTCACTTGCAGTTTTCACCTTCCCCAGAAATGTAACCTTAGCCAGCCAGATCAGAATTTTCTGATTGGCACTGAAGAGGTTATCTGTTCTGTGGGCCCTCTGCATCGCCTGCCCCCAGAGCAAGAAGCGGTCTACATGATGAAGCTGCCATTCTTTTCCCTCAAAAGATGTCCTGGCCAAAAAATAATCTTTATTTCCCTAAAGGCTAGTGGGGATACTCCCCAATTTGACCTTCAAATTGATTGAGTTTTGTTTTACACCTCTGCTCACCTACAGAGATCCTTGTTCTGGAAGAAGGACGAGTTCTCTGCAGAGCAGGACTTGGTCTCCTGTGCAGCTGTGACTCGGAGCTAGAATTCAAGCAAAGCCATTGATACAGAATTCAAAGTTTAAGGTTTAGTATGCAGATAAGTGCAGAAGGCAATGGCAACCCACTCCACTACTCTTGCCTGGAAAATCCCATGGGCGGAGGAGCCTTGTAGGCTGCAGTCCATGGGGTCGTGAAGAGTCAGATACGACTGAGTGACTTCATTTTCACTTTTCACTTTCCACTTTCATGCAATGGAGAAGGAAATGGCAACCCACTCCAGTGTTCTTGCCTGGAGAATCCCAGGGACAGAGGAGACTGGTGGGCTGCCATCTATGGGGTTGCACAGAGTTGGACACGACTGAAGTGACTTAGCAGCAGCAGCAAGATGCAGATGAGTACCTCCATTTTGTACTCAGAAAATAAAAAAGGTATTTTTCTAGATATGCATTTGCTTAAATTTTTATGACTGTAATAGTAAACATGTTTTTCCTTTTGTTTTTAGAAAAAGAGCTCAATTTTCTAACAATGAAGGAAATGTAGAAAGAGTTACTACTTCCAACTCTATCCCCAGTCAGAAAAAAATCTGAAGATATAGGTTGGAGATAAAGTTCAGGCCTCATGTCTAGGGAATGGCGGAGAAAGAATCAGAGTCCGGGTTCCCTAAGTTCTGAAGCTCTCGCTTGTATCACTGCCTCCAAAGACACTGTCAGTTTCACCTCCCAACCATGTTTTTAAAGCAAATACTTTAGTCCTTCCTCATTTCCTCCTGGTCTTCATTTTCTCCTCTCATGGCACTACTATTTTCATATTCCCAATTTCCTAATAAGAGACACCTAGGAAGGTGACTTTCTCACGGTCCAGTGAAAGACAGAGCAGATATAAAGCTAGGGGAGCCCAGGACAGCATCTGCCCCATGCCCCCTATTTCTGTCAGCCTTACCTGGAGAAGGGGTCCAGCCCTAGGACTCAACCTGGAGCAGAGGGAGGAAAGAGGCTAGAGGGCTGAGCCAGCTGACCAGCTGATCCAGGCTGATCTTATGTTGTCTCCTCCATCCCCTTGCAGAGTTTGTACATCTCTAGGCCCAACCCCTTTTAAATCCCACCCCTTCCCTACCTTATCTCCTGACATCTCATGAACCATGAAGCCACTGCTGACTTCCAATCTTGACTTTCTACCCATAACCACCGAGCTCCACCTTCAGGTCCAATTCTTGGGCATTTCTGGTTCTCCTCCAATCTCCAACTGCCAGGATTCCAGGCTTTCAAGGAAATAAAAATGGAAAAAAAAAAAAAAGGAAACTGTCCATCCCTTAGTTGTGTCTGATGCTTTATGACCTCATGGACTACACAGCCCACTAGGCTTCTCTGTCCATGGAATTCAGGCAAAAGCACTGGAGTGGGTAGCCATTCCCTTCTCCTAGGGAATCTTCCTGACCCTAGAATTGAACCTGGGTTTCCTGCATTGCAGCTGGATTCTTTACTGGGAAGACCCCTCAAGGCAATGAAGGCAACACTAATTACCAAATTGTTCAGCTACAACCCCAAGAGTCAACCTTGACTTCCCTCTTTCCTTCAATCCCCACATTTAATCATACTCAAACCTTTGAATTTGTCCACTTCTTTCTCCCTCCATGGTTCTGTAGTTACATATGACTCTATGCAGCCTTCCTGGGGCAGAGTCCTGCTATGTATTCTGTTTTAACTCTTCTCTGAGGTCCCCAGAAAACAATATTTGATGCATATTTCCAGAACTGTTGTACAGATGCTAAAATCCCCACATAATGGAAGTTATTGACTTTAAAAAAATGTATGTGAAAGTTGTAAGTTAAGTTTTATTGGGAGCAAATTGAGGACTGTAGCCTGGGGGACAGCACCTTAGATAGCTCTGATAAACTGCTCCACAGAGGTACTGGGGAAGGTCAGCACTGATGTGATTTTGGTGAAGGGGGAGTCCATGCAATCAACTGCATCATTTTGTAGAAGTTTTCTGCTAGTCTCGTGAAAGCTTCTGGATATGAGAAGATGCAAGAACTGGGCTCATAAGGCCATCTTCTGAAAATATCTCTCTAAAAACCTGTCAGTTTTTTCCAGAGCACAGAGTGCCTCATTCAGCTCTCCACCCAGAACTCCTTTCATGGAGTGTTGAAAGTCAACAGCTGCAGCAGCCCATGATTTAACCCTTGTAGAGGTAGATGGCAAGTGTCAATTGGTAGCTGCCAAAATTAACTACTTGAAGACCATGAACACACAGCCCCCCAGACCTACTGGAGCCAGAGGATTGACAAAGTGATACTGTCCTGTCACCTTACCACCAACAAATCAGAGAATTATAAACAACCTGATTACATTCCCTGTGACCACTCGCCCCCTCCCACCCCCCAACATGGCCTTTAGAAATGCTACCTACTCCAAAAAGAGTGCTTTCCGGAACTCCATCAGGGAGTTCAAGTATTTTGAGCACTAGCTGCCTTGGACTCTTGCCTGATGCTCTGCACTTTCCTTCACCACGACCAGGTGTCAGTAAATTGGCTTCACTGCACGCAGGCGAGGCAGACCCAAGTTTGGTTCAGTAACAGCTCCCAGTGGTTGTCACAAGGCCCAGCAGTAAGGACAGGCAAGCATCATGGCTTGGAGACAGAAAAAACATGGCCAATATTCAGTTCACAAATCACTTGGTTTACTACAAGCAATTAGCTTGCCAGACACAATAGTCAAATTTGGGAATATAGAAAAGAGGGTAGGGAACCTCTCCAAGGAGAAGTCTGGGCAGGAGACATGTCAGCAGGAGCAGTGGTCTGCTGTCTCCAGTGGGTCTCCAGACAGTGTGAGCGGGAAGTGGGCCTCCGCTCCCAGGGCCTCTGGCAGTGTCCGTCTGCAGCAGCTCTCAGCAGGTGGTCAGGTCCTCAGTGACGTGTCTCATTTTAAGGAATAACATTTACCGCTGGGGAGGGGACCTTGACTCATCAGTTGCTTCTCCTGCTCCAGTGACTTGTGTCACCCATCAAACTTCCCTCAGTTTATCCCTCAGTCCTCCAGCCGACTTTTCAAGACAAAAAAAAAAAAAAGTGGAATTTCACCCTGGCTACTGGGGCTTAAAACCCTTAACTTAGCTTCAAGTCTAACAAGTTTCACACAAGATGAATAGAAATTACAACACAAAAGAAATTATATCGTGACATAATTTATAACTAATATTTGAGAATATTTATGTTATTAATGGTATTTACTCTAAGAAGTTCAACTTACATTTTGTTTCACATCTCAATACATCTCAAGAAGAGAGTCAAATTAATTATGGCCAAACATATAATGCCAAAATTTATAAATGCTTAATGTTCGTGTATCTGCATTCAGTTTTCATTGTAAAGTTCCTTGACTATAAGAAAGAACATTTAGTTCACTCCTTTGATAGGAATCAGCTATTAATGCTGAGATGGCTTTTTCTTGGTATTTCTTCTGTGATTATACGAATGGTATTGAGTGGTGAGGTACTTATCATGTTAATATTTAAAAATGCACACAGCCAATTATTATAATTATAATAATAGACAGGTAGACAGGTAATGCAACTGCCCAATATTTTCGAGGCCAGTAGATTAAGCCTATGAAGTTTAACCAGCATTCAGGGATAAAAAGCCTTCACAAGTTATAGTATGGTGCCAAACTAGAAGCTTAAAGAACAGGTAAAAGTTTAAAGAACAGGTAGAAGGTTAAAGAACAGGTAAAAGGTTAAAGAAAGGTAAAAGAACAGAGCACTAGTGACTTGCTCTGTCTAGCAACAGCCACAGTGAATTTTCTACTTCCTCCTTGGTTTTGTACATTCTCAGTTTTGAGTCTGTGCAAGAGCATGAGGGAGGAAAACTAAGGGAAAGACTGTGGAGCCAAGGCCCCCCACCCCTATTCTCTGGCCCGCACCCTATGCTATAGGCCCCCGCCCCTATGCTATGGCCCCCAAAGAGTTTAAGAGGCTCAGTTCCCAGGATCTCAGGTTCCATACATTCCAACTCTTCTGAGTCCCAGCACCCTGGACTTCTGCTATTAAGGCACTCATCCATCCAGATTCAGGCTCTACCAGCTAGCTGTGCAACCTAATACAGTAAGTTAGGAAACCTCTCTGTGATTCCATTTCTAAAATAAATGAAGCGGGCAAAGTAGTACCTACCTCATGTTGTTGGCAGAACTTAGAGAAAATTCAGGTAAATATCCTTCATGATGCTTAGAATTCAGTAATACATGCATATTGCAACAAGTTTGTTATACACGGGAAAGTAAAAAGAATCAAAGATACCTTCAACATTTGATGCATGTTCTTTTGGATTTTTTCCTAGAACTTATGTTGCTTACATAAAATATGAACCTCTTATAACAGTGAACTTTCCTTCTTTAGGGATTTTCATGAGACTTCAGTGAAATGTAAAAAACAATTGGGGAAGTGTAAGATATAATTCAAGCTTTCCAACAGTGAAGATGAAATCTCATCCAGCAAGTTACTTAAGCTCTTTTTACCTCCATTTCCTATAAAATGAGAAATTCTGTGCTACCTACCTCATAGATTGTAGATTAAATGAGGTAAAATATGAAAAAATGCTAGAATAGTGAGATGTAGCTGCTGCTGCTGCTAAGTCGCTTCAGTTGTGTTCGACTCTGTGCAACCCCATGGATGGCAGCCCACCAGGCTCCCTTGTCCCTAGGATTCTCCAGGCAAGAATATTGGAGTGGGTTGCTATTTCCTTCTCCAATGCATAAGAGTGAAAAGTGAAGTCACTCAGTCGTGTTCAACTCTTTACGACCTCATGGACTGCAGCCTACCAGGCTCCTCTGTCCATGGAATTTTCCAGGCAAAGGTACTGGAGTAGGTTGCCATTGCATTCTCCAGTGAGATGTAAGCCTCCTATAATTATTTGCTATTATATTGCTATTATCATTAGTTTAAACTTGGCTGTATTTTTTCTCAAATAGTTCTCACATATTTTCTTTCTTTTATTTTTTGCGACCAGCCCACTAAGCGCAGGCAGCTGCGAATGGCGTACTAAGTGCGGCCGAGAGGAGCTACCCCACATCCGAGGACAGGGCAGAAGCCGGGAGGGCCCCATGCCCGAAGGGCAATGGCCAAGAGGAGTTACCTGCATCCAAGGTCAGGGGCAGCAGCTGAGAGTGCCAGGCTGCGATGACACAGGAACACCTGACAGGAGCTACCCCGCGCCCGAGGCCAGGGGCAGTGGCTGGGAGGAGCAACCCCACGTCCAGGGACCATCCAAGGAGCGGTGGCTGCACAGGCGCAGGAGGGCCTAGAAGAGCTATCCCACGTTGAAGGTCAGGAAGGGCGGCAGTGAGGAGATACCCCTCGTCCAAGGTAAGGAGTAGTGGCTGCGCTTGGCTGGAGCAGCCGTGAAGAGATACCCCATGCCCAAGGTAAGAGAAACCCAAGTAAGATGGTAGGTGTTGCAAGAGGGCATCAGAGGGCAGACACACTAAAACCACTCACAGATAACTAGTCAATCTAATCACACTAGGACCACAGCCTTGCCTAACTCCATGAAACCAAGCCATGCCCGCGTGGCAACCCAAGATGGGCGGGTCATGGTGGAGAGGTCTGACAGAATGTGGTCCACTGGAGAAGGGAATGGCAAACCACTTCAGTATTCTTGCCTTGAGAACCCCATGAACAGTATGAAAAGGCAAAATGATAGGATACTAAAAGAGGAACTCCCCAGGTCAGTGGGTGCCCGACATGCTACTGGAGATCAGTGGAGAATAACTCCAGAAAGAATGAAGGGATGGAGCCAAAGCAAAACCAATACCCAGCTGCGGATGTGACTGGTGATAGAAGCAAGGTCCGATGCTCTAAAGAGCAATATTGCATAAGAACCTTGAATGTCAGGTCCATGAATCAAGGCAAATTGGAAGTGGTCAAACAAGAGATGGCAAGAGTGAACATCGACATTCTAGGAATCAGCGAACTAAAATGGACTGGAATGGGTGAATTTAACTCAGATGACCATTACATCTACTACTGTGGGCAGGAATCCCTCAGAAGAAATGGAGTAGCCATCATGGTCAACAAAAGAGTCTGAAATGCAGTACTTGGCTGCAGTCTCAAAAACGACAGAATGATCTCTGTTGGTCTCCAAGGCAAACCATTCAATATCACAGTAATCCAAGTCTATGCCCCAGCTAGTAACACTGAAGAAGCTGAAGTTGAATGGTTCTATGAAGAACTACAAGACCTTTTAGAACTAACACCCAAAAAAGATGTGCTTTTCATTCTAGGGGACTGGAATGCAAAAGTAGGAAGTCAAGAAACACTTGGAGTAACAGGCAAATTTGGCCTTGGAATGCAGAATGAACCAGAGCAAAGACTAACAGAGTTTTGCCAAGAAAATGCACTGGTCATAGCACACACCCTCTTCCAACAACACAAGAGAAGACTGTACACATGGACATCACCAGATGGTCAACACCAAAATCAGATTGATTATATTCTTTGTAGCCAAAGATGAAGAAGCTCTACACAGTCAAAAAAAAACAAGACCAGGAGCTGGCTGTGGCTCAGATCAAGAACTCCTTATTAACAAATTGAGATTCAAATTGAAGAAAGCAGGGAAAACCGCTAGACCATTCAGGTATGCCCTAAATCAAATCCCTTATGATTATACAGTGGAAGTGAGAAATAGATTTAGGGCCTAGATCTGATAGATAGAGTGCCTGATGAACTATGGAATGAGGTTCATGGCATTGTACAGGACACAGGGATCAAGACCATCCCCATGGAAAAGAAATGCAAAAAAGCAAAATGGCTGTCTGGGGAGGCCTTACAAATAGCTGTGAAAAGAAGAGAAGCAAAAAGGCAAGGAGAAAAGGAAATATATAAGCGTCTGAATGCAGAGTTCCAAAGAATAGCAAGAAGAGATAAGAAAGCCTTCTTCAGTGATCAATGCAAAGAAATAGAGGAAAACAACAGAATGGGAAAGACTAGAGATCTCTTCAAGAAAATTAGAGATACCAAGGGAACATTTCATGCAAAGATGGGCTCGATAAAGGACAGAAATGGTATGGACCTAACAGAAGCAGAAGATATTAAGAAGAGGTGGCAAGAATACACAGAAGAACTGTACAAAAATGATCTTAACGACCCAGATATTCATGATGCTGTGATCACTAATCTAGAGCCAGACATCCTAGAATGTGAAGTCAAGTGGGCCTTAGAAAGCATCACTATGAACAAAGCTAGTGGAATTGATGGCATTCCAGTTGAGCTATTTCAAATCCTGAAAGATGATGCTGTGAAAGTGCTGCACTCAATATGCCAGCAAATTGGGAAAACTCAGCAGTGGCCACAGGACTGGAAAAGGTCCGTTTTCATTCAAATCCCAAAGAAAGGCAATGCCAAAGAATGCTCAAACTACTGCACAATTGCACTCGTCTCACACACTAGTAAAGTAATGCTCAAAATTCTCCAAGCCAGGCTTCAGCAATACATGAACTGTGAACTTTCTGATGTTCAAACTGGTTTTAGAAAAGGTAGAGGAGCCAGGATTCAAATTGCAAACATCTGCTGGATCATCAAAAAAGCAGAGATTTCCAGAAAAACATCTATTTCTTCTTTATTGACTATGCCAAAGCCTTTGGCTGTGTGGATCACAAGAAACTGTGGTAAATTCTGAGAGAGATGGGAAACCAGACCACCTGACCTGCCTCTTGAGAAATCTGTATGCAGGTCAGGAAGCAACAGTTAGAACTGGACATGGAACAACAGACTGGTTCCAAATAGGAAAAGGAGTACGTCAAGGTTGTACATTGTCACCCTGCTTATTTAAATTATATGCAGAGTACATCATGAGAAATGCTGGACTGGAAGAAACACAAGTTGGAATCAAAATTGCTGGGAGAAATATCAATAAGCTCAGATATGCAGATGACCCCACCATTATGGCAGAAAGTGAAGAGGAACTAAAAAGCTTCTTGATGAAAGTGAAAGAGGAGAGTGAAAAAGTTGGCTTAAAGCTCAACATTCAAAAAATGAAGATCATGGCATCTGGTCCCATCACTTCATGGGAAATAGATGGGAAAACAGTGGAAACAGTGTCAGACTTTATTTTGGGGGGCTCCAAAATCACTGCAGATGATCTTTGCAGCCATGAAATTAAAAGACACTTACTTCTTGGAAGAAAAGTTATGACCAACCTTGATAGCATATTCAAAAACAGAGACATTACTTTGCTGACTAAGGTCCGTCTAGTCAAGGCTATGGTTTTTCCTGTGGTCAGGTATGGATGTGAGAGTTGGACTGTGAATAAGGCTGAGCACTGAAGAATTGATGCTTTGAACTGTGGTGTTGGAGAAGATTCTTGAGAATCCCTTGGACTGCAAGGCGATTCAACCAGTCCATTCTGAAGTAAATCAACCTTGGGATTTCTTTGGAAGGAATGATGCTAAAGCTGAAACTCCAGTACTTTGGCCACCTCATGCGAAGAGTAGACTCATTGGAAAAGACTCTGATGCTGGGAGGGATTGAGGGCAGGAGGAGAAGGGGATGACCGAGGATGAGATGGCTGGATGTCATCACGACTCGATGGACGTGAGTCTGAGTGAACCCTGGGGGTTGGTGATGGACAGCGAGGCCTGGTGTGCTGCGATTCATGGGGTTGCAAAGAGTCGGACACAACTCAGCGACTGAACTGAACTGATTCCTGGATAATAATTATTTTCACCACCATTGTAAATGATATTCCACTCTCCACCCTCAGTCTATGACTGATAACTGGAAAGCAGTAGCTGACAGCCTGTGGCCAGTAGCGCACAGTCTAACATCTCCTGGGAAAGATAGATGTTGGAAACAGATTAATTTTATCACAACAGGTTAATTGAAAAAGTAAAGGCAAGCTTACTGTGAATGGGTTCTGTGAATGGCAGAGAAGGCTGTCAGCCACACTTGCAGGGGTTGTCTGAGCAAGTTTCTTGGAAGCAGTCAGAGGGGGCTGGGCCTCGAGGTGAAAGCCTTTTGCACCTGTTGTTGGTACTGCGCTCCCATCACTGCCTAACTCCTGTTCAGTGGATGTGCCAAAGAGGTGGGTTCTACCACTGATGCCAGGAGTCAAAGTGGAGGCAAAAGAAGAGAAAAGTTAGAGCGTCTGCTGCATTCATCTCTACCCGCCCTGGGACTCGATACCCTGTTCCTTTGCTTTTCACTCCTGTTGCTCCTAAATTCCACAGAGATTTGCAGCTAACATAGGGCTTTCCTTTGGGGTGTAGCACTGTTTTAGCCCAGAGGACATATCCTAACCTAGTAATCTTTCTCTAGAGGAAAGTGGTTTCTCTGAAGAAAGGATGCCTAATTCCATCCTGTATTAAAAAATTCTAGTTCTCATTTCAGAGTGAGGACTCTTTCCTGTATTTGAGATCAATTTCTTTTGAAGGAGATTTCATTCTGATGATGTGAATCAGGTAATGGAAAACCTGCGCCATCTTCTGGCCATGTGTGTGAGTAGGTGTCTAGAAAATTTCTTTTTTGTGTGTGTGTGGCGGGGAGGGAAGGTTCAAAGTCTAGCTTTATTTACCCAAATAATCTTTTTTTTAAAAATTTTTTATTTTTACTTTATTTTACTTTACAATACTGTATTGGTTTTGCCATACTTGAAATATATTTGGTGTATAATGTTAGATAAGTTACAGGTGTACAGTATAGTGATTCACATTTTTAAAGTTTATGCTCCATTTATAGTTCTTTAATATTAAATACAGGTTTCTCTTTTCTAGTTGCTAAATCTAAAGTTTTGTGAACTTCAACATGTATTCAGTGAAGACTTACCTGAGTTAGGTGAAAAGTCAGATTCTGATCCCTAAGTGCGCACCTGCCTGCACCAGGATCCTGATCTGATGTAAGCTGTTTACGGACAACACTCTTGAGAAACAGTAAAAATAATGGGTCAAATGTCAAAATGTAAATGATTATGGATTTTAAAAAATATTTTATTGTCAAAAAGAAACAACTTTTTAGGGAATTTCCTGGTTATCCAGTGGTTATGATTTAGTGTTTACACTGCTGTGGGCTTGGATTTGATCCCTAATGGGGGAACTAAGTTCCCACAGGTTGCATTGCGTGGCAAAACAAAAAATCAAACAATAAAAACACACTTTTTTAATTAAAATGCGTAAGTTTGGAAAGTGCAGGAACATTAAAGATGAAAATTAAAATCTCATATAACACCAGATAAAAGTATCACTTTATAATTCAATATTTGTTCCATTTAATTTTGCATCTGCAACAAAAATTCCTTTGAAAATATGGTTTGAACTAACTGCATCATTTCCCGCTGGTGACTTTGTGCCACGTCATGTTTAACTGTTCCCACTTGGGTTATGGAAGATCTTTAGGCTGATTTCTCTGTTAGAAATCATAGTATAGTATTTTTATGACCATCCATTTACATTAATCTTTGTGTACAACTTTGATTACTTATTTAGGGTACACTAAACCTAGGATACACCAGGGGCTTCCCTGGTGGCTCAGATGGTAAAGCGTCTGCCTGCAGTGCAGGAGACCCGGGTTTGATCCCTGGATTGGGAAGATCCCCTGGAGAAGGAAATGGCAACCCACTCCACTACTCTTGCCTGGAAAACTCCATGGACTGAGGAGCCTGGTAGTCTACAGACCATGGGGTCGCAAAGAGTCAGACACAACTGAGTGACTTCACTTCACTTTCTTAGGGTACACTAGGAAAGACTATGGTATAGATTGATTCTTGATAATATTGTCAGCTCATTGTTTCCAGGTTTAATACATTAGGCAGAATGTAAAAAACATGGAATTGCATAAATGAAAGGAGTCCATTCCTCTACAAGCACAACAATCTCTAATTAGAATCATAAAACCTGTCCTTCGAAATATTTGATGTAACTTTGCAATCCAAGAGCTATTTTTCCTCAAAATGTATCTCTTTTTACTTGTGTTCTTCCCCCGAGCCCTTTTTCTTTTCCACAATGTAAAAAACATCTTGCATTTTGATTGTTATTCATTATAACCCTAATTTTAATGAAGAGGTTTAGTAACAGGAGAGTATAGTTTCCATGGTGGCTCGAACAGTAAAGAATCCACCTGCAATGTGGGAGATCTGGATTCGATCCCTGGGTTGGGAAGACCCCCTGGAGGAGAGCATGCTAACCCACTCTGAATTCTTGCCTGAAGAATCCCCATGGATAGAGGAGCCTGGCAGGCTACAGTCCATGGGGCCACAAAAACTCGGACACAACTGAGCAACTAAGCATACATACAGTGAGAAAAAGATATACATTTTTCATAATTGAATGTTATATACTATACCAAGTTAAGTTCAGTTTTATTGAGTGCTTAATTGACCAGGCACTGTATGAGACTTCTTGAATATGAACTGAACAACAATCTAATTCATGACCTAGAGAATGACATAGGTGTGAAAATAATTACAAAAGGAAGTGATGCATGCACTATTAAAGCAATGAACAAGGTACAGATATTGCAATAATAGTTAATTTTACTATGAACCAAGAACTGCTGTTTTTACATCTATGTCAACTCTCTTAATTATTCTCTGTTATCTTGTGTGTGTTGAGTTGCTTCAATCATGTTCGACTCTTTGTGACCCTATGGACCATAGAACCTCCAGTTTCCTCTGTACATTGATGGAATTCTCTAGCCAAGAGTACTGGAGAGAGTCGCCACACTCTCCTCCGGAGGATCTTCCTGACCCAGGGATCGAACCCACATCTCTTAGATCTCCTGAGTTGGCTCTTTACCACTAGAGCCTATGTTATCTTATAAAGTAGTTATTGTTATTATTATCATCATCGTCTTCCCGACTTTACAGATGGGAATGCCAGGCACGGAACTCGCTCAAAACTGTAAGAGCCTGGGTATGAGTCTAGACGTCCCTCTCCTAGAGTCCATGCACATGACCACCGAAGAGCCCCGTCTCTCTGTAGCAGCACAGTGCAACTAGGGACGGATAATTGTTCATCCATATTGGATGTTTCTGTGAATTTATCCTTTATCTTGCCCCTCTCGTTACTGTAGGCATACATAATGACCTGCCTCAGGGAGATAGCCTGACCCTGTCCACCTGTGCAGGGCTGTAAGGAAGTGAAACACATTCCGCTGCCTGAAACTTGCCACTTTAGGAGACATTTGGAAGAATGCGATGGTTTTTTTTAACTTTGTTTCTTCACCTCCCTCCCATCTCTGACCTGTTAAATAATCTGGCATCCAGGGCCCTACAAGATGGTTATTTTGAGGCGCTACACTGACATCTTTTCCATCTGTCGGCTCCCTGAGTGACGACACTTCCTTAACATCTTATCTCAGATTTATTGGCCGGTTGTTTATGAGCAGAGCAAGCTTGGACTAGTAACAAAAGAAGGGTGATAACTCTGGAAGATCAAGAATTATTTTAAAAATTAATATTTTCAACGAATATTAACTGAGTACTACTTGGCAAGCAATGTGTTGAGTGGATATACAGTACTGAAAAAGATAGTCATGGTTCCTGTCTTCACGAAGTTTGTGTCAACTTAAGAAAGAGGCACAACATGAGAGTTTTGAGTTTCAGTTTTATTCCGGGACCTTACTGAGAACTATAGCCTGAGAAGAGTTCCTCATACAGTGCTGAGAAACTGCTCCAAAGAGGAAGGGGGAGAAGTCAGTATAAATACAGTTTTGGATAGAGAACACATGAAGTCAAGCATAGATCTCAACAACAGGTCACTGCCAGTTGTGCTGGACAGTAGCTCAGGAAGTGATTTTAGTGCTTTTGTAGGCTTGGAAAGGTATGAGTCCATAAAAATTTTATAACAGTGTTAATATATATATACATGTTATATTTGCCTGGATAATCCCATGGACAGAGAAGCCTGGTGGGCTACAGTCCATAGAGTCACAAAGAATTGGACGTGACTGAAGCAACTTAGCACACACACATGTATAGATTTTAACTTTCTACAGTCTGGTTTCCAAAGCACAGAGTGCCTCATTCTGTTCTTCATGCTGAATTCCTCTCAGGGTGCACTGTTGGTCATTGACTGTAGTAGCTAATGATTTTATCCTTGTAGAAATAGAGAATGGGCAACACTCTTTGTTTTACACTATACAATCTAGTGGGAGAGCCATACAGTAAACCCATAAAAACACAAATGAATACACAATTGCCTAAGTGTACTGAAGACAAAGAGGATCTTCCCTGGTAGCTCAGTGATAAAGAATCCGCCTACAGTGCAGGAGATGCAGGAGACATGGCTTCGATCTCTGGGTCAAGAAGATCCCCTGGAGGAGGGCATGGCCACTGACTCCAGTATTCTTGGCTGGAGAGTCCCATGGACAGAGGAGCCTAGCAGGCCACAATCCATAGGAGTACAAAGAGGCAGACATGACTGAAGCGATTGAGTACACATGCACACACTAAAGACAAGGAGCTAAGGATTGATATAAAAATACCAGGATAAGGAGATTATGCTGGTGTCATGAATGACCCATCTGAGGAGACGTAACTTCTGGAATTAAAGAAAGAGGAAGAGTTAGTCAGGCACAAACATGACAAGAAGACTTTGAATGTAGGTTATGAGTCAGGAGCTTGGGTCAAGAGGAACTGAAAGAGTGGTTGCAACAGCAGGGGAAATGCTGGTGAGAACAGATCATTCTAGGCCACATTAAGAGAAGCTGAATTTATCCTAAAGTCAATGAAGGGTTTGAAGCAAGGGTGGGGAAGAAGTTACAAGGGCCTGTGAATATTTCAAAAAGTTATTCAATTCAACGCAGTATGAATTGAAGGTTGAAAGACTGAAAACTGAATGAGCAATTAGAAGTAGCTTCAGGCAGGAAATGATGGTGCCCTGGACCAGGCTGGTGGTTCTGGAGACAGAGCATTCCTGGGCTGATGCAGGAATGGGGAAGCTGGGCTGGACAGGGCCTGCTCTGCACTGACATGTCTCTCTACCTGGAAATTTGTTCTAAAACTTCCACAATCCCAGGGGCCCAAATATGCATGATTTTAATCTATGAATTTGTTCTTTATCAAAAATCTCTCACACAAAATTATTTCTTTTATACAAAAAGTAAAAGCATTAAAGTTGAGTGAACCTCGAGTTGGCAACTCAAAAGCCTGAGTTCTCTTGTGATTCAGATACCAAGAGTTTGGTGCCCCTTGGGTGAGTCATGGAACCTCCCTGGGCCCCAGTTTCATCATCTCTAAAAATGGAGATCATCATATAACCTACCTCCTTGGGGTGCTGGGCAAGGAATAGCTGAAGAAAGTCTTGGAATCCAATTTGTAATCCATGCAGACTGTCTTACAGAAATGGCACAGCCAATGTCATAACAACTCTGTGACTCATACATAAGAAAGGCTCAAAGTCCCAGAGCAGGACACTGATGTGCAATGGTGTTGCTCAGAGAATGGACCAAAGAGTGATCTAAAATGCTTTAAGTGGGTTTACTTTGATTTCAAAGCACATTTTAAGAGCAGAATCCCACATTACTAATGTTCTAGCTTAGTGTTTCTCAAACTTTGATGTACATACAAATCACCTGGAGATCTTGTTGGACGATTCAGTCAGTCTAGGAGGGAAGGGGGCTGGAGAGTCTGTTAGAACTTTCTAGCCAGTTCTCAGGGGATGCTGACACTGCTGGGCCACACCACGTCTGGAGCAGCAAGACTCTGGCCTATCCTGACTGTTTATATATTAAAATGGTGATTCTCTGCCTTTTGTCTCCGAGTTTCTTTGCATTTCTATGGTTTCAGCTCTACGGAATTTGTAATGTGGGTCTTCTGTTGTGGTTCTGCAGAGAGCAGTAGGCAACGTGTCCCATGTTGCCTATTTAGAGTCTGTTTCCACATCTTGTTGGGTGGCAGCTTGTATTTGATCACATTTTTAAAAGTTATCTCATTGGAGTCCAGCTGTTAAATACAGCTTATTTACCATAGAAAGTGAAAATGTTTGTTGCTCAGCCATGTACAACTCTTTACAAGTCCCATAGGCTACAGCCTCTGTCAAAGGAATTCTCTAGGCAAGAATACTGGAGTAGGTTGCCATTCCTTTCTCCAGGAGATCTTCCCAACCCAGAGATTGAACCTGGGTCTCCCACATTTCAGGCAGATTCTTTACCATCTGAGCCACCAGGGAAGCCCCATTTACCCTAGAAGCAAATGGTTTTCCTAGAACTTGAAGCAGTTGAGTCCTTGGTCATGTATGGATGTGAGTTGGACTGTGAAGAAGGCTGAGTGCTGAAGAATTAATGCTTTTGAACTGTGGTGTTGGAGAAGACTCTTGAGAGTCCCTTAACTGCAAGGAGATCCAACCAGTCTATTCTGAAGCAGATCAACCCTGGGATTTCTTCGGAAGGAATGATGCTAAAGCTGAAACTCCAGTGCTTTGGCCACCTCATGTGAAGAGTTGACTCATTGGAAAAGACTCTGATGCTGGGAGGGATTGGGGGCAGGAGGAGAAGAGGACGACAGAGGATGAGATGGCTGGATGGCATCACAGACTCGATGGACGTGGGTCTGAGTGAACTCCAGGAGATGGTGATGGGCAGGGAGGCCTGGCATGCTGCGATTCATGGGGTAGCAAAGAGTCGGACACGACTGAGTGACTGAACTGAACTGAACTGAACTGAACTGAACTGAGTCATTATCAAAAAGACTCTGTCCACCCTTTCTGAGATTTTAAATAAGTTTCTTTTCATCATGAGTCTGGAAAGTGAATATATGATCTCAGCCCTTATAACCATGCCATTCCATTGGAATGTCTGAGCCCAGAACATGGTGAGATGAACAAGCACAGCCTGCCTCCCTACACTGTCACTGCTCTAGAACTCACTTCACAAATATCTGAGACTGACCAGATGCCTGACATTGTTTCCAGTACTGGCTTTTCAGTGTCTAGGGTTACCATGATCTCAATTCCAGGCTGACCAGACATTAAACCAAGGTTCCACTGATTGATACATTTGTCAAGTGCCTGACAGCACCGTTTCCAAGCAGCATAAATCAGGCTTCCTGGAGACAGGCATTAAGCACAGGGTGGGGAGAGATTTACAGGTATTTCAGCTTCCCTCCCTGCCTTCAGACCTTGAAATCTGCTTTAGGACAACAAAACACACTTGCTAATAGGAAAGAATAAGACCAGATAGCACAGTTCATTGCACAGATATTTCTAGAGCACCCACTGTGTGCAGTTGCTGGGCTCGAATTAGAGACATCACAGTGATACAGTTCAGACAGCCATTTCATCTCTAGGGGAAACAGAATGGTTAGCAAGAAGCAGGAGACACAGGTTCGATCCCTGTGTTGGTAAGATCCCCTGGAAGAAGGCATGGCAACCCACTCCAGTATTCTTGGCTGGAAAATCCCATGGACAGAGGAGCCTGGTGGATAGGGTCACAAAGAGTAGGACATGACTGAAGCCACCAAGTACGCACTTACACACGCATGAACATGCAAAAGAGTTTGCTCAGGCCTTCCAGTAAGAACAGCAGGCATAAAGACGTGGAGTGTGAAAGAGCAGGGCCCACTCTTTCAGAGTCATTTCAGGAAGACTTGGGTTTAGGTTGCACAGGACAAGTGACAAGGGAGGAGATTTGAGAAGAAGATTAGTAGGCACATCTCACTTGTACATCTCCCTCACAGCTTGATATAGCCACGTAACTAAGCTCCTGCTGATTAGATGTGAGTGAAGCATTGTGTATATGTACAAACTCTAACTCCTGCATTTAAAGAAGGAAAATGCATTTCTCCCTACCCACTGGCTAGAATTTGGTAGTGATAAATTTTGATCCATGATTAGGCCAACATTCTAGGGTCATAGAATAGCAAGTCAAATAAAGTTTAGGCCCTCAACATTGTAAAGCCATTGAATCTGCTCCTGACTGTTTATTCCCCACTTGATATGTGAACAAGAAATAATTCTTTAGCTTGCTTACTCCATTGCACATTCGGGATCTCTGTTGTAGGAGGAACTTGAAAAATGCACTCAGAATCCCATGGCAGTCTCAATAGTCTAAAGCTGAGGTTTTACCAAGTGGGAGAAAATAGTTGCAAATGATGCAACTGCTGAGGGCTTAATTTCCAAAATATACAAACAGCTCAGACAAGTCAATAACAAAACCCCTCAAATCCCTTTAGAAAAATGGGCAGAAGACCTAAATAGATATTTCTCCAATGAAGACATACAGAAGGCTAATAGGCATGTGAATGAATGCTCATCATCACTAATTATTAGAGAAATGTAAATCAAAACTACAATAGGTACCACCTCACACTGGTCAGAATGGTTATCATTAAAAAATCTACAAATAGCAAATGCTGGAGAGAGTATGGAGAAATGGGAGCTCCCCTACCCTGTTGATGGGAATGTAAATTGGTATAGCCACTATGAAGGACAATATGGAGGTTCCTCAAAAAACTAAGAATAGAATTGGCAGATTACGTAGCAATCCCACTTATGGGAGTTTATCCAGATAAAATTGTAATTTGCAAAGGTACACCCACGCTTTGTTCATTAGCAACACTGTTTACACTAGGCAAGACATGGAAACAACCTAAATGTACATTGAAAGATGAACAAATAAAGAAGATGTGGTGTACATATATATACACAGACACACAGACACACACACACATATAAGTGTATATATAGAAACCCTGGTCATCAATAAAAAGAATGGAATAATGCCATTTGCAGCAACATGGATTGACCTAGTGTTTATCACACTAAGCAAAGAATGTCAGAAATAGAAAAATACCATATCACTTACATGTGCAATCTAAAATATGACACAAAGGAGCTTATCAATGAAACAGAAACACCATGTTATATCACTTTTATGTGGAATCTAAAATATTACACAAATGACTTTTCTATGAAACAGAAACAGACTCATAGACATGGGGTTGCAAGGTGGTGGGGGAGGAAAGGACTGAGAGTTTGTGATTAGCATATACAAACTATTATTTATAGGATGGATAAACAACAGGGTCCTATGTGTAACCCAGGGGACTGTGGATCAGGAGCAGTGTGGGAGCGAAGGCCAAGACCTGTTTCTGCTCTGCCTGCCCACAGAGAGGATTAACGCATGTCTGTTTTCTACCTACTGCTGCCTCAGCAGACAGGCCCAGCCATGCATCACTAGGGTACTAAGACTCTGAACACCAATTACAGTGTGTAGAGTGTTCCCCTCATCCAAGCCGTTCTTAGGCACCAGCTGGGTGTCCTACCTTTCAACTTGTATGATACTATGTGCTTAGAAATGGAATCAGATATCACAAGTTAAGGGTTCAGTCCCATAGGACTGCCCTGCACCTCAGATGCCAGTCACAAGCCCAGGTTGTCACCTGTTCTTTTGACTTACAGGCTATAGCTTAGAGGTCCCCATGACCTTCTCCTTGGGTTCGATTAACTTGTTAGAGCAGCTTAAGGAACTCACAGAAAGATTTACTTCCTAGATCACAGATTTATCATAAAAGGACTCAGGAACAACCAGATGGAAGAGAGTGTAGGGTAGGGAATGGGGAAAGGGCACAGAGCTTCCTTATTCTCTCGGAGCACACTGCTCTCTGCATCTCCACAGAGGTTCACCAACCGAGAAGCTCTCTGAACCTTGGTCCTTGGGTTGTTATGTCACTACATAGGCATGACTGATCAAATCATTGGCCAATGGTGATAGATCTCATCTATCACCCCCTCTCTTCAGCCCCTCTCATCTCCTCATAGTCAGGAGGTCAGAGGAGTAAGACTGAATGTTCCAACCCTTAAATTATATGGTTGGTTCCCCTGACAATCAGTCTCCACCCTTAGGTGCCATCCAAAAGTTGTTCATTAACATGCAAAAGACCCCTTTACGGCTCTCATCACTTAGGAGATTCAAGGGTTTTAGTAGCCCTGTGCCAGAAATGGGACAAAGTCCAACATATATTTTTTATTAAAGTCACAATATCACAGGGAAACGGAAAGAGCACTGCAGCTCTGCCTGTGACCAGAGTGAACACGGGATTCTGGGTTCAAGTGTGAGATACTCGCTGTGTACACGTAAGTCACATCCTTCTTTCCAGCTATTGTTGTTGTTTAAAGTCATGTCCGACTCTCTTGCTACCCCATGGACTATAGCCCACCAGGCTCCTCTGTCCATGGGGTTCCTCAAGCAAGAATACTGGAGTGGATTGTCATTTCCTTCTCCAGGGGATCTTCTCATCTCATCTTCTGCATCAGCAGGCTGATTCTTTACCATGGAACCACCCGGGAAGCTACATCCTGCTTTCCAGTCGTGATCAGTTGTAAAATTGACATTTCTGGTGTCTCATTTCCCAGTTGTATTCCAGCTTGGGAATTGTGAAAATTAACATAATGTATTGCCCCCAAATTCCTGCTCCAAGTCCTCCACACTCCCTGGTCAGCACATTGGTCTTGTGGATGTGGTCCAGTCTGATACAGTTGGTGAAGAGGGGTGGAGTCCAGGAGCAGATGAAGGAATCTTGTCTGAAGGAGGTACTGCCACACTCAGAGGATGTTTGAGCCTGCAGTGCTACTAGTCACTTCTGTTGCACAACTCCAGGGAGTGTTGTCTCAGTGTAACTAGTGAACATCATATTCTGCTGCTGTGTTTCAGGAGGAGCCATTCACAGATGACACAATGATTCCCCTAGATGGCTAGAAGAGGGTGCTCTGAGTCAGGGTAAGGTAGGACAGAGCTTCACTGGAGGGTAATTTGGGGTATCTGGGTCTCAGGGTTCAGAGATCTGGTCAGGATGTGCAGAACTGAGATATAAGTAATGAAGGCCCTACAAAGGAGCAAGGTTTTCACATCAGGAGTCCATCCAGGACTCAGGAGGAGAGAGTCACTGGTCCAAGGGGGGGTCTCAGCCAGGGAGCAAGGAGGGTGAGAATTCAGGCTGACATGGTTTTAAAGCCACCTGAGTGCTACCCCCAGTTGACACGATCTAGGCTTAAAAGCAGTCATAGCCCTAACAAGGAACAGACATGTGACCCAAGGGATGAGGTCAGCCAGAGCATCTCTCCCAGGTTCTGGGGGCCCCAGGCACTTTTTGGTGTCTGACAGCATGACTCCAGTCTCTGTCTCCTCCTTCATGGGACTGATTTTCCTTGAGTGTCATCACGTCATTTTCCTTCTGTGCATGTCTACTGTGAATGGGCATGCTCAGTTGTGTTTGACCCTTTGTGACCCTGTGGACTGTAGCTTGCCAGGCTCCTCTGTCCCTGGGATTTCCCAGACAAGAATACTGGAGTGACTGTCATTTCCTACTCCAGGGGATCTTCCCAAATCCCCACCCCCTGCATTGGCAGGTGGATTCTTTACCACTGTGCTACCAGGGAAGTCCCATGAATGTCTATTTCTACATACAAAGGTTTTCTTTTATAAGGGTGCCAGGGACCACCTTGAGTACTTTATTATAACTGGATTATCTCTGTAAAGAACTGTTTCCAAATAAGTTCACATTGTGAGGCGCTAGGGGTTAGGACTCAGTATATCTTTTGGGGGAAAGAGGGGGACACAACTCAACACATAACATGTGCTTTTGTTCCTCTCTTCTAAACATGCTCTTCCCTTTAGCCCTCACTTCTCCTCACAGCAATGCCTAATGCTTCTTAAAATTGTAGCTCAGCATGACCTCCTCTAGGAAGACTTCCATGACTTTGCCCCCAGGACCACCGCAGATACTCACAAATCTGGAGGGATGACATGCAGCTCTCATAAGCTTCACATCAGTTCAGTTCAGTTCAGTCGCTCACTTGTATCCGACTCTTTGCGACCCCATGAATTACAGCACACCAGGCCTCCCTGTCCATCACCAACTCCAGGAGTTCACTCAAATTCATGTCCATCGAGTCAGTGATGCCATCCAACCATCTCATCCTCTGTCATCCTCTTCTTCTCCTGATCCCAATCCCTCTTAGCATCAGGGACTTTTCCAATGAGTCAACTCTTCGCATGAGGTGGCCAAAGTATTGGAGTTTCAGCTTTAGCATCAGTCCTTCCAATGAACACCCAGGACTAATCTCCTTTAGAATGGACTGGTTGGATTTCCTTGCAGTCCAAGGGACTCACAAGAGTCTTCTCCAACACCACAGTCCAAAAGCATCAATTTTTCGGCACTCAGCTTTCTTCACAGTCCAACTCTCACATCCATACATGACCACTGGAAAAACCATAGCCTTGACTAGATGGACCTTTGTTGGCAAAGCAATGTCTCTGCTTTTGAATATGCTATCTGGGTTGGTCATAACTTTCCTCCCAAGGAGTAAGCAACTTTTAATTTCATGGCTGCAATCACCATCTGCTGTGATTTTGGAGCCCCCCAAAAGTAAAGTCTAACACTGTTTCCCCATCTGTTTCCCATGAAGTGATGAGACCAGATCCCATGATCTTCATTTTCTGAATGTTGAGCTTTAAGCCGACTTTTTCACTCTCCCCTTTCACTTTCATCAAGAGGCTCTTTAGTTCCTCTTCACTTTCTGCCATAAGGGTGGTGTCATCTACATATCTGAGGTTATTGATATTTCTCCCAGCAATCTTGATTCCAGCTTGTGCTTCTTCCAGGCCATCATTTCTTATTATGTACTCTGCTGCTGCTGCTGCTGCTAAGTCGCTTCAGTCATGTCCAACTCTGTGTGACCCCATAGACGGCAGCCCACAACGCTCCTCCATCCATGGGATTTTCCAGGCAAAAGTATTGGAGTGGGGTGTATGTACTCTGCATATAAGTTAAATAAGCAGGGTGACAATATACAGCCTTGACGTACTCCTTTTCCTATTTGGAACCAGTCTGTTGTTCCATGTCCAGTTCTAACTGTTACTTCCTAACCTGCATATAGGTTTCTCAAAACCATATAGGTTTTCTACAAGACCTTTTAGAACTAACACCCAAAAAAGATGTCCTTCTCATTATAGGGGACTGGAATGCAAATGTAGGAAGTCAAGAAACACCTGGAGTAACAGGCAAGTTTGGCCTTGGAGTACGGAATGAGGCAGGGCAAAGGCTAATAGAGTTTTGCCAAGAGAACGCACTGGTTATAGCAAACACCTTCTTCCAACAACACAAGAGAAGACTCTGCACGTGGACATCACCAGATGGTTGACACCGAAATCAGATTGATTATATTCTTTGCAGCCAAAGTTGGAGAAGCTCTATACAGTCAGCAAAAACAAGACTGGGAGCTGACTGGCTCAGATCATGAACGCCTTATTGCCAAATTCAGACTTAAATTGAAGAGTGTAAGGAAAACCACTAGACCATTCAGGTATGACCTAAATCAAATCCCTGACTACACTGTGGAAGTAAGAAATAGATTTAAGGGACTAGATCTGATAGACAGAGTGCCTGATGAACTATGGAATGAGGTTCATGACATTGTACAGGAAACATGGATCAAGACCATCCCTATGGAAAAGAAATGCAAAAAAAAAGCAAAATGGCTGTCTAAGGAGGCCTTACAAATAGCTGTGAAAAGAAGAGAAGTGAAAAGCAAAGGAGAAAAGGCAAGATATAAGCATCTGAATGCAGAGTTCCAAAGAATAGCAAAGAGAGATAAGAAAGCCTTCCTCAGTGATCAATGCAAAGAAATAGAGGAAAACAACAGAATGGGAAAGACTAGAGATCTCTTCAAGAAAATTAGAGATATCAAGGGAACATTTCATGCAAAGATGGGCTTGATAAAGGACAGAAAAGGCAGGGACCTAACAGAAGCAGAAGATATTAAGAAGAGGTGGCAAGAATACACAGAAGAATTTATACAAAAAAGATCTTCACAAACAAGACAATCACGACGGTGTGATCACTCACCTAGAGCCAGACATCCTGAAATGTGAAGTCAAGTGGGCCTTAGAAAGCATCACTACAAACAAAACTAGTGGAGGTGATGGAATTCCAGTAGAGCTATTTCAAATCCTGAAAGATGATGCTGTGAAAATGCTACACTCAACATGCCAGCAAATTGGGAAAGCTCAGCAGTGACCACAGGACTGGAAAAGGTCAGTTTTCATTCCAATCCCAAAGAAAGGCAATGCCAAAGAATGCTCAGACTACTGCACAATTGCACTCATCTCACACACTAGTAAAGTAATGCTCTAAATTCTCCAAGCCAGGCTTCAGCAATATGTGAACTGTGAACTTCCTGTGTTCAAGCTGGTTTTAGAAAAGGCAGAGGAACCAGAGATTAAGTTGCCAACATCTGCTGGATCATGGAAAAAGCCAGAGAGTTCCAGAAAAACATCTATTTCTTCTTTATTGACTATGCCAAAGCCTTTGACTGTGTGGATCACAATAAACTGTGGAAAATTCTGAAAGAGATGGAAATACCAGATCACCTGACCTGTTTCTTGAGAAGCTTCACATCAGTGCCACTCAAAATGTGGCTAGTACTTTACAGTAACTTGATGCTGTGCAGTCAATGGCTTTCTACTGTGTCTATTTTTAATTTCCTTTTCCTACTTATTCATGTTTATGGATATTATGGCTTGAATGGTCATCTTGAAAGGACTATACCCCTACCAATATCTTAATTTCAGACATCTGGGCTCTAGAACTGCCAGAGAATGCATTTCTGTTCATATAAGTGACTCAATTTGTGTTAATGTGTTGTAGCAGCCATAGATAATGAACACAATGGCATTTTACAAAAACACTGATCCACAATGGATTTGGAGGTGGAAGGGCATTTCTTTTTAACCACACATTGTTTAAGATGCACCATTCTGTGTAACATCACTGCACATAATACAATGTATTTTGCCTTTAAGTGACTCTCTTCCCACTAACGGTGTATGCACTGAAGACAGATAGGGTAACTCCATATATTTTCAGGTTTAAATTCCCATGTCTAGCATCTGACCTGACAAACAGTAGACAATAATACATTGAATATACCTGTAAGGCCAAGCAGATCACCTAGAGCCCTGTATGCTGAACATAAGACTAAGGTCTTCCTTCTGCTCAATCAGAGCCCATATCCCATATTCTCTTTCTCTGAGTTCCAAATGGCTTTCAGAACTTGTAGGGAGATAGAGATGACAGATGAGATTGTTGAATGCTGCCTTCCCACCAAATAGCACCAGGACAACCTGTTGTTAAGACAGGACTGAGTTCATTCTTTTCTCAGTGAGACAGAATCTTGGTCTTGGACAGAAGAAGGCAAAGTCAGGATGTGTATAAGGTTTTGGAGTCTGGTTTCGAAAGCGCTTTCACGGAAGGGCTTGATTAAGATTGGGTAAGGATCACGCTTATTTAAGTTATATGTAGAGTACGTCAGAGAAATGCTGGGCTGGAGGAAGCAGAAGCTGGAATCAAGATTGCTAGGTGACATATCAATAACCTCAGATATGCAGATGACACCACCCTTATGGCAGAAAGTGAAGAACTAAAGAGCCTCTTGATGAAAGTGAAAGATGAGAGTGAAAAAGTTGGCTTAAAGCTCAACATTCATAAAATGAAGATCATGGCATCCAGTCCCATCACTTCATGGCAAATAGATGGGGAAAGAGTGGAAACAGTGGCTACAGTGGCTGACTTTATTTTTCTGGGCTCCAAAATCACCGCAGATGGTGATTGCAGCCATGAAATTAAAAGACGCTTGTTCCTTGGAAGGAAAGTTATGACCACCCTAGATAGCATATTCCAAAGCAGAGACATTACTTTGCCAACAAAGGTCCATCTAGTCAAGGCTATGGTTTTTCCAGTGGTCATGTATGGATGTGAGAGTTGGACTATAAAGAAAGCTGAGCACCAAAGGACTGATGCTTTTTAACTGTGGTGTTGGAGAAGATTCTTGCGAGTCCCTTGGAGAGCAAGGAGAATCAACCAGTCCATCCTAAAGGAGATCAGTCCTGGGTGTTCATTGGAGGGACTGATGTTGAAGCTGAAACTTCAATACTCAGGCCATCTGATGCGAAGAGCTGACTCATTTGAAAAGAGCTTGATGCTGGGAAAGATTGAGGGAAGGAGGAGAAGGGGACAACAGAGGATGAGATGGTTGGATGGCATCACTAACACAATGGACATGGGTTTGGGTGGACTCCGGGAATTGGTGATGGACAGGGAGGCCTGGCGTGCTGCGGTTAATGGGGTCACAAAGAGTCGGACACAACTGAGCGACTGAACTGAACTGAAGGATCACAAATTAGAGTTTGAGACTGATGGCCACAGCCAGAGAAGCAGCAAGGGTTCAGAGAATCTTGGGAAGTAAATTGTCTGTTGATGTTTTCTGTTCAAAAGTTGAATAACTGAATGATCGGTTAAAGCTTTTTTTTTTTTGAAACTTCCAGGAACAAACAATAGTTACTTCAGCTTTCACCTTCTGGGCAAGAGTTCCCTGAAAGAGTCAACTTATGTTGACACAAAGAGGGAAATAGGAAAATTTTGTTACTGTAGACAGTCTCTATGTGGGTGTAGATGGTTTTAGTTCCCTTGAGTCAGGTGACCCACCTGAGGCAGGAAAGAGTGGAGAATGTTCAGATCTGATGGGCCCAGACAAGATCAGTTGCTTCAGTTCTGTTCAGTTGCTCAAATTGTCCGACTCTTTGCGACCCCATGTATCACAGCACACCAGGCCTCCATGTCCATCACCAACTGCCAGAATTCACCCAAACTCGTGTGCATCGAGTCAGTGATGCCATCCAGCCATCTTATCCTCTGTCGTCCCCTTCTCCTCCTGCTCCCAATCCCTCCCAACATCAGGGTCTTTTCCAATGAATCAACTCTTCGCATGAATTGGCCAAAGTATTGGAGTTTCAGCTTTAGCATCAGTCCTTCCAAAGAACATCCAGGACTGATCTCCTTTAGAATGGACTGGTTGGATCTCCTTTCAGTCTAAGGGACTCTCAAGAGTCTTCTCTAACACCACAGTTCAAAAGCATCAATTCTTCGGCACTCCACTTTCTTCACAGTCCAACTCTCACATCCATACATGACCACTGGAAAAACCATAGCCTTGACTAGATGGACCTTCATTGGCAAACTAATGTCTCTGCTTTTAAATATGCTATCTAATTTTGTCATGACTTTCCTTCCAAGGAGTAAGCATCTTTTAATTTCATGGCTGCAATCACCATCTGCAGTGATTACCATGATGCTAAAGAAATACTCTGTCTTTCCCAGCACCAGGGTATTTCCCAATGAGTCATCTCTTGGTATCAGGTGGCCAAGGTATTGGAACTTCAGCTTCAGCACCAGTCCTTCCAATGGATATTCAGGGTTGATTTCCTTTAGGATTGACTGGTTGGATCTCCTTGCAGTCCAAGGGACTGTCAAGAGTCTTCTCCAGCACCACAGTTTGAAAGCATCAATTTTTTGGTGCTTAACCTTCTTTGCAGTCCAACTCTTACATCCTTATAGGACTACTGAAAAAACCATAGCTTTGACTATATGGACCTTTGTCAGCAAAGTGATGTCTCTGCTTCTTAGTACACTGTCTAGTTTTGTCATAGCTATTCTCCTTCTTTTTCATAGCTCCTCTTCCAAGGAGCAAGTGTCTTTTAATTTCATGGTTGTAGTCACCATCTGTAGTGATTTTGGAGCCCAAGGAAAGAGAGTCTATCATTGTTTCCATTATTTCCCCATCTATTTGATATGAAGTGATGGGACCAGAATCCATGATATTTGTTTTTTGGATGTTGAGTTTCAAGCTAGCTTTTTCACTTTCCTCTTCAACATTATCAAGAGGCTCTTTCACTCCTCTTCACTTTTCCCCATTAGGATGGTATCATCTGCATATCTGAGGTTGTTGATATGTCTCCTGGCAATCTTCATTCCAGCCTGAGCATGCTCTAGCCTGGCATTTCACATGATGTACTCTGCATAGAAGTTAATTAAACAGGATGATGATATACAGCCTTGACGTACTTCTTTCTTAATTTTGAACCCATCTGTTGTTCCACGTCCAACTCTAACTATTGCTTCTTGACCTGCATATGGGTTTCTCAGAAGGCAGGTTCACTTCAGTTCGGTTCAGTAGCTCAATTGTGTCCGACTCTTTGCGGCCCCATGAACCGTAGCACGCCAGGCCTCCCTGTCCATCGTCAATTCCCAGAGTCCACCCAAACCCCTGTCCATTGAGTCAGTGATGCCATCCAACCATCTCATCCTCTGTTGTCCCCTTCTCCTCCTTCCCTCAATCTTTCCCAGCATCAAGCTCTTTTCAAATGAGTCAGCTCTTTGCATCAGATGGCCAAAGTATTGGACCTCCAGCTTCAGCATCAGTCCCTCCAATGAACTCTCAAAACTGATCTCTTTTACAATGGACTGGTTGGATCTCCTTGCAGGCCAAGGAGTCCTCTCCAACACTATAGTTCAAAAGCATCAATGTTTCAGTGCTCAGCTTTCTTTATAGTCCAACTCTCACATCCATACATGAACACTGGAAAAACCATAGCCATGGCTAGATGAACCTTTTTTGACAAAATGATGTCTCTGCTTTTGAATATGCTATCTAGGGTGGTCATAACTTTCCTTCCAAGGAGTAAGCATCTTTTAATTTCATGGCTGCAATCACCATCTGCAGTGATTTTGGAGCCCAGAAAAAATAGTCAGCTACTGTTTCCACTGTTTCCTCATCTATTCGCCATGAAGTGATGGGATGAGACTTTATTTTGGGGGGCTCCAAAATCACTGCAGATGGTGACTGCAGCCATGAAATAACAAGATGCTTACTCCTTGGAAGGATAGTTATGACCAACCTAGAGAGCATATTCAAAGGCAGAGACAACTTTGCCAACAAAGGTCCATCTAGTCAAGACTATGGTTTTTCCAATGGTCATGTATGGATGTGAAAGTTGGACAATGAAGAAACCTGGGCGCCGAAGAACAGATGCTTCTGAACTTTGGTGTTAGAGAAGACTCTTGAGAGTCCCTTAGACTGCAAGGAGATCCAATCAGTCCATTCTAAAGGAGATCAGTCCTGGGTGTACTTTGGAAGGACTGATGTTAAAGCTGAAACTCCAATACTTTGGCCACCTCATACAAAGAGTTGACTCATTGCAAAAGACTCGGATGCTGGGAGGGATTGGGAGCAGGAGGAGAAGGGGATGACAAAGGATGAGATGGCTGGATGGCATCACTGACTCGATGGACAAGAGTTTGGATGAACTCCAAGAGTTGGTGATGGACTGGGAGGCCTGGCAGCTGCAAATGATGAGGTCATAAAGAGTCAGACACGACTGAGTGACTTAACTGAACTGAACTGATGGGACCAGATGCCATGATCTTACTTTCTGAAAGTTGGGCTTTAAGCCAACTTTTTCACTCTCCTCTTTCACTTTCATCAAGAGGCTTTTTAGTTCTTCTTCACTTTATACCATAAGGGTGGTAAAATCTGCATGTCTGAGGTTACTGATATTTCTCCCAGCAATCTTGATTCCAATTTGTGATTCTTCAAGCCCAGTGTTTCTCATGATATACTCTGCATATAAGTCAAATAAGCAGGGTGACAAAATACAGCCTTGACGTACTCCTTTTCCTATTTGGAATCAATCTGTTGTTCAATGTCCATTTCTAACTGTTGCTTCCTGACCTGTGTATACGTTCCTCAAGAGGCAGGTCAGGTGGTCTGGTATTCCCATCTCTTTCAGAATTTTCCACAGTTTATTGTGATCCACACAGTCAAAGGCTTTGGCATAGTCAATAAAGAAGAAATAGATGTTTTTCTGGAACTCTCTGGCTTTTTCCATGATCCAGTGGATGTTGGCAATTTGATCTCTGGTTCCTCTGCCTTTTCTAAAACCAGCTTGAACATCAGGGAGTTCACAGTTCACGTATTGCTGAAACCTGGCTTGGAGAATTTTGAGCATTACTTTACTAGCATGTGAGATGAGTGCAATTGTGTGGTAGTTTGAGCATTCTTTGGCATTGCCTTTCTTTGGGATTGGAATGAAAACTGACCTTTTCCAGTTCTGTGGCCACTGCTGAGTTTTTCAAATTTGCTGGCATATTGAGTGCAGCACTTTCACAGCATCATCTTTCAGGATTTGAAATAGCTCTACTGGAATTCCATCACCTCCACTAGCTTTGTTCATAGTGATGCTTTCTAAGGTGCACTTGACTTCACATTCCAGGATGTCTGGCTCTAGGTGAGTGATCACACTGTCATGATTATCTGGGTCATGAAGATCTTTTTTTGTACAGTTCTTCTGTGTATTCTTGCCACCTCTTAATCTTCTGCTTCTGTTAGGTTCATACCATTTCTGTCATTTATCGAGCCCATCTTTGCATGAAATGTTCCCTTGGTATCTCTAATTTTCTTGAAGAGATCTCTAGTCTTTCCCATTCTGTTGTTTTCCTCTATTTCTTTGCATTGATTGCTGAAGAAGGCTTTCTTATCTCTTCTTGCTATTCTCTGGAACTCTACATTCAGATGCTTATATCTTTCCTTTTCTCCTTTGCTCTTCTCCTCTCTTCTTTTCACAGCTATTTGTAAGGCCTCCCCAGAGAGCCATTTTGCTTTTTTGCATTTCTTTTCCATGGAGATGGTCTTGATCCCTGTCTCCTGTACAATATCACGAACCTCATTCCATAGTTCATTAGGCACTCTTATTTATCAGATCTAGGCCCTTAAATCTATTTCTCACTTCCACTGTATAATCATAAGGGATTTGATTTAGGGCATATCTGAATGGTCTAGCAGTTTTCCCTACTTTCTTCAATTTGAGTTTGAATTTGGTAATAAGGAGTTCATGATCTGAGCCACAGTCAGCGCCTGGTCTTGTTTTTGTTGACTGCATAGAACTTCTCCATCTTTGGCTGCAAAGAATGTAATCAATCTGATTTTGGTGTCGACCATCTGGTGATGTCCATGTGTAGAGTCTTCTCTTGTGTTGTTGGAAGAGGGTGTGTGCTATGACCAGTGCATTTTCTTGGCACAATCTGTTAGTCTTGCCCTGCTTCATTCCATATTCCAAGGCCAAACTTGCCTGTTACTCCAGGTGTTTCTTGACTTCCTACGTTTGCATTCCATTCCCCTAGAATGAAAAGCACATCTTTTTTGTGTGTTAGTTCTAAAAGGTCTTGTAGGTCTTCATAGAACCGTTCAACTTCAGCTTCTTCAGTGTTACTGGTTGGGGCATAGACTTGGATTAGTGTGATATTGAATGGTTTGCCTTGGAGACGAACAGAGATCATTCTGTCGTTTTTGAGATTGCATCCAAGTACTGCATTTCAGACTCTTTTGTTGACCATGATGGCTACTCCATTTCTTCTGAGAGATTCCTGCCCGCAGTAGTAGATATAATGGTCATCTGAGTTAAATTCACCCATTCCAGTCCATTTTAGTTCATTGATTCCTAGAATGTCGATGTTCACTCTTACCATCTCTTGTTTGACCACTTCCAATTTGCCTTGATTCATGGACCTGACATTCCAGGTTCCTATGCAATATTGCTCTCTAGAGCATCAGACTTTGCTTCTATCACCAGTCACATCCACAGCTGGGTATTGTTTTTTCTTTGGCTCCATCCCTTCATTCTTTCTGGAGTTATTTCTCCACTGATCTCCAGTAGCATATTGGGCACCTACTGACCTGGGGAGTTCCTCTTTCAGTATCCTATCATTTTGCCTTTTCATACTGTTCATGGGGTTCTCAAGGCAAGAAATCTGAAGTGGTTTGCCATTCCCCTCTCCAGTGGACCACATTCTGTCAGACTCCTCCACCATGACCCACCCATCCCGAGTTAGACAAGGCTGTGGTCCCAGTGTGTTTAGATTGACTAGTTTTCTGTGAGTATGGTTTCAGTGTGTCTGCCCTCTGATGCCCTCTTGCAACACCTACCATCTTATTTGGGTTTCTCTTACGTTGGGAATGGGATTTGTCTTCATGGCTACTCCAGCCCAGCCCATGAAAACTAATCACTCACATATCTTGGGACCTCTCACCTTCTGAGATGGCTCACACTCTGTGGAGTGTATTTCTCCCATGGCCACTCTCAAAGTCTGTGACAAACCACATTCTGTCTATGGAATATGTATCTCCATAAATAAACTTGCTTTCACTTTACTATGTTTGCTCTTGAACTTTCTGTGTGTGAAGCCAAGGATCCACACCTGGCTGCCTATTTCAGAGACTTTCCTGAGACCTAGGATGTGACCATCTTCTCTCATTGTTTCCTTCTTACTGAAACAAACTGAAAACAGGAGCTGCATCTGAAGTTATCAAGGTTACTATGAGGAATCAAAGGAGGACCTAAGAGGATCTAAAGAACTTCTTGATAACGGAGAAAGAGGAGAGTGAAAAAGCTGAGTTAAAACTCAACATTAAAAAAATGAAGATCATGGCCTCTGGTCCCATCATTTCATGACAAATAGATTGGAGGGCGGGGGGGGGGGGGCGGGGAAGGAAACAGTGACTTTATTTTCTTGCTCCAAAATCACTGCAGGTGGTGACTGCAGCCATGAAATTTAAAAATGCTTCCTCCTTTAAAGAAAAGCCATGACAAACCTAGACAGCATATTAAAAAGCAGAGACATTACTTTGCCAAAGGTCTGTCTAGTCAAAGCTATGGTTTGTCCAGTAGTCATGTACAGATGTGAGAGTTGGACCATAAGGAAGGCTGATCATGGAAGAATTGATGCTTTTGAACTGCGGTGCTGGAGAAGACTCTTGAGAGTTCCTTGCACTGCAAGGAAATCAAACTAGGCAATTCTAAAGGAGATCAACTCTTAATATTCATTGGAGGGGCTGATGCTGAAACTCCAATATTTTGACCACCTGATGCAAAGAGCTGACTCATTGGAAGATATCCTGATGTTGGGAAAGATTGAAGGCAGGAGGAGAAGGGGACAACAGAGGATGAGATTGTTGGATGGCATTACCGACTCAGTGGACATGAGTCTGAGCAAACTTTGGGAGATAGAGAAGGACAGAGAAGTCTGGTGCACTGCAGTCCATGAGGTCACACAGAGTCAGACATGACTGAGTGACTGAATAACAATGAGGAAGCAACTAGAAAAATCCACCAGATAGAATCTTCAACATTTTAATGATTCGGGGATTGAGAAGCTGTACTAGTTTAGCAGATGGAGAGAATTGTGTGCCCCTTATTTTGATCCTAGTTTGAATAAACTAATTGTAGAAGGGCAGGAAATTTTTAATATGGACTGAGTATTCAACATTAGAGAATATGAAATTATTAACTGGGACAAAAATGTTGGATTTTTTAAAAGAAAACACCCATATATTTTTAGAGACAGATACTGAAGTTTATAAGGGTGAAATGGCATGATGTCTGGAATTTACTTTCATCCATTGGAGAAGGAAATGGCAACCTACTCGAGTGTTCTTGCTTGGTGAATCCCAGGGACGGGGAAGCCTGGTGGACTGCCGTCTATGGAGTCACACAGAGTCGAACTGAAACAACTTAGCAGCAGCAGCAGCGTTTTAGAAAAAAGAGCAGAAATAGATGAGAAAAATGAAGAATATGCTTGTTCTGAATCTGGCTGATGGATATGAGTGTTTATCCTATTTTATGCTTGAAAGTGCTCCAAGTCATTAAGGAAAACCACTGAACTCTCCCAACAGAAACACAGGTTATTACTGAACCAAACTCGAGTTCACTTAAAATGAGCAAAGTCAATCTACTGACATAGGGTTGTGGTAAAGTAAAGTTCAATATTTATTTGCAGGATGCCAAGCAGGAGAATGGGCAAATAATGCTTAGGGGACCTGAACTCTTCAGTGGCTTTCAGGCAAGGGTTTCTAAAGACTAAAATTAAGAGTAAGGGTCTTAAGCATGTGATTAGCTCATGGATTCTTCTGATTGGTTGGGTGTTAAGCAACAAAGTGATATCTGGTGTCTTGATCATCATTCTTCTGGCTCCAACTTGTTTGGGTCACCTTGGCTGAGGTCAACAGGTTTCATCATGCGGTACTGGCTCTGTAAAACAACTCAAAAATATGTTGCATCAGATTGTTATCTATATGCCTTGAGAAAGAACTAGGATTTTTGTTGACTTTGTTTTATGGTTAAACTTTTCTAGCTTGATTGCTTTTCCTTTATTTCTACATTTACTCATTTCTATAATCATCAACTGCTTGAGTCTGCTCTTTAGAGCTCTGGGAAGACTTAAAAATCTAAAGATTTTTCTACAGACAAGACATAGGGACAAGGGAGGATTGTACCCAGGAAGGTCCTACAGGGTCCTGCTCAGTTTCAGGTCGCTCTGTTCTTTGATACTCCTCACTCCAGAGGGGAACAGGGGCGACGACCGCTCTGGCTACTTCCTGCTGAACAAGGGCGACGTTGATTCTCCAGGATTAGAGGAGCAAAAGTCTTGGACCTTCTTCTCAAAGAATTCTCGAGTCCCAGGCCTAGTGTCAATATTTTGCACCATGAAAACATGATCTCTCTTTTTGACCACTTTGTTATACCATCTGAACAAATATTTGAAAATTAATAAACCTATTACAAAAGGATGATGAGCAATGAAACTTTGTAACAGTACTCAAAAGAGTCCCCCTATTCCAGATGGCAACCAGGAAAATAATTTTTGGTGTGTATTCTCTTTATGTACATCCTATAACTAGGTAGCCTTTTGAATTATCCTGTTTATTCAGATTTCAACTTCTCCGGAGGTATTGATGTATGTACAGCATGTGGTATGAGCCACTGCACATACTTTTCCTTGTTTTGCCAATAGGAAGTCACAGGCTATTCCATTATCTAGGACCACATGAGTTCAAAGATAGTTGTTGGGCTGGAATACTTTAAGCTGTGTCCTCAGCAATTTGGCAGATCTCCCAATTGTGGTAGCTAGATTATGAATCATACCTCTATTGATATAAACTCTGGCAGTCGGTGTGAGGTTGCCAGAAATGCTTTGTCCTATATTGTCCTAATACCCTGATGCTATCTCTCTTCTAAGACGCAAGTTTGAGTTAGAGAGGGAAGTAATGCTCCTAAGGCTGTGCACAGAAAAGGGGATCCTAAAATGTCCCAGTAGGCATGACCCTTCCATTTGCCAGCTGTCTAAACAGCGATGTGCCCATCCCCCACAGACAAAGATATATCCTGGAGGGGAGCATGTTATACCTCCCAAGGTAGTGTCATTGATTCTTTCATTTTGGGGGAGTTCAGAGATTATGTTATCAAGCCATGGGTGAGAGCCACTGCAAGCCTTCCATAGTCCATTTACATGATACCCAACTTGTTTGGCTCTCTGACACAAATTAGTGTCATTTTTAGACTTTACACATTTGTCAATTGTACATTTCAGGGGATTTTGTTCATCACATTTTTTCAGAATAAATTTGAGGGACCGAGGGGGACCAGTAGTAACTTTTCCTCCAGTGGAAATTACCTCAGACAGGTTGAAACAAGGGACTGGAATACTGTGATGTCCCTTGGTTAGCTGAACTTGCCATGTGACACTTGAAGGAGGATGATTATAGAAGGTCATGGGTCCTGGAACAGTATCAAAATCTGTTACAGGAACCACTGATGGGATATATTGTTCATGGATGGTTTGAGATTTCAAATGACACTTCACACAATCGTTTAAATTCCCACCTCTGGCTTTGTTATGATATAACTTAGCTTCCTTCCAGGAAGTGGCAGACACCAGTGGAATGAAACAGTAAAGGAAAACAAGAGCCATCATTATAGTTGGGGCCAACAGCTTGTATAGGAAAATAGCACTGGTGCTCAACTTTGGTACTAACCCTACTATCACAAGGCTTAAACTAAAATAAAGGAAGGTTTAAGTCTCTCCTATTATCAGTATCACAACAAATTACAGATTTGCTTGACTATGATATAATCACAGGTAAAATGATTAGATGAAGTGGCAAACAAAAGGATAAAAGCAAGTAATAAAGCAGAAAAATGCTCTAGTCAACTGTAAATGTTATAATGGATGGCCACTAGTCATTCACTAGTTATCTAAGATACTTTCTCTGTTTTTAACTGAAGCCCTAGTCCAGACTTGCAGCAAGGAGTACTGGCTTCAGCTGGCTTTGTTGTCTTTTCTGTAACTTCTGAGGGCTATGAATTTGTTGCTGGGTCAGAAGCCAGTTTCACCCGTATGCAATGGATCCACAGTTTGATTCCTGTCAATTTAACAGAAGAGTGAGTTAGTAAGTAGTAGAACCTAAGTCCTCACCCACCAGGGCTGAATTTGGCTGTTGGGTATACATCTTTCCATGTTATTAGGAGCACCCAGTCTCCAGGTCTAAAATGCTGGAGGGGGACATCTGTGGGAAACATCACTTTACTAGTAGCATTTAAAGAAATAGCATTTAAAACTAACCCCAGCATAGGCACATAACTTACAGTGTCTAGTTCTTTTACCTTTTGATCACATGTCTGATCATAAAACTGCTCAGGATAGAGCATACAGTATTTCGTAAGGACTCAATTGGAGTCTACTTCTAGGGCCCGCTCTAAGCAATGCAAGCAGTAACACTTTTTCCCAGGTTAACTTAATTCTTGACAGATTTTAGCTATCTTCCTCTTTAAAGTATGTTTCTAGTTGATCGTAGCCTCCAAAATGCATGCAAATTCCATTTATTCCACATTTTTTATATACCTACTGATTCACATTAGCAATTAAGCTACCTCTATCATTACTCTTAATTAATTGAGCTCAGTAACCCAAATCTAGGAATTATCTTATAGAGCAAGACCTTTACTACTTCTAGAACTTCTTCAATCCAGCAAGAAAATGATTCTAAGCAGACTGTAAAGGCATCTGCCATCACTAGTAAGTAAATTTTCCGTTTACTTTAGGCATGATTGTAAAGTCTACTTGCCAATCTTTCTCAAGCACTTCCCTCTAGCCTGGACTCTGTGCAGGATGGGGGAGTCCTCATCTTGAAATTATTTTTAGTGCAAAGCATACACTTTTGTAATACTCTTTGAATTGTCCTTGCATATTTGGTCTTTCAATGTAGTCCTGTATCCACTGGATGCCATTAATGGGGGCTCATGTATATTGCTCCAATTACTTTCTCCATTAGATAGTCATGAATTAAAACCACTCCTTGGTCATTTATCATTTGATCCTAAATGGGAAAGGTCATATCCCCATTATCCTGATATTTCGAGGTTCTTAGGTGAGTGTGTAAGTGTGTTAGCTGCTCAGTTGTGTCCATCTCTTTGTTGACCCCATCCACTAGGCTTCTCTGTCCATGGAATCTCCAGGCAACAGTGGAGTGGGTAGCCATTCCTTTCTCCAGGGGATCTTCCTGACCCAGGGATCAAACCTGGGTCTACTGCATTTCAGGCAGATTCTTTACTGTCTGAGCCACTAGGGTATGCAGGGCTAAATTAACAGGGCTATAACCAAAGGCACTTTGTCCTGAAGGCTGCCCTGAAGGCTTGGTCAGCTATGTTGTTCCTTTTCAAAACAAAATAGTCAAATCTCAGATGTCTTGGGCAATGAGCAAATTGCCACTTCCTTTGGCTTGAGCGCTGTGTCTAGCAGTTTCAAAATTTCTTTGGCATGTTTCATTTCTTTTCTTTCAAAAGTGAACAATCTCTCTTTCCAAATTACCCTATGTATGTTTACAACTGAAAAGCCATATTTCGAGTCAGTATAGACGTTGACTTTTTTACCTTCACTGAAATGTAAAGGTCAAGTAAGGGCAATAATTTTAGCTTTGGGGGCAAAGATACATGATGATAAAGCTTCCACTCCTAGGATCTCCTGCAAGGTTACCACTGCAGGAATTATAATCAGATCCAAGCACCTGCTCAATGATATGACAATAATCATTCATGTGCCTCTGGGCCACCCAAAGGGGTCGCGAGCAGAGTGGCTGGATTCAAGGAGGACACAGTCTTTGGGGTCACATTAGAATTACCAAGTAAAATTATCTGATACCCTCCCAAGTGGTCTAAAGTGAGACAATATCCACTCTTTTGTTCCAACAGTGGCAACACACCGTGGGATGTACACACCATGGCTGGCTATCCGGGAGTGAATTCCTCTGCTTCTTGCAACAAATCCAGAGTAGCAGCTATAACTCTCAAATACATCTGGATTACACTGTCCAAGCCTTTGTGAAATGGGATACCGGGCATTTCGTCGACTGTGGGTCAGTACCTCTACTCTCACGGTGCTGTACTTAGCCACTCAGTCATCTGACTCTCTGTGACCCCATGAACGGTAGCCCACCAGGCTCCTCTGCCCATTGGGATTCTCCAGGCAAGAATACTGGAGTGGGTTGCCATGCCCTCCTCCAGGGAATCTTCCCAATCCAGGGGTCGAACCCAGGTCTCCTGCATCGAAGGAGAATTCTTTACCATCTGAGCTACCAGGGAAGCCCAAGAATACTGGAGTGGGTAGCCTATCCCTTCTCCAGGGGATCTTCCAGACCCAGGATTCGAACCAGGGTCTCCTGCATTCTAGGTGGATTCTGTACAAGCTGAGCTGCCAGGGAAGCCCCTCCAGTCTCACTACCTGTCTTTTATGTTTAAAAAGATCAAGTGACTTTTTCAAATATGGCAAACACAGAACAGGAGCACTCCGTAGTTTTTTTCTTCATTGTTAGGAAAGTCTCGACATTCTCCAGTTCCCACTAAGGCATTATTGTCAGTCCCTTTTAGCGTCTCATACAACTGTTTAACTATTAGCTTAAGCTGGCGATCCAAGTGCAGCAGAATCTTGCCATTCCAGGAACCGATGCAACTGCCTTTGGTAGTGGTCACCACACCCTGGCTACTGTCTCTTGGCAGTCCTGGAGCCAGTTCCTTTGGCCTTTTCCCAGTTTGGATCCCAGATATTTCACTGATGTTTGGGAAATTTGGGCCTTTTTCCAAGAGATTTTATAGACTCATTTGGCCAGACAGTTCAAAGTAGTCCCAGTGTTTTCACTTGTGTTCTTTGTATTGCCAGCTGTGAAGGGATCATCCACATATCTGAGCAGAGCTCCCTCATGTAGCTGGAGCTCCCTTATATCTTCAACTAGCACTTTCCCGAACACCGTGAAGGTGTTTTTAAGTCCTTGCAATACTGCCCAGCAGTATTGCTGCTTGCTTTGGTTTCTAGATCTTCCCAACAAGTACAAATAACTCTTGGGATTCAGGACCCAAAATAACACAGAAAAAAGACCTCCACTAAGCCTAATGAAAGTTTCCAGATAAGATGATCAGAAGAATATAGGGATTTGGGACTACAGGGTGAATATCTTTCACTATCTGATTTATAAACCAGTAGTTCTCAGTGCCAGGCTTCTTAGAGGCAGGATGGGAGTATTATATAGTGACGGAGGAAATCCAATAAGCAAGTATTTCAAAATGCCAATCCAGCCTTGCACTGGGTCCCTGTTTTGCTTGCTCCTTTAAGGGATATTACCTTAAACTCAGAGCCTGAGTGTCCAGCTTCAGTTTCACCTTAACTGCTATGGCCATCCAGACTCTTCCTGCCCATCTATCACCCCATGCTCCCAGGCATCCCTGCTGTGAGATGTCTTCAGGGATGCTGGTGATGACTCCTCCATCCCTTGACAGGAGGGCTAGCTGCAAGGTACAAGCTTGTTTCAGTGGTACTTTTATATCCAGTATTTCAGGAGTGAAAGTCAGTTTAGCATTTAATTTAGTTAAAAAATCTTGCCCCAGCAATGCAACTGGGCACTCTGGCATGTACAAAAAAAAAGCTATGTTTTAGATTAGGAGCCTCAGTCTGACAGTCTGGGGATTGCAAAAACAGTTTTTGGAGAGGCTTTCTAGATAATCCTCTTGTCAAGGTGCTTTTCTGGGCTAACTCTTTGGGTCCAACTCCTTGCGAATCCAGTGTTCAAAACAGAGCAAGTGGCTCCACTACCAGTCAGAAAGACAATCTATTTCCCACAAAAGGGTTACCCAGGGCTCCTGATGGGAAACTATTTCCCCAAGCAGAGTCCCCTCAGAGAATCCTCTGTCACTCTCTCTTGTTTCCAGCATGAACAATGCTTTTTCCTCCACTTCCAGTTTCTTTTGTAAGCTGAGGCAGACTTTCTTTCAGTTGCCTTCTTGTCTTAAAGTAAGGACTGCTGCCAACCCACTTTTACATGTCCCATTGGTGGGCTTTTTTCTGTGGGTCACCCTTCACTCTCTTGGTTCTCTGGGTCTTACTCTCTGCTCAAATTTTTGTCTCCCCTTTCTCCACTGAGTGTCACTGCCAAAAGGGACTTTTGCTGCTTCATTTCATGGGTCTCTTTTTCATCTTATAGTCCCTCCCAACTGTAAAACACTGAAAGCAGTTTCTACCAAATGACATAATAACAGGCCAAAAAGTCCTTATGTTTTCTGCAACTGGGGCACTCTAAGTCACAAAGTCCAATTAACTAATTTGAAATTCTCTGGATTATCTGGATCCACATCTGCATATTGGAGATATGCCCTGTACATTCTCTTCCAAAACCTCAGGGTTTTCCTGTGGCTCTTTGCACAGTCCTTGCACCTTATGAAAGTTCCAATATTGGTTCTCCCTTTTGGAGCCCTATCATGATGCACTCCTTGTAATGCTCAATTCCAACTTTATCTCCTAGGTTACTCTCCTCCCAGCCTGGATCTATGATGGGAATTGCTTTTGCTGCTGGTGCTGCGACGGGTTTGCCAGGGGCAGCAACATGCATTCTACCTACCTCTTCTCTAGCCTTTTCCATTGGGTTCACAAAAAGTTTATTCAGGGCTTTCCATAACATTATACAGAAAAACACATATGAATATTTTAGTCAATGCAATATTTCCATCCTCTCCTCTTCCTCAGCCAACAGAGTGGTTAGCAAACTTTGATATCAGCCCAACTGGGTTGGCAAAGATGAAAGAGAATGAATTTTCCATCCTGGTAGGGTCATCCCAGTAGGTTGGCATATTATTTTTGCAATTCAACATGTCTGAGGTTGAAAAGGGAGAGTGGATCCACATGAATCCTGCTGGATGACCTTGGGCATTTATTCCTCCAGTGTGAATCTGCCTCAGTGGGAATCACCCTGAATAAACACTAGTGGTTCCCTGACCAAAATGGAAGCTCTGTCGGGTATGAGAGGAAGACAACCTCCCCTTCTTCAGCTCCTGCCAGTGCAGGTGAGAATGAATTGGCTACTGTGGGATCTATGGCTCCAGCCCCTGCTTCCTCATTTTGCCCACCATACAGAGGCAGTTGTGATGGATATCTAGAAGCATTTATTTGTTGAATTAATTCCCCATCTCGTGATTCCTGAGAATAGGGTAAACCTTTTAAAGTCTCCTTATGGGAGGAAATTTCTTTCTGTATCATAATTCCATGCATGCTACATTTTTCTCTAAATAGGCTCACTTTGAATCAGTAGCATAAGTTTTCCTCCCCTTTCACAAAATAGCTCTGGTTCAAAGACAGTGTTATAATATAGAGAGCCATTAGGGAGCAGTGTTCTCCAGATCTTAAGATGTCCTGAGGCTAAACAGTGTTACAATGGAATACCTTTTTATCTCCTTTTCCGAGGTGCTTAACTAAAAATTTTCCAGTTCTGCAAAATATACCCTAAGGGGTTACAAGATGGAGCAGAGCTCTGACTACCCATCTTTGTTGTACACAGCTGGTACTATCAAACATAAGAAAGCAAGCAAGCACACAAACACAAGGCATCTCTCAGGGTTACAGACTCCTTAGTCCAATACAGAAAATCCCCCAAATCAATATCCCACCACAGACAGGGCCAAGTGGCGAAATGAATACCTTGGTGTCATCATACATGAGCCCTTCTACTAAGCAGAAATGTCTTAAGTTAGTGTCTTGTTTCCTTCACCATGAAAGCACCAAGGGCCATTGACCCCCAATTGGTGGCAGATGCTCTGGGTTGTCCCTGAGACAAAGGTGTTCAGGAAGCTGCTGGACAGAATCTCAGCGCCCTCTCCTGCCAGGAGCCAATGTGCCGCAAAGACACCCACCTGGGGTGGTGGTCTTTTCACGGTCACCAATTGTTACATGACTGAACTTAGGTTCACTCGCACAAAATTCAGTCTATTGACACCATGTTTTGGTGAAGGAAAAGTACAGTGTTGATTTTCAGGGCACCAAGCAAGGAGTTCAGGTCCTTTGAGCATTAGCTGCCTATTCTCCTTGCTTGGTGCCCTGCAAATAGATGCTGCACTTTCCTTATGACCCAGTGTCGGTAGATTGGCTGCTGTGCATCAGGTGAGTGAAATCGAGTTCAGTTCAGCAACAAGACTGCTCTATATGTCCTACAAACAGTGTTAAAGCGAACCACCAAAGAAAACCGGAAATAAGAGCAAAATTGTACATATAGATGCTGACAAAATTAAAGCATGAAGAAGGTAACACTGACCAATAAACATAACTCAGGTCAGAAGTATGAAATGAAGCAAAGAAAAATTTTCAGTTATGGTACTGCACAAATATAAATATCTTTGTACCCTAAACAACATGGCTAAATCAAAACCAAGAGAAGAAAAGACAAAAGGCTGAGATAAAAGTAGAAATTTAAAGGAAAACTGTTAAGAATAAAATCAAAACACAAGTAAGCATTTTCCTTAGAGAGAAAAAATTACAGTGTACAAAATTAAGCATGAAAAAGGACCCAATGTGAGGATATTAAAAGATAAATTTGCAAATGTATGATAGTAAATTTTAAAAAATGACATAAATGATATTATGGCAAAACTAAAATAATCAAATAGTGATCCAAAAGGTAAAAACAAACACATAATCCTCATCAGAAGAATATAAAGAAAAATTAATACAATGTTCAAGATTTTAAATAGCTTCCATGTGCAGAACAGTCCATTTAACAATAGAGAACAGACAACTGTCATTAAAGAGTTGTAAACTGCAAAAAAGCTAAAACAGGAAAGTACTTCGCAGAAAAGAAACTAACAAATTCTAAACCACCACAAAAATCCTTCATGTTTCTTATAATAAAATTTTGTGTAAATTGATAAACTAAATTTTTTAAAAAGGAGAATTGAAAGCAATGAGTACTAAACATGATAAGCTGCCCAAGCCCAGGAGTTGAGGGTATAGTGTAAAAAAATGGGATCGCTATCACCTATCTGAACTGGGAATAGTTATGACTTTTTAGGAAGTTGGAACACCTAATAAAATCAGAAATAATAACATATACTCTCCCCTTGAAAAGCTATCCCAGGAGTGAAACAACCAAGACTTAACAAAATGTTCAGTCCTGGGTTTTTCATGACAAAGACTCAGAAAATAATGCCCTTTAATAAGAGAAGGATTGAGCCAAAGGAGCTCAGTGCCCACTGAGGAGTCAGAGGGGCTACTAGACACTACACCAGAGATGCAATGCCCTGGTTAAGGATGTCCTGGATACGTTAGAGGAAAAAACAAGCTGTAGGTAACATGGCTAGTATGAACCCATTATAAAACCATAGAAATTAGAATAGACAGTAAATAGATTAAAATATGCTCAATTTTATTAGTCAGGGGAATGTTACCAAAACTGGTTCCATGGTTGGAGAAAACTGATGATGGCCAGTGCTGGGCCAAATATCCTTCCTCTCCACCTTCAAAGGAGCTGCAGGAACTGTTAGACTTTTCAGGTAATTAAAATGCAAAAAGTACACTGCTAAGTCACTTCAGTCGTGTCCGACTCTGTGCGACCCTATAGACGGCAGCCCACCAGGCTCCGCCATCCAGGCAAGAACACTGGAGTGGGTTGCCATTTCCTTCTCCAATGCATGAAAGTGAAAAGTGAAAGTGAAGTTCAGTCGTATCCAACTCCTAGCGACCCCATGGACTGCAGCCCACCAGGCTCCTCCATCCATAGGATTTTCCAAGCAAGAGTACTGGAGTGGGGTGCCATTGCCTTCTCCGAAAAGTACACAGTAATGCCAAACTCTGGGTGGTCACAAAGAATGGGGTGGGAATATGATCTGTTCTGTCTCTAGCTAAAAGGAAGTCCACAAAACTGCCAGCAAACTCGGGGGCGAGTGAGGGGAAGCACACTAAGAACAGGCTACCCATTCTGAAAGTTAATTCAGCATGAAAGAAATGCAAGTAGACAACAAACATATGAAATGATGGCAGTCACAAGCCAAGAAAATTCAAATCAGAACAGGCTGTTTTCCATCCCTGAATAAGGGGAAATTGGTTTATGGTGGCACAGTCTCTCAGGAAGGCCAGGTGAGTCTGGAACTGAAGACTGCAAAACAGAGCCAGATTCAATCTACAATTTGCTCTATTCGTTGTACACAATCACGCAGGCACCATAAGTTAGTCATGTGAGTAAGAAAGAGTGGTGCCCCTCCCACTCCATCCTGGGAAATGAGTCTCAGGACTAGTGTGAGCAGGAAGTCACAGAGCCTCCACCTGCATGGGCTCAGTCCCCAGACAAGAGCCTTCTAGCTGCTCAGTTCAGTGGTCTCATTTTAAGGAGTAATAGGGAGTAGCTGAAATTCCAGTACTTTGGCCACCTCATGCAAAGAGTTGACTCATTGGAAAAGACTCTAATGCTGGGAGGGATTGGGGGCAGGAGGAGAAGGGGACAACCGAGGATGAGATGGCTGGATGGCATCACTGACTCAATGGACGTGAGTCTGAGTGAACTCCGGGAGTTGGTGATAGACAGGGAGGCCTGGCGTGCTGCAATTCATGGGGTCGCAAAGAGTCGGACACGACTGAGAGACTGTAATGAACTGAACTGAACAGTTAAGCCCCAAGGGATCTTGTCTCCATCAGTTGCTCCTGTTCCAGTGAAGTCAAACCTTGGCCCTTAGCAAACAAATTCCTTACCCATATTAACATTCAATATGTCACATTTAAATATTCACAGTCTAACCTCAGATGTTTAAAAGCTGTCTTTGTGGAGGCTCACATTGGCCACTGTTACTCCATTTTGAACTACTTAACACAGCACATTGTCACATAAGATGAGTAGGAATAGAATGATTAAATGTCACATTGAGACAGTTGTGCCCTCCCTCCCCCCCACCCATATCTTTGGTGTGTTTATTGCCGAATGTTTCTAGTCTTTCTTGTTTCCTGTCTCCAGAGTTCACCTTCCTGTTGTATATTGTTAGAGCAAGTTTCTTAGAACATAAATCAACACTCATTACTGCACAGATTAAAAGCTTCTTGAGTCTTTCTGTGCTAAACCCCTTTTGACGGCACTCCAAGCCTGACTTGAACCTTGCCAAGTTTGCTCCAGACTCGGTGTTTAAACCTTGCTGTCCATATTGATTTAGGGATTCTGAACCCAGAGTGGGTAGAATTTTAAGGTGTCTAGGATCTCCTGGGTTTCCTTACCCTACTGCGCTCCACCCGGGTGCCCTTTCCTAATAAAATCTGATGCTTTGTCAGCACATGTGTCTCCTCGGACAATTCATTTCTGAGTGTTAGACAAGAGCCCAGTTTCGGTCCCTGGAAGGGGTCTGCCTTCCTGCAACAACACCATGGACTATAGCACACTAGGCTTCCCTGTCCTTCACCCTCTTCCAGAGCTTGCTCAAACTCATGTCCATTGAGTCGATGATGCCATCCAACAGTCTAATCCTCTGTCACTCCCCTTCTCCACCTGCCCTCAATCTTTCCCTGTATCAGGCTCTTTTCCAATGAGCTGGCTCTTCACATGAGATGACCAAAGTATTGGACCTTTAGCTTCATCATCAGGCCTTCCAGTGAATATTCAGGATTGATCTCATTGAGGATTGACTGGTTTGATCTCCTTTCTGTCCAAGGGACTTTCAGGAGTCATCATCCCTTAAGTTCCTGTTGATCTAGTGATTGAGCGCTGGAGGGGGGCTTAAATTTCTGCACCAAAGCTTAAGAAAGTGCTTCAGGCTAATCTTTACCATTGAAATAGAACTGGGAATCTTTACAACTCATTTGTTATCTTTTCTATTGTTACTTCTCTTGCCTGATAACAGTAGTTTTGTTCTTTCAAGAGCATTATTGCTGAGACCATTTCAAGGGGAGCATTATGGCCAGGCTTAGATCATAAAATATCTTAAGATCTAACATGGTTTACCCAATATCAAGATTTACCTAGTTCTTTTTTTCTTCTAGCCTATCTAATTCCATTTCATGAGATAAACCTTCTAAGCCTCCTCAATTCATTTTCTACAGGTTCCCAGAGCATACAGTGTACAGCACACAATTTTCATTTATAAAACTCACAATTCCTTCTTTAATGCCTGGCTTTCCCACTAACGGGCTTCTCTGGTGGCTCAGATGGCAAAGAATCTGCATGCAATGCGAGAGACCTGGGTTTGATCCCTGAGTTCAGAAGAAGGTGATCTTACCTAGAGAATTCCAGGGACAGAGGAGCCTGGCAGCCTCCATGGGTCACAAAGAGTTGGACACGACTGAGTGACTAAAACTTTCAGTACTTTTTCCCACTTTGAGCATAAACTATATGAAGTCAAGGAGTATCTCTTAGAGTAAAGAAGATATTCATACCCTTGGTATACAGTTAGCAACTTCTGTAATAATGAAAGATGGACATCACAGTTTCTAACAGCCCAGCCTTTGCTGACTGACTAGGGAGTTTAAAAGTTTAAACATAAAGAGTTTAAACATAAAAAGTTTAAAAATAAACAGTTTAAACATAAGAAGTTTAAACATCTGCATACTCCAAAGAAAAGCTAAAAGTTAAATAGAAAGTCAAAATTGCAGATTTTAACAAAATTTCTAAACCCCAGTCATACTGAAGAATCAGGAATTCTCTGTATGAGTCAAGCCTTCTGTTCTCTGTGTTTTTCCTCGCTGCCCTATCAATCTGGAAGCCCTTCTTCCTGTCTTGCTCCAGCTAACTCCTAGGACCCTTTAAGGCTTAGTGTGCACATCACCTCCTTTAAGACTTCTTCAAATGCAGTGCCATGCTGGATGAATCACAAGCTGAAATCAAGATTACCAGGAAAAATATCAACAATCTCAGATATGCAGATGATACCACTTTAATGGGAGAAATCGAAGAGGAACCAAAGAGCCTCTTCATGAGAGTGAAAGAGAAGAGTGAAGAAGCTGAATTTAAAGTTAACATTAAGAAAACTAAGATCATGGCATGCTGTCCCATCACTTCTTGGCAAATAGAAAGGGAAAAAGTGGAAACGATGACAGATTTCATTTTCTTGGGTTCCAAAATCAATGTGGATGGTGACTTCAGCCACAAAATTAAAAAATACTTTCTCCTTAGGAGGAAAGCTATGACCAACCTGGACAGTGTATTGAAAAGTGGAGACATCATTTTTCTGACAAAGGTCTGTATGGTCAAAGCTATGTTTTTTTGTTGTTGTTCATTTTTTTGTTTGTTTTTGTTTTTTTTGATATAAATTTATTTATTTTAATTGGAGGTTAATTACTTTACAATATTGTATTGGTTTTGCCATACATCAACATGAATCTGCCACAGGTATACACGTGTTCCCCATTCTGAACCCCGCTCCCTCCTCCCTCCCCGTACCATCCCTCTGGGTCTTCTCATTGCACCAGCCCCAAACATCCAGTATCATGCATCGAAACTGGACTGGCGATTCATTTCATATATGATATTATACATGTTTCAGTGCCATTCTCCCAAATCAGCCCACCCTCTCCCTTACCAAAGAGTCCAAAAGACTGTTCTATTCATCTGTGTCTCTTTTGCTGTCTCACATACAGGGTTATCATTACCATCTTTCTAAATTCCATATATATGTGTTAGTATACTGTATTGGTGTTTTTCTTTCTGGCTTACTTCACTCTGTATAATAAGCTCCAGTTTCATCCACCTCATTAGAACGGATTCAAATGTATTCTTTTTAATGGCTGAGTAATACTCCATTGTGTATATGTATCACAGCTTTCTTATCCATTCATCTGCTGATGGACATCTAGGTTGCTTCCATGTCCTGGCTATTATAAACAGTGCTGTGATGAACATTGGGGTACATGTGTCTCTTTCAATTCTGGTTTCCTCGGTGTGTATGCCCAGCAGTGGGATTGCTGAGTCATAAGGCAGTTCTATTTGCAGTTTTTTAAGGAATCTCCACACTGTTCTCCATAGTGGCTGTACTAGTTTGCATTCTCACCAACAGTGTAAGAGGGTTCCCTTTTTTCCACACTCTCTCCAGCATTTATTGCTTGTAGACAAACCTATGTTTTTTCCAATAGTCATGTACATATGAGAGAGTTGGACCATAAAGAACACTGAGTGCCAAAGAATGGATGCTTTCAAATTGTGGTGCTGGAGAAGACTCTGGTGAGTCCCTTGGACTGCAAGGAGATCAAACCAGTCAGTCCTAAAGGAAATCAACCCTGACTATTGATTTGAATGATTGATGCTGAAACTGAAGCTCCAATACTTAGGCCATCTGATGCAAAGAGCCAACTCATTTGAATAGACCCTGATGCTGGGAAAGATTGAGGGCAGGAGAAGACAGCCACAGAGAATGAGATGGTTGGATGGTATCACCAACTCCATGGACATGAATTTGAGCAAATTCCAGGAGATAGTGAAGGACGGGGAAGGCTGGAGTGCTATAGTCTGTGGCATCGTGAAGGGTTGGACACAACCAAGCAACTGAACAATAACAAACCCTTCTTTGACTCCCCAGACTATGCACCTTTGCATGAACAAGTGAAGTTGCTCAGTAGTGTCCAACTCTTTGCAGTCCCATGGACTGTAGCCTACCAGGCTCCTCTATCCATGGAATTTTCCAGCCACGAGTACTGGAGTGGATTTCCATTTCCTTTTCTAGGGGATCTTCCTGACCCAGGGATTGAACCCAGGTCTCCTGCATTGCAGGCAGACACTTTACCGTCTGAGCCACCAGAACAATTATATTATGAGAATGGATGCAAACCATTTAATAACTGTCAGAACCACAGTTCACTTCTTACCCTCTTCATGTCCTGTATGTAAAGACAAGGACACTATGTGGGTAGGGATTTAGTCCTTCGGGTGTTCATATTTCTTTAAAAATCTGGAAGTAGTTGGAAATGTAAAATGGTACAGCTGCCATATCAAACAATGCCAAGCTTCCAGATTTTTTTTTTAATGCAAGTGCTATAGGATCCAGCAATCACACTTGTAGGTAGATATCCAAAAGAATTCAAAGCAATATCTCAAAGAGGTATTTGCACAGTGAAGTTCTGTGGTGACTCAAGCGGCAAAGTATCTACCTGCAATGCAGGAGACCCGGATTCAGTTCTTGAGTTGGGAAAATCCCCTAGAGAAGGGAATGGCAACCCATGCAATACTCTTCCCTGGAGAATCCCATGGACAGAGGAGCTTGGCAGGATACAGTCTACAGGGTAGCAAAGAGTCAGACGTGACTGAGCGACAAAGCACGCACACATTCACTGCAACCTTATTTTCAATAGCCAAGAGATATAAATAACCCAATTTTTCACAGACAGATGGATAGAGAATAAGTGGTATATACATTCAATGAAATACTATGCAGCCTCAAAAAGGAAAATCCTGTCATCTGTTACAATATGGATAAACTTTTAGGATAGTATACTAAGTGAAGTAAGCCAATTACAAAAGTTTAAATATTGATGATTTAATTCATAGGAGGAATTCTAGAGTAGTCCAGTCATAGAAACAGAAAACACAAAAGTGGATGGGGCAGGGAAATTAATGGCTGTTGAGTTTCAGGTTTGCAAGACAAAAAGTTTTAGAGATCTATTGGGAAACAGTTTGAATATATTTAACACTACTCAACTGAATATTTTAAAATGTTTTAGATGATAAATTTAGTGTTATATAACTGCAACCACAATTAAAAACAAAATAAAATTTTAGACCCCTGAGGCAATATGCTAAATAAAACACAAAGCATAAGTTTGCAAAAGATATGTAGGCAACCATTTGGAGTTTCACATTATTCATATTGCTATCTACTTCAGTAATTTGAACAGTTAGATAATCTGCATGATTTTTCATTTTGTCATCTCTGAAATGGTGGATAACAGCACAGAAGGCTTTTGTGATGATAAAGGAGATTACGTGTGTATGAAAAGCACCCTAGTGTCTACCATATAGCAGAGGTTCAGTGGGGTCCTCACATGTTCTCCCTCCCTGGTCCTCACCAGACTGTTCATGTGCTCAGCTGACTCCAAGGAGGAAATAACACAAATGTCCAATAAAGGCAGATTAGATCCACAAATAATTTGATATGAAAGGGCATTTAAAGTCATGCTTTTTATTTTATAAGACTAGTAAAGAAGATTTATGGACGGAGAGAAAATATTTTGCTTTTATCAAATCTCCAGCAATGGAGCCATTTGTGTGCATATGTGTCTATATATATATATACATATATATAAAGAGAGAAGAGCATTGCTGTGTTTAAACTAACAACCTTCAGGGCATAAATATAACCATTTCTCTGAGTCTATACATGCTTCAACTGCACACAAGAACAAAGAAGTTGAGGGGCTTTCTGTTTCCCTGAATGGTTCAAGCTCATGGAAAGAGTGGAGCTGGGATGTGGGTGACTTGGACCTGGCAGAGTCAAGCCTCTCCCCATGATGGCACAACTACAAATTATTTGGATGCTTCTTCATTTTCATAATGCTAGAACCACCCTGAATAAGTTGACAGCTCTAAATCAGCAGAATTAAACATAAGCTTACTTTATGGAGCCAACAGAGGGACACTTAACTCAGGTCCCTAAAGGGAAGGGGTAAGAATATTCATAACTAACATTGTTTGCAGTGGTGGGAAGTTGGAGGCAGCTTGGTGTTTATCACTAGAGAAACTGATAAATAAAATATGGCGGATGCATGAAGTAGTTTATTCAACTTATAAACAATGAATTATATGTGCATGAAAACCCACATGGATCTGTTTAAAAGAATGTTGAATATAAATGAGGTCTAAAACATAGATTTACATAAAGTAAGTTTACATAACTTAGTTTAGATTTATTTACATAAATTAAGCATAGTTTATATTTATATAAACTAAGGACAAAATCATCCACAAAATGACATATTTTAGAAGAAACACATATATCCAAGGACTTACGTGACCCACATTACAGTGGGTGAAAACTGGGATATGGGAAGTGCAAGTGAGGATAGAGAATAAAAATGAAAATGGAGAGGAACCTTTTGTAGATTTAATGATAGAGTAGCAGAGACTAAAGGATATTATAAGGATATTATGAACAGCTTACTTTTAGTAGAAATTCTTACCTCTCTCCTAGTCTTGGAGAAAAAACAACTTAATAAGTATCCCTAAATAAATCTCACAGGACAAGGAGTCTTGAGGTTGTGTGGTTTTATCAACGTAAGCATCCCTATTGGAGGATGCTGCAGAAGGCTTGTCTCTCAATTTGGTTATTGTAACTAAATGTGTCAGCAGACTCCTGCGGCTTGACCTCCTCCAATCCTTCTCTTCTTGTATCTAGGCAGGAACTGGTTATTAGTCTAGGAGATAATAGCACGGACTTGGAAGCTAATATGAGTTCGTGACCACTGTATTAAGTTTCCTAGTACCAGAAACTAGTGGCTTAAAGCAAAAACATTGTCTCCCAACGCTCCAGGGTAGATGTCTGAAATCAAGGTATAGGCAGGATAATGCTCCTCTTCAAAGGATCAGGGAAGAACCCTTCCTTGTCTCTTCTAGCTTCTTGGGTTTCTAGAGCACATGGTTCTTTCTTGGCATGTGGACGCATCACTCCAGCCACTGCCTGTCTTCACACTGTCTCCCACTGTGTGTGTCCATATGTCCTCAGTTTTCTTTTCTTATAGAGACACCAGTCATTCAATTAGAGGTCAGCTTTATAGAAGAAAAACTACATTCAGTTCAGTTCAGTAACTCAGTCGTGTCCGACTCTTTGCAACCCGATGGACTGAAGTGCACCAGGCTTCCCTGTCCATCACCAACTCCCAGCGCCTACTCAAACTCATGTCCATTGAGTCAGTGGTGCCATCCAACCATCTCATTCTCTGTCATCCCCGTCTCCTCCCACTTTCAATCTTTCCCAGCATCAGGGTCTTTTCAAATGAGTCAGTTCTTTGCATCAGGTGGACAAAGTATTGGAGTTTCAGCTTCAGCATCAGTCCTTCCAATGAATATTCAGATTGATTTCCTTTAGGATGGACTGGTTGGATCTCCTTGCAGTCCAAGGGACTCTCAAGAGTCTTCTCCAATACCACAGTTCAAAAGCATCAGTTCTTTGGCACTCAGCCTTGTTTACAGTGCAACATTAAAGGGAGGAAACTGAAATGCATATTACTAAGTGAAAGAAGTCAATCTGAAAAAGACACAAACTGTATGATTCCAACTATATGATATTCTTGAAAAGGCAAAAGTGTGGAGACAGTAAAGAACCAGTCCTTCATAGGGACTGGGAAAGAGGGATGACTAGACAGAGCATAGAGGATTTTTAGGACAGTGAAACAATTCTGTATGATACAATGGTGGATACGTGTCACACATTTGTCCAAACTCAGAATGTACAACATGAAGAGTGAGCCCTAGTATAAGCTATAGATGTTGGGTGATAAGATGTATCATTTAAGTTCATGGATTGTAACACTGGTGAGTCTGGTGTGAGATGATGATGAGAGAGTGTGTGCTTGGAGTGTGTGAGAACTCTGTACTTTTCAATTTGCTGTAATCCTAAACTGCACAAAAAAGGTTAACTTTATTAATTTTTTAAGAATGAGCATAAGACACCTTACTTGCAATGCTGAAGTCTAAAAAATGGAACACTAGAGACTACAGTAAGCCCCCTAAATATGAACCTTCAAGTTGTTAATTTTCAAAGATGGGAACATGCATTTTCATGTCCATTCACATACGTTATTATAGCTCATGACTTTGGCATACATTGTCTTATACGTGCATCCACTCCAAGAGGTTGTGCTTTTCTGTGCTTTACTGTACAGCATTGTATAGAGTACAGTAGTACAGCATCTTTGTTTCAGGCTAGATCTACAAGAAGGACTCTTCATTGAACTTCTTACTATGCTTACTTACTTGTGCTTACTTACTTACTGTGCTTATTTACTTACTGTGAGGAGCTTACTAATGAAGACCTTGTGGAACTGGAGTCCCAGAGAAAGGACAGAGACAAGAAGGCCAAGATGAAGAAGAAGTAACTGAATAACCAAAGAGATTCAGGATGCGGGAAATGGCAAAATTTTCTTTCTTTGAGGAGGCACTGTTAGTTTTTGAGACACGAGACCTGAACTTTGGATGGTACAGGAAGGTTGCAGGAGCTGTTGAGAATGCAATCCAGCACTACTACATCATACATAATGAGAAAAACAGAGCCACTACCCTGGACATTACGGGACCATTTTTTCAAGAGGGAAGACAGAACCTGTGACATCAATGTCAGGCATGAATGAAATTGCAGCTTGCCCTCCAACTGCTATTGCTCATGATTCTTCAGCTCTTCCACCTCTCACCTCCTCTCCCTTCTCCAGTCAGTAATTCTTCCTGCCTTTTCACTTGATGCCAGCCACTGTACTGCACTGCCATATTTTTCAAGGTACTCTACTGTAAAATTAAAAATGTTTCCTTTCTTTGTGTTTGCTTTTTTAAATGTATTATTTGTGTGATAACTATTATAAATGTATAGCTAATTGTGTTTGTTGGGTACATAGGCTAACTTTGCTGGACTTACAAAAAATTGGACTTATGAACAGGTTCTTGGAATGGAAATCATCCATATGGAAGGGACTTACTGTCGTATAAAAAGACTGGGATGGAACTTCCCTGGTGGTGCAGTGCATGAGAATCCGCCTGCCAATGCAGGGGACACGGGTTTCTTCACTGGTCTGGGAAGAATCCACATGCTGTGGAACAACTAAGCCCATGTGCCACAACTACTGAGCCTGTGCTGTAGAGCCCATGAGCCACAAATATCAAGTCCGTGTGCTGAAACTACTGAAGCCTGCACACCTAAAGCCTGTACTCTTCAACAAGAGAGGTCACTGCAGTTAAAACCTGCACACTGCAACAAAGACCCAGTGCAGCTAAAAATAAATTTTTGAAAATTATTTTTGAAAAAACTGTGATGTAGGACTCATATGAACAGCTAACACGACATTAATGCAAAGGCCAAGGAAAGAAGCATATTTACAATCAAGAAGTTCAAATTTTTTCATTATACATGTCAACTAAACCAAGAAAAATTAAGATGGCATAAAATTAAAAGATAAAGATGTCTATGTTTGTCATTTAAATACTAAAAGATATTTAAATTCCAAAAACACCCATCAGCCAAAACTTAAGGGAAATTTGAAAATGTTGGATATCAATAATAACTGCTTGTGGTAAAACTGGAGAAATGAGGGAAATTTACAGACTTAAAATAGTAGAAAAGTAGAATAGATGAAAATTGAACTAAATTGCAAGATTTAAAAAAATGAAATCAGGAAGCTGAAAATATTGAAACTCTGGGTGGCATGGATTTAGCTAGAAAAAAAGGTACAAATAAATAAAATGATGAACAAAAAGGGGGTACAATCAGATAAAATAGGAATATTGTTGAACTTTCTCAGTTAAATTTGAAAACTGAGACACAACGTTTATCTTAGTAGTACTCAGACTCTTCTAGAGAACAGCAAAAAAGAAAGCATTTCAATGTGCTTCAGGAGACTAGATAACTTCAATAACAAAGCAGAGGACAATGAGAAAAAAAGATATTTCCTGAAATTCCTAAATATATAGAAATGCAACAACCTTAAAGAAAATAGTAGTAAATAAAATTGCACAGCTGTCTAAAGGGATTCATCAAGATCAACTTGGTTTATTCAAGAGTGCAAGGAGAGTCACTGTGAAAAATAAGGAATATCCTAATAAATTAACTATAGAATTACCATATAGTGTAGCATTTCACTTCTGGGAATATATACACAAGAACTGAAAACAGGGACAAGCGGTATTTATTTATACAATCATGTTCCCAGCAGCATTATTCACAATAGCCAAAAGATGGGAGCAACCAAGTGTCCTTCAAAGGATGAATGGATAAACGAAATATGATTTATATATATATAATAGATTATACAGCTCTGTGCTCAGTTTCTCAGTTGTGTCTGACTCTTTGTGGCCCCATAGACTATAGCCTGTCAGGCTCCTCTGTCCATGGAATTTTCCAAGCAAGAATACTGGAGTAGAGTGCCATTTCCTACTCCAGGATTCAGCCTTTAAAAGGAAGGAAAATATGACACATGTTACCACATGCATGAACCTTGAAGATATAAAGCTAAATAAAATAAGCAAGTCACGAAAAGACCAGTATTGTGTGAGTCCAATATATGAGGTACCTAAAATAGTCAAATTCAGAGAGAAACAAAGAAAAATGGTACTGCCAAGGACTGGGGAGGGGAGGGAATAAAGATATAGTGTTTAATGCATAGAGTTTCAGTTTGGAAAGATGGAAAAAAATTGTTGTACCTGAAGCTACCAAGGTGACTATGAAGAAGCAATGAGAAAAATCCACTAAGTAGAACCTTCAACAGGTTTCCAGTGTTTTAATAACTTAGGGAATAAAATGCTATTCCAGAATAGCAGATGGGGAGAATTATGTCCATCTAGTCAAGGCTATGGTTTTCCCAGTGGTCATGTATGGATGTGAAAGTTGGACTGTGATGAAAGCTGAGCACTGAAGAAGTGATGCTTTTGAACTGTGGTGTTGGAGAAGACTCTTGACAGTCCCTTGGACTGCAAGGAGATCCAATTCATCCATTGTAAAGGAGATCAGTCCTGGGTGTTCTTTGGAAGGAATGATGCTAAAGCTGAAACTCCAATACTTTGGCCACCTCATGCGAAGAGTTGACTCATTGGAAAAGACCCTGATGCCGGGAGGGATTGGAGGTAGGAGGAGAAGGGGACGACAGAGGATGAGATGGCTGGATGGCATCACCGACTCGATGGACATGATTCTGAGTTAACTCCAGGAGTTGGTGATGGACAGGGAGGCCTGGCGTGCTGCGATTCATGGGGCACAAATTGTCGGACATGACTGAGCAACTGAACTGAACTATTTAGATTCTGGCTTGAATAAATCAATTGGAGAAGAGCAAGATGCCAGAAGGCAGAGGCAGCAGCCACGAGGAGCTACCCTGCATCAGAGGTAAGGAGTAGCGGCTGCGCTTTGCTGGAGCAGCCGTGAAGAGAGACCCCACATCCAAGGTAAGAGAAACCCAAGTAAGATGGTAGACACTGAGAGAGGGGATCAGAGGGCAGACAGACTGAAATTACAATCACAGACAACTAGCCAATCTGATCACATGGACCACAGCCTTCTCTAACTCAATGAAATTAAGCCATGCTGTGTGGGGTCACCCAAGATGGCCAGGTCATGGTGGAGAGTCTGACAAAATGTGGTCCACTGGAGAAGGGAATGGCAAAACACTTCAGTATTTTTGCCTTGAGAACCCCATGAACAGTATGAAAAGACAAAAAGATAGGACACTGAAAGATGAACTCCTCAGGTCGTAGGTGCCCAATATGACACTGGAGATCAGTGGAGAAATAACTCCAGAAAGAATGAAGGGATGGAGCCAAAGCAAAAATAATACCCAGTTGTGAATGGGACTGGTGAAAGAAGGAGGGTTTGATGCTGTAAAGAGCAATATTGCATAGGAACCTGGAATGTCAGGTCCATGAATCAAGGCAAATTGGAAGTGGTCAAACAGGAGATGACAAGAGTGAACATCGACATTCTAGGAATCAGCAAGCTAAGATGGACTGGAATGGGGGAATTTAACTCAGATGACCATTATATCTACTACTGCGGGCAGGAATCCCTCAGAAGAAATGGAGTAGCCATCACTGTCAACAAAAGAGTCTGAAATGCAGTACTTGGATGCAATCTCAAAAATGACAGAATGATCTCTGTTCATTTCCAAGGCAAATCATTCAATATAATGGTACCGAAGTCTATACCCTGACCAGTAACACTGAAGAAGCTGAAGTTGAACAGTGCTATGAAGACATGTAGGTCTTCATAGAGCTTATAGAGCTAACACCCCAAAAAGATGTCCTTTTCATTGTAGGGGACTGGAATGCAAAAGTAGGAAGTCAAGAAATACCTGGAGTAACAGGCAAATTTGTCCTTGGAGTACAGAATGAAGCAGGGTAAAGGCTGATAGAGTTTTACCAAGAGAATGCAGTGGTCATAGCAAACACCCTCTTCCAACAACACAAGAGAAGACTCTATACATGGACATCACCAGATGGTCAACACCGAAATCAGATTGATTATATTCTTTGCAGCCAAAGATGGAAAAACTCTATACAGTCAGCAAAAACAAGACCAGGAGCTGACTGTGGCTCAGATCATGAACTCCTTATTACCAAATTCAGACTCAAATTGAAGAAAGCAGGGAAAACTGCTAGACCATTCAGGTATGACCTCAATCAAATCCCTTATGATTATACAGTGGAAGTAAGAAATAGATTTAAGGGCCTCGATCTGATAGATAGAGTGCCTGATGAACTATGGAATGAAGTTCGTGACATTGTGCAGGAAACAGGGATCAAGACCATCCCCATGAAAAAGAAATGCAAAAAAGAAAAATGGCTGTCTGGGGAGGCCTTACAAATAGCTGTGAAGAGAAGAAAAGTGAAAAGCAAGGGAGAAAAGGAAAGATATAGGCATCTAAATGCAGAGTTCCAAAGAATAGCAAGAAGAGATAAGAAAGCCTTCTTCAGTGATTGATGTAAAGAAATAGAGGAAAACAACAGATTGGGAAAGACTAGAGATCTCTTCAAGAAAATTAGAGATAAAGGGACAATTTCATGCAAAGATGGGCTTGATAAAGGACAGAAATGGTATGGACCTAACAGAAGCAGAAGATATTAAGAAGAGGTGGCAAGAATACACGGAAGAACTGTACAAAAAGATCGTCACAACACAGATAATCATGATGATGTGATCACTAATCTAGAACCAGACATCTTCGAATGTGAAGTTAAGTGGGCCTTAGAAAACATCACTACGAGCAAAGCTAGTGGAGGTGATGGAATTCCAGTTGAGCTGTTTCAAATTGTGAAAGATGATGCTGTGAAAGTGCTGCACTCAATATGCCAGCAAATTTGGAAAACTCAGCAGTGACCACAGGACCTGAAAATGGTCAGTTTTCATTTCAATCCCAAAGAAAGGCAATGCCAAAGAATGCTCAAACTACCACACAATTGCACTCATCTCACATGCTAGTAAAGTAATGCTCAAAATTCTCCAAGCCAGGCTTCAGCAATACGTGAACCGTGAACTTCCTGATGTTCAAGCTGGTTTTAGAAAAGGCAGGGGAACCAGAGATCAAATTGCTATCATCCGCTGGATCATCAAAAAAGCAAGAGAGTTCCGGAAAAACATCTATTTCTGCTTTATTGACTATGCCAAAGCCTTTGACTGTGTGGATCACAAGAAACCGTGGAAAATTCTGAAAGGGATGGGAATACCAGACCACCTGACCTGCCTCTTGAGAAATCTGTATGCAAGTCAGGAAGCAACAGTTAGAACTGGACATGGAACAACAGACTGGTTCCAAATAGGAAAAGGAGTACATCAAGACTGTATCTTGTCACCCTGCTTATTTAACTTCTATGCAGAGTACATCATGAGAAACGCTGGACTAGAAGAAATACAAGCTGGAATCAAGATTGCCGGGAGAAATATCAATAACCTCAGATATGCAGATGACACCACCCTTATGGCAGAAAGTGAAGAGGAGCTAAAAAGCCTCTTGATGAAAGTGAAAGAGGAGAGTGGATAAAGTTGGCTTAAAGCTCAACATTCAGAAAACGAAGATCATGGTATCCGGTCCCATCACTTCATGGGAAATAGATGGGGAAACAGTGGAAACAGTATCAGACTTTATTTTTGTGGGCTCCAGAATCACTGCAGATGGTGACTGCAGCCATGAAATTAAAAGACGCTTACTCCTTGGAAGAAAAGTTATGACCAAACTAGATAGCATATTCAAAAGCAGAGAGATTACTTTGCCAACAAAGGTCCATCTAGTCAAGGCTATGGTTTTTCCTGTAGTCATGTATGTATGTGAGAGTTGGACTGTGAAGAAGGCTGAACGCTGAAGAATTGATGCGTTTGAACTGTGGTGCTGGAGAAGACTCTTGAGAGTCCCTTGGACTGCAAGGAGTTCCAACCAGTCCATTCTGAAGCAGATCAACCCTGGGATTTCTTTGGAGGAAATGATGCTAAAGCTGAAGCTCCAGTACTTTGGCCACCTCATGCGAAGAGTTGACTCATTGGAAAAGACTCTGATGCTGGGAGGGATTGGGGGCAGGAGGAGAAGGGGACAACAGAGGATGAGATGGCTGGATGGCATCACCGATTCGATGGACGTGAGTCTGAGTGAACTCCGGGAGATGGTGATGAACAGGGAGGCCTGGCGTGCTGCGATTCATGGGGTCGCAAAGAGTCGGACACGACTGAGCGACTGAACTGAACTGAACTGATGACTCTGTTTTATGGCTAAACTTTTTTTTGCTTGATTGTTCTTCCTCTGTGGCTGCATATTCTCACTTCTGTGATCATTACCTGCTTGAGTCTGCTCTTTGGAACTCTGTGAAGACCCAAAAATCTCAAGTTTTTTCTACAAAAAACAAGTAGGGACAAAAGGGATTGTACCCAGGAAGGCCCTGCAGGTCCTGCTCAATTTCAGTTCCCTCTACTCTTTGCTACTCCTCATCCTGAGGGGAATGGGGCGACAACCATTGTAGCTACTTCCTGCTGAACAGGGGCGACGTTAACTCTTCTGGATTAGAGGAGCAAAATTCTGAGATCTTCTTCTCAAAGAATTCTTGAGTCCTAGGCGTAACATTAGTATTTTGAATTATGAAAATAAGTTCTCTCTCTTTGACCACTTTTTCATACCATCTGAACAGATAGTTGAAAATTAATAAACACTATAAAAAGAATGATGATCAAACGGAGTCTTATAACAGTACTCAAAAGAGTCCCCCTATTTCAGAGGGCAACCAAGAAAATAAGTCCTGATATGCATCCTCTTTATGTACATCCTGTAACCAGATCATCTTTTGAAGTATTCTGTTTACTTGGGTTTCAACTTCTCCAGAGGTATTGATGTATGTGCAGCATGTGGTATTAGCCATTACACACACTTCTTGTTTTGCCAATAAGAAAACTTGGGCTATTTTATTGCCTAGGACCACTCAAGTCAATGAGGTAAAAGATGTGTGTTGGGCTGCAATACTAATAGCTGTGTCCTCAGCAATTTGTCCAATTGTGGCAGATAGGCTGTGAATCATATCTCTATTGACATAAACTCTGGCAGTTTGTATGAAATTGCCAAAAACACTTTGTCCTATATTGTCCTCATACTCTGCCAGTATCACCCTTTTATTATAGGTGTTTGATTTAGGGAGGGAAGGGATGCTTTCCAGGCTATACAAGGCAAAAGGCATACTTATATATCCCAGTAGGCATGATCCTTCCATTTCCCAGCTGTCTACGCGGCGATGTGCCCACCCTTCTCTTTTGGGGTCTCTCCCTGTGCCACAGACAAAGTAATATCCTGGAGGGGCGCAAGTTATACCTCCCAGGGTAGTGAAATTGATACCTCCTTTTTGGGGGAGTACAGAGATTATGTTCTCTAGCCAGGGATCACAACCACTGCAAGCCTTCCAAGTTCCCGTTACATTATATACAACTTTTCTGACTCTCTGGCATGAATCAGTGTCATTTTTAGCTCTTTCACATTTGTCTTTTGCACATATCAGGGGGTTTTGTTCATCACATTTTCTCAGGAGAAAGTCAAGAGATCGTGGGGGCCCAATACTAATGCTTCCTCCAATGAAAATTTCCTCAGACAGGGTGAAGCAAGGGACTTCAATATTCCTAGGTAATCTCGTTAGCCTAACTTTGAATGTGCGGCCTGGAGGAGGAAGATGATAGTAGGTCATGGGGTTCAGCACAGTACTAAAGTCAGGTACGGGGACCATAAATGGGACAAAGTTTTTACTGATGGTTCCAAATTTCAAATGACATAACCAGCAATTACTTAAGTTTGCACTTGTGGCTATATTCTGAGATAACTTAATTAAAGTATTATCCCTCCAGGAAGCAGCAGACACCAATGGGATGAGACAGTAAAGAAAACCAAGAGCCATCATTACAGATAGGCCAAGATCTTATATGGGAAAATAGCAATGGCCCTAAATTTTGGTACTAATCCTATTATCACAAGGTTTAAATTAAAATAGAGCAAGGGTTAAGTATCTCCTATTATCAATATCACAGCAAATTATAGGATTGATTGTCTACAATATAACCACAGGTGAAATGATTAAATGAATCCAGAAGCAAGCAAAAAATATAAGCAAATAATAAATCAGAAAAATGAGCCAACCATTTACAAATGTTATGATAAATGGCCACAAGTCATTTACTACTTATATAAGACACTTTCTTTGATTTTAACTGAAACCCCAGTGCAGAATTGTAGGAAGACAGACTGGCTTTGTTCAGCTTTGTGATTGCCTTCTCTGTAACTTCTGAGGACTGTGGATTTGTAGTTGGATCAGAATAGAGCTTCACCCATGTGTAACAGATCCACGACTTGACTCCTGTCAATTGAACAGAAGAGCTAGTTAACAGTAGAACCTGGTAAGCCCCCACCCTCTGACTCTGGAGTTGGTTCTTTGGATGTTTATCCTTCCACATTATAGGAGCACTCAGTCTCCATGTCTAAATCACTGGAAGAGGATCTATGGGAAACATTACTTTATCAGTCCCAAATTTGGAAACAGTATTTACAACTTACCCCATTATTTGCACATATCTTACAGTGTCCTAATTCTTTTAATTCTCAGTTATGTGTCAGTCCAATTAACTGCTAAGGATAGAGGAAGAATCTCCTATACAATATTTTATAAAGACTAAATGGGAGTGTATTTTAGGACACATGCTAAGCAATGCAACTGGCAACTTGTCCCAGGTTAAGTCAGTTTCTTAACAGATTTCAGCTATCCTTTTAAAGTGTAGTTCTGATTGATCATGGCCTCCAAGATTCCTGTAAGCTCCATTTTATTCCACATATTTTAGATTCCTCCTGAATCACATTAGCAATAAAGGCACATCCAGTATCACTCTGAATTGATCTGGATAGCCCAAATCTAGAAATTATTTCCTAGAGCAAGAACGTTTACTACTTTTGAAGCTTTTTCAATCCAGCAAGGGAATGCTTCTAAGCAGCCTGTTAAGATGTCAGCCATCATTGTAGGTAGCTAAAGTTTCCTTTTACTTTGGGCAAAACTGTAAAATCTACTCATCAATCTTCACTCAGACTCGCCCCTCTAGCTTAGACTCTATGCAGGGTGGAGGAGTCCCAGTCTTAGAATTATTTTTGGCACAAGTCATACATTTTTGTAATATTCTTTCAATTGTTCTTTGCATATTTGGCCTTTTAATGTAGTCTTGTATCCACTGGTTGCCCGAATGGGTGCTCAGGTATACTGATCCAATTATTTCTTCCATGAGATATTCATGAATTAAAACACTCCTTGATCATTTACCATTTGATCCTAGATACATAAGATTAAATATCCATTCTTGTGATCTTTCAAGGTTCTCAGGTGAGTATGTCAGATTAAACTGGGTCAGGTATATACTTAGTATCAGAGCTGTAACCAAGGGTGCATTTATCCTGACTATCCTGGACAAAGCACAACTCCCATCTCCTTTGGCTTGAGCACTGTGTCCAGCAGTTTCAAAACTTCCTGGGGTCATGTTTGATTTCTTTTCTTCAGAAGTGAGCGATCTCTTTCCACATTGCCCCATATGCCTTCACAGCTGAAAAGACATTTTGAATCATTATAGGCATTACCTATCTTGTCCTTACAGAGATGTAAAAGTCACATGAGAGCAATAGTTTAACTTTTGGGGGCAAGTACGTGAAGACAAAGGTGCCACTCCTAGAATCTCCTGCAAGGTTATCAGTGTGTATCTGCTCTTTCATTTTGCAAGGTCCATGAAACTACTTCCATCTGTGAAGACCTTGATGTCTGGATCTCCCAATGAAACATTAATCAGGCCCAAGGCAGGATGGGAGTACTATATGGTGACTGAGTGCTAAGTCACTTTCAGTCATGTCTGATTTTTTGCGACCCTACAGACTATCGTCCTCCAGACTCCTCTGTCCATTGGATTCTCCAAACAAGAATACTGGAGTGGGTTGCCATGCCCGCCTCCATGGGATCTTCCCGACCCAGGAATCCAAGCTATGTCTCTCACGTTACCTGCATTGGCAGGCAGATTCTAACTATTAGTGCCACCTGGGAAGTCCATATGGTGACTAAGGGAGGCAAATAAGCTGGTATTTCAAAAAGCCAATTTATCAAAAGTTGGACCCCTGTTTTCCATGCTCCTTTAAATGATATTGCCTTAAGCTCAGAGCTTGAGCGTTTAGTTTCAGTTTCACCTTTACTGCTCTGGTCTTCCTTGCTGTATCTGCCCTCTAATCAGCTTATGCTCTCAGGCTTCCCTGATACAGGATGTTTTCAGGGATGCTAGTGGCTCCATCCCTTGACAGGATGGCTGCCTGCAAGGCCCAGGCTTGTTTCACTGGTACCTCTTTATCCAGTCTTCCAGGAGTGAAAGTCATTTTAGCATAATACAGCTCACCCCAATGAGACTGGGCTCTGTGACATGTATATACACGTGTGTTTTAAGTTAGGAGCCTCAATCTGACATTCTAGGGTTTGCAAAAACAGTTTTTGGAGAGGTTTTCTGGAAACTCCTCTTGCCATGGCACTTTTTTGGATCAATAGTTAACTTGTGTTCAAAAAGAACAAGTAGCTCCAGTACCAAAGAAGTCAACTTGTATGTTTCCCACAAAAGGGCAAACTGGCGCTCTTGGTGGGAAGTGGGATGGAGCATGTTTCCCCAAGTGAACTCCCCAGCCTTCTTCACTCTGTCACTCTCTCTTGTTTCCAGCATGAAGAATAATTTCTCCTCCTCTTCTGCTTCCTTTTTTTAATGTTGGGACAGATTTCTTTTCAATGACCTTCTTGTCTTACAATAAGCACTGCTGGGCACCCACTATAACACATCCCCTTACGGTTTCTTTTATGCGGGCTGTCCTTCATGCTCTTGAGTCCCTAGAATCTTACCCTCTGCTTAGATTTTTGTCTCCCCATTTTTCTCTGGTCAGTGAGTATCACTGCCAAAAGTGGCACCTACTGCTTCATTTAAAGGGTCTCTTTTTGATCTTATATGCCCTCTTAACTGTGAAAAATTGAAAGCAGTTACTATTGCATTAAATGAGATATCGCAGGAGGGAATCTTCTATCAATCCAAAGAAATAGAGGAAAACAATAGAATAGAAAAGACTAGAGATCTCTTCAAGAAAATTAGAGATACCAAGGGAATATTTTATGAAAAAACAGGCACAATAAAGGACAGACATGGTATGGACCTATCAGAAGCAGAAGATATTAAGAAGAGGTGGCAAGAATATACCAAAGAACTATACAAAAAAGATCTTCATGACCTAGATAACCATGATGGTGTGATCACTCACCTCTCACCTAGAGCCAGACATCCTGGAATGCGAAGTCAAGTGGGCCTTAGGAAGCATCATTACAAATAAAGCTAGGGGAGGTGATGGAATTCCAGTTGAGCTACCTCAAATCTTAAAAGATGATGCTGTGAAAGTGCCATGCTCAATATATCAGCAAATCTGGAAAACTCAGCAGTGGCCACAAGACTGGAAAACATCATTTTTCATTCCAATCCCAAAGAAAGGCAATGCCAAAGCATGTTCAAACCACCGCATAATTGCACTCATCTCACATCCTAGCAAAGTAATGCTCAAAATTTTCCAAGCCAGGCTTCAACAGTACATGAACCATGAACTTCCAGATGTTCAAACTGGATTTGGAAAAGACAGAGGAACCAGAGATCAAATTACCAACATCACTGGATCATTGAAAAAGCAAGAGAGTTCTAGAAAAACATATACTTTCATTTTATTGACTATGCAAAAGCCTTTGACTGTGTGGAGCACAACAAACTGTGGATAATTTTTCAAGAGATGGGAATACCAGACCACCTGACCTGCCTCCTGAGAAATCTTTATGCAAGTCAAAAAGCTACAGTTAGAAGTGAACATGGAACAACAGACTGGCTTCAAATCAGGAAAGGAGTACATCAAGGCTGTATCTTTTCACCCTGCTTATTTAACTTTATGCAGAGTACATCATGCAAAATGCCAGTCTGGATGAAGCACAAACTGGAATCAAGATTGCTGGGAGAAATATCAAGAACCTCAGATATGCAGATGACACCACCCTTATGGCAGAAAGCAAAGAATTAAAGAGCCTCTTGATGAAAGTGAAAAAGGAGAGTGAAAAATTTGGTTTAAAACTCAACATTCAGAAAACGAAGATCATGGCATCCAGTCTCATCACTTCATGGCAAATAGATGGGGAAACAATGGAAACAGTGTGAGACTTTATTTTGGGGGACTCAAAAATCACTGCAGACAGTGATTGCAGCCATGAAATTAAAAGACAGTTGCTCCTTGGAAGAAAAGTTATGACCAACATAGACAGCATATTAAAAAGCAGAGGCATTACTTTGTCAACAAAGGTCCATCCAGTCAAAGCAATGGTTTTTCTAGTAGTCATGTATGGATGTGAGATTTGAACTATAAAAAAAGCTGAGAACCAAAAAATTGATGCTTTTGAACTGTGGTGTTGGAGAAGACTCTTGAGAGTCCCTTGGACTGCAAGGAGATCCAACCAGTCCTTCCTAAACGAAATCAGTCCTGAATAATCATTGGAAGGACTGATGTTGAAGCTGAAACTCCAATATTTTGGCCACCTGATGTGAAGAACTGACTCATTTGAAAAGATCCTGATGCTGGGAAAGATGGAAGGCAGGAGGAGAAGGGGATGACAGAGGATGAGATGGTTGGATGGCATCTCCAATGCGATGGACACAAATTTGTGTAGCCTCCAGGAGTTGGTGATGGACAGTGAAGCCTGGTGTGCTGTGATTCATGGGGTCACAAAGAGTTGGACACGACTGTGTGACTGTACTGAACTGAACTGAGACAAAGGTACTCAGGAATCTGCTAGACAGAATCTTAGAGCCACTTCCTCCCAGGCAGCCATGTGCCACAAAGACACCCGGTTGGGATGGTGGTCCTTTCATGGTCACCAAAATTGTTACATAGTTGAATTCAGTTTCACTAGCAGCAAAGTAAATGTATTGACACAGGTTGTAGTGAAGGAAAAGCACAGTGTTCATCTTCAGGGCAGCAACCAAGGAGTTCTGGTCCTTTGAGCATTAGCTGCCTATTCTCCTTCCTGACAATAAATGTTTTACTTGCCTTTATCATGCATGTCTCAGTGTCAGTAAATTGACTGCTATGCATCAGGGGAATTAACCCAAGTTCAGTTCAGTAACAAAACTGCTCTATATGTCCTACAAATATTATTAAAACAAATACCAAGGAAAACTGAAAATAAGGGCAAAGTTGCACATATAAAGGCTGACAAAATTAAACCACAAAGAAGGTAGCACTGACTAATATAGCATAATTCTGGTCAAAAGCAAGAAATGAAGCAAAGAAAATTTTTCAGTTACTATAATCCACAAATATAAATATCTTTGTGCTCCAAACAACATGGCTAAGACAAAACCAAGAAAAGACAAAATGTTGAGTGAAAGTAGAAATGTAACAGAAAACTGCAAAGAATAAAATAAAAAACCAAGCAGGAATTTTCCTTAAAGAATCACTGTGTGCAAAATTAAGCATGAAATAGGACCTAGTGTGATGATTTTAAAAGAGACATCTGCAAGTGTATAGTAATAAAGAAAAAAATTAATGGAATACATGATGTTGTAGCAAGACAATAAATGCTAAGTCGCTAAGTCGCTTCAATCGTGTCCTACTCTGTTCGACCCCATAGACGGCAGCCCACCAGGCTCCGCCACCCCTGGGATTCTCCAGGCAAGAACATTAGAGTGGCTTGCCATTTCCTTCTCCAATGCGTTAAAGTGAAAAGTGAAAGTGAAGTCGCTCAGTCGTGCCGGACTCTTAGCGACCCCATGGACTGCAGCCTACCAGGCTCCTTCATCCATGGGATTTTCCAGGCAAGAGTACTGGAGTGAGTTGCCATTGCCTTCTCCGAAGACAATAAATAATCAAATATTAATCCAAGGAATAAAAACAAACAGAATCCTCTTTAGAGGAGAATAAAGAAAAGTCAATAAAATGTTCAATATTTTTTTAAAAAGTTCCAGATCCAGAAGTTTCCATTTAATAATGCAGAACAGACAATTTCATTAAAGAGTTCTGAACTGCACAAAAGCTAAAACAGGGAAATTCTTCACAGAAGGGATAATAACAAATTCTAAACCACCACAAAAAAATCATTAATGTTTCTTATATTAAAATTTTAGGGAAAATGATAAAGTAAAATTTTAAAAAAGAGGGAATTACAAAGCAATGATTACTAAACATGAAAAGTTGTTCAATCCCAGAAGTTGTGGCTATAATAAAATATATATATATAGGATCAGTATTACCTATCTGAAGTGGGAATATTTATAATTTTTCAGGAAGTTGGAATGCCTATTAAAATCAGAAATAATACTTATACTCTCCTTTTGATAATCTACACAAGGATTAAAGCCACATGAACTTAATGATATACGAACAAAATGTTTAGTACTGAGACATGACAAAAGCTTGGAAAACAAATATCCTTTAATAAGAGAAGCGCTGAGCCAAAGAAGCTCAATGCCCACTGTGGAATCGTGTACTATTAGACAGTACACGAGATACACAATGTACTGATTAAGGATGTCCTTGATACATTAGAGGAAAAAACAAGCTGCAGGTAATATAGATAATACAAGCCCATTTTTGTAAATACGCACAAAGCCATCGAAGTGAGAATGCACTGTAAACAGATAAAAACATGCTCCATAATTATTAGTCAGGAGAATGCTAACACAACTGTTTCCAGTGTTGGAAAAAGTTGATGATGGCCAGTGCAGGGTTAAATATCCCCCCTCTCCACCGGGAAAGGGGCAACAGGAACTATTAGACCTTTTGAGTAATTAAACTGCAAAAAGTCTACAGTAATGCTTAACTCTGGGTGCTCCAGAGGATGGTATAGGAATATGAATTATTCTTTCTCTTATGAAAAGGGAGTCCACAAAACTGCCAGATAATACAAAAAAAAAAAAAAAAAAGGAACCAAAAAAAGCACACTAAGAACAGGCTCCCTATTTTGAAAAGTTAATTCAGTATAGAGAAAATGAAGTAGATAATAAAAACATATGAATAGACGGCAGTATAAACTGCTGCTGCTGCTGCTGCTAAGTCGCTTCAGTCGTGTCTGACTCTGTGCGACTCCATGGACGGCAGCCCACCAGGCTCCCCCGTCCCTGGGATTCTCCAGGCAAGAACACTGGAGTGGGTTGCCATTTCTTCTCCAATGCATGAAAGTGAAAAGTGAAAGTGAAGTCGCTCAGGCATGTCTGACTCTTAGTGACCCCACGGACTGCAGCCTACCAGGCTCCTCCATCCATGGGATTTTCAGGCAAGAGTACTGGAGTGGGGTGCCATCGCCTTCTGCAGCAGTATAAGCTAAGAAAATGCAAATCGAAACAAGCTGTTTTCCATCCCCAGTTAAGGGGAAATTGGATTAAGGTGGGGCAGTCTTGCAGGAAAGCCAGGTGAGTCCCAGAAATGGAGAAAATGAAACACACATCCAAATTCAATTTCTGATTTGCTCCATTTATGGCACACAGTCACACGTGCACTGTAAGTCAGTCATGCCAGTAAGAAAGAAGAGCAATCAGGAAGAAGGTGACCCAACAGGAGTGGTGCCCCACTGCCTCAGAGGCAAAGAGTAGTGTGAGCAGGAAGTCACAGAGTCTGCAGCTGGGCTCAGTGCCCAGACAAGGGACTTCAAGCTGTTAGCGGTCTCATTTTTCAGGAGCCTCCAATACTGAGAACCAGTGACATCTTGGGGAATTCTTATCTATATTGGTGCTCTTGTCCCAGTGATGTCATCCCTGGACCTTACCAAATTAACATATCCATATTAACACTTGTAATATGCCACACTTAAACACACACAGTCTGACACAGGATATTTAAAAACAATCATCATGCAACCTCACATTGGTCACTGTGACTCCAATTTGAACTACTTAACATAGCCTAAAGTCATACAAGATGAGTAGGAATCACATGATTAAAAGTCACATTAAACATTTACCACCCCTCACTTCCCCACCTCCCACAAAGCCTTGGGATGTGAATTGCTATATATTTCTCACCCTTTCTATCTGATTGATTTCTCCAAATTTCACCCTCCTGTTGCATGTTGTTAGAGCAAGTCCTTTAGAACATAAAATAGCACTCATCACCATGCTGAATAAAAGCCTATGTCAACTACAAATTGGCACTTGCCATCTACCTCTACAAGGATTAAATCATGTGCCACTGCAGCTGCTGAATTTCAACAGCCCCTGAAAGAAGTTCAGTGTGGAGAGCTGAGGCACTGTGTACACTGGGAAAAACTGGCAAAACAGTTCTTCAGATATATACCTTCAGGAGCTGATTTTATGAGCCCAATTCTTGCATCTCCAGATAACTAGAAAAGCACCAAAGTCCTTCATGGGGATGTCTGCTCTTCCTGCCTCGCAGAAATTGTTATTTGTTGTATTAGTCAACAAACTGAAGTATATGTCCTAATTACAAACTAAGTTGTGTCCAATTCTTTTTGACTCCAAGGACTATGGCCTGATATGCTCCTCTGTACATGGGATTTCCTAAGGAAGAATCCTGGAGTGGGTTGCTAGCTCCTTCTCCAGGGGATCTTCCCCATCCAGAGATCGAATCTGAGTCCCCAAGTCTCCTGCATTGGCACACGGATTCTTTACCACTGAGCCACCATGGAAACCAGACAAGCAGAAGCCTTTGGCAAAAATTATGTGCTTGATTGAATGCATTCCCCCTTCACCAAAATCATATATACAGATCTCTCCCTTATTTCTTTGGAGCAGTTTTTCTGAGATATCTGAAATACCATCTCCTGGGCTCCTCCCTCATTTTGCTCCAAATAAAACTTAGCTTGGAACTCTCATATTGTGCATTTTTTCAAAGTCAGCACTCTGGAGTCTTTCTATATGCTAAATCCCTTTGATGATCCTCCAAACCTGACCCAAAGTTTGCCAAGTTTGCCCCACACTGGCTGTTTAAACTTTGCTTTCCACCAAAATTTAGGGATTCTGAACCCAGAGTGGGTAGAATCTCAAAGGTAACTATGATCTTGGGTAAGAAAGACCACACCTGTTTTCATTCACATCTGAATGGAATTTAGCATGATACAATTATCAAAACAGTAATTTGAGATATGTGAGCTTGCTGCTGCTGCTGCTAAGTCGCTTCAGTCATGTCCGACTCTGTGCAATCCCATAGATGGCAGCTGACCAGGCTACCCCGTCCCTGGGATTCTCCAAGCAAGAACACTAGAGTGGGTTGCCATTTCCTTCTCCAATGCATGAAAGTGAAAAGTGAAAGTGAAGTCTCTCAGTCGTGTCCGACTCTTAGCAACCCCATGGACTGCAGCCTACCAGGCTCCTCCGTCCATGGATTTTCCAGGCAAGAGTACTGTAGTGGGGTGCCACTGCCTTCTCCATGTGAGCTTATTAACCTATTATTTAACAAGATTAAGTGGTAGATCTGAACCAGTTTTGAATTTTGACTTAGAATATAAAGCTGTGTTTCACGATACCCATAAAACTGTAACATGAAATGAAAAAAGCTATGATTTCTAGTGGTGGCAGACTCATGGGTTCTGCTAATAATATGAGACCGCCAAAGGTCCAGATTAAGGATCCCCATCCTGACTCATTTCTCATCATTTCAAAAGGTCCCATTCCCTTGATTCATTAAAATATGTGTGCTCCCATACCCCCCCACTTGTCCAGTTACCAAGCCACTCAACTACCTAGTGTTAGCTGCTGCTAAAGAAAAACCACAAGCCCGAAATGGCATCACTATGGTAAAGCCCAGGACACCAGACCTAGACTTCATACTTGAACTACTTGTAGTTTCCACCTTCCCCAGAGATCTAATTTTAAACAACAAGTTTGGAATTTTCCGATTGGCTCCAAGAAGGTAATCTCTCATGTGTGCCCTCTCCTTAGCCTGCCCTCAAAGGAAGAAGCAATCTACCTGATACAACTGCCATTCTTTTCCCCCAAAAGATGTTCTGCCCTAAAATAATCTTTTCATTCTCTTCTTATTAAAAACCTTCCATTTATGGAAGTTATGACCAATCTAGACAGCATATTCAAAAGCAGAGACATTACTTTGTCAACAAAGTTCCACATAGTCAAAGCTATGGTTTTTTCAGTAGTTATGTATGGATGTGAGAGTTGGACTATAAAGAAAACTGAGCACCAAAGAATTGATGCTTTTGAACTGTGGTGTTGGAGAAGACTCTTGAGAGTCCCTTGGACTGCAAGAAGATCCAACCAGTCCATCCTAAAGGAAATCAGTCCTGAATATTCATTGGAAGGACTGGTGCTGAAGCTGAAACTCTAATACTTTGGCCACCTGATGCGAGGAACTGACTCATTGGAAAATACCTTGATGTTGGGAAAGATTGAAGATGGGAGGAGCAGGGGATGACAGAGGATAAGATGGTTGGATGGCATCACCGACTCAGTGGACATGAGTTTGAGTAAACTCTGGGAATTGGTGATGGACAGGGAGGTCTGGTGTGCTGCAGTGCATAGGATAGCAAAGAGTCGGACATGACTGAGTGACTGAACTGAACTGATGTATGGAATCTCTGGGAGCACCCTTCTAGTTGCTAGAGGGGATGCTCCCCCAATTTCACCCTCAAATTGGTTGAATTATATTTTTTACCACTGCTCACCCACAGAGGTCCTTGTCCAGGAAGGAAGATGAGTTCTCTGCAGAGCAGGCCTTGGTCTCCTGTGCAGCTGTTTTGGGGCCTAGAATTAAAGCAAGCCATTGATACATAATTCACAGTTTAGGTTTAGTATGTAGATAAGTACTTCATTTCTACTTAGGAAAGTAAAAGATACTTTTCTAGGTATATGTTTACTTAAATTTATTTGATTGTAACAGTAAACATGTTATTCCTTTTGTTTTTAGAAAAAATAATTCAATTTTCTAAAAATGAGAGAAATGTAGAAAAGTTTACTACTTCCAAATCTATCCTCATTCAGAAATACTCTGAAGAAATAGGTTGAAGATGAAGTTCAGGCCTCACATTGAGGGAACGGAGGAGACAGAATCAAAGCCTGGGTCCGCTAAGCTCCAAAGCTCTCCATACCATTGCCTCCAAAGACACTGCCAATTTCACCTTCTGACTCTTTGTAAAGCCAGCAGTTTAGTCCTTCCACATTTCCTCCCAGTTTTCATTTTCTCTTCTCATGGCAGTACTGTTTTAATATCCCCAGTTTGGGGGTAAGGGACACATAGGAAGGTGCCTACTCATGGGCCAGTGATAGAGAAGATTGTGTAGCTTTGGGGCCCCAGGACCTTGCCCGCCCCATACCTCACACTTCTGCCAGCCTTACCTGGAAAAGAGCTACAGGCCAAGGACACAGCCCTGAGCAGAGTGAGGATGGAAGCTGGAGGGCTGACACAGTCTTCTCTTGGCTCCTCCCTCCCCTTGCAGAGTTTGCAAATCTCTAGGCCCAATCCTTTTCCAATCCCACCCTTCCATGCCTTTTCTGACATCTCATGCAGCCCTGAAGGCACTGCTGACTTCCAATATTGACTTTCAAAGCATAAATATCGAACTCCACCTTCAGCTCCAATTCTTGGTCACCTCTGTCTGAGCCTGTTCTCCCCCACGCCACTCCTGCCAGAATTCCAGACTCTCAAGGCAATTTAAAAAGAGAGAGAGAGAGAGTTAGTCTCTCAGCCCAGTCTGACTCTGTGATCTCATGGACTATAGCACATCAGGCTCCTCTGTCCATGGAATTCTGGCAAGAATACTGGAGTGGGTGGTCATTCTGTTCTCTTTGGAATCTTCCTGACCCAGGGATTGAACCTGGATCTCATGTATTGCTTCTGTTAGGTCCATACCATTTCTGTTCTTTATCGAGCCCATCTTTGCATGAAATGTTCCCTTTGTATCTCTAATTTTCCTGAAGAGATCTCTAGTCTTTCCCATTCTGTTCTTTTCCTCTATTTCTTTGCATTGATCACTGAAGAAGGCTTTCTTATCTCTTCTTGCTATTCTTTGGAACTCTGCATTCAGATGCTTATATCTGTCCATTTCTCCTTTGTTTTTCGCCTCTCTTCTTTTCACAGCTATTTGTAAGGCCTCCTCAGACAGGCATTTTGCTTTTTTGCATTTCTTTTCCATGGGGATGGTACTGATCCCTGTCTCCTGCACAATGTCACGAACCTCATTCCATAGTTCATCAGGCACTCTATCTATCAGATCTAGGCCCTTAAATCTATTTCTCACTTCCACTGTATAATCATAAGGGATTTGATTGAGGTAATACCTGAATGGTCTAGCGGTTTTCCCTACTTTCTTCAATTTGAGTCTGAATTTAGTAATAAGGAGTTCATGATCTGAGCTACAATCAGCTCCTGGTCTTGTTTTTGTTGACTGTATAGAGCTTCTCCATCTTTGGTTGCAAAGAATATAATCAATCTGATTTCGGTGTTGACCATCTGGTGATGTCCATGTGTACAGTCTTCTCTTGTGTTGTTGGAAGAGGGTATTTGCTATGACCAGTGCATTTTCTTGGCAAAATTTTATTAGTCTTTGCCCTGCTTCATTCCACATTCCAAGGCCAAATTTCCTGTTACTCCAGGTGTTTCTTGACTTCCTACTTTTGCATTCCAGTCCCCTAGAATGAAAAGGACATCTTTTTTGGGTGTTAGCTCTAAAAGGTCTTGCAGGTCTTCATAAAACCATTCAACTTCAGCTTCTTCAGTGTTACTGGTTGGGGCATAGACTTGGATAACTGTGACATTGAATGATTTGCCTTGGAGACAAACAGAGATCATCCTGTCGTTTTTGAGATTGCATCCAAGTACTGCATTTCAGACTCTTTCGTTGACCATAATGGCTACTCCATTTCTTCTGAGGGATTCCTGCCCACAGTAGTAGATATAATGGTCATCTGAGTTAAATTCCCCCATTCCAGTCCATTTTAGTTCACTGATTCCTAGAATGTCGATGTTCACTCTTGCCATCTCTTGTTTGACCACTTCCAATTTGCCTTGATTCATGGACCTGACATTCCAGGTTCCTATGCAATATTGCTCTTTACAGCATCAGATCTTGCTTCTATCACCAGTCACATCCAAAACTGGGTATTGTTTTTGCTTTGGCTCCATCCCTTCATTCTTTCTGTAGTTATTTCTCCACTGATCTCCAGTAGCATATTGGGCACCTATTGACCTGGGGAATTCCTCTTTCAGTATCCTATCATTTTGCCTTTTCATACTGTTCATGGGGTTCTCAAGGCAAGAATACTGAAGTGGCTTGCCATTCCCTTCTCCAGGGGACCACATTCTGTCAGACCTCTCCACGATGACCTGCCCTTCTTGGGTTGCCCCGCAGGCATGGCTTGGTTTCATTGAGTTAGACAAGGTTGTGGTACTAGAGTGATTAGATTGACTAGTTTCTGTGAGTATGGTTTCAGTGTGTCTTCCCTCTGATGCCCTCTTGCAACACCTACCATCTTACTTGGGTTTCTCTTACCTTTCTTCATGAAAATTAGAGATACCAAGGGAACATTTCATGCAAAGATGGGCTCGATAAAGGACAGAAATGGTATGGACCTAACATAAGCAGAACATATTAAGAAGAGATGGCAAGAATACACAGAAGAACTGTACAAAAAGTATCTTCATGACCCGGATAATCACAATGGTGTGATCACTCATCTAGAACCAGACATCTTGGAATGTGAAGTCAAGTGGGCCTTAGAAAGCATACTATGAACAAAGATAGTGGAGGTGATGGAATTCCAGTAGAGCTATTTCAAATCCTGAAAGATGATGCTGTGAAAGTGCTGCACTCAATATGCCAGCAAATTTGGAAAACTCAGCAGTGGCCACAGGACTGAAAATGGTCAGTTTTCATTCCAATCTCAAAGAAAGGCAATGCCAAAGAATGCTCAAACTACCACACAATTGCACTCATCTTACATGCTAGTAAAGTAATGCTCAAAATTCTCCAAGCTAGGCTTCAGCAATACGTGAACTGTGAACTTCCTGATGTTCAAGCTGGTTTTAGAAAAGGCAAAGGAACCAGAGATCAAATTGCCAACATCTGCTGGATCATGGAAAAAGCAAGACAGTTCCAGAAAAACATCTATTTCTGCTTTATTGACTATGCTGAAGCCTTTGACTATGTGGATCACAAGAAACTGGAAAATTCTGAAAGAGATGGGAATACCAGACCATCTGACCTGCCTCTTGAGAAATCTGTATGCAGGTCAGGAAGCAACAGTTAGAACTGGACATGGAACAACAGACTGGTTCCAAATAGGAAAAGGAGTACATCAGGGCTGTATATTGTCACCCTGCTTATTTAACTTATATGCAGAGTACATCATGAGAAATGCTGGACTGGAAGAAACAAAAGCTGGAATCAAGATTGCTGGGAGAAATATCAATAACCTCAGATATGAAGATGACACCACCCTTATGGCAGAAAGTGAAGAGGAGCTAAAAAGCCTCTTGATGAAAGTAAAAGAGGAGAGTGAAAAAGCTGATTTAAAGCTCAACATTCAGAAAACGAAGATCATGGCATCCAGTCCCATCAATGCATGGGAAATAGATGGAGAAACAGTGGAAACAGTGTCAGACTTAATTTTGGGGGGCTCCAAAATCACTGCAGATGGTGACTGCAGCCATGAAATTAAAAGACGCTTACTCCTTGGAAGAAAAGTTATGACCAACTTAGATAGCATATTCAAAAGCAGAGACATTACTTTGCCTACTAAGGTCCGTCTAGTCAAGGTTATGGTTTTTCCTGTGGTCATGTATGGATGTGAGAGTTGGACTGTAAAGAAGGCTGAGCACCGAAGAATTGATGCTTTTGAACTGTGGTGTTAGAGAAGACTTGAGAGTCCCTTGGACTGCAAGGAGATCCAACCAGTCCATTCTGAAGGAGAGGAGCCCTGGGAGTTCTTTGGAAGGAATGATGCTAAAACTGAAACTCCAGTACTTTGGCCACGTCATGCGAAGAGTTGACTCCTTGGAAAAGACTTTGATGCTGGGAGGGACTGGGAGCAGGAGGAGAAGGGCACGACAGAGAATGAGATGGCTGGATGGCATCACGGATTCGATGAACGCAAGTCTGAGTGAACTCCGGGAGTTGGTGATGGACAGAGCGGCCTGGCGTGCTGCAATTCATGGGGTTACAAAGAGTCAGACAGGACTGGGCGACTGAACTGAACTGAAGAGAACAAAGAACTAGAGCTCCAAGCATCCTTGCCTTATCCTGAAGGATGCTGGACGAGCCCCCAAGATGAAAGGTTTTTGTTGAATCACAACGCCGGGATTCTTGGCCCCCGGAGGAGAAGAATTCAATACGGGGCCAGAGAAGAGGCTTGATCACTCAGAGCTTTTGTGTAATAAAGTTTTATTAAAGTATAAATGAGATAAAGAAAGCTTCTGACATAGGCATCAGAAGGGGACAGAATGAGTACCCCCTTGTTAGTGTTAGCCATGAAACTATATACTCTCCAATGAATCCAAAGAATGTCTGGAGGTTGTAAAGACCTCACCAGACCTACTCCCATAATTTACATTTTAAGTTAACAGAATTAGCCAGAAGGTTTATCCCAGAGACTGTCCTCAGGCAGAATACATTGTTGTTATATAATCCTTGTAAAGAGCAGGTCTCCCTGCAGGTCTCCCATAATTTTCAGAATTAGCCAGAAGGTTTAATCCAGAGACTGTCCTCAGGCAGAATACATTGTTGTTATATAATCCTAGGAATGTAGAGAAGGAAAAAAGTTTGTCCTTTCTTCCTCCTTGAGAATTCCAGATCCCTCTTTCCTTGGGGACCCTTAGACTTCTTATCAACCTGCCTAGGAAATGACTCTCTCAGTCCCCAGAAAACAATATTTGATGTACATTTCCCGAGCTGTTGTACAGGTGCTAAACCCCACCCCCACCCCCACCCCCCGCCAATAGAAGATGTTATTGACTTTAAAAAATCCACAACATTAGACTTGTGAGTTAAATTTTATTGGGAGCAAAAAGAACTATAGCCTGGGAAACAGCACCTCAGATTCATCTGAGAAACTGCTCCACAGAGGTATGGGGGAAGGTAGTATAGTTGAGATTTTGGTGAAGGGGGAATTTATGCAATCAAGCACATCATTTTTGCAGAAGATTTCTGCAAGTCTTATGAAAGTTTCTAGATTATGAGGAGATGCAAGAATTGGGCTCATAAAATCAGTTACTGAAAATATCTGTCTGAAAACCTACAAACTGTTCCCCAAGCAGAGTACCTCATTTCAGCTCTCCACCCTAAACTCCTTTCCCAGAGTGTTGAAAGCCAGCAGCTGCAGCACCACATGATTTAATCCTTGTAGAGGTAGATGGCAAGTACCAACCTGTAGGTGACAAAGTTAACTATTTGATGACCATGAACACATAGCTTCCCCAAACCTACTGGTGCCTGAGGACTGATAAAATGATACAGACATGTTACCTTACCACCAAGAAATCAGAATATTACACACACATCAGTATTACAAACTGATCACATACCTTGTGACTGCACTCCCTCACTGGCCTTTAGAAATGATGTTCAAAAAGGGAAAGAAAAAAAAAAGCTTTCCTGAAACCCATCAGGGCATTCAAGTGTTTTGAGCACTAGCCTCCTTGAACTCTTTGCCTGGTGACTTACACTTTCCTTCACTACAACCCAGTGTCAGTAAATTGGGTTTACTGCATGCAGGCAAACGACCCAAGTTGAGTTCAGTAAAAGCTCCCAAAATTTGTCAAGGACAAGCACACATCATGGGTTGGATGTAAATGAAACATGGCAAATATTCAGTTTACAAATCACTCGGTTTATTGTAAGCAAGTAGCATTCAAGACACATTAATTGAAGTAGGGAATATAGAAAAGAGGGTAAGGAACCTCTCCAAGGAGAAGTCTCGGCAGGAGACATGTCAGCAGCAGCAGTGGTCTGCTGTCTGCAGTGGGTCTCGAGACAAGTGTGAGTAGGAAGTGGCCCTCTGTTCTGACAAGGCCTTTGGCAGTGTCCCTGTGCAGCAGCTCTCAGCAAGTGGAGTCAGGTCCTCAGTGAAGCATCTCATTTTAAGGAATAACATTTACTCTAAGGGAGAGGACTTTGACTCATCAGTTGCTTTTTCTGTTCCAGTGACTTGTGTCACCCATCAAAATTCTCTCATTTATTCCTCTAAGATAACCTTTGGAGAAGGAAATGGCAACCCACTGTGGTATTCTTGCTTGGAGAATCCCATGAACAGAGGAGCCTGGTGGGCTACAGTCCATGGGGTCACAAACAGTCAGACATGACTAAGCAACTAACACACCCAAGACACCCTCAGTCCTCTAGCAGACTTTTCAAGAGCAAAAATATGGAAGTTCACCCTTGTCCCTGAAGCTTAAAGTCCCTCAGTTCATTCAGTCACTCAGTCGTGTCTGACTCTTTGCAACCCCATGAATCGCAGCACACCAGGCCTCCCTGTCCATCACCAACTCCCGAAGTCTACCCAAACCCATGTCCATTGAGTCGGTGATGCCATCCAACCTCTGTCGTCCCCTTCGCCTCCTGCCCACAATCCCTCCCACCATCAGGGTCTTTTCCAATGAGTCAACTCTTCCCATGAGGTGGCCAAAGTGTTGGAATTTCAGCTTCAACATCAGTCCTTCCAATGAACACCCAGGACTAATCTCCTTTAGGATAGACTGGTTGGATCTCCTTGCAATCCAAGGGACTCTCAAGAGTCTTCTCCAACACCACAGTTCAAAAGCATCAATTCCTTGGCGCTCAACTTTCTTCACCATCCAACTCTTACATCCATACATGATGACTAGAAAAACCTTAGCCTTGACTTTGGTTGACAAAGGTCCTAGATGGACCTTTCACCTTTGTCAGCAAAGTAATGTCTCTGCTTTTAATATGCTATCTAGGTTGGTCATAACTTTCCTTCCAAGGAATAAGCTTCTTTTAATTTCATAGCTGCAATTACCACCTGCAGTGATTATGGAGCCCCCCAAAATAAAGTCAGCCACTGTTTCCATTGTTTCCCCATTTATTTGCCATGAAGTGATGGGACCAGATGCCATGGTCTTAGTTTTCTGAATGTTGAGCTTTAAGCCAACTTTTTCACTCTCCTCTTTCACTTTCATCAAGAAGCTCTTTAGCCCTTCTTCACTTTCTGTCATAAGGGTGGTGTCATCTGCATATCTGAGGTTATTGATGTTTCTCCTGGCAATCTTGATTCCAGCTTGTGCTTCTTCCAGCTCAGCGTTTCTCATGATGTACTCTGCATAGAAGTTAAATAAGCAGGGTGACAATATACAGCCTTGACGTACTCCTTTTCCTATTTGGAACCAGTCTGTTGTTCCATGTCCAGTTCTAACTGTTGCTTCCTGACCTGCATACAGGTTTCTCAAGAGGCAGGTCAGGTGGTCTGATACTCCCATCTCTTTCAGAATTTTCCACAGTTTCTTGTGATCCACACAATCAAAGGCTTTGGCATAGTCAATGAAGCAGAAATAGATATTTTAGCCTAAATTCCTACAATTTTCACACAAGATGAATAGGAACTATAACACAAAAGAAATTATATCATAACATCATTTATTAGTAATATAAAAGCAAGAGAGTTCCAGAAATAACCTATTTCTGCTTTATTGACTATGTAAAAGCCTTTGACTGTGTGGATCACCACAAACTGGAAAATTCTTAAAGAGATGGCAATTCCAGACCACCTGATCTGCCTCTTGAGAAATCTGTATGCAGGTCAGGAAGCAACAGTTAGAACTGGACATGGAACAACAGTCTGGTTCCAATCAGGAAAGGAGTATGTCAAGGCTGCATCACCTGCTTATTTAACTTATATGCGGAGTATATCATGTGAAATGCCAGGCTGGATGAAGCACAAACTGTAATCAAGATTGCCAGAAGAAATATCAATAACCTCAGATATGCAGATGGCATCACCCTTATGGCAGAAAGTGAAGAGGAATTAAAAAGCCTTTTGATGAAAGTGAAAGAGGAGAGTGGAAAAGTTGGCTTAAAGCTCAACATGCAGAAAACGAAGACCATGGCATCCGGTCCCATCACTTCATGGCAAATAGATGGGGAAACAGGGGAAACAGTGACCGACTTTATTTGGCGGGGAGGGGGGTGGGGGGTGGGGTGGGGTGGGGGCCGGGGGTGGGGGGGGCGGGGCGAGGGGCGGGGGGGGGCTCCAAAATCACTGCTGATGGTGATTCTAGCCATGAAATTAAAGAACACTTTCTCCTTGGAAGAAAAGTTATGACCAACCTAGACAGCATATCCAAAAGCAGAGACATTACTTTGTCAACAAAAGTCCATCCATTCTAAGCTTTGATTTTTCCAGTAGTCAAGTATGGATGTGAGAGTCAGACTATGAAGAAAGCTGAGTACTGAGGAATTGATGCTTTTGAACTGTAGTGTTTGGAGGAGACTCTTGAGAGTCCCTTGGACTGCAAGAAGATCCAACTAGTCCATCCTAAAGGAAATCAGTCCTGAGTATTCATTGGAAGGACTGATGTTGAAGCTGAAACTCCAATACTTTGGCCACCTGATGCAAAGAACTGACTCATTGGAAAAGACCCTGATGCTGGGAAAAATGGAAGGTGGGAGGAGAAGGGGATGACAGAGGATGAGATGGTTGGATGGCATCACCGACTCAATGGACATGAGTTTGAGTAAACTCTGGGAGTTGGTGATGGACAGGGAGGTCTGGTGTGCTCCACTCCATGGGGTCGCAAAGAGTTGGACACGACTGAGCAACTGAACTGACCTTAACTGAATCTAAACTGAGTTGAACCAAATATAAAGTTTATTTGCATTTTGTTTTACATCTCAATACATCTCAAAAAGAGAGTCAAATTAATTATGGTCAAAAGTATAATGTCAAAAATTTATAAATGCTTAATGTTCATACGTCTGCCTTCAGTTTTCATTGTAAAGTTCCTTGACTATAAGAAAGAAGATTTAGTTCACACCATTGATAGAAATTAGCTCTTAAGACTGAGATGGCTTCTTCTAGGAATTTCTTCTGTGATTATATGAATGGAATGAGTTATATATATATGAATTATATGAGTGGTGGGTCACTCATCATGTCAATTTTTTAAAACTGCACAAGCCAATTATTATAATTATAATAATAGACAGGTAGACAGGTAATGCAAATGCCCAGTGTTTTTGAGGCTGATAGGTTAAGCCTATGAAGTTTATCCAGCATTAAAGAACAAAAAGCCTACGCAAGATACAGTATGGTACCAAACTGGAAGGTTAAAAAAGGAACAGAGCATTTATGAATTGCTCTTTCTAGCAACAGCCATAGTGAATTTTCTCCCACTTTCTCCTTGGCTTTGTGCTGTATTCTCAGTTCTGAGTCTGTAAGAACATGAGGGAGGAAAACTAAGGGAAAGACTGTGAAGCCAAGGCCCTCCACCCCTATGTTATGGCGCCCCCACCCAGTGCTATGGCCCCCGAAGAGTTTAAGAGGCTCAGTTTCCAGGATTCAGGTTCCATATGTTCCAACTCTTCTGAGTCCTAGTACCCTGGGACTTGTGCTATTAAGGCACTCATCCTTCCTGATTCAGGCTTTTGGTTTGGGACCACCATTGTACCAGCTCTGTGACCCGAAGTAAGTTAGCAAACCTCTCTGTGCTTCCATTTCTAAAATGTATGAAGTAGGCAAAGTAGTACCTACCTCATGATGTTGGGAGAACTTGAGATAATTCAGGTAAAGTACCCTTCATGATGCTTAGAATTGAGTAATATATGCATATTGCAATGTTTGTTAATATGTGAAAGTATAAAGAATCAAAGGTACCCTCAACATTTGATGCATATTCTTTCAGATTTTTTTCTAGGACTTACACTTGCATAAAATATGAACCTCTTGTAACAGTGAACTCTCCTTCTTTAGGGATTTTCATGAGACTTGAGTTAAATATTAAAAAAAACAATTGAGGAATAGTTAGATATTATTCAAGTTTTTCAACAGTGAAGATGAAATCTCATCAAGCAAGTTATTTAAGCTCTTCATACTTCCATTTCGTATACAACGAGAAATACGGTTGTACCTACCTCATAGATTGTTGATTATATGAAGTAAAACATGAAAAAGTGCTAGAATAGTGCTATATAAGCCTCCTCTAATCATCTAATAGTCTCGTTATTATCATTTGCTTAAACTTGGTCATTTTTTTTTCTCAAATAAGTCTCACATATTTTCTTTCTTTTTTAAGTTAATATTATTCCTAGGTAAATGTTATTTTCATCACAACGTGAATGATATTTCCCACACCCCAGTCTATGACTGATAAATTGGACAGAAATAGCTGACAGCCTATGGCTAGTAGCTCATAGTCTAGCATCTCCTGGGAAAGACAGATCTTGTAAACAGACTTAATTAATATAACACCTTAATTGAAAAAGTAAGGGCAAGCATGGTTTCTGTGAATGGCAGAGAAGGCTGTCAGCCACACTTGCAGCTGGTGTCTGGGCAAGTTTCTTGGAAGTGGTCATAGGGGGCTGGGTCCTCAAGGAAAAGCATTTTGCACCCGTTGCTGGTACTGTGCTCCCATCACTGCCTAACTCCTGCTCAGCTAAGGTGCCAAGGTGGTGGGTTCTACCACTGATGCCAGGAGTCAGTTCAGTTCAGTCGCTCAGTCATGTCCAACTCTTTGCGACCCCATGAATAGCAGCATGCCAGGCCTCCCTGTCCATCACCAACCCCTGGAGTCCACCCAAATCCATGTCCATTGAGTCGGTGATGCCATCCAGCCATCTCACCCTCTGTCATCCCCTTCTCCTCCTGCCCTTGATCTTTCCCAGCATCAGGGTCTTTTCCAATGAGTCAGCTCTTTGCATCAGGTGGCCAAAGTATTGGAGTTTCAGCTTCAACATCAGTCCTTCCAATGAACACCCAGGACTGATCTCCTTTAGGATGGCCAGGAGTCAAAGTGGAGGCAAAAGAAGAGAATAGTTTAGAGAGTCTGTTGCAGCCATCTCTATCTGCCGGGGACTAGACAGATAATCTAGTCTATCTAGAGACTCTGTCCCTTCGCTTTTCACTCCTGTTGCTCCTAAATTCCACAGAGACCCACCCTATCCTAACCCACCTAACTTTGCAGCTAACACAGAGCTTTCCTTTGGGGTGTAGCACTGTTTTAGCATAGTGGACATATTCTAACCTAGTAATCTTTCTCTAGAGGAAAGTGGTTTCTCTGAAGAAAGGATACCTAATTTCATATCGTATTAAAGATTCTAGTTTCTCATTTCAGGGTGAGGATGCTCTCCTGTATTTATGTAGTGAGATCAAGCAATTTCTTTCGAAGGAGATTTCACTCTGATGACATGAATCAGGTAATGGAAAATCTGCACCATCTTCTGGCCAAGAGTGTAAGTAGCTTTCTTGAAACTTTCTTTTAAAAACACTGTTTACTGAAATATATTTGATGTACAATATTATGTAAGTTACAGGTGTACAGTATACACAATTTTAAAGTTTATACTCCATTTATGGTTCTTTAACATTAAACAGGTTTTTTTTCTTCTTTTTTAGTTGCTAAATCTAAAGCTTTGTGAACTTCAACATGTATTCAGTGATAACTCACCTGTGGAATTAGGTGAAAAGTCAGATTCTGATTCTTAAGTGTGCACCTGCCTTCACCAGGATCCTCATGTAAACTGTTCATGGACAACACTCTTGATAAACAGTAAAAATAATGGGATGAGTGCCAAAATGTAAATTAATAATGGGTTTTTAAAAATCGTTTTATGATTTAAAAAAAAAAAACAAAACGCTTTTTTTTTGGAATTGCGTGGTGGTCCAGTGGTTATGATTTAGTGGTTACTTTGCTCTGGGACAGGATTTGTCACCTGGTGGGGGAATCAAGATCCCACAAGTCGCATGGCTTGGCAAAACAAACAATCAAAAAGCCCCACACTTTTTCGTTGAAATCTGTAAGTTTGGAAAGTACAGCAGTATTATAGATGAAAATTAAAATCACATGTAACACCAGATAAAAGTATCAGTTCTTAATTTAATTTATCTGCCTTTTTCTGCATTTTGTGTCTCCAACAAAAACTCCTGTGAAAATATGGTTTGAACTAACTGCATCATTTTCTGCTGGTGACTATGTGCCATGTAATGTTTAACTGCTTCTACTTGAGAATTGGAAGACCTTTAGGCTGATTTCACCATTAGAAATCATAGTATGGTATTTGTATGACCATCCATTTACAATAATCTCTGTGTATAACAAAAGAGTCCAAAATGCAGGACTTGGATTCAATCTCAAAAATGACAGAATGATCTCTGTTCGTTTCCAGGGCAAACCATTCAATATCACAGTGATCCAGCCATGTCCCAACCAGTAACACTGAAGAAGCTGAAGTTGAATGGTTCTATGAAGATCTACGAGACGTTTTAGACATACGGATGGCTAACAAACACATGAAAAGATGCTCAACATCACTCATTGTCAGAGAAATGCAAATCAAAACCACAATGAGGTACCATTTCACACCAGTCATAATGGCTGCGATCCAAAAGTCTACAAGCAATAAATGCTGGACAGGGTGTGGAGAAAATGGAACCCTCTTACACTGTTGGTAGGAATGCAAACTAGTACAGCCACTATGGGAAACAGTGGGGAGATTCCTTTAAAAATTGCAAATAGAACTGCCTTATGACCCAGCAATCCCACTGCTGGGCATACACACTGAGGAAACCAGAATTGAAAGAGACATGTGTACCCCAATGTTCATCGCAGCACTGTTTATAATAGCCAGGACATGAAAGCAACCTAGATGTCCATCAGCAGGAATGGATAAGAAAGCTGTGGTACATATACACAATGGAGTATTACTCAGCCATTAAAAAGAATACATTTGAATCCGTTCTAATGAGGTGGATGAAACTGGAGCCTCTTGTACACAGTGAAGTAAGCCAGAAAGAAAAACACCAATGCAGTATACTAACACATATATATGGAATTTAGAAAGATGGAAATGATAACCCTGTATGTGAGACAGCAAAAGAGACACAGATGTTTAGAATGGACTTTTGGACTCTGTGGGAGAGGGAGAGGGTGGGATGATATGGGAGAATGGCATTGAAACATGTATACTATCATGTAAGAAACTAATTGCCAGTCTATGTTTGATACAGGATACAGGATGCTTGGGGCTGGTGCACAGGGATGACCCAGACAGATGATATGGGGTGGGAGGTGGGAGGGGGGGTTCAGGATTGAGAACTCATGAACACCCGTGGCTGATTCATGTCAATGTATGGCAAAACCAATACAATATTGTAAAGCAAAATAAAGTAAAAAGAAAAAAGAAAAAAAAGACCTTTTAGAACTAACACCCTTAAAAAGATGTCCTTTTCATTATAGGGGACTGGAATGCAAAAGTAGGAAGTCAGGAAACACCTGGAGTAACAAGCAAATTTGGCCTTGGAGTACAGAATGAAGCAGGGCAAAGGCTAATAGAGTTTTGTCAAGAGAACGCACTGGTCATAGCAAACACTCTCTTCCAACAACACAAGAGAAGACTCTACACGTGGACATCACTAGATGGCTGACACTGAAATGAGATTAATTATATTCTTTGCAGCCAAAGATGGAGCTCTATACAGTCAGCAAAAACAACACTGGGAGCTGACTGTGGCTCAGATCATGAGCTCCTTCTTGCCAAATTCAGACTGAAACTGAAGAAAGTAGGAAAACCACTAGACCATTCAGGTATGACCTAAATCAAATCCCTTATGACTATACAGTGGAAATGAGAAATAGATTTAAGGGACTAGATCCAATAGACAGAATGCCTGATGAACTATGGACGGAGGTTCGCGACATTGTACAGGAGACGGGAATTAAGACCATCCCCATGGAAAAAAAAGGCCAAAAAAGCAAAATGGCTCTCTGAAGAGGCCTTACAAATAGCTGTGAAAACAAGAGAAGCAAAGAGCAAAGGAGAAAAGGAAAGATATTCCCATCTGAATGCAGAGTTCCAAAGAATAGCAAGAAGAGATTTAAAAGCCTTCCTCAGTAATCAATGCAAAGAAATTAGAGGAAAACAACAGAATGGGAAAGACTAAAGATCTCTTCAAGAAAATGAGAGATACCAAGGGAATATTTCATGCAAAGATGGGCTCGATAAAGGACAGAAATGGTATGGACCTAACAGAAGCAGAAGATATTAAGAAGAGGTGGCAAGAATACACAGAAGAACTGTACAAAAAAGATCTTCAGGACCAAGATAATCACAATGGTGTGATCACTCACCTAGAGCCAGACATCCTAGAATGCAAAGTTAAGTGGGCCTTAGAAAGCATCACTACAAACAAAGCTAGTGGAGGTGATGGAATTCCAGTTGAGCTATTTCAAATTCTGAAAGATGATGCTGTGAAAGTGCTGCACTCAATATGCCAGCAAATTGGGAAAACTCAGCAGTGGCCACAGAACTAGAAAAGGTCAGTTTTCTTTCCAATCCCAAAGAAAGGCAATGCCAAAGAATGCTCAAACTACCACACAATTGCACTCATCTCACACGCTAGTAAAGTAATGCTCAAAATTCTCCAAGCCAGGCTCCAGCAATACGTGAACCATGAACTTCCTGATGTTCAAGCTGGTTTTAGAAAAGGCAGAGGAACCAGAGATCAAATTGCCAACATCTGCTGGATCATCAAAAAAGCAAGAGAGTTCCAGAAAAACATCTATTTCTGCTTTATTGACTATGCCAAAGCCTCTGACTATATGGATCACAATAAACTGTGTACATTTCTGAGAGAGATGGGAATACAAGACCACCTGACCTGCCTCTTGAGAAATCTGCATGCAGGTCAAGAAGCAACAGTAGAACTGGACATGGAACAACAGACTGGTTCCAAACAGGAAAAGGAGTACGTCAAGGCTGTATATTGTCACCCTGCTTATTTAACTTCTATGCAGAGTACATCATGAGAAATGCTGGGCTGGAAGAAGCACAAGCTGGAATCAAGATTGCTGGGAGAAGTATCAATAATCTCAGATATGCAGATGACACCACCCTTATGACAGAAAGTGAAGAAGAACTAAAGAGCCTCTTGATGAAAGTGAAAGTGGAGAGTGAAAAGTTGGCTTAAAGCTCAACATTCAGAAAACGAAGACCATGGCATCTGGTCCCATCACTTCATGACGAATAGATGGGGAAACAGTGGAAACAGTGGCTGACTTTATTTTCGTGGGCTCCAAAATCACTGCAGATGGTGACTGCAGCCATGAAATTAAAAGATGCTTACTCCTTGGAGGAAAGTTATGACCAACCTAGATAGCATATTGAAAAGCAGAGACATTACGTTGCCAACAAAGGTCCGTCTAGTCAAGGCTATGATTTTTCCAGCTATCATGTATGGATGTGAGAGTTGGATGGTGAAGAAAGCTGAGCACCAAGGAATTGATGCTTTTGAAGTGTGGTGTTGGAGAAGACTCTTGAGAGTCCCTTGGACTGCAAGCAGATCAATCAGTCCATGCTAAAGGAAATCAGTCCTGAATATTCATTGGAAGGATTGATGCTAATGCTGAAACTCCAATACTTTGGCCACCTGATGTGAAAAGCCAACTCATTGGAAAATACCCTGATGCTAGGAAGGATTGAGGGCAGGAGAAGGGGATGACAGAGAATGAGACGGTTGGATGGCATCGCTGACTTGATGGACATGAATTTTAGTAATGGAGTTGGTGTTGGTGATGAAGAGGGAAGGCTGGCGTGCTGCAGTCCATGTAATCACAAAGAGTCAGACGTGACTGAGTGATTGAACTAGAACTACTCTGCGTCTCATTGGATGGTAACTTGTCTTTGGTCACATTTTTTTAAATTAGTTCATTTGAGTCCAGCCATTAATTATAGGTTATTTACCATAGAAGGGAACTATTTTCCTAGAATGTGAAGCCATTGAGGAAGTATCAAAAAGACTTTTTCCTCCCTTTCCAAGATTTTAAATAAATTTCTTTTCATCTTGAGTCTGGAACATAAATATATGATATCGGCCCTTATAACCATGTCATTCCATTGGAATGTCTGAGCCCAGAACAAGGTAAGATGAACAAGAACAGCCTGCCTCTCTACTGTGTCACTGCTCTAGAACTCACTCCACAAATAAACTGCTGAGACTGGCCAAGGGCCTGACACTGTTTCTGTATTGGCCTTTAGAAAGGAGCTGTGGTCCCCTCTAGAAAACCAGCGTCTAAGGTTACCATGATCTGAATTCCAGGCTAACCAGGACATTGGGTCAAGGTTCCACTGTTTAAGACATCTGTCAAGTGCCTGACAGCTTCCAAGCAGCATAAATCTGGCTGCCTGGAGACAGGTATTAGGCTCAGGCCTGGGAGGGACTCACAGGTATTTCAACTTCCCTCACTGACTTCATGGAGCGTGCAATCTGCTTTAAGATGACAAGACACACTTGCTAATAGTAAACAGTAAGATCTGACAATTGCAGCTCATTTCACCAATATTTTTAGGGTGCCCACTGTGTGCAGTTGCTGGTCTCCAATTACAGAAATCACAGTGACAGAGTTCAGACAGCCACTCCGTGTACTAGGGGAAACAGAACGATTAGCAGGAAGTCCAGAATACTACAGGGATATCAACAAAGTGCAGCAGAGCTCATTAGCCAAGGGAGGATGCTAGAGAACGAGGAGTCTAGTTGAAAATCCAAAGATTAGTGGATGTTAGCCACAAAAGGAAGAGGAGTGTGAGGTGAAGAGAAAAGGGAGTGTGGCAGTTAGAGAGACCAGTGTTGCCAAGGCTGAAGGACTTGAGAGCCAGCATTTGGAGAGCTTCATTCAATTTGATAGAACTGCCATGTAGAGTTTGAGAGAGACCCTGAGATCAAAAGGTCAATTTGGAAAAGATGAGGCTGAAAATACATGGGAACCAGATCATAAAGGACCCTAGATCTGTGATGTCTTTGTTCTAAAGGCAATGAAAAGCTTTTGATTCATGATTGAGAAACTCATTTATCTAACCTTCATTTGACACAGATTTGTCAGGTGTTTATTCCTTTCCAAGCACTGTGTTTGGGGCTGAGGTCATACGTGGTGGTAGGCAAGTTAGGCACAGAACTTACAGGTTAGCAGACAAGAGAGACAAGTCATTTTGGCCCAGACTGATGCATGCAACAACTCGGAAGTTACAGGGTATGATGGAGACACATAGGTGGGACCATCAGCCTAGACTGTGGGTGAGGAGGAGTCAAGGAAGGCTTTGTGAGGAATGTGTAAGCTATCTGAAGGATGACTAGGCATTAGCTGGCAAAGAGGAGCTGAGCAAGTGCGCACAAAGACTCAAGATGAGGGAGAACACTCACTTGGAGCATTAGAAGAACTCAGGTGTTCCTGAAGTAGAAAAAAGGAGGGATTGTGAGATGAGACCAGAGAGAAAGCCACTATATAACAAGTTTGGATTGAAGGAAATAGGAATATAGGAAGCAATTCTCAGATTTACATCTTAGAAAAACACTCCAGGTTTTGGGGGTACTAATGACATTTATTCAGTAAACATTTGTGGACTATCAATTCTGGGTCCTAGGCGCCAGAGTTCATGGTTTGGTGGAGGAGACAGACAGGCTAAGAGCAGTAGTGGAATAATTGAATAATGGAAGTCTGAATTATGCTACAGACGGACTTAACAAAAGGGAGTCAGAGAAACCTCCAGAGGGAGTGGCTTTTGAGCTAAGCCATAAAGATGCATAAGGGGCTTCCCAGGTGGCACTTGGTAAAGAACCCATTTGTCAGTGCAGGAGACACGGGTTCAATCCCTGGGTTGGGATGGTCCCCTGGAGAAAGGCATGGCAACCCACTCCAGTATTCTTGGCTGGAGAATCTCATGGTCAGAGGAGCCTGGTGGGCTATAGTCCACGGGGTTGCCAAGAGTCAGGCATGACTAAAGTGACTTAGCACACACACACATAAGGATGCAATCGCCTTAGCTGGTGGCTCAAGGGTAAAGAATATCTTCCTGCAATGCAGGAGGCATGGGTTCAATCCCTGGGTTGGGAAGATCCCCTGGAGGAGGGCATGGCAACTCACTCCAGTGTTCTTGCCTGGAGAAGTCCATGGACAGAGGAGACGGGCAGGCTGTAGCCCATAAGGTCACAAAGAGTCAGACACAACTGAAGTGACTGAATAAACACACACACATGCATAAGGATGCATTAGAGTTTGCCCAGGTATTCCAGTTAGAACAGCAGGCATAAATATGTGGAGTGTGAAAGAGCATGGCCTACTCTTTCAGAGTCATTTTAGGAGGTCTTGGGTTTTAGTTGCACAGGGCAAGTGACTGGAGAGGAGATTTAAGAAGAGGGTTGGTAGACACATTCTTACTTGTACATTAATTAGGGATTTGAACTTGAGCCTATAACTTGAGGGAGAATCACCGACTCCTTGAAGAATCTGAGGAGAAGGCAATGGCAACCCACTCCAGTACTCTTGCCTGGAAAATCCCATGGATGGAGGAGCCTGGTAGGCTGCAGTCCATGGGGTCACTAAGAGTCAGGCACGACTGAGGGACTTCACTTTCACTTTTCGCTTTTTTGCATTGGAGAAGGAAATGACAATCCACTCCAGTGTTCTTGCCTGGAGAATCCCAGGAACGGGGGAGCCTGGTGGGCTGCCGTCTATGGGGTTGCACAGAGTCGGACACGACTGAGGCGAATTAGCAGTAGCAGCAGCAGCATGATGCTGTAAGGGCCATTCCATCACGGTATCATCAGGGATAAAGAAAAGGAAAGGCATCAGGAGTGGGCATGGGCCAGGATGTGATGACAAATGGTTATGGAGAAGGGTCAAAATGGTGGTGCTACCATTCCCAATCTGTTCTTCCCATCATTCTTAGTAATAAAATCCTCATCTTTTAGCTGGACACATCACCACACAGAAGAGAGACTCCATCTCCCAGCCTCCCTCACAGCTTGACATGGCCATGTGAAGTGATATATATGCATGCAAACACTAGCTCCTGCATTTAAAGAAGAAGGAAAGTGCATTTCTCCCTACCCACTGGCTGGGATGTGGTAGTAATGAATCTTGATCATGAAGATTAGGTCAACAGTCTAGGGATCATAGAATGACAAGTCAGATAGAGCTTAGACCCTCAACATTGCAAAGCCATTGATTCTGCTTTTGACTATTTATTCCCCATTTGATATGTGAACAAGAAATAATTCTTTAGCTTGTTTATTTCACTGCATGTTTGGGATCTCTGCTGCAGGAGGAACTGGAAAAATGCACTCAGCATCCCATGGCAGTCTCAACAGTCTAGAGTTGAGGTTATACCAAGTGGGAGAAAATATTTGCAAAGGATGTGACCAACAAGGGCTTCATTTCCAAAATATACAAACAGTTTATACAAGTCAGCAACAAAAATCCCCAGATCCCTTTCAAAAAATGGGCAGAAGACCTAAATAGACATTTCTCCACAAAAGACATACAGGTGGCCAATAGGTACATGAACAAATGCTCATCATCACTAATCACTGGAGAAATGTAAATCAAAATTACAATGCAGTACTACCTCACACCAGTCAGAATGATCATCTTCAAAAAAATCTATAGATAATAAATGCTGGAGAGAGTACGGAGAAAGGGGAACTCTCCTATACTGTCGGTGGGAATATAACTTAGTACAGCCTCTAAGGAGAACAGTATAGAGCAGGAAGTTCTTCAAAAAACTAAAAATAGAGTTGGCATGCATGCGTGCTAAGTCACTTCAGACATCTCCAACCCTGTACAAACCTGTGTACTGTAGCCTACCAGGCTCGTTTGTCCATGGGATTCTTGAGGCAAGAATACTGGAGTGCATTGCCAAGCCCTCCTCCAGGGGACTGTAATGACCCAGGGATTGAACCTACATCTCTTACGTCTCTGGCATTGGCAGACATGTTCTTTACCGCTAGCACCACCTGAGAGTGGGAATATTATCTAGCAATTTCACTCCTGGGAGTATATCCAGACAAAACTATAATTTGAAAAGATACAATCACCTCTTGTTCATAGCAGCATTATTTACAAAAGATACGGAAACAATGACAGATGAATGGATAAAGAAAATGTGGTATATATATAAAATGACAGAAATGGTATGGACCTAACAGAAGCAAAAGATATTAAGAAGAGATGGCAAGAATACACAGAAGAACTGTACAAAAAAGATCTTCACGACCAAGATAATCATGATGGTGTGATCACTTATCTAGAGCCAGACATCCTGGAATGTGAAGTCAAGTGGGCCTTAGAAAGCATCACTACGAGCAAAGCTAGTGGAGGTGATGGAATTCCAGTTGAGCTGTTTCAAATCCTGAAAGATGATGCTGTGAAAGTGCTGCACTCAATATGCCAGCAAATTGGGAAAACTCAGCAGTGGCCACAGGACTGGAAAAGGTCAGTTTTCATTCCAATCCCAAAGAAAGGCAATGCCAAAGAATGCTCAAACTACTGCACAATTGCACTCATCTCACGTGCTAGTAAAGTAATGCTCAAAATTCTCCAAGCCAGGCTTCAGCAATATGTGAACCGTGAACTCCCTGATGTTCAAGTTGGTTTTAGAAAAGGCAGAGGAACCAGAGATCAAATTGCCAACATCCGCTGGATCATGGAAAAAACAGGAGAGTTCCAAAAAAACATCTATTTCTGCTTTATTGACTATGCCAAAGCCTTTGACTGTGTGGATCACAGTAAACTGTGGAAAATTCTGAAAGGGATGGGAATACCAGACCACCTGACCTGCCTCTTGACAAATCTGTATGCAGGTCAGGAAGCAACAGCTAGAACTGGACATGCAACAACAGACTGGTTCCAAACAGGAAAAGGAGTACATCAAGCCTGTATATTGTCACCCTGCTTATTTAATTTATATGCAGAGTACATCATGAGAAACGCTGGACTGGAAGAAACACAAGCTGAAATCAAGATTGTTGGGAGAAATGTCAATAACCTCAGATATGCAGATGACACCACCCTTATGGCAGAAAGTGAAGAGGAACTAAAAAGCCTCTTGATGAAAGTAAAAAAGAGTGAAAAAGTTGGTTTAAAGCTCAAATTTCAGAAAACGAAGATCATGGCATCCGGTCCCATCACTCCATGGGAAATAGATGGAGAAACAGTGGAAACAGTGTCAGACTTTGTTTTGGGGGCTCCAAAATCACTGCAGATGGTGACTGCAGCCATGAAATTAAAAGACACTTACTCCTTGGAAGAAAAGTGATGACCAACCTAGATAGCATATTCAAAAGCAGAGACATTACTTGGCCAACTAAGGTCCGTCTAGTCAAGGCTATGGTTTTTCCAGTAGTCATGTATGGATGTGAGAGTTGGACTGTGAAGAAGGCTGAGCGCCGAAGAACTGATGCGTTTGAACTGTGGTGTTGGAGAAGACTCTTGAGAGTCCCTTGGACTGCAAGGAGATCCCACCAGTCCATTCTGAAGGAGATCAATCCTGGGATTTCTTTGGAAGGAATGATGCTAAAGCTAAAATTCCAGTACTTTGGCCACCTCATGCGAAGAGCTGACTCATTGGAAAAGACTGATGCTGGGAGGGATTGGGGGCAAGAGGAGAGGGGGACGACCGAGGATGAGATGGCTGGATGGCGTCACTGACTCGATGGAAGTGAGTCTGAGTGAACTCCGGGAGTTGGTGATAGACAGGGAGGCCTGGCGTGCTGCGATTCATGAGGTCACAGAGAGTCGGACACGACTGAGCGACTGAACTGAACTGAACTGAACACTGCTCAGCCATAAGAATGAAATAATGTCATTTGTAGCAACATGGATGGAACTAGAGATTACCATACTAAGCAAAGAAAGTCAGAAAGAGAAAGACAAATATCATATTATGTCACTAATATGTGGAATCTAAAACATGACCCAAATGATCTTATCTACAAAACAGAAACACAATGCCGTATGATATCACTTACATGTGGAATCTAAAATATGACACAATGAACTTATCTAAAAAACAGAAATAGGCTCACAGACATAGAGAACAGATATGTGGTTGCAAGGGAGTAGGGGAGGAAAACCCTGGGAGTTTGGGATTAGCAGATGCAATTATTTGTAGGATGGATAAACAACAAGGTCCTATGTGTCGAACAGGGAACTGTAGTTCCAGAGCAGCCAGGCCATCTTCTCCTTGTGTCTTCACATCAGCTTCCTCTGTGCATGTTTATGTCTGTGTCCAAATGTTTGCTTTATAAGGATGCCAGTCATATTGGATTGGGGCCCACCCTAAGTACCTTATTTTAACTGGAGTACCTTTGTAAAGCACCTACTTTCAAAAAGGTCACATTGCAAGGTACTAGTTGTTAGGACTTCAATGTCTCTTTTTGGGGAAGGGGGGACACAATTCATCAGATAACACGTATTTTTGTTCCTCTCTTCTAGAGACGCTCTTCCCTCTAGCTCTCACTCTTCCTCACAGTTAATGCAAACCATTTCTTAAAACTGCGCCCCCGTGTAACCTCCTCTGGGAAGCCTCTGTAACCTCTGCCCCCAGGACCACCACAGATACTCACAAATCTGGAGGTAATACCAGTAGTTCTCATAAGCTCCACATCAGTGGCACTCAAATGTGGCTAGAAACTTTACCGTAAATTGACACTGTGCAATCAGTGGGCTTCTATTGTGTTTGTTTTTAATTTCATTTTCCTATGTATTCATGTTTATGGATGGTGTGGGCTGAATTGTTGTTCAGTCACTCAGTCATGTCAGACTCTTTACAACCCCGTGGACTGCAACATGCCAGAGTTGCCTGTCCTTCATCATCTCCGGAGCTTGCTCAAACTCATGCCCATTGAGTCAGTGATCTCATCCTCTGCCGTCCCCTTTTCCTCCTACCTTGAATCTTTCTAACCATCAGGGTCTTTAAAATATTATATGTGCTGACAAGACAGCTAAAACAAGTGTAAAACTTAAGACCACAGAGACTTTAGAAGAGACTGCTTGGCCTCTTTCTTTCTTCCCTGTACTTCTCTGTCCAACTGTTTGGAGAAGCAAACTAAGGAGTATGAGAGGGTGGTCACATCCCAGATCTCAGCACATCCCTGGACACAGCCTAAGGGTGTGTTCCTGGTATCACGTAGGAAAGAATTCAAGAATGAGCCATAGTAAAGCAAAAGAAGGTTTATTCAGGGAGATACACACCCCATAGACAGAGGGTGGGCCATCTCAGATGGCAAGAGGTGCCAGGGGGCAAGGGTGCCAGTCCTTTATAGGGTGGGTAAATTCATAGGGTAATGAGTGAGAGGAGCATTCCACTTATTTTAGGAAGGGGCAGGGATTGCCAGGAATTGGGGCTGATGCCCACTCTTTGACCTTCATGGTCACCCTTGGAACTGCCATGGTGCCTGCAGGTGTGTCATTTACCAGATGACGTATTACAATGAGTGTATACTGTGGCTCAAGTTCTAATGGAAGTTGACTTGTCCACCATTTTGGACCTAGCTGGTTCTAGCCAGTTTGTGTTGTGTCTCCAATGCCTATGTCATTTTTTAAAAGTCATGCCCTGCCCCCTTTCTGTCTCATAGTGTCCCAGAACTAGCAATTCTCTGAATGTGCTGTATTCTCTTTTCCTTTGCCTGGTCCATAAGCGGTTGCCTCTCCTGCAAAGCTATTCTCCTGTCACCTGGAAATTAGTTCCATAAAGTAGTCGGCTTCACCTCCTCCAGGAAGCTGTACCTGATACCCGAGGCCTAAGATCATAAGGGTCCTTCCCTTCTCTTTAAGCCTCAGGCTGGAAGCAAGTACTCAGGGTTGGGGCTCAGGGTGGGCGATCCCCAAATCTGTCACAATGGCGTATTGATCATTTTGAATTGGACTTGCTTGAGAAGCAGACAATGCAAGCAAGAATTTCTGACTGCTCTCTGTCTCCCTGAAAAGCAAGAAATGAATCTCTCCTGAGAAAGGTGCACTCCCTCCATCTGGAGATAGGAGGAAACACTTATTATCAGAGACAGGGAATTCGAAGCTGAGAAGCCTGTGTAAACAAATCTTGTTACTTGTTTGAATTTACTACCCCAAGCCCAAACTCTGTTCAGGCTTCCCAGGTGACTCATTGGTAAAGAATCTGCCTGACAATTTAGGATATGCCGGAGATGCAGGTTCAGTCCCTGAGCTGGGAAGATCCCCTGGAGAAGGAAATGGCAACCCTTTCCAATATTCTTGGCTGGGAAATCCCATGGACAGAGGAGCCTGCTGGGCTTTAGTCCATGGAGTTGCAAAGAGTTGAACACAACTGACCAACTAAACGACAACATAACAAAACTGTTCCGATTCATCACTATTAATAATTAAGCACCCAAAACCTAAGTTTCTTTGTACTATCAATTCCTCACAAGTTTATTGTTTCTTTGGCTAAATATTCTGAAAGCTGCCTACTTTGGCCACTTCTTAGTTCTCATTTCTATGAGATTCCATTCATGTGAATTAAAATTTGTTTCCTTTTCTCCTGTGAATATATGTTCTGTCAATTTTATGATTAGCCTAGCTGTAAGAACTCAAGAAGAGAGGAAAGGGAATTTTTCCCCTTCCCTGACATCAGTAACTGAAGGGCCATGGCGAGAGACCTGAAAGATGGATGGTCCCTTATAGACAGCAGGGTACTCGGCTGGAATTTCTTAATACTGTCTGAGATCAGGATAGGCCCCAACCAGGCAAGCTGCTGAGATGGCAGGTGAGACTCAGTTGGCTCCATCAGAAGCCTGCTAGCCAAGTAGGGTCTGATTAGTGACAATTATCAATTTCCTAGAGAAGAAATCTAAACAGTACTTCCTGAAAACAGAAAGTCCACACTCTCATCTGCACTCCCAATCTGATTTCTCTAAATTCCACAAGAAACACACACACATGCAAAATCAGAGTGTTTGGGGGAGTGCTTAATTTTCTTGAGCAATGACTTTGTACCTGAACTGTGAGACTATGTGGTCTCTTTGCAGCTTCTCTGTCTTTGCCCCTCTCTCCACACCTCCCAGCTTAGCCTTAATTCCATCTCACAGAACCAAAGCTAGAAACTAAAATCAGACTAGCACCTAGTAAAGTGTCACAGTACAGTCTGTGTACCCTTTGTGTGCCTGAGGAGGCAGTTGTAGCGGGGACACTGGTTACCCTTTCCAAACCTGCCACTTGTCTGGGAAACCAGCAGGACTGGCTAGGGTGAATGCTAATGAATGCTGGAAAAATCAAGCTGGCCCAGCAGAACACACACCAAATCAGAGGGCACTGGACATCTTGGGCTCGGATGAAACCAATGAGACAATTTTCTAGCAAAAAGGACTGGATTTGATAAAACTGGAGTGAGGTAGGCTTTGCCAGCCATGGTTCCCAGGGACTGGAAAGTGCTGAGTCACCATGGGTTTGGTCTCAGTTTGCAGAGCTGAATCCTCGTGCCAATCCCGGAACAGAACTGTGACTTCCTCAAGTCAGCAGATAACACCGGGCCATTCTTCTTGATTTTGTAAGGCAGACCCAGCTTTTAGGTAGTACTATTATATGAGCTTCCCTGGTGGCTCAGGCAGGTTCAATCCCTGAGTTGGGAAGATCACCTGAAGAAGGTAATGGCAAACCCATTCCAGTATTCCTGCCTGGAGAATTCCGTGGACAAAGGAGCCTGGTACCCAGTACCCAGGTATCTAACCCACATCTCCTGCATTGGCAGGTAGACTGTTTACCAGTGAACCACCAGGGAAGGAGTTGGGACCAGGCATGTGTGTCCATGGGGATCTGGTTTAGAAGACAGTCAGAGAGAAAAGATTTCTGGCAGTGCACGTGACTAAAGGTGGAAACCTTACTGGCTTGAGTCATGCCGGTAGAATCATCCTTATTTGCTCATTCCTGTCTGACTCTGCAACATATGGACTGTAGCCCACCAGGCTCCTCTGTTCATAGGAATTCTCCAGGCAAGAATACTGGAGTGGTTGTCATGCCCTCCTCCAGGGGATCTTCCCAATCCAGGGATCAAACCAGGTCTCCCATGTAACCAGCAGATTCTTTACCATCTGAGCTACCAGGGAAGCCCATGAATACTGGAACAGGTAGCGTATCACTTCTCCAGGGGAATCTTCCTGACCCAGGGATCAAACCTCGGTCTTCTGCATTGCAGGTGGATTCTTTACCAGTTGAGCTACCAGAAGATAGAACATCACCTCCTATTTATGAATAGCACTTAATGGTGCTATTCTTTCTTTATCTTTCTTTATCTTCACATCTCATTGTATTTATTTTAATTTCTCTTTTAAATTATTCTAGTAGCTTTACTTCTTCAGGAGTTTATCAGTTCAGTTCAGTTCAGTTTAGTCACTCAGTCGTGTCCGACTCTTTGTGACCCCATGAATCGCAGCACGCCAGGCCTCCCTGTCAATCACCAACTCCCGGAGTTCACTCAGACTCACGTCCATCGAGTCGGTGATGCCATCCAGCCATTTCATCCTCTGTCGTCCCCTTCTCCTCCTGCCACCAATCCCTCCCAGCATCAGAGTCTTTTCCAATGAGTCAACCTTCGCATGAGGTGGCCAGAGTACTGGGGTTTCAGCTTTGGCATCCTTCCTTCCAAAGAACACCCAGGGCTGATCTCCTTTAGAATGGACTGGTTGGATTTCCTTGCAGTCCAAGGGACCCTCAAGAGTCTTCTCCAAGACCACAGTTCAAAAGCATCAATTCTTCGTCGCTCAGCTTTCTTCACAGGAGTGTATACATTGTACTTAAGTGGTATTGGGTTTCCTCACAGGTATAACTCTTGCTCGAGGGATTTCTACTCATGCGACTTGGTTTGTAGGGAGGATCTTCATTTGGGGATGTTCCATTTGGTTGCCTCTGCTAAGGTACAATTTTGAGTCCCATGATTCAGATAGGACCATTTTTTATGTTAGTGGATTGGCTTGGATTTTGCCACTTTGAGAAAGCAGGTCCCGCATGTATGTGGTACAGACCCAAGATTCCAATTATAAGATTCCAGCCTGGGAGGACTAACTCTCTCTTCTTACTGAGAACCTGAGAGGGTGAAAGGACACTCAGATTCCTGTTTGTGGATGGCAGCTAAGTCCTGGCACCAGCCTGGCACCAGCTCCAGGTCCTCATTAAATGCCAGACCTGTGGGCTTTTAAACACCAGCCTCTACAGCCCATCTCTGGTCCTCTTGAGGGCTACACTCAGCCCACTGCTCTATATCCAACACCTAAGGGATCCCCTCTTCTTGCCTTTTTAAAAATTATTATTATTTCTTTACTTTTGGTCTTAGTTGCAGCCCTCGGGATCTTGCATTGTAGCCCTTGAGCTTCTTTCTAGTTGAGGGGAGCAGGCTTAGGAAGAATGTGGGATCCTAGCTTCCTGACCAGGAATTAAACCCAGGTCCTCTGCACTGGAAGGCAGTCTTTTTTTTCAGACTTTAAACTTTTTATTTTGTAATGGGGTATAGCCGATTAACAGTGTTATGGTAGTTTCAGGTGAACAGTGAAGGGACTCAGCCATATGTATACATGTATCCATTCTTCCTCAAACCCCACTCCCAACCAGGCTCACACATAACATTGAGTTCTATGTGCTGTATAGTAGGTCCTTGTTGAATTTACTCTTTTATTAAAGTCCAAAGTTAAAATGCCTCTTCTTTGTGTGGCACCATTGTTTTACCTTAAATAATACTTAAACATTCTCCAGGTGCCAATAACTAAAAACATTGGTATTTATATATTTCTTATGTGTTACATGTTTAACTTACTGGCTTCAAGCAGATTTTTGGTGCAATGGGTTGATAAACTCTAGACATTTGCTCAGGTTGCAATCCAAGGTGCTCCCCACCCCAGTTTCCAGTAACAGACTACATAGTAGATGATCATTCCATCTTGGGAAATGTAGTCTTTTCCCTTATGGGTAAAATGAAAATGTCTCATTGTTTAGAGTTAAGCACCACAAAGCTTGAAGCTTTTGAATCTTATCTATTCCTGCACCTGCTTATTTTACTTTGTTTTGTCTGCCCGTGTAGACTTATTTCACTTTGCAGTTTCTAGGACCAATTATGACCCTATGCCAGGACCTGCTTTGAACTGTGATTTTATTGCTTCCTAGCTGGGTTATCAGGACCATCACACACAGATATGCACACAGGTCTAGGACTGTCAAGCATTGCACAGTTGCTCCAACATACTTGATGTTGTGGTCCCAAGTTGTGGTTATCTGGAGTTGGTTTTTTTTTCTTTCTTATATGGTAATATACATGTTTCAGTGCTATTCTCTCAAACCATCCCACCCTCACCTTCTCCCACAGAGTCCAAAAGTCTGTTCTTTACCTCTCTGTCTCTTTTTCTGCCTTACATATAGGGTCATTGTTACCATCTTCCTAAATTCCATATATATGTGTTAATATACTGTATTGGTGTTTTTCTTTCTGACTTACTTCACTCTGTATAATAGGCTCTAGTTTCATCTACCTTATTAGAACTGACTCAAATGTGTTCTTTTCAATAGCTGAGTAATATTCCATTGTGTATATGTACCACAGATTTCTTATCCATTCATCTGCTGATGGACATCTAGGTTGCTTTCCTGTCCTGCTGCTGCTGCTGCTGCTAAGTTGCTTCAGTCGTCTCTGACTCTGTGGCCGACCCCATAGACGGCAGCCCACCAGGCTCCCCCGTCCCTGGGATTCTCCAGGCAAGAACACTGGAGTGGGTTGCTATTTCCTTCTCTAATACATGAAAGTGAAAAGTGAAGGTGAAGTCCCTCAGTCGTGTCCGACTCTTAGCGACCTCATGGACTGCAGCCTACAGGCTCCTCCATCCATGGGATTTTCTAGGTAAGAGTACTGGAGTGGAGTGCCAATGTCCTAGCTATTATAAACAGTGCTGCGATGAACACTGGGGTACACTTGCCTCTTTCAGTTCTGGTTTCCTCAGTGTGTATGGCAGTTCTATTTCCAGTTTTTTAAGGAATCTCCACACTGTTCTCCATAGTGGCTATATGAGTTTGCACTCCCACCAACAGTGTAAGAGGGTTCCCTTTTCTCCACATCCTCTCCAGCATTTATTGCTTGTAGACTTTTGTGGGGTTTTTTGTTTTGTTTTGTTTTTTAGTTTGATAAACTTTTTATTGAGATAAAATTCACATACAATAGCAGTCACTCCACATTCACTGTTACCATCAACCCCCAGATGCTGGAATCCACTGATGTACTTTCTTTTCTATGGATTTGTCTATTCTCAGTGCAGTTCAGCCACTCAGTCCTGTCCAACTCTTTGTGACCCCATGGACTGCAGCATGCCAGGCCTTCCTGTCCATCACCAACTCCTGGAGTTTACTCAAACTCAAGTCCATCGAGTCAGTGATGCCATCTAACTATCTTATCATCTGTCGTCCCCTTCTCCTTTTGCCTTCAATCTTTCCCAGCATTAGGGTTTTTTCAAATGAGTCAGCTCTTAGCATCAGGTGCCCAAGGTATTGGAGTTTCAGCCTCAGCATCAGTCCTTCCAATGAATATTCAGGACTGATTTCCTTTCGGATGGACTGGTTGGATCTCCCTGCTGTCCAAGGGACTCTCAAGAGTTTTTATGGCCTTTTGTGTCTGGCTTCTTTCACTTGGCATAATGTTTTTAAACTAACTCTATTTCTAAAATAACTGTTGTAAGTAAAATGTTCTGACTTTTGGTCAAAATAAAAGTAAATATATGTCATTTTATGTAATTTGGAAAACATTACATTTGACCATAAAAGGACATCTGTTATTTTACAATCAGTGAAATTTCTTTGTTAGTAAATATAGAACTAAATTCTCACAAAATGTTACTTTTAAAACAAATGAAATGCTATAACATACATTTCTGTTGTTTTCCTTTGAAGATTGCATCATGAGTATTTTCTCAAACATTCAATTATTTTACATCTATCTCTATTTTTATGTAATTGGTAGAGAACAAAAATGATTTTATGATCTAAAATGGTTAGTTTTAAAATGTGTACTGCATCATGCTATTTCTATTGAAAGTCATTGATGGGCCACTTCTGCAATGTCTTTTTTTTTATTAATTAATTTATTTTTAAAAATTTTATTTTTTTTAAATTTTACTTTACAATACTGTATTGTTTTGCCATACATTGACATGAATCTGCCACGGGTGTACAGGAGTTCCCAATCCTAAACCCCCCTCCCACTTCCCTCCCCATATCATCTCTCTGGGTCATCCCCGTGCACCAACCCCAAGCATCCTGTATCCTGTATCAAACATAGACGGGTGATTCGTTTCTTACATGAGAGTATACATGTTTCAATGCCATTCTCCCAAATCATCCCACCCTCTCCCTTACCAAAGAGTCCAAAAGTCTGTTCTATACATCTGTGTCTCTTTTGCTGTCTCGCATACAGGGTTATCATTACCATCATTCTAAATTCCATATATACATGTTAGTATACTGTATTGGTGTTTTTCTTTCTGGCTTACTTCACTGTGTACAAGAGGCTCCAGTTTCATCCACCTCATTAGAACGGATTCAAATGTATTCTTTTTAATGGCTGAGTAATACTCCATTGTGTATATGTACCACAGCTTTCTTATCCATTCATCTGCTGGTGGACATCTAGGTTGATTTCATGTCCTGGCTATTATAAACAGTGCTGCGATGAACATTGGGGTACACGTGTCTCTTTCAATTCTGGTTTCCTCGGTGTGTATGCCCAGCAGTGGGATTGCTGGGTCATAAGGCAGTTCTATTTGCAATTTTTTAAGGAATCTCCATACTGTTCTCCATAGTGGCTGTACCAGTTTGCATTCCCACCAACAGTGTAAGAGGGTTCCCTTTTCTCCACACCCTCTCCAGCATTTATTGCTTGTAGACTTTTGGATAGCAGCCATTCTGAACAGCATGAGATGGTACCTCTTGTGGTTTTGATTTCCATTTCTCTGATAATCAGTGATGTTGAGCATCTTTTCATGTGTTTGTTAGCCATCTGTATGTCTTCTTTGGAGAAATGTCTGTTTAGTTCTTTGGCCCATTTTTTGATTGGGTGGTTTATTTTTCTGGTATTGAGCTGCATGAGCTGATTGTATATTTTGGAGATTAATTCTTCATCAGCTGCTTCATTTGCTATTATTTCCTCCCATTCTGATGGCTGTCTTTTCACCTTCTTATAATTTCCTTCATTGTGCAAAAGCTTTTAAGTTTAATTAGGTCCCATTTGTTTCTTTTTGCTTTTATTTCCATTACTCTGGGAGGTGGGTCATAGAGAATTTTCTTAATTTCTTCTATGTCATTAAGTTTTTTAGGTTTTCCATGTCTTTCTAATTAATTTTGGTAAGGTATATTTTCATAGAAGAGCATCAGTTTTATTTGCATTTTCAAATATACTAATTATATTAGTACACAGTAGTCTCACATCTATCCTTCCTCTGCATATGGGGCAAGTTTCTCTTTGTCATTATTTTGTGTTGCTGTGCTTTTTCCCTCCTGTTTCTTCCTTAAAGGTAGAACCAACCACCATACATAATTTTCAGCTATTCAAATTTTAGAGTTACAAAGTTATAGCTTTTAGAGTTACATTTTTTTGTTTTCTTAATCATTAGTTTCTGATTTTACTTTACTGTCTCCTGATTCTACTTTCTTTGGAATTTATTTTACTTTTTCTAACTTCTTGAAATAGTAATAGGCGAGTCCTTTTATACTTTCTTTATTTTGGTCACACAATGGAGTATGCGCAACCTTAGTTCTCCATCCAGGTGTCGACCCCACGTCCCCTGCATTGGGAGTGCAGTCTTAACCACTCGACTGACAGGAGAGTTCCCTTCATGTATTTTCTCTCTTTAGTGGAGATTAATATAACTGGGCTTTCCAGTGAAGTCGTGAATATGCATCTTCTGTTTAACTTCCAGGATATTACACTCACTGAAGATAGCTTTCAGAATTTATTTTGCATATTTATTATATTTATTATAAGTACTTTCCAAGAGACTTTTAACACAAAGGACTAGATAAGAATGCTGGGTGAGATCTGAACATGCAGAAATTGGACACGAAAGATTGTAATCACTGAGGAAAAATTCTAAGAAATTGTCAGATATAAGGAAAGATTAGGGGTATTGTCTAGCTGGAATGTATGGCCATAGCGTGGTGGTAGACCTTTGGAGGGGCTCCCCAGGTGGCTCAGTGGTAAAGAACCCATCTGCAATGCAGGAGCTCATGGACAGGCAGGTTCCATCCCTGGGTCTGCAAGATCCCCTGGAGTAGGGCATGGCAACTCACTCCAGTATTTTCACCTGGAGAATCCCATAGACAGAGGAGCTTGGTGAGCTACAGTCCACAGCTGCAAAGAGCTACATAGTACTGAAGCAACTTAGCACACACGTAGACGTTTGGAAGCCAGACCAACTGGATCTTGAATACAAGGCTAGAGTTGACTACAAGGCTAAAAAATTTCTATAGTCTGAGGGAAGTCCTTGATGGTAGGCTCTTTTAGTGTAGCATGCCACAAGCTCAAAAAGGGTTCTGGAGATGCTAGGACCAGGATGTCAGATGCAGTGGATGGGGCAAGCTGCCAGGGATGCCTGCGTGATCAGAACTCAAGTCAGGTGAGATGAATGGGTGAACAGAGTTCTGAGGATCAGGACAGAGAAGCAGGACTGAGGTGGTTTGCATGAAAGTAATCACAGGAGTCCTGATGTTCTAAGGGAGAGAAGGGAAGAGAGGAAGAGTCGAGGATGAAACTGTATATAAAGGGATTTAAAGAGAGGAGCCCAAGAATGGGATCTGGAGGAGGAGACCATGGAGAGCGGTCATAGAAGCCGAGGGGCAGAGCTGCGCTGAGCTACAAGGAAGCAAACGGGTGGAGGAGGGAGAGTGGAGCTGAAGACGCCCCTTTCTAGAGGATGCTCTCACTGCTAATACTAAACCAGTGAGGGTTAGAGAGCAGAATGGAAGCACTGGTGGGAAGTAAATTCTGAAGAGAATGAACTCTTCACCCTTCAGATCTTTTCATTTTATTCACAATTAACAAACAAAATATTAGAGAATTGCTGTTGCTATTGTTGAGACTAGGAGGTCAAACTTCACCTTACCTATCTGGGTAGCATGTGTTCAGTGGAAGACATTAAATGATGTTTTTTGTCAAAGAGAAGGCAACTAGAAAAAATAAATAAAACCAAGCAGATGTTCTCATTTTAGAAAAGATTTGCTACAATTTTATTTTAAAAGAGGTTTGTAAGAGTACTAAAATATTATTTGATTTCAAAGATTGTGGATATGTTGAGTTTTCCATGATGTGATATGTATAAAAATGGCTTGCAGGCCCTCCATCAATATTAGTTATCTACAACCACCACCCACCACCCACCTGCCACATGTATCCCTCTCAATATAAATCTAGACAAATCAGGCCTGGTGTTTCTTCAGAAGGAGCTATTTTCTCCCTGCTTACAAATCAGATTAGATCTTGTCTAGGGCCAGACACAGCATTTACCCCCTCTAGACCTGCTCATTTTGCCTGATGTCTGCAGCAGGATAATCACATTGGAAGCTTCTGGGAAGATCTCCTGCCCCTGGAGGGATATGGAAAAGTCACCCGTACAGTCTTCTGTGACTTACCTACCAGCAAATGTTCACTCTGGCCATGGTGGGCTCTGGGACGAAAAGAGGAAGCCTAACCAGATTTTAGACGCCCCATAATTGAGTCAAGGCTACACCGTGGCCAGAAGGAGAGGGAAGGTGGAGGAGAGAGAACAACAGGATTCCTCTGGGGTCAGTAATGAAAAGTTAATGCCAAGAGAACAGTGTGCATACATTCAAGTTACATTATTGTGTTATAGGGTTATGAGGACAAAGGTTTCCTGTTGCAAGATTATTTTTTAGCATCCTGATAAGCAGCTGATTATGTTTGGGCCCTCCAGCTCTGAGCATCCAGCACTGTCTCATCTCTCAAGTGGGTCACCTGATTCAAGAGGGGGGGAGATCCCCAAGATCTAAAACCATCTACAACCACCCAGAGACTATGTACAGTAACAGAATTTTCCTATTCTACTCTCTGCATTCAACAAGAGTAGACTATTTCAGAGAACTCTTGCCCAGAAGATGAAAGTTGAAACTATTGCTTGTTCCTGCAAGTTTCCCCAAAAAATGATTTAAATGTACATTCAATTATTCAACTTTACAAAAGAAAAATCAACTGACAATTTACTTTCCAAAATTCTTTGAATCCTTGCTGCTTCTCCTGCTGTGGCCATCAATCTTAAACTCTTATTTTGTGATCTTTACCCAATCTTAACCAAGCCCTTCCTTGAAAGAGCTTCTGAAACAGACTCCAGAACATGATAGACATCCTGACTTTGCCTTCTCCTCTCCAAGACACTACTAAGATTTTGTCTCACTGAGAAAAGAATAAACTCAGGCTTGGCTTAACAACAGGTTGTCCTGGTGCTATCTGGGGCAAAGGCAGCATTCGACAATCTCATCTGTCACCTCCACCTCCCCCCAAGTTTTGGAACCCATCCAGAATTCACTCGAAGGGGATATGGGTTAGCAGTACAAAGACCTTAGTCTTATCATCAGCATACCATAGCCCAAGGTGATATGCCTGGCCCTACATGTGTGTTCAACGTGTTCCTGCTGCTGTCGCTGCTCAGTCGCTGTTATATCTGGCTCTGCAACACCAAGGACTATAACTCGCCATGCTACTCTGTCCGTGGAACTTTCCAGGCAAGAATATTGTAATGGGTTGCCATTTCCTATTCAGGGGTTCTTCCTATCCCAGGGATCAAACCTGGGTCTCTTGTGTCTCCTGCATTGGCTGGTAGGATTTTTTTTTTTTTTTTACCAGAGCTACTTGGGAAGTCCTAGTCAATGTATTATTGTCTGCTCTTTGTCAGATCAGAGAATAGGCAATGGGGCTTAAAAGCTGAAGTTACATGGATTTTCCCTGTCTGCCTTCAGTCCACATCGCCTTAGTGAGAAAAGAGAAATTAAAACAAAGTACATTGTATTATGTGCAATGATATTATGCAGAATAATGCTTCTTAAACAATGTGTATTTAAGAAGTAATCCCTCTCCACCTCCAAATCCATTGTGGATCAGTGCTATTATAAAATGCCATTGTGTTCATTATCTATGGCTGCTACAACACATTAGCACAAATTGAATGGCTTAAATCAACAGAAATACTTTCTCTGGCAGGTCTAGAGACCAGACGTCTGAAACCAAGATGTTGGTAGGGATATACTCCTTTGGGGGCTTTACTGGAGGATCAGTTTTTGCTTTTCCGAGCTTCTTGTGGCTCCAAGTATTCCTTGGCATGTGGTTGTTGTTCAATCACTAAGTAGTGTCCAACTCTTTGGGATCCCATGGACTGCAGCACAGCAGGCTTCCCTGTCCTTCACTATATCCCAGAGTTTGCTCAAACTCATGTCCATTGAGTCAGTGATGCCATCCAACTATTTCATCCTCTGTCACCACCTTGTCCTACTGCCTCCCATTTTTCCCACCCTGAGGGTCTTTACAATGAGTTGGCTGTTTGCATTAGGTGGCCAAAGTATTGGAACTTCAGCTTCAGCAACATCTTGGCTTGTGGTTGCATCACTTTAACCTCTGCCTCCAATGTGTGTAACTCTCTTAAGAACTCTCACCATTGCATTTAGGGCTCACCTGGAAAATCCAGGATGATCTCATCTTTCCATGCTTAATTTAATCACATCAGCAAGATTTTTTCCAAAAAACAGTTCACATTCACAGGTTAGAAGAAACAGGACAAGGACATCTCTTTGAGGACTGCCACTCAATCCTCACTATCCATAAACATGAATACATAGGAAAATGAAATTAAAGACAAACTCAGTAGAAGCCCACAGAGTGAACAATGTCAAGCTGTTGTAAAGTTTCTGTCCACATTTTGAATGGCACTGATGTGGAGCTCACAAGAGGTGCGCATCGTCCCTCCAGATTTGAGAGTATCTATGGGGATCTGGGAGCCACCAGGAGATCATGGAGGTCATGGGGTTTTCGCAGAGGAGGTTACACTGAGGCATAGCTTTAAGAAATGGTAGGCATTAGCTATGAGGAAGAATGAGAGCTAGAGGGAAAGAATCTTCAGAAGAGAGGGGAAAAAGTACATGTTATATTTTCAGTTGTGTCCTCCCTTCCCCCCTCAAAACATGTATGGAAGTCCTAACCCCTAGTACCTCACAATGTGATCTTATTGGAAATAGGTTCTTTGCAGAGGTCAGTTCATTTCAGTTCAGTCACTCAGTCATTTTCAACATTTTGTGACCCCATGGAATTCAGCATGCCAGGCTTCCCTGTCCATCACCAACTACTGAAGATTGCTCAAACTCATGTCAATTGAGTCAGTGATGCAATCCAACCATCTCATCCTCTGTCGTCCTCTTCTCCTCTTGCCTTCAATCTTTCTCAGCATCAGGGTCTTTTCCAATGAGTCAGTTGTTCTCATCAGGTAGCCAAAGTATTGGAGTTTCAGCTTCAACATCTGTACTTCCAATGATTATGCAGGACTGATTTCCTTTAGGATGAACTGGTTGGATCTCCTTGCAGTCCAACAGACTCTCAAGAGTCTTCTCTAACACCACAGTTCAAAAGCATTAATTTTATTTTTTGTAACTCTTTGGCTATCGTCCTTGGTATCCTGACAGTGCCATGTGTGTCAGCCCATGTCAATCAAGATGGGTGATTATGAAATGCCAGACTCCTAAATTAAATGTTTTGAAATTCAGTGGGTAAATAAAAATACTGCTTTGGGGAATATTTTTTTTAAAAAAGCATTAATTTTTTGGTACTCAGCTTTCTTTATACTCCAACTCTCACATCCATACATAACTACTGGAAAAACCATTGCTTTGACTGGACAGACCTTTGTTGGCAAAGTAATGTCTCTGCTTTTTTATATGCTGTTTAGTTTGGTCATATCCTATCTTCCAAGGAACAAGTGTCTTTTAACTTCATGGCTGCAGTCACCATCTGCAGTGATTTTGGAGCCCCCCCAAAAGTCTCTCACTGTTTCCATAATTTACCCAGCTCTCAACCATGAAGTGTTGGGACCAGAAGTCATGATCTTAATTTTCTGAATATTGAGTTTTAAGCTGACATTTTCACTCTCCTCCTTCACTTTCATCAAGGGGCTCTTTAGTTATTCTTCTCTTTCTGCCATAAGTGTGGTGTCTTCTGCATATCTGAGGTTATTGATATTTCTCCTGACAGCCTTGATTCCAGCTTGTGCTAAATCCAGTCCAGCATTTTGCATGATATACTCTGCATATAAGTTAAAGAAGCAGGGTGACAATATACAACCTTGTCATACTCCTTTCCCTATTTGGAGCCAGTCTGTTGTTCCATGTCCATTTCTAACTGTTGCTTCCTGACCTGCATACAGATTTCTCAGGAGGCAGGTCAAGTAGTATGATAATCCCATCTCTTGAAGAGTTTTCCACAGTTTGTGGTGATCCACACGGGATCAAAGACTTTGGGTTATTCAAAAGTAGGAGTTGTTTTTCTGGGACTCTCTTGCCTTTTCAATGATCCAATGGATGTTGCTAATTTGATCTCTGGTTCCTCTGCCATTTCTAAATCCAGCTTGAACATCTGTAAGTTCATGGTTCACGTACTCTTGAAGCCTGGCTTGGAGAATTTTAAGCATTACTTTGAGTATGTGAGATGAATGAAACTGTGTAATAGTTTGAACATTTTTTGGCATTGCCCCATACCACACATCCAAGGTCAGGAGCTGTGGCTGTACTTTGCTGGAGCAGCCAGGAGGAGACATTCCACGTTCAAGGTCAGAAAAACCCCAGCAAGATGGTAGGCACTGGAGCGGTGGCTGCTCTGTGCTGGAACAGCTATGAGGAGATACCCCATGCCCAAGGGCAAAGGGGAAGCCCCAGCAAGATGGTAGGAGGGGTGAATTCACATTTAGAATCAAACCCCATACCAGCCAGAGATGCTCAGAGGGCTCAAAGAAACCTTGTGCACACTGGGACCCAGGGACCCCACAGAGACTGAGACAGAACTGTGTTGGAGCATCTCCTGTGGAGGTACGGGTCAGCAGTGGACTGCCACAGAGACAGGGGCTCTGGGTGCAGCCGACTTGGGTATGGTATCAGCCCTCTTGGAGGAGGTCACCATTAACCTCACCATAGAGTTCTCAGGACTTACACAAGACTGAGAAATAAACTCTTGGAGGGCACAAACAGAACCTTGTGCACCAGGACTCAGGAGAAAGGAGCAGTGACCCCACAAGAGACTGACCTAGACTTATCCAGGAGTGTCCAGAAGTCACCAGCAGAGGCGTGGGTTGGTGGTGGCCTGCTGCATGGTTGGGGGCAGTGAGTGCTGCATGGGATCTTTTGAAGGAGGGCACCATGACCTTCATTACCTCCACCATAGTTTCAGTTCAGTTCAGTTCAGCCACTCAGTCGTGTCCAACTCTTTGTGACCCCATGAATCGCAGCATGCCAGGCCTCCCTGTCAATCACCAACTCCCGGAGTTCACTCAGACTCATGTCCATCAAGTCCGTGATGCCATCCAGCCATCTTATCCTCTGTCGTCCCCTTCTCCTCCTGCCTCCAATCCCTCCCAGCATCAGAGTCTTTTCCTATGAGTCAACACTTCGCATGAGGTGGCCAAAGTACTGGAGTTTCAGCTTTAGCATCATTCCTTCCAAAGAAATCCCAGGGCTGATCTCCTTCAGAATGGATTGGTTGGATCTCCTTGGAGTCCAAGGGACTCTCAAGAGTCTTCTCCAACACCACAGTTCAAACGCATCAATTCTTCAGCACTCAGCCTACATCACAGTCCAACTCTCACATCCATACATGACCACAGGAAAAACCATAGCCTTGACTAGACGGACCTTAGTCGGCAAAGTAATGTCTCTGCTATGAATATGCTATCTAGGTTGGTCATAACTTTTCTTCTCAGGAGTAAGCATATTTTAATTTCAGGACTGCAATTACCATCTGCAGTGATTTTGGAGCCCAAAAAAATAAAGTCTGACACTGTTTCTACTGTTTCCCCATCTATTTCCCATGAAGTGATGGGACCAGATGCATAATCTTCATTTTCTGAATGTTGAGCTTTAAGCCAACTTTTTCACTCTCCTCTTTCACTTTCATCAAGAGGCTTTTTAGGTCCTCTTCACTTTCTGCCATAAGGATGGTGTCATCTGCATATCTGAGGTTATTGATGTTTCTCCCGGCAATCTTGATTCCAGCTTGTGCTTCTTCCAGTCCAGCGTTTCTCATGATGTACTCTGCATAGAAGTTTAAAAAGCAGGTTGACAATATACAGCCTTGATGTACTCCTTTTCCTATTTGGAACCAGTCTGTTGTTCCACGTTCAGTTCTAACTGTTGCTTCCTGACCTGCATACAGATTTCTCAAGAGGCAGGTCAGGTGGTCTGGTATTCCCATCTCTTTAAGAATTTTCCACAGTTTATTATGATCCACACAGTCAAAGGCTTTGGCATAGTCAATAAAGCAGAAATAGATGTTTTTCTGGAACTCTCTTGCTTTTTCCATGATCCAGCGGATGTTGGCAATTTGATCTCTGGTTTCTCTGCCTTTGCTAAAACCAGCTTGAACATCAGAAAATTCACGGTTCACGTATTGCTGAAGCCTGGCTTGGAGAATTTTGAGCATTACTTTGCTAGCATGTGAGATGAGTGCAATTGTGCAGTAGTTTGAGCATCCTTTGGCATTGCCTTTCTGTGGGATTGGAATGAAAGCTGACCTTTTCCAGTCCTGTGGCCACTGCTGAGTTTTCCAAATTTGCTGGCATATTGAGTGCAGCACTTTCACAGAATCATCTTTCAGGATTTGAGATAGCTCAACTAGAATTCCATCACCGCCACTAGCTTTGCTCGTAGTGATGCTTTCTAAGGCCCACTTGACTTCACATTCCAGGGTGTCTGGCTCTAGATGAGTGATCACACCATCGTGATTATCTGGGTCTTGAAAATCATTTTGTACAGTTCTTCCGTGTATTCTTGCCACCTCTTCTTAATATCTTCTGCTTCTGTTAGGTCCATACCATTTCTGTCCTTTATCGAGCCCATCTTTGCATGAAATGTTCCCTTGGTATCTCTAATTTTCTTGAAGAGATCTCTAGTCTTTCCCATTCTGTTGTTTTCCTCTCTTTCTTTGCATCGATCGCTGAAGAAGGCTTTCTTATCTCTCCTTGCTATTCTCTGGAACTCTGCATTCAGATGCTTATATCTGTCCTTTTCTCCTTTGCTTTTTGCCTCACTTCTTTCACAGCTATTTGTAAGGCCTCCCCAGACAGCCATTTTGCTTTTTTGCATTTCTTTTCCATAGGGATGGTCTTGATCCCTGTCTCCTGTACAATGTCACGAACCTCATTCCATAGTTCATCAGGCACTCTATCTATCAGATCTAGACCCTTAAATCAATTGCTCACTTTCACTGTATAATCATAAGGGATTTGATTTAGGGCATACCTGAATGGTCTATCAGTTTTCCCTACTTTCTTCAATTTGAGTCTGAATTTGGTAATAAGGAGTTCATGATCTGAGCCACAGTCATCTCCTGGTCTTGTTTTTGTTGACTGTATAGAGCTTCTCTATCTTTGGCTGCAAAAAAACATAACCAATCTGATTTCTGTGTTGACCATCTGGTGATGTCCATGTGTACAGTCTTCTCTTGTGTTGTTGGAAGAGGGTGTTTGGCATGACCAGTGCATTTTCTTGGCAAAACTCTATTAGTCTTTGTCCTGCTTCATTCTGCATTCCAAGGCCAAATTTGCCTGTTACTCCAGGTGTTTCCTGACTTCCTACTTTTGTATTCCAGTCCCGTATAATGAAAAGGACATCTTTTTTGGGTGTTAGTTCTAAAAGATCTTGTAGGTCTTCATAGAACCATTCAACTTCAGCTTCTTCAGCATTACTAGTTGGGGCATCGACTTGGATTACTGGCCCCAGGTAAATAGCAGGGAGGGAACACAGCTCCACCCATCAACAGAAAATTGGATTAAAGATTTACTGAGCATGGCCCCGCCCATCAGAACAAGACCCTCTTTCCCCTTCAGTCAGTCTCTCCCATCAGGAAGCTTCCATAAGCCTCTTATCCTTCTGCATCAGAGGGCAAACAGACTGAAAACCACAATCATGGAAAACTAACCAATCTGATCACATGGACCACAGCCTTGTCTAACTCAATGACATGATGAGCCATGCCATGTAGGGCCACCGAAGACATATGGGTCATGGTGGAGAATTCTGACAAAACGTGGTCCAAAATGTGGAGAAGGAAATGGCAAACCACTTCAGTGTTCTTGCCTTGAAAACCCCATGAACAGTACGAAAAAGCAAAAAGATAGGACACTGAAAGATGAACTCCCCAGATTGGTAGGTGCCCAACATGCTACTGGAGATCAGTAGGGAACTAACTTCAGAAAGAATGACAAAACGCAGCCAAAGCAAAAACAACACCCAGTTGTGGATGTGACTGGTGATGGAAGCAAGGTCCAATGTTGTAAAGAGCAATATTGCATAGGCATCTGGAAAGTTAGGTCCATGAATCAAGGCAAATTGAAAGTGGTCACACAGGAGATGGCAAGAGTAAATGTTAACATTTTAGGAATCTGTGACTAAAATGGACTGGAATAGGTGAATTTAACTGAGATGACCATTATATTTATGACTATGGGCAAAAATCCATTAGAAGAAATGGAGTAGCCAATACAGTCAACAAAAGAGTCTGAAATGCAGTACTGGGTTGCAATCTCAAAAGCGACAGAATGATTTCTGTTCATTTCCAAGGCAAACCATTCAATATCACAATAATTCAAGTCTATGCCCTGACCAGTAATGCTGAAGAAGCTGAAGTTGAACAGTTCTATGAAGATTTACAAGACCTTCTAGAACTAACACTCCAAAAAGATGTCCTTTTCATTATAGGGGACTGGAATGCAAAAGTAGGAAGAGATACCTGGAATCACAGGCAAATTTGGACTTGGAGTACAGAATGAAGGAGGGCAAAAGCTAATAAAGTTTTGCCAAGAGAAAGTACTGGTCATAGCAAACACCTTCTTCCAGGAACACAAGAGAAGACTGTCCACATGGACATCACTAGATGGTCAATACCAAAATCAGATTGATTATGTTCTTTGCAACCAAAGATGGAGAAGCTCTATACAGTCAGCAAAAACAAGACCAGGAGCTGACTGTGGCTCAGGTCACAAACTCCTTATTGCTGAATTCAGACTTAAATTGAAGAAAGTGGGGAAAACCACTAGACCATTCAGGTATGATCTACACCAAATCCCTTACAATTATACAGTGGAAGTGACAAATAGATTCAAGGGATTAGATCTGATAGAAAGAGTGCCTCAACAACTGTGGATGGAAATTAGTGACATTGTATAGGAGGCAGTGATCAAGACCATCCCCAAGAAAAAGAAATGCAAAAAAGCAAAATGGCTGTCTGAGGAGGCCTTACAAATAGCTGAGAAAAGAAGAGGAACTAAAGTCAAAGGAGAAAAAGAAAAGATATGCCCATTTAAATGCAGAATTCCAAAGAATAGCACGGAGAGATAAGAAAGCCTTCCTGAGTGGATCAATGCAAAGAAATAAAGGAAAACAGTAGAATGGGAAAGATTAGAGATCTCTTCAAGAAAACTAGAGATACCAAGGGAATATTTCATGCAAAGATGGGCTCAATAAAGAATAGAAATGGTAGGGACTTAACAGAAGCAGAAGATATTAAGAAGAGGTGGTAAGAATACACAGAAGAACTATATTAAAAAGATCTTCATGACCCAGATAATCACGATGGTGTGATCACTCACCTTGAGCCAGACATCCTGGAATGAGAAGTCAAGTAGGCCTTAGAAGCATCACTATGAACAAAGCTAGTGGAGGTGATGGAATTCCAGTTGAGCTATTTCAAATCCTGAAAGATGATTCTGTGAAAGTGCTGCACTCAATATGCCAGCAAATTTGGAAAACTCAGCAGTGGCCACAGGACTGGCAAAGGTCAGTTTTCATTCCAATCCCAAAGAAAGGCAATGCTCAAACTACTGCACAATTGTGCTCATCTCACACGCTACCAAAGTAATGCTTAAAATTCTCCAAGCCAGGCTTCAACAGTACATGAACCATGAACTTCCAGAGGGATTTAGAAAAGGCAGAGGAACCAGAGATCAAATTGCCAACATCTGTTGGATCATGGAAAAAGCAAGAGAGTTCCAGAAAAACATCTATTTCTGCTTTATTGACTATGCCAAAGCCTTTGACTGTGTGGATCACAATAAACTGTGGAAAATTCTTAAAGAGATGGGAATACCAGACCACCTGACCTGCCTCTTGAGAAATCTGTATGCAGGTCAAGAAGAAACAGTTAGAACTGAACATGGAACAACAGACTAGTTTCAAATAGGGAAAGGAGTATATCAAGGCTGTATATTGTCACCCTGTATATATGGGTGACAATATTTAACTTATATTCAGAGTACATAATGAGAAATGCTGGGCTGGATGAAGCACAAGTTGGAATCAAGATTGCCAGGAGAAATATCAATAACTTCAGATAAGCAGATGACACGACACTTACAGCAAAAAGCAAAGAAGAACTAAAAAGCCTCTTGAAGAAATTGAAAGAGAATGAAAAAGTTGGCTTAACGCTCAACATTCAGAAAACTAAGATCATCACATCTGGTCCCATCACTTCATGGCAAATAGATGGGGAAACAATGGGAACAGTGAGAGACTTTATTTTGGGGGGACTCCAAAATCACTGCAGATGCTGACTGCAGCCGTAACTTAAAAGACACTTGCTCCTCAGAAAATAAGCTGTGATGAACATAGACAGCATATTCAAAAGCAGAGATATTACTTTTCAACAAAATTCCGTCTAGTCAAGGCTATGGTTTTTCCAGTAGTCATGTATGGATATGAGAGTTGGACTGTGAAGAAAGCTGAGCACTGAAGAATTGATGCTTTTGAACTGTGGTGTTGGAGAAGACTCTTGAGAGTCCCTTGGACTGCAAGGAGAGCCAACCAGTCCATCCTAAAGGAAATCAGTCCTGAATAATCATTGGAAGGACTGATGTTGAAGCTGAAACTCCAATACTTTGGCCACCTGATGTGAAGAACTGACTCATTGGAAAAGACCCTAATGCTAGGAAAGACTGAAGGCAAGAGGAGAAGGGGACGACAGAGGATGAGATGGTTAGATTGCATCACTGACTCATTGGACATAAGTTTGAGCAAACTCCAGGAGTTGGTGATGGACAGGGAGATCTGGTGTGCTGCAGTCCATGGGGTCACAAAGAGTCGGACACAAATGAGTGACTGAACTGAACTGAACTTGCCGTTGCCCTTCTTTGGGATTGGAATGAAACTGACCTTTTCCAGTCCTGTAGCCACTGCTGAGTTTTCCAAATTTGCTGGCATATTGAGTGCAGCACTTTCACAGAATCATCTTTTGGGATTTGAGATAGCTCAACTGGACTTCCATGACCTCCACTAGCTTTGTTCATAGTGATGCTTTCTAAGGCCCACTTGACTTCACATTCCAGAATGTCTGGCCCTAGGTGAGTGATTACACCATCATGGTTATCTAGGTCATGAAGATCTTTACTGTACAGTACTTCTGTGTATTCTTACCACCTCTTCCTAATATCTTCTGCTTCTGTTATGTCCCTACCATTTCTGTTCTTTATTGAGCCCATCTTTGCATGAAATGTTCCCTTGGTATCTCTAATTCTCTTGAAGAGATCTCTAGTCTTTCCCATTCTGTTGTTTTCCTCTATTTCTTTGCACTGATCGCTGTAGAAGGCTTTCTTGTCTCTCCCTGCTATACTTTGGAATTTTGCATTCAAATGGGCATATCTTTCCTTTTCTCCTTTGCCTTTAGCTTCTCTTCTTTTCTCAGCTATTTGTCAGGCCTCCTCATACAACTATTTTGCCTTTTTGCGTTTTCTTGGGGCTTGTCTTGATCCCTGTCTCCTGTACAATATCACTAATCTCCGTCCATAGTTCTTTAGGCACTCTGTCTATCAGATCTAATCCCTTGAATCTATTTGTCACTTTCACTGTATAATCGTAAGGAATTTTATTTAGGTCATACTTGAATGGTCTAATGGTTTTCCCTGCTTTCTTCAATTTAAGTCTAAATTTGGCAGTAAGGAGTTTGTGACCTGAGCCACAGTCAGCTCCTGGTCTTGTTTTCGCTGACTGTATAGAGCTTCTCCATCTTTGGTTGCAAAGAACATAATCAATCTGATTTTGGTTTTGACCATCTGGTGATGTCCATCTGTATGTAGAGTCTTCTCTTGTGTTCCTGGAAGAGGGTGTTTGCTATGACCAGTGTGTTGGCAAAATTCTGTTAGCCTTTGCCCTGCTTCGTTTTGTATGCCAAGTCCAAATTTGTCTGTTGCTCCAGGTATCTCTTGACTTCCTTCTTTTGCATTCCAATCCCATATAATGAAAAGGACATCTTTCCTGGGTATTAGTTCTAGAAGGTCTTGTAGGTCTTCATAGAACAGTCCATTAAAATAAGGTACTGAGGGTGGGCCCTAATCCAATATGATTGGCATCCTTATTTTAAAAAAAAAAAACAAAAACAGACATTTGGACTCAGAGATAGACATGCACAGAAGGAAGATGATGAGATGACAAGGACAAGGTAGCCCCATGAAGGAGGAGGCAGAGATTGGAGTCATGCTGTCAGACACCAAAAAGTGCCTGGGGCCCCCAGAACCTGGGAGAGACGCTCTGGCTGACCTCATCCCTTGGGTCACATGTCTCTTCCTTGCTGGGCTGTTACTGCTTTTCAACCTACATTGTGTTGACTGGGGAGTCGCACTCAGGTGGCTTTATAATTGTGCCAGCCTGAATTGTCACCTTGCTTGCTCCCTAACTGAGCCCCCTTAGACCACTGACTCCCTCCTCCTGAGTCCCAGATGGGCTCCTGCTGTGCAAACCTTGCCCTTTGGTAGGATTTTAATTACTTGTATCTCAGTTCTGCGACCTGCCTGACCAGACCTCTGAACCCTGAGACCCAAACACCCCAAATTACCCACCCTGACTCAAAGCACCATGTTCCAGCCATCCAGGAAAACACTGTGTCATCTGTGAATGGTAGCTGCTTAACACAAGGGCAGAAGGTGTTGGTTACTAGGACAGTGAGATAACACCTCCTGGAGTTGTGCAAGAGAAGTGACTAGTGTCACTGTAGGCTCAAACATCCTTTGAGTGTGACAGTGCCTCCTTCAGACAAGATCCCTTCTCTGCTCCTGGACCCCTGCCCTTCTTTTTCACCCTACTTCACCAACTGGATGAGACCTGACCACATCCACAAGACCTCTGTGCTAACCAGTGAGTGTGGGGTACTTGGGGCAGGAGTTCAGGGAAATGACTTGGAGATGAGATAGCAGAGATGTCAACTTTATCACTGATCTCAGCTGGAAAGAAGGACATGGCTTAAATATACACAGTGAGTATCTCACACTTGAACCCAGAATCCCATGTTCACTCTGGTCACAGGCAGAGAGCCCCAGTGTCTAGTGTTCCCATGATATTGTCATTTATAATAGAAATATATATAGGACTTTGTCCCATTTCTGGCACAGAGCTCCTAAAACCATTGGAATCTCTTAAGTGGTGAGAGCCATAAAGGGGTCTTTTGTATGCTAATGAACAACTTCTGGATGGCAGCTAAGGATGGAGACTAATTGCCAGGAGAACCAACATTGTGACTAAAGGGTTGGAACTTTTCAGTCATACTCTGACCTTCTGACTTCTGAGGAGATGAGAGGGGCTGAAGATTAAGATCAATCACCATTGGCCAATGATTTAATCAGTCATGCCTATGTCAAAACCTCCATAACAACCCAAGGATCAGAGTTGGTAGAGCTCCCCGGTTTGTAAATTCATGGAGATACAAAGAGTAGCATGCTCTGAGAGGATAAAGAAGATCTATGCCCTTTCCCACTCCTTAGCCTATACATCTCTACTATCTGGCTTTTCCTGAGTCATATCCTTCAATGATAAACCTGTGATCTAGGAAGTAAATGATTCTCTGAGTTCTGTGAGATCCTCTAACAAATTAATTGAACCCAAGAGGAGGTCATGAGAGCCTCTAAGCTACAACCACTCAATCAAAAGTACAGGTGACAACCTGGGTTTGTGATTGGCATCTGAAGTGCAGGGCAGTCTTGTGGGACTGAACCCTTAACTTTTGATATCTGGTTCCATTTCCAGGTACACAGTATCAGATAAGTTGAAAGGTAGGACACCCAGCTGGTGCCTAAGAATGGTTTGGATGAGGGAACGTCCCACACACTGGAACTGGTTATCGGAATCTTAGTCCCTTAGTGAGGCCTGGCTGGGCCTGCCCTGCTGAGCCAGCAGTGGCTGGAAAGCAGACTGCGTGCATCCTCTCTATGGGAAGGCAGAGCAGAGACTGGTCCTGGCCTTTGCTCCCCCCCTGCTCTGGATCTACAGTCCCCTGTGCTACACATAGGACCTTGCTGTTTACCCATCCTACAAATCATAGTGTGCATCTGCTCATCCCAAAGTCCCAGTCCTTTCCTCCCTCACCCCCTTGCAACCACATATCCGTCCTTTATGTCTGGGAGTCTATTTCGCAGACAAGCTCATTTGTGTCATATTTTAGATTCCATATATAAGTGATATCATATGTGTTGTGTTTCTGTTTCATTGATAAGTTCATTTGTGTCATAATTTATATTCCACATACAAGTGATAAATGATATTTGTCTTTCTCTTTCTGACCTACTTTGCTTGGTATGATAATTTCTTAGTACATCCATGTTGCTTTAAATGGCATTATGTCATTCTTTTTTTAGGCTGAGTGGGAGTTATTTCATTTTATATATGTAAATAAATATAAATATACACACACACTCATATATATTCTTTATCTCTCATCTGTCTTTATCCATTCATCTGTCAATGCTCATTTAGGTTGATTCTATTTTTTGGTTAGTTTAAAGAGTGTTGCTGTGAGCATAGAGGTGCATGTATCTTTCTGAATTATAGTTTGGTCTGGGTAGTGGGATTGCTTCATAACAGAGCAAATCTATTTTTAGTTTTTTGAGGAACTTCCATACTGCTCTTCACAGTGGCTGTACCAATTTATATATTTACTAACAGTGTATAAAAGTTTCCTTTTCTCCACACACTCCAGCATTTGTTATTTGTAGACTTTTTAATGATGGCCTTTCTGACCAGTGTAAGGTGGTACCTCTGTGTAGTTTTGATTTGCATTTCTCTAACAGTTAGTGATGGTGAACATTTGTTCATGTGCCTATTGACCATCTGCATGTCTTTGGAGAAATGTCTGTTCAAGTCTTCTGCCCATTTCTTATTTTTTGTTATTGAGTTGCATATGTGTGTGCTTACCAGCTTAGTAGTGTCTGATTCTTGGAGTTGTATGAGCTGTTTGTTGGAAATTAAGCCCTGGTTGATAGCATCACTTGCAAATATTTTTTCCCAGCCTGTATAATCTCATTTTAGACCCTTTAGATTGCCCTGGGATGCTGAGTGTATTTGTCCTATTTCTCCTGAAACAGATTAGAATGTGCAATGGTGTAGACAAGTTAGAGAATTATTTGTTACTCACATAGCAGATGGGGAATAAATAGTCAAGAGTACATAGAATCTCTTATTCTATGATCCCTATATTGTTGGCCTCATCTTCATGGATCAAGATTTATTGCTACCACATTCCAGCCAGTGAGAAGGGAGAAATGCATTTCCACTCTTTAAATGCAGGAACCAGGGTTTGCAGGGGCTCCCTGGTAGCTCAGATGGTAAAGAATCTTCCTGCAATGAAGGAAACTCTAGTTTGATTCCTGGGTCAGGAAGAACCCCTGGAGAAGAAAATGGCTACCCACTCCAGTATTCTTGTCTGGAAAAAATCCATGGACAGAGGAACCTGGAAGGCTATGATCCATGGTGTTGGAAAGAGTTGGACACTACTGAACAGCTAACTGTTATGTGGCCACATCAAGCTGTGAGGATTGCTGGGAGATGGAGTCTGTTCTGGGTAGTGATGTGTCCAGCTATAAGTTGGGGATTCTACTACTAAGAATGATGGGAAGAATAATCCCGGGGACAGAGGCACCAACATTGCCCTGTAACTCATTTTTGACCCTTCTCCACAGTCCATTTGTCAACACATCCTGGCGCATGACCACTCCTGGTGCCTTTCCCTAGTCTTTATCCCTGCTGATACCACAATGGAATGGCCCTTACAGCTTCATACCTTTTGTCTTATGAGAACTTTTTAGCAGAACTTTTTGCCTCCAGTCTCGTTCCACCCTCCTCCAGTGACCTTTCTAAAGTGAAAATCTGATTGTGTGGCTCCACTGGTGATAAGGTCTTCAAAGGCTCCACTGCTCAGAGAAGTGAGACTTTAACTGCAGATTACTGAATCCCTGAAATTATATGCATATTTGGCACACATGTGCATTTTTCCAAGAAAGCTTCTGATTCAAGGAGTCCGTGATTCCTCCTCAAGTTATGGGCTCAAGTTTAAATCCTTTATCAATGAAAAAGTGAGATGTGTCTACCAACCTTCTTCTCACATCTCCTCTCTGGACACTTGTCCTGTGCAACCTAAACCCAAGACCTCCTGAAATGACTCTGAAAGAGCAGACCATGCTCTTTCACACTCCACATCTTGATGCCTACTATTCTAACTGGAATGCCTGGCCAAACTCCTACACATCTTTATGGCTTAGCCTAAAAGCTGACCCCTCTGGAGTCTTCTCCACTCCCTCTGGTCTGGCCAAGTCCATCACCCCAGCACTATTCAGACTTCCATTATTCATCCTGGTTGCTGTCAGCCTATGTCTTTCTCCTCCACCAGACCATGAACTCTGGAGCCTAGGACCCAGCATAAATAGTCCACAAATGTTTGTCGAGACAATGTCACTCATGCCCTCAAGCCTGGAATATTCTTTCTAAAGTGTAAATCTGGGCATTGTGTATTATGTCCCTATTTCCTTCATGTCTTGTTACAGTGGCTTTCTCTCTGGTCTCATCTTGCAATCCCTCCTTTTTTCTACTCCAGGAACACTGGAGTTCTTCTAATGCACTGAATGTGTTCTCCTTTGTCTTGAGTCTTTAATGCACACTTCCTCAGCTCTTCTTTGCCAGACTAATGCCTAGCCATTCTTCAAAGAGCTTACACAGTTCTCATGAAGCCTACCTTGATCCCCTCCTCACCCTCGGAGTAGGCTGAGGGTCCCACCTATGTGTCCCCATCACACCTTGTACTTTCCAAGTGGCAGCATGCACCATTCTGGGCCAAAATGACTTGTCTCTCTTGCCTACTAACCTATAAGTTCCTCTGCCTAACTTGCCCACCAGCCTGTCCCTAACTCCAAACACAGGCTTGGAAGGGAGTAAGTACCTGAGAAATCTGTGTCAAATGAAAGTTAGACAAATTAATCTCTCCATCACAAATCAATATCTTTTCATTGCCTTTAGTACAAAGGAATCACAGCTTTAGGATCCTTTATGACCTGGTTACTATGTATTTTCCATCTCATCTCTTCCAAATCCACCCTTTGGTCTCAGGGTCTCTCTCAAACTCTACACGGCAATTCGATCAAATTGAATGAAGGCCCTCCTTGCTAGCTCTCAAATCTTTCAGCCTTGGCAACACTGGTCTAACTGCCAGACTCGGTTTTCTCCTCACCTCTCACTCACTCCTCTTCCTTTTCTGACTAATATCCAATAATGTTTGTGTTTTCAATCAGACCCCCCTTTCTCTAGCAGCCTCCTTTGACTTCCTAAGACCAGCTCTGGTGCACTTCATGGGAACCCCTGCAGTGTTCTGGGCTTCCTTCTCACCACTGTCTCCCCAAGTAGATGCAATGGCCATCCGAACTGTGTCCCCGATGTCTCTAATTTGAGCCCAGCAGCTGTCCACAGTAGGCACTCCTGAAATATTTGTGAAATGAACTATTAGCAAGTATGTCTTGTCTTTCAAAAGTAGATTGCGAGAATTTCCTGCCTTGCAGTGAGGGAAGCCGAAGTACCTGTGGGTCCCTCCCAAGGCCGGAGGTTAATACCTATCTCCAGGGAGCCCGATTTATGCTGCTTGGAGGTCATGCTACTTGATAATTGTATTAATCAGTGGAACCATGGCTTAAAGTCCTCCAAAACCTGAGACTGGGATCATGGTAACCTTACACACTGGTTTTCAAGAGGGGAACACAGCTGCTTTCTAAAAGCCAGTACTGGGAAGAGTGTCACGCCTAGTCAGTCTCTGCAGATATTTGAGGAATGAATTCTAGAGCAGAGACAATGTAAAGAGGCAAGCTGTGCTTGTTCATCTCACCATGTTCTGGGCTCAGACATTTCAACAGAATGGCATGGTTATAACGGCTGAGGTCACATGGTGACCTGTATTCACCTGTATTCACATTCCAGACTCAAGATGAAAAGAAACTTACTTAAAATCTCAGAAAGGGCGGACAAGATCTTTTCGATAATGATTCAGTGGCTTCAAACTAAGAAAACCAGTTTGCCTTCTCTGGTAAATAAGCTGTATTTAATATAATAGCTGGACTCAAATGAGATAATTTTTAAAAATGTGACCAAATGCAAGTTGCCACCCAACATGAGATGCAGAAACAGACTCTGAATTGGCAACATGGGACATGGACCCCTTACTGCTCTCTGTAGAATCACAACAGAAGATAAAACTCACACTGCAAGATCCCAAAGGCTGAGAACAAAGAAATGCAAAGAAATTTTGAGGCAAAAGACCGAGAGGCAGCATTTTAATACATAAACAGTCAGGTTAGGCCAGAGTGTTATTCTCCAAGTGTGGTGTGGCCCAGCAGTGTCAGCGTCCCCTGAGAACTGGTTAGAAATGTAAACTCTCCAGCCCCCTTCCCTCCCGGACTGACTGAGCTCTAGTAAGATCTCCAGGTAATTCGTATGCACATCAAAGTTTGAGAAGAACTGGGCTAGCACATTATTAATGTAGGGTTCTGCTCTTAAAATGTGCTTTAAGGTCAACACAAACCCATTTAAAGCATTTTAGATCATTCTTTACTCCATTCTCTCTGAGCAACACTGTCACACATCAATATCCTGCTCTGGGACTTTGAGCCTCTCTTATGAATCACAAGTTGTACTGACGTTTGCTGTGCCATTTGTGTAGACAGTCTTCATGGATTACAAATTGGACTCTAAGACTTCCGTCGGCTGTTCCTTGCCCAGCAACCCCAGGAGTTAGTTCGGTTGTATGATAACTTCCATTTTGAGAGATGATGAGAATGGGACCATGACTCACTCGAGGGGCATCAAGCAAATCTGTATCTGAATCAGATGAGAACTCAAGCTTTTGAGTTGCCAATGTGAGGCTCACCCAACTATGATGTCTTTCCTTTTTATACAAGAGGGGTTTTTTGCATGAGAGATTTTTAAAAAAGAACAAATCCATAGATAAAGCCATGCACATGGTGGCCCCTGGGATTGCAGAAGTCTAAGAAGGAGCTTTTCAGAAGAGATACATGTCTGTGCAGAACAGGCCCTACTGGGCCCAGCCTCCACATTCCTGCTGCAGCCCACACTGGCAGGTTCTACATCCCAGGAGCCTTGGAAACCTCAGAACCTCATAAGGGCTCACGGTCCGCTCATGAAGGTGGAGTGGAAATGAGCCAGGATGACCGTGAGGGCCCTGGTACTGCTGCTTCTTTGGTGGCTCAGTGGGTAATGAATCTGCCTGCAAGCAGGAGACCTGGGTTCAATCTCTGGGTAGGGAAGATCCCCTGGAGAAAGAAAAGGCTACCCACTCCAGTATTCTTGCCTAGGAAATCCCATGGACCGAGGACAGAAGAGACTGGTGGAGTACAGCCCATGGGGTCACAAGAGTCGGACAAGACTTAGCAACTAAACCACCAAGGATACTACTATGAAAAAAAAGAGGTGGCTTGTAGATGATAAGAATCTACCCTGAGAAGGATGCTCACTCTTAATTTGTTTCTTTCACAGATTTAGAAGAGCTTATGTAATTGGGCTCTGCCTAAATACACGTGATGTGCTTCACTAGTTTGGATAACTTTCTGCTTAATTTCAATTTCCCTGGAGCAAAGTGGAGCCACCCGACGACTTGGAAATGGTCAAGACTGTGTATCTGGCTCTGACACCAATGTGCTTCTTCCTACCTCATATGAATTTAAGATTTCTCTGTCAACCCCAACTAAACAAAGGCCCCAGTGGGATTTGTTCAGTTTCACCTGCCTGCATGGTGATTCTCCTAACATCCTCCAGAGAATGATTGCCAGGGCAGCTGCTTAACTCCCACCCCTTCCCCAGCCCTCCTCTCTAGACATGCATGCCCAATGGGACATCTTCCTATATAATTGATTAAAAAACAAAAAGACGGTACATTTTAAAATTCCATGTAAAAAGTATTGCTTTGCTACTGTGCTCCCACCTGCTTGCTCACTACACGGTTTGGCAAAGGGTAGCATCATGAGGAATTTGAGGCTGAAGATGTGTAGGAATATTTTTAGCCGAACTCAATGTACCCTGCACCTTGCACCCCTCTACAGCCCAGAGTTTTGGGGCTTGGCCTAAGGCAAAAACTACAAAGCATTCTAATGAGCAAAATTATACAACAGGAATGTATGTGCATATTTGACATTGTTTCTTCTTTTCAGGGACAGCCCTCTGGCTATGACCCATGCCCTCTCCAAGGGCGCTGGAGGAGTCCAGACAAGGCTTCTTCTGTTCATAGCTGCCAGCTCTTCCACAGCCCCTATGGCCCCAGGGGCCTGCCCTGCTTCGAGTGGGCCCGAAGCAGCCCTGCAATTTCCACATGGGCGGGCGATTTCAGAGCAATGGACAAAGCCGTTTGGCCAGCCTACAGGAGAGAAAGAAAAGGAAAAACAAATTTTTATCCCATCTGCTTCCCACCACAGAAAGGAAGGGTGAGTTGGGAGCCAGGGATATATACAGGGCATAGAAGTCTGTTTCAAGCATTCTCAGAGGAGAGGAGGAGACTCCAATGACATGAGGGTCAGAGAAATGGGCTCCCTTCTGTGGAAACAGCATTCACTCCTGGGAAATCTGTGCCAATGAAAATAAAGAAGTGTCACTTGGTTTTTAACACTTTTAAAATTGGAAAACAGAGGAATGAAAACAACTCTTCCACTATTTCATTACACAGACCTAAATGAGAGTTAGCATTTTGGTGAATTTCCCTCCAATCTTTTCTGCTATGCAAATGTGTTGTTGGTTTCTATGTAGAGGAATGATCATGTGTATCAATTTTGAATGTTGCTTTTATTTTTAACTCACCATAATATGCTATGAGATTTTCCCTGCTCTTACACAGTCATCAGAACATTATCATTTTTCTTATCCACTCTATAATATCCCATTATTTACTGAACTATTTTTCTTCTACTGGAGATTTAGGTTGTTTCCAAGTCTTCACCGTCATAAACTTAGTACAGAAAGAATGCTCCCATTCCAAATTATTTCCTAAGGATCAACTCTTTGAAGTGGGTTTGCAACTAGGAAGGGCACATTCATTTTTACCTCTTGATATTTGACACCACGCTACTTTTCTCACTTCAGTTGCGGTGCAGGGAGCTGCATCCTGCTATCTAAAGAAGCTGCAGGCAGAGCAACTCCCAGCAGGCAGCACCATCTCTGCACAGAGATGAGGGGAAGGGCTGCTATGGTGCAGGAGATGCTGAGCTCCATGACGTCTCCAGCCTGTACCCAGAATTATGAAACCAAAACAGCTCCAAGACCCACTTTTTTGGCAACTCATTTGGAGGCAAAATCCAACCTAAGGTTATCTCTGGTCCTTGCTTAGCCCATTTAAATGTGTGAATATTTTTACATCTTGCGGCATAAACATTAATAAATTGACACTTGGGGGCCACCCATGATTCACTAGAGTGCTCTCTACTGCAGATGGGAGAAACTACTTCCTAAAATGTGGAAATTCCACAGAAGCAGGTGGGACGTGTTCACACTCAGCTAAAACCCCTTCAGTCTCTTCTCTGAGCTTCAGGACGGAGTCCAGCTGCCACCAGGGCCCCCCACACACGTAAATAACTATAATGCATGGCCAGAGGCCAAACAAGCAGCAGAGAAGCAGAGTGAGCTCCAGAGAGGATGACCACCCTGCGTGTATGGGGGAAGGGTGGGGGACAGGCAGAGGAAGTGGTGTTTCAGCAGACAGGCTTCCCCAAACAGACAAAGACGAAGTTTTCCTTGAAAAGGCCTCGTGACTCCTTGTGCCCTGCTTTTATCAGTCTTTGTAACTTGATATTTGTGGGGTAATTTGACAAATCTCAGTCCCCACGACGTCAGACACTGGATCTGGCCTGTTCTGCTGGCCCAGCCCCTGGCCCCATGCCTGCGGTCTCATAGGTCCTAATATGCACTGTTGAAAGAGGGAATGCCAGTGACTTTACAACAGAGAGTATTCAAGTTGATCAAGTTGGTCTGGCTCTTCCATAACCTAACGAATATGTTCCTAGACTGGACAAGTCTGGAAGAAAGCAAAGATTTTCCTCAGAGGCATCTTGTGAAAGCCCCACAGAGGCACCTGGGGTTTATTTAGGCCTGTCCCTTGCTATACTTCATCAGCCCGGAGGCTCCACATAAACACAAACACAGTGTGATTAACCGGGCAAGAGTCACAGGGCCAGTCCCAGGGGACACGTGCAACTTTGACAGGGCCCACCTGGAGATGACAGCCTACATCTATGGGTTCTTCAACTACAGACACAGAAAGTGGGGGGCCCCACTCAGTTCAGAAAGTGTGGCCAGAGAGACCACCTGAGGAGGGCATGTCCCTGAGATGCCTCTGCCCGAGCACTGGGAACAAGTCCATGGCATGCAGCTCTGGTGGGAGTCAGGAATGGCTGGTCCCTATTCAGCAGCACTGCAGGCCCAGAGAGATGGCAGGGGCTCGGACAGCCAGCACACCTGTGTGTGTGTGTATCTCTGGCGGGGGTTTACCTTTCAATATGACAAGAACTCAACAAGAAGCCACTGCACATCAGGCAAAGATGGGCAAGGCATAGTCTCTGCCTTCTAGACGCTCTCAATTTGATAAGTGTTTTAGAGGCATAGACCAAACAAGCCCTTCTAAGGGTGAGCCTCGGGGTGGGGGGAAGGCCTCCATCCTTACCACCACCTCCCCATCCTTATCACTCTGGCTGCCCCAAGAGGCTGGGTGGTCAGTTTCTCCAATTACCTTCCAAACTTGGGGAAGACACCTTGCTGGCTGTTCTGGGGTTTCTGCATTCACAGCAACCTTTAAATGTTGGCAGATGAGAGAACCCAATTTCAAGACATGATTCCTCTCTCAGTTTTCTAATGGACCACCTAAGTCTCCATAGGAACCTGAACATTGAAACGAGATGGTGATCGTGATAAGGGCTGGACGCCACCCCTCCATGCACAGCAGGAGGTACAGGGCTTGGTGCTTGCTGGGTCCCCAGTCAGCTGTCCCTATCTCCCACTGACATTTCTCACCCAAGTCAATTTGGGAAATTTCTGCTGGGAAACCTCAGCAGGCAGTAGGTGATTGACGTCTGTGAGCTGGGATCTAGAACATGCTGTGGGCCTGCCGTCTGACTGCCTGGGCAACCCTGTGCTTGCTGGGCAACACCTAACCCTCTCCACCCTCCCCTAGGACAGGCTTCTGTCACCATCTCCAGTTTAGCTGCCCCGTTCCTACTTCCCCAGCTTCCAGCCCTCCCCCCAAACTGCAGCCAGCCTGGTCCTCAACCCTGGTCTGGCTCTTCCTAATCCAGCACTTGACTTGGATGGCTTTTCATCCAAGAAGTTCAGTACTTCAGTATTCACCTATACCAGAGTTTCTCAGCCTTGGCACTACTGAAATGTTGGGCCAGATAGTTTGTAATTCTTCACTGCTGCCGTACATCCCTGGACTCTACCCACTAGATGCCAGGACTGACCCCTGCACATACTTATGACAGATAAAAATGTCTTCAGACACTGTGGGATCTCCCCTCAAGGGAAAAATCACTCCCGAATGAGGACCATGTCTCCCTTTGAGGACCAGTCTTCTCTGATTGGCCCCTCCTAACTCCAGACCTTCATCCTCCCTATTCCCTCCAGACACTGCCCGCAAATGCCCTGGTCCCTACTCATTCATGCGGTGGCTGCTTTGTATTTGCTATCACGGTTCACGTATTCACAACAATAACAGTTGCCATTAACTAAATATTTCTTAGATATCTAACAGGGACTTTACAAATGTTACCATATTAAGGTCTGGTCTATTACCATCCTCATTTACAGACAAGCATACTGAGGCGCAGAGTGGTTAGGTGACCTGCCCAAAGGCACAGTTACACAGACCAGTTTCAGACTCATGGGTGTTTAAAAGTCCATGCTTCTAACCACCACTCAATTTGTTGGAAGAACCATGGAGTCCTCCTGCCATGGCTCTTCCTCCACCTCCTGAAAGCAGCCACTGAGCTCTCTAGTCTGTGGCAGACTTTGCAAGATACCCTCAGTCTCACTGCTCTATGATGCCCGCTAACCAGGGACTTTCAAAGATTCTGTCCCCTGTCCTGCAGGCCTGCCCTCTCAGGCCTCATCCACTGTTGTAGTTACCCATAAAAGGGCCCTGGGCCTGTTCCAGATTAAGGGGCTACCTCCTTCAGCCCCAGGCCAACCCTGCAGGGAGCTCATTGACACAGAGCCTTTGTCTGACTGTATCCCATCTGGAAAATGAGACTCTTATTTCCAGAGCCCGCCACTGTTCCCACAGGCATTTCAAGAGGGTCTGTGCTCTCCACTGATCATAGAAATCTCTTTGGACAGAGCTGGGGTTCAGGGGATCTGAAAACAAGGGGCAGGCCTGCCTGCTGCCTGAGTGTGGTGGGAGGGACCTGGCAGCTTGAATCACTGATGGAACAATGGTGGGGAGTTCAGAGGCAGCCTAGTAAGACAGGTGTCCCTGGGTGGGGAGGGGGCTCTCTTTCCCTCCCCAGGCCTTTGTCCCTTTCGAACTGTGGATGCTAAGAAAATACAGAGAAGTCTGTTTAAAGCATTAAATTATAATGCCACCATTAAGGACACTGGAGTCAGACCTGGGCTTGAATTCTCACTCCAAGAATAAGAAGCTTGTGACCTACGACTGCTACATAAGCACTCAAGGCCTCTGCATTCTTGTCAGTACAAAACAGGGATGGCAGGCTCTACCTCACTGGATCTTTTTGATATTTATTGATTGATTTATTCATTTATTTAGTCATTTGGCACACAGGATCTTCAGTTGTGGCATGAAAACTCTTAGCGGCAGCATGTGAGATCTGATTCTTTAACCAGGGATCAAACCCAGGCCCTCAGCTTTGGGAGCATGGTGTCAGCTACTGGATCACCAGGGAAGTCCCCTTACTGATTATTGAGAGGATTCATGAGGTAATGCACAGAAAGAGTTAGTTTCTATGAGTGTTCTTAGGAGTCTGATGCAGCCAGTTCTACTAGCTAGGTGTGTGACCTTGAATGTTACTTCACCACTTGGTGCCTCCATTTCCTCATGAGCAAATCGGTGGCATCAAATGGTGACTCCGTTGTTATGGGATTTAAACAAGATGGTCTGAGGTAACTGCTTGGTATAGTACCTGGCACCAAGCCATCACGTGACACGGGTTAACTCTTCCCTACTGCTATCTCATTATAAATCACCATCCTCATCGTTGCCATCACCATCACCTTACAAGAAGACTGTGTCTGGCAATGCAGCTTCAGGCAGGGTGTCTCCATGAAACAGGCCCCTCCGTAAGGTGGGCCACTGTCCAGGAAGGGACACGATTTGCACATGGTTCCTTCCTCCTGCCCTTTGGGAGCCCCATGGACAGCAGAGCTTCCTTGCTCAAGCTGTGCCTCAAAGGACACACACTGTTATTGCCGTGATCAGACGTGCTTCAGGGCTGAGAGCAGGCCTGGACATAACCCGTCAGAATGGTGTAAAAGGCTAGGGTTTGGGTTTCCCAGCTCCAAGTCTCTAGGCATTTACATGGGTCATCTCGTTTAAAGCCAAGAACAGCCGTATGAGGTTAATTCTGTTGCTACTGCCATATGCTTCCTTGAATTCTGCTGGCTGGCAAGGTACTTTTCAGGAAGGAAAGTGAAACACCCACTTGTTAATTGCCTATAAGTCTCACCTTGTCAGTCAGGCTGCTGTCGCAGGCTGGATGTGCCAGGAGCAGCCGCACCATGTCCGTGTTGCCATGGCAACAGGCCAGCATGAGGGCGGATGATCCATCATGGTCCTGCAGGTTGACATCTGCCTGGCAGCTCAGCAGTGCCTGGACCATGTCCCCCCTGTCGTGGCTGACACCCAGCATCAGTGCCGTCTGGCCCCCCTGCACATAGAGAGCAGGGGTGTGGTTAGGTTGTGGCTGATGGGAAGGACCCCCTCTATAGCCTGCGTGTAAGCAGGAAAGTCTTCTCTGGAAAGTGACAGTTTATCTGAATCTCCATGGTATGGGACGTATCTTCCTTAGCCTGGCAAACTTCTACTCCTCTTCCAAGACACTAGTCAAATGTACCTCCTCGCTAAAGCCCTCGACTTACACCCCAAGAACAGGTTTCATAACACAACTTGCCATTTGGTACTGCAACATGTCAACCTCTCTCTTTCTCATGGGCTGTGACATCTTTGATGGCAAGGGCTAAGTCTTTTTCATCTCTCTCTCCAGCACCTAGTCCCAAGCACATGCTGATAAATGTTGAATGATGGAATAAACAAAGGGCTTAAAAGTCAGGAGCATGGTTTCTGACTGCCTGCCCCAGCCTAACTTCCTCTAGGAAGCCTGGGATTGCTCTGAATGCCTCTGATATTTTCAGCCGAATGATACCCAGAACGTTCTTTTCTCACCAAGCTCTCTGCATGGTACTATGGTCATCGCCAACCCACAGCCATTGACAACAATCTTTCACTTGCTTGTAATAATCAGTGCACACGGCAATGGATCAGAGTCAGAAAGTGAGACAAAGCTCTGGTTCTGCTGTTTCTAGTGTGTGACCCTGGCCACGTCACTTGGTGTCCCAGAATCTTGGTCAGTCTTGGTCAGAGTATTTTTGAAAGTCAAATTAAATAAAGGCTATAAATATAAAAATGTGTGGTAGCTATTTTTTCTGATAACAAATTGATCATCATTTCCCCTGAATTTTCCTGTATATACACAGTACTTTTATACAACTTGATTATATATTTTACACTCATGATTCTCTCCTGGGTTCCAGCGGGTCTCTCTGACTGAATGTCAGGCTTTGTAAGGTTGTAAGAATGAGGTAAGGGCTCTGTTTTCTCTCCCTTCAGGTCCCCTGTGGCTCTGAGCGCAGTGTCTTACACGTAAAACATGTTGGCTGACGTGTTCGCTGATTAAGGCTCCAAAATGCAGTCACTGATAGATTATGTTTCCCTGCCAAGAAGGCTGGGGCTTAGAGAAAAGGGGGTTGCAATCAGAAAAAGGCTGGCCCTGTCACGTACTGCTTATGTGAGTCTGGATAAGTTAACCTCTTGGTGATTTTTGCTGATCTGGTAAAACAGAAATGCTTAAGGATATTACCTATCCCCTGGACCTGTTGTGGGACCCGCATGAGGCCCAAATGTCCTGTGTGTGAAAGTGTTAGTCACTCAGTTGTGTGCCACTCTTTGTGATCCCATGGACTGTAGCCCGCCAGGCTCCTCTGACCATGGGATTTCCCGGGCAAAAATACTGAAGTGGGTAGCCATTTCCTTCTCCAGGGGATCATCCCAACCCAGGGATCAAACCCGGGTCTTCTGCATTGCAGACATATTCTCTACCATCTGAGCCACTAGGGAAGCCCAAATTTTGTATACATTTTAGCTATTGTTGTCTTTATGAGTGTTAGAGATAATGTCTGGCCACCATGGGAATGCATCGTTAGGTGTCCTGGTTCCCCATTTCTCTGGAACTCAGATCTTTCCAAAGACTCTTTGCTCTTTGGTTTGCTTATACCTAGTCTTGAGGTAATGCTTGTTGACTGTACTAACCAGACCACAGTCTTCCCTCCAGGCCCCTCTCTCCGAGTGGTTTGAAAGCCAGATGTCATAGACAGATGTCTTCCTGTCTGCCCCCTGCCTGACTTGGGACCCTTTCCTTCCTCACCCCCCTCCTGGCCTGGTTCCATACAATTTAATTCAACAAACATTTACAGAGCACAGTTATCAGCGCGGTGTAGTGCTGACCCTGGAGATACAGAGAGAAACAGGTAGCTTAGCCCAGGGGACTCCTGGCCTCCCCAGCTCACTCCTATCCACCCTGATGCCTGTGGCTCCCTTAAAACCTAAAACCCCCAGGGGGCGCTGAAGAGCACAGCTACACTGTAATCCCTTTCTTCCCTTGGCAGTGTGGGATGGGTCCCTTACTCTCCTACAGCATCGGTTTCTCCTCTACAAGAAGGGCATATATTTTGATCATTAGTGAGCATTCTGCCTTCAAGAGGGCCAACTGAGAAAAAAAGATTTACTATGTTTATGGAAAACATTTGAAGTGAAAACAGCTTTATTGAGTCCCACGGTGTAAGCTATAGGTGAGTGAAAACACTTTAAAAACCAGAAAGTAAGCTATAAATGTCTGATTCTTGCCACCAGTCAGATTGCTATTATGTGAAGTGGGCAAAATGACTTTGCCATCAGGTTTAGCTGCAATCACTTTGGGCTGGGGTGGATAGCAGAGTTAAATGGATTGTTGGGAGACAGTTTTCTATAGTGTCTTGGTTTGCTGCAATCCTGTGAGTGAGGCAATATCTGGCCTTTCGTTTCACTGTCTTTTTAAGGAAGAACGTACAGTGAACAGCACTGGAAGACAGAGGTAGTGTCTCCTTCAGAACAGAGGGTAGTCATGCTTACTACCCAGTATGGAAGAGTCAGGTTCCCTGAGCTCAGGGTTTCTCTCTAGTAACACAGCCCCCGCTGTGCACAGGGATCTGCTCCTCCTCACAGTGCCCTGTAGCTATTGAGACTCCGGGAACAGGTAGAAATAGCCAATGCTCTGACTACTGTTACCACTGGGAGTATCACACTGTCCTTTGGCATAAGAGTCCTGTGTCTTCTGCCAGCATCCATGACACTGTGGCAGCTAACTTGTTAGCTTTAAGGGAGAGTACAGTCTCAGACCCTTCATAGTTCTTGAGAGTAGGGCTACACCTATGCTCACTCTAGGGGGAAAAGGAGAGTAGAATGCACTCCACTTACTCTCCTCTTGGTCAAAGATGGGCAAGTGGCCTTTTGAAGAGTTCCCACTGTTCCATACGGAGCTCCATCTGACTCAAAGCCCTACTGGCTAAGGGTTACACCTTTGTTCCATATTCTCAAGTAGAAAGGCCCTGCAGCTGAACAGAGACAACCCAACCCTCTGAACTGCTCTGTGATCCATAATCCCTCTATGTATCACCTCCAGGAGCTTTCCAGATCACAAGTAGCAAATGCCTTGTCCAGATGCTATCTGTGGGAACTTTCAGTTCAAGGAGTCTGGCCCAGAAGGAATTTGCCGAGTTTCAGCCCAGAACATAGATTACAAGTTCACAACCTCTGTCCCAGCCTGTCTGGGCCTCAGGAGGCTCCAAGGAAACCAAAAGTCCAATCGTCGGATAGATGCCAGTTGGAGGGCCTAGACTTCTCGGGCTAAAAACTGGATCTGCATGGAATTCCTCACCCCACTGGCAGAATAAAACTAGGAGGAGCCGCATTCATTAAAGAGGAGATCATGCTCACTCCTCCTACCTGAGTAGCTTGGATGTTCACATTCCCTTCTCTTAAGAGCTTCCAGACAACAGCCATGTCTTCATCGGTCTCAGCAGAAGCCAGGGGAGTGATCATCACAGCAGTGTAGCCAGCTTTGTTCTGATGGTCCACATTGCAGACACCTGCAAGAGAAACACTGAAGCTGGAAGAGCTCTTAAAATGCCAGAAGCCAGGCTTTAGCCTGTTCAATAGGAGGCTTCCTGCTGGTTAAAGGGCCACAGAATAGAGCAATTCTTTCCCAGTGGTGGAATCTGCATTCTACATTTTTAGCAGCCTTTAACAGCGGCTACTTTTCTTTACAAGTTTTCTGAGGATACCTAGCAAAAAAGGTGCAGAGGAGAGTCAGAGATGACCAAGGCCTATGACCTTGACTTTATTTCCTAAAGTGGGGCACTATTATTCATATTTTACAGATGAGGACACTGAAGGTGTCCTTCAGTGGAGTGAAGAAGGTGAGTGAAACTCTATCAATGCCCCAGTGAAGGAGCATCGAGAGCAGGACTCACTCATTGGGTGTCAGGTCTATCTGACACTAGAGCCCATCACTCGTACAGCCTCATGTCGCCCTCAGGTAGGCACTTCAGGTCTTGCTCTGTGTCTATGTATAACTCATGAACTACTGGCTGTGGTGGTAGGTCCTTTCAAAGGCCTAGTGATATCTTGTGAAATGGACCAGAGGACATGAAAAAATGCCCCAGGATAAACACAGAAATCTTCTGGGAATAACCAACTCATTTGAGAAGCACAATAGAAAAACACTTCACAGATGTTTATATTAAAGCAATTAAGAATATACGTTTCACAAAAGAATGGGAAACTGGCATATTTTTAAGATGAAGTAGTACATGAGAACTCAAAGGAAATTTTTGCTTCTTAACCCTGGGGATATGCATTCACATCCGTCCCCACCAAAGGAGGTGGAGGAGGTCATCAGCCTGCTGCCTGAAGGCTCCCACCTTCTAAGGGCACTTGTTGTTGCTTAGCTGTGTCCAGCTCTTTTGTGACCCCATGGGCTGTAGCCCACCAGGCTCCTGTCCATGGAACTTTCCGCCAAAGAATACTGGAGTGGGTTGCCATTTCCTTTTCCAGGAGATCTTACTGACCCAGGTGTCAAACCCATGTCTCCTGCAGACTCATTACCACTGAGCCAGCAGGGAAGCCCTTTAAGGGTTGTACAACTTGGAGAAGGAAATGGCAACCCACTCCAGTATTCTTGCCTGGAGAATCCCATTGACAGAGGAGCCTGGTGGGCTACAGTCCACGGGGTCACAAAGAGTCGGACACGACTAAGTGACTAACACACACACACACAGCGTGAAAAACTAAATCTTCCCTGTACTATTGCTCAGGAGAAAAACTATGTGTCTCTTTAGGCCAGTAATAAAACTACCTCAGTAGAGCAAGTCTGAGACTTTCTTAGTATTTCTTCTGTAAAAGGGAGATAATAAAAGAACCTGTAAGGTTACTGTGAAATTTAATGAGTTAATATATTAAGAGCACTTAGAATGGCAGCCAGCACATAATAAACACTCAATGAGCATTAACTGTTACTGCTATTATTGTCCAGAATGGTATTCTTATCATCACATCCTTGCTACTTGCTCTTGAAGACTCAGATATTCATTAAAACAAATGTGGTTTAAGACAAAATGTCAGATTTACTCATGAGTTCTGTGCAAGGGGAAAAAATAATATTTGGCTAACAGTCCCTCCACCCCAAACAATTCTTCAGAAATGTGTCATAATGGACCAGAATGCCAATGGACACAGTTGTGCTCACGAATCAGCAGTTTCCTCACTGAAGCTTCTCTGACCACTGTCATGACCAACTGAACTATGAAAGGCAAATATCAGCTCCATTCAATGCCTTATAACCCTGTTCTGATAAAGATGGGACTATCTATCTGCACTGCCTGGTTAATGACTTTAAAATTTTTACCCCGTGACTATTTCATGTTTGCTTTTAAGATGTATAAATGAGCCTCAGGTTACGACTCTCTATGCTCTCTTCAGAAACGTGACCTATAATTCAGTAGAATGACTAATTCTTCCCTGAGGCTCTGAAAAAGGACTGAGGACCCCCCACTTTCAAAGCAATGCTTCTGAGCATCTCCAGTGAGCAAACCAGCCCTCCCCAGAGGTGAGGGGCAGACTCTTGACTGAACATTCTCCAAGTCAGCCAGCTTCTCTTCTGCAGAGGTGTCGCGGTAAAATAGAGCACGGTTCACAAGGGACTAGGCTGGTGGAGGTGCAGCCATGACTCTCTTCTCAAAAACGATGAGTCACTTCAGTGCAGCCTTTTACAGTTTGTAATGTGCTTTCCAGATTCTGCACAAATGGCTGGGAAGGGAGCCCAGTTGGGAGTGGGACAGATCTGCCCTCCTCAACACCCCTTCTACAGTGAGAGAAAGGAATGGGACTCTCAGAACGTCTCCCCAACTAACCCACCCCATTCTTTATGCTTGTGGCTGTTTAGCTATTTGAGCATGTTAAAGGGAAAAGTTTCCAAACCACTTTATGGTTGATGAGTATTGACTGGATCTCAGAAAACACCAGCAGAAATTTATAACAACCAAATCAAAGGTGATCTGTTCTTTGCGATCCCATGGACTGTAACCCACCAGGCTTCTCTGTCCATGGGATTTCCGAGACAAGAATATTGGAGTGGGTTGCCATTCCCCTCTCCAAGTGATCTTCCCGACCCAGGGATTGAATGTGTGTCTCTTGAGTCTCCTGCACTGGCAGGAGGATTCTTTACCACTAACACCATCCAGGAAGCCTTTTAAGCAGTAGTGTTGCTGTTATACATGTTCCATAATGAAAAGCCCTAAGACTAAACACAACAAATGGAACCCAGAGGCATAGGTGGGTGCCTTTCTCAACTGAGCTACCATTTTGATGCTATCCATGAATCCATGAAGAATGTTAGAAATGTAACTTTATCTTCCTCTGATGATGTGGGATGCAGAAGGAACTTTAGGTTATCATTACATACATCACTTTTCCATACAGGCAAAGAGCCTCAAGGCTACTTAAGAGAATTTTGAAGAATTGGAAACTTACTGGAATTTAATCTAACTCCCAGGGGTCATCCATCCACTCTTTCTTATGACAAATATTTTCACTCAACACTCACCATGAGCCAGGAAGTGGACCAAGTGCTGGTGATACTGAAAGGAATAAGACAGGCAGAGCCTCTCCTGGGTTAGCTCAGTTCTATTAGAACTCAGATAGAAGTGACAAGCAAGATCACCTAAAGAAAGAAACAGGATGTTCTACTAGAGAGAGATGGGGCAGCCACTTTAGATGGATCACTCTCTGAGGTGACATCAGAGCTGTGACTTGAACAACGAGAAGGGACCAATCATGAAAAGAGTTTCAGGTGAAAGGATCCAGATGGAAAGAAAATGCAGAAGTCCCAAGGTGGGAATGAGTGTGGTGACTCTGAGGCCGTGTGGCTGGAATGGAAGGGAGGGTACATGGTGGCTGCAGAGAAAGGAAAGGCAGACAGGCCTGGACCATCTGGGATACCTGAAGGCCAGGCTGAGGGAGCCGCCTTCTGATCCAAGAGCGAGGGGAAGCCATGAGAGGGATGTAAGCCAGTGGAGGGGTGACGGGAATGAGATCCATGTTGCAGGAAAGTTGCTGGATCTGGAATTTGGACTTCCTGATGCCTGTTTAAACTTCCCCTGTGGCCTCTAAATTAGGATTACACATCTAGCATGTGCTCTGACTCCTGGACTCCACAGTATGGACTTCAAACCCCAGCAGTGTGCTTAGTCATTGCATGATCTGGAGCAAATCTGTTGACTTTTCTGGGCATCACTTTCATTGTCTATAAAAAAGGGATAATCATTCTACTAACAAGATAGTTATGAAGACTAAATGAGATCTCAGGTGCCAGATGCTTAGTAGAGGGAGGGCCTAATCCATGGAGACCATCTGGGGTTTTTTATCCCTTGTAGGTAGCATCCTAAATATCCTTCATACAGCTTTCCTAAACTCACAGATGACATTTGACTGGGACCCACACACCTTCAGTCAGTCCCATCAACCTGCACTCATACCACCAGTCCTAGACTGCTTGATGTCGTCACACACTCTGTTGAAACTCTGCTACAAGCCCTGTGGTATCGTATCAGCAGACACAAAGGTCTTTATTCGACTCTTAACTGCCTTTTCCAGCTCCTAAGAGGGTCAAGGCCATTTGCAATGATTCTCCACCAGAGGGAAGAGTCTTCCCTTTCTCCAGATCCTGAACAACGCTCACTTCCCTTTTCTCCTCCTCAACATCTCTCTGGACCTTCGCCCACCTCCTTTCCTTTTGCTTCCATCTCAGAAAAAATAAATATCCCAGCAGCTTGCCTAGGCTGATCTCATCTGTCTCTGCTGTGGATTCCAGGTTTTTCCAGCTCCTGAAAGACCATGCTCCATCAAGCATCTTCTCTCCTCTGTATCTTTAATCTCTCTCTTCCTCTCTTCATCTCTCTCTCTCTCTTTCTCTGTGTGTCTCTCTTGAATTCTTCTCAGACAACAAATATATTCAGATCTCTGCAATCCAGTTTCCTTCTAACAATCCCCTGAAACAACTGTTTCCAAAGTCACCAGTGGCCTCTTTCCAAACCTGCCAAGTCTTGGTGTCATCTGCCAGAGACACTACAGTACAATATTTGACCCAGTGAACAATCTTTTTCCTTCTTGACATGATCCTCCTCATTGGCCGGGGACATCTCTCTGTCTGCAGGAAATGACCCACTGCAGTGCGCCTTCCCTGCTCTCTCAGTGCTGTGCCATTAAGTTGTGTCTGACTCTTTGTGACCCTATGGACCATGGCCCACCAGGCTCCTCTGTCCATGGGATTTCCCAGGCAAGAATACTGGAGTGGGTTGCCATTCCCTTCTCCAAGGGATCTTCTTGATCAAGGGATCGAACTTAGGGCTCGTGCATTTCAGGTGGATTCTCTACCATCTGAGCCACCAAGGAAGCCCTTCCTGCTCTCTCAGCAGAATGTTATCTCCCTTCTTTTCAGTCCTGAAATCACACTCTACACCTCTCTCTTGGGAGCCATCATCCTCCTCCATCCTGACTGTCAAGCTGTAAACTCCTGGGAAGGCAAGAGCTCCATGTAGGTCACATCTCTGGTGGCAGGCAGTATGGACATCATACATAGTCTACACATATCTGAGGAAGGATGAATGAATCAAATTGAGTCAAATTGATTAAATGAAGCTATGGCTTTAAACTCTTGAGAGTCCCTTGGACTGCAAGGAGATCAAACTGGTCAATCCGAAAGGAAATTAATCCTGAATATTCACTGGAAGGACTGATGCTAAAGCTGAAGCTCCAATACTTTGGCCACCTGATGTAAAGTGCCGATTCACTGGAAAAGGCCTTGAGGCTGGGAAAGACTGAAGACAAAAGGAGAAGGGAGTGGTAGAGGATGAGATGGTTAGATAGTATCACTGACTCAATGGACATGATTTTGAGCAAACTCCAGAAGATAGTGAAGGACAGGGAAGTCTGGCATGCTGCAGTCCAGGGCAAAGAGGTAGACACAACTGAATGGCTGTGTGCACATCTGCATGGCCTTTGTTAAAATGTACTTATGAAGATGGTAAAGTGTGACCTTTCCTAGAGGAGGTGTGGTATAGCACTGGAGTTGGACAAACTGAATATAAATTCTGACTCTACCACTTACCAGCACTGTGATCTGAGCAAGTTTTATAACTTCCTGAGCCTCAGTTTCCTCAACTGTAACACGAGAATAACGATACCTACATCACGAATACTGTGAAGAATACATGATATAATAAAGGCAAAATGGTCTGGCCCAGCTCCTAGAGTACAGGAGAAATTCAGAACAGTGAAAAAGCTCCTCGCTGCAAAGAAGTGGTAACAAGACCTGCCCTTCACAGAGGGACCCAGTCAGCACAGGTGCAAGTGTTTCTGACCTGTCTCCAGCAGCAGCTTCACGATGGAGAAGTTAGAGTGGGACACACTGTAGTGAAGAGCTGTGTTCCCATTGCCATCAGCCAGATTGACAAGCAGCTTTAGCAAGTGTGGGGAGTGAGGCTGGACCCCGCGGAGGTAGGCGGCCACTACAGCAGGGCTGGATGACTTCCGGCTGGAGATGCGGAACCACTCTTGACTGATGGTGTTCAAGCTCTGCTTCTGAAATACCAACACATTGTAATTCCAGAAGGTTACCTACCCAGGTGCTCCAGCTGGGGTGTCAGTTTCCACTGGGAAAGGTCAGCTTAGGTTCCTTCCACGTATATCCCTTCAATTCCCTCCAACTCTCACTGCGATTTACTCCTGGAGGGCACAGAGCTAGCAGGGTGCGGGGGTACCCGCACTCTTTCAACCTGCGGGATTGGCTCCCCCATCATGTGAGTTAGACAGGAGGACTGGGAGAGCAGCAAACAGCCAGTAACACGACACTTTACTTGGGGACAACTTGACTCCACTGTACATTTAGATCACATTCCCCATAAGCACAGGATAATCACGAACCCCTCTTTCACACATTTACACCAGCCTGTGTTGACTAGCCCAGACTCCACTGGGGTACCTGCATGTTTTTAACAGGCATAGCTGGAGCGTCACAACATTAATGGGAAAAATGCACACTGAAAGCTAAGACAAACAACATGCCCAACATATGCATGAAGTAAAATCCAAACAGATGTGCTTGAAATATTTTTGGCTTTGAAGCTTTGCTAGGACCTTCAGAGAAAATGGTTAAACAGCCCATGGCAGGATCCCACTATCTACAGTATTCCAAGTAAGGAGAGTCCCAGAGCAAATGACACCAACTCTGCACGTGACATGACCTAAGTGTTTTAAATGGACTATGATTAGATTATTTTCCTAAAGGGAAGGAGAAACAATGGGCCCATGACTGAAGAGATGAGTTCATATTCATTCCAGAAAGGGCACTGGATTGGGAGTCACTAAACTTGTAGGGCCAGGCTTAAGTCCTGGCTCAGCTGCATGACCTTGGAAGTCCTAATACATTTTGAATCCTTCTCGTACTATCTATAAAATGAGGGTGAAAAAAGGGCTTGGTTTCCAACCTCTCAGGCTCTGCCAAATGAGGTCCCTGCATATCCTGCTTTGTCTCTAAGGTGGGGAGGGGTGTTCTGTGCTTTGATCCTAATGTGTGTGATGTCAGGTTGGCATGTCCTCTAATTGCTTTTCTACGCAGAAAACAGTGGACTCTTTTGTGACTGAAACATTTTTTATGTATCAGAATATCTCCTTTACCTATGGAATCTTCAGGAGAATCTGGAGAAAGACCCTAATATTAAGGAACATGGTGGAAGATTTTAATTGAAGATCTAGGAAATAACTTAGCTCTGTAATTCATTGAAGAATAAGTAGCAGGAGTTTTAATCAATATCCACATCACATATTGGTTCTTTAACAATCTGGGAACAAGTTACTTGCCAAATCAGCGAAGATAAAATACTAATGAAAATGGACTAATCGATCGTTTTTACTCCTAAGGCTTTTCTGCAAAGGAGAACAAAATGGGCTTTAAAAATGCTTACACACTGTTACATATTGGGTCTTATCTGTGGCTCTCACGACATGGGAAAATGTGTCTGTATCAGTACCTCTTGATTCAAGCAGAAATTAATCCTTAAATGTTTAAATCTCTGTGGGCCATGATAGTGTTAAGGAGCAAACAGATGTATTTGCTTGCTTTTGGTCTCTTGACCCACAGGTGCACTTCAAGAAAAACAGTCAAGACTACAGAACAAAATGCCAGGGCCTGAGGAAGTGGAGACATGCAGTTCACTACCTTCATTTTATTAATGAGGAAACCAGGGCCCTGAGCATTGAACTGACTCATTCAGTATCTCACAGACGGCAGTCCGGGGAACAGAACTGTGGTTTCCATTCCACCTGCTCTTTTCCTCTCTACCCACAGTACTATCAAACTGTGAGGTAATTTTGAGCCTAAGCCACAAATGATTCCATGACATATTCAGGGCGGGATGCCTAATAACATTCGGTAAATGCCTCTGAGCCCCAGCCCCGGTTCCTGTGCACATGGACGGGTTCCACTTTCTCAACACAATCCATCACCTTGGGCAGCAGAGTTTGGGCAAGTGAGACAGCACACAGCAAAGAGGGAATCCCAAGAACACCCGCAAAGCTGCCTCAGTTGCAAGACCCAAGTCATCCGGGTGGAACTAACAACTTCAACAGTACGGAAATCTTTACATGACGATGACAAATCAGAGTACCAAGAGCTGGTCAGTGGTCGTCCCAGTTTCTGGCAGATGTTGGCTCAATGCCCGGCATGCATTAAGGAATTCTTCTGAGGGTTTATATCTAAAGAAAAAAATTAATTCATATATATATATATATATATCAGTCTCCATCTTGATTAAAAAAAAAGTCCCCTACCTTGACTTTCACTCTCATTTTTCACTTCTCAGCAACTCAGACATCCCAACTAGGCAACTTCTCAGGGTCAGGGGCATTCCTCAGAAACACTGAGTGAATACAGCCTCCTGTCAAACAGGGCTGACTTCTGAACTCTTCTGAAGAATGAGCCCAGCATATTCCCCTTTGGATCCTGCTGTTTTCAGGGGATGAGGTCAGATCACCAAAGCATTTTAGGGGGCCATGGGCCCCACCGTCATTCCTGACATGCTGGGAAAGGGAAGGTTATCTTCCTGACTTTGGAGCAAACATTTTCTGCCTGAGTGACTTAAAAAATCGAAAGGACCCACTCCACAGCAGCAAATTTCTTCAGGTTATTCTTCCATGAAGGATATAGTAAGCACTAATAGAGTCAATCAAATGAAAATTGATAGCACCAGGGCACTCTCAATGATATGCACATTGCTGCACTGGTAAAAGGGCAGGCTTAGCACTGAGAGGCCTAGGCTGGGAGTCAACGGCATTGGTCACCATGAGGCTCCACTTTCATCAAGTCCTTACAGCGCTGCTATGATGGAGCAGCCGCGTGGCCCTGCTGGACAGTCAGCTGCCATTCTCTCCTATCTCTTCTTCAGCAGCCAGGCTGGGGATGGTGATAATGATAATTAATGGTACTTACTACTCTCATTTCTCCCATTTACAGGCAGTCTACTATGTGGCAGGCCCTGCACTAGGCATTTTACATACTTTTTCTCATTCAGTCCTCAGACCAAATCTATCAGATTGCTACTATCCACATTTTACAGATGAGGAAACTGAGGCGACCACAGCTTATGTACCTTGTCTAAAGTAATACTGTGGCAGATGTAGGATCTGAAGCATGTCCAGCTCCAAAGACAGTACTCTCGTCATCATGCCAAATGACCTCCCATCCCTTTAAAAGACCGGGTTATGTCAGCATGGCCAATGAGAGAGGCAGAGAAACATGTGGGAGGATTACAAAAGACCTAAATCAAGGGACTTCCCTGGTGATGCAGTGGTTGAGAATCTGCCTTTCAATGCAAGGGACTCAGTTTGATCCCTGGTTAGGGAACTAAGATCCCAGAAGCCATGGATGAACTTATCCCATGCCATGTAACTACCGAGCCTGTGCATTCTAGAGCCTGCGCTCCACAACAGAAGCCATAGCACACCACAATTAGAGAAAACCCACATGCGACAAGAAAGGCCCAGAGCAGCCCAAAAGAGAGAACCAAAGTTGGAATGCTCACTCTGCTAGTTGTGCCACCTAACTTCTCTAAGCCTCTCTTTCTACATCTATAAAGTGGGTCTTCTAATAATTACCACCTTACAGCTTGTTAAAAGGATTACATCAAGAAAATGCATGTCAAGTCCTTTACATTTCCAGTGCTAGGACCATGTTAGCTTCATATGCAGAGCTCTGTCTATGACAGTATAATCCATGAAGGCAGGAGCTAGATCTGTTTCATTCAACCAATGCATAGTACCTGGCATAGACTAGAAACTCAAATAAATACTGTTGAATAGATGGATAACGGAGTTAACAAATAAACAAATGACTGGATACAAAGGTGAGTAAATACACTTGCTCTTTCTCAAAAGATGATGCGCCCCATCAGTCCCCGTCTCACTTACCTCTCAGTCTTGGGATGGGGGAGCTCTTCACCAGGCCCAGTTTCCTGGTCTGTGTCGTGGGTGCCCTCATGGGTGCCCTGGCCCACCCTACAGCTGAGGTGGGCATCCTTGCCCTGGCTGGGTTCTGGGCCATCACATTTCTTCTCAGCCTCGCTGTCAGACAAGTCTTCTGGGGAGCTGTCCTCACCACTGGTCTCCTCACTCGAGGTGGTCTCATAGCTGCGGAAGGAGACAGGGTCGCTCATTCTGTGCTTCCTGCCCAGTGCTCATGTCAACACAGGGGAGAACTCAGATTTTAGATAATACTGGCCTTCTCACTACCCTTGTCCCTCGTTGGCTACACCTGCAGGCCTGGGCAAGGGGACTCCCAGGAAAGTTACTGTCAGAGGAGCATGCTTTTAAGAGCTCTAACACTAGAGGCCATTTAGGGAGTAAAGATAATTAACTAAGCTCTTTGCAACAAACATACAAATAGCCCATGGCCTAATTGGCCATGCATTCAGTTGCATTCAGATGATTCAGAAAGGCAATCCAAGGTTCTCATGAAAGCATTTGAATCTGGAATCCTAATGTCCTGTGCAGAGAGGGAACCAGATCTAGGCAAACATCCCCGACCCCTACACTGAATTCTCTGAATTGCCTGACAAATCCTCACATCTATGGGTGATAGTGAAGCCTCCCTTTAGACCCCTGTTCTAGCCCAGCTTACCCCTGGCAAGAGAGAAACCGTCTGCATCTACTCCTGGGACACAGCTTAGAATCCTGAACCTAGCAGCTGCCTTTCTCAGTTGCTATTTCATCCACAGCTTGGAAGAGCAAAAGTGTGGGTGTAGGTCACTTGACTCATGGCCTTTCCTCCCTAGCAATGATCCTTATGTTCAGGTATATGCAACTCTATTGAGGTGGCAGACCAGATACCATGGAGGAAAGTTCTGGAAGACTTATTGATCTCTCTGCTGATGGACAACGAGGGACCTCTGATGGAGGATGCTCCAGATAAGATGAAGACTTCAGATTCTTGGCCCACTGGACGAGGCGAGACCAGTGCCATGATTTCTACTGAACCCCCTCATGCTCTTTCTCTGAATAGCGGTCCCTATGCAAGGCCCCTATGCTGACTGAATTTGCAGACCCAACCTGCTCACTGGTATGCTTGCATGCTCTCTTGTTCAAACCCCAGATATTTCTTCCTCTACTGTGCTTGGAACAACCTTATGTTTTTGTGATTAAGAAAGTGGGGCGGGGGGGACATATTAAATTTACCAAATAATTCTTTATCTTAGAATTGTTTCCATGAAAACTCCAAAATCCCTGTCCTAACCGAGCTGAAACTCTAAGTAGGGGGTGGGAGAAAATAAACACATGAACAATGTATTCAGATAATTGTAAGAGCAATGAATAAACTAGTAATGGGCCATGGGATACTGTGATGGGAGGAGGGACCACTTTATTTAGAGCAGAATTTTTTAACATTGGTTGCATGTTAGAACTATTTGAGGGTAGTTAAAATTTCCAATAGCTGTACTGCACCTGAGACTAATTAAACCAGAGTCTTCCATCTGGGAGGGGCTCAGGCATTGATATTTTTCAAGGCTGCCTCAGGTTTCCTAGGTTCAATCAAGGTTGAGAACCATCACATCAGAGTGACATGTACTGACAGTTATCTGCAAGAGGAGCACTTAAAAAAAATATATTCAATATCCTGGGATAAACCATAATGAAAAAGAATATTTTAAAAAGAATGCATAAAAAATAAATATATGTGTGAAAAAAGAAAGGAGCACTCTAAATGGTGTGTGTGCTCAGTTGCTCAGTCAGGTCCACCTCTTTGTGACTCCATGGACTGTAGCCCACCAGGCACACCACTGTCCATGGGGGTTTTCAGGCAAGAACACTGGAGTGGGTTGCCACTTCCTCCTCTTTAAGTGGAGGGAAAGGCAAATGCAAAATCCCCAAGCTCAGCCTGACCCAGCATGTTTGAGTGAAGAAAGGGCAGAGCCTGTGGAGGGGGCGAGAAATGCTCTAGTCACAAAACAGACTTCCAGGTTTTGGTACAAAGCTGGCACTTTTGCAAGTATTCAAGCAGGGGGAGAGGCAGGACCTGCTTTAGGCTTTGAGATTAGGCTGATTCTCCTTTCTGGACACAAGCTGGTAAAAGAAAAAAGTGGTTTCCCCTGGGCCACAATATCTGACAGCTGCAGGAGTGGGGACAGAAACCCACCTATGACCCCACTTCATCTTTCCTGATGTTTCCCTCACAGAACATCGAACAGTGGTGACGACACCCTTGTCTGAATCTGGTGTCTTCCTTCTGGTCTAACCCAAATTAGCCAGGGTTCCAATCTCTTCCGGGCACTTCCCAGGCACATCCCTGTGGGCTTTCCTACCATCCTCTGCTTCTTTCTCAACTAGGGTTCAGCTCAGCCTGTCCAAGTTTTCTCTTTACTTTTGTTTCAGCTCTACTTAGGTCCAGACTGTGAGTTAAGGGCAAGGACCATGATTTATTTGAACTTTTTTATCCCTACCACCAAACACATCATTGGTATTTAATAAATGTTCACTAAATGACTGACTGAGAAAGTATTCTAAATCCAGCGGTTTTCTGTCTACCCTATATAAGGTCTGGTTCAAGTTCTGAGGCAACAGACATTAGTTGTTTTCCTTCATCCTAAAAAACGTCAGTTTGATTTGCCATAAGTTAGTTGAAGGAAGGAAAAAATTAAAAGGATGAAATTTTAAATTCTACAAATTAAGGGTTTGTTGACTCAGTGTTGTGGTTCAGATTAGTCTTCCTTCAAGGGCTCATGTGTCCCCCAACTCCGAGAAGGTACTGAATCCTGGCCCCGGGGACACCAAAGCCAAGACATAAAGAGCATAGGATCCACGTCTGGCAGGCAGCCAAACATATGCAAACCCGAGAGGGAGTTTTAAAGGGCCGTTGAGATTAATTCCCTTGAAGAAGAATGAAAACCAGATGCTTCCCCCTAGGAAAAGAGTGTTCAGGGTAACAGTGGGAGAGGTGGTGTGCAGGGCAGTCTGGGCTTCACGAGCGATGCTTACCCACCGTTAACCCCAACAAACTGAAGGTTCTTTTTGGTCCCATTACCTCCTGCACGGAAGCCATAGTCTTTCTTTTTCATTATGGATTTAAGGCTGGTCGACGGGGAGATCTCTAGGCAGACACAACATCACAGGTTAGCATGATCTTGGGAATACCCCCGAGTGCAATAGAACTGTGACCCTTGCTTTGAGGAGACACAGGTTGGAGGTGTGTGAAGGGGTAGAACAGGAACTAGACAAGATGAATCAAATATTCTGAGCATCTTTGAGGGGCGCCGGCCTTCTGGTCAATGCTAGTCAAATTGTTCCTGTTTACAAACCCTCTACATGGAGATGACAGAGAAGAGTTATTGGAGAGTTACTGAACCATGTGGTGAGGGTGCCACTGCTGTCCCTGTCTCAGTCTGGGGAAATCTGAGGCTCAGATGTGCTGAGTGAACGACAGAGCAGCAGCAGAACTTGGGCCTCCCAACCCCTGATCCAGCACCCACTTCTGCACCTCAGAGGCCCTTCCTGGCTCACAAGTCGGTTAATATTTGTGATGTGGGGCAGGCATGGAAAATACATGAGCAAGAGCACACATCTTATTTTGCTGTTCTCAAAGGTACAGGGGGCAATTCACAAGGGCTAAGACTAGAACTAGCACCGAAATAATGAGAAAGCCAATTTGTGCTCTGCGGCAGGAAGCAGACTAACACGTTGCTGCCCGTTAAGCAAAGCAAAATATGGTTCCACTTAACAGGGAAGAGTGTGTGATCTGTTACAGGAAGAAGTGCTGCTCAGCCAAAGGGTCGACTTGCACATGTGAGTATGGAAGTCTCTCTTTCTCTCACACACACACACTGAAACTCAGTAAAATATTTCAGATCGCAATAGAATGTTCTTCCAAAACAAAGCTACAGAAAACCTCTAATGTGCAAGAACTAGGGAGGACCGCAGGAACGCAAGAGCCCAGGACACAGTTAAGGAAGGCAGAGGTTTAAAGCACTCACAGCCAGTGCCAGGGCTGCTGCACACAATGCCAATGGGAATGAGGCACCCCTCTGGGCAGACACAGTGCTGCCGGCTTGGCAAGTGTGGGCTGAGTTTCAGCTCCCATTTACCCTCTGGCATCTTTGTGCCCTGTGCTATCTGAACAGCTGTATGTGGTGGCCCTGCAGTCAGTCCCAACGTTAGAGAAAGGACAAGAGGAGGGGTACCAAACCTCCACTGTTACAGAGATCAGTTTTTATTCCACTGGGCTCCCAGATGTGTTTAAATCTTTTAAAAAAACATATGCATGCAATTAAAACCCTTTTCCCCCTTTGATTCAAGTAAAGGAGAAATGGTTCCCAGTCTCAGGCACCAGTATTTACCCATTGGTGGGGAGGAGGAGGGGCCTGGGGGCTCCTTCTGGGGTGGAGCCTGGGCCGAGTAGGCAGACAGAAGCAGGTTGAGGGAGCTCTGTAGCTGGCTCTGGATGCTGCTGAGTTTGGAGGCAGGCTGCTTGATGGCGCGGGCCAGCTCAGGGTACCCGTGTTCCAGGCAGCTCCACTGCTCCTGCAGGAGCTCTTGGATCTTCTTAACGTACTGTCCAATAGTGGCATCGGTGGGGGAGCCTGGTGGCCTTCCAGGGCGCTCCTTCCCTGACAGCTCTGGACCAGCCTCCTCCCTCCCTGCTGGGGGAGCCTTTCTCTCAGCACTCCCTGGAGATCCTCCTACTCCTCTGTCCAGACCCTTAATTCCCACCGAAGAACCTCCTGCCTGCTCAGAACCTCCCTCTTCGATCCTGAGCTCAGTGGAGAGGCAGCTGTGTGAAGAAGGCATGAGGACCGTCTCTGAGCCCTGTGGCATTGACGGCTGGGGTGGTGACACGAGTCCTGCTGGGCTCCCATCCCCTCGTGTGTGACTTTCTCGCCCCCACAGGGGGCCATTCCCCTCTCCCCTGGCTCCCCAGCTTCCAGATCCCACGCTGCCCAGAAAGCTGACCCCAATGCTCTTGTCACACGACTGCCTGGTCAAGAGCCCCTGCAGGGGATCAGTGCCGACCATGGCATCAGTCTGGCCCTGAGCATCTTTGGTGTTCCCTCCGTTAAGCTTTTCTACCAGTTGAGCTACAGTGCACTCTAGCTCTTGAATCCTCTGCCCCCTCGCCTTGATTTCCTCTTCCTGCCGCTGGAGGGCAGCTCTGACCTGGGCCAGTTCCTCAGTTCTTCCAGACAGTTCGCCTTCAAGGTCGGAGATTTGCTGCTTCAGGCTGGAGATGCTGCCAGGATCCAGGGAGGCAAGGCCCAGGCTTTCCTCCGTGACGCGGATCCCGATGCTTCTCACGTCCACCTCTACAGGTGGTGGTGGTGGGATTTCGCTGATGTTGAGCTCGATTTCTTCCAGGGGGAGCTCATTCTCAGGGATGGGTGACGGCAGAGGCGGGGGGCTTGGTGTTGGAGAGCTGGGGCTTGTGACCACCACCTGGGCTCCTCTGCTTTCCTGTCGGTCTTCTGCCTCCTCTGGAACCACAAGTGCATTCTGGGACGAGAAAGGTGGACTCGGGAAAGAGAGGTGATTTGGAGCCTCTTCGCTTTCTGGGGGCTCAGGCCCCTCCTGGATCAGCTCCGCAATCCCTGGCACTAGGTCTCCTGACTCTCTGACTTCCGGGTGGGTTGCTGCTCGCGGAGTGGAGTTGGAAAAACCTGCAAATCCTTCCGCGGGCCCAAAGGCACCATCACAGACAACGCCTTCGCCCTGAAGTTGGGGGAGGACGGGCGGGGTGGGGGGTCCTGAGTTTAGGCTTGGGTCCTCCGAGGCCCTGGTTTGCAGCAGCGTGGCCGGCATGCTGGATGCTCTCAGAAGCTGGGGCCGTCCACTCCCAGAGGTGAGCTCAGCCTCCCCGGGAGCAGCAGCAGCCTCCAGCTGTCTGGCCGTCTCCATCAGCAGGGCCTTCCGGTGGTAGCTCAGCTCACTGCCGCTGGCGGCTTGTGGGGCTTGGGGGTGATCCCCGAGGGGCAGTGGCTGGGCTCGGGCCTCTGTCCCCAACACTTTCCTAGACACCATGGGGGACCAGTTCCGGTGGGAAAGAACAGCATGGGGGCGAGCCCCGCTGTCGGGAAGGCTGAAGTTTCGGGGCAAAGTGCTGAACTTGGCCTGCTTGGCCCTTCTGTGGATAGGAATCCTTTTGATGGTGTTTCCCTTCTCGATGTCATCCACATACTTGAGGAAGTCCAGGTCCAAATGGAAGCCATATGGGGTCTCCACCGAGTAGGGGTGGCTCTTTGGAGGGTCTTTCTCCTCATCCCCCTGAGAGGACTGGTCTTTGGCTGGGAGACAGAAGACGTAAGAAAAAGAAGAACAAAGTTAATAAATGCAGGACGGTGAAACCTAATATGTGTGATTTTGACTTAATGCTCTTGTATGAGTGTTCTCCTAAATGTTCCAACCTCTGACTTATGCTGAGATGTTCACGGACTTTTGGCTGTGCTGAGAAACCCTGTTATTAAATCAGTGTGGACTTAGTCAATGTCTTCAAGGAAATGGGTGAAAGGAATAGTTTCCAATCTGCACTATGTCATCTCAGCTATGACTGTGGAATGGGGCTGCAAATCAGAAAAATAAAATAGTTTAATACTGTTTTTCTGTGGTTTGAGTCATGTAATTGCTGAACTGAAGTAGACAGGAATTTGCCAAATAAGGGTACTAATTGCTAATTGTGAATATGGATGTTTTCCCAGGATGAGATACACAATTTTCTCAACATTAGAAAGAGAACCTTGCATTATTCAAATAGGTACTAGTAAATCTTGCTAAAGCCAGAGACATCAAGGAGTCATGCCTCCTACATTATTTAAGCTTCCTCTGATGGCTGAGCCTCTAGGTATGTGAAGCTCAGAAGGAAAGGGAACATATAGTTACACTCAGCCTATACTGTCTTCCGGAGAAGGCAATGGCACCCCACTCCAGTAGTCCATGAGGTCGCGAAGAGTCGGACACGACTGAGTGACTTCACTTTCACTTTTCACTTTCATGCATTGGAGAAGGAAATGGCAACCCACTCCAGTGTTCTTGCCTGCAGAATCCCAGGGACGGGGGAGCCTGGTGGGCTGCCGTCTATGGGGTTGCACAGAGTCAGACACGACTGAAGCGACTTAGCAACAGCAGCAGCATACTCTCTTCACCAGAAAACTGCATGGTGCTTAACAAACAAGTTTTACTTTCAAAAGCTTATGCCAGGTAAGGAAATATCATGTTTTTCACAAACTGAAAGAAAAAAGTGGTGGAGGAATATGGGACAATTAATGTAAAAACAGACATTGACGAACAGACACCTCCTCCAAGAGGTGTGGGACTCGTGATTTTTCAGGGCAGCCTGAAGCATCAGGGAACAGTACAGTGAAAAAGGTCTCTATCATACCAAAGCACCACTGATCTTGACTCCAACAAATCAGTTCTCTGATTATCTGAATCCATAGGGATTTGTCTCTAAGTAGCCTCTTCCTCGGGTTAAACAGTCTTTGTTCTTTTGATGTTCCTCATGTGACACCCCTTATTATCTCTGTGACATTCTGCTAAACATCCTCTGGAAATGCTGAGCTCAGGAGAGAACATTATTGAAGAGCACAGAGCCCAAGAATATGGACGCTGGAGCCTGGTCTATATCTCAGCTTTGTGACCTTGGGGAAATTACGTAGCCTCCCTACATCTAATCATCCGTAAGATGGCAATAATAATTGGGAAGATGAGACTGTGTGGACTGATTCATTAAATATATAACAGGCTTAGAACCAGGCCTATCACATGATAAACATTTAATACACACTCAATATTGTAGTTACTATCTTAGTGGAAGCCCAAATCATAGAGAACTGAAGCCCTCTAATGAAAGCTGATTTGCTGAGTACACAGGAGGGGATCCTCAAATTCTTTTGTATTTAACTGGTTGCTTGACTCTAAGAGTGATAGGCCCTGGAGGCAAAAATGACAGAATAGCAGTAATTCAGTTCACTTACCTCAACCATTAATTTATTGAGCATCTGTGTTTGTTGCTAAGATAGATCCTAAGGACACTAGAGATAAATCAGGTATAGCACTGCTCTCAAAAAAAGTATGGTCAAGTAGAAGAAACACCAACAAGTATGATGCAATGTGGCAAGGACAGCAACCGATATATGCTCAAGGGTCAGTCTTCCTTCCTGACTTATTTTCCTAGTTTCTCCAGAATAACTTTCTTGGACTTAGAGGCTAATTCTGCCTTGGTTGGAGAGAGATGACTTCACTAGAGTGAAGCCATATATCTGGGTATTAAATGAATAAAGAGCAATTTGCCAGGAGAATAAGAGAGTGAAGGACATTGTGGCTGTATATTTCCAAGATGGCCATTATCAATTCCTACCTTCTCTAGACAGGCAAGGGAATCCCATAAGAATACGTGGCATCTATTTCTTCACCGTTTTGAATCTCAGCTGGCCTGTGAGTGCTTTGACCAAAAGAAAATGGCAGAAATGACTGAGAAAACCCCAAGGCTAGCTCATAAGACGGAGAAGGCAATGGCACCCTACTTCAGTACTTTTGCCTGGAAAATCCCATGGACGGAGGAGCCTGGTAGGCTGCAATCCATGGGGTCGCTAGAGTCAGACACGACAGAGAGACTTCACTTTCACTTTTCACTTTCATGCATTGGAGAAGGAAATGGCAGCCCACTCCAGTGTTCTTGCCTGCAAAATCCCAGGGACGGGGGAGCCTGGTGGGCTGCCGTCTATGGGGTTGCACAGAGTCAGACACGACTGAAGCGACTTAGCAGCAGCAGCTCATAAGACGCCTCTTAAGTATCATGTGGGTCTCTTAGAATGCACACTCAGTGGGAAGCCAGATGCCACATAAAGGGATCCAGCATGCCTGAGACTGCCATGCTGTGAGGAAGCCCAAGTAGCCCCACAGAGAGTTCATGTGGAGAGAGGGAGAGAGATGCCTAGCCAGCCTGAGCTGTTCCAGACATCCTGGCTCAGGTACCAGGTATAAGTGAAAGAACTTCCAGATGACTCCAGCCTCAGCCCTCATCTGACTTCACTGACAGGAGGGACTCCAAGTGAGAACCATTCAGTTGAGCTTGTGTTAATAATGCATGATTATTTTACTCCACTGAACTTTGGGGTGGTTAGTTATGCAGCAATAGATAGCCAGGACAGATCAGATACATGTCAGAAAATGAGCAAATGCACTGAGGTGTGAAAAGTGAAAGAAAGTGAAGTCGCTCAGTCGTGTCCAATTCTTTGCAACCCCATGGACTATAGCCTACCAGGCTCCTCCGTCCATGGGCTTTTCCAGGCAAGAATACTGGAGTAGGTTGCCATTTCCTTCTCCAGGGGATCTTCCCAACCCAGGGATCGAACCCAGGCCTCCTGAATTGCAGGCATATGCTTTACCTTCTGAGCCACAAAGGAAGCCCCTTGTGTGAAAATCCACGGTAATTCAGGGTTCTGTAATTGCAATCGTATGGCTGGAACTTAAAATGTGGAAGAGAAGGGTGAAGAGTAGGAAAAGACAAAATTGGAAGGTCAGCAAGACCCAGATCAGGGAGCCACTTGTATGCTTGCCACCAAGCTTTGACTTTATTCTCTAGGCAGTTGCTGCTGCTGCTGCTGCTAAGTTGCTTCAGTCGTGTCCGACTCTGTGCGACCCCATAGATGGCAGCCCATTAGGCTCCCCCGTCCCTGGGATTCTCTAGGCAAGAACACTGGAGTGGCTTGCCATTTCCTTCTCCAATGCATGAAAGTGAAAAGTAAAAGTGAAGTCGCTCAGTCATGTCCGACTCTTTGCGACCCCATGGACTGCAGCCCACCACACTCCTCCACCCATGGACTTTTCCAGGCAAGAGTACTGGAGTGGGGTGCCATTGCCTTCAGTGGGAGCCATCAAAGAGTTTTACACAAGGGAGTGACTTGATCAAATGTTACTTCACAATGATCATTCTCACAGAGGATCAGAAGATGGACAAACCTGAAACCCAAGGATCAGTTGGGAGACTGCTGACATGATCCAGGTGAAACAAGCTAAGGGAATGGAGAGAAGGGGCAAGTTCAAGAAGAGGTGCATGTGATGGCAGTAGCTGGGGCACATAGGACTGCTTTTTCCCTAAAGGTGATGACATATTAGGGCTGAGCTCTTCCCACTTGCCTGTGTGCTCTATCCTTCTGGCCAGTGTCACATGCTTGGGGCACAGGAACTGTGTTTATGGAAGTACAATTATCTCCAAAGAACTAAAGAAGTCAAGTAGACACATGAAGTCTGAACCCTTGAACACTGACACAGTCGGCCCTACCAGCCTCAATGATAAGTAAAATCTCAGGGCCTGTGGGCAATTCAGTCACAACAGGGAACAGAACAAGGCATTGGTGCTGATCTACAGGGTTGGGTCCAAGTTGGGTTCTAGAGCTTCTGTGCAAATACCTGGACTCCAAGCAGGAGAGAAGTAAATACTCCTCCAGCATCCAAAAAATTCCAACTAAGTTCCCATTTACCCACATAATTTTTTTTTTTTTAAACCAACCTGCTTATCCTCAAAGAGGCACACTGGTAGTCTCAATAAATGACAGCAATTGCTCTCTGTTAGTTTCCCAGCTGCACCCTGCTATACTCTTAAGCCTACTGGTCAACTTAGCAGCCCCCTGGACTTCAGGAACAAGCCAAATCAGAGAGGATGTATTTGTCTAAAGTTAAATAGGGAGCAGATTTATGACCCAGAAGGCAAAGAACACTACAAAAGAGAGACTGCATTATTTATCTGCTTATTGCCTCAGTTCGGTAGAAATGCAGTGATTTGCCCATCAGCTGCTAGGAGCAGGGCCAGAGCACAAATACAAAAAAGGCATCAAATGAGAGACAGCAGATTCAAAGGCAAAGTATTCCACAAGCGAGATTAAGGTGAACCAAAGAAGTCTGTAAGACTGAGTAGTTACCCCGATGGCTTTAATAGGTTCTTCCCAAGGTAGGGGTATATTTCTCTCTCAGTCTCTTTCACACACACACACACAAGCACATTGTATTGCTGTGCCTGCCACCTACCACCGTTGGACCTTGAATGAAGGATCTTGATTTTATATACTGGGAAATCTGTGTTCACATTAAGTTCTGCCCCTTTTAATTCTACCTGGTGATAGGTATGCGGGAGTTCAGAATTCCAGGCATTGGGCCAGGGCACGAATTAATTAGGAGGGCTGTCTTCTCGAAATGAACCTCAGATCAGACACACCAACACATAGCCGAACTGGCTGGAGTTGAATCCTGCCTCTATCATCTCCTACCTCTGTGATTCTGGGCAGATTACTTAAATTCCCTATGCTTTAATCTCTCCATTTGTAACACAGCAACAACGATACCTAACTCAAAGAGTTGTTGTGATTGTAGGCACTGATGAGCAGAGAACATGACGCAGGTACTCAACAAAGGGGCCAAAAAACAGGGATGAGCTGGTTCCAAACGGGGCAGCAGGCTTTCACTGAGACTGAGCGTTCTCTTGGAGTATTTAACTCTGTGTTAGGAGGACAGCCTCAAGAGGGAGTGAGAGTCCAAGAAAACAACTCTGAAGAAACTGGGGAAATGAGTCAGGGGAGAAGGAAAAAGTAGGATATATGAGGCTCCAGTGTTCTTGCCTGGAGAATTCCATGGACAGAGGAGCATAGCAGGCTACAGTCCATGGGGTCGCAAAAGAGTCGGACACCACTGAGCAACTAAATGGCAACAAATATGAGGCTCAGAGCCACCTAGGATTCCCTACAGAGTCTTGGTCTGAAAGCACCCAGATCACCAGACCTTGAAAAGGAACCTGCAGATGCAGTCGTGAGCCTAAGAGTTACACACTGACACGAGAGAGGAGATTAGAAGTAGACAAGGAAAGGAGAAAAGTGCCACAGTCATTGCCCTGAGGGGCAAAGTGAAGTGCAGGGCAGGCAAGTGAATCCACTAGAGGCATTTTAAATGATAGGGAAAAGTCCAAAAGCCTATACTCAGTTTCTGAAGGAAATAGGGAAAACAGAAAGGAGAGAGAAAATGGCCAAAACTACAACCGGAAAGAAGAGGAATTAAACAAGCCTCCTCAAAAGGCCGAGACAGCGGAAACTCTTTTCCCTCTTCTGCCTTTATTTTGTGAGATGTGTGGGCCTGAAGGAGGGGTGCCTTTCTTAGCTGGTTGTGGGTGATCACGTGGCAAGCAGCTGTGCCGAGGATGCTGAGCAGGGACAAATGAGGCAAGCAGAAATGACAGGCCCCCGGGGTATTAAGGGAATTAGCTGGTGTTCTGTGGGACCACTTCCAGAGATGCACTGAAAAGGCAGCTCTCTGGGGAGAGAGGCAGACTTTTGAAATAGATGGTAACTGCATTTGGAAAGGAGGATAGAGCGAGGCTGGAGCTGCTGTCCAGAATTTAAGCCCTGCACCAATGAAGGGCCATCTAGGCTCTCCTGTTTCCTGTCATTCAGTCATGTGGAAAAAAACATTTCATTAGAAGTCAGGGGATCAGGGTCTAGTCCATGACATGGAGGAACATTCCCTGAGACATCTGCTGGGCTAGATAGTGATTACTCAACAACCTTACGTGGATTATCTCATTCAGTCCTTTACCATCCCTGTGAAGTAGGTATTAGTATCTGCTTATAGATGCGGTGTAGCAGACTATTAATAAAAATAGCCACAGTTATAACCCACCCTTGTGTACTTCCCTCCCACACTGATCCTAGCTTGGCTTTGTGACTTGCTTTGGCCAGTGGGTCAACAGCAAATGTGAGATATGCAGAGACTTGAAAGTTGCTTGCACACAGGAGTTTGTCTATTCTTACTGTGCTTGGAAATCCTTCTGTCAACAGGTGAACACACCTCAGCCAGCCTGCTGGACAACAAAAGAGACACGGCCAAATCATCACCAATGCCCCAGGTGATGTGGAGTCAACCACCAGACATGTAAGTGTGGCCATTCTAAACCGTCAGGTCAAGTCGCCCAGAAGACCATAGACACATAAATAAGTTCAACAGCAATCAGTCACATTGGCCTAGCCCAGAACAAAGGCTCGGCCAACCCCCAGAATCTTTTGAGAAATAATAAATACCTTTAAGACGATGATTTTTTTTTTTTGGAGTGGTTTGTTATGCATCAAAGCTAACTGATAGATGAAGGAAGTGAGGCTCAGTAAGTGAAATGCCTTGGAGGATCACTCAGGTGGGAATGTTGGCTCTTTTACCATCTCATGCCTTGTCTCTAAAATGAGGTTAATGAGGGAGGTCATCCTGCTCCCTTCTTGGTGGCAAGAAAGGATGAGAAACACTCCAAAAATTACACAAGTCCAATATAAACATAAGGCTTCATTTTCATTCCCTACCACCTTCTCTTGTTCATGCCTGAAATACATGGTTTGGGTTCCCAGCACTGCCTATACGGGAAAGGTCTCCTACGTTTCCCCTAAGCTATCCAGGATTTATGGTAATAATCTTTCTCCAACCCAAGTACTCACTGTAGGCCAGGGAATACAAAGGAGCCTGCCTACCATCTGTCTTCTCCATCTTAGGGATTGTTGACCGCCAGTCTCTCAGGCACTCTTCATCCGGTAAGTCTGTAAAATTCGCTGGAGAATTCTGAAAAGTAGAAGGAAGGAAAAGTGGAGATTCCCATTACAGTTAGAGTAAGTATAGAGGACCCCTCCTTACCTTTCTCCCAGGGTGCCCATGAGCTCATAGCCCTCCAAGGAGAGGATTAAAAGCCTTCACTCAATACCTAGAGTCCAATCTTGGGTGTGTCTTCATGGGATGTTAGCAGAAGGTGACACCAAAGGAAGTCTCTGGTCCGACTCCCTCACTGGGCAGATGAGGAAACTGAGGCTTAGAAGTTAATTGTTCTGCGCAACACCCCTTAGCATATTAGTGAAGAAACTGGGCCCGTGGCTCCAACAAGCAGCTATCCATAATATCAGGAGCTGAAATCTACTCACTTCCATCACAGAGAACGAATTTTAAACCATTTTGTGGAAAAGCTGAAACCAGAGAACCTTCAAATGATCTGTGACATCCCAATCAGACTCAAGACTAGATGAACTAACTGGAAGGACCAACGAGGAGCTGATAGTTCAGGGTGATTTCTAACCATGGGCAGAACAAGGAGGCGTTCATTTGACCTAGGTGGCCAGAAGACATCGGTGACTATGCAAGCAGAATACGCTCCTGACTCTGAATTAGAGTCCCTTGAGGTTTGATCATAAATTCTCCCCAAAGTTTCAATCCTTTTCCAGAACTATTTCTTCAACTGGTATACAACCTGGCTCCTACCCCCAATACAATAAATCTCCCAGGAAATTGGCTTCTTATGACTATAACTCCACACACATCAGAATAATAAATAATCTGTGACACCTCAGCAGTGGAAGCAGGGTTGTTTTAGGAATTCTGATGTGCTTGATCACAGCCTCTGGATCAGAAAAACGTACCAGGGATGAGGGAAAGGCTGGGGGGAATTGGAGTGAGAGAAGGATGACAGGAAGCCCCCAGCAACCCAGGATAAAAAAAAAATGGGGAACAAACAAGCAAACTGGAGAAGAGGGCTGGGAAATATGAGGCCTGCCAAATTAAAGGAAGTCTGAAGTCTGCCTGATGGAAAGTTTGGTGTACACTCTTTCTGTAAGCGAGGCTACTGTCTCCAAAGCAATCACCCGCTCCTGTCTTGGTTCTCCCATAACCACAGTCCACTCAGCAGCCAGAGGGCCTCTGCCACTGCAGAGTGATGGAGCCTGAAAGGGCAGGCAGGGTTTCTATAGGCAGAGACACTCCTTACAGAAGGCTCACAGAAACTAAGTGACTTCCCTTGTGGCAACAAGTACTTGAATTGGGGGGCAGCATGGAGCTGGAGTAGAGAAATTAGGGAGAAGAAAGATAAATGTGGATGGTCCTGGAGGCTAAAAGTGGCCACTAAGGAGGCAGACAATGGGAAGTCATGGAAGGTCCTAAGCAAGGGTGAGGCAGGGTCACCCTTGCTAGAAAGAGGAAGTTCCTGAAACAGCCTATGTGTCCGCTAACAGATGAAGGAGTAAAGAAGATGTGGTGTGTGTGTGTGTGTGTGTACAGGTATATACACACAGAGTGGAATATCATTTAGCCATAAATAGAAGGAAGTCTTGCCGTTTGTGATAACACAAACATGTACTGTATTTGTCTTTGACTTAGTCCACTGACCATAATACCCTCAGGTACAACTGAGGACAAATACTGTATGGTATCACTTACACATGAAACTCCATTTAATAAAAAAAAAAAAGAAATCATAGACACAGAGAATAGATTGGTGGTTGTCAGAGGCAGGGGTTGGGTGGGTGAGGGGCAGGCAAAATGGGTGAAGGGGCTCCAAAGATACAAACTTCCAGTTCTAAGATAAATAAGACCTGGCGATGTGATGTATAGCATAGTGTCTATAGTCAACAACACTGTATTATATTTTTTGAAAGTTGCTAAGAGAGTAGATCTTAAAAGTTCTTATTAAAAAAAATAAAAATAACTAGGTGACATAATGATGTTAACTAAACTTACTGTGGTGGTCATTTCACGACATATACAATAATCAAATCTTTATGCTGGACACCTTGTTAGATGTCACTTATACAACTACACAGTGTTAGATGTCAATTATTATTCAACTGAAAAAAGAAAGAGAAGGTTCCTGGGCAGAGGACACTGCTGCCCATCTCAGTGCCCCAGCTCTGCAGTCCACAGCCGATGACGGGGACCCCCAGATGCAGTGAGGGGGGGTGGGGCAGGAGAGGCCCAGCAGCTCCAAGGTGAAAAGCGTGAAGGAGAAGGGTGAGGACAAAACCCTATACACGGCCCCTTCATCATCACGGCCTCTTCTCTCCCTCTGTATCCCTCTTCCTCCCACCTCATAACGTTACTGAGTAACAGGCAGAGCTCGGAGCACTTGGCATACTCGAATTACCTCATGCAAACCTCACCATAACTCCAAGAGGGTTATTATTGTCCCCATTTTCCAGACAAGAAGACTGAGGCTATCTACCGCCATACCACCCTGAATGCGCCCGACCTCGTCTGATCTCAGAAGCTAAGCAGGGTCGGTCTTGGTTAGTACTTGGATGGGAGACTGAGGCTGAGAGAGTTGAAAGGCCTGCTCCATGTTACATAACAAGCCAGTGTTGGTGTAGGATTTGCTCTTAAGTCAAGTCGACTCCAAGCCTGTGCTGGGAACTAAAGTGATTTGTAAACATCTGTCCACTAATGTAAGCAAGCCTGATGACTGATCCCTAGCTCTCTTCTGTGAGGGAAAACGTTCCTGACTCTGCTTCTTTGCTTCTTCCTCCAGTGCAGATGACGCACCTTCTGGGCTTGCCCAAGGAGGACGGCCCCCTTTGTAAGTCGTTCTGGCCAAGTCCGATCTGCTTCTCTGAGGCTGGACACCAAGTAACAAAGCTCCTCTGAAGCAAGAGTGTGCAGGTGAACCTCTGGCTGCAGAAACTCACCGGCACCTCAAGGAGTTCAGTCACATCCACTGCCCTTGGTTAGAGTTACAATTCAGTACTTCATATACCAGGTCATAGAGCTTCAAATAACTTTGCAGCACACTTGGGGTCAAATTTCATTAAAAAAGAACTCTATAGAGACCTCTAATTGTTCTCTTAGACTTGAATTTTGCTAAAATTAATCATTCCAAGGCAAGAGAAATTAAATGGAGCTGATACCCCAACTCTCTGAAGAACAGGGTCAAGCAAGCTTTCATTCTAAAGCTCTAAAGAAAAGGGGGCACTGCCATGTCCACACCATGCCACTTCCAGCCCCACCCACCCTAGCCTTCTCCACTTTGGCCCAGGGTCCTCACTGTGAACATCTCAGAATTTAGCTAAGGGAGTTTTCTTCCAGTGAGTGGATGTTTGATGTGGTTAGGGGAGTGGAATCAAAGACTAAATGCTCTATCAACACACGCTACTTTGTTTGCAATACAACAGAATATGAAAAATAGCTTTGTTGGACAGAATTCCTCTTTAAAATGGAATTTTGCAACCTCCTGGAGCATTTAATATTTTGACATAGAAGCAGTTCATTACATGTTCTGTTAAACTGTCTGCTCAGTGGTCTAACCTTGTAACACCTAGTGGTGTTACGTAACTTTTCATTTGTTTATGGCAGGATCAAGTATGCCCAGTTAGCTCCCAACCTCTCTCACAAGCTCATCATATTTTAGATGTTTTGAGTATATACAACTGTATCTTTTTCTAGTTTTTCTCCCCTATTAAGCTTGTGAAGGTCAGAACTCCTACACAATTCATTTCTGTAGACACTCCCCCCACCCCATCCAGTTCAGTTCAGTTCAGTCACTCAGTCGTGTCCAACTCTCCGCGACCCATGAGTCTCAGCACGCCAGGCCTCCCTGTCCATCACCAACTCCCGGAGTTCACTCAGACTCACGTCCATCGAGTCAGTGATGCCATCCAGCCATCTCATCCTCTGTCGTCCCCTTCTCCTCCTGCCCCCAATCCCTCCCAGCATCAGAGTCTTTCTTTTCCAATGAGTCAACTCTTCGCATGTGGTGGCCAAAGTACTGGGGTTTCAGCTTTAGCGTCATTCCCTCCAAAGAAATCCCAGGGCTGATCTCCTTCAGAATGGACTGGTTGGATCTCCTGGCAGTCCAAGGGACTCTCACACGTGGCAGTTCATCTCCAAGTTACAGATAAGGAACAAAGACACAAAAAAGCTCTGTGGCCAATCCAAATTTATCCAATTAATTAGGGGCAGGACTCCATTAGTCCACCCTGCCTCTCAAAGCCAATGTGCAGTAAAGAAATGAGGACTGAGGCTTTCAGTTCAAAATCGACCAAAGAGGCAGCAGTGATGGCCCATGTGTAACTACCAGGCCACGTTAGAAACGGTTCCAGCACAGCCCATGCCCAGGAGCATGGATTTCCTTGGGTCAGCTCAACTCCAGCAGTATATCCCCACACCCTCTCCCTCCACATTGATTGTTTTTAATGAAACCATTTTTAACCTCAAATCCAAATACAAAGAAATCTTCCTCTATTTAGCCCTGAAACTGAAACCTAGCTCTGTACTTGTGTTCCTTTCAAACGTCTCTTTATTCTGCAATAATAAAAATGCCATATTTCATCCCAGAACAGGCTGCATGCCAAAATAAATAGCACCTTGGATTTCCTTAAAAAGAAAACTTGGCTCAAAGCACAGCATTATTGCCATGAGAATTCTTGGAGAATTCAACCCAACAAAGTCAAATATTTAGCAAGGTAGTGCACCAACAGCGATCTGTCAATCCCTGCACGACCTCTTGCAGAGACAGAAATGCTCTTTCCAAAAGAGGAAAAAAATTACTTATACCTGGTACCGATCTCCCCAAATGATGAGAGCTTCCCGTTTCCCTGCTACAGGGCCCCATCCCTTCAAGTGGAAATGTCTCCTGCGCTAAGAATCCGGAGGCATCTGACAGAGCTGCTTAAGAGGGCTGAAGCACAGGCACCCGGGGAGTGAGACACACTCCTGGAAAAGCTTCCACCAGCGGACTCACTTCCCACTGACCCAGGAAACAAAGAGATAATTCATGCTCAATAAATAACACATTAACACAATCTCATTAACACAATCTCATTAACTCCATTCCCACATTTTTCTGCATGTGTCTGTCATTTTTGCCTGCATTGCAGCAGCTGAATCTGGAGCTTCATGAAGAAGAGAAAACTGTCAGGAGGGAAGCAGTGACCACAGTACCTTCCCTTGGCATCCTTCCCCCGCCCCAGCCTGGAGCCAGAGAAGTCACTTCCTCCCGGGGGCTCTGCTGCTGGACCGGAGCTCATCGCTCCTGAGTTCAGCACGGCAACACTGGCTCCCTAGCTGTTACAGATTTGGTCAGGTGATCTGTGACCTTGCTGGAAAAGCAAACACTGACTTCATTTTGGCTCTCAGGAAGAGGGGACTGGGGTCAGAAAGGAATTTGATGCTCAATAAGCTGATACTAGATCTTGCAGAAAGAGGAAAAAAGCACAGATCATTCGATTAGAAAGTTTGTTCTCAGAGCTGCTAGCAGTTTAGAGGGATGCATCTAAAGATGCTGAAATGGTACACACCTTTCTCCCTGGACTCTCCCAGAGCTAGGCACTCAACTGGGACAGGGTCATAATTAATTATGCTTTTCCTCCTCCCTCCCTGCAGCTGAGTGGCTCATTAATAAAATTGTTCCTAATGAGAACACAGCATCCTAAAAAGCTGAAACCCTCCACTGGTGCTTCTCTTTCTTCCAGGCTCTGTCTTAGAAACTTCCTCCCCCGCCCACCCGCCTCCTGGATCCCACAGCGGAGCAAGGCTTCTGTGAGCAATCCCCAGACTACTCACTGCCCCCATCAATCAGTGACTGGAAGTTTATGGGGCAGAGCTTGAAGAAACAGTGACCAGTGAGCTCCTGGGGCCAGACAGACAGCCCCCGCTTCCTGCTGCTCTACAAATCTGATGCCCCAGCTCTGATACGCACCCAATTCTGGCAGAAAGAGAAAGGCAAGGAAGTACCTTCTATAAGGATCCAGCTCCAGGCAGGGCTTCCAAGCGCGGACCAGTGACTTCAGAGGGGCGGGTGCAGGAGCTGGGGAAAAGGCAGCTGTGCAAGAGCAAGGTCTCAGGATGTCCCAGGCAGGCGCCGTGAAGAGGCTCGGCCAGCCCACTGCAGCTGCAGCTCTCTGGAGCAGAGGTAGGTGTGAGGCGCAGGCACAGACGCTCTGCAAATCTAGCACCACCACCAGACATGAAGGAGATACAGGGGGGTGGATGCTGTCCAAACGGGCCAGGAAAGAGTCTGGGCTCCCGTATACAGTCTCAGCAAAAGGATTAGAGGACCTTATCTCCTTGACCTTCCATGGCTCTAGTCAAAGGAGGCTGTCCTCGGAAATGAAGCCCTGTCAGGAAGACATGTCGAAGCAGCTCTGACCTTTGCAGGCACTGCCTGTCAAGATGTGTTCTCAGAGGCCAGGGCAGATTCCTGTTTAACCCACACTGAAACTGATGCCAGAGCTGAGTGCTGACTGCATCCAGCCCAGGACACTGGGAAAGCACTTCACCTCCAGCTTAAGGCAGCCGGGCAGGGCTGAGTGTCCCCACTGGACAAGTGAAGAAAGTGAGAGACAACGACTTCCCTTGGCTCACCCACGAGTGAATCTGTATTAAAATGAAGATTCCTGGGATAGAGTTCTGTGTTTTTCCCACTACACTGGATCACACTCTTGCTTTCCTTGGAAGACTCTAGAGCATCTTGCCCAAAGCAGAGGTTAACAAACTTACTGCAGGGCATGGGATGATGTGATGCACGAGGCTAGGAAACACCAACATTCACTTGTTTCAACTGTTTAAAGTATTTAACTAGCATGCAGACCAAACCACCAAAACTTACATAAGAAATACACTTTGCAGTTATACGAAAAAGTACACAGAGGCGCAAACTGTCTCTCTGATAGCTTTTAAATGATCATCGACCATCCCCTTAGAATTGGCTAGAGAAAGGCTAGAAGCATAAGACATTCCATCAGGAAGCTGAGTTAAAAAGAGCTCTCCATTCACCAGGTCCTATGACTTTCTAGCCACCTACTCTGCCTCTCTGATTTTTCTCTGTGACAGAGGTAAGCCCTCCCATTTCCTCTCCCAAGATAAATTCTTCCTTATTCAAGACAAAATGGTGAGAGGCTTACTCACAGAACTGAGCCTTTCTTGAAGCAACCAACATTCTTCTGGGAACACTGGCCAGTTCCCATCTGTCCCCGCAAGCTCTGTTCAGCATCCTCCCCGCTCCCCCGCCCTGAGTGCTGTAACCAGCCTTCCTGTTTCCACCGCTCCTGTCAGCCCTCGACTGCCGCAGCTATCACTTGAATTCTAATTGCTGCCTCTGTGTCTGTCTCCCAGACCAGCATCATGAGCTCAACGTTCCATAAAGGTTGTCAAACTGAACTTATCCATGATACCAATGGCTATAAACACAGATGACCTCTTCAGATACTCCCTTAGGTACCAAGAAAGTGCCTCTTCTTTCCAACAGGTGCCAGGCCTCTCATCAGACTGAAAAAAAAAACCTCAGCAGAATGAGGGAAGGAAATAGTAGCCCCTAGCAGTGCCACAGATCAGCTTGGCTCAGGTGCCAGGACAGCAGAGTCACAGGAAAATACATACACACACACGTATACCTCAAACCAAGTCACCCTTCCTCCTTCAGAGCTCTTCCTGAAGACAAGCAGCACTTCCAGTTCTCTGCGCTCCACACAAGGTACTGGTTCAGGCACGGTGCTGACTGCCTATGTCTCTAAGAGGAGAGGAGATTCTTCTTTCTTTTCTGTCTTTTGCCCTTACCCAGTACACACAATTTACTCCATGGTCAAGCATAGGGGTCAGCAGAAACAGGAATCTTATCCCCATCTTCCAGATGAGAAAACAAAGTTGGTTCCCATGGTTACAAAGGTAAGAAAAGGCAAAGCCTCGATGCAAACTCAGATATTCCGTCTTCCACTCTAATACTCTTTCCTCTAAACCACACAGCCTGAACTGGGCATGCAGGTGAATTCAGGAGACACAGGACTCCAGGATGTAAGCTTCAATGCTAGTGCTCTCAAGGCAGAAGGTGATCTCACATTTAGGGAAGATCTTCATGGGAAAGCCAACGACTTTGGAGAGGAAATCTGAGCTTCCTCTCCATAGCCTCTGGCCCTTACCATGTTGAGATACTGGCGTGTCTCTACCCTTACATCTCACTCAGACACATACCTTAAGACTAGTAGCCAATTTCATGTTACCACCAAGCTACCCAGAAAATTCCCCTGGGCCAGACACACTTATCCAAAAAAACTTTTCCATCAGGGATCATTTGTCTTGGGGGAGGTTTGACTCCTTTTGCAATTTAGAAACCTCCAAACTCTATGGCTCAGGTCCTTTCGCTCCATGATGAAGAAAAGGTAAGCATCTAAGTCAGACAAGATGGCACCAGGCAAGAGGGAGAAGAGGTGGAACTATCTGAAGAATGTGCCTTTTATCTAAGCGGTCCCTTAGGCTTTTGCACTTTGCCCAGAGAGGTCAGCTATTTGGCAGTCTGTGCAATTACACCGGGCTGGGCAGCAGCACACTGCTTAGGGACACGTACTGCTGAAACAGCCTCAGAGCAGGCTGGTTACAGCCATTCTGATGGGACACAATTTCACTGGACACAGAAAGAAATCACCCATGGGAGATCGGTGGGTGTAGCAGTCCAGTGGGAATGAGCTGTTCAAATGACTGACCCTTTAAGGCAGATGAAAATTTCTCAGGGAGGAAACAGGGCCCGTTGCAGGGAGTGAGGAGGCTGCAGTAAACAATGGTCCTTGGGGAAAAAGAAAGGCATCAGGGTCCCAGGGAAAGACCTCTACTCCTCATCCCTCCCCTCACTGACACCCTTCCAGAATGCTCTTAGTCTCTGACTCAATCACACTGTAAAATCGAGATGCCAGTAGACAAATGAGGAAGGGGCTGCTGCTGCTGCTGCTAAGTCGCTTCAGTCGTGTCCGACTCTGTGCGACCCACAGATGGCAGCCCACCAGGTTTCCCCCATCCCTGGGATTCTGCAGGCAAGAACACTGGAGTGGGTTGCCATTTCCTTCTCCAATGCATGAAAGTGAAAAGTGAAAGTGAAGTCGCTCAGTTGTGTCCGACTCTTAGCGACCACATGGACTGCAGCCCACCAGGCTCCTCCATCCACGGGATTTTCCAGGCAAGAGTACTGGGGTGGGGTGCCGTTGCCTTTTCTGTAAGGAAGAGGCACAAGCAACCAATTCAAGAAAGAAGGAATACCAGTGTTTACTGTTAGAAAATGTTTAACCACATGAATTAATCATCAAAAAGATGCCAAAGAAACATCAGAATGGCATACTATTTATCTACCCTACACTGCGCCGGGCACTCTAGGTCCATTTCGAAACCAGCCAATTTAATTTCAACAATGACCCTATACAGTGGTACCGGTTATTTCCATTATTTGAGGACAAAGCTGAGGCTTAGAGCAGTTAGCCAGATACTGAGACCATCAGCGCCAGGATTCAAGTCCAGGTATCGTTTTGCTTTCAACCACAGACTCTCACAAGTTAGAAAAACAAGTTTTTTTTGTTTTAAGGAGAGGTCCTCAGTGTTGAGAAGTGTGATAAGGGGACACTCTCCTCCCCTTCCCAGAAGATGGCAGCAGAGTCAGGGCAGCTGCAGCCCACGCAGGGGCAGGCCTCTCCCAGCGCCCAGCTTGTGTGTGCAACTGCTCTGGCTTAGTTCGTGCATGCGCACAGGCAACTGCAAAATCAAATACAACAAAATGAAACAGCGAAGCAAGAAGATGAAAAAGGTCCCCGTGACCTGCGATCTCTTTTGTTGGTCTAAACAAGTCATCACTATGATGACATATTCTTCAATAAATGACTGGGAGGGGGGAGTGGGAAATCACCATCATCCCCCCATCTTGATACAACCTGTTTCATGTCCATCTACTTTGCATATTTTAACATAATTGAAGAGCAATTTCTATGGTGGCTAAGAGTCTGGACTCCAAGTCAAGAAGCCATGGCTAGAATCCCAGCTCTGCTAATGACTGTGCAACCTTGGACAAATTATTTAAACTCTCTGTGTCTTCCCTGGAGAAGGAAATGGCAACCCACTCCAGTACTCTTGCCTGGAGAATCCCATGGACAGAGGAGCCTGGCAGGCTACTGTCCATGGGGTCACAAGAGTCGGACACAATTGAGCGACTAAACTATTAACTACTACTCTGGGCCTTAGCCACCTCACTTGTAAAATAGGAATAGTAACACACTGTACAAATCATGGATCTGTCAGGAGAATTAAATAAGATGACAATACAGGTCAGCAACTTAGAGGCTGGTATATAGTCTGTGTTTAATAAATAATACATATATTACTATTAACATAATGGTACAAATTTAATTATGAATTTAATTTTGTATTTAACATTTTATAATGTAACATTTAGAAAATACAGTGGTACCCGATTTATAGTGATTACTGTAAATGGCTGCGCAAGATTCCATGGACTTAACCCACTTCCTCCTGGAGATCATTTCACCTCAAGTTTAACCCTCCCTGCAATGCTACCCAGATCAGCCAGACTGTCAGACAGGCCTATGTGCAGGTCTCCAGGGAAAACCCCAATTTCAGATGCTGGAACCCAGCTGCCACATATGGTGATGAATGATTAAGAGCAAGGATTTCAAGGCAAAAATAGACCAGGTTCAAATTCTGATTGTGTGACCTTGAGCAAATTTCCTTATTCAAGAAGAGCCCAGTTCAGTACACAGCTGGGAGAACCGTACGAGATAAGGTATATTTAAGTGCTTCTGCCAATGCTCAGGATTTAGTGAACACTCAGTAAATGTTAGCTATGATTACTTTTTAAAACCCACTGTGTTTTAAGCAAGGAAAGGCCAGGAATTGCATTTATTTTATATATCTCCTTATTCCTAACAGCTGGCATGGTAGGAACGCAACAAAAATGTGTTGAATTAATGAATAAATAAACAGATTAATGGATACATCATAGAGACTGCCAGAGCTAGAAAGGATTTTTTAATAGCCTTATTTAGATATAATCTACATACCATACAATTTACCCATAAAAATTATACAATAGCTGCTGCATACTCAGAGATGTGCAAACATTGCCACAACCTAATTTTTTAAATTGTAGTAAAATATTGTTTAGTAGTTAAGTTGTGTCTGACTCTTTTGGAAGCCCATGGACTGTAGCCTGCCAGGCTCCTCTGTTCATGGAATTGTCCAGGCAAGAATACTGGAGTGGGTTGCCATTTCCTCCTCCAGGAGATCTTTTCGAACCCGCGTCTCCTACATTGGTAAGTGGATTCTTTACCACTGAGTCACTAGGGAAGCCCATGGTAAAATATGCTGCGTGTGTGTTCTTAGTCACTCAGTCGTGTCTGACTCTTTGTGACTCCATGGACTATACAGTCCATGAAATTCTCTAGGCCAGAAAACTGGAGTGGGTAGCCCTTCTCTTCTCCAGGGGATCTTCTCAACCCAGGGAGCGAACCTAGGTCTCCCGCATTACAGGCAGATTCTTTACCAGCTGAGCCACAAGGGAAGCCCAAGAACACTGGAGTGGGTAGCCTATCCCTTCTCCAGAAGATCTTCCCGACCCAGGAATCGAACTAGGGTCTCCTGCATTGCAGAGATTCTCTACCAACTGAGCTATCAGGGAAGCCAAAATAAGTTAATACAAACCATAAAATGTACTATTTTAACCATCTGTCAATGTAGAATTCAGTGGCTTTTACAATGCTCTGTAACCATCACTACTATCTATAACCCAAGCTTTTTCATCATCTCCAACCTGAACTCTATGACCTATTAAACAATAACTCCCCATTCCCTCTTGCTGCCAGCCCTGGTAAGACCTATTCTACTTTCTGTCTCTATAAACTTCCCTATTCTAGGTACCTTCTGTAAGTGGAATTATGGAATATTTGTCCTTCTATGTCTGGCTTATTTCATTTAGCCTTTTCAAGGCCCATCCAAGTTGCAGCATACACCAAAATTTCATTTCTTTTGATGATCGACTAATATTCCATCATATGTACACACCACATCTTGTTTATCCATTCATCTATCAGCTGATACTTGCGTGGTTTCCATCTTTTGGCTACTGCGAGTAATGCTGCTGTGAACACTGCTGTACAAGTATTTGTTCAAGTTCCTGCTTTCATTTATTTTGGATATATACCTAGGAATGAAACTGCTGGGTTATATGTTAATTCTATGTTTAAATTCTGAGTAACTGCCAAAGTATTTCCAAAACAGCTACACCATTTTACATTCCCACCAGCAACACATGAAGGTTCCAGTTTCTCCATATCTTCACCAACATGTTTGGTTTTTTTTTTTCAACTAAAAAAAAATCATTCTAGGAATCCTAGTAAGTATAGTAGGTGTGTAGTGTTAACTCATTGTGGTTTTGATTTGTATTTCCCTAATGACTAACTAATGACTTCCCTGGTGGCTTAGACGGTAAAGCATCTGCCTACAATGTGGGAGGCCTGGGTTCAATCCCTGGGTCAGGAAGATCTCCTGGTGAAGGAAATGGCAACCCATTCCAGTATTCTTGCCTGGAAAATCCCATGGACAGAGGAGCCTGGTAGACTACAATACATGGGGTCGCAAAGAGTCGGACACAACTGAGTGACTTCACTTAATGACTAACTTATATCTAGAGTACATCATGAGAAACGCTGGGCTGGAAGAAGCACAAGCTGGAATCAAGATTGCTGGGAGAAATATCAATAACCTCAGATATGCAGATGACACCACCCTAATGGCAGAAAGTGAAGAGGAACGAAAAAGCCTCTTGATGAAAGTGAAAGTGGAGAGTGAAAAAGTTGGCTTAAAGCTCAACATTCAGAAAACGAAGATCATGGCATCTGGTCCCATCACTTCATGGGAAATAGATGGGGAGACAGTGGAAACAGTGCCAGACTTTATTTTTTGGGGCTCCAAAATCACTGCAGATGGTGACTGTAGCCATGAAATTAAAAGATGCTTACTCCTTGGAAGGAAAGTTGTGACCAACCTAGATAGCATATTCAAAAGCAGAGATATTACCTTGCCAACAAAGAGCCATCTAGTCAAGGCTATGGTTTTTCCAGTGGTCATGTATGGATGTGAAAGTTGGACTGTGACGAAAGCTGAGCACTGAAGAATTGATGCTTTTGAACTGTAGTGTTGGAGAAGACTCTTGAAAGTCCCTTGGACTGCAAGGAGATCCAACCAGTCCATTCTAAAGGAGAGCAGTCCTGGGTGTTCTTTGGAAGGAATGATGCTAAAGCTGAAACTCCAATACTTTGGCCACCTCATGCGAAGAGCTGACTCATTGGAAAAGACTCTGATGCTGGGAGGGATTGAGGGCAGAAGGACAAGGGGACGACAGAGGATGAGATGGCTGGATGGCATCACCCACTCGATGGACATGAGTTTGGGTGAACTCTGGGAGTTGGTGATGGACAGGGAGGCCTGACGTGGTGCAATTCATGGGGTCGCAAAGAGTCGGACATGCCTGAGCGACTTAACTGAACTGAACTGAATGACTAATGATTATTGAGCATCTTTTCATGTGCTTATTGACCATTGGAATATCTTCGTTGGAGAAATGTCTATTCGAGTCCTTTGTCCAGTTTTTAATTGGGTTGTTTGTTTTTGTTGTCAGAGTTCTTTATCACATATCTGGTAATGGGTTAGTATCACTGATATCATTAACCCATTATCAGATATGTAATTTGCAAATATTTTCTTCCGTTCTGTAGGATGTCTTTTTGCTTTCTTGACAGTGTTCTTTGATGCACAAAGGTTATGAAGTCCAATTTATCTATACTGTTTTTTGTTGCCTGTGCTTTGGTATCATGTCCAGGAAATGATTGCCAAAGTCACTACCATAGAAAATTTCCTCAATGTTTTCTTCTAAGAGCTGTATAGTTTTAGCTCGTAAGTTTAGGATTTTGAACCATTTTGAGGTCATTTTGAACCATTTTGAGGCTTAAGATAAAGGTTTCATTCTTAGGAATGTGAATATTCAAATATTCCCGGAACTCATTATTGAAAAGTCCGCAGTCAAATTTTAGAACATTTTCATTACCCTCAGAGGAAATTTCATACATGGGATTTCATTTTTTAAGGAATTAGGAACATAATGAATTATTGAGAATTAATAAACCTTGGCATTCATATATGAAAATTAGTTGACTAGAAGAGTTTCCTGAGAATATTAATTCTCTATTCTACAAAAGTATGACATACATACATCAGTAAATAATACTGCAGAACTAGGGTGTCCGCATGCAGGCAAAGAGCTGGAAATCCTGCAGTTTTCAGGAAGGGTGCTTTGTTATTACTGCAAAAGATATTTGCCGTGTTTTTGGGGGCTACCCAGCACCATGTGAACACCCTTCCTATGTCTGGGTTATTTCCTTCCTTAGGAGTTCCACATCTTCAAGGTAGAACACAGAATTTACAGCGCCAGCCTCTTTCACAGTTAGGATCCCCTCGTGGGACCTGCACTCAACATGCAGAGGCTCCCAGGCCAGGCTTCAGCTTGGAAGTGCCCTGGAAAATCCAGGGCTGAAGGCAAGCAGTTCTGGGGAAGGTGGTGGAGTGACTTGACATCCTCTAATAAATTCCTCTTTGACGTAAACTTGCTAGAATCAGTTCTGTTGTTTGCAACTGTGACACTTGACTGCTACAATGAGGCATTGGCGTTGGCTGGGTTTTTAATTGTTCTATTCCATTAATTTACATTACTTGGAAAATGACTCTTCAGAGTTCCTGCTGACTGTTTTGTCCTGAGGATTTACTGCATGACCATGTCGATGATTTTTCTCTTCCCCTTTGTCCTTTATTACCAAATTCTTTCTCACCCAAAAGTGAGAATCAGTGGGCTCAGTGGGCCACAAGGTCTTTTGCTTGGCCAGACTGGGCCACAGTCCGAAGAGCTTGGAACCACAGCTGGGAGCAAATCAAGGAATTCAGCCTCTTCTCCTCCCTCCTGGGTCACTTCAGTGAAAGCATCATAAGCGTAGGCACATGTACACCCTCTGCAGTGGGGTGCCCCTGAACCTACCCTCTTTGGGCAGCCCCCACTCCCAGCATCACAGTCTTGATCAGGATCCAGCGGAAGACTTCATAGGCATCAGGCTGGCTTCAGAACACGGCTGCAGGTGCAGACACTTTAGGGCTCGTGTGGGCTGCGGCATCTGCCTTCTGGGTTGGGAGGAAGATTTTTCTTGGCACAAGGAAGTCCGTTAAACAAAACTGAACCTGATAAGTCATCTCCAGATACCTGGGTGAAGCCAGTGATGTTTCCAAACTTTTCAGGCAAGTTGGAAGGCTTTTTATTATTATTTCACAAGGTCCCACCTGGCCCTCTAGCTAACACAGTCGATAAAGGGGCGGGCACATGTGATGTGGGTCAGACAAGGGTGATGAGCATTCAACCTCAGCAGCATGTGGCTGAAGACAAGCTGGTCGTCATTAAAGATGAAGCAGAGAGGGGCTGTGAGAGAAGAAGGGCTCGAGAAACTTCTATCGACCTCAACTTTCCTTGGTGATTGGTTCATCGCCAGTGTGCCACATGGCAATACAAAGGAAGGTTATACGCTATTCTGGTTGAGGTTTGGTTTTGATGTGTTTTGTTTTAAAGTCATGAAGGAAAGGTGTTTCCAGAACTGACATCCCATTTTGGATCATCCCATAGCAGCTCAAAGGTATCACAAAATGGTTACACATTGGGAGCATATGACAGGTAGACTTTCATTTAAAGTGAAAGTGTTAGTCGCTCAGTTGTGTCCAACTCTTTGAGACCCCATGGACTGTAGTCCACCAGGCTCCCCTATCCATGGAATTCTTTAGGCAAGAATACTGGAGTGGGTTGCCATTCCTTTCTCCAGGGGATCGTCCCAGCCCAGGGATTGAGTGTGAGTCTCCTGCATTGTGGGTGAATTCTTTACCATCTGAGCCACCAGGGAAGCCCAGACTTCCATTCAGTTTAGTTCAGTTCAGTCTCTCAGTCGTGTCCAACTCTTTGCGACCCCATGGACTGCAGCATGCCAGGCCTCCCTGTCCGTCACCAACTCCTGGAGTTTATTCAAACTCATGTCCATTGAGTCAGTGATGCCATCCAACCATCTCATCCTCTGTCATCCCCTTCTCCTCCCACCTTCAATCTTTCCCAGCATCAGGGTCTTTTTAAATGAGTCAGTTCTTCGCATCAGGTGCCCAAAGTATTGGAGTTTCAGCTTCAGCATCAATCCTTCCAACGAATATTCAGGACAGATTTCCTTTAGGATGGACTGGTCGGACTTTCATGAGGTAACTCCAATTAAAAAAAAAAAACGCAAAGATGTTCACATTTTTTTCTTCCAGTCAGATTTTAGGAGTTGTGTTTTTTTTTGTAATTGAGGCCCCTCTTTTATACTCTTGGGTCTCCCTTAGGGCACTAGCTCAGAGCAATGCAGGTGGTGGAGTGTGCCATTAGTCCTTCTGATGACCTGCTGTTGTCTGCACCTGAAGTCGAGAAACACAACACAGGACCTTGGACCTTATCTGCATCTACTAACAGGGAAACTGCAGCTCAAGGAGTTGCCCATACCATACAGCAAGGCCAAGGTCAGATTCTGCCCCCTAGCCGCCTGCTTTCCTTTATTAAACCTCGTGCTGATGGCCCTGGTCTGCAGTCTAGCATTTTAGGACACCACACTGATGGTTTCTTTGAAAACAATGTGGCTGGTGTCCCCAGTTTAAACAGAGGATGATGCACCGATGTGGGTCAATTGAGCAGGTGAACTGCTCTTACTCCTATTGGTGACCTTTGCTTGCAGCCTCTGGCCACAGGTAAAGTGTGATGCACAGCAATGGAAACAGTTGCCACTGGCAACTAGGCACATCTTGTGTACTGGGTCCTCGACTCATCCTCATTCAGCCCTGGAATGGTACTAGCTCAACTCCCCTGTAAATGAAGTAAAGATGGCCACCTCATGGCCCGGCCTCAGCTCGGGATGTGTTCAAAGAAACAGCAGTTAAGTAGAAAAAAATGAATTGGAGGCAGTCCAAAGCTTCACTGCAGTCTCCAGAGAAAACACGAAAGGGGAAGTGCATTCTTAGCACAAAGCCAAAGTCTTAAAGTTTTTCTTTCCTGTCTCTGCTGTTCTCAGTATCTATTTCCAGCGAAGCAACTGCTCCAGCAGCCGTGTGCCCTGTTCCCCAGCCTCCCTTAGCAAACTCTCCACCTGGCTCTTCCCTCCCTCCCCTCCCTCACCTCTGGCATCCACTCATCCATCCTCTGCCATCTCTCTCTCTCCTTGTCACAGTCCTAATATCGGCTCCATTTGTCCAGAGATGTCTCATCACTAGATGACCCCAGTTGGCATAATAATGGAGGGGCAAGAGCCAAGCAAGCTATGCCAGAAGTTTTCTTAGAAGGGAATTACTTGAAGGCTCTATGGGCAAAGAAGTTTTGAATACTTATGCATTTATATTTTTAATTCCCTGTCACATCCATTTTACAGATTCAAAAACTGAGGCATCATCATAATAGTCACTACTCCTATTGTTATAATAATAAAATTATTGTTAGCCAGACACTGTCCAATATTGTACAATGATAATGTTCAATTTCACAATGACCATATTTGGTAGGTACTATTATATCCCTTTCACAAATGATAGGCTCAGGACATAAAGCTAGTAAGCTGCAGGTTGGAATTCAAACTGAGGTATGTCTCACTCTAGAGACCAAGCTTTTAACCACAGTGTTCTCTGCCTTTCAGGTTTTAGTTCGGCAGTTGTCTGTGAAGTGAGTTGCCGGTGGAGTCGGAATAGAAAGAGAAGGAACAAGACAGGATTTAGCAAAGGAACAAATTTACCGTTTAATTCCATCACCACTCATGCTCATTAAATATCAGATGATTATTAACATATAAACATTTGGGGGGCATGCAATAGGTCTATAAATAAGATGCATTTATTTCCAAAGGACTAGACTAAGAAATGCAGTGACATTCTGCTTAACTTAAAATTATTTAATCAATACAATACAATTACTTTTCAAATAATCTTTGAAAGTTCCAAGGAGTCTTGAAACATTTAATTGCTATTTAATCAGATAGCAGCAGTCAAGTTACACGGATGTCAATTTTAGAGAAAATGCTCTTTGCAGATCTATTCCTCTGTCAAATTTTCCATTACAAACATTATTTTCAGAGTTTTAGGTTACAAATTAATTTCCTTTCTTTTTGGTTCACAGGGGTGGGGATGATGTGGCTGCTGCAGGGTTCCACAGCTCCTTCCTCATATAACTTAGGAGAGAGATGCCCTTCCTGAGAATGGAACAGCTCCCCCCAAAGTAGTGGGGTGCTGCTGCCAAAGAATGAGTGCAGGCCCCAAGTCCAGCCCAGATCCCCCTCAATGGCTCCATGCATAAAAACCAGCAGCAGCCTTGGGCCAAGACATGAGCCAGCAGTTTGCCTGGATCCCATTCACATCCACTACACCTATTCTGAGGAACCCACGAAGTGAAGGCAATGGATAAGAATGGAACAAATACCCAGAGAAACCCAAGGTCAAAAAGACTCATGCACTTTGCACCCTAATCTTCACTGCAGCACTAATTACAATAGTCAGGACATGGAAGCAATTGAAATGTTCTTCTAGAGAGGAACAGATAAAGACATGGTACATATATACAATGGAATATTACTCCCCCATAAAAAGGAATGAAACTGAGTCATCTGTGGAGACATGGATGGACCTAGTGTCTGTCATATGGAGTGAAGTAAGTCAGAAAGAGAAAAACAAGTATCATATATTAGCACATATATGTGGCATAGAGAAAAATGGTATAGATAGTTTTATTTCTGAAGAAAAAGAGACACAGACATAGAGAACACACATATGGATTCCGAGGGAGAAGGTGGGGGAGTGAGATGAACCGGCGTACTGGGACTGGTGTATACACACTATCAATATTATGTATAAAAAAGATAACTAATGAGAATCTACTGCATAGCACAGGGAACTCTACTCAATGTTCTATGACCTAAATGGGAAGGAAACCCAAAAGGGAAGCAATTTGTGTATTCATGTGGCCGACGCGCTTTGCTGTACAGTAGAAACTGGCGCCACATTGCAAAGCAACTATATTCCAATAAAAAAAAAATTTTTTTAAGACTAGAACAAACAATGAATATAAAAATCAGGATCTCTGGGACAGGAATCAATGTTTTATAAGCCCTCCAGGTGATTTTTAGGCACTCTATAGTTTGAGAAGTCCTGCTCTAACTTACTTTTAAAAAAACATTTTGGGACTCAGTTCAGTGCCTCTCAAACTGTATTAGGCACATCCAACACCGATAGATCTTGATAAAATGCAGATGCTGAGTCAGTGCGGGTGGGGTAGGGCCTGAGAGTCTGTATTTCCAACAAGCTCTCCAAAGATGCTGATGCTGCAGATCCCAGCACCAAGAAGCCAGCCAGTGATGGGTGTCTGTCTGGTTGGGAAGGGAAGGGAAGGTATCCAACAGACCTCAGCACAATTCCTCACTGTGTGCTTGCAAGCTATATGACCTTGGCCATGTCACTTTGCCTCAGAGCCAGTTTCCTCGGCTGTGAAGGGGTATAGAAAGCAGCACACACCTTAGAGGCTGATGTTCTGATGGCAACATGCCTGGACTTAACACAGCACTGGCATGCAGAAAACGCTGCAACATAAGCCGTGGTTGCTGTGGTGTCTGAGGGAAGGAAGGGACTAATAAGTGCTCAATAGTTGTTCCCTGTTTGGTTATTATTCATTGAGAGCTGCCATGTGGCAGGACAGGCCCTGTGCCAGGCAGCACCATGCCACTTCCTCCTCCCAGACGGCTCTGTGTGCGAGGTCAGGTGTCATTTGTCCTGTTTTGCAGATTAGGAAGCTGAAGTTCAGAGAGCTGGAGGAACTTGATTCAAGTCACAAAGACAGTGAAAGGCAGAGCGAAGGCTGAATCAGGTCTTCCTGCGAAGTTTCTGTGCCCAGATTGAGGCATGGTTCTGTCCACACCTACCTGCAAGGCCTAGGTGGAGGGCAGGGTGGTAAGCTGAAAACACGTGCCTCCGGGGGTGATACTGTGCAGGACTAGGTGGTAGAGGGGACAGACTGGCAGGGCAGACAGAATCCTTGAGGTGGGAGTGCTGAGCTGCGGAGGGACATCGGGCCCCAGAGAAGGAGCGGGGCCGGGCTTCACAAGAATGTGGACACCCAGCACTCAGGAACTTGTTTCCCTGGTGGCTCAGATGGTAAAGAATCTGCCTGCATTACAGGAGACCCAGGTTCAATCCTTGGGTCAGGAAGATCCCCTGGAGAAGGAAATGGCAACCCACTCCAATATTCTTGCCTGGGAAATCCCACAGACAGAGGAGCCTGAGAGCTACAGTCCATGGGGTCACAAGGAGTTAGACATGGCTGAGCAACTAACACTTCACTTCAATCAGGAACAGAGCCTCAAAGGGATGAGGGCTATGTCCCTCATGCCCAGGACAGTGACGACCCATAGCCGTGCTCCTTGAAGATGTCACAGTGACATGAATCAATTGATGGATGAATTAATATTTCAAAGGCAGTAACTGATTTGGAATTGGTAGACAGGATGTGTTAGAGTGGAGAGAGATTTTCACTTCTGGACTTTTCCCCTTTAAAAGGGGAGCCGTTCAAAATAGAAGAACAACAGGAATATTTCCTTTGGAGGGCAGCCAGCGCGCACAATGCCTCCTTTTCTTCCCAGGGCAGGAGGCGTTACAGGCCCAGGCCCCGGGCAGGGGTGTGCAGCCTGGAGCCTGCCCGACATACTTACCCACTTGTGCTCTGGAGCACAAAGCCCCCTGCCTGCCAAGCCCAACACAAATGCCTCCTTCACCGCAGCCCCTGCTGGGTGCAGTGTCAGCAGCTGCTGCCTTTGAAAGTCCCCCTCCAGGGCTACAGTGAGGCTCTTGTGGTGGGGTGTCCCCACTACTGCGTAGAGACAGGGAATAGTGATGCTTTCTCAACCATCCAGTCTGCTTGGCAGGCCATGAGGCATGGAGTTAAACAGCCCAGCGGCTTGAGAGAAGGAAAGGGAAGCTTCCTGTTCAAACACCAGCCTCTATGAATGATGTTCAATTAGCCACTGAGCAGAAACTATTCTTCAGGCCCAGGGATAGGTTCTGTGGATTCACAGATGAAGAAGCCAGGGAATAAAGATCCTTCAAGGAATTCATGGTTCAAAACAAGAGGTGAAGACCTAGACGAAGACACATGGTGTCACAGCAGTGGGCAAAGGCATGATGGAGGACCACGAAAGCATCACAGTGTAGTATCTCAGCTGGGTTTTGAAGGATGAATAGAAGTTCACCAGGCAGGCTGGGAAAGCAGCCCTCTACCCCAGAGATGAAAACAGGTACAGTGGGCTTGAGAAATGACCAGTGCCCCAGGCCTAACGTGCAGGTGTGAGGGGCCCAGAAGGAAGAAGGCAGGCGCGGGAGGTCAGCTCATTTTATTCTGTTAGAGAGCTGGAAACCTGCAAAGATTCTTCTGCAGGGAAGAAACCAGATGAAGGCTGGGTTTCAGATACAACTCCAGCTACAGGGAGGGAGGGTGTGTGTCCCCAGAGCCTGGCCCATTAGTAGACAGTAAATATTTATAGAATGATTTCAAGAGGGAAGAGAGAGGAGCAAATCCAACGAGCAGGCTGGCCAGACTTCATGCTTTCCACTAACTGCTCCTTTTATGTATGTATTCTTTTTCTTTTAAGAGAACAGCCACTTTTCGTCTCCTTTATTGAACCATCACAAACGTATATAATCTGAGATTGCAGGCATAATTACATAATGTCTTATACTGCTGGCAGTTTCCTGAATGTTGGCTTGTTTTCCAGAATAGTTTTGTCAACTCCTTGACAGCTGGGGCGATGTCTCTGTGCTCTCTCTGCACAGCCCACAGCATCCATCGTGTGCTGGGCACACAGTAGGCCCCCAGGAAGGAGAGCCATGAAACAGATTTGTGGGGCATAAGAGTGGGACAGGCTCTTGCAATTAACTGAAGCAACTCTCTCATTTTACAGATGAGGAGCCTAAGACCTCAGAAAGGGAAACAGATAACCTCTTGAAAGATGTGTTCACATTCCTACTTCTAGGCTCTGACACTTCATAGCAGGGGACTTGGTCTCAGTGAAGGTTTCCAAGTGCTAACACTAAAGGTTAAGGCACAGACTGGGAAATAAACCAGCGATGAGCCTGGATAACAGCAGGTAGAACAACAACACACAAACGACATAGACACAGAAGGATGTTCTTCTAAGCATGAGTATGTATATACACAGTACATACTCAATTCTGAAAACAGCATAGCCCAGTGCTGGAACTGCTAGAGGCAGGACAGCATGAAAATCAGGAATGTGGGCTTTAGAATAAAGCAGGCTTGAGTTCGATTCCCAGCTCTGCCACTTACCAGCACACGTTCAGCAAATTCCCTAAACTCCACCAGTCCCAGTGTCCACAAACAGAAAATAGAAAAACAAAAGCAAACACCCACAACTTCCTCCTTACAGGGCTGTACACATGAATTGGGATGAAGTATAGCAAATGCTTGGGCTTCCCAGGTGGCATGAGTGGTAAAGAACCTACCTGTCAATGCAGAAGACGCTGGTTCAATCCCTAGGTCAGGAAGACCCCCTTGAGAAGGGAATGGCTACCCCACTCCACTGTTCTTGCCTGGAGAACCCCATGGACAGAGGAGCCTGGTGGGCTACAGTCCATGGGGTTGCGAAGAGTCTACACGACTGAAGTAATTTAACCATTTGTTAATGGTCCATTTGTTAATCTCCAAATGGTCCATTTGGAGGCTGGACCATTTGTCCTCAGGAATGAATGTGTCTGCCTAGTGTGTTTACCCAAAGAGAAGGGTTTATCCTGCAAGGATGACCCAGCAGACAGTAGAAAAGGTGGGCCTGGAGAAGGGGAGAAGCTTGAAGACAGGAGTGTAGATTCTAGAGTCATCTGTATTGGATGATTGGTGTGATGGTTATGCAGGTGGTGGGAGTGAAGAGCCAGAACCAGCAGGAGAGGAACGTGGGAAAGAGCAGTGAGGAGCAGGGGAGGAAGAGGAACCAGTGTGCCTTGCATCCTAAAAACCCAAAGGTGTTGAGTCTTAAGAAAACCCATGAGCACAGTGTCGGCAAAGCAGGGGGAAGATGCCCGGAGTTGACAAGCGGGTAGAAGCAGCAGGTGGGGCTACTCTTCACTACTTCAGTGGAATGCAGGAGAGACAGGGCAGTGCCCAGAAGCACCCCATTACCATCACAAAAATAAGTCTTCTTGGTTTAATAGTAAATGAAGCCTCATAACTACGCTCACCAAAACCATAGCCACAAACTACATGTGGCTACTCCAGTACTCTTGCTTGGAGAATCCCATAGACAGAGAAGCCCAGAGGGCTACAGTTTGTGGGGTCACAAAGAGTTGGACATGACCGAGAGACTAACACCCAACACTTAGTCTGAATTAAAATGTGAAGTGAATGTACAATGCACACTTAAGATGAGAAAACAAATGTAAATATCTCATTAATTTTTTCATATTGATTACATATTAAAGTAAGTGAGGGTAAAATGTGCACTTAAGATGAGAAAACAAAAATAAAATATCTCATTAAATTTTTTCTATTGATTACATATTAAAGTAATGATATTTCATAAGAACTAGGTTAAATAAAAATATATTATTAAAATTAATGTCACCTCTTTCCTTTTTATTTTACTTAATATGCTACTAGCACATTTTAAATGTGACTTGCATTATATTTCTAGTGGGAAGAGCTGGTCTATAAGGCTATTCTGATACTAAACACAGCTATATAAATGGAACCAGCCAGTACTCTCACTGAAGCAAATGAGGTTATCTGAAGATCTCTCTCCGCTATTCTCTGAGCGAATGGGAAACCGAACTGGTTAGTTTTGATCTGTTGGATATGGGAAGAGAGGGCCTGGGAGATGTGAGCTAAATTAGGAAAGGGATCCTCTGTGAGATATGGAAGAGGATTTTTATGGTGCACTACTGACTGAGGCAAAAAAAAAGGGCTAAATACCCAAAATGAGACTGCATCAGGTTGGAAAAGCCCACAAACCTGCAAGTGACCACAAAAGCCAGCCTCCCTTTTGGCATCCAGGCTCTGCACCAGGCTATTCTCAACCCGCCAGCTTCCAGCCTCCACTGCCCTTGGGGTGACCTCCAAACATGTCCCCTTTATCTGCTCTCGCCAGTCCCTCCCAGTGCACTAAGCCCCACGACTGCAGGCATTCCAAAGAGTCTTCCCCACTGGCCAGAATGAGAGCCCCTTCCGCAGCCCCCGCTGTTCAGGAGCTTCCTGCCAACAGTTAGACAGGCCGGCAACATGATACAGCAGGACTGCATGGACTGCGAGCCAAGAAATCCCGACCTGTCCAATTTCTGCTGTGTGAGCTTGAGTCCTATCACAGCTCCTCTGGGCCTCGCTGCTCCATTTGTCACATTATACGGACCTAAACGTATTACTTGCTAGAGGGTTCATGAGATACCAGGAGTAAGAAGTCTTTGTTAATGATGTGTTACACAAAAGAAAGAGAATATGGCAATCTAATGGAAGGGGAAGGAGAGAAGTGGAAGAGAGAACTGCGTAGCAGGAAGCTGTGCCATTTGCAAAGACAAGGTATGAATCCTCCTTGTACCAAGAGGGGCAGACTTTCCCCACTAGCAAGAGGACGCCCCGGCAAAGGGCAGGCGCAGGTCACAGCCTTCCTATCAGACATACCCTCCTACCAACATACCTGGCTTCAAGAATTTTCCTGCAGCTGAATAAATAAACATGAGTCCAGAGAAAACTTCCTAAACAAAACTGGAATGCATCTGCTAATGAACTGTTTGAGATTTTAATGTTACCCAGCACTGAGAAGAGGATTTTAAACTCCATTGAGAAAAGCTGTAATTCACCCCAGATTCACCTTCATCTCTCCCAACTCCCCGCCACTTCTCTCCCAAGGGGGTGAAGGGTGGAGAATGAGGAATCCAAGGAATGAAAGACATTTTCTCAATGGTGTAACGGGCTCTGGTGACCCGATATCCAATAAACTGTGCTGAGTACATTAGCATTCTATTTAACCCTCATCCGATTCTTGGAAGGAAGGAATGATTATCCCCATTTTATAGAGGAGAGTAGTGAGGTTCAGAGGAACACAGCAGGGGACTCAAAAGTAGCGCTTTCTATCCAGTGGTCTTTTCCATTGCAGCCTCTTCTTACATGGGCCTGGAGGTGATGTAATGACCTATAACATGCTTAAGATAGAGGTTTAAGAGAAACACATAGCAGGACTGTATGTAAAAGCCTTTTTATTAAAAATTTCTATCCAAATATCTATGTCAGCATTTACCTAGATATATACAAGGACATACCTATAACTCATATGTAACCACATCCAAGTCTAGAACAACAGACCTCATAGACTGCAGCCTGCCAGGCTCCTCTGTCCATGGAATTCTCCAGTCAAGAATACTGGAATGGATAGCCATTCCCTTCTCCAGGGGGTCTTTCCAACCCAGGGATTGAACCTGGGTCTCCTGAATTGCAGGCAGATTCTTTCCCATCTAAGCCATCAGGAAAGCTTGTACCTCATATATAGCCATATCCAAGTCTAGAACAATACACTCCAAATTCTCCCATATGCCCTCACCACCATTTTCTGACAGTTTATGGAGTTTTTTCCTTCATATGATTTTATGTTATTTTAAATGTTTACTACTAACTGGTATAATATTTTAAATAATTAATTAAAAAGCAGTCAGATATGACTGAGCAAGTGAAAAATAACAGCAGTAACAGTAGAGTTTATTGAGCCTTTCAAATTACAAAGACCACCCACTCACATACACACAGACACACACACACTCCAAAAATTACTCAAAAAATAGGAGGAATTTTTTCTTTTCCACTTTTTTCCTTATAAGTTTTAAAAACCACACAAATTTTACCTTGTCCTTTCAAGAGTCTAATTTTTTTACGATTAAAAGTCAATAAAATAAGGTAGCAACTATCTTAAAATGCAATAAATATTTGACAAGGACAGGTGTTTTGGTGTCCTTCCCCAGCAAAGACAGAATTTGCCATGACTGAGAGGAGTGGGTACAATTACTCACACCAGGGCCCCACCATCTCCATCTTTCCAGGTGTCCACGTCCACCCTTCACTTCCTAGAGTTTCCTTCTCAGGCTATCATGCATCAAGCATTGCATTTTCCCCACTAACGGCTACTTCACAATTAAAATTTACCCAAGGAGTCGTAAAATTCACTCCCTAATCTAGTAAGGAACTACAATGGCTTAGTTTCTTTCTCTTTCCTTGGAATGCATTTTATTAGGAGCTTTCTGAACATACTGTTTGAAGATTGGAATGATGGAGTTTTCAAGCTAATTGGCCAGCAGGAGATGCAACCTGTGACTGAAGGCTATCATCCTGAATGTCCACCACTCACCCTCCAGCCAGGTGTTATCACGTGGGGCCACTGTTGCCAGATTGGATTGTTTTTTCAGAAAAAGTCAGGAATGTGGATTTATGTAAAATCTGATCTTTAAAAAAAAAAGAATAATATTGTGCAGATCCGACAAAACTCATATGCAAACCAGATATCATCTATGTACCCACCAGTTAGGGATCAAAGTGGTCTCAGCCCACTTTTCCAGCCTCACCCTCAACTGCTCTGGCCCTGAAAAGTGCACCCACACCTCACCTCGTGCCTGAACACCTCCGTGTTTGGCTCACCTTGTACCAACCCATTAACACGCCCTTCTCTGCCTTCTCTACCAGCATCCTTCCCATCCTTCAAGGATCTGCCTAGATTGTGCCAACTATTCCCCATCTTGCATATCAATTTCAATTAATAATGCCCACCCTCCAAAATGCTACATCCTGTCATCATATTTCCATTGACTCCAGCACTTAGTATGTTTTGCCTCTCATTGCCATTTTTCCTGCATGGTTAAACATTTTTGGTAAAAAAAAAAAATAAACTGCAAGAAAGGAAAGACTTTTTTGGTGTGTGCCAGCTATGACTTTGGTACTATTCTCATTTTACAGGAGAGAGAACCAAAACTCAGGGAATCAGTGATTGTCTTGAGCTTTCTGTACATCCTCTAGCTGTGTGTCTTCTAGACTTCCTTCTCTTCCCTCTACACAAAATCTTACCCCTTCCTTCTCTATTTGGTGACTCCTACTCAGCCCTCAAGATGCTTTACCTACCAGCATTCCCTTCTCCACCCACCAGTCAGGAGGGGTTCCCCTCCCCCAAGTTCTATGTACCAAGAGCATCCCGTAAGAACATCCATCAGGGCACTCATCAAACTGTCCTGCCATTAGCTAACTAATTCTTTGTCTCTAATGAACTGGAAACTTCTTATCCAGCCCAGTACCTAGCCTAGGCACTTAGGGCTTCCCTGATAGCTCAGCTGGTAAAGAATCCACCCGCAATGCAGAAGACCCCGGTTCAATTCCTGGGTTGGGAAGACCTGCTGGAGAAGGGATAGGCTACCCACTCCAGTATTCTTGGGCTTCCCTGATGGCTCGACTGGTGAAGAATCTGCCTGCAATAAGGGAGACCTGGGTTCGATCCCTGGGTTGGGAAGATCCCCCTGGAGAAGGGAAAGGCTATCCACTCCAGTCTTCTGGCCAGGAGAATTCCATGGACTGTATAGCCCATAGGGTCGCAAAGAGTCAGACATGACTGAACAACTTTCACTTCACATCACTTCACCTAGCCCAGAGCAAGTGATCAGTATTTATCGGATGGCTGGAAGGAAGGGAGGGAAGGAATGATGGAGGGAAGGAGGAAAAAGAGAAAGAGAATAAAAAGGATAGTAACACCCCATAGACCACCAACACATGGGAGCTGTAATGGAACTTCACAACTGCAAGCCCCATTTCTGGGCTAGAATTGATGCTGGCTCTTTCGTGCTCAGCCTCGAAGTGGAAGACTCCCATTGCAGCCCCTTCTTTGCCACTCCCACAGTGGGGCAGGCAGGTGGCAAGGTGGCAGGTTGCTGCTTGGCTTCGGGGTCCCAAGAACCAGCATTCACCTCCACGTCTCAATCCTGGCCTCCAGTTCGAAGGAAAGCGATTTTCTGCATCAGCCAGGCTCTGCTTTGGAAGGATAACTCTGGTTTGATGGATTGAGAGTGGGGATGAGCCTTCCCCAGAAGCTGGCAGGAAAGCACACTGGAGAAGGCCAATCCTCACTGCCCAGGGCAGACAAGGGGGAGAGGGCTATCTTTGTTCCCAGAACCCTGAAAGTGTGGCACCCTGCTCTGGGAGTTGCTGGGAAACTCCTGTGCGGCCCACCCATTCACCCCTCCTCATTCACAGGCCAGGAAGGTGGGCCAAAACTGCTTCTGCTCCCAGATCCTCTCCCTGCCCCAGGCCGAAGAGAACTATCCTGCTCTCAGAGACACTGCAGAGAATCTCACCTGGGCTGATGTTCTCAGAAGCCCAACTGCCTCTCAAAGGAGCACTTTATACCACTCAGTGAGACCAGAAATGTAAGGAAAAAATCTCTGGTTTCCTCACCACCACTTTGGTGGCAAAGTCAAACCAGGGAGGGAGGCCAAGGATGCCACTCCTCCTGGGAATGCATAACCTCAGAGAAATTGCCTAGAAGGGAAAGGATCTTCTGATCCAGGGAGGGGAAAGATCACAGGGTCCACCCTCTCCTAGGGCCCCTCCCACCCAGACTCCACAACCAGGCAGCTGGGGCGGAGGAAGCAGAGTGCCCCTGGTTTCCCCTTTCTCCTCCATCTCCTCCCTAGTGACCCATCCAGACGCTCCCCCAAGCCCTCAAGGGCTTTCAACTGCACCTCCAGTTTAAGTGAAGAGCTTTGGGCATGCCTGGCACCCATAGTCAGCACCTTATCTCAGTAAATCCTCAGTAAACCAATAATGTAGGATCTTTTACCCTGTTTTAAAAGTAAGAAAATGAAGGTCAAAACCATTTTATAATTAGAAAGGGGAAAAATATCTTAAAATGAAAGGAGGCTACATTAAAACAAAATACTTTAAAAACCAAACAAATAAGCGCCGAAACTTTAGCTAGAGAACTAAACAGATAATCCTAACTACTTAAACAAAACAGAGCAAACCCCTCCCCCTGATTTTATTGACTATGTATTCTGTGTCCAGCACTTTACGTGTACTATCTCATTTCATTCTTGGGGTAGCCTCATAAGCAGTCTCTTATTGTCTCCATTTTACAGGTGAGAAACTGGAAGCCAAGGAGAGTGTGACTTACCCGAAGCCCTGGGACATTCTGCTCCACCAAGGGGCCACAGTAGTTGGGTAACTGGTTACCCTTCAGGGTAACATATTTGCATTTTAACAATAGCTCTCTGGAGAAGACAAAGTAATCCGAAGGAATGAAATGACTCTAATGCCAGGAATTTCAGGCCTCAGCTCTGCCAGTGGGCAGAGTTCTTAGAGCAAAAGCCTTTTGGCACCACAAGGCATCACCCGAAGGCGGCCACCTACAGGCCTGGCTAACACGGGGCTCCATTCAGCACCTGGCAAAGCCCAGGGCAAGGGGGTTGAATGAGAGAGAAGATGAGGTCAGAGGGCCAGGCCTGAGGCAGGGGCTAGAGTGGGGCAAGTAAGCAACTGCAGAAGCAAGTGATTCCAGGTGTTCCACAAATGTCCCCTCACCCCCAAAATATTAGCCTGCTTACCAGTGTGGAAGGGCTTCCCAGGTGGCAACAGTAAAGAATCTGTCTGCCAATGCAGAAGACTTGAGACGTGGGTTCGATCCCTGGATCGGGAAGATCCCCTGAAGAAGGGAATGGCAACCCACTCCAGTATTCTTGCCTGGAGAATCCCACAGACAGAGCAGCCTGGCAGGCTACAGTCCATAGGGTCACAAAGGGTCAGACACGACTGCAGCAGCTTAGCATGCATGCCCGCACACCAGCATGGAAGAGACACTTCCAGCATTCGTATCAGGACCAGGCAGTGCGCTGGTGTAAGAGGTCTGTGTTCTCATTCCAGCTCAGATCCACATTCCCAGACCTGCAACCTACCCACACCAGTCCTCAGTATCCTCTCTGCAAGCAGAGGGGGGTGGTCCAGGTAACCACTGAGGTTTCCTAGAGACCAGCTCTAGGTGATGGGACCCAGAACAAGTGTTAAGGGTGGGAAATAGGATGCTGAAAAGGGGACTGAAGGACACTGTTCACTAGCTTTCATCAAGGCTCTACTGAAAAGGACTCTGCACGAGATGCTGCACCAAGCAGGGGGATGAGGAAGGGAACATCTACCCAAGCAACACTCAAGTATCTCACAAGTAACACTCAAGAATTCTCCACCAAGAGAAGCAATGTCTGCTGCCCACAGGCCAGGTTTGGGGGTTTCAGGGAAGCCCTTCTAGAACAGCCCGTGTGTGAAGAAGATGGGGACGATGTCCCACTGTAAGCAGAGAGAGGAGGCACTTAGCCAAAAGAGGCACTTAGCCAAAAGAAGCACCAGAGAGAAGAAATGCAAATTTAGGAAGGGTGCACTATTACCCCCCATTTCACAGACAGGAAAACCAAGAGTCAGCACAGTCAGAGCCAGGTGACAGAGCCGGAGGTAGAACACAGTTCTGCCGGGCCCCACAGCTTTCCTCTTAATGTTTATTCTGTCCTCACTCCTGGAGCATGTGTGCATGTGAGTGGATTCAGGGTGGAAAGTGGAAGCAAGGAGGTGTGAGAACAGGCAAGAGGCCAGAGGGAAGGGTGGGGAGGACAGGAATGGACAGTAAGCACTTTCTTACCAAAACAAATTGGCAGCCATAGTTTTCCCAAATAGACTCTCCTGTGGTTGCCTAGAGTGGTTTTTAAGGGCACAGGATTCTGGAATCAGGCAGATAAGTGCTAAGCTCCAGGCTCCACCAGTTAATACCCCTGGGACCTAGAGCAAGTATTCAACTTCTTGGAGCCTCACTTTACTCATCAATACAATGGGAATGATAACAATTATCCCTTACAGAGTAGTTGGTAAAGATTAAATCACTGCTCTGTTTAAAGGGCTTGGCATCGTGTCTGGCACATGGTATGCATTTAATAAAAGAAAGCAAAAAAAACAACCACTAGTCTAATATTCGAAGAAGGTGATGGCACCCCATTCCAATACTCTTGCCTGGAAAATCCTATGGACAGAGGAGCCTGGTAGGCTGCGGTCCATGGGGTCGTGAAGAGTCAGACACGACTGAGCGACTTCACTTTCATTTTTCACTTTCATGCATTGGAGACGGAAATGGCAACCCACTCCAGTGTTCTTGCCTGGAGGATCCCAGGGACGGGGGAGCCTGGTGGGCTGCCGTCTATGGGGTCACACAGAGTCAGACACGACTGAAGCAGCAGCAGCAGTCTAATATTTCTCCTGGTGACCCTCCTCCCTCCAGGCTTCCTCCTCAAAATCAACATCTGGTTAGTCCTCGCACATTCTCACTGAGTCCCTCCCTCCTCCGTTCAGCCTTCTTCTGTTCCCGCCATTTCAGAACCCACTTCACAGCTATGTCTCCCACTGCTTCTCCTTCTTCCTAGGATCCTAGCTTGCATTTGGCTGAGTGATGATTCATCCCTTAATCTACACAAGCTCCTTAACTTCTCAAGAACATAACTGTCCATTCTGTGATTGCTTCAATGGACAGGTTTGCATGGGGTTGGTGATCTAAGCTCAGGTTGGTGGATCTGCTAATAGGAATTACTGAACTACTTGCCCATATGTGCCTGCAATTTGTAAACTTATCTTTGGATATATATTAAAACCTTCTACCCAAACCACAAATTATGTGCTTTTGCCAATTTGCCAAACTATTAAATGAAATTTACTGCTGCTCAGGAATGTCTTGTACTAATTAGACAGAGATAGATGGGTATATGAAAGATTAAGGCAAGGGAGGGTGGGAAATTGGGAACTAAAGCTTACTGACTTTCCATGAGGGGGTGGTCTTAACCCTTTTTTGTGCCACAGAATCCATTAGCATACTGAGTAAGCCTACTGGACCCTTTCTCAGAACGTTCTAAAATATATAAGATCAAAGGAACCAATTACAATGAAATATAACTATTAATTTTTACAAAATGAGTGTGCAATACAGTAGTATATGTTCTTTATTAATGCATTAAATAACAAGCTCTAGTGGCAGGTGTAATAACTGCTGTAATTTCAAAGCTGCGATGAGCATAAATCATAGTTCTAGATATCTGCAGCAACTGAAATGTGATAGGAAAATATCTGTGATTTCTGCTGGTGACAATGTCACAGGTACTGTAAATACCTGCTTTGTTGCCTACATTCATCATCGAAGAAAATGCTAAATAATAATGCTATATTTTTTCCCCATCCAAGTTCACAGACTCCTTTGAATTCCACAGATGGGCCCCTTGAGGCTGTTAACCCCAAGTGAAGAATCTCTATTAGAGCCTTCATAACTCAATAGGTATCTGTACTGGGTATATCCCTGAGTTCCTGCTCGCTTTCATCGCCTTCTCAAGGGATCTTCACCCACACAGCCCTTCCTACTTCAGAAGGTCAAGTTATGCACACATGGCCACCCCTCCCAGCTGACTGGCCAAAGCTGGCCAGAGAGTTGCCTGGAGAGAAAGCCTCAGCTTCCAGGGAATCAAGCTCAGACAATAGGGTTCTCCCTGAAACTTGAGCTCAGAGGCCAAGGAGAGGATCCTGTGACTGTTCAGAGAGGTGAGGGTGGGGGAGACGGATGCAGGGCAGCTGCTGAGGTGAGCCAGTGGCACTCAGAGTGAAGACCAGTGATCAACAGCCCCAGGGGGATAACCTCAAACTCAGAACCTTGCCCCCGCCCCCCGCCCCCATCCCCCGCCAGCATCTTGAGGATGCCTGGCCTCCTTCCAGGCCTCTGCTTAGACAGCATACTGCATTTCATGGTTCCTCACTCTTTTCCTTAGAACCAGCTTAAGGGAGTCTCTTTTCTGCATCAGAATAGCCCTGAGTCAGTATCATCAACAGCAAATACAGATGAGGAAGCTGAAGGAGTCACTTGCTTGGGCCCACAGGGCTAGTAATCCTTTTCTGAGGAAGAGAGAGGTGATGGCCTTTATTATTTATCTAGTTAAAATCTCACAAATGATAAATGAAAACAATCTCTTAAAACACATAGCCATTACCGCTGAAATGTCCTTCTGCTACACATCTGTACTGCCCTACGAAGTACGGCCCTGACCGCAGTAGGCTCTACTCAGCCACCACCCAGCTTGAAGTTCCTTGTCTTTTAAACCTTTCCCCAGTTGTAGGATGGCTATATTTTCCAAGGCGGATGACTGTGGGGTGTTAAGGACCAGCCAGTGAGCACAGCACCTGGAAACACTCAACCCTGCTGTCTGGTGCCCTGCTATGAAAATCCAAATCGATTTCACTGAGAGCCGGCATCTCTGGCTTCTGGGCAGAAACCAAGCTGTGAAGGAGAACCTGCACCAAAGGCTGCTCTTTTATCTTTGCATGGAGCAAATTCTCCCCAGTGTCATAATTCTCTCCCCCTTGTCCCTTGACATCAAAGCAACAAGCTAGAAATACATAAACATACCAAAAGAGACACCAGAGATCCTTCCACACAATGGAGGGAAAGCCACAGTCACATAAAAGAAGACATATACATATATATATATACATATACACATAATCCCCAGCCAGTTTTATTTACTTTGCGGAAAACATGGGTGGAGAAAGAGAATCAGGATTTGTGTCTTTTCCCACAGTGCCTATATCCCCAGAAGGCTAAGTGAGGGGCAAGCCCCAGGCCCCAGAGGCCCAGCAAGGTAGTGAGGCATTCTTTTTGAAAACAGACTTCTTTCCCTTGGAGAAGGAACCTTCAGCTAGCTTCTTCAGACACCACCAATCTATAACTGCATGTATACCACATTAAGCATCTACTTGAAATCTTAGGAAACTATGACAATCCTATTTTCATTGGGAAGGCACTTCTTTCCTTTAATTGTACTTTGAAATATCATCCATGTAGACTGGAAACTTCACAGAAAGGCTTATTATTAGTTATCTAAATCTAGTCTAAACAGTCTAAATTCTGGGTCTGGATGATTAGCATTCTGAAGCACAGAGAGGTTATCGGTCCAGTTGAAAATCACACAGCTGGTGAGCAGTAGATCGAGGCTCCAATCCTGGAGCTTCCCACATACTCTACTACAGAATAGCACCAAGTGACCTCCAGAGACAGAGAACTCTGTCAGTCCCAATTTTATCATTTATTAGTTCTGTACACCTGGGCAAGTCATTTACCATCTCTCATTTTCATCATTTATACATCTGAGATTATGACTGCAACTATCTCTAGGATTACTGCATGCATGAAATGTGCCATGGCTTGACACACTTGGACCCTATTATTAGATTGTACTGCTCCTGTCTCACATACAGAAGTGAGTGTATCTGCCATTCGAAATGTGATAACTGTACCCACACAGCTGCCCAGAGATTAGCAAGAAAAGATTGTTATCAAACCCATCTTACAGTTAAGAAAACTTAGTATCCCCAGAGATGACCTAACTTGCGTGAGACCAGAGTTTTAAAAGTGAACACATTCTTAGCTACCCTAACTGTCCTCCTTACCACATTCCCTGAGGAAGGGTTACCTCTTTCCCCTTTCCCTACAGCAGCAGCACCATCTATCACTGGCTCACCCTCCACAACCGTTCCTTACAAACTGCAGTCAACACAGTGCCTGGCACAACACAGAGACTCGATGCAGTTTTGAAGAATGCACGAATTAGTGAATCATTGAAGATCCTGATCTGCAAATAAGAAGGCATTGCATGGGTGCAGCTGCCTGAAGCACATGTCTTGCTGCAGAAAGCAGGAGGCAGGCAGGCCAGAGCTCCAGTTGCAGCGAGAGAGAACCCCACTCCCTCCATGCCTTCTCCAGCCAGCTCTACGAGGAAGAAGCCTTTGAAAAGATGGAAAGCTAGGCCCCTGATCTCAAGAGTCCTGTCCAAAGTGTTTCCAAACCTGGCCTACATGGCTCAATCCAGAGCCCAGAAGACAACTGTGGCGCACACGTGACCCTCCTCCAGCTAAAATAGATGTAATAACATTGCAGGCAAAGGGCAGTGAACAGGCCGGGGAGATGGCCCATCTGTCTTCTTAATTGTCAACTCTGCCCATAACAAGATTTGTCTCCCTGTCACACCTTAGGCTGCCACTGAACTGAAGCAAAACCAAGATATCCATCTTCCAGCTATGAGCAGCAGCCTTCACAAGGGGCCAGGGACAAAAAGAGGCTACTTGACTACAAGAAGCAGAGACAGCTGGAAGGGGCACTGGCCTGAGAGTCAGGAGGTGGAGGGATGGGGGGATGACGAGGTGTGTGTGGAGACTGAGATGGGGGTGTGTATCCGTACTTCTGAACAGCTGTAGGTACTCAGGCAGTTACTGGCCCTCATTGGGCCTCCATTTCCTATAAAAGTGAAGTCCAAATTTCTGGAAAGTGGGGTCAATGAGGGGGGAGGAGGGCTGTAAATCACATGATATTGTATGCAAGACATTTTAAGTTATATGCATTTGGAAGAGCAGATCCATAATTTGCATCAGAATCTCAAAGATATATGTAACACTCAACACCCACCTTCCATAAAAAAGTTAAGAAATACTAGGCTATATGGTTTTTACCCAATAAGCAATTACTTGGCACCTTCTATGTGCCCTTCTCTGTGCTCAGTACTTGAGACACAAATATGACAGGAAAGTCCTGTCTTTACGATGCTCAGAGCATTTTACTGCTCGATATGACAGAAGCTTAAGAAACAAAGAAGAGGGAGCATTTGGCTCTGGCCCAGAAAAGGCCTTCAAGGTCCTGGGGGAATCCTAGGTTAAATGTTGATTTTGAAAGTTGAGTGTACATTCACTGGGTGAACAAGTAGGAAGAGTATTTTAGCAAAAGGGCAGCAACTGTTTCAGAAACTGAAGTATAATTGTGAGTAGGACAAAGAAGATGCTCACTGCGGGAAGGGGTGGGTGGAAGGAGAGATAGCAGCCAGAAATGAGGCTGGAAAGGCAAGGAGGGCCCAGATTAGGAAATGGCATATAAACCAACCTAAATAGGGAGGCCTGGCGTGCTGTGATTCATGGGGTCGCAAAGAGTCGGACACAACTGAGAGACTGAACTGAACTGAAACAACTTTACATTGTAGCCAATGAGTTCATTCTAGTTTTAAAAGTCTAGGATGAACTACCATGATCAGAATGAATCTTCATGAATTTTGGCGGAAGCCTTAGTCCTTTGTGAGCCCAGTGGGTAACAGGGAGCAAGTGGAGGAAAGAACTGCTGCCTCTTGGCAATCTGAGTGGGCATGGGCTGTCTGCAAAGGTGCTGGTTGTCAGTGCATGCATGACTCACCCTCCATGACCCTTCCTTATAAACGTCAATCAGCACAGTGTCTGGCACAACACAGAGACTCAATGCACTTTTAATGAATGCACGAATTAGTGAATCATTGAAGATCCTGATCTGCAGATAAGAAGGCATTGCATGGGCGCACCTGCCTGAAGCGCGTGTCTTGCTGCAGAAAGCAGGAGGCAGGCAGGCCAGAGCTCCAGTGGCAGCGAGAGAGAACCCCACTCCCTCTACGCCTTTTCTGCACTGGCATGTCAGTCACTTCTCTCCCAGACTGGGCGACTCCAACTGCTGGAGATTATAGCTGAGAAAGGAAGGCAGTGACTGGCCCAGGTGATGAGGTTCAAAAGGAAAGCACATGCCCATTAGGGCCCCAGGGCATCACTTGGTAAACAGTCTTTCAACCCATCTAAAGGACTCTGCTACTTGCCTCAGGGCTCTCTCACATTCTGCTCCTTCTGCCAAGAAGACTCTTTCCACCCTCTTCAAGTAGTTACTTCTTTTTCATGGAAATATAGTTGCTTTACAGTGTTATGTTACTTTCTGGGCTATAACCAAGTGAATCAGCTATATGTATACATACTTTGTATCAGCCTTCCGAGTGAGTGACTACAGTATGTATCACAGATTCTCATAGCACCTTATCCTTTCCTTTCAACCAGTTCAGCATAGTCTGTAATCCTATATTTATTTGAGTGATTTTATTCTTGGCTCTGGACTGCAAGCTCCATGAGACCAGACATTTCTGTATCTTACTCCCTTGCCAGTGTCTGGCACAGAGCAAGCATATGTTGACGAGTGTGGACCATGAGCCATTCCCCATTCTCACTGCCTTTAATGTATCCCATAACTCACATTTTGGTCCAGTGAAGACGAGGTTTGGAGAGGGGCAGGAAGGTTGGACCTGAAAAGGCAATATCAGAATGAACTTTGCCCCTGTTGCAAATGTAGCTCTGTGTTCTCCTGTGTCCTGTCTTGAAAGACTCTAAAAGAACCCACATTTGGTTTACCAAGGAGGATCCCTGGGAACCCTTTTTAAGATGCTTTCTCTCCAAGCCTCAGTCGGTCACTGGCTGCATCCCATCCTCTCCGAACCTACTTGGTCAACAGGACCTTGTCCTGCTTCAACGGGTCATCCTCCTCCCTCTGCCTCTCCTCCTCCGGACCCTCCAAGCCGGAACCCTGGGGCGTCTGACAACCAAAATCTCTTTTTCCCTGGATCTGCAGCCCTGGTAGATGTTCAGGGCAAGTGCAAATTCAGACCTGGTGTAGGGGCTATGGGGCTCGACTTTCCAAGTCCCATGCTAAGCAACTGGCTACTCGGCAGGTTCGGCAGGTTCAAAGTACGTGGGGTCAAAAGTTTGACCTTAAGGGAGAGGTGAGAGGGAGGGAATCTCACCAAGCGGCGTGCAGGCTCGGTTAAAGCGACCTCAGCGGGGCGGCGGCCAGCACATCCGGCCCCCGAAGAGGCCTCCTTACCTCCACCCAAGGTCGTGGTCCTACAGGAGCGCTGCAAAGTTCAGCCAGGGGCCGAGGGGTACCAGGGCAGGAACCGGGGGCCAGCTTTTGCGGAAGAAGGGAGGCTAAGAACTCGATTCCAGGTACAAGAAGGAGCCGGCGGCAGGGCGCCCCAGTCCCGCACGCTGCATCCCGGACCGCAGGGCCGGGCTCGAAGGCGCTGGGCGGGGGCTGCACCATCCGAGCCGCAAAGGCAACGCGGCCTCCCCCATCCCCATCGATCTCCCCGGTCCCCGACACAGGGGAGCGAGGAGCGGGTGGGGCGGAAGGCGAGTGGCGCCTGCCCTTGGACAGCCCCTTCCCCGTGCGGTCTCGGACCTCGGGAGGGGGCGCCTGGTTGGCCCAGGCTGCCGCAGCCTCTGCTTTAGGGGAGCGGGGGCTGCGGCGCGTAGAGGGGACGAGGCGGGTGACAGAGACAGAGAGGGGCGGCCGAGCTCCAGGGCCAACACCCGGGTCGCGCCGGGCCAGTACCGGCAGGGCCAGGATGGCCGAGCGCCTTACCTTGAGCCGCGGGGAGTCCCGCGAGGGGCGCCGACTGTGCGTGGGGCTTCGGGGCGCACGCAGCCTCCGGGTGCACAGTCCCCGTCCCGGGCGCGCTCCCCTAGGCTGGCGCACCCTCGTAGTCCGGGGCGCTCACCACTTCGGACGCCCTCTCGCCGGCGGGCTCGGCCTGAGCCAGGGGCGCACACCCCGCGGGGCACACCCACCGCGGCCGCTGCGGGACTGGCCAGGCGCGGGCAGCCCAAGCTGCGCCCGGCTTCTTCGGCTGCCAGCACCACCCGAGTCCCCGCCTTCGCCAGGGGGAAAAAAAAAAGACTCCTGACGCGGCGCGGGCTTTGGTGTGTAGGAAGGGGCGGCATTGCGAAACCGAGGGGAGGGTCTTAGCCTTGGGAAAGTCAAAAAGCTTTTGGATGGAGTTTGGAAGAAAAACTTTTTGAAAAAAGACCCCCAAACTCCTAACCTGGGTATAACGCTTTGCAGATTTCCAAAGTGCCTTTATATGTATTTATCTTAGTTCATCTTCACTACAACAGTAACTGACTGCTGGGGCATTTCTACCCTCTTAGGTTTGGAAAGACACCATCACACAGGGTAATCATTTGACCAGACCAGGACTAGAATCCAATCTGGGTAACGGAGTACAGCGAGAGGATATACAACCCTCTGGGGTTTTCTCACTGCAGAAGTGGAAGCAAGGAGGGAGGGTAACTCAACTTTTCTCTCCTAAGTCATTTCCTTTTCCTTTGGCTTTTCTGCTTTCCAACCATTGCTTTAGCCCCACTCTCACTTCACACTTGCCCTGCCCACAACACCTTTTATCAGTTAGAAATATTTGCATTTCAGTCACTAACCTTGAATAACCTGCTCACTGAGTACAATACTGAGCACAACAAACAGGAGAAAGGAGCTGTTACCGCCCCCGTTTTGCTGGTGGGGACAAACAAGTATGGTAGGGGTAGAATGTATGAGTCTGTGGGACTTCAGACCCCAGCACTGACCCACTATGCCCACCTTGCGAAGGCTCCATTGGTCCAGGTAAAACCTAACCAAAGGTATTTCATTTTTGAGATTGAAATTGTGACGGGGGGAGATAATTTGGGGCAAGGGACACTTCTGGGACTTTCTTTTTCACATTTTGATGGAAACACGGTCATAACGATGCTTTGCTTCCTCTAGGGCACCCTTATAAACAAATCCATGGCCCTGGCGTCACAGTAAATGGTGCACTCTTGGCCTCGGTATGGGGAATGATAGGGGGCAGTGAACTTGAGGGCAGCTCCAAGCTCCTTCCCAAGTGAAGGAGCTGCTGCTAACCAGCTCTTGCCAGTTTTTGCCACTCAGGGCAACAAGTTAATATGACCAGATGGACACAGAGAAGATGTAAATCCAGATATCTAAGTCAAGTTTCCCAATTTATTGATAACTCAGGAAATCAACCCTGAATGTTCACTGGAAGGACTAATGCTGAAGCTGAAGCTCCAATACTTTGGCCATGTAATGCAAAGAGCTGACTCACTGGAAAAGATCCTGATTCTGGGAAAGACTGAGGGCAAGAGAAGGGGGCAACAGAAGATGAGGTGGTTGTATGACATCATGGACTCAATGGACATGAGTTTGAGCAAACTCCAGGAGATAGTGATGGACAGGGAAGCCTGGCAATGCTGCAGTCCACGGGGTCGCAAAGAGTAGGACACAAACTGTTAGGTAGTTAGAATAGAAAACAGGAGTCCAAAATGGCGGTGGCTAAAAGACAAGGAAGAGAAAAGCCCACGAAAATAGAACAAAGGAAGGTCCAAGGACCGCAGTGAAGACCTCCAGAAGGACAAACAGCACTCCCGGCTAAGCCCAGTTTGCACAGGGCAGGCCCAGGGGAGGGAAAGACATAAAAGGAGGAGCCAAAGCACTCTCTTTCTCTCTCTCCCCCACATGCTGCGCATGCGCTCTCTCTCTCTCCCTCTCTCCCTCTCTCTCCCTATCTCTCCCTCTCTCTCCCTCTCTCTCCCTCTCTCTCTCTCTCTCTCTCCCTCTCTCTCCCTCTCTCCCTCTCTCTCCCTCTCTCCCTCTCTCTCCCTCTCTCTCCCTCTCTCTCTCTCTCTCTCCCTCTCTCTCCCTCTCTCCCTCTCTCTCCCTCTCTCTCTCTCCCTCTCTCCCTCTCTCTCCCTCTCTCCCTCTCTCTCCCTCTCTCTCCCTCTCTCTCCCTCTCTCTCCCTCTCTCCCTCTCTCTCCCTCTCTCCCTCTCTCTCCCTCTCTCTCCCTCTCTCTCCCTCTCTCTCCCTCTCTCTCCCTCTCTCTCCCTCTCTCTCTCTCTCTCTCTCTCCCTCTCTCTCCCTCTCTCCCTCTCTCTCCCTCTCTCTCCCTCTCTCTCCCTCTCTCTCCCTCTCTCTCCCTCTCTCTCCCTCTCTCTCCCTCTCTCTCTCTCCCTCTCTCTCTCCCTCCCCCAGGCAGCGGGACCCTCTTCTCTTCACATCTTTGGGTTGACAGGCCCTCATGCCTCAAGGATGGATTTTCCTGTTATTATCTAAATAAAATAGAGCTGTAACACTGATTTGTCTAAGAGCTATAACACGGTCCGTTCAAGACCTGAGAGCTATAACACGGTCTGTCCAAGACCCAAGAGCTATGATACGCCGCCAAGGGCTTTAATGTCCGTCACTCCAAATCTTTGTTGTGACGAGACAGAACCGAGGAGTATACAGTCGCCTGACACGACTGAAGAACTGAACAACAACATTTTGAAAATGCTAAGCACGTGATTTAGAGGTCAACGTGTGCTGTGCTATACCGTCTCTTCAGAGACCCCCTGGGCTGTAGCCCATGTAGGGCAGAGACAGGCCCCTCTGTCCATGGAATTCTCTAGGCAGGAAAACTGGAGTGGGTTCCCATTTCTTTCTCCAGGGGATCTTCCTGACCCAGGGTTCAAACTTGCCTCTCTTAAGTCTCCTGCACTGGCAGGCCAGTTCTTTACCACTAGCACCACCTCAGAAGCCCATAGGTCAACATGGTTCAAGTCAAATGAAATTAGTTTATGGAACAGATCCAGCCCACAGAGCAGGGGTTGGTACCCCTTGGGTACTTCACACGATTTCATTTAGGCTTCCCATGGCCCCTATCGGATGGACCCAGCACAGATTACTATTTCCATTTTATGTAAGAGGAAACCCCAGTTCAGGAGGTTTCCCTAAGTAGCTCAAGGTTGCACAGCTAATGCAAGGGTTGAAAGTGAAAGCTAGGCAGTCTGAGTCCTTTTCTTTCTGCACCCTCTGATCTCAAGCTTTTCACCCCCACGTCCCCACACCCGGCCTGGTTTCTAGGCGTTGTGAGCCAAGTTCGGCACGGGGCTGGCATTAGGATGTGGAGACATAGCACCTTTCCTGGGAAGATGAAGCTGGAGCGCCAGACTGCTGTCCTCGAAAGCTCAGCCTGATGACTCAGAGAGGAAGCTGTGTCTTGAGGGTAAAGCTGAGTCAGAGAAAACAAGGCCTGAACTGGGACAGCCGTGGCTTCTAAATCCCAGATTAGGTTGAGAAACAAGCTAAGCAAATACATCCACCCCCACCCCCCCAGGCCCTCACAGAATCAGAGACCATGGACACAGAGACACTGGCTAGAGTGCTGCCTATTCTTGTCATGACTAGGAAAGCAACAAGGGTTACATTAAAAAGTGGACCCCTGGCAGTCCTGTAGAGAGAGGATCCCTTGAAGACAGCAGGTTCTCTAGAATCTCAGGTTTGGGCATCTCCACTGCAAGACCCAACCTGGGCCTTTCATATAGTGAGTCTGAAAATCTGATTTAGAATGAAAACACCACCCTGCTGGATTCTGGAGCTCCATAATCAAGGAACTGAGCAACAGGCAGAGAATGGAGTGCCTCCTTGCCCCCTCTGTTTGCTTGAATTTGAAGAGGTGTGTCTCCGACCATAAAGAATCTTCCTGCAATGCGGGAGACATGGGTTCAATCCCTGGGTCGGGAAGATCCCCTGGAGAAAGAAATGGCAACCCACTCCAATATTCTTGCCTGGAAAATCCCATGGACAGAGGAGCTTGACGAGCTACAGTCCATGGGGTCACAAAGAGTCAGACACGACTGAGTGATTAACACACAGACACACAGTAGGACAATTACCAAGTATTCATCATCTGCCTTGAATATGCAAGGCTCTGGGTCAAGTATCTTACATACATGATCTCACTGGGACAATATAAGCTGTGAAATGGCTACTAATATTATTAATGTTAATATTATTCTCCTCTCAAGAATGCTAAGGCACAGTATCACTTGCCTGAGGACACAGCTAGTAAGATGGGGAGATGGGGGTCAAACATGGGTCTTGGTGACTCCAAAGACTAAATCCTCTCTAACTGGAGGACTGGAAATTACAGCCAACCTGGAGATGGGTCACTCAGATCCTTCTTTGAGAAAGGACACCCCAGTCAATGGTGTGTTGATAATGTTTAGTAACTGGCTCCCAGGGGGGTAATGTGTGCATAGATACTCATTATTGGAAGTCATTCTGTAAAGTGGCAGCAAACACTGAAACTGCTAGTATTGAACAATTGATCCCAGGGGAAATACAATGTTAGGGCACATTTTCATCAATTGATCAATACATAGCCTTGTTTTGTGTTTTTTTAATTATATATATATATACATTATATCTTGAATATGTATCATTGATTCATTAACATTAAACTAATGGCCAACAGGGCTATAACTCACACCTGAACGAAGGTTATCAACACACATATTTTCTCCAAGAAACAGTCTTCTTATGCTTAGGAATACTGGTAGCACTTTAATACTCTGCTGTGGTGCTGTCTTAAACATTGAAATCACCTGCAAATGACATGAAAATGCACAAAAGCACCACCAAGTAGATCACAGATAGGATGCTTGCTTACAGCATGAGACTAAAATATGAAAGCAGAGGGTCACCTTGCAACCTCTGCTGGGAGCGGGATTCAAAATTTTGGTAAAAATTTTGCACATAACTGCAAATGTGCTGCAAGTATTGATTTGGGGGTACAAATAAATGTTAGCAAGTAAGTGAAGTTTCAAATACAGTATCCACACATTATGAGGAATGGCTATACACATATATATCTGTGTATGCCCTCCAACCTTAATATTTGCTGGCTATCCCTCCAGATTTATCCTCCACTATCCTCCAGTCAAACTGGACCGTTAACCATTTTCCAAATATGTCTCACACTTATCTAGCTTGTAACTGAGTGCGGGCTGCTCCCTACACCCGGACTCTTTATTATCTGCCTACCAACGTACTCACACACTGTCTTCCCATGTCTGAATAATTCAGCCATGCAACTGTACCATCTCCATAAAGGGCTTCCTGATGCCCCAGGAATGGGATTTCTCCATTCTTAGGACTACAGTGGCATACATCAGACACCACTCGTTTTCTACTGTGTGGTCAGGCCACTCAAGATGGCTGCTGTCTTGCTCTCTGTAGAGGCCCTGCTGTCCAGTCCCTGCTTCACCTACACCCTACTCACATGACTGTACAAACCCTGTTAATCATAGGGCTTAATGTAATGACCCATGGTGCTTACCCCTACCCCAGTTGCTGTTTTCCCTGGTAACTGAAGAGCTTCCCATAACTGATAGGTTCCCTCCCCAAACCAGAAGCCAGCTGTTTGTCCTGCCTGTGTCTGCTGTACATGGTGGGGTGCCACACCAGGACTTCGCTTTGGACTTGTACAGTTTCCTCCAATACAGCATCCCTGGTGGCTCAGTGGTAAAGAATCTCCCTGCCAATGCAGGAAGTGCAGGAGATGCAGGTGTGATCCCTCGGTCAGGAAGATCCCCTGGAGTAGGAAATGGCAATTTGCTCAGTATTCTCACCTGAAAAGTCCCATGGACAGAAGAGCCTGGCAGGCTACCATCCATGGGATTGAAAGAGTCGAACACGACTGAACCCACAAGAACACATGCTATCCAGTGTATCATTAATGTCTCTTGTCATTGTCTCTAGGTTCTTTCTTTGACCTTGCAGCTGGGCTATTACAAGGTTTGCAGGTTTGAGAGGTACAGCCTAACATCTACCTTGTATTACAAAGCAGACTTAGTGATCTTCAAAAAACACAACTCTGAACACGCCACTCTCCCGCATAAACCCCTCAATGTCATCCCATTGCTCTTGGCATAAAGTCTAGATTCCTTTAAGAAGGCTTAGGAGTCTAGCCCCTCCCTACCTCTCCGTGCTCATCTTGTGTCACACTCATCCTCTCTCCTCTGGCCACGTGAGACTGCTCTTAGTATCTCAAACACCCCAGGTTCTTCCTTGCCTAGAGTTTTCTGTGTGTATTATGTTTCCTTCTGCTTGGAATTTTCCTTCCTCCAAATTCTTTGTCTGGATAATTAATACTCATGCCATGAGTCTCAGCTTAAACATCACTTTTGTAGGGAACCCCTCCAATGGACCCCAACCTCCCGCTGGATTAAGTTAAGAGTTCTTGGTCTCCAATATCATCTCTACTTTTCTCATAACAGTCAGCACAATTTAAATTATGTGTTATTGCCCATTTCTCCCACAAGACTGTAATTACATGAAGAGAGGTCTATATCTCCTTTGATGTATTTCATCATCTAGTTCAGAATATGGCACATATAAATGTAAGTCTCTCAGTGAATATTTTATGAATGAATATGTAACTAAATCTTCATTGTCTTGAGACCCAATGGGGAGTGACAGGATAGCAGATAGGTTTTGAATAATCAGAATAATTATGGAGAGTTCAGATTTTCTTTTACTTATTTGTGATGTTAAGTTACTAGTATGTTGGGATTTTCTACCACACACTTATTAATAATTATAAATTCATAAAAGTTATCATTATTATTAAATCCAAAAGGAATATGTCCCTACTACATTACAACATTCATGAAAATCATTTAGATAATGTAGATTAAAATGTGAAGGATAACCAATAAGCTTCTAGAATATAACACAGAAGACTCCTGTCCTAGAAGGAGGCCAATATTTCTTAAACAAAGCACTAACCCTTAAGAAAAGTATTGATAAACTTGGAATACATTAAATTTAAGAACTTCTACTCATCAGAGCTTATTGACACAAATAGCAACCATTTTGTTCCCTCTTAGGGAATGGGTTGACTGGGTTCAGCGGGGCAAATCTGCTGCTCCACGTGATGCTGGCTGGGGTTGAGGCATCTAAAGCTCGTCTGAGCTAGAATATCCAAGATGGCTGTTTTACATGACCAGCCAATCCATGGTGGTTACTGACTGGGAGCTTGGCTAGGGTGATGATTGACTTCCGAATACCTCCACATGGCCTCCACGGCTCAGACTTCTCAGAGACTGGAGTCTCAAGAGTAAGTCTTCCAAGAGGGAAGAAGTAGAAACTGCCCAACTTCACAAAGGCTAGGACCAGAAGTGGTGCAGTATTGCTTTCAACATGTCTTATTGGTTAAGCAGTCACAGGGCAAGCCTAGATTCAGAGGGAGGGAGTGATAAACACCAATTCTCAATGGAAGACTGAAAAAGAATTTGTAGTCATCTTTAATCTACCACAATACCATTAAGAATGTAACAGCAAGCCACAGATGATGAGAACTAATGTTCAGAAATGTTATCAGTTGGGATGGACACAGACACTGTCATACAGAGTGAAGTAAGTCAGAAAGAGAAAAACAAATATCATATTTAGTGCACATAGGTAGACTCTGGAAAAATGATATAGATGATCTTATTTGCAAAGTAGAAATAGGGACACAGACATAGAGAACAAATGTATGGACACCAAGGGGGAAAAGAGCGGGTGGGATGAACTGGGAGATTGGGATTGACGTATATACACTACTGACACTATGTATGAAATAGGTAACCAATGAGAACCTGCTGTATAGCTCAGGGAACCTTACTTTGGGCTCTGTAGTGACCTAAATGGGAAGGAAATTCAAAAAAGAGGGGCTTACATATAGCTGAGTCACTTTCCTCTTCAGTAGAAACTGCACAACAGGGTAAAGCAACTGCTGCCACTGCTGCTGCTAAGTCACATCAGTCGTGCCCGACTCCCTGCGACCCCACAGACAGCAGCCCACCAGGCTCCTCTGTCCCTGGGATTCTCCAGGCAAGAATACTGGAGTGGGTTGCCATTTCCTTCTCCAATGCATGTGTGCATGCTAAGTTGCTTCAGTCGTGTCTGACTCTGTGCGACCCCAGAGACGGCAGCCCACCAGGATTCTCTAGGCAAGAATACTGGAGTGGGTTGGTAAACCAACTATGCTGCAATAAAAATGAAAAAAAAAAATCAGTTGAATTGTGTTCCTCTCTCGAAACTTGATATGTTGAAGTCTTAACCCCTCCTACCTTAGAATGTGACTTTATTTGGAAATAAGGTCATTGCTGATGTAATTAGTTAAGATGAAATCATATTAGAGTAGGGTGGGTCACTAATCCAATATGACTGGTGTCCTTATAAAAGGAGAAATTTGGATATGGAGACATGTACACTGGGAGAACACCATGTGAAGATGAAATCAGAGATTAACAAGCCAAGGAATTACCGAAGATTGCCAGTAAACCACAAGAAACTGGGAGAAAATTGTGAAACAGATTTTTTTCTCCTAGCCTGCAACAGGAACCAACTCTGCCAACACCTTGATCTCAGACTGTTAGCCTCCAGAACTGTGAGACAATACTTTTCTGTTGTTTAAGCCAGCCAGTCTGTAGTACTTTGTTATGACTCCCCAAGGAAATTAGTATAATATATAAAGAATGTCTACAAAGCAATAAGAAAAAAAATCCAGTAGAGAAATGAGCAAAAGTTTAATACGTCAAGAAAAAAGATAGCCAAAGGTCAACCATATGAGAAAACGCTCAGCATCGCTAATTATAGAGAAATGTAAAGTAGGTCTTCATGAGGTCTCACTGCACACTCTTCAGACTTCTACGTAAAATGTTAATAATAAAAAGCATTGGCCAGGATATAGAGCAAATGGAATTCATAAACATTGCTCCTGGAATGTAAGTTGTTAAAAACTACTCAGAAAACTATCAGGGGACTTCCCTGGTGGTCTAGTGGCTATGACTCCAAGCTCCCAATGTGACGCCTGGGTTCGATCCCCAGTGTTGGAACTAGATCCCACATGCCACAACCAGGAGTTTACATGATACACCTAAAGATCCTGAGTGTTGCAACTAAGACCCGGTGCAGTGAAATATATAAATAATAATTTTTTTTTCAAAGAAAGAAAACTGTCAGAATCTAATGACCCAGTAAGTCAGTCCACTCACAAACACAGACCCAATAAAAAATGTTTCAGTCCAGTTCAGTCACTCAATCGTGTCCAACTCTGTGGGACCCCATGAATCGCAGCACGCCAGACCTCCCTGTCCATCACCAACTCCCAGAGTTCATTCAGACTCATGTACATCAAGTCAGATGCCATCCAGCCATCTCATCCTCTGTCATCCCCTTTTTTTCCTCCTGCCCTTAATCCCTCCCAGCATCAGAGTCTTTTCCAATGAGTCAACTCTTCTCAAGAGGTGGCCAAAGTACTGGAGTTTCAGCTTTAGCATCAGTCCTTCCAAAGAAATCCCAGGGCTGATCTCCTTCAATATGGACTGGTTGGATCTCCTTGCAGTCCAAGGGACTCTCAAGCGTCTTCTCCAACACCACAGTTCAAAAGCATCAATTCTTTGGCGCTCAGCCTTCTTCACAGTCCAACTCTCACATCCATACATGACCACAGAAAAAACCATAGCCTTGACTAGACGGACCTTAGTCTGCAAAGTAATATCTCTGCTTTTGAATATGCTATCTAGGTTGGTCATAACTTTCCTTCCAAGGAGTAAGCGTCTTTTAATTTCATGGCGGCAGTCACCATCTGCAGTGATTTTGGAGCCCCCAAAAATAAAGTCTGACACTGTTTCCACTGTTTCCCCATCTATTTCCCATGGAGTGATGGGACCAGATGCCATGATCTTCGTTTTCTGAATGTTGAGCTTTAAGCCAACTTTTTCACTCTCCTCTTTCACTTTCATCAAGAGGCTTTTTAGTTCCTCTTCACTTTCTGCCATAAGGGTGGTGTCTTCTGTATATCTGAGGTTATTAATATTTCTCCCAGCAATCTTGATTCCAGCTTGTGCTTCTTCCAGCCCAGCATTTCTCATGATGTACTCTGCATAGAAGTTAAATAAGCAGGGTGACAATATACAGCCTTGACGTACTCCTTTTCCTATTTGGAACCAGTCTGTTGTTCCACGTCCAGTTCTAACTGTTGCTTCCTGACCTGCATACAGATTTCTCAAGAGGCAGGTCAGGTGGTCTGGTATTCCCATCTCTCTCAGAATTTTCCAGTTTATTGTGATCCACACAGTCAAAGGCTTTGGCATAGTCAATAAAGCAGAAATAGATGTTTTTCTGGAACTTTCTTGCTTTTTCCATGATCCAGCGGATGTTGGCAATTTGATATCTGGTTCCTCTGCCTTTTCTAAAACCAGCTTGAACATCAGGAAGTTCATGGTTCACATATTGCTGAAGCCTGGCTTGGAGAATTTTGAGCATTACTTTACTAGCATGTGAGATGAGTGCAATTGTGCGGTAGTTTGAGCATTCTTTGGCATTGCCTTTCTTTGGGATTGGAATGAAAACTGACCTTTTCCAGTCCTGTGGCCACTGCTGTGTACATATACACAATATGGGGCATAATCATGCATGGTTATAGCACTACTGTTCTTAATATCTCCAAACTGGAAACAGTTTAAATTTACATCCAGTGCAAAATAGACTGTGGTTTAGTCATGCAATGGAATACTATGCAGCAGTGAGGATGAACCAACTTTGCTGCATTGAAACAGCATGAATGAGTTTCACAGACATGAACAATGAGCACCAGCTACAAAAAGTATAGACTCTCTGTTTCCATTTAATAAATTTCAAAGGCAGAAAAAATTGCTCTGATGAAAGAAATCAGTGTACTGGGTGTATTTGGAAAAGAGAGAGCAACTAGGAGGGAGCACGAGGGAGTTTTGAGAAGGGCCATTTGTCCTTTTTCTTTTTCCAATCTGGGTGATATTTATAAGACTGTGTTACTTTGTGAAAATTCATTGAATTGTACTTTGTGCACTCTTCTGTGTGTGTTATATTTAAATGTAAAATTTTATTTAAAACTTAAATAAATACATTCCAGAGTTTCAAGTCATCTTTACCCACTGATAACTGGAAATACTATTCATGCTTTTCACATTTGTAATGATTTATAAATGTGTTCTACTGGAAAGTTGTTCTGACCATTTTTGAGGTTTTGTGAAGAAGAAATTACAAGTTCAATCCCTCTTTTTATATAATGAAACATTGTTTTGTATGTGAAACATTCAATGTTGATTATTTAAAACTTTATTAAATTCATAGAGTAGACAATAGCACATTGGAATTTATTATTAAGCAAGGAATTTGTCATTAAGTTGGGAAGCACAGATGATCCATTAGATGGCAGTTAGTTGTCAAACGCGTCTCAACAGCATTAGCTTGAATTCTAATCTCCATATAGATAGTGGCTTACACTCCAACATTCTTGAACGTGTAATTCCTCCAACCCCAGGATCTCTCTCTTTGACCTCCAGGTTATTTCATTTATACCGTTCTCTGCCTGGGACTGTCTTACATAGCTCTTCATCTAGCTAACCCCCGAGCGTAGTCAGATATCACCTGACCCTTGTGATAGACAGTCTCTGAGATGGTCCCCAGTGAGCCTCTTCTCCTGGTCTTCATGCCCTGTGCAGTCCCTTCCCTTGAGTGTGGCCTACACCTAGTGATTCACTCCTAGCAAGTGAAATATGACCAAAGTGATGGGGTATCACTTATAAGACTAGGTTACGAAAAGACTGTGGCTTCCGTCATGGCTCCCTGTCTTCTTGCCTTACTCTCACTCTCCTCTCAGAGCCCTTGCTCAAGGAAGTCAGGTGCCCACATGGCAAGAAACTTGACGTGTCTGGCCAACAGGCAGTGAGGACCTGAGGCCTGCCAACAGCCTGATGAGTTTGATTCAAGATGAATCCTCCCCAAGTTGAGCATGGAGATGACTGCAGTCCCAGATAACAACTTGAGACCTTGAATCAGCTAAGCAGTACCCAGACTTCTGACCCACAGAAATGGTGACCTAATACATGTTTGCTGTTTTAAGCGGCTAAGTGAAAGTGAAGGTTGGTCAGTTGTGTCTGACTCTTTGTGACCCCATGGACTGTATAGTCAGGGGGCCTGAATTCTCCAGGCCAGAATACTGCAGTAGGTAGCCTTTTCCTTTTCCAGGGGATCTTCCCAACCCAGGGGTTGAACCCAGGTCTCCGCATTGCGGGTGGATTCTTTACCAGCTGAGCCACCAGGGAAGCCCAAGAAAACTGGAGTGGGGAGCCTATCCCTTCTCCAGGGGATCTTCACACCCCAGGGATCAAACCGGGGTCTCCTGCATTACCAGCTGAGCTATCAGGGAAACCCTTAAGCAGCTAAAGTTTGGTGTGATTTGTTGCACAGCAACAGATGACTAATCAGCCCCCACCTTCACTTTTCCCACTCCAGGCTGGACTCATTGCCCCTGTTGTACCTGACACTTCCCAGAATCACAGCATTAATCACACATTATAGTAATCTACTGCTTACTCGCCAATCTCTCCAGTTCCTAGAACTCAGCTGTACTCAATAAATGTTTGATTAACACATGGAAGAATAAATAGATAATAGTTGTTTAACCTTGGGAAATAACCTGTCTGATTCTTAATGTTTTCATTTGTAAAGTGATAAATAAAATTTGTAGAACAATTTAAGAGATAAAAAAGAGTATGACTTGGTAAATAATTAGATGTGAGAGGTGAGGAAAAAGGAAGAGTCAAAGTCTGGACAACTGGATATTTCTAAGAGAGGAAAAAAAAATAAAGAGGACCAGAGGAGGAGACCATTTACAGTGGAGTATGGTGAGTTCAACTTTGAACATGCCAAAATTGAGGTATTTAGAACACTTCAAGCAGACTGATGTGTTATAGCCTGCAGCTTAGAGGTCTGTGGTGGGATAGATTTGTGAGTTAATGGCAGGCAGATGGTGACTGAAGCCATGAGACACAGACCAAAGAATGAGATAAGCTTTTGGATTGAGAATAGACCCTTAGGGAACATTCTCATGAAAAGGAGGAAGTGCACAGGGGTCTGTCTAGAATAGGGAGAGTGTGGTGACCCAGAAGCATGGATGCTGATGGTTTCACCAAACAGGTATTGATCAATAATAATAAAAGGAACAGAGATCAAGATATTAACACCCCTTGGAACTGAAGATTGTATCTTTCAAAGATAACTTGAGCCACATTTCCCATTCCATGTGCTCTTTGCCTTTGTCCCATTCAGAGAGGGGGTAAATGTTATCTCCCTTTGATTCTGGGAAGTCTTGTGACCACTTTGACTAACAATCATGGTTGAAATGAGGCTATGGGACTTCTGAAGCTATAAAACTCACAATTTCTGAGTCACAACAAGCAATGCCTTTTCCACTTCCTTTCCTGAAATACTAGAGCATGCCCTGTATGAGGCCGCCATGCTGCAAGGAAGGCAAACCACATGGAGAGGTTATGTATAGAACTCTGGTCACCATCATGCAGCAGAGACAAGCTGCACTGTGTGATCAGTCTGACTTCCCAACCCTCTGAATACAAAAGCATAATAAAATCATTGTAAGTTTGGGAATAATTTGTAATTTGTTACACAGTGACAGTACCTAGAGAGCTTCCCAGATGGTTCAGTGGTAAAGAAACCATCTGCCAAGCAGGAGATCCAGGTTCGATTCCTGGATTGGGAAGATCCTCTGGAGAAGGAAATGGCAACCCACTCTAGTATTCTTTCCTGCAAAATCCCATGGATCAAGGAGCCTGGCAAGCTAAGGTCCATGGGATCGCAAAGAGTCAGACACCACTTAACACAATACTAATAGTACCTAGAACAACACAATAGTACTTAGAACAATCAGTTTTAGAGAAAGTTGTTTCCACGGAGTAGTTAGGACAGACACCAGAGTGCAGTGGGTTGGGGAATGTGTAAGAGGCAAGGAAAGTGGGGGGCACATGAATAGGTTATAGTGAGGGGAGCTCAAACTGGAGGATAGAAGAGGGCTTAGGAGAGTGCTAATCAGCTGGAGTAGACTGGACAGATTTACAGGATAAGAGAAAATATCAGAGGAGTATAACAGTCAAAGCAGAGAAGAGAGGTCATAACAGAGGAGATGGCAGGGGACGTCTAGGGCGCACTTGAAGAGCTACACTTAAATGGTCTCTATGGAGACTGGAAGAAATAACTGGAATTTGCTGGGGCAGGAAAGCACAGCAGGAGAATGGTGGTACTGCTGTGAGTGCAGTTCACGGGATCATCTGTCAGGTCTGGACTTCCAGCCCAGGGGATGATTGACTGAAGGAAATGGAGGAATCAAAGGGTCAGCATTTATTGGAGGTCGGAGTACAGGTATCATGGGTATGAGATCCTGAAATCACCAAAAGCCTGGGAGAATGCAACCATAAAGGAGGTTTCTAGAATCTGAATGACCCAGCCCTGGGTCTTGACAAGATCCAAGACGGGGTCTGGGAATGATGGCTGAAGCAGAGTGGAGGTGAAGTCCCTTGGTACTAAAGAGGTCTAAGAAATAGCAGTCCAGTCTGTTGTCTGCCTGGGCACTGAGATCTCTTAGGATGATGGGGGACCTGAACAGGAGAGGAATACTGAGAGTCAGGCCACGAATGATTCAGTGAGTGAGAACTGGACAGTTTTCAGGCTTGGGAAGGAGAGATGTTGGATGGCATGAGGCTCTAAGGAAGATATGAGCCTGACAAGCAGGGGTGTGGACGTGACAACGGAGAGCCAGGACAATGCAACCACCATATCTGCCTCCGAGGCACAGGGTATGGGCCTGAGAGGGTGAGCAACTTTGTCCTGAAGGGCTACATAGAAAGTGAAGACTTCTGTTAAAACAGAAGGTGATGAGAGCCTTCTGTAGGATCTGGGGATAGAGGGAGCATGTGTTTACAGTGGATGGAGGGTTCCTGAGGGTGCAATGTCTAAATAGGGTTTGAGAGTAGCTGCTAAGTCGCTTCAGTCATGTCTGACTCTGTGCGACCCCATAGACGGCAGCCCACCAGGCTCCCCTGTCCCTGGGATTCTCCAGGCAAGAACACCGGAGTGGGTTGCCATTTCCTTCTCCAATGCATGAAAGTGAAAAGTGAAAGTGAAGTTGCTCAGTCATCTGTCCAACTCTTAGCGACCCCATGGACTACAGCCTACCAGGCTCCTCCGTCCATGGGATTCTCCAGGCAAGAACACTGGAGTGGGTTGCCATTGCCTTCCCCACTGAGAGTAGAGTGAGTCAGAAATATTAGGGCAAGAAATAATGGGAATGAGGAGGGCATAGAATTTGAGGTCAGGGAAGAGACGCTTGTTCTAGGTGTATTTAGAACAGAGGCACGTGCCTGTGTTAGGTAGGCAGTGAGGGCCTTGTTCTAGATCAAGGTTCTTGTCCTCCAAGTCCAGTGCCCTGCCCTTAGGCAGGCCTCTCCCATCGGAGCCAGGAAGCCCCCAGGCCTGGGAGATGGCGGATTTCCTAGAACTCTGTAAAGGGGGGTGGTGGGCGGTGGTGGGGGCCGCGCCTGGCTGCGAACCCTTCAGACAGCCTGGGCATCTCTGACTCAGGAAGTCACACGTAGCAATGGATCTTCCTGTTATTACTGTTCTGCTATAAATAAACCAGAAAAATGTGAGAGTTCTTGAACTCTCCTGAGAGGAAGAAAATAAAAAGCAATCTGACCAACCACCTGGAAGCTCATTTTAAATAACTTTCTATGCCTATTTTAAGACAGAAATGGACATACTCCTATTAATAAGCCTGGCTAACTAAGTAAGGCCTGCCTGCGGCCAGAGTGACTCTGAAAGCCTCTTTCCCCACAGAGGCCCTGTGAGTGACAAGAAGGGTGTGCTCTTGTCACCAGACAAGCCCCTGCTGGCCATTACAGGTAGAAACTTCTACAAAGAAAGAGATTCCTTGACTTCTAATCCAGGTCTGACCCTTTGTGAAGGAGTTTATGCACATAATTACAGCAGCCAAAGGATAGAGTTCACCTGAGACCAAGCTTGTTTCTTTCTGGACATCCCTCTGTGAGACTACCAACAACCTGAGGGGGCCGGTTCTGTTCTATGCCCATTTTACAGATGTGGAAACTGAGTCTTAGAAGAGTACATTCCACTCCCCGTCCCACTCCAGTACTCTTGCCTGGAAAATCCCATGGACAGAGGAGGCTGGTAGGCTGCAGTCCATGGGGTCGCTAAGAGTCAGAATAACTGAGCAACTTCACTTTCACTTTTCACTTTCATGCATTGGAGAAGGAAATGGCAACCCACTCCAGTGTTCTTGCCTGAAGAATCCCAGGGACGGGGGAGCCTAGTGGGCTGCCGTCCCTGGGGTCACACAGAGTTGGACATGACTGAAGCGACTTAGCAGCAACAGGTGACAAACCTGGGGAGATAACCTCTCTGCCGTCTACCTGCCTTCCTGAGGCACAATTGTGGGCATCCCGGGTGGCCCAGTGGTAAAGATTCCACCTGTCAGTGTAGAAGACAAAGAGGCAAGAGTTCGATCCCTGGGTCAGGAATATCCCCTGGAGTAGGAAATGGCTACCTGCTCTACCGTTCTTGCCTGGAAAATTCCATGAACAGAGAAGACTGGCAGGCTGCAGTCTATGAGGTCGCAAAGAGACAGGACTGATCACGCACGCATGCATGCACTCTGAGGCATAATTTAGTTGCGTGAAAGCTTTCAAAGTCACCTTCCTTTTGCTTCAGCTCAGATGTAGTCAGGAGGCAGCTGATCATCACATCCACCCTGTGCCTTGCTCATGCCATTCTTCAATGTCCTGGCTATACTCTGCAAAGCCACTGTGGCCAGAAAATCAGGTCTCCTTCCACCCAGACGCCCCCACCATCCTGCAGGGAGGTCACTCCTCGTCCATCAGACACTCTGGCTTCCTGGTTTCGAGGAAAAAAGCCTCTCAGGAGAAAGGGAGACGGTGGAGTCAGGCTGGAGCTGAGACTGAAGGGCTCCAGGGGCTTCTCTGTGGTCTCCACCTGTCCCTGCCTTTCTCGCCATTTTCTCTAGAGTCTCACTTCTCACTGCATACCTTCTCCTGCCCAGGTCTCCTCCTGGTCTCTCCTCACATGGCAGCTCAGACTCTACCATGTAGAACCTTCCAAAGCATTCCTGTCCTCCAGCCCACTGCTAACTGCCTGAACGCCTCAGCATTCTTGGTTCAGATTCCTGAGGTGGGAATCTGATTGGCCCGGCTCCCTTTATGGGCTGGGCCACAGGTCATAGGCAAACAGACAGCCTGGGTTGGCTCAGGTTACTTCCCTGCTGTACTGGACGCCAGGAGTGGGACAAACAGAGCCGAGGAATGTCCTTCGGCTCTTTCATCTGGGGCCATTTGTTGAATTGTTCCTTTTAGAAGACACAGTGGCTAACATTTGTACTGTGCTGCTAAAACCTGCATGGGCCCAGAGGCAGGAACTTAGGCTTCTGGAGCCATTTATCCATTCAGTCAAGTTCAGTCGCTCAGTCATGTCCGACTCTTTGCAACTCCATGAACTGCAGCACACCAGGCCTCCCTGTCCATCACCAACTAACTCCCTGAGTTTATTCAAACTTATGTCCATTGAGTCAGTGATGTCATCCAACCATCTCATTCTCTGTTGTCCCCTTCTCCTCCCGCCTTCAATCTTTCCCAGCATCAGGGTTTTTTTCAAAACCATCAGTTCTTCCCATCAGGTGGCCAAAGTATTGGAGTTTCAGCTTTAGCATCAGTCCTTCCAATGAATATTCAGGACTGATTTCCTTTAAGATGGATTGGTTTGATCTCCTTGCAGTCCAAGGGACACTCAAGAGTCTTCTCCAACACTACAGTTCAAAAGCATCAATTCTTCAGCTCTCAGCTTTCTTTATAGTCCAACTCTCACATCCATTTATAAATAAGGGCTTTAACTGCTAGAAATGATGATGTAAAGTAAACAGAGTCTCACTCCAGCGGTCCTATTCTCTTTTAAACTGCTCCCCCACCAAAATGTCTCTCTGCCTTTAAGAGCTCTCAGATGGTGACCTCTGCCTTCTGTCCTCTCGCCCCACACACCTCTGGCACCGGCGTTTTGCACCTGTCACTGCCTCCCCGGCTGCCTCTGCTGATCCCCTCAGCACACCTAAGCCTTGCAGTGATTTAAGGAGCCACCACAGCGGGCGTTCTTCATCCCAATTATGTCACCTGTTACTTAAGGGCATCACCATGCTCTGACCTCTGATGGCTTGGGGACCCTTGATTGCATCTGCTCTTCCAGTCTGTCCTCTCCGGCCACTTTGCTCAGGACCCAGGCACAAGGGTGTGGGGAACGAGGGAGGCTGAGAGGCAGGGGCAAAGCTGAGGAGAGATAGCAGGTCTTTCTCTGCGTCAGTCTCCATTCGGTCACCTGGGGTTGAGTTATTTCCCTGGTCTCTCAGGCTAGTAGAATTGGGACAGGGCCTGACCTGGCTTAGAATCCACTTGACAGGTGGCTGTCGTGGGCACTGCCTCCCAGGATCAACAGGATGGAGGACTTTTGGATGAAAAATACAACAGGACAAGTACTCTGCCCCAGAACTCATGGGGAAGCTGGTAGACAGTGGGCAGATGGGCTCTCAAGTTTACACTGGTCTCCTCTCTGTATACCTCTGTCTGCCTAGGCTTGAGGTGAGATATAGAGAAGGACAGAGCTGCAGGGAGAGGAAGTGCGGAAGAGATTGGGCCCAGACAACAGTGGACCTAGGGTAATGAGTTAAGCATTCACAGATGCTAGAGCACCAATTATCTTAGCGGTGATTTCTCTCTGGAAGCCAGTCCTTTACAAGGGACATAGCCTAGCCTTATAGGTCAGCTGGGAGCAGATGGTAAGATTTGATGTGACTCTTAAAGCGCGTTCTCAGGAGCCAAGCTGAATGCATGGGAATCCTAGCCGACCTCACCAACTATGTGACCTTGGACCGGTTAGTACAAGCCTTGGTTTCCTCATCTGTGAGACGGAAGTCACCACAGGACATATCTTGTAGGGGCACTGTGAGCAGGCCATCAGATAATGCACACAAAGTGTTCAGAACAGCACCTCGCACCCAGCACCGCGTTCACTGTCCTTGCAGAGCTCATTGCCTCTTACCCGCTCCAGCAAGAGTGTAAGTTCCTTGGGGATTCCAATATATTTTTTCTCATGGTACATCAGTGTCGATAATTGGAAAATAAGTGAGTGAATGCTTGGAAAATAAACTTATTTACAAAGCTCCGGTGAAGAAGATCTTATTAACCGTGGTAAGACTTGTATGATTTTATGTATTTGCTGAGGCTCATTCCTTCAGTGTGGTGGGCCAGGCCATACCCAAAACCACCTCCATCCCCATAAACCCACCCACATCTGCACACCCATGGCCACTCCCCTCCCCATACCCTGACCCACCCCCTTCACCCACCTCTGCACACCCCTGTACTCAATCATCTCATCTCCCCCTACCCTCCCACACATCCCTACCCCACAAGCACACACACAGCCTCTCACGCACAGCCATACCCACTCCCCCCACAGATTTCCCTCTCTGCACACCCATCCTCACACACACCACACACACACACACACACACACACACACACACACTCCCATCCTGATACTATCTAAGGAATGTATTTTCCTTCTATATCCTTCTTTAGGGTAAGAAGGAAATGGCAACCCACTCCAGTGTTCTTGCCTTGAGAATCCCAGGGATGGGGGAGCCTGGTGGGCTGCCATCTGTGGGGTTGCACAGTCGGACACGACTGAAGCAACTTAGCAGGAAAAGAAAATGAGCTTTCCCGGCTGCTTTAAGTCTCCAGCCCTCACCCTTTTCTGTCCCCACCTCCACTTTCCTCCACCTGTTCCTCTCTCAGTGGAAAGGACAGAGCCCTGGGAGGTCTGGACCTGAGTTTCTCAGGTGTCACTGAAATGAAGCCACAATTCAGAGGCTCTCAGAGTTGGAATCACCTTCAAGGTCCTCCTAACAGGAGGAAGCTCATTTCCTCTTTGGCTCCCTGGACAGAAATGATTCCTTTCTCAACCCCAGAGGAACATAGCTAGGCCTGCTATGGAGCAGCTCAGGTCTGTCTGGGATCCCCTCAGGGGAGCATCTACCCACTTGCAGCTCACCTCTGCAGTGGTTCTCACATTACCTACACAACAGAGAGGAGAAAGCTTACTTATAGTTAACACAAATATGTGTTTCAGATATTTTTATTCATTTTTATTGGTTTATTTATTTGGCCGTGCCAGAACTTAGCTGCAGTAGGTGGGATCTAGTTCCTTGTCCAGGGATTGAAACTGGGCCCCCTGTATTGGGAACATGCAGTCTTAGCCACTGGACCACCAGGGAAGTCCCTGTTTAAAACATTTAACAAATATTTATATTCGAGTAATATAATCTAAACCTCACAGCACTGTTAGGATGGGTAGCCCTCCATTTTACAAATGAGAAAACTGAGCACAGCAATGTTCACTGACTTGTTGGTGGTCACACACTATGGACATTGTAGAGCCAAAACTCAGACTTTTCTGACTCCAAAACTGCAACTAAAAATTGAAAGATCCTCCCTGTAACCTTAGGTTCAGGGAACAGCTTTGCCATCACATGGCCTTATCTTCTACTGGCCTGGTGACACACATAGCCTTTTCCTGTGATAAGCTTTGACATGACACCACATGTGACTCGGCAGCTCTGACTTTCTGGGGAGATGCAAGCACTATCTCTTGTCTCTGGCAAAAAACCTCTCCATCCAGCCATCCACCCACCATCCATTTACCTGTCTACCCATCCAACCATCTATCCATCCTCCTACCCGTCTAACTAAAACCTCTCTGAGCACCAATTTATTCATCTATAAAACGAGGATAGTTAATGTAAGGTTTAAGTGTTGCAAACATGTTAAGTACCTGACATATAGTAATGCATTAACATTTACTCCATGATATCTTTGCCTAGTTAAGGAGTCAGCTTCAGCGGGATGTTAATTCTTTGGAATGTCCAAATCCTGCAGCCGGATAATGTTCAAAGAGCTCTGTCCTTTGATTCATGGCTCTGGGGACCTGGAGTTATTTGGATGCCTGTGTCCTTTTTATTAGATGTGTCTCTCTGACCTCCACAGAGAACAGTAAGAAAGACCTATAAAGGAAAACTGTGGGCAGGGGGATCCCGAGTGATGTAAACCAAAGTCAGCAGCAGTCTATAGGCTTCACCTTAAAAGAGTCAGGCATGGGGTCAGGGGGTGGGGGTAGAGACTAGAGAGCAGAAAGTTTAGATTAGCTTCACCTCCTTTCCTCTAGACTCCTTATCTCTCAAGAAGGAAACTTGTGCGACATTGAACTATAAAAATCCTCGGTTGCAGCTTTGATGTGTCTTCTCCATAAAAAGGTCAGCCTGGCCCTAGATCTGATAGAGTGCCTGATGAACTGTGGATGGAGGTTCGTGATATTGTACAGGAAACAGGGATTAAGACCATCCCCATGGAAAAGAAAGGCAAAAAAGCAAAATGGCTGTCTGAGGAAGCCTTACAAATAGCTGTGAAAAGAAGAGAAGCAAAAAGCAAAGGAGTAAAGGAAACATATGAGTATCTGAATGCAGAGTTCCAAAGAATAGCAAGGAGAGATAAAAGCTTTTCTTAGCGATCAGTGCAAATAAATAGAGGAAAACAACAGAATGGGAAAGACTAGCGATCTCTTCAAGAAAATGAGAGATACCATGAGAACACTTCATGCAAAGATGGGCTCGATAAAGAACAGAAATGGTATGGACCTAACAGAAGCAGAAGATATTAAGAAGAAGTGGCAAGAATACACAGAAAAACTGTACAGAAAAGATCGTCATGACCCGGATAATCACAATGGTGTGATGACTCACCTAGAGCCAGACATTCTGGAATGTGAAGTCAAGTGGGCCTTATAAAGCATCACACGAATAAAGCTAGTGGAGGTGACAGAATTCCAGTGGAGCTATTTCAAATCCTGAAAGATGATGCTGTGAAAGTGCTGCACTCAATATGCCAGCAAATTTGGAAAACTTGGCAGTGGTCACAGAACTGGAAAAGGTCAGTTTTCATTCCAATCCCAAAGAAAGGCAATGCCAAAGAATGCTCAAACTACCACACAATTGCACTCATCTCACACACTAGTAAAGTAATGCTCAAAATTCTCCAAGCCAGGCTTCAGCAGTACCTGAACTGTGAACTTCCAGATGTTCAAGAGGTTTTAGAAAAGGCAGAGGAACCAGAGAACAAATTGTCAATATCCGCTGGATCATTGAAAAAGCAAGAGAGTTCCAGAAAAACATCTATTTCTGCTTTATTGACTATGCCAAAGCCTTTGTGTGGATCACAAGAAACTGTGGAAAATTCTGAAAGAGATGGGAATCCCAGACCACCTGACCTGCCTCTTGAGAAACCTATATGCAGGTCAGGAAGCAGCAGTTAGAACTGGACATGGAACAACAGAGTGGTTCCAAATAGGAAAAGGAATGCGTCAAGGCTGTATATTGTCATCCTGCTTATTTAACTTTTATGCAGAGTACATCTTGAGAAACACTGGACTGGAAGAAGCACAAGCTGGAATCAAGATTGCTGGGAAAAATGTCAATAACCTCAGATATGCAGATGACACCACCCTTATGGCAGAAAGTGAAGAGGAACTAAAAAGCCTCTTGATGAAAGTGAAAGTGGAGAGTGAAAAAGTTGGCTTAAAGCTCAACATTCAGAAAACGAAGATCATGGCATCTGGTCCCATCACTTCATGGAAAACAGATGGGGAAACAGTGGAAACAGTATCTGACTTTATTTTGGGAGGCTCCAAAATCACTGCAGATGGTGACTTCAGCCATGAAATTAAAAGACGCTTACTCCTTGGAAGAAAAGTTATGACCAACCTAGATAGCATATTCAAAAGCAGAGACATTACTTTGCCAACAAAGGTCTGTCTAGTCAAGGCTATGGTTTTTCCTGTGCTCATGTATGGATGTGAGAGTTGGACAGTGAAGAATGCTGCAAGGTGAAGAATTGATGCTTTTGAACTGTGGTGTTGGAGAAGACTCTTGAGAGTCCCTTGACTGCAAGAAGATCCAACCAGTGCATCCTAAAGAGATCAGTCCTGGGTGTTCATTGGAAGGACTGATGCTGAAGCTGAAACACCAATACTTTGGCCACATCATGTGAAGAGTTGACTCACTGGAAAAGACCCTAATGCTGGGAAGAATTGGGAGCAGGAGGAGAAGGAGACGACAGAGGATGAGATGGCCGGATGTCATCACCGACTTGATGGACATGGGTTTGGATAGACCCTGGAAATTGGTGATGGACAGGGAGGCTTGCGTGCTGCGATTCATGGGGTCACAAAGAGTCGGACACAACTGAGTGACTGAACTGAACTGAACTGGCCCTGGGAAAGAAGCTGATGGAAAACTTAAGGTCTGGACTGTGGTGAAAAAAGTCAGTGAGGCTGAAGCCCAGACAGTGTTCTGGGGATGATGACCATGGAACTGGTTAGGCCTGCTATCTGTATGGTACTTTACAGTTTGCCCAGTTTCCATATGTGCCATCACTTCACAACCCTGTACGTCAGGAAAGATAGGCATTTCTAGACTGTTCAGTCCAGTTCAGTTCCTTTCAGTCGCTCAGTCATGTCTGACTCTTTGCGACCCCATGAATCGCAGCACGCCAGGCCTCCCTGTCCATCACCAACTCCCGGGGTTCACTCAAACTCATGTCCATCGAGTTGGTGATGCCATCCAGCCATATCATCCTCTGTCGTCCCCTTCTCCTCCTGCCCCAAATCCCTCTCAGCAACAGAGTCTTTTCCAATAAGTCAAACTTTGCATGAGGTGGTCAAAGTACTGGAGTTTCAGCTTCAGCATCAGTCCTTCCAAAGAACACCCAGGACTGATCTCCTTTAGAATGGACTTGTTGAATCTCCTTGCAGTCCAAGGGACCCTCAAGAGTCTTCTCCAACACCACAGTTCAAAGCATCAATTCTTTGGTGCTCAGCTTTCTTTATAGTCCAACTCTTACATCCATACATGACTACTGGAAAAACCATAGCCTTGACTAGATGGACCTTTGTTGACAAAGTAATGTCTCTGCTTAGGTTTGTCATAAGTTTTCTTCCAAGGAGTAAGCGTCTTTTAATTTCATAGCTACAGTCACCATCTGCAGTGATTTTGGAGCCCCCAAAAAATAAAATCAGCCAGTTTCCACTGTTTCCCTATCTATTTCACACGAAGTGATGGGACCAGATGCCATGATCTTCGTTTTCTGAATGTTGAGCTTTAAGCCAACTTTTTCACTCTCCACTTTCACTTTCATCAAGAGGCTTTTTCATTCCTCTTCACTTTCTGCCATAAGGGTGGTGTCATCTGCATATCTGAGGTTATTGATATTTTTCCCACCAATCTCGATTCCAGCTTGTGTTTCTTCCAGCGCAGCATTTCTCATGATGTACTCTGCATATAAGTTAAATAAGCAGGATGACAATATACAGCCTTGACGCATTCCTTTTCCTATTTGGAACCACTCTGTTGTTCCATGTCCAGTTCTAACTGCTGCTTCCTGACCTGCATATAGGTTTCTCAAGAGGCAGGTCAGGTGGTCTGGGATTCCCATCTCTTTCAGAATTTTCCACAGTTTCTTGTGATCCACACAAAGGCTTTGGCATAGTCAATAAAGCAGAAATAGATGTTTTTCTGGAACTCTCTTGCTTTTTCAATGATCCAGCGGATGTTGACAATTTGTTCTCTGGTTCCTCTGCCTTTTCTAAAACCTCTTGAACATCTGGAAGTTCACAGTTCAGGTACTGCTGAAGCCTGGCTTGGAGAATTTTGAGCATTACTTTGCTAGCGTGTGAGATGAGTGTAATTATGCGGTAGTTTGAGCATTCTTTGGCATTGCCTTTCTTTGGGATTGGAATGAAAACTGACCTTTTCCAGTCCTGTGGCCACTGCCGAGTTTTGCCAATTTGCTGGCATATTGAGTGCAGCACTTTCACAGCATCATCTTTCAGGATTTGAAATAGCTCAACTGGAATTCCATCACCTCCACTAGCTTTGTTTGTAGTGATGTTTTCTAAGGCCCACTTGAGGATCAAAATTTGCCACCTCAAAATATGCTACTTTGGCAGAAGGATTATTTTGAGCTGAAGACAATTGAGAGACAGCAGACACCAAGAAAATCTCTCTGCCCTCACCTTCTGGGCTTCCCTGGTGGCTCAGAGCTGAAGAAAACACCTGCAATGCTGTAGCCACAGGAGACATAGGTTCAACCCTGGGTCAGGAAGATCCCCTGTAGGTGGAAATATAGCAACCCTCTCCAGTATTCTTGCCTGGAAAATTGCATGGACAGAGGAACCTGGCAGGCTTCACAGGGTTGCAAAGAGTAAAACACAACTGAGGCAACTTAGCAAGCATGCAAGCCCTCACCCTCTATTTGCCTAAAAGCAGAACATACATTTCTATTTGCAAAGGTGTCTCACTCTCTAGGAAGATGAGGACCCAGGACGACAACTTCTTATACTCTTTATTGCAGGAGACAATTTTATACTTTCAACAGCTCAGAGATGGCACCACGAGGACTCTCCATTACACATCTTACTAAAATAATCCTTATCTTCCATCAGTTTCCCATGTATTTGCCTACGCAGGCTTTCCTTTGTCTTATTACTGCTCTACAAATTTATTGTTTTTCATTAAGATGCTATATAAGCCCCTTTGAGGCACTCATCATTGAGTTTCTCCCACATGCATTCATGCTGCAGTCATTCATAAACTGTGCTGATTTTTTTCTTGTTTATCTGTCTTTTCATCAGTTTCTGGACCCGGCTGCAGAACCTGGGAGGACAGAGGAAAAAGCTTTTTCCTCCCCTTAGTTGTTGCTGTTTTTCAGTCACTAAGTCGTGTCCAACTCCGTGGTCCCATGAACTGTAGCTCGCCAGGTTCTTCTGTCCATGAGATTTCCCAAGTAAGAACACTGGAGTGGGCTAACCTTTCCCTCTCCAGGGGCTCTTCCTAATCCAGGGATCAAACCCACTTTTCCTGCATTGGCAGGCAGATTCTTTGTCACTGAGCCACCAGAGAAGCCCTTTTCCTCCCCTACAATACCTATTATACAGATGAAGACACTAACCAACAATAACTGGCTGTTCCCCAGATCACTGAGGCTTCAACCTAACCTCCTGACTCCCAAGAGCCCTCTACCCCATTCCAGACTTCCTCTTTTCACAAGGCCCCCAGATACTGGGGAAGAGTTATTTCACCATGTCTTAGGCAGCCATGACTTCAAAACAGTTTGGAGAGACTCCTTTTAATTTTTCCTTGTCTTTAAGTTTTTAATTAATTCATTCAAATTTGACTTTACAAAGTACCTGCCCTGTGCAGGTACTGCCCTCCTGAGCAAATTTAGGCCTTTGCAATTCAGTAGGTGAGGGGCGTGGTCGGGAACTGGCTGCCCTGGGAGCATCAGGTTACCCTGCCAATAACCTGCTGGAGGGAGTGACTCAGCAGCCCAGACCTAAAAGATGAGTCAGAGGGACTCAGGCAAAGGAAGAGAGGGTTCTGGGTAGAGGAATCCCTGCCTGCAAACACCAGGATGCAAAGAGCTTGGTGAGTTTGGGGAAGTGAAGAGGTTCAGTAGGTGGGAGGGTGGAGTGGAAGCAGGAGGAAGGGGAACTGGGAGATGCAAGGCTGTTGAGTGCCAGGGGACAGAGGTCAGGGGACTATGTAACAATGCTGAGAAGTTAGTTTTCATCCTAAGAGCAATGGACGCCTTCAGAAGGATTTAGCTGGGGCCTCAGATGGTTATGATTGCCTCTGACTGCTGTGAGAAGAATGGATTGGAAAATGCGGGAGGTGAAGTGTTAAACCTGGGGATTTTGTTTTTCAATACTTTTTCAACATATCTTCACTGCTAGATTGAGAACTCCTGGAAAGCAGAAAAATGAGTCTGAAATACAGTCCTGGAGTTGCCAGCGCTCCCACAGAAGCACACTTCTGAAAGAAACAAGCCTTTATTAGTATCACCAAGCAGAGCCTATGTAGACCCAGGCCTGCCCTCCAAGAGCCCACAGTCTAGTGTGGCATATGGACATATAAACTCCACCTTGGTGTCTGCACCAAGTCCTATGGGAGCACCGTGGGGGCATGGCTAGCTTTGCAGAGACCATGAAGGCTTCTCAGAGAAGGTGACATCTGAGCTGGGTCTTGAAGGATGGAAAGGAGTTTGCTGGGTGGCTAAGTTTGATCAAAGAATAAAGATCCTGGCTTTCTTAAAGGACAATAAAGTGAGACATTAAAGTCACTCCTTGGGAGACATCTGTCAGGATGGCCCCACACCTGCATCCCTGCTTTATAGATGATACCTGAATCCCCCACCTCACTCATCCCCAGATGCCAACGCCACAACAGTGGGACTTCAAGACTGTTTTATCCTCTGACATTTTCTTCACGTAAAAATGTGAAGGAAACTTGATATAAAATTGTCATTAAGAGCAGATGGACCTGGCTTCAAGTCAGGGTGCTGCCACATTGACTTATTAGACAAGTCCCCTTGACCTCGCTAGACCCTCATTTCTCATCTGTATAATGGCAGTAATAGCAGTTCCTGCATCACAACATTAATGGGTGGACTTCTATACCAGGTATGATGCTGTGGTGTCTCAGCTCCAAAACTCTCCTCTCTGTATTCCGATTTATGATGATGGGGTTGGGTCACTGCAAATTGCATTTTTGCCAGACAAGCTGACTTCTACTTGCGTTCTGCCAGTGGGCTGCACAGCTGGAGGGGGATGACAGGATTTACTCCTTACTGTCTGCTTCCTGTGGGTTTCCTGTCTGAAGGAAGAGATCAGGAAGGCTTCTAAGTGCAAGTGATATCTGAACTGGATAAGGATGGAGAAGAGTTTATTGGATGGTTATGACTATCACCACAGCCATGCTTTTTCACCCTGGCAGCAGTGAAACCTCCCCATAGCAGTAGCTGAAGCCAGTCTGCAACTTTTTAAACACAGAATTGGCTGTCTTACATCCAATCAGAGACATCAGCACCAACCCAGCAATACTCCCTCCTCAGTGGTCTGAGTTTCAGCTCACAGCATCCTTCTACTGAGCCTCTAAATTTTAATAATTCTGACCTTTTTCCCCTCTGGTCCCTCATCCCTAGGGTGATTGCTGCTTTCTGCAGTTGCTATCTTTGTTACAATTTATAACTCTAAATTTACCTGTTCAGTTATCTAGTTAACAATGTTATTCCTAGCTGCTGCTGCTGCTGCTGCTACTGCTGCTAAGTCAGTTCAGTCGTGTCCGACTCTGTGTGACCCCATAGACGGCAGCCCACCAGGCTCCCCCGTCCCTGGGATTCTCCAGGCAAGAACACTGGAGCAGGTTGCCATTTCCTTCTCCAATGCATGAAAGTGAAAAGTGAAAGGGAAGTCGCTCAGTCAGGTCCGACTCTTCGGGACCCCATGGACTGCAGCCTACCAGGCTCCTCTGTCCATGGGATTTTCCAGGCAAGAGTACTGGAGTGGGGTGCCATCGCTGTATTCCTAGCTAACAGTCCTTTATCTTGAATTCACTCTGTTCAAATAACTAATGTGGTTTTTGTCTCCTGGTTTCACTCTGATTGCTAATAATTAATTAAAAAATATGTTACCTTTTGAGTTAATCCCCAACAAGGGTTCTCCTGCCCTGTGTTGCTTGCCCCAATAGAATTAGAGTTCAGTTCAGAAGCAAAGGAAATGTAAAATAGATACTAGAGGGAAGCAGTTGTTTAGCACGAGGAACTCAGCTTGGTCCTCTGTGAAGACCTCGAGGGGTGTAGGGGAGGAAGGCTCAGGAGGGAAGGGATATACATACATTTATATCTGATCTATGTTGTTGTACAGAAGAAACCAACAAAACATTTTAAAACATTTGTCCTCCAATTAAAAATAAATACAAATTAAAATGAAGCAAAGGTAAATTTTATTCTTTGATCAAAAATTGGAGAGGTGTGAGCCTATACCTTAAAGTACATGCTGCCCGCAACAGGCTGTCCATGGGGCTGCTTTATAAGGTTCTCGACAGTGGGGAGGACAGAGTTCTCGTGGATCAGGCATAGCTGTGCTGCTTGCAGCTCCTGACTGAAGTGCTGGGCGCAGCATCTCTGAAGTGTGGTGTTGTGGGCAGAACTTCTGCACACAGCCTGCCAAGCTGAAGTGTTGAGTGCAGTCATTTTGTACAAGGAACAGAAGTGCCTGGTATAAGGCCCCTCTTTGCATGCAGTACCCTGTGAGCAGGTGAAAAAGGAAAGGAAAGCACAAAGGAAAAGGAAAAAAAATAGACTTTATTGCCCAGATTCTACTTACGTTTCCTGGGAATTGTTCAATGATATATATGTATGTGCATATATACACACAAAGCCCACGTGTGTGTGTTTATATGCATATCTAATGTTTGGTACATACTAAACTGTCAGTAAATGCTTCTTCTAATAATTCCTTATGGGTTCCTAATGTTCCCTTATTCATTCATTTTTTTCAGCATATGTTGTTTCTTACTATGTGTCAGGCCCCCTGTGAAGTATTGGGGTACAGAGCTGAACAAGCTACAGTCCAGCCCTCAGGGAGCATACAATTGGAGTGGAGAGGACCACCAAGGACAGGAGCCCATCCCAGGAATGGTTCTTGGCACCTCATCCAGGACTCTCCCATTGCAGATCTCACTGCCCAGTTACTCCATCTCCCAGACCACCCAGAATCCTCATGCCCCACTACATGAGCATTATCCATCTGGCCCGTTTTCAAATGCCTGTTTTTTGACAGACCTCCAGAATTAATACTTATGGTAAGGTCGATGTGATACTAGCTTATGCTATTATTATTTATTTGCACATCTTACCATCCTTAGCTGGTAAATTACTTGAGATTGGTTTCTCCAAATGGCTTGTTTCTGTATCAGTGTACAGCCCTAGTACAGTGCCTGAGGGGCTTCCCAGGTGGCTCAGTGGTGAAGACTCTACCTGCCGATGCAGGAGAAGCAGGAGACGTGGGTTTGATCCCTGGGTGGGGAAGATCTCCCGGAGCAGGAAATGACAATCCACTCCAGTTTTCTTACCTGGGAAATCCCGTGGACAGAAGAGCCTGGCCAGCTACAGTCCATGGGGTCACAGAAGAGTCAGACATGACTTCGCAAGTAAATACCAACAGTGCCTGGGACATGATAGGATATACAAAAAAGAGACAGTAGATGAATTAATTCGTCTAGTCAAGAAATATCTCTTGAGCTCTTACTATGAAGCAGGCACGGGACTAGATACTGGGAAGACAAGGACAAAGAAATGAACAGTGTCCCAGCTCCTAGTGAATGGTTGACTGATTCAGTGACTGAAACCAGACAACCTCTGAGGACCCAGACCTTTATGGGGCTGGAAATGGTTCCATCAGCCCGGTACCACATGGACTTTCCAGCATTTCTGCTTCTTTCCTGCTGAGCCCTCAGTGGGCAATGGCAGCCGGCTGTGGCTTACCTTACATCCTGAATGCTGGTGGCCAAAGGCTATATTTAAGTAGAAAACATTTGCATTTTTAATGTTGACTGGAATTGGAAAGGCTGTGATAACCTTTCCAAATTGATATTGGTTTTTACATGATTGAAATAGGCCTCAGGCATTTCTTAAATAGAAAATTTAAGGTATTTCCATTATCAGTGAGAGGGCAAAATCTTCTCAGAACATTGCCCTGTTTGTATCCTCAGAAAACATCGCCTCTCTCCCCTGAGCACACTCAGCACCTTTGCCTTGTCAGCATTTCAGGATCCTCTTAACCTTCACTTGGTCCCCTTCACCATTTTGGAGGGTGGACAGGATGAGAATTGCTAGTCCTATGTCCTTAGGGAGGAAATGGATTCTAAGACGTGCAAATGGCTTACCTCTCTAATCTTACCCTCTAAAGGTGAAGAGGACCAAGTGAAGGTTAAGAGGATCCCTTTCCTCATCTGCAGCATAAGAATAAAATGTTGCTTCACAGATTTGCAAATGTGGTCATCTGTAAAGAAGCTTACCATCCCATGCCTGATACTTGACTTATGCTCACTGGACATTAGTTCTTTTTTTTATTGATGGATAATTGCTTTACAATGTTGCATTAGTTTCTGTTGTACAACAATGTGAATCAGCTGTATGTATATTTATATCTTCTTCCTCTTGAGTCTCCCTGCTACTCTTCCACCATCCCACCCTTGTAGGTCATCACAGAGCACTGAGATGAGCTCCCTGTATTATACAGCAGCTTCCCACTCACCATATATTTTACAAATGATAGTGTATATTGGACATTAGTTCTTATCCATCCCCTACCAGTTACTTGTCTAAGGTAACCCGTCAAAATAAGGTGAGAACCCTAAGCTCCTGGCTCCCACGTCTCTTTCCAAGAGACCCATTTGACACAAATAGGTTAAAGCACACATTTTGGCTTAAAAGCAGAAGGACTCATTTCCATCTTCACTCTATTCTGACTACTCTCATTAACAATATATGCCATAACAGCCTGTCTGAAAACTTCTTGGCACCCATGTTTCCCTTCTCTGTTTTCATTGTAGTGAAAGTTGCTGCGTAGTCCAATATGGTAGCCAAAAGCCACATGTGGCTATTTAAATTTAAATTACTTAAATAAAATTTAAGATTCAATCCTCAGCCATAGTAGCCATATTTCAAGGGCTCAATGACTCGATGTGGCTAGTGGGTATAAACACAGAGACAGGCCATTTCCATGATCACGCAAAGCACAGTTGGAAAGTTCTAAGTGAGAGAGAGAGAGGAAGGAGAGAAAAGAGAGGGAAAAGAAGGAGAAGTTTGGAGAGAAGAGGCAAATTGGTTTTCCAGAGCATTCCTCATTAGTGCACATCCCTGCAAGTGTTCATCCAGGCATGGAAATCAATGTCTGTATATCTGCACATTCTAATGGAAGAGGGAAATTTTCTTCTCTGAGAGAGTCAGTGCCTGAGAACTTTTTTGTTTATAAATTTTGTAAATTTAGTTTGGCTCAATAAATGTTATCATTTAAAACTCGGATGTGATCCTTTCATTCCCTGCTCTGAATAAGTCTGTGGTCCTTCAGGGCCTGCCAAGAAAGCCCCGTATCTTCAGCATGTCTCCGAGGTCTTCATGATTTACTCTCACTACATCCTGTACCCACTTACTGTAGACACACACAGACGTTTGCCCTGTCTTGCCTGACAACCACCTTCTCCGATGCATCTTACACTCTATACTCCTTGCCTCAGCTCTTACTGAGCCCACTGCCTGCAACACCCCAAAAAGCATCATCTCCACCAATAGACACTGGTCAAAACACAATTCAAATGCTTCCTCCTCCTTATGCTTTCCCTACTTCTGCTGGTCTGATGTGCTTCTGTGTCCAGCATTTCATTCATGTTCTTCAGCGCATTTGTCCATGCCCTTGTAACCACGTCTCTTCACCATATTGCCCCACAATGGTGATCCTCAAACTTTGTATGGAGGAAAAACCAATATTTCTTTGCTTAGTTTTTGTAAATATCCAATCTATTGCATATGGATATTTTTGTAAAGTAAAATGAAAATTTAAACAGACATAAAATATGAATCTTAATTACTGTATTGTTAGGTTCAAATTGCTATGCAAATGTTTCTAAACTCTTACACATTTCTGTATTTCTCTCATCTTTGGCCAGTAACAGTTTTCAGGCCACACGTGGAACTGCAGTGCCCTCCAGTCCCAGCTTGAAGTCTCTGCATGTGGCCCTCTCTTGATATGCTTTATGGAATTCATTGGAAACTTTCTGTCAGTGTTCCTCCGGTTGTCTAGGGATGCACAGAGGAGCATTTTTGTGAAGATGACGTTAGAATGAAGAGGCCCCTCTGTGTGATGATGCTTGCGGGCTGGTTTGGGTGAGGACACCAGTTTTATTGTCCAAGCAGCTTCACAACCCTGAACTTCTTACCTGAATGTGGCCTTGGCCTGAAGCTAGAGCAAGGTTCTTAAACTCTATTGTGCTGTGGCCCGCGCCAATAGTTCGGGGAAGCCTATGGATCTCTTCTCAGAATGTTTTAATGTTTGATGTTTTAAGTGCAGAAAAAACCCTACCGAATTTCAAAGGAAATCAATTGTTCTGAAATATAATTATTAAAATGTATGCTGTACAGTGTTTCTTTGTTAACACATTAAAATAATATCTGTTTGCATTTGGTTGTTTAGTAACACGGAGCCTCCACATGCAGGCTCAATCCTAAACAATCAATGGATCACCGAAGAAATTGAAGAAGAAATCAGAAAATACCTGGAGACAATAAAAATAAAAACACAGCAACCCAAAATCTATGGGAGGCAGCAAAATTGTTCTAAGAAGGAAGTGTATAGTGATAGAAGCCTTTATAGTGATATTGTTCTAAGAAGGAAGTGTATAGTGATAAAGCCTTTATAGTGATATAGTTCTAAGAAGGAAGTGTATAGTGATAGAACCCTTTATAGTGATATAGTTCTAAGAAGGAAGTATATAGTGATACAAGCCTTTATAGTGATATAGTTCTAAGAAGGAAGTGTATGGTGATACAAGCCTTTATAGTGATATAGTTCTAAGAAGGAAGTGTATAGTGATAGAAGCCTTTCTCTGGAATCCAAAAAAATCTCAAACAACCTAATCTTATACCTAAAGGAGGTAAAAGAAGAACAAACAAAACCCAAAGTTAGTAGAAGGAAAGAAATCATAAAGATCAGACCAGAAATGAATGAAATAGAGACTTAAAAAGCAATAGAGGGCTTCCCTGCTGGCTTGACTCATTAGAAAAGACCCTGATGCTGGGAAAGATTGAAGGCAGGAGAAAGGGATGACAGAGGACAAGATGCTTGGATGGCATCACTGACTCAATGAACATGAATTTCAGCAAGCTCTGGGAGATGGTGAAGGACAGAGAAGCCAGGCATGCTACAGCCCATGAGGTTGCAACGAGTCGGACATGACTGAGCAACTGAACGGCAACTGGTGGTTCAGTGGTAAAGAATCTGCCTGCCAATACAGGAGACACGGGTTCAGTCCCTGGTCCAGAAAGATGCCACTTGCTATGGGGCGGTTAAGCCGGTGCCCCACAACCACTGAGACTGTGCCCCAGAGCCCAGAAGCCACAACAGCTGAGCCCATGTACCACAGCTACTGAAGCCTGCACGCCCTAGAGCCCATTTCTGCAACAAAAGAAGTCACTGTAACAAGAAGCACTCACAGGGCAGCTAGAGGCTAGCCCCCGCTCTCCACAACTAGAGAAAGCCTACGTGTAGCAGTGAAGACTCAGCACAGCCAAAAGACAAATAAATAACATTATTTTAAAAAAAAAAAAATAGAAAAGATCAACGAAACTAATGGTCGGTTCTTTGACAAGATAAAAATCTTTAACCAGACTCACCAAGAAAAAAGAAAGACTAAATCAATAAAATCATAAATGAAAAAGAAGTTGCAACCAGCACTAAAGAAATACTGATACAACCTAGGAAAAATGGGCACACTTAATAGAATGACTATGTCAAATATATCACACAGAATGAATGTGGGTAAGGATGTGGAGAATAAAGAACACTTATGCACTGTTGGTGGAAATATAAATTGGTACAGCCGCTAAGGAAAACAATATGAAGTTTTCTCAAAAAACTAAAAATAGAACTACCATATGACCCAACAATGTCACTACTGGGTATTTATCAGCAACAGTAGAAGCATTAATTCAAAAGATACATGCACCCCAATGTTTGTAACATCACTATTTATACTTTCCAAGATATGAAATCAATATAAGTTTTCATCCACAGATGAGTGAATAAAGGTGTTACACACACACACACACATACACACATAAAATAAATAAATAAATATTTATTTTATGTCTGGTGGCTCAGACAGTAAAGCATCTGCCTGCAATGCAGGAGACCTGGGTTCAATCCCTGGGTCAGGAAGAGCCTCTGGAGAAGGAAATGGCAACCCACTCCAGTACTCTTGCCTGGAAAATCCCATTCACTTTTTATCAATGTGAATAGATAGTATCTAACATAGTTATTTTCTCCATAAGGCATGTAACAGCCTTCCTTACTTAGGACACTAGACAGCACTTTGTTTGTGGGCCATTTTAAACAGTAGAATCACCAACAAAAAGCATAAAAATACAGAAAAAGTGACACTAAACATATTGTGAATCAATATACCTGTTTATAGTATGAGATAAAACAAGAAGGTAGAGACAGATGGAGTGAGGAAAGGGGATTGATTTGACAGCCATTTTTGATACACAATTGACAAGACTTGGGATAAGCTTTCTCTCACCTTCCCATTCAGATTATTCTCTTGGAGGGTTGGAGGGGGGCTATAGGGTGCAGAGCTTAGGGGACTGAAGTTTCAAGTTTGGATGACTAAATAGGTGCTGATGCCATTCATTGAGAGGTGATACAAAAAGTAGAATAAGTTAAAGGCAAAAAGGATATTTTGGAGGTTCCCAGGGGACAGCTAGGAATATGCCCAATTTCAACTGCAATTATGTCTGAAGCTCAGGAAAGTGGGTTGGATCAGGGTGTAAGTGGTAGAGGAAGTCATGTGAACGGAAATCAACCAGCAGGCTGGTTGAGAAAGTGAGGGTGGCCCACACCAAGCAATTGGAAACTAGCAATTGATAACCTGGATGTGAAAAAATGTCCATATAAGTGACAGAAATAGTAATGTCAGGAAGAAGAGATGAGTAACAGCTGGAATTGCTTTAAAAAAAAAAAATTCTTCCTGGAGAAGGTGACTTGAATAGACAGCAGGATGTGCAGGATTAGGAGACCAAAAGGAGGGCGTTGCTGGTGAGAGAGAACAGTGGGTGCAGCTACAGGGCAGGAAGGATGCTGGTTTCAGAAGTACATTCCCCGCAGTGGTGCAGCCAGAGAAAGAAACAAAAAATCACTGTAAAACCACTTTGAGGAAGCTGGTCACCATATTTGCCCCCGGGGAGGGGAACTGGAAGCCTAGAAAGAAGGGTGCAAGAGATATTTCTTTATTGCATCTTTGGGATATTTTTATCTTGTACACAAATTTTTATTTTAATTAACTATGTTAGTGGTCTAAATAAACCTTCTGGGGAACTTCCCTAGTGGCCCAGTGGTTTAAAATCTGCCTCCAATGCAAGGAACTCAGATTTGATCCCTGATTGGCTTCCCTGATAGCTCAGCTGGTAAAGAATCTGCCTGTAATGCAGGAGACCTCAGTTCGATTCCTGGGTTGAAAAGATCCCCTGGAGAAGGGAAAGGCTGCCCACTCCAGTATTCTGGCCTGGAGAATTCCATGGACAAGTCCATGGGGTTGCAAAGAGTTGGACACAACTGAGCGACCTTCACTTTCACTTTTAGGGAACTATGGAAGGCAGGAGGAGAAGGGGACAACAGAGGATGAGATGGCTAGATGGCATCATCGACTGGATGGACATGAGTTTGAGCAAGTTCCAGGAGCTGATGGATAGAGAAGCCTGATGTGCTGCAGTGCACTGGCGTCACAAAGAGTTGGACACAACTGAATGACTAAACTGAACTGAACTGGGGAATTAAGATCCCACACATCACGGGGCAACTAAGCCCACTCACCACAACTAGAGAGCCAATGCACCACAATGAAGAGCCTTCATGCTGCAACAAAGACCCAGTGCAGCCAAAAATAATAGTGAAATCAATCATTCGGCTTTGGCAGAGTAAGAGATGAATCTGGTGCAGAAGGGAAGCTGCTGTATAACACAGGGAGCCCAGCCTGGCGTTTTGTGACAACTTGGAGAGGTGAGATGGGAGGGGGGAGGGAGGCTCAAGAGGGAGGAGATATATATATATATAACTTCAGTTCAGTTCAGTCGCTCAGTCGTGTCCGACTCTTTGTGACCCCATGAATCTCAGCACGCCAGGCCTTCCTGTCCATCACCAACTCCCAGAGTTCACTCAAACTCACGTCCATCGAGTCGGTGATGCCAGCCAGCCATATCATCCTCTGTCATCCCCTTTCCTCCTGCCCCCAATCCCTCCCAGCATCAGAGTCTTTTCCAATGAGTCAACTCTTCGCATGAGGTGGCCAAAGAGAACACCCAGGACTGATTTCCTTTAGAATGGACTGGTTGGATCTCCTTGCAGTCCAGGGGACTCTCAAGAGTCTTCTCCAACACCACAGTTCAAAAGCATCAGTTCTTCGGTGCTCAGCTTTCTTCACAGTGCAACTCTCACATCCATACATGACCACTGGAAAAACCATAGCCTTGACTAGACGGACCTTTGTTACATATATATATATATATATATTTATGGCTGATTCACATTGTACGGAAGAAACCCATACAATATTGTAAAGCAATTATCCTCCAATTGAGAAAGAAAAAAGAAGAAGGGACTCTAACAGATTCTATATCTAAGGGTTTGATCCCCAGCTTGCCTTATAGGCAGGAGAGCAGGACAGTCTAAGAAAATAAGACTGGCTGTATCTCTGAGCCTCTGTCCTGGGGCAGGGGTGCCAGGAGGCATCCTTTACATGGATTTGGTCACTGGGGAGGTTGAGTAAGTGAATATGTCCTCTAGAAAACAAATGAGGACAGAATGAAAAGTAGTTGCACAGCAGATCTGGACAGCTCCCAGTGACACAGAAGTGTGCCCCCAAAGGTGGGTTGATGGATCAATGCTCCATTCTAATCTCAAAATTTTCTCTTCTTTTTTGTGTCCAGGGCCAGGTTATGCTGCAGTAGCAGTGCCAGCACCTCAATGGCTTGGCACAGCAACAAATCTTATATAGAGTTGTTATGAGAATTAAGTGAGATGATCAGCAGCATCATCATCATTCAGCATTTTTGAGGACTTTTTTGGGCTATATCGCTCATATAATATAATCATCATAAAAACTGTATAATGTGGTTTCCATTATTATCCATGTTTTCTATTTGTTGGAAAACAGGCTCAGAGGAGTTAGTTGATTTGTTCAAGATCACATAGCAAGAAAGTAGCCAGCTTGGAGAAACTGGCTAGTTTTAGAGTCTAAGCTCTGTGTTAAAATCTTCAGTTAGTCCAGGGATAGACACATAGCATCAGTCAGGTTAGGCTAGGAGATGCTGCAGTAACAAACAGTGGCAAAGCTCAGAAAAGTATACTTCTCCCTCGTGCTACATGTCTAGTGCAGAGTGGCCAGCGTGGCTTATTGTAGTCATAGACACAGGTGATGGAGGTTCCATCTTCTGTGTGCTTCTGCAATCACTGAGCCTGGAAAAGGAAAGGGAACTCTTTTCATCCAATGTGACATGCATCATTTCTGTTCATCTTTCATTTGCCAAAGCAAAGGCAGTGGGGGAATGAAATCTGACCTCATGTTCTGAAGCAAGAACCATATTTACCAGTAGCCATAATGATTGCACATAGGTGCTCCTTTCGTGTTGATTGAATTGAGGTTAAACGACAAGTTCTGACCACATTGAGTGAGCTCCGTCTCACTCAGCTCAATTTATAAAGTTTTTGAGAGTTTGTAAACATAAGCACTATTAATTCTGCACAGAAGTCCACTGGAGAACCACCGCATCACTAATTCTGCATGCCATGCATTTCTCTGTGCAGTCTGCACAATGCCCAGAGACCACAGAGGGTTCTGGTTACAAGAATCAAATATTCCTGGAAAATGTAATTACTGTCTTCCAACCACTGTCATTCAACCCCTTGCTCCATCCCATACCACCCTTTTGCAACTGCTTTTTACTTTTGCTCTCTAAATGTTTCTCTTGTCTAATTCCTCTGTGAACTCACATGAGGCACACACAGAAGTATGGTAAGCTTGCAAGGTAAGCTTTAAAGTGAACCATTTTTATGTGTGCATTTCAGAGGCAGTAATTCCATTCACAATGTTGTGCAATCATCATCACTATCTATTTCCAAAACTTGACATTACCCCCAAATAGAAACCCTGTACCTATTAAACAATCACTTCCCATTAAGGCAGAAATTTTTATTTTCACTTTAAAGACAAGGATACTTAAAATTAGACCCTATGCCTGAGGTCATCCAGAAAACAAGTAACAGAGACAGGATTCCTGACTTTAAGGCTCATGATTTTCTTGCTACATTCTGAAGCCTCTCTATTATCTAATCACTCATAGTAGGATGATGCCAACCATCTCCTGGAGGTGAGGTGCAATTCCTAAACTTATGACTTCCCTCAGTAGTCTGAAGAATAAACCACCCTTAATTCCCTCAGCAACATTCTACAGATGTTACTGAACACCTGTTAGGTGCTGGAAATTCAAAGATGAGTGCTGCAGTAGTTTGCAGCACAGTGAAGTCAGACAGAAGCTGTTCATTTTCCCCACAATTTTGTTTCTTTTCTCCAGTTTTAAAAAAAATCAGATTTTTAGGTGAGTTAATGGCTCCCAGAAATAAGACTACACTTCTGAGCTCTCTAGCATCTGGCTGCAGCCATGTGACTAAGTCAATGAGATGCAAGTATAAATGCTATGTGAAACTTCTGGGGGGTGTTAGCAGAAAGAAGTCCATCACACCCCCTCCACTGCTTCCTGCTGGCTAGAGGTCACGCTGCACTGGCTGGAGCTTGGGCAACCATCTTGGATCACAATGGGCAAGTTATCGACTGAAGATGGAAGAAGATTTAGTCCTTGACACAGAGGAGTGCTGTATCACCCCTGGACTTCATATCTCTCCTTTATAAGAGAAAGAAAGCAAGTTCCTATATTAAATATATCTGTATCTCTTGCTGCATAACAAACTATTTCAAACTTAGTGGCTTAAGACAACAATTACCAAATGTAGCTCCTGGTTCTATGGGTCAGCTGGGAAGCTGGAATATTGGCTGGAGCTGGGTAGTCTAGGCTGGCTTTACTTGTCTGCTGGGTCTCGGGGACCTCCGCTGGGATGGCCCACATTTGCTCCTTTTGTTTATCCTACAGTAGGTCAGCCTAAGGAGTCTTCACATGGCAGTCTCAGGGCTCCAAAAAAGGGAAAAGCAAGTCCCAATACACACGTTCTTTTCAAATCTCTGCTTGTGTCACATATACTATTGTCTGACTGGATTACTCAAGTCATTCAAAGACACGGAGCAGAGAGTGACTCGTTGGAGGCCATTACTACAACTGTCTCCATTGCCTAAGACACTGGTGTCGGGGGACTTTTGTCACATGCATCTGAATCTAGTCCTACCTTGCATAGGTGGTGGGTGACAAACTTCGAAGACTGCTATATTCACACTCACCAGTACGTGAATATAAAAAGCATTCATAGTATTTTTCAGTGTAGGAAACACAATGACTTGAATGATTTGTTCTTATCAAAATCATTTTAGTGCTAGTGAGACTTAACCATTGGATGGAAAATAACAGAATTATAATTTTATTTTAAACTAATGTTACAAAAACATGAAAAAGTTACTGACTGGTTTTTACTGTAGCTTTTGTTTGTTTGTTTTTAATATAAATTTCTTTATTTTAATTGGAGGTTAATTACTCCAAAATATTGTGTTGGTTTTGCCATACATCAACATGTATCTGCCACAGGTATACATGTGTTCCCCATCCTGAACCCCCCTCCCTCCTCCCTCCCCGTATCATCCCTCTGGGTGGTCCCAGTGCACCAGTATCCTGCATTGAACCTGGACTGGCGATTCGTTTCATATATGATATTATACATGTTTCAGTGCCATTCTCCCAAATCATCCCACCCTTTCCCTCTCCCACAGAGTCCAAAAGCCTGTTCTATACATCTGTGTCTCTTTTGCTGTCTCACATACAGGGTTATCATTACCATCTTTCTAAATTCCATATATATGTGTTAGTATACTGCATTGGTGTTTTTCTTTCTGGCTTACTTCAATCTGTATAATAGACTCCAGTTTCAACGTTTGATGGCACTGTTGAGATTCATACTGCCATACATGCATCAGGAGGGTATGAAAAATGTACATATTGTTCACATAATGACACTTTCTGTGAACAGAAGGGCAGGCTCCCAGGCAGAAATTTTCCTGGTTTGTGAGAGAACAAGAAAAGGCAGCTGGGTCTGCCTGGCCTTATGGTTTTGAGGTAGGACTTGGACAAACAATCTGAGATGAGAGCCAGGGTCTGTGTGGTTGAACTTTCCCAGGTGCCAAAAGGGGAAGAGCATGGCTTTCTCATTACTTTAACTCTTTGAGGACAAGAAAGGGGCGGGGTGGCATTTGAAAGCTGTCATCTCTGAAATGTCAAAACATATTAGTGAATTTTTCATATTCAATTCTATTTACACTCACTGAACTTGCACTTTGAATGGGTCTTTTATTTGTGCATGGTTTGGAGCATCATTAATTGGGCGTTAGAAAAATTCTTTTAGCTATGCACATTTTCCAAATATCGATCTACTTTATTATATAATACACATTGCAGTGTAATAACATTACTTTTCCTGTCATGCTGCTGCTGCTGCTAAGTCACCTCAGTCGTGTCCAACTCTGTGCGACCCCGTAGACGGCAGCCCACCAGGCTCCACTGTCCCTGGGATTCTCCAGGCAAGAACACTGGAGTGGGTTGCCATTTCCTTCTCCAGTAGCTTTTGTTTTAATGATGATCAAAAACAAGAACTTTTAAAACTTTTTTTAATTTTTATTCTTTTCTATTTTTTTTATTGAAGGATAATTGCTTTACAGAATTTTGTTGTTTCCTGTCAAACCTCAACATGAATCAACCATAAGTATACATATATCTCCTTCCCTCTCTCCATGTCTATAAGTCTATTCTCTGTGTTTGTTTCTCTATTGTGCACTGGGCTGTGCTTAGTAGCTCAGTCGTGTCTGACTCTTTGTGACCCCATGGACTGTAGCCCACAAGGCTCCTCTGTCCATGAGATTCTCCAGGCATGAAAACTGGAGTGCATTGCCATTCCCTTCTCCAGGGGATCTTCCCGACACAGGAATCAAACCCAGGTCTTCCACATTGTAGGCAGATTCTTTACCCTCTGAGCCACCAGGGAAGCCACCATTTCTCTATTGCTGCCCTGTAAATAAGTTCTTCAGTACCATTCTTCTAGATTCCATATATATGTGTTAGAATATGATATTTATTTTTCTCTTTCTGACCCACTTCACTCTGTATAATAGGTTCTAGGTTCAACCACCTCATCAGAACTGACTCAAATGCATTCCTTTTTATGGCTGAGTAATATTCCATTGTGTATATATACCACAACTTCTTTATCCATTCATCTGCCAACGGACATCTACGTTGCTTCTGTGTTCTCACTATTGTAAATAGTGCTGAGATGAACAATGGAATACATTTCCCTTTTTCAATTTTGATTTCCTCAGGGTATATATGTAGGAGTGGGATTGCTGGGTCATATGGTGGTTTTATTCCTAGTTTTTTAAGGAATCTCCATTCTGTCTTCCATACTGTCTGTGTCAATTTACATTCCCACCAACAGTGCAAGAGTGTTCCCTTTTCTCCACACCCTCTCCAGAATTTATTGTTTGTAGACTTTTTGATGATGGCCTTTCTGACCAGTGCAAGCTGATATCTCATTGTAGTTTTGATTTGCATTTCTCTAATAATGAATGATGTTGAGCATCTTTTCATGTTTCTGTTAACCATCTGTATGTCTTCTTTGGAGAAATGTCTGTTTAGGTCTTTCTCCCACCTTTTGATTGGGTCATTTGCTTTTCTGTCATTGAGTTGTATGAGTTGTTTGTATATTTTGGAAATCAATTTTTTGTCAGTTGTTTCATTTGCTATAATTTTCTCCCATTCTGAGGGTTGTCTTTTCATTTTGCTTATAGTTTCCTTTGCTGTGCAAAAGCTTTTAAGTTTAATCAGGTCCCACTTGTTTGCCTTTGTTTTTATTTCCATTACTCTAGGAGGTGGGTCATAGAGGATCTTGCTTTGATTTTATGTCATCAAGTGTTCTACCTATGTTTTCCTCTAAGAATTTTATAATTTCTGGTCTTACATATAGGTCTTTAATCCATGTTGAGTTTATCTTGGTGTATGGTGTTATTAAGTGTTCTAATTTCATTCTTTTACATGTAGCTGTCCAGTTTTCTCAGCACCATTTATTGAAGATGCTGTCTTTGTTCCATTGTATATTCTTGCCTCCTTTGTCAAAAATAAGGTACCCATAAATGCATGGGTTTATTTCTGGGCTTTCTATCTTGTTCCATTGGTCTATGCTTCTGTTTTGTGCCAGTACCATACTATCTTGATGACTGACTGTAGCTTCGTAGTATAATCTGAAGTCAGGAAGCTTGATTCCTCCAGCTCCACTCCTCTTTCTCATGACTGCTTTTGCTATTTGGGGTCTTTTGTGTTTCCATATGAATTGTGAAATTTTCTGTTCTAGTTCTGTGAAAAATGCCATTGGTAATTTTAATAGGGATTGCATTGAATCTGTAGATTATATTTAGTAGTATAGTCATTTTCACAATATTGATTCTTCCTACCCAGGAACATGGAATATCTCTCCATCTGTTTATGTCATCTTTGATTTCTTTCATCAATGTCTTTTAATTTTCTGTGTATAGTTCTTTTGTCTCTTTCAGTAAAGTTCAGTTCAGTCGCTCAGTCATGTCCAACTCTTTGTGACCCCATGAACCACACAGCACTCCAGGCCTCTCTGTCCATCACCAACTCCTGGGGTTCACCCAAACTCATGTCCATTGAGTTGGTGATGCCATCCAACCATCTCATCCTCTGTTGTTCCTTTCTCCTCCTGCCCTCAATCTTTCACAGCATCAGGGCCTTTTTAAACGAGTCAGCTCTTCCCATCAGGTGGCCAAAGTATTGGAGTTTCAGCTGCAACATCAGTCTTTCCAATGAATATATAGGACTGATTTCCTTTAACATGGACTGGTTGGATCTTCTTGCAGTCCAAGGGACTCTCAAGAGTCTTCTCCAACACCACAGTTCAAAAGCATCAATTCTTCCATGCTCAGCTTTCTTTATAGTCCAATTCTCACATCCATCCATGACTACTGGAAAAACAATGGCTTTGACTGGACAGAGCTTTGCCGGCAAAGTAATGCCTCTGCTTTTTAATATGCTGTCGAGGTTGATCATAGCTTTTCTTCCAAGAAGCAGCATTTCATGGCTGCATTCACCATCTGCAGTGATTTTGGAGTCCAAGAAAATAAAGTCTGCCATTGTTTCCATTGTTTCTCCATCTATCTGCCATGAAGTGATGGGACCAGATGCCATTATCTTAGTTTTTTGAGTGTTAAGCTTTAAGCCAACTTTTTCACTCTCCTCTTTCTGTTTCATCAAGAGGCTCTTTAGTTCCTCTTTGCTTTCTGCTACAAGTGTGCTGTCACATGCATATCTGTGGTTATTGATATTTCTCCCAGTCATCTTGATTCCAGCTTGTGCTTCATCCAGTCCAGCATTTCTCGTGATGTACTCTGCAAATAAGTTAAATAAGCAGGGAGACAATATACAGCCTTGACCTACTCCTTTCCCAATTTGGAACCATTCTGTTGTTCCGTGTCCAGTTCTAACTATTGCTTCTTGACTTTTATACAGATTTCTCAAGAGGCAGGTCAGGTGGTATTCCCATCTCTTTAAGAATTTTACACAGTTTGTCATGATCCACACAGTCAAAGAATTTGGTATAGCCAATAAAACAGAAATAGATGTTTTTCTGGAACTCTCTCACTTTTTCTGTGATCTAATGGATGTTGGCAGTTTGATCTCTGGTTCCTCTGCCTTTTCTAAATCCAACTTGAACAACTGGAAGTTCACAGTTCACATACTATTGAAGCCTGGCTTGGAGAATTTTGAGCATTACTTTGCTAGCATGTGAAATGAATGCAGTTGTGCAATAGTTTGAACATTCTTTGGCAGTGCCTTTCTTTGGGATTGGAATAAAAACTGATCTTTTCCAGTCCTGTGGCTACTGCTAAGTTTTCCAGATATGCTGGCATATTGAGTGCAGCACTTTCACAGCCTCATCTTTTAGGATTTGAAATAGCTCAGCTGGAATTCCATCACCTCCACTAGCTTTGTTCATAGTGATACTTCCTAAGGCCCACTTGATTTCACATTCCAGGATGTCTGGCTCTGGGTGAGTTATCACACCATCATAATTATCTGTGTCATGAAGAACTTTTTTGTATAGTTCTGGGTATTCTTGCTATCTCTTCTTAATATCTTCTGCTTTTGTTAGGTCCACATCATTTCTGTCCTTTATTGTGCCATCTTTGCATGAAATGTTCCCTTGGTATCTCTCATTTTCTTGAAGAGATCTCTAGTCTTTCCCATTCTATTGTTCTCCTCTATTTCTTTGCACTGATCACTGAGGAAGGCTTTCTTATCTCTCCTTGCTATTCTTTGGAACTCTGAATTCAAATGGGCATATCTTTCCTTTTCTCCTTTGCCTTTCACCTCTCTTCTTTTCTGAGCTATTTGAAAAGCCTCCTCAGACAACCATCTTGCCTTTTTGCATTTCTTTTTCTTGAGGATGGTCTTGATCCCTGCCTCCTGTACAGTGTCATGAACCTCCATCCATAGTTTTTCAGACACTCTGTCTATCAGATCTAATCCCCTAAATCTATTTCTCACTCCCACTGTATAATTGTAAGGGATTTGATTTAGGTCCAAGGCTATGGTTTTTCCTGTGGTTATATATGGATGTGAGAGTTGGACTGTGAAGAAGGCTGAGTGCTGAAGAATTGATGCTTTTGAACTGTGGTGTTGGAGAAGACTCTTGAGAGTCCCTTGGACTCCAAGGAGATACAACCAATCCATTCTGAAGGAGATCAGCCCTGGGATTTCTTAGGAAGGAATGATGCTAAAGCTGAAACTCCAGTACTTTGACCACCTCATGCGAAGAGTTGATTCATTGGAAAAGGCTCTGATGGTGGGAGGGATTGGGGGCAGGAGGAGAAGGGGACAACAGAGGATGAGATGGCTGGATGGCATCACGGACTCGATGGACGTGAGTCTGAGTGAAGTCCAGGAGTTGGTGATGGACAGGGAGGCCTGGTGTGCTGCGATTCATGGGGTCGCAAAGAGTCAGACACGACTGAGCGACTGAACTGAACTGAACTAAACTGAATCGTCTAGTGGTTTTTCCTACTTTCTTCAATTTAAGTATGAATTTGGCAATAAGGAGTTCATGGTCTTGTTTTTGCTGACTGTAGAGAGCTTCTCTATCTTTGGTGGCAAAGAATATAATCAATCTGATTTTGGTATTGACCATCCAATGATGTCCATGTGTAGAGTCTTCTCTTGTGTTGGAAGAAGGTATTTGCTATGACCAGTGCATTTTCTTGGCAAAACTCTATTAACCTTTGCCCTGCTTCATTCTGTACTCCAAAGACAAATTTGCTTGTTACTCCAGGTGTCTCTTAACTTCCTACTTTTGCATTCCAGTCCCCTATAATGAAAAGGACATCTTTTTTGGGTGTTAATTCTAGAAGGTCTTGTAGGTCTTCATTGAACCGTTCAACTTCAGCTTCTTCAGCATTACTAGTCAGGGCATAGACTTGGATTACTGTGATATTGAATGGCTTGCCTTGGAAATGAACAGAGATCATTCTGTCATTTTTCAGATTGCACCCAAGTACTGCATTTCAGACTCTTTTCTTGACTATAATGGCTACTCCATTTCTTCTAAGGAATTCTTGCCCACAGTAGTAGATATAATGGTCATCTGAGTTAAATTCACCCATTCCAGCTCATTTTAGTTCACTGATTCCTAAAATGTCAATGTTCACTCTTGCCTTCTCCTGTTTGACCACTTCCAATTTGCCTTGATTCATGGACTCAACATTCCAGGTTCCTATGCACCATTGTTCTTTATAGCATTAGACTTTGCTTCTATCACCAGTCACATCCACAACTGGGTTGTTGTTTTTACTTTGGCTCCATCTCTTCATTCTTTCTGGAGTTAGTTCTCCACTGATCTCCAGTAGCATATTGGGCACCTACTGACCTGGGGAGTTCACCTTTCAGTATCCTATCTTTTTGCCTTTTTGTACTGTTCATAGGCTTCTCATGGCAAGAATACTGAAGTGGTTTGCCATTCCCTTCTCCAGTGGACCACGTTTTGTCAGAACTCTCCACCATGATCTGTCCATCTTGGGTGGCCCTACACAGCATGGTTCATAGTTTAATTGAGCTAGACAAGGCTGTGGTCCATGTGATCAGATTGGTTAGTTTTCTGTGATTGTGGTTTTCATTCTGTTGGCCCTCTGATGGAGAAGGATAAGAGGCTTATGGAAGTTTCCCAATGGGAGAGATTGACTGAGGGGAAACTGGGTCTCCTTCTTGTAAATCTTTAATTCAGTTTTCTTTTGATAGGTGGGGCTGTGTCCCTCCCCTATTATTTGACCTGAGGCCAAACTATGGTGGAGCCTCCTTCAAAACGTCCCATTCATGCACTGCTGCACTCAGTGCCCTACCCCTGCAGCAGGCCACTGCTGACCCACGCCTCTGCTGGAGACTCCTGGACACTCACGGGCAAGTGTGGGTCAGTCTCTTGTGGAGTCACTGCTCCCTTCTCCTGGGTCCTGGTGTGCACAAAGTTTTGTTTGTGCCCTCCACGAGTCTGTTTCCCCAGCCCTATGTAAGTTCTGGCAGTTCTGTGGTGGAGCTAATGGTGACCTCCTCCAACAGGGCTTATGCCATACCCAGGTCTACTGCACCCAGAGCCCCTGCCCCTGCATCAGTCCACTGCTGACCCATACCTCTGCAGGGGACACTCAAACACAGTTCTGTCTCAGTCTCTGTGGCGTCTCTGGGTCCTGGTGTGCATAAGGTTTGTTGAGCCCTCTGAGCATCTCGGCCAGTATGGGGTTTGATTCTAAATGTGAATTCACACCTCCTACCATCTTGCTGGGGCTTCTCCTTTGCCCTTGGATGTGGGGTATCTCCTCAAATGTGCTCCAGTGCCGTACAACCACCATTACAGCGCCTACCATCTTGCTGAGGCTTCTCTAAAGTGAAAATCACTCAGTCATGTGTAACTCTTTGTGACCCCATCTACTGTACAGTCCACGGAATTCTCCAGGACAGAATACTGGAGTGAGTATCCTTTCCCTTCTCCAGGGGATCTTCCCAACCCAGGGATTGAACCCAGGTCTCCCACATTGCAGGCGGATTCTTTACCAGCTGACCCATAAGGGAAGCCCACTGGAGTGGGTAGCCTATCCCTTCTCCAGTAGATCTTTCCAATCTAGGAACTGAACCAGGGTCTCCTGCATTGCAGGCAGATTCTTTACCAACTGAGCTATCAGGGAATCTTCTTTGTGTTTAGTCTTTTTTAGTTTGATGAGTATGTGTCTTGGTATGTTTCTCCTTGGGTTTATCCTGTATGGGACTCTTTGTGCCTCTTGGACTAGAATGACTATTTCCTTTTCCATGCTTGGGAAATTTTCAACTATAATCCCTTCAAAATTTTTCTCATACTCTTTCTTTTTATCTTCTTCTTCTGGGACCCTATACTTCGAATGTTGGTGTGTTTGATATTGCCCCAGAGGTCTCTGAGACTATCTTCAGTTCTTTTCATTCTTTTTATTTTTACTCTGCTCTTCAGAAGTTATTTCCACCATTTTATCTTCCAGCTCACTGATTCGTTCTTCTGCTTCAGATATTCTGCTATTGAGTCCTTCTAGAGTATTTTTAATTTAAGTAATTGTGTTGTTTGTGTATATTTGTTCTTTAATTCTTTTAGGTCTTTGTTAATTGATTCTTGCATTTTCTCCATTTTCTTTTCAAGGTTTTTGATCATCTTTACTATCATTATTCTGAATTCTTTTTCAAGTAATTTGCCTATTTCCTCTTCATTTACTTGGACTTCTGTGTTTCTAGCTTGTTCCTTCATTTATGTAGTACTTCTCTGCCTTTTCATTTTTTAAAAACTTATTGTGTTTGAGGTCTCCTTTTCCAGGCTTCAAAGTTGAATTCTTTCTTCCTTTTGGTTTCTGCCCTCCTAAGGTTGGTCTAGTGGTTTGTGTGAGCTTCGTATAGGGTGAGATTTGTGCAGAGTTTTGTTTGTTTTTCCTCTGATGGGCAAGGCTGAGTGAGGTGGTAATCCTGTCTGCTGATGATTGGGTTTGTATTTTTGTTTTGTTTGTTGTTTAGATGAGGCGTCCTGCACAGGGTGCTACTGGTGGTTGGGTGATGCCAGGTCTTATATTCCAGGGTTTCCTTTGTGTGAGTTCTTTGTGTTGATACTCCCTAGGGTTAGTTCTCTGATAGTCTAGGGTCTTGGAGTCAGTGCTCCCACTCCAAAGGCTCAGGGCTTGATATCTGATCAAGAACGAAGAGTCCAGAAGTGGTTTGTTATGGCATTAAGTGAAATTAAAATAAATATCCAAAAACAAGATACCAAAGATGAACCCCAGACAAATTGCAGTTACAAAATCAGGCAAATAGTATTTAAAATACTGGAATATACACATATACATATATACCCATGAGCAAAGTCAAAACAGTCCAACAAAAATAAAGTACAGTAGATTGTACTATATTGTACTTTGACCTGGCAAACAAAGGAAATAAAAATTGTATTTACCAGTTAAGAACAAAACAAACTAAAGCACAAACATGAAAACAAAGCTAAAGCAAGGTGCCAATTGGGGAATAAAGCAATGAAAACAAAACTAACAAATTTTTTGAGAGAAAAGGAAAGAAAGAATAAATATGCAAAGTTAAATAGAGGTAGATGAAGAAGATTTATATTCATTAAAGATTAACTGCAAGGGGAAAAGAACAGTAGGAAAAGCAAACAAAAGAATAAATGTAGAAAAAAAATAGGTTTTAAAAAATTAAAATTAAAACAGGAGAAAAGAAAAAAGAAGAAGAAGAAGAAGAAAAACTCCACAGAACTGCAAAAGCCCAATGAGAAGCAGAGGTTTATAACAACAATAAAAACAGTGACTGAGAAAAAGAAAAACAAAAAAATAGCTCAAAAGCTTAATTAGATTTCATAGTGCCAATAAAATCAACAACTACAATGGGGCAGGGTGGGGAGAAAAAAAGAAAGAAAGACAGAAAAATCTGAAAGAATTTACAGAACAAGTCAAAACATAAAAATAATAACTGTCTTTCTTGAGTCACTGCTGGGAGTCACAGTCCACCTCATCTCCCCAGGATACCCTCCAACACTGTGCTGATCTCTGGACCTGCTGTGGGGGCTGCTCAGATTCTAATCTGGTCCTACTCCTGTGTGTTCTTGCCTCCAATGTCCACAGCTATCAGAACTAGTGTGTTTTCTTTTGTGGGAGCTCTCAGTGACTTTTTATATATTCTATAGACACAGAGTCTGCCTAGTTGATCATGTGGACTTAATCTGCAGCTTGTACAGCTGGTGGGATGGTTTTGGGTCTTCTTCCTTAGCCACACTGCCCCTGGGTTTCAACTGTGGTTTTATTTCCACCTCTGCATGTGGGTCGCCCACTGGGGTTTGCTCCTGAGGCTGCCCTGGAGGACTTGGGTTGCCCCTATGAGGGCCAGGTATGGAGATGGTGCAGCTGCTTGGGTTGCAGGGGTGCTGGCAGCACCAGGTACTCAGAGGAGTTGGCGGCTAGGGCAGCAGGAAATATAATACTCTAGAAGGGTATGGCAACCAGTATTGGCCAAAACGCTCCAGTATTCTTGCCTGGAGAAGCCTCCTCCCTGACAGAGAAGCCTGGCAGGCCACAGTCTACAGGGTCACAAAGGGTTAGACACTACCAAAGCAACCTTGAGTGCATAGACACAAGATTTTTTTTTTTTTTTGCCTGTAGCAGTTCTGCCCCAGTGAGAGTTGAGCGTGAAGGTGGCACAGCTGCTTGGCTTGCAGGGACCCTGGTAGTGCCAAGTGTGCAGGGACACAGACTGTCTCTGCCGCAGCAGTTCTAGCCCTCTCAGAGTCTTTTTATGAGCCTCTTGTAGCTGGTGATCAGAAGCCCTCTTTGGCCAGTCTTTCTCCAGTGCTACGCCCTTTTCAAGCACTTAGAGGGCTCCCTTGCCTGGGGCCCTTCTTTGTTGTTCTGCACATCAGGCACACAGGGTCCTACTCTAGTTCAGTGTGTCAGACGTTTGATGGGCCAGCCTCTCTATTGTTCAGCTGCCGATCCTGCTTTGTGGGGAGAGAGAGGTTATGGTGATGGCTCCACCCCCTACACGTGACTCAGCAGTGTTGCCTTGCTTCCATGGCTGCCCAGCTTTTTTCCACAGGCATTTCCCACCACAATCTCCTCCCTCACATCACCTTGACCCATCTCTCCACAGTCAACAGCAGCCCTCTCCCTGGGATTGCTCCACAGTCCCTAAACTCCAGCTCCCAGCTGGTGCGCTTTCCAGGGGACCTGCATCCCTGTCCGAGACATGTATGGCTGCATCAAGGACTGTCTGATCCTCATTACATTTAGACTGCCACAGATAAGCTGTTTCACTCTCAGCCTTAAATGTTTCTCCTCTGACTCAGACAATTTCCCTGATGTGGGGATCAGACCCCTGCTTCAGTTCCCTCACTGGCTGAGGGCAAGTCCAGTCCCACTAACATTCCTGTTTTTCCCACTAGTCTTCATCCTACTGAGTTTTGCGTGGTTCTACATACTCTTTTCCGCTGGTCAGGTGCTCCTGTCCACTCTCAGCTGGTGCTCTGCATGCACTTCTGTGTCGGAAGGTGTATTCCTGATGCATCCATGGAGAGAGATGTACTCCACGCCCACCTGCTTCTCCGCCGTCTTGTTCTCTGGCTTAAAACTTTTTTATTTGTTATTATTATGTTAAATTGGAGTATAGTTGCTTTACACTGTCATATTAGTTTCTGCGGTAGAACAATGTGAATCAGCTATATGTAAACGTGTATTCCCTCCCCCTTAAGCCCCCCTCCCAGCCCTCCCATCCAGCCCCTCTAGGTCGTCACAGAGCACCGAGCTGAGCTCCCTGTGCTCTACAGCTGCTTCCCACTAGCTATTTCACACGTGGTGGTGCATATATGTTGATGCTACTCTCAATTTGCCCCACCTACTCCTTCCACCACCGTGTCTACAAGTCCATTCTCTATGTCTAGTCTGTGTCTCTATTCCTGTGTACAAGAAAGTTTTTTTAAAAAGAGCCTCATGAACATTCATACTCCCTTTTAAGCAATGTCAGGGACCCCTAGAAGGGTGTCTGCACTGGGCTCACCATACAGGTATTACCCTTTAGTTGCTGTAGGGAGGTCCTGGGTCTTAGGACAGGGATCAGTGGGCCAGGGTGGCCAAAGCAACAGGGGACATCAGGCGACTCAGGTAATGGTCATTAACCAAGTGGTGTAAAGGAGTTTCAACATTTTAACAACTGACATTTTTAGAACATACTTCCTACCAGCTGACATTGGCCCTGAGTGGAGATGATTCTCCCAGGTTCCCTGCCCTCTTATTCATGTGACCTTATCCTCTACTCCACCTCAGCCGACCCGCTCCCATTTGTCATATTCCAGACCCATAAATGGTAACTGCCTCCCCTCTGTGATTTAAATTGCAAGCATCCTACTCAGGCTGCCACCTCCTGTCCTTTAAGCTTACTCCACCCAGAACTCCAACAATCCTGCCATCTTATCAGAGCCTACAATTCATTATTCCTCCCAGTTTTCACTATATCTTACCTCCTTCATGCATTTTATTCTTTCAACCAGATTAGATTCTATAGTATATCACTGTAATCATTCCTTTGTGTATACAAAACCCTCTATCCTAGACTTTCCTTTTTTCACCAGCCTGGAAAAGCCAATCTATGGTAAATCAAAGTCTCTACGTGCTCTAAGCTGGCATGATGCACTTGAATATAGCTGCAGAAAGCCACACCACACACAAACTTGTCTCACTTTAAATGTTACTAGGACTTCCCTGCTGGCTTGGAGGGTAAAGCGTCCGCCTACGATGCGGGAGACCTGGGTTTAATCCCTGGGTCAGGAAGATCTTCTGGAGAAGGAAATGGCAACCCACTCCAGTATTCTTGCCTGGAAAATCCCATGGAGGGAGGATCCTGGTAGGCTACTACAGTCCATGGGGTCGCAAAGAGTAGGACACAACTGAGCGAATTCACTCACTCACTCACCCTGAGTGGGCCTTTAGTAGACAATGACACTACATTGCCTAAGCCAGTCACTTTTCCAACCTGCTAAATAAGCAGAATTATCTCACACCTCTTCTTGTCTTTTCAAACCTCCAGCAATCTTCTGCCCTCCTTACTCCAATCTAGGCATGCATGCTCAGTTGTGTCTGACTCTTTGTAGCCCTATGGACTGCAGCGCTCCAGGTTCTTCTGTCCATTTCCAGGCAAGAATACTGGAGTGGGTTGCCATTTTCTCCTCCAAGGGATCTTACTGAGCCAAGGATCAAGCCTGTGTCTCTTATGTCTCCTGTATTGGCAGACGGATTCTTTACCACTGAATCACCAAGGAAACCCTTACTCAAGTCTAGTTCTCAAAATAGTTTGGTCCCATGAGTCCTTTAAATTCTTGAAAATTGAGGACCTTGAGAGCTATTGTGTAAATATAGGTTATATTTGTCCATATCTATGATATTCAAATGAAAAACTTCGAAATTTAAAATATTTGTTTATTAATTGTATTAAAAAATAACAAACCCATTACTGATCAACATAAATAACATATTTGCATGGAAAAGAACTGTATTTTCCAAGCCAAAAAATTTTTGGTGAGAAGAGAAACACTGTTTTACATATTTGCAAAATCTTTTTCATGTTTGGTGAAAGAGCAGATAGAAGACTAGATTCTCATATTTGCTTCTGCTTTCAAATTGTTATATAATTTTTGTTACAGTATATCATGAAAATCCTGGCCTCCATAGCTATAGATAAGCAGTTGGAAAAAGGAGTATTTTAATAACTTTTTCAGATAATTGAGGATATTCTTCACTGATACTACACAAAAACCTGACAAGTGATAATTTTTTAAAGGGTGGTTGCAATGTGAATTTTAAAACCACACCAATCAACTTTTTATACTCTGTTATATTAAAATCTATTGATTTATCTTGCACTTCAAGTGGGTCTTTTACTCATGCATAATATTATAACACTATGCATTGGTCATTTGGAAAGTATGGTTTCAAAAACTTATGCAGTTCTAAACATTGACACATTCACATATGTTAGTATTACCACTGATCTCATCAGAAGTCTTTACGTACTGGGGACTTTCCTGGTGGTCCTGTGGTTAAGACTTCACTCCCACTGCAAGGGGTATGGGCTTAGATCCCTGGTCAGGGTAAGATCCCACATACCGTGCTGCATAACATGGCCAAAAAAATTTTAACAAACACAAAACAAAACAAAGAAGTCTTTGAAAAGCTGTCAAGCTCATGGAGGCAGATAAAAGTTTTTCAAAATTCTAAGTTTTGCAGCAAAGCTTGAATTTTATCATTGTCAAGAAATAGCTTACAAATACCTCCTGTCAAACAGGCTCACTTTGTTCATTTTTTAGAAAATGTTCGCTAAATATGGACCCAAGTCTGAATAACTGAAGTTGGTCTGCTGGTCGAATGATTCCAAGTTTCGCTTGTATTTGTTCAGGATTAACACCAACTAATATCAAAGATCGTCCTTTATGTGAATGCAGTTAACACAGGTAGTACTAATATTTTCGAAGTGTTAATGTTTTTTAATTGCTTGCTGTTTCCTGTACCGACTATGTTCAACTGGTGTTCCATTAGTAAAGCAGTGAGGTCAGCCCTCATTTCAAACACTGAAAGTGCTTTTCCTCAAGACAGCTATCATACTTTGGTATGCAACAGAAGTACTTTATATGTACTTCCCAGTCAACACAGAATATTAAAAGCATGTGTACTCAAGGGATGAGATTTTATAAAATTAATAACTTTTACTGCTTCATTAAATATGTTCTTTAGCAAAACTAAGGTGTTTTTTTTTGTTTTTTTTCCTGCAAGTGCTTAGTGGTGAAGAATCTAACGACTAGTAGTATAATTTGACACTACTGCCTTGATTCATACTAAGACACCAGCAATTTTACCCACCATTGCTTTTATACCACCAGGACAAATGCCAACAAAGTTGTTACAGGATAAACCAAGCAATTAAAAAATGTTAACACTCTGGAAATATTGGTACTACTTGTGTTAATTACATTCACATAAAAGATCTTTGGTGATTAGTTGGTGCTAATCCAGAACAAATATAAGCAAAACTCCAAATGTAGGCACATTGGTAGATTTTAAGGCAAAAGTTCAGTTCTACAGAAGCAATATTAACTCAGTCTTTTGTCTGCAGCTAAATTTGTATTCTGAGTTGCTGAATCATTGAAAGGTGGCAATTCTGTGGTTCCTTTCACTGATTTTTCATCCAGCAGGCATTCAGCGATGTCAAATACACAAGATTTTATTAGTCCCTCTGCGATTGTGTGTACTTTTCCAGCCAAAGCAATATGGTACCATACCTTGTAAGGTGCTTCAGTAGCTTTTCATTTCTAGTTTGAAAAGCTGTGACATGCAGTTATTGGATTTTAAAGGGCTCATCATATATATGTCTAAAATATTCATTTTTCTTTATACTCTGCATACTAGCCCCAATATGATGCTGCGGTTGAGGGGTCACCATATGTTATTAGAGAATGCTCTGTTGCATGAAAGGCACTAAGGTAGGGACTTCTGTGGTGGTCCAGTGGTTGAGACTCCCCACTGACAATGTGGAGGGCATGGGTTCGATCCCTGGTCAAGGAACTACAATACCCATGCCATGCAGTGCAGTGAAAAGGTTAAGTAAATAAAAATAAAAGGCACTAAGGTAATAACTGACAATTCTAAAGCTTAAGGAAAGATAGCTTTTGCCATATTCTTATTTCTTATCTACAGTTTTGTCAATGTCTTTGGGGGAGATTCCTTTCTTCTGTGAGTCAGATAACTCACCTTTTTGATTTTGGGTTGTGATTTTCTTTTTTTTGTTTCGTTTTTTTAGCTACTTATACATGGACTATGTAGCGTAGCTGTGGGTTGAAAAACAAGATCTTATAATCTCTCCTTTTAAAGTCAATAATACATCTTCAATAAAAATATATTTTAAATAAATTTACTTTGGAAGAAAATAATAAATTCCAAAATAATAGTTTTAGGTATCTAAACATTAAAAATCAAATATTATGCAAATGAGACCAAAAAAATATACTTCTTATGTGTTTTCCTGTGAGTGTGAGGTGGTATTCACCCACAATTCCTTTCCTAGCCCCTGAAAGTCTTGAGGTTCATCTCTGTGTTGGATTGCCTCTTTCTTCCTAGCCTCTTGGACATCATCTGTGATGACCCCACTCCAGCTCTCATTCTCACAGGTCCAGTCTACATATAATTCATGGAAAAAACCTAATCACCCTTACCCCAACAAATGAACACCAAGGGTGCAAGCTCTCCCAGCACAACCTCTCTTGTTATTCTGGTCTCTAAAGGAGCCACTAGCTAGGTGCTCCCCCTTTAAATTTCTCAGAACACTAGTTCATCTTTCTTTGTGGCCCTATCGAAGCATATTTCCCCTACATCTGAAAGTGTTTGTTAGTCATTCAATTGTGTCCGACTCTGCAACCCCATGGACAATAATCCGCCAAGCTTCTCTGTCCTTGGGATTCTCTGGGCAAAAATACTGGAGTGGGTTGCACTCCTCCAGGGGATCTTTCCCACCCAGGGATTGAACCTAGATCTCCTGTATTGCAGGCAGATTCTTTACCATCTAAACCAACAGGGAGCCACACTACATTTGAGGTAATGCAATTCTCATTCTCTCCCCCAGAAATTCAAAACCCAAAGACAGCTTCCTCTAAATATTATTTGCACATTCATTCATCCCTAACAGTAACAAGATAGGTAAAAATTCCTGCTTCCTTGGAGCTCATTTTCAATGCACAACACTAGACAAATTCAAGAAAATAAAACTCTTCTCTTTTAACTCTTACTATACTTTTCTTCAGAGAAGGCAATAGCACTCCACTCCAGTACTCTTGCCTGGAAAATCCCATGGATGGAGGAGCCTGGTGGACTGCAGTCCATGGGGTCGCACAGAGTTGGACACGACTGAAGCGACTTAGCAGCAGCAGCAGCAGCATACTTTTTGGGGGCTTCCCTCGTAGCTCAGTTGGTAAAGAATCTGCCTGCAGTGCAGGAGACCTGGGTTCGATCTCTGGGTAGGAAAGATCCCCTGGAGAAGGAAATAGCAACCCACTCTAGTATTCTTGCCTGGAGAATCCCATGGACAGAGGAGTCTGGCAGGCTACAGTCCATGGGGTCACAAGAGTCGGACATGATTTAGTGACTAAACCACCACCACCATACTTTTCTTGACCACTACAACCTATTTTTATAGGCAAGAGATGTGTGCTGGATTTGCTGTGCTAAGTCGCTCAGTCATATCCAACTCTTTGTGATCCTATGGACTGTAGCCAGCCAGGCTCCTCTGTCCATGGGGATTCTCCAGGCAGGAATACTGAAGTGGGTTTCCATGCCTTCCTCCAGGGGATCTTCCCAACCCAGGGATTGAACCCAGGTCTCTCGCCTTGCAGGAGGATTCTTTACTGTCTGAGTCACCAGGGAAGCTGGATTTAGATGTGTACTAAACCAATTTTCTGAAACTTTCTTTAAAAATTCTTCACTGTGTTCTGACACTTTACTTTGGAAGATGGCATCTATTACCCTATTGCCTCACCTGAGATAAGAACAGACCCCCATCTTTAATATCCTGTTACAGTTTTATCTAACACATTATCTAAAACACAGTCTCCCAGAGCTGAGCCATTAGAAGGTCAAGTAATACTCTTGATATAGTCCTCTCTTCCAGATCTAGGAAAACCAACATCTTTGCCATTATCAATATCATCATCATCCCTACTTCATTCCCAGAGGTCTTAACCCATTTCTTTCTCCAAACTGCCAAATTGGACTGGCAAGGGATGGGTAAGTGAGCCTGGCACTGACTAGGGTGCTGTAATTTCCTTAAATCTTCCTCTGCTTCAAATGAAGCAATAACAGCAATAACAGATAAAGTATATATACTTTATTTGCTATTTATGCTTTATATATATAAGGCTTCCCTGGTGGCTCAGACAGTAAAGAATCTGCCTGAAATGTGGGAGACCTGGGTTTGATCTCTGGGTCAGGAAGATCCCCTGAGAAGGGAATGGCTACCCACTCCAGTATTCTTGCCTGGAGAATCCCTATGGACAGAGGAGCCTGGTGAGCTACAGTCCATGGTGTTTCAAAGAGCCCAACAAGATTGAGTGATTAACACTTTCACTCTTTCACTATATATATTTATTAAAGATAATGAATGGGTGGATAAACCTTAAAACCAACAAAGTGGTTATTTATGGCTCGAAAGGGCAGGGGTAATGGTGAAAGAGTAGAGGGCAGACATCATTCAAAACTTTGCTTTGCAGATTTGACTTTGGAACCCAGGTAAACATTTTCCATAATATTTTACACAATTATATTTTTTAAAGCAATTTTTAAAAAGAAAAGATATATGTATATATACATACATATATATTTGTATACATGTATATTTGTATATTTACATATATTGAATATACATGTATATTTAATTTGCGTGTATATAATGAATATACATGTGTATGTCATTTATTGGGTGACAAAAATTTGTCCGGATATTGGGTTGGCCAAATACAAAGATATAGCTACCCTCAATAACAAAGCAATACCAAAAGCATTTCCATAGACATTAAATGAAACAGATTAATGACAATGGAACAATTAGTGGAGGCAGAGTGTAAATTTTCTGGGCTTCATTCTAGAAACTGGTAGAGATGCTTGGAAATTCGACGCTTTACCTCAAAGTCAAGTGAAGCACTTCCCTGGTGGCTAAGATGGTAAAGCGTCTGCCTACAATGCAGGAGACCCAGGTTCAATTCCTGGGTAGGGAAGATCTCCTAGAGAGGGAAATGGCAACCCACTTCAGTATTCTTGCCTGGAAAATCCCATGGTCAGAGAAGCCTGTAGCCTATAGGCTGCAAAGAGTCAGACATGACTGAATGACTTCACTTTCACTTCCAAGTGAAGCAATAAACACCCTGCACCTCCATGACTGGTAGGGACACAAGCCAGCACATTGTGTGAATCAACTAGGTAAGTTTATTTGATCTGCAGGAAGAGTGTAAAAGAGGCTGAAACCCAGAAACAGAGCTTTTAATAAATGGTTTAAAGAAAAAATCAAGCTAACTTGTCCTGGGCTGAGATATCTCAGCGACCAAATTTTGAATAGTTCTAATATCATCATAAGAAGAAAATGACGTAGGAAACAAAGCAATAAAAGATACTAGTAAATTTAAATAATTATTGACTTTTGAAAACACAAATTTTGCTATAAAGATATAAAACTAAAATTCAAGGCAACAACAACAATAAGAAAGAGCAGTTAGAACAAGCTAAGATTTTATTTTATTCAAGAGGAAAATACAAGAATAACTAGAATAACTTCACACCTTATAAAAAAGATATAGTTATATATAGATGCTAAATATGAAAAGATAACTTCTGAAAGGATAGAAAATAGAATCTGTAGCTTTGAAAACGGATTTTAAAAGGGAGAAAAATAGCATCAGTTCAACAAAGATTTCATATAATGATACTGTGAAAGATTGACAATTTCCCTTTGCAAAAAAGTAAACAGAAAACTGGATGAAACTGTCAAAAATAAGAATTTCAGGGCACTAGAAATAAATCAAAGGTAGATAACAAGTTGAGAAGCATTTATTTGTGAAAAGCTGTTAGAGCTTTGGGTAATAATAGCAAGAATCTTTGGCTTTCTTGCCTGTGGCTGCTTCTATCGTATTCACTTTCTCATTTCCAATTCATTAGGCAAAACTGGAGCTTTCCCAGTCTGCAGCTAGCAGTGAAAAACAGCAGCTTTGCCACCAAAGCAAGGTGAGGTTATGGGAAGCTCTCTGCTTGGGATGAAGTAGGGGACGAAAGCCCAGCGCTTTGCCAGCTAACAGTGGAGCACTGAACGGTAACAGAAGGAAACTTGGCTCACCTAAGTTTGTTGTCCCAGTTGGAGTGAGGAGTGGACCAGACATACATTTAACAAAGAGATTCTGAAAATGAGAGAGCCACAAAGGCCTGAGCTAAACTCTTCGGACACACCTGACTGACAGAGAGAACACACGTGCCTGGGAGAGATTTCAGAGAGCCTGGTAAAAAGTGAAAGCTAGGACAGGGAGACCTGGCGTGCTGCGATTCATGGGGTCGCAAAGAGTCGGACACGGCTGAGCGACTGAAATGAACTGAGGGGAGACTTGGAATTGGTTGCATTTTCAATGGATTCTCCAGCTCACAGACAGATCTACAGGCTAAGGGTGGAGGATTTACAGGCTTGAGGTGTTTGAGAATAATTTCTGTGCAAATCTCTGGCTGACCACTGAGCATTATAGACATGAGGTGACCCCAGGAGGCCAGAGTGAAAAAATTAAAAGGAAAACAATAAGTTGCAAAGACACACCAGTGACTCCACACTATGGAAGGGAGAGAGTCCATAGTGCACATGCAGACAAGTTACAAGAAAGAGAACAACCTGGAAAATAAAACAGAATCGAGTCACTGCAAAATACTTTCTAAAATGTCCGACTGTTAACCAAGTTACTAGACCTGTAAAATATGGGAAAATGTGCTCCACGCTCAGGGAATAAAGCAACCAATGCAAACTGTGTCTGAATGGGCCAAGATGTTGCATTTAGCAGAGAAAACCTCAAAGCAGCTATTATCAATATAATAAAATAATTAAGAGAAGCTATTAATATACTGACACTGGATCAACAAATAGGGAATCTCAATAGAGGAACTGAAACTATAAAAAGAAAACCAATGGAAGCTCTAGAATTGAAGAACAGGGAAGCTGAAATGAAAAATTCACTGGATGCATTCAGTAACAGATTTAAGAGGAAAGAAGAAATAAAAAATAAACATGAAGATAGAGCAAATGAAGAACAGTGAGGAAAAAAAAGAGTGAAGAGAAATAAACATCCTCAGAAACCTGTGAAAGTGAAAGTGGCTCAGTCGTGTCTGACTCTTTCAGACCCAATGGACTCATGGAATTCTCTAGGCCAGAATAAAGCAGTGGGAAGCTTTTCCCTTCTCCAGGGGATCTTCCAAACCCAGGGATTGAACCCAGCCCTCCCACATTGTGGGCAGATTTTTTACCAGCTGAGCCACAAGGGAAGCCCCAGAAACCTGTGGGACAAGGTAAATTATTCTAAAATATGTGTAATTGGGGTCCAAGAAGGTGAGAAGAAAGAGAAGGAATAGCAAATTATTTGAAGAAATAATAGCTAGAGACTTCCCAATTCTGTTAAAAAGTATTAATCTACAGATCCAAGAAGCTCTATCAACCCTAAACAGAATAACTACAAAAAAGACCACATCAAGACATTCTATAGTTAAATAGAGGAAAGACAGAGGCAAAAATAACTCGTTGCATAATAAGGAAATAAAAATGCAATCGATGGCTGACTTCTTATGAGAAACAAGAGAGATCAGAATGCAGTGGAATGAAATATTCAAGTGCAAACAAAAACTGACAGTGATTAATTCAACTTCCAGGAAAGCTACCTTTAAAGCTTCTATATCCAGCAAGACTATCCTTCAAAAATGAAGGTGAATTGAAGGCACCTTCTCATAAAAAAAAGCTGAAATGATTCATTGCTAGAAGACCTGCACAAAAGAAATACAAGAGAAAGTTCTCTGTGTTGAGAGGGAATGACATCAGACTGTAATGCAAATCCAGCTGCATGCTTGTTTAAAGCAATATTTATAACCCTATATTGCTGAGCTTACATTGATGTGATGTATGCGACAATAAAGGCACATAGGAAGGTGGAAGACGTGAAGATTTCTCTATTAGTTTGGTTTTTTGGCTAGTCTGTGTCTTCATTGCTTTTGCGGGCTTTCTCTAGTTGGGGCAAGGGGGGTTACTCTTCCCTGTAGTGCACGGGCTTCTCATTACAGTGGCTTGTCTCGTTGTGGAGCATGGGCTCTGGGATGCTAGGGCTTCAGCAGTTGCAGCACACAGCCTAGTTGCTCCAAGGCCTGTGGGATCTTCCCAGACCAAGAATCAAACCCATATCTCCTGCAATGGCAGTCAGATTCTTTACCACTGAACCACCAGGGCAGTCCCAAGACATGAAGTTTTACTGGAGCAAAGTTGCATTTTTTTTTTGGTCAGAAGTCAGAATTAACATAATAGATTGTGATAAGTTGATTCATTTTATAATTACACAGACAACTTTCTTAAAAAGCAAAAAAATTAAAAATATTTGCTTAACACAAAAGAAGGCAGTTAAGGAGGAAAGAGAAACGACCAAAAAAAATGAGACAAATGCAAAGAAAAATGGAAAAAATAAATCCAACCACATTAATAATACTGAAAATGTGAACAATTAAACACTTCCATCAAAATGCAGAGATAATTAGAATGAATTTTTTAAAAGACATCCCAACCGTATACAAGACACACTATAAGTTCAAAGATACAAATACAGTGAAAGTAAAGGATGGAAAACCTTATACTACACAAAATAACCATAAATAGCTATATTAATATCTAAGAAAGCTAAACTTCAGATTAGATATAATTAGACACAGGTAAAGTTAAAAATATAATTTTTTTATACATAACATATTTATAATTATAAATGTTCACGTACTTAGCAAGTGAATCCCAAAGTACATAAGACAAAGCTAAAAGAACTAAAAAGAGAAATACACAATACAAAAACTTTTAGTTGGAGATTTTAATCTCCTCTGTCATTAATGTAACAATTACACAGAAAATCATAAGAATATAGAAAATTTGAATAACACTACCTACAAATTTGAGCTAATACGTACAGGGAAGACTGCCAGACAACCTGCAGGGTATACATTCTTCCCAAGTGCACATGAAACATTGTTTACCATAGACTAATTATAAGTCAGACCATTTCAACAGTTTCCAGAAGTTACAGTTCAGTTCAGTTCAGTCACTGAGTCGTGTCCTAATCTTTGCACGCCCCCAGACTGCAGCACACCAGGCTTCCCTGTCCATCACCAACTCCCGGAGCCTACTCAAACTCATGTCCATCGAGTTGGTGATGCCATCCAACTATCTCATGCTCTGTCATCCCCTTCTCCTCATGCCTTCAGTCTTTCCCAGCATCAGAGTCTTTTCCAATGAGTCAGTTCTTTCCATCAGGTGGCCAAATATTGGCCTCAGCATCAGTGCTTCCAATATCAGCTTCAACATCAGTCCTTGCAATATTCAGGACTGATTTCTTTTAGGATGGACTGGTTGGATCTCCTTGCAGTCCAAGGGATTCCCAAGAGTCTCCTCCAACACCACAGTTCAAGAGCATCAATTCTTCCCCACTCAGCTTTCTTTATAGTCCAACTCTCACATCCATACGTGACTACTGGAAAGACCATAGCTTTGACTAGATGGACCTTTGTTGGCAAAGTAATGTCTCTGCTTTTTAATATGCTGTCTAGGTTGGTCATAGCTTTTCTTTCAAGGAACAAGTGTCTATTAATTTCATGGCTTCAGTCACCATCTGCAGTGATTTTGGAGCCCCCAAAATAAAATCTGTCACTGTTTCCATTGTTTCCCCATCTATTTGCCATGAAATAATGGGACCAGATGCCATATTAGTTTTCTGAATGTTGAGTTTTAAGCCAACTTTTTCACTCTCTTTCACTTTCATCAAGAGGCTCTTTAGTTCTTTGCTTTATGCCATAAAGGTGGTGTCATCTGCATATCTGAGGTTATTGATATTTCCCCTGGCAATATTGATTTCAGCTTGTGCTTCATCCAGCCTGGCTTTTCACATGATGTACTTTGCATATAAGTTAAATAAGCAAGGTGACAATATACAGCCTTGACATACTGCTTTCCCGATTTGGAACCAGTCTGTTGTTCTATGTCCAATTCTAACTGTTGCTTCTTGATCTTTATACAGATTTCTCAGGATGCAGGTCAGGTGGTCTGGTATTCCCATCTCTTTCAGAATTTCCCAGTTTGTTGTGATCCACACAGTCAAAAGCTCTGGCATAGTCAATGAAGCAGAAGTAGATGTTTTTCTGGAACTCTCTTGCTTTTTCCATGATCCAAAAGATGTTGGCAATTTGATCTCTGGTTCCTCTGCCTTTTCTAAAACCAGCTTGAACATCAGGAAGGTCATGGTTCACCTACTGTTGAAGCCTGGTTTGGAGTATTTTGATCATTACTTTGCTAGAGTGTGAGATGAGTGCAATTGTACGGTAGTTCGAGCATTCTTTGGCATTGTCTTTCTTTGGGATTGGAATGAAAACTGACCTTTTCCAGTCCTGTGGCCACTGCTAAATTTTCCAAATTTGCTGGCATATTGAGTGCAGCACTTTCACAGCTTCATCTCAGGATTTGAAATAGCTCAGCTGAAATTCCATCACCTCCACTAGCTTTGTTTGTAGTGATGCTTTCTAAGGCTCACTTGACTTCACATTCCAGGATGTCTGGCTCTAGGTGAGTGATCACACCATTATGGTTATCTGGGTCATAAAGATCTTTTTTGTATAGTTCTTTTATGTATTCTTGCCACTTCTTCTTAATATCTTCTGCTTCTGTTATGTCCATATCACTTCTGTCCTTTATTGTGCCCATCTTTGCGTGAAATGTTCCTTTGGTATCTCTAATTTTAACCAGTCAATAAATAAATTTAAAAGAATCTAAATCATATGAAGTATGCTTTCTGACCACAATAAAATTCTATTAGAAATTAACAAAAAATCTAAAAAACTCCCAAATATTAGGAAATTAAATAAGATATTTCCAAATGACCCTGAATCAAAGAAGAAATCACAAGGAAATACTTTAAAAAACCTGAATCAAATAAAAATGAAATCAAAATCCATTTAAATGATTTGGATGCTGCTAAAACAGGACTTGGGGCTCCTCTGGTGGCCCAGCAATAAAGAATCCACCTGCAGTTCAGGAGATATGAGTTTGATTCCTGGGTGCAGAAGATCCCCTGGAAAAGGGACGGCAACCCACTCCAGTATTCTTGCCTGGAGAATCCCATGGTCAGAGGAGACTGGTGGGCTACAGTCCACTGGGTCACAAAGAGTCAGACACGACTGCAGTGACTGAGCCCACATGCAAACCAGACTCGGAGGGAGAATTATATCTTTAATGTTTATTACAAAGCATAAAAGGTCTAAAAATCAGTAATCAAATCAAAGCAATCCCAAAGTAAGTAGAAAGAAGAAAATTATACAGACCAGAGGATAAGTTAATAAAATTAAAAACTGACAGACAGTTGGGAAAATGAATGAAACCAAAAGTCAGTTATTTGTTAGAATCAATAAAATTGATAAACTTTTGGCTCTATTGACCAAGAAAAAGATAGAGAAGACATATGTTGCTAAAATCAGGAATGAAAGTATAGACCCTACAGAAATTAGAAGGATTGCAATAAAATTTATGCCATGAATTAAACAAAGTAGATGAATTAAGCAGATTCCTAGAAAGACACAAATAACCAATTTAAGAAGTCAAGAAAAGAAGAAAAGAAAAAGGGTGGTTAACAGAAAGATCAAATGAAATGTCAGAAGTAAGTTCAAGTATATCAGGAAAAATAATACAATATTTGTAAATGACTTTTATTAAAAGACAAAATTTCCGGTTGGATTTTAAAAACAAAAATCCTGGTGTATGTTGCTTACAGGAGTAATGCCTCAACAAAATGATGGAAAATAACTGAACATAAAATACATGCTGCAAATATGCTAACCAAAAACAAGCTGCTCGATATCATAAAAGGTAGACTTTGAGAGGAAGGATTTAATAGTGGTAAGAGGATCAATAATAAAAGAAAGAGTCTATCAAAAAGATGTAACAATTATGAACTCATAATGTCCTTTGTGCTTATTTAGGAAAGCTTACACTATTGCTTTATTCTAAAGCTACTTTTCTAAATTTTCTTCTAATGATTCAGCTTTCTTTTCATGATTAAGGCTTTAATGTATGGAGAGCTTTTTTTTTTAATTGTGAGAGAAAGGAACTAAGTAGATTATTTCTAATATTCAAAAAACACCATCAATTAACTAACTCCATATTACACTGGCTTAATGAGTTTAACTTCATGTATCTTTTAACTGGCAATGGCATAGATCATAGTACGTTTTAAATATTTATTACATTTATTGAATAGTTGTGTGTTCTCTATTTTGTTTTTGCTCTCTTTAAAAAGTAAATTTGGGACCATTCTTCACTTAAAGGAATCAGGTCTCTCGTGAGAATAACTGATTCCAGAACTGGGCAGAGAAGGTTCAGGTGGGCCTGGAACATCTTGTTATCTTACAGAGAAAATAATACTTAAAAATAATGGAACACATCAAGAGAACATGGGAGCCTAATCTGAGAGGATATGCATACCAAATACATAATAATATTAACATATCATAACCCCGACTAAAGCAATAATTCAAGCCCTTGCTATAGATAATAGATAAATAGAGGAGAAAGAGAATCCATCAATAGATAAATAGAGGAGAAAGAGAACAGTTTTCTAATAGGAGAATACCAACTAACAATGCAGAATGAATGATGGAGTTAGACAATCACTCTTTGGCAAGTATGATATTTATAACTAATTCAAGCAAGAATTATCAATGGATGCTAAAACTGGCAAGTGAAACGTTGGAGATATTTACATGGCCCCAAAGGATCTCCCCACAGAACACTTATTAATTACACAGGGAGAATTACAAAGAGGAAAATACTAATTTTATAGTGGAGAAAGCTGGCTGACACCATCTTCTATATTAAGTGATCAATGTTAGCGTCACCAGTAACGGAATGAGCTGACATCTGTGTCTCTTGATATGATGCACTGCAAGAGACACAACATCACTTATCTGGTGATGCTGTCAAAAATGCAAAATCTGAGTTTAATTATGAGGAAACATCAGATAAACCTGAGTTGAAAGACAGCCTACCGAATAATTGGCCTATACTCTTCAAAAATGTCAAGGTCATGAAAAGAGTAAGAAAGACAGTAACTGTTCCAGAATGAAAGAGATTAAAGATAGGAAAATGCAATATGAAATCCTTGACTGGTTCCTTAAAAATTATTTTTGTACTACTGTATAGGATATTATTAAGGTAATGAGCAAATATTGAATAATGTCTAAAGATTAGAAAATAATATTGTCTCACTGTTAACCTGATTTTGACAACTGTTCAGTAGTTATGTAAGAGAATGTCCTTGTTTTTGGGAATTGCACATTGAATTATTTAAAAATAAAGGGGCAGCATGTCTGCAACTTACTCTCACATTTGTATTTTAAATTAAGTGTGGCTAATGTTAAAACGGGAGGATTTAGTTGAAGAGTACCCAGAAAGTATTCATATAACTTTTGAAACTTTCCTGTAAGTTATTATGAAATGAAATGTTATCAAAAACTAGTGTATCTTTTCCTTAAAAATCATTGCCTTTTTAAAAATGTGAGCGTTTCTTATGTTTTTTAAACCAATCTTTGGGACATTGATAGTGCTTGTTCAACATATATTTTTGGCATCCGCTTTGTGCTTGAGTCTAAGGACATAAAAAAAATTTAGCCTTGCCCATGTGAAGTTTACAATCTAGTAGAGAAAATAACTCTTGTACAAACAATTGCCTAAATGTAGTTATTAAGTGATCTGTTCTTGCAACAGTACATATCCCTCACAAAGTCTCACCTATGTGTAGACCACATTACATTCCTTTCCTTGTGAAAATGCAGATGAAAAAAATTTTTTGAATGTCCTTTCTGTCCCATAATAGAGCTGCAACGACAGAAATCCATTGAAAGTCCACCCAACTGACTCTTTCAAGTGTGTTTCTGTTGCAGAGACAGAAATTAAAGAGGGAAATGGTAGTGAGGGGTTTTTTGTAAGCTAAAATACTTTCCATCTTGAAAAGCAATGAACTCTGCTGTAGAAGCAGGGCATGTTTTCAAACCTCCTGTTCATTACAGAGATATGCATCTAAGGAACTTCCAGCCATGTTCTGGGTGACTGTTTTTGAAATTCAAACAAAAAGGAGTTTGTTACAGAACTCACAGGGCAGTTCTGAAAGCTTCATTAATTCTCATAATAATTTCCAATTAATTCATTTAGTCACTTCCTGATATTCTGAAATCAAGAGTTTTAAAAGCTGCTACCTTTAACCTTAGGTGAAATTTAAAATGCTGTGACTTTAACTGCTCCAACCTAAGCTAACCTTTTAGCCATTAAAAAAAAAATGCAAAACAAAGTCTGGGCCCAAGTCTGAGATGAGTTATTTGCAATCATACTCTTCATTCCTGCCGTCTTTGGAATGATGAGTCCTGACACTCCCAGAGGATACTAAGGATTTAGTGGAAAATAGAATTAACCAGGTGCTTCTCCTGGCTGGGGGCCTGAGGCATGATAACAGAGGGGATATCAATACAGCCATAATGGGAACACATCCAAAATTCTCCAGCTCAACTTGTCCAGTGTAATTATAGCTCCGTGATGGAGGAGTGGGAGTGGGGGCAGGAAGGAGGTGGGCGGTGGAAGGTTTTCAGGAACTTTCCTTCTGCCATCCTTGACCTTGTAACTCCTCCGGTCATTATGGCCCCCCACCTGGTTGGGGTGCATCTACTCCCTAAGGTGCTGCCTCCCTGCTCAGATCTGCCCCCTGCCTCAGCTGTTGCAGCCTCAGAGATATTCTGGACACAGCTGGGGCTGCCACCCCCCTTCCTCCTGTGAGCTACCACCCATAGATTTCAACTTTTGAATGCAAGTCTCTCCATTTTTAGAAAACTGCACACGGAAATACCTCAACCCACAGGCTAATAAATTGAGAAATGAGACTGTGTTCTTCAAAAAGATTTCCCAGAAAATCCTGCTGAAAACTGAGCTTTCCTGATAAGCAGAGGCAGATTAACCTCTGACAAAGCTCACCCTACAAGGTCCCACTACAAGGTCCCTCCTTGCAAAATTCCTAACAGTTCATGTACATATTCATACCTTTGTTACAAATTTGCAAAAGCACAATAATTTAACTGCAGTTGGTTAAGGCTATTGTCTCTTTACATGGCAACCCCTCTCCCACACCTTCATACTACTCTCCACTGTGCTGGGAGTTTTGGGGTTTCTGAGAATAATTTTAGGATCCAGGTAAAGAAAGTATGAGTTGGATCTAAACTCATTTAGTCTGGATTTAGTGGGACATTTTTGCATGGCTCAAATTCACTTTGATGTGTAGTTAACTATTGTTGGGCTTCCCTGGTGGCTCAGAGGTTAAAGCGTCTGCCTGGAATGAGGGAGACCCAGGTTAGATCCCTGGGTTGGGAAGATCCCCTGGAGAAGGAAATGGCAACCCACTCCAGTACTCTTGCCTGGAGAATCCCATGGAGGGAGGAGCCTGGTAGGCTACAGTCCATGGGGTCACAAAGAGTTGGACATGACTGAGCAACTTTACTTTCTTTCTTTCTTTAACTATTGCTAGACATCCTAAGGTAGAAACAGCTCTCAGGAACGTTTCGGCCAGCCACGCACTGACACACTCAGATTCACAAAGGACTGATGCTCATGCATGTGTGTAATGGAGAAGGAACCCATTAGAAGAAACACTGGATAGAAGAGGCATTCCTCTCTCAAAGGACCATGGCCCAGCAGGTCTCAGTTTCCATACCAATGAAAGCCCTACTCTTCTGCCTGTGGAGTTCTAGAAGCTTCTTTCTGCTCAAGGAGGCAGGGAATTCCTTTGTGTACAGGGAACACTGGAGTGAGGTGAAAAGAGTTCCAGCTCTCAGTGAATGCTCTGTGTTGATCTGGTAAAGACCACTACTCCCCCTTCTCAGGGTTGTAGTAGACCCATTTCTGAAAAGCTGTATTTTTGTAAGTGAAATATTTAAATATCTTGGAGGATCTCAGTATTAAGAAGGATCTCAGGGAGAACCTTCATATAAACAGATACTTGATTCTACGTTATTCTATTCCAAGTTTTAGGGTTACAAATAATAATCAATATACTTTGGACACTTGCTTCATGCTAGGCTCTGTTTTCAGTATGTTTAATGTGCTAAATTATTTAATCTTCATATTAACCCAATAGTCACTTAATTATTTCAGTTTTACAGATGAGTCAATTGAGGCTTATTAAGTAACTTGCTGAGGGCTTCCCAATTCTGAAGTGTTAGAAGCAGCCTTCAAAATTTATATTCATTTGAGTTTTAGGAATTGCTTTTTACTTAATTTAATTTTTATATTTATACAAAATATAAGCATGTTTCTAAAGTCAAATCTATAAAAATATTGCTTCCATTTTCCCTGTTCCCCCCCCCCCCCCCCTGCTATTTCATCCTTTCTCCACAGGTAACTCCTTTTCTGTGGTTTATCTTTCCAAAATTTTTATGGTTTATCCTTCCAAAAATTTTGTATATGTAAGAAAATATCCATTTTGCTAAATTTAAAGGAAATAAAACAAACAAAAAAAATACTTAAAGTTAATTGTGTAGAGTGGAAGGTATAAGCATATAAAAACTATTCCAAAGTAACTTTAAAACACAGTCATTTGATTGCTGTGATTGCTTTGGAAGACACCAGGGGACCCGCTCTCAATACACAGGCACACACTACATTCTGTTTCAGAGCCTGCATCCTGTAAAAGCCAAATGGCAACAGTAATGACACATTGAAATACCTGGCTTTACCAGCAACTGAGCTGTTTCGTTAAGGCCTCAGTCAGTCATGTCTTTGTTTGGTGGTGGTTTAGTCGCTAAGTCATGTCCAACTCTTGTGACCCCATAGACTGTGGCCTGCCAGGCTCCTCTGTTCATGGAATTTTCCAGGCAAGAATAATGTAGTCAGTTGCCATTTCCTTCTCCGGGGGATCTTCCCAACCCAGGGACAGAACCTGGATCTGCTGCACCGACTGAGGTCTCTGCAGGTGGATCCTTTACTCACTGAGCTACAGGGATGCCCTGTCTTTGAGTGGCAGCTCAAAACTCTAAGGCTGTCTTGAAAACATTTCAAGTGGCTTGTAGTTAAAGAAGTTGACTCCTCTTTTTTGTGGTTGGTGGATATGAACAAAGTAGTTTGTCTTGAACATTTAGGATCAGCTGGATTCATACCATGGATTCTAGACTTGAAAAGTGATCCCAGAGCAGAGCAAACCATTTCTAGTTTTCTTCCTTCAAATTTTTTCACCTTCAGGTATTGAGTTTGCCTTTCAGAGAAATTCTAGGCCAAACATACGCATTTGTATATTATTCGACATTGCCAAAATTTTTACATTGTGTGAACCTGAAGTGTAAATCATTGCAAGTCTTGTTGCTGTTGCCATGTTTTCCCTACAGCCAGGCTGTGAGGCACAACAGGCATCTAAGTTGTTATTAATTGAGCATGGGAAATACCACAGCTGGTCTATTGAGTGTAGAGTTTCTACTGGTTTAATTTTAGTAAAGATGAATATTTATAAGGGTTTTGGTGGCCTTGTTCATTATTTCAGTCTCTTTTCACATAAAATCTTGGATTCCTCAGCTATGAATTCTATTAAGGAGGGGTTCCCAGAGTCAGAGAAGAAATAATATATAAATCTTAACCATGCCATTCATTTCCAAGTGGTTTCAGATTTGATCTTTGTATTAGAGCCATGGGTTATTTATTTTTTCAAATGGCACCTTCCAGTGGGCCTACCTCATGTGGCTGTTGGAAGGATTAAATAAGATGCTGCAGGTAATGTCTTTGTCACAGAGCCTGGAATGTAGTGAGTGCTTAATAAATAGTGGCTGGAAGCAGAGTGCACTCTAGTGTTGCGGTGCTTGAGGGTGAATCTCAGCTTTCCTACTCACTGTCTCTATGATTCTGAGCAAATAAGTTGACTTCTCTGTGCTTCAGTTGTCTCACCTGAAAAATAGGGAAAATGATAGTCCCACCTCAGAGGGTTGTTGCAAGATCAAAACATTTCCATCATGAACATCAAAAACATATGTTTGCATAAGTTAACGTGCAAAGCACTCCAAAATTGCCTAGCACACTATAAGCATTATTTAAATATTCACTTTTAATATTAGGAACAACTCCAAGATAATAAACTAAAGTGATAAAATGGTTTTATCAGAAGATGCAAAGTGTTTATGTAAGTATTTATAATTAGTATTGTTCTAATTTTTATTACTGTTGTTATGTACCTTTAACATTTATCTGATGTCACAGGCACTCTGCTGAGCAATTTCTAAGCATTGCTTATCTAATCCACTCAACATTCCCCATAATAGATGAGGAAACTAAGACAGAGAACAAAAGGGACTTGTCCAACAATCAGCCAACTTGAACCACAGTGTATCCTACTCCAGACCTCTTATATCACTGTATTATACATCTTACAACAGTCTAAAGCTGCTGCTAACAAAAATGCACGTACAACAGAATGATGGAAAAAAAGTATCTGGGAAGGGGGCCAATGATTGAGACTGGAACCTGGGTTAATATAGTTATTGCATTAAGCATTAATTTAGAGCTAAGCTTCCCAGCAACCAAAGCAAAACAGAACATGCAATGTGTCATATAGTATCTGATTTTAAGAAACAAGCCATGCTCTGTCTTCGCTCACCCTGAACCTGATGTACTCCTACTCATTTATTCATCCATAAAAGCTAGTAAATATCTACATTTGCCAGACACTTTTCAGTCCTTCAGAAGACACAGTAGTTCCTGACACCAAACTGTCAGCTAATTTTACATTGTGGTTTTTCATAGGACAGATATCGGGTGAACTATTGAATAATGTCTTCATGAAAGCTGGTGCAAGAGCTGCATGATCATCTGAGTGGCCACTTTGGGTGCCAGACCTCAATAAAGGCAGGTAGCAGCATATTCAATCCATGGGGCCTGGCAGGGCTAAGTACCTCAGAGCTCTTTGCATGGCTATGAACTGCTATGATTTATTCAACTGAAAATAACCTATGATGCCATTGTATAAGACAGTGCATTGTTTTACTTAACTCGAAACTGTAAAAGGAGTAGCAGGCCTAAAGATTTAAGAGGAAATTATGGAAGAAATTGAAATTTTTTAAACGTTAAATTCATCCATTGAGGTAATATATTTTCCTGAAAATTGGGGAAAACTAGATTTCAGGAATAGACTATCTTGATACAGCCATAGAAAAGTAATGATCATAAAATAAAATTACAAGTGAGAAGATAGAGCTCTTTTCTCTTCTCTTTTAAAAAAAATTTTATTAGAGTATAGGTGATTTATAATGTTGTGTTAATTTTAGGTGTACAGCAAAGTAAATCAGTTATGTTGTTGTTGTTTAGTAGTTAAGCCTTGTTCAACTCTTTACAGTCCCAGAGAGCCCCACCAGGCTCCTCTGCCCATGGAATTTCCCACATAAGAATATTGGAGTGGGTTGCCATTTCTTCCTCTAGGGGATCTTCCTGACCTAAGGATCAAACCTATTTCCCCTTCATTGGCAGGTGGATTCTTTACCACTGAACCACCAGGGAAGCCCCAGATCAGCTATGCATTTACATATATCCACTTTTTTACTTTCATTTTTTTAATTTTTATTTTTAAAAAGTTTTATTGAAGCATATACATTGTTGTGTTAGTTTCAGGTATACAGCAAGGTGAATCAGTTACACACATACATGTATCTACCCTTTTTCAGATTCCTTTCCCATATAGTTATTATCGAACACTGAGTAGAGTTCCCTGTGCTGTACGATAGGTCCTTATTTGCTATCTATTTTATATGTATAATAGCGTGTATATGTCAATCCGAATCTCCCAGTTTCTCTCTCCCCCACTGCCTTTCCCCCTGGTAACTGTAGGTTTGTTTTCTACATCTGTGACATGATTTCCACTTTGCAAATAAATTCATAAAAATATGGAATGCTTCACGAATTTGTGCCGTCCTTGTGCAGGAGTCATGCTACTCTTTTATGTATAATTCCAGTTTCAGTATCTTGTTTCTGCCAAAGCAAGCACAAGGACAGAGCTCCTTGATGTCTCCCTTGTTGTCCATGGGAGTGTGGCTGAAGTTCGGGGGTCAAAGCAGGGAATGAGGAACCAGGACCATGGGTTGCTGCCCTCTAAGTCCCTAGGATGGGAGAAAGGCATCAGCCTCACAAGTCAGCCTGCTTCCATAGAATGAATTCCCTGCTGTGCCATAGACTAGGTATTCTATTAATATTTCTTACTCTGCCTCGGAGCCCAAAGGCAGCAGGCTAATGTGCTTTCTGTATTTCCAAGACAGGGTAGCTTAAGGCAGCATATCCCAAACTTCGATGAGGAAAAATCTTCGCTGGCAGCATACTTATTAACGTCTCCAGGACAATGTTCCTCGGACATGCTGATCTAACGTGAGTGTACGTGAATAAACCCTGGCCAATGTTCAAGATATGGGAAATAATCCTCATATTATGCTTTCATCTTGCTTTCAATTTTGGATGTTGGTTTTTCTTTAAACAGGCCTTCTGACTCACCGAAGCTCTTTGTGCAAGTAGATATGTTTGCATTTCAAAGTCTACATTTCCCAAGAAAGCTAAGTTCTGAAAACACATTTTGCTGTGATAAAGACTTTTATGGATTATAAAGCTAAACAAAAAGTACAATAAATTTAAAAGTTCTTTCTTACCATGAATTTAGCCACACACACACAAAAATATTTATGCAATCTTCTTTGCCTATGAATCCACTGGGCAATGACATAACCAACACGTTTTTTGAAAAATACATGTAGATATACATATGTGGGGGGCTTCCCCGAGGATTCAGCAGTTAGAGAATCTACCTGCCCATGCAGGAGACACAGACGACACAGGTTCAATCCCTGGATTGGGAAGCTACCCTGGAGAAGGAAATGGCAACCCACTCCAGTATGCTTACCTGAAATAGCCCATGGACAGAGGAACCTGGCAGGCTATAGTCCAATGGGTCACAAAGAGTTGGAAACTACTGAATGACTAAGCATACACATACATATATATTTGGATGCGTTCATGGGTAGTAACTATATTTCAGGAATATTAACTATTCTTATCCTGTGGGGTGACTTTGACAAATTATTTCTTATGTATATTTCAATCTTGCCACCTGAAAAATGAAGGTGTGGGATTATACTGTTTTTAATATTTCCCCAAAGATGAGAATCCCTGGGAGTAGTGGTTAAACATTGAAATTACTAAACCCTATGTTTGAACTTCTGATTAAATGAATTTAAGTTGCTTGTTCATTTTTTTTGTCTGCTTGCTTATACTCTTTGCTTGTTCATTTGTTTCTTTTTAAACAAAGGCTCTAGGTCTTTATCTTCGAGGAAGTTGAAAACTTGATTAGATGACTCAGGGACTTTCCATCTCTGTCATTCTGTAATTCTATAACTCAGTGAGGTGGAAGATCCATTAGCCCCCTCACTGGAAGCTACTGAGATTAAGATAAGACCTTGGGAAAGTTCTCTCTCTTAGGTTCTCCCCCATGAGGAGTGGCATCCAAGGAAGTTTGTGTGAAATAGACATCTACTTCTCCTAAGTCAGTGAGATGATAAGCCCCATGAAAACAACAAACAGCGGTTATGATGTGGTTATTAAAACTGTGAACACACTTCCCCTTAACTTTTCTAATCTGTTCTCCTAAATAAATATCCCACTCAGAATCTTAGTGTCTGTTCTCCTCCCCAAACCTCACATTGATAGCTTTGAACATCCAGAAGTGGTTTGAGAACCTCATAACTCCATGAGTGGCTCTGGAGGTAAAGAACATGGTGATCTGTGGTTAAACTTCAAACTACTACAAACATCAAGTCCATCTGCACTCTTGCTTCTCTGGAAGCCAGTGGGTCCCCCTGAGACTGATTTAACCATTTCTTGGAACTGGTTGGAAAAATGAAGGTTGGTTTTCCAATCAATCCTGTAAGATGATCAGAAGACAAAAGGCTTAAAGTTCCTGAGACTTTAGCTTCTCTAAAAGAAAACCTATAGGAGAGCACCCAAACACAATCATTTCAATTTTAATTTTTAAAATTTCAGTTACCCTTTCCATCGTCCAAATCAATGATTCATGCAGGGAAGAAAGCAGCATTGTGTTCTGCTGTGGAAAGATTTTGGAATCTCTTTCCCTGAACATCTTTAATAACAGTCTTAATCAACATGAGAGAAAACACTTGACACTAGGGAAAGGAAATACAGATATGAGACTCATGAGGTTAAGTAAAAATCCTGAAATCTTGAATTTGAAATGGAAGTATCAGTATGAATCATGATATAGCTTTAAAACAAAATGGTAGTTTCTAGCTCTGTCCATGGAAAAGGCTTAGAAACAAATAACCAACCAAGTAGAATAAAACATGTAGTACAGATTGTGATCTTTAAATCCTGTTTCCCACCAAAAAGAGCCAGACTTCCTTGGAGAAATAGAAGAAGTGTTAGTTGCTCAGTTGCGTCCAACTCTTTGCGACGCTATGGACTGTAGCCCACCAGGCTCCTCTGTCCATGGAATTCTCCAGGCAAGAATTCTGAAGTGGGTTGCCATTTCCTTCTCCTGGGGATGTTCCTTACCTCGGAATCAAACCTACGTTTGATTGTAGGCAGTTTCTTTACTGTCTGAACCACCGGGGAAGCTCCCTTGGAGAAGTAGATGATTCCAAATCTGGGGTGAAAATTATAGGATGAGCTTGTATTGTGTTGCCTTGAGAGAAAGTAAGGAAACTTAAAACAACTAACATTGTGTCAAAGGTCTTGGGAACTAACTTAAAGAGAATCCCGCTAGTCAAATATGGTACAATTGAACACTTATAAGAATAATCATGCTAATATATTGAAACCATCAAGCATATTAAAAATCCAAGAATTTACTATGGTATGTTTAAGTCCTCATTGGTCAAAAAAAAAAAGAAAAGAAAAATGCACTGGTCATGTTTGGAGGACCCTAGGGAGCAACTCACTATTTTGAAAACTGGTAAACAAAGGAAAAGCATCAAGCACTTAGCCTCTTTGGTATACAATCTCTGTTATTTCAGCCATGTAGTGGATTAGAAGAAGTTTCTCTTTCTAGAGTAAATTTCAGCTAAATATTTTGTAAAGGAATGACCTAATTTGATTATTGTCAATTTACATTTCCTAATAGATCTATAAAATGATCACCAATAGTTGCTAATATCACAAAAAAAGAAACAACAAGACTTTATGTGTCTCCTGATGGAAATATACATCATCCAGGAAGTATTCTTGCCAACAAATTCAAATTGGAATCTGATTAAGTCTCTAGCTCTAACCACGAATTTACAGGATGTACAGGGGTCAGAGAAAGATGAAATCCAGGAAATACAGACTATACAGAAAACTCTACAAGGCACTGACCCAGATTTCTCAGTGAATAAATTACAAGGAAAAGAAGAAAAAGGAAGGAGGATGATCTTTAGCTTTAAAATCGGCTTAAATATATCAAGTGTTCAATACATGGATTTCATTTGGATCCTGATTCTAACTAAAAATAGTTAACAGGTATGAGACAATCAGGAAGTAAGACCTCAGGCTGGATATATAATGATAAAAAAGGCATAATTTTTTTAAATGTAGAAATTCTTTCAGTGATATTTTTTAATAGTTCTTATATTTTAAATGAGTGTACCTATTTACAGAAAAATGATTCAATAGCTGACATTTGCTACAAAATACTCTAGCCTGCAGGGAGTAGAGAGTATAGAGAAAACTAAATGGATTATCAATTGATAATTATTAAGCTGGATGATGGTTACATGGGCTAGTCTCTCTACTGTTGTATATAGTATAATTTTTTCCAAAATTAAAAAAAAATGGATTGATCATTCCCACTCTTGAAAGTATTTACCTTGTCCATTCTTGAAGGTGCCCAAAGAAGTCACCCATTGGTCTCATTCCTGTGGGAGGAGCTATGCGCGGAGATGGAAGAAGTGGGATGCCCCTGCTGTATTCTTTCATTGAATTGAGGTATTTTAAAATAAGTGATTTGAATAAACATTCAAAAGCAACTTTTTCCAACCTCAGCTTATTGTGGTTGTTTTAGGTGAGGGTGGAAGGCCACAGAGGACCATGATGTCAGATTCCAGAACACAATTTTTTCCCCCTTGAACACGATTTAAAATTCAAATCATCTTCATGAGTCTTTCTGAGGCCAAAAGGAAAATCCGGGCTCTTGGCCAGCACTCTCCCCCTCCACTTTCCAGGACCAGCCTTTTCCCTCTCATTTCTTTAAAGAACAGAGACAAGTAGAAAAACCTGGAAAACATTATGCACCTTTGCAAAAATAAAACAAAAACATACTGTGTGAATTTCTCACAGCCTCTATAGTCAGAATCAGAATCTCATATTATTTTCAGATATGTGGGAGACTCTTCTGTTAGATATTCAGCCCAGCACAGGAGGGAGAAAACAGGATATACTGTAACAAGGTTGTAAATAGATTTAAACCCCTTGGGTTTCCTTGCCTGTAGCTTCCTAATGCCCTGCCTCACAGTGGAATGACAGGGCCAATATCCTACACCTCAGACATTTTTCCAAATTTCCTTCTTCACACAACCCTGGAATTCCTCTTGTGCACAGACTAAATAGAAACAAAATCAAATTAATGACAAATGACTTTCCAAAAACTTGAAATACAACAAAAATTTTTCTGAACAGGAAGAGTAGCAGACCCAAACAAAGCCACCCAAATTGTTTTCTTCACATGCCAAGCTGTATATCTGTCTCACACAATTATTCCTGATCTATGGTGCCCTTTTCATTAATTTGTGGATTTGAGCCCAATTCGATTCCCATCTTTTCCATTAAAACTTTCAATCTCCCCTAAGAACCAAGGCCTAGGCTGAGGAAGTTGCAGTTACAAACAAAAATGAGTTAATACCAGGCAAAAAGTATCAAGTAAAGCCTGCTCGACTTTCTTCACTTCTTCTTTCTTATAATGCTTATACAACCTTCCGAGGCAGCTGCTCTTACCTCCTTCATTTCACAGTCGAAGAACCCAAAGTTTCAAGGGGCTACAACAAGTAAGATGCTCAGCTATGACTGGAACAAATTTCTGTTTTACTCCAAAGCACAATCCTGTAATCACTGCACTAAACCTCTTACCAGCCAACTTTGGAAGGAACTTAGCTGCTTATGTTAAAGGTAGCAGAACTTTGTAAGGAAGATGCCAAGACAGCAAGACATAGTGAGAAAGGGTACTGGCTGTTGTATATGGCTGTGCATATTGTGTACTGCACAACTCCAGGGGGCGCCACTCACCCTATAGCTTATGGAAATGGTGCTCTTGAAATTATGCTTAGCACCACCTGCATGGCAATTTGCATTTCATGGGCCTGGTCCTTGAAATTTAAATAAGCTCCTATGATCTTTGATCTTCATTTCATTTCTCTGAGCTTTAACTTCATCATATACAAACTGGGGCTGCCAGTAAATGCAGAACAGGCAATACTGCTAGGACGACTGCTGCCCAAGCCTACTAGAGTCAGTATGAACACATAGGATATCAGTACTGTAACTAGAAATCAGCTCCTGCCAGAGTGCTCTACCTAGGGCTACAAGATCATTTTGAATTGGGTTTGGCCAGATGAAAGTCTCCTTCTCCTCCTTCTGAACCTCTACATGCAGGCGTGCCGAGAGCTCAGTCCTTGGGCATCTTCTCTACCTATACTCATTTCCAAGGTGATCTTATGCAGGCCCATAGCGCCAATACCATACAAAGATGATAACTCTTACATTGTTATCTCCAGCCCTACCCTCTCCCTGAGATTCAGGTCCTGTGTCCATCTTGACTTTCCCACTTGGACACCTAATTGACCCCTGAAACTAATAGAATTTGAGATATCCACACAAGCAACATAACCAAAAATAAATATATGGGACTATAACAAACTAAAAATCTGCACAGCAAGAGAAATGATCAACAAAATAAAAAGGCAACCGATGTAACGGGAGAAAATATTTGATAAATACATTGTATCTGATAAGGGATCAATACCCAGAATATGTGAGGAACCCATACATTCAATGCTAAAATATGATAATTCAATTTAAAACGGACAAAGGATGGACCTGAATAAACATTTTTCCAAAGAAGACATACAAATGGCCAACTGGTACAAGAAAAAGTGCCCAACAGCAATAATCATTAGGGAAATACAGATCAAAACCACAGTGAGCTATTACCTCACACCTGTTAGAATGGTTGTTATCAAAAAGACAAGAGACTGTTGTGACTGAGGATGTGGAAAACCAAAGGAATCCTTGTGTGGCTCAGCTGGTAAAGAATCCGCCTGCAATGTGGGAGACCTGGGTTCAATCCCTAAGTCGGGAAGATCCCCTGGAGAAGGGAACAGCTACCCACTCCAGTATTCTGGCCTGGAGAATCCCATGGACTGTATAGTCCATGGGGTCGAAAAGAGTTGGGCATGACTGAGCGACTTTCACTTTCACTTTGTACATTGTTCGTAGGAATGTAGATTGGTACAGCCACTATGTATCAAAATAGTACAAAGGTTCCCCAAAAAGCTTAGATAGAAGTGCCATATGATCCAGTTATCCCACTTCTGAGTATATATTCAAAGGAAATAAAATCACCAGCTTCAAAATGATATCTGCACCCCCACGTTCACCACAGCATTGTTACAATGACCTGGAAACAGCCTAAGTGTTAATCAGTGGATGAATGGATAAAGAAAATGTCACGCACACACATGTGCGTGCACACACACATGCACACATGCGCACACACGCGCGCACACACGCGGGTGCACACACATGCACATACATGCACACACATGCACACACGCACACACACACATACATATTGGAATATCATTCAACCATGGAAAGAAGGAGATCCTGCCATTAACTACAACATGGATGAAACTTGAAGACACTATGCTAACTGAAATGTCAGACATAGAAAACTAACATATGTTCTCACTTATGTGTGGAATCTTTAAAAAAAAAAATCTTTAAAAAATCATAGAAACAGAGAGTAAATTGGTGGTTGTCAAGGTTGGCAGGGGAGGAAATGAGGTGAAAATGGTCAAAGGTACAAGTGTTCAGTAATAAGAAGAGTAACTTTGGTGATGTAATCTACAGCATGGTGACCATAGTTAATAATATTTGAAAGCTGCACTGATTCGCACTAACATATGGCAGAGATCACCACAACATTGTAAAGCAATTATCCTCCAATTTTTTTAAAAAAATGAAAGTTTCTAAGAGAACAGATTTTAATACAAAGAGAAAGGTAACTCTGTGTTAACTAACCTTATTGTGGTAATAATTTTGCAGTATATACACATATCAAACACATTGTACACTTTAATCTTATACAATGTTAAATTTCAATTACATCTCAATAAAGTAGGAAAAAAATAAACTTAGTCAAATTTTTAAAAAGGTCCAGAATGCAACTTGTGTTTTTGAACTCTAACCAACTCTACCCCAATCCTATCAAAGTCATACCATCCACCCAGCTGCTCAAATCAAAAGCAAGTCCTCTCAACTGTGACCTTCAACATTTATCCTTACTGTGACCCTCTCTGACCACTTCCAGTTGCTGCTTGTGTGTGTGTGTGTGTGTGTGTTTATCCATGTGTTGTATTTGCTATTCATAAAGAGACATTGTTTTGTCTTTCAGTTTGTGGGTTCCAGTTTTCCTTTTAAAGCAGTGTCTTCATGGGTGGGCCCTACTTACCAAACTGATTTTATTGGTCTCACTTCCAAATCAAAGCAGACAATCTTAGTCCTGCCTTGACCACAAGTGTCTCAAAGGAGTTTGCCTCTTCTCACAGCCTCTACTTCCTTCCAAGTCCCTGACTAGTCCACCCTCTATATTTCACCCACGCAGCAACCTACTGACACTGGTCTTGTTAAGACCACCAGAATGTTCCTAATTGCTAAACCCAAAGGATTATCTGTAGATAATGTATGATTATCCCAATCATATTGGACCTCTCTGCTCATCAGAAATTGCTAATCTTTCCTACCTCTCTGCGTCCTGAGGCCTCTGCATGCTGCAGCGTTCCCACCGCTCTGGCTGAAAGGGGTCAGATTTCTTTGGTAACTCTCCTTCAGTCTCCACTCTTCATTTTCTTTTCTTCTTAAAGGTTCTTAAGCTTCTCTTTTTCAAGAAAACCTCTGAAAATACATTGAAAACTATGGGACACACTCTTCTCTTAAAAAAAAAAAAAAGGCTATGTTCCTGGATACATGATATTTTAAGTCATTTCAATTACTTAATATTTCAGGCTCCATCACACCCTGAAGGTAAGCTAGACAGGCCCTCTGCTCTATGTTCTCAGCCTCGGGGATGCCAACCATTCCCTGGGCTTTGAGGGTCAACTATATGCTAGTTTTCGAATGTGTACTTCGAGCAGCAACTATTCTCCAAATAGTTGGAGAATAGATTCTCCCAATCTCACATCCTCAATTTCCAACTAAAACATGTCTGTTTATCACCATATGTTCAGTGTATTCCAACCTAGCCTGAATATGTGGCAGTCCCTGGCTAATTTCTCCTCCAGGTGGATGACATCACTATCCATCTCAAACACCAAAAACAAAACAAAACAAAACAAAAAACCCTGCTCTTCATCTCCTTTTTCTTGTAACTTTCTAGACTCAAGTCCTTCTCATCTCTTACTTGGATTATTAGAGGAGACTTCTATTTGGTCTGTTTCCCACACTGCCTTCTTCAAGGGCACCCTCCACAACACAGCTATTCGGTGGGCCAAAAGATTCATTCAAGTTTTTCCATGAGATGTCACGAAAATACCCAAATGAACCTTTTGGCCAACTTAATATATTACTCTTTATGGACCCCCTGTACTTCTCATGACAGTATATCCCAAGTGTGTTTCCAAGAATACAGTGTGTGTGAACAAAAAAGTTATCATGGTCAGTTAAGTTGAGTAAGCATTAGGTTTAATTACTTCTCAGAGCCTTCAGTAAGTTAAACACATTTTGGAGTTACAACTGGGGGTATGTGGAATAAAACGTTTGTCGAGCATTTTGGTGACGAAAGTCCAGTGTTCTTTAGATTAAACTTTAAGTAGGGTTGGTCTACAAGTTGAAATTTAATTTCCTCGTCTGTCTTCTCTTCCAGTTTCCAGCTGTATTCTGGATTTAGGAAGACCAAGGTTTAAATTTCAGCATAGGACTTTGGGCTGAATTGCTTGATGTCTCAGAAGGTGGACTAGCCCCTCTGCCCCTCACTCAGCTGACTTCTACAGGCTGCATCACCTAGGTGTTCCTGCCCTCATCTAGATGTTTCCAGTGGCTTTGGCCACCGGAAAGCAGTGGTGGGAGCCCAGTGGGTGAAAGCAGTGGGAGAGGAGAGAGCAGTATATTCGATACCTTGTAAGGCAGTGTTTTGACCATCTGACTCTCCTGGCTCCAGCTGTCTCCTGTATGGGTCAGTCTCTCCCTCCTCCTTCCCTTTAGACCTAGGGGTGATAATGACTTCCAGCTGTTGCTAATCCCTCATGGTTCCATCGTCACTTGTGTTCCTTTAACTCTGTTCACACCTCTGTAAATAGTCCATTCCTTAAACTCTCTTTGATTAACTCTCTTAAGTATACCATCTGTTTCCTGCTGGATCTCTGACAGCATAGAACTTTAGTCTCCTTACAAAACGGGGATCATAACCCCCATCTCATGGAGCTGTTGAGAGCATCTGGTGAAGGTGCATGAGTGTGTCAAGTTCCAGCACAGTGCCTGGCACACAGTGGAGAGTGTGTCAGTTGCTCAGTTGTGTCTGACTCTTTGCGACCCTATGGACTGTAGCCTGCCAGGCTCCTCTGTCCAAGAAAGTCTTCAGCAAGAATACTGTAGTGGGTTGCCATTTCCTTCTCCAGGGGATCTTCCTGACCTATGGATCAAACCTGAGTCTCCTGCCCCGCGGGTAGATTCTTTACCATCTGAGCCGGTAGTGCTCACTAAAGGAGAGATGGCTTCCCTGGTCCTGCTCCCTTCTGCCGGTCATCCGATAATCACATACACAGAAATCTTCCTGCTCCCCTGCAGTGACCCAGGCTGATATGGGTAAAGAGAAGCAGTGCCGAGCCCCAATCTGAAAAGCTGTCATAGGAACCCAGGCTCCACTCAGCAGCCACAGAACAGGGCTGACCTGCAGGTCCTATTACAGGGTCTGGAACAGAGGATCCTAACAAGAACTGGAACAGCGAGGGTCAGGGTATCTATGTGCTTAGCATTCCTCTTGGAAAAAAAGCTGCTTCTGTACTGGCCCCAGATGGTCTGTCCCCCCAACAGTGGCCAATTGTTCCCAAGGAGGAAATTCTTCCAGTTCCAAATCTACTCCCTGTCCCCCATTCAAGTGATCAAGTGGCCTCCAATGGAGGATGCTACTTGGAAGGGGAGGTCATTTGAACTGGCTTGTGGCATGTAATCAAAATGCAATTTCACTTTGTTTTCTACCATCTCTTCATTTTTTTAAAATTTAAATTTATTTATTTTAATTGGAGGCTAATTACTTTACAATATTGTATTGGTTTTGCCATACATCTCTTTAAATGTGGGAGAATTCTTTCCATATCTCTTGAAAACTCAGGGAGTTGTTGTTGTTGTTGTTTTATCATTCTCAATGCCCATAGAACACAGAAATAAATTCAGAAATAAAACCACCCAGTACATTATGCAACATTCAAACTTTATGCATAGGTTAAGTCTCCTCCCTACCTCAGGAGATATCAGAGAGAAATTCTCTACCAGGACTGCAGTACATCCTGCGGCAGAGGTGTCAGCTGCAGTGACTTTGAGCCCTCCCAGCACCCTGGGGCCTTAGTAATTTCAAATACAAAGTTCCTCCTAGCAACACGGAGCCCCACTGTGGTCTGTCACCTCCCCAGTGAGGTAACAGGACTTGAGGAATAGCTCCAAAGACAAAATGAGGACACAAAAACAAAAGCTTAGCAAGGAGAGGAGGTGGGACTCTGCATGGAAGGTGAGCAAGGAAGGTTTCATGGCCCTCTTCCCCTGGGGCTTTTTAGCCTCCTCACAGTGGGGTCAAGTGTCCCTAGGACACTGAGGCTTTCCCAGGGATGAAGAGGGTCTACCCTGGATAGCACAGGGTGCCCTGACTTCAAGCAGCCCACCAGTAGGAGAATGAGAGTTTTAACTCTAAATAACCCATAGTAAATGCAAGGTTGGGGGTAGGGGTGTCACAGGGTGGCCACCAAATTAAGTGACCCTCTTCTCCAGGCCACTCTCCAGGACGCTCTATAGCATGCTGACAGCCTGAGGCACAGCTCCAGAAGTTTATTCAGAAAACTGCAGATTTGCAAAGATGGTGAAATTGCAAGTCCAAGAATACCACCCTGGGTCAGGTGAAGACATAGGTCACAATGGCATCCAACCACCTGAGCCAGAGTTATTTGGGAGGCAGAGTGTGAAGGAAGCTGTGAGTCAAGGTTGTCCTATTTTTTTCTAGATCTAGAGTTGGAGGGTTGTGGTCACAGCCCCTCCATGTGATGCCACCATGTTCAACATCACCCCCATCAGACCCACTACCTAGAATCCCTAGTGTGGCAGGCAGAACAATGATGCCCCCAAGATGTCCATGTCTTAATCTACTAGACATCATAAGGCAACGGGAACTCACAGAAGTGACTAAATTCAGGATCATAAGTTTGGGAGATTTTCCTGGAAAACCCAGGTAGACGGTCCCAGTGTTATCACATGGGTCCTTACAGGAAGGAAGCAGGAGTGTCAGAGTCAGAGGCGATCAACAGCAGAAGTAGTGGTCAGAGTGATGCGTTTACTGGCTTCAAAGATGAAAGGGGGCCATAAGCCAAGGAATGTGGGCAGCCTCTGAAAGCTAGAAAAGACAGGATTCTCCCCTATAGCTTCCAGAAGGAGTGCAGCCCTGAGAAGGCCTCAACTTTAGCTAGGAAAACTGATCTCAGGTTTCTGACCTCCAGAACTATAACATAATTTGTTTGTTTGTTTGTTTAAGCCACTAGGGGCCTTCCCCAGTGGCATAGGGGTAAGGAATCCACCTGCCAATGCAAGAGACACTGGAGATGAGGATTTCATCCTTGGGTTGGCAGGATCCCCTGGAATAGGAAATGGCAACCCACTCCAGTATTCTTGCTAGGAAAATTCCATGGACAGAGGAGTCTGGCAGGCCCCAGTCCACAGGGTTGCACAGGGTCAGACATGGCAACTAAGCACACACACACACTAGGTTTTTAATAAATTGTTATAGCAGCAGCATGGGAAACTAAAAATGTGGTAAGAGAATACTGAGATGATTCTTTCAGGATCCTAAAGCCCCAGTCAAAAATCATCCTGATGAGACCCAGCTCTCCACCTCACCCCTGTCCAGTGATGTTTTCACTGCAGTTGATCTCCCTTCTGAATCTGGAAATCTCAGGATTATTCATATCCAAGCTTAATCTCTGTCAGAGACACCATACGTGTCTCAGCACTGGGCACAGCTCTCCTTCTTCACGGGTTGATGCCCAGTTCTGGAGTGGATATGATTTTGATATGAGGAAGAGTCCCCTTTTGGAGAGAAAGTCCCTGATAGAAGATTCTCCCTCATCTATGACGGCATTCATTCAAAGGTCATGGTGATTCATTGAGTGGTAGTGGGAAAAAATGGTCAGTTTTCACAATATCTGTATGAGAAACATCAGCAAATGCTAAAAAGTATTCAAGTACCCCTGGGAGGAAGAGATTAGGAACTGGAAATACTGGGGATCAAAAGATACCCCAGCCTAACATCAATACTCAATGTTAACTTTATTAGAACTATGTATTATAATTAACTTTACTATACAACATTTGGTTTTCTCTCAAGTTAACTGCCTTGGTTTTGTTTGTTTCATTTTTTAGGTAACCATCACCTTTTAATCTTCAAACTCTGGTACTGCAGTATAAATCTCCTCTTAAGAAGTTCAAACACATGAGGCAATTGGCCTGCTTTATTTTGTCTTGGTTACATCTCTCCCAAGTCCCTCCAGCATCCCACTCCCCTCTGGACTGAATCCTCTCTAGGCTAACCACAAGGGCTCTTCTGCTGGGTTAGCTCCGCTTTGGGGTTAGAAGTACTAGGATCGACTGAAAAGTACCCTAAAGGAAACTGCTTTGGAGTATATGCCAGTTCAAATTTTTTTTTCCTGAAGAGACTCTATAGTCTCAATTCATACATGGAACATTCTCAGTCATATTGAATTTAATCCCAGCACCCAGTTAACCCCCACATTTTAAACTGTTAGTGTGTCAAGTAAGTCTGACAAATAAAGATTGCTAGCAGGATCGCAAGGTGGAGATAAGTAAACATAGACCCGAGGGGAAAAAAATGTTATTAGTGCTCTGACAGTAGCTCTGGCCCCTACTAAACAAGCGGGCTCAGGTCCACACCAGTCCCTGGCCCATCACCTGGAGGGGCATGTGTTGTTGAGACTTTGGTTGAAGAAGGGCTCCACAGTACCAACTGCATGCCGGACGCCAGATAAAGAAACAGGAGCTATGCTTAACACAACATTGTAAAGCAGTTATATTCCAAATCAAAAAAAAAGAAAAAACAAATAAGCAATAAGAATATATGGAATAGGTGGATAGGTGGCTCAGATAGTAAAGAATCTGCCTACAATGCAGGAGATCTGGGTTCAGTCCCTGGGTTGGGAAGATCCCCTGGAGAAGGAAATGGAAACCCACTCCAGTATTCTTGCCTGGAGAATTCCATGGACAGAGGAGCCTGTAGGCTATAGTCCCAAGGGTCACAAAGAGTTGGCCACAACTAAGCAACTAAACACTTTCAATAAGGGTATATTAACAGCACAGGTAAATGTGGCCATTATTTTGTAATAACTTTAAATGGAGTATAACTTATAAAAATATTTAATCATGTTGTACACCTGGAACTAATATTGTAAATCAAGTGTACTTTAAAGAAAGTTTTTTTAAAAAAATAAATAATTTTTTAATAAAAGAAATGGGAGCTATGGACAAAAAAATAAAGAAGATGTCATGTTGAATAATCTTTCCCCTAGTTTCCTAATTTCTTAGCCAATTGTCCTGGAGCATGTGTTCTCAAGTAAGAGTGACAAGATCTTAGATATTACAATGTTTCATGGCCCTCCAAGAGGCCACAGTAAATAAACAGATATACAGTATATCTGTGATATTAAAATTTTATGGGGAGAAGAGTGATTTAGAAAATTCTCCAAAAAATTTCCCTAGGAGGGAAATCACAGGAAAAATATTTTTGAAGGCTGAGAAATGCTGTTCTAGAGAAAGCTGGTTTTGATCACTGGTCTCTTCATAATGTATTTTTTAATATATTTTATTCGATTATTAAAATTTGAGTCAAATGGAAAACTGGATTGTTTTCTGTTGTGTTCATAGTTGGAAAAACAGTTCCTACAGAGCCTGAATCATATCAGGACCCTTTAATAGTCATGGCACAGGAAGCGAAGGTAGACACAAGGAACTCAGGGTTGCCTATTAGTAACAGTCCAGGTTTATGAAAATCAGGAGTGGGGGCAAACCTCATATATGAAATTCACCCAGGCACGAGATAGGAACGGGCTGTACCTGCTTCCAGGACCAACTCGGTGGTGAGACCAGTTGTGCTCATACAGGTGCCTGGAATAACATCTCAGCGCTAATGAATGGACCTCCATTATAAGGGGTGCCCTAAGGGTCCGAATAATCAACTATTTTGCACCTTTGAAAATATTATAGTGAAAATTGAAAATAATTTGAATAGCCTCAGCTATTGGAGCCAAATTTGGGAGCCCTGGGGTAAAATATTGGGTAGCTTGAATCTATTAACTGTTCAAATAAAGAGGTCAAACTGCTCCAAGCACAAATTGAGCTCCTAGGGTGGAAGTGATGGAGATAGAGAGTGGGACTGCGAAGTGGGCCCAGTTGGAGAACTACAGTTTTACTTGATAAATGCTTTTAATGGATAGAGCCAGGACTTAACTTGCAGTCCAGTGGTTGAGACTCTGGCTTCCACCGCAGAGGGCTCAGCCTCCACCCTCTGTCAGGAAACTAGGATCCCACATGCTGCATGACCGAAAAAAAAAAAAAGGATAGCTCCTGCAAAGAAAAGCTCCCAGTTTTCATTTTCAGATTATTTTAGATTCCAAATGCAGAGAATCTGAATGTGTCAAGCCCTCTTAGATTTTTGTTCTGTTTGTCAGATGGATGGATGGTGATGATTCATCTTTCCTCCCATCATTCCTCTCTCCCCCTGCCCCATCCCACAAGGTAGCTCAGCCTTGATTCTATCACCTGAGCTGGAGCGGGAGCCTCCGCTGAGCTGGGCTTCCCACAAGCGCTTGCTGCTGAACTCACCATGTCGGTGTGTGTGTTTTCTGGAGGGAGAATGACATGTCAGTGTACTAATGACAGTCTGCATACACACAGGCCTGTGGGCCATCAGAAACACAGACCCTGCTGTGTAACTTACAAAATAACTAACTGGCAATACTTGAGGTCAATGAAACCAAACGGTCCTGGCAGGAAGGACACTGATGGATGTGTGAAAGTCAGGCAGGACAAGTACTTGCTGGTCCCATGCGACTAGCGACGCCTCTTCTGACTCCAAAGGAACCTGATCCCCTGGAAGACAGGACTGTGAATCTACTGCTGGGTTTGGCAAAGTGGAAGAGTTTACAGTGGTGACCTGGGACAAATCCTGAATGGAGTGAGTTGGAGGGAGAATGAGGGGAGAGAGAATTGGAGACAGTGAGAACTGACTGCTTTTTCAGGAATTTTGATGCAAAAATGAGTATAGAAATGGGATAGTAGTTGGGGCAGGGGGAGAGAGAGTTGGGATCCAGAGAAGATGAAAAATGGAAGGGATAATAGCAAACAAAATAACTGATAAAGGATTAATCTCCAAAATATACAAACAGCTCATTTGACTCAATACCAGAAAAGCAAACAACCCAACTAAAAAGTCGGCAGAAGACCAAAACCAGACACTTCCCCAAAAAAGACATACAGATGGCTAATAAATACATGAAAAAATACTGAAGATCACTCATTATTAGAGGAAAGCAAATCAAAACTGCAATGAGGGATCACATCACACCAGTCAGAACAGCCATCATCAAAAATTCCACAAGCAATAAATTCTGAAGAGGGTATGGAGAAAAGGGAACTTTCTTGCACTGTTGGTGGGAATGCAAATTGATACAGTCACTGTGGAGAACTGTATGGAGATTCCTTAAAAAACTTGGAATAAAGCTACCATATGACCCAACAATCCTACTATTGGGCATATGCCCTGAGGAAACCAAAACTGAAAAAGATACATGTACCCCAGTGTTTACTGCAGCACTATTTACAATAGCTAGGACATGGAAGGAACCTAAATGCCTATAAACAGATGAATGGATAAAAATGTTGTGATACATATACACAATGGAATATTACTCAGCCATAAAAAGGAACACATTCAAGTCAGTTCTGATGAGGTGTATGAACATAGAACCTATTATACAGAGTGAAGTAAGTCAGTAAGAAAAAGACAAATATCATATATTAATGCATACATATGGAATCTAGAAGGATGGTACTGATGAACCCATCTCCAGGGCAGCAATGGAGACACAGATGTAGAGAACAGACTCGTGTACATGGGGTGGGGAGGAGAAGGGGGAACAAATTGAGAGAGTTTCATTTAAACATATATATTACCATACGTAAAATTAGAGAGCCAGTGGAAATTTGCTGTATGACGCAGGAAGCTTAAATCCAGTACTCTGTGATGACCTAGAGGGGTGGGATTGGGTGAGAGGCAGGAGGCAGTTTCAAGAGGGAGAGCATGTGTGCGTACCTATGGCTGATTCTGGTATCCAGCAGAAACTGACAGAATATTGTAAAGCAATTATCCTCCAATTAAAAATAAATAAATTTTTTTAAAAACTAAGATCATGGCATCCAGTCCCATCACCTCATGGCAAGAAGAAAGGGAAAAAGTAGAAGTAGTGACAGATTTTCTCTTCTTGGGCTCCAAAATCACTATGGACGGCGACCTCAGCCATGAAATTATTAATAAAAGACACTTGCTCCTTGGAAGAAAAGTTATGGCAAATCTAAATAGCATATTAAAAAGCAGAGCCATCACTTTGCCAACAAAGATCCATATAGTCAAAGCTATGGTTTTTCCAGTAGTCATGTACAGATTTGAAAGTTGGAACATAAAGAAGGCTGAGTGCCACAGAATTGATGCTTTCTAATTGTGGTGCTGAAGACTCTTGAGAGCCCTTGGACTACAAGGGGATAAAACCAGTCAATCCGAAAGGAAATCAACCCTGAATATTCATAGGGAAGTCTGTTGCTGAAGCTGAAGCTCCAATACTTTGGCCAACTGATGCAAAGAGCCAACTCATTGGAAAAGATCCTGACGATGGGAAAGATTGAAGGCAAAAGGAGAAGAGGGCAGTAGGGGATGAAATGGTTAGATAGCATCACTGACTCAGTAGAAATGAATTTCAACACACTCGAGGAGACAGTGGAGGACAGAGGAGCCTGGCGTGCTGCAGTCTATGTGTGGGGTCACAGAGTCAGACACTTTGTCAGTCACTTGTGTCTGACTCTTAATAATAACCACAATGACTAAATAACAAAAGGTTTTAACTCCTTTGGATGAATACTTTGGTAAGGAATATGACTGCTGGATTTTATGATAGGAGTATGCTTATAAAAAAACTACCAAACTGTCTTCCAAATTGGCTGTACCATTTTTCACTCCTATCAGCAATAAATGAGAGTTCCTGTTACTCCACATCCTTGTCAGCATTTTGGTGTGGTCAGTGTTCTGGATTTGGGCCACTGTAATAGATATGTAATGATATCCCTTTTCTGTTTTAATCTGCACATACCTGATGACATATGATACGGACCATCTTTTCATATACTTATTTGCAACCCTTATATTTTCTTCAGTAAAATATAAATTTTATTTCTTTGTTAAGGTCTTTGGCCCATTTTCAAGTCAAGTTGTTTGTGTTCTTGTTGCTGAATTTTAAAAATTCTTTGTATATTTTGGTTAACAGTTGTTTATCAAAGTATATTTTACAAAGAATTTCTCCCGGCCTGTGGCTTGTCTTTTCATTTTTTTGGCACTGTCTTTCACAAAGGAGAAAATTTTAATTTTAATGAAGCCCAGCCTATCCTTCTTTCATGGATCGCACCTCTAATGTTGCATCAAAAATATCATCATCAAACCCCAGATCATCTGTTTTCTGCTATGTTATCTTTTAAGAATTTCACAGTTTTGCACTTTACATTTAGGTCTGTGATCCACCTTGAGTTAGTTCTTATGAAGAGTATGAGGTCTGAGTCTACATTCTTTTGTTTTACGTGGATGTGCATTTGCTGAAAAGACTATCTTTGCTCCACTGTTTCCCTTTCACTTCTTTGTCAAAGAGCAGCTGACATATTTATGGGGTTCTATATCTCCAGCTCTATCTGTGGGGCTTTATTCTGTTCCATTGATCTATTTGTTTGTTTCTTCTTTTATCTTTTGCCAATATCACAACTGACCTGATTATTGTCGCCTTATAGTATATCTCAAAGTCTGGTAGTGACAATCCTCCAACTTTGATTTTCTCTTTCAGTATTTTGCATGTTATATTTTAATATACTCCTATCAGACATGATCACTCAAGTGGACTAAAAAAATTAGTACTAAATAAACAGACTATACAAAAAGTAATCAAGTATTAATATTATGTATAAACTATGTGTTTATTATGTGTATAAACTATTAATATTATGTGTAAAGGGTATTCCTAGAGGCAGACAAGAGAATCTACACAAGCTAATCGAAGCAGAAAAGAACAACTAAAATATAAGGTACCTCCTTGATTCTCCAGAAAGACCAGAGAGCCAGGCTTGTAGACCACATTGCCAGTTCTGAAGTGGTCTGTGTTCCATTCAGTTCAGTCGCTCAGTCGTGTCTGACTCTTTGCAACCCCATGAACTGCAGCAAGCCACTCCTCCCTGTCCATCACCAACTCCCAGAGATTACCCAAACTCATGTCTATTGAGTTGGTGATGCCATCCAACCATCTCACCCTCTGTCGTCCCCTTCTCCTCCCACCCTCAATCTTTTCCAGCATCAGGGTCTTTTCAAATGAGTCACATCAGATGGTGAAAGTATTGGAGCTTCAGCTTCAACATCAGTCCTTACAATGAACGCCCAGGACTGATCTCCTTTAGGATGGACTGGTTGGATCTCCTTGCAGTCCAAGGGACCCTCAAGAGTCTTCTCCAACACCACAGTTCAAAAACATCAATTCTCTGGCACTCAGATTTCTTTACAGTCCAACTCTCACATCCATACATGACTACTGGAAAAACCATAGCCTTGACTAGACAGACCATTGTTGGCAAAGTAATGTCTCTGCTTTTTAATATGCTGTCTAGGTTGATCATAACTATCCTTCCAAGGAGTAAGCGTCTTTTAATTTCACGGTTGCAGTCACCATCTGCAGTGATTTTGGAGCCCAAAAAAATAAAGTCTGACACTGTTTCCACTGTTTCCCCATCTATTTCCCATGAAGTGATGGGACCAGATGCCATGATCTTTGTTTTCTGAATGTTGAGCTTTAAGCCAACTTTTTCACTCTCCTCTTTCACTTTCATCAAGAGGCTTTTTAGCTCCTCTTCACTTTCTGCCATAAGGGTGGTGTCATCTGCATATCTGAGGTGATTGATATTTCTCCCGGCAATCTTGATTCTAGCTTGTGCTTCATCCAGCCCAGTGTTTCTCATGATGTTCTCTGCATATAAGTTAAATAAGCAGGGTGACAATATACAGCCTTGACTTACTCTTTGTCCTATTTGGAACCAGTCTGTTGTTCCATGTCCAGTTCTAACTGTTGCTTCCTGACCTTTACACAGATTTCTCAGGATGTAGGTCAGGTGGTCTGGTATTCCCATCTCTTTCAGAATTGTCCATAGTTCATTGTGATCCACATAGTCAATGGCTTTAGCATAGTCAATAAAGCAGAAATAGATGTTTTTCTGGAACTCTCTTGCTTTTTCAATGCTTCAGTGGATGTTAGCAATTTGATTTCTGATTTCTCTGCCTTTTCTAAAACCAGCTTGAACATCTGGAAGTTCATGGTTCACATATTGTTAAAGTCTGGCTTGGAGAATTTTGAGCTTACTTTACTAGAGTGTGAGATGAGTGCAGTTGTGCCGCAGTTTGAGCATTCTTTGGCATTGCCTTTCTTAGGGACTGGAGTGAAAACTGACCTTTTCCAGTCCTGTGGCCACTGCTGTGTTTTCCAAATTTGCTGACATATTGAGTGAAGCACTTTCACAGCATCTTCTTTTAGGATTTGAAATAGCTCAATTGGAATTCCATCACCTCCACTGGCTTTGCGCATAGTGATTCTTCCTAAGGCCCACTTGACTTCACATTCCAGGATGTCTGGCTCTAGGTGAGTGATCACACCATCGTGATTATCTGGGTTGTGAAGATCTTTTCTGTACAGATCTTCTGGGTATTCTTGCTGCCTCTTGTTAATATCGTCTGCTTCTGTTAGGTGCCCATATGACCAGGAAAAATGTCTAAGCACATTATGAACAGCCCCAGCTGAAACTTAACAGCCATTACCTCTGCACTCTGCACCTTGGACAGTAGGGGGCAGATGTCAGTCAGTGTTCCTGCATGAGGCTTAAGTCTAGTTGAGAAAGTCCTCTTGACAAAAGCTAGTTAGATAAAAGTCTCTGTATGTGTGTGTGTATGTGTGTGTCCTCAGTTGAGCCTGACTTTTTGCGACCCCATGGATTGTGTGCCCACCAGGCTTCTCTGTTCATGAAGTTTTCCAGTCAAGAATACCTGAGTGGGTTGCCATTTCCTTCCCCAGGGATCTTCCCAACCCAGGGATTGAACCTGCACCTCTTACATCTCCTGAATTTGCAGGTGGGTTCTTAACCACTAGTGCCATCTTGGAAGTCCTATCCCCATACAAAAAGTCACCAGCTCAGACAGTTTCATGTATAAACTCTTCTGAAACTTCACAGAACAAGTAAGGTTTCACACATTTTCAGAGAATAGAAAAATAGGGAAAGCCACCCAATTTATTTTATGAGACTAATATAACTTTGATTGGGCTTCCCTGGTGATTCAGGTGGTAAAAAAATCTGCCTGCAATGCAGGATACCTGGATTCCATCCCTGGGTTGGAAAGATCTCCTGAAGAAGGAAAAGGCAACCCACTCCAATATTCTTGCCTGGAGAATTCCATGGACAGAGGAACCTGGTGGGCCACAGTCCATGGGGTCACAAAGAGTCAGACATGACTGAGTGACTACCACATGCACACACATAACTTTGATATCCAAATAAGGAAGAAAATAAAATCATAAGCCAATCTCTCTTATGAATTAAAAAAATAAAATTTAAAAAATCTAGCCAAATTTAATACTATTTTAAGAAAAAACAAATGGACAACCAAAAATATTTATCATAACCAAGTAGGACCTTTGGGGGAACACCAGGCTGAGAGACCTAGTCTAGTGTATAATTAAGACAGCAGGTACTAGAGCCAGTCTATCTGCAACTTCCAAGATGTGTGACCTTGGAGAATCTGCCTAACTCCTCTGAGCCTTGGTTTTCTCACCTGCAAAATGAATGTAATAATATTTCCTACCTCATAGGATCTTTATGCAGATTAAATGAATAAAATAAGTCAAGAACTTAGAAAAGAGCCTCAATTATGTGTCATTACTTCATCAAATGTAGTGCAAATACAGACGCAAATAAAGAAAGATGAGACAAGATCAACATTAACAGCAGGTGCTGTCCAGGGGTGACAATGAACCAGAAAGTTCTCCTCGATGCTTAGACACCAGCACAGAACAAAGGAGGCCACGTGGGGATGAGCAGGACTCAGAATTAACCGTGATTTGAGCATAACATGACAAAGAAATTACTGAACTGGACTGAATTTTCCTGTATGGGAGCAATCAAGTTTTTACACTAGGCAGAATAGAGGCTGAGTCAGTACTCAAATTGACTTATAGAAAATTTACATATTAGCACTCCTGAGTCAAAGCTATGAACAATGCCAGCTGCATAAATTGCAAGGCCCAGTGCAAAATAAAAATACAAGACCCCTTGTTCAAAAAAGCAGGAATAATATGTTGTTAAAAGTCCTAAAAATGTAATGCTTTTTTCCTTTTTTCCAAGGTCTCTCTCTCTCTCAACTTGCCATAGTACTTTTAATTTGCTGTTTTGTGTTGTTGTTCAAAGGAAAGAAAAATTTTAAATTCAAATTAACATGAATTCTACCATTCATCTTTATATTGCGCAATGGCAGTTTTAAATGCAAATTTAAGAGCATTTAACCCATATCTGAAATCACTGAAATCATCCTATTCATGTTTCATAGCTCATACATGAATGTGCATTTTGTTGTTACCAGAACAGTGGAAACACTGCAGAAAACTTAACTGGCTTTAGTTCACTTCATTGTACACACATATTCTAACAACACTCTTCACCTTGAATATTTATTATATATATATATATAATGTATACCTTCTAATCTCCTATCCGTATCTTACTCATGTCCCATTCCCTCTTTCAACTGGTAACCACTAATTTGTTCTCTGCATCTGTGAGTCCGTTTCTGTTTTGTTGTACTCATTTGTTTCATTTTTTAGAGTCCATACATAAGGGATCACATACAGTATGTGTCTTTTTTGTCTGACTTATTTCACTAAACATAATACCCTTCAAGTCCATTCATGTTGTCACAAATGGCAAAATTCAATTCTTCTCTGTGGCTAAGTAGTATTCCACTTTCTTAAAAACTGAGGTTTAGTTATAGTGTTGTCTTAGTTTCAAGCACACAGTAAAGTGATTCAGGTATATACATATATATAACGGAATATATACTCTTTTCCATATTCTTTTCCATTATAGATTATTATGATATAGAATATAGTTCCTTGTGCTATACAAGTAGGTCCTTGATGTTTATCTGTTTTCTCTATAGTAGTGTTTATATCTTAATCCCAAACTCTTAATTTATCTCTTTCTGCCTTTCCCCTTTCAGTTCAGTTCAGTTCAGTTGCTCAGTCATATCCAGCTCTTTGCAACCCCATGGATTGCAGCATGCCAGGCCTCCCTGTCCATTGCCAGCTCCCAGAGTTTACTCAAAGTTATGTCCATTGAGTCAGTGATGCCATCCATACATCTCATCCTCTGTCGTCCCCTTCTCCTTCAGCCTTCAATCTTTCGTGGCATCAGGGTCTTTTCAAATGAGTCCGTTTTTCGCATCAGGTCCCCATAAATTTGTTTTCTATGTCTGTGAGTCTATTTCTGTTTTGTAATTAAGTTCATTTCTATCTTTTTTAAGATTTCACATAAAAGTGATATCAAATGACATTTGTCTTTGGTTTACTTCACTATGATAATCCATAGGTCCATCCATGTTGTTGTAAATGGCAATATTTTATTCTTTTTTATGGCTGAGTAATATTTTATGATATATATATGTACATACCATATATATATATCATATTCTATCTTTTTATGGCTAAGTAATTTTTCATGTCTATCCATATTCTATCTATCCATCTGTCAATGGACATTTAGTTTGCATCCATCTCTAAGCTATTATAAATAGTGCTGCTATGAACATTGGGGTGCATGTATCTCTTCAAATTAGCGTTTTCATCTTTTCCAAATATAATCCCTGGAGTGGGATTGCTGGGTCATATGGTAATCCTATTTTTAGTTTTTTAAAGAAACTAAAATACTGTATTCCATAGTGGCTGTAGCAATTTACCTTTCCACCAACAGTGTAGAAGGGTTCTCTTTTCTCCATACCCTCTCCAGCATCTATTGTTTGTAGATTTTTTGATGATGGCGATTCTGATCAGTGTGAGGTGATACCTCACTGTAGTTTTGATTTGCATTTCTCTAATAATTAGAGATGTTGAGCATTTTTTTCATGTGCCTGTGGGCCACCTGAATGTCGTGTGCGTGTGTGTGCGTGTGTGTGTGTGTGTGTGTGTGTATGTGTGTGTGTGGCTTAGTCATGTCCAACTCTTGCAGTCTCATGGACTATAGCCTGCCAGGCTCCTCTGTCCAGGGAGTTTTCCAGGCAAGCATACTGGAGTGGGTTGCCATCTCCTTCTCCAGAGGGTTTTCCCAACCCAGGGACCAAACCTGCATCTCCTGCATTGGCAGGCGGATCCTTTGCCACAAGCTACACCTGGGAAGCCCATGTCTGCTTTAAAAAAAAGTCTTTTAAGTTTTCTGCCCATTTTTGGACTGAGTTGTTTGTTTTCTGATATTGAGCTATATGAGCTGCAGTATATTTTGGAAACTAAGCCCTATCAGTCACATTGTTTGCAAATATTTTCTCCCATTCAGTGAAAGTGAAAGTTGCTCAGTCATGTCTGACTCTTTGCAACCCCGTGGACTGTATGTAGCCTGCCAGGCTCTTCTGTCCATGGAATTCTCCAGGCCAGAATACTGGAGTAGGTACCCATTCCTTTCTCCAGGGGATCTTCCCAACCCAGGGATCGAACCCAGGTCTCCCGAATTGCAGGTTTTCTTTACCAGCTGAGCTACCAGAGAAGCCGCCATTCAGTAGGCAGTCTTTTCATTTTGCACTAGGCTGTGTCCCCAGGGTGAGTTCTAATTGTCTCCAGCCTCTCCAGGAAACTCTTTAAGATCAGCTTCTTTCCCTGAAGAATTACGACTGCCTTGAGCCCCAGAAGTGTGAGATTTTGTGTGCACTCTTTAGGAGTATAGTCTCTATCTCTGCTAGTCCTCTAAGTCTTGTTAAAGTAAGTCCTGCTGGCCTACAAAGCCAAACATCCTGGGGACTCATCTTCCTGTGTAGGACCCCAGGCTAGGGAGCCCGGCGTGATACCCAGACCCCTCACTCCTTGGGCTTCTGCAGTTGTAGCTGTTCTACCACTTTGTGAGTTGCCCACCTGGAGACATGGGTCTTGACTGTCCTGCAGCTCTGCCCCACCCCAACCCATCTCGTTCCAGTTCCCTCCTCATATTTTTAGTAGAACATTTTTATAGAAGATCTTTTCTATAGATTCTGGTCTTTCTGATCAGTAGCTGCTCTGGTGTGCCTGTGAGAAGAGGGCAACTCAGGATCTACCTACTCCACTATCTTGGACCAGGGTCAGGAAGAATTAGTTTTTAAACTGGCAAAGCCCCTACCTCACAGGATTGTTGTGATGACTAAATTACATAATCCATACAAAGAGTGAAGCCTAGTACCTGGTACATAGTATACACTCAACAAACATTATCTTTAAAAATAGTGTGAAGTAGTATTAATACCCCCATTCTATATAACTGTAGATCTGCCTAATTCCAAACTTTCAAACACTCATTAAATAACTTCACAGCATGCTCAGCTGCCACTTTTAATACCTCTGTCTCTTCTAAGCAGACTTTTTTTGTTGTTGTTAAACCATTCAGACAAAGAAACTTCCTGGAGTGTCTAGAGGACCAACCAACAGAAGCTGGGTAAAATGTTAATAATACTTATTTTTAAGACACTGTTTATTTTTTATCTTTATAACAATTATATACTGGGCCCTCAGCTTACATAATGAATGCCAAGGAACTACTTTTTCCATCAAGTCAGTATCTTGGGAAACCAGCAGGTTAAAGATCATTTAACACTATGATGTGAGTGCCACCTACTGCTGAGAAACTTAAAGGCACTCTCAGATAGTCAGTGTCTCTATTTGGTTCATGACATGACTTGTTCCTTCAGATGGATGAAACTTCAGTTAGTTAAAAAGTTCGAACTCAAAAAGTTCTCTTTAACTTTTAGTTAGTTAACTAGTTAACTAGCCAACTATTCATGCACAGGCCCCCTTTTAACTGGAAAACTCTTTTAACTACTTAAGTTTTAAATTTTAAGTTATTTTAACTCTAAGTGATTTAAGTATTTCTAAAACTAGCTCAAAGGGCCTGTCTTTATGATCTATAACATAAAACTTCAATTCCACTTTCATTGAGTACTTTAAGGAAGGCACTAGACATGGAGGAAATTAGTTTTAAAAAATTATCTCAATAGAGAGCAACAATATAAAAATTTGTTGTTGTTGTTTAGTCACTATATTATGTCCAACTCTTTTGTGACCCCATGGACCTTAGCCTTCCAGTCTCCTTGTCCAAGGGATATTCCAAGCAAAAATACTGGGTTGCCATTTCCTTGTAGAGGGTAACTTCCCAACTCAGGGATCAAACCTGTATCTCCTGAATTGGCAGGCAGATTCTTTACTGCTGAGCTACCAGGGAAACCTCAATATATAAATCAGTTCAGTTCAGTTCAGTTGCTCAGTCGTGCCCGACTCCTTGCGACCCCATGAATCGCAGCACGCCAGGCCTCCCTGTCCATCACCAACTCCCGGAGTTCACTCAGATTCACGTCCATCGAGTCAGTGATGCCATCCAGCCATCTCATCCTCTGTTGCCCCTTCTCCTCCTGCCCCCAATCCCTCCCAGCATCAGAGTCTTTTCCAATGAGTCAACTCTTCTCATGAGGTGGCCAGCGTACATATGATCAAATGTTAAGTGCTAAAAGGCAAGGATGAAGGAAAATCCGAAAAAAGATGAGAAAGCAGTTTGTTCTGAGTGAGAGTCTACAGATGTAACCTTTGAACTACAGAATGTCAGAACAGGTAGGAATTCATTCATTTGTCCATTCACTTATTAAGTGCCTACTCTTTGCACACAGAGAAATCATATAGGATTCATTTTCTAAAAGAGCCCACAGACTAGTAGGTGAGACAGATTTATAAGCATTTCTTTCCCCTCTTTTATATAAAACCAGAATAAAATTTGGTAATTTGGAATGGAAATAAAAACATCAGATATCCATGTATACAAAGAAATCCACATCCAGTATAAAGCACTATAATAGTATTAAGTATTATCAGTATAATAATCATGCAAGGGCGTGATTAATCACATTCCTCCGTGAGTCCCTGTAAAGTCCATGGGGTCGCAAAGAGTCAGGTACGACTGAGTGACTAACCCTTTCACATTCTTAAGGGGAAGAAATCGTTCTCACAAAGGTAGGGAACAAAGAAAACAGATTTTGGCCTTGGCTCACAGAGAAGTTTAAAAAAAGAAAATCTCCCCTGAGAATTTTAGTGATTGACCAGCTCTCACAGCTTTATGGCCAGAATCTCCATTTATTCTAATGGACTTAAAAACTGCAAATCCCTCCTCCTCTCAAAAATCATTAGACACGATGGACTAATGCTTGCCTGGAAAACCCCATGGACATCATAATAAGTCTAGTGAATATCATAATCTCATATAGATACAAAATTTAAAAATAGAAAAAAATTTCCTTGTGATAACTCCTTCGATTTACTCTCAACAACTTTCATATATAACATTATTGTTATTCTTTAGTTGCTAACTCATGAACGACTCTTGCAGGCCCATGGACTGTAGCCCACCAGGTTCTTCTGTCCATAGGATTTCCCAGGCAAGAATACTGGAGTGAGTAACCATTCCTTCCTCCAGGGATTCTTCTCAACCCAGGGATTGAAGCCGGGTCACCTGCATTGTGGGCAAATTCTTTACCATCTGAGCCACGAGGGAAGTTCTTATATAACATAGAGCAGGGTTAATTATATTTATCAATGCTGTACATTACATTCGTAGAACTAATTTATCTTATAACTGGAAGTTTGTATCTCCTGACCACTTTTATCCAACTCCTCCTCTCCCTACCCTCTGCTCTGGTAATCACAAATCTGATCTCTTTTCCTATGCATTTGTTTGTTTGCTTGTTTTTGAAGTATAATTGAACCTACAACACTATGTTAGTTCCTGTTACACAGCATGCTGCTGCTGCTGCTGCTAAGTCGCTTCAGTTGTGTCCGACTCTGTGTGACCCCACAGATGGCAGCCCACCAGGCTCCCCCGTCCCTGGGATTCTCCAGGCAAGAACACTGGAGTGGGTTGCCATTTCCTTCTCCAATGCATGAAAGCGAAAAGTGAAAGTCAAGTCGCTCAGTCGTGTCTGACTCCTAGCGACCCCATGGACTGAAGCCCACCAGGCTCCTCCGTCCATGGGATTTGCCAGGCAAGAGTACTGGAGTAGGGTGCTATTGCTTTCTCTGGTTACACAGCATAGTGATTCAATATTTCTATGCATTTCAAAATGTCACCATAAATCTAGTTACCATACAAAGATATTACACAGTTATTGATGATATTCCCCACACTATACATTGCATATCCATGACTCATTTATTTTGCAATTGGAGGTTTGTATCTATTAATCCTCTTCACTTATGTCTTTCCTTCTCCTACTTACCTCCCTTCTGGCAACCACCTATCTGTTCTCTGTACCTATAACTCTGTTTCCATTTTGCTATGTTTGTTCATTTGTTTTGTTTCTTAGAGTCCACATACAAGTGAAACCATACAGTATTTGTCTTTATCTGACTTAGCATAGCACCCTCTAGGTCCATCCTTAAGGACTTAAACATATTTTGTTAAAAAAGAAAAATAAGAAGAGTGAAAGGGTAAGTCTTATAGATATTTTTGTTTTTATAAATTGATTAGTTGATTCCAAATTTACATGGAAATGCAAAACAACTCTTTGTTGTTGTTCAGTCGCTCAGTCGTGTCCGACTCTGCAACCCTATGGACTTCAGCACACCAGCTTCCCTGGCCTTTACCATCTCCCAGAGCATGCTCAAACTCATGTCCAACTCCAGAATAGTTAAAATAATTTTGAAGAGAAACAAAGTCAGAGGATTGACTCTACTTGATTTCAATATTTAATATAAAGCTACAATAGTCAAGATAGTGTGGTATTGGTGTAAGGACACACATATGGCTTAATACAGTCCAGATATAGACCTACCCCTACAGTTAGCCTTCTGTACCTGCAGGTTCTGCATCTGTGAATCCAACCAACTTGGAAGGAAAATATTTTTATTTAATTACTAGAAAGTTTCAAGACATAGAAAACTTGAATTTGCTGTGTACCAGCAACTGCTTACATAGTATTTACATTGTACTAGGTATATATAAGTAATCTAGAGATAAAAAGCATATAGATTTATTTATACTAGATTTAAAGTGTATGGAAGGATGTGTGTTAGATTATATGAAATACTACATGATTTTATACAAGGGACTTGAGCATCTGAGGATTTAGATATCCACTGGGGTCCCGGAACAAATTCCCTGTAAATACCAAGGGATGATTCTATATGATTAATTGATTTTTAATCCAGATATCAGGGTAATTCAAAAGAGAAAAGTTGGCTTTTTGAAAACATGGTGCTAGAATATCTATATATGCAAAATTGAAAAACCTTGACCCTTATCTTATACTACATACAGAGATTAACTTAAAACAGAAAAGAACTAAATATAAGAGCTAAAATTATAAAATTTCTAGAAGAAAATATAGGGCAAAAATAATTTTGACCTTAGGTTAAACAAAGATGTTTCAGATACAACACTGAAAGTTTAACCCATACAGGAAAAAAAAAATGGTAAATCGGAATTCATCAGTATTAAAAATTTTTGTTTTTCAAAAAACATTGTTAAGGAAATAAAAAAAGAAACCACAAGATTGAGCAAATACTTGCAAAACATATCTAATGAAGAATTGTATCCAAAATATAAAAAGAAGTCTTAAAACACAATAATAAGAGGAAAAACAGCCCAGTTAAAAAAAATAGGTACAAGGCGTGAACAGAAATGTCGGTAAAGAAAATACACAGTAGCACATGAAAGGATGCTCAGAATCATTAATCATTAGGAAAACACAAATTAAAACCACAGTAAGTTGTTGTTTTATATCTTCTAGTTTGGGGGAAATTAAATAAAGAAATTTGACAATATCAAGTGTTGGTGAGGATGAAAAGAGCCAGGAATTCTTATATATTGCTTGTGTTAGTGTAAACTGGTATAAACACTTTGGAAAAGGGAACTCCTTGGTGATCTAATGGTTAGGACTCCATGCTCTCACTGCCCAGGGCCTGGGTTCAGTCCCTGATCTGGGAGCTACGATTCCCTGAGCCACACAGTACAGCCTAAAAACAAACAAACAAAGACAAAGTACACAAAACAAAAACAATTTGCCATAACCTGGTAAAGTCTACATACACCACAAAGAAATGCACAGGTCTATCAGAGATTGTATATGGCTAAATGTGATAATAAGGAAAAAAAAATAATTCAAATGTTCATTGACAGGAAAATAGATAGATAAATCATGGCATCACACAATAAAATACTGCACAACAGTGAAAAATAAATTTATTACAGTTATATGCAATAGCATAGTTGAACTCCTCAAAAGTAAGTCTACTAATAGTATAAAAACCAAGTCAAGAAATGTACATAAACTTTAAAATCAAATATAATGGGGTAGTTTATCCCAACACACACACACACACACAAACACACACACATATATTTGACAGAATTATAAAGATAAGAGAAGAATGAAAAAAAAAATCTGCCTAAAATAGTAATTACCTAGAGGAGGGAGACAGAAGCATGACGGACAGAAGGAGTCCAATGGGAGATCTCAGTGATGCTCACTTTTTAGGTTGGTTGGTGGTCCCATGGGCACTCATTCTATTATTGTGCCTCACAGCTTACATATATACATATATTCTTCCAATCTCTCAAATGGTACTTAGTGAATAAAAGATATTTGGAAAGTTGGCTCAATGTGTAAGAAAGAAATCTAAGATAGAATATACTATAGCAAGTCTATTATAGGGAGTTTTTTTTTTTAACTCCCCAAAACTTTTCCTGCTCTACCACATATATTTTGTATTTGTGTGGAATCTTTCTCTTTCAAACAAACTGTAGCTAAATTTGTGTTAGCTGAACTTGTGCTAGGTCTACTATAGGTCTTTTAAAGGCTTGTGCAAGGAACATGAGGGATTTCTGGTAAATGTAGCTGCTTGATGACAATCCTTGTGCTTCTTGTAAGCTTCAGATTATCCCATGGTTATTTAAAAGACCGAAGTGGAAAAATGTCATAACTATTCCTTTTATGTGACTTTTTCACTGTACAAAAATGACTGTCTTGCCTCTAGGAGTAAGAGACAATCTTGATTACACAGATTTCTCAACTCTTATCTTTTCCATTCCTTCCCCAGCAATTGTTGAAGTGTTGGCCAAATTAAATTACTACCCAGAAGCAGATCTTAACAAATTTGTGAACTCTGGTACAGTTCAATAATTTATGGTCCCTTGATTGGAGTTACTTCGAGTAATAGATGGATAGTTGGATGCATATCCCACGCTGGCATCAAAAACCTCTGAAATCATTCTTGGGATCCTTTCATGGAGAGCAGCCTGAGAACTAACTCTGGTCTGGGATCATGCCTTTTGCCAACAGATCACAGACTCAGTTTTAGTGTGCTGCTCCTTTGTGTGAATCAAGGAAATACCCTGGGTAAACCAAGGCTGATGGTCCAAGGGTATGTTTTTTTCTTATAAGAACTGAGACAAAGGGCAATTCCAAGGACATGCTCATTAACATATTAAATGTACACATAAATGTTCTTGATTTATGAATGTTGGAAATGGTATACTGTAGGTAATTTGAGACAAGATGTTGCTGTCTTTGGGATGTACTTGAAATTCAGGGGAGCTGGACACTCCACTAAAGCCCATTTGGCTGGACTTTTTAATGTATGGGAAAACAGTGAAGTACTCATAGAAATCTCAGCTGGGGATACTGCAAGACTAAAATGGCCAGGTCAAATTTCTTCAGGAAAACTGGGTAAGTTAGCCCAACCTGCTTCTTATATCCCACTGACAAAAAGACAAGAGAGTGACAAAGAGATGGAAGAAATTATTACAGATTTTATAATTCAAAATAAGGAGAGATTCTTTAAAAATTTTATTTATGAGGAACTTTTAATATAGGTTAATAAGTTGTTTGCTTTTAAAGACAAGGAATTGAAAGAGCATGACCTAAAAGCCATGTTATTCATGCAAATTTTATGCAAGCTAATTGAGTGTTTAAGAGGTTTTTAAGGTGTTGCAAGATCTCAAAAATGATTGTTTAGAAAAGGTTTCTCACAAGCAGCCAAATAAAAACCCTTAATTGAAAACTTAAATCTTCTTTGGTTAAAATGTGTAAAAACAAATTATTTTTTAAATGTCTGTTTGCAAGAATGAATATGCATAAGCATGTTTTGTGTTTTGTGCACAAATCTAAAGATAACTTTTATTGGTATTGTGATTAAGTTGTAAAAACCCAATAATCCTAAAGTAGTACGAATTAAGTTGTTTTAACTACTAATTTTGTATTTTAGCATAAACCCACAGGAGCAAAAGAGTGAACTTTTAAGTTCCGAAACAATGGCAGCAACCAGACAAAAAATTGTTGTGATTAAATAATTATAAAATGCTTGTCAGGGCAGCAAAGGAGACTTAGACATAAAGAACAGACTTTTGGACCCAGTGGAAGAAGGTGAGTGTGGTATGATTTGAGAGAATAGCATCAGAGAATATACATTACCTTATGTAAAATAGATGACCAATGGGAGTTCGATGCATGAAGCCCGGCACCCAAAGCCGATGCTCTGGAACAACGTAAAGAGATTGGGTGGGGAGGGAGTGGGAGGGATTCAGGATGGGAGTGGTGGAAAACATGTATACCTATGGCGATTCATGTTGATGTGTGGCAAAAACCATCACAATGTTGTAAAGCACATATACTCTAATTAAAATAAATAAATTAACTTAAAAAAATGCTTGTGTACCTACAGGTGCACACACATAGCTACACATCTGGTAACAAACACACAGTTTCTCCATACCTCACTCTTAAGTGAGAAAAAAAAGTGTCACTTTGCATCTTTATGGGCCTGGTGGCTCAGATGGTAAAGAATCTGCCCTCCATGCAGGAAACCCAGGTTCAATCCCTGGACTGGGAAGATCCCCTGGAGAAGAAAATGGCAACCCACCCTAGTATTCTCTCCTGGGAAATCCCATGGACAGAGGAGCCTGGCAGACTAAAGTCCATAGGGTCACAAAGAGTTGGACATGACTGAGTGACTAACACTTTCACTTTTTTGCATCTTTATTCCAAAGACCTTGGTTTCTGGGCTGATAATAAGGAGTAAAGCTACTCCCTTATCTTTTTTGGTAGAGAGGAAAACTCAGAGTTTTGGGGGTTTTGTTTTGATGTAAATTTTAAGTTTTAGAACTTTCATATTAAATGTTTAAGTTCAAAGGTAATAAAATATATGACATAATGAATCTAGAAGCACAAATATTTCTTACTGTGGAAATGTTCTTACTTAATAAGTGAAATAATAAAGAAAATTTATTGGTAAAATTTTTAATGAACTTTTTTTTTTAAAGTGACTTCATGGCTCATATCTGAAGGGAAACCGTAGATCTTACAAAATAAAAAATTGGGAATACCTGGATAACCATGAAGGTATCACTTACCTAGAACCTGATATCCTAGAGTGGAAAGTCAAGTGGGGCTTAGGAAGCATTACTGTGAACAAAGCTAGTGAAAGTGATGGAATTTCTGCTGAGCTACTTAAAATCCTAAAAGATGATACTGTTAAAGTGCTGCACTCAATATGTCAGCAAATTTGGAAACCTCAACAGTGGCCACAGGACTGGAAAAGGTCAGTTTTCATTCCAATCCCAAACAAGGGCAATGCCAAAACATGCTCAGCCTACCATATCATTAGGCTCATTTCATATGATAGTACGGTAATGCTCAAAATCCCCCAAGCTAGGCTTCAATAGTACATGAACCCAGAACTTCCAATTGTATAAGCTGGATTTTGAAAAGACAGAGAAATCAGAGATCAAATTGTCAACTTTTGTTGGATCACAGGGAAAGCAAGGGAATTCCAGAAAAACATCTATTTCTGCTTCATTGACTATGCTAAAGCCTTTGTGTGGATCACAACAAACGTGTAGAAAATTCTTAAAAAGGTGGGAATACCAGACCACCTTACATGTCTCCTGAGAAACTTTACTGCCCTACATGGAACAATTGCTACTGCTACTAAGTCACTTCAGTCGTGTCTGACTCTGTGCGACCCCCATAGGCGGCAGCCTACCAGGCTTCCCCGTCCCTGGGATTCTCCAGGCAAGAACACTGGAGTGGGTTGCCATTTCCTTCTCCAATGCTTGAAAGTGAAAGTGAAAGTGAAGTCGCTCAGTCGTGTCCAACCTTCAGCGACCCCATGGACTGCAGCCTTCCAGGCTCCTCCGTCCATGGGATTTTCCAGGCAAGAGTACTGGAGTGGGGTGCCATTGCCTTCTCCAACATGGAACAATGGATTGGTTCAAAATTGAGAAAGGAGTACAACAAGGCTGCATATTGTCACCCTGCTTATTTAACTTCTATGCAGAGTACATTATGCAAAATGCCGGGCTTGATGAATCACAGTCTGGAATCAAGACTGCTTGGAGAAACATCAACAGCCTCAGATTTTCAGATGATACCACTCTAATGGCAGGAAGTGAAGAGGAACTTAAGAGCCTCTTGATGACAGCGAAAGAAGAGTGAAAAAGCTGGCTTAAAACCCAATATTTAAATCACAAAGATCATGGCATCTGGTCCCATCACTTTATGGCAAATAGATGGGGAAAAGAGGAAACAGTGGCAGACTTTATTTTCTTTGGCTCCAAAATCACTGCTGATGGTTACTGCAGCCATGAAATTAAAAGATGCTTGCTCCTCGGAAGAAAAGCTATGACCAAACTAGACAGCCTATTAAAAAGCAGAGACATCACTTTGCTGACCAAGGTCTGTATGGTCAAAGCAATAGTTTTCCCAGTAGTCATGTATGGATGAGAGAGCTGCACCTAAAAAAGTGCTGAAGAATTGATGCTTTTGAACTGGGTGCTGGAGAAGACTCTTGAGAGTCCCTTGGACTACAAGGAGATCAAATCAGTCAATCCTAAAGGAAGTCAACCCTGAATACTCATTGAAAGGACTGATGTTGAAATTGAAGCTTCAATACTTTGGCCACCTGATGCAAAGAGCCAGCTCATTGGAAAAGACTCTGATGCTGGAAAACATTGAAGGCAAATGGAGAAGAGGGTGGTAGAGGATGAGATGGTCAGCTATCATCGACTCTATGGACATGAATTTGAGCAAACTCTGGGAGATAGTGAAGGATAGGGAGACCTGTTATGCTGCAATCCATGGGGTCAACTTAGTGACCAAACAATAACAAGCAACATGATATAAAATAGATATACACGCATATAAATAGATAAGGATATATCTGTCAATAGACATTTAAGTTGCTTTCATATCTTGGCTATTGTGAATAATGCTGCAACGAATATAGGGATGCATACATCCTTTCAAATTAGTGGAGTGGTTTTTTGGGGGGGGTTTTCTTTGGAAAAACACCCAGAAGTAGAATTACTAGATTGTATGATAGTTCTACTTTTTTATTTTTGGGGGAAAATTCCATACTGGTTTCCAGAGTGGCTGCACCAATTTACATTCCCATCAACAGTGCATGAGGATTCTGTTTTCACATCCTCAACAATACTTGTTTGTTGTCTTTTAGATAACAGCCATTCTGACAAGCGTGACGTGACATCTCATTCTGGTTTTGACTTGCATTTCCCTGATGAATGGTGATGTTGAGCATCTTCTCATGTTGACCACCTGTATGTCTTCTTTGAAAAATGTCTATTCAGGGCTTCCCAGGTGGAGCTAGTGGTAAAGAACCTGCCTACCAGTGCAGAAGACTTAAGAGACATCGATTTGATCCTTGGGTTAGGAAGAGCCCCTGGAGGAGGGCATGACAGCCAACTCCAATATTCTTGCCTGGAGAATCCCCATAGACAGAGAAACATAGCAGGTTACAGTCCATAAGGTCACAAAGAGTTTGACACAACTGATGTGATTTAGCATGGATGCATGTCCATTCTTTAATAAGATTGTGTTCTTGAAGTTGAGTTGTATGAGTTCTTTGTATATTTTGTGTAACCTCTCTGTATAACCTCTTTTCAGATATATCACTTGCAAATGTCTTCTCCCATTCAGTAAGCTGCCTTTTTGTTTTGTTGATAGTTTCCTTCACTGTGCAAAAGGTTTTCTAGTTTGATGTAGTCCCATTTGTTTTTCTTTTGTTTCTCCTGTCTGAGAAAACATATCAAAAAATAAAATTGCTAAGATCCATTTCAAAGATCAAACTGCCTATGTTTTCTTCTAGGAGTTTGATGGTTTCAGATCTTATATTCAGGTCTTTAATCCATTTTTAGTTTATTTGTGTATATGGTGTGGTAAAGTAGCCTAGTTTGATTCTTTAGCATGTATCTGTCCTGTTTTCCCAACACTATTTCTTGAAGAAGCTGTCTTTTTCTTTTTGTATATTTTTGCCTCATTGTCATAGATTAGTTGACCATATAATTGTGGGTTCATTTCCAGGCTCTCTATTCTGTTCCATTGATCTATGTGTCTGTTTTTGTGCCTGGACCATACTGTTTTTGATTACTGAAGCTTTGTAATATAGTTTAGAATGAAGGTATGTGATACCTCCAACTTTGTTCTTCTTTCTCAAGAATGTTTTGGTTATTCAGGTCTTTTGTGTTTTCATACAAATTTTAGAATTATTTCATCTACTTTTGTGAAACATGCCATTGGGCATTACCATAGGGATTGTACCGAAGCTGCAGATTACTGTGGGCAGCATGGTCATTTTAACAATATTAAATTAGTTCTTATAAGTCCTAAATGAAAAATATAAAATACAAATCCACAGAAAGCATTTCTTTAAATTGTTTTAAATTGTGACATTTGTGATAATTTTTAATTACAATATTAATTTTATTATATTTTAATATTAAATTGCTTTTAAAATTCTTAACTGGCTTTTGGGGCTGTAGATGAAATATATATATATATATATACACACATGTATGTATACACACACACATATATACATTTTCAAAGACTTTTTAAAGGTAACACTGAACTGCTTTAGATGAAAGATTTAAAATGACACTAGGAAATATATATTTGTATATAAAAAATATCTATGGTTAAGGAGTTATTTGGGGCTTCCCTGGTAGCTCAGACAGCAAAGAATCTGCCTGTAATGCAAGAGACGCGGGATCAATCCCTGGGTTGGGAAGATCCCCTAGAGAAGGGAATGGCTACTCACTTCAGTATTCTTGCCTAGGAATTCCATGGACAGAGGAGCCTGGCAGGCTACAGTCCAGCGGCTCACAAAGAGTCAGAAACAACCAAACAACTATTGCTTTTTAGACCAAATCTAATATAAAATTTTGTATCAATATTAGTTCATCTGTCTGATACATCCATGAGTAGTAGGATTTATACTTCAAGATAATATTCACACAATTAATGACCCTGAAGACCAAGTTTCCCCACCCATATCCATGCCCTTGTGAAGACCCTCCCACGTTGACTTTGGTCTTGGCCTTGGGATTTGATTTGGTGAAAGAAAGTATAATGCAGTATAAAACTGGAAGGGGTTTGTTACATACTTGTGTACTGAGTCCTGACCTCTTGGAATGCTGCTGTAGATGCCTAACCAGGAAGCCCCATGCAGCCTCTTTGAGGAGAAGTGGCCACAAATATTACATGGGTTCTTTTCAAAACCCAAAACGGAATGGTAAAATAACGTAAGGTGAATAGAAAATTAGGACACACTTAAATAAGGCTTTTTTAAAAAAAATTAAAGCTTATAAACTTTTCATAATTTTGTGGTAAAACAACATATTACATGGTATATTCAAGTTAGTTAGAAAATATTTTTAAAGATGAACCTGGAATTTTCCAGGAGGCAAGGGTGCTTTTCAAAACATTGAGAGGACATGGAAGCCAATTTAAAGAGTCCACACAGGTTAAAAATGTGACAGGTTTTGCTTCAAAAAGGAAATCAGGATTACACTTAATTTTTAAAAAGACTGTAAAAAGTCATGAATCCATAATGATACTCAAAAGAAAACAGAATTTATTTTCCTTTCAAATACTTGATACTTTATTCAAGTAAATCTTATTCAGAGAAGGAAAAATATTGTTGTTGAAGTTTAAATGTAGGTCTCTTTTCAGGACAGGATAAACATACACAGGATAAGAGAATCTTAGTGGCATGAGACAGACAAGACTCACTTCCCCTGAAACATAAATAGGTTCATGAGTCTTCCTGTCACCCCCTCAGCACCCACCCACTTACCGGACATTCATCTACTTCAGTTCAGTTAGACAGTTCAGCCGCTCAGTCATGTCCTACTCTTTGAGACCCCATGGACTGCAGCATGCCAGGCTTCCCTGTCCATCACCAATTCCCAAAGCTTACTCAAACTCATGTCCATCGAGTCGGCAATGCCATCCAATCATCTCATCCTCTGTTGTCCCCTTCTACCCTCACCTTCAATCTTTCCCAGCATCAGAGTCTTTTCCAATGAGTCCGTTCTTTGCATCAGGTGGCCAAAGTATTGGAGTTTCAGCTTCAGCATCAGTCCTTCCAATGAATATTCAGGACTGATTTCCTTTAGGATGGACTGGTTGGATCTCCTTGCAGTCCAAGGGACTCTCAAGAGTCTTCTCCAACACCACAGTTCAAAAGCATCAATTCTTCGGTGCTCAGCTTGCTTTATAGCCCAACTCTTACATCCATATATAACATAACTACTGGAAAAAACATAGCTTTGACTAGACGGACTTTTGTTGGCAAAGGAATGTCTGTTTTTTAATATGCTGTCTAGGTTGGTCATAACTTTTCTTCCAAGGAGTAAGCGTCTTTTAATTTCATGGCTGCAGTCACCATCTGCAGTGATTTTGGAGCCCCCCAAAATAAAGTCTGTCACTATTTCCATTGTTTTCCCATCTATTTGCCATGAAGTGATGGGACTGGGTGCCATGATCTTCGTTTTCTGAATGTGGAGTTTTAAGCCAACTTTCACACTCTCCTCTTTCACTTTCATCAAGAGGCTTTTTAGTTCGTCTTCACTTTCTGCCATAAGGGTGGTGTCATCTGCAATATCTGATGTTATTGATATTTTTCCCGGCTTGTGTTTCATTCGGCCCAGCATTTCTCATGATGTAGTCTGCATATAAGTTAAATAAGCAGGGAGACAATATACAGCCTTAACATATTCCTTTCCTGATTTGGAACCAGTCTGTTGTTCCATGTCCAGTTCTAACTGTTGCTTCTTGACCTGCATACAGACTTCTCAGGAGGCAGGTCCGGTGGTCTGATATCCCCATCTCATTAAGAATTTTCCACAGTTTGTTGTGATCTATACAGTCAAAGGCTTTGGCGTAGTCAATAAAGCAAAAGTAGATGTTTTTCTGGAACTCTCTTGCTTTTTCTGATTCAGCGGATGTTGGCAATTTGATCTCCTTTTCCTCTGCCTTTTTTAAAACCAGCTTGAACATCTGGAAGTTCATGGTCCACATACTGTTGAAGCCTGGCTTGGAAAATTTTCCTGGCTTCAAAAATTACTTTGCTAGCGTGTAAGATGAGTGTAATTGTGCGGTAGTTTGAGCATTCTTTGGCATTGCCTTTCTTTGGGATTGGAATGAAAACTGACCTTTTCCAGTCCTGTGGCCACTGCTGAGTTTTCCAAATTTGCTGGCATACTGAGGGCAGCACTTTCATAGCATCATCTTTTAAAATTTGAAATAGCTCAACTGGATTCCATCCCCTCCACTAGCTATGTTTGTAGTGATGTTTTCTAAGGCCCACTTGATTTCACATTCCAGGATGTCTGGCTCTAGGTGAGTGATCACACCATCATGATTATCTGGGTCATGAAGATCTTTTTTTATATAGTTCTTCTGTGTATTCTTGCCACCTGTTCTTAATATCTTCTGCTTCTATTAGATCCATACCATTTCTGTCCTTTATTGTGCCCACCTTTGCATGAAATGTCCCCTTGGTGTCTCTAATTTTCGTGAAGAGATCTCTAGTCTTTCTATTGTTTTCCTCTATTTCTGTACATTGATCACTGAGGAAAGCTTTCTTATCTCTCCTTGCTATTGTTTGGAGCTCTGCATTCAAATGGGCATATCTTTCCCTTACTCCTTTGCCTTTCGCCTCTCTTTTCACAGCTGTTTGAAAGGCCTCCTCAGACAACCACTTAGCCTTTCTGCATTTTTTTTTCTTGAGGATGGCCTTGATCCCTGTCTCCTGTTCAATGCCATGAACCTCCATCCACGGTTCTTCAGGCACTCTATCAGATAATCCCCTGAATCTATTTCTCACTTCCACTGTATAATCATAAGGGATTTGATTTAGATCATACCTGAATGGTTCAGTGGTTTTCCCTACCTTTTTCAATTTAAGTCTGAATTTGGCAATAAGGAGTTCATGATCTAAGCCACAGTCAGCTCCCAGTCTTGTTTTTGCTGACTGTAGAGAGCTTCTCCATCTTTGGCTGCAAAGAATATAATCAATCTGATTTCAGTATTGACCATCTGGTGATGTCCATGAGTAGAGTCTTCTCTTGTGTTATTGGAAAAGGGTTTGCTGTGACCAGTGCATTCTCTTGGAAAATTCTGTTAGCCTTTGATCTGCTTCATTTTGTACTCCAAGGCCAAATTTGCCTGTTACTCCAGGTGTTGCATTCCTGTAATGAAAAGGACATCCTTTTGGGGTGTTAATTCTGGAAGGTCTTGTATGTCTTCATAAAACTGTTCAACTTCAGTTTCTTCAGCATTACTTGTCAGGGCATAGACTTGGATTACTGTGATATTGAATAGTTTGCCTTGGAAACGAACAGAGATCATTCTGTCATTTTTGAGATTGCACCCAAGTACTGCATTTTGGACTCTTGTTGACTATCATGGCTGCTCCATTTCTTCTAAGGGATTCTTACCACAGTAGTAGATATAATGGTCATCTGAGTTAAATTCACCCATTTCAGTCCATTTTGGTTCACTGATTCAAAAAATGTCAATGTTCATTCTTGCCATCTCCTGTTTGACCACGTCCAATTTGTCTTGATTCATGGACCTGATATTCCAGGTTCCTGTGCAATATTATTCTTTACAGCATCAGACTCTACTTCCATAACCATTCACATCACAACTGGGTGTCACTTTGGCTCTATCTCTTCATTCTTTCTGGAGTTAGTTCTCCACTAATCTCCAGAAGCATATTGGGCACCTACTGACCTGAGGAGTTCATCTTTCAGTGTCTTATGTTTTTGCCTTTTCATACTGTTCATAGGGTTCTCAAGGCAAGAATACTGAAGTGGTTTGCCATTCCCTTCTCCAGTGGACCACATTTTGTCAGAACTCTCCATCATGACTCGTCTATCTTGGGTGGCCCTACATGAAATGGCTCATAGTTTCATTGAGTTAGACAAGGCTGTGGTCCATGTGATCAGTTTGATTAGTTTTCTGTGATTGTGCTTTTTATTCTGTTGGCCGTCTGATGGATAAAGATAAGAAGCTTATGGAAGCTTCCTGATGGGAGAGGCTGGCTGAAGGGAAACTGGGTCTTGTTCTGATGGTGGGGCCATGCTCAGTAAATCTTTAGTCCAATTTTCTGTTGATGGGTGGAGCTGTGTTCCCTCCCTGTTGTTTGACCTGAGGCCAAACTATGGTGGAGGTAATGAAGATAATGGCGACCTCCTTCAAAAGGTCCCATGCATGCACTGACTGCTCCACTGAGTGCCCCCAATCCTGCAGCAGGCCACCATGGACCCACGCGTCTGCCAGAGACTCCTGGACACTCACGGGCAAGTCTGGGTCAGTCTCTTTTTGGTCACTGCTCTTTTCTCCTGGGTCCTGGTGAGCACAAGGTTTTGTTTGTGCCCTTCAAGAGTCTGTTTCCCCAGTACTGTGTAAGTTCTGGTGGCACTATGAGGGGGTTAATGGCGACCTCCTCCAAGAGTGCTTATGCCATACCCAGGTCTGCTGCACCCAGAGCCCCTACCCCTGCAGCAGGCCACTGCTGACCCGTACCTGTGCAGGAGACACTCAAACATAGTTCTGGCTCAGTCCGTGGGGTCTCTGGTTCCTGGTGTACACAAGGTTTGTTTGAGCCCTCTGAGTTTCTCTGGCAGGTATGGTGTTTGATTCTAAATGTGATTTCACCCCTCCTACTGTCTTGGTGGGGCTTCTCCTTTGCCCTTGGATGTGGGGTATCCTTTTGTGGTGGGATCCAAATTTCTTGTGTATTGTTACCAAACATTAAGGAAGTGGAGCAAGGCATTCCTTTCTTCATAGGCATGGAAGGTCCTCCCACTTGACCCTGGGTCTTTAGATTGTGAAAGAGAATTGAAAATCTTGAAGCCAAGTGGATTTTATCTTTTAAACAGACTTTAATTTGTGGAAATGATTTTTTTTTAATTTAATTACTGGATGGTGGTCTTATCAGCTGTGGTGAGGTTGCTTGCTATTTGTAATTACTAAAAATGCTGAATGAAGGTCAAGGGGTTCTCATACTGAGTCTTTCTTTACCTTGTACCCAGCTGGGGGCTGGAAGAACTGTTGTGCCAGTGCCAAATAACACACTCCTGTTGAGCCTGTCTGCTCTGACCTTTCCCAGGGAATGAAATCAGAAAACAGTTCATTTACCAGTTTCTTTTTTTTTTTTTAAGTTGTTTTCAAAGTAGTACATGATTTAAAGGGTTAAATGGGTTCAACAAGACATTCCCTCAAGACAGTCCCTTCCAATTTTTAGCTCACTCTTTGGTATTTACCTCCACCTGTCTAAATGACATGTTTGTATTTCTACTTCTTAATGCCTTTTTAGTCATCATCTATTGACTTCCCAATAGGAAGGAAAGGATTTAACACACTCCTCTGCATTTCCACAGCAAATATACACTTTTAGTCCTTTTATCCTACTGATAGTTATATTTTGCTCAATCTGCCCAATTGGCAGGATGTTACTGATGTAATAGATTAATGTGATATTCTGCAGGATGTTCAGAAGGTCCAGATTGCTCCAAAGATATTTTATGATAGAGAGTAGGAATGTTAACATAGCCCTGGGCCACTGTGTAGATGTATACTTTTATCTGTTTCATGGGAATGCCAGTTGTTTCTGATCTTTGCTTATGATTGGAACAGAAAAGAATGCATTCACTAAATCAATGACGTATACCAAATACCTGAGGCTGTATTAATCTACCCTAGCAAATATGCCACATCTGGATATAGCAGCTGTCATCAGGGCTACCAATTGTTTGAGCTTCTAGTAATCTACTGTTATTGTTCAGGGTCCGTCTATTTTTTTCAGGGCCCTGGTAATTTAAACAGAGATATGATGGGAATCAGTACCTCTAAATTTTTTTAATTCATTAATTTCTGCCACCTCCCTAGTCAGAGACAATATTGATTTCCCATACCATATTTGGCTGGAGAGGGGAGGTGTTATCAGAAGCTTCCTTTTGAACTTCTGAACTAGTAGCTTTTACTCCACAGGTGTTTGTACCAATTGCCAAATAGGTCAATCCCCTTACATATGCAAGGACTGGGAAAAATGACCACTGGGTGGGGCCACATATCCAATGGGCCAATTCTAAGTTGGATCTTGACATGACCCCATTTATTAACTGGCCTCTTTATGTCCTCAGTCTGAGGGCCATATGATGCTTCTGGTCTCTAAATATCAATGCCAGTTTAGACCCTGTGTCTAACAGTCCTTGAAATATCTGGGTATTCCTATTTCCTCAAGGTACAATTACCCAAGTAAATGACCAAAGATACTTCAGGGGTGGACTGGTGAAATAATTACTGTTTATACTTGTTGAAGCACATCAGTGTCCTTCCACCTAAGGTCCTCTTCGGTCAGTGGGTTCTAGATCTATAAACTGGCTCAGCTGTGGAAACTAATTAAGGAATCGTAACTATACTGGGTTACAGACCTTAATCTCCTGGTCATTCTACCCTTGATTTTTCTGCTGATACAAGCTAATAGGACCTATGTTAGCCGTCTTATCTATTTTGCCTCTAAGAACACCATGTTTTATTAACTATTTCCATAACTGTGTGCGTCATGTCCACATTATAATAATTGTAACCCCCGGCTTCTGGAAGTTGAGTCCTGCTGCTTAGCCTCAATTTGGGGGCATCTTATCAACATTCAGAAAACTAAGATCATGGCATCTGGTCCCATCACTTCATGGGAAATAGATGGGGAAACAGTGGAAACAGTGTCAGACTTTTTTTTTTTTGGGCTCCAAAATCACTGCAGATGGTGATTGCATGAAATTAAAAGACACTTATTCCTTGGAAGGAAAGTTATGGCCAACCTAGATAGCATATTCAAAAGCAGAGACGCTACTTTACCAACAAAGGTCCATCTAGTCAAGGCTATGGTTTTTCCAGGAGTCATGTATGGATGTGAGAGTTGGACTGTGAAGAAAGCTGAGTGCTGAAGAATTGATGCTTTTGAACTGTGGTGTTGGAGAAGACTCTTGAGAGTCCCTTGGACTACAAGGAGATCCAACCAGTCCATTCTAAAGGAGATCAGCCCTGGGTGTTCTTTGGAAGGACTGATGCTAAAGCTGAAACTCCAGTACTTTGGCCACCTTATGCGAAGAGTTGACTCATTGGAAAAGACTCTGATGCTGGAAGGGAGTGGGGGCAGGAGGAGAAGGGCACGACAGAGGATGAGATGGCTGGATGGCATGACCGACTCTATGGACATGAGTTTGGGTGAACTCCTGGGGTTGGTGATGGACAGGAGGCCTGGCATGCTGCAATTCATGGGGTCGCAAAGAATTGGACATGACTGAGTGACTGAACTGAACTGTCATCCCCACTGCTATCAGTGAGCCAAGTTTTGAGAAACCTCTGCTACCTTCAACCATGACTTGCAGAGAGTCACCATTGAACTTTTTAGCGTGCTTATGCCCTTTGCGCCAAAGTATGCATTATAGTCTTGGTGAATACTGTGTCCTTTGGGCCATCCTTCAGAACATAATTATCATAAACTTCCGCTGCACTGTGGTACAGCACATTTTAACACACCCACTTGCCAGAGTCTTTTAATCCCTTCTTGTCCAATCTGCCTGCCTTAGCACTTCTGGCATTTCATTCAGTGGGGATTATCAATTTTCCCATGTTCCTAGGAGCCATCATAGTAGCATATTTTGAGAGAAAGCCCATTTCTGCTTTTTAGGATATAGACATTATGGCTGGAACTTAAAACAGCTATACTGGACCATAGGTAGAAACCACTCATTGAGAATGGAGGAAATTAGGTCCCCGATGGTCATGGAATCACCATATGAATCTAAACTGCCTCCCTTGCACTGTTTATGTGATAAAGAGATAAATATTCATGTTGGCTAAGGACACTTGAAATATTCTGCTTCTCATAGGTTAATCTATTTCTGATGCAAAATTTGATCCCTATAAATTTATGTTGCATGTAACCTTAAAAGACATATAGTCTTGGCTTAGTTGAAGACTTTGGGCAGTGGGTAGTAAAGACTCAGATATCACAAGATGGAAAACTGGTGACCCTTGTTGCCCAGCTGCAAGATTATTTGTGGCATGATGGAAAATTGGGAAAATTTATGAACTTGGTATTTACTGGCTTTTTCTTGTCACTTTTAGCAAAGTTCTGTGAGCAATGAACTCAGACCTGAGCTAACCAATTTTGCAAGTACAGATGGAAAGAAAGGTACATTGCTTTGCTAAAATGAAACTCTATCTATTACCTAAGTGGATTAAGAGTGGATTTGGAGCATTAAAGGCCTAAAAAAAAAAGAAAAGAAAAGAAAAAAAAAACCCAGCAACTTGTTATACACCTCCCCATCAAAGCACATAGAAACAGTACCTGTGAATAAAAGCTTTGGAATGAACTCTGCTTGCCACTCGGTTATACAAAATTGACAAATATTGGATTAAGAATGCTGTCAACCTGTTGAATCCCATTGTTTCAGATGCCTCCTAGTTAACTGTCATTGAGAGTGATGTACAGCATAGCACACAGAAACAGTGATACAAAAGAATCTTTGGGCTTGAAAACTATACCTAGGAAAGAACAGTGGCTTTAACTTCTCCCACAAAGAACCAAGTGAAAGCACAAGGATCAGAAACACTTTAATTTTTGCACGAATTTTATTGCCAGAAATACTCCAAGCCTGATATGGATGTCTGTCATTGCTACTGACAAGCACAGTTGTGGAGGTGTTTGGCATTTCTGAAGCAGCATTAGCAGAAGTCTCGGTATTCAACCACTAGTTCTGTGGGCCTTAAGAGGCAAGGCTTAAGATGTATTCTGTTGGTATTGGGTACAGTGTGGTCTTGAGTTGGCAACACAAGCAGCTTTCTGATGCTTGTAATTTCCCACACAATGCAGGGCCAGTTCGGTTCAGTTCAGTTGCTCAGTCATGTCCGACTCTTTGTGACCCCATGAACCGCAGCATGCCAGGCCTCCCTATCACCAACTCCCGGAGTCTACCCAAACTCATGTCCATTGAGTTGGTGATGCCATCCAACCATCTCACCTTCTGTCATCCCCTTCTTCTCCTGCCCTCAGTCTTTCCCAGCATCAGGGTCTTTTCCAATGAGTCAGTTCTTTGCATCAGGTGGCCAAAGTATTGGAGTTTCAGCTTCAGCTGAAATATTCAGTACTGATTTCCTTTAGGATTGACTGGTTGGATCTCCTTGCAGTCCGAGGGACTCTCAAGATTCTTCTCCAACACCATAGTTCAAAAGTATCAATTCTTCAGCGCTCAGCTTTCTTTATAGCCCAACACTCACATCCATACATGATTACTACCAGTGTGGTTTGGAAATCATCCTTTCTTGAAATCATAGAAGAGTCACTACCCTTTGGTGGCCTGGTTGTGCGAAGACTTTGGTACTATTCCTGAAAAATTATTTTAGAGTCTCTTTAATCAACACTCCCTAGTATTCAAGGGGCTTCCTTGGTTGCTCAGTGGTTAAGAATCTGCCTGCAAATGCAAGAGACCCAGGAGATATAAGTTCAATCCCTGTGTCGGGAATATCCCCTGGAGGAGGAAATGACAACCGACTCCAGTATTCTTGCCTGGAGAATTCCATGGACAGAGGAGCCTGGAGGGCCACAGTCCAAGGGGTCACAAAGAGTCAGACATGACTGAGCACACACAGATGACACCCAAGTATTCAATGCTTTTCCTGCTCAACCAGGGGAAGGATCCTATTCTATGCAACTGAATGTTGACGACTGATAGTGTAAATTGTGTAGGATGTTACACTAGGATCTTAAATGAAACGGGAAACTAGAATTAGAAAAATTAGAATAGAAAACTATAATTGGTATTCATCGTCCCAGAGTCTGAAGCAGAAGAAGAGATTGAGAAGAGGTGGCAAGAATACACAGAACTATACAAAAAAGGTCTTAATGACCCAGATAATCACGATGGTGTGGTCACTCACCTTAGTTCAGTTCAGTTCAGTCGCTCAGTCGTGTCCAACTCTTTGCGACCCCATGAATCGCAGCACGCCAGGCCTCCCTGTCCACCACCAACTCCCGGAGTTCACTCAGACTCATGTCCATCAAGTCAGTGATGCCATCCAGCCATCTCATCCTCGGTCGTCCCCTTCTCCTCCTGCACTCAATCCCTCCCAGCATCAGAGTCTTTTCCAATGAGTCAACTCTACGCATGAGGTGGCCAAAGTACTGGAGCTTCAGCTTTAGCATCATTCCTTCCAAAGAAATGCCACGGCTGATCTCCTTCAGAATGGACTGGTTGGATCTCCTTGCAGTCCAAGGGACTCTCAAGAGTCTTCTCCAACACCACAGTTCAAACGCATCAATTCTTCGGCACTCAGCCTTCTTCACAGTCCAAATCTCACATCCATACATGACCACAGGAAAAACCATAGCCTTGACTAGACAGACCTTAGTTGGCAAAGAAATGTCTCTGGTTTTGAATATACTATCTAGGTTGGTCATAACTTTTCTTCCAAGGAGTAAGCCTCTTTTAATTTCATGGCTGCAGTCACCATCTGCAGTGATTTTGGAGCCCCCCAAAATAAAGTCTGACACTGTTTCTACTGTTTCCCCATCTATTTCCCATGAAGTGATGGGACTGGATGCCATGATCTTCGTTTTCTGAATGTTGAGCTTTAAACCAACTTTTTCACTCTCCTCTTTCACTTTCATCAAGAGGCTTTTTAGTTCCTCTTCACTTTCTGCCATAAGGGTGGTGTCATCTGCATATCTGAGGTGATTGATATTTCTCCCAACAATCTTGATTCCAGCTTGTGTTTCTTTCAGTCCAGCATTTCTCATGATGTACTCTGCCTAGAAGTTAAATAAGTAGGGTGACAATATACAGCCTTGACGTACTCCTTTTCCTATTTGGAACCAGTCTGTTCCATGTCCAGTTCTGAGTGTTGCTTCCTGACCTGCATACAGATTTCTCAAGAGGCAGGTCAGGTGGTCTGGTATTCCCATCTCTCTCAGAATTTTCCAGTTTATTGTGATCCACACAGTCAAAGGCTTTGGCATAGTCAATAAAGCAGAAATAGATGTTTTTCTGGAACTTTCTTGCTTTTTTCATGATCCAGTGGATGTTGGCAATTTGATCTCTGATTCCTCTGCCTTTTCTAAAACCAGCTTGAACATCAGGGGGTTCACGTATTGCTGAAGCCTGGTTTGGAGAATTTTGAGCATTACTTTACTAGCATGTGAGATGAGTTCAATTGTGCGGTAGTTTGAGCATTCTTTTGCATTGCCTTTCTTTGGAATTGGAATGAAAACTGGAGTCTGAAGTCAAATGGGTTTTAGCTGTATATTGTCACCCTGCTTATTTAACTTATATGCAGAGTACATCTTGAGAAACGTTAGACTGGAAGAAACACAAGCTGGAATCAAGACTGCTGGGAGAAATATCAATAACTTCAGATATGCAGATGACACCACCCTTATGGCAGAAAGTGAAGAGGAACTAAAAAGCCTCTTGATGAAAGTGAAAGAGGAGAGTGAAAAAGTTGGTTTAAAGCTCAACATTCAGAAAACGAAGATCATGGCGTCCAGTCCCATCACTTCATGGGAAATAGATGGGGAAATAGTGGAAACAATGTCAGACTATTTTGGGGGGCTCCAAAATCACTCCAGATGGTGATTGCAGCCATGAAATTAAAAGAGGCTTACTCCTTGGAAGAAAAGTTATGACCAACCTAGATAGCATATTCAAAAGCAGAGACATTACTTTGCCGACTAAGGTCTGTCTAGTCAAGGCTATGGTTTTTCCCCTGGTCACGTATGGATGTGAGAGTTGGACTGTGAAGAAGGCTGAGTGCTGAAGAATTGATGATTTTGAACTGTGGTGTTGGAGAAGACTCTTGAGAGTCCCTTGGACTGCAAGGAGATCCAACCAGTCCATTCTGAAGGAGATCAGCCCTGTGATTTCTTTGGAAGGAATACTAAAGCTGAAACTCCAGTACTTTGGCCACCTCATGCATACAGTTGACTCGTTGGAAAAGACTCTGATGCTGGAAGGGAGTGGGGGCAGGAGGAGAAGGGCACGACAGAGGATGAGATGGCTGGATGGCATCACGGACTCGATGGATGTGAGTCTGAGTGAACTCTGGGAGTTGGTGATGGACAGGGAGGCCTGGTGAGCCGCGATTCATGGGGTCGCAAAGAGTTGGACACGACTGAGCAACTGAACTACAAACAAGGCTAATATTACAAAGAGTCGGACAGAACTTAGCAACTGAACAACCACCACCAACATTCTAGAAGATTTCTTAAAGTCCTGTGGATTTAAACACTATTTGGTGACTCTCAAATTTGTATCTCCTAATCACAATGCTCTGTGGACCCCCAAACTTGAAATCTGTTGGCTCAGTATCCCTATTTGTATGTGAAACAGACATTTCAATCTTTATGTCTAAGAAAAACCACCCCTCCCACCACACCCACTATTACCTCAATGCTTTCCATTTTAGCCAGGACAACCACTGTCCTATCACTTTGGTTTAAAACAAACAAAAAACCACTTTGTCTTTTTCTTACTTATCAGCAGATCCCATTGGCTTTACTTCAAAATATATTCTAAATCCTACTCATTCTCAACATTTCCACTGCTACCACTTTCTAATTTATTAGACAGTGCGAATCTAATTTATTCCCTGGGTGATCTTCTACCTTGCACTTTAGAAAGTTAACAGTCTACCACCACAAGCAGCCATTTTTAGATTATCCACCTCCAAGCTCAAAAACATCAAACGGCTCCCATCTCCCTACCCTGCTTAATAAGAGTCCTGACCATGTCACTAATCTCATTTCCCACAGTCATTAAAACCAGGCTAACTGTGCTCTAAGCACCCTGGCCTCCTTGCTTCCTCCCAAAACACCAAGCACATGAACCCTGAAGACTTTTGAAACTTGCTCTTCTCCCTGCCTAGACCATTCACCCTCAGGTTCTTCCAAGGTTGGCTGCGCTTTCAGTTAGCTCTCTACTCAAATGTCAAGACTAATATTATTACCCAAAAGAGCACACTCCTTATTTCCTTGTAACTCACGTCAGGTAAAGAATGCCTGCACTTACTGGGCACCTAAAAACACGCTTGGTTAAATGAATTTGGATTGTACTTATTCACTACACTTGCTTTGTGAGGTATCTCACCGAGGTACGCGTACAACAGACAGCAGCAGAAACCCGGTAAGGCCTGCCTTGCCGTTTTTGAGCGCGTCAGTAAGGACTGGCGCAGGATCCCCTTTCAGCTCCGTCAGCCAGAGCTGGGTCTCAAGAACGCTCTTTCGTTTTCTTGTCCAGTCAGGAAGGGGAACGGGTAAGCAAGAGGAAACGGCGCAGAGGGGCTGAAAAGGGAGTCTCAACTTTGTAGCTTTCAGTTGAGAGAGAATCTACTAATATTTCCTGCGGCGCTTGTTTTTACTGGATGGCCTAGGACCTGGGGCTGCGATTTGATACAGAAAACCCAAGCGCAACGGACTAAGCAAGGAAGTCGGCCATTTTCAGAAACTAATCTCCGGGTAACTCCGCCCAGCAGTGTACGCAGGAAACGGGGGCGGAATTTATTGTGGGCCTAGCTCCGGAAACCACACCCTCGCGGGCGTCCCACCTTCGAGGATTCACAAAACTCAGAGCGAAATTTAACAGTCGGCAGCGAAAGCGCGCCCTCGAGAGCCAATGAGAGTCCAAGGAAGGGAACAGCGCCTGAGGAACACTCTGTATATCGAAAAATGATTGGCTGGAGTCCTCCTCTCTTCTTTTTGGTATTGGCTGAACTGCTTTTCCCCACCCACCCAGTCCGCTTTTTGTCTAGGTACTTCTGATTGGCTCCTCCTGGGCGGCGGGTGGGCAGGGTTGGGGATTGTCATCACGGATTGGTGGATTTGAGCACCTGGCGGTTCCTTCCAGAGCAAGGAGCCCGTCCCATCTTCTCTCTGTCCCGTCTCCCGACCCGTACGCTTTCCCCCCAGCTCTCGCGCACGAATGGTTAAAAAAAAAGGGCGAGGAGGGGTGAGGGGGGGCGGGGTGTGTGTGTGAGGCTCGAGCGCGCCAGCCAGGCCTCTAGCTCCCAGCGCGCGCCCTCAGCGAGGACCCGCGCGAGCTGCCCGTGACGCTGCCTGCGCTGTTTGAAACTGCAGAACCCGTTACGATCTTGGGGCAACTACCGTTCCAGCTGGTTCAGGAGTGCGGGCGTGCCAGAGGGGCGAGTGGCGGTCGCGAGGCGACTCTGGCCTTTCGCGTTTCTGCAGCGTGGAGACTAGAACCGGCACTTTCGAAGGACGCCGCCTCCAATCGCGGCGCTGGCGCGGGCGGAGGCTAAAACACGGGGGTCCTGAGACAGAGGAAAACGCGCCAAGTTCCCGTCGGTGGTGGAGTGAGGAAGACCCTAGCGGTTCGGGCGGCCGGCTAGCGGAGCCGCTTCTGGCGCTCCTTGCCGTCCCGGGGCGGGGGCGGGCGCGGGAGGGCGCCGCTCCGGGGATGTAGTTGGTGCCCGCGCCAGGCAGGACCGAGCTGCAGCCCGGGTTCCCGCTCTTGAGAGCGAATGGTCACTTCCCCCGGGGAGGGCGATCGGGTCAGCTTTTCTGAGGGTCGGGGGCCCGGCGCAGGGGCTCACCTGTCGCACCCGCACTCACCGGGGTTGGACTCGCCGGCGTCACCGCCGCGGACCTCGCTCTGGGCCATGACCAGGTAAGGAGGGCCCGTGGAGGAGGGGCCGGTTCCCGGGCGCCGCGTCAAGTTCGGCCGTCGCCCAAGGGGGCCGCGGGGAGGACCCCCGGCTCCTTGGGTTACCGCGTCCCCGCCCAGCTGCCAGCCGAGCCCTCCACTCAACGGGCCGTGCCCCTTCCAGCCGGCGCTGGGGACTCCGGCAGGTGCGGGCCGGGCGTTAATAGGCCAACTCCGCGGGCGAGGGGCCGGGCGTTATGGTTTTGCTCTCCGACGCCTCCCGCCCGGTGCCCGCCGCGTCTGACGGGCACGGACAGCAACACCGACCGTCATCGCCTCAGTTTCTTTTCCGTTCCTACAGTATGCGGGGTGGGGACAAGAAATGTTTGCACTCACGTTGTTCTGTGTCGGTGATTGCTAAATTTTACCGCGCAGTTTAACTTTTAGATGTTCTACAAGTTTTTAGAACGCCACGTGTCTTAAACCTTTGTCGAGGATGTTATCCTAGTTTTACATTTTTCGTGAAAAGTGAAGAATTGAGTTGTGCCATATTAGAGGAAAGAACCTGAAACTAATGGGACTTCGTGTTCACACTGTCGTTTGGCCAAGAACATTTAATGTTCGATATATTGTGTTTTCTGCGGAACTTGATTTAGAGAAACATTTTTGACGTAACTCCCAGTGATAGGACAGCCAGGAGCAAGAAGTGGTATAGCTTAAGATACGGCACCTGGTAAACTGTGACATAGTCTGGGTAGGGCTAATGTTTAATCATTGCTTTGAGGAGCCCTGAGGATTGGTTTATTGATTAGGATTGATAGTTATTTTAGCTGCTGGGTCGTTTTTTGTTAAGTCCGATTACTCAGAGAATGCAGTTTCCATCGTTTATTAGAATTGGCTCCTAAGAACAACCTTTTACAAGAATCACAAGTTGTGCTTAGGGATCCTTGACACTGTAGTGCAGGCTAGTTTACCATTAGTGATAGCATTTCATACGAATAAATTGAGTTGGAGTGTGGAAATTGGTATTCCTGAGATGTCTCAAAAAAAGGGGCATGTTTCACTGCTGAGTTTATTGTTGTGAATTCCCACCTCACAGGCAGCCAAGTGAAATGCTTAAGGGTGTGAGTTTAGTTCATCCTTTACCTATGTTTGAAAGTCATTGCTGAGCTTTTGGACTCTTAACTGATTTTCTGGTACTAGATAATTATTCCTAATACCTTCCTAATGAAAAACAGGACTGAAGTGTAAAATGACTACCACAAATACAACCTTTTTTTTAAAATCCAAGTTTTATTATCAAACAGGGAAGAAAGTTTGCACAAGGGAAGCTTTTCTTTTTTCCTACTTAAAGCAGTATTTTAATTCTGTAGTTAGAAAAAGTTTGTAAAGTCAGTATATTTTGGTTCCTAGTGCATAAGAATTTGATATACACAAAATATAGTAGTTTTTTACACCATTATCTCAACTTCGAATAGTTTATTACACAAGTTTTTAGGTGTAAACACTAGGTGTAGGCCTTTTCTTGTATGTAGATTATATTTTAAGTAGATTATTTCATATAACTAGAAGAGATTTTGGAAGAAGAACTCAGGTCACTTCTAGCACTCCTTTGATTTCCCATTCATCCTTTTTCCCACCTTGGTAAAAAAGCTCAGTGTTTTCTGGGTGAACTAATAGATGATAAAGTTTTTTACCCTTTAATGATAATACTTTACCACACATCTCTTACTAAAGTGGAGTATTTTGTGATGCTCCCCTTAAATCTAATAGCAGGCTAATAAAAGTTCAGTATCATGACTTTTTGTTGTTTAAGAGTTAGGGACAAATGGCAACTTGTTCATTTAAGCAGTAAACATTTACTGCCTCTTATTGGTGGGCATTAGATTTTCCAATACAAAGTTCTAATTAGTACCATTCCTTGGTAAATTTGTTTTCAGAAATGATTTTATTGCCTACAGTTGGTAACTGAAAACTAATAACCTTTTCTCTGATTAACAGGTATGACTGGTGATTACAAGATCCCTGTATAAGTTAATTCCTGTCAACTGCTTGGGATTTGAGGAGAAAATGCCTGGTGTCATACCTAGTGAAAGTAATGGGCTTTCAAGAGGTAGTCCATCCAAAAAAAACAGACTTTCCTTGAAGTTTTTTCAGAAAAAGGAAACCAAGAGAGCCTTGGATTTCACAGATTCTCAAGAAAATGAAGAAAAGACTTCTGAATATAAAGGGTCTGAAATGTATGTATGTTATTTTTAGCATTTTTCTGTACTTTAAAAAATTCTGTATCAGTAAAAAAGCAGGGAACTTGGTTTGATTTCTACAATCATTCTGACCTGATAGTCCATAGAGGGACATAAAAAAACACACATTAGTGAGACAAGTCTAGCAGTGTATAGTAGAAACTAGATAAAACTGCTGGTTCCCCACAGAGATCACATCACAGTTAATATTATAACTCACTGAAATTGTGTTTGTCCAGTTAGACTAACTTAGAGAAGTATTTGTTGATTAAAATTATTTTTCAATTTAAACCTGATTGTAGTGCATTTCCTAGTATTGGTATTTACCAATAATCAGTTTAGGAGATTATGTGTAAACCTCTTGTTTACCGGCTTCATGCCTATAAACACCTTAAGGTATTAAGAATAATAGCCAGCAGCTGTAAAATAAATAAAAATGCTGTGAAGACTGTTAAAATGAGGTTAAAGAATTATAAACTTGAACAATTCATTTTTAAGTGGGGGACAGCTGTATAAGTAAGTATCTTCATAGACTTGGTTTCCTCTTAATCTTTTTTTAACAGAATCTGACTTAGTGCAGCCTCTCCCAAATATCGTCATAGTCCCAGGATTCTGTTCAGTTAAACTACTTGATTAAAATGTCATGTTGGCTGAACAAATCATAGTACCACTTCTGCAGTTTTCTACTTTGTAAAGTGGGATTAGCAGTCCTTTAGTGGAATTGTTTGAAGCTTGTTGGCTGTAATATTGTTAAAGTGCTTGTAATACTTTTATTCTGGATGTACAGCAGTTTTTACACCTGTAAAGATTAATTCTGTTGAAATGCCATCTGAATAAAATCCATGTACTTATCCACAACTTTTGGGAAAAGACTAAGTCTAGGGAAGTAGTATTTCCACTTTAAGATTTTACTTCGTTATCCATTTCTCTTCTCTGTACTTAATAGTGATCAAGTTGTTCCTGCGGCACAGTCCTCGCCTGTAAACTGTGAGAAGAGAGAAAACTTGCTACCTTTTGTGGGACTGAATAATCTCGGCAATACTTGTTATCTTAATAGTATACTTCAGGTAAGTTGACAGTTGTGCTATATCATAAAATTTTAGTATGCAAAGAATAATGTAACAGTGTTTCCTGAGAATCTAGGTTACTGGAGGATTTCAATTGTCCCTAGTGTCTTTGCCATTGATTGTAAATGAAACATAATGGGGTAAAATAATCATGATTCTAAATTGTATGTTATAAATTTCCTTTGAGGTAAGAGAAAATGATATATTAACACTGGGATAGCAAAGTTGAGTAGATGTTGGTTAAATTGAAGATACCAAACTTTTAGTTTTCTGTCCAGTTGATTCTGTGTGATATGAGAAGGGGACGACAGAGGATGAGATGGTTGGATAGCATCACTGACTCAATGGACATGAGTTTGAATAAGCTCTAGGAATTGGTGATGGACAGGGAAGCCTGGGGTGCTACAGTCCATGGGGTCGTTAAGAGTCGGACATGGTTGAGCAACTGAACTGAACTGATACATGTTTTACTCCTTAAAACTATGTTTCATGTTATACACTTCAGGTTCAGTGCTTTGCTACAGAGGAAAGATAGCAGGCTACTATGATGAAAGAACAGTTTTTGACACACACCTTAATCTCAAAATTTTAAGTAATACTTATTTGAACGTGCTCTTCAGAAAGCATGATAGCATTTTAATGATTTTTTTAGGTATATTGTCTTTGTAAATACTCAAAACAGTCTCATTTTATAGGTATTATATTTTTGTCCTGGTTTTAAATCTGGAGTGAAGCACTTATTTAATATTATTTCAAGGAAGAAAGAAGCCCTAAAAGATGAAGCCAATCAAAAAGATAAGGTAAAATATAAAATTAACAAAACTCACTTGCTTAGAAATGAAAAAGTAATAAATACACAGAGGATTTGGGAGAATGACCGATATTATTTCTCTTAAATTTACACTTGAAAATTAAATTTCTTATTGGCAATTATTTTTCATTCTTGGGAGGTTGGCAGTTTGCTTAATTATATCCCCTTTATTGATTATCAGTAAACACTTTTACACATACCACCATAACAATATATTGTGCCCTTTTACCCTATTGTATTTTCAGATTGACTCATTTTTACTATTTATGTAAATTTGAAGAAACCTTTGATTTACATAATTAAAAAACCATTATCACCCACATAATAGAAAGTAACTAAAAATATGCTTAATTTTTTTTTTGAAGTTTATTTTGTATACTTCCATAAAATTAGTTTTATGAAATTAGAGTGAGAAAAGCTAGTATTGTCTAGTGAGGAAAAGGGGTAAGTTACTTAATTTGTTCATAAATAAAAATATTTGTGTGTTTCTTGACAGGGAAACTGCAAAGAAGATTCTTTGGCAAGTTATGAACTAATATGCAGCTTACAGTCCTTGATCATTTCAGTTGAACAGCTTCAGGCTAGTTTTCTATTAAATCCAGAGAAATACACTGATGAACTTGCTACTCAGCCAAGGCGACTACTTAACACACTCAGGTATAGCCTATTATATGATTTTAGGATTCCAATTTAGCTACTTACTACTCTCTTTGGAGGAGAGTGATATGTGAACAACGGGAGGAATAAATGGCAAGGAAAACAGAAACTACAGGTCTATAGTCCTGATATCCCGGAGGCTCAAAAGACTGGAAATTTTTCCTAAGATTGGTAGTAAATTCATTAAATCTGAATTTGTATGAGTTTATATTCATATTTACCTATAATGTGAATATTCATACATTTCTGTAGAAGTAGTAATGTGTATAATTAGGGAATACCATCCCTATTTTGTCAGTGATACGTATTTTACTTATGTGCCGGGTTTTTTTAATCTGAAAATTTCTGATTTACCAAATACACTTGGTCCCAAGGATTTCAGATAGAAATCCTTTGGTCTATATCCAAAATATGTTATACACAAGAACAACAAATTCCAAGCCTTCTATTTTTGTTGTGTGTACTCAGAAGAAAACTATTAACTGAATTAGATTTCTTTGTAGTATTGTCCTAAAAAATGAAACTTTATCCTATATATAAAAAGGCTCTATCCAAAATATTACAGGGTTCTAAGTCTTTAAAAATTATTTCATCATTTAGGAATAGACCTAGATGTAACATATTGCCACACATTTGTTAAAAGGCAGTGTAGCCTGGTGGCCAGGAGTAGGTTGAAGCCTGACTTCTGCATCTCTGTGACTGACCTGGAGAAGTTATCTGTAAATAGTGGTGATATAATAGTTACCTCATAGGGTTATTGTGAGGATTACACATAAAATATAAAAAGCATTTAGAAGGAATTCCCTGGTGGTCCAGTGGTTAAGATTCCATCCGTTCATTCCCAGGGACCTGGGTTTAATCCCTGGTCAGGGAATGAAGATCCCACAAGCATTGCAGCTTGCCCATGCACCACCTCCTCCAAAATGAAAAGTTTGAGACTTTCCCGGCAGTCCAGTGGTTAAGACTGCACTTCGACTGCTGGGGGCACAGATTTGATCACTAGTCAGGGAATTAAGATCACACAAGCTGTGCTGCAAGGCCATAATATATCTATCTATCCATATATAAACCATTTTGAATAAAATGTGCATAGTAAACATTGTGTACATATTAGCTATTATTAACAGTATTTAGGAGATGAAAGTATTTGTGATGATGAAAATGAGATTAAATTTGTTTTTCAGTTAAAAGTTTAGGTAAGGAGTTTCAGATTAGTAGCTGAATAAATGTTTTCTGGACTTCAATAGTTCTGTAATGGCAAGGTGGTTTTTTGTTTTGGTATTGTATCTTCGAAACTAGAATAGATGAAATGAAAATTTTTGTTTATAGGGAACTGAACCCTATGTATGAAGGATATCTACAGCATGATGCACAGGAAGTATTACAGTGTATTTTGGGAAACATTCAAGAAACATGCCAACTCCTAAAAAAAGAAGAAGTAAAAAATGTGGAAGACTTACCTACTAAGGTAGAAGAAGAATATCAGAAAGAGGAAATGAGTGATAATAACAGCATGGAGATGGACAATATGAAGCATTCTGAAGACTATAAAGAAAAACTCCCAAAAGGAAATGGGAAAAGAAAAAGTGATGCTGAATTTGGTAACATGAAAAAAAAAGTTAAAATCTCCAAGGAACACCAATCTTTGGAAGAAAACCAGAGACAAACCAGATCAAAAAGAAAAGCTGCAGGTGATACATTAGAGATTCCTCCTAAGATAATCCCCAAGCACATTTCTGAAAATGAGAATGCAAGACCCTCCCAAAGGAAATCAAAAGTTAAAATAAATTGGTTAAAGTCTGCAGCTAAGCAACCCAGCATTCTTTCCAAGTTCTGTAGTATGGGTAAAATAGCAACAAACCAAGGATCCAAAGGACACTGTAAAGAAAATGAATATGATCTTGAAGAGGACTTGGGGAAGTATGAAAATGATAATACAACTAATGATTGTGAACTTGAGTCTCCAGAGAATAATGATATGCCCATTAATGAAGTTAAGCCCATAAACAAAGGTCAGTATAATTTATTCTTGAACATTGATAGGTAGGAAGATTAACAGCTGCAGAATTGGAATTTTCTTAGATGCATATACATCTGGTATAAGTTTTAAGAGAAGTTTAACACAATGTGAACTAGCTTTTTAAGCACTGCACTTATGTGTATTTTGTGTGTGTGTCTTAAGGTAATAGTAATTTATGTTTATAAATTAGGGGGGTTTAATACATCTTAATGACAAGGGAATATTTTATCCCTTTATATATGCAGTATTTGACGTAAACTCATGAAAGAAATTGCATTTACTAAGTAGTTACATCATACCTGAACTGGATTTCTACTTAGGTTCACACAGATCTCAGGGAAAATTTGTAGAACTGACACACTTTGGGATATCTTTGGGAAGGGAGTTTTAAGGACACAGTTGTGTTGAAACTCTTCATTGAGGTAACAGTAATTCATATATTCAAAATTTTCTTTACAGTGAGTTTGTATTACATGATTGTCACCTCTTAATGCTAATAAGCAAGCTGAAATGTGAAAATCAGCCTTTTATTCATGGTCTACTTTAAATGGAATAATGGTTATCTGGGCTGTACTGAAAAATTCATCTGTATAGATTTGTGTTTTCCTTTTTTTTGTTTTAGGTGCAGAGCAAATTGGTTTTGAGCTAGTGGAGAAATTATTTCAAGGTCAGCTGGTATTACGGACTCGTTGCTTAGAATGTGAAAGTTTAACAGAAAGAAGAGAAGATTTTCAAGACATCAGTGTACCAGTGCAAGAAGATGAGCTTTCCAAAGTAGAGGAGAATTCTGAAAGTAAGCGAAATCTGAGTCTTGCACGGTTCATGGGATAATTTCAGTTTTTCCTCAACAAAACAGTCTAATAAGTAGCTTATATAATTATTGAGGAAAAAATCTGTCTTTAGTGTAATAAAATCATTCTCTTGTATAACTTCATTTGTTAATAGTTAACTATATTTGAAAATTGTGGCATCTTTATTTTGATGTATAGAGTATGTTATAATGAGAAAATGAAATGCTTTAATAAGTTAATTTTTGGCTACCCAAATATCTGAGCTGTTGAGGATATTTTTGTTGACAACATATTTGAACCTAATGTTCTATCTTGTGTAAACCACACACAAAAAAGTAATGTTATGGGAAATGATTGAGACTGGTTTACCTGTTTAGATATTGTAAATCGACTTAAATATAAACTAAAATCTGTCTCACATGGAGTCAGAGTAGGCTTATCTTGATTTTGCTGTCTCTTTTTCCTCAATGTTTTTTTTTACCAGATATGAAATATTTAGAGGTATATGCTCTGTTGAAGAAAGTTACTAGTTTCTGAAACTAAAAAGAAATCTCTTCAGTTATTATTTAGGAAGGATTAGTCAGTTAAAAATGCATGCTAATTTTGAATATAAAAAGTTATAGCTTAGCTTTTCAGAGATTTTTTACTTGTGAGTGACAGGATTCTCTTGTGTAGTTTCTCCAGAGCCAAAAACAGAAATGAAGACCCTGAGATGGGCAATTTCACAATTTGCTTCAGTGGAAAGGATTGTAGGAGAAGATAAATATTTCTGTGAAAACTGCCATCATTATACTGAAGCGGAACGAAGTCTTTTGTTTGACAAAATGCCTGAAGTTATAACTATTCATTTGAAGTGCTTTGCTGCTAGTGGCTTGGAGTGAGTATTCTAAAGTTTAATTCAAAATACTATCATATTTAATATAAAGGAAAAAAAAGATCATTTTAACTCTTGCTAATATTTCTTAGACTATCAAAATCATTTTATTCAATAAATAACATGAAATATGTCTTATACATGTGTGTGTGTGCTAAGTGTGCTAAGTTTGCTTTAGTCATGTTCGACTCTTTGCAAACCCCATGGACTGCAGCCCGCCAGGCTCCTCTGTTCATGGTATTTTCCAGGCAAGAATACTGTAGTGGGTTGCCATGCCCTCCAAGGGATCTTCCCAAACCAGGGATCAAACCCACATCTCCTACGTTGGCAGGTGGGTTCTTTACCAGTAGTGCCACCTTGGGAAACCTCTTATATGGATTTTACAAGTACACAGAGGTTTTATGAATAATTATTAGTAGGTAATGAATTAACTAATACATAACCAATTAGAGGGTTGCTGCTCAGACACAATTCTGATGACAAAAAAACAAACATCATTGGAATATAGACCTTACTCAGCTTCACCACTCATAGGGATTGTCCTTAACACCTCTTTCATCTCTTCCTGCTGTCAGCATCTGGCTACACATGATTTGTTCATTTTCATTCCTTTTTAATGGGACTAAAGCAAGGAACAAATTTAGTTTATACATCAGCATTTTTTTTGAGGGGAGAGAAACAAGCAAAATTATTTTAGTTTTAAGGTAAGTAAGCCAGGAAATAAAACAAGTATGAAGAGATTTTTCTATAGTTGAACATTTAAGTATTTGAAAGATTTAAAAGTAATAAACATCAAAATTCCAGTTAATTTTAGATAGACTTTTCTGACATGTAGATATAATGTCATTATAGTTTTTAGTCCTTTCTATATTAATGAACTATTTGAAATTACCATGAGAACTTCCCAGGAGCTCTCCACACATTTTATTTTGCCAGAAGATGACATAGTCCTTTCTTTCAGTGGACTTTTTCTTTGCTACAGTATAGCTTTTTCTTTTCCACAAATCTTGGCTGTAGAGACAGACTTCACACTACAATGATTTATTAGATTTACAGGAAAAGAGATTTGAAGATCAGTGGTTTTTTTAAATGTCATTTTCTTACTGGACAAAATTAGGAAAATAAAAGGGGGAAGTGCCATATATCCTACACAGAAGCACCTATATTAGTACTGATTTCAGTATTTGTGTAAATGTCATACAAAATTTGGGTGGTGTTTTCATTTTATGAGCAATAAATATTAAGGGTTTGTTCAGCCTTTTTACTTGGTTTCACATTGGGTATAAAACAGAATATATAACGTGGAATCCCAGAAAACCTTTTTTTTTCCTTCCAAAGGTTTGACTGTTATGGTGGTGGACTTTCCAAGATCAACACTCCTTTACTGACACCTCTTAAATTGTCACTAGAAGAATGGAGCACAAAGCCAACCAACGACAGCTATGGATTATTTGCAGTTGTGATGCATAGTGGCATTACAATTAGTAGTGGGCACTATACTGCTTCTGTTAAAGTCACTGACCTTAACAGTTTAGAACTAGATAAGGAAAATTTTGTGATCGACCAAATGTGTGAAATAGGTAAGCCAGAACCATTGAATGAGGAGGAAGTAAGGGGTGTGGTTGAAAATTATGACAATGAAGAAGTGTCTATTAGAGTCAGTGGAAATAACCAGCCAAGTAAAGTTTTGAACAAAAAAAATGTAGAAGCTGTTGGACTTCTTGGAGGACAAAAGAGCAAGGCAGATTATGAGTTATACAACAAAGCCTCTAATCCTGATAAAGTTGCCAGTACAGCACTTCCTGAAAATAGAAATTCTGAGATTAACAATACTAATGGGACCCATGAATCTGATAGTAACAAGGAATCCAGTGACCAAACAGGCATTAACATTAGTGGTTTTGAGAACAAAATTTCATATGTAGTGCAAAGCTTAAAGGAGTATGAGGGGAAATGGTTACTTTTTGATGATTCTGAAGTGAAAGTTACTGAAGAGAAGGACTTTTTAAATTCTCTTTCCCCTTCTACATCTCCTACATCTACTCCTTACTTGCTATTTTATAAGAAATTATAGAGTGATTGTATTTTCCTTGTGTATATATTAAATAGACATGGATAAACATTGGTAAATTGATTACATCGCTTATCTTTTGAAGCTATTGGATATTATTGGTCTCTAGGTTTTTATATAAATAGTGAAATTTGAATTATTGAAAACCATGTTAATTTTTAGAATTCATTTTCCTTAGTAGAGACTAGTGATACATTAGCTTCTGGGAACAAACTTGTATAGGTTCTTAATTGAATTATTCAAAATGGAAGCATTTAAACACTTTTGAATTTACATCTATCTTTTGTGTTTGCTTTTTAAAATAAAGTGCTTGTATTTGTATCTCCATATTTTGGAGTAATTATCTACACGATGTTTATAGGTCTTGTGGTTTTTCAGCTAAGAGGCAGAATCTCATTTCAGTACATACAGTTTTGTAAATCATAAACCAAACCTTAGATGGGCTATATTACAGGCACAAACTCTGGAATATGTATGTATTCACAACAGTGTACATTTTGTGCCCTGAATCACTTTGAAAAATATCTCAGAAAACCTATAGAGTCAGTCCTCTTCTATCTTCACCTGGATTTTATGTGTATTTATGAAAATGATTCTGTATCCTAGTAAATCTTTTGGGGCATGGACTAATTTGTATTCCTTCATAGTCATACTCTGCACGATCTGTATACAGTACATCAAACCTAGAGGTGTGACCTTAAATTTAACTTTTTTAAAAACCAGGACAATAAAATGTAAACTGCTTAACAACAATGTATACAAATGCTTGAAGAATTTTTTACTTGCATATTTTTTACCATATATATAGCTGGATTCTCTTTAAAAAAAATGTGTGTATGTATATATACACACAAACATACTATAAACATATATACATAGAAGAGAATAAACATGCATAATTACCTTTAATAATACTCAATACTTTCTGACAGTTGGAGGTGAAGAAATTTTCAAATAGAAATTGTGCTTATTGGTCCATCTTAATTGTCATACCTAGTTTTCCTTTAAAGTAGATGTATAACTTTAAGGAATCCAAAACTGGAGAACTTAAGGCTTTAGGCACAGAAAAACTGGGTTAAATTTTCACTTTAAACATTAAATTGGTAAATCAATTATGACTTGTTAAAGGACATTCCTGATATTAAGAAATTAAAAATCCAAAGAATATGTAATTCTTGGAATAACACTGCTATACCCCACTTCAACAAATAAGAGTACCAGTCAACTAATAATCTATACAGTTAGTCTTACAAATTCTTTTACAAGATGGTGCAATATAAAAAGTCACAGTTCACACCTCTGTCTACATTCAGAATCAATGGGACCTTTTTTAAAGAGCTCAGAACACCACCCATAAGCAGTTGAGGGAGTAGGAGTCACTAATAGACCTTTAAAAATAAAACATCCTTAACATTACTTTATGAGCTCCGATGGAGTAGTTCTAGGACAGAACTTGGGCTTCTGTAACACTCAAGAGACAGCTATGGTTAAGAACTAGTATAGACTGCTGACACAAAAATTTTATCTTTTAAAAAACTGAAGAACACAGTAAGCTAAGTTAGGAAGTGTTCAGTTATACCAATGTTTTGAGAGGAAGCCTCTTGTGACTCAAGTCAGACAATGATTATTGCATAATCATTAAGTCATACAAATCTTAAAGTTCTTGATAGTGACTGAGATGAATGGCAATCCAAATTCTCATATATGTGTAACCTTAAGAGAAATGACCTAGGAATTACTTAATATTCTCCCCCCCCCACCCTTAAAAGAAGACTATGTAAATCAGTTACCTTTTTTTGCTTGCTTTAGAGTTTCTGTCCTTGACTCTGCCTTTCTTTATTGTCCATCTGGATCCTCTGTTCTCATACATTTTTGAGGTTATGCTTTTCTGACTTCCTAGTTGACCCATTTTGGTTCACCTGTAACTCACCTGAAAAACCTTTCTGAGATTGTCTTTGAATTGATATAGGTAAAAGGAATTTTAGATAATATTGCCTGTTAAAAAGATAGGCTGGAGCAGGGAATATTAGCCATCATATCTATGCTCTTAGAAGAATGAAAGTACCGTGTTTGATCAGGTCTTCAGTGATTCATGTAAGTGGTCAGTAGATCAAAGGGACAGATTACAAGTGATCTTTCCTAAAACTGCACAAAGAAAAAACCAGACATTTTCAGAAATCCTTAATACACTCTGCCTTGGAAAAGCTTGCCAAATATATGTTGAAAAAAACCTGAATTAGTTTTTCATATCATAAAAGTTATAATTTTAAATTAATTAGCTCTCAATTTTAATTGACAGGTAATTTTACCTTTTATACATGTACTTTGTAAAATCTATACAAGTATCAAAAAATATAACTTCTTATTCACCTGACAGATTAAAATCAAACACTCTTATTTTTATGGTGATGTAAATAAGTTTAAAGCAGATTTCTAATTTATCAGTTTAGATCACTAAAAACTGATGAAATGACTGATGTAATCTGAAACAGGACTCATTCATTTTAGTTGCATAAGAGTAAAAACTGATGAGATGATGGGCTTATTTAATTTGAAACAGGAGTCGTTCATTTTAGTTGCTAAGAGTCAGCTCATACTATCATTACTATAAGGTTGAGTCAGAGATCAAACTAGGTATTAGCTATCCTAGTATATAATCATTTATAGAGAGAAGTTATCAGGTAGTTACTTCTGCGGTTCTAAATACCATTTTGGGGTGTCTGGAAAATACCTTAGAAACCAGTCTGAAGACTTAAGCCAGTTATCAACTTATTTCCACCTATTTATTTAATCTGGAACTATTATGTGGGCCCATAAAGTGACTGTCAATTATGATTTTCATTTTGCTATTTTTGCAACTATTTCTTGAATCAACTCTAACTCATTCTCTGCTTTTATCAATAAAAAAATTTTTAAGTCTTTTAATTAGTGTAAACGTTCACATATTTAATAGTACCTTTAAAATAAGCATTACTACATTTAAAATGGTTCCAAACAAATCTATAAATGGTAATATAAATTAAAAAATACAAACTTAAAGTAAATAAATTTAACGTTAGCTATGGTATAAATAATGGTAAATGTAAGTGTACCTTTGAGTTATTAAAATGTCTTTTTAAAAAAGGACAGCATATTACCGGAACATTAGAAACCACAGCCATGATTCTCAAACTTCACCAATTGCCATTTGATATTATTTTGGCCACTGCATTCTTCCATGAGTAAATTAATGCTGTAATTTCCAGAATTAAGTCCCAAGTCTTTTTCAATAGCTCTTAAATTCTTTTCACACTCAGTGTTGAATACATGGCTTTTTTCAAATGAATAATACAAGTGCATTTAAATTAGAGATCCATTTTGCGCAGACTCATTCGACTGAAGGAATCTCTGGAGAGAAAATGAAAGAATATGAGTAAACAATTTTTATATAATCGTCTAAAATGTTGACGTGCTTCCGGCCAGATATCTCAAAGTTTTGCCACCAAAAGCTTATTAACTTTAAAACTTTTGCAAGCAAAGCTCTTCACTTTCAAGTTACATGCTCATCCTACACACTATTGCTCTATATATTCTAACTTGTAGACTTCTCGATAAGATTTGAAGTGTCACTGTCCAGGTCCATTGATCATTTATTCATTTGTCCAATAAATGTATTAGATATTTGATTAAACAGGTACTAAGGGGTAATGGGAGAGATTTCAGGAGATTTACTTGAGGTTAAAAGGCAAAACAGGTATTTTATTTAAAATAATAAACTCTAAGCCTTAAATCAGTGGTTCTCAAGTTTTGGGCATTTAGGTCCTTTATACACTCAAAATTGAGGACCCCAAGGAAGCTTTTGTTTATGTGGATTATTTACTGATATTTATAATAATAGAAATTAAAACATTATTTTAAATTCATAAAATAAACCATTAGTACATTACTATAAATAGGATTTTCTATTAAAATTTGCAATAAATTTTGGAAGAGTTTAAATTTAGAAAATTACTTTTTAAGTAATTTTTAAATTTAAATATTTGAAAATAATTTTAAAAAATTTTTAAGTAAATTTGGAAGATGATTTTGCTTATCTTTCCTGACATTAATGTTAATGTCTTAAGATTTACAATCTCTAGGAAAGGAGAGGACAGATACAAAGAGATTGTATTCAGCTTTCAATCTCCAAACTTGGTTTTGGTGGGGTGTTTTTTTTTTTTTTTTTTTTTTTGGGAAAATAGCAGTCTTGGAAGATAGTTAATCAAGAAAAAGTATTTTCTAAACTCAAAAAAACTGTCTGCAAATACTAAAAACTAAAGCTTGGAGGAATAACCATCATAGAAGAAGGCACAATTCAGGATACTGGTGTAAGGGAAGCTTGCTTCAGACAGAAACAATACAGTCTTTCCACTAAAAGGAGTTTGAGAAATCTGATGGAAGAGAGACTAGCATTAGGACACCTCACTATTTCAGGGACCCAGCACTCTATCCCAGGATCTGACCAATGAATATAAGACTGGTGAAGGTAGGTAGAGGCAAGAAGTAGTCAGACATTCCAAAAAGACTACAGAGGAAGCCAAAAGTGGAGGGGACTAGTGTTGCTTCTCAACAAGAGTTTCAAGAGGAAACCACCTAGGGTGTCTTGCATCATTGTAAGAATAAAGTGAAGTGAAGTCGCTCAGTCGTGTCCGACTCTGCGACTCCATGGACTGTAGCCCACCAGGCTCCTCCATCCATGGAATTTTCTAAAACAGTCCTTTTGGTCTCCTGTTCCTGTACGTGGTCTGTCTACATGTTCCCTGCAGGGGACATGACATACAGCATGCATTTGGTATACATTTTCAGAGGTTTGGAAGTACACAAACATCCTATCACTGAAGAACAGGGAATATTACCAGATAGTCAAATAGCCAGCTTAATTTTCTTATGTATCAATAGTATACATGCTGTTTATATAAGCAACTTCAAATGCCTTCCAAATATTTGGTCAAATAAGTATAATTTAACAGCTTCACTGTTATAATTTTTTAAAAAGGAGGTGGTAAGATATTGGTGCCACAATAATTCAAGAGATGTACGTACATTTTGATTTAAAAATGCAAAGAATGCAGTTTACTTTTAGCAGTTATCATGCCCTGTCCAGAATTCAGGGGTTAAAAGTAAAAATATTAAGAGCTGTCTTTGGAACTTTACATGCCATTTAATTTCCACAACAACCTCTTCAAGGCAAGTATTTTACAGAGGAGGAGTCTAAAATTAGATTAAATTATCTACTCAAATTAGGATCAGTTGTAGAAAATTCCAAGTTACTTCCACTTCTAATTTTGTCACACTGAGAAAATAAAGGAAAATAGTGAAGCTTTCTTGATACTCAGTGCAGTTAGCTGTTTTGATCCAAATCTAGAAGGACATATTATATACTATTTACTGTCAGGGATAATGGAAATGAATACCTGGCTTCAGTATATTCTAGCAAATTCTCTCAACAGAAATACCAGAAACTTTGACAGGACATTAAAAGAAACAGCTTTAGGAGATAAAACGTGTGGTGTCCTGGTTAGTATGAGAACTTGACTTTATTACTCTCTTTATCACAGACTTTTTATCTGCTATAGCTGCTTCAGGTATAGCTGATAGAAGGCTTACAAAAGTTGTTAGGTTTCAGAAGACATCATATTTGAAGCCATTTAATACAAGGTAAACAAATTCGCTATTAAATAATTCAAGTGGATTTCATTTTTCTGAAGATACAAAATAATAGAAAAAAACATACATACCTGTGGCAGGTAACAGGTAATACTGCCTTGTATAACTGAGGGATCTTTCGGTTTATCAGAGGCTGTAGGGCCTCTTTAAGGCGATGATAATTTCTCTCCAGTTCCCTTTGATACTCCTTTTGATCTGGCCCAATTAAGCTCTTATTTTTCCTTAAGGCATCTTCACACCTAGGGGAAACAGTGTGTCATCAAAAGATTTCTTTTGACATAGAAGGCTTACTGCTATCTATGTATCTATCTATGTATCTATCTATCTATCTATCTATCTATCTATATATATATATATATATGTAGCCACCATGATGAGGGCATTCAGTTTTTCTGTTGTATGTTAAACATCCTCTCCTGCAATTAGGTTTAAGGTAGGGAAGCGAGGCTCAACAGAGTTTCTTTAAAATCTAACTTCCACTTCCAATTTTCACAATTGAAAATTATGTATTTTTTAATATTAAATCTGATACCCCCTTCCCCCCCACACACATATCACCACTAGACTGTAAGTTCTTTGAGGTATATAACCATACTCATTTATTCAGTGGCATCTGGGACAGTGGTTTGCCTGTACTCAAATAGAAGTTTCTTAAATTAATAGATGGGCTTCCTTGGTGGTTCAGTGGTAAAGAGTCCGCCTGCCAATGCAGGAGATGTGAGTTCAACACCTAGGTTGGGAAGATTCCCTGGAGAAGGAAATGGCAACTCACTACAATATTCTTGACGGGGAAATCCAAGGTACACAGGAGCCAGGCATGCTATATAGTCCATGGGGTCACAAAAGAGTAGGTCATGACTTATTAATGAAACAAACAAAAATTCAATAGATTGAGGTTGCTTATTCAATTCAGATATTTAAGAAAAACTATCTGGACTCCAACAGACAAATGGAAAAAGTATGTTTAAAAAAGTATACATATCAATGTTTGTAGAATGCTGCTAAAGTGATACTTAGAGGAAAATGTATAGCCTTAAATGCTTATACTAAGGAAAGAAGGCTAAAACTGAAGAGCTAACCAGCAATTTGAAAAGAATAAACTCTAAGGAAGAAAATAAAATTTTAAAGTATGATAACTCTATATTTAAAAAAATGCAGAAGTTGGTTGTTTGAAAAATCTAAAGGAATAGACTAAACTCTGGCAAGAATAAATGAGAGAAGGCCAGGTATCCTCTTCTAGAAATGAAAAATGAGACATCAAATATAGCAGAAGTTTATAAAGGCACAGAGGATATTAGGTACAATTTAATGTAAGTAAATATGAAATTCTATTTTTCTAGATTTACCAAAACACTCAAGTAAAAATATGAATAATCCAAAAACCATTAAATACATCAAATCAGTCAAATCACAAATTTACCCACAGAGAAAACACAAACAGGCAAATTCTACTTAACAGTCTAAGGATAGATAATCCCACTGTAGCATGACAATTCTGAATATATAAAAAACTATTCTAGAGTATAGGAGGAATAAAGAACTATTCCTGAGAAGAGTTTCAAACTCACTTTTCAAGGTTGGGATATCAAAACTTAATGGGGGCTATAAGAAACAACTTGTAATTCAATCCCATCCATGAAAACAGTTGCAAAACTCCCAAACAAAATAATAACTGTCCTAATACTATATTACATCCCTACTCCCTACACACAACCCACTTGATAAAATTTTAAAATACTATCATGACAAACTTGTAGCATAACTACAAACTAGTGGGAACTTATTTCACCTAATTAAAAATATCTACAAAATACATGAAGAAAATATTATACTTAATGATGAAAAAATTTCTTTTAGATCAGAAATAAGAAAATGATGCCCTCTATCATTATTCCTATTCAGCATAGTTTATTAGAGATCCTAAAGAGTACAGTAAGAAAAAGATTCTACATATAAATTATTAGAATTAACAAGTGAATTTGGCAATATTGTCATGTAAAGCATGTAAAAATAAATTGTATTTCTGTATGCCAGCAAATAGAAAATAAATTAAAAAAATATATATTTATTTGGCTGTGTTGGGTCTTAATTGTGGCACATGGGCTAGGTTGCCCAGCAGCAACTGGAATTTTCCCAGACCAGGGATCAAACCCATAGCCCCTGCTTTGCAAGGCAGATTCTTTACTACTGGGCCTCCAGGGAAGTCCCCCAAAATGTAATATAAAAAAATACCATTAACAAAAGTATAAAAATATCAAGTACCAAAGAATAAGTGAAAAGATAAAGTGTCTACAGAAAAATTTTAGATAAACATTTAGAGGATATAAGTAAATGGAGAAATAGACCATATTCATAGACCGGAAGAGTTAATTCTCTTTCCTTGAATAAAATGTGAGAGGAATTGGTCTCTCATATATAAAAGTTTATAATAAAGCTGCAGTAATTAAGACAGCATATTAGTCAAAGAGATAAATAAAACAATGGAAGAAAAAAATCCTAGAAAATGATGCACACAAAGTGATCACTTGATGTATTAACAGTGCAAAGTAGTCGAGAAAGGGTAATCTTTGAAATAAGTGGTGCCAGGTCAACTGCACAACCATATGGGAACAGAAATCTGACTGCTATCTCATGTCATATTCAGTTATCAGTAGGGGCAAAAATCAAACTGGCCCCCACCTTGAACCATATGCAAAAATCAATGGAAAGAATTGTTTTTAAAAGTAAAAAGGCCTTTTTTGCCTTCTTCCCCTTTTGTTTGGGCTATACTCAATTTGAGAGATACTATTATATAGATGTTTAGGAAGTCAACATACTCTGACCTTGGGTAAAAAATTTCTTAAGACACAAAAAGCAACAGTCCTAACAAGAAAGACTGAATTATTTTGCAATATTACATTTAACAACTTCTGTTTATTAAAAAAAAAAGTGCTAAGCCCCAAGTTCAGAAAAGATGTCTGTGATACAAATGATAAAGGATTACTTTTCCAGTATGTAAATATCCTTAGAAATCAGTAAGGAAAAGAATTCAATAGGAAAATGGCAAATAAGAAACAGAACTTTGAACATTACAGAGAGGAAAGAGAAATAGCTAATAAACACATAACAAGACATTCAACCTCACTGGTAATCAAGGAAAAGCAAAGTTAAACTATAATTACATATTTCATATCCACTAGATTGGCAAAAATTAGGTTGTCAGATAATATCAAATACTGGGGAGGTTACACTACAATAGCAACTCTCCCAAACATTAGTGGTGAGAATTTAAATCTGGTTTACGCACTTTGGAAAAAGATGTGGTATTATCTGGTTGAAGTTGAACCTATGGATATGCCGTGATTTATTTACTCTTCTGTTGATGGATATCTTGGTTGTCTCCTGGTTTTGTGTTCTGTTGTTGTTTTTTAGCTATAAAGAATATTATTCAACTATTTCTTTAACTACTTCTGGATGTACAAGAGATATTTCTAGGGCTTATATACCTAAGAGTATGTAAAGAGTAACTACAAAAAAAAAACCGTTTATTGTTTTTAGGAATAAAATAATGCAAACTGAAGTACCATTTAAATTGATTAACAAGAGACACCGTATTTAAATAGCATTACATAAAGTAAGGCGTACTGCAACTAGCAGTACATTTGCATTCTTGGCATTGTTACTACTTAGAACTTTTTGGAACAGATTACATATTAGGAGCCAACAAAAATGCTCATGTACTTTGGCTCAGTAATCTTGAGCTTAATACTTTCATTTGGCAAAAGAAAAAAAATACACTTCATTACTATACCACACTTAAATTCAACTTAAATTCAGATATTTGATAATACAACTATTAGAATAATAGTTTTAAGCTTAATTGAAAAAATAAGAATTTAAGATTATATATATAACAGTTGTGGTAGAACAAATATGCATATTAACACAAAATATATACACACAAAAATAAAAAAAGAGTATTCGCTATGACTTGTAAGGTATAAACCATGTAGTTTGGCTTTCTGCCTTTTTGTAATTTAAAAGAGAAAACCTTCTTTATATTAGCCCTTTAGTAGACCTGCAAACTATAGGAATTCATTACCTTATCGTAAATAAACACAAAGAAGAGGACATCTGTTTTAGAATTGTAGTAATAGTAAAAAAATCCCCCCCAAAATAGAAAGAAAATAAGCATTATTAGTGTCTATGACCTAAAGAAGTATGTATTGTTCCAAGATCATCCAGCTCACAATCACAGTAGGGTTTTTTTGGTTTGTATTTGAAACATCCCAAATAATAAAATCAATGTTTTAAAAATTTTTGTCAGAGTATACTTGATTTGCAATGTTGTGTTCGTTTCAGGTGTACAGCAAAGTGAATCAGTTGTACATATACATATATCCACTCTTTTAGATTCTCTTCCCATATAGGTCATTACAGAGTACTGAGTACTGAATTTCTGTGCTATACATTAGGTCCTTGGTGGTGGTGGTAGTTTAGTCACTAAGTTGTGTCTGACTCTTGCGACCCCACGGCCTGTAGCCTGCCAGGCTCCTCTGTCCATGGGATTCCCCAGGCAAGAATACTGGAGTGGGTTGACATTTCCTTCTCCAGGGGATCTTCCCAACACGGGGATTGAACCCAGGTCTCCTGCACTGCAGGCAGATTCTTTACCAACTAAGCTACAAGGGAAGATATTTTATATGTAAGAGTGTGTATATGTCAGTCACAACAGAAGTCAGTCAAAAAGAAGCTTGCTTTCTTTACTCTGGTCATTCATCTTCAACATACATTAGGAACCATGTTTTCTATAACCAAACCCATAAGGTCATCTAGCTCAATAATCAGATCATAAAACCCCAGACTTCCAATGAAGCTATCTGAAGTTTTTAAAAAGATGTTTACCATGTTCATGCAGGAGAAACTGATAACAATTAATGACAGCTATTGCAGTGAGAATAAAATACTGTCTTGAGAGACTTGAACAAGTTAGCATTCCTCATACTTTACTGATGACAAAGGTGCTGTATTGTGAAATTACTGCTACCCAAATAAACCCTTTCAGTGAATGATTTGATAAGAGAAACCACAGTTTATAATATGATAAGAGAAACCAGAATAGGAAATCAAAGACTGGCTTCTGACTATGGTTCTGATGCTGCTTTGTTAGTTAACAAGTCATCTACTTAATGGTACTTAGTCTATTTCCACCAGTATTTGACTACTTGTCTTCAGAGACTCTACAGTTCCAGCTTCACTATGCATCTTTCTCAGAACAGATTCTAAACTTTGCTCATGCTGAGTTTTTTGTTTTTAGTATATCCCTCCCCTCTTTTCTGACTGAAAAACTAATATTCATTTTTCAAGGTCCATTGTTTTTGCTGTTCAGTTGCTCAGCTGTGTCTGACTCTTTGCGACCCCATGGACTGCAGCACGCCAGGCTTCCCTCTCCTTCACCATCTCCCGGAGCTTGCTCAAACTCATGTCCATTGAGTTGGTGATGCCATCCAACCATCTCATCCTCTGCCGCCCCCATCTCCTCCTGCCTTCTATCCTTCCGAGCATCAGGGTCTTTTCCAATGAGTTGGTTCTTTGCATTAAGTGGTCAAACTATGGAATCTTCAGCGTCAGTCCTTCCAATGAATAATCAGGGTTGATGTCCTTTAGGGTGGACTGGTTTGATCTCCTTGCAGTCTAAGGGACTCTCCAGAGTCTTCCCCAATACCACCATTCAAAGGCATCAATTTTTTGGCACTCAGCCTTCTTTATGGTCCAACTCCCACATCCATACATGACTACTGGAAAAACCACAGCTTTGACTATATGGACGTTTGTTGGCAAAGTAATGTCTGCTTCTTAATAGGCTGTCTAGGTTGGTCATATTCTTCCAAGAAGCAAGCGTCTTTTAATTTCATGGCTGCAGTCATCATCCACAGTGATTTTGGAGCCCAAGAAAATCAAGTATGTCACTATTTTCACTGTTTCCCCACCCATTTGCCATGAAGTGATGGGAATGGATACCATGATCTTTGTGTTTGAATGTTGAGTTTTAAGTCAGCTTTTTCACTCTCCTCTTTCACTGTCATCAAGCGGCTCTTTAGTTCCTCTTCATTTCCTGCCGTAAGAGTGGTGTCATCTGCATATCTGAGGTTACTGATATTTCTCTCAGCAATCTTGATTCCAGACTGTGATTCATCCAGCCCAGCATGACCAACCTAGTTGGCATATTCAAAAGCAGAGACATTACTTTGCCGACTAAGGTCCATCTAGTCAAGGCTATGGTTTTTCCAGTGGTCATGTATGGATGTGAGGGTTTGACTGTGAAGAAGGCTGAGCACCCAAGAATTGATGCTTTTAAACTGTGGTGTTGGAGAAAACTCTTGAGAGTCCCTTGGACTGCAAGGAGATCCAACCAGTCCATTCTAAAGGAGATCGACCCTGGGATTTCTTTGGAAGGAATGATGCTAAAGCTGAAACTCCAATACTTTGGCCACCTCATGTGAAGAGTTGACTCATTGGAAAAGACTCTGATGCTGGGAGGAATTGGGGGCAGGAGGAGAAGGGGACCACAGAGGATAAGATGGCTGGATGGCATCACCTTGATGGATGTGAGTCTGAGTGAACTCCGGGAGTTTGTGATGGACAGGGAGGCCTGGCGTGCTGCAATTCATGGGGTCGCAAAGAGTCGGACATGACTGAGCAACTGAACTGAACTGAACTCTGCATAAAAGTTAAATAAGAATGGTGACTATACACAGCTTTGACATACTCCTTTCCCAATTTGGAACCAGCCTGTTGTTCCATGTTCAGTTCTAACTGTTGTCTTGACCTGCATACAGGTTTCTTAGGAGGCAGGTAAGGCAGCCTAGTATTCCCATCTCTTTAAGAATTTTCTACAGTTTGTGATCCTCACAGTCAAAGGCTTCAATGTAGTCAATGAAGCAGAAGTAGATGTTTATCTGGAATCTCTTGCTTTTTCTATGATCCAACGGATGTTGGCAATTTGATCTCTGGTTTCTCTGCCTTTTCTAAATCCAGCTTGAACATCTGGAAGTTCTTGGTTCCTGTACTGTTGAAGCCTAGCTTGGAGGATTTTGAGCATTACCTTACCACCATGCGAAAAAAAGACAATGGTATGGTAGTCTGAACATTTTTTGGCATTGCCCTTCTGTGAGACTGGAATGAAAACTGACCTTTCCCAGTCCTGTGGGCACTCTGAATTTTCCAAATTTGCTGGCATATTGAGTGCAGCACTTTCACAGTGTCATCTTTCAGAATTCAAAATAGCTCAAGTGGAATTCCATCACCTCCACTAGCTTTGTTCATAGTGATGCTTCCTAAGAACAACTTGACTTCACACTCCAAGATGTCTGGTTCTAGGTGAGTGATCACACCATTGTGGTTATCCCAGTCATTGAGATCTTTTTTTATATTGTTCTGTGCATTCTTGCCACGTCTTCTTAGTATTTCTGATTCTGTTAGGTCCATACTGTTTCTGTCCTTTATTGTGCCCATCTTTGCATGAAATGCTTACTTGGTATCTCTAATTTTCAAGGTCCATATATGATGTTAGGAGAAGGGCATGGCAATCCACTCCAGTATTCTTGCCTGGACAATTGCATGGATAGAGGAGCCCATCAGGCTACAGTCCATGGGGTCGCAAAGAGTCAGATACAACAGCAACATTTAATACTTTGTACTCTGTACTTCTGTTTATGATGTTAATTCCTATGTGAAATATTCCCTGACATCACCATGTAAAATGATCATTCCCTCTTTTGTGCTCATAGTGTGAGTGAAGCAGCAATCAGTATCAAGCTGTTGATTCTTTTTCCCTATTGTTTCAAAATTTTGCAGTTACTGAACACCTATTTATTATGTACCAAATGTTATTTGTGAAGAAAAGAGGTAACGGCAGGCCTGAGGTTGCTCTCCTAAGAAGGCCTGTTTGTAAGGCTGGCCCTGGGTTACAGTCTGGGAATCTGGATTTGGGAAGGGTTCCTATCATATGCAGAAAGAGTGGCTCACTCTGCCTGAACATTTTATAAAAACACTATAGTTTCTGTTAAATACCAGCTTTCCTTTTGGGAGTCTGGTATTTTGATAACTGTCAGGGAGAAGGTACCTACATGACTCAGTTCAGTTCAGTTCAGTCGCTCAGTCGTGTCTGACTCTTTGCGACCCCATGAATCGCAGCATGCCAGGCCTCCCTGTCTATCACCAACTCCTGGAGTTTACCCAAACTCATGTCTATTGAGTCGGTGATGCCATCCAACCATCTCATCCTCTGTCGTCCCCTTCTCCTCCTGCCCCCAATCCCTCCCAGCATCAGTCTTTTCCAATGAGTCAACTCTTCGCATGAGGTGGCCAAAGTATTGGAGTTTCAACTTCAGCGTCAGTCCTTCCAATGAACACCCAGGACTGATCTCCTTTAGGATGGACTAGTTGGATCTCCTTGCAGTCCAAGGGACTCTCAAGAGTCTTCTCCAACACCACAGTTCAAAAGCATCAATTCTTGGGCACTCAGCTTTCTTCACAGTCCAACTCTCACATCCATACATGACCACTGGAAAAACCGTAGCCTTGCCTAGACGGACCTTTGTTGGCAAATTAATGTCTCTGCTTTTGAATATACTATCTAGGTTGGTCATAACTTTCCTTCCAAGGAATAAGCATCTTTTAATTTCATGGCTGCAATCACCATCTGCAGTGATTTTGGACTAGCCCTCAACAAAAAGCCTGGTTGGCACCTCAGTCTCTACTGAGCTCCCGGGTGGACATGATTTCCCACATGCTGCCATGATTCTTTGCTGAACAATCAGCCTCTCTATGTGACCAACCTCGGAGAGGACCCATGGAAGCCTATGCCTGGTTTCCTCCAGACTACACCCCGTGCCCCTTCCCTTTGCTAATTTTACTTTCTACTCTTTCATTGTTAACAAACCATAGCCACGTATATGACTATATGCTGTCCACTGAGCCCTCCTAGCAAATCATCCCATCTGGGGGTGTTTTGGGAGGCTCCAATTCATCTAAGTATTATTTCCTCTAATTGGCACAATCTCCCTGTGTGAGGTAGATATTATATCCTTACTTCATACATTAAAAACAGAGGATCATAAAGATTAAGTGGCCTGGAAAAGAGACATATAAGGATAAGATCTGAAGAAAAATTTTTTGCTTCCAAGATTGCTGCTTATATATTTTCTGAGGGAAGAGAGACAGAAACTCTCACACTGAAATGTTCAAAATAAATAACAGCTTTCAAAGTTAACTAGTTAAATGTCAAACTAATAATAGTTTCAAGTTAAAGATTTCCTGAGTCGAGGTTTCTCTCATTTTCAAAATTTAAAACATGGCATTACATACAGAATTGGGGGGCAGGGATATACATATATATATGTGTGTGTGTGTGTGTGTGTGTATATATATAAAATACATATGGAGTAGTAAGTTATACTCAGACTATGTCTCATTGTGAACCATTTTTCTATAGTTTCTCCTTTCAATAATCCCTTAAGACTCATATCAAACTGTGGATTAGATGTTCTCAATTTGAGTATCTTTATGTAGAAAACTTTGAATACCTTTTAGTAAAATCTTTGAAGCAAAGTCGCAGTTTATTATGATGTCTGAAGAGCTTTGGGTCACTAGGTATTTCAGATAGGAAAACCTGGGCAACTTCCAAAGGCCCCTGTAAAATAAGAAAATAAAACAAAAAGTATGTTTTTGTTTTTTAAATATTCACAGAAATAGAATTTACCAAATCCATTTTTCTTAGCACCAAGATGGGCTGCATTTAAGCTTAATATATATATGACTATACTTATATTAAAACTTTTCAGAGACCGATTCTGACAATATGTTTATAGTTTTCCCTGATGCCAAATCTATACTTTTGCCCACAGCAATTAACTTATTATTTCCTATTTCAAAGAAAATGAGTAGGAGACAAAGCACTAACTATTGTATTTGTTAATGCCTTTTCCCTTGTATTTTTTATATTCTTTGCCTTAGATATAACAGTTATCAGGCTACGGGCAATCAGCTGTCAGTCCACTGATTATTAGATACTTTATTTTGCGAAAACAGTTTCCCCCAAGCATTCCGAATATTAGCAGGATATTTGGAATTAAAGGTAATCTTTTGTAAGTTATATCATTTGGAAGTAAAAACTCCAAATCACATACACTTTTAGGAGGTAAAGGCCTTAAAATCTTTATTTTAGTTTAACCTCTTATATTTTCAGTGTCTGTGCAACTACTTCTAACATATTTTCACTTGATGTAACACATTTGTGATTTCTGGAAAATATAATACTGTAATCATTCCAAATTCCATTTATAACTAAAATCACACAGTATTAGCAGACACTCCCACCTGATTCACTGTTGTGCCTACAGACCCCTGGAGAACCATCTGAAGCATTTTGGGGTCTGCTGGATCTTGATGTGTTGCAAATGCCAACTCCTGAGTTTTTTTCTGCATGTCTTCAATAGCAACTTCAATTGGTGTTAAGATGATCTGGGTGAAATAACATCTAATTAGGCCAGTGGACTGACTGAAAAATATTTAGTGAGCTTTATACACAATCAATTAAAATAAGAAAAAAGTGGCAACTATAAAGTATTATCTAATAATATATCCTGAAACTTTGGATCATTAAATGAAAAAAAAAAATCAACCTTTTAAAGCATAAGCTGAGGGTGAATGAGGGACTTAGAAAAGAAGCTGAAAGTTAATGACTTAAAAATGGGTCAAGAAGTTCTAGTATGTTACCATACACAATGCTATATCCATGTTGTTCTCGCATGGCTTCAGTGTACTTGTTCCACTAATTCTATTTCCCTCTTTGGAGTCTTACCTCCTCTTTGTGGGTGACGTTGACTCTTGTCTTAATGTAAGGAAAGGCATGAGAAGTAGTCAGAATGGTCTTCCGTTTGAATTGTTCATGAAGTTCCCCATGGGCACGACCATCTAAAGTGAAGGGTGTACAGTACATGAAACGACGAAGATTATAATTTTTGTCAAAATATGTGATTCTGTCCTTCATCTCATATGTGTCAAAGTATGGTTCCACGTAGGTGATCTGAATATAGGCCTGAGAAATGAAAAAGTCATTCATTTATTCACTGTTAAATTATTATTTAGTCTTCCTCCAACAAAATCAGAGTCTCAAAGATGTATCTATGGGGCATCACAGTCTATCAATCATACCTTGTTAGGATCTAATTTACACTTGTCCACAGGATTAGAATCTTTGATGACTTCAACTACATCCTCTCCAAATCTTTCTCCATAAAATCCCTAAAATAAAGAAAAAGAAATCTTTCACATGAAGTTAACAGTAGTGGAAAACAGAGAAGGCCTCTGAGGGAAACTCCTGAACAAAACGAAGACATTTAGTAAGTTCTTATGAAATGGTGTCAATGATTACAAAACAATAATTATTTACATTTATAGAATTTATACTTAGTCTATCAAATTAACAGGGTCTCACTCCATATTTATTTGATATTATTCCCATTTACTCACTTTAAATAACACAAAATTTAAAAAAAATAATTTTCACCAATGAAAATACAGGATTCCACAAGAGATCCTCAAGAAAATCAAAAAGGGAACAGAAAGAAGAGACAAAAGAAATTCATTATATTTGATGTGTACAGGATATTGGACTTCTCTGGTGGCTCAGACGGTAAAGTGTCTGCCCACAATGCGGGAGACCTGGATTCGATCCCTGGGTCGGGAAGATCCCGTGGAGAAGGAAATGGCAACCCACTCCAGTACTCTTGCCTGGAAAATTCCATGAACTGAGGAGCCTGATAGGCTACAGTCCATGGCGTCGCAAAGAGTCGGACATGACTGAGCAACTTCAGAGTTTGATGTAACCTGACTTCTTACAGACATGAGTCAATGAGCAAGCATTCATTTTTCTGAATGATTAATGTAATGTTCCAGAATTTCCAAATAAAAACATTAACTTGTTGAAGTTCTGTATAAGTTGAGATTTTGAAAAGATAACCCTGGGTCAAGAATGTAGTGACTTTTCCATATGACCCTGAGTGGCAGATGGGCAAAACATGGAGCTATTCAAAAGGAAAAATTAAGTCTGAATCCTCAAAGGAGAACAGTCACTCCTACCTCAAAGATAACTTTTATGACTCAGTAAGTTTGAAAAATACTATCTCAAAATTTCCCGAGACTTAATAGGCTTTTGAAAAAACAAGAAGTCACAGCTAAAACCAGTTTGTGGAAGTTGAGCCCTGTAAAGTCACCAATAAGAACAGAACGCTGAAGAAATTAACATCAGCTAAGAATAAAAACCAGCCTAAACTCTTCTGTCCAGACAAATCACCTGGGGATTTGTTAAAATACAGATTTTAATTTGGAAGGTCTGAAGTGGAGTCTGAGATTCTGCATTTCAAACAAAACTCCCAGGTAATGTCAATGCAGATTCTGTCCATGGACCACACTTGGAGTAACAAGGACAGAGAAAGATTGGAAAGAACAACTATCGCAGAAAAGACAGGTTAGTTTCATAAACATTAATGTTATCATTTATTTAGAAAATTAAATAGCTGTATAAAGGTTAAGGATTCTAAGAAGTGTTTTTAAAGCATAATTTCAAGCTTTTAAGTTCTAAAGATTACTTCACTGGGAATCAGTTAAGCCAAAAAGAGAATGCACTTGGGTCAGAAATATCTTGGGGTTCTAGTTCTAATTCCATGATTATTAATTCCTTATAACTGTTTCTACAAAATGTGGATAATACTATATACATTTCTCCACAAATCACGGTAATTCTGAAAGATACAGGATTTCTAAAATACGTGTGAAAATAGACCCTCAAAAGAATCAAGTTAATAATAACATTTTACTGTTGCTGTCAAAGATTTTAAAAATTCAAGAGAATATTATTGTACCTATCAAAAATCCTTATACCCTAAAGGAGTAGATTATTTGGCAGGATCTGGCTTATTAAAGGATTAGATCTGGATCTGAAATGTCTATTCATCATAGAAAATACAAATTAAGGATGACATTTTGAACCACCACAGTATTCACCTCCAATCTGTGAGATATCTCTGCCAGTTTGGTTATTGCAGGTTCCTTGTAAACAAATTCTTGTTCATCCAAATCCCCAAACTTAGTTCCATAAAAACCGACACGAAAATAGGTGCCAAACATCCGCTTACCATCCTAGGTGTAGGAAAACAGAGAAACTTTAATACAAAGACTTTCTGTCGCACACATTCTGCTTAGATTGCTACGAGTATAAAATTCTCAAAACAATGTCAAAAGTTTTAATTCAAAACTACAATATTTTATTATTTCTCAAATGAAAGTAAAAACAAAATAATCTTTTCTTCATTATTTCTAACAAATAACATTGTGCAATTAGGGCTTTTACCGAATTACATATGGAATATGTTTTTCAGGGACTGTACCAAGTGACATCCCATATAAGTCTATGTTTTTCTAAGTCCATACAATTGAGATAAATTAACTTATTTTCTTTATTGCAAGAAAAGTTGCTTGGTATAAAATAAACTGTGTTTTAATTATCCTAAAATTAGAGCATAAAGTTAACTTTAAAAACAACACTAACATATTTAGTTACCATTATTAGCCTTTATATCATATCTCTTTTCATATTTTAAATGAGATCATAAAAGTTAGAAGCCAAGTGTAGCATCTGGCACAGAGTAGATGATCAGTAAATGTCAAGACCATCCTGAAGCACTGAAGCAAAACATTTACAATTAGTAATCCTCTGCTAATAAAAAATACTATAATGTTAAAGAGTAACTAGAAATGGAATTAGGAAGGAAAAAAATGCATAAATGAAAGAAGAAAAAAAATTTGAAAAGAGTTGGTTTTTCTAAAGTACCCAAACCACCCACTGCATACATTAACCACACACATTCATCCCAAGTACAAAGTATGCTAAGGTCACCTTAACTCTTATACAGAAGATTTGAGAACAAATTCTCTTGATAAAGATAAAATACTTGGAAGCTTTTTGTGTTATTCTTACATGTTAGATACAAAGATGTTTCAAAGGATTTTGTGGTAGTGCCTTTTACAGAGCCACACACAACTGTTTATATACCTCAATTCTCTTTAAGCCCTAGTAAGTTTCATACTTATTTTTCCTTTATTAACTTCTTACTGCAAAGGCAAAGAGGTATGTAAAATAAGTTACAAATGAAACAGATAATAAAGCAAAATGGAAAATTATGATCCTCAATTTACCAGCCTTCTGATAATAAAAACAAAACAAAACAAAACACAGTTGACTAAAAATATCTCCACAATTTGTCCAGAAGAAATATAGTTTTAAAGAAAAATGTCTCTAGAGTTAAAGGAGGCTTCTAATAAAAAAAATTTTGTTTCAATTATTTCAAACTTTAACAGACAAGATTAACTGACATCTATAGCAAATGAAATTTCTCTAGATAGGTTAAATATAGTCAATCAAAATTCTGATTAAAACCATCAACAAGCCAATGGAGCAATATTTAATATAATCAAGAAAAGAAGGCCCCACTGCCTGGAAAATAAAAGAGGCATTTGAGAAAATTAACAATTTGTGATTTTTTTTCCAAAAAAATACCATACATGAATATATTTATTTACTTTTTGGAAGCACAAATATTAAAATATTGTTATCCTGGCTGTACTCCTCTCAGAGCTTTCCAGATTTCTATTCCAAATCTTCAGTATTATGACCTTTTAAATATTTGAAAACTGCTATTAGAACTTGTTTCCCTTAAACTTTCCAGTCCTCAATCACCTTCATATGCTATCTTCACTTTATTATTAATCCTTTGATGGCACCTTGTAAAGTGTGGTATCCCAGAAACAGACACAACATACACTGATCTGATCAGTGTAGAGATCAGTGGGCTCACTGCCTCCCAGGATGTGGACTTAAATTCAATTAATGCAGCTTAAAACTGAACTAGTTCCTGAGCAGCCATTTTAAACTCTTTTTATTCACTTTCTCATACTGACATTCAGTTCAAGGAAAAAAAAATATTGAGTGCTTATAACGTGTTAGCCACTGTTCATCCTCAGTTCAGTTCAGTTGCTCAGTCATGTCCGACTCATTGCGACCCCATGGACTGCAGCACGCCAGGCCTCCCTGTCCATCACCAACTCCCGGAGTTTACTCAAACTCATCCTCAGGAATAGGAAAATAAAAATAAGTAAGACTTGCCTCCTCAAGAGAGTAAAAAAATGTATTCAAATAATTACAATACAAAAGGTCATAAGCTCTAATAAACAGTGTCCTGAGTAAGGAAAGACAAATCCTGTTGGAGCCAGGTCACATAAGAGGTGACACACAGACAGGATTCTACAACCTAAAAGAATGGCTAAGCGGATGTGGCAGCACATTCTAGGGGAAGGGGAAGGAAGGAGGGTAGAGAGGAGGTGGGTGGCAGGAACAGAAGAAGAATAAAAATGAAGGTAGAAGTCATTAAACAACGTATATGAGGGAACCATGCATCCATTCACATATTTATTGAAGGTTTACTATGTGTCAACAAACTGTTGAGACACTGGTGATAAATCTGCAAACAAAACAGAGTGGTCAGGGCAGGTCTCACCAAGAGGTGACATGTGAACAAAGATGTGAAGGAGGTGGAAGAGTTGTTCATGTGGCTCTCCAGGGCAGGTGCATTCCAGGCAGAGCAAAGAGCCAGCGCAAAGGACAGGAACCCCCCTCCTGCGTTTGAAGAACAGGAAAGTGGCTAGAGTGGTAAGGCAGAAACATGCAGCAAGGAGAAGATCAGAGGAAATAAGATCAGAGAGGAGTTACTAGGACTGAAAATGAGTGTGTGCAGTAGAGTAAGTAGATTTATTTTCAACCTACAAAGAGCTCCCTAATGTAGAACCATTGACTCTATCATGTTCATAGAAGTTTAGTCATATGGCTTTATCTTCAAGAAAGATATCATTTTATCTTACTTCCTCTTCAGAGGTTTGGACTACCGGATGATACCCATTTTTCTTCTGAATTAAAAAAAAAAAATACATTTTCCTACAATCTAGCCTATATTTTTCTAGCAGTATCTTCTTTTAATGTGACGAATTCTTTCTGAATTTCCCATCATTCCCATACTCCAATTATTCTTCCTCAGCAGTACTTACTGATTCCACCATCCTGTGTATAATGAAACTACATTCCAAACAAGGAAATCCATCTACTCATCTATCCATGTCTCTAGTGGTTGAAATCTCTTATGACAAATAAGTTTCTTCTAGTTTTGTTGTCTTTACTTAGCAGGAAACATTCAGTTGGGCTATTGTATATTTCCACACTGACATCACTTCCAAAACTACTTTCATCTTCACCCATAGTTCTCCACTACATTTCTCTCAAGTTAACTGATTTTTCAGATAGGCAGGCCAGTGTTTCCCACAGGGGTAATCTCTTCCTCTTCTATTAGATCTATTCCCCTTAAAGAACACACAGTTTTATCAGTTTATTTAGTCATAGAGTTTGACCTAGGAACCTAACACCTCTTAGATTTCACAGCTAAACTGTGTTAAGATTTCAACTAATTATAGTGATAGTAATGATGATGACAATAACAATAAAAATAATAATCTCCAACATTTTTAAAGTATTTACTATGTGCTAGGGCTTCCCTGGTCAGCTGGTAAAGAATCCGCCTGCAATGCAAGAGACCTGGGTTCGATCCCTGGGTTGAGAAGATCTCCTGGAGAAGGGAACGGCTACCCACTCCAGTATTCAGGCCTGGAGAATTCCATCAACTGTATAGTTCATGGGGTCGCAAACAGCTGGACACAATTGAGTGACTTTCACTTTCACTTCACATGAAATATGGTTATCCACTTTACATGGGTTATGCCAATTCTTATCACAACTCTCAGTTATCATTATTTTCACCTCTTTTTATAAATGAGGAAAAGTAATTTGCCCAAGGTCACACTGCTAGCCAACAGTGGCACTCAGAGTTAAATCCTAGTATATTTGACACCTGAGTCCAAGCTCTTAATTACACTATTTAATCCCTGTATTCTATATACTCATGTACAAATACTAGGACATACGTATGATCCCTGAACCATTTTTCACTTCTCTGAACTTTTCCTTGAGAGTTTTTGAGAATTTCCGTGAGTAACTGAGATTTACTGGGTACCTTCCTCCCTAAGTTTTGCCTTCCTCTATATTACAACACTGTCTCTACTGAAATTGTTATTACATGTTTGCATCTCCTTTCCGCACACTCCAGTATGAAAATCAGGTTGATGATTTTCATAAACCTACCAGATATATTCTTCTAAGATATATCCTATCACATTTCTTATCAGATGTTCAATTTTAACCTTTGTATGTCCCAGTCCAGGAAAAAATAATCATGTCCAATATCATCTAATAAATGTTTGCTGTCCGTATCTTTTTCTCATCAGAAATAACATAAAGGGCAGAACCCAGCCAGTAGTACCACATCATCAGGTGCTATAAGTCATGGGTCTATACCAAATATTAGGGAGTCATCAACTATCAGAAGGTACCTCTTCACAGAGTTCTTCTCATCACATTTTCCTTACTTTCTTCATATCTGACTTCACCTCTTTGCCTTTCCTGAGATAAATACTCATGGATGTTTTATACCTACACAGGTCTACCTACACTTCTTTAGAGTGTCACATTTTCATACTTAACTACTTGTTGTAAAAGTTTTTGCTTTTTTTTTTTTTTCATACTCTTCTTTCAGCTTCCTGCCCCCCATCACCTATTAAAACTTGCTGTTTCCCATTCTGCTCTTTTACTCATTTGGATGAGTTTGTTTATCTCATGCAGCCTCGGTGTGCATGAATTGTGCTTAGTTGCTTAGTCGTGTCCGACTCTTTGCAACCCCATGGACTGTAGCCTGCCAGGCTCCTCTGTCCATGGAATTCTCCAGGAAAGAATACTGGAGTGGGTCGCCATGCCGTTCTCCAGAGCATGGATTAGAGCATATAAAAATTCAACAGAAGACACTGCACCAGACTATGGCTAGTATTTCTCAGCATATAAAAACCAAAATATTAGCTCATCTTCATGTCCATCCAGTACAATGAAAAGAGTTAATATATAGTTATCTTGCATGCTTGAATCTCAAAAGTTAGAATACCTCATTTTTCTTTAGTGACTTAGTAGAGAGACTTCAACTTAAACAAGCTGAGCCAATCTTCTCAAGCCTTGCTGGAGACTATAATATATACCTACTAGGGTGGTGATATTTCCCCTCAGATGGTGAAATATGTTGTAATTTTTTGTAGAAAAAAACAGAGACAGGCTTATGTGACTATGTTATCAATAGTTGGGGAATGAACTGTTCACTATTTGATAAATGGATAAATGTATCTTTTAAAATAAAATATGTGCACACAAAATATAAAATGGCTATAATTTTCCATATAGAAAATTCAATATTTCTTTTCTCCAAAAATAATTTTAAAATGCAATTATAAGTAAGACATTTTAAAACATACTTTATTTCCTATTATTTCAAGAAAAATAAATGTACTTGGGAAAGAGAAAATAAATAGTAAACAGTCATTCAGATATTGAAATTGGCAGAGCAAGTAATAGTTACTATGATTTAAGAAAGGTTCATGACTTGTTATTTTATATGATAAATATTTTACCAAATTTGCTACCAGGTTTTAGAGTTATCTTTTACACACACATACACAAACTCACACACACAGCCCTAAAAAGCTTTGCCAACTCAAATGATTTGTACCAAATCAAGGAGCACAGTGAAAAATGAAATACAGTGCTAATATATAGGCCCAGATCAAGGAGGGAGCTATCAATTCAAAGACCCTTTCTATAGTATATCAGATATCCTTACTAGATCTCAATCCAGTGAGAGTTCCTTAAGAATACTAGGAAATTAGCTAAGAACCATAGCTTTTAGAAAAAAATGAAATTACTGAAGTTTTCCCAGAGTCAAAAAGAAAAATATTCACAAGATAGGAACTTACCACAATAGACAATAGTAAAAGTAGGGAGTAGGGTCAGCAACCAGGGGCAAGAGAGAAGAGAAAACAGAAAGCATTTTAATTAGGGAAATTTCAAAACAAATAAGCAGCAAATGGTAGCAAACATACTTTTAAAATGCAAGCATCCACTTAAGTTTTACAAGGGAAAAGCAAAAAACAAACGTGCAACAATTTTAGAAGCTACAAAGCTAAAGGTCCAGTGAAAGGTAGTGGCAAGAATATAAACAAGAAAATAAAGTCTGTGTGACTTTTACCATGCAATAAACATGATGACAAAATATTAATCATAACCAGTGAAAATTATACCTTTCAGGGGTCGATTTAGCATCAAGCAGACTAGTAATAAACTGCTCAGAGGTTCAATGTCTCTTCTTTCATGCTTACTTTTCACCTACTTCCATTTTGTGTTAGGAAATCCATAAGTAACTTTATGACTCAAAGATAACCATGGAAAGTCTCTATATAAGCCTTAACTGAAGATACAAAAATGATACGTTCTCTACTGGGTATTAAAAAAGTCATACACATTTAATCTGGGGAACTAAGGTAGATTAAAAGTACTGGTTTCATCTAAAGAAAAACCAAAGGTGGCAACTAATTCAGAAATGGAAGAGAATGCAATAGTAACATTCATTCTGAAGGTTTTCTAGCTGGGTCTCAAAACAACTGCAAAACCAAACAGAGAAAGCCTAAACTGTTTAATCAACATAAACCTGACTACAAAGTGAAAGGCAAAGCAGAAAAATTAACAAATATTAATACTCAGCTTTAAATAAACTCTTATTAATACCTTGATTTTCCTCATCAAAATGAATTATTTTGTAGAATTTTTTATTTTATAGAATTCTTTTCAGAAAGATTTTTTAAAAAGGTAATTAACTCTTTCTGGCATTTTTCAGGTATGATTTGATTTATATATAACTTCATGAGCCTAACTATTATACTTACTCCCTAAAAGGAAGCACACAGTCTTCATTGAACACAATTATCAAACATTGTCAGAAAATGAGGTCAAATTAAATTTCAAGTTCTCTCAATCTGTTTTTCCCTCCCCCCAACAAAATTCAAATGACAAAAGTGAATTTCATTCCTCAGTAGTACTTATACTCCAGGTGAAGTGACTCAAGATCAAATTAACATACTCTTTTTATCAATTCTAAGATGCACATTTTTTTCCCCTTATTTTAGTATCTCTGTAGATGGCATTCATTTTTCAACTGATGGGATGCTGGAGTCTAATATACAGGGATTGTTTGTTTTTCTAATCTTTCTTAAAGGAATGTGCAATAATGGGATATCTTACAATTGATAACATCTTAGATCAGATGAAATATTTTATATTTACACCTCTGAGCAATAACACATAAATCGACCTCTGTAGAATGAGGTGAAACAATATGGTTAAAAAAAGGAAATCTTGTGTGTAAATGTTGATGAAACAAAATGCTTCAAAGGATAAAAACAAACGAAAGTGATGACAAAGTGGCTCATTTACCAAAGAATATCATTAGTAACATATGGATTTCCATGCACTGCCTACAACCTCTTAATAACAAATTTCTCATCATAACTTACAGTATTTTAACAAAGTTTCTTTGGTTAATGAATTCAGTTGACAGCAGACAGCAACAGAAGGCCCACAGCTAGCACATGTGGGCAAAGCATTGGCATAAGAAATCTGATCAAATCAATCTATTAGTGTCTTTAACTAACTAAAACATTACCTACCTCCCAGCCAGTACTCTGTATAATAAAAAAGTAAAAAAGGGCAAGTCATAAAAAAAAAAAAACTGTTTAAAAAGAACAAAAAAGCCAAAGGAAGTTCAGTAGTGTAAGAAACCATATACCATAAATTCTTCTCCAGACAGAAAACACTAGGGTATTTTAAACACCATATTCCTTCACTTAAGACCTAGGATAATTTTATAAATTGCTTGTTCAAAACCTAGAAGCTGAAATTTCACCATTTAAAACTTTAATAAGTAAAAAGTACAAATTTAGGGGAAAGAAAGCTAAGTGCTTGTTTCATTTGTGTCTAAATTGGATTCACTAACTAACGGGAGCTGTACTTCACTGAAGTACCCAGGGTAAGCTGGGATAGAAATTGAAATTTTGCCCAAATGTCTTTGATACAAATGGATGAAAGTTTCTTGGAAGCTGCTCGCTCTAGATGTTCCAGGCCTGACCTGTGTAATTTGCAATTTGTGCAACATATGGGAAGCTGCGACGAGATTTAACAGTATAACTGGATTATAAAAAGACCCACCTGCTATGAGCCAGAATTCTAATAATCTTTCGCAACTCCAGTATTGTATTCAATGACAATAAAATCCTGGCTTAACAGGATAGCAGCCCTATTTAAGACTAAGTTTTTCAGATTATATCAATTCATCTAGAACAGCTTAGTCCATGGCAAGAGAGAGGAAGTCAAGCTGATAAGACAATAAAGCGGGACTAACACTGCACGCCAAGTGGAAAACAATGCTATCCTTCAGTTCTTAGGTGATGGCAACAGCAGACAGCAGCACAGGGAGCACAGGGGCAGGAGCAGAAAAGCGCAGGAGGAGGACCCTCAACATAACGTGTCCGAGTATTTCAATGGAGCCAGCGATTCAGCTTCAGGGAAATCAACTGCTAGTAGTCTACTTCATTTTCAAACCAAGCTTACTTTAATTTTAAAGATAATATGTGGATCCCATGAAGTAAAAATAAGTACTGAAATCATGCTATTATAATTGAATAAATAGATAAATACAACCATTTATTATTTTCACTAAATATTACTTTTACATTAGAAATATGTCAGAGCATGACTGAATAAAAATATCTGGAAAAAAGTTAAAAGTTCAGTTGAAATCATTAAAAATATTAGGAGTTTATTAAGCCTTTGTATCATTTAATAAAAAGTTAAATATAAAAACATTTTTGGGGAAAAAATAAATAGAAATCAATTTTAAAAATCAAATTCACAACTATTACCCACACTGTGAAACAGAAAGTAACTCACAATTTTAAAAAAATTAGCTACTAGTAATCATTCAAAAAAGTGAAGAAAAAAGAGAAGCTGTGTGGGAAGGTTATGATGATCATAATCTACTTTAGGTTAAATTCATTTTTGTTAATGAGTCTTGCTTTGGCCATGAACCATCATTTTGACACTGTTCATTTGTAACTTGATTAAAATGGTCATTTCACGGGATCTAGTTTGACATTAGTACAAAGCAACACTAAAGCTCGTAGACAGTTTTCTCTACTTACACTGAAGTTAGAAAGTACGATTGTTACCTGATGAACAATTTTGCTGAAGGCTTCCTGAAGTTTACCATGAATCGTGGATAGTTTCTTGGCATCCCGATTAGCTTCATGAATAGGAATAAGTACTTTGTAAACTTCGTTAACTGCTTCATACATGCCAGCCTATAAGAATAATAAGAGATTGCTTTCTTTTACATCGATAAGAGAGTGAATTGCAATTTATGAACTCACAATACTTCCAAGGCAATACTACTATTTTCCAATAGGACATAAAAACAAACACTACTGATTTTTAAGACCTAATAAAATAATTTTGCACAATATATTATCTCTTCTATTGAGTGAAAACGTATGTGTGTGTATCTGTGTTTTTGTATTTGAAATACACACATGTACGTATATGTATATTTATACTTCCATACAATTTGAACTGGACATTCTGCTTTTACTACTCAGTAACTGAAGTAAAGTGAAGTGAAGTCGCTCAGTCGTGTCCGACTCTTTGCGACCCCATGGACCGTAGCCTACCAGGCTCCTCAGTCCATGGGATTCTCCAGGCAAGAGTACTAGAGTGGGTTGCCATTTCCTTCTCCAACTCAGTAATTACTTAACTAAGATAAATGTGTGTATGTGTGTGTCCTTTTATATGCATATAAACTTTTGAATAAAACAAATTCAGAGCAGAGACATAGAAACCCAATTATTACAAGTCACAGATACACAAATATCACATAAATCTATTGCTTCCTAGGACACTAAAATTATTAACTTTCCCAAAATATTAAATTGGCACAGAAAATCTTAAGGGAACTCTCCTATGGAAAAATCACTGATCTTTAACAAAACATAAGAAGATTCTGAGCCACCAGATTTTATTCAAGTAGGGGTTTTGGTTTACTAGTGGTTGGCCAAGTGTTGATCTGATTATAATCAGAGTAAGGGAAAAAACATGTTTATACTGCTATCCCCTTTTCTTGTAATAGATTGGTGGCTGTGATGAAGGAAAAGAGATATTTTCCAAGAGTCACTAAGTTCCCATTGCTTCACAAATCAGCATATTCCCAACAAAATAAACATATGGTTCTTTTATTTTCTAGTCAGTTCACAGGAGTATATTTAAGCAATCATGTAGCTGCAATAGTAAAATATATTCAGTGTAACTAAAATATCCCAGTAATTATTTTAATTAATATTAAACAGATTAACTGAAAAAGAATGACATTCATAATTAAATGCTATTGCAAAATAGAGGCTTCTGTAACATAAGCCACTATAACCAAATCTAAATTCACTCCTGTGAATTATTAAAATTACACACATATACAGAGAATGTATATGTATTAAAATATTCCATTAATAGCAAAAACTTTTTCCCTACTAGTTCAGGTCCCTTAAACTGAAGCTCAAGGAACAGAGATCTGGGAATGGAATCAGGACAACCAAGGTCTTCAAAAACAAGAAATTTTAAAGAGGACAAACACCTAATGTTCTTTGAGCCTCAGACTCATTTTTACATGAGTTACTTCTAAATACCTATAATGATGAGAGGATGATAACAGCAAGTGTACTAAAACTTACTTGGAGCTAGGCACTGTGATTAGCACTTTACATAGGTTAATTCATTTAATCCTGACAGCAGTCCTTGAAGTACGTATTATTATTAGATGTATTTAATGGATAAGAAAAGTAAGGCACTGGTAGGTTGAGTAATTTGTGCCTGAAGTGCTTTAACTACTAAGATGGCAGAGAAAGGGGCTAGATGCCTCCTAAATCTATATGCATAACCAACATATTGCTGGGTACGGTTAAGGCCAGGAGAAGCAACAACAGATTCCCAATAACAGTACAATGGGGAAGTGATGTACTATTACTTAACTATATCAGGTAATAGTACATTACATCAAGCTTCCCTTTTACCCTAACATGGACCTCAATGTCTTGCAAACCTTGGTCCTGGGACACTAAACACTCATCAGAAAACTCACAGAAAGCAGGTGATGCTATCAACATGGTTCAAGAAAGTAAGCAAGGATTCAGCGTGCTATTTTTTTCCCTTCACCAATAAATATCGCATCTCTGATCCACATGACTACTTCAGTTCTTCATATACAGATGGGGAGGGACAAGGACTAGACTTCTAGCATGGTAAGGAAGTCAGACAAGGGATCTAGGATGTAGTTCATAAAGGTCCTAACACCACTTCAATGTCTACCTAACAGAGCTCGTTATGCCACCAATCGGGTGAGAGGCTGTAACTTTCCTGAGCACCAGAAGCTTTTTTAAGGTTTTAGAAAATGTATTGTGGTAAAAGTGTTCTTAAAAAACAAAACAAAACTCTTATAGACTAAGTGCTGGTTCACAAACAAGCAGATGAAAAACAATGGAGGAACTGACAGACTGTTAAAATAAAAAGGAATAAGCAATGATGAATGCAAAAAGAAAATCCATTACTAGAGACTTCTTGAGATATTTAGAGAAAATTATCATAAATGAAAAGCACAGTCATAAGCAGAAAGCATAAATATACATGTCACTAATAACTAAGAAGTACATAATTGTGGGAAGAAATGAACAAGAGTCATCTACCATAGAGAAAGAAGCAGCTGCTTGCTCCAGTAATCCCACAAGTCCTGACTCAGTAAAGTACTTTCCAGAGCAGATACCTTCTTCATCTGGAGATACCACATCATCTGAGACTGCAGATTCTTCTAAAACATTAGAGGAAATATTCTAGGAGGAAAAAAAAGTTTAGGTTTGTGAAATGGAATTAATTTCTTAACATGAATGATATATATGAAATAATTGAAGATGAAATACAGCTATCAGCTTATTAAAAAAAAAAGAGGGGGTGGTCAGTGCAAAGCTAACAGACAAATCTCCAAAAACTTCTTGTATTGTGAAGATGACAATAAAATGTAACACCACTGCTAACTTTTTCATTAAAAAAGTTGTAAAAAAGAAAATTTTAAAAAATCATGGGCTAAGGAAAATTGTAATATGACACAGAACACCTAAGGTGACTTAAACAGTGTTTACTTTTAATTTAATTGATATTGTTAAAACTCCCTATCAGGGAAACTGAGATACAAAAATGGTCTCAAGGCTTGCCTAACATACATCAAATTAATGAAAACACTCAAGTATATTAAAAAGCCCTCTTACCCAATGAGATTGGGATCCATTATTACTTCTGAAAAAATGATACATATATACCTTAAATATTTTATTTGAACCTAGATATTTAATTTATATGCAGAGTACATCCTGAGAAATGCTGGGCTGGAAGAAGCACAAGCTGGAAACAAGACTGCCAGGAGAAATATCAATCACCTTATATATGCTGAAGACACCACCCTTATGGCAGAAAGTGAAGAGGAACTAAAAAGCCTCTTGATGAAAGTGAAAGTGGAGAGTGAAAAAGTTGGCTTAAAGCTCAACATTCAGAAAACTAAGATCATGGCATCTGGTCCCATCACTTCATGGAAAATAGATAGGGAAACAGTGGAAACAGTATCTGACTTTATTTTGGGGGCTCCAAAATCACTGCAGATGGTGACTGCAGCCATGATTTGTCTGTTAGCTTTGCTTACTCCTTGGAAGGAAAGTTATGACCAACCTAGACAGCATATTCAAAAGCAGAGACATTACTTTGCCAACAAAGGTCCGTCTAGTCAAGGCTATGGTTTTTCCCCTGGTCACGTATGGATGTGAGAGTTGGACTGTGAAGAAAGCTGAGCGCCAAAGAATTGATGCTTTTGAAGTGTGGTGCTAGAGAAGACTCTTGAGAGTCCCTTGGACTGCAAGGAGATCCAAGCAGTCCATTCTGAAGGAGATCAACCCTGGGATTTCTTTGGAAGGAATGATGCTAAAGCTGAAACTCCAGTACTTTGGCCACCTCATGCGAAGAGTTGACTCATTGGAAAAGACTGATGCTGGGAAGGATTGGGGGCAGGAGGAGAAGGGGACGACAGAGGAGGAGATGGCTGGATGGCATCACTGACTTGATGGACGTGAGTCTGAGTGAACTCCGGGAGTTGGTGATGGACTGGGAGGCGTGGCGTGCTGTGATTCATGCGGTCGCAAAGAGTCGGACACAACTGAGAGACTGAACTGAACTGAACTGAGTCACACATTTGTCAATTTCTTGAAGTAGATCTAAGGCCTTTTCTTTGTGTACGGGTCTCAAGATCAGAGTTCCATGTAATCTCTCTTGACTAAATACCCACAATGTAACCTCCATTTAAGATTTTCAGTTTTGGTTTCTTTAGAGTAAAAACTTGAACTTAAAAGATTATCAAATTATCCTAGATTTCTTGGAGATTTTCCCTCAATCTTTTTCTACTTGTCTTGATCTCTTTGCAAAATATTCAGCTTATTAATAATTTTCACAGAAACAATAACTCACTTTCTTTTTGTATTTTGATTTATCAGAGAACATAATATTTAAATAATTTTTATAACTTCCTAAACCTGGAATTAAGAGGCTTTGAAGAAAAGCAAAGCAGAATTGACTCTTGGTAGGCAAAGAATTCAGCCAGTGCGTCAGAGGTATGTAGCCCTACTAGAGCATAAACTATCATCTCTGAGTCATATCTCAGCATATTTTATATAAGCATAAATAACGGAGAATGCTGGTTTACCTGGTATTTTAATTAAAAGCCAATTAAGAGTGTCCACTATCCTGATTTTCAATATTTTGAATGTATTTCATAGATGCTATGAAGTCTATAGCAGTATAGGCAAAGAGAATAAATGTAGTTTACACAGCACTGATAATGTACAGGTAAGAAAACATGGAAGAGAATTAACAAGAAATACTCTTTAAAAACATATTAATGAAAGTGATAGTGAAATGTTAATTCATCTTGTGAAGCATCACTTTCAGTCTTGTGCTTTCATTATCAGCTGGATGAATATAAACAACAGTGAGAAAAGTTAGACCAAAAAAGGACATACCTTGATTAAGGCAGATTCCTACCTGAAAGGTTACACATCCCACTGGAAGATACTTCCGGTCCTCCAACATGCTCAGATATTCAGCGACAAGTGCTGCTGAGTGAACGAGGCACTGGGCAGCTTCAGCATGATTGCTGCGCTCTGAGTGTTTGCCAGCCATGTTCTGCAACCAGGTCAGCCGCAGATCTGGAGAGGTCTGGTAGCCCTTGGCAATTCTAGTTAGAACAGAAATTCTCAATTAGCATTTGCTTCCTAATCTGGAAGGGAGTTCAAATTGCCTGTTTAGTGTCTTGGCTTCTATTACCAAACACAACCTATTAAGACAAGTTTTCGGGTTGTATGAACATGCTTTTGAGTGTGCTTAGAGAAATAATTGTGGGCCCATGGACTGGTTAGTATCAGGGTTTTTTTAAGTAACGGAAGATCTGGGAATTTACATGTTTATTATGGGGCTCTAAATAAGTTTTATATTCAAGGAAAAAGATTTATAAAAGATTCTTTCATTGTATCACCTTAATTTTAAAGGGAATATTTTATTCTTGTCTTTAAGAAACTCCAAAACTGTAAAAAATGAAGGTCAAATGGCAAAGAAAAAGTGAAGCTTTACTTACATCTTTGAAGATACAATAGGAATTAACAAAATTCTAAAAATACCCAATAAATATATCAGCCTATAGGCAAAAGCCAAGTCTAACATTAGTAAAATTAATGTTGTAATAAAGTATTAATACACTATATTTTCTTCTTAAAGAACTAATTTTTACGTTTAAAATGTGGGTCTTCAGCCTTCCTAGGAACTCTAGGGCCCAGGATGCCAAGGTCTTAACTATGTCATTATTTTAAAAATCTTGGTTTTGATAATCAATAAATACACTGAACAATTATTCATAATTCTTAAAAGAAGTGTCATAGGGGATCTGATAAAGCAGGTTTTGATTTTTTAATCACCATTGCCATGCCTTGCTAAGTCGCTTCAGTCATGTCTGACTCTTTGCACCCCATGGACCATAGCCTGCCAGGCTCCTCTCTGTCCATGGGATTCTCCAGGCAAGAATACTGGAGTGGGCTTTAATTACCATTAGAAAATGACAAATAATTTTTGTATTCTTGTAAACTCATGTTTCTGTGTATCATATTAACTTAAGCCCCATTATACAAGACACAGGGCTTCCCAGGTGGCTCAGTGGTAAAAAGTCCATCTGCTATTGCGGGAGATGTGGGTTTGATCCCTGGGTCAGGAAGTTAACTTGGAGAGGGAAATGGCAGCCCACTCCAGCATTCTTGCCTGGGAAAGCCCATGGACAGAGGAGCCTGGTGGGCTACCGTCCATGGGGTCACAAAAGAGGTGGACAAAACTACGCAGCCAACAACAATACAAGGTATAAGTGAATTAAACAAACGCTACCTGTACATTAGATCAATTAACATTTCAGGATCCTCCTGGTGTTCCTTCATTTTAACAGTATCAGAAAGGATCATATGGAGATTAAAAACCAAATCTTGAACCTGTAGCAGAGAATTATATGAAAAACATTCTTCAGCTGTCATTTATTCACAACCATTAGATTAGTTTGGAAGATATTTCAGATTGGAAATCTAAAGCTTTCAAAACAAACAATTTTGATATAGTTCTATAAAGAGTGTGGGTATGCTGGGGTAAGATGGGTGAAGAGTAAATTTTATACAAATTCATCAGCCCACTATTTTTTCACTTCTCTCACCCAGAAACAAGTAGAACTACTAGTAGAAATAAGAAACATATACGGATATAAGGAATACAAAATGAAGTTCTTTCTGATTTTCAGATTTTCTCAAAAGGTAGTTTGTATAAACTTAGTTTTTGAGGCAAACTACTGTTTCACAAATCAGTGGGAACACTTTCATCATAAAGTTTTTTGTTTATCCATACTGACTAAGTCTAGTGTTCTTTTCAGCACAAATTCACAGAATTAAACACCAAAAATATTAACCATTATGAGAAAGAAGAGTGGCTTATTAAAACAGAGATTCAGTCCTATGTATGACACATATGGATTCAAAGAAAAATATAGGTTCTGCCAGGAAAAACTGAAGTTTGATTTAACAATTTGGGAAATGCCTATTTACAATTCCTATTTCAGTTCATGCTCTAAAAAGTAGCATTTCTGACCTGATCAGGAAATGTTGTTTCCCTCAATTCCAAATCTTCTTCAGCATATGTCAGTATAGTCTTTAAAGAACGTCTTAAAAATTCTTCATTAAAATTCTGAGATGTGCCCACCAAGGAAGACAGTGACATGGTTACCTGCATTTTAACCCTGGCAAAGTTCTGTAACAGAGAAATTGCCAGGCAGATATTTAATAAAAGAAAGCTTAAAGGGGAAGTGTCTATTTTTTTCACTTCCTATAAGGAAAAAGTTAGTATAAAACATCATTCTAGAAAAAATATTTTTGAAAAAGTAATGAAATGTGTAGTATTGAAATCCTGTTTTTAAATGGACATAAAGCTTAGAATCTTCCTGTGATAACAGCCTAAAAAACAAAATTGAAAAAAAATTGTGGGTTAGACTCGAATTAGAAGTTGTGCCTAGACTTTACATTGACCTATGCTGCTGCTGCTGCTGCTGCTGCTGCTGCTGCTAAGTCACTTCAGTCGTGTCCAACTCTGTCCAGCCCCATAGATGGCAGCCCACCAGGCTCCCCCATCCCTGGGATTCTCCAGGCAAGAACACTGGAGTGGTTTGCCATTTCCTTCTCCAATGCATCAAAGTGAAAAGTGAAGTCGCTCAGTCGTGTCCAACTCTTCACGACCCCATGGACTGCAGCCTACCAGGCTCCTCCGTCCATGGGATTTTCCAGGCAAGAATACTGGAGTGGAGTGCCATCGCCTTCTCTGACCTTCTATGAGGTTTATGTTATTAACAATAGCACCATTTTTACAGATGACATTAAAGAACTTGACCAACATCACAAAATTCTTAAGTGTCAGATGTGGTCACTACACTCTACCTGATTTAATTATGTCCACTGCTATGATAAAAGTATAACAACTCATATCCCATACAAAGTAACTGAAAGGTATAGTCTTTGGAATGATGACTGTAAGAGTTTGCATTCTTCCTTTTTTGATGTAAATTCATTTCTGTTTCACCATTCCCCACTATGAAAACACTTTTAAGAGGTTTTCAGTGACAACCTTTGTTGTTGTTCAGTCCCTAAGTGGTGTCCAACTCTTTGCAACCGCAAGAACTGCAGCACGACAGGCTTTCCTATCCTTCATTATCTCCTGGGGCTTGCTCAAACTCATGTCAATTGAGTGAGGCAGTGATGCCATCCAACCATCTCATCCTCTGTCACCCCTTTCTCCCCCTGCCTAAAATCTTTCCCAGAATCAGGGTCTCTTTCAATGAGTTGGCTCTTCACATTAGGTAGCCAAACTACTGGAATTTCAGGTTCAATATCTCCAGCACCACAGCTCGAAGACATCAATTCCTCAGCATTCAGCCTTCTTTACTGTCCACCTCTCACATCTGTACGTGACTACTGGAAAAACCATAGCTTTGACTATATGGACTTTTGCAGGCAAAGTAATGGCTCTGCTTTTCAATACCCTGTCTAGGTTTGACATTACTTTTCTTCCAAAGAGCAAGTATCTTTTAATTTCGAGGCTGCACTCACCACCCACAGTGGTTTTGGAGCCCAAGAAAATAAAGTCTGTCCTATTGATTAAATAAACGGTGCTACTACTGTAGTCAGTTACACAGGCCCCAAACCAGGAGTCATTCCATAGCCATTCTGCCCATTCATTATTCATACTATAAACTCAATCTGCATCATCTTCTAATCTGTTCCAATCTGTTCTTTCTCCATTCTCAATGCCATTGCTTTACTTTATGCCCTTATCATTTCTTACCTGGATTACTGCAATAACTTCCTAACCAATCTTTCTTTTTCCGTACCTGCTAAGTAGCATCAGGGAAATTTTTGTAAAATGTAAATCTGAATGTACACATCAGTCTTCTTCTTAAAATACTTCACTGGCTGCTCACAGCTTTGCAGACAAAATTCATGTATTTGACCAAATAAACCTGCCAAACTACATGGTGGGAACTGAAAGTACAGTGATAAACAAGTATCTGTCCTATGACAGCTTAATCTAAACATTTCAATTACAATTTTATCTATTACTCTCTCTTTGAACCATAATAATTAAGAAGTGCTAAAAAAGTTTCCTTCTCTGTTTGCGTTTCCTTCTCTCACCTCAATGCCTTTCTAATTACGTATGTGCCATTTTTGTTACCTAAAAAGTCTACCCACTACTTCTCCATCTGCATGGGCAATTCTTCATCCTTAGTTCAGGCATCTCCTCTTTCTGAAACCCTCCTTGAGAGAATATGCTCTTCTTCTCTGTGCTTATACAGTTCCCTGTGCTTGCCTCTCAGTATATCAACAGCAAACACATACTGAACATTTGCTCAGAGCCAGTTACTGATATAATGTGTGTTATTTAATATTAATTTATATAATCCTCACAAAACCATCTAAAGTAGGTACTTACTATTACTAGCTGAACATTACCTGTTCATCTCCTACCCTAATAGATGCTAAGCTATTTTAAAATAAGTTTCCTTTTATCTATGTTTGCCCAATGCCTACCACAGTACCTAGAACACAATTTAATACTTAGTTCCAATATCACTTGAATATACAATCTATATAAAATCGTGCCAAGTATAAATCATCCATTCCTTTTTAGAGGTACTACGTGACATTAACATGATAAATTACCCATTTTTAATTCTCCTGTATTAATATAAAGCTTTCCTAAAATAACAGAGGAAAACTCCAGTGTAGTCAAATTTTAGGGACTCTTATTTCAAAAACTAAATAAGGTCTATAAAGTAACTAGATTCTTTGTTCTGAATTAGGAGAGACTTGGCTTCCAGTAAAAATAGGACAGTGTGAGGTAGCAAGTTCCTATTCTCCTGCATTTCATATAAAAATAAAAGATGAATAGAAAAAAAAGTCCATAAACTCTATTTCAGCAAAATGAGGAGACTGATATAATCTATACATTAGAAAAATGCATAAGGGCTGCCAAGACAAGCTAAATAGGAAGGAACTTCAATGGAGAGGGGATAGCAAATAGCGAGGAATCCTAGGGTGCTGATTTAAGAAATAATGGGAAAAACACTTCTTTTAAATTTAAACAAGAAACTCACTTTGAAGTGATAAAACTATCTGTCTTGAGGAAAAAACAACCAAAAAAATCCCAAAAGGCTGGAGAGAAATAGAATGTCCTACAAATACCTGGGCCAATAGAAACTGTCTCATTCTATGTTGAATAACAAAAAGATAAAGAAGATCAGTGAAATACCAGATAAAGAATACTTAATAGGAAAATGTGGTCATGAAACATGAAAATTCTAATTAAAATATTTTACTTTGAATTATAAAAAATTTATGAAGCCATTAACTTGAGGAAGGAAAAAAAATTCATAGAAATATAAGAACTCAAGGGAAGCTACTGTGATAGCTAAGAACCAATACCCACTAGGCTGGTGACAATACTGCCTCCACTGAGAATGTATGATTAAAGAAACAGAGGACTGAAGGTACTACGTAATTATAAAGGTAACCACTAAAGCAATATAAACTTTAAGGTGAACTTACTACGTACAAGATGAAAACAACCAACACATTTTTTTAAGGAGAGGAGTGGGGAAGCATAACAGAATAATACAACACAAATCCAGGATGTAGCTGATATAATAACAAGGATGAAAGGTTTAATTCAACTTAGAAACTGAATTACAAAGCAAAAACCCAATTCTATGTTGTAGATGAGACACACATTTAAAATAAAGTGATTCAAAACAGTGAAAACAAAAGGACAGGCAAAGATAACCTAAGCCACATCCAAATTAGAAAGAAAGTCGAGGTCAATAGTACACAAGGCAGAAGTCAGGTCAAAAATATAAAAATTTTAAATTAAGCCATCTCAGAATCTTCTTCAATTCTAAAGGGAATAATTCATAGTAAGATATAATAGTTACGAATAGTAGTTATCAATATACCAAACAGTTATGAATATCACTTTACCGAATAAGACCAAAAGGAGAAATAGACAATATGTACGCTTTAAATCATCTCCTTTAGTCAACCAAAGAGACGAAAATAAAGCACCGCTTCTTTTTAAATGCTTGTGTAACACATTAATAAAAACATTTTTTATGTTTGAATACACAAACACACACATCCATAATACCAAAATGGAGGCATTAATTGTACTATGATCACTCTGCAGTAAAACTAAAAATTACTGGGAATTCCCTGGCAGTCCAATGGTTAGGGCTCCACGCTTTCACTACTGAGGGCCTGGGTTCAATCTCTGGTTGGGAACTAAGATCCTGCAAGCCACAGGATAGCCAGAAAACAAACAAAACCCAAAAATTATCATCAAAACTTTAAAACTCTGCAAGGAGATCAAACCAGTAAATCCTGAAGGAAAACAATCCTGAATATTCACTGGAAGGACTGATGCTGAAGCTAAAGCTCCAATACTCTGACCACCTGATGCAAAGAGCTGACTCATTAGAAAAGACCCTGATGCTGGGAAAAATTGAAGGCAGGAGGAGAACTGGACGACAGAGGAAGAGATGGCTTGTTGGCATCACCAATTCAATGAATATGAGTTTGAGCAAGCTCAGGGAGATGGTGAAGGACGGGGAAGCCTGGTGTGCTACAGTCCATGGGGTCGCAAGGAGTAGGACGTGACTGAGCAACGGAACATCATCATCATCACAACTTTAAAACTTCAGGTTGAAACGAAAATACAAACTGAAATTACAAATTATGTATTGAATAGAAACCAAGAATACTAAAAATACTAGGTACTAGAACCAATGAGACCTCAGAAGAGCACAATGCAATATTCTAGACCTTAAATAATTACATGAGTAAGAATAAATGAACTAAACATTGGACTCAAAAAGCTAGGAAAAATACAACACATAAATCTATAATCAAATAAAAAACCATAAATGAAGACATGGAATTCTTCTAAGACTGGCATAGAATCATAAAATATCGAGCAAAGATGTTGAAAGCTTTAATTTTTCTTATTACTTTCACTTCACTTAATGATAATAATTATAATTTATAGTCGCTCAACATACATTTCTAGTTTAAATCTGTACTACTATACGTTATTGTTAGTATACAAAATAAAACTGGAGATTTGGATTTTTATGTTATCCACAGAATGAGAAAAAGAAATAGTCTTAAGATTAGACTCAAAATACACCCCAAAATGCCATGCTCTCCCCAAACCCACTTAATAGATACCTACAGAAGTTATAGTTCATTATGAATCCAAAGATACAGTCCTACAATGAAACACTTACATTCCCAATCTCAAAGTTCTGTCTCATAAGCAGGTAAAGGGAGGCACTAGCATGTGACCGTATGGTACTGATGCTACTGCTACAGTGCCGCAGAAGCCGGAGGCATAGGTCAGCACACTGCTCTGTTTCTTCTTCAAACAAGAGCTCCGGGAACTGTAAAGAAACAATCCCACCACTGAATTTATGTAGCAGGAGCTTCACATATGTGTTAATATAGCCTGATGGAGAGATTTGTTAGTGTAGCCCAGAAATTGAAAGCATGTTTAAGAGATGATATTTGCTACTGGTTAATAAAATGGACCAGAGAACTAGACAGACTGGGTTTGAATATGGACTATGTTAGTACTGTGACCTTGGACAGGTTTTCTCTTCCATAAAATGGGCCTAATAATATTACCTATGTGGGACTGTATGACTACCTTAGATTAGATAATGTAAATGAAACACTTACTATAGTAACATATAATAAGTCTATGATAAAATTTATTAATTTTTATTGAAATATAGTTGCTTTACAATATTATGTTTGTTTTTTGCTGCACAACATGAAATGTTCTTACTATTACAAAATGGTATATTTTATCTTCACTGGCTAAGTTTCATCTTATAAGATGACTAAAAGACAAAATAGATACCTTCAAGATTAAGAATATAGATTTTCAGAGGAAATAAATATTTGAAGTAGTTAAACAAACAAAACAAGTACTTTTCTTTCCATTGACCTAGGATAAGCTAATTTCAATGGACTGAACAACTGGCACACTAATTCTTGATAATTCACATCAATAAGAAATAGATAAAATAAGATGAAAACACAAAAAGCCCAATATTTAAAACAGGCTATTAATTTCAAGCCCTTCTCCACATCAGAACTACTCTTTTTTTTTTTTTTTCCAATCCAGAAAACAGGTTAAAGGTAGTCCAAATAAGAAAGAAATCAGCAGTAGAGGAAAGGCAAAGAAGAATCAAGTCTTAGGTTATTACTAAAATTTTATCTATAAGTATATTTAAGATATAATCAATGAATGTATCAAGTGATCTTAGACAATGTTAGTAAAGAAAACAAAGTCTGACAAGACAGCAGGCACAAAAATAACCCACCTTTGAAACCAGGGCTCTCTGGGTAGCAAAACAGTGCTGTAGATAAACTGCACTTTGGTTACAGGCCATGCTGTGTAGTAACACTTTCAGCACCCCACCAAGGATGCTCTCTTTGGATTCTGTTACAGAAACTGTCTGCAATTTTAAAACAGAGATGTTAACTGTAATCTGGTTAGAGACAGAATATGTAAAAATTAACAAATAAAAATTTTAATAGGAAAAAGATAATGTAAGATCTAGAAGCTCTGCAAGGAAAAGAAGCTGAGAGGGATTTTGATAAGAAAAGGGGAAAAAAGAATGGACAGAATTTAAATGAGGAAAAAAGAGAAGCGAGGACATAACTTTTGGGATCTACTGATATTTAAATGTAATTGTATGGTTCAATAAATACCTTTTTCCCCAGCCCTAATTTACCAAATCCATACTAGTTTAAATTCCTCTAATTAGTGTTTTTACCTGAACAACAATCTCTAATGTATCCAGAATGATTAGATTTGCTTCAGTAGCCAGATTGCCGTCAATCAGTGCTTCGTGTTCAATCTCTGCTCTTGACCTAAAACAAAAGATTAGAAGAAATTATATGTTATCTTTTAGAAAATCCAATATATCTGAAATTCATAAAAGACTTAAAGATGTACAGAAATTTTGAAATCTTGGAATCATTTTTTCAGGGGAAGAGTTTTTCCAATAGTTGCCCGAGTGCGAAGTTATTAATTGGATAAGGAAAAATATTCTGCATGTTTAAAAATGTTTTGTTGTAATCTACATTTGTCAAACATGCCAAGACTTTCTCACCCCATTACAGTACTACAGTGCCACTAACGGCTTTCAGAGAGAGTTACAGCAAACACAGGAAAACACTGTTTTGTTCTAAACGGCACAGACACTAGGTGGTGCTATATAGGCTTGTATTTAGGGCTACTTTAAAGCAGTACCCAAAATGTTTAGTATTCATGTTACCATTTCACGGATTTTCAACATATTTATTTAGGATAAAAGAACTTTCTTAAAAATAAAGTTCTGTCTAATTTTCCCAAATTTCTGGTACAAAAATTTTAATACAGAAAATGAATAACTCTTCAGTGAGATTCTGGATGGAATTACTCATTAGAAATAAAACTTGATGTAATAAAGTGGTTTACTTGAATACTAATATTTACAAAAGTATTATTTAATTAAAATTTAATGAATATATGCAATTTATGAGTAAAGTTGACATTTCAATCACAATGTATATATGGAAACTATAACCAAATAGACCAAAAAATATATATATAAATCAAAGCAAAAATACAAGGGCATATTAAATGCTATCTGTTCAAAGTTAGCTATTAATTAAAGTCTGAATCTTTATTACTACCACTAAAGAGAACAGTTTATGAATTTACATTTTATAAATTTAAGGAGAAAATACAATATTAGAATTAAATTGGAAAAGAAATATAATATTCAAACTTAAAATTCCAGTGAGATTTTGTGAAGACACATGAAAAACAAGATGTTTAAACCAAAAGAATCAGGAAAATACCAAAAAGAAAAAGAAAATGGCTTCCTTAAAGCAAAGTAAGATAAGCGAAGAGAACACGTAATACAAGTGCGGAAGTAAAGCCACATACTAATAACATAGTATCTCAGTGCTTTGTGATTTTTAAAAAACACAATACATATGGAAAAATAATTAAAGAAATGGACAAAAAAGACAGGAAAGCAGACCCCCAAACTTTAAGAATTTTTAACACAGTTACATACAGCATCTGCTCTGGTCCAAGTATGTGTCTTTCCTGCCAAGTTCATACAATGAAAATCTAATGCCTAAGGTAATGGTGTTAGGAGGTACAGCTTTCGGAAGGTGATTGGAGAATCAGGGCAGAGCCCTCATGAATGAGATTAATGCCTCTATAAAAGAAGCCCCTAGGAATTTCCTTGTCCTTAAACCGTAAGGGAACACAGCAAGAAGCCTATAAACCCAGAAGAGGGCCTTCACCAGATACTGAATCTGTTGGTGCAATGATCTTGAACTCCCCAGCCTTCAGAACTGTAAGAAATAAATTTCTGTTATTTAAAAGTGACCCAGTGCATGTCATTTTGTCATAGCAGCATAAAGAGACTAAGAGTTTCTGACAATCTTAAACTTATCTATGTGGGACTGATCCTGCTGCTTCTGTCTCTGCTGGCTCCCACAGGGCCTTGCTTCCTGTGTTTTATGATTTTACTGTGGGAGAGCTGGTTTCCCTGGTAAAGAATCTGCCTGCCAAGCAGGAGATGTGAGTTCGATCCCTGGGTCAGGAAGATCTCCTGGAGAAGGAAACAGCAACCTTGTATTCTTACCTAGGGAATCCCATGGACAGAGGAGCATCACAAGATGCAGCCCACAGGGTCCTAAAGAGTCAGACATGACTGAGCTACTGAGCATGTAGGAGAGCTAATATTCTGAAAGCTTCTCTGTGAGAATCCTCTAAAGTTTGGACGGAAGATGGTTCTCAGGGTGACCAATTTAGGACAGGACTGGGTGGGCGGGGGGGTCCCTGGGACATTCACTGCTAAATTTAAGAGTACTAGGCAAACCCAAATGAATTGGTCACTATATTCTCAAAGTTTTAGGGGCCTATCAAGTTACCTGAAATTAGAAATTATCAGGAAAAGATTGCAGCCCTCTGACACAATGCCAAGCAATTTTCAAGCCAAGCAATGTTATCTGTGGTTACCTGGGCAGTGAGAAGGGTTTATTTCCAGTTCCCCTTATGAAGATGCAGTCCTTTAGAATCCTGGACTCACGAAAGTGTATTTTTAGTTGTTTTTGGCAATAGAGTGGCCAGTTGGTGTACCTAGTTTGTCTCCATACTAGAAACAGAAGACTTATAGTGTTTTGTCTTTCTTTAACTATATTTTAAGCTCTAAGAGAGCAAAGATTTTCTAATTTTTTATAATCCTTGAAATATTTACTTTCAGTGTGACACCCACAATAGTGACATTTCAAAAATAGTTGCTCAATCCATTTTCCAGGGGTATTGTTGGGGAAAATAAAGTGACATTTAAATAGGTAACCTTTAGCTTTACTATACCATATGAAAAATTCTTCCCCCAAATTGTTTTTAATCCAAAATGGAAAAATTAAATATAACTGTTCTGACTTCTAAAATTTGAATGCTTAATTATATAAAATAACACTAAAAGTAATCATTTTCTTCTTGCACTTGAAATTCAACAAGCCCATCAATAAGATAAAATAGAAGGTTTATTACTTGTCAAGCTTCTCAGTGTTTTGACGCCAGTGAGTCATATCCTTTCTCCACCTCAGATTTTCTTGACTTCCAAAGGCACTTCCAGATGGGCTTCTCTCTGTCAAACAAATTTCAAAACCTTCTTTAAAAATGTTATTTCAGACCACATCCATGTATATTTGCAAACATATAAGAAATACTACAGGGCTTCCCTGGTGGCTCAGTGGTACAGAATCCACCTATCAGTGCAGGAGACATGGGTTTGGTTCCTGATCAAGGAAGATCCCACATGCTGCAGAGCAACTAAGCCCGCTACAACTACTGAGCCTGCGCCCTAGAGCCCAGGTGCTCCAACTGCTGAGGACTACTCGCCCCAGAGCCCGCACTCCACAACAAGAAAAGCCAGCAAAACGAGACGCTCACAAACCGCAACTGGAAAGCATCCCCTGCTCACCACAACTAGACAAAAGCCCATGCAGCGTCGAAGGCCCAGAACAGCCATAAATAAGTAAATAAAATTTAAAAAAAGGGATACTACATAATGTTAGTAATTTTATTAACACAGCCATTTTATCCTCCACACAAGTGGAAAAACCTGACAATGGTGCTTTTTATTAAAAATTTTCACAACAGTTACAGGATATATTTGCTAATATAGAAAACCCAACACTTTTGTAAATAAGCAAACTTTTAAATTCTGACTTCCTGAACATCTTAACCATGGTTTATAAGACTATGCATGATATGATTTTATTTTCTCCACCTTTGTTTATACTGCCATTATCGTGTGTGTGTGTGTGTGTGTAGTTTCAATACATATGCTCTTGATTTAGGATGTACACAATAGTGATTGTTCTTTTTACCCGATTGTTTTTCACAGAAATTTTCACTGGCCAGTTATTCATCACCTCTGCTGAAAGGCCTTCCTCAACTTTCCACCACTTCCTTTCCTCTTAATTTACTTTATTTCTCTCCACAGCACTTAAGACCACAAGAATAAAAGCTACAAATTACGGAAGGTTCTGAAAGTAATTATTTCTTTTGGTCTAGAGAAGGCAGGAGAGGAGAACAGAGGGGCTCTCCCCCAAGAGAAACAGAAGGCAGAGTGAATGGTATGGGCTCCTTTAAGGGGCAGCAGCAACAGAAGAGGTTCAGACTAATCGAGCACAAGTGGAGAAGTCATTGAGAATTGTGGAGAAATACGTATGCTTAAACAACAGAATCAAGTCATGACTTCAAGCTTTCAACTAGAAGACTACTCCTCCTCTTTGAAAAACACAAGACTTTGGCTGGGGGAGATGGAAATAAAATGAAAGTAAAAATGCAGAATTCAAACAGAAATTTTAAAAATACTGAGAAACAAATATAATTTGACACACAATAAAGGATTAACCTGGATATTCCTTCTGCTTTCTCTCCTTTTCTTTCTCTTTCTGTCCCTCTTTACTTCTTCAATTTTGAAACCTCTGTCTTTAAGGAAGTTTGTGAAAGAAAGCAAAAAGATTTGTCTATCTTAAGACAGTTAACAAAATAAGTATCTGTGATCTACCTTCATTATTATCATTAACTTTATTTTTTTTTCAGGAAAGTTTCTCTCATCTCCTTAGTTAAGAACGTCTATCATTAGGTGACCTAGCTTATTAAGTGTCCAAATATAAATAAGAATTGCAAACGAATTATTTTAAGAAGATGAGAACTTCAATTATTTTTTTAAGTGAGACACAATTCACATATAATATTATATTGGTTTCTTGTGTATAAAATAATGATGCAATACATGTATATATTACAAAATGATTATCACAACAAGTCTAGTTAACATCCATGACCATGAGTAGCTTCAAATGTTTTTCTCTTATGATAAGAACTCTTAAGATGTACTCGCTTCGCAACTTTCAAGTATACATTTGTTAACATGCTATAAGTTACATCTCTAGTACTTAAGAATTCTAAAACTGTGAGTTTGTACCTTTTGACTCCCTTCACTCATTTTGTCCACCCCTACCCTGCACCTAACTGTTCCCTGTACATATGAGTTTGGGAAAAGTGGGGTTTACTTGTGGTTTTTCTTTTTTTAGCTTCCACATCCAGAACTTCATTTCTTACATTTAAACAGTGGTAGCTGTCCGAAGACTATACATTTAAAAATGTAACAAACATATTGTTAAAAGCTCTATTCCTTTCAACAGTAAATCTAGAAAGAGCTATGGTATAATATAAAGAACACTAAATTAGAAGTCAAAAGATTCTGGTTCTGTCACTTAGTTTATGACCTTAGGCAAGTTATTTACCTCTGAGAGTTTTATTTTAAAGATGAAAATAATTATTTGTTAGGTTTGATATAATTAAATGACCTAGAAAGTTAATATTCATACTTTATAGAGTTGTTGCACACATTAAATGAGTTAAAAGAAAATCAATAGGTACATGATATAAGCCAGGCGTGCTGCAGTCCATGGGGTCACAAAGAGTTGGACACAGCTGAGCAACTTAACTGAACTGAAACTCTATACAACTAAAGTGAAAAAACAACACTATTAATTTCAAAGGCAAAGACTGTCTTATTCATTATTAAATTCCAAACACACACAGCATATAAAAGATACTTCAGTTCAGTTCAGTTCAGTCCAGTTCAGTCGCTCAGTTGTGTCCGACTCTTTGCGACCCCATGAATCGCAGCATGCCAGGCCATCCCTGTCCATCTGTCCAACTCCCGGAGTTCACTCAGACTCGCCTCCATCGAGTCAGTGATGCCATCCAGCCATCTCATCCTCTGTCGTCCCCTTCTTCTCCTTCCCCCAATCCCTCCCAGCATCAAAGTTTTTTCCAATGAGTCAACTCTTCGCATGAGGTGGCCAAAGTCAAGCTCAATATTCAGAAAATGAAGACCATGGCATCCGGTCCCATCACTTCATGGGAAATAAAAGATACTTGAGTTTACCTAAATAAAGGATCATTAAGTTAAATGGCCAATCAAAAAACAACACATATAAAATATTCATGTAAACATACACTCACATTTTAAGTCAACAACATATATTGAGCTGTTAGCATATGTCATGTACACAGATGACTAAACCATCATCTTTCAGCAATAATACTGCTTCACAATTTACGAAATGTTCATACACACACACACACACATGGTCACCACAAAGATGATAAGATCAATTAGTTACACTACCTTTTAAAATCTCAAACAACCACAAGTGGATGAGGAAAGGGAAGTGGGAAGATTAAATGGTTGGCCAAGATTATATGGCTAATGGGTAGCAGACCAGGGATTAGAAACAGGCTTCAGAGGCAACTAAATTATTTTCTCTTCCTGATACTTGGGATAGGCAATATTTTTGCCTAATCTATGAGATATATTAATTCACTGCAAAAGTAGGACACTTTTAAGAGTACAAAGTCGTGTTACAGAGGATGTACAGCCAAGCGAGAACAATGTAAGCTACAGATTCTGTATGATGATAAGGCATCAGTGTAGGCTGATCAACTGTGATAAGTGATGGCAACTCCTACATGAAAAGCTGATAATGAGGGGTGTCATACATGTGTGAAGACAGGATAAACAGGAAATGTCTGTATTTTCAGCTCAATTTTTCTATGAACCTAAAACTGCTCCTAAAAACACCTATTTTTAAAATAAGGGAAACAATTAATAATCACACAAAGGTTACAAGAACAAATTGAGATTATCCATAGCAAACTGGAAGTATGTTCACTCTAATTAAATAGGAATTCTAACTTGCAAAGACATGGCTATTCAAGTTAATTCAAGCTACATTAAAACACTGTTTTAAAAGTGCAGAACTGTCATTGAAGACTTGCAAAAATGATCACTGTAATAGTGTTCAGGGAATCTGAAAGAACTGTCACCAGAAGGAGAAGACATTGTGTACGTACCAAGCTGTCCTCGGCTTCGGCGCACCATTTCTTGCCTAGCACCTATGCTTCCAAGAATAGCTTCCTCAAGCTTTGCTCTCATGTCTTTTGATTTCTTAAAGGTCAAACTATTCATTCTTTCAAATACTTTCTTTCCCTAAAATTTAAACATTAGAAAAGAAGACACAGTAAGGAAATTTTCTTCTTCTTTTCCACATTATGTTCCCTCTTGCTCTTCTTGGCAATGGCACAATGATCACTTACTTTGTACTCAAAGCAAGATACACAAAGATAAAGCAGATCTAATAGCCGGTTTAGCTGCAGGACTGAGAGATCTGTAAACCACTTTTGTAGAACTGTCTCATCTGCATTCTTGAGAACCCAAAGCAGACAGATCAAAAGACTCCGACTTGATTCTGCTGAGAAGGTAGTGTGTTGCCTGCCACTCTGAAAATAAAAAGCAGTAAAATGAGACAGAATGATCAAAGACCACTTGTTTTTTTTCAGTTGTCAGTTGTTTTCTTCTAAAAGCATGTCTAATATCATGTAAGAAACAAATCGCCAGTCTAGGTTTGATACAGGATACAGGATGCTTGGAGCTGGTGCACTGGGATGACCCAGAGAGATGGTATAGGGAGTGGGGTGGGAGGGGGGTTCAGGATTGGGAACTCATGTATACCTGTGGCAGATTCATGTTGATGTATGGCAAAACCAATACAGTATTGTAAAGTAAAATAAAGTAAAAATAAATAAATAAATAAATAAAAGCAATGTGAAAGTAATTACTTTAAAATCAAATATTTTGAAAGAGCCATTTGACTTAGGCAGTATTTGTGTAACTCATACATAACCTTAAACTTAAGATACTAAAACTTAATGAACCTTTCCTAGCAACAGAAAATTGTTTATAGGGCTTACAGAAGACTGTAAATAGAAGTTAACAGGAAACATGAAGGGAAAAACTAAAAGGTTCTATTATTAAAAAGTAGGTCCTATATTAAAAACTATGATATCTAAAGAAGACAATCAAAAGGGAGGGGTTATATGTATACCTACGGCTGATTCATGTGAGGTTTGACAGAAAACAGCAAAATTCTATAAAACAATTACCCTTCAATAAAAAATAAGCAAATTTTAAAAAAAGACGCCAGGCCTCCCTGTCCATCACCATCTCCCAGAGTTCACTCAGACTCACGTCCTTCGAGTTGGTGATGCCATCCAGCCATCTCACCCTCTGTTGTCCCCTTCTCCTCCTGCCCCCAATCCCTCCCAGCATCAGAGTCTTTTCCAATGAGTCAACTCTTCACATGAGGTGGCCAAAGTACTGGAGCTTCAGCTTTAACATCAGTCCTTCCAAAGAACACCCAGGACTGATCTCCTTTAGGATGGACTGGTTGGATCTCCTTGCAATCCAAGGGACTCTCAAGAGTCTTCTCCAACACCACACTTCAAAAGCATCAATTCTTCGGTGCTCAGCTTTCTTTACAGTTCAACTCTCACATTCATACATGACTACTGGAAAAACCATAGCTTTGACTAAACGGACCTTTGTTGGCAAAGTAATGTCTCTGCTCTTCAATATACTATTTAGGTTGGTCATAACTTTTCTTCCAAGGAGTAAGCATCTTTTAATTTCATGGCTGCAGTCACCATCTGCAGTGATTTTGGAGCCCCCCAAAATAAAGTCTGACACTGTTTCTACTGTTGTCCCATCTATTTCACATGAAGTGATGGGACCAGATGCCATGATTTTACATAAATGTAAATAAATTTTAAAATTCTAGTGAAAGACAAAAATGAACAGACCAGATTTTAAAAATATAAGACAAAATACAACTACATGAATTAAATAATGAAAATGTTAGCTATAAATCATAGTATGTAGTTAGAAGAATAATTAATGGAAAATATTTACAATTAAAGTAAGTATCAAAGAAGGAATGGTGAAAATTAGCGAGTTAATAAGCATCCATCTAAAGAAGTTAGAAAAAAGAACATCAATATAAACCAAAAGAAAGTAAAAGCAAATAATAAACATTCAAAAGTGGGGCTCAGCATTGACCCCAAATGTGTTCTTTATACAAACTAAAGGAATATACAAATTTCTACTGAGACTGACTTAAGACAAAAGATATGAAAAGCTAGTCACAGAAATGAAAATGTTTACATCTACTATAAATGTTACAGACTTTTTAAAAATCATGGAAGATATTTGAAACAATTTTGTATGCCAAGAAATTTTAGTAAATTTCTACTAGAATAAAATTTACAAAAACCAGTGTAAAAAGAAATAGAAAACTTGAACAGTCCTACAATCATTAAATATATAGATAATTTTAACACTTTCAAAAAAGATTACTGAAGGTACAGATGGCTTAACTCACAAGTTCTCCAAATATTCTAGGAAGAAATAATTTCAATTTTAAACAAGTATTTGCAGGGAACAGATTAAACGGGAAATCCCCTAGCTCATTTTCATCATCTAAACTACCTGATTCCAAAATCTGAATAGAACATTATGCTTTTACTAACACAGATACACAATCTTAAAATACAGCAAATCAAATCGATTAATACACAATCACAAAAACGTTAAGTTTAATTCAGGAATTCAAAGTAGGTTTAACACTAGAAAATCAATTGAAAGATTTAAAAGTAAAAGATAAAAAAGCAAAATAACATGACAGTCTCAATGGTGCAAAAAAGCATGATAAAACTCAACAACTATTCATAATTACAAAAGTAAAACTCTTAGCAAACTAAGAACAAGAAGGGGACTTCCATAATATAAGAGGGTATTAAAAAAAACCAACCCCCAAAACCAAAACCTTTAGCACCTATATTTAAGAATGAAATGTTGCAAGCTTCCCCTTTTATGATGCCAACTATCACTACTTCTATTTAACACTGTACTCAGGATTCTAGCTCATAAACAAGCTATGAAAAACACTGGAAGGAAGAAAAGAACAGCCATTATTCACAGATGATATGATTGTATACATAGGGGAAAAAAAACTATACCTATGTTATTAATTTAGCAATTCTTCTGGAAATAAATATTATTGTTCAAAATCAATTCTATGTCCACACAAAAGCAATCAACAATTAGGGAGTTCTCTGATAGTTTAGTGGTTAGGATTTGGTGCTTTCACTGCCATGGCCCAGATTCAATTTCTGATCAGAGAACAGAGATCCCCCAAGCTGTGGGGCATGGCCAAAAAAAAATAAAAGATAATCAGCAATTAGAAAACAGTTTATGAAAAAGATGACATTTATGAGACTATGAGAACATGCTGCTACTGCTGCTGCTGCTAAGTCGCTTCAGTCGTGTCCAACTCTGTGTGACCCCAGAGACGGCAGCCCACCAGGATCCCCTGTCCCTGGGATTCTCCAGGCAAGAACACTGGAGTGGATTGCTATTTCCTTCTCCAATGCATCAAAGTGAAAAGTGAAAGTGAAGTCGCTCAGTCGTGTCCGACCCTCAGCAACCCCATGCAGCCTTCCAGGCTCCTCCGTCCATGGGATTTTCCAGGCAAGAGTACTGGAGTGGGATGCCATTGCCTTCTTCAATGAGAACATGATGTTATATATATACTTATATGTGTATTATATATTATCACACTGCATAACTTAATAATATTACTAAAATACTTTTAAAATATCAAGGACCAACAATACACCTACAAAAGATGTTCTGGGCCTCTTTGGTAAAAAGCTATAAAAGTTTATGTATATAAACACCTCAAAGAAGGTCCTAATAGTGGGGAGATCTAACATATTCAAGGATTTTGGGATTCACTGGTGTAAAAATATTAATTTTTCCAAAAACTGATCCATAGATTCAATACGATCTTATTTTAAAATAAGACACTCTATTCACTAAATTCACAATTAAGTGTGTGGAAAAAGCAAGTTACAAAAAGAAAGAAACCTTTGAACCACTTATAACTGGCAATGGACTTAATCCTGACATATGAACTACTATAAATTATAAACAAAGGCAGACAATCCAACGGAAAATGAGGAGTCAGTGTTCTATATTTCGCCCCGAACGGTGGTTACAAAAGTATTACTTTAAAATCTTTTGTAAACATCTACATTTATGTTTCATGTACAGTATATTTCACATAAACGAGGTTTTAAAAAACAAAAAGCAAGGCCAATAAAATTGAGAATAGTGGTCATTTTGAGGGGAGAAAGGGACTGAATTAAGAGCAAACTGGGAACTTTTAAGGAAATTGAAAAGTTCTACTTCTGAAGCTGAGTGGCAGGTATGCTGCTGTTTTTCCTATTATATTTTAACTGTACATGCACTTTATATACATAGATACAATAGCAAATGCAAAAGAAAAAACTGATAAATTAGAATTCATCAAAATTAAAACTTTTGCCAATTCAAGTGACACTATCAAGAAAATGAAAAGATAATGCACGTAAGAAAATACCTGAAAATCACATATCTGATAAGGAATTTATGTCCAGAATAAACAAAAACTCTTTCAATAACAACTCAATAACAAGAAGATGAATAACACAATCTTAAAATATTAAAGGATTTGAATGGACGTTTCTCTATGTAAGATATATGAAAAGATGTGTATTATATACAAATGAAATGATACTCTCAATATCAGCAGACATCAGGTAAACACAAAGTAAAACCACAGTGAGACACCACATCATACATACTAAGGTGTGAAGAATATATAATAAAAAAGAGATAATAAAAAGTGTTGGTGAGGATTCAGAGAAATAGGAACCTTTATTAACTGCCGGTGAGAATTTAAAATGGAGCGGCTATTCTGAAAGAGTTTTCTCAAAATATTAAAGTTATTAATACACACGATCCAGCAAATCCATTCCGAGGTATCTACCTAAGAGAAATGAAAACATGTGTGGACACAAAGACACGGACACAAGTGTGCCTAGCAGCATTATCCCTAACAGCCCCAAACTGGAAATGATTCAAATATTCATCAAATGATAAACAGATTAAAAAAAAGCTGGTCTATCAATATAAAGGAATATTATTTGGCAATTAAAAAAAGTACTGATACATGCCACATCATGAATGAACCTCAACAACATTATTGCTTAGTGAAAAAAGCCAGATATAAAGATCACAGTGCATAATTCCATCTGTATGAAATGTCAAGAATAGGCAAATCTATGCAGGCAGAAAGAAAGTTGCTGCCTAGGACTATGGCTTTGGGGCACCAGAGAGTGAAGGCTAATGGGGTTCAGGGTTCTTTTTGGGATAATGGAAAAGTTCTAAAATCAGATTGTGGTGATAGATGCCTAACTCTGTACAGATACTAAAAACCATGAAATTATACACTTAAAATGGATGGATCTTTTGATGTGTAAATTATCTCAATAAAACCTTTTTAGAAGTTGTCAAGCAGGCCAGCTTCCATAAATATGATTGCAGCTTTTTGAAAGAAAGTCATTTAAAACTTTCAGAAGTTGATCTTGCTCTACTAGCAATTTGTTTCCTCCCTGCCACCATGTTCTTCCCTCTTTAAGAGGGAAAATTACAGAGCAAAATGACTATCAATTTATTTAAATATGAAAAAGTATGAACCTTCACAGATTAAAAATAAATTTTCTCAACGGCTAAACAACTGAGATTATATCTCTTAGGACTGATAAAGAATAAAATAGATTTTAAAAATGAAGAATAGAGGCTATAAATTGAAAATGAGGCAACTTTCAAAATTGTGAATGATAAAATAGAGTTTTTATACCAAAAAGATTGAGGTAATTACGAGTTTTTCAAACAACTTAGTATACTATAGAAAATATTTTCAGAAAAAAAATATTTTCACAAAATAAAACTCAGAGTACGTTTGCATCAGTTAATATAATAATCTGTTATTGAAGAGTATATCCTTATAAATTTCTATCTTCCCAGATAAAACTTCTGTAGGAGGGTTGTTTTTACCGTTGACGAGAGGAGGAAACTGCCGGGCCTTGTTAGCTGAGGGACTGATGTTCCGGCAATTGCCATGGCAACTGTCTGGCTTATCATGCTTCCACTCTCACTCTCATAGTCATCAGCAGCTATACAGATTGGTCTTCCTCGCTGATTGTGAGTTTCTGGAAAAAATAACCCAGAAATAAATAAACTTCTCTTTAAGTAACAGCTATTGGGCATGCCATTCCCTTTCTATTCTCCTTTACTCTTCAAAGGAAAACCTATTAACATATACTGCATATTATTATATTTTACCTAAATGGCTACCCACTCCAGCACTCTTGCTGGGAAAATTCCATGGACTGAGGAGCCTGGTAGGCTACAGTCCATGGGGTCGCAAAGAGTCGGACACAACTGAGCGACTTCGCTTTAAATATTTTAAACACTAACTCATTCCTATAGTACTACTTAAGAGTTCTGTAAGGAACATTCAGTTCGGTTCAGTCGCTCAGTCATGTGTGACTCTTTGCAACCCCATGGACTGCAGCACTTGCTAGTAAAAGAAAATATATAGTAACAATAATATAAATTTCTGCCTTCAGATAAGGAAACCCACTTTAATGATCAAATACTAGGAAAACTACTCAATTATAAGTCTATCAAAGGCAAGGAGTTGGATATCTGTGTATCAGCAGCATCTACTCATGGTACATAGTAGATAACAGTAAAAATTTTTTAATTGAACTGGGAGTACTTTATCAGGCTAACTGCTAGTTCAAATGCAACCTACACTATTTTCTTTAAGAGAAATGATGGAATTTAAATAAATTCTAAAAGTGGAAAGCAAGAATAAAATTTTGTGGATTACAGTTTTTAAAAAGCAACATAACTTAAACTTATTAACCAGCTATTAGTGATATCATTCTCGCTATTAAGGTGAATATTAATTTCAATTTTATGTATATGAATAAAATTGGGACTGAGAGTGGTAGATATCTGACAAGTTTTCTCATATTTTTTTTTTTCCAGATAAACAGTATACACTCACACACACACACAATTCTCTTTCCTAATAGGTAGACACGTGCGTGCATGCTCAGTCCTGTCCAACTCTTCCCAACCCCATGGATTGTAACCTGCCAGGCCCTTCTGTCCACGGGATTTTCCAGGCAAGAACACTGGAGTGGGTTGCCATTTCCTCCTCCAAGGGATCCTTCCAACCCAGGGATTGAACCCATGTCTCCTGGTCTCCTGAACTGGCAGGCAGATTCTTTACCACTGGGTCACCTGGGAAGCCCTATAGGTAGGTATAGAAATGCTGTAAAACCATTTTTTTTAATGCATCATAAGAAATACTTACAGAATCCTTACAGTGACTTCTCTCACAAAGGCAAAAGTTTTTTTTCAAACTCTGTTAAGTATTTACAGTGTACCTACATCATTGTGAGTTTTCTTATATTTCTTTTCCTAAAGTAAGATTATTTGCATATTTTTCTAATACTTTTAAACATTGAGATTTGCCTTTAGAGTTTGTCTTAAATATACTAAGTACCTGTAAAATCATATAGCTGAGGAACAGTTTCCATGATAATACCAATCAGAGGTAGATACAACATAGCCACTCGAGCCTTTGTCTGGGGGTCAGAGTACCGGGGATCTGAGTCGTGACTGGATAATAAATTGTGTACCATATTGATGACTTTCTTATGCAATCCAAACAGTCTATTTAAAAAGAAGATGCAGAAGGAGTTGCAGTAAGGTCACAGAGATTAGTTAACATCTTTAGAGCAAACAGTAAGTCATGGTACTGAATCAATTTGTTCAACTTAACTTTGCCACATATTTGCATGGATTCCTACAAAACATTTTTCATTTTAAAATTAACGAATGTTCAAAAAATAAAATAAAACTAGTGAATGTCTCACTGTATTAAATAAGAAAGGAGGGAAAAGGAAATACTATATAAATTCCCTTAGAAGTAAATCTGAATATATTTTCATTAATTCTTTAGAAATTAATGCACTTAATAACTTTAGATCAGTTACAGTTATATTTTAAAGCAAAAGAGTTTTAAGTAGCTGTAAATTTTATTTCATCAAGGGAAATCTTTTCACGTTTTTCCAAAATAAACTGTTATTTCCTTTTGCAAAGAGGAAATATCCTCTACCTATGGATTATGTAGTCCACAACAAGGGTTGTCTTTGATATCTCTGTTTAAACTGACCCTCCATGCTCACTTGGGCCCTTACTACTTTCTACACTTCTAAGCCCAAGTTTCAGCTGGGCTACTACAATAGCAAGGACCACTCTCCACACTCTTTTGGCTTCTCTTCTTAGACTGAAGCTGCTTGATGATGCAAACCATTCTAATGTAAAATGTCTCCAACTTCAACTACCCTTAATGCTGTACCTGGCAGGTGTTTCAGATCTCACTGTTTCTCCTTAAGCCTCTCACCATCAATCTCAACAGAAGACCTTACCTCTAACTTTTTTTTCTTCAAGGAAAGAAAAGCCATTCTAAATATGCTCTGGCCAGACCTGTCAATGCATCTCCATCTTTACAGCTATCAAATCAACTTTCCTTTTATCTCAAAGAAAGTTGTACCTTCTTTCAGAAAGCAGTTTCCCCTTATGCTCAGTCAATCTCCCCTTTCTTCTAGCTTCAATGAACCCTTTCACTAAGTTCTTCCCTTGTAAATACACTTTCACTTGAAACTAGTTTACTCTGGCTTGTATATAGTATTCCTCTTATATGATTTATCTAGTAATAAATTTCCTGAATGTACAGTCTATATCAAGCATTTTCTTCCATTTACTTCCTAACATCTACTCTCTTTCTCTGAAACTACAAGTTGTTTGAATGATTATGACGTGGTACTGTAACAGTTTCATCATTTAATAGCTAGATTTTCAAAGATATTGAACCTCTGTTTCCCTATGTATAAATAACCTACCTCCTAAAGTGGCATGAGAATTAAGTTACATCATTCATGTAACACGCTTACCACAATGCTTTGCACACTGCATCCTTCAGTAAATATTAGCTTTTCTTCTTAAAATCACCTAGCAGATTTAAAACCAGGTATTCTTTCTCTGGGGCTTTTGATCTTACCTACCATTTTACATAGCTATATATGAAATCTAGCTGGAGATTCTTCTTCCTCCCAGATTTTTATTCAGAAAGTATATTTTTAAATACTGTTGAGAACTCCATCTAATGGACATATCTCAGATTTCATTTTCTAGCTCTCTACTTGACACTTTGTCACTTTTTATATTTTCTTCTCAGTATTTTCTCTAAATAGCTCCCATCACTGTTCATATTCTCTATCATTCTTCCCAAGTGTCAGATTCTGGTCATTTGCCTTTTATGTTCTCTCTTTCAACTTGTATCACCAGTGATGATTCCCAAACCTAGGTATATTAATATTTAGCATCTCTCAGCAGCTACGGGCCCCAGACTTCAACCTATCTAAACTCTATCCACTCATCTTCATTAAGCCTTTTCATATGTCTACAATACTCAGACACATTCAGCCTTTACACACACGCAGAAACACATGAACACAAACACGACTGCGCAGGACACATGCGCGCACAAGACCTGCCATATCTTACGCTGGATGTTGGAGACAAGACTTCCTATCTTATCCTATCCTTGTCCTTGTTCTTAAAGAGCTTGCTTCAACAAGAGAGAAACACAGACACAAAAATAATAATTCAGTGTTACAAATGCTTGTAACAAAGGTGCTAATCTTCTTCAGAACTAGGTTCTGTACTACAAAATATGCATTTAACCATAGTATATTGTTTCAAAGTTGTAACTTTCTAACTACAATGAAAATTTCTAGAGAGCAAATCTTTGGTCAATATTAGAACATATTGCTGCTACTCAAGGAATTATTTATGATTACTTAGCAAGCAAAAAGAGTAAAAACATTCCTCTTAAGGGTCTATCTAAGATAATGTATGCTGTTTTTATCTATGCAAATGTGAAAAAAATGTAAAATATAGAGATGAGATGTGAGTCTCAAATAGTCAATCATTCATTCACTGAATTAACATATACTTACCAAGTGTCCACTCTGTACCAGACACAATTCTAAGGCAGTGGGAATACAGCAGTGAACAAGAAAGAAAAGTGCTGCTCTCATGAGCTCATACTCTAATGGGAGGAGACAGATAATGAACAGACGAGCAAATTTCAGGGAAATGCTTTGTAGAAAATTAAACAGGCTTATATGGTTAAGAATAATTGTGGCAAGGGTAACACAGCTATAATTCAGACTGGGTGGCCCAATGACGTCTCACTGAGAAGATACTGTTTGACTGGAGACCTGAAGAATCACAAGGAAGAAATGCCTCTGTGTGGAAATCTCAGGGCAATATAAGCATTGATTCAGGCAGAGGAAAATCTAAGTGCAAAGACCCCAAGGTGGGACTGGGTAGGCCCGTAAGGGAAACAGAAACAAGTCCAGGATGGCTAGATTGTAGTATATGAGGAAGAAGGGAAGGGACAGTGTAGACAAGAGTTACATACACAGGGTTTTGAGGTTCATTACTAAGTCTGGACTTTATTTTAAATGTTACTTTAAAAGCATACACTTTTAAGTATTTTTAAAGTAAGAAGTGTGCCCTTTTAAATACATTGAAGAGTTTTAACTAAGGAAGCAATATAATTTAATTTTCATTTCTAAAAGACCATTTAGGTTGCTGTGTAGAAAAGGGATTTTAGGGAGGGAAGAGTGGAAGCATGATTAGGGGAGCAGCAGTAAAGAGGAAGGGAAGCAGCTGGACTTCGGGTATAGTTTAGAGGTGGTCCTAAAGCACTCGCTAATGGGCTGGGTGTAGGAAAGAGTGAGAAGACAAGAGAACAAACGGCAGTAACAGCTTATAATCCTGTATGTTACTATTTAAAGCCATTCCAGTTACCTTTTAAAACTCAATAAATAAAGAAAAAGTAGTGGTGAACACAGTTAGCATTGCTTTCAGACTTTACAGGGTCAGAAAGTATCTAAAGAGCCACCTTGAAAGAGGTCAAGAGGGAGGGGACATATGTATACCTACGGTTCATTCACGTTGACATATGGCAGAAACTAACACAACGTTTTAAAGCAATTACCCTCCAATTAAAAATAAAATTTTTTAAAAAGAACTCTGAATACAGCATACAAAATTTTTTTTTAAAAAGAAGTCTTTCATGAGCCCTACACTGTCCCACAGAAATATATCTATTTTAACAGAACTGATCCTTGACTTTGAGAAGGAAACCTCATCACAAAAATGGTTGACTGTTAGAATTCTCTATTCTTTATCAGACACCACTGAATACCTACACAACATCTCAGAACAGACATAGAGAATAGACTTATGGACACAGGAGGAGGGGAGGGGAGGGTGAGATGTATGGAGACAGTAACATGGAAACTTATATTACCATATGTAAAAGAGATAGCCAACAGGAATTTGCTGTATGGCTCAGGAAACTCAAACAGGGGTTCTGTATCAACCTAGAGGGGTGGGATGGGGAGGGAGGTTCAAAGGGGATATATGTATACCCATGGCTGATTCATGTTGAGGTTTGACAGAAAACAACAAAATTCTGTAAAGCAATTACCCTTCAATTAAAAGATAAATAAAATTTTCAAAGAAGGTTGACTGTTAGAATTCTCTATTCTTTATCAGACACCACTGAACACCTATACAACATCTCCTTCACCTGTCTTCCTCCCTAATGGAATGCAAAAATGTTCAGGTATACATTCATGTCCCTGAGATTCAGAAGAAGCTGACTCTATTCCCCTAGTTCCTGAAGTCGATCCAATCAGACTAGCCCTGCCATTTACAGTAGCCAGTCAACAAGCTGTTTCATTACTAAGATGAGAAGAGATTAATGTTACTCAACTGTTTCCTTAATTGAGAAGGTCTAACAAAAAATATCACATGAACTAAACACTTTTTAGTGACAGCTGATTATTATTTAGGCATGAGCTCCTTATCTTCTGCTTTGTAACAAACCACCCATGAACCAAAACCTGTCTAAGCACCACATGTGAGTAAAAGTGATCTAACTCACCTAAGAACCTGGCACTGCTCAGGTGTCTAATAGTGCAGGACAGGCAAGTGAGCCAGACCAGTCCAAAGAAAGATGTGCATTGCACGCTTGGGAAGAGGGGTTTTTCCCCTCTCTGCTCTGCTGGACATGAACAAATAAGAATTTAATCCGAATTGCCAGAGCAACTATCTTACAGTCATGAAAGGCATACTAGCCTCAGGATGAAGCTTAGGCTCCTAGCAGAAATTAGATATAAAAGAAACAGAACCCTGATAACATCACTGAGCTGCTGGTTATACCGTGCTAAAACCTTACCTTTCTTCCAAATTTGCAATGATAACTATCCTTCCTTTAATAAAACAGGCAAGAAGAAAGTTTCCTATTTCTGGTAGCCAAAATTATTCTGATACATCAAGTAAAAATACTGGAAATATAAATTCAAATGATTGAGATTTAAGTTATTAAGGAAAGGTAGTATGTTTAGAAGTTGTCTTCAGAGTAATTCTTTTCAAACAATGGATCCTTTTCCCCCCCAAATGACATTATATTCATTTATCAATGGCTAAATAAAAGAGTGGTGGCAAGCAGGGGTGCGAGACCCAGAGTCTCAAGCCTGCCCTCCCCTACTCCAATGTCTGCACCAAACCCCATCCTACATGGAAACACACTAAGAACCTTTTCAGAACCCCACAGTTCTGCAGAGCACAGTGTGAAAACCTGCTTCTTAATAATATATCCCTAACATGAGAAGCTGTTGTTATGAAAAAAACTCATGACTTTCATCTGCAGAAGATTTAGCTTTTCACAATTTATTAAGCATTAACTATGTACCTATCGCTAAGAACTTCACAAACCTCATTTCATTTGCTCAATAAATACATCATAGGATTCTTATAAAACCTGCTCAAAATATCTCCTTTTGTTCTCTGGAGCTCTTACTTCAGGTTAAACTGCATTACAAACTCCTTAATGATCCTACTATGAGGAAAGTTGAAAAAAAGAGCGATTATTACCCAAATGAGTTATGGTCATAAAAACTTTTGAAAACAGCTATTAAGATAGAAATACCCTACAAGGATCTTAGATCACAACACATTTATAAAAAAGCTATTTCTGCAAATTCAAATCATCAGACAATGAACTCTTCTTACTATATCAATTTCCAATAATTCTTTAAAAGTGTGGAAGTTTTTAAAACAAGTTTACTTGTTTATAGGGCAAATTTTGAAGTACATGCTATATATTATTAATATGATGGCAAATGACAAATTTTACTCCCAAAGAATCAAACAGATTAGTCTATTTTCCTTAACTGAATTGTGCTTGTTGCATATCAATAAATCTGAAAGTCCATCTACTAACATGCACAAATATTTCAGGTACTACTAAGAAGGAAAAAAATACTACCAACTAAACCATGATATAACATGATACATGCTAACTTCAAGACAAACATCAAATTCAGAGATGACAAAAAAATGTCTTTCTCAAAACTGATGAAATACAGAAAAAACATGAGTATGGAACTTAGTGAACAGAGAAGTAGAAGAATGGTAAAGAATATCCTTTAAAAAAAAAAAAAAAAGAATATCCTTTTGAGTCCCAGAAAGTTAAGTGGGATACTTCTGTTCTGCTGTCCAAAATCAAACTGATACTGTACACAGCAAAACTGGCCTACTCACCCTTCAGCGTCAGGGTCCAAAATGACAGCCAGCTCTGTTAACACAAGTCCTGCCAAATAATGCTGTTGGCGGAAAGGCACAGACAATTCAAACATATTTGCAATCTTCTGGTCTTGGACATTGGTGGAAAATCCAGAACTCTGTTTGGGAGTGAGGTAGAACAAAACTATAATAGCTAAGCAACAAAACATTCTATAGACAGAGCATTACAGCAAACGAGATGTGAGCATCATCTGAAAGTGAGACAAACATTTTAAGTTTATTTTTACACTACTATTAGTAACACTGGAGAAAGCACCTGCTCTTACTTTTGGTATAGGAAACTATGATGAAATAACATTTTAAATTATTTTCAATTTCCTTTTTTTCATATTAAATTTTTTTCATCTGATTTTTCCTTTATACTTTTAGCCACTAAATATTTCATTATCATATTCTGAATGGAAAAAAGGACTGAATCTCTATGATGCATTATGTACTCACTGTTGAGTACAAGAGAAATATTCATAGTCAAATGCTACTGGTTTCCAGAGAAATTTCAAATACTTATGAAGCTGTCTTTTTTTCAGGGAAAATACAATGTCTAGAAAATTACTATTATTTTTTGGTTCATTCAGAGTTTTTACAAGTTTTCTCAAGGCAAGAATGTCCTCAACCTTATCACCCTTTAATCCATATTCAAGACCAAAAATGCGAGGTTTCTTACAACAGACTCCAGATTTCTCTATGGAGAAATCACCTTCTTAGTAAGTATATAAAACTATTCAGGCCCCTACCTTCCAAAGAGTGATGTCTCTGTCATCTACTAGAATCTGAAAATTACGCAGCTAGATGAGAAAGTAGGGGACAGGACACTGGAAGAAATTCTATTAATTTCTTGGCTAGACAAGATGTTCAGCAGGGAGTCAAGTATAAACAGCTCTGTTTCATTAAAGGTTTAAGGAACTCTACTTATGATTTATTTGTCCTTGATTGTGTAGCCACATCTTTGACAGAGGATGGGGGAAGAGAACAAAAGACTAGCCTCATTAGTTATTAGAAGAAACGTGTCTTAGCCAGGTATGTGGAAATAGGCTGATCCTTAAGAATTTTTGCAAAGGTGAAAAATGAGAAGTTGTGGGTGATCTCTGTGTTTTTCAATCTTTCTAAGTAAAGTTTAAAATTTTTTTTATCAAACATCTGAGATTGATCTAGTGTAGTAAATTACTTTCAGGAATTAAAAATCTCAAAAGCAAACTTAAAAAGAGTTCAGATCACCTTTGACTTTAGACATTAAGAATATAAGGAAGGGACTTCTCTGGTGGTCCAGTGGCTAAGACTCTGCGTTGCCAATGCAGGGGGCCTGGATTCAATCCCTGGTCAGGGAACTAGATCTCACATGTCACAAGTAAGAGTTCATATGCCTCGACTAAGACCCAGCACAGCCAAATAAACAAATTTTTTCAAAAAAACAAGAGCTTAAGGAAGTAGCTTGTTTATCTTAAGAATTATATAGCAAAACATTTTCCTAGGAGGGAACATCTAGGCTCCTCTGATACTAAACCACAAAATCCCTTCATTTTAATCTGTATGACAGGACATATAATTATTGCTATGATAATCCTTTGTCATCTTTAGAGCAATTATTAGGTACCCTGTGAAAACCCACAAACAACACCTAGTTTCCTTTGGGTTCTCTGGATACGAGAGGCAGGCAGGGCTTTGCAAGGACTACATTGCTATTTTACTTCTTTCTCTGCTAATTACACTTCATTCCCTTTCCTTCCATAGGTACTGACAGCTAATAAACATCTTGCTCCCCAAATTCAGTCTGTGTCTGCATCAAGAAAACCCAACTTGTGAAAATGTCAAGTGATTTTATTATGTAGGTGAATTCACTCCCTTGTGCGCAAATCAGTCAGAGGGATACAACACGTGGTTAGAACTTAGATCTAAAATAAAGCCAACATGTGCCACGGATCAAAGCCTAGTTTTGCCAGTTTTTACTATGTGACCCTGGGTAAGTTACTGATCTTTCTGTGTTTCAGTTCACCTGTAAAAAAATAATAATAACAGAATGTACCTCTTAGGGTTGCAATGAAGAATAGTAAATGATTAATATTTATAAATCACTTAATCACTTACTACTTACGAAAGCCCTGATTATGGAGCCTATCACAGTTATTATTCAACAGTATTACTTTTTACTTTTCCCAGCATTTAAAATGCTTTTTCCGCAAATGCAGGCTTTTTAAAAAAAGTTTTTTTCATACATTTTGCATACCTGAGACGTTGCAGAAGAAACGGAAGGTGATGGTGATGCAGGTGGAGTGAGCAGGCTGCAGGGTAAGTTTAAGGTAACATAGTGCTCATGGCTGCAGATGATTCGCAAAAAATCAAGCCTCAAGGACACCAGGACACTTGGACTTGGTAATGAATAAAGCTTTGAAGAAACCTTGTAAGTATTGCAGAAATTAAAAAAAAAAATACCAATTGAACATATCATTTCTCTAATACCAACACCAGAATGATGAATTAAAGAATTGGAAAACAGTACTCAATGAACAGCTTTCGGTTTTGTGGTTTAAGTAACAGTGTCAGCTTTTTCCAGAGTTACTGCTAAAATAAAAAACTTAGAACTACAAGATTTACTGTATAAATCCACTGACGAGGTGCATTCTTAAAGCCACATTCTTATATTTCCAATACAGCATTAATATTTCTACCTCTCAAGGATATATTCTTTCTGAAGAAAAATTATGCTATCAAAATAACTTTATAAAATACATTATCCATTCTTTTTTCAGCACTTTGTGCTAAGATATATTTATAACTATCTGTTTTCCCAACTACACCGTTACTTACTCGAGGAGATATTTATAAACTGACTTATATTAAGAGTTCTAGCATCCCTAGAGTCTAGCTTAATGTGTGACAAATGTAGGAGGTTAATGCCTGAAGAATAAAGACAGGACAGGTTTTGAGAGCAATAATACATGAAATTTCAGGGGAAAAGGTGAGAATAATACATAGTGTGGCAAATACTTGCCAACAGATCAGTGCCCATGCATAGTTTCAACTTTTCTCTTAAAAAACAAAACAGGGATTTCCCTGGTGGTCCAGAGGTTAAGACTCCCAGCTCCCCAATATAGAGGGCATGGATTCAATCCCCAGTCTGGGAAGATCCCACATGATGCATGGATCAGACAAAAAAGAAAGAAAGATACATACAATAATGGCATCCAACTGAACAGATTTTCAAAACTCTAAGTATTAGACTGCCAAATACCATTTTAAACCAGTAGTTCCCCTAAATTAATCTGTGGACCAGCAGGGAAGTACTTTACAAGCACTGTTTCCCCACTCCCTACCGCACCACCAGGATTCAAACTCCTCAGTAATGCTGGGATGGGACACAAGAGACCTGTATATTTTTTTAAGCTGCCTTAAAAGGCAATTTTAGGATGATTATATAACTTACTACCCAAATGGTCTATCAGGACAAATAACTAATGTCTTCTAAAAGCCAGGTTTCATTATCAGTTGAAAATTTTAACACAAAACCAGCTGTTTGTAGACAAGTTCCAGGATACTTTTAGTTTAGAAAAGGCAGACGATGGTATTTGAGACTTGGGTAAACATCTGCCCACGATTCTCAACTCCGCAACGTCTAAGGCTTCATCATGAGGAACACACAGCAAAATGCAACTGCTTTAAAATCACTTAAGACAGAAAAGGTTGGGTTAGCTGTTCATTCAGCAAAAATGCTACTCTGGCATGGCAACCTGGGGCTGTTTTACATTTAGACTACTGACTTGATGGTATACTTCCAATGGGAATTAAAGAGTCATGAGTGGGCCAGGATAACTCAAGGAAAAGATGGCTCTACTGATAGCAGCTTGCCATAGTTCTATGAACTGATAAGTGTAATTTATTTTTGCCTTACTAATAAATATACCACTTTTTAAAAACCACTATATAAATGTGTTCATGAAAGTTTCTTAGCTCTAGCCCTTAAAGAGCAAACACAGAATTTAAATTATTTCATTACTAATTATATTTTACCTGTTTATAGCAGGTCTTTATAAGGCTAAAGACAAATCCTCTGTCCATAACAGACAACAGATCATTGAGAAAAAATGCAAGGCTTGTGTTGAGTCTCTCAACCATTTCTGTGTCCTGGGAAACAAAATTTAATAAGAAAAACAAAAGTACGATAGTTTAATGTGTGCCTGAAAGATTGACTTAGTTTTTAAAAATAACTTATCATTACCTTCTGAAATCGTGAAACTATATCACTAGCAATTGTGCTGACAAGAGCACCAATGTCGTCCATGAAACGCTCTGGAAAACGAGTCTTCCTCGGTGCCTCAAGTTTATCATTAAAGTATAAGTGATGCACCATGCTCTTTACCTGAAAAAAGAAGTAAGCCATCAGTTCAATTTCTTTTTTTAAAAAATTGAAATATAACTGTTTTACAATGTTGTGTTAGTTTCTGCTGTACAAGGAAGTGAATCAGCTATATGTATACATATATTCCCTGTCTTGGACGTCCCCTCACCTCACTCCATCCCACCCATCTAGGTCATCACAGAGCACCAAGCTGAGCTCCCTGCGCCATAGAGCAGTTCTTATGGGTGTAACTAGCAGTTACAGAACTCTAAACTTTAGGGTCATTTCTGTCAATATACCACATGATTTAATAGAAGGCTAAAATACTCTTAACTCCTCAAATATTATGAAAAAGTTCCCTACAATATTTTGTATGCTCTAAAGAAAAATCAAACAACATACAACTCAATCTCTGTAACACCTTCATAAAACTATTCTGGCTATCAATGGGAAAAAAATTCTGGGTATGTCAACAGAAAAAAATTTTCATCCTTTAAAATTACTTTAAGTTAAATCTTTCTAAGACTCAGCAACTGTGCCATTCCATGTCCCCTACAACTGGTAGCTTTGAGGGATCAGAAATCTTGACAGCATGTAGTATCTTTAGCACTTAGCATCCCGTGGCATATGGCGTGTGTACATTAAATATTGATGAATACATTATTAAGAATAAAATGTTAGATAAAAATCAAAGTAATTTCAATTTACAAAATACTTTTAGATATAAATTCTTATCACAGTGTGTACAATAAAGAATTTTCAATTCAGGGAAATTAATGACAAGATTTTACAGTTGGTAAATAGTAGAAACAAGTCAAACTGTACCATTTTGACTATTTTGTGTTTTAAGAAATCTGACCATATATGTAAGGCTATTAAAAAAAAAAAGGCAAATTACTATTTTGATCTTATATTAAAAGCACATGAATTATAATTTGATGTTGAGTCTCCGGGGGGAAAAATGTGTTGCCTATCACTTACATATGATCCCTGACTTATTTTTTTGCTGATTAGAAAATCTCAAGAAGAAATTTCTTTTTAAGAAATAAAAAACAAAAACTTTTACTGAAGTGTAGTTGATTTACAATGCTGTGTTAGTTTCTGGTTACAGCCAAATGATTTCATTTTGTATACATTCTTTTTCATATTTTTTTCCATTATGGTTTACTTCAGGATACTGAATTTAGTTTCCTGTGCCATACAGTCAGACTGTGTTATTCATCTACTTTATATACAGTAGTTTGTATCTGCTAATCAGAAACTCCTAATTTATCCCTCTCCCATCCCTTTTCCTTTTTGGTAACTGTAAGTTTGTTTTCTACCTCTGAGTCTATTTCGGTTTTGTAAATAAGCTGATTTGCAGCATATTTTAGATTCCACAAATAAGTGATACCATATGATATTTAACTTTCTGACTTTATTTAGTATGGTAATCTCTAGGTGCATCCATATTGCTGCAAATGGCATTATTTGAATCTTTTTTTATGGCTGAATATATTCTATTGTATATCTATACCACATCTTTTTTATCCATTCATCTGTTGATGGACACTTAAGTTGCTTCCATGTGTTGGCTATTGTAAATAGTGCTGCTATGAACATTTGGGTGCATGAATCTTTTCAAATAAGAGTTTTCTCCAGATAACATGTCCAGGAGTGAGACTGCTAGATCACAGGGCAACTCTAGTTGTAGTTTTTTAAGGAAACTTCATACTGTTTTTCATAGTGGCCACACCAAATTGCATTCCCACCAACAGTGTAGGAGGGGTTCCTTTCTTTCACACTCTCTCTGGCATTTACCACTTGTAGACTTTTTAATGATGGCCATTCTGACTGGTGTGAGATAATACCTCGTCTAGTTTTAATCTGCAGAAACAATGTCTTCTTATCCTCAATATAAGTAACATTCAATAATGAGAATGACTGTGGGTGGCATACTCTAGAACCTCCATTGTTTCTTTTCTCTCTTTTGTTGTTGTTTTGCTCTTGTTCTTATTATTTTACATAATTTTTGGGAAGAAAAAAATTTCACTTTTTCTTTCAGAAAAAGAGAGGAAAGGCCCGAGTGCCAGAATACCTGAGTCTGAATCAGAGGTCTGCTGTCCACAAGCTATGTACACTTAAATAAGATCTTAATCTCTCTGTGCCTTGATAATCCCTAGGCCATAGGTCTGACCACACGGTGTGTGTATGTACATTGCTTTTATGTATATATGTGTTTATGTTGTGTGTATAAATATTTACAAAAATATTAATTCATTTACTTGCTTTTAATATCATTTACAGAATTAAGAAAAATTATTGTTGTTTTTTAATGGTTATAACCACCATTTCCCTTTTAAGAGCTTTCACCATTTTAAGAGCTTTCTAGCCATAAAAGCAGTAGGTATCTATAAAGCTCTTTTTATCTGGTATTGCCATTATACACTAGTATGTTTGGACTAAGAGAGAACATATCACAGGTTAAAAAGATAGGTAGCTTCTCCAACTATTCCTAAAAGCAAACTTAAAATTAGCTTTATAACTCCATCTAAATAGTGCTGATTATCCACAGTGTTATTTAGAGATATAGCAAACATAATTTTTCTTTGGAGGCACATCTAAAACTGTAACATGGACAACAGAGAAAGATTTCTAGGACAATAATAATGAGCCAACACAAAATTATTCAATAAGGAAAACAGTATTACAAAATGCGTTTAGTTTGCTCACCATTAACTCAAAAAAGAACCAGGCTTGTTGCAAAGCTGATTCCCGAACGCTGCCACTGCAAACAACCCACTGCAAAGCCAGCTCCTCATGAAAAAGCTATCCAGAAGTAAATCCAAAGTTATTATCAATGCCAGGTCTGCTGATAACACAAATCAAATAATAATGCAAATACAAATGAAGATTTAATGAGGATAAGCAAAATAAGGCATGTGAACCATTCAACAATGCAGTGAGGACACCCATTAACGAAACGGCTATTTATACATGTAAGACAGTGGCATGTTGAACAGCTGAAAAAATTACATGTTATCTTGCAGTAAAATGTAATTTTAAAAGGACAGGTGGGAAAGAGCCTCCTAAATTGTACCCGCAAACAGAAACTAGATCAAAAGCTCACAGCTACAATAAAATCTGGCTTTTGTCTTACATATATATTTCAACATATGCAAATACATTCACGAACTTTGCTGGTACAATTCAGGAAATACCTTTAAAAATTTAAACTTTGATATCAGCCATCAATTTTCAAGGTCTCAGGTATTTAAAGTCATTTTATTAAAATAGCAGAAATTTCTTGCCTTATAATGGATATGCATACAAAGCATTTGCAAAATAGTGTACATTATGAAAAAGGACTAACAAAACTGTGCATAAGGGAAGCAAATCAACATATCTTACTAAGAGTGATAATTTTTCTAACTCATCTTCCTTTCCCTGGAGATTTAAAACACAAAACAGAAGCAAGTTACAGAAACAGAATTAATAGTTTATCCAATTTTTTGGTACTAAAATTTGATGATCAAATTTAAGTCACTAAACTAAAAATATTCATCCACAAAGATATAAGCATTATAATAATGTAAAAGGGCCTGCAATGGAGAGGCATGCCCAAAAAGGCATCAGACAAGCAATGCTTGCTCAAATGTATCTTTAAAAACAATCCAATTATTTTAACATCTTGTTCCGGTTATGTAAAGAAACCTTTCATCTACTTAATTGTTTGAATTATTTTCCCCCTATACGAACTGTCTTCATATGAATCTACCTTTTTAGTTGGTAAGCGTCCCGTTAATGTTTGTAAGAAACTTGACGTCTCTGTGTGCGAAGACATACGATTACAACTTCGATCCATAGCCTATGGAGTGAAGATGAATGAATGACGAGATAACATTAAAGTCTGCTGTAAATGACTTTGCACTTCAAGGATTACATACAATTTTTTAAACAGAGTTTTACTGTGGTTTCTACAACCATCTATTTTATTGCTCATCCCATTTTCACCATTTAAGTTGCTTTAATGACAATGTATTAGAAGAATCAAAATGGCTTCTATATATTTTATCCTTAAAAGGTAAATATTTTAATGATTATATAAATTGAGAGTGCTGCAAAGAATGAAACTTTTATCTCTGTGATATATACACATGCATGTATCTAGTAAGAAAATGCAAAAAGTAAAAACATACTTCTCACTGGTCTCAGACCAAAAAGAGAAATCAAGAATTTTATATGTAATTTAAAAAATTAAAAGTTTAGAATGGTTTCTTTTATGTTTCACTATCATCAAAAATTATGATTCAGATCTGCCATATATGATATTAAATATAAATCATTTATAATAAATTTGCAATTAAATTTTTCCCCCAAGAATGAGAGAAAGCATCTTCCTCTAAAGCCAGCACACAGGTGAGAAGTATATTTTGAGGAATCATGCAGTATTAGCTATCAAGCAACTAGACTAAAGTAAGCAAAACCTAGTACAAAGAAGTTACAACAAATTTCATACTTTGCAACACAGTACAAATTAAAACAGATTTTTGTTTCTGGTACTTAATCTTACAGCATGGGGATCATATACTATTCATATTTACTTTCAGCTTATTAACAACATTTCTAGTCAGTGATTATGAAGAAAATGACAAGACAATAAATGCTAAAGGAGAATGACACAATAGCTACACTTTAAACCAAAAGCAAATGAAAACCTGTCAGGTTTTTTCCACACAAAATTTTTTGTTTAAAAAATTCTTCCTGAAGATGTGGTACCCCGAGGGTAGAAACTGTTATCAAAGCCATCAATTACATAAGCAGCAGGCACTGAAACATCAACGGGGTGTACAACGAACGAAGGAGGAGACAGGAAATAGGAAAGGAGAGTATTACTGGTGCAATTGGTGGTATTCATGCATAGCAGTTGGAAAATGTGCTAAGTAAACAAAAAACACGCTTTTTAATGATTAAAAAGCAAGCCACCGAAATCATAGTATATACTAAGAAGTAACGTTCTAAAGGGAAACATCAGCAGCCAAAAAAGAAACCTCTAACATAAACACCACCTGTGTTGATTCTGCACTTGGACTGGGGTTGGATCCCCATGGGGCAGCTTTTGGACCACCAGTGTTAACCCAGGAATTGGAGCGATCTAAACCCTAAGCATATAATAGAAAGCAGTTGGAAAGGAAAGAAATATTACATGTGGCATGCTATATTCTTAAAGAAATCCAGACTTTCCAATGCAAACATGTTTTTAATTAGTACTGTTAAAGCAACCAAAATTTTTAGGCATCTATAGAATATTAGTTCATCAAAATCATCTTATTACATAGTAACTTTTTTAAAATCACAAAGAAAATTAAGCATAGTATTTAATGGTAATTTCTCTTTATATAAAAGGATCAATTTCAACTATCAACAAACTTCCCACAGCAACCATCCCCCCCAAACTCTCTTTAAAGATGGTACAAGCTAGCAACAAACAATTTCCTCTGAATCTAACTGAGGTTTAAAAGAAGAAAGAAATGAAAGAAGAAAAATATTCCATTCTTGTCTAAAAGACTTTAAATTTTACTCCATCTGTCATCAACTGAAAACGTCTGTGCAGCAATACTCTGTAATTGTATTTGAACTTGCCTCCTCTTTCATTCTCTTTTAGGGACCAATAAGAAAAATTAGGCAAAAATTAAGAAAGAAAAAAAGATGCCCAATATATGCTCCTTCCTAAAAATGATAGTAGATTTGGAGTTGTCTTCAGTCTTATTGTGCTTGTTGAAAGTAAACATAATCAGTTAGTATTTTACACAAAAACTGTAAGAAAAAACCTTATGCTGGGGCTGTCTGTAAGATTTGTATCTTCATCATCACTATCATCAATCTGAAGTTAATTTTAATATGTATGACTACAAGTGACTTCCCTGGTGGCTCAGACAGTAAAGCGTCTGCCTACAATGCGGGAGACCTGGGTTCAATCCCTGGGTCGGGAAGATCCCCTGAAGAAGGAAATGGCAACCCACTCCAGTATTCTTGCCTGGAAAATCCCATGGATGGAGAAGCCTGGTAGGCTACACTCAATCCATGGGGTTGCAAAGAGTCAGATACGACTGAGAGACTTCATTTTCACTTTCACAAGTGAATTATGTCTATCTTCTCTGAAAGAGGTTATTATGACTTTAGGTAAAGGGAACTGGATGGCATCATCAATTCAATGGACATGAGTTTGAGCAAACTCTGGGAAATGGTGAAGGACAGGGAAGCCTGGATTGCTGCAGTCCATGGGGTCGCAAAGAATTGGACATGACTAAGCGACCGAACAACAAAAAGGGAACTGGGGCTTTAATTCAGTTTCTTAAACCTGATCAATCCATTTGAATTATAAAATTCAGATTCCAGGCCCTCCCCGCCAGAAATCCTTATTCAGTAATCTGGGCTGGGCCCTGGAAATCCACTGATAGAACTGAACAAGTTATAAGAGATTTTTAGAGGACTGCTGAAGATAGCACAAGACAAGCCAAGTAGAAATATCAGGGCTGAGTATGAGCCCAGACAGAAAGCACCAAAGAGGACAGGTAAAAGAAAACAAAGAGTAAACAATGGTAATCAAGTCTGTGTAGACATTAGTATCACTTGGGAAGGTTAAGGACAACCACCACAACGCATGTGCAGGGCCCTACCTCCAAGCAGTCAAATAAGAATCTCTGAAAAGTGAGGCCTATGCATGGATATTGCAGGAAGGAGGAGAGTGAAGGAAGAGGGAGGGAAAGAGGGGAGGGGAGGAAGGAAGGGGACGGGGGAGGAAGAAAGACACACTACTAGCTCTCAAAGGCTTATGTTTATAGGGAGAATATTTCCCCTCCTTTTTTCTGTACTTTTTTTTCCAAAAATACAGAGAAGTTGACATGATGATATGGTAACCACCTATTTCCCCTCATTTTTGACACTGAATGTGTAAGATGAGAGTTAAAGTTGAAATGCAGGTTCTACTGCTTACTAATTGCAAAATCTAAGGTAAATTACCTAATCTCTTTCTCAGTTTCTTAGCTACAAAATAGGAATAATGACGTGTCTCCTTCATATTGTAAAGATCAAATTAAATAATGTAAGTAAATCACTGAATGTAATGCCTCAAACATACAAAATTCTTTAAAAAGTTTTAATAAAAACTTGCCCTAATGTTTTTAATGCTTCCTAGCAAAGTAAATTGGGCAATATTCAAATACTATAGAATTATTTAATCAGTAAGTTTGTTTAAAATAAAATACCCCTATACAGACTTCTCAGAACCTCATTATATTATTTCAAATAAAAGCAAATCAGCACACAGTATGCTTTTCAGATAAATTAAAACAAAAACTTTCAGTCGCTCAAATTATGTCACTACCTACGCTACAAAAATAACAAAATACTATTTTTAATATTATTTAATAACAAAAAGTTTTTAATATTATTCTAATAACAGAAAAACAATTGTGCTCTCCCTACCACAAACTCTACAAAAAGAAAAACAGTAACTTTGGTGTAACACAAGTTTACTTTTTAACCTCTTGCTTCACAATTTCCTTTAAGACACGTGCTAATAAGTAATGTGAGAATAAACAATAACCCTGTTTGTATCATTAATTATTTATTGTATTCTTACTATTGAGACTGAAGAGTTATAATCACATCCAGTCAAAGCTAACTATTTAAAGAAAACTGGCAGCCAATTTATTTGTAAAGCAAATTATTTCCATAATTTAAATGTCATAACGTTAAGAATTATATCAAACAGCCCTCAGTTAAGCAAATTCATCACTGATATTTACAAATATAGCAACTATATTTATGGATCTCCAGTAGCAGAAGAGATTAACCATATGTGTATGCACATGCATGAAAGTGTTTTTGCTCTGTTTTTGCCAAATCTCTGTAATCTTATTGTTTTGTCCCTTAGATGCAGACAGGCTCCTTCCCTGAACAAGTCAATTTCACTTGCCATCAAAACTCATGTTTTAATACACAGATTTGGCTTTATACCCACAAACCCTCAGCATAGTGGGTTTAGTAAGCTATGCACACAGTAAGCTCTCGATGTTTGAAAAATAAATGAAAAAGGAGACAATACATTAGAAAGAAACTAATTATCAATGTAAAATTGCTCTGGAATTTGACTGACTAAAAGCAATGAAGTTCAAACCTGATGTAACCATATATTAGTATTTACATAACAGATTGTTAAAAGCACATTGCTAGGATAAAGAAAGATCAGTTGTGGCAAAGTAATTATGAAAAGTCTCACAAGTATGGTTTTATAGACACTAGAGTAACAAACGCCTGTTTATAGTATTTTTTTAATTTTAGTAGTTTCACATTTTATATTAGGAAATGAAGTCTAACTGAAATGTTCATAAAACTAAATTTCTTAAAATCTTTAAGTATTTAACTAATCTTGCTAGCGAGGCGGCAAACGAAAGCATAATTCATTTTTGTTTTTAATTGTTTACTCTTGGTAGAGATACTCAATGCTTACTTAACATTCTTTCACTGGATAGAGATCTTTTGAGCACCTTCCATATGCTGGACATTATAGCTACTTTAGATACATCGGTGAAGAAATATCTCTGCCTTCATGGAGCTTATACTCTAATCAAAGGAGACAAACACTGAAAATAAACATAATAGGTAACTAATTTATATTTGCTACATTAAAGGTAGTCAATGTTATCAATCAAAGAAACAGAGTAAGGGGTGAGAAATCCCTGGCACAAGGCTGAGGAGAAAGGCACATTCAGACACTAAAATAAGCTGGTCAGAGAAGACCCTATGGGGAAGGCAGTCCTTTGTGTAAAGACTTAGGGAAGCAGAGGAGTTAGTCAAAGGATCTCGCTCAGAGAAATGACATTAATCCAACTTAAGTTTTGTTTGTTTGTGATTTAAGCTTTTAAAGCAGCATTCTGGTTGCTACTGTGTGAAGTGAGTATAGGCTGAAAGCACAGAAACCATCTTTAAGGCTATTACATTAATTCAGGAAGAGATGATGGTAATTCAGATCAAATGGTAGTATTAGAGGTGGTAGGAAGCGGCTCTACTTCTAACATATGCAAATCTGAACAAACGGTTTTAAAAATGCAGCTGAGTTTAGAATTCCAGACAGAGATTTAGAATTCCAGAGAGAGATTTGAAATGTAATTTTTGTTAACTATCACAATATAATGATACTTAAAACAACTGGATTTCTTAAGATCACCAAGTCGGGGAGTGAAGAGAGAAAGGAAAGCAAGAGGACTAGAAATAAGGACAGAAACCTGGGGCACTTCCAAATTAAGAGATCAGAAAAAAAAAAAAATCTATGAAGGCGATTAGGCAGGTGTAATAAGAGGAAAATCAAGAGAGTGTAGTGCCCTACAAACCAATTAAATAGAATAAATCAAAGAGGAAGGAGAATTACTGTGTCAAAGCTGCCGTAAGATAGTGGCTCAGTGGCTTCCCTAGTAGCTCAGCTGGTAAAGAATCTGCCTGCAATGCAGGAGACCCCAATTCGATTCCTGGGCTGGGAAGATCCCCTGGAGAAAGGATAGACTACCACTCCAGTACTCATGGGTTTCCCTGGTGGTTCAGACGGTCAAGAAACCACCTGCAATGCAACCCAGACCTGGGTTGGGAAGATCCCCTGGAGGGGGGCATGGCAACCCACTCTAGTATTCTTGCCTGGAGAATCCCCATGGACAGAACAGCCTGATGGGCTACAGTCCATGGGGTCACAAAGAGTCAGACACAACTGAGGGACTCAGCACACAGCACAGCCAATGCAGGAGATGTGGGTTCGATCCCCTGCAGGAGAAAATAGCAATCCACTCCAGTATTCTTGCCTGGAAAATCCCATGGATAGAAGAGCCTAGAAGGCTACAACCATGGGATCACAGAGTCAGACACATGTGAGCAACTGAGCACACATACACATAAGGTAAAGTAAGTCAAGTGTTGAGGCTCAACCATCAGGTTTAAGAATATGGAGTGCCTAGAGAGCCCTGAGAGCATTCAAAGGGCTTTTCCAGTGGCCATGTATGGATGTGAGAGCTGGACTGTGAAGAAGGCTGAGTGCCGAAGAATTGGTGCTTTTGAACTGTGGTGTTGGAGAAGACTCTTGAGAGTCCCTTGGACTGCAAGGAGATCCAACCAGTCCATTCTAAAGGAAATCAGTCCTGGATGTTCATTGGAAGGACTGATATTGAAGCTGAAACTCCTGTATTTTGGCCACTTCATGCGAAGAGCTGACTCATTGGAAAAGACCCTGATGCTGGGAGGGATTGGAGGCAGGAGGAGAAGGGGACGACAGAGGGTGAGATGGCTGGATGGCATCACTGACTTGACGGACATGAGTTTGAGTGAACTCCGGGAGTTGGTGATGGACAGGGAGGCCTGGCATGCTGCAATTCTTGGGGTCACAAAGAATCGGACATGACTGAGCGGACTAAACTGAACTGATGCGCGGAAGATCAAAGAAATATGTTTGAAGTAGGGTAATGAGAGTTAAGGGCTTCCTTGGAGACTCAGTAGTAAGGAACCCACCTGCCAATGCCCTTGACATGGGTTCTATCTCTGGGTGGGGAAAATCCCCTGAGGTAAGGAAATGGCAACCCACTCCAGGATTCTTGCCGGGGAAGTCTCACGGGGAGAGGAAGCTGGTGGGCTGCTGTACATGGGGTCACAGAAGAGTTGGATATGACTCAACAACTAAACAACAGCAAACAAATGGGAGTTAAAGAACAACAGTAAAAGCATTGAAGACAGCAAGTATAGAAAATGCTTTTAAGGAATTCTACTATAAAAGGTAGAAGAGAAATGGTAAAGAAGCTACTAGAAGAAATACTAGAGGGAAAAAACCATTTTAACGGGAGAAATTATAGCATGCCTGTACGTGGATGGGATGATTTAGTAGACGGGGAGAAACTGAAGATGTAGGAGAGAGATAAACACTGTTGCAGTGGGGATCCCGAGTAGGTGAAAGGGGATGGAAGGTTGTATACAAACAGAGGGAATGGGCAGGTCATCTATGACAGACATATTAGTAGTAGGTAGTAGGAGATGGCAGTAGTTAAGGAGATGTGAGATGGTCAAAGGTTAAAAAAGTTTTCCTCTAATGACCTCAATTTTGTTAATGAAGTAGGAAATAAAGTGAGAAGGACTGGTGGGGAGCTGTTAGAGGATCTGAGGTACAAAAGAAAGCATGTAACCTTTTTCTGGGACAATGGGAAAGTAAATGGAATAAAGAAATATACTACAATTGTTTGACGGCATTAAGGGTTCTCTTAACCTCAAGAGAGCCTTTAATTTCAAATGAGACCAGTCATGGCATTTCTCAAATCATGTTTAGCAGTATAAACAGTCAACGAAATTCAACTACAGTTTGAGGTTTGGATGAAGCAAGTAAAACGAAGTGAGAGGAAGATAAGGGAACTGAGGTCTGTTTATAAAGGTAATAATTATAATGACTGCTCATGGAATCTAAGCTGGCTAAACTGGATGAAAGAACATTAACAGGGTGAGGTACAGTAAAAATATCTTACCATGAAGTGACTGGAGGTTGCAGAGTAATTGTTGGAGTTGGGGTACTAGACAGAAAAATATGAGCTAATGATTAGAGAACAAGATGCATGAAATTGAGATTATGAGGATTAAAGTTATCCGTCATGACAAGACCAAGGGTATGACCATGGCTAAGGCAGCACAAAAGACAAAAGTCATTAAAGAATTTCTTGAATTTCCAAGTCAACAGAATCAGAACAAATGAAGAGCAGGTATAAATAAACTTCAGATTCCTTATAATTTTCCAATGAGATAAAAGTTATACACCATTATTATTAGGGATTATGACTAAAGGGTAGGCCAAAATGGAGGTAGCTATCAAAAATTTTGCAATAAAAAAAAAGAACACAGAAAAAACATTTAAATAAAATTTGATTAGGACAACACTATACTGTCATCTGACAGCAGCTTTCTCAGATGTTTCCATATATCATAATATCAGAAGCAAGTTTGCATCATCATTATGCCCCATTTTATGAACCACTTGAAAAAAGGCAAATAATCATTCCAATATATGTGCATCTTTGTTCTAAATCGTGATGTGATAATCTATCAAACACATCATATTAAAGGAAAACACTAGAACTATGCTAAATCTTATAGAAATTAAAAGGTGTTTCAAAAGTAGAACCTTGAGGAAAATGGCGTCTATAGCGCTTTAACAGGAAAACCTCTTATAATTCACAAAAGAAATTCATTCTACTGAAGAACTGCAGTTACAGTAAATTATGCTAAGTGTCACTTCTATTACAGTGAGAAAAGATCAAGAATGAAGACAAAGATAAAAAACCTTTTCCTAGACATGGAAAGATATGTGGGGGGAGAAAAGCTTTCTCTTTAGTAATTAGGAATTGTTACTCTGCAGGATTCATGTAAATACATCTGTACAACACAAAAAGGGAAGTTTGTTTAATTAGAGTAACATCTATTTGGATCTTTAAATTACTGAAATTCACATTTATTTTTTAAATTAAAAAGCTACAAAATATTCTTTTCACTTTCTCACAGACCAGAAATTACTTTAAAAATATATTTTTGGTCTGTGAGAAAGTACTTTAAAGTTACTTAAAAGGCATTTTAAAATGAGCAGTAATAAAGTTTATTAGAAATTTCTGAATGCAAATTTCTATAACTGTATGAATAGATTTTAGTAATTCTGATGTGTTTGGTCAATATCCAAGTATTTCACATAACAAACAAACTCAGATCATTTTTTTCAAAAAGTCTATTATAGCTCAGACTAAGAGTTAAACACAGACTGCAGAACATTTACTAATTCTTTCTCATACCCTAATCAAGAGACTAAATGCCAAAGAAAAGTTGGCTATGATTCTATTAACAATGGTGTCTTCCTCCTTTCCAATAGCAAAAAATCTACTTAAGATGGTTTGGTCAAAACACAACATAATATGATTACTTGGCCTCAATCTTACTGCTCTTTTTTTCCACTTTAATTTTCAAACCGAGTTATTTTTGTACTTTAATTATAGTAAGGCAATGACTACTTGTTCCTTAAGTATATGTGATGGGGAGGTAATAAGGATGGATGCTTAAATAAAACATGGCTGGATCTTATACTGGCCGACCTCTCCCTTGTTGTCTGGAATAATCATTAACCATGATTAACTAAATCACATTTTTCTAATCCTGGAGCACCTTACATAGAGTTTTCCACGTGAAATACAGCTCTATTACCAATTAATTGTTAATCATTATTATTTCTATTTTTAGAGAAGTGAGACTCATATTTCAAGTCAATAATATGGTCCCACTAGACAGCAGTCACAGGTCTCTTAACCCTGTAGAACACCAATATAACCATTTTTCACATGATGATCAGACAGTGAGTTGTATGTGACTAGTCATTCTGGACAAATTTTGAATTTGGCAGATTTTCTTAAGCATAGTGCACAAACGCATTTGTAATAGCAAGCACATTAATAGAAACATCACTTATGTGTTCACTGATAGAAGAGAAACATAAAATTTATTACTAACTCAAATATATTTTAAAATTCTTATTACTAACTCAGATACATTTTAAGAATAAAGTAAAACAACTGGATAGTTCTCATTTGTTCATGAACTGAAAACTAATTTATAAATGTATATCTTCAGTTTACCTTACTGCTGATGATTGACCGTACTTCATCATCTGGGGACGTAGGAGTTCCAGATATATCTGGATTACTATTACTAAGGCTCCGAGAACGATTTAAATTAAGGCTTGCAGGTCTCACAGCAGATCTAGCCATTGTGGCATAATGCACTGATCCTCCCAAACCCCCAGGACCTAGAGTTGTATATAAAATAGCACATAATTAAACAGTTAATTGGGAAAGGACCTGAAAAAGTCTCTTCCACTTTACAAAATTCCATAAAGATCATAAATTGCTTTTATTTCTAAATGAAAATAATAGAAACAAGAAAACCACTCCAGACCTCAAGAGAGCCATACAAAGATAATTTTTTACAGCAGCTGACAAAGCCCTGTGAATTATAAATACAACCATTATCTCTTCAATGTTTCTACATTCTGTATTACACAAGGAATAAAAAACAAGAGTAATAAGAAACATATACAAATGTCATTTCACTTATATATGAGGGTATCTAGGACCCAAAGTGCTCCAGCTAACATCTTTTCCTTTTTTCCCACCCACTCCTGCTCTGCTCCTAGACACACAGTCACTAAGAGGGAGATCCAATTTACCGTCAGTATCTCTTAAATGAAGCTATGGATATATCTCTATCTTCATCAGTGATAATTTTTAACTATAACAAAATAGCATCTTTATAACATACATACACAAATAAAGATAATTCTCCTGAGAGCCCAGGTTATACGAAAAAAGCAAAGAATCCCTTTTCTGTCTGAAATCAAGCCTGATACCATCATTCAACCAGGATCTATAAATATAAAGTACCCAACAACTGTAACTCCATTTCTTATTTAATGAAATTTTTCTAAGTGTCATATTTGCAAATGACATACACTTGTCAACTGAGTAATTTATAGTCTTCAGGTCAGCATGTGAAAAAGGCATTTTGCAAAATCTGTGAAATTCTCATAGTGTACTAACTGAAACAGTAAATGCAGCAGCATTACATATAGTCCATAATCACCTATACTCAGAGACAAATTTAGAAATTAAGATAGGAAACAATGAACAAGATTATGAGAGTCAATCAGTTCTCTTTTTGCAATTAATAAAATGCACTATAACTTAGATTATTATTATACCTAGTTTTCCGAGTGAATGTCAGAATTTCTTGTCATCATTATTTATGTTAACACTGACAATAGCTGAAAAAGGGCACTTACCATTTTCACTAGTGATGAATGATGACTCTTACAAATATGTAAACAGGTTGAAAAGTATGCACAACATAATCATTAACACTCAGATATCCCCCCTACCACCACTACCACCAATGTCATATAAAACACAAGTAAGTGACTACTTTGGGCTCTAGTATCCAGAAAAGCTATATTATTTTATTGACCATGAAGAGATCAGAACTTTTCTAGAGGATCATCCTTTATATCACTGCAGGTTTATCAGGAAACTACTGAGCCACCATATTTCTTCTTTAATGTCCAATAACACTCTATATGACAAATATAACATTCTATTTATCTTAACAGGAAATGAGAAATGCTTCCAGAAACAGAAGTTATATTCAAGGTTCATTTCCAAAACTTAATTCAACTAAGATCTCTCTAATTCAAATTAAAGGAAGCTGTACAAATAATGATGCTTTAAAATGTAACCTATTTATCCCTTCAACTCCTGTAGCTAGCATAGTCCATGGCACCCAGCAGGCATTCAACAAATGTTTGTTGTTGAATAAACACATCACACTACGCACTTCAAGATTATTTCAATCCTGCTTATAAACAATAAACACATAATCTATGCAAGACAGTTTCATAGTAAAAAAGAATAAAATACCTGGTGATGGTGAATTAGGGTAAGTATTTGGCAACCGAAAAACATAATAGATATATGATGCAAGAAGGCTGTTTCTGCCATGCTGGTCATGATTTCCTTCTAAGTTTTTGTGAAGCCGATTTATAATTGATGCCATAGCTTCAAATGATGCTTGACCTAAATTAACTTTTAAGAAGGAAGAAAATATTTTTTGCATGAACATTTTTCAACTGTAAGTTATAAAAACATCAAAGTTTTACCTCCACTGTATACATTAAGGATGAATACACATAGTAAGTGTTTAAGATGATATTTGACATTAATTTCATGGTATCTATTTATGATATTATATTAACTGGGTCAAAAATATTTCTCTCAACAAAATGAGAAAAATCTAATTTTACAGATCTAAAATTACCTGGTTTTGCTTACTATAAAAAAAAAATCATCACGCAGGTACCCACCATTTTGTAAAATAATACAAAGTATATGATAAGAAAAAAAAATCTATCTTGTTAGAACCTTTGAGAAGTAACTTCTCACTTTAAATATGACGCTGAGAAACTAAATATCATACATTAAGCACATTACTTTTGCTTAAAAAATAAAAATTAACAATAAAAGTAGATTATGAAAATATTAACATGAATAGAGCTGATAAGCTACTTAACTGAAAACAGAATCTGTAAAAGGATTAGAAGGACAAAAGGATAGAAAACCAGGATGAGTTAAGTTCACTGCACATTAAATGCCAAGCTAAGTAATACCTACTCAGCCATGCAAGTCAGTATGTAACAAGAAATTTGCAAAAGCTGGAAAATTCTGATAGCACAGGGAATAAATGGATAACCTAAACAGCTATTCTGAAAGCATCACATTTTATGATTTATTTCATCGAGACAGGAGTTTATGAACAGATAATGAGGCCAATCAAGTTTTCCTAAAAGTGGAATACTCAGACGGAGTGGTCATTGGGAAGATTAATCTATACATACTGTACCAGAAGAGAGACCAGAGGAACAGAGACTAGAGAGACAGGGAAACCCAGCAGGCTTTAGAAATCCCACCTGTGTTCGCGGATGACTCCTTTTCCTTTTCTTTATCGTAGCTATTTTGGAGGAGGGGATGGCAACCCACTCCAGTATTCTTGCCTGGAGAATCCTCATGGACAGAGGAGCCTGGCGGGCTACAGTCCATGGGGTCACAAAGAGTCAGACACGACTAAGCAACTAAGCACAGCACACCATAGCTGCTACAAACCATCCTTCTCAAAATTAGGTCCACTTTACTCCCTTCTCAGCAAACCTTGTTTTTATGTCATACTAGAAATTTATAAAGCATGAAAGTCCTGAACTTTTTACTATAAATGTATTAGAATCTGAAACAATTTTTAGTTCCTTTCCAAAGGAAGCAGTGACTGTCTCCTAAGTAAGAATGATCTATTCACCTTCATTTTTTACTTACAAGCATGCTTCACTAATTGAACCCTTCTGCACCTCTACACAGATTCTCAAAGCATATGACTCTTTGACCAAAGTTATTCTTGCTAATTTCACCAGTGAACATTTCTTCAGAATAGTAAGAAAGAGTGGGACTTGGAGTCAGTTGCTTGGGTGTGAATCCTTAGGCAAATTTTTAAGCATATGCTCACCATTTTATTCATGAAATCATGAAATTTATACCTATCTCTAGAGTTGTAAAGATTTCATACACTAATATAAATGAAGTATGCTGTGCTTAGTCACTCAGTCATGTCCGACTCTTTGTGACCCCATGGGATGTAGTCTGCCAGGCACCTCTGTCCATAGGGATTCTCCAGGTCCAAACACTGGAGTGGGTAGCCTTTCCCTTCTCCAGGGGAATTTTCCCAACCTAGGGATCGAACCCAGGTCTCCCACATTGCAGGCAGTTCTTTTATCAGCTGAGTCACAAGGGAAGCCCTTGTACACTATCCATGTAATTCTCCAGGCCAGAATACTGGAGTGGGTTGCCATTCCCTTCTCCAGGGGATCTTCCCAACCCAGGGATCGAACCCAGGCCTCCCGCATTGCAGGCGGATTCTTTACCAGCTGAGCTATCAGGGAAGCCCTTGTACACTATATATATACTGTTTCATCTCTCGGGGCTAATTATTTACCTGTCAGACTCTTACTCACCTTTAAATGCTCAACCTAAAATTTACCTCTACTTACAAGTCATCATAAAAACATCTTAAGGAGTTGAATACTCCTCTCCTTGGTGCCACCTCTTAATTCAAAATTTCTGTAACACGTTACCTGAAATTTCTTACAAGCTCAACTACTTTGCAGGATTTGGGTGGACACAGTAAGCAAAAGTAAAGGAATGAATCTTGGGGAAAAGGCAGGAAACAAGAATATTTTTCCTTCCAGAACAAGTCACAAGAAAAAGAAGATAGAGATTTTGAGTTCCTGAAGAAAATATCAGCTAATAGTACATAGAGGACTGCAAATGAGTGAAAATATAGATTATATAAGTCCTGTACACAAACACAAATGATTTATCTGTTGCATGTTTTCTTAACTAGTCTATGAGATCCATAAAATCAAGAACCATGCCTTGGTCAGTGCCCATCAGTGTACAGTACATATTAAGTGCCTAATAAATATTTGGTGAGTGAATATTTGTTTTCATAATTTGAATAGAGGTCTATATGGCACACTTTAAAGAAACAAAGAAAGTTATTATTTTCCAGCATTAGAAACAAGTAAGTAACAACGTCCCCTCAGCCCCCGTCCAAATCAAACACAGTCCTTACAGAGACAGCAAATAGGAATCATGGTTCTATGTCTGTTAAAGTTAGAAACGTCAAATGATAAATTTCATGATTCCCCAAACATAGGTAAATTACCTATTTGGCCAGCAATGACAGGAGGTCTAACAACTAAAAGTATCAGTTTATCAAGCAGGAGATGAAGAAATCGGACCACTGGTTCCAACTGAGATGAATTCAATGCTGAAATACTGCTCTTCAATTCATTTTCTAAATTATTTTCCATGATTCGCATGTCTCCAATTCGGACTGGGAACATGTGTTCATCCAGAGCATTTACCAGAGCAAAGAACTTATCAAGATAAGGATCCTAAAACAAAGAAGGAACAGAGGCACTAAACAATCTTAGCTTTGTAAACACTCCTAACTATGGACCTCTGGTATCTCATATTAATTGATAACACAAAAGAGTACACATTAGTATACACATTGTTTCCAATTACAGTATTCTATTCTTATCTGTTATTATAATGTAGCTACTTCAAATACTATTGATTACTCAAAAAAAAAATCTATTGATATCAGCATTTTTTTCCAGTTGTGAGTCTGCCTTATTGTTAGAGAGTTCAATTATTATGACGGGTGTGTTAGTAACCTACCTGTTCCCCTTATTAATTTATTACCTCTTAGCTCCATCCAACCCCTCAGCCCACCTTTTCCATATTTTGCAATCCTGGACCTAGACTCTTCAAACTACATTTGTCCTTTGTCAGATGGCTTGTGTTAGGCTCTGACAACAGAGGGTATGGAAAACCATCTTGCCAGGCTCGAGGAGTTGGAAGGGAGTCTTCTCCCTGTTTGCTTTCCTGGTGGTGGCGAGTGGATGCGCAAGCTATGGCTCAGAGGCGAGGGTCGTGGGCAGCAGGGTGGCCCTCCGGTTCCACTGCAGGTCCCTCTATCCAGTATCCTCCAACCACAGCACCGCAGGCGCAATGTGACTGTGGCAGTGGTGTCCCTCTCCGGGGGTCTGACTCTTACCCTTCAAATCTTCCTCTAAGTTTCCAAGTTCCTTCCTCCCTTATCACTCTGTAACTGCTCTCTGTTACAGATTCTCTTTTAACCCATTTACAGAGTGAGTCACCTTTAACCTAGTTAACAATTATTTATTTACAGATTTTCTCCATTCCATTATTGGCAGTTTCCATCTCCTGACTAAATCCTAACTGCTATTTTCTAACCTCCTTCTGCACTGACAGAACCACAATCTTTATTTAAAGCAGTAATGTGCCTGCTCTTTGAGCTTTCTTCATATCTATTAGATGACCACATGCTATCATTATGACCAATGAGATGTGAGAAAAAGTCTAATAAAACTCCGGGGAGACTTTTAGTTAGTTAACAGTGAAAACAAACTTTAAGAAAAAGCAGTAATGCTAAGCAGCTTTACATTTAAAATCTTAATATTGTTTTAATTTGATATGTTTTAAATGAATAAAAATAATTATATTGAACTCTGTATATAAATTTTGGTCAATTTCAAAGAGATACAAGTGAAGTTATGAAACATCATAAAAAACACTTACTGTCTTCAATTGAGCCTTTTAAAAAAAATTATAGTACATGATGCAATTATATTACATAGCTGTAAAATTTATAAACTTTTGAGCTTCAGTCATAGCTGAGACTGTCAGGATGCTACACATTACACCCTTCCAGTCTATTCTTCCTCTACTTCTATGGATTCAAAATCATCTATATGAAATATTTTGCCTGAAATCCTTCTTTGTTACATTGAAGACAACACATGTATCTGCCTGCCTAAAAACAAAGTTGGAAGTAAAAGATACATTACCAACACTAAAAAAAAGAGAAAACTAACAATGATTATAGGATTCAAAGCAAAAATGCAAAATGTGTTTGTACACTTAAGAAGATACCATGTGATACTAAAAATAATTTTATTACGGGAAGGAATGTGTTTCAAAGTGTACTATAATGCCAACCTTCTCATTATCAGGAGAGTAAGTCCTATAGGAAACACAGGACATATCTAGTAACAGAAAAGTAAAAACTCCACTGGAGCATTATTTTACTAGGATCTACCCGTGGAAAGCTAAATAAGATATATACACTACCTTTTTTGCTGTTGTTTTAAAATATAATACAGAGACACTCTGTCTTCTTACTTTTCTCTATCTCACTGTGCAGAGAAGAGGTAACATAGCAAGCTTAAGACTGCTATCATTTCAAAGGCCTGATTTCAAGGTTGGCCCTTGGCTGGCATCAGGAACTTGGATATTAGAAGGGTTTACACTGACAGGCAAATGCTCACTACACCTAAATTGTTTGTGCAAGCAATATAGTTTATGCTTTATACCTGCTTTCATTCTATGAATCTAGCATTTTGGTTGTGTTAGGCAGTGTCTATGAGACAAGCCTACGGTAAAAACTCTGGGAACTGAGCCTCCCTGGCAGACATTTCACATATGCTGTTTCAACTTGCCCTGCATGACTCCACTAGGAGAAAACTCTTAAAAGCCTATGTCCTATTTCCTCCAGACTGAACCTCTTTCCCCTTATCTGATTTTGCTTTATGTCTTTCACTAAAATAAACCATAGCTGTGAATATACTCTCCACTGAGTCCTGTGAGTTTTGCGAGAAAATCACAGAAGTTGAAGGTAGCCTTGGAAACCTCTGCATACCCTTTCAAGTTGGACAACCCACGTATTCTATTTTAAACATCCACCTCTTCTCACTCTACATCTTCTCCCTGGAAAATCATATTCACTAGCACAGTTTCAGCTATCACATTTATTTTGTTACCTCCCAATCCTAAACTCATTCATCACAAGTGCCTACAGGACATCTTCATCTGAAGTGCACAGGCACTTCAAACTCAAAATTAAACTCCTTATGGTCCCATAATTTCACTCCCTTGGTACGCTCCTAAATTTACTTCTCTCATGTTTACTTTTAAGTTAGAAATCACCGTCCACCCTAAATTCTGTGGCATTTAAGGTTGTTCATAATCTTTTATCAGCCTGGTCTTCTATGTTCATGTATCATGATTTTCCATGCACTTTAAATTGCATTCACAACAGATTACCTGCCCTTGCTTTATCTGTTTATTTTTGGCTGGACTGGGTCTTCATTGCTGTGTACACACCTTCGCTAGTTTTGGCAAGAGGGGGCTGCTCTTTGTTCGGGTGCACGGGCTTCTCATTGCAGTGGCCTCTCTTGCTGCACAGCCAGGCTCTAGGTGCCCAAGCTTCAGTAGCTGTGGCACACCAGCTTAGCTGGCATGTGGAATCTTCCTGCCAGGGAAGACTGTGTCCCCTGCACTGGCAGGAAGATTCTTACCCCCTGTGCCACCAGGGAAGTCCTGCACTTGCTTTACATCAACTGCACTGTCTACCTTCTCTTCTATATATGATAAACACCTACTCACCAATGCAGTAACTCAGTTCCCAGTAAAACTGACAACTTTCTGTACTTGAAAAAATTTAGTTCATATATCTAACATAATACTAGCTTTACTGTATTATGATTATTTTCACATTTCCTTCTATTTCACTGTAAAGTCCTTGAAAGGAAGGCTCACTCTTTCACAGGTAACAACATCCCTGACCACATGGAGCTTACAATATAATGGAAGAACATAAACAAAGGACATGAATGAATATATATGCACAAGGAGTGAGAGAAAGAAAGAGTGAGACAAAGCAAAAGTACAAGAGCATGCAAGTGAAAATAACAGGCAGTAATGAGTGCAGTGTAAGACGATCCAGAGTGATGGAGCTGCTATGCTTAAGAGTCACGTGCAAAGGCTTCTCTTTATAAAGAGAAGTCAAATGAATGTCAGAGGAAAAGCGTTCCAGTTACAGAATGAGTAAATACAAAGTCTTTCAGAAGACCTTTGCACATTCCAGAGATATAGAGAAAAATATGGAGATCCCCAAGGACCTTTTCCATTTGAAGTATCTAAGTCTATGAGAAATAAAATGAACTGGAAAATCATTTTTCAACTCTAATTTTCCTGCTATGTTCTAGAAACTTAGGGGGAAAAAAATCACTTAATTGCTCAAAATGAAGTCAATAACATTCTGAAAAGGAAAATATTTGCTTTTGTTGACATTAAATGATATTTTGTTGATTCCTTTAAAAAGTTACTTCTAAACCTATACATTTTAAACTGATATATAGTTTCAAATGTCGTAACAGAAAAAACTGATTTAAGTTCAATTCATTTAAGTGAAATGTGATCATAAAAATTATTAAAAAACCACTTACTTGAGTATGGATAGATGAAACAGCAACAACTTCAACATTAAAAACACCTTTGTGATTATCTACCCATTTCATGCCAGGTAGGGGAACCTATAAGACATTGAATACAGTGATCACAGATGTTTAAGTTGATTATGAATGCTGAAACAACTACGAATTATGAAACAAAAATTACAATATCTCAATAAGAAAAAATACTATGGAAATATATTTTATGCACTACAAACAAATGTAAAACGTATATTTTGTTCTTATTACAAAATCAATGTTTCCTACAAGAGAAGTAAAAGGCTCAAGGAGCAAAAAGCAGAAAATATGCCTTCAAAATTCTAGCTTCCTAGAAACATATCCCTTTATATCATTCCAAATCTTCCCTACACATATATATTTTTATATACACCCTCAAATAGGTGATATCAAACATATTTTGAAACCTGCTTTTCACCTATCCCATTGTGAATCTCTTTTAATGCCAATAAATTCACAACTATAATATCTTACTGGTTTATAATATCATATTTTCTTTATATTAAAAACTCATTTTAATTTGGCTTTAAAATATTCATAAGCAAAGGAAGTCTGTTGTTTTAAGGATTAGGAAACATTTTTTTCTGACATAAATTGCTTGGAGTGTTAATTAAAATCATATCACAAAAAATTATTTTTAAAAGACAGTACATCAGTTCTCTCTATTCTTCCTGGTAAGTACAGCTAAAAACGCTGAACATGATACTTGAAAAAAGAAACACAGAGACTGAAAGGGGAAAGGAGGCGGCAGATGTGCTAGGGACCTCAGGATCAAAGGAACTACAAGGCAGTGTTTCCTGAGTTTTATTTTTCTCTCATGTATCCTGGACTAGTTTGCTAGAGAAGCTGGTAACCCAAAAATGCTAAAAGGAAAAGACAAAAAGTCTGCTCCCTCTAGCCAAACCCAACAATTGCCCTAATCTGGCAAAAGCCAAGAAAACAAACCACAGCCCCATTCCACCTCCATGTCTGACTCTTTGCAACGCTATGGACTACAGTCCAACAGTCACCTTTGTCCATGGGATTCTCCAGGAAAGAATACTAGAGTGGGTTGCCATGCCCACTTCCAGGGGATCTTCCTGACCCAAGGATCAAACCCACATCTTTTATGTCTCCTGTATTGGCAAGTGGGTTCTTTACCACTAGCACCACCTGGGAAGCCCCATGCAGAGTGCAGAGTGTGAATCTTTCCCTCCACCTGGCAACAGGACTTCTCACTACTGCTAAAACACAGACTAACATGAGCTCTAGAGTCACAGCATAATGCCCAAAATGTTTAGGATGTAACAAAAAAAAATCACACATCATATCAAGAACCAGAACAATTTCTACTGAAATGAGAAAAGACAATCAACAGACATCAATAGTTAGATGACACAGATACTGGACAGATCTGACAGGAGTTTAAAGCAGCCATCAGGGAAAAAAAGGCTACACAAACAATTACAAACATCCTTGAAACAAATGAAAAAATTGGATGTCTCAACAACAACAAAATAGGCTGATAGGCTTTCTTTCCCATGGTTTCTTATTTTTATTATATGAAGAAAATAAAACCAAATAAAGTCAGTTTTCTATTACAATTCAACACTAATTGAATTAGTGTTGGTAATTAATGTAGGTAAGAAATGTGGTATCTTTACTGAGGTAAATAATACAGGCTTTGAAACTTTTTTTTAAAAAAAGCTGGTGGAGTATATTGTAACTACTCAATGCAAGAAACAGCACTAGCTCTTACAATGCAAAATACTCATTTTCAACTTTAAAAAATAGGACATCCAAGTAACCTGTGAACACATACTTCTTCAAAAACAGTTTGTAGCATAAATATCATTTGGGCACCTGTAAGAAATGAAAATAATCAAACCCCAGCCCAGACCTTACGAATAAGAAACTCTAGGGCTAAGTTTAGACAACTGGTAATACTACAAATACTCCAGGTGATTTTGATGCATGCTAAAGTAAGAGCTCAGAGAAGGCAATGGCACCTCACTCCAGTACTCTTGCCTGGAGAATCCCAGGGACGGGGGAGCCTGGTGGGCTGCCGTCTATGGGGTCGCACAGAGTCGGACACGACTGAAGTGACTGAGCAGCAGACACTTCTTTAGTACACTTCATGTGCCTGGCATTATCGCAAGTTCTAAGTGCTACTAATCATTCAGTCATCAACACAATCCTTTTTGTAGGCATTACTTATTTTCCTCAATTTACGGATGAGAGAATTCAGTTTCTGGTGAGAACCCCTTCCTAGCTTGCAGATGACCACCTCTCACTGTCTCCTCACACAACTGAGAGAGCGAAAGCTCTCTAGTGTCTCTTCTTACAGAGTACTAACCAAGCATGAGGCCCCACCCTCATGACCTCATCTAACCTAATTACCTCCCAAAGGCCCCCATCTCCAAAAGCTATCACACTGGGGGCTAGGACTTCAACAGTTTAGCAGAGTAAGAAACTTACCTGAGGTCACATAACTGAGCAGTGAAATCTTGGAAACCATACTATACCACTGCCTTTCAAAGGTGTATGAGATTAGGGAAAAAAATCAACAACATATAAATGCTGCAGAGTATTCTATAGAGTAATTTTAATTATAGGAGAAAATAATAGTACTTCACTATATATATACTTAGAGATAGAAGTTTGAGAAAACTACCTTTGTAATGAAAAACTCATTTCACTGAATCTGGAGAATTTCAACGTGAGAGATACTGACCTCAGGAGACAGTACAGAATAAGCCTGTGGTGGTTTTTCCAGTGAGACTGGTAGGCAAAACTGCCCCGTCTTCAATCGTCCATTCTGAAGCATTGGTATCCACTTTTAAATAAAAAAGAAATAACATTTATTTAAATGTTTGTTATTAATATTACTTCAAAAATCTGTTTCAAGAACATGGTAAAAGCCAAATTCGTCTCACATCACTAAATACCAAGGGATTTAATTATGAAGGTAATAATAATAATTAGGCCTTTATAATTCATCTAAAGAAGTTTCCCCATGGCTTGAGAAGGATCCCCAAGCCATTATTACTAACTATGCAATATTTAAATCTATAGTAGGTCCTTATTAGGCAAAGGAAAGTTGGCAGCAGAAAAAGGCCATAAAGTGAATCAATTTTAAACTGGGGTAATGTGCCAATGTAAATAGGGAAAGAAAGATTTGATTAGACATAAACGTTGAAAAAAAAAACTAAAGAGTATGACAAACTTATTTTCTAGCATTTAGCAAAATTCATGTCATAAACTGAAGACAAAAAATATGAATCAAATGTTAGTTTTTCTCTTTTGGGTGAAGGCACACCTTTCTGACAAAACTGTGATTAGCATAGTGTATTGATGTATCATAGCATGATGTATCATAGCATAGCATGTATCATAGCATAGCATGATGTATTCATCTTAGGTTTATAATTCAAAAGCAATGATTTTAAAAAAATACTCACGGGTTTTAATTGCTTTAACTAAGGCAACTGAAAGGGGTTTTAATTACCAGAGGTCTCTTTTAGTTATGTTACATTCAAACCATTTTCTTCTGAAGAACCCTTATAACCGTTATATTTACACAGCAATGTTGGATAAATATACAATAATCAGGACCAACACCTAAGTGTTTAAACATGTTAATTAATTAATGACATTAGTTAACTATATTAATGAGCATTTTCTTGTTATGATTACCCTTCCTAACCAATGTGGAGAATCAGATAAGGAATCCTCAAATAATAATGGACACAAAGTGTATCTTAAATATTGTAATTATTTTTATGATCAAAGAGCTAAATATTTAACAAAAATATACTTACTGTGTATCCAACAGGAGTTTCAAGAGGAGTATTTTGTTTTTGTTGACAACTAACATGATAAAAAGTAAAAAGCAAGTGATGATGGTCAGTTAAAGTAGCAGGGAGTTTAACCTTGATTTCTTCATGAAAATCAGGAGACCTTCATACAAAAAACAAAACAAAACAGATCAATAATCAATAATGTGTTCAAAATAAATAATTACTGCATTTGTACACCTGAGTAATTTTTAAATTAATTTCATGATTCATGCTTAATTTTTCTTCTAGTCCAAAGTATTTTTATTTCCAAACTCTTAAGTAACTAACTCCTACACTTCCAGATGAGGGAGCTGTCACTGTTTCCTAAATTTCTCATCCCATTTTCATTAATGGGTTGAGTAATCCTACTATTTGAAAATTCATTAATAATCACCACCTTGATGCTGAGATCTTCATTAGATTGGAAACTGTATTGGAGAGGAACTAGGGCAAGGCTTTCTATATTTATAACCAATCTAGATATGTATTACATAGAAAAATAAGTTTTTTATAGTATATCTCATAACCATACCATAGAAAAACATTTTTCTTTTATAGGAGTACAGCTTTATATTAAGACTAATTTGTTTATCCTTCTGTTTAAAAAAAAAAGAAAAAAGATATGTTTAGACAATCTGGTATCAAGATGGGCTTTCTACAGAATATCTTGTATTTATTATCCCATTGCTAAAGAAATAATGTTACCAAAAACACGGACTAGTTATTGACTGACAGCTTTAAAAAAATGAAAAGAGAAAAAAGAACAGAAAAAAAAAAATCAGAGAACACCCAGAATTGCATGTGTCCCACTGCTTGAAAGTGCACACAGCTACTATAGGAATACAACAAATATCACATTTGATCAAACCAATAGAACTTGCATCTCAATATTTATTGAGAGTGGCCCTATGGGCATTTCTATGGTATAAGCATATGCATTTCTATGGTATATCATAAATAGCATCATGACTGCTATTTATGATATAAAATTAAAAGAGAGAGAACCTTAGTATCCCAACCTTCCATATTTGGTTAGTAGCTCTCAGAGTTATCTACAATGAAAATACATCCAAACTGTATGGCTCCAATTATCTTTAAAGTGAAAGCCATCCCACCAAGTAGGGATTTTCCTCTGATGCTAAATACGTCAAATATTCTTCCATCTCAAATAAGCTTCAAAAATGCTAACAGGTAAGGGGCATAAAGTTTTTAATACCCATAAGAGAGATAGTTCATGCTTGCCGTTTGACAATTTGATGACTTCAGTGAATATAGGATGCTATAGATCGTATTACTTACTGATCACCACTGAATTACGAAAGAGTTGTATTTCCTAGTAGTGTTCAACTCTATCATTTTAATTCTACTAATGCTGAGAGCAACAAAATAAAGACTCAGCCACAAACTGAAATTAAAACCTTCTTTCTCCATGTTTCCTGGTATTTAGTGTTTCAGTTCATTTCTTTCCTGAAATCAGTATGTGAAGGTTTTTACAGAAAATTAAACATCTAAGAGTTATTCATCAATAAGTATTTTTATTTACCCACCATTAGGCTAATAAGCACTGTGTGACTTTTACGGTGGTTTTAAATATGAATATTTTTTTTAAACCCTCAAAAAATATATATTTAGCAGAACTGTAAGTAAGACAAACATATATCAACAGCTATGCTATAAAGCAGGGGTTGGCAAACTATGGCCACAGGCCAAATCCAGTTCATCACTTGGTTTTGTACAGCCTATAAACTAAAAAATGATTTTTTATATTTTTAAGTGGTTAAAAATTCAAACAAATAATATTTCACTTAAAATACTGAATGAAATTTAAATTTCAGAGTCCATTAAAAATTTTTATTGGCAGACAACCATGCCCGTTTACTTGCAACTTACTGTGCATGGCTGCTTTTGCACTACAACAACAGGGCTGAGCAGTTGCAAAAGAGCAGATGGTGCACAAGTCCTAAAATATATACTATTTGATCCTTTTTAGAAAAGTTTGCTGACCCCTGGTATAGAGCATATAAGGTTAAGTGCTTCAAGAGAAAAGCTGAACAGATTTCAAGTTTTGGATCAAGGAACTGTCTCTAGGAAGAGATACATGATATGGGCCTTAAACTGTGAGTAGTTCAATAAATAGAGGGAATTAGTATTATAAAAGAAAAAAAGATCCGAGAAAGGCCCAGAAACAGGACAGCACAGGATATGTTTGTAATGGAGCAGAAATATAAACATTAAGATGTAAAAGATGACTGGATTAGAGACATTAAAAAGGAAGTTAAGAATGGTTTACGTTCTGAGTCAGAGCAACTGGAAAAATGGTGGTACCATTAATAAAAACAGGGAGAGATTGGTTTAGGAAGAGAGTCAAGAAATAAACACATGGAAATTAAGAAGGAAGCAGGCATTCAAATGAATACACCTGAAAGATCTGAAAATGCACGTCTATACCTCAGAAAGAAGGTTAGGATGGAAAATAAAGAGTGAGAACAAGCCACGTGAAGGTAGAGTAGTAGCGGTTTCACTGAAGGTGATTCTGGACTACATACAAGATTACTGAGGCAGAGAATACTATAGAGAAAGAAGGTTAAAGGGAAAACTTCAGTGTTTTGTGTCGAAGGGGTATGTTTTAAAGAAAAATTAGAATAATTATTATAGGAAAAAAGTAAACCGAGAGAGGGCCCTAAATAAAGGTAAGAAAGAAGAAAGCTTTAGGGAGGGTAAGGGAAAGCCATGCTACGTAACAGCAGTGAATAAAGACTTCTGGTTTTGTAAGTATATAAGAAGCAAATTTTGTGGCGATAAGAGACGGAGCCAATGGGGCAGAAGGCCGATGATGTTAAGAAAAGGAATAACTGATGGAGTCACACTCTAAAGGGGCTGGATAAGATCCTTTGAGAGCAGAGATGAAAAGATCCACACTGAGGGAGGGAGTGGACCATTACCAGCTTCATAACAGAGGAAAGGCAGACACACACAGAGCTAATCCGGGATGAAAAGCACAGAAGTTCACAGATATCAAGTTAGATGGTCTCAATTGACTTCGTAAGGCAGGAACCCTAAGAGTAGCAACAGAAAAGAGGTAGGAGCCAAAGGAAGGGGAAGAAAAGCTTAAAACAGCCACTGCCAAACGGGAGAGAGGGCAAAAAAGAGATGCCAACAAAATTTACCAAAGAGTAGTGGAGCCAAGAGAAGGTAAAACACCGTAGCCTCATCATGTGATAAAATAACAATAATCTGTGACGGCCGCAATGGGCACAATTTTGATTTTTCTCCAATAGCATCCAATAATAAGGAAAAAAAGGAGGGGTTAGGGTAGGAGCAGCGGAAGGTGAGGGCGGGGAAGAGGTGGGGACGGTAGAAGAAGAGGAGGAGGAGAAGGTAGAGGAGGAAGAACAGAAAGGAGGACGAAAAAGAAAGCAGAAATTACGTTATCCAGAGTTAACAATCAATTTCCCAGAGAACTAAAATGGAAAGTCACTAAGGCAAAGATTTATTGGAATTTACTGGATGTTGCACTTGGGTGCAAGTTTAGTAAAGATTTAAGTAAAACTACAAAGTGTAGGTGAAAACAACAGCAAGAGACCAAAAGACCAGAGGCCACAATGGTAATCAATAACAGAATAAAAATGAAAGGATCCGAGAATTTGACAGAAAAGATGTTTTGTATATAAAGTCTTAACTTTCAGATGTCTGTGGAGAGAATGTATATCTACAGGTTGAAATTTAAAACTCTGATGTTGGCTGTCTTGAATTTGCACACTGAGTGCAGCAAAGCATTCAGTAAACACACTAATGTGAGAGCTAACAATGCCACTGAGAAGTGAGTAACTTTGAAAGAAATATTTGAATTCAGTACCTGTTGTGATATACTACGGCTGTATAGGCTTCCTTTGAAAATTCTGAACAGCTAGATTTACCAAAGATTACCTGTAACAAATAACAGCATGTTGAAACTTTGTTGTAATAAATGCTAGATGTTTCATATCTATGTAAGAATTGGTCTGATTTAATAACTGAGAACAATGGGCAAAATCAGCCCAATGAAGAACATGTGCCTATAAGTTCAATTGCTTAACTGTAAATTTCTTTTCAACTACACACCCATCTGACATTCAAACATTCAGAAAGTTTCTATCCATTATATCTATTGGGCAATAAGGTACATTTCTTTCCTTTTTCTTGAAGAAGGTAAAGAATTCATTTTAAAATCTAGCTGTAGTACATAATTTGGAATTTATATAAGAGTACGATCCTAGAATGGTGACTTGTATCTACTATACAAATCAGTGGCTTCTCTACTAAAACAACAGTCATTCTAAATGTCAAATATAAATTATTTATATTAAAATATCCCAATTTTGGTCAAGCTCTGTATCCTTACTGTAAGCTACTCTACAATGAAAGAGGAGCTCCAGTCTTCTATCCTTACTTATGCTTTTTTTAATCCACCACATAAACAAAAAATTACCACTTTTAGAGACTGGATGTTTCTAAAAGTTTTAGCGACATTTTTGAGGTAAAATAATTCAGTCTTATATATCCATCTCATGAATTCTACCCAACCATGCTATGGTTAATTAGGGCAGCTGATTAGATAAATGTCTTATTGATGTCAAGGTCACAGCCATGATTCCAATGTGGCACACTTACAATGTTATCTAGTCACAAATTAAACCTTTAAGTCTGGCCAGTCATTCTACACATGCATGAACAGGTATGTGGACAGGTCATCACATTTCTATCACACAAGTGGTAAAAACGACTCAAAGTTTACTCCTCATGAGAATGGGTTAACTGGCACCATCCTTAAATAAAAAGAACATAATAACAGATATCTATGTTTCTTTTTGCAGGTCCTTTTAAGAGTATGTAAAAGTACAATAATTATGACTCTCCTAGATACGTCTAATTGCAAAAATTTTCTAAGAATATCTTACTATGTTTTAATAAAAACGTTGCTTCAGTGCCAGAATTACGAAATTTATGATTTTATCATAACAATGTTATTTGAACAAAATGTATCTTAAGACCCGTTTTAACAGTCATTTTAAAAAATAAGCAAACACAAAAATAAGCAAATGTCTGGTTATATATTCTTTCAAACCAGCCACTCATATAAACATAAAAGCATTATAGTTTCATAACATTAATAATACACAAGTGAATGGAATGCAGTACATTTTTCCCCTCTGAGAAGCTACTGTTTTTCACAAAGTAATTTATTTTCATAACATGCATGAAATAAAGTGGAAAGTGTTCCTTTGACCATTTAACATGTATTTGTAATCATTCATCAACATGAACTGAGCATCAATTATGTCAAGCACTACGACAGGCATCAAGATACAGATATGAGTAAGATATGGTCCCTGCCCTCAAGGAGCTCACAGTCTAGTGGACAAGGTAAAGAAATAAACATATAATCATCAATGAAGCAGCCTGTGAAAGAAGTGAGAAGACACTATGGCAGCACCAAAAGAAAGAGTGGTCTAACCACCAATATGGCTGGATGCAGCTGGGGCGCTGCAGAGGAGGCCATATATATGCTAAGACAAGGAAGAGTTTGTTAGGCAAAAAATAAAAACAGATTATTTTACATATACTACGTCTGTCATAAGCTCAAATTCATATGACCATTCACATATAGGATAATAAAGCATCTATGTTCACAGTCCAGTATCTTTTCATCAACAATGATGGTATATTCAGTCCTTCAGCAGAAATGAAGAGCTAGTTAAAAGCATGAAATACTCACTCCAAACCTCAAGAGTAAATTCTACATTTATTGAAATATTTGCTCAGGATGCATTATATGCAAAGACCTGAAAAAGCTGCCATAGAAGAATACAAAGATGAATAATTTGTGCTTGCTGTTATCAAGATCTATAAATGCTGATGAAATTGAGGCTACAGTGGAAATGAAACTAGTTTTCTTAGTAAGTAGAAAATCAAAAGAACTTGATTCAAACCACTCACACAGAAGGCCAAAATAAAACTGTAATAATGCACCTGTTCTTAGCTCATTTTCAATCCACAAAGGTTCTCTCAGAGGGTGAACATCTATCTACAGGTGATAGGTATGCTCCCACTCCGTAAGTTAAAAATTTGCTTTCATTCAACTTGCATTTATTAGTGTCCCATAAGTCCTCAACGACCACGTGGGCAGTCAAGACCCTCCCCAGTCTGGCCTCAGTCTACTATTTCTGACTTATCTTGCGTGTTCGAGCTCACTGGCAACTCACCATTCTACCTCTGCTGCAGAACACTCTCCAGTGTGAACTGTCTTCCTTTCCCCATGGTCCAGACCCACTGCTGTAACATTTTAACCACTTCTGAGGCATCCTCTCCTTCCTCTGAACATCTAGGCCTTTGAAGCCCTATATACTGTCAATCTTCTAATAATTAGCACATACCTTGGGTTCTCAGTATTGGCTGAAAAATTTAATCCCTTAAAAGTGTTAGTCCCTCAGTGGTGTCTAACTCTTTGCGACCCCATTGACTGTAGCCAGCCAGGCTCCTCTGTATACAGAATTCTCCAGGCAAGAAGACTGGAGTGGACTGCCTTTCCTTCTCCCGCAGATCTTCCCGACCTAGGGATCAAACCCAGGTCTCCAAGATTGCAGGCAGATTCTTTACTGTCTGAGCTACCAGGGAAGCTGTAATCCCTTGGGGGGATTTAAAAAATAATGGTATCTGCCTGGTATCCCTCCCCAGAGTTTATAGTGTGATTAGAATGGGATTCAGTCTGGGCACTAGCACTTTTAAAAGCTTCCTGTGTGAGTGTAAAATGCAGCCAAAGTTGAGAACTATTGCCAGAGGTTCTCAACCAAGGTGAGAAGAAACATACAAATTAGAATTATCGGGAAAGCATTTTCAGCCCCCATTTACTGCCCACCACTTTCCACCTCCCTTACCTGCCCTTTTATTCTGAAGGAGGGGAATCAGAATCACAGATGCAAGCAAAGAGAAGAGCTATCTGTGCTCTGTTAAGAGCACCCTAGGTGATTCTGATCTGGCCCTCTTCTGAAGTTCACTATTTTTGAATCTCATGCATTCTTCTTATATCCTCTAGATTATAAGTCTTATTCATCTTTGTATCTCTGGAAGTGCCTAGCATATACCAAGTCCTCAATAAACAAGACTTCTAGTAAATTCATTACTACCTGTACAGGAAGTAATGAAGTCAGAAATACAGTTTACAAGATCATATTAATTTCCATTTTAAACCTGTCAAACAAGTGATACCACCCCTCCCTCCACAAAGAGAAGTCTAATTGAACCACATATGAAGAATAGAAATTGTAAAGAACATTTCTTACCGGCATAGCATTGCTAGGATCCTCCCCATACATAAACTGGACTTTCACTGTTATGTTTCTGGCAGAACCTTGACGGTTGGCAAAATTGAGACTCTGAGGGTATATGTAGAGAAGGTTTCTGTGAAAGCAATAGTACACATGATAGTGAACGTATCTGAAAACACTATGGATCGCTACTACACACTACCAAAGAAACAAATGAACAAATACTGAATTATCAGCATTTGCTCTATAGACACTATGCTATTTTTACATACAATGTTAGATTTGATCCTCAGAGTAATCATTCAAACACACAGCAATCAAATATACCCCCACTTTACAGATGAATTGAGACCCAGAAAAGTTAAGAGATTTTCACATACAACCAAGTTGCAAAGCTGAAATCAGAATACAGTTCAGTCAGACTTCAAAATGCAAGTTATTTCCTCTAAAAGAGGCTTCTGAGAAATAAACAAGTGAGGATAGAAACATTATTAAGAAATTAAAAGACAGTTCTAATATTATCTTATAGGATGACATTTATAAAAACGGCTTTTTGTATAAATGTGATCAAGGTTTTAAGAGGCATAATATTCTACATTCTTGTTCAAAAAACAATATGGCAATACAGTAGGTATAACAGTATTAGATAGCTACTATGAGAAAATCACATATTACTCTACAATCAACTGACGTAAGCCCAGTTGCATGTTACACAGCTGCTGGTAGCAGTACCTGCTGCCAATACAGAGATGAGAAATAATTCAAGAAAAAGCATCAAAATAGAGGGCTTCAAAAGAAAAGAAAAAATAGATTATGGCTGATTCATGTTGTTATACGGCAGAAACCAACACAATATTGTAAAATAATTATCCTCCAATTAAAAATGAATTTTAAAAAAAGATTGAAAATTACTTTACCTGAAGGCTAGTGCTTGCTGACAGCAGATGAACAGGACTTCAAGTATAATAAAACCCTCCTAATCAAATACTGGGGCAATGAAAATAGGTCTAAATTTTCTGGAAGGTGGTAGGGTAATACAGAAATTTTAAATGAACATACTCTTTGACCTAACAACCCCATCTCTAGTCTAAGGAAAGAACCACACATATGTACAAATGCATGTGTTCAAAGAAACTCATGACATTGTTTATATTAGGAAATAGTTATAAAGAATTATAAAGAAATATGTTCATCAGTACTGGGCTAATTAAGACATACTAATAAGACAAATACATATCAGAATCCCCAAAATGAAAATGTACAGCAGTATTTATTAGTGCAGAAAGAGATACCCGGCATGTTGAAAGAAAAAAAAGCGGGTTCCAAAGCAGGATGTATAGTGGCATTAACCTACTTATTGAAAATTGTGAAGAAATAATGGCAGAAAATGTCTCCAATCTGAGGAAAGAAATGTTCTAGGACATTCAGAGAGTTCCAAAGATGAACTCAGAGACCCACATCAAGACACACTATACTTAAAATGTCAAAAGTTAAAAATGACAAGATTCAAAAGAGGAAAAGGTATCATCACACATTTAATGGCAGGGAAATACCTATAAACAAGAACATTTCACAACAACGCTGTGTTGTGAGAGAAGCATGCAGTAGCTATGGGAGAAAGAGACAGGTACTGAGTTGATCCCAATGACGTCTTTTCATCCTCTACCACCGCTATGGCATTTGTGGAAGAAACTGAATTATTTTTTGTCTAGATTTTTCCAGAGGCTAGATTTTACTGACTGCACCCTGTAGTAACATTTAACATGTTCCTCTGTGTTTTCTATAAACTGAAAGTTGAATCTAGACCTTTGGTCAAATTTCAGAGATAGGACATAAGTCATAAGATAGGACAAATGTCAGGGATAAGACATAAACGATACTGTATCCTTCTATCAGGAGGAAAATGTTTGGTGGTTGTTTCTCTTTCTGCACAATTAGTAGATAATGATGATCCATGCCTGAATACATTAACTCATTAAGGGTTGCCAAAAGGTAATATTCTATCACTGTTTCTATATTTATAAGCTGAAATATCTCTATGAAAAGCACTTTTCCTTATCTACTATTTGCTTTGCTGGTGAGCCATTCATTATATGAGAAGCAAGAATAAATGCTTCATTCTTTTCTATTATCTGCCAGTTTTCAAAATAATCAGTTGGTACATTACATTCCTCTAAAAGGGATCAATTTTTTTAAAGCATCACTTATAAATTAATGGACCAAACATATTAACAGGTTTAAATATTTTGCAGTTACTATCTTTATTGGTGTTCAAATTGCATCATCCTTGACAAGTGAAAAGGTCAATTCAAACTGGCTCATAATCTGTTTGATTCAGTCATACTAGTCTTCCAGAGCTTCTTGCTAATTCCAGCCTCTTCTTGTTTCAGGTTCTTCTTATACACTTTCTTTCCAAACCTGGAATCAGCTATTTCTCCAAGGAGCTGCGGTTTATAAAGTGGAAAATGTTTTTCCAGGCCACTAACTGTGGGTTACTCATTGTTTCTTCTTTGGAAGAGTTAGGGGAGAATGCTTTTAACATGAAATATACCTAACTTCATAGTGATAATTCACAGTCAAGACTACAAGGCTTTTATTTCTTCTTTTCTATCTTGCATCTATACCATTTTTCCTATGCTGAGAATCACTACCAAGGACATTAACTATGAGAGAACTAAAGTATCATTTAATTACTCATTGCGTGTTATTCAAACAAAAGAGTCTTCAGGAACTCCAAGATCTTGTGGTCATCCAGGAGAGGATGAGCCTACAAAGAAGACTGATCAGTCACCTACAAAGAAGCAGAAGGAAAACCTTGAGAGTATAGTGACATGGAAGTAAAAGGAAGAAATTACAAGTAGAATTAAAGAGTTAAGTATCAAATGCCATTCAGGGACCACATGAGGAAAGAAATGAAAAATGTCAACTGAATTCGGCAACATCACATAAACACACCACAGCTTCTCTACCCATTCATCTGTTGATGGACACTCAGGTTGCTTCCATATCTTGGCTACTGCAAATAAGGCTTTCATAGACCAACTCTTTACCTTGTTCCTGAAATAATTGGTAGAAGTGTAAAGCACCATAGGTTTGCTCTTAAAGTTCTTACCCTTTTAGTGCTACAGGAAAAATTATTAATCAAACCAGATGGCGCCAGTGGTAAAGAATTCACCTGCAATGCAGCAGACACAAGAGACATGGGTTCAGTCCCTGGGTCGGGAAGATCCCCCGAGGAGGAAATGGCAACCCACCCCAATATTCTTGCCTGGAAAATTCCATGGACAGAGGAGCCTGGAGGGTTACAGTGCATGAGGTCACAGAAGACTGAACACAACTGAGCAACTGAGCACAAGTCACTGATAATTTTAGGCTGAAAACAGACAAAAGTAAGATTCAAGAGTAGTAGGCATTAAAAAAATGAAGCAAGTAAAATTCTGAAGAGTAGAGCTGAGAAGGGGAGAAAGATATTTGGAGACAAAACATGGGGATTTGGGAAGCTTTTTAAGACTGGAAAGGTTGAAGTGTGATTAACTCCTAATGGAAAGAATGTAGGTGAGACAGAGTTTGCACACATAAACAAGAATGTAAGATTCCTGAAACGGTGGGAGAAAACAGGATCCAAAGCACTTGACAACAGACTGGCCTTTATTATGCTTGTAATTCCTCACTGTGACAAACATTTATTGAGTATACAGTATGCCAGATACTCAAAATAAGGGAGTTCTGGACTTCATAGAACTCATGTCTGGAGGGAGAATCAAACAGGCAAATAATTATAATGCAGAACAATGAATGTTATGAACACTGAATGTATTTGGGGGCCCACAAGGGGACTTAAAAACTAAAGAATCTGCCCACAAATTTCAATGAGAAAATTCCAAGTTTAAGATAGACAGGCAAAACGCACAGCACAGCAAAACACATCATGCTTTCCTCCCACCCCTCAATTTCTGCATTCGGATTACAACTGTTTTAGCTTGTGGATGTGGACATAACCAGTCCCTTTCTATCTTTCAAGTTTTAGAAAGGCTCACTTTCCCTCTCAAACATCACATCACTTTGTTATTCCATTCGCAACTCAAATAATCTGCTTAAAATAATCCTAACTTATCTTGTTTATGTATTATTTCTTGTTTATATATCTCCTTTACTTAAGGCCAAACTCCATGAGTGCAAGGACCTTATCTATCTAGTTAGTTGCTCTATTTCCAATGCCTAGGATAGTTTCTCCTATGAATAAATCATTGACTGAATGAATGAATAGTACAGAACTCACATAAATATTTAGTTACTTAACTCTTCTGGAGTTTGGATTTTCAAGTGAAATGGGAATTAACTAAACATTATGCTATGCTTAATGTCTAATATAAGCAATACAATTTTAAATTCAATTTGTCTCTGAAGGTGAAATGCACACATTTAGGCCAGATTCTTTTTCATTCTTTTGACTGCTAACTCCACTAATAAAGTTCCACATAAACCCAGTAAGTCTTTACCCTGCATTTGTAATATTCCTTCAGAGGAATTTTAAGTTAGCAGAGAGAAGGTAGATCAATAAAAAGTGCTGAGTTGTTGAGATACCTGACTAGACTTTTTTAAGGCTGATTTCCTATTTCACCACTTTCTCAAAATAAATTCTAGATTAAATCCAAGTTTTAAATAATAAAAATAAAACCATAAAACTAACAGGAAAGCATTAAAGAGATCATATTCTATAGGTAAGGAAGACATTTCTGAGCATGAGCCACAAAAAATCATAAAAGACAAATTTTAAAGCCTCTACAGAGCAGGGGATACCAAAAACACAAGTGGAAGACAAAGGACAAACTGGAAGAACACTGATGTTACATAGATAACAAAGAGTTAATATCCATCACATGTAAATAATTCCTAAAATTGGTCAGAAAGAGACAAACAAACATGGGACAGGGAGTTTGATGGGGAGAGGGAGACTTAGACAATACTCAGATAATTCACAAAGAGAGCAAGACAGAGAGACAGCAAAATCAACTGGATATATCTGCCCCAGGTTTATCAATATTTTTTGTCTTGCTCATTCAAAATATTGGTAAAAATTAATGAGAAAAAAGAAACTCTCATATCTTTTTGGTAGGGATGTAAACTGGCATAATCCTTTTAGGATAATCTGCAAAGAGAGATCTACTTTGAAAGTTAACATCTATGAACTTATCATATGAAAATATTTATATACGAATATAAATATATTTTCTATGCCTATTGTTTATAGTCAGAAAATTACAACCAACTTAAAGTATCATTGATAGGGAGATGATTAAATTAAGGTGCATCTATATAATAAAACACTGTGCAGCCACTTAAAAGGATATGGTAAATATACAGGCACTCATATGAAAATGAATTTTAAAATGTTAAAGTCTTAAATCAATGTACATATATAAAAAACAAGAGCTATATATAACATACTCTCATTTGTGTTAAATAAAAATTACATTTAGCCAGTCATCCAAGGGAACTGGTATGATAGACCCCAAAATGTTAACAGTGAAGAGTGAAGATTTTTATTTTTTAAAGATTTTCAAATATCTGGGTTTCCACATTAAGTACTTTTAGTATAAAAATTAAACATTTATTAATGCCAGTTAATGGACATGGGAAAAAATGCTAAGGTAAATAAAATGATTCCTTCAAAGGTCACTCACCTTCTGGACCTTTGTTGGCCAATAATACAGTCTAGTGAGAGTACAGGGCTTCCCTGGTGACTCAGATAGTAAAGAATTCTGTTTGTGTTGCAGGAGACCAGGTTTGATTCTGGGATCAGGAAGATCCCCTAGAGAAAGGAATGGCTACCCACTCCAATATCCTTGCCTGGAGACTACAGAGTACTTTACATGTACCTGTTCTAACTGACATATCCTGGAAGTATAAAATACACACTAGATTTGGAAGAGAGTATGAAAAAAGGACATAAAATACCTAATTAATAATTTCATACTGGTATGTTAAAGTGGTAATTTTTGATCTATCAGATACATAAAACATACGTTCAAATGAATTTCACTCATCTCTTTTCCATTTTATACATAAATAACTCACATTGTATCTCCATTGGCCAGCACTATTCTAGAAGAAAAGGAAACTAATACATTACTTTTTCATTAGTTCATATAAATATTTCTATTTATAAATATTTTTCTCAGTTACTTTTAGTCTTTCTACCAAACATATTAATTCAAAAACAAATGACCACATTTAAAAAGGAAAAAATTAGTAGGGACATACTATATTCAAATTAACAGGGATACAAGACCCAAAATGCCTTGTGTTTTATTTGGAAGTCAAATCTCCATAAGATTGCACAACCTGGGAGAGGATAAAGGACTTTGCTTCACTTTTTAAACAAAGATCCTAAATGTCCTATAATTCCATGCAGCTAAGAAGTTTTGAGTATTAGTTCATAGAAACTGGGAATCCTTAAATTAGGTCTTAATATTGCTTAGTTTCTTAGGCATAAAAATTTTAAGTTTTTATAACATTACTGGTTATATCTGGTTAGGGTTCTGTTTAAACACATTACATTTCCCATGTTGACACTCTTCCACAGCTTGTAATTAGACAATTTATTTATTTTAATTCTATTTTATAACATGTCAAACTACTGTAAGAAAAAAATTACCCAGATATTTCTACCCAAAGACAATATTATAAACCAAGAATATGCAACCACTGCCTCTAATCTCTCTTAGCATTATATGTGAGGCATTACAACCATAACTTCAACAGAAAGTATTAATATTCCAGCACATTAACTAAAATAAAAAGAAATTCCTACACATAGTCTTTCTTTGGTATTATTATCCAGTTACTTTCATGCACTGGAAGGGACTACTTTTCAAATTCTTTTCATTGTAAAGAACCTCCAATACTAAAAAGGAGTATCTATTACATGCAAATTTTATGTTTGAAAAACTCCCTTGTTAAGACTTATCATTATCTTATTCGTTCAATAAAAATTTATTGTTTCTCCAACATGTAAGGAATTTACTGAAGTGCTCCATGGAATATAAATTAAAAACAGATACAGATCTTACCAATAAACAGCCTAGAGTACAATAGAGACAAGAAGTTGACCCATTTCAACTGCCCCTCAACTAAAAGGTGGATGAAATATCAGGGTCAATAGTTTCAAGCAAGAAAAGGAGACAGTTCAATTAAGGCAAACTTCGAAACACGCTCTTCATGACCAATGATCACAACACTAACATATCCCTTTTAAAAGGGGGAGAAAATTCAATTTTTTTCACTAGTTCAACATACACTTCTATAATTTCACAACATGTACCAGTGGTGAAGGAAAAGTGAAAATGAAAACAAAGGAAAAATGTTTTGCTTTTCTTCTTCACTACTGGAAGTATTTGTATACTTTTATTTTCTTGCATTCTTTATTTCTCTTACAAACAGAAATACTTATATTGTTCTATACTGGACACTTAGAAAAAGTATACACGAGCTAAACAAAAGAAATAATTCCTTGTACTTACCAAGGTTCAAGAGACCAAAGTAAGAAAACCCAGATTCTAGAAAAATTTCCCAACTTATGTCATCTTAACACAAGATCAGATAATATTTATCAATAAAATATTACTGTACTACTACATAAATGCATTGACTTTCTAATTACAAAAGGATAGCTAGTACATAATACCATGTTGTATTTACTAAACACTAGGTATTGCTCTAAGTGCTTTAAAATATTAATTTTTAAACTATATAAAGTATATATTATCTTCAATTGACAGACAAGAAAAAAGGGATACAGAAAAGCTAAGTAATTTCACACAACTAAAGAACAGCAGAGTCAGGATTCCAATTCAGCCAGTCTCTCTCCAGAATGAAACTCTTAACCACGATGGGTTACTACATCTACTGTAACCATTCTATCCAAAAGCCCTTAATGCTAAATGATCAAAAGAAAGGTTTTATTAAATTTAGATCATGAATATTGTTCCCAAGTTCACAAACTACAGAAAAATTTATAATGGGCAAATAATTCGTGACACTGGAACCACATAATCTATTGGTCTTCCAGTGGGTACAGGAGAAAGAGGCTAGAACACAGAGACAGAATATAACAGAGAGAAAGGATGAAACACCTTTTAGATATGGATTTTGTGATTATATACAAACACGGTTTAGATAGATCATCTGAAGAAAAAAAATATACAAACAAATAATTATAGTGACAAATAATAAGGAATAAATAATCATACATTAGCTCATACAGAGTAGCATAGGAATACAGCATTAACATCACCTGCACATGTGGAGGAAGGCTTCATAGAGAACACATTTTTGAGGATCATCACTGTTTCAAAAAAAACTAAAATACATTTTAGGAAATGCATACTTGATTCATTAATTTTTCCTCAGCTTTAATGATGAATTTATCTGTCAGAAGAGTTTGATATTTACTTGTAAATCTCTTTAAAAATCATGACAAATTAAAATGAGCTTTTAAAAATAGGTAGATCTCCTAACACTAAAAATGCAGTTTACAATACAGCAAAATTAAATATAATAACCATTTTAAATAATCAATTAAGGTTGTTGCTCATTTCTTTGATTTCATTTAACATTGATCTAACTCAGTCTGGAAGGTTACATTCATACAAGTTTACACAGCTTAATGATTAACTATATTGACCTGCCAACCTTACTGTGTCTGTGGCAAATAAGTGTTATATAGAGAGTTCAGAAGTCTTCGTATGCTCCCAGGGAAAAAACAAATTCCAAATCGCTTGAAAGTGAATAATTAGGATAAAAATGTACACTATCAAGCTCTTTCTTTTTATTGCTCCTCTAGTTATTTCTTCCAGAACTGACCAAGACTATACATCACTTGATTCTATATCTCCAGAGCCAAAATCAAGATTTGCTATGTTAGATGATGTAAAAATTTTAGCCAATGGCCTACTTCAGTTAGGACATGGTCTTAAAGACTTTGTTCATAAGACTAAGGGCCAAATTAATGACATATTTCAAAAACTCAACATATTTGATCAGTCCTTTTATGACTTATCACTGCAAACCAATGAAATCAAAGAGGAAGAAAAGGAACTTAGAAGAGCGACATCCAAACTGCAAGTCAAAAATGAAGAAGTGAAGAACATGTCACTTGAACTTGACTCAAAACTCGAAAGTCTCCTTGAAGAGAAAATTCTACTGCAACAGAAAGTGAGATACCTGGAGGACCAATTAACCAATTTAATTAAAAATCAACCTCAAATTCAGGAACACCTGGAAGTAACTTCACTTAAAGTAAGTAAAAACTAAAGAGCATGATTAAGTTTTCAATGTGAATCTTTTCAAAAAAATAATTTTAAGACATGCTACTTGAAATACTTAGTTGAACTGCTGAAACACTATATTTTTCTCATTTAAAAAAAAAAAGCCTCCAGGAAATAAATTTTCCCATGATAATTTCAAGCTGGTTTTTGTTTCCCTAACAAATTTATGAAAATAACTGAACTTTGAATATCAGATGAAACTTACAAGTCAGTTAAGCAATGAAATTTAGAACACTAAACTATTACAATATTGTGAATTACTGGAGGCAAGTAAAAAGCTAAAGGAATATAACTTGTGTAACGATTTTATCTTTAAAATGTATAAAAGTAATACAGTAAATGGAAAACACTAAAATGCTGGGGTTTTTTTTTCCTCCATGTAATTGAAGTAGTTTAAAGTTCAGGAAATCAGATTTTAGAGATGGTACAGTTTAAATAAAAAACAAAAACAGAAGTATGTACTATGTGAAAGAAGCATGAAATGGGAAAAGGTTTGCCAGTGTTCATTTTTCTAATATACTATTAGTTTAAAAAATTAGACTGTGACAGTGCTATAGGAAATTTACAAGTCTAGTTTAACAGGAAAGAAAGAAATCTCTAACCAACCTACAATCTATATACAGACTTTGGTAGAACAGCAAGACAATAGCATTAAAGACCTTCTTCAGATTGTGGAAGAACAATACAGACAGTTAAACCAACAGCAAAGTCAAATAAAAGAAATAGAAAATCAGGTAAGTCAATATCTTAATAGTATGTCCAATCTTTTACATAAAGATAAGGTTTATGAAAATATGGACCCTAAAATTATTTACAATAATTATATCTGGATAATGAATAAAAGGATCACATCAGCATGACTGTTAAGTTTGCAGGCTCTGAAGCTAGTAAACTACCTGGGTTTGAATCCTGGTTCTAAAACTTTTGTGTGACCTTGAATAAATTATTTAACCCCTCTCTGTTTCCTCCCTCTCTGTTTCCTTACATACTCTAGGTAGACAATAAGAGAACCTGTCTTATAGGATGGCTGTGAGAAAAAAGAAAGAATTCATGCAAAGTATATCCTCAATATAGCAGCCAAAGAGATTCCTTTAAAATTTAAATTACACTATGTCTCTCTTTGAAACCCCACAATGGCTTCACATCTCACTCACAGTGGCCCAAGAAGACTCAGATAATTCTTAATCATCTCACTGACTTCATTTCCTCTACTATAGTCATACTAGCCTTTTTACTGCTACTCAAACACATCAAACAAGTTGCTACCTCAGGGCCTTTGCCTATGTTGCTCTCTGTATGGAATGCTCTTCATCTTGGTATTGGCATGGCCCATTCGTATTCCCTTTAGGTCTTTCTCAAATACAAAATTCTCAAAGAATCCTTCCCAGATCATTTAATCAGAAGCTACAATCCCCTACACCCATGCTTGAAACCTGCTACCTCTTTCATCACTCTCTTCTTTCTCTTAACACTTACCTTTATTTAATCTAATATATATATTTAGTTATTTATTCTGTCTGTCCCTGCACTAGAATGTAAGATCCATATGTACAGAAGTTTCTCATTTTTTTTAATTGCTGTAGACCCCAAAATATAGAACACTGTCTGATACATAGTAAACACTTAATCAATACATGCTGAGTTAATAAAGGTAATGTCACATTTAGTACAAACAAGTCAATAAAAACTTGCAGTGATTCTAATTATTAGAAGCTACATGCCTAATAATTAAAGTTTAATACCCAACAGTATAATTTAATCTACAATATAAATAACTGGCTAGGTGAGGAAGGGAGATACCTGCTTAGAATAAAGCCATGCCAAAATCTAAGCATTCCAATATATATATACTACCATAGTTCAAAAATATTAATTAGTAATAATACTATTAAACAGCCATTCAGAAATTTCAAAAATAATACAGACTTGAAGAAACTGGTTAAAGAAATAGATGCCAAGGACTATAAAACAAATATTATAATTTCCACAAAACAAACACATTATGTTTTAGTAATTTTATGAGACTCATAATTTTAGTAACTTACTTTTGCTAATTTATCAATCATTATTTAGTAGGGTTTTTTTGCTAATTGTCCAAAAAAAGGTCTTTTCCAACTAGTTTTAATTTCCATAATCTCCTTCTTACTGTATGTTATTTTTCTCTTTTTTCCTACATATTTTACTATGAGTAAATGAACCTACTTACAAAAGCAAAATGTCACTATTATAAAATGGTATACATCTTGTCTAGTAATAAAATGTATGAAGAATTTAAAACAATAAATTTCTAAGTTGGAAGAAGCCTTAGATCATCTGACACAACTTACTCAAATTTAAATTTACAAACCAAACTCTCAAGTTAAGTTACTCTAAGACCACAGTCACTCAGTAGAAAAGACAAACACACAATAAGTGAACTTTACAGGAGAGCCTAGTGAATTATATCCTAAGTAATGCCATTTATGCTGACATCAAAAAACTAACATTATTAACAGAAGATATTACATACTCTGCTTTTTTCAAGTCATCAGTAACACACTATCAGTCAATAAATTGCAAACCCAGCACAACAGACAATGAAATATTGAATATATGAAAAGCAAACAAATAAACCTGCCAATTTGCTACCTCTACAAATACATTTACATGCCAAAAACTATCAAGAAAGCAACCTTGTTCAAATTACTATTATTATATCTTAAGACCTACAACTGAGAATTATGAAATTTGAAATCTGCCTGTCACTGAACAGAATATATATGTTCTAACAGAATATATATTACATTCATATAAATAAATAGAACATATTAAAATACTTTAACCAAAGTCTCTGCCTTTGGTCTTGTGTTTTTTGATCAATTTCTGTTTTTTGTCTTGATATCTTCTTCTATTTTTTAAACTCATTAAATAATGTGCCTGATTAAATATTTTGAGAACAGGAAGTCTGTATACTACATACAGCATTATTTATCCCTGTTACCATTGAAATCAATAACATATTATGAACTCAGATTTCCCCTAATTAAATATTGAAATTTTTTAAAGTAGATTTGTATTCTTTTATCAGTTGAGAAGAACTGGTATTAAAGAATCCACAGAAAATTCTCTTTCTTCCAAACCAAGAGCACCAAGAACTACTCCCTCTTTTCACTTGAATGAAACAAAAAATGTAGAACATGACGGTAAGATAATTTGCTGCGTTTCTGTCTTGAAGCTATTACTATCAAATTTTTCTTCTATCTTTGACATTTCCATCAAAAATCCCTATTCTCAGGGCCAGTTCTAGACTAAAAGAGATACATTCAACAAATATGTGTCAATCTAAACTGGATCTTAGTGATTTTTTTAAACCCAATAAAACATTCTTAAGACAATCAGAGAAATATGAATATAGACTTGCTATTAGGTAAAATCATTAATTTTCTTAGATAGAAAATGATATTACAGTTATATAAGAGAATAATCCCATGTTTAAGAGCGTTTAAGAGATGCATGCCAAAGTATCTAAGGGATTAAGGGTCATGATGTTTGCAAATGACTTTCAAATAGCACAATAAAATTCATATTTGTACATATTTGTTTATAAAGCAATAAGGTAAAATGTTAACAATTGTTGAATATGCATGGAAAGATTATGGCATTCTCTTCAAGGTTTCTACTTTCCATACAAAAAGCAAAAAGATGGGGAGACAAAGTCTCCATTCCCAACCAAGCTTCAACAAAATGATATATTTTCAAAACACATTTATTTTTAATGTAATTCATAGAGGAACAAAAGGTCTTTGTTAGTTTCTTCTATATATATTCACTCTTTCTACATTAATCTGTTGACAACCTAGTACGCACCAAGCACTATACTAATTATCTCATACGTGGAATTTTATTTATGTTTTTCCTAGGTCAAGGGGAAAGGGCACTTAAAATTCTCATTTTGTCGCTTTCTCAAAAAGAAATCAGTTTGGTAATAACTATTTGATATTCTTCATATAACATGCCATCTAATAAAAATGTTTTAGCATAAAATAGTTTTTCAATAACACATTACTAAAAAAGGCTAAAGACGATAGTCACAATTCCATAGAATTTCAACTAAAATCTCAAGCTCTAAAGATATCATTCTTTACTAATGCACCTTACGTAATAACATTTTGTTGATTCTAGACATTCCTGCTGACTGTACCATCATTTATAACCAAGGCAAACATACAAGTGGCATCTACTCCATTAGACCTAGCAACTCTCAAGTTTTTAATGTCTACTGTGATGTTAAATCAGGTAAAACCAGCCTAAGACAAATACACAATAGTAAGTAAGCTAAGGTTACTGACTCCCTATTATTAAGACTGCTGCTGCTGCTGCTGCTAAATAGCTTCAGTCATGTCCGACTCTGTGCAACCCCATAGTTGGCAACCCACTAGGCTCCTCTGTCCCTGGGATTCTCCAGGCAAGATACTGGAGTGGGTTGCCATTTCCTTCTCCAATGCATGAAAGTGGAAGTGAAGTCACTCAGTCTGTATATCTGTATATCTATATCTAGTATATCTGTACCTAGTACATACATTTGTACTAGATCTAGTACATACATTTGTCTTATTTATATATTTACTTATGCATTCATTCAATGTTCTCCATCCTTTTATCTAAAAAATTATCTAAAATGACTGCTGTCAATAAGTTTATTAAGACAAATTAATTGGTTGCCCTTCATTTAACTTCTTGGGCCCACAATAAATAATAAAATATTACCATCACAATGTTAATAACTACCTTATACAGCCACCAATAAAAAACAAACAAAAAAACAGTATTTTGTTACAACTATCAGCATCAGTCTACTGAAAATACAATTTGTTCATTATATTCAGGTAGTTCATGGACATTAATTCAACATCGAATAGATGGATCACAAAACTTCAATGAAACCTGGGAAAACTACAAGTATGGTTTTGGAAGACTTGATGGTAAGATGACGTCATACATTAATTCACTCGTCAACTAAAACGTATTTATTAAGAAATCTATTAATAAAGCCCATTGTGGATTTGGCATTAGAAATACAATGAATGAGGTATAGTCCCAGCCTTCTTAGAAATTATTAGCAAATAGCTGCACATTTGTAAGTACTGAACTTATCACAATTGTCTTTTTTTGAATTATACTTTCCATAATTACATGTCTGTTCTATGTATATACTAAGCACAATTTAATTGGATGGCTTCTGATTATCATAATTATGATTTTAAAAGATAATTTTGATTTAAAAGTACTATATGTTTCAAATAAGTAGTAAATCCTATGAATAAGCTACAAAGAAAACCATCCTTATCAGTGGTCACTCTGCTTTCTTATTAACATTTTAGATATCAACTATTTGGAAGTTGGAAGGTACAAAGAAGCTGTCAACTGTCAGATCTTAAGGAAATGCTTAGATTTCAATTATTTAAATATTATAAATGTATATTATACAATGTGTGGTTTAAAATAAATTTAGGTAATTCAATGCAAATTATATTTTGATCACAAAATAAATAAGGTAAAAAATAAAATAAGCTAAATAAAAATAAGATAGGGGTTTAAAATCCAAAAAGCACATTATAAAAATCCATGAGTTATGCCATGTACACATTCATAAAATGGGTAACATCCATTATTATGGCAAGTCTTTAAATATTCAGGACTATTTGACTACTTAAACAGTTTTAGATTCAAACTACCAATTAAATCCCAAACTAAAACGTATAATCACTGATATGCTTTGTAGGCTCAAGTCTTCTCCTAAGAGTGACAGTCCAGAATACTCATTTATTTCTTCAAGGAAGTAAGCCATTTGTAGTTTGCAACTCTTAAAATGAAATATACTGATTCAACAGCAGTAAAGAAATTCTGACTTTTTTCCCTTAAACGCTTTAATAAAAGGGATAATTAAAGAGAGATTAATTGTAGTAATTAAAGAGAACTGTTTGTATTTATGTTATGTTTTTCATTCCAAATAAAATTTTTAAAACTATAGCAGAAAGTTATTAAGAATAATGCTTTTTATTTAAAATTTTTAAATTTATTTCCTTCTTTTTCTACAAGGAAAATATATATACCAAGAAAATATCAAAGGCCAAGACTATATGAGAGGAAAATAACATTATTCTCCAAGTCTCTAGAAATACTTATCTAGAAATCTCTTCATAGTACCATCACTCTTTCTACATTAATCTGTTGACAACCTAGTACTCACCAAGCACTATACTAATATCTCATACGTGGAATTTTATTTATGTTTTTCCTAGGTCTAGGGGAAAGGGCATAGTATATGGGTATTAAAAAAAAAAACCAGCTGATTATAAAGCCAGTATACCTAAGGACCCAAAAGTTAGATAATATTTTACCAATGACCAACCCTATAAATACTTATAATAGTCTAATAGGTTTCACCTGTGAAATATGCCTGATAATATCCAGTTTAGAAAGGATAATCATACTCTAGGTAGGCCCATTAATATTTTCACAGTTGTTGTAATTAATATTTTCACAGTTGTTGTAATAGAACTATCTTCAATAAAACTTTTTAAAACAAATATTTTAAGAAACTCTAAAGGATTCAAGATGAAAACAGTTAAGCTACTTACAGCGAAAAAATTAAAACAAAAACTCAAAATAAATGGTCACTGCCTCCACTACAGTTAACAATCCACAGATTTCTGCAACCTTTTTTTTTTCAGGAGAATTTTGGTTGGGTTTAGAAAAGATATACTCCATAGTAAAGCAATCTAACTATATCTTGCGAATCGAGCTAGAAGACTGGAAAGACAAGTATTACACTGAATACTCTTTTCACTTGGGAGATCATGAAACCAACTATACACTACATCTAGCTGAGATTTCTGGCAATGGCCCCAAGGCATTTCCAGAACATAAAGACTTGATGTTTTCTACTTGGGATCACAAAGCAAAAGGACATTTCAGCTGTCCAGAAAGTAATTCAGGTATCCTCTTCCTAATATCAAAACTTTATTTTCATATCTTCAAAGTATCTTTCCAGAGTAATAGCTAATATCTTTCAATGTCAACTCTTTAAAATACTCATCCAAAATAAACAGTTTCTCTATATGTAAATGTCTCATAACATATGTGGTAATTTGATTCTAGTTCAATTATGCATTTCACCTCTAACCTTTCTCAGATATTTTATTTTTGATCAGATGTATGAGACATATAAATCATTTAAAATTGGAAACTATGCATATAACTAAAGATGCACTCACCGGGTAAATATAATAACAGCAACTATATATGCATTTGTATCTATTAAACTGTGTATCTATCCTTTTTAGGAGGCTGGTGGTGCCATGATGTATGTGGGGAAAACAACCTAAATGGTAAATACAACAAGCCAAGAACAAAAGCTAAGCCAGAGAGGAAAGGAGGAATATGCTGGAAGTCTCAAGATGGAAGGCTGTACTCCATCAAAGCAACCAAAATGCTGATACATCCATCAGATTCAGAAAATTATGAATGAACTGAGGCAAATGTAAAAGCCAATAAATTATTAAACATTAAACTCATCCCATATTACAATGGCTAAGAAATCCAGTATTAAACCTCTAATAGAAGGCTTAGAAATAAATTCTTTATATTAAAGCTACTACCAAGTTAATATTAAACATATCACATCACTTCAAAGAACACCATTTATTCTCATCAAAATTTTATGACAATCATTTATTCATATATTTTGTGATGTGTGAATCAAATTTTAGAATCTGATTCTAAATTTTAACCAATGGATGAAATTTCAAAAACCATTCTAAATAAACAACATAAAAAAAATTTTATGTTTAAAGTCATCATGTTAGCTAACTGCACAAATTCCTCAGTTAAAAAAATACTTTTCTTGCTAAAATTCTAAACTTGAATAAATATAAACAATAATTGTACAATTTTTAAATGATGTAATATTAATTTCAAAACTAAAATTAAATAAGTTGACAGTACATGTGAAAATCAGTAACATGGATTTTAAAATTGATACTAATTTTGCAACAAAATAATTTGGAGTAAATGTTCGGTATGCTTTATTTATGAGGCAAAATGAAGCAGGATGAAATACTGTATTGAAATAGGCTCACACTGTTAAATATAGTAGATCATAACTGCTAAGTCATACTGACTTTAAATATCAACTATCACTGTACCTTATTTGTTAACTTGTCTGGACTCTATACATATTTTAACTCCTGAAAGTGAAAGTGAAAGTCGCTCAGTCATGTCCCACTCTTTGCGATCCCATGGACTACACAGTCCATGGAACTCTCCAGGCCAGATTTGTACAGAGGGTAGCCGTTCCCTTCTCCAAGGTATCTTCACAACCCAGGGATGGAACCCAGGCCTCCCTCACCGCGGGTGGGTTCTTTACCAGCTGAGCCACCAGGGAAGCCCAAGAATACTGGAGTGGGTATCACTTCTCCAGCAGATCTTCCCAACTCAGAAATCAAACCAGGGTCTCCCACATTGCATATTGTCTGGACTCTATACATATTTTAACTCCTAATGTTGTGAAAAACAAACAATTTTAAGGTGATCTTGTCAAAATACAGTAAGAAAGAATGTGTTTGTGGCATCAAATTAAAGTTTAATAATTTGTTTCCCTTGGACACAGTGTGAGTCTAACACTAATTTGGAGGTTTTCAAAGAGAATTAAGAATCATAAAAAGTTACTGAATGATTAAACAAACAGTCTGAGGAATATTAACATTTCCAAATTCATTCCAAGACTCAGTCCTCTACATTACAGACATTTACATTCTTGTAGTTTTTTATTGACATCTAATAGGAGTATGATTATGCTATTTCTAATTCAAATAATTTAAATTGTAAATACTCAAGGATTATTAGAGGATATTCTGACCATAATATCTTTTGGCAGTATTTATTTTTTTTAAGTTTCTAAAGAAATCATCAAAGAGAAATAAAATCTTGAATTAAATTCAATTTTTAAAGACTAATTTTTTTAAAAAAAGGAAAAAAGGGTAGTGCCAAAGTCTGTCATCATTGTCACTCAGTCACCCAGTCATGTCCAACTCTTTGCAACCCCATCGACTGCAGCATGCCAGGGTTTCCTGTCCTTCACCATCGCCCGGAGCTTGCTCAATGTCGTGTCCATTGAGTCAGTGATGCCATCCAACCATCTCATCCTCTGTCATCCCCTTTTCCTCCTGCTTTCAATCTTTCCCCTCATCAGGGTCTTTTCTAATGAATGGGCTCTTCCCATTAGGTGGCATAAGGTCTGAAGCCTCAGCATCAGCATTAGTCCTTCCAATGAACATTCAGGACTGATTTCCTTTAGGATGGACTGGTTGGATCTCCTTGCTGTCCAAGGGACTCTCAAAAGTCTTCACCAACACCATAGTTCAAAAGCATCAGTTCTTCAGCATTCAGTATTCTTTATGGTCCAACTCTCACATGCATACATGACTACTGGAAAAAACATAACTTTGACAGGACAGACCTTTGCTGACAAAGTAATATCCCTGCTTTTTAATATGTCATCTAGGTCGGTCATAGCTTTTCTTCCAAGGAGCAAGGGTTTTTCAATTTCATGGCTGCAATCACCATCTGCCGTGATGTTGGAGCCCAAGAAAATTGTCTTTCACTGTTTCCATTGTTTCCCAACCTATTTGCCGTAAAGTGATGAGACTGGCTATTTGCCATAAAGGGATGAGACTGGCTGTCATGATCTTCATTTTTTGAATGTTGAGTTTTAAATCCAACTTTTTCACTCTCCTCTTTCACCTTCATCAAGAGGCTCTTCAATTCCTCTCCACTTTCTGCCATAAGGGTGGTATCATCTGCATATCTGATGTTACTGATATTTTCTCCCAGCAATCTTGAGTCCAGCTTGTGCTTCATCCAGGCCGGCATTTTGCATGATGTACTCTGCATATAAGTTAAATAAGCAGGATGACAATATACAGCCTTGATGTACGCCTTTCTCATTCTGAACCAGTCTATTGTTCCATGTCTGGTTCTAACTGTTGCTTCCTGACTTAATACAGGTTTCTCAGGAGCAGGTAAGGTGATCTGATATTCCCATCTCTTTAAAAATTTTCCACAGTTGTTGTGTCCAAGTCATGTAGTGACTCACATTAATCAATAAATATTCACTATTAGGTATTTTAAATTGTTCAATATATATTTTTAGTATATGACACATTCAAATATTTATGATCTATGTGGATCCTACACAAATATTTTGTTCCAAAACATACAAAGGAATAAAGGCAGGAATTAATTTTCATTTTCAGAACCACATTCAAGCTGTCAAAATTGACCTTTGAAAGCAAGAGTGCCAAAATGGCCTTTTTTCCCAAAAAAAAGTAGGAAGCTTTCAAATGCAAAATAATGTTATTTAATATAACAATTTTTTCTCTGTTTTCCAATTTTTTTAAATTCTCATACAATGTGCTGCATTTTGTTTCTTTCAGGAATACTGAGTTGTTTCCTGCATATAAAGCTCAGATTGAGAGAGAATTCTGTTAGAGAAAGGATTTTTTTCTTTATGCTTCACAAAATTATGTCCTCGGTCCTCACTAATTTCCCAAAAGGGTTCTAACTGCACCATCAACACAACTGTCAATCCAGTGACCTCTCAGTCCACATTCCCTTTGATTTCTTTACTATTTACTAATAACAATATTCTCTTCTCAAACCTGACCTTCAGTTAGTTTGCTTCCACAGTACTACTACTCCCCATGTTTGCTTTTGTTTCTGGCTGAGCCAGCGCAGCACGCAGATTCTGCACTTCCTCTGCAGTAGAAATGCAGAGTCTTAACCACTGGACCGACAGGCAAGTCCCTGAGTCCATCTTTAATGCCCTATTTCTTCCTAGCATTTAGCACTGTGGACCGACATACAATATTCAAACATCTCTTCTATTCGGACCTCAGAAATTCTATCTACTCTCGTGGATTCATTCATTTTCCATGAATACATTTCCCAACTCTAGGTATCTCTCTCTCTCCAGTTAACCTTCTTCCCCTTCTTCCACTGCCACCTGCCATTTCTCCTTTTGATATCCTATAGCCTCTTCAAACTCAACTTATTAAATAACAAATCCATCAAAACCTTACTGCCTCTGCTGGTCCTCCCTTTTACTTTTTCACATTCTCCTCATTTCTTTATATACCTTAATGGCACTACCATACTTCCAGAGGATTCACAAGACTGGCAAAGGGTAATAAGAACCCCAGTTCTAAAGGGAGATCTATCATCATACGATAACCTAGTGTAAGAAAAATTAATTACACGGCTCTCATGTCATAATGTAAGAGGTACAGTCTTCCTGTGCTACCTTGAAGTATATATAGGACCTTACCAAGCAGAAAGGTTTAGGGAGGCATTCTAGAAAAAAATGAAATGGCATTAGGAAAGTATACAGTGGGGTTTCGAAATAAATAATTTTGATTAGAGCCGAGGGTTTGTGTTGGGCAGGAAATGGTTAAACAAGTATTTGGGGGTCAGGTTTTAGAAACCCTGAATACCTGGAAGGGATCTGGATCTTGCTTTGTAGGCTTATGCGCCTCTAATTGGGGTACACATTCTTATGAGGGCACAGCTAAATGACAAATGCAAGTCCATGGGATTAACATGACACATCTCCCAGGAATATCACCTTTTTGTTTTAGGAAGGAAATAACTATTTTTATATGAAGTGGATTTATGAAGTAGAAAACAGAATTCATGTGCAATTTTAAGGTAAGATTCTTAGATTTAAGATAAAATCCTAATAAGATTCTAATATCTTTCTCTTTCTCCTGGCCTTTCGTTTCTCTTCATTCCTCAGCTATTTGTAAAGCCTCCTCAGACAACTTTTTTTTGTTGTCTTTGCATTCTTGCATTTCTTTTTCTTTGGGATGGTTTTGGTCACTGCCTCCTGTGACGCTTCTAAATTCAGTGCTGGAGAAGACTCTCGAGAGTCCCTTGGACTGAAGATCAAACCAGTCAATCCTAAAGGAAATCAATCCTGAATATTCATTAGAAGGACTCATGCTGAAGATGAAGCTCCAATACTTTGGCCACCTAACGCAAGGAAACAACTCATTTGGAAAAGACCCCACTGCTGGGAAAGATTGAAGGCAAAAGGAGTAGAGGACAGCAGAGAATGAGGTGGTTAGACAGCATCACCAACTCAACAGACATGAATCTGAGCAAACTCTAGGAGATACTGAAGCACAGGGAAGCCTGGCGTGTTGCAGTCCATGGAGTCACGAAGAATCAGACATGACTAAGCAACTGAACCACAACAAAGCAAAGATAATCTCACTTCTTCCACAAATATCCTAGTAAATGGAGGCTTTTCTCTGAAACCTTGCAGCATCACTGTCTGGACCCCTTCAACTGGCACTTAGCAATTAAAGACAGAAAAATAAATCTGGCAAATTATAAAACTAAAATAGTGAAAAACAGTAGCAAAAATCCCAAGAGCACCAAAGAGAGCTTATTTACTTGCTTTTAGTGAATTACTATAAAATGTCTATATCAAGAGATTACACTGAACTAGTATAAATTTTACTGAGAACAAGTATATACATTCCTTGTGTCAGGGTTACTTACTGTAGTATAATCTACTTACACACTATCAATCTAGTATCAGCATGTTTTCATGCTTGTACTTTTTCTTCCTAATAGCATAACTCATGGTAATCAATTAACTTATTCATTAATCAAAAATGCATTCATGAATCAGTATTTATTGTGTATCTAATTACTTCCTTATAAAGCCTGTTCCAAATATATTGTTACATATCCCACATTCTGTTAGAATAATCAAATATCTTTTTTTCCCCATAAGAACAACAAGCACTGTGCTTATGCATTTACTACTAAGTGATCATCCAACACAGTTCTGAAAATGGAAAAGAAAGTAACTAAATGTTGGCCCTTTTATCAAAGTCCAAAGTGTTTTCATGGCAAATCAAACAGGGCAAAATTACTCAACTGGTGTGAAATGTGCAGTTCAAGGTCATGAAAATAAGATTAACAATCTCCCTAGTAAGCCTTTATAAAATGAGGTTTCAATGACATTTTAGAAAATATAAAATCAAGGATTCCATCTCAAACATAAAAACTATTTTTGTAAATTCATATGTGTAATCCCAAGGACAATCATACATCTAACAACATGATTACGTTTATCTGACAAAGCAATAACCTACAACCTAAAAGATTTAAGGCTCTGTTTATCTTTAAATAAGCAACTAAGCCTAACACTAATGACTAACTTTTATCGAGCATTTAATATGTGCCAGGTACTTTCCAACACTTTAATCCAGGGAGATACTGAAGGCTCTCAGTATAATGAGTAAACCAAGAACAAAAAATACATTGGAAATAAGAACTCCATTGCAAAACAAATGCAAACAGAATTTCTAAGAAAATGGTGCTAACAGGCTCCAAGACAACAACTCTACAGTAAGCCAAGTGAGCCTTGAAAACTTCCCCTGCCATACTAACTTATAATTTAGTTGCAAAGGGACTAAGGAAGGTACAAGAGAGGAAATAATCTGATGGATTTTACTGTATTGCAAGAAGCTTTACAGAGATGACAAGTATTTTTTTTTCAAGGTTTATTCAAGTGTATGTATTTTTTTAAGGAAGAGGATATCAGAGTTAAATCTTCACCTTCTATAGCAATCAGCAGGTATTTTAAATTGAAAGAGAATCAAGAAATAGCCATGTTATTTAAAAACAAAGAGTAAAACAACAAAAGAAGGAGTAAAAATTGACAGACCATAAAGTCACTATTGACAGCAGTGATTGACAATAAAGATTAGACATCAAGGTAGGGAAAGGACGGTTCAAACAAGATGAAGGACCTCTGTTTTTAACTTTAAGCCTGATGGCACAAGTACACTCACATACACTCTAAGTACACTCATATAATTTGTTTAAAATCTATGTATGTAAATAAATTTTAAAAGATAAATAGGAAAATGAAAGAAAAGACCCTTCAAAGTCCCCAATTTTCATTTCCCCTGTCTCTGAAATAATCCAAGTAGAAGAAAGACAGATATACACAAGTTAGGAATGTTTTACATTAGAGTCATATACTAGATAAGAGATAGGGTTGATAACATCTAAGTTGTTCAATACCAACCATGGCTCACTTCTTTATTCCATGTTCTTTTAAGTAGTCATATATACATATATATACACACATATATCTATATATAATAAAATATATATAAAATTTATAGGCTGGATGAAACACAAGCTGGAATCACAATTGCCGGGAGAAATATCAATAACCTCAGATATGCAGATGACACCACCCTTCTGGCAGAAAGTGAAGAACTACTAAAGAGCCTCTTGATGAAAGTGAAAGAGGAGAGTGAAAAAGTTTACTTAAAACTTAACATTCAGAAATCTAAGATCATGGCATCTGGTCCCATCACTTCACGGCAAATAGATGGGGAAACAGTGGAAACAGTGACAGACTTTATTTTGGGGGGCTCCAAAATCACTGCAGATGGTGACTGCAGCCATGAAATTAAAAGACACTTGCTCCTTGGAAGAAAAGTTATGACAAATCTAGACAGCATATTAAAAAGCAGAGACATTACTTTGCCAACAAAGGTCCGTCTAGTCAAGGCTATGGTTTTTCAAGTGGTCACATATGGATGTGAGAGTTGGACTATAAAGAAGGCTAAGTGCCAAAGAATTGATGCTTTTGAACTGTGGTGTTGGAGAAGACTCTTGAGAGTCCCTTGGACTGCAAGGAGATCCAACCAGTCCATCCTAAAGGAAATCAGTCCTGACTATTCATTGGAAGGACTGATGCTGAAGCTGAAACTCCAATCCTTTGGCTACCTGATGTGAAGAACTGACTCATTTGAAAAGACCCTGATGTTGGGAAAGATTGAAGGCAGGAGGAAAAGGGAACGACAGAGGATGAGATGGTAGGGTGGCATCACTGACTCAACGGACATGAGTTTGCGTAAACTCCAGGAGTTGGCAATGGACAGGGAGGCCTGGTGTGCTGCAGTCCATGGGGTCACAAAGAGTCAGACACAACTGAGCAACTTAACTGAACTGAACTGAAAACTTATAGGAGAATATTTGTATCACTTGTTTCTTTTTTTTTTAAACCTGTTTTCTTTTTTACACGTTTCTTTTAAAAGTAGTATATATATCATTTACCTTATATTCCAGGAGTTTTACTTACATTAAATGCCAAGCACATGCAATAGTTTGTGCTCTATACCCTCACAAAAGAAGATAGGTATTATCATCCCCACATTTGAATAAAACTGAGTGCCAATAAACTAAGTCATTTGTTCTAAGCTACTAAACAGTAAACAGTGGAGTCAGATATCGTACCCATATCTGTGCGACTCTAAATCCCATTCATAATACTATACGGTGTCGTGTTTCTTAACACATTTAATAAGTATTACTGTGTACTTTCCACGTGCTAGCACACTATTCTATATGCTGGAGATAAAGTGGTAAACAAATAGACAAGCCCTTGCCCTTTACAATAATTACATTCATGTAACAATTCAATACATATTGTAATGCCAGATAATGATAAATATAAGGAAGGGTAGAAGCTGGAGGAGAGAAGCAATGGATCTTTTAGGTGGGGTGATGAGAATGACCTTTAAGTAGATAGATATATGACTGAATAAGGAATCAAGTCATGTGACGATCTGGAGCTAAACACAACAGGCAAAGAGAAGAAAAAAATAAAAAAATCTTGGGCAGAATTTTGTTTATTCAAGGATGACCTAAAAGACCATTGAGGCTCAAATGAGCAAGATAGAGATTAGTAGGATACGAAGTTACAGAAAGGCAAGAGCTAGATCATATAGTCTTATAGTCTTCATTATTTTTCTGCTTAAAATAGAAGACATTGGAGGACTTTAAGACACAGGACCAAATGATCTGATTTATATCTTTTAAAAATCTCTCTGACTACAATGTTGAGAACTGACTGAGGCATGGGTAGAAGTAAGAAGATCAAATATAAAAATGTACACAAAATTCTAGATCATCAGCCATCCAGTATTCTAGTATCTAGTTCTATTGATTATCAACCATTTGAAATGCAGCGCATCTGAATTGAAACGTGCTTTAAGTATAAAATACACACCAGATTTTGAAGATAAAGGAGTGGCAAAAAGCAAAAGAATTTTTGACATTTACTATATGGTATAATAATACTATCTTAGATATACTGGATTAAATAACCTATGATTATAATTAATTTCACTTGTTTATTGTTTTAGTGTAGAAACTATAAAATTGAAAATTACAAATGTGGCTTCCATTATATTTCTGTTTGACAGTGCTGATTTGGATGGTGACAAGAAGAATTTCAAAGGTGGAGGAGGTAAGGAGCATTAGATTTGGGATTCATTTTGAAGCAGAGCCTACAAAACTTCTTGGAGGAGTAAATGTGAGGAATACAAAAGAAGAGAAATCATTTTGATTCCAAACTTTTTGCCTCAGGAATTGGGTAGGTGGTGAAATATATTAACGTGAGGAAGTTGAGGCAGAAACTTGTGTCTGAGGTGCCCTGCTGGATATCACAACAGACATGTCAAGTCCTGGTCTCAGCATTCACAAACAAAGGGAGCCTCATTCATACAGAGAACATGTAAATGGTACCCCTGGAGTTATGCAGCGTTCAGTCTAAAATCCTAACCAACAACCTCATGTCAAGTATTCTGAGTAATACAGAAAGTGAAAGTGAAGTTGCTCAGTCATGTCTGACTCTGCAACCCCATGGACTGTAGCCTACCAGGCTCCTCAGCCCATGGAATATTCCAGGCAAGAGTACCGGAGTGGGTTGCCATTTCCTTCTCCAGGGGATCTTATAATATAGAATTATATCAAATACTGTTGATTAATTATTAGAACATAGTACAGGTACATACATTTAATTCATGTGTAATGTTAGATTCTGCTAATAAGAGCATCTGAGGAAATACAGTAACTAGAAGTTCAAATGTTTTAACCTAGCAACCCACAATTCAAATGCTAGCTCCAACACAGGTATGAACTCTCTCTCTCAGTTTATTCACTTCTAAAATGAAGGTAATACCTACCTCAAGCTATGAGGATTAAATAAGATAAAGTATGTAAGGTAATTAACAGACCTATTACACAGTAAGAGCTAAATGCATTACAGCTATTAGTAAAATCATGAAGTAAGAAATGAAATAAGTACCAAAGCTACAAAGGATTTTGCAAGACTTTCATTGTATATTAATATTAGAACATACTGGACCTTACTTCAGGAATTCTCCAAAATTAAAATGCATTACCTGTAAGTAGTGTTTGGAACATAGACATCCCTTGCAGGAAACTCCAAAATTTCTCTAGTAGGTCTAACTCTACTGTCAGGGTAAAGCTTCACTTGAAGCAGCTCTGGGGTCAGGCAGTAATGAGGATTTTCAGGTGCAGGAGAAATGTCTATCTTCAGCTGAGCTGCATACAAAAATACATTATAAAAACAACATGTCATACAGAGTGAAGTAATTCAGAAAAAGAAAAACAAGTATCCTGTATTAATGCATGTGTATGGAATCTAGAAAGATGGTAATAGATGAGCCTGTTTGCAGGGCAGGAACAGACATGCAGTCATAGAGAACAGACATGTGACATGGAAGAGGCAGTAGGGAAGGAGAGGGTGAAACGAACTGAGAGAACTGAACTGACATAAACTACCATGTGTAAACACATAGTGGGAACCTGCTATATAACACAGAGAACTCAGCCCGGTGCTCTGTGATAGTGGTGGTCAGGGGGAAGGAGGCTCAAAAGGGCAAGGATATATGTACCCACAGCTGATTCACACTGTTGTACAGAAGCTAACACAACACTGTATAGCAATTGTACTCCAATAAAAAATTTAAATAAAATAAATAATAACAACAACCTCATGCTGAAGAATTTTTGGAAGGATTTAAATCCTATTTCTTCAAGAAGCCTGGAAAGAAACCAAAATTGCTACCACCTCAGACCTCTAAATTATTTCATCATATCAAATCTCAAACTACTAATACAGATATAAAAAGATAAAATAATAAACGCTTACTGAATGAATGAATGGAAAGGAAGGAAGAGGCAAAGGAGAAGAAAAAAAAACACAGGAATCTTATAGGGAAACAAGACAACATTTCAAAGATTAAATGATTCAGCTTAAACTTTTCTGCGCATGTTCAGTCATGTCCAACTCTTAAGAGACCCTAGGGACTATAGCCCTCCAGCTCTGTCCATGGGATTCTCCAAGCAAGAATACTGGAGTGGGTTGCCATGCCCGCCTCCAGGGTGTCTTCCCGACTCAGGGATCAAATCCACATTTCCTGTGTCTCCTGCATTTCCACTGGGCCACAGGAGAAGTGCCAGTTTAAACAAAACTTGGTTGTTCACTCGCTCAGTCATGTCTGACCCTTTGCGACCCCATGGACAGCAGAACGCCAGGCTTCCCTGTCCTTCACCATCTCCCGGAATTTGCTCAAACTTGGTAGACTTCAAAATAGTTTTACCCTGGAATACTTTGCTCTGATCACAATATAAACCTATTTCTGAATATCTACCATTACATGTATTTTTCTTCCCTCTAGAAAATAATTTTAAGCCACAATATTATTCATTATTCTCATTTCAATACTCAAATTATCAAAGGTACTGAATCCTGCATCCAAACTGTTAGACTACATGAGAGTAGGACAGTAAAATGAAGGAGACTGACAGGTATTGAGCACAAAAGACATACAGTCAGATATGAGAAAAAAGAACACATTGTCACAAAAAATACAGTTTTTAATGATAATAGCTGTCATCATGTCTACACAAAAATGTTTAAATACCCGTAATAGGTCTTAGTCGCCGTAAAACAGAAGATGGCCTTCTCATATCAGCAAGGAACTTGTACAGATCTTCATCACTTAAGCGATCTCCTTCCTAATATTAAAAATAGAGGAAAAAGTATTTGATCAAAAAAATATAGTACACTGAAAATAAATTTATATTGCCTGTTAATTAATCCTGCCCCTCCTCCTTCAATTTAGTCTGAATGAAAAGTTAAATTAACACAATTATGTTTAAAAATAAATATGCTAAATTATTTTCTTTCTATGCTTTTAAGTTGTATTAAGCTATAATATTGCTATCTATGTTTTAACTTTATAGATTTACAGCCCATTATCTATGTTTATAAGGTACTACAGGGCATTCCAAAATATAGAAAAATCAATCCAAGTTAGAAGCAGATGAAGAAAAACATGAATATAGACAGAAAAGACATATATGTGTGTATATATATATACACATATGTATCTAAATGACAGTCTTTAAATTTGTTCCACTTGCGTTTTCATTTGTCTTTGCAAGTTTATATTGCCAAATTTCTTAAAAGCAAAATACAGAGCACTGGCTAAATTTGAAAATGAAAAGAAAGAAATAACAAAAAAACTACACTTAAAAAAACCATAACTACCCTGATAATATGACTAAAAAGAAAACTCTAAAAGGACCTCAGTCAATGGGAAGACACACAAAAAAAACAAGACCAGGTCTAATTAACAAAGAATTTCCAATTTACTGTAATTTTTTTCTTACAGTTAAAATAGGCAGCGATTGACTTTTTTCTTTTAAGAGTCAGTCTTTAGACTTTATTAATCCAAACCTCCTGCATTTGACATCTTATTTTTTTAATGCATAGTTCATATAGTATCTTTTTATGTTATTTGGTAATAAATATATTTAAGGCTCCTTTATTACTGTGAGTTCAACTGAGCCAGATCCCAGTAGTTCACTATTGTATTCTAAGCAGAATACAGAGTTGATCTTCTTTTATCCCATTATTTTAAATAGTGATTTTTACCTTCTAAGTGGTTAGAGATTTTTGTTAATACTTATATAAATGGTTTTTAGCTTTACTGAGTTATAGTTAGAGAATTTGACTTCATGAAGATTTTTTCAGTGACCTAATATATGACTAAACTATTGTAAATGTTCTATCAGTCACTGAAACAGTATATTCTCTCCTTTTGAGTGTAGAAATTAGTACAGATCTTTAAATTTAAACGGCCCTTATTTAGAATACATTCAGATTATCTCAAGACTCAGTCATTTCTGTCTACTTAACTTGTTAAACCAATTATATTAATGACTTCCATTCTTTTTACTCCATTTCCATGCCTTTTGCTGCATGGGACATAATACCCTTCCCTAGAGTTGGCCATGTGACTTGTTCTAACCAGTAAACAAACAGTTTATAGAGACTTGAAAAATGCTTGCAAAAGTAAGCTTGCTTCCTCTCTGGAACTTGTCACTGCCATAAGAACATGACCCAGCTGGCCTGCTAGATGTTAAGAGTGAGCAACATGTAAAAAGTCTGAATCATTTCAGTCTTCCCAGCAGAAGTTCTAGATCAACTGACTCTTATCAATCTCCAAACACATGAATAAGCCAGGCTGACACTCATTCCTCCACACTGCCTGTTCACTGCTATGTGCTCCTGAAGCAACATATAACTACTATACCTGTCAACAACAGAACAAATATCCTTATAATGCATGGATTTAATTTTTGGTTTTAAATCTTTCTACATTTCTAATTATGTTGGCCTGACACATTTCAAATCTGTACATAAACACTCCTGATAACTGTATCAAATCATGGACAGTAATAACTCATCAATTAAAAAAACAAAATGAGAAAAAGCCTTCTGTATCTTATTTAGGAGAAATTGTACCTTGAGTTCTACTTTATTAAACTTGTAATGTCTGCTTTTTTACTTAATTTGCACTTGCCTGATACACAATATTCAAGCTATTTATAAAAATGCTTATAAAAGTCATACATGTTAAGCTAAAAATTACAGAACTGTACAAAAGTTAAATGTAAGTGCTTTCCATTTCTCCATATATCCAGAAACCATCATTTTTAAAGTTTTTTATAATTACTTTGTTCCAGTTTCCAGTTACTAGTCTTCAATAGGGTTCTGCAGATAATGAATGCTCAAAAAATATGTATTGGATAAGTAGGTAGGTGGGTGGATTGATGCTCAGTACATGGTGAATGCTCAAAAAGCATCTGTTGAATCAACAGGTGGGTGGGTGGTTGGATGACTTGTTGATTTAAGATTACAATAGTAGTTCAATAATAAAGTAGGCTGAATTAAACCAAAAAGGAACTGAGGAAATAGTGGCAGAAGTGGAACACCAGTTGAAGAAGGAAAAAGAGAAATGTTAGAGCTACAAGTAACAAGTACATCTACTGCCCTCTTTCCACAGCTAAGTTTGGCCTATTACCTCATCCAAGTAACACTATGGCGTTTTCTAGACTCTTTCTTGCACTATTACCACAATAAGAAGACCCTTACCACTTCAGACACTTCTCACTGGCTTTGTTCTCCATTTGAGTCTCTCAGAGCAGCTGCCTGTGAATGCTACTGACACGTAACTGTGAAAAGGGCTTCAAGTAGGTGCTGCTGCTGCTGCTAAGTTGCTTCAGTCGTGTCCGACTCTGTGCAACCCCATAGATGGCAGCCCACCAGGCTCCCCTGTCCCTGGGATTCTCCAGGCAAGAACACTGGAGTGGGTTGCCATTTCCTTCTCCAGTGCATGAAAGTGAAAAGCCAAAGTGAAGTCACTCAGTCATGTTCAACTCTTCACGACCCCTTGGACTGCAGCCCACCAGGCTCCTCCATCCATGGGATTTTCCAGGCAAGAGTACTGGAGTGGGGTGCCATTGCCTTCTCCGTCAAGTAGGTTACTACCTGTCAAATCACAACACAACCTACCCTAAACACCTTGCCCTCTCAAGTTACAAGGTGTCACTAAGCCAGGATTTTCTCTTCCTATATAGAGTAACACCTCAGTAGGAGAAATTTTGAGACAATACTTAGCCCTTTCCTTTAATCTGCTCCAAAATATATGCATGGTACCCTTCGACAGTGTGTCACACAAATACAAATTTTCTCCCATTCTTATTATAGTTCTGGTTATCTGGTTACTTTAGACAGACTTCCAAAATTTTCTGATCTTAATTCAGAGTATAAAATTCATTTTACATCAAAATCCAGTAGCATACACATCACATAAGGACATACAGACAGGTATGCACACACATAAAACTTAGAGGGAAAAAAGCCTACTGAAGCAATACTTAACTTCATGAAGTGCAATGCACTATTAATTTTTTATTCAACTTGTTTCATTTTTTTAAGCTGAGTGTTATTTACTAAATTTATTTTAACATTAATGGATCATGACCAGCATTTGAAAACTACTGATCTGACTCACAAGTTGAAGTACAGAAAATATACTTGCAAAGAACAAAATATCTTTGATCAAGAACTGTTTAGACTTATAAACTCACCTATAAAAATAATTCTAGCACAGAAATAAACTACTAGAGCCTGAAACTTCTATTCTATATACCATGGATGTGGTATTTCAGGTTAAAAAAAAACTTGGGTGGTGAGGATAGACATAATCCCACAGAGTTTAATTGACTAAGAAAATTCATAAACCATCAATGCTTAAGAAAAGTTAAAATATTAAAATTAAGAAATAGGATACAGAGGCAGATGACTGATTTTGAAGCATTACTAGTCAACATCAACATTTAAATAAATATGATAAAACAACAGGAATAAAATTATTTTTTCTTATAAAAACAACAGGTATTTTCTTATACTTTTTATTTTTATTCTTAATGCTTTTTAAACTTCGTGAAAGCACAATCAATTATTACATATACATGTGCTACTTGGACAATTATGATTTTTCTGGAGTCAAGAAAAATTTATGTGCAAGTAGCCCCCTAGAATTCCTCCATGACAGAACAATACCTGCTTAAAAAAATTTGTTACTGTGAGAGTAGCAGGTCGAAAGCTGGTCAAGTTACAAGCATCATCTCCACTTGTTGTCCTTTCAAGTGATCTTCTTCCAACAATACTAGAATTCCTCCTCTCAGACCAAGACCCCTTTCGTTCTACCAAGGAAAAAAAAGCAAGATATTCATTTCCATGATATTTAAAATGTATCAGCTTTACAAACACAGGAAAATATCCACTAAAGTTGAAAACTGTCCCTTCAGCATACTGATTACAGTAGAAAAATTTAACTTCTGGAGAGATCTGTAAGGAAACATTTCACCTAAATCTTTGCGTTCGCTCTTAAAACTTCTCCAGTGTAAAATAAACCGCTACCACGTAAAGATTATGCAAATAACCAAAGATGAGCTATGAAAAGCACATAGAGAGGCACTACATATTTACTAGAAAATATTCACATAATGTAAATTTTAGTCACCTTATAATGGTCCCGCAGTCTTAGCACTTGAGTTTGAAACAGAATTTATGATAACTTGCATTCAAAGTCTTTGCAAGATAAACTTATTATTCAAAATCAATAGAGCAACTATGTTGAAGATCAACAAGGAAACAGAAAACAAACAAAGCTATACACAAACTAGATCAAAAAGTTATCTACAGTCTATATACTACACTAAGCAAAAGCATAATATAGATTCTTCTCAAGCACACACAGGAAATTCTCCAAGACAAGACTATTTACACTAAGCTATAGAACAAAATACAATAAATTCCAAGTGACTGAAATCATCTAAGATATGTTTTCCAAGAGCAACAGAAATTAACCTATAAATCAATCACAAAAGAAAATTTGGGAAATTCATAAGCATGTGGAAATTAAACAGTACACTTCTGAATAACTGACAATCAAAGACAAAATAACAAGGGAAATTAAAAAACACTTAAGATATAGGAAAATGAAAATATAAAATCCCCAAACATTTAATATATCACTAAGGAAGCTCTCATATGGAAATTTATAGTTGCAAATGTTTACATTAAAAAAGAAAGGTCTCTAATCAGTAACTTAAATTTACATCTTAGGAAACCAGAAAAAGAAGAGAAAGCTAAATCCAAAGCAAACATTAGAAAGGGTATCAAAAAAGACAACAGTTGAATGGAAATAAATGAAATATAAACTAAGAAAACAACAGGCAAAAAAAAAATCATTGAAACCAAACAAGGATTCTTCAAAAAGATAACATTTTTAAAACTTTAAAGTGATGAAGAAAACATACATAAAAAGGACTCAAATTACTTAAATCAGGAATGAAAGAGGGAACAGCACTACAAATCTTAGAGAGAAAAAGGATTATATTAAAATACAACAAATACCTGTAGGCCAACAGTTAGATTAGACAACAATAAGATAATCTGAATGAAATGAGTATTTTTCTAGAAAGATATGCATTACTGAAACTGACTCAAGAAGGGAGAGAAAATATGAACAGATCTAAAATAAAAGATTTAGTTAGTAAAGAAAATACTTACCACAAAGAAATAACCAAGCCAAAATGGCTTCACTACTGAAAACTTTCAAACTTTCAATAAAAAATTAACACCAGCTGTTTACAAACTCTTCCAAAAACAGAAATAAGAATTCACAATTCATTTCTATGACACCAATATTATCCTGATACCAAAATCAGAGATTACAAGGAAGAAAATAGAAGCAAAATCACTATACAAAATACTAGGAAACAGGTTCTAAATAAACACCTATAAAAATTATTAACATATATCATGACCAAGTGGGACTTCTCCCAGAAATTTATTAGTTTAACATCCAAAACCAATCAATTAATCCAATACACCATACAAAAAGACTACAGGACAAAAACCAAACAAGTCATCTCAATAAAAGCAGAGAAAGCATTTTATTAATATAAAATCCAATATTCTTCCCTGATAAAAACACTCAAAAAGTTAGGACTAGAAAGAAGCTTCCTCAAAGTACTGTATTACATCTATGGAAAATCTACAGCAAACATCATACTTGATAGTGAAAAGACTGAATGCATTCCCTCTAAGTCAGGAATAAGGTGAGGACTAATACACTAGGTTCTTATTAAGATAGTTAGAAAAGAAAAATAAATAAAGTCATTAAAATGGAAAAGGAAAAATTAAACCACTTTTTTAAAACTTATACACTAGGTTCTTGTCAAGATAATTACAAAAGAAAAATAAAAACATTGAAATGGAAAAGAAAAAAGTAAACCAATTTTTATTTGCAGATGACATGATCTTGTATATAGAATCCAGAGAAGAAAAAAAAATAGAATTAAAAAATTCAAAAAGGTTTCAAAGTACAAGACCAATATTAAAAAGCCAGCTGTATTTCAACCTCTAGAAATGAACATATAAAAATGAAATTAAGAAAACAATTCCATTTAAAATAGCATCAAAAAACAAAAAAACACATGAACATATATTTAACAACAGAAGGGCAAGACTTGTACACTGAAAACTACAAAACACCATTTAAAAAAACTTAAGACCTAAATAAATGGAAAAACATTTCATGGACTGGAAGACTTAATACTGCTACAAGGGAAGCTCTCCCCAAATTGATCTATTAAATCAACGTAATTTCTATCAAAATTCCAGCTGCTTTTGTGCAGAAATTAATAACAGGTTCTAAACTTCTTACGAAAATACAAAAGCTCAAAATAGTCAAAAGAATCTTGAGAAAGAACTGGAGGACCCACATTCCCAATTTCAAAACTTACTGCAAAGCTAAAATTAAAAAGACAGTTTAAAAATAGCATAAGCTTAGACATATCCATCAATGAAACAGAAATGAGAGTCCAGAAATAAAGCCACATATCTACAGTCAATTGATTTTCAACAATTATGCCAAGACCATTTAATAGTGCAAGAATGATCTCTTCAACAAATGGTGTACGAACAACTAGATATCTACTTAGAAAAGATGAAGCTAACCCCTACTTCTTATCATGTACAAAAATTAACTCAAAATGAACTATACCCAAACGTAAGAGTTGTAATTATGAAACTCTTAGACAAAAACATACAAGTAGCTCCTTTCCAGTCTTGAATTAGGTAATGCTATCTTAGGTACAATAGAAAAAGTACAAGTAACAAAAGAAAAAAAATCAAAGAAATTGAACATCAAAATATAAAACTTCAGTGCTTCAAGCAATGCCATCAAGAGAGTAAAAGGACAATCACAGGATGGAAGAAAATCTCTTCAAATCCTTTATTAGATAAGGGACTTGTATCCAGAATATGCAGGAAAAGAAGTAACAGTTAGAACTGGACATGGAACAAAGCACTAGTTCAAACCTGGGAAAGGAGTATGTCAAAGCTGTATATGGTCACCCTGCTTATTTAAATTATATGCAGAGCACATCATGCAAAATGCTGGGCTGGATGAATCACAAGTTGGAATCAAGATCTCCAGAAGTATCAACAGTCCCTGATATGCAGATGATACCACTCTAACGGCAGAAACTGAAGAGGAACTAAAGAGCTTCTTGATGAGGTTCAAAGAGGAGAGTGAAAAAGCTGGCTTAAAACTCAACATTCAAAAAAATGAAGATCATGGCATCCAGACCCATCACTTTATGCCAAATAGATGGGAGGAAAGTGGAAACAGTGACAGATTTTATTTTCTTGGGCTCTAAAATTACTGCAGATGATGACTGCAGCCATGAAATTAAAATACATTTATCCCTTGGAAGAAAAGCTATGACAAACCTAGACAGTATATTAAAAAGCAGAGACATCAATTTGCTGACAAAGGTTTGTATAGTCAAAGTTTTGGTTTTCCAGTTGTCATGTATGGATGTGAGAGCAGGACCATAAAGAAGGCTGAGCACTGAAGAATTGATAATTTTTAACTGTGGCACTGGAGAAGACTCTAGAAAGTCTCTTGTACAACAAGGAGACCAAACCATCAATCATAAGGAAATAAACCCTGAATATTCACTGGAAGGACTGATGCTGAAGCTGAAGCTCCAATACTTTGGCCACCAGATGCGAAGAGATAAACTCATTGGAAATGACTCTGATGCTGGGAAAGACTGAGGGCAGAAGAAAGGGGTGACAGAGGATGAGATGGTTGGATGGCATCACTGACTCAATGGACACGAGTTTGGGCAATCTCACAGGAGATGGTGAAGAACAGGGAAGCCTGGCGTGCTGCAGTCCATAGGGTCACAAAGAGTTGTACATGACTTAACGATTGAACAATAAATCTAGAATATATAAATGACTATTTATATAGTCATTTATAAATTATAACTATTAATTATAACTTAATGATAAGAATACAAAAAAAGCTAGTTAAAAAATGAGCAAGTAAATAATAAGAAAAAAGTCATTTAAAAAATGGGAAAAAGATATATATTTCTCCAGAGAAGATATACAAACAATAAATGCACACAAAATGAAACTCAATATCATTAGCTATCAGGGAAAGGCAATTCCAAACCACAATGAGATACCACTTGATCTGCACTAGGATGGCTATATTCAAAGGACAGATAATAAGAGTACTGGCAAAGATGTGGAGAAATTGGAACCTTCATACACTGCTACTGTAATTTTTAAATGGTATGGCCACACTGGCAAACAGTCTGGCAGTTCTTCAAAAGGTTAAACAAAGAATTATATTACCAGAAATTTCATGTCTAGCTATATGTCTAAGAGAAATGAAATCATACGTCCACACAAAAGCATGTACCTGAATTTCCCTTGCAGCTTTTTTATAATAAACAGAAAGTTAAAACAATCCAAATGTCCACCAACTGATGAATGGATAATAAATGTAGTATATCCATACAAGGGACTATTATTCAGCAATAAAAAGAAATAAAATATTGATACATTTACAACATGGATAAACCTTTCAAACACTATGCTAAGTGAAAGAAGGTAGTCAAAAGATTACATATTGTATAATTCTATCAATATGAAATGTCTGGCACAGGCAAATCCATACAGACTAAACAGATTACAGGTTGGTTAGCACTGAGTGTGGGGACTTGAAGAGGATGAACAGTGACCATCAGTGAGTATCAAAGTGTTTCAAAATTAGATTGTGGTGACAGTTGCAGAACCTTATGAATATAACAAAAAACACTGAATTAGAAATCTTAAATGGGCAAACTATATGTGAATTACATCTCAATAAACCTGTTAAGGAGAAAAAGAAAACCCTTTCAATGCCTCATTACATTGCACAGTTGACAAATAAAACAAGCCTACGTAAGCAAAAACTCTAGAACTATTATATATAAAACACTCTTACCTCCAGTGCTTATTTCTACCTCTGTAGAATCTCTTTCCAAACTCCCAGCACTGCTAACAATATTCATTAAATGGATTGCAGTCCAAGCAAAAGGCATGCGATACTTCCCAAGTCTTTGACAAAACTGATCAGCTTGACTTTTCAGCTTCTCCAATTTTTCCTTATTCTGTAAAACAAAACTTTATACATTATATGATTATGCTCAAAAGAAATGAATTAAAGGCTATATCATAATATATAAAGGAAAATATAAAGGTTAACAATTTTCAATTCTCAGCAAGATGGAAAAACAATCCTTACCTTTTAGCAATCAATTAACAGTGTGTGCGTACATGCTACTTTGCTTCAGTCATGTCTGACTCTTAGCGACCCTATGGACTGTAGCCTGCCAGGCTCCTCTGTCCACGGGATTCTCCAGGCAAGAATACTGGAGTGGGTTGCCATGCCCTCCTCCAGGGGATCTTCCCCACCCAGGGATTGAACTTGCATTTCCTGCCAGTTCCTACATTGCAGACCGATTCTCTACTGCTGAGCCACTGGGGAAGCCCCAATTAACAGTATATTAACTACTAAAGAACCTTAACCAGTTCTACAAATGCATCTAAAAGTCTTTAAAATTTGTTAGTCATGATCTTATTTGGGGATAAAAGAAAGGAGAGCAAGTGTCAAGCATGTTAATGTACGACATGTACTATTTTATGAAAGAAATACAGCCATGTTCCAGTCATCAGCTGTCAATCACAAAATATTCTAGGTTATGACTTATTAATTTTTTTATTCTATAAAAAAATGGAAGCATTTGGGCCACTTTGAAATAATCAATAACTTATGACAACTATGATGTAGAAGTAGGTAAGGCACAAACAGACCAACAATAATATGTCCAGAATTGTGATAAGAGAAGCAAACAAAAAAAGTACAAGGAGACTAAATCCTTGAAAAAGACTAATAATCCAAACAGTACATGCTTATCTGGAAGACAACCTGAAGCTGGCTCAACTTTTAGGCTATTCCTGAAACAAACACTAATGTAGCCTGCAATAGTCAATCCATAGTTCAAGGGTGAAAATCTACACCAAAATCTCTCATGTGCTCTTTCCATATAAGATGTCAGTGAAGTCATACTCTAATGGCAGTGTCCTACCATGGGACTCAGGACTGAGAAAAGATGAAGGGATACCAAAATGATAAGAATGTTTTTTACTATGTCTATTATACCTCCAAAACAGGTCCTTGCTTTAGGAGTACTTACAGAGAATTAAGGACCCATACTGAAATTATGTAAATATGTAAGGGAAGAGTGAAATAAGCCACAGTGACACACCTATGAGTTTCATATAACAGAGAAAATTTAATTTGTAAAATGACGACCTGGGGAAAGCCAGAATACTTTAACCCTACTTTCAATCAGATATCTAGGATCTAGGAATCAGAAAACATCATGTGCTCCGATGTACCCATATGAGCAAAAGAGGCTCAATTCTTGTTATAAATCTCAGAAAAACAGAAAGCAACAATTTTCTACATTTTGGTGATTTGTTCAATACTCCTCAAGCACACTTCTCCTGCCTGTCTGACATTAAATCACGTGTTCAAAGATCCAAAAATCACCTTTTACTCTTATAGCTAACTCAGAGTACCTAGAATTTGGTACCAATTATTCATCAACTATTTTTGCTTCATAAGTTTATCCAAATTCTATAAATTTGTTATCTGTTGGCAAAGGGGAGAATATATTTTCTATTTTTACAATATTCCTTAATTATCTGCCACTAGACTGATATCCAAAATTCATCTGCTTTGCTAGAAAAAGTTTCATCAACATCACTGTTTGGTTAAAAAAAAAAAAAATCATGGTCCAGTGGTTTGAATTCCATAAATCCACTGCAGGGGGCATGGATCCCATTCTTGGCTGGGAATCCCAAAAGCTGCAAAGTGTAGCCAAAAAAAAAAAATCACTATTTTGTAAATACAGAAAATTTTTCATTATTTAGGAATTAAACTGAATTACTTTCTCTCCAAGAAAAAAAAAATTTAAGAGTCAACTAGTTTGGGGTTGGGGAGATGTCAAAGAATAGCATAGCACATGACTCAAACCAGATGACGAAGGAAATAAAGAAGAAAGAAAACAAGTAGGCCACCAGAGAAAGAAAAGAAAATTTCAGTAGTAACATTATTTAATAGGCTCAGTATAGCATCCTCTCAGATTGTAATTTTGGAGATCAGAGACTATTTAAGGCTGGGCTTGGTGACCTGAGGTGAATGGAGAGTGACTGCTAACGACGATGAAAGTGGGGGAATAAGCGGCATGAAACTCTACCTTGGTGGCGTCTGCTTCTTTGAAAATCATATACGGTTCTGCACACTCTCCAATGTCTCCCTGCTGCAGCACTTTTTCTAGCTGTCAAAGGCAAAAAAGCAAAGATTAATTAAGCTTAAAAATAAAAGCAATCAGCCTGGAATGCAAGGACGGTTCGACATACAAAAATCAACTTAATACATCACATTAACAGAATAACAGAACAAAACCACATGACCATGTTAATTATTGCAGAAAAAAGAATTGGACAATTCAACACCCTTTCATGATAAAAAAAAAAAAATTCAACAAACTTGGAAAAGAAGAAAACTACCCCAATAAGAGCCCATCTATGAAAATTTCACATCTAACATCTTATTCAATGTTGAAAAACTGAAAGCTTTTCCTTTAGAATCAGGAACAGGATAAGAATGTTAACTTTCGCCAATTCTGTTGAACAAAATACTAGAAGTCTGAGCCAGAGCAATGTGACAAGAAAAAGGACGCCCAAAAAATAAACAAAAACATTCAAATTTAAAAAGGAAGAATTTAAATTATCTCTATTTACAGCCAACATGATCTTTTACAGAGAAAATCCTAATATTCCACAAAAAAACGATTCAGTTCAGTTCAGTTCAGTCGCTCAGTCATGTCCAACTCTTTGCGACTCCATGAACCGCAGCATGCCAGGCCTCCCTGTCTATCACCAACTCCTGGAGTCTACCCAAACCCATGTCCATTGAGTCGGTGAGGCCATCCAGCCATCTCATCCTCTGTTGTCCCTTCTCCTCCTGCCCCCAATCTTTCCCAGCATCAGGGTCTCTTCCAATGAGTCAGCTCTTTGCATCGGTGGCCAAAGTATTGGAGGTTCAGCTTCAACATCCGTCCTTCCAATGAACACCCAGGACTGATCTCCTTTAGGATGGACTGGTTGGATCTCCTTCCAGTCCAAGGGACTCTCAAGAATCTTCTCCAAAACCACAGTTCAAAAGCATCAATTCTTCGGCGCTCAGCTTGCTTTATAAGTCCAACTCTCACATCCATACGTAACCACTGGAAAAACTATAGCCTTGACTACACAGACCTTTGTTGACAAAGGTCTCTGCTTTTTAATATGCTTTCTAGGTTGGTCATAACTTTCCTTCCAAGGAGTAAGCGTCTTTTAATTTCATGGCTGCAATCACCATCTGCAGTGATTTTGGAGCCCAGAAAAATAAAACCATCCACTGTTTCCACTGTTTCCCCATCTATTTGCCATGAAGTGATGGGACAGGATGCCATGATCTTACTCTTTACAACTAATAAATAAATAAATTCAGCAAAGTTGAAGGATACAAAATAAGTTGTATTTCTATACCCTAACAAGCAATTCAAAAAGGAAATTAAGAAAATAATTCCATTTATAATATCAAAAAGAATAAAGTACTGAAGTATAAACCAAAAAGCTGAAAGATTTGTAATCTGAAAACTATAAAGAGTTAAATAATTTTCTACAAGAATGCCAAGACTATTCAATGGGGAAAGAATAGTTTTTCCAACAAATGGTGTTTAAAAAAATCCCTAAATTTCTAAAGGCAAAAGAATAAAGTTGAACCCTCACATTACATACAAAAATTAACTCAAAACAGATCAAAGACCATCCCCCCAAAAAAACCCTAAAACTATAAAACTCCTAGAAGAAAAATAAAGGAAAAGCTTCATGTGATTAAATTTAGTAATAGATTCTTGGATTTTACACAATAAAAGCAAAGGCAACAGAAGTAAAAATCATTAAACTGGATTACATCAAAATTTAAAACTTCTTTATATGATAGGACACAATCTAAAGGGAGAAAAGGCAATTCTCAGAATAAGAGAGAAAATACTTGTAAATCATATAACTGATAAAGAATTAATATCCAAAACAGATAAAGAAATCCTACAACTGAAGAGAATAGCAAATAACCTGATTTTTAAATGAGCAAAGGATTTGAACAGACATTTCGCCAAAGAAGCCAAACAAGTATCTAAGAAACATATGACGAACACACTCAACATCATTAATCAATTTGCTGTTGTTGTTTAGTTGATAAGTCATGCCTGACTCTTCTGTGACTCCATGGACTATAGCCTGCCAGGCTCCTCTGTCCATGGGATTTCCCAGGCAAGAATACTAGAATGGGTTACCAATTCCTTCTCCAGGGGAATCTTTCTTATCCAGGGATTGAACTGACATTGCCTGCATTGGCAGATGGATTCTTTATCACTGAGCCACCTGAGAAGCCCTTCACTAATCCCTGGGCTTCCCTGGCGGCTCAGCAGTATCACTGGGCCTCCCTGTGATGCTGGTGGTTTAACTGAATGGAGTATGTAAATCAACTGACCAACCTGCAGGCACCTGGAAGGAACACAAGCACCTAACAGAGTACAGCCTAGATCAGCTGACCACCAGACAACTTAGACGCATGAACTACACAAATGCTTACTGTTGGGTGCCACGGAGATTTTTGTCTTTTTGTTCTTGTAGAGGAATAACTAACGAATATATAGACCAAGGGAATTTTCTCTCAAAAAACAAAATTATATTGCTGGACTATGATAAAAGAAAACTTTTAAATATAATTTAAAATTTGTACACATCTTAACTTGTTCATATTTTTGAAATTACACAAAAGTCTTTTTCTGTTTATATACAAATTTTTATGTGTGCTTAGGTATATGTGTATGATTTTACACAATTGGCACCATGTGGTATGAACCATTTCATTTTCAAGCAGACAGTATTCCAATCATCATCGCTATCTTTCTAGTTCATTCCCTCAAATATGTTCTATTTTATGAAAACTTACTATTTTCCCATGTAAAATAATGGTGTATACACATCTGTCAATTATTTTAATATCTAGAACTTTACTTATAAGTGACTTTCTGAAGACCACTGCTGCTAAATCTTTGCTTGGAGAATTGTTCATTGTAACTAAGATTTAACCTGAATTCATAGGAATCTATCCACAAATTAGGACATTATTCCTGTGGGTAAATAAAATTCATTTCATGACAATCTACTTTATAACCTTATTATAAAATTCATTACCTTTTTATGATAATTTTAAGGTAAAATGATTAAAGACTATATTTTAGGCAACTCTCAAGTCAAGGTCAAGTTAAGGTAAATAATTATTAAGTTATCCTAAGCTAGGTAGCTTAGTATTCAAATTTTAGTATCTGTAATCCTTATTCTTAATTGATTGATAGTCAAATCATAATGCTCCATGATTTCAATGATTTAATATTAACATTTATATAATTTAGGAACTGCATGATAAAACCACAGTATAGCTCCATATCCAAATAACCATAGATGGTTAGTTTAATACGCCAACGCAGCTAAGTTATCAAATACCAGTCAAGATGTTGCTGTGAAGGTATTTTTTTAGAGATGATTAACTTTTAAATCAGTAGACTGAGTAAAGCAATTTCCCTTCATAATGTGGGTGGCCTTATCCAGTTAGTTGAAGACCTCAAGAACAAAGACTGCTGCTGCTGCTGCTAAGTCGCTTCAGTCGTGTCCGACTCTGTGCAACCCCATAGACGACAGCCCACCAGCCTCCTCTGTCCCTGGGATTCTCCAGGCAAGAACACTACAAAGACTAAGGTTTCTCAAAGATGGATTCTCAAGACTACAACATAGCAATCCTCCATATGTATATGTACCTTCCTCCTATTGATCTGCTTATTTAGAGAATTCTAATAAAGCTTCCCACTCAAGAAGAATTTAGGTAGCACCTATAGTATACATCCAATATTATGTTAAAAATATTAACATGAAAAAATAGGCAAAGATAAAATCTTTGACCTTAAAAAGCTTGTGATATTGACAAGCAGACAAGTACACAGACATAACACAAATAAACAAATATATTTAACATTATGCTCACCTTTATTACAAGAAAAACATCTTGGGAAGGATAAGTGATAGAAAAAATAGCTGATCTTGCCAGGGTGGTAATGGCAGCAGGTGGAACATGTGGACGTAATAATCCTTTCATCTGCTCAGAATTAAGGTCAAAATAAAAGTTTTCTGAAATCTAAAACACATATTCATATGTTAAATTTAAAACCTGTGCATTTTATAAACACTCACAAAAACCATAAATATTCAGTCTTAAAAGATTACAGTTATTAAACAATTATACTAACATACATAGATTTCACTATCAGTGAAGATATACAAAGATCTTTACATATCTAAATCAAAACAAAAAGAATGCAAAAACATATTCTAAAGAACCATATCCCATACTCTTTTAGTAAGAAATTTGACTTCTGATAAAGTATATAAAGAAACTATTATTAAGATGAATTACCCCAAGTTGAGTCTTTGAAAATTTAAATAACATTTCAGAAGATGTGATTTAGTAAATACAAGATGCTAGAGTAGAGTTCCACAATATGCTGACAGCAGAAGTCATTAAAGGCATTTCACCTTTCTACTGCATGGGAGGCTTAGAATACTAAAAATGCTGTATGGTAAGTCCTCTGAAAAACTCCTAAGTGTAACAAAGATATAACAGCAAAACCAACAGCAATATTTTAGACAAGAATATTTAAAATATAAATAAATGATCTTTTAATAATAGCTAGTGAGAATTTAAAAATTACATCAACAAAACGTCACTGTCACCATCAATCTAACTCTTTATACATCATTTGCCTAAGATGCTTTTCTTTTATAAAGTTACTCCTGCTACTTCTTTTTGGAACTCTTTCAATGAAACAAAAAACAAGTCAACTAAACTATTTTACAGTAGGAAAATAATGTCTCACAGTTCTATTTTCTTTTTGAAAATATCCATGTTTAGTAATAGTCTCAAAAAATCATTATCTTATAAAACAAATTAGAAACAGGTTTCAGAACCTCTGATTGTGACAAAAGACTATGTTCAAATTATATAACCTTACCTTTTTCTTTTCTTTCACATCATATAAAGCCAAACTTGCAAAAATGGGTTCAATTTCAATCTCAAACCTTTAGGAAGGAGAAGGATGAGTTTTAAATATATACATAAAATACACAGTTCGAGAGAAATTCTCATTCCAAAAATAAATTCTCTCTATACCTTGTACTTTTATCTACCTGTCTTATACCATCTATACTACCCATCTTCCTTGAACACACTTTTCCATGTATATCTTCCACAGTCTAAATCAACTGTTAGCACATACTTCAAAAGCTTAAAAAAGAAGTCCACCCCCTGGTGGCGCTAGTGGTAAAGAACCGGCCTGCCTACACAGGAGAAATGAGAGATGTGGATTTGATCCCTGAGTGGGGAAGATCCCCTGGGGAAAAGCATGGCAACCCACTCCAGGATTCCTGCCTGGAAAATCCCATGGACAGAGGAACCCCACGGGATACCGTCCACAGCATCACAAAGAATCGGACAAGACTGAAGAGACTTAATACACACCATGAAACAAATATAAAATCAACTCTAAGGAAAAAGATACTACTGGTATTCCTCAAGCCAAGAACAGTGTCTGATAAATACTACAGATTTCAGTGAATGTTTTTTCAAGTTTTAAGATAATTATATAACTGAGGCAAAGAATCATCTTCACCTGTAAGCCAAAAGTGCTCTGAAGTTCAGCTTCATAGGTAAGGTTAAATGGTTGGAAGCATTTAAAATTATGTATAGAACAATACTTTTCAAAAGGAGACAAACACAAATCCACTAGGATTTTTTTTTTTTTACTGGTACTCAAAACATTACTTCAGAAAAGAAAAGTTATATAGTAAACAAAATAAATACTCACTTTAGTGATAAACATTTTACAAGAAGTCTTTGACCAAAATGTTCTTTGGGCACATCAGGAACACTAAGTCGTTCTATCGGCTCTTCCTGCAAATTAACAAGCAACACCCAAATGAACATGCTTACCATGTTTCAACCCTTTACAATTTATTTTTTAAGAACTTATTTTATTAACCTACTACTTTTAGTCTTCACAAGTAAGCAAAGAAAAGAATGGCCTATTTATCCTCAAACTAAAGTCATTAGGTTGTAAGTGTGTTCAATTATATCTCATTTACAAAAAGCTTAGCTATATTTCCATTAAGTTTTATTCCCCACATTTATCATAAAACTATTAATATATATAGTTCATACTCCCAAAACATCTATCTCTATAATCTTTTGCTTCTTTATCCAAGTTTCTATACCTCATCTGGTGATGGATGCAAGGCAAAGAGTTCCTTGTGACGGTTTGATTTCCTTTGCTCATCATTCTGACGGTCTATTTCTTCATTTGGAGTTCGATCAAGTAAATTGGGAAGCAAAGCATCAGGAAGTGAATTTTTCAAATCAAAAATACTGCAGGCCCAGCTACCCCTTGGAGTATCGTCTATTGACATTGAACGTCTTTTAAGATCATCCTGCCATGCAAAACATTAAATATATTAATCAATGAATAAAAAATAAACTATTTTAAAAGAACGTCTTATAGTCATTCAAAAATAAAAGTATTACTTGTTCATCCTGGTAGTTGTTGCCATCTGGAGCATCATCAGATTCAAACACCTGTTTCGGCAAACCTTTTTGCCTTTCTTTCTGTTTATCTAATGTATTAGGATTAAATCCTGTTCCCAGTTTATGATATCTATTCAAAATAAAATAGTTAAGTAAATATCAACTTTCCGAAAATTCTTCATGTTCATCATCATTACATAATAAGCTAACTCTTCTCCATACCATTTCTTTACATAGTAAGAATATATTCTGGCAGTTTTGAGTATATTAAACATTTAAGAAGAAGAAGTGAAGTCACCCAATCATGTCCAACTCCTTGTGACCCCATGGACTGTAGCCTGCCAGGCTCCTCCATCCACTGGATTTTCCAGGCAAGAATACTGGAGTGGGTTGCCATTTCCTTCTCCAGGGGATCTTCCTGACCCAAGGACTGAACTGGGGTATCCCACATTACAGACTCCTTAACGTCTGAGCCACCAGGGGAGTTCCATTAAACATTTAACCAAAGGTTTAAGAAAACGTCCATCCAAAGTTCCTTTAATCCAACTAGACAGCAGATTATGAGTTTCCCAGAAGTAAATCATAATGTCCTTCTTTTCATGACAATCCTGTGGATATACTGTATTTTAAGTTGTACTTTCAATTAAGAAAACTGGTCAGTAAAAAGAAATGATGGGAAGCCAGGTTAAAAATAAAATGAAAGAGTAGAAAATATAAACTGCATTCATAACTGTAAATTTTTAAAAGGCAAAATATAGAGAAAGTATTGAACCATTAAGTTTCAAACAGCCAAAAAAAATTTTGCTGTACCTCATTATGTATAAAAGATCTCAAGCAACCTAAAGCTTCAGACTTCTAAAATGAAAAACAGCAAGATCTATACCATTGTATGTGTGTATATAAATATATTTATATATATACTTAACATATATTGTTATATAATATATATCTTAGGCTAAGAACTCTTAATATAAGCTTTTTTCCAAACAAGCCAATATCCAAGATTATCAGAGACACTACAATCAAGAGCATTTACTGTGCCATACCTCATATAGTCACATTGGGGGAAATTTTAATTGAAGTATAAACAATTATAATTACCAGAGGATATTATGGTTTATCAGTCAATTGATGACACAGTAAATAAACATACCCAATATGAATTATTTACATTGTGTCTTGTTGCTAAAGGTACTGAAACAGCAGCTACATGATGTTCATATCATAGCATAATCACAGAATAAAAAACAGCAGTTTTCTCTGGAAGAACCAAAACAAAGATATGCAATATAGTAACATGAAAGTATTACTCAAAAGCAGATGTTCTAATATTTCATGAAAGTTTAAAGTGCCTTAGTTTGTGTAAAAGTGTTTGTAAAGTGACAAAGTGTGAATTCAAACACAAGCCTGATTAACTAAAACTCATGTTAACGAAAGACAAATAGATAAAACTTTATAGCCAAAACCATCACTAGATAATTTTTGAAAGATACTGTTTTCTAGTCTTTGCATCTTTTGTTCTCAATGGAAATATTTGTATTTTAAAGGACAAAATATACTGTTGCTTTTCTATATGAAAAAGTTTTCTTTAAAAATATTTTATTATTACAGAACCAATCCATGTTCATTGCTGAAAATTTAAAAATACAGACTTGTAAAATCATTATATTTCTACTACTCAGAGATTATCAGTGTTGAACACTCCTATTATTTAACTAACTGGACCTTTTCCTAGCATATATATTATGTACACACATACATACTTTTGGTATTTGTATTTTTAATAAAAATGAGATACAGTGGAAAAGAGTACCTTCATTTGTGAAGTTTTATATCTAAGCTACTTTAGTAAGCCAGAATACTATTGAATTTTATGTTCTAAAAAACCAATAGTATGAAATTCAAGGGTACTGAGATGAAGGACACGATTTATCATTAATACTCTTCTGTATTATCATTCTGTCCCTCTAGTTAGTCGCTATGAGGCTCTACATGATCATCCATCCACCAATGCCTTTTCTTTGACTTTGTATCTTAGCATTCTCTCCTTCAAATTATTCTGTTCCAGCCACATCGATCATTTGGTATTTCTTAAACAGTCCTAGCATGCTTCCAATATGGAACCATTGCAGGTACTGCTCTTTCTCTGTCAAATACGCTCTTTCCCATGATATACGGACGGCTTACTTCTTAACTTCCTTTAGGTCTTTGCTGAAAGTCTTCTTCTCAGAAAGGCCTCTTCTGATTAGTTATATCAAGTAAAAACACCTCTGCTTGGCTTGCCCTACCCCCACATATTACTTTCTTTCTCTACAAGACTTCCCTCCACCACAACTATTAAATATTTATCTGTGTTTGTTTATTGTCTGTTGCCTTCAACCCCAAGTAGAATGCAGGCTCCATGAAGGCATGGAGTTTGTTGACTGATGTATCATCACTGCTTAGTATAGTGCCTGGCACACACGAGCCTCACGATAAGTATCTTTTGAATAAATGAATGAATATTAAGCACTTTCTATCCTTTTACCCTTCTGTGCTGAATTATGGAAGGATTTTTTGGTTTCATCTCACAACTTACTATTCCACTTTTCAGTCACATCTACTCCACCATTAAACCCATCCAGAGTTTTAAATTTTTTTTCACTGAACAAAATTTTTACTTCCATAGATAACTAGCTGAGTTTTTATATGGTTACAGTATCTTTTCATATCTCTTTGAGGATATTAGTTATACATATGGTTCTTGATCTGTGTTCTATTAACTATTTCCTAAATCATTAGCTCTTTTATTTGTGGTTTGATAATTCTCTTTCAAGTGCACTTTGGTTTAGATTGGTTGTTTGTCCTCAATCACGTCTGACTCTTTGAGACCCCATAGACTGTGGCCCACCAGGCTCCTATGTCCATGCAGTTTCCTAGGCAAGAATACTGCAATGGGTTGCCATTCCCTACTCCAGGGGATCTGCCCAACCCAGGGATTGATCCTACATCCCTTGCCTCTTCTGCATTGGCAGGCAGTTTCTTTACCAACTGCACCACCTAGGAAGCCCACGTGAACTGGTTCCCATCAGCTAGCTGGCCATTCTAGGTTCTGACACTCATTTTTTAATTTGTAAGTGCGTATCTGTCTGGGAAATACTGTATCTTCTTAGCCGAACACATATCCAGTGATTATGGAGAAGAGGCACCTCGTGCTTTCAAGGTAGCGTCTGCCAGTCTTCTGGGTATGAAGGCTCCTTCTTCTTATTCCAAGGTATGCCCACCCTGGGCACTACACTATGATCTCTGTGGTGTGCTTAGTCAGTCGTGTTCAACTCTCTGCAACCCCATGGACCGTAGCCTCCTGGGCTCCTCAGTTCATGGGGATTCTCCAGGCAAGAATACTAGAGTGGGTTTCATGCCCTCCTCCAGAGGATGTTCCCAATCCAGGTCTCCCGCATTGCAGGCAGATTGTTAACCATTTGAGCCACCAGGGAAGCACTAGGTTCTCAAGCCACCACTATTCGTGCTGTTAAAATAGGAATACTTCTACTCCCATGTCTATGCATAAAGGCATAGGAGGTTTTAAAATAACCAAATGTCCAACATTTACCCCAGGTAAATGTCACCCCCCTTCTACTGCCTGTATTCACTGAGCCTAACATTCTATTGAACTCTGGGCATGTATCTTCTCCTTCGATTATTTTGTACTGTGGTTTTCTATTGTTTCCAATCACACCTATCTTTTCTATTTTAGGGACACTTTAAAACTTCTAGACTACCAAAAGTACCCCTTTCATCTTCCATTTACCACTAAAAATAATATCTAGTATAACAGAAAAAAATATAAGCATTAGAGTCTGATGCCCCTAGGTTCTAATCCTAACAATCCCACTTTTTGGCTATGGGACCTCAAAGAAATTACTTAACTACTCTAAGCCTAAGTTACCTTATCTGTTGGAATCTTAAATGAACATAAAGTACCCAATAAAATGTCCAGCATATAGCAAAAAAAAAAACCATAAATGTTAATTACCATACCCTCTTGGCTTAAATCAAGGTGAGCAACCCCATGATTACTGTTAAGTAGCAGATTTCAGATTCCATGAGATTAATATATTTTGCAACTAATCTCTTTTTGTTAACATTTCTGATTATAAGCTTCCAACATACAAGCAGATGTAAAGACTTTTGAGTTATCTGACAGAGGAACAGTATTCTTCAGTAATCTGTAAAATCTGGCTATTGAAATACTTATCAAAATTGTAAGTTCATAAAAACAGCTCTTCTTTATAAAGGGTAGCAGACTGTGCTTTTATTAGGTCACACTAAAACTAAAAAGCATGTCAGCAGTATCCCCAAGAGTGATACTTAGCACAATATTAAACGCAGTGAAATAAGACAGAAGGGCAACACAGTAAGCAATGAACACATCACTGTTGCTAGCACAATTGAGCACAGGAAACTTCATTTCTCAAAACTGTAATGTCTTAACAGAATTTTATACTACTTTAGTAATTATTCTTCCTTTAGAAAAACAGAATGAGGCCAAGAACATTCAGCATAAAGACTCTCTTCACTATGCAAGTTAGCAAAGGAAAAGTAATTTTATTTCTTAATCTGACTTGATATTTCAAACACCATCCACTAGGAACAAATTTTGTGGCAAAACATTATTTTTACAAATACTTACTTGACTGGATATACAGGTCAAGGACCTATAAATATTCAGATAGTTAATAAACGGCCAAGACCTTTCAAACAGCCTGATCTAGAAAACTAGCTGTTAAATTTAACATAATCAATTCAATAAATTGGATCCATTTGACAAATATAAATTATTCATCAATATTTACCCATGATTTCCCAAAAGACTACTACAAGTCATTATTATTACATATTATTAGTAATTATTAATGATCTGTAATAACAGAAATACTATCCCCCGTTCAGTTCAGTTCAGTTGCTCAGTCATGTCCAACTCTTTGCGACCCCATGGACCTCAAAACGCCAGGCTTCCCTGTCCATCACCAACTCCCGGAGCTTACTCAAACTCATGTCCATTGAGTATTATTTTATAAGGAAAATAAGAGAAAGCTAAGTGTGGAACTTCTAAGGAGAAAATATCTATATGCAAAGGTTCTCCTATTACTTTTTCAGCTATTTTTCAAATGAATTTTCAGTTCTCATAATTAGCAGTAACCTACCTTAACCCATTTATAGATCCTGCTCAGTATTTTTAAATATCACAATGAATATACAACTTACTTTCTGATCACAATTGCCCAGTCTTCTGTATAACTTCTAATACAATCTCTAACATGTGGATCCATTTCACTGTTTTAAAAAAGAAAATATATTTATAATTTAGACAGGAAAGCACTGATGTTTATGAATTTTGCTGCTGCATTCTTGTTGAATACCAACCACCACAAGAAGCGGAATCCGAATAAAATAATGGAAGCCAGTTGTTTTATAGTTATACTAAAAACAGAAATAGGAAGATGTCTCCTTACCTTTCTTCAGGTACAGCTGAAACAAGAGTTCTACAGTCCCTAGGACTATAAACCACTTCAATATCATCTGGAGGGAATTCAACCAAATCCCTTAAAGGTCCAGAATCCACAGCTAAAGGATGAGTAAGGAGGTAATCTTCCAAATCCACTGGGTCTACTGCTTCAGTAAGCGGCACCTTTATAAAGAGGCGTGGGTGAGAGGTGGGTAGAAAGGAACAGAGGGATACAAGAATTTTAAAACTTTATAAAGGAAATTTATTATTTTTAAAAATGTATTTTTCTCGTTATCTCTAAAATGTCAACAGATATTCAGCCAGATGCGCTAAAGAAATCACAGGTGTTGGCCTTCCTATAGTTCTTTGTGCTTGAGTCAAACTCTCTTTTGATCGTCTTGCTTCAGTTTTGCCCTTAACTCCCACATAAAAACAGTAAGATAATTAACAGGTTTATAATACTTAACAATGACAAAATGCTCATTGAAGGAGTTCTTTTTTATAATTTTGAATTTTCATTTCTAAGTTTCTTAATGGTGTCTTTATTGTTACTGCCGATTACCCTAGTAAAAACATAGCATACTGTGGTAGGCTGAAAAATGGCCCTCCAAAAGATCGCCACATCCCAATCCATGAACCTTAAATGTCAAAATAAATAGATAAATAAAATACAAAATAAAACACTATTTGAAGATACCATTAAGGATCTTAAAATAGGGACATTATCCTGGATTATCTGAGTGGGTCCGAAAGGCAATCATGTATGTCCTTTTACGAAGACAGAGGGAGATATGGGCCACACCAAGGGGAAAACCATATGAAGAAACAGAAAAGAGAGATTTGGAGATTCTTGCCTTCATGATAGAAGTGATATAACCACAAGCAGCCATCAGAATCTGGAAGAAGCAATAAAGTGATACTAAAAGGAGCCTCTGAAGAAAAGGTGACCTTGCCAATACTCTGATTTCTACCCATTGATACTGATTCGAAACTTCTGGACTCCAGCATTGTGACAGAGTACATTTCTGTTGTTTTAAGCCACCTGCTGCTGCTGCTGCTAAGTCGCTTCAGTCGTGCAACCCCAGTCGACACTGTGCAACCCCAAAGACGGCAGCCCACCAGGCTTCCCCATCCCTGGGATTCTCCAGGCAAGAATACTGGAGTGGGTTGCCATTTCCTTCTCCAATGCATCAAAGTGAAAAGTGAAAGTGAATTTGCTCAGTCGTGTCTGTCTCTTCACAAGCCCCTGGACTGCAGCCTACCAGGCTCCTCCGTCCATGGGATTTTCCAGGCAAGAGGACTGGAGTAGCGTGCCATTGCCTTCTCCGTTTAAGCCACCTAGCTTGCAGAACACAGACCATATTAAAAGTATTATTAGCAATAACAGAATATTGGTGGCATTCCTTAGCCAAGCTGAAATAATAGTTTTTGATAAGGTATTCTACTTCTTATCTAATTCAAGAAAGAAAAATTATTCAGGCAAAACTATAAAGGATCTTATCTTTTCCTATATTAACATAAAAATGTGCAGCTATAGATTAATGAAAATAAGAATATGTTATTTTTCAAGATATTCAATCAGGTAAAAAATACTCCAACTTGCTACCACGCAAGTTCACATTACTACAGAGAAGGTGCTTTAATCTAAACTTCGCTGGACTGAACAACTAAACAGAGCTGTTAAAACAACATTTTAAAGATATAAATAAAATACTGAATAATTATAATATCATAAATACTCAAAGGATAGTAACAATTACTGTCATTATCTTTATGTGTTTTCTCATTTAAACCTCCCCCAAATCCTGTAAGTTAGAGATAATTACTATTTCAGTTCTACAAATAAAGGCAATTGTGGTCAAAGAAGTTAACTTCTGGAAATAACAGCCACAAAATGATGGAGCAAAATTTCAAACTGAGTCTTCAAAGTCTAAAATTCATGGTTTTCTCTCTCACAAGCATTCTCTCTCACTATTTCATCAAGTACATAAATACACTATCATGACATTCTTTGTAGAAGCAAAGAAGCAATTCATCAAGGAAAGGGAAATCTTTTTCAATTACTGTTTTTGGAAAAGTTGGATAACTATATTGGGAGGAAATGAACCTCAATCCTTACATCGCAACATGTACAAAAACTAAACTGAGATGGATCATAGATACAAACATAAATGCTAAAACTACAAGGCTGCTAGAAGAAAATAGAGTATCTTCAGAAAATAGAAGTAGGCAGAGGTTTGTATTTAGGTCTTTGATCCATTCTGAGTTTATCTTTGTGTATGGTATTAGGAAGTATTCTGATTTCATTCTTTTGCATGTAGCTGTCCAATTTTCCTAGCACTACTTATTGAAGAGACTCTCAACACTAAATGACAGAGAAGATAAATGATCTTGTTTACCAAAGTCACAATGAAAGTCACTGGTTTTCCAGGTGTACTGTTAGCTAGACTTGGAACCAGGAAATAAGTATATGTTTGCTACAACTGTCTCTACTCTCCCTGCCTCCCATCAGAGACAACTGCCTGGGCTAGTTTTCAGATGTAGTAATAAGATGCTTACAACTATATATTATTTTGCAAGACTCCAAAGAAAGATCCTGTATTTACAGATCCAAGGGAGGAGACTGAAAAATGATTTTATAATAGAAAGTGACTAGACAGTAAGCAGGGTTAAAGGGTGACAACAAGAAGCAACAGTGAAGCACTAGAATCTCTTACAGGCAATGTGAGACCCTGTCTTCCTTCAACAATCACTGTATTGGAGCTGTGACTGATGTGTTTAGTGTTAAGATCTCTTTCAAACTCTTCAGGTATACCATCAAAATTCTTGTATTTGATTAGTGGTTATTTTGGGCTACAGGGAAGAGGGGTTAATTAAAGGGTGATAGCCAAAGATTTCTTTTTGAGGTAATGAAAATGTTTCCAATTGACTGTTATGATGGTTGCACATGTCTGTGAATATATTAAATCCACTGAATCATCAATTGAATGGGTGAACTGCATGGTTATGTGAAATAAATCTCAATTTTAAACCATTAAAAAAAACTGAAACAATCTAATCATACACAGAAAATACAGACGATGGGAAAAACAAGTATACAAGGAAGAAATTTCAAAAAAGTTGAATCAGAATCTAATCAGTTACAGGAAATAGAAAAACAAGTCTACAAGGAAGTATACATAAAGTCCAAAAGGCAGGAAACTGTGAGGCAAGTAATCCAATTTCCTCAACAAGTCAATGGCACAGAAACAAACTTAAGAGTCGGGGGGAGGGAGCAGCATTCTCTGTATAGATACACGACATCTCTTCATCCATTCATCTGTTCATGGGCATTCAGGTGGCTTCTATACATTGGCTACTGTCAGTAATGTTGCTAGGAACACGGGGGTGTGCCTTCTTGAATTAGCATTTTCATTTCTTCAGATAAATACCCAAAAGCGGAACTGCTGGATCATATGGCTTTTTGAGGAACCTCCATACTGTTTTCCCCAGTCGCTATACCACTTTACATTCCCACCAACAGTGCCCAAAGGCTCCCCTTTCTCCATATCCTTGCCAGCATTTACTATCACTTGTTGATGATAAACAACATCGAGGCTGGTTATCATCAACCTTATCACTTCTTGATGCTGCTGCTAAGCTGCTTCAGTCATGTGCACTTCTTGATGATAACCATTCTAACAGGTATGAGGGAATCTTCTCATCGTGGTTTTAATTTCCATTTCCTTGACAATTAGTGATGCTGAGCACCTTTTCATGTATCTGTTGGTCATTTGGATGATTTCTTTGGAAAAAATGTCCATTTAGTTCTCCTGCCCATTTTTAATTGGATTGCTTTTTGCTATTAAGTTGCATGAGCTCTATATATGTTGGCTATTACCCCCCTTATCTGAAATATATTTTGCAAAATTTTGTTCCCACTGTTGTTGTTATTCAGTCACTCAGTTATGCCCGACACCTTGAGACTCCATGGACTGTAGCACGCCAGGCTTCCCTGTCCTTCACTATTTCCCAGATCCTGCTCAACCTCATGTCCATTGAGTCAGTGATGTCATCCAATCATCTTGTCCTCTGTCGTCCCCTTCTCCTCCTGTCTTCAATCTCTCCCAGCATCAGGGTCTTTTCTAATGAGTCAGCTCTTCACATCACACAGCCAAAGTATTGGAGCTTCAGCTCTAGCATCAGTCCTTCCAATGAATAGTCAGTGTTGATTTCCTTTAGGATGGACTGGTTTGATCTCCTTGCTGAGCAAGGGACTCTCAAGAGTCTTCTCCAATACCATAGTTCAAAAGCATCAATTCTTCGGCGCTCAGCCTTGATCACTGTCCAACTCTCAAATCCATACATGACTACTGGAAAAACCATAGCTTTGACTATACAGACCTTTGTTGGCAAAGTAATGTCTCTGCTTTTTAATAGGCTGTCTAGGTTGGTCGTAGCTTTTCTTCCAAGGAGCAAGCGTCTTTCAATTTCATGGCTGCAGTCACCATCTGCCATGATTTTGAAGCCCAAGAAAATAAAGTCTGACACTGTTTCCATTGCTTCCCCATCTATTTGCCATGCAGTGATGGGCCCAGATACCATGATCTTCGTTTTTTGAATGTTGAGTTTTAAGCCAGCTTTTTCACTCCCCTCTTTCACCTTCATCAAGAAGCGCTTTAGTTCCTCTTCACTAAGGTGGTGTGATCTGCAAATCTGAGGTTATTGATATTTTTCCTGGCAATCTTGATTCTAGCTTGTGCTTCATCCAGCATGGCATTTCACACAATGTACTCTGCATGTAAGTTCAATAAGCAGGGTAACAACATAGAGACTTGACATATTCCTTTCCCAATGTGGAACCAGTCCACTGTTCCATGTCCAGTACTAACTGTTGCTTCTTGACTTGTATACTGATTTCACAGGAGGCAGGTAAGGTGGTCTGGTATTTCCATCTCTTGAAGAATTTTCCAGTTTGTTGTGATCCACACAGTCAAAGGCTTTAGCATAGTCAATGAAGCAGAAGTAGATATTTTCCTGGAATTCTCATAGGATGCCTTTTGTTAATTGTTTCTTTAGCTGCACGAAAGTGTTTAAATTTGACATAGCCCCAATTTGTTGACTTTTGCTCTTGGTGCTTGTGCTTTTGGTATTATATCCAAAAAAAATCATTTCCAAGACCAAAATCAAGGAGCTCTTTCTCTACATTTTCTTCTAGAAGTTTTATACTATTACCTCTTCTGTTTAAGACTTTGAGCCATTTCAAGTTAATTTTTGTGAATGGTGTAAGATAGGGGACCAATTTCATTGCTCTGCATGTGTCTATTTAGCTTTCTCAGCACTATTTATTAAACAGACTATCGTTTCCTCACTGGATGCTCTTGGCACCCTTGAAGAATATTAGATCACTATATGAGCAACATGTGGTGGTCTAATATTTGGAGGATATTATGCTTAGTGAAATACATCAGACAGAAAAAGACAAATATTTTACAGTATCACTCATATGTAGAATCTATAAAATAAAACAACCTAAAGAATATAACAACAATAGCAAAAAAAAAAAAAAAACAGACTCACAGATATAGAGAATAAACCAGTGATTATCAGTGGGGAAACAGAACCAAGAAAGGGGTACGAGATTACGAAGTAAAATTACTATTGTAAGGCTTCCCGGGTGGCCCAGTGGTCAAGAATCTGCCTACCAATGCAGAAGACTTGTGTTCAGTCCCTGCTCTGGAAGATCCCACACGCTGTGAAGCAGCCAAGCCTGTGCCCCACGACTGAGCCCCTGCTCCAGAGCACAGAAGGCACAGCCACTGAACACGCACGCCGCGACTGCTAAGGCCCACACACCTGACAGCCCGCGCTCTGCAACAAGCAGCCCGTGCCCTGTAACTGGAGTAGCCCCTGCCCAAGAAACTAGGGAAACAGCCACACAGCACCGAAGACCCAGCACGGGCAAAAGGAAATAAGTTGCTACAAGTTACTACTATATATATTCTTATATTCTTATATCTGTAAGAATGTACTATACAGCACAGGGAACAGAGTCAATTTTTATAATAGCCATAAATAGTACAACCATTAAGGACAGTGAAACACTGTGTTATACACATGAAACTTATTTAGTATTGTAAGTCAGCCCTATCTCAATTTAAAAAAAAAAAAAAGAGGAAGGAGAAACTACCCTCTTTTTTTAAATGCAAGTGATCTAAGACCAAATTCCATCTGTGGATTTTGTTTGATCTTGCTTTGAATAAATCAACTACAAAAAGACAAGTGAAATAATTGAGAAAATTAAACATTCACTGGATAATAGATGACACCAAAGAATTACAGACTGTCTATTTTGTTAAGTGTGACAACAGCATTGTGGCTAAGTAAAAAAAAGTCAATGTTTTTACTTGTCTTCTACTTCTGCGTATGTTTGAACATTCCCATAACTTGAAAAGAGCTTTCTCAGAAAGAATATAAGAAGAGAAATTGAAGTCAGCAAGCTCTGACAACCCTTTGAAGGAATTCTGTTGCAAAGAAGAGCAAAGAAATACTGAAAACGGGAGACTGATGGAAAAGTGGGGCAAAAAAAGAATTCTTTTAAATGGGAGAAATAGCAGCACATCTGCATATTTGTAAACTGATGGGAATGTAAAAGTAATGACATAAAAGAGCAGGGAGAATTACTAAAGTACTGTATTTTAGTAACAGATAAGTTGGGCTCTAGTTCACTAGTGGTTTATCTAAAGCAACTGGTGAATAGACAGACAATATGGGCACAGAAGATAAAAGGTGAATACACATGGCAGCAGGAGTATGTGGATATCCCTGACTGCTTCAATTTTCTCAGTGAAACAGGAAGGCAAGTCATCCTAAGACTGAAAATAGAGAAGAGCGATTAGGATTTCAAGGGAAGAGCAGAAAGCATGAAATGAGTCAACTAAAACAGCAGGAGAATGAACAGACTAGGAAAATAAAATATTTTTAGTTTAAGCAATGTAGAAGTCTTCATGCATTAGTGGTCATATATGTAAAGTGAGACCTGTGTATTTTTCTCCAGCCACACCGAGCTGCATGAGTGCTGACATGAAGTAAGCAGAAGGTTGAGTTTAAACAGCGCTGAGGTAGTGCCAATGACATGAAAAGTTAAGGAAATCAGTGGTACATGCAAAAGAGTAATTACAAATTTCAACAAATAATTTAAGTTTGGTAAGGAGAAGAAAAAAAGGACATCAAGGAGTGAGAGACCTAAAAGCGTTAGCAGGATCAGCTAAAGTCAGAGCACCAGAATGAGAGAGCAAGAGAGAGAAGAAGCGGTGGTCAGAGAGTAAGAATTGTGGAACTGAGATTACATAAGGCTTACAGTTATTCATAATGACCAAATCCAGGGGTGACTATGGAAATGAACAGTGAAGGTGTAACACACAGCACAGGAAATCAGTTGAAAAGAGGAGTTCAAGACACTCAAGAGGGTATTTTTTAGAAGGACCATCTCTGTGCACACTGAAATCATCCAGAAATCTACATATTATAAACTTTCTCCAATCAGTATGTTACTGTTGTTAAAAGTAAACTTCATATCTTAAAATTTAATAACAAACATCATAAACATGTCACCATAAGCCATTCAAACTACTATGCTCTGGCATACCATGTTTGTTCAATAATTGGTACTATTTCACAGATAAAAAGAAAGCGGTAATATAACTTTACCCAACTCACTCTTAACTACATTTTCAGTTTTTGACAAATGGAGCATGTTTTTAATTCATATTCCTACTACAACTAAGTATCAGGTTTTTTTTAAATTAAAACTGATTATCCTCATGCCAGCCTCCTGAATTAAAAAAAAAACATATATTTATATCTCTGACACAGCTCCTGGCTTAAAGCAATAATTCAAAACTATATATTCCTTTCTATCAAAGGAGATAGATAATACTATGAATCTACACAATTATATAACATTTACTTCAGTATTTATTGGGGCTTCCCTGGTGGCTCAGAGAGTAAAGAATCTGCCCGCAATGTGGGAGACACAGGTTTGATCCCTGAGTCGGGAAGATCCCCTGGAGAAGGGAATGGCAACCCGCTCCAGTATTCTTGCCTGAAGAACTCTACGGACAGAGAAGCCTGCAGGCTACAGTCCATGGGGTCACAAAGAGTCAGACACAACCAAACGACTTACTTTCACTACTTTCAGTACCTATTATTTCTAGAAAAGATTCCTGAATTTCCATGTATGAATCCACCTTGGGTCTGAGATGTTCTATTTATACAATTTCAGAGTTGATTAAATCCTGAATATAAAGTTTTGGAGTTGATTAGGAAATCAATACTTCTGTAACACCTCCCAACACTCCCCTGACTCAAATTTCAGAAAAAAGTGAGGTAACAACCAATAAGGTTGTTAGTGATACTAATGATGGAACCCAATTTCCTGGCACTTCAGTTCAGTTTAGTCGCTCAGTTGTGTCCAACTCTTTGCGACCCCACGGACTGCAGCACGCCAGGCTTCCCTGTCCATCATCAACTCATGGAGCTTGCGCAAACTCATGTCCATTGAGTCAGTGATGCCATTCAACCATCTCTTCCTCTGTTGTCCCCTTCTCCTCCTGTCTTCAATCTTTCCCAGCATCACGCTCTTTTCAAATGAGTCAGTTCTTCACATCAGGTGGCTAAAGTATTGGAGCTTCAGCATCAGTCCTTCCAATGAATATTCAGGACTGATTTCCTTTAGGACTGACTGGTTTTATCTTGCAGTCCAAGGGACTCTCAAGAGTCTTCTCCAACACCACAGCTCAAAAGCATCAATTCTTCAGCGCTCAGCTTTCTTTATAGTCCAACTCTCGTATCCATACATGAATACTGGAAAAACCATAGCTTTTGACTAGATGGACCTTTGTTGGCAAAGTAATGGCTCTGCTATTTAATATGCCGTCTAGGTTGGTCACAGCTTTTCTTCCAAGGAGCAAGCATCTTTTAATTTCATGGCGGCAGTCACCACCTGCAATGACTTTGGAGCCCAAGAAAATAAACTCTGCTACTGTTTCCATTGTTTCTCCATCTATTTGCCATGCAGTGATGGGACCAGATGCCATGATCTTAGTTTTCTGAATGCTGAGTTTTAAGCCAGCTTTTTCATCTTCATCAAGAGGCTCTTTAGTTCCTCTTCACTTTCTGCCATAAGGGTGGTGTCTGAGGTTATGTTATTGAGGTTATTGATACCTGAGGTTATTGATATTTCTCCCAGCAATCTTGAGTCCAGCTTGTGCTTCATCCAGCGTGGCATTTCACATGATGTACTTTGCATATAAGTTAAATAAGCAGGGTGACAATATACACCCTTAACATACTCCTTTCTCGATTTGGAACCAGTCTGTTGTTTCACATCCAGTTCTAACTGTTGCTTCTTGACCTACATACAGATTTCTCAGGATGCAGGTCAGGTGGTCTGGTATTGCCATCTCTTTCAGATTTTCCACAGTTTGCTGTGATCCACACAGTCAAAGTCCTCGCTCTTATCTTTCCACTGTTTTTCATGGCCTAGTCAGAATGTAAAAGTAACATACCATATCTTAAACACATTACTTACTGTGGTATGATGGGATATATTGCCAACAATGTTGAGGTTTTTGAGCAGCTGGGGAGAGCCACTATACTGTCCAGAGATCTGCTTCCTGACTTCAGCAGCCACAGTTCTGCAACAAAAAAAGCAAACACATTGTTTGCAAAAAGAAATCAGCTTAATTTAAAATGGGAGAAAGCTAAGTATATTAAAAGTTCATTTAAAGAACAACAAAATCTCAGCATATCAGTAAGGTTATAAATTCATAAGCTAATTTGGTAAATACTGCTTATAATTATAGTAGAATGTCTTTATAATGCTGATGCAGGGTACAAAACTGACAGTCAACTTACATAAAGCTTCTTTTTGTATATGACATTTCAGGGAAATATTCTGGCTTATGATAGAGCTGAAAGCTATAAGAAGCATATATTATAAAGTATATAATATTGGGAACTCATGTACACCCATGGTTGATTCATGTCAATGTATGGCAAAACCAATACAGTATTGTAAAGCAAAACAAAGTAAAAATAAAAATTTTAGAAAAAAAGGTAATTTGGCTGAACAGTAGTCTAAATTAAAAAAAAGAAGAAGTATGTATTATAAAGTATATAAATTTTAAGGATATAAAATTAATTCTAAAATACTTTATAAACAATATTCACGTCCCATAAAATTATTCCCTATTTTTACTTAACTAATAAAAACTGTTTGCATACTCTGGTATTAATGGCTTTCTATACTTTGACCCTAATCACCTTTTCAGCTTTTATACTCTATCTCAAATTCTTCTCAACGAACATAAGTTGCTTCCTAGAATACTGTTTCTCTCCTGTATCCGCAAATTCAACTCAACTATTTCAAAGGTAAAACTCAAACAGCAAGACTTCCATAAAAGCTTCTTGACTCACCACAGCTAAAATAATATCCTTCTTTAAAACTCTTAGAGCATTCATCATAACCTAACTCGCATTTCTCTCCTTCCTAGTTATTTTTTCCACATTCATGTATGCCCCATATAAACAGAGGCAATGGTTTCATTTACTGCTATTTTCCCTAAAATATTTGGCATGTGGCACTTAAAACAGAGAAATGTTTATTCACCTCTGGGCCAGCTTGATGATACTTTTGTTCTGGAGTGTTCTCAAATTAACGGTTGAACTCAGAGCCCTAAACATCTTAGTGCCCATTCAAATTTCCAACTGAATTTCTAGACAATCTCATTTTCCAAAAATTATCTGAATATTATATGATTTAGCCTTTAGCCTCTTTCTTCTCTTCCATACTTCCTTACCTTTTCATATTCAACCACTCCACACATACCTCTTGAGCACTGTTAGGAGTTGACTACTCAATTAGAAATTTTTGATACAAAGGTAAAAGAGTTATTTTTTAAGGCTCAAGGTACTGAATTAGCTCAACTTTTTCTTTACTTGAAGTACTTTAGATCATATTTGTGTTTCATAAAAAATTAATTTGTTATTTATAATTGCCAAAAGTTGGAAGTTTATTCAACAGGTAAAAGGATATACAAACTGTAGTACATTCACACAATGCAATACTATTCAGCAACTAAACAAAAAAAAAAAAAAAAGTGCTAGCAAGCCAAAGAAAAGAGAATATTGCTAAGCGAAAGAGACAAGGTACTATATGATTCCACCTACATGACATTCTGAAAAAGACAAAGTATAGAGAGGAGAAAAAAAAAAAAAAAAGAGCGGTTGCCAGGGTTGTAGGAGGAAGGAAAAGGAAGAGATTAATAAGTAATGCACAGGGGATGTTTTAGGGCACTGAAACTATTCTCCATGGTACTACTATAATAGATACATATACTGCACGTTTGTCAAAACCTAAAGAATGCACAACACAAAGAGTAACCCGAATGTAATCTCTGGACTTTAATAATAATGTATTAATATTGGCTTATCTATTATAACAAAGGTTTCACATTAACCCAAGATGTTAATAATAGGGGATACTTGATTGGGGTATAAACACGGGTGATCTCTTTACTTTCCACTCTTCTTTAAATCTAAAACTTCTCCCCAAAAAGTAAGTCTTGGTTTTTTGTTTTTTTTTTTTTTAAAGCAAATGAATAAAAAAGACTGACAACAGACAAGGGAGAAAGAGAAGAGCATGAAGAAACCATTAGAGGTTGAGGTGACAGCTAAAGAGAAAAGGTAACCTTTGAAGGAGAATACAGATTGAGGAGAGGGCAAAGGGCAAAGTCTGGAAAGCACCTGGATGTGAGAGGACAGGAACATTTACTTCAGTTTATGGCTCCCTTCAGGTCTTTTAATGACACCTATCCACTGTGAATGTTCATTAGGTTTGGTTTAAAGGCCTTACAATCTCCTGATGGGTTGTCAAGACTGAGACGAAAATATGAAAATGCCTTTCAAGAGAGAGAGAGAGAGGCAGAGAACAAACATTGTATCTCTACCTTCCTCAGTGCTACTTTACTCAAGTCTGCCAACCGCAACACTATCTCAGTGTTTCTGTTTTTCAGTGTTTCTGTGGCTAAACCATGAGTAATCTGAATTGTAAACTGCTATATTTCATCAAGGTCAAGATCTCACTAATTGTTAAGGCTTGCTGTTACTTCAGGTACAGCTAAGAAAGAAAAGCCTTGCTAATTAACCATTACTCCATCAATTAATTGAAAGACATACTATGATTTCACAAAACGGTAAAAAATGAAACAAAACTTAAAATATTACTTCCAAAAGAGACAATCTTTTGCTTAATAACAGAGACATGCAATCTCCACAGAGCCATTAATCTCCGCAAGAGAAAATCAGCAAAAATCTGTAAAATAATAACCATTTCCAAACTGAGCTATAATGGTAATAAAAATATCTGCAACCCAGCAAAGGATGTATTTCTATTAAGACTCTCTACATGAAAAGATTTCCTCAGCGGTAACTGAGGAAAGTTTCCCAAACAGAAAAGTCTCTCTTAACTATACCATGGTCCAAAGTATGCATGGCAAGTAATATAATAAATATAGTTTCCTGATATCAGTTAAAAGCCTTTATCATAGATTAGCTTTTTGATAATTTTTCCTATTCCTAATGTAGCTCATATAGTAAAGCAATACAAGGAAATCTTTTTACTTCTAATAAGCTATTAACATCAACAGCAAAGTGGAAAGAGGTCAAAAATCCCACAGTTACTTATGCTCTTAAATTATAATAGCAGAGTATCTTCTTCCCCTCCCTGAAGAACATGATCCAATATTTGACCTATTTATCTCCTTACCAACTCTCACCAGTTTCACAAACTCCCTCACTATGTCAACATGCATTACAGTTTTTACAAAAAAAAAAAAAATGCACTCACTAAGACCATTCATCATGAGACATTAGCAATAACAAAGGGTTCACATTCTGAGGGAAAATTATGTTGCATGTAACCTTTCATCTAACCTCATCCCACTTTCAGATGCCCCATCAACCATGATTTCCAAATGTCCCAAGCCTAATCTGGGCCTCTCTCATCTCTACTTATTCTTCATGGGACCAGAGGAAACGCCCAAGTGAAGACGGCAGGTGGATTCTTTACCACTGAGCCACCTGGGAAACCAAAGGAGAGTTTAGACTAAAATAAAAGAAGTTAGTTGAGCTACTCCTATAAAGTTTACCCAAAAAAAGTCCACAATGTAATATGTCAAATAAGAATAATATCTCTTGGAACTGGTACTGTTTTATATTGAAGACAGAACTCAGGGAAGAAGTGTAAGGGAATATACCATGGAATATACCAGGTAAGGGAACATATCAAAGACAAGGCAAAAAGGGCTAGCTAAAAAGCCGCAAAAGAAAAAAGGTAAGAACAGATGATGCTCCAATGCTGTGACTAGTCAAGTCCAAGACTGATGACCAACAGGCTGAATCATAGTTGGACCATTGTGTATAGTTGGTATTAAAGACAAAAAGAGGCAAAAATAAATAAACAAATGCAACACGTATCACCTTCCAAGTATTTGTGCCAAATTCATCTCACCTGAACTGAATCAGACCTATAAAACCATTAGTTTGCTTTTTAAATCTGTGAGTCTATTTCTGCTTTGTAATAAGTTCATTTGTGGGTGGGTGTGTGTGTGTGTGTGTGTGTGTGTGTGTGTGTGTGTGTGGTTATCAGGGCAGGATGGGGTGGGGAGGGATAGTTAGGGAGTTTGGAACTGACATTTACCCTGCTATATTTAAAATGACTAACATAACACTGTTAGTCAACTATACACCAATATAAAATAAAAAGTTTAAAAACAAGCAAAAACAAACCGGTATACCTAATATCTAGATCACAAAAAATACAGAGAACAGTATTAACAATACTAAAAAAGGCAATCAGACAAAAACCAAAAGAAAAGTCATGTCTCTTTAACAAGTCAATGTAATGAATAAACAAACGCAGTGGGCTAAGCTTTAGCACCAAAAAGACATAAGGCTAAAATTAAAGTCTATTCAAAAAGAGAAAGAAAGACTTAAATATAACCAAATACAATGAATAGTTCTTAATTGGATCCTGGTTTGAACAAGATATTTCTAAGGATAATGAGAACATGGACAAGGTATTACATAATTAAGAATTAGTGTTTTTTTAATATGGGAAACAGTACTATAACAATGTAGGAAAACGTCCTTATAATCTAGAAAGGCAAATGAGGTCTATAATTTACCTTAAGGGCTTAAAACTCTTCAGTTATTACTATTCTGCCTTAACAAGAAGACTAGAAAACCAAATATGGAATACAGGTATGGCAAATACTCTTCAAGAAATGTATCATATCCTCCGTACATTCCTGATTAATTCTGCCTCTTTTACTCAGGTTAGACACTCATCCTCTGTGCTTTCAAAGCATTGTGTTTATCTTCATTCATTCAAAGTAATGGCATTTCCAGGAGGCTCGTTCAGATAGGCGGAGGACTAGTCAGACTGTTTTCCCTGGTTGGAATGAGAACCTGGCCTTGCAGACAGAGTTTGATTTCAGCAATGGGAAAACCCAATGTTTGTAAACATTCTCTTTGAAAGAAGCACATAAATTGCAATGTAGGTTTTTCTAGAATGGTAGTAATGCAACCCACAAACGTAAAAGTATGGTGGGGGAAAAAAGAGTCTGGTGAAATATGAAAGATTTGGCATACTCAGACCTGGCACACTCACTTTTCAGAGGTACCTCTGCAACCTCCTTGAGGAATGACTGAGGCCAAAGAACCTTTAATTCTGACAGGGGTATGTCTTTTTTTTTTATAAATGTCTCAAAAGAGGTTAATTTCTGCCATTAAAGAAAATGTGTATTGTTTTTAACTGTCTGGTGGCACATTCCTGTCAAAAACTACATCATTGTGATAACTGAGCAGATGAATAGCATGTATCAAACTGTTCTGAAATCTATTTACCTGTCTCTCTACAAGGAACGAAGCAATTAGTTTTACCTAGCTTAGCACCCTCTAGGAGAGTGCCTAGAACACTCTGGGTGCTTAATAAGGTTTAAAAAGCTGAAGTGAAAAATATGAGACTAAATAGAGAAATTCGGAAAATTCAACAGTGGCCACATAAGTGGAAAACGTCACTTTTCATTCCAATCCCAAAGAAAGGCAATGCCAAAGAATGTTCAAACTACTGCATAATTGCACTTATCTCACACGCGAACAAAGTAATGCTCAAAATTGTCCAAGCCAGGCTTCAGCAATACGTGAACTGTGAACTTTCAGATGTCCAAGCTGGATTTAGAAAAGCAGAGGAACCAGAGATCAAATTGCCAACATCCGCTGGATCATCGAACACAAGAGAGTTCAAAAAAAAAAAAAAAAACCTACTTCTGCTTTATTAACTACACCAAAGACTTTGACTGTGTAGATCACAACAAACTGTGAAAAATTCTTCAAGAGATGGGAATACCAGACCACCTTACCTGCCTCCTGAGAAGTCTATACGCAGGTCAAGAAGCAACAGTTAGAACTGGACATGGAACAATGCACTAGTTCCAAATTGGGAAAGGATTATGTCAAGGCTGTATTTTGTTATCCTACTTATTTAACTTATATGCAGAATACATAATGCAAAATGCCGGGGCTGGATGAGCACAAGAAGAAATCAAAACTGCCAGGAGAAATATCAATAACCTCAGATATGCAGATGACACCACCCCCAGGGCAGAAAGTGAAGAGGAACTAAAGAAAGTGAAAGAGGAGGGTGAAAAAGCTGGCGTAAAGCTCAACATTCAGAAAACGAAGATCATGGCATCTGGTCCCATCACTTCATGGCAAATAGATGGGGAAAGAGTGGAAACAGTGTCAGACTTTATTTTCTTGGTCTCCAAAATCACTGCAGATGGTGACTGCAGTCATGAAATTAAAAGACACTTGCTCCTTGGAAGAATAGCTATGACCAACCTAGACAGCATGTTAAAAAGCAGAGACATCACTTTGCCAACAAATATCCATGTAGTCAAGGCTATGGTTTTTCCAGTAGTCATGTATGAATATGAGAGTTGAACCATAAAGAAAGCTAAACTCCGAAGCTTTTGAACTGTGGTGTTGGAGAAGACTTTTGAGAGTCCCTTGGACAGCAAGAAAATCAAACCAGTCCATCCTAAAGGAAATCAGTCCTGAATATTTCATTGGAAGGACTGATGCTGAAGCTGAAGCTCCAACACTTTGGCCACTTGATGTGAAGAACTGACTCATTTGAAAAGACCCTGATGCTGGGAAAGATTGAAGACAGGAGGAGAAGGGGACGACAGAGGATGAAATGGCTGGATGGCATCACCGGCTTGATGGACATGAGTTTGAGCAAGCTCTGGGAGTTGGTGATGGACAGGGAAGTCTGGTGTGCTGCAGTCCACAGGGTCACAAAGAGACAGACATGACTGAGTGACTGAACTGAGAGAAAAATTCGTAATTCCTCCTCCCAAAAAAGTAGTTCAATAAGAATGCTAGAATGGAACAACTGATATGAACTTCTTGACAGCAGGAATGACATCTTATTAACCTTTACATCTTCAATGTCTAAGATAATGAGACAATGGCAACGGGAGAAAGTAGAATGGAGAGAAAAGTATTAGAGTGGAGAGAAAGAAATGGAGGTAAGAAAAAAGGATGAACTTAGAGACTACCCAGTACATGAACTTTCCAAATGCTTATCAGAGTAAATTAACCTGTAAGTATTGTTGGTTTCTAACTGACTGAAAGGAGACAAGAAGTATACCTTTTTATCTATTACTGTCAAATAATCAGGTAAGCACTTGCTGGGGAGGAAAAGAGTCTGAATCAACAGAAGAGTTCTAAATGTATCTAACTTTTTCTTTAAGAGCCTAGTAACATCATTACTATCCCATTTGTTAAGTGGTAAGTTTAAAAACTACTACTGAATCCTAATGCTCTCCTATTCTATGTGAAACTCTTCTTTTTAACAATGTTTTAATAAGACAACATGTTTACTTACCTCAAAGTAGTCTCTAATAGGTCTTTAGCAAATCTGCAAAGGGCTGGTTCCAGAACTACACTTAAAACTCTTTACCATTACATAAATACAGTTACTATGAGAAGTAGAGAAAATAAGATTTCCCACTGTGGAGAAAAGACAAAACAATCTGATAAAAGAAGATGACATCTTTAAAAAAAAAAAAAAAAAAAGGAAAATGTACATGGTATTGGGGCATCCCAAGTGGCTGTAGTGGTAAAGAACCCACCCGCCACTGCAAGAGACTTAAGAGATGAGATGTAAGACATGCAGGTTGGATCCCTGGCTGGGGAAGGTCCCTGGAGGAGAAGCCTGGCAGTGCATGGGGGCTGGAGAGTCTGCACACAACTGGAGTGGGAGCATGGGTTTGATTTCCCCTGGTCCGGGAAGATCCCACATGCCATGTGGTGCAGCCAAAACTAAATAAATTAATTAAATAAAACTCAAACTTCACAAAGAAGTAAAAACAAAAGGTCTATTTCTCTACCCTTTCCAATCCCCAATCCCATTCCCCAATCCCATTCCCCACATATGACCACTTAATGTTTTATTAGAGATCCTTCAAGAAAAAGATGTGTGTATATGACAAATTCTTACTTTTTAATACTCACATATAACATCTTCCATAACCTTTTCTTGGTATACGCTTAATATATCTTGAGAATCTTTCTGTATCAGCACATAAAATTAATGATAATATTCTATCAATGTTTACCAAGTACTTACAATGTGCCAGATATTGTTTACAGTGTTAAATTTCTTATACCTCATTTAATCTTCAGAAAAACTCTATGAAGTGGGCACTATAAGAGGATACTGAAATTTCAAGAAGTTCAGGTCATATTAACCAATAAGGAATAGCCCTAAGATCTGAACTTAGAGCACTTACTCTTAACCACTGTTCTCCTCTTATCTAACATTGAGTCCATGAAATGCATACGCTGCAACATATTCAACCACTCTCTACTGGTAGACATTTAAACGATTTCTGGTCTGCAAAGATCATCACTAGAATGTAAGCTTCATTGAGAGATTTTTGTCTAAATCAAGAATTACAGTGATTTTTACTTTCTCTTTTGGGCCTTTTGTATTTCCAAATTTCCTGCGGTACTATATACTAATCTACAGCAAGAAAAAAAAGACATTTTTAGATTAATTTCAAAAATAGAGCAACTTTCCCAAGCTTATGAAAGGTAGATGCTGGGTTCTAATTCAGATCCATAAAACTCTGAAGGCCTCTTTCCATGGAAGAAAGTTTCCAAAGGTAAATAATTCTAATTATAGTTCATACTGGGCTTCTCTGGTGGCTCAGTGGTAAAGAATCCACCTGCCAATGCAGGAGACCTAAGTTCGATGCCTGGGTCAAGAAGATCCCCTAGAAAAAAAAATGGCAGCCCACTCCAGTATTCTTGCCTAGGACAGTCCCATGGACAGAGGAGCCTGGCTGGCTACAATCCTTGGGGGTCACAAAAGAGTTGTACACAACTTAGAGACTGAACAACAACAAATATTTCATATTAATGATTTCTCTATTCTCCAAAATCTAGCCTATGAGGTCAGTTAAAGATACCCAGCGACAATGTCTGATACATATTAACATATTAATAGGAACACTGTAATAATTACTACCACTGGTATGATCTGTTTCCTATCTTTCATGAATGGTTAAATAAAACTCCCACCTGAGGCGCTGTCATTTGTAAGTTACCCTGCATTAAATTCTTTAAGAATCTAGGTCCAGAGTGGACCAGTAATGACTAAAAGTCCAAGAAAACAAAAACACATACAGGTTGATTTGTGAAACCAAAGAACAGAAATAATTCTTCTCTATAATTCTTCTCTTCTTCACATTTAAGACAGAGTTTGACTCTTCCCTGGTGGCTCAGACGGTAAAGTGTCTGTCTACAATGTGAGAGACCTGGGTTCGATCCCTGGGTTGGGAAGATTCCCTGGAGAAGGAAATGGCAACCCACTCCAGTCCTCTTGCCTTGAAAACCCCATGGACAGAGGAGCTTGGTGCAGGCTACTGTCCATGGGATCGCAAAGAGTCGGGCACGACTGAGCGACTTTACTTCACTTCCTTTTGGGACAGAATGAAATAAAAAAAAAAAAAAAAAAGGATGTCAGATGACTCATGTATCCCATCTGACACTATCTGGGGATAATATTTAAGTTAAAGGTTCAGAAAGCACTGTATTAAAAAGACTTGGAGGTCTCCATCATTCTGATCTATAGCATTTCACTATTATCTCAATTTCCTCACCTAAAACATGGTGGTAACAATGCTCCCTACTTCATGGAACATATTAAATAAACTACAGAAAAAAAATTTTAAATCTTAGTATTTGTAAAAATTATCACTGACCTTAAATCGGCAGCTAAAAAGAAAACTGAAGGGGGAAAATGTGTACTGTAAAAAGTCAATCCTCCCAAAAGGAGATAAATATACCTTAATTCTACTCAGGAAAATAAAGCCAGAATCTCCTTACCCATAAACTGTAACACTGTATACAATTTATACCAAGATAAGAAAACACAGAGATTATATTCAGGTATAAACTGTATATAATTAGTTGCCCAACTCTGTTCATCTTACAGACTTCTCAGATCTTTGTCCCCTGCTTCCCCTTCCTACACTACCTGCCTCAGTTCAGTTCAGTTGCTTAGTCATGTCCAACTCTTTGTAACCCAATGGAATGCAGCACGCCAGGTCTCCCTGTCCATTACCAACTCCTGGAGCTTACTCAAGCTCATGTCCATAGAGTTGGTGTTGCCATCCAACCATCTTATTCTCTGTCGTCCCCTCCTTCTCCTGCCTTCAATCTTTCCCAGCATCAGGCTCTTTTATAATTAGTCAGTTCTTCTCATCAAGTGACCAAAGTACTGGAGTTTCAGCTTCAGCATAAGTCCTTCCAATGAATATTCAGGACTGATCTCCTTTAGGATGGACTGGTTGGATCTCCCTACAGTTCAAGGGACTCTCAAAACTCTTCTCCAATACCACAGTTCAAAAGCATCAATTCTTTGGTGCTTTTGTTCAATAGTTCAAATCTCACATCCATACATGAATACTGGAAAAACCACAGCTTTCACTAGATGGACATTTGTTGTCAAAGTAATGTATCTGCTTTTTAATATGCTGGCTAGATTGGTCCTAGCTTTTCTTCCAAGGAGCAAGCGTCTTTTAATTTCATGGCGGCAGTCACCATGTGCAGTGACTTTAGAACCCAAGAAAATAAAGGCTCTCACTGTTTTCACTGTTTCTCCATCTATTTGCCATGCAGTGATGGGACCGGATACCATGATCTTAGCTTTCTGAATGTTGAGTTTTAAGCCAACTTTTTCACTCTCCCCTTTCACTTTTATCAAAAGGCTCTAGTTCTTCCCTTTCTGCCATAAAGGTAGTGTTCATCTGCATATCTGAAGTTATTGATATTTCTCCCGGGAATCTTGATTCTAGCTTGTGCTTCATCCAGCATGGCATTTCACATGATGTACTCTACATATAAGTTAAATAAGCAGGGTGACAATATACAGCCTTGACATACTCCTTTCCCTATTTGGAACCAGTCTGTTGTTCCATGTTCAGTCTAACTGTTGCTTCCTGACCTGCATACAGATTTCTCAGGATGCAGGTCAGGTGGTCTGGTATTCCCATCTCTTGAAGAATTTTCCACAGTTTGTTGTGATCCACACAGTCAAAGGCTTTGCCGGAGTCAATAAAGCAAAAGTAGATATTTTTCTAGAACTCTATTGTTTTTTCGATGATCCAATAGATGATGGCAATTTGATCTCTGGTTCCTCTGCCTTTTCTAAATCAAGCTTGAACATCTGGAAGTTCATGGTTCACACACTGTTGAAGCCTGGCTTGGAGAATTTTGAGCATTACTTTGCTAGCATGTGGGATGAGTGCAATTGTGCAGTAGTTTAAACATTCTTTGGCATTGCCTTTCCTTGGGATTGGAATGAAAACTGACCTTTTCCTGCCCTGTGGCCACTGCTGAGTTTTCCACATTTGCTGGCATATTGAGTGCAGCACTTTCACAGCATCATCTTTTAGGATTTGAAATAGCTCAACCGGAATTCCATCACCTCTACTAGCTTTGTTTGTAGTGATGCTTCCTAAAGCCCACTTGACTTCACACTCCAGGATGTCTGGCTCTAGGTGAGTGATCACACCATCATGGTTATCTGAGTCATGAAGATTATCTGTAACATTATCTGTTACATAACATTATCTGTAGGCAGGTAATAGTTAAATGTTTAACTTAAACTTTTATAGTTAACTAAAATAGTTAAACTTAATAGTGAAATGCTTTCCTCCTAAGACTGGAATGAAAGCAAGGATGTGGATTCTCACCATTTCTATTCAACACTATACCGAAGGATCCAGGCAGTGGAATTCGGGAAAGGAGAAAAGGAGAAATGAAGGAAAGAAGGAGGAAAGGGAAAGAGGGAGAGAGAGAAAGAGGGAAGGAAAGGAAAGAAATTAAAGGCATTAAGATTGGAAAGGAAGAAATAAACTCTTCACTCACAGACAATACATCCTATAAGCAGAAAAGTTTAAGGAATCCACCAAATATTTCTAGAATTAATAAACGAGTTCAGCAAGGTCAGAAGATACAAATTTAACATTCAAAATTTAATAGCATTTCTATATACTAGCAACAAACTCACCAAAAATAATTCTTTAATTCCATTCAAGATAACATCAAAAACAATAAAATACTTAAAATAGATTTAACTAAAGTGTAAGACTTACACACTGAAAACTTTAAAATATTAGTAAGAGAAATCAATAAAGCTCTAAATAAATGAAAACACAGCCTGTTTTCATGGATCTAAAGACTTAATATTGCTGACAGCAACTCTCTCCAAGCTAATCTGCAGATTCAATGTCAGTTAGTCAGTCTAGTTGCTCAGTCGTGTCCGACTCTTTGCGACCCCATGAATCGCAGCACGCCAGGCCTCCCTGTCCATCACCAACTGCCGGAGTTCACTCAGACTCATGTCCATCAATTCAGTGATGCCATCCAGCCATCTCATCCTCTGTCGTCCCCTTCTCCTCCTGCCCCCAATCCCTCCCAGCATCAGAGTCTTTTCCAATGAGTCAACTCTTTGCATGAGGTGGCCAAAGTACTGAGTTTCAGCTTTAGCATCATTCCTTCCAAAGAACAGCCAGGGCTGATCTCCTTCAGAATGGACTGGTTAGATCTCCTTGCAGTCCAAGGGACTCTCAAGAGTCATCTCCAACACCACACTTCAAAAGCATCAATTCTTCAGCACTCAGCTTTCTTCACAGTCCAACTCTCACATCCATACGTGACTACTGGAAAAACCATAGCCTTGACTAGACAGATCTTTGTTGGCAAAGTAATGTCTCTGCTTTTGAGTATGCTGTCTAGGTTGGTCGTAACTTTCCTTCCAAGGAGTGAGTGTCTTTTAATTTCATGGCTGCAATCACCATCTGCAGTGATTTTTAGCCCAAAAAAATATAGTCTGACACTGTTTCCACTGTTTCCCCATCTATTTCCCATGAAGTGATGGGACCAGATGCCATGATCTTAGTTTTCTGATTCAATGTAATCCTTATCAGAATCCTAAAATCCTTATCAGAATTGGCAAAATTCATGTTGACACTGATCCTAAAATGCTTACAGAAATGTAAAAAACAATTTTAAAAAAGAAAAAAAAAGCTGAAAGACACTTCCGGCTATCAAATTTTACTGTAAAGTAACAGTAATCAAAACAGTTTGATATTTCAAGGCAGATATAAAGATCCATGATTTCTGACAAGGTATGAAGGCAATTCAATGAGAAGATGGTCTTTCCAACAAAGACTACTGCAACAACTGAACATTCACATGCAAAAGATGAATTTAGACCCTCATCTCACACCATGCACAAAAATTAAAGCAAAATGGATCATAAACCAAAAGTAAAAGCTAAAACTTCTAGAAGAAAACAGAGAAGGAAACCCTAAGCATGAATTATGCAGTCTTAGATAACAACACCAAAATCATAATCCACAAAAAGAAAATTACTGAATTAGACTTCATCAAAATTTAAAATTTTTGTGCTTCAAAATTCACCAGTAAGAAAATAAAAACACAAACCAGACAGGAGAAAATATTTGCAAATCATATATCTAATAAAGGACCTGTATCTAAAATGTATAAAGAACTCTTGCAACTCAAAAACAAGATACATAATCCAATTCAAAAATGAGCAAAAGATTTTAATAGATATTTCACCAATAAGATATGTAAATGGTTCATAAGCACAGGAAAAATATCACTAAACATTAAGGAAATGCAAATCAAAACCACAATGTTAGTACCAATACATGACAAGCTTTGAAAAGTTATATTAAGTGAAAGAAGCCAGACACAAAAGGCCATGTATTATATGATTCCACTTATATGATACTTGAAGAAAAGGCAAATTTAGAGAGAAAGTGACAGACTTCAAAGTATATTAGGGGTTGCCGCAGCTCGGGGTGGGACTAGGGAGTGACTATAAACTGGCAGAAGTGATCCTAGGTGGGAATGAAAAAGGTCTAAAACAGGATTCTGAGTGATGGTTTCACAACTTTGTAAATTTACTAAAAATCACTGAATGATACACTTAAAATGAATTAAGTATATGGTATGTAAAGCATAGCTCAATAAAGCTGTCCTGTTTTGTTTAAAGAAAATTTAAAAAGAGGACTTCCCTGGTGGTTCAGTGGTTAAGAGTCTGCCTACCAATGCAGGGGACACAGATTTGATCCAGGAGGATCCCACACGCCATGGGACAGCTAAGCCTGTGCGCCACAGCTGCTGTGCCTGCACTCCAGAATCTGTGTGCCACCACAAGAGGAGCTACCGCAGTGAGAAGCCCGTGAACCACAACTACAGAGTGGACCCCACTCTCTGCAACTAGAGAAAGCCCATGTGCAGCAAGGAAGACCCAGTGCAGCCGAAAACAAATAAATAAAATATAAGAATAACTATAAAAGTTAAAATAAATGTAAAAACAGGTTTTTTACGAGTTTGGATATGATTGGAACTACTCTGTGTAGATAAGAGGAAGAAACTGCTTACAGTGAGAAAAAGAATGTTGATGATGGGAAAAAGAGAAGAGTTGGGGCGAAGTCACTAAGAAAGCTTTGGACCCTGAGGCCCCTTACCACCATCCATGTATCTTCAGCAAAGTTTCTGAAAATCAACAGTAGGCTGACACGCGCAGAGGAGTTCAGTTTTCTGGTGTCACAGGACAAACACGGGGCACCTAAGGATGATGCAGGAGCGCAGGTGCAGAAAGAAGCATGGGAAAGCCAGGAAACAAGACCCAAGCGGACCTCCTTGGGAGGTGCTGAGCTGGCATTAAGTGAAAGTCATTCAGTCGTGTCTGACTCTTTGCGACCCCATGGACTAATCCATGGAATTCTCCAGGCCAGAATACTGAAGTGGGTAGCTGTTCCCTTCTCCAGAGGATCTTCCCAACCCAGGGATCAAACCCAGGTCTTCAGCATTGCAGGAAGATTCTCTACCAGCTGAGCCACCAGGAAAGCCCAGAGCTGGCATTAAGGTGAGAGCTACACTTAAAGTTAAGAGATGGGATCCACAGATGGCATCAGGTTACCCTGGTTTTGTTTTTGTACTTCACCAGTTACATTTAAATTTTAGCAGGTAGTCAAGCTGACTATACAGCTATATATTTAAATGATTATAGTGATGCTACACAACTAGCTCTCTGATCCTCCTTCTTTTGGTTATAAACTCCTTTTTGATAAGGAACTCATTCCTTGAGGTTGAGTGTTGCTGACACCACCATATCTCTCCCCCAAGCCATAGAGGACATACTACCCAGGACTGGTCAGAGTCCCCTGCATCCCTAAATATAATAATTGGTTCAAGGAAGGATTATAGTAATGTGGTCCAAGCCAGACCAATAACTGAGTTCCTAAACCTTTTCTGCCACAACTGAACTTGCAGGATTAGAGCCTGGGACTGTCAATTCCCACTGTAACCCTTTTGTTACAACTCTGTGGGAAAATCTAGCCAAGACAAGAAGATAAGAAGCCTATATGAACATCACCGGACCGAATGTACTCAGTTACACTAGTCAGCAACTTTTTGTATGTGCAAATTAATCTGCTTTGAGGTTCTGTCACTTGAAACCAAGAAGCCTCTTCTATAAAAGGCCACTGAAAAAGTAGTGGGACATCTCAAGTGGTTGACAAAGGGGTCCAAAAGATGCAACCCAGAAAGGAAAGGGAACTAACTCTGAGTTAGGAAGATTCAGGAGAAAAGCAGGCAGATGAATTTCCTCTTCTTTCAGAGTCCCATCTGCAGATCTGAGGAACTATTCTGCTGTCCAGTGATATCCTGTATGGCCTAGCAAGCACATGTGCCAAACAATCTCCTCCTAGCTCTTTGCGAAGCAGTGGCCAACGAGATAAGATATTACCTTACATTGTTTCCCATCTTTCTCTGCTTCACTTCCCTTTTCTCTTCTAATGCTCTAGGATTATGCCTCCCAGAAAAAGTCTCAACTCTTTATCTTTGTCTCAGTATCTGTTTTCTAGGGAACCCAAACCGAAAGAGATCTACAAAAACCTACAATAACCATAAGGCTTAATACTAAGTGAAAACATTTTGAGACTGTAAACAAACTGAGGATGTTGTTGTTCAGTTGCTAAGCTGTATCCAATTCTTTGCAACCCCATAGACTGCAACATACCAGGCTCCCCTGTTTTTCACCATCTTCCAGTTTGTTCAGATTCATTCCATTGAGTTGGTGATGCTATCTAACCATCTTATCCTCTGCTGCCCCCTTTTCCTTTTGCCTTCAGCATCAGGGTCTTTTCCAATGAGTCAGCTCTTCACATCAGGTGGCCAAAGTATTGGAGCTTCAGCGTCAGCATCAGTCCTTCCAATGAATATTCAGGACTGATTCCCTTTACAATTGATTAGTTTGATCTCCCTGAAGTACAGGGGACTCTTAAGAGTCTTCTCTAGCACCACAATTCAAAAGCATCAATTCTTCAGTGCTCAGCTTTCTGTATGGTCCAACTCTCACATCTGTATATGACAACTGGAAAAACCATAGCTTTGACTATATGGACCTTTGTTGGCAAAGTCTGTCGGCAAAGACACTCAATATTAATACAATGTTGAATAGAAATGATATTAAAAATCTATACAGTAATACAAGGTAATAATATGTAGATCAACACAAAAAAATAAACCAGCTACAAGTTTCAAAAGATACAACAAAATCCTTGATTTTCATATGATACAGCTATGTACACAGAATAAACAAGGCCACAGGGCAGTAAGTAGGTTGACTGCAGCCTAATCTTCCCCTTCAGCTTTAGTCTGTCCTGTAACAGAGGTTTACCAAGTACGAAGTTGGAATATTAAGCCTCCTGAAAAAGACTGACCCTGTGTTTTCCTGAGAAAGTATAACAGTTCTGGTTGAATCAGTCCCACAATGCTGTTGTATAACAGCTTGAGGACAATCCAGAGTTGAAGAGCCTGTGCCCATTTTAAAGAATCAAGGATTATTATTAAATTTAAATTAAAACAATTTTTTTTCTTGAGTAAAGAGTATAATTATTTTCATTATTATTTTATTATTTTCTTCAAGGTATGCTTTCATTTTTTAATTGTAAAGAAAAAGTATAAATAAGAAGCAAAACAAAAGATATAGACTAAAAGTAAAAAACTGGAGCAGACCTTATCAGTGTAAAATAGCAACCAATGTCTATAACTAAGACTACAAATTGTCAGTACATTCTGCCCCTTAAAACCAATTCCTTTGTGCAAAATTAATTTGATATAACACATCTGGAGGACAAGGCTACCCATCACTGTACCTAGGTCTATATTTTTTCTTTTTTTTAATTTAATTGGAGGCTAATTACTTTTCAATATTGTGGTTTCTGCCATACATTCACATGAATCAGCCATGGGTGTACATGTGTTCCCCATCCCTACCTCCCACCTCCCTCCCCATCCCATCCCTCAGGGTCATCCCAGTGCACCAGCCCTGAGCACCCTGTCTCATAAAAGAAAAAGAAAATACAAAGGAATACACATTTTTAGATTTAACAAGAGTTTAGCAAGATATATTATTATTTATTAGTCACTGAGTCATGCCTGACTCTTTTGTGACCACATGGACTATAGCCCCCTAAGCTCCTCTGTCCATGGGATTTTCTAGGTAAGAATATCGGAGTGGGTTGCCATTTCTTTCTCCAGGGTATCTTCTCAACCCAGGGATTGAACCCATGTCTTCTGCACTGGTAGGCGGATTCTTTACCACTGAGTCACCTGGGAAGCCCAGCAAGGTGTATCACTGATACATACCTAAAAATAAATCTAACAAAAGATATGCAAAGCCTTGCAGAGAAAACTATAAAATTTCATTGTGTGATGAAAAGTGAAAGTGAAAGTCACTCAGTCCGACTGTTTGCAACCCCATGGACAGTAGCCTACCAGGCTCCATGGTCTATGGGATTTTCCAGGCAAGAATACTGGAGGGGGCTGCCATTTCCTTCTCCGGGGGATCTTCCCAACCCAGGGATCGAACCCAGGTCTCCTGCACTGCAAACAGATGCTTTACTGTCTGAGTCACTAGGGAAGCCCTCATTGTGTGATATAAAGAGCTAAATAAATGGAGACACGCACCACAATCATGAATTGGAAAGTCAGTAACATAAAAATATCATTTCTTCCACAAATAGATACATAGATTCAAAGCAATCCCAATCAAATTCTAAAAGGACTTAGCAGTTTTTCATTTGCGGCGGGGGGGGGGGGGGGGTGTTTTGTTTTGTTTTTGGGAGGACCTGAGGACCATCCAGAGTTGAAAAGCCTGTGCTCATTTCAAAGAATCAAGGATCATTATTAAATATTGGTAAAAAAAAAATTTGTTTAAAAAAAAGAAAATACAAAGTGGGTTGCCATTTTGTAGATGGTATAAAGTATAGTTGCTTTACAATTTATCTCAGTTTCTGTTGTATAGCAAAGTGAATCAGCCACACATACACATATAACCCTTCTTCCTTGGATTTCCTTCCCATTTAGGTCACCAAAGATTTGGGAGGTTTTGTTTGTTTTTGGTAGATTCTAAAATATACACAGAAATTCAAAAAGCTAAGAGCAGCTATTGAAAAGCAGAGACATTACTTTGCCAACAAAGGTCCGTCTAGTCAAGGCTATGGTTTTTCCAGTGGTCATGTATGGTATGAGAGTTGGACTGTGAAGAAGGCAGAGCGCCGAAGAATTGATGCTTTTGAACTGTGGTGTTGGAGAAGACTCTTGAGAGTTCCTTGGACTGCAAGGAGATCCAACCAGTCCGCTCTGAAGGAGATCAGCCCTGGCTGTTCTTTGGAAGGACTGATGCTAAAGCTAAAACTCCAGTACTTTGGCCACCTCATGCAAAGAGTTGACTCATTGGAAAAGACTCTGATGCTGGGAGGGATTGGGGGCAGGAGGAGAAGGGGACGACAGAGGATGAGATGGCTGGATGGCATCACGGACTCGATGGATGTGAGTCTGAGTGAAGTCCGGGAGTTGGTGATAGACAGGGAGGCCTGGCGTGCTGCGATTCATGGGGTTGCAAAGAGTCGGACACGACTGAGCGACTGAACTGAACTGAACTGAAGAGCAGCTAGGACACTTTTTTTAAGGTGGAAAGAGTTATCCTACCAAATTCCAAAGCTTATTATAATGAAAACTGTTTATAATTAATGAAAAGATGTATAACCAAATCAATGGAACAAAATAGAGCCCATAAAAAAGACCCACAAATAAGGACACACACATATTTATAGAGACGGCAGGACAGATCAATAGCGAAAGGAGAATCCATTCTGAAAAAAATAAAATTTCACTCCATACACATATCAAGTCCAGGTGGAATATAAACCTAAATACAAAGGAGGTAATTACAAAGTTTATGATAAATATATGATATATGAATGACCTCAGGGTAATAAAATATTTCTTAAATAAGACCCCAAAAGTACTATACATTAAAAAAAAAACCCTGTTATACTGCATTAAAGCTTAGTTTTCAAAAGGTTCCAGTAAAAGCATTAAAAACAAACCATAGTGTATGAAGATATTTGCAAAATGTAAAATCAATAAATAACTAATCTACTGAATATATGTAAGGTACTCAAAAAAATCAATAAGAAAAAGAACCCAAAGGGAAGAAACAAAGAAAGAAAATGGCAAACTATTTAATTAGGTAATTTACAAAAGAGTAAATGCAAATGGTCAATAAACATACAAAAACAGGGCTCAATCTCATTAGCAATCAAATAAATATGCGTTAAAACTTTTACAATAAGATAGCAGCATGCATCCATCAGACTGGCAAAAATGAGAAAGTTAGCAAAACCAAGTGATGGTAACTATGTAAAGCAACATGTGGGAGTGTAAATTTGTACATCTATCTCAGAAAAGTTTGGCATTGCCTAACAAATTTGACAATAAATAAAATTGCTACAACAAGCAACCAAGACCCAGCAACTCCACACCTGAGTATACCCCAGAAAAACTCAGGAACATATGTACCAGAATATATGTGTAGGAATGCTCATAGCAACATTGTTTCTAATAGTCAAAAATTGGAAACAGTCCTTTTTGTCCCTTTCCAGCCTCAGGATGTTGACGCGAGGACGTGGTGGGTCCTCTGGTGCAAAATTCCGATCTCTTGGGTCTCCCGGTTGGAGCCGTGATCAACTGTGCTGGAGCCAAAATCTGTATATCATCTCTGTGAAGGGGATCAAGGGATGATTGAATAGACTTCCTGCTGCTGGTGCGGGTGACATGGTGATGGCCACAGTCAAGAAAGGCAAACCAAAAAAAAAATAAAAATAAATTAAAAAAAAAAAAAGAAAGGCAAACCAGAGCTCAGAAAGAAGGAACATCCAGCTGTGGTAATTCGACAAGGAAACTCATACCGGATAAAAGACGGTGTGTTTCTTTATTTTGAAGATAATGCAGGGGTCACAGTAAACAACAAAGGCGAGATGAAAGGTTCTGCCATCACAGAACCAGCTGCAAAGGAATGTGCAGACTTGTGGCCCAGAATTGCATCCACTGCTGGCAGCGTTGCATGATTTTGGTGTATTTGTAAAATAATTTAAAAAAAAAAAAGGAAACAACCCAAATGTCCATCTACTGTAGAATGGAAAACTGTGGTTATGTTTATACAATGAAAAATATTAAGCAATGAAAATGAATGAACTTCAACTGCTTGTAACATCATGGCTGAATCTCACAGATACAATTTTGAGCAAAAGAAGATAGAACAGCGTACAAACATACAGTATGATTCTATTTAAATGAATTAAAAATTTTTCTAAATAGAATTACTTATGGATGCCATTGCCTTCTCCTATGGATGTATTCGTAGGGGGTAAAAATAAAGAAAAGCAAGGAAATGGTTATCCCAAATGTCAGGACAGCAGCTTGGAGTACTCTGAACCAAAGGGTACGATTTAAAGGAGAAAAGGCAGCATATATCAAAAACAACAGAACTGTTATAGAGATGGAAATGAGCAGAGCATTGTGGGGGTAAAGTGAAAAAACCAGATTGACTAGTCCAAAATGTAAGCTCAAGAATAAGCAACAAGAGAAAGACCAGATTATAGATGACTTTTAAAATACAAGCAGGGGTTTGGATTTAACCCCATAAGAAGTCACTACGTATACATTTTTGAACATAAGTATGCCATGATAAGGAAAAGGCAATGGCACCCCATTCCATTACTCTTGCCTGGAAAATCCCATAGACGGAGGAGCCTGGTAGGCTGCAGTCCATGGGGTCACTAGGAGTCGGATACGACTGAGCAACTTCACTTTCACTTTTCATTTTCATGCATTGGAGAAGGAAATGGTAACCCACTCCAGTGTTCTTGCCTGGAGAAACCCAGGGACAGAGGAGCCTGGTAGGAGGCCGTCTATGGGGTCGCGCAGAGTCGGACACGACTGAAGTGACTTAGCAGCAGCAGCAGCATGCCATGATAAAAGCTGTGTTTTAAGGAGAATTCATTTGAAACACATTTGAATTAGAGGAGGGAGGGACTAGATAAGCTACAAACTTATTGTGGTTATCTGTAAGTGAAGTTATGAAAGATGATTCAGGTGCCAGGTGGTATTCACTCATACACTCTTTAGATGTCCAGTTTACACAAGATTATGTGCTAAGCACTGGAGATAAAAAGACCTAGTGTGTGTGTGCTCAGTTGTGTCTGACTCTTTGCAACCCCCTGGACTGTGGCTTGCCAGGTTCCTCTGTCCATGGAATTATAAAGATTAGATGGTTAAAAAAAAAAAAAAAAAGATTAGATGGTGAAGTAAGAAAGGAGTTCCTCACTTATACTTTTGAAGATCCATCAGTGTGGGTGAGTTGAGGATAAGGAGGGATTATTGATGTGTAGTTGCTAAGTTGTGCTCAACACTTTTGCAACCCCATGGACTGTACAGGAGTACAGACACCATGGAGCCACCAGGCTCCTCTAGCCATGGGATTTTCCAGGCAAAAATACTGGAATAGGTTGCCAATTCCTACTCCAGGAGATTTTCCCAACCCTGGGATCAAACTGCCGTCTCCTGCACTGCCAGGCAGATTCTTTACCACTGTGCCACCTGGGAAGCCCAAAAAGACCTAGACCAGTCCTCAAAGAGTTCTGAAAGCAGTAGAAAAGAAGGGGAACGGAAAAAGGAGAGCAAGCATTAGAAATTTAAAAATAAATAACTAAAAAACCGCAGCACTTGAAATCAGTGATGAACAAAAGAAAGAAGTCAACCATTCCTAATTCTCAAGAGGTCTACAATTCAAGTACACATAAGGCAGCATGGTAAGCACTGCCATATTGCTACAAGATTGATGGGAAGGAGAACAAGCAGGAAGTAGTCGTGACTATACCACATACATGTGAGAAAGGTGACTATAAAAGAAAAAGGAATGATGGGTTGGCAGCTAGAAATGCCAGAAGACGCGACGACAGTTCTTGTTTTATGATGAGAAAGGCATGATAAGTCTTACAGCTTAAGGGAAACATCCATGAAAAAGAACAGACTGAAGATGCTACAAAGGAAAGGGAAAATTGTGAGATCAAAGTTGGGAGTAGGTGCCAAGATACAGGGTTCAAAATACAATAAAATAGGTAAGTTTTAGGGACAAGACACCTTTCGGGTTCAAGAGAAGGACAGTTGAATGACATACTGGGACAGTCATATGTCAAGGTTAAAATGAAGGACTCACATGGTATGGCGGCTTCCCATATGCTAACGGTAAATAATCTGCCTGCCAACGTAGCAGATATAAAAGACGCAGGTTCAATTCCTAGGTCAGGAAGTTCCCCTGAGAAGGGCATGGCAACCCATTCCAGTATTCTTGCCTGGAGAATTCCATGGACAGAGGAGCCTAGAGGGCTACAGTCCATGGGGTCACACAACTGAAGCGACTTAGCACAGCACAGCACCATGTGATATGGTCCCAAATTTTTCAGTAAAAGATGGAGTAGGTAAACAAAGATAGTAAATAAGAGAAATTATTTGGAATAAACCTCATTTCAAATGAGAAGACATTAATTAATAAAGGATCAACTCTGGACTACTCTAGTCTCCTTCTAACACTACTCTGCAGCTCAGGAGCAAGAAACAGGTTACATATTCAGTATTAACAGTTAGGGACATGAGCACAACAGACGGTCAGGGAGGCGGTATATGTGTCTAAAGTGATGAAACAGGCAGCGCTGAAATAGTTGATACTATGTGGAAATGATCTACTTTGATCAGGAGTGACAAAATGAATTGAACGAAGTAGATTAAAAGATTGGGGCTATCCAGCCAGGGTTATGAACAGATTCAAGACTAAAATAAAACTGAGGTTTTAAGCCTAATCCAGAAAATCCTACTCATGTAAGATTTTCCTCAGAAATAAAGATCTGATGAAGTCTTTCATTAAATTCTGTTTCTTGGGCAGCAAAATGATACCAAATTAACAAAGATTAAGAAAACAAGGGTAACTCTGGGGATACTAATAGCAGCACTGTTAGAAAATCTAGAACTACCACAGAAAATATCTTGCAGAAAGAAAACACAAATTGTAAGGGTTTAACCACAGGACTGGAAAAGGTCCGTTTTCATTCCAATCCCAAAGAAAGGCACTGCCAAAGAATGCTCAAACTACCGACCACACAATTGCACTCATCTCACATGCTAGTAAAGTAATGTTCAAAATTCTCCAAGCCAGGCTTCAGCAATATGTGAACCGTGAACTCCCTGATGTTCAAGCTGGTTTTAGAAAAGGCAGAGGAACCAGAGATCAAATTGTCAACATCCGCTGGATCATGGAAAAAGCAAGAGAGTTCCAGAAAAGCATCTATTTCTGCTTTATGGACTATGCCAAAGCCTTTGACTGTGTGGATCACAATAAACTGTGGAAAATTCTGAGAGAGATGGGAATCCCAGACCACCTGACCTGTCTCTTGAGAAATCTGTATGCAGGTCAGGAAGCAACAGTAAGAACTAGACACAGAACAACACATTGGTTCCAAACAGGAAAAGGAGTATGTCAAGGCTGTATATTGTCACCCTCCTTATTTAACTTACATGCAGAGTACATCATGAGAAACGCTGAACTGGAAGAAACACAAGCTGGAATGAAGATTGCCAGGAGAAATATCAATAAGCTCAGATATGCAGATGACACCACCCTTATGGCAGAAAGTGAAGAGGAACTAAAAAGCCTCTTGATGAAAGTGAAAGAGGAGAGTGAAAAAGTTGGCTTAAAGCTCAGCATTCAGAAAACAAAGATCATGGCATCCGGTCCCATCACTTCATGGCAAGTAGATGGAGAAACAGTGGAAACAGTGGCAGACTTTATTTTTTGGGCTCCAAAATCACTGCAGATGGTGACTGCAGCCATGAAATTAAAAGACGCTTACTCCTTGGAAGAAAAGTTATGACCAACCTAGACAGCATATTCAAAAGCAGAAACATTACTTTGCCGACTAAGGTCCATCTAGTCAAGGCTATGGTTTTTCCAGTAGTCATGTATGGATGTGAGAGCTGGACTGTGAAGAAAGCTGAGCACTGAAGAATTGATGCTTTTGAACAGTGGTGTTGGAGAAGACTCTTGAGAGTCCCCTGGACTGCAAGGAGATCCAACCACTCCATTCTAAAGGAGATCAGCCCTGGGACTTCTTTGGAAGGACTGATGCTAAAGCTAAAACTCCAGTACTTTGGCCACCTCATGCAAAGAGTTGACTCATTGGAAAAGACTCTGATGCTGGGAGGGATTGGGGGCAGGAGGAGAAGGGGACGACAGAGGATGAGATGGCTGGATGGCATCACTGACTCAATGGATGTGAATCTGAGTGAACTCCGGGAGTTGGTGATAGACAGGGAGGCCTGGCGTGCTGCAATTCATGGGGTCGCAAGGAGTCAGACACGACTGAGTGACTGAACTGAATTGAACATCTGAAATCATAGAACTAGGATTTTAGCCTCAAATAAGACAAATAATCTCATTCTCTTAGTAGGCCTCAGTTCTAAATCTAGATTATAGGAATGGTAAATAATATAGGAATAGTAGCAGCAGCTAATATTTTTTGAATGCTATGTTTCAGGCACAGGAAACACATGTATTATCTCAATTAATCCTCAAATTAACCCTATAGAGGTTTCTAGCTCCACTTTACTGATAAGCAAACCAAGACAAAGGTTAGATCAACTGCCCAGAATTACACAGCTATTATTCGTAAAAGCAGAATTTCAACCTGAGGATGTGACCTAGAGCCTACATTCTGTTCTGTGTTCTTCTGCCTTCTGGGTTATGAAGATGAGAATGTGGTAAAAAGTGTTTTAAAGTATACACAAATGTTCATCATTACAGCTGAATATCAAGTGACAGGACAAAACAATCCAAACAAAATCCTAGATCATTTATCTACAAACAGCATTCCATAAATTGCACCCATTATACGTTGCTGTTGTTCAGTCACTAAGTCATGCCCGACTCTTTGCGACCCTATCAACTATAGCCCGCCGGGCTCCTCTGTCCAAGGGGTTCTCCAGGCACGAGTACTGGAGTGGAGTCGCCATTTCTTTCTCCATGAAATCTTCCTGGACCAGGGGTTGAATGCACATCTCATGCACTGGCAGGTGGATTTTTCCCAACTGAGCCACCTGGGAAGCCCATTATATATGAGGGAGTGATTACAAAGGTTAACAAAGTGTTTGTCTTGTTCTCCAAAAGCAGGGAGAACAGACAAGAGGCAGTACTTGACATGAAGTCTGCTTTTCTATGATGAGCTGAGGTTAGCAGTGCAATCAGTGATACAGAATAGAGAGCTTCAAGAAATCACCAATCACAGCCTCAAAACACAAAAGCACTAAAAGCAAAGGGCTAGGAAATAACTGAGCCAGGAAAGAGACCAATATAATTCTTTTTAAAGTAAAGGTTTTTAAAAAACCAGAAACCTTTGAAAAAGAAAAGTAAGTTTTCAGATAGCAACAGGCTTTTCACAGAGCAACAAAGTTCATGCAGGTACATCATAAAAAGCATTATTACTTCCAAGAAATGGTCCTAGGCCATTCCATAAATCCCATAATTTTTAAAAAGTGATACTTACTGGGCAGTCATTATCAAAAAAGCACTTATAAGCACTTCACGGGTACGAACTTGTTCAACTCTTACAACCATCCTATAAGGTGAGTCCATACACCATCAACTCCATTCTACAGATAGGGAAAATGAGGTAAAACTGCGGGGGAATAACTTGCCCAAATTTACTCTATGAGAGGCAGTGCTAGGATGTCAAATCAGGCAGTTTGTTTTCAAACTGTACTATACTTCCCATGGTAGGAAATTAAGAAGCAGAACAGGAATTTATTCAGCCGTGTTTTCCTAGGAGGAAAGTACCTTTCATTCACAATGAACAGATAAGCTGTTCTGTCCTTGGTCTTTCCTCCAAATTAAGTCCGAGCATTCCTCCTGAACTATCTCACCTACTCCTCTTCTTTAACTACAGTCTACTTGCTGATTGCTCTGAAATCTAGACCTCCAACTCAATCTCTCTTCTGCACCTTAAACCTGTACCGACAACCTCATAGACATTTCTCTTTGAGTGCTCCATAGCACTTCAAAACTAACAAGTACAACACTGAATTAACATCTCCAGCACACCACACTTCCCACTCTCAGGCCCCTTCCCCCTCCTGCACTCCCTTACCTCAACAATTGCCTCTAACCCAGATGCTCAAACCAGAAACTTGGATGTCCTCCCAGACTCTTCAGTCTTCCTCACCTTCCACATCCAAACAATCATCAATCACTGCACACCTACGTCCGAATATCTCTCCAATCAATTCATGTATCTTCATTTCTATTGCCTCATGTACTTTTATAACTTTACAAGGTAATGTCAATTTGAATTTTTTGTTATTTTGCAAAACTGGTTATCTCTTTTTCTTGTGTTTTGTCATGTCTATCTGAGGACAAATCCCATGACTGGAGAACAGACATTGTATACATTTCATACCTAACTCCCTAATGCGCACTTTCTTGATCAGCACAGTGTTCTCAGAGATAAGCTTTTGACTCTATTTAAGAGAAATTAATACTTATCATGCATGTCAAGTAATATATCTATTTTTAAATGGCACTACCTTCAGAAACAAGATCAAATTATCTTACAAAAAAAGAACAAAAGTAATAATTTCCTATTAAGTAATAAATTCCTATTAAGTCTATCACAGCTCCCTAGATTATACTACTTATTTTAAGGGTTCAGTGATAGCTAGCAGGAGCCATACACCATACTGAAACCTTTACACAAATTATGCCATAATGTTTACAACAAATCTATGAGCTGGGTACACTTTTTTGATTTGTTTTCACCCATTATCCAGACCAGCTTAAAACTAAAGCTTAAGAGAACTTAATCAATTTGGCCAAGGTGTTAACTTAGAAAATAACAATCAGGATTTCAGCCCATGTCATAGACTGAGCCTCTAGGCTCTTAAGCATTTGCTATTTTGCCTCCTGAGGAAATGAAATATGTTCTAAAGTTCGAAAGAAAAAAAAAATAAGCACAAAGCTTAAAGAGATGTTAGTTTTAAATGAAAAACGTAACCAAAATAAAGTAACACTATGGAAGTTCAGATAGTTAAGAAAAGACCTGTTTGGCAGGCAAAAAAAAATCTTTAAGAAATAACAGTAAACTAAAAAGACCCAGAGTCAAGGAAATAGAATTGTCAAAAAAGTAATATATTCGAATGTTTCTTTTCTTGCGACTTCATAATTAACAGAATGTCTAGTGTCGTATACATTCGTATATTTCACAAAGTCTACAAATATTAGCATCCTCCACCGTAATTCAATTTTTAGTTTTAGAGGGGAGAAAAGCGGCAACATTCTCACCACAAGTAGGTAAAAGAAAACTCAGCCTTGATCGTTTACTTTTTACGTCTAGACTCCTAAAACACGAGTCAAAGGGCCGGCGTATAAAGAACACTGCCTATCATCCATCTTTCTCCGGAGCTACGAGAAACACAGGGGAATTTACATTCACACGCTAGCAGGATCAAGCTCCAGCGTACAATTCGGCAGATCCTGCAGCTGCACACCGAAGGTGCAAAGCACAGGTTCTCAACTTTTTATTCTGGCCGTACGTTTTCCATTCTGGGTGCACGCGCCCACTCTGAACAAGACCCCCGGGTGCAAAGAGGATTCGTGTCAGATTTCTGGGAAGGGTGAAGGGGCGTTAAGGAGGGGCGGCCTCCCTCCTCCGCCGGGAGTCCGCCGCGCACCGAACCTTTTGTTGGGGTGGAGACGAGGGCGGACCCCCCGCACCCTCCTGGGGAGAGCCGAGGGTGGGCGGAGAGAGGGAAAGGGCCCCGGCCAGCCCGGGGGTGGGGACACAAAGAATTCGGGAAGCGCGGAGCGGCCAGCCGCCGAGCTTACCCCGCCTGCCTTTCAATAAGCCATCGCCAAACTCCAGGCCCGGGCGGCCGAGGAGCCGGCGGAGGCGTGCGCGTGGGGCTCTCTGCGCCCCCGGGGTAGGCGAGGGCTGAGGGCCGAGGCAGGAGCGCCGCGCGAGGCCTCGGCAGCCCCGGCGAGTCCCCTTGGCCCCTCCGCCCAGCAGCCGACCAGGCCGCGGGATCCCGGCGCCCCCGTCGCCACACCCACCCGCCTCCTAGGCCGGGCCCGGGAGGACCTCTCCGGCTCTTCCTCCGACTGCCGCGGCGCGCCACATGCCCCAGATTTACCTGCTGATCTTCTGGGCGAAGGCGCGACGCTCGGCCATGGCTGCTAAGGCGGCGGCAGCGGTCTGGGCGCGGACGGGCAGGCGGGCGCGTGCCTCCTCGCTCGCGCTCCCTCCCTCGCCGCCTCCTCCAGTCCCCGCTCCGGACCCGGGAGGCTGGGGCTGGCGGCCGGAGCCGGGAACGAGCCCAGCCGTAATGCTCCTGAGAGGCGCGCAGCAAGAAACCGCTCCTCCCCCAGCGCGTCAATCCCGGCGGGAACCGGGTCTTCAGAACGCAGCTCCGGCCCGCGGGAGCCAAGAGGAAGAATGGGGCGTGGAGGGATCCAGCCGCCGGCCGTGACTGCATGGCTGCCGCGGGGCCCACATGATCAGAAGGACGCAGAGAGAGGCCAGCGACCTGGCGAGGCTCAGGAAAATAAGATAACCGAGCGCGTGGGGGGAGCCTAGCTCTCCCAAAAAGGAAGGGAAGGAAATGGAAGTTAGGCTTGGCGGAGGGGGCTGTGCTCTGCCTCCCGGGATGGCTGGGTCCGTGTTCTTGCAGCGCCCATCTCCCAGCAGTTGAAAGCACTTTCTGTTCTGCTGCGACCTTGTGAATGGGGTCTCACTAGAGAAAGAATGGGTTTTCTTATAGAAAAAGAGCCAGAAAAGAGCTTTCTCCTGCAGAGGTCACGATAATAATAGTTGCTTGTGGTCCTAAGCCAGGCCCCGGGTTAGAGTTTTACACACACGATTTTACTTAATCTTCACAACAGCTCTTGGAAATAGGTTGTTATTATCCCCATTTTAGAGAAAAGGAATTTGGTTCAAAGAAACTAAGCGAGTGGCTGAAGGTCACACAGATGGTAACCTCTTCAACCCAAACTCAAACCCAGAGCCCAAGCCTTTTCTTTGAGGACAAGTGTTTCTGCGGTAATAAGACTCTTCTGAATCTATTTCTTTCCCCTTTTGAATCTCATTTTCCATTTGTATGTGTTGAACCAGATGAGTTCTAATGTACTTTGCCAGTTTGACATTCTGCTAAGTAATCTGAATGTTTACCAATCAAACTGATCTTGCCTGTCAAGTCTATAAAATAGGGACTGGTAGAAATCTTGTTTCATTATTCTGTTGTAATCCCATAGTGTCTAGTATATTTGGCTCCTAATGCATATTTGCTGCTTACTAATGTTACAGTGAAACTAAGAAAAAATACCTTAATTTTAGTAGCTTCCTCTTAACTGTTGCAAGACTTTAATATGTATATTTGTGTGCATGCACACGCATGTGTGCTCAGTTGTGTCTCTTTACAATCCCACAGATTGTAGCCTGACAGATTCCTCAATCCATGGTATTTTCCAGAATACCAGAGTGGGATGCCAGTTCCTACTCCAGGGGATCTTCCTGACCGCGGGATCATCCCCATGTCTCTTGCGTCTCTTGCATTGGCAGACAGATTTCTTCACCATTGTACAACCTGGGAAGCCCTCCCTCTCTTTTACAGCTGGCAAATTATCAACATGGAGTTAGGTCATCTGTAGAGTCACACACTGAGTCAGAGATAAAAGCCTCAGTTAGTCAGATCCATAACTTCCCGTCTTATCTTCTGGTTCTAACCGCTGTGGAAGACTTCACTCATTTGTATAACAATGCTCATTCCTGTAAAGAGACTCTACTCAAAAATGTACATATGTAGCCTCTCCCCAAGTGTAGTCCAAGTATAGTCCAAACTGCTGCTCTCAGGAAGTTTGAGTTTGTTGGCAAACATGAAACAGCCTCTCAAAGAAACATTAGTCAAGACTAACACTGTATTTTAGCCTTTAAGACCCTCCACTCCATGATAGGAACCTAATCATATGCTGCCACCTCCTTACTATGTGACCTTGGGCAAGTTACTTGAGCTCAACTCTAAAATTGGGTAATACCTACTTGAAAGAGTATCGTGAGGATTCGTTAATTCACATACAATTCTTAGGACAGGGCCTGGCATATGGTTAAGTACTATATTAGCTGCTGTTAATATTATCACTCTTGTTATCATTATTCATCCTACCCTTAAGCTTGTCCTGGGTGCTTGATAGTCACTGAATCGTTTGTCTGCTCTCATGCTGCCAGCCAGATGTTATATGCCTTTATCTCTGCTCTCCAAACATCTTTTCACTACTCTCTCAGAGAACTAACCACATTCTGCTTTGAATGGTTCTTTGTGTACATGACTCGCTAGTTGCCAAAGTGTCTGAAAGGACATTACATGCACTGTGCAGCTTGCTGGGAACATTTAGAGCAGGAAGAGGACAAGCTGTAAGCAGGCTAGACAGAGTCTGGGGAATACTTCAAGTGAGAATGGTGGTCCCTACCTCTGGAGAAGAGCTCGTATCATAGACAAGCCCAGTGTGGCCAGAATTCATGTCCCACAGGAGTCCAATCTCCTGTGGGAAATGTCTGGAGCTCAACAGAAGAACTGAGACGGGAATATTTTTCGTTGATAAGCATCCAAGCTCCCCACACTACCCCCAGCATGCACACGTGTGCATGTGTGCGCGCACACACACACCGGTATCAATCGCCATACTTCTATACAGCTGATTCCCCACCCCAGTTTCAAAGATAAGCCTTGGTCTAGGCCTGGCCAAGCCAACCAGCCCATTCCCCTGGTTTCTGTGTCTGGTTTTGGGATAACCAAATGAGTCAAGCCAAGATGGTTGGGCCCAATCAGAACTAAAAATTGCATGTGTTATACCACTGGCCTCCACTCAAAGAAGGCCTTCCTAAGAGTGAACTCAGTCACAGCAGAGAAGAAAGCAAAAGATGGAAGGAGAATCCTTATGCATTACTTGAGCCTTGGACTTTGCAGTTACATGAACTAATAATGTGCAGGAGGGGGAGAAGTGTTGGTTTTGTTTTTTTAGTTTTTGCTTAAGCTAATTTGAGTTTTGTTTTCTGTCATTAGCAAATCGGAAAAATTAGTACTACAACAGGAAAAATTCAGGATAGTACATATAAGTTCTAGACAGTATCAGTTCTCAGCATCTAGTAAAGACAAGATATTCATTTCTTTTTTTTTTTAATAGTTATTTATTTGGCTGTACCAGGTCTTTAGTTGTGGCATGCAAACTCTTAGTTGGCGTCCTGTAGGATCTAGTTCCCTGACCAGGGATGGCATCTGGGCCCCTGCATTGGGCGCACAGAGTCTTAGCCACAGGACCATCAGGGAGGTCCCAAGATGTTCATTTCATATGAGCTGGTGAAACTGGGTGGAGTTTACTTCATGTTTAACCCAGTTAAAACTTTGTGGAAAGGCTCATTGGAACTCTGGGAACACCAATGGCCTAGCCATTGACTAGGGTTCAAAACCCAAGTGCCTCCCTGGTGGAAAGATCCTAGCGAAGGAAGTACTTATCGGGGACCAGGACCAATGTGTCAGCATAGCCCCTAAGTCATTAATTTTAGGTAAGAAAGCCTCGCTACAGTTTTCTCACTAGATAAACAGCTTTCTAAAGTCTTTCAAGCAGAAGGCTTAGGGATAGAGAAGGAAAAAAAGAGAAGAAAGGAAGGTCATATTGGTTTCACATTCTAACTTTTATCAAGCTCAAGTTTCCCCTTTTAAAAAGTACTAAGGAGGACAGCAGTTGTGGCAAGATCAAGGTTGTAAGGCCACAGTACAAACAGGCAGTTTTTGTGTCATGAGGAATAAAGGGGGCTTCCCAAGTGGCAGAGTGGTAAAGAATCCATCTGCCAATGCCAGAGATGAAGGAGACGCAGGTTTGATCCCTAGTTTGGGAAGATCCCCTGGAGGAGGAAATGGCAACCCACACCAGTATTCTTGCCTGAAAAATCCTATGGACAGAGGAGCCTGGCAGACTACAGTCCATGGGTTTGCAAAGAGTCAGACATGACTGACCGACTGAGCACCCACAAAGAAATGAAGTTTTGTTTTGCAGGTAGAATGTGTTCTCTTTGGGGATTTGGGGGAGGGTGGGGACTGGTTCCTCTTTTTCAGCCTTATGCTTTAATTAAACACCACTGGATTTATGCAGTAAGAGTGACATGGTGTTCCGTCTACTGAAGGCTCTAGAAAGGCTAAAGGGCTGTGGCCTGGGGGGAAGGGAGAACTGTGCCATGCCACTTGGGCTTGCCTCAGTCCCAAACTGAAGCCTGGGAATTGGACACAAAGTCCAAGGTGGAGATGCTTTGGCTTGTCTTCAGTCACTTGTGCGTGTGTGCTCAGCTGCAAATCGTGTCTGACTCTGTGCGACCCCATGGACTGTATCCCCTCAGTCCAGTGGATTTCCCAGGTAAGAATACTGGAGTGGGTTACCATTTCTTCCTCCAGGGGATTTTCCCGACCCAGGGGTCGAAACTGCACCTCCTGAGACTCCTTCATTGGCAGGCAAATTCTTTACCACTGTGCCCCCTGGCAAGCCCCTCTGTCCTTCACTCTCTTAATACCTAGCAAATGTGATTCAGGGATCCTAACCTGACCACACTTCATGGGTAGTAGCATCATGTCTACCCTGTTATAATGCTTGATACATTACTCAGTTGTTGCCTGTTTATCCGCATATTCCATCAGACTTAATCTCCTGTTCACTATCATATTGTCAGTATCTAGAACACTACCTGATCCATTACAAACACTCAGTAAATATTTCTGAGTGAATGGATGCCATGGACTACAGTATTTCGAGATCATAATTATGAGATCCCTAATTTACATTTTCCTAAAGCAGAGCTTGAAACACAACTTGGAAGCAGGCAGTTTATTAGAGAAGAGCTCCTAAGAAGCTGGAAAGAAGGAGTAGAGAAAGTGGACCAGAGGAAAGTCAGTAAAGAGGGCATTAGTAGCTCTGTGAGCATCAAAGCTCAATCCATTGTCAGGAGAATTGTTTAGTATGCACTTCAGAACTGGCCCTCTGAGGTTGAGTATTTAGCTACCATTGGTTGAAGGCTAACCCTAGGGACATTAACACTCCCACACTCTGTGCTGCAAACAGTTGAGAGATACAGTAGGTGCTTCAGATGGGAAGCCATCTGTGAGCAGTAACTGTCCACCAGGGCTGCCACTAAAATCAGAGATGAGCTGTGGGGAAGAAGTATGAAGTGCCAGTAGTTTATATTACAGAGCCCTGACAATGACACAGAGACTACAGTAACAATCCTCCCAGAATAGAATATATTTGCTCTTCATGGTTCTTTAGCTGGAAATGGCCAAAAGGCTAGACTATCCCAATCAACATGGCCTGAAATGTAGGCTCAGGGCCCCTTTTTAAAACAACCCCATGTTATGTCTTTTCTGAATGAGCTGTATTTAAAGGTAGTCGTACTTGTTGAGGGAAAGTTCTTCTTTTAGAAGAATTGGAGCTAACAGCTGCAGAGATAGTACAGATTCTGGTAAAACAGTGAATCGAGACCTGCACTATCCATTAACCACTTGCCATATGTGACCATTTACATGTTAATTAGTTAAAGTTTAAAAATCACTTTTCAGTAGTATTATTAGGCATTTTTCAAGTATTCAATAACCACATGTAATTTGAGGCATAGGACAGTTTATAGATAGAACATTTCCATCATCACAGAAATTTCTATTGGACAGTACTGACCCAAACATTATAGCTGATAAAACATTAAATAAGAGACTGTTGGGGAATTTTAAATGGTTGGGTCAGGCCAGTAAGAACAGAACCCACTGATTAATCTTAATATCAAAAAAACTTAATCAGTGACTATATTCCTCCTCATATGATATAAAGATAAGATGTTTACAATGTATGCAGTACCACCTATGAAATATTTCTATCAGAACTTTAAACCCAAATCTGATCAAGCCTCTGAATCTAATTATGAGCCTATAAAAATATAGGGGCTTGGGGAACATGTTAAGTAATATCCTAGGGTTGCAATTTGCTTCCCAGGTAGCTCAATGGTAAAGAATACACCTGCCAATGAAGGACCTGCAGGAGACATGGGCTCGATCCCTGGGTGGGGAAGATCACCTGGAGAAGGAAAAGGCAACCCATTTCAGTGTTCTTGCCGGGATAAACCCATGGACAGAGGAGCCTGGCAGACTACAGCCCATGGGGTTGCAAACAGTTGGACCTGACTGAAGCAACAGCACATATGCATGCAGGGTTGCAATTAGCAAAACTGAGGATATGACAAATACTACAGGACATAATGACCTGGTTCCTTCAAGAAACAAACAGCAAGGAATTTTTAAAAGATTGAAAACAGAATAAAAGCACAAGCAACAAAAAGTGAATTGGACATCATCAAAATTAACAGTGTTTGTATTTCAAAAGGCACCACCATCAAGAAAGTGAAAAAACAAACCAAAGAATGGGAGAAAATTTTTGCAAATCTTTTATTTCATAAGAGGCTTATGTTTCAAATATATATAAACAATTCTTATATGTCAATAGTAAAAAGAAAAATAACCTAATTTTAAAATAGGCAAACAATTTGAATAGATGTTTCTCCAAAGAAGATATGCAAATGGCCAATACACATATGAATAATGTGTTCAACATCATTAGCCATGAGAGAAATGCAAATCAAAACCACCGAGAAATATCACTTCACACCCATTAGGATGACTCGAATCTAAAGGACAGATATTAGTAAGTGTTGATGAGGATGTGAAGAAATAGAATCCCCTTATATCACTAATACAAATGTAAAATGGTCCTGCCATTTTTTGGAAAACAGTCTGGCAGGTCCACTACATGTTTATATATAGAGTCACCATGAAACCCAGAAATTCCATTCTTCAGTATATACCCAGAAGAAATGAAGACATACGTCCACATAAAAATTTGCCCATGAAATGTTTATAGCAGCATTCTTCATAATAGCCAAAAAGTGGAGACAGCCCAAATGCCAATCAACTAATGGATGGATAAAATGTTGTATATCCATATAATAGAATATTAGTTGACAATAAAAATAAAGTACTGATACATGCTACAATGGATCTTGAAAACACGCTAAGTGAGAGAAACTAGACACAATGGGTCACAATTTATATGAAGTGTGAAATAGACAAATCCACAGAGACAGAAAGTAGATTAGTGCTTCCCAGGGGCTGAGACAAAGGGAGAATGGAGACTGATTCCTTATGGGTGTAACGTTTCTTTGGGAGGCAGTTAAAATGTTCTATAATTAATTGTGATAGCTGTACAACTCTGTGAATGTACTAAAATCTATATAAATGTGTGTGTGTGTTTATTTTCTAATTAATTTTTATTGGAGCATTGTTGCTTTACAATGTTATGTTAATTTCTACTGTACAGCAAAATGAATCAGCTACATGTATACACATATCCCCTCTTTTTTTGTATTTCCTTCCCATTCTCATTACTTGTCTGTTTCATACATAGCATCAATAGTGTACAAATGTCAATCCCAACCTTCCATTTCCTCCCACTACTCCCCTAAAATCTACTTAAATTTCACACTTTAAATGGATGGATTGTATGAAATGTGAATTATATCTTGAACTGACTTTATTCACAACACTCCAACACCAAATATGAGGAGTTTTTTTTTTTTTTTTTTCCCACACAAACCAATTCTCCAACTCTCTGAACATCAATTGGGTGCCTGTAGTTCATTTCAGTTCTGACACTACCTACCTGGGGTTTGATTGACCCCACAAGTTAATCCTGCTCAATCCTGTAAGATTACCCCCAACTCACATGACAGTTTCAAGTCAGAGGTCACTACTTGACTTCAGACCAACCGGCTATAAGTTCAGTAGGTTACCACAGTTCCATTTCCAGTTTCACTAATTTGCTAGAATGGCTCACAGAACTCAAGTAGATTCTTTACTTACTATGACGAGCTTACATAAACACTACAAAATGAATGTCCAGATAGAGCAACTTAGGGAAAGATCCAGAAGAGGCCCAGTACAGGCCCTTCTGTCCCTGTGAAACTGGGGTGTACTTGGCAGGTAAAGTGTCTATCAACTAAGAAACTCTCCAAACAATGTCATCTAGGGTTTTTATGGAGGTTTTATTATGTAGATACAACTGATTAAATCATCTGCTACTGGTAACTGACCTCAATCTCCAGATCCAACTTTGCACAGAAGTCTATGAATAGGGATGAAACTTCCAAATCTGTAATCTAGTTGGTTTTTCCGGCAACCAGCTCCCATCCTAATGCAATCTAGAGACCCACCAGGAGTCACCTCATTACCATAAACCCATACAATTGAATTTTCCAATCCCAAAGAAAGGCAATGCCAAAGAATGCTCAAACTACCACACAGTTGCACTCATCTCACACGCTAGTAAAGTAATGCTCAAAATTCTCCAAGCCAGGCTTCAACAGTACGTGAACCGTGAACTTTCAGATGTTCAAGCTGGTTTTAGAAAAGGCAGAGTGAACCACAGATCAAATTGCCAACATCCGTTGGATCATCGAAAAAGCAAGAGAGTTCCAGAAAAGCATCTAGTTCTGCTTTATTGACTATGCCAAAGTCTTTGACTGTGTTGATCACAAACAAACTGTTGAAAATTCTTCAAGAGATGGGAGTACCAGACCACTTGACCTGCCTTTTGAGAAATCTGTATGCAGGTCAGGAAGCAACAGTTAGAACTGGACATGGAACAACAGACTGGTTACAAATGGGGAAGGAGTACATCAAGGCTGTATATTGTCACCCTGCTTATTTAACTTATATGCAGGGCATATTATGAGAAATGCTGGGCTGAAGCACAAGCTGGAATCAAGATTGCAGGGAGAAATATCAATCACCTCAGATATGCAGATGACACCACCCTTATGGCAGAAAGTGAAGAAGAACTAAAGAGCCTCTTGATGAAAGTGAAAGAGGAGAGTGAAAAAGTTGGCTTGAAACTCAACATTCAGAAAACAAAGATCATGGCATCCGGTCCCATCACTTCATGGCAAGTAGATGGAGAAACAGTGGAAACAGTGGCAGACTTTATTTTTTGAGGCTCCAAAATCACTACAGATGATGACTGCAGACATGAAATAAAAAGATGCTTACTCCTTGGAAGAAAAGTTATGACCAACCTAGACAGCATATTAAAAAGTAGAGATGTTACTTTTGCCAACAAAGGTTCATCTAGTCAAAGCTATGGTATTTCCAGTAGTCATGTATGGATGTGAGAGTTGGACTATAAAGAAAGCTGAGCACCAAAGAATTGATGCTTTTGAACTGTGGTGTTAGAGAAGACTCTTGAGAGTCCCTTGGACTGCAAGGGAATCCAACCAGTCCATCCTAAAGGAAATCAGTCCTGAATATTCATTGGAAGGACTGATGCTCAAGCTGAAACTCCAATACTTTGGCCACCTGATGCAAAGAACTGACTCATTTGAAAAGACCCTGATGCTGGGAAAGATTGAAGGTGAGAGGAGAAGGGGGCGACAGAGGATGAGATGTTTGGATGGCATCACTGACTCAATTGACATGGGTTTGAGTGAACTCCGTGACTTGGTGATGGACAGGGAGGCCTGGTATGCTGCAGTCCATGGGATCGCTAATAGTCAGACTCAACTGCGACTGAACTGAACTGAGCTGATACAATTGAAAGGAGATTGTTACGAATAACAAAAGATGCTCCTAACACATCTATCACCCAGGAAATTTCAAGGATTTTAGAAGCTCTGTGTCAGATACCAAGGACAAAGACCAGATATACATATATCTTATTGCATCAAATATCTCAATAAACAATCTATCATTAAAACACAGAATAAAGTAAATGTAAGTAGAATACTGTATTAGGCTTCTCCAGAGAAATAGAACAAATTGGAGACAGAGTGAGAGAAAAAAAGAAGAGAAGGGAAAGAGAGTTGCTATAAAGAATTGGCTGGTGTCATTCCCATTCAAAAACCAGGAGGCTCAAGATTCAGGAAGAAACAATATTTCATTTTAAGGTAGAAAAAAGCACAAGGCCTAGCTGGAAAGCCATAATCCCCCTCGTACTCCGCAGAAGTTGTGTTTTCATTCTGTTCAGGCCTTCAACAGTTTGAAAGAGGCCTACGGATATTAAGGAGAAGAGTGTGCTCAGTCTATTTATTTTTTAAATAATTTAGGTTTCGGCTGCGCTCAGTCTTCGTTGCAGCCCCTAGTTGTGGCAAGCAGAAGCTGCTCCTCGGTTATCGTGCACAGGCTGCTCACTGCGGTGGCTTCTCTTGCTGTGGAGCGTGGGCAGTAGGGTGTGCGGACTTCAGCGGTTTTGGCTGAGGCACTCAGGCGCTAGAGCACAGGCTCAGTAGCTGTGGTGCATGGTCCAAGCTATTCCACAGCATGTGGCATCTTCCCAGACCAGAGAACAAACGCGGGCCTCCTACATTGGCAGGCAGATTCTTAACCACTGAGTCACCAGGGAAGCTCTCAGTCTATTTAAATATTAAACTCATCCAAAAACACTGCCACAGGAATACCCAGATTAATGTTTGGTCAAATATCTGGGCACCTGATGACCTTAGTCAAACTGGCACGTAAAATTATCCATCACACATTCTAACCCAAATACAATGTGTATGGTTTTGGGGTCCAAAGAGAAAGACTGTAAAATAATACACTTCTGTGAAACACTCAGCAGATTTTGATCACTGACTGAGTATTAAGTGATATTAAGAGTTATTGTTTTCCGGATATCTTCCATTTGTTTCTTCAGAGTCACTCTCTACCTTCCTCTCTTCTCCAGAAGGCTGGCCTCTGGAACACACACACGCACACACACACATAACATATCAGTAGGCTCCCACGCTCTTTATCTATTAGATGGACTTGGCCAGTGAGAAATCCTGCAAAAGAACACAGAGAGGGAGTAATGTCAAGGTATCACTCACTTGTCTTTCTCCCTGAAAGACACTGTTGTGTCTCCTCACCAAAGGTCATTGCTTTTTTCAGAGTACTCCACCCTATAGATTCTTTCTCCTGTTGGATTCTGGTAACCATTCCCTCCCCATATTCTTATGGGTCTGGAGGTGATGCCAACAGAGTCACTTACCCTAGGTTAGTGCACTATACCTTGTGGTTTCTCTGTACCCACAACCCTTAAATAAACATTACTAAAGTTATCTTATTTGAGTATGTCATCCGTTTCCTATGGAAACCTTGATTCAAGTGTGAAAAGAGTTTTGTGGTTGTATAAAAAAAAAGTGTGGCAGGGGAGTCTTGTATTCTTTTATGATACCATCTGATATATTAATTGATGAACTGATACAAAGTCTGAAATTTGCCTTGAACATAATCCAACATGATTAGTGTTTCAGAATTAATAGGACAAGAGTTTCAGATTTAATAGGTCAAAAGTTGCAGAGACTTGTACAACAATATGAATACTACTGAACTTTAACACTTAAAAATGACTAAGATGGTAAATATAATATTATATAGTTTCTACCACACACACAAAAAGGAAAATCCAACACGGGCTTATGTTGATAATTGTTGAATCTGAGTGATGGAAGCATGGGGACTCATTACCTCATTCTTCCCAAGTTGAAAAAAAGAAAAAAAGCCCCGAAGAGTATGATATCAGAAAGAAGAAGACGACCTGCTGATCAGAGAAGACAGACAGAGACTTGAAAGCTCAGAGAATGAATTTATCATGTTCAGTTCCATTCAGGTGTGTCTGACTCTTTGCAGCCCCATGGACTGCAGCACACCAGGCTTCCCAATCCATCACCAACTCCCACAGCTTGCTCAAACTCATGTCCATAAAGTCGGTGATGCCCTCCAACCATCTTATCCTCTGTCGTCCACTTCTCCTCCTGCCTTCAAACTTTCCCAGCATCAGGGTATTTTCTAAGGAGTCAGTTATTTGCATCAGGTGGCCAAAGTATGGGAGTTTCAGCTTCAGCATTAGTCCTTCCAATGAATATTCAGGACTGATTTCCTTTAGGATGGACTGGTTGGATCTCCTTGCAGTCCAAGGGACTCTCAAGAGTCTTCTCCAACACCACAATTCAAAAGCATCAGTTCTTTAGTGCTCAGCTTTCTTTATGGTACAACTCTCACATCCATGCTTGACTACTGGAAAAGCGATACCTTTCACTAGACTGACCTTTGTCGGCAAAGTAATGGCTCTGCTTTTTAATATACTATCTAGGTTGTCATAACTTTTCTTCCAAGGAGCAATGTGTCTTTTAATTTCATGGCTGCAGTCACCATCTGCAGTGATTTTGGAGCCCAAGAAAATAAAGTGTCTCACTGTTTCCATTGTTTCCCCATCTTTTTGCTATGATGGGACTGGATGCCATGATTTTAGTTTTTTTGAATATTGAGTTTTAAGCCAGTTCTTTCACTTTCATCAAGAGGCTCTTTAGTTCCTCTTTGCTTTCTGCCATAAGGATGTTGTTCATCTGCATATCTGAGGTTATTGATATTTCCCCTGGTAATCTTGATTCTGGCTTGTGCTTCATCAAGCCTGGCATTTCGCATGACAAACTCTGCATATAAATTAAATAAACAGGGTGACAATATACACCTTGACGTACTCTTTGCCCAATTTGGAACCAGTCCGTTGTTCCATTTATGGTTCTAACTGTTGCTTCTTGACCTGCATACAGATTTCTTAGGAGGTAGGTCAGGTGGTCTGGTATTTCCATCTCTTTAAGAATTTTCCACCATTTGTTGTGATCCACATAGTCAAAGCCTTTGGTATAGTCAATAAAGCAGAAATACATGTTTTCTGGAACTCTCTTGCTTTTTCAATGATCCAGTGGATGTTAGCAACTTGATCTCTGGTTCCTCTGCCTTTCCTAAAACCAGCTAGAACATCTGGAAGTTCACAGTTCACGTACTGTTGAAGCTTGGCTTGGAGAATTTTAAGCATTACTTTGCTCGCATGTGAGATGAGTGCAATTGTGCAGTAGTTTAAACATTCTTTGGCATTGCCTTTCTTTGGGATTGGAATGAAAACTGACATTTTCTCATTCTGTGGCCACTGCTGAGTTTTCCAAATTCACTGGCATATTGAATGCAGTACTTTAACAGCATCATCTTTTAGTATTTGAAATAGCTCAGCTGGAATTCAATCACCTCCATTACCTTTGTTCGTAGTGATACTTCCTAAGGCCCACTTTACTTCACTCTCCAGGGCATCTGGCTCTAGGTGAATGATCACACCATCGTGGTTATCTGGGTCATTAAGATCTTTTTTGTATAGTTCTTCTGTGTATTCTTGCCACCTTCTCTTCTTAATATCTTCTGCTTCTGTTAGGTCCATACCGTTTCTTGCCTTTATTGTGCCCATCTTTGCATGAAATGTTCCCTTGGTACCTCTAATTTTCTTGAAGAGATCTCTAGTCTTTCCCATTCTATTGTTTTACTCTATTTCTTTGCATTGATCACTGAGGAAGGCTTTCTTATCTCTCCTCGCTTCTTTGGAATTCTGCATTTAGATGGGTATATCTTTCCTTTTCTCCTTTGCCTTTAGCTTCTCCTCTTTTCTCAGCTATTTGTTAGGCCTTCTCAGACAACCATTTTGCCTTTTTGCATTTGTTTTTCTTGGGGATGGTCTTGATCACTGCCACCTGTACAATGTCACGAACCTCTGTCCATATTTCTTCAGGCACTCTGTCTATGAGATCTAATTCCTTGAATCTATTTGTCATGTAGCCATGAGATTAAATTCATGAGAGTGAATTTATCATGTAGCCAGACTAAAAGGCCTATGTAGCTATGGGTTAAGGAAATAAAGTAAGTAGAGGAAACATTGGGTCGCAGGGCCAGCTTGAAACCATTGTCAGTGGTACCCTATGTGCCATTCATTTTTCATATCACTGGGTGAGAATGTGAAACCTGCTTGCGATTATCACTCTGGATCTGGGTCCAGCTGAGGCCGATGTTCTTAGGAAGAGTAGGGCAGATCTATATCAAGCAGGTCTGACACAGAAAGGAAGCAGAAGCTCCAAAGTTCAAGAGTTAAGAGTCATGCCAAGGCTCTGTCAGGTACAAGACCCTGTGTGTTGGATGTTGTGGGAAATGACTAAGAGTAGAATGAACAACTGAATACCTGAAAGAGACACTTGATACCCTTGAGATAAAGAAGTAGCTTTCCTCTGGTACCTGAGGAGGGAAAAAAAGGAAGGAAAAATGACATAGCATTTTAGAGGTAGAGATAAGGAAAGTGAGGCGCTGCCTTCAGATAGCATTTCATTTTCTCACTAAATATAACTATGTAATCCTGGTACGTTTATTTTCAATCTCTATATAAACAAAGGTGATCACCACCATACAGTCATCACAAAATATAACCTACCAAGTGAGTACCTATCTCATATCTACAGGTCCCACCCACAAGCTTGGGAAAGGCTTATACAGAACATGTACACCAGGGGCAGGAATTTTGGCAGATGTCTTGGAAATCTGCCTACCACAACTAGGAAAGAAAGGGAATCTTGGATATGTGGGGTCATTGCTAAAACTGGTTCAGTTCAGTTCAGTCGCTCAGCCTTGTCCGACTCTTTGCGACCCCATGAATTGCAGCACGCCAGGCCTCCCTGTCCATCACCATCCCCTGGAGTTTACTCAAACTCATGTCCATTGAGTCGGTGGTGCCATCCAGCCATCTCATCCTCTGTCGTCCCCTTCTCCTCCTGCCCCCAATCCCTCCCAGCATCAGAGTCTTTTCCAATGAGTCAACTCTTCGCATGAGGTGGCCAAAGTACTAGAGTTTCAGCTTTAGCATCATTCCTTCCTAAGAGTACCCAGGGCTGATCTCCTTTAGAATGGGCTGGTTAGATCTCCTTGCAGTCCAAGGGACTCTCAAGAGTCTTCTCCAACACCACAGTTCAAAAGCATCAATTCTTCAGCACTCAGCTTTATTCACAGTCCAACTCTCACATCCATACATGACCACTGGAAAAAACCATCAGTTCTGGATAATTGTTAAGGTAGCAAATTTTCTGTTATCAGTATCATATAGCACTGGAACCAGTATGAAAAAGAGTTGTAGAATATTCTTTTTCTAAATATTTCAAAGAATTGCTTAGCCTCTGTTTAGGGATTACTGGGTGTGGCCTTGCTTAAAGATAGATGATTACCTCTTAAGAATGCTGCCTAACCCCATAATTATGTGATTCTGAAATAGAATGTCATCTAGCACCTTAATTTTGGTTTTTTCTATTTTAATCTATGTATAATTTGCTTTAAAGTTCATTGCTTTCTTTCCTAGTTTAGCTCTATAATATTACACAACTGTTTTATAATAGGTGGGATATTATATCAAAATATTTCTGAATTAGATTCTGACTGCTTCTGTCTCTGCTGATGGCTCAAATACATTACCTAATATCACTGAATCTCACATTCTCTACTTCTCAAACAGAGATTATAACAGATATTTCTGAAAGGTTGCGTGAAAATAACTGATGCTACAAAAATAGCTTAAAAGCTGTAAGTAGAAAAAGCTTAAATATTACTATAAAAGCTCACTTTTATTTGGCATGCTTATTCAAAGTACATTTTTAAAAACAAGAATTACCTCTGTTGTTGCTCTTCAGTTGCTAAGTTATGTCCAATTCTTTCTGACCACATGGATTGCAGCACACCAGCTTTCTCTGTCCTCCACTATCTCCCAGAGTTTGCTCAAATTCATGTCTATTAAGTCAGTGATGCTACTAACCATTTCATTCTCTGCTACCCCCTTCTCCCTTTTGCCTTCAATCTTTCCCAGCATCAGGGTCTTTTCCAATAAGTTAGCTCTTCACATCAGGTGGCCAAAGTATCAGAACTTCAGCTTCAGCATCAGTCCTTCCATTGAATATTCAGGGTTGATTTCTTTTAGGATTGACTAAAAGGATTGATCTCCTTGCTGTTCAAGGGACTCTCAGGAAAAACTATGTTGTTTTTCAGTCACTCAGTTGAGTCCGACTCCTTGTGACCCCATGGCCTGCAGCACCCCAGCCTAACCTGTCCATCATCAACTCCCAGAGTTTCCTCAAACTCGTTTCCATCGAGTCGGTAATGCCACCCAACCATCTCATCCTCTGTCGTCCCCTTCTCCTCCCACCCTCAATCTTTCCAGCATCAGGGTCTTCCAACAAGTCAGTTCTTTGCATCAGGTGGCCAAACTACTGGAGCTTCAGCTTCAGCACCAGTCCTTCCAATGAATACTCAAGACTGATTTCCCCTATGAGTGACTGGTTTGATCTCCCTGCAGTCCAAGGGACTCTCAAGAGTCTTCTCCAGGACCACAATTCGAAAGGATCCATTCTTTGGCACTCAGTGTTTGTTATGGTCCAACTCTCAATTCGTACATGACTACTAGAAAAACCAGACCTTTGTAGGCAAAGTGATGTCTCTGCTTTTTAATACACTGTCTAGGTTTGTCATAGATTTCTTTCCAAGGAGCAACCATCATTTAATTTCAGGATCACCTTGCCAGCCCCTTAAGGCTGTCAGCTCTAAACATTTGTGTACTTTTACATTCTTCTATAAGATATATTTGTAAATCATAAACCTGGAAGAAACCTGAGACCTTATCTAGCTTAAGTGAAGTGGGATGAAACGATTTCCAACTAAAACTATTGAGGAAGTGACAGAACCAGGCATAAAACTCAAATGCTATTTTCTTGACTCCATGGTATCCATTCATTCACTGACTTATTCACTAACTGAATAAATATCTTCTGAGTGCTGCTGTGTGACAGGGTTTGTCCTAGGCCGTGATGATACACAATTAATGAGAAAATAATCCTTGCTTTCCAGGAAATTGGTAGGGGAGGATGGTGCAGGGGAAATAAATAAACAAGCAATTCTTTGATAAAAAGTATGTACAGAATACTTTGGGAAAATGTAAAAGGGGACCAGTTCTTGAGTGGGCAAAAAAAAAAAAAGAACTTCCAAGAGGAAGAGACCTGAGCTCTAGAGGACAAACAGAAACTAGTCAGGCCGAGAAACTAGTGTCTGTGGCAGAGTAAACAGCATGCACAGGTGCACTGAGGTATGAGAGCTTAGCTATTCTGTGAAGCTGAAAATGATTCTGTGCGGTCTGAGCTCAGCATATAAAGTAGGAAATGGGAAGAGGTAAGACTGGAGAGAGAAAGCAGAGGCTGGATTATGAAGGATTTGGTGTGCCAGGCTAAGGAATGTAGAGTACACACTAAAAGAAATGGCAGTTCAGTTCAGTCCCTCAGCCATGTGCGACTCTTTGCAACCCCATGGACTGCAGCACGCCAGGCTTCCCTGTCCATCACCAACTCCCGAAGCTTGCTCAAACTCATGTCCATTGAGCTAGTGATGCCATCCTACCATCTCACCCTCTGTTGTCCCCTTCTTCTCCTGCCTTCAATCTTTCCCAGAATGAGGGTCTTTTCCAATGAGTCAGTTCAACCTGATCACGTGGATCCCGGCATTGTCTAACTCGATGAAACTATGAGCCATGCCATGTAGGGCCACCAAGATGGACAGGTCATGGTGATGAGTTCTGACAAAATGTGGTCCGCTGAAGAAGGCAATGGCAAACCACTTTAGTATTATTGCCTTGAGAACCCCATGGATAGTATGAAAAGAAATGGCATGGGCAGTTAAAAATGACAGGGAACAATCTGGGCAAATTTGAATCCTACAATGAATACTCCAACTCTGCTGAAGGAAACAGATTAAAGAGAAGTTAAAAGTGGAGACGGGTAGACCAATCAAAGCTTTGTTGCTTTAATCCAAGGGCTTCACTCTATAGATCTGATTACTGTAACAGAAACCCAAATAATACAGGATTTTAAAAGAGAAAACTTTTTTCCACTCTTAGGGCATAAGCAATCCAGGGCTGGTAGAACAGTTCTAGGACATGGACTGTCAGATGCTGTCCTTATTTGCACATTCTAGGACAATTCACAAATCCCATATATGCCTTATAGTCTAAGACATAGTAAAATGGAGAAAAGGTTATGTTTCCCTTTAAGTTTATGACCTAGAACTTTCACATCACCTCAGTTTATATCCCATTAGCCAGAATGTAGACACATAACGCCTGCCTATCTGCAAGGATAGCTAGGAAATGAAGTTTATATTCTGTGAGGCCATGTGTCCAGTTAAAATACAAAGGTTTATTATCATAAACTAAGGGAAGAAGGAATTTCCTGGGGGACAAGTAGAAGCTTTCTATCATAGTACATAAGAACAAAAGGACCTGATCCCTAAATCCTTCTGTAGATTCAATGCAATTCCAGTCAAAATACCAGTGGTATTCTTCACAGAAATAGAAAAAAACAATCCTAAATTTGTATGAAACCACAGAAGACCCCAAATAACCAACGCAATCATGAGAAAAAAAAGAACAAAGTAGAAATATCACAGTTCTTGACTTTAAACTGTACTGGAAATCTACTGTAATAAAAACAGTATGGCAGTGACACAAAAATAAACGTATAGGCCAATGGAAAAGAGTGAAGAGACCAGGATTAAACCCTTGCTTAATGGTCAACTAATACCCAATGAGGAAAGAAAAGTCTCTTCAATAAATGGTTTTGGGAAAATTGGATATTAGATAAACACATGTAGAACAAGGAAATTGGACCCATATCTTGCACCACTACAAAAATTAACTTCAAATGGATCAAAGTCTTAAACATAAGATCTGATGCTATAAAACTCCTAGAATAAAACCTAGAGAAGTTCCTTGTCTTGGAAATAATTCTTTTGGTTATGATACCAAAAGTACAAACAACAAAAACTGAAGTCAACAAGTTGAGACTACATCAAACTTAAAAGCTTTTATCACAGCAAAAAAACAAAAAACAGTTAACAAGATTAAAAGGAAATCTATAGAATGGGAGAAAAATTTTACAAACTATTTATCAGACAGGAAGTTAATATACAAAATATATAAAGAACTCATACAACTCAATAACAAAAAGATAAGTAGTCAAATTAAGAAATGGGCAGAAGAACTAATTAGACATTTTCCCCAAGTCATCCAAATAGCCAACAGCTAAATGAAAAGTTGCTCAAGATCACTAATCATCAGGGAAGTGCAGATTAAAACCACAATTAGTTACTGCCTCACACTCATTTGAATAGTTATCAAGAAGACAAGAGGTAACAAATTCTGGCAAGGTTGTGGAAAAAAGGGAATTTTATGCAGTTAGTGGAAATGTAATATGGCACAGCCACTGTGGGAAAAACTGTGGCGGTTCCTCAAAAAAATTAGAAAAAGAACTTCCATATAATCTAGCAATTCCACTTCTGGGTATTTATCTGAAGAAAACCAAAAAATGGATTCTAAAAGATATTGAAGCAACCCAAATGGCCATTGGTAAGTGAATGGATAAATAAAATGCCCTACATAAATATAATGGAATATTATTCAACCATAAGAAGAACATCCTGCCATTTGCAACAACATGAATGAAACGAGCACATTATGGTAAGTGAAATAACTCAGAGAGAGAAAGACAAGTACTCTGTGATATCACTTATATATGGAATTTTAATGAGCTAAACTTGTGACAACAGAATAAAAAGGTGGCCACCATGACCAGGAAGACAGGATAGATGCTGTTTAAAGGGTACTAACTTACTACGAGTAGTACATAAGCCCTCGAGTTATAACTCCAGTACAGTGAATATAGATAGCAATATTATAATCATCAAACTTGTTAAGATACTAGAATTTAAGTATTCCAACTACTAAAAAGAAAAGATAATTATGTAATGTGATAAAGGCTCTAAGTGTCACTACAATAGCAACCATACTACAATACAGAAATGTATCAAATTAGCTTGCTTTACCCATGAACAGAACAGCCTGATGGGCTACAGTCCATAGGGTTGCAAAGAGTCAGACACAACTGAATCGACTGAGCAAGCATGTACACACACCTGAAATTCACATGATGTAATAAGTCAAATATATTTCAGTTAGAAAAAGAAAAAAATTAGAAAAGAACCTGAAGTAAGGCAGTAGCAGTGACAGTGAAGGGAAGTGGACAAATCTGAGAGCTAATTAGGGGGCACTGTTGACTCAGCTGTAGATAGGCTATAGAAGGAAAGGGACAGGATAGTGCCGGAAATGACACTCAGGTTTCTGACTTGGGAACCTGGGTGAATGATGTTTACTATAAAAATTAGGGAAGAAATAAAGAGACTCCCAGTTTTGCACAAAGGGAGTTTGAAGTGTATACAGGATTTAGGCAAAAATATTCAGTGGTCAATTTTGGAATCCAAAGTATTTATGTGGAAATTTGGTATAGGAAAGAAGATGTTATTTGTGATCTGAGAGCAGGAAAAATATATCAACCAAGGGAAAGCAGAAAAGGCTGAGAGCAGTAACCAAATTTTTAAAGAGAAAAGTGGTAAAGGGATACTAAAGAGGAGGATAGGAATAAAGGACAAAGAAAATAAGAGGAAAATGAGATGTGGCATCTTAAAAGCCAAATATGGAGAGCTTTTCAAAAGGCACAATAAAAATTACTCATACTCAGCCAGAAAAAAGAACGAAAATTTGCCATTTGCCACAACATGGATGGACCAACCTAGAGGGCATTGTGCTTGGTGAAATAAGTTAGATAAATGCTGTATTTTGTCACTTATGAAAAGTAAAAGTGAAAGTCACTCAGTCATGTCCGACTCTTTGCAACCCCATGGACTATATACAGTCCATGGAATTCTCCAGGCCAAAATACCAGAGTGAGTAGTCATTCCCTTCTCCCGGGGACCTTCCCAACCCAGGGATCAAACCCAGATCTCCCACATTGCAGGCGGATTCTTTACCAGCTGAGCCACAAGGGAAGCCCATGTGGGATCTAAAAATAAAATAAATGGTTAAGTTTAACAACACAGAAAAAGACTCACAGATATAGAGGCCGAACTAGTAGTTACCAGTGGGGAGAAGGAAGCAGGGAGGGACAAGATAGGGGTAGATTAGGAGGTAAAAACTACTATGTATAAAATAAATAAGCTACATAGTCGCCATTTGCAGCACAGGGAATATAGACAATATTTTATACTATGTTAAAATGGATATAATCTATGAAAATGTTAAATCATAATGTTGTACACCAACAATTAAATAATATTGTAAGTCAACTATATTTCAATAAAAAAATAATAAAATTTAAAAATAAACGTTATTCAGGAGCATTATTGGAAGAGTTCCCAAGGAAAATAATGAAAAAGCTGGAGATTTCCAAGAAGATGATTGAGCCATTACTTATTTGAGGCAGGGAATCTAAGTAAAAGCAATAATGGCACCAATTTTAAAGATTTTGGGGAGGATAAAATTAACTAATTCAGAAACTTCGCACATAGTAAGTATTCAATAAGTATTAGCTATCCTTGCTGTTTTTATAATTATTAGAAGCATTATTTTGAAATCCACTTAATAACTATGGGTTTTCTATCTCCTGTTTCATGTCCTTTCATCCTCCTCCCCCTCTCCATTTCTCACCCTGTCCTTACCACAATGAATAATGCCCAGCATGATAAGAACACTGTGAAAAACTTGAACTCTATTAGCAACGCTTTTGGTATGGTCAAGTCAGTGGATCACAGAAATTGACATATAATGAAATCAACTACTACCTATAAAGACTGACTAAGCAGAGTCCACCTATTTTTAGAGCTTTTCTTTGCTGTATTTTTGTTATTTCTGCAGTTAGACATAGCCTTATTGTGTGTCTCTTTACATGTTTTAAAAGACATCACATTTACCAGAGGACTTCATAGCACAGTAAAGGGCATGGGTAATGATGAGACATTCTTGTGCTACCACCTTAGAATTTTTTAAAAATTTCATTAAAGTTCAGTTTCCTTATTTGTAAAATTGGAATTATAATAACACGAGAGATAGTAACATCAAAGCCTTTTATGAGTGCTTTTGCCTTTTGGAATTCACTGTTCCATTTGAAATATTTCAAACTTCTAAAGGAAAAAAAATCACAAATTCTCTTGAGGTAGAATAAATATAAAGAATAACAATTCCCTTTTCCCAAATGTAGACATAACTCTTAACATTCCATAAGTAATGTTATATTTCATTGTGCAAATGGTGCAACTAATCCTCTATGTTCTTTCTATATCTGGAAGGGGATGGATAGGAGTCAGGGTGGAGGGGCTTGTGAAATCTTAGCTTCTGAATGGCTCAGTACCCAAGTTTTTTCTTTATTAAAAAAAATAATTTGTACCAATGCAATTTCTCCTGTTAGAACTTTTGTGATAAAGAACAGAATGACTCTAGTGAATAGGATGAGTTAGAGAGAAGATCACCGTAGGCAGGGATGGGTAAAACTGAAAACTGAGAATAAATAGAGTTAGCCAGAAGAGATGGGCTTCCCTGATAGCTCAGTTGGTAAAGAATCTGCCTGCAATGCAGGAGACCCTGGTTCAATTCCTGGGTCAGGAAAACCCACTGGATAAGGGATAGGCTGCTCACCCCAGTATTCTTGGGATTCCTTTGTGGCTTAGCTGGTAAAGAATCCACGGGAAACATGGGAGACCTGGGTTTGATCCTTGGGTTGGGAAAATATCCTGGAAATGGAAAAGGCTACCCACTCCAGTATTCTGACTTGGAGAATTCCATGAACTGTATAGTCCATGGGGTTGCAAAGAGTCAGACAAGACTGAGCAACTATCATTAATTCAGCTTGAAGAAATTAGATGATGAGGCTAATAGAAAAGAGGCTGAGTGGAGCAGTAGCTAGAGATAGCTTCCTGATACACTGTTTGAACCTGCATTGTCCAGTATAGTAGCCACCAGTCCTAAATGACATTAAGCATGTGAAATGTGACTAGTCTAAATGGAGATGTGCTATATGGCAACCCACTCTAGTACTCTTGACTTCACTTTCACTTTTCACTTTCATGCATTGGAGAAGGAAATGGCAACCCACTCCAGTGTTCTTGCCTGGAGAATCCCAGGGATGGGGGAGCCTGGTGGGCTGCCATCTATGGGGTCGCACAGAGTCGAAACGACTGAAGTGACTTAGCAGCGGCAGCATACATGTAAAATTACACTGGATTTCAAAGGTTTAGTATGAATAAAAGATTTTAAATTTTGTCATTAGTAATTTTTATGTAGATTACATGTTGAAGTGATATGTTCAATATATGGGACTAAATAATATATATTGAGTTCAGTCGGACTCAGTAGTGTCCGACTCAGTAATGTCCGACTCTTTAGCGACCCCATGGACTGCAGCATGCCAGGCCTCCCTGTCCATCAGTCCCAGAGTTTACTCAAACTCCTGTTCATTGAGTCAGTGATGCTATCCAACCATCTCATCCTCTGTTGTTCCCTTCTCCTCTAACCTTAAATCTTTCCCAGCATCAGGGTCTTTTCAAATGAGTCAGCTCTTCACATCAGGTGGCCAAAGTATTAGAGTTTCAGCTTCAACAGCAGTCCTTCCAATGAATATTCAGGACTGATTTCCTTTAGGATGAACTCCTAAAGAAGTTGGATCTCCTTGCAGTCCAAGGGACTTTCAAGAGTCTTCTCCAACACCACAGTTCAAAAGCATCAATTCTTTGGCACTCAGCTTTCTTCACAGTCCAACCCTCACACCCATACACGACTACTGGAAAAACCATAGCCTTGACTAGACGGACCTTTGTGGGCAAAGTAATGTCTTTACTTTTTAATATGCTGTCTAGGTTGGTCATAACTTTTCTTCCAAGGAGTAAGTGTCTTTTATTTCATGGCTGCAGTCATCATCTGCAGTGATTTTGGAGCCCCCAAATATAAAGTCTGCCACTGTTTCCACTGTTTCTCCATCTACTTGCCATTAAGTAATGGGACCCGATGCCATAATCTTTGTTTCCTGAATGTTGAGCTTTAAGCCAACTTTTTCACTTTCCTCTTTCACTTTCATCAAGAGGCTCTTTAGTTCTTCTTCACTTTCTGCCATAAGGGTGGTGTCATCTGCATATCTGAGGTTATTGATATTTCTCCCAGCAATCTTGATTTCAGCTTGTGCTTCATCCAGCCCAGCATTTCTTATGTTGTACTCTGCATATAGGTTAAATAAGCAGAGTGACAATATACAGCCTTGACATACTCCTTTTCCTATTTGTAACCAGTCTGTTGTTCCATGTCCAGTTCTAACTGTTGCTTCCTGACCTGCATACAGATTTCTCAAGAGGCAGGTCAGGTGGTCTGGTATTCCCATCTCTCGAAGAATTTTCCACAGTTTACTGTGATCCACACAGTCAAATGCTTTGGCATAGTCAATAAAGCAGAAATAGATGTTTTCTGGAACTCTCTTGCTTTTTCGATGATCCAGCGGATGTTGGCAATTTGATCTCTGGTTATTCTGCTTTTTCTAAATCTAACTTGAACATCTGGAAGGTCATGGTTCATGTACTGTTGAAGCCTGGTTTGGAGAATTTTGAGAATTACTTTACTAGCGTGTGAGATGAGTGAATTGTGTGGTAGTTTGAGCATTCTTTGGCATTGCCTTTCTTTGGGATTGGAATGAAAACTGACCTTTTCCAGTCCTGTGGCCACTGCTGAGTTTTCCACATTTGCTGGCATATTCAGTGCAGCACTTTCACAGCATCAGCTTTTAGGATTTGCAATAGCTCAACTGGAATTCCAACAGTCCACTAGCTTTGTTCGTAGTGATACTTCCTAAGGCCCACTTGACATCACATTCCAGAAGTCTGGCTCTGGGTGACTGATCATGCCATCGTGATTATCCGGGTCATGAAGATCTTATATGTATAATTCTTCTGTGTATTCTTGCCACCTCTTCTTAATATCTTCTGCTTCTCTTAGGTCTGTACCATTTCTGCCCTTTATTGAGCCCATCTTTGCATGAAATATTCCCTTGGTATCTCTAATTTTCTTGAAGAGATCTCTAGTCTTTCCCATTCTGTTGTTTTCCTCTATTTCTTTGCACTGATCACTGAGTAAGGCTTTCTTATCTCTCCTTGCTATTCTTTGGAACTCTGCATTCAGATGGGTATATCTTTCCTTTTCTCCTTTGCTTTTCACTTCTCTTCTTTTCACAGCTATTTGTAAGGCCTCCTCAGACAGCCATTTTCCTTTTTTGCATTTCTTTTTCTTGGGGACGGTCTTGCTCCCTGTCTCCTGTACAACGTTACGAACCTCCATCCATACTTCATCAGGGACTCTATCAGATCTAATCCCTTAAATCTATTTCTCGCTTCTACTGTATAATTGTTAGGGATTTGATTTAGGTCATACCTGAAATGTCTAGTTGGTTTTCCCTACTTTCTTCTATTTAAGTCTGAATTTGCCAATAAGGAGTTCATGATCTGAGCCATAGTCAGCTCCTGGTCTTGTTTTTGCTGATTGTATAGTTTCTCCACCTTTGGCTGCAAAGAATGTAATCAATCTGATTTTGGTGTTGACCATCTAGTGATGTCCATGTGTAGAATCTTCTCTTGTGTTGTTGGAAGAGGGTGTTTGCTATGACCAGTGTGTTCTCTTGGCAGAATTCTATTAGCTTTTGCCCTGCTTCATTCTGTACTCCAAGGCCAAATTTGCCTATTACTCCAGGTGTTTCTTGACTTCCTATTTTTGCATTCTAGTCCCCTATAATGAAAAGGATATCTTTTTTGGGTGTTAATTCTAGAAGGTCTTGTAGGTCTTCATAGAACCGTTCAACTTCAGCTTCTTCAGCATTACTGGTCGGGGCATAGACTTGAATTACTGTGATATTGGATGGTTTGCCTTGGAAACAAACTGAGATCATTCTGTTGTTTTTGAGACGGCATCCAAGTACTGCATTTCAGACTCTTTTGTTGGCTATGATGGCTACTCCATTTCTTCTAAGGGATTCTTGCCCACAGTAGTAGATCTAATGGTCTGCATTAAATTCACCCATTCAAGTCCATTTTAGTTCTCTGATTCCTAAAATGTCGATCTTCACTCTTGCCATTTCCTGTTTGATCACTTCCAATTTGCCTTGATTCATGGACCTAGCCTTCCAGGATCCTATGCAATATTGCTGTTTACAGCATTGGACCAGTCACATCCACAGCTGAGTGTTGTTTTTGCTTTGGCTCCATCTCTTCATTCTTTCTGGAGTTATTTCTCCACTGATCTCCAGTAGCATATGGGGCACCTACTGACCTGGGGAGTTCATCTTTCAGTGTCCTATCTTTTTGCCTTTTCATACCGTTCATGGGGTTCTCAAGGCAAGCATACTGAAGTGGTTTGCCATTCTCTTCCCCAGTGCACCACATTTTGTCAGAATTCTCCACCATGACCTGTCTGTCTTGGGCGGCCATACATGGCATTGCTCATAGTTCATTGAGTTAGACAAGGCTGTGGTCATGTGATTAGGTTGGCTAGTTTTCTGTGATGGTAGTTTTCAGTCTCTCTGCCCTCTGATGGAGAAGGATAAGAGGCTTATGAAAGCTTCCTGATGGGATAGACTGACTGAGGGGGAAACTGGGTCTTGTTCTGATGGGCAGGGCCATGCTCAATAAATCTTTAATCCAATTTTCTGTTGATGGATGGAGCTGTGTTCCCTCCCTTTTATTTACCTGGGGCCAAACTATGGTGGAGGCAAAGAAAATAATGGTTCAGTCTAGTTCAGTTGCTCAGTCCTGTCTAACTCTTTGAGACCCCATGGACTGCAGCACACCAGGCCTCCTTGTCTATCACCAACTCCCAGAGTTTACTCAAACTCATGTCCATTGTGTCAGTGATGCCATCCAACCGTCTCATCCTCTGTTGTCCCCTTCTCCCCTTGCCTTCAACCTTTCCCAGCATCCAGGTATTTTCAGCTCTTCACATCAGGTGGCCAAAGTATTGGGGTTTCAGCTTCAACATCAGTCCTTCCAATGAATATTCAGGAATGATTTTGTTCATGATGGACTGGTTGGATTCCCTTGCAATCCAAAGGACTCTCAAGAGTCTTTTCCAACACCTCAGTTCAAAAGCATCAATTCTTCGGCACTCAGCTTTCTTTATAGTTCAACTCTCACATCCATACATGACTACTGGAAAAACCATAGCTTTGACTAGATGAAACTTTGTTGGCAAAGTAACATCTCTACTTTTTAATATGCTGTCTAGGTTGGTCATAACTTTTCTTCCAAGGAGTAAGTGTCTTTTTATTTCATGGCTGCAGTCACCATCTGCAGTGATTTTGGAGCCCCCCAAAATAAAGTCTGCCACTGTTTCCACTGTTTCTCCATCTACTTGCCATGAAGTGATGGGACCGGATGCCATGATCTTTGTTTACTGAATGTTCAGTTTCAAGCCAACCTTTTCACTCTCCTCTTTCACTTTCATCAAGAGGCTCTTTAGTTCTTCTTCACTTTCTGCCATAACGATGGTGTCATCTCCATATCTGAGGTTATTGATATTTCTCTCAGCAATCTTGATTCCAGCTTGTGCTTCTTCCAGCCCAGCGTTTCTCATGATGTACCCTGCATATAAGTTAAATAAGCAGGATGACAATATACAGCCTTGATGTACTCCTTTTCCTATTTGGAACCAGTCTGTTGAAAAAGATCCCATGCACGTACTACTACAGTCCGTGCCCTCAACCTTGCAGCAGGCCACTACTGACCCATGCCTTAGCGGGAGACTCCCAGACACCCACAGGCAAGTCCTGGACAGTCTCCTATGGGGTCACAGTTCCTTTCTCCTGGTTCCTGGTCCACAAGGTTCTGTTGCGCCCTCCAAGAGTATTTTCCAGTCCTTTGTAAGTTCTGGCAACCTTCTCCAAGAGGACTTATGCCATACTCACACCCAGAGCCCCTGTCCCGGCAGCAGACCACTGCAGACCTGTATCTCCAGAGGAGATGCTCAAACACAGTTCTGTCTGAGTCTCTGTGGGGTCCCTGGGTCCTGGTGTGCACAAGGTTTCTTTAAGCCCTCTAAGCATCTCTGGCGGGAATGGGGTTTGATTCTAAAGGTGAATTCATACCTCCTACCTTCTTACTGGGGCTTCTCCTTTGTCCTTGGGCGTGGGATATCTCCTCACAGCCACTCCAGTGCCTACCATCTTACTGGGGTTTCTCTGACCTTGGACTTGGGGTATCTCCACACAGCAGGTCCAGCGAAGTGCAGGAGCTGCTCCTGACCTTGGACGTGGGGTATCGTCTCACGGTGGCTGCTCTTATAAAATAATCTTATAATACTCACGCTGCCTGAACCTCTGCCTCCACCACAACCGAAGGCGCCGCAGCCGCAATAATCCAAGCAGTTTTCCACTCAGTTGCCTCAGCCGCCGGCGAGAGCTTCGGCGGACTCTGCGGCCAGCCAAGCATAGACGTCAAATAATATATATTAAGAAAGTTAATTTCAGGTGTCTGTTTTTTCTTATTTATATAGCTAATAGACTATTCTATTTTAAATTACATATGTGATTCACATTTGTGGCTTTCACTGTGTTTATACTGAACAGCATTGGTTTGAGCAGTAGGATCCAGCCATGCATAAATTACATTAACTCTGGATTAACACGTCAGTACATTCTTATTTTTGCTTAAGCCGTTTTGAGTTGAGTTTCTGACCCTTGTCACTAAGTGATTCTAATTAGCGTATTTACTGAAAAAAAAAAAAAAAAGTTCATCAAATAAGTTGTTTACCATACTGGGAAACTGGAGAAGATGCTAGAGACATAGCAGTCTAAAAACCTGATTTCCTGGGAATTCAATAATAGAGCATTTTGTTCAGGCAGTATTGCTTAAAAGTAGGGGGGAAAAATCACCTAATTTCATTATGCCAAGAATCAATCTAGTTATTAAAGTATCCCTGGTTGTTTAGGTTGACCAGATACAAATTTTTAGTCATTTATATTTGATGTATTTTTAAGGCTTACATTGTGGGTGAGCATTCCAGTCCAAAAGAACTCTCTCTCTGCTTAGGTTGGTTCTTCATATGAACCCTCTATAGACAAAGGCTTATGCATGGAGCTCTTACAATCTACAAAAACGTCATTAGCAAAAAATTGTTTTAGTTTTCATTCTTTATTTCAAGTTTTACTTGTGTTGTTGCTGATGGGTAGATTTTTGTTTTAGAATGATATAAACTACAAAAGCACTAACAGACACAATGAAGAGTTTTACCTGCTTTACAGATAAAAAAAATCTGTTTGTAGAGAAAATATTCTAGACATAAACTTCTAGACAGCAAAGAAAGTACAAAGAGAGTATCCTCATAACAAATAGCATAATCTAAATTAAATCAATTTACATTATTTTCCAGTAGAGTTATAGGTCACAAATTCATGTAGTTTTTAATTTATTTGAGCTAAACAAGAAAATCTCTAAACCCAGTGAACCTTGGAAAACATGCATCAGAACTATAATAGAAACATAGCTGGGTTCTTTTCATAAATCTGTTATCCAGCCACAAAACATTCCACACCTTTGCCAGTGATGAATTGAAATCAGCAGAGATGGACTAAGATGATAAAATTGTGTTCAGGAAGATGCCTATGAGGGGGAAAAAACAGATATCTTATGTTGACTCACAGATAATCCCATACATGGAACATTAACTTTAAGAATGAGGGGATACAAAATGTCTACAAAAGTAGGATTTTTTATTTGTTTTTTGCCAGCATATCTCTCATCATGCTTGACTTCAAAGAAGACCTTAGGGCTAAGTAAGTTTTCCTCTATGATAACCAAAAGAGATTAATAAACTGAAAGTAATCACTTTCACACCAATTGTCCTCATTATTATATCCCTGAATTTCAAGGAATTTATTGAGTGAACAAATTATTTTAAAATATGCAGTGTTTCATGTGAGAAGTGTATTTTTAATCTAAGTGATAAAGATGTTTTAAATTAAAAGTTTAAAATATTTTAAAATTAAATTTAATGTTATCACTTTACAGAGAGTCATTTTCATGAAAGCAGAAATACTTTTTTAACTCTCCCAATGCTTGATACCCCAAATCACTAGCTACTGCTGCTGCTATTACCAGTTACTTTTATTAAATCCCAGGGATTGTACTTGATATTTTACATAAGGTTTGTTTGTTTGTTTATTTTGCTGATTTTTTATTTTTGCTGCACCATAAAGCTTGCAGGAGCTCAGTTCCCTGACCAGAGTTTGAATCTGGGCCAAGGCACTGAAAACTGGGAATCCTAACCAATAGGCCACCAGGGAACTCCCTATATAAGTTATCTTTCATCTTTGCAACATTACAGGCCACATTATCACCATATTATCATGTTTAGCACTAAAAAAGAAATGTGATTCTCTGAGGCTAGGTGGCATAACCAAGACCCCATAGCCAGGACTCAAAACCCAGATCTAATGTCAGACTTTGGGCTCTTTCCACTGTTTTAAGTTTTTCTTTACTTAATTGTTGGGACAAACTTTATTGAATTTGAAGGGCTAATAACTGGCCCTTTTTCCTCACTTGATTTCTGAATCAATGGGAAAATAAGTCATGAGTAATTCGTGTGGGAGCCAGAAGAAATCACCTTCGTTACAAATGAAGGTTACATTGGAGGGTTGATGTCTGAGCAAGTGGGCTTCTTAATACTGTTGCTGTCCAATTGCTAAGTCATGTCTGATCTTTGTGACCCCATGGACTGCAGCATGCCAGGGTCCTCTGTCTTTCACTATCTCTGGGAGTTTGCTCAAATGCATGTCGGTGATACTATTTAACCAAATCATCCTCCTAATATTGAGTCTAGCATTATTCAGACATATGTCCTTAGTTGCAGGCAGTGCTGAAACTGGGCAGACCCCTCCATTAGCCCCAGCATGGGCAGTGCCTGTTCCCAGGAAAGGAGCAGAGAGATAAACAGGTACTCTCTCTCTCTCTCTTTAACTGTGTCCCAAGAAGAAGCTGAGCTGTTCATGCTCCACTTCTCTTTTCAAATAACACCCCCAAGGTGGAGTGAGTGCAGGGTTCGCAGAAGATCACAAGCTCTACTCATATACATGCTAATGGGATCCTGTCAAATGGATAAAAACATCAGAAGCAGGGAAATGTATCTTCAATAACACTAATAGCATACTCACAGGTTAAATACATCTATTTGTCTACCTAGAAGGTCCCAATTGATTGATTTATAGCTCTTTCTAATAATCTTGATAAAAATTTATTTTTACCGTTGCCTTATAAAGTACAAGAAATTACCTTGCCTATACTCAGAGTTTTAATAGTATCATCACTTTATCATTACAAAGCAATTATTCTAAGCACCTACCTGTATGTAACCTTGGGATAGATACTTTAATCTGCCAATTTACCACTGCTATGATTTCAACAGAGGACATTTATTTTAATAGATTATGAAACATGAGAGTAAAGATGAGCTCAATGCTAATGAAAGCTCCCAAAGGCCTTTATCTATCTTACTCAGCACTGCTCCCAAGCTTAGTGCATGGCACATAAAGGGTCTCAATAAATATTTATTGAGTATATGAACATACTTTCTAAAAAATCCTACATTTATTTAGACGATCCATATTCAACTTAGTATTTATTGTTGTTGTTTAGTTGCTGGAAGTCATGTCTGACACTTTTGCTACTTCATAAACTGTAGCCCGCCAGGCTTCTCTGTCCTTGGGATTTCCCAGGCAATAATACTGGAATGATCTGCATTTCCTGCTCCAAGGAATCTTTCTGACCCAGGGAGCGAGCCCGCATCTCCTGCTTTGGCAAGTGGACTCTTTACCACTGAGCCACCAGGGGGGCCCAATGCATTTACAGGAGAGCTTTAATATTTGCAAAGAAATATGTTCTGGGAGACTTTTCAAATGGGAAAATTCTCAGTACTGTATGAACATATAAGCGAGAGAGGAAAGGCAAGAATAGAAGAGACAGTTAAAAGAAAAAGTGCAATGCTCCTTTTCCAAATGGATATTCGCACGTATTCTTCTCTCCCCAGCATTTTTTCCACTCCTCACTCTGACTCTCCCTTGCTCTTTCGTTTCTTTATACTCTTCTCCTTCCTATCTTTCTCTTCCTCTTCTTCACAAAAAGAGGGGCAGGTTTTATGCAGAAAAGAGGCATATCAATGAGAGCCCTATCTGCATTAGAGGAATCAGGGATTTCTCTGGAATGGGGAACTTGAGCAAATTGGAGAAGACTAAAGTCTGCAGCTTTCTAAATCAATCATGATACCAGTATTTCTTGCTCAGTATAGATAAGGAATTTTTAGGTCCATAATGGCTTATTTAACTTATATGCAGAGTACATCATGAGAAACACTGGGCTGGAAGGAGCACAAACTGGAATCAAGATTGCCAGGAGAAATATCAATAACTTCAGATATGCAGATGATACCACCCTTAAGGCAGAAAGTGAAGAGGAACTAAAAAGCCTCTTGATGAAAGTGAAAGAGGATAGTAAAAAAGTTGGCTTAAAGCTCAACATTCAGAAAACAAAGATCAAAAAAAAAAAAGAAAACAAAGATCATGGCACCTGGTCCCATCACTTCATGGGAAATAGATGGAGAAACAGTGGAAACAGGTTCAGACTTTATTTTTGGGGCTCCGAAATCACTGCAGATGGTGGTTGCAGCCATGAAATTAAAAGACGCTTACTCCTTGGAAGCAAAGTTATGACCAACCTAGAGAGCATATTCAAAAGCAGAGACATTACTTTGCCAACAAAGGTCCGTCCAGTCAAGGCTATGGTTTTTCCAGTGGTCATGTATGGATGTGAGAGTTGGACTGTGAAGAAAGCTGAGTGCCGAAGAATTGATGCTTTTGAAGTGTGGTGTTGGAGAAGACTCTTGAGAGTCCCTTGGACTGCAAGGAGATCCAACCAGTCCATTCTAAAGGAGATCAGTCCTGGGTGTTTTTTGGAAGGACTGCTGTTGAAGCTGAAACTCCAATACTTTGGCCACCTCATGAGAAAAGTTGACTCATTGGAAAAGTCCCTGATGCTGGGAGGGATTGGGGGCAGGAGGAGAAGGGGACAGCAGAGGATGAGATGGCTGGATGGCATCATGGACTCAATGGACATGAGTTTGGGTAAACTCTGGGAGTTGGTGATGGACAGCAAGGCCTGGCGTGCTGTGATTCATGGGGTCGCAAAGAGTCAGACACGACTGAGCGACTGAACTGAACTGAACGGCTCTGATCAAGACTACAGGCCAAACTCAAAGTAAGTATAGTTTGCTGATTCTCATTTACTTTCATATCTGCTTCTTCATCTCTTCTCCTTCAAGAATCTATGCTATTCCTCTGACCGAAGCCCCCCCATCCTTTTTCTGGTTTGTCTTCTCTATAGAACCATGTTAAGCATACATCTATCTTCCTTCCTACTTCTATTACTCCATGGCATTAGATAGAATTGTAGGAGTGTATTCTAGCTAGTTTCAGCAGAAAAGAAATTTATTAAAGGACATTAAGTAACTCACAGAATCTCATGAAAGATGGGAGAACCAGGCCTGGAAGAATAGCATCCAACTCATATGGCAGAACCCTACCAGAGAAACCCCACAGCCGCTACCACTGACTCTAATCTGGGACAAGGACCTTTCTAGTAGAATCTCTGCTACCGTTCCTTGGGAATCTTAACACTCCTGCCTCACTCTTGCTAGACTGGATACTACCTGCTTTCTTACCTCTCTAGCTTCCCTTTCAAGTGTGTTAGTTGCTCAGCCAGTCTACTCTATCTATGGAATTCTCCAGGCAAGACTACAGGAGTGGGTAGCCATTCCCTTCTCTAGGGGATCTTCCTGACCCAGGGGTCAAACCTCAGTCTCTGGCACTGCAGGAGGATTCTTTATCATCTGAGCCAAAAGGGAAACCCAAAGAACTCTGGCACAAATGTATCTGATTGGAGGAGCCTAACTTCAAGGAAGGCTGAGGAAGTGAGATTTAGCTTCCATTTAATAGGGTAAAGAAATCGCCAAATACAAGAGTATTCAGAGGTTCTGGGCCGCCAATAAGAATGATAAACATGCAGTACTCTGCTCCAGTTAACTTCTCAACCCTTACCAATCTGAGCCAGGTACAGTATTCAGCAGCTTGAAGTTATTCACACAAAAGTATGGATAACTGTTGGTTTCCAACTTTAAGAGTTGGCAATTTAAAACTTACCTTACTAACTCATATAAACCCTCAGCTGTTAAACTACCTGTATGAAAAAATACTTAAAAAAAAGAAAACTTCCAGAGTTCCTTTTATTTCTTCATTCAATTCACATTTTACTGAGCTTACAATGTACCATATAGTAGGCTAAGTTGAGGAGACCTGGTCCATGCCTGTAGAATTTGATAATCTCATTGGGGATAGAGAAAATCTAATACATAGAAAGCAATGCAGTAAATGAAGAAGTATGATTTAATGACTATTTTATTACATATATATGCATATATAAAGCATGCCTAAAATGTATATCCCTTTAAGTGTGTATATGTAGAAGTGTGTATGCGTTGTTCAGTCACTAAGTCATGTCCGACTTTTTGCGACCCCCATGGACTGTGGCATGCCAGGCCTCCCTGTCCTTCACTGTTTCCTGGAGTTTGCCCAAGTTCCTGTCCATTGAAGCGGTGATGCCATCCAACCATCTCATCCTCTGTCACCCTCTTCTCCTTCATACACATATTAGTATTCATATATGTATATATACACATATGGGCTTTCTGGGTGGCTCAGCAGTAAAGAATCCACCAGTGCTGCAGAACACGCAGAAGACACTGGGGCTTCCACCCCCTGGGTCAGGAAGATCCCCTGGAGGAGGGAATGGCAACCCAATCCAGTATTCTTGCCTTGAAAAATCCCATGGACAGAGGAGTCTGGCAGGCTACAAGCCCATAGAGTCACATAGAGTTGGACGCAACTGAAGGGACTGAGCACACACATACACATACGTAATATTTCTATATTGTGTATATGTATGTCTGTGTGCATATGCAGATGTGTATACTATGTAGTATTCCCATATATTTTAAGGCAGTCTGGGAAAGTTCCTTGGAGGGCAACTTAATCAGACATAAAAATGAAATAATTTCATAGTAAAGATGGGCAGGGTATATGTATTTGAGGAAGACTTTTGCAATTTGATTTTACTAGAGGAAAAACTAGCAGGAAAAAAAAGAGGTGAAAGATGAAATGGCAGAGACATAGGTAGGAGAAAGATGAATATACACCTTCCTATTTTATGTTAATAAGCTTAACCTCTTCCTTGAAATTGATGGGAAAATTCAAGTGGGGGGGTGCAAATTGGGTAAAGGTGGTCAAAGGTACAAATATTTAGTTATTAAATAGTAAGTACTGGGGATATATGACATGATGACTATAGTTAACAGAATTATATTGAAAGTTATACTGAAAATTATATTTGAAAGTTGCTAAGAGAGTAGATCTTAAAAGTTTTCATTACAAGAAAAGAAAAATTGTAACTATGTGTGGTGATGTATGTTAACTAAACTTATTGCAGAAATTATTTTGCAATATCAAATCATTATGTTGAATACCCTACACAAATACAATGTCATATATTTATTAACTATATCTCAATAAAATTTTAATTAAATAAATAATTCAAATAAGGGATAAGATGATCAAATTTGTGTTTTAAATAAATTGCTCTGGCTGCTGGATGGAAGATGGATTTGAAAGGGGTCAACACTGAAAACCTGGAGAATGTAGATTGTTGACAGCCATCTAGTCAAGAAGTTTCAAGGGCCTGAGCTAGTGATTTTAAAAATAGAAAGGAGGGGACTTGGCTAAAAAATGATGTAAACTTGGTCTTAAAGAATGACTAGGCATCAACCAGGCAGAGAAGTGAAAGAACATTGTTAGGGAGGTGTAGAGGCAGGGAGGTATGGAGAAGGAAGAATTGCTCTGCGAAATGGAAAATAATTTAACGTGACTAGAGCACAGGATCACTACAGGGAGCTGTCAAAGTAAAAACAGTGCTGGATGGTAGTTAAAGTTAAAATTGTTGTCTAATCCAAGTTCATGTGCCTGATGAACACATGCTGAGTCCAAACAAAAATGCCAGTGTCTGGAGCAGAGAAAGGCTTGCTACAGACTGCCCAAACCCAAATTCCCCAATAGCTTGGGGGGAAGTCTGCAAAGGTAAGATTTGGGGTGAGGGCTGCAAGGTATGTGACTTTCTTCTGCTTGGTTGGTGGTGAGGTAACAGGTTGACATTTCAGGAATGTCAGTCTTCTGGTTCCAGCCAGTCTGGGGTCTATGTGCTTGTGGTCAGCATGAAGTCACCATCCTCCACCTGGGGGGCCCTTAGTTTCATTAGAACAACTCAAAGATATGTATGAGATTGTTCTCTGTTTCCTCTCAGGGAAATAGGAGTCCTGTGACTCTGTTGTCCTGTGAACTGGTTGAGCTTGCTCTTTGAAACTTGGGGAAGGCCTAGGAGAATAAAGTTTTCTTTTTCTTGTAAAAATAAGAAACAGAGGACACAGAAGGACTTTTGTAAACTGTGAGGGCATTGCAGGGTCCTGCTCTGTTTCAAAAGTAGATTTTATTCAGGCACTACTAGGGGAAAGGGGACCTCAGGATAGAACTGGGCTCCATTTGGAATATGAGGGAAAGTGGGGATTTACAGCTAAGGAATGGGGTTGACGATATGAGGGGGAGGGTGTCAATCTGTGGATAGAAAATTACTGAGGGGGTAGGATAACTCTTGCTGAACTGACCTAATAGTATTCTTGCTGAAAGTAGGACAGAGTGATTAGCTATCACCTGGCAGATGGTGGAGGATGACAAATTTGACTAGATTTTAAGGGTAATCAGCTATCAAGGGTGGGGGATTCTCTCTAAACTGATATAGCAGATTCCTTTTTTTTTTGGCTGCACCACATGGCTTGTGGGATCTCAGTTCCCTGACCAGGCATCAAACTCAGGCCCCAAACCCAGGCCCCAGCAGTGAAAGCACAAAGTTCTAACCACTGGACTGCCAGGAAATTCCCAGAGGTAGCAATATTCTTGATAAAATAGGTGGTGTGAATCCAACAAAATTGGACCCTGAAGCCCAAGGTCAAGACCTAGTTTAGAAGAGGGCTTAGAGGAGCCTAACTGAAGTTTGGTCAAGGAGAGAGTCTTTGTCAGGCTGACAAAGCTGTTTGACAAAGCATAGAATCAAAATCCAATTCTATGTCATGCTGAGGAGTTTGGTTTCCTTGGCAGCTTATGCTTGTGTATTATCCACACCTACCTTTTACTTCTTTGTAAGAAAGAGGCTCTGAACTTAATAAGGTGCAATAAAATCAAGGAGTCATTAACAGGAGGGCCACAACCCCTCCAGAAATACTCAGAACCCTAATCAAGAACCCTCACACTGGGAGGACTTACAGCTTTTTTGTGAACTGCCTTTCAATCCTGCCAACCTCATGGCCTGAATTACCTTTGAGTGTTATCTGAAAGCAGACTGTCCCTGAAGTCCCTAATTTCTTCACACTGACTGTGGCTTTAGTGAGTCTATTGTTGGAAAAGGAAGCATTTGTGCCTCAAGTACAGGAAATCACCAAACAATTAACTTCCAGGGACTTGTGCAGCCTGGGCCAAATGCCTCAGTGTGATTGTCTTTGTTTCTTGTCAGGCTATTGAGGAAACATTTTACAGGCAAGAATCTTGGCTTCAGGGTGTTGTTTTGAGTCAATGGAGTCAGCTGTGAGACCTCAAACAGTAATAACTATCTATAGAAAAATGTTAACCTAGCAGTCAGAGGTCTGCCACAGAGAAGCGAAGTTTTCAGAGGGGCAGAGAGTTTTCTCAAAATACATTGTAGTTTGGATATTCAGAGGTGGGAAGGGCCAATTATACAGACCAGAGAGAAGCTAGTGTGGGAAGCAAGGCAAAGGAAAATAGTTATTATATTCTTGGTATGGAAAGACCCATCCCTTGCAGGCAGAGAAGTTGGTGTGTGTTTCACACAAGGCCAGCCTTCTGGGTAGGCAGAGACAATTGAGGAGCACTAGACAGGCTTCTGACAAACAAACACCGAGTTCTTAACAGTATGTGAAGTATATTTATTTACACACCATTTTCTACAAAATATTTGAGAAAGTTTTTAAAGGCACATATAATAAAGTGCTTGCTAAGTTGTCTCAGTAGTATCTAACTCTTTGCAACTCCATAGACTGTAGCCCGCCAGGCTCCTCTGTCCATAGGATTCTCCAGGCAAGAATACTGGAGTGAATTGCCAAGGCCTCCTGCAGGGGATCTTCCTGACCCAGGGATCCAATCTGCATCTCTTATTGCTTTGACAGGTGAATTCTTTACCACTAGTGCCGCCTGGGAAGCGATATAATAAAGTGAAAAAGTGAAAGTCTCTCAGTCGTGTCTGACCCTTTGTGACCGCATGGATTACACAGTCCATGGAATTCACCAGGCCAGAACACTGGAGTGGGTAGCTGTTCCCTTCTTCAGAGGATCTTTTCAACCTGGGGATGGAAGCCAGGTCTCCTGCATTATAGGCAGACTACCAGCTGAGCCATCAGGGAAACTCATGAATATTGGAGTGAGTAGCCAGTTCCTTCTCCAGCAGATTTTCCCGACCTTAGTAAATTATAAATAAAGGAAGAAAAAGGGAGAAAATGAAGACTAAGAAAAGAAAATTATTAGAAGAATTATCTTGTCAGAGACTCCAAAACAGAGGACTGAGCTAAACTGTGTCCAGGTTCATGATGCAGAGAGAATAAGAGCTAATGCATAAATAATATTTTAAAGAAAAAGAAAAGTGAAAGTGAAGTCACTTAGTTGTGTCCAACTCTTTGCGACCCCATAGACTGTAGCCTACCAGGCTCTTCCGTCTATAGGATTTTCCAGGAAAGAATACTGGAATGGGTTGCCATTTCCTTCTCCAGATCTTCCCTACCTAGGGATTGAACCCGGGTCTTCTGCATTGTAGGCAGACGCTCTACCATCTGAGCCACTAGGGGAGTCCATAAAATAATATTTTAAGCCCTTAATGAATGAGTGATATTTTATGTCACTCAGTTTGTGGTAATATTACTTCATAGCAATGTTGCTGCTGCTGCTGCTAAGTCGCTTCAGTTGTGTTCGACTCTGGGCAATAACTAATAAAACTAAGGTGTGGGGAATATCATATTTTGAAACTTTTCTCATTTAGGTCCTTTATTTCTCACCTATCAGGGTTGCTAGTTCAATCAAAGTTACTTTTAGAGGGCGCTGGCTCATTCTTCATAAAAGGACCCTAGTTCAGTTCAGTTCAGTTCAGTTCAGTCGCTCAGTTGTGTCCGACTCTGTGACTCCATCAATCGCAGCACACCAGGCCTCCCTGTCCATCACCAACACCCAGAGTTTACTCAAACTCATGTCCATCGAGTAAGTGATGCCATCCAGCCATCTCATCCTCTGTCGTCCCCTTCTCCTCCTGCCCTCAATCCCTTCCAGCATCAGGGTCTTTTCCAATGAGTCAATTCTTCGCATGAGGTGGCGAAAGTATTGGAGTTTCAGCTTTAGCATCAGTCCTTCCAATGAACACCCAGGACTGATCTCCTTTAGAATGGACTGGTTGGATCTCCCTGCAGTCCTAGGGACTCTCAAGAGTCTTCTCCAACACCACAGTTCAAAAACATCAATTCTTCAGTTCAGCTCAGTTCAGTTCAGTCGCTCAGTCGTGTCTGACTCTTTGCGACCCCATAAATCACAGCATGCCAGGGCTCCCTGTCCATCACCAACTCCCAGAGTTCACTCAGACTCACGTCCATCGAGTCAGTGATGCCATCCAGGCATCTCATCCTGGGTCGTCCCCTTCTCCTCCTGCCCCTAATCTCTCCCAGCATCAGAGTCTTTTCCAATGAGTCAGCTCTTCACATGAGGTGGCCAAAGTACTGGAGCTTCAGCTTTAGCATCATTCCTTCCAAAGAAATCCCAGGGTTGATCTCCTTCAGAATGGACTGGTTGGATCTCCTTGCAGTCCAAGGGACTCTCAAGAGTCTTCTCCAACACCACAGTTCAAACGCATCAATTCTTCGGCACTCAGCCTTCTTCACAGTCCAACTCTCACATCCATACAAGACCACAGGAAAAACCATAGCCTTGACTAGACGGACCTTAGTCGGCAAAGTAATGTCTCTACTTTTTAATATACTATCTGGGTGGTCATAAATTTCTTTCCAATTAGTAAATGTCTTTTAATTTCATGGCTGCAGTCACCATCTGCAGTGATTTTGGAGTCCCCAAAAATAAAGTCTGACACTGTTTCCACTGTTTCTCCATCTAGTTCCCATGAAGTGATGGGACTGGATGCCATGATCTTCCTTTTCTGAATGTTGAGCTTTAGGCCAACTTTTTCACTCTCCACTTTTACTTTCATCAAGAGGCTTTTTAGTTCCTCTTCACTTTCTGCCATAAGGGTGGTATCATCTGCATATCTGAGGTTATTGATATTTCTCCTGGCAATCTTGATTCCAGCTTGTGCTTCTTCCAGACCAGCGTTTCTCATGATATACTCTGCATATAAGTTAAATAAGCAGAGTGACAATATACAGCCTTGACGTACTCCTTTTCCTATTTGGAACCACTCTGTTGTTCCGTGTCCACTTCTAACTGCTGCTTCCTGACCTGCATATAGGTGTCTCAAGAGGCAGGTCAGGTGGTCTGGTACTCCCATGTCTTTCAGAATTTTCCACATTTTATTGTGATCCATACAGTCAAAGGCTTTGGCATAGTCAATGAAGCAGAAATAGATGTTTTTCTGGAACTCTCTTGCTTTTTCCATGATCCAGCGGATGCTGGCAATTTGATCTCTGGTTCCTCTGCCTGTTCTAAAATCAGCTTGAACATCTGGAAGTTCACTGTTCACGTATTGCTGAAGCCTGGCTTGGAGAATTTTGAGCATTACTTTACTAGTTTGTGAGATGAGTGCAATTGTGTGGTAGTTTGAGCATTCTTTGGCATTGCCTTTCTTTGGGATTGGAATGAAAACAGACCTTTTCCAGTCTTGTGGCCACTGCTGAGTTTTCCACATTTGCTGGCATATTGAGGGCAGCACTTTCACAGCATCATCTTTCAGGATTTGAAATAGCTCAACTGGAATTCCATCACCTCCACTAACTTTGTTCATAGGGATGCTTTCTAAGGCCCACTTGACTTCACATTCCGGGATGTCTGGCTCTAGATGAATGATCACACCATCGTGATTATCTGGGTCGTGAAGATCTTTTTTGTACAGTTCTTCTGTGTATTCTTACCACCTCTTCTTAATATCTTCTGCTTCTGTTAGGTTGATACCATTTCTGTCCTTTATCGAGCTCATCTTTGCATGAAATGTTCCCTTGATATCTCTAATTTTCTTGAAGAGATCTCTAGTCTTTCCCATTCTGTTGTTTTCCTCTATTTCTTTGCACTGATCTCTGAGGAAGGCTTTCTTATCTCTCCTTGCTATTCTTTGGAACTCTGCATTCAAATGCTTATATCTTTTCTTTTCTCCTTTGCTTTTCACTTCTCTTCTTTTCACAGCTATTTGTAAGGCCTCCTCAGACAGCCATGCTGCTCTTTTGCATTTCTTTCCAAGGACCCTAAGCCTTATCTAATTCAGGGAAACTGATATGTAGAGGAGGTGTATAGAGAATTCTCAATCCATTTATTTTATGCTGAAATGCACATTGTCTAAATCTATCCATCTATCTACCTATCTATCATTATCTTAAGGTGGCTACCATTGCTGAAAATAACATCTACTCTGTGTCAAATTTGGCAACTGATAACTTCACTACTACAGAAAAATATCTACTTCTGCTTTATTGACTATGCTAAAGCCTTTGACTGTGTGGATCACAACAAACTGGAAAATTCTTAAAGAGATGGGAATACCATCTGACCTTCCTCCTGAGAAGTCTGTATGCAGCTCAAGAAGCAACAGTTAGAACTGGACATGGGACAGCCGACTGGTTCCAAATTGGGAAAGGAGTACATCAAGGCTGTATATTGTTGCCCCACTTATTTAACTTATATGCAGAGTACATTGTGAGAAATGCTGGGCTGGATAAAGCACAAATTGGAATCAAGATTGCCGGGAGAAATATCAATAACCTCAGATATGCAGATGACAGCATCCTTATGACAGAAAGTGAAGAGGAACAAAAGAACCTCTTGATGAAAATGAAAGACGAGAGTGCAAAAGTTGATTTAAAACTCAACATTCAAAAAACGAAGATCATAGCATCCAGTCCCATTACTTCATCGCAAATAAAAGAGGAAACAATGGAAACAGTGACAGACTTTATTTTCTTGTGTTCTAAAATCATTGCAGATGGTGAACGCAGCCATGAAATTAAAAGACTCTCGCTCCTTGGAAGAAAAGTCATGACAAACCTAGATAGCATACTAAAAAGCAGAGACATTAGTTTGCCAACAAAGGTCTGACTAGTCAAAGCTATTTTTTTTCCAGTAGTCATGTATGGACGTGAGAGTTGGACCATAAAGAAAGCTGACTGCTGAAGAATTGATGCTTTTGAACTGTGGTGTTGGAGAAGACTTTTGAGAGTCTCTTGGACTGCAGGGAGATCTAACCAGTCAATCTTAGGAGAAATCAATCCTGAATATTCGTTGGAAGGACTGATGCTGAAGCTGAAACTCCAATACTGTGGCCACCTGATGCGAAGAACTGACTCATTTGAAAAGACCCTGATGCTGGGAAAGATTAAAGGCAGGAGGAGAAGGGGACGAGAGAGGATGAGATGGTTGGATGGCATCACCAACTTGATGGACATGAGTTTGAGCAAGCTCTGGGAACTGGTGCTGAACAGGGAAGCCTGGCATGCTGCAGTCCACAGGGTCACAAAGAGTCGGATACTACTGATGGTCTGAACTGAACTGAACTTCGCTACAGAGAAATGCTTACACCTTACTATTCAGTCCCCAGGTACACATAAACCCGTGCCATCAAAATTCCTGCAACTTCCAGACCACTGTGAGGAAGCAGAGTGCAAAACCACCCAGCCAAAGGGCCAAGCACTCTGCATCTGCCAACTCTGGATAATTCACCTCTTCTCTGAATGCTGGAAGCTCTTTCTCTTTATGCCAATCTAACAAGCCTCCAAGAATCTAGATTTCAAAAACAAACATCATTCTCTTCACTGGGTGAAGGAAGCCTAGATCTTACCAGATAGAACACAGAGTCCTAGCTACTCTCCCCTCTCCCACCCCCACAGTCCTTCCAGAAAAGGAGAGAAAATAATGTCTCATTCCTTTGTGATGATTCTACAGAAACTAGAAGTCGTCTAATTTGTCATTTAAGTTGTTAACCACCCAGTCTATTGGGCAAGATAAAAACACACACTCAATTGTTAAGTTCTCAATATTGTAGATAAGTGTATTTCTTCAATCAAAACAGTACCCCTCCAAGCTTCAAGTTCTACAGGGGACTTTTCCCTTTAAGAAATAAGAGGATAGCAGTACTAAAATTTGCAGATTCTCATCAACTTCATGTCTGGATGTTGGTGAAACCCTTATGCAGTGACCCTGGGCTGGGCTCAGTTAGGGTATAGGATATAGAACTCCGTTACATCTGAGGTAATGAGAGGATTGAATGTGCGGAAGAAACCGTATGGCAGAGGGACATGTAGGCACCATAAAGGAGATAGATTAAAACTGGATCAAATATACACAAGCTTTAAAAAAAAGCTATATTGTTTATCACCATAGTCTTGAGTGCTATGGCTTCTGATGCTTTTTTAATTTTTTTACTTTGAAATTCACTGGACAACATTCTAAACTATTTATATAACCAGATCTGGGTTCTTCCAAAGAGATATGAATTTAGTTTTTCAGCAGTTCAAAATATTTTTTTTTCTCTCTTTTTCCACTATCTCTGATATTGCTGTACTATTCCTCCCACTCAAAAGCCAAGAAAGACAATCCAACTACTTCCTCCTCCAGCATACTTACAGGAAAGAATAGAAACAATTCTATCAACTCCAGCTGGGGCAACACAAATGCCAGAAAGCTTTTCTTAGATTTTTTTTTTTAGTCCTTCGTGACTGTCACTGTAGGTGCTTTCCAACAATTCAGTTTTCTTTTTCTTGAATTCTGTTCTTGCTACAGAAACCCTCAATTGTCTAACACTAATGGCATTTAGTAATCTTTGCCAAGCTTAATTCCAATTCTGTCACTTGGAATCTTTCAGTGACCCTGGAAGAAGGTTTTGTAAAGCTCCTTATTTTGTGCAATAGAAATTTGCTCAGGAAGTGTGAGTCAGGCCCCGCTCCCTCCCTCGCAGCAGAATAGAATTGATTCCCTTTTATTTTTCAGGCTAAGAACTGAAGACAAACCAAAAAGTATGACCATCACCCTTGCTCCTACGCCAGTACAAGTTAAATCTGCAGCATTGCAAGAAGCAGTGTTTACCTAAGGGAAGTATATGTATCTCTGGTAACACTCAAGGTCATTTTAGGAGGTAAGCAGGCAAATTTTTTAGTTTAATAATTATGTGTTCTTTTTAGGGTGTATTAGAAAAGTATAACAACATTAATCCATCATTTCATGGATATTATTATTTCCCATTAGGCTAACTAATAATGAAAGAAGGTTCAATGAAAATATGAAGTAAATGATCATATGATCGGCATGCATATCTTGAAGGTGGAATGTGAAAAATGGGATATGAACAGCTGATGTTTAAGAACATCGTCCAATTAAAATATACTCAAAATAGTCTTAAGACAAAACTGTTTTGAATCTTAGCACTGTTACTCTGTAGCTGTGAGCTTGGTAAGTTTGCCAATTTTGCTGAACCTCAGTGTCTTCATTTTGTAATGTAAGGATGATTTCTACCTTACAGAGTTGTTGAGAGGAACCAAGCTACTGGATTTAGGTGTATTTTTATAATAAGCAGAGTGTGTGCTTATTAAATGGTAGACATTGTATCTGATTCCTCTCCACTCTGTTTATTGTTGTTTATCTTAAGTAAAAATCTTGTAGCCACAAAGCAAGTAATCAGCATTCCTGTTCAACATTAGCGTCAGAAAATACTGGCGCCCTTGAGAAACAGGGAATCTAATGAATAGGGCACTGTTTAGAGAATCAGGAGATCTGGCTTTCACCCTGGACTTACTGCAGCAAGTGACTTAACTTACAAAGAGACCATGAAAACAAACCTTATGCCTGAATAAATAAACCATCTCAACTCTTTTCCTTGATGTGTTTGATTGTCATGAGGATGTTTTCAGAATTAGGAGACTGTGACTCAAGTTCAGTTCAGGTCAGCAAGCATTTTTTTTTCTTAGGACGCAGTCTGTGTCAGGCACTGTGAGTTCTCAGATATAATAATAAACAGGGCTAACTCCCTGGGCTTTCATTCACTCATTCAGTAAATGTTTATGGAGTACCTAGGAGGTAATAAAAACCTTGCAAGGGTTGGGAAGTCAAAGAAAACCAGTTACTGCCCTCATGGAAACTATAGGGACAATTATAGAGTGATGTCTTATTAACTGTTTAAGAATTAGCTCTATAATAAAGAAATTTAAAAGGTAGGTAAAGGGCCTTCCCTGGTGGTCTGGTGGTTAAGATTTTGCGCTCCCTGTGTAGGGGGTGCAGGTTTGATCCCTGGTCAGGGAACTAGATCCCTTATGCCACAACTAAGAGTATGCATGCCTCAACAAGAGATCACACGTCTAGTGCAGCCAAATCAATAAATATTTTAAAAAGGTATGTGCATGTGTGTATTAAATTTTGTTAAGACAAAGAATGTGTGGCACACAATTTTTAAATAATATATATACTTTTTGTAGAGTCATTATAGCAAATTGATTCTCACAGAATGATTTTGTAGATTTTTGCAAAATTCTTTTATGCAGGGCCAACCTATGATTGCAATCAGCAAATGAGTGTGGTTCCACCTGAATGTTGGTTAATATTTTCATTTAAGTTAACAAGATAAAAGTGAAACAAGAAAGAGAAAGGTCAAAACTTCATTTGTTTGTCAAAACTGATTGCCTTGATCAATGAGATAATAGTTTTTGAATATTTTTGGAAGACTATATCCTCAATTATTTTGTACTGGTCACAATCTAACCATTACAGACACATTAGAGACACAATCTAACCATTGCAGACACTATAGACAATCTAACCACTACAACACACTTTTAAGTTTAATTTTATTACAGCACATTTTTAATTTATTTATGCGATTGCAGCCACGAAATTAAAAGATGCTTACTCTTTGGAAGGAAAATTATGACCAACCTAGATAGCATATTGAAAAGCAGAGATATTACTTTGCCAACAAAGGTCCATCTAGTCAAGGCTATGGTTTTTCCAGTGGTCATGTATGGATGTGAGATTTGGACTGTGAAGAAAGCTGAGCTCTGAAGAACTGATGCTTTTGAACTGTGGTGTTGAAGACTCTTGAGAGTCCCTTGGACTGCAAGGAGATCCAACCAGTCCATTCTGAAGGAGATCAGCCCTGGGTGTTCACTGGAGGGACTGATGCTGAAGCTGAAACTCCAATATTTTGGCCACCTCATGTAAAAAGTTGACTCATTGGAAAAGTCCCTGATGGTGGGTGGGATTGGGGGCAGGAGGAGAAGGGGACGACCGAGGATGAGATGGCTGGATGGCATCACCGACCTGATGGACGTGTGTTTGAGTGAACTCTGGGAGTTGGTGATGGACAGGGAGGCCTGGCATGCTGTGATTCATGGGGTCACAAAGAGTCGGACATGATTGAGCGACTGAACTGAACTGAACTGAATTAATTATTAATATTTTCTCTATCACTTAAGTCTAGACAATGAAAATAACAACATAAATTCCTTATTTGTATCATTTTCTGATTTCTATGCTCTAAATACTCCCCCTATGACCACTTTTAAGCTACTAATATAACTTCACTGAGTTGGGAAGCATCACTGCATGCGTGTGTACACAGTTGTGTCTGGCTCTTTGTGACCCCATGGACTGTAGTCTGCCAGGCTCTTCTGTCCATGGAATTTTTCAGGTAAGGATACTGGAATGGGTTGCCACTTCCTCCTCTAGGGGATCTTCCTGACCCAGGGATTGAACCCACATCTCCTGAATCTCCTGCATTGGCCGGCAGATTCTTAACCACTGAGCCATGTGGGAAGCACATCATTAAAATAGATGTAAATAATGTCAAGAACACAGATAGTAAAAATTCACTAAAATCATGAGGAACGGATAAATTTTGAGCATTATATGTTTTTAGTATAAATTATTTCATTGTAAGTTGTAAACTACAAGAAACATTGTAAGTTTATTTAATTTTTAGTAATGACTAGCAACGGGCTGACAAATTCCTGAACATAAAACACCTATTCTTGTGATTCAGTATGGACTAGCTCCAGTACTGTTGGAGATGTTATAATATCTTGAAATATTAACACTTGTGCTTTTTTTCCTATACTTTCTTGTAGTTGATTATTTCCCTGTAACTCAGAGGTAGCCGTGCTGCCTTGAGAAGAAGCATGACAATCACAGTGCGAAGGAGACAAAGGCTTTGGCTGTATATGTTAGATTGAACACATGTATTCACCACAGATTTCTCCTGAAATCCCCATAAAGGCATAAACCAAGAAGGACCAAAAGAATGGGGGAGGAGACAATATAACAAAATTTGCAGCATAGAAGCAGATGAATAACTCATAGCTAATATCCTAGTCAAGGGAAAGCTCAAATCTAAACTTGCAGAAGGGAAGATACTAACAAGCTGATTCAAGCTGTGAACTCTCAAAAAGCTCAAGAATCGGAGAATAAACTTGGAAGGAAACCCTGAGAAAGTAGGATCAAAAAATAAAGGTTTAAAAAGATAGAAGATTGAAAATAGATGAAAATCAAGAATTTCAGAAAGAAAAACACAGAGAAAACAGAAGGGAGGAGATTATCAAAGTCATAATTCAAGCAGGTTTTCCACAACTAAAAAGACATGACTTTCAAGAGTTAGAGAACTCACTAAGTGCTGAGCACAATAGCTTTAGGAAGACCATATTGAGGCATCTCATGAGAAGTTTTATTTACTAGGGACAAAAAGAAGTTCCTAAACATTTCCAGAGGGAAAGAGAGGCCATGAAGAGCTAGAATTAGGAAGGAATTGACTCTTTCACAAAGCTTCATCCAAGAAGACAATGGGACAATGTCTCCAAAATTACAAGAAAAATGGAGTCAACCTAAAATTCTATATTCAGCCAGATTGTCAAGTGTGAGGATAAAGACATTTGCAGATGTTCGTGTTCTTTTTTTTTGGCCGCACCTCGGGCAACTTACCTGATCAGGGATCAAATCCACACCCTCTGCAGAGAAAGTGCAGAATCTTGACTACTGGACCACCAGGGAAGTTACAGATATTTGTGCTCATAAAGATTGTACTTAGTATGTGCCTTTTGTCAGAAATTATTGGAGAATGTAGTTCACAAAGCAAGGGAGCAAAACCAGGAAGAAAAATGTGGGATCCAGAAAACAGAGGATCCAGCACAGGAAGAAGAAGGGAATCCTCAGAATAAGCATGAGGGAGATCCAAGAGCAATAGCTGCATAGCATTTCTAGAGAACAACTGCTCATTTGGAGGGAGCAGGAAAGCAGAGGGATCCACCAGGGATGTTGCTGTCTAATGAATAAAAATAAAAATAACCTGATGTACTTGAACATCATGAAAGGAAATGTATAATTCTGGAGGAATTGTAGAGGATGAGTCAGTTATAGGAATATAGAAAACTAAGCCGATAATAAAGGTAGTTTTTAATTGCAGGAAAAATTTAAAAATTGTACAAGAAAGGAAGTGTAATTGTTTTGCACTGCTTGGTCATGTTGAGTTAATCCAAAGTTACGTATAGTATCATCATATAGGTAGAAATGAAGGAGGAAAAGAATGCATGTGAAGGTGTGAAGTAGGGCATGTGTAGACAGTGTTATAAGAGAGCCTAATCTTCACCCTCCATAGTAGGAAGCTGAAAGATATGAAACTGAGCAATCTCAAAATAGCAGCAATACAGGGATGTCACTGAGAAAGACAGAAGCAAATACTAGAGAATATTTACCTAATATAATGGAAAAAAATGTTGTATTTGAGAAGTGGTACTCAGGGTAGAAGAAGAGGAACAGTATACCACTTTTTCCCATTATGAGTCTTACAGTATTATTTAACTTTTAGAACTCTGTTCAAAGATAAACTATTGTTTTAAATAAAAGAACAACAAATACCTACTTTATTTTTTCCAAATAGTCCTTTGAAAAACAAAGTGAATGAAGTGAGGAAAGTGATAGTGGTATATGAGGGAAAACTTCAGCCCTAATGGTTGTATAGTTCTGGACAGTGGTAATTAGCATCAAAAATAATCACGTGCGTGCTCAGTTGCTCAATTGTGTCTGACCCACGGACTGTAGCCCAGCAGGCTCCTGTGTCCACGGAATTATCTCTGCAAGAATACTAGAGTGGGTTGCTATTTCCTTCTCCAGGGTATCTTCCCAACCCAGGGATTGTACCCGTGTATCCTGCGGCTCCTGCATTGGATTCTCCTCAGTGGTAAAGTGGATTCTTTACCACTGAGCCACCCGGGAAGCCTCAAATAATCACACCCATGACTTTTAGAAAGAAAAATATAGGGAATTGAGGACACATAATAGGGGAACTCAATCCCATCTGGAGTTTGTGGCGGGTTTCCATGTAGAAGCTTACAGTTCAGCTTCTACATGGAAAGAAGAAGCTACATGGCAGCTTCTACATAATCTGCCAAGGAGACATATTATGAACAGATAATTTCAACACAAGACAGAAGTAGAAAGGATATAAGCACACATAGATGGGTTTAGAGCACAGAGGAGGGGATATAGCCCAGTCTAGATAGGTCAGTAAAAACTTGCTACAGTGAAGAATGACTAAAGATATGCAGGAGGGTAATTAAGGCTATAAAACAATAGTCAACCTGAGCAACTCAGCTCTTTTGGTGTTTTATTTTTTTAACTTCTGTGGTAATGTTTTAACAAAGAACTCAACAAAGACAAACAGTGCTTTTTTCAAATCACTGTACATTTAACATTTCATTTAATCCTCAAAACAACTCAGTATGGCTGACAGATCATTTTTCAAAATGCTACTTGAGAAATAAAGATATAAAAGAAACCAGATACTGACTGAGCCTCTTTTATATAGCTAGTTAGCTTTATATCTGAGATGAGAATTCAAGGTCAGATGAAAATTGTCTGGGGATTCAAGGTGGTAGTTTCTTATAGTTACTGAAGGGTGAGCCCCCAAATTAGATTTTTAATATCTACAGCATTCGTATCTCACCTGAACCTGTTGGGGTCACCAACGCCGCATAACCCTACTGGAGGATTAATTGTTCCAACCCTAATACTTTGGTAAGTTTTATTTCTGAATTAAAAATCGAGGTTTGTAATCTAGCAAAAGATGTTTTACTAGAATGCATGAATTTATTTATAGGAAAAATCTTCAAGAAACATAAAAGTTAAAATCAGACAAAGGAATGACCTTTGCTATAGAAAAACAGAAGAAAAATCAGGTCTTTTCTGAAAAATCTGGGACACTGAATCATTAGCAATATGCTTCCCCCCTAGGGATATAGGTCACTTTCAATATTTGCCAAAGTGTTAGATCAGCCAGGCACTAGAAAACATTTCTAAGCTTAGTAACCGAGCTGCTTCGACATCTTTTGGTAAAAGTTTAAAACGTCTCTGGCCCCATTTTATAGAACATATATCTTTGGTATGTGGTATTTCTCCCTAACTATATTTGTGAGAGAATAACCATCTATTTAACAATTTTTATTATGTATCTAGGGGCTTCCCTGGTGGCTCAGTGGTAAATAAACTGCTTGCTAATGCAGCAGACACAGGGTCAATTCCTCTAGAGAAGGAAACGGCAACCCACTCCAGCATTCTTGCCTGAGAAATCCCATGGACAGAGGAGCCTGGCAGGCTACAGTCTAGGGGTCTCAAGAGTCAGACACGACTCAGAGACTAAACAACAATAATTCTGCTTCTAGTAAGTGTACCATGTATAAGGTTGTTTTGTTGCAAAATTGCAATGATTAGAGCTCTGTAAGAGGGTTTGGGGACAGAGGAGGAATTTGTAATTTGAATAGGAAAATCTTAATTATTCAACTGACTAAAAGTATGTCAGTCTTCTCTGCTTTGCAAATAAACTAGAAATCAGGTGTAAACTTAGATCAAGAACAAAACCTCAGAGATCTCTAAGCAAGAATACTAGGGTGGGTAGCCATTCCCTTCTCCAGGGGATCTTCCCAACCCAGGGATCAAACTTGGATCTCCTACATGCAGGCAGATTCTTTACCATCTGAGCCACTGGGAAAGCCCAGTAACCTAAGAAGACAGACATTAAAAAAGAAATTGAAGCAAATTTGTTGTAGGGTGGAAAATGAGAAAACACAAATACTTTTTTTTTTAAGAATTAAAAGCTACCTGAAATCCCACCAACCAGAGAGAAGGATTATCAAAATTTTAAGAAACATCCTTCCATACTTTATATGTATATATCCATCTGTACAATAAAAACTATATATTCTGTTTTATAACTTGGAATGGAAATTTTAAATTTTTTAAAAAATTAATCAATATATCATAAGCATATTTCTATGTCAAGTGAGAAACTAAAATGTCCTGTTAGTTATCAGGGCTCCTCCATCCATGGGATTTGCCAGGCAAGAGTACTGGAGTGGGTTGCCATTGCCTTCTCCAGAGTTATTACATAGTGTGTTATTAGATTATCAAATTTCCATAGAAAGATCTTTATTTGGGAATATCAGAAAAATCTGAGTTTTGATGTATATAAACATTAAAATGGTGGACATTCTTATAACCAAAGTCTTTGGAATTCCTTGTTAGTTTCTGAAGATAACCTCAGAAATGGAATTGTAAGTTATATTGGTGAAGATTCTTTGGTTGCAAGCAACAGAAACCCAGGTAGAACTAACTTAAGGAAAAAGGAATAATGCATTGGCTCACATTCATTCCAGAATCTTTTTGAAGTAGCAGAGTTTTTGTTCATTGGAAACTATGAGGATATGTCATTTATTTTCCAAGTTGGAAAACAGATCTACTCAAAGAAAGCTGTAGGAAATGTTTTTGTGTTTTTACAGTTCCCACTTCAGACTGTTCCTCATTTCTATTCTCTGATGAGTAGTCAGCTAAGCAATAAAGAGGAACTCTGCCGATCTGCAGTGCACTCTCTCAGGGCAGCAATCTCCTCTTCAGTGTGTTGGTGCTGAGAACTCTAGCTGCCTTGTCCTCCCAGGACCCTACCCCATCTTCTCGACTCAGAGAGATGGTGAGGCTCCACTCGGGTTCCCCCTCTTTGCGATGTGGTATGAAAACTCTCCCAATGTTAAAATGGGGTAATCATAGAGCTAATTTTGTTTGTTACCTTTCTCAGAAATCACATCGTTCTGTACTGTCTGATGTCCAATATCTAAAAACTGGTTTTTTCCCTCATGTATTTTCTCTGTCTTTTAAATTGTTTCAGTGAAAGTGAAGTCACTCAGTCATGTCCGACTCTTTGCGACCTCATAGACTGTAGCCTAGCAGGCTTCTCCCTGTCCATGGGATTTTCCAGGCAATAGTACTGGAGTGGATTGCCATTTCCTTCTCCAGTTTCGGAAGGAAGGTAAATGTGGTCCCTGTCACTTCATCTTGGTCCGAAGTGAAGTATCTGTCTCAGCAATGATTTTTGGCCTGCCTGTCATGTGCCAGTCACTCGCAATCCTTCCTTTTATAGAGCAGTGATCAAACTATAGGAAAATCAGAAGTTGGGATAGCTCCAGGGACCTCAAGACCTAAGCATATAAATGCTACCAGATTTTAAGATCTCTGATTCTCTGTCTCTTTTTCCATTCTTGTGTCTCTGTATTTTTTTGCACAGTAATGTCAATCTTTGCTTCTATAGATGAAGTGAATTCATGAAGAGTACACAGACAAAGCAAACTGTTATTTCATTCTTTCAAGCTTGTCTATTTTAGAAGAAAATGAATCTTTTTCTCAACTTCAGTTTCAAAAAATCTCTAGGAAGGAATGATGAACCCATTCCTTCAATGAATCAGCAGGGCTGGGGAATCAGGAATTTAAACTGACTCAGTCTGGATCATGTGCCTACCTTTGTGCCCAGAGATCTGGAATTTTCGAATCATTTACAATCACAGAGGAATCAAGTGAGCAGCCACTCCACTTTGCATCTAAAGTTCTGGGCATACTATTTTTGATACTTAAAGAACTACTTTGAAATAGTTTTAAACTTCATGACATTTGCCACTGGTTAGTATTAAGGCTCAGATGCTTGCCTAATATGTTGTGTAAAGAAGCTAAAGTAGAAGTGCATTCTCGGTCGCTTCAGCCCTGTCTGACTCTTTGTGACCCCATATACTGTAGCCCACCAGTCTCCTCTGTCTGTAGGATTTTCCCAGCAAGAATACAGGAATGGGCTGCTATGCCTCCTCCAGGGGATCTTCCCAACCACAGGCAATACAGCTCCCATCTCTTGCATATCATGCATTGCTCTGAATTCCCTGGAGCTGAGAGCCACTGGGAAAGCCCTAAGGTAGAAGTAGCCTTAACATTTAATTAATGAATATGGTTCAGACTAGCAGTATGTTATTTAAAAAAGCATATGAGGATCCAGAAGAACAAGAGAGAACATTAAAAGGCAAAGGAGATATTTAGAAACTACCAAAAAGAAACTTAATAATAAGTTTGGGAAATACTTTCTCATTCATTGAGCCATGGTCAAGAAATTCTAAAATATCAAGGGTAGGTATGTCGCAGTCTGGGCAAGAAAAAACTTTAATCTTGGAGTCATTTTGATTTGTCTCCCCACTCTTTACATTTTCAGTCAATTATTTATCCAGTCCTGTCAACCTTCATGGGCCTCTCCTTATCCAAGTCACTCTCATCTCTCACTTGGATGCTGGAAAGTTCTGCTGCTGCTGCTGCCGCTGCTGCTAAGTCACTTCAGTCGTGTCCGACTCTGTGCGACCCCATAGACGGCAGCCTACGAGGCTCCCCCATCCCTGGGATTCTCTAGGCAAGAACACTGGAGTGGGTTGCCATTTCCTTCTCCAATGCATGAAAGTGAAAAACGAAAGTGAAGTCGCTCAGTCGTGTCCGACTCTTAGCGACCCCATGGACTGCAGGCAATGGCACCCCACTCCAGTACTCTTGCCTGGAAAATCCCATGGATGGAGGAGGCTGGTAGGCTGCAGTCCATGGAAAGGTCTTCTAGCCTCCTTATAAAGGAGGCTTGTGCTTGCTGCCCAGCATCAATTTCTGGTTTTTCTTGGTAACTGGACTCAAAAATTTCCTTTGGGGAAAAAAAAAATCCCTATCTCATTCTCAATCGTGTAATTTGGGTGGGATTAACCTCACCTTCAGTTCCAGAAGTGGATTTTGGTTAGTTTAGCTACTCAGTGAATTCCTAATGATGTAGTGAATTCACTAATTCACCTATTTCTCTGACTATACTGATTATTTTAGGCCAAATGAGACAGAATGACATGCTTGTTGGGGGCTTCTGGGAGCTAACTTCTATTTTTCCTTTGTTTCTGTATAAAAATGTCACTTTCTCAGGAAAATTTCCCTAATCTCACAATTTAGGTTGTCCTCCCATGCTGTACACTCCTATAATTATTTTTTATGATAAATATTGCATTTGTAATTGCTTATTTAAAGTCTATCTCTTTTTAAAGAATATGCTCTCCCTGGGTGCGGATCTTCCTATCACTGAAATATTCTCAGAGTCCAACACAAGACTTGAGACCATATACACAGTGAACAAATCAACAGACCAAGAATGAACACGGAGCTCAGAACCTATACAGAAGGTAAAAAATGTATTTTAAGAAGGAATGAACAATCCACCAAATCTAGCTTAAATGTCAAACTAATATTCATGAATCTGAGTATCTTGGTTTAAATTCCAACTTAGATTGGGCTAAGAGAGGAAATGTGAAATCTTATCATGCCTTTCAAGTAAATTTTTTTTTTTTTTACAGAGAACAAGAAATCTTTATTATCTTGAATGCTGGTGCATAACCAAAAGCAAGCTTAATTAGAGGAGGAGACAGAGGGAAACTTTAGATACTGAGGTGGATTTTTGGGTAGAAAACCCTTTAAAACTTTCAAGGGTTGTTCATAGTGTCTTTTTTTAGATGTAGGGCTTTCCTTTTACTGGACAATGTTCATTTAACAGTTCTTACATTATGAAGTTCAACCAGAGTCTTTTGCCTGTAAAGTTAAATGAAAAAAGAGAGCAAGTGAAACAGAAAATTCTCTAGTATATACAGATGTTTCAAGAGTTTGTGTTCTTTGTACCTTCATGTACATTTTACAGTCTAAATTTGAAACTTTATTAAGGATGTCTTAAGTTTTGACTTTTAAATATGTTCAAGGCAATGAATTTTCTTGAATTAAAGATTACAGTACCTTTTAAAATGATCAAGATATATGTACAAACAAAATCTCAGTTGTTCTTGGAAACACATTTTAATAGCACACAAGACACATACTTCTTTTGGGTCTAGATTATCCTTTGAGATACTGAAGAATACTCGGTAGATTTATTTTACACTAAAAATTTAGCCTTAACCACAGCTCGGATAGATCACAAAATTGAATCTTTAAAGTTTTCTCAATATGCTTTCAGTCCAAATAACTCAAAGACATCTTATGTCCTAAAATGGATACATCAGTTACTTTTTCTCATATAATTATCATCAGTGGGCTCTGGTACTGGCAGTCTGTCTTGGTCATAATTTATTCTTGCAAAGCCATTCCTTACAGTGAAACATGAAAGATTATCTTCCTCAATGCAAGGAAATTACTCTGAATAAACAACAAAGTCAAAGCCATAAGTGTCTCTGGACATTCTTGAAAACAGGTTTCAACAGTACTAAGATACTCTTCTTTAACAATTTTCTTTCTTTTTCATAACTGTGCAGTCACTACCTTATTCTACTCAGCAAAAAAAAAATTTTTTTTGGTGGGGGGGGGAGATTAAGTTTTTCATTGGCACAGAACTATTTGGAATGAACCCAAAAGACAGTGGAATGTTGGGTCTCTCCTCAAGCAGCTTCCTCCTCTCTTAACAGCATTTAACTACTCTCTGTCAATGATCTCATCACAGCCGAGTTCTTCGGTCAGACGATTGACAACCATAAGTGAAAAAAGCTCTTCCATAAAAGCTAATTGATCAAACGGGGTCTTCTCATAATGCATCTGAAACCCGCCATCCAGAGCTGCTTCTCTGGCTCTGGAGGTTCTCAGAAACATCTTGTTGGCTTCTTCAAGGGCCGCTGATACTCTGGCCTGGCTGCTCCCCGGGGCTGGGCCGGCTAGCGAGGCCTCGGGGCCCCTGTGGCTCCGCCATTGGCTGGGCCGCCTCCTCCTCCATTGGGCCTTCCTCCTCCAGTTGTGGCGGGGCCCCGGCGCGGGAGGGGTTCGGGGATAGCTCCCGGCTCCCGCCGCCTACCTCCATATGCGGAAGGTCACTCTCCCCAGGAATCACATCCATCTGCAGATCGTTGCTCTCCTCATAGAGCTCGGACAGCTCGTTCATTTCAGACATAGTGCAAGCAGCTCAACCTCCCCACCTCAAGTCAACTTTTGACTATACATTCCTTATCTAATGTGCTCTGTGAACTCATCTGTGTCTATGCCTGTGCGTTGTCATCATTTTGGAATTTTCTTATTCACTAATTCAACAAGCTTGTGTTCATTATCTCCCCTACTTACACCTGCTATAGATGCTAGAGAGAGGATAAATAAAATAAGGTCCCATAAGAAATTTACAGTTTAATTAGAAAGGTAGATGTGTAAACAAACTATAATATCACATTGTAATTGCTGAAAGAAGAGAATAGTGATTATGACTTGCTTTAAACATGGGGTGTTATTCATCAGAGGTCTTTCAGTTAGAAGTGACAGAACCCCAACCTCAAATAGCCTAAGCAGAAAAATGCAATCTACTGGCTCGTGTAACTAAGAACTCCAGGTTTGGAACTGAACTGAGGAACTCGAATAATATTAGGGTTGGCTCTTGCCATTTCTGTCTGGATTTATTTCTTGCTGTTTGGCCCTCATCTTCTTCTTCTGAAGATGGATTCTGAGGTGGATTCTGTGGTGTACCATTCAGAAGCCACTTTTAGGATGGAAGTACTGGTTTTCCCCAACTATGGGGAGTGTTGGTGTTGATGGCTTAAGGCTGATTGTCTCTCTCTGGGAATTGCTCTTGCACAAAGGAGGAACCTCAATCAGAGGCAGGGCTATGCTTCCTCCCTGGGAGTGGCTTGCATCCAAAAACTGACCAATGAGAAATACCAAAGCCTGGCCTCTTTCCTTTACTGAAGATGTATCTGAAGACACATTAAAGCTTTAGAACTGTCCATGTGGGAGGCTGAGAAGTTTGAGGAACTGAGATCTGACTTCTGGCAGATCTGTTCTATAAAGAAGAGATACTGAGTTTATTTTGTAAAATTCTGGATAATAGGGTAGTAATGGAGAGAGGAGAAGAGGAGCAAATACAAAGTGAAATCAAAGATTATTTCAACTAAGACAAGACCATGCACTTTGCCTCTGACTCCTCTTTAGGACTTTACAGATCTCCATCAAGTATTTGAGTGCAAATGTTTGTGTGTGTGTGTGTGTGTGTGTGTGAAAGCAGTGAAGAGATTGGGCATCCTCCTGGGACTGGCCTAGGATAGGATGGAATACAGGTATATTTGTAAGTTTACAGACATAATCTGAGGAAATAAGTTCTACAACTTTGCAGAAACAGTGGGTAGGGCTATGAACACTATAGGTTATAAGGTTTAACTAGTGAATATCTGGATATATTTGCTACAGCAATAAATATTTTGGAGAATAGAGTATAACTTTATTCTCCAAACATTTGTATAGGAACTAATAGTAAAACTAATAAATGTCAATAAATGACAATATAATAAAATAAAGATAAAATGCTATGGAAATAGAAAGGTCCTGAGTAGCTAACTGATATAGTAAAGACAAATTTTGAACATCATTATTTGGTTTTACAATACAGAGAAAAACTAAGGGAAGAGTTAACTTTAGAAATAACCGGATCTAAATTTATTATAAAGAAATGAGATATCAAGAAAAATGGAAAATTCATTTAAGACATAAATTATGTTCATCCATCCATCATGACATTTAAAAAATAATCAAAATTCTAGGCCAAAAAATATTTCCAAAATGATTTTCTTAAAAAATAAAGGAAAAAGAACCCTCAGAAGTACCCACTGAGGAAGGACCTCTGCAAATTAATTTACAACTGTGGACTGTGGATTATAAACCCTACCAGAAGATAGACAAATACATTAGACAATTCCTGGAGAGCCATTTCTACCCTGTTACCGGGGTTGTTTGATTGTGTAACTTTATGCATAAAAGCACAAAGCTGAACTGAAATAAAATAGCAAATTAAGAGAGCCATCTACTGGTAGCTCATTGAAATCTGTTTAATTTATCAGGTTTCTCACAAATATATTTCCATAGGTGATACTGTGATAAACTTTCTGGCTAATTTCAATCTGACCAGTACTTTTGCCATACTTTTAATGGAGGATATCTTTAAATAATATCGTAGCTATAACTTGAAGCACATATATTCACGTGGAGGAGTTATTCTTTTACTGTTAGCCAACTAAACTATTACAGTAAGAATGGTAACAACAGGATATATGATGTTTAGTGATTTGTACAACATAAGAGCAGAAAATGTATGTCTAGTATGGCAGACACCGTCACAATACTGTAAATTAATTATCCTCCAATTGAATAAATTTTTTAAAAAAAGAAAGAAAATGTATCTCTAGCACTGTTCCATGTATCTTACCTACATTAATTCTTAAAACTTCCATAAAATCTTATAAATTAGGACCTATTATTATTCTCATTTTGCAGGTGAAGAAATTGAACATAGCGAAGCTAGACATCTCTACCAAAAGTCAAGCAGCTAAGAAATTTCAGAGAGTAGATTAGAACTCAAAAATTTGGAACAGACTGGTTCCAAATAGGGAAAGGAGCATATCAAGGCTATATATTGTCATCCTGCTTATTTAACTTATATGCAGAGTACTTCATGAGAAACGCTGGGCTAGAGGAATCACAAGCTGGAATCAAGATTGCTGGGAGAAATATCAATAACCTCAGATATGCAGATGACATCACCCTTATGGCAGAAAGTGAAGAGGAACTAAAGAGCCTCTTGATGAAAGTGAAGGAAGAGAGTGAAAAAGCTGGCTTAAAACTCAACATTCAGAAAAAGAAGATCATGGCATCTGGTCCCATCACTTCATGGTAAATAGATGGGAAAACAATGAAAACAGTGACAGACTTTATTTTGGGGGGGGGAGCTCCAAAATCACTGCAGATGGTGACTGCAGCCATGAAATTAAAAGACTCTTGCTCCTTGGAAGAAAAATTATGACAAACCTAGACATGTATGGATGTGAGAGTTGGACTATAAAGAAAGCTGAGTGGGGAAGAATTGATGCTTTTGAACTGTGATGTTGGAGAAGACTCTTGAAAGTCCCTTGGACTGCAAGGAGATCCAACTAGTACATCCTGAAGGAAATCAGTCCTGAATATTCATTAGAAGGACTGATGCTGAAGCTGAAACTCCAATACTTTGGCCACCTGATGCGAAGAGCTGACTCATTTGAAAAGACCCTAATGCTGGGAAAGATTGAAGGTAGAAGGAGAAGGGGATGATAGAGGATGAGATGGTTGGATGGCATCACTATGGACATGAGTTTGAGTGAACTCCGGGAGTTGGTGATGGACAGGGGGCCTGGCGTGCTGTAGTCCATGAGGTCGCAAAGTAGTTGGACATGACTGAGCCACTGAACTGAACTGAATTTGGCTGCAGAGTGTATACTCTTAGCCATAACCAGATGCAAACAGCTATTGAGTTCATATTATCTCATTGGTGTTATGGTTTATAGAGATACTAAGTCAAATTTGAGAAAGTTACATTTACTTAGGATGACAGATGCAAATGTAGATAATTGTAGCAAAAATAATGTGGTAAGTTAATTAAAGTATGTAAAGGATGCTCTGAGCGCTGAAGAATTGATGCTTTTGAAATGTGGTGTTGGAGAAGACTCCTGAGAGTCTCTTGGACTGCAAGGAGATCCAACCAGTCCATCCTAAAGGAGATCAGCCCTGGGTGTTCTTAGGAAGGAATGATGCTAAAGCTGAAACTCCAGTACTTTGGCCACCTCATGTGAAGAGTTGACTCATTGGAAAAGACTCTGATGCTGGGAGGGATTGGGGGCAGGAGGAGAAAGGGACGACAGAGGATGAGATGGCTGGATGGCATCACCAACTCGATGGACATGAGTCTGAGTGAACTCCAGGAATTGGTGATGAACAGGGAGGCCTGGCGTGCTGCAATTCATGGGGTGGCAAAGAGTCGGACACGACTGAGCGACTGAACTGAACTGAACTGACCTGAAAGGGTGCTCTAAAGACTACAATGAAGAGGCACTTAGCTCAGCTGGGTCAAGGAAGAATGGGATAATGTCTTAGCTAGTTTTCTTAGTCATGAGACCAAGCACATTAAAATATAACTACTTGCTTACCTTTCTAGAGTGCAAGGTCCCTGAAGTCAGAGGCTATGTCTTTATTCCTCATATTTGTTTAATGAATGAATGCAACTCATTACTGTTGAGAAAAAATTTTGAGACACAGAGTGATGAAAGATGAGGCTGGAAGAAGTGCAAAGGCCATTCCTAGAGGCCTTGATACATTACCCTGTGCTGCTGTGCTTAGTTGCTCAGTTGTGTCTGACTTTTTGAGACCCCATGGTCTGTAGACAGCCAGGCTCCTCTGTCCATGGGGATTCTCCAGGCAAGAATACTGGAGTGGGTTGCTACATCCTCCTCCTGATACACTATCAGTTCAGTTCAGTTCAATCGGTCAGTCATGTCTGACTCTTTGTGACCCCATGGACTGCAGCTCGCCAGGCTTCCTTGTCCATCACCAACTCCCAGAGCTTGCTCAAACTCATGTCCATTGAGTTGGTGATGCCATCCAACCATCTCACCCTCTGTCATCCCCTTCTCTTCCTGCTTTCATCTTTCCAGCATTGAGGACTTTCCCAATGAGTCACTTCTTTTCATCAGATGGCCAAACTATTGGAGCTTCAGCTTCAGCATCAGTCCTTCCAATGATGTTTGACTTCACAGTCATGTTCGATTCTTTGTAACCCCAAGGACTATACCCCACAGTAGTCTGCCTGTCTCCTCTGTCCATGAAATTGTCCAGGCAAGTATACTGGAGTGGGTAAACATTCCTTTCTCCAGGGGATCTTCTTGACTCATGGATTGAACCTGGGTTTACTGCATTGCAGGAAGATTCTTTACCTTCTGAGCCACCAAGACTTAACTTGTTAATTTCTTCAAACAGAACACATTTCTCCTCTATCACCAAATCTGTTCCATTATCTATATTCTTTTGTTGTTGTTGAGATATGGTTCCTATATTATTAAATTCATGCTTTTGAAGTATACGATTCAGCATTTTTAATGTATATTCATAAAATTGTGTAACTGTCATTACTAATTTTAGAATATTTCATCACTGCTTCTCCCAAAGGAAATCCCATATCAGTTAGGCATTTACCATCTTATCCTTCCCTCCAGAATCTGGATTTGCCTATTTTGGACACTTCATAGAAATGAAACTATACAATACATAGCCTTTTGTGTCTGGCTTCTTTAATATAGTATAATGTTTTCAAAGTTATTCTTTATTATAGTATAATGTGTTCAAAGTTCATCTGTATTGAAGTTTATATCAGTACTTCCTTCTCTTTTTTATGACTAAATACCATTCTATTGTAAGGATAGGTCACATTTCTTTATGTATTCAGCAATTGATAGACATTTGAACTGTTTCCACCCTTTGGCTGGTATGAATAATGCTGGTACAAATATTTGCATATACGTTTTTGTGTTATATGATATATGTTCTCTTTCTTGAGGGTGTATGTACCTGGGAATGTTATTGCTGGGCTATGTGGTAATTCTACGTTCAACTTTTAGAGGAACTTATTTTTCGAAGCAGCTGCCCCATTTTATATCCCCACCAGTGATACATAAGAGTTCTGGTTTTCCAAACGCTTGTCAACAGTTGCTATTATTTCATTCTTTTTTCATAGCCGAGTGATATTCCGTTGTGTATATACACCACATCTTCTTTACTCAGTCTTCTCTCAGTGGACATTTAGGTTGCTTTCATGTCTTGGCTACTGTATACACTGCTGCAGTGAATGTTGTCATGCGTGTACCTCTTTAAATTTTAGTTTTGATCCAGAAAGGGATTGCTGGATCATAAAATAACTCTATTTTTAGTTTTTTTTAAAGAACCTGCAAATTGTCCTTCAGAGTGGCTGTACCAATTTACAATTCCACTAACAGTGTAGGAGGGTTCCCTTTTCTACCCATCCTCATGAGCATTTATTATTTGTAGATTTTTTCAATGATAGCCATTCTGACTGGTGTGAGGTGACACCTCATTGTAGTTTTGATTTTTATTTCTCTAATAATTAGCAATGTTGAGTGTCTTTTCCTATGCCTATTGGCCATTTGTGTGCCTTGTTTGGAAAAAATGTCTATTTGGACATTTTGCCCATTTTTTATTGTTTTTTTTTTTTTGTTTCTTTTAAAATATTGAGCTGTATGAGCTATTTGTAAACACTTTTTGTGGTTAGGGTTTGCATTTCTTTGATGCTAGTAATGTTGAACATTTCTTTGGAGAAATGTCAGTTCAAATTCTTTGCCCATTTTAGAGTTGGTTTGTCTTTTTATTTTTTAGTTCTTTGTATACTCTGGAGATAAGTCTTTTATCAGCAACATAATATGCTTATTTTGTCACTTTTTTAATGAAAATAAAAAACTTTTGAAGCAAAATATGTTTAATTTTGATAAAGTTAAATTTAAAATATTTTTCTTTAATCATTTATGCTTCTGTTATTGTATCTGAGAAACTTTTGCCTAACTTACAATCATGAAGATTTACTCTTGGGTTTTCTTCTGACAAATGTATTGTTTTAGCTCTTACATTTAAGTCTATGATCTATTTTGATTTGATATTTGTGTAAGGCATGAGGTACAGGTCTAAACTGATTGCTTTGCATTTGGTCCCAGAACCACTGAAAGGGAATCCATGGTGGCTCAGAGGTAAAGAATCCACCAACAAAGTTGGAGGACTCACATTTCCCAATTTCAAAAGTTACTGAAAAGCTACAGTAGTCAAAGACAGTGGTACTGGGATAAGGATATATATAGAATTGCAAGTCCAGAAATACACCCATATATTTATGGGCAATTGATACTTGACAAGGATGCCACCACAGTTTACTGGGGAAATAATAATCTTTTTAAAAAATGGTGATAGAAAAACTAAATGCACATGCAGAAAAATGAAGTCATATCATAGACCAAAAAGAATGGATCAATGGAAGCCCTAAGTGTAAGGGCTAACGTTACAATATTCTATCTTCTCTATCTTGCCAAAAAATGCTTTTATAGCAACAAAGTTAAAAATTGTTTAAATTTATGGTTTTATATGACTGACTGTCATCAAAATAGAAAAGATGATTGAATTTAATTATTACTGTACATGTTTGTATATTTTGTCAATGGATTGGCAATGTCTGGATTAGTAACAAAAAAAGATATATATAACCCATAAATTATTGTTCAGTCACTAAGTCGTGTCTGACTCTTTGCGACCCCATGGACTGCAGGACACCAGGCTTCCCTGTCCTTCACTATCTCCCAGAGTTTGCTCAAACTCATGTCCACTGTGTCAGTGATGCCATTCAATCATCTCATCCTCTGTCACCCCGTCTCCTCCTGCAGAAATTATTGCATGATTTGTTAGCTTGCTAGGACTGCCATAACAAAGTACAACAAAAATTGTCAGTTAAACATTAGAAATTTATTGTCCCACAGTTCTGGAGGTCCATGATCAATGTGTTGGCAGGACTACGCTCTTGATGATGGTTCTAGGAAAGGATCTGTTCCAGGTTTTTCTCCCAGCTTCCAGTAGTTCCTTGGCTTGTGACAATATAACTCCAGTCTTCAAGTGGTGTTTTCCCTGTGTGAATGTCTCTTTGTCCAAATTTCTCCCTTTTAAAAGATCATCAGTCCTATTGGATTAGTGATCCACCCTACTGCTGTGTGACTTCAGCTTAATTACATCTGCAAGGACTCTAATTTCAAGTAAGATCATATGATGATGCAATGGGGGTCAGGACTTCAACAAATGACTTTCAGGAGGGACACAGTTCCATCAGTAACACATACTTTTTTCATAAAGTTAATATTCTTGCCTTCATTTCCCCAAAATAATTAGTGATACTCACCATCACCAATCATAAAAGAAAAAAAAAAAAGACAAGGCACAGCAGGGTAAATAGTTTAAGATTGACTAATTTGAATAATTCCAGTGGGCTCTGGACTATAGACTTGGTCTCTAGTTGCCTGATACCCAGCCCTGGGATGATTTAGAGCAGGGGAGATACTGGTTTACTGTGAGAGTTAGTTGAAATGGTTGAGGGTATAGACTCAGGATTGATTGGTTTGCACATTAAAGGCATGCTCAGTAGACGAATGTAGGAATTAGGTAGACTTTGGAGGAGTATTCTCTCCCTGGGTCTGTGAGGTCCCCAAGTTCCAGAGCATCAAAAATATAGAAAATAGGGCCTGGTCTCTGCACTCAAGCAAGGAGATTGTGGCATCAGCTAGTTCCAGGTGATTTGAGCTCCAGTCAGGGTGATCAAGGTTGTTGGTAGTGACTGGGGAAGAAAGTCTGCATTAAATGCAATCCTGATGACACCATCGGGGACCTTAAGAAGCTGATCACAGCTCAAACTGGCACTAGATGGGAAAAGATGGTATTGAAAAAATGGTACATGATTTTTAAAGACCACCTGTCTCTGAGGGACTATAAAACCCATTATAGGATGAAACTGAAACTTTATTACCAATAGAGAAGAATTCCTCTTCCCTGCCCTTTCCTCTTCTCCCACATTCCTCCCCCCACCCCAACTAATATGGATGCTTGTTTTTGGAAACTCATGTTGATAAAAACTTAGAGACTGAAAAAAAAAAAAAAAGAATACAGCAAAAAAAAAAAAAAAACCAAACACAGCTAATACAAGATTTGACCTGTGATGAATGGATGCCAAAGAGGCAAACACAGAATCTAATAAAATATAGTTAGAACAACTTGATCCCTACTGGGATGCTATATCAAAAAATGAAAAATATTAAGTGTTGTAATATGTGCTGGAAAAGATGTAGAGAAGCGGGAACCTTCACACATTGCTGATGGAATATAAAATGGTACAGTTGCTGTGAAAGATTTCTACAGTTTATCAAAAAGTAAAACAGAGTTATCATATGATCTAGTAATTCCACTACCACATATACACCCAACATAATCAAAAACAGGGATGTAAACAGATACTTGTGTGCTAGTGTTCATTGCAGCATTATTCATATATCCAAGGAGTGTAAATAACCCAAGTGTCCATCAACAGATGAATGGGTAAACAAGTGGCATATTCTTACAACAGAATATTATTCAGCCATAAAAAGGATATAGTACTTATATATGCGACATCATAAATGAACCTTTAAAACCCTAGGCTAAGAGAAAAAAGCCAGACAAAAAGACCATATGTTTATGATTCCATTTATATGAATTAACCAGAATGAGCAAATCCATAGAAAGAGAAAGTATACTACTAGTTTCCAGAAACTAGTGGAAGGAGTAAACAGAGAATGACTGCTTAATCAATATGAGGTTTCTTTTAAGGGTGATAAAAACATTTTAGAACCAGATAGTAGTGACAGTTGCCCAACATTGTGAATTTACTAAACAGCACTGAATTGTGTATTTGAAATGGTTGAAATGATGAATTTCATGTTATCTGTATTTTGCAACAACAACAACAAACATCACACACACACACACACACACACACACACACAGCCCATCTTCTGTTGGGTATTTCAGGTTTTAATGTGACAGTGAGAACTTTCAGTTCAGTTCAGTTCAGTTCAGTTCAGTCGCTCAGTCGTGTCCAACTCTTTGCAACCCCATGAATCGCAGCACGCCAGGCCTCCCTGTCCATCACCATCTCCCGGAGTTCACTCAGACTCACGTCCATTGAGTCCGTGATGCCATCCAGCCATCTCATCCTCTGTCGTCCCCTTCTCCTCCTGCCCCCAATCCCTCCCAGCATCAGAGTCTTTTCCAATGAGTCAACTCTTCACATGAGGTGGCCAAAGTACTGGAGTTTCAGCTTTAGCATCATTCCTTCCAAAGAACACCCAGGGCTGATCTCCTTCAGAATGGACTGGTTGGATCTCCTTGCAGTCCAAGGGACTCTCAAGAGTCTTCTCCAACACTGCACTTCAAAAGCATCAATTCTTCGGCACTCAGCTTTCTTCACAGTCCAACTCTCACATCCATACATGACCACTGGAAAAACCATAGCCTTGACTAGACGGAACTTTGTTGGCAAAGTAATATCTCTGCTTTTGAATATACTATCTAGGTTGGTCATAACTTTTCTTCCAAGGAGTAAGCCTCTTTTAATTTCATGGCTGCAGTCACCATCTGCAGTGATTTTGGAGCCCCCAAAAATAAAGTCTGACCCTGTTTCCACTGTTTCCCCATCTATTTCCCATGAAGTGATCGGACCGGATGCCATGATCTTCATTTTCTGAATGTTGAGTTTGAAGCCAACTTTTTCACTCTCCTCTTTCACTTTCATCAAGAGGCTTTTTAGTTCCTCTTCACTTTCTGCCAGAAGGGTGGTGTCATCTGCATATCTGAGGTGATTGACATTTTTCCCGGCAACCTTGAATCCAGCTCGTGCTTCTTCCAGACCAGCGTTTCTCATGATGTACTCTGCATAAGTTAAATAAGCAGGGTGACGATATACAGCCTTGATGTACTCCTTTTCCTATTTGGAACCAGTCTGTTTTTCCATGTCCAGTTCTCACTATTGCTTCCTGACCTGCATATAGGTTTCTCAAGAGGCAAGTCAAGTGGTCTGGTATTCCCATCTCTTTCAGAATTTTACACATTTTATTGTGATCCACACAGTCAAAGGCTTTGGCATAGTCAATAAAGCAGAAATAGATGTTTTTCTGGAACTCTCTTGCTTTTTCCATGATCCAGCAGATGTTGGCCATTTGATCTCTGGTTCCTCTGCCTTTTCTAAAACCAGCTTGAACATCTGGAAGTTCACAGTTCATGTACTGTTGAAGCCTGGCTTGGAGAATGTTGAGCATTACTTTACTAGTTTGTGAGATGAGTGCAATTTGTGTGGTAGTTTGAGCATTCTTTGGCAGTGCCTTTCTTTGGGATTGGAATGAAAACGGACCTTTTCCAGTCCTGTGGCCACTACTGACTTTTCCAAATTTGCTGGCATATTGAGTGCAGCACTTTTACAGTATCATCTTTCAGGATTTGAAATAGCTCAACTGGAATTCCATCACTAGCCTTGTTCGTAGTGATGCTTCCTAAGGCCCACTTGACTTCACATTTCAGGATGTCTGGCTCTAGGTGAATGATCACACCATTGTGATTATAAAACTAGAGTAGGCTCATTAAAAAACAGACTTTTGACATTCATTAATAAAATTTGTGTACTTATTGAGTTAATAATAACCTTTAACTGTCTGCTGAGACTTAATAAACAAAATCCTTGCCAGCTTTTGTGTTCCTATAGACAAGTCAAAAAGAATTAATACAAAGAAGAATTCTCTTTTGGCTGTCTTTTTACCTTAAAATGTGTAAATAGTTTTTCTAATTTTATTGAAAAACTACAGTTTTGTGATATTCACATTTAATATTAATATTAACTTAATCTTAAATTACTAGTCTTTTCTGAACATTCCTCCAATTCAAAGTTTGAGTCCTGGGTTTGGTTCAAGTGACAAACTGTCAGTATTAGACTCCTTCCTCTTCCTCTAAGCTAACTGAATTCCTTGGTCTCCAAACACCCCAAATAGTTAATTTTCTATCAAAAGAAAGAGAGAGATATTATTTTTATTATTTTATTTACCTATTTACTTATTTGGCCGTGCTTGGTCCTAGTTGCTTCAAGCAGAATCTTTGATCTTTAGTTGCAGCATGTGGGATCTAGTTCCTAGACAAGAGATCAAACCCAGACCCCCTGCATTGGGAGCATGGCGTCTTAGCCACTGAACCATCAGGAAGGTCCCTCTTATTTATTTTTATTGTAGTAAAATACACATCAAATATACAATTTTAACCATTTTAAGTTACAGTTCAGTAACACCAAGTACATTCATATTGTTGTGCAACCCTTACCATGTCTCTAACACCATTCATTCAGAGTCTAAGTTCTGGTCCACAAACACTTCCCTGTAGGAGGTTCAGTACTTGAGAAAGAATTTGTAATAAACCAGACCTCTTAGGATGGGTAGCTCCAGAAAAAGAAAAAAAAAAAAAGAATCTTACAGAATCCATTCTATCTTGCAAAACTGAAACTATATCCATTAAATAATGACTGTTCCTTTCTCTCCCCTAGTCCCTGGTAATCAGCATTCTACTTTCTATCACTGTGAATGTGACTACTCTAGATAAGTCAGGTAAGTGAAATTCTACAGTACAGTTGACCCCTAAACAACATGGGTTTAAACTGAATGGGTCCACTTATTCTCAGATTTTTTTTTTTCAATAGTAAATACTACAGTGACACATACTCCAAGGTTGGTTGAATCTGTGGATGCAGAACTGTGGTTATATAGGGCTGGCTACAAGTTACATGTGCAGATTTTCAACTGCATGGGGATGGGTGCCCTAACTCCATTGTTCCAGGGTCAATTGTATTTGTTTTGTTGTGAATGGCTGATTGGCTTATTTGACTCAGTATAAGGTCCTCTAATTTCATCCATATTGTAGCATGTATCAGAATTTCTCACTTTTTTTTAAAGTAATAATGGAACATTATGTCTGCACATCACATTTTACTTATCCATTCACTTGTTGATGGACCCTTGGCCTGCATCCACCTTTTCCCTGTTGTGAATAATGCTACCGTGACGAGAGTACACAATATGCATTGCTTTTTGTTAGAGAGAAAATCTTTTTCCAGAAGTTTTTCTTCCCTTCTGCCTTGGCAGATTTTCCCTCACATATTATTGCCTGAAATTATCTCACGTGTTCATGCTTAAACCAAGAGAAATAGGCCACAGTGTTTGCTTTAGAGTCTATATGTGAAGCATTTCACAATTTATGACTCGTAGGGCTTGGGTGGGGGTTATTTGTCTTCTGAAGCTCTTGGCTGTGAGGACTCTGAGTTCCACTATAAAAGAGAATCTAAGTCAATGAATTACACTCTTGGCTGCCAAGACTAGTGAAGGCTACATATACAAGCTGAGGTGAACTGCAGATTCATATACGATTTCTATTTTTAAACCTTGAAGCTGGTGAATACTACCTAATGTTTCTGGCTGGTCATCATTTTTTCTTTTTAAAATGTATTTTTAAAATTTTGGGCTGTGCTCACTCTTCATTGCTGTACACGGGCTTTCTCTAGTCAGGAGGTACTCTTTGTTGCAGTACGTGGACTATGCCTGGCGGTGGCTTTTCTTCTTGCAGAGCAGGGCCTCTAGGTGTGCTGGCTCAGTAGTTGTGGTGCACAGGTTTAGCTGCCTAGCAGCACATGAAATACTCCCAGATCACGGACTGAACCCATGTTAGCAGGGGATTCTCAATCACTGGGCCACTAGGGAAGCCTGATCATCATCTCTTTTGTGTTTATTCTCATCGTGTTTCCTTTCTTATGACCCAATCTCCCACTACTTTTCTCCATTTGAAATCTTTCCATTCTCTCTCTGATGCTCTCATTTCCTACTTCCAGATTCCTCTCACTGAATTCTTTTTTCAAAAAAATTTATTTATTTGCCTGACCTGGATCTTTGTTTCTGCGCACGAGCTTTCTCTCTAGTTGTGGCAAGTGGGGGCTACTCTCTAGATGCGGTACGCGGGCTTCTCACGATGGTGACTTCTCTTGCTGTGGAGCACAGGCTCCAGGTGCTGGGCTTCAGCAGATGCAGCTCACAGGCTCAGTTGCCCCGCGGCATGTGGAATCTTCCCAGATCCAGGGATTGAATTCACACCCCCTGCATTGGCAGGTAGACTCCCAATCACTGGACCACTGGGAAAGTCCAAGCCATGGAATTCTTCCTTCACTTTCTGGTCTTAATAAATGCTGACTCTTCTCTGAAGATTCTGTCTCCCTGCAATTTTTTTGAATTTATGCTTTTTTTGTCTTTCTGATCTCATTTACTTATAAACATGCAGTCCAGGTATTTGACTCTCTCCTTATTTTTCAATGCTACAACTAAACCAGGAACCCTCTATTTTTATGTAAAACTCCTGTTCCTTTCAAAATTTCATGATATTTACTTATACTGTTCTCCACCTCCCTCATTTCTGTCACCTTTTGGCTTCTTGGTTACTAGTTCAGATCCCTACCCACCTGGTTCATAATCTTATCTATGCCCATAATTTAAACTCTCACTTAAAGCTAATGAGTCCCAAAGCTATATAGTCAGCTCAAATCTTCCCCTTAAGCTCCATAGCTAATTGCCTCCTGGGCATCGCCCTCTGATGGTGCTTAAACATTCTGACTCAACAGGTAGAAAATTGAAAAAAACAGAAACCAGGGAGTCTCCTTTGCTTTCTCCCTTACTTATCCCATCCTTCCTCTGAGTTCTACTATCCTAATATATCTGAGCAGTTTTTAAATATCTTTTCTTATTACTATGTATTTCAGATCTCCCATTTTCTTAAAATCTGATTTATGAAAACAATCTCCTAAGTTTTCTTTCCATTCCAAGCCATTCTCTATAATCCTGCAACCAGCAGTCAAAAATGCAATCTGTCATTCCCTAAATGGTTTCCTTTATAACCAGTTTAAAGTTCAAGATTGTTACCATGGTATACAAATGCCTGTGTGTGTGCTAAGTTGCTTCAGTTGTGCCTGACTCTTTCTGACCCTATGGACTATAGCCCACCAGGTTCCTCTGTCCATGGGATTTTCCAGGCAAGAATACTGGAGTGGGTTGCCATGCCTTGTTCCAGGGGAATTTTCCCAATCCAGGGATCAAACCCACATCTCCTGCATGGCAGGAGGATTCTTTACTGCTGAGCCACCGAGGAAGCACAGAATATACAAGTCACACTTCCTAAAATTATGTGATTCAAAAAAAGACTTCAGTGCCTAGGCAGAGTGCTTTGCCTCAGCAGTACTTATGTATTTGTTGAAAAATAAATGAACATCTGGTCTAATTTTGACTCCTATGCAGTTTTCAATTGGCTGAATAGGAGTCAGTCTAGAGGAGAGAATATTGCTGAGTGCTGCAGCTGTAAGAATCTCTTTTAAAAACCTGAAGTCTGTTACATAAATTATGTACTCTTTAGACTCCCATGTTCATTTATACAATTGATCATCGAAACTGCTTTAGAAATATGTGTATCAAATATTTAGCATATTTCAAAGCTTCCTTAATAACATCCCTAATAAGTGGATCTAATTATGTGTTTATTTACTACAAACACCTATGAATAGCAGATAACCTAATTATAGTTTATTATTACCTCTGAATCATTCCAATGAAAATGTTTTCTCTCATAGAGTTCACATTGCTATGGTGCATGAGTATAGAAAGCAGCAGATTGTTTTCCATGATAGTAGGTTTTAAATATTTACCTGCTTGTGCTGCATAATTTAGCACTCGGGAGTTGGACAGATGCCATGCCAAGGTTACAGAATATATTTCCCCTCTGTGACTTCTATGTGAAGTTGTAAAAGTGGAAAGTATTCTACTGTTTTACTAACCAATTAAAATTTGTTTTGTACAAGTAAATCCACAGAATACCAGTTTGTGGTATACAAAATTTTATTTTGTAAAATTACCATATAGTTTAATGAAAGAATCAAAGCATTGTTTCTCACATCCTGTTATTGTATAATATTAAAAATAAAATTTATTTGCTCTTGTAATCTAAGACTTTATGAAAGTAACAAAAAAATCATCCAGACAGCTTGTTAAATGTATATTATCTGTCCTAAGAAATCAAAACAGAGTTCTGTATTTTAAAATGTGGATCCACCAGCTGTCTAATCAGGCAAGAAAAGAGTTCTTTTGTTCGCTCACTCTAATAAATGTTACATCTTACTATATTCATTGTGTGATTGGTTATTTGGTTGCTCTACTGCATAACAGAAAATAAATAGTTGTGCAGTTACCTGTTTTTGTGAGAATAATAAAAATAATTCAAACCATTAAACACATAAAAAAATGAAAACGTTTTCAAATCTAATTTTGAACTTTTCAACTCTGCATTCTGAAGGATTTTCTTTCCCATGTGGTTTCATAGTCCGCTAGTACAGACTGTTAATTTTTCACTTCTAGCTCTTACTGTAATTCCCTATGCAATTCAGAAGCATGTCTCGTAGCCCTTGTTCCAGCAAAATTTTACAGCATTACACTCTGCAGTAATTTAGTATTTCTCTCAACACACCTTATGAAAGAGGACAAAAATTTCCATTTCATAAAAAGCCTTCGCAGACTGTTCTGTTTCAATTCTGGAAAATAATCTAAACATGGAAAATGAAAGCACATATTCCTTGATATTTTATAAGCATTTACCTATAGTCCCTTCCGAATACTTTTACAAAAAGAAAAGAAATACTTGTATTTTTTACCAAAGTGGAGCTTGGTAGAAAGGTCTACATTAATGTAAAGGATTTAGTGAGTCTTCTGAAACCGCTTTTGGGGTCTGCGGGTGTTTCGGGGAGTGAGAAATAAACGGCACAGTGCATGCTGGATCTTGTAGTTCCCGCGTTCGAGGAGAGGGCGTGGTGTTCACGGCACGCTGGGAGTTGAAGTCTGTTCAACAGGAACTCATGGCAGGAATGATGTTTTGTCTATCAGAGACACCGCTTATAGGTGGTTCCCTTGGTTCTGTGCTTGCTATATTGGTGGCTTACAGTCTGAGAGGCGAAAGGAGCGAAAAAAGGATGGATGAAGTAAATAGATCAGGGGCCTGTCACTATGGCTATTGCACAGTACAGTTCAGTTCAGTCGCTCAGCCGTGTCCGACTCTTTCGACCCCTTGGACTGCAGCACGCCAGGCCTCCCTGTCCATCACCACCTCCCTGAGTTTACTCAAACTCATGTCCATTGAGTCGGTGATGCCATCCCACCATCTCATCCTCTATCTTCCCCTTCTTCTCCCGCCTTCAATCTTGGCCAGCCTCAGGGTCTTGCCATTGGTCTGGCTATTGCTGCCGCCAATCAATAGGCTTTAATGCCCCGGAAGTGGCTGACCTACTAGGTTTGAAGCGGGTGAGGTGGGGCGTTTCTCTGACTACGGTGGCCGGGGAGCTCGAGGAGCCTGTGGCTGCGGCGCTGAGGTCGGAGAGTCGGCTTGTAAGCGGGCTGCTTGTGGGGCGGCTGCTGCTGGAGCTGGAACATTTCCCGGTTGGTGGCTCCTGCACATTGTTTACACTTCTCCAGTTCTCTTTTTGGTGAGGGAGCGACTTGTTCTTCTCCTGACTCTGCTAGCGCAGGAGAAGGTTGGGACTTAGTGTCTCTGGTCCCCTCGAAAGATCGGATTTCCTTGAGGAAGAAGTGGGGCGCGGGGGAGGGAGTCGGGTCTTGCCCTCAATGAAAACCCTGTGGCCAACCTTTTCGGCTCTCTGAGGGTTTTGGCGTCACCCTCATCTCCTTTCTGGTATCATTTTTCTGACTCCTTGCCCTTCCTGGGCTCCAGAGCTAACTAAGCCTAAGCCTTCCTGTGGGAAGCTGTTTCCCCGCCTCTAGAGGGTTTTCTTGGGTGTTTCAGGCACGATCTCTTTTCTCCTCAGTTCTTGCATCTATTTAGCTCCTTCCCTATTTCTTTCCGATTAAAAAAAGAAAATAAACAAACCCAAATCAGATCCTCAAGATCTTAATCTTCTCATTCCTCACTCCTTTATCCCTTTTTAGGCCTTTGTTACTGCTTCAGACACTCAATACATTTGCCCAAATATCTTGATGCTTTTCCATCCAGACCTTAACAGTTTACTCACTCAATCTGGTTTCTACTCATCCTCAACCCTTCCACCTCCATCCACATCTCAGGGCTTTTAGGTTGGAGGTTCAAATACATTGTTATGATGACTGGTGAATACGAGAGACGTCAACGATCAGCTAAACGTGACTCTAAGGCGTTTATGCTTAAGATCTCTTTGGCTTACTTTTTCGGTTTGTTTGGATTATTTTCTGATTATTTTCCCACAAGGGGTTACTGCTATCCCATGGTTAGAGGAGAATACCTCCTCCTAGATCTGCTTGTATCTGAAATACTTAGATGGGATCTTTTTCTCTTTTCCTACTCAAGACATATATCCCCCGTGGAATTTTTGTGATGACTTTATGTCAATTAATAGCAGATAGACACAATTAATAGTAGATAGACACAATAGCTCTTTCCTCCTTTGTTGTTTATGATTGGTGATTAGATTGTGAGTCATTGAAAGTACCCAGAGGGACTGGAAAAGCTTTGAAAGGAAAAGTTTGTGTATATACCAATTTACAAGGTAAAAGTGTCTTCCCTGAACAAGGGAGAGTTTCTAATTAATTCAATAATCTGATGCTATGTTGAATTAATAATCTCACTGTAAAATTCTGGGAACTGTTTAAAGTTAAAAAGTAGCCAATATAAGAAGTAGGTTTGTAAAAAGAGTTTAAAACCCATTTTAACTGATCCTCTTTTTTTCCCTGTAAAATGGAATACAAATATATTGAAGAATTTATTTGTTGTGATTGTTTATCACATATTTCTACATATTTTGATAGAGCTGGTAAAACTGCTTTTTATAATTTATCACTCACTAGTGTTTTGTAGACAGAAATTTTGTACTTCCTAGCTTTCTGGGGACCATGTAACTTTGCAGCTTTCTTTTATTCTCAGTATTTTACTACTCTAACAGTAAAATTATTGTTCTTTAGGAATTAAATATAATCTCTATGTGTCAGTAAAGTATAAATATTAATACTTGTACACTGACTATTGGTGGGGTTATTCCTAATTAATCAGAAATGGTTTCAACCATGCTTAAGATTGAGGGTGAATGTACGTATAATATTTCAAAATTAATTCACTCATGAATTCTTTATTGGATAAATGATGAGGTTAGCCATTGCTCAAACTTTTTATATTTTTCCTGAGATTTTATTCATTTAATAGGCATTTATTGAATGCTTCTCACTGTTTAACTGTTGTCACACTGTCATCAAAAGATTTACTGAGAGCATCCTCTGGTCCTCAGCTCTGTACTAGATGCTTTAAAACATTGCATTGAATCATTATAACAACTCATTGTGCTATTGAGTATTATTTACATTTAGCAGATGAAGAAGCTGAAGCTCAAGGAGTTCAAGTCATTTAGTCCAGTTCCTTTTGACTCTTCCCTCTTACTTACAGCTTCAAAGATTTGTTCTATACCCTGGAGTATATTATTGTTGTTCAGTTGCCAAGATGTATCCAACTCTGTGACCACATGGCCTGCAACATGCCAGGCTTCCCTGTCCTTCACTGTCTCCTGGAGTTCACTCAAACTCATGCCCAGTGAGTCAGTGATGCCATCCAACCATCTCATCCTCTATCGCCCTCTTCTCCTTCTGCCTTCAATCTTTCCCAGCCTCAGGGTCTTTTCCAATGAGTCGGTTCTTCCGTCAGGTGGCCAAAGTATTGGAACTTCAGCTTTAGCATCAGTCCCTCCAATGAATATTCAGGGTTGATTTCCTTTAGGATGGACTGGTTGGATCTCCTTGCAGTCCAGGAGACTCTCAAGAATATTCTTCAGCACCACAGTTCGAAGGAATCAGTTCTTCGGTGCTCAGCCTTCTTTATTGTCCAACTCTCACATTCATACAGAGAAGGCAATGGCACCCCACTCCAGTACTCTTGCCTGGAAAATCGCATGGACAGAGGAGCCCAGTAGGCTGCAGTCCATGGGGTTGCTAAGAGTCGGGCACGACTGAGCAACTTCACTTTCACTTTTCACTTTCATGCATTGGAGAAGGAAATGGCAACCCACTCCAGTATTCTTGCCTGGAGAATCCCAGGGACAGAGGAGCCTAGTGGGCTGCCATCTATGGGGTTGCACAGAGTTGGACATGACTGAAGTGACTTCGAAGCAGCAGCAGCAGCAGCACATTCATACACGACTACTGGAAAAACCATAGCTTTGACTATACGGACCTTTGGTGGCAAAGTGTTATCTCTGCTTTTTAATATGCTGTCTAGGTTTGTCATGGCTTTTCTTCCAAGGAGCAAGTGTCTTAATTTCATGGCTTCACTGTCTGCAGTGATTTTTGGGCCCAAGAAAATAAAGTCTGTCACTGCTTCCACTTTTTTTCCTATCTGTTTGCCATGAGGTGATGGGACCAGCTGCCATGATCTTCATTTTTTGAATGTTGAGTTTTAAGCCAGTTTGTCCGTTCTCTTTCACCCTTGTCGAGAAGCTCTTTATTTCCTCTTCACTTTTTGCCATTAAAGTGGTATCATCTGTGTTTCTGAGGTTGTTGATATTTCTCCCAGCAGTCTTGATTCTAGCTTGTGAGTCATTCAGCCCAGCATTTTCATGATGTACTCTGCAGTTCTGTTCAGTTCAGTTCAGTTGCTCAGTCGTGTCTGTCTCTTTGTGACCCCGTGAGCTGCAGCACGCCAGGCTTCCCAGTCCATCACCAACTCCTGGAGCTTGCTCAAACTCATGTCCACCAAGTTGGTGATGCCATCCAACCATGTCATCCTCTGTCATCCCCTTCTCCCGCCTTCAATCTTTCCCAGCATCAGGGTCTTTTCCAATGAGTCAGGTCTTTGCTTCAGGTGGCCAAAGTAATGGAGCTTTGGCTGTACTTTGCATTTAAGTTAAATAAGCAGGCTGACAGTATACAGCCTTGACATACTCCTTTCCCAATTTTGAACCAGTCCATTGTTTCATGTCTGGTTCTAACTGTTGCTTCTTGACCACATACTAGAGAGCACTAATTCAGTAGATACTTACTAAGCAGCTATTATGTACCAGATACTCTTCTAGGTGCTTGGAATATAACAGTGAACAAAAGGGACAAAAATCCCTTCTCTTAGGGAGTTTACACTCTATCAGAATGTATGACATGTAAACCTTGCCTTCAGGAAACGGAAAATACAACCAATATGGGGGACTTCCCTTGTGGCTCAGATGGTAAAGAAAATGCAACCAATATGCATTAGATTTCATCTGTTTTAGAATGTTAAGGTTGAAAGATTAACTAGGGGATATTTCATGAAGGTGAAATATGGTCTAAAGCTAAAGTATTGAGCAGGAATTTGGTAGATAGAAATTGGGAGGAAAGTAGTTCCAGTTTGAGGCATAAAATGAGCAAAATTCTAAATTATAGGAGAGAGATTAGCAGAAAGCACAGGTTGCTGGACTGTTTGGTATATTCAGTTCTTTGCATATAGGTGCACAGTGTTGGTTGAATTTGAAGCAAATATTTAAATGAATGAAGCTAGGGCAAGAACTCAGCAGGCAACATGGAATTAGATAGGTGTAGTGTCATTATTCTGGAATTTAAGGAAAAGATTTGATAGCTGTTGGTGAAAGAACCAGTAGGCCCTGTTAATTATTGAATACTGGCAGTAGCAGAGTAGCCAATGGAAAAGAGAGGTTAGCCTACCAAGTTTGAACTGAGTGAGCCAGATTTACCTGTTTCATCAAATCATGAGGTTTTTTCCCCTTGTTTATTTCAAGATGTGCTATTATTTTATGAACTGCTATGAAAGAAAAAAATTGCCAATTAAGCATACAGAGATTGTTGACTATAAGATGTATTCAGTTTTGGAGTTAAAGATGTAAAAATAAAAAAAATGAAATGTAACAATGTGTGATCTAGAAATGATGAAATAAGGTACTCCTTATAATGATTCATGAACCTTATAACTACTTACTTTTTTTGGACTATTTATAAATAAGTTTGTAATCTTTGACATGCATTCAATCATTTAGCATTTATATATTTATTTACTAGGCACTTTCCTAGGCCACGGTGATATGGTGATGAGTAAATAGCGTCTCTACCACACAAAATGTACGAGGGAAGGCAGACATAAATATTCCATCAAAAAAGGTAAACGTGCAACTGTTTGTTAAGTTTTGTGAATAAAGACTAGATGTTATACGGAAGAGAAAACTGTTTACACAGAAGATAGTATAGATGAGAAGAGGCCATATAAGAGACGATAATACCTTAGACAAAGTGATGGTGAAGATAAATAAAAGTGGAGATGTTTAGGTATGGAATTTGGTGATTAATTAGGTATGAGAAATGAAGGAGAGAAAGGTGCTATTGGTCACCACTAGATTTTTTGGCTTGTGTAACTAGATGGATTGTAGTACAATTCATGAAACAGAAAACAGTGTAAGATGACTGGGTTTTGGGGGGACATGCTTTGTTTTCACTATGGCATCAGTGTTAAAGGTTAATGTCTTAATTCTTCTTTTTTTTCCTTTTATGTCATTGTTTATTTGAGGAATAGTGTACCTGAAAGAAGTTTTTTCAGTATTATTTTTCTTGAGTGGGCAGGGAGGAAGTTCTAGATGAAGGCCTTTGGGAAAATATTGGAATTTGTTTTGAATTTATATGTAACATATTCAGCCATATATATGAATAGATAATTGAGTAATCAAGCTATATATCATCTTTATTTTCACTTGGGATTTGGCAATAAATTGGGCATCTGGTTAAATTCTAACTTCATTTAGTTGGTGTATATATACATATAAATGTTTTAGGGAATGCTTTTGATTTTTTCTGAAATGACTCCTTTATGTAATTTTTGATAGATACTGGATCAATACAGTTGGTTATTTAAAATTTATATTTCATAGTAAAAAGCTGTAGAGAGTACAGAGCAAAAAACTTGGGCTTGGAGTCAGGTTGCCTGGATTCAAGGTGTGTTTTGCATTTTGTAGCAGTATAATCTTGCAGCATTTAGCCTTTGTTAGTTTTTAAATCTATAGAATGAGTATAACAATAGTACCTGGCTTATAGAGTTGTTGTGAAGATTAAAGAGATGGGATGTGTGCATGAGTTATACAAAATTCTCAGTATAGAGTTTGTTTTATTATTTTTATGATTATTATTATAGTGATGTTGTGTCTGAGATCATCTGGATATCTGTACAATGTTTTAATTTTAAAGTTCCTTTTAACTTATAGATCTCAATTGGGTAAAAAATTTTGTTTGGTAGTCATATTTGAATTTGGGGAAAATATAAGAAAGCTTTTGTTTATTCACAATTACTCATCCTAAATGAGTTAGCACATGTCATCTTTCACAGAATTCTTACCACAATCTGCCTGCCAATGCAGGAGACTCAGATTTGATCCCTGAGTTGGGAAGATCCCCTGGAGAGGGAAATGGCAACCCACTCCAGTATTCTTGCCTGAAGAATCCCATGGACAGAGGAGCCTGGGGGGCTGTGGTCCATGGGGTTGCAAAAGAGTTGGACATGACTTAGTGACTAAATAACAACAGCAATAGCTATAATTGGAAATTAATGATGGATTGGCTTATTATTACTAATTACTAATTAGTAATTACTAATTATTTGTTAAAATTTGTTACTAATTACTTATTATTTGTTAAAATTATTACTAGTCCAACCTTTCTGGACTTTTATTGGCTTTTAGGTCTTATGGATAGGGTGAAGAAGTAGTTAAATGTTATAAAATCTGATCAGCTGCTCTAACGTCAATTTGATTTCCATCCTACTTTTTTCCCCCAAGTTACTTTCTTTTGAAAGTTATAAACCTATAAAAAAAGTTGAAAGAGTAATAAAGTACCTATATATCCTTCACCTAGATTCACTTGTTAGCATTATGGCTTGTTTGCCTTTTCTCTAGCATGTGTGCATGCACACACACACACACACACACACACACACACACACACACACATACTTGCACTTAGTCACTTTAGTCATATTCAACTCTGTCACCCCATGCGCTATAGTCCACCAGACTCTCTGCCCATGGGTTTCTCCAGGCAAGAATACTGGAGTGGGTTGCCATTTCTTCCTCCAGGGGATCTTCTCAACCCAGGGATGGAACTCACATCTTTTACGTCTGCCTGCATTGGCAGGTGAATTCTTTACCGCTAGTGCCACCTGGACACACACACATAAATGCACACTTTTTGTTGTTGTTGTTAAACCATTTGGAAGGAAAGTGGAAACATCATGACACTGTCTTATTAAATATTTTGTCCTAAGATCTAGGACAGCCTCTTAACATAACTATAATGCTATTAGCATACCCAAATAATTTAATTTTGATTTGATAATATTACCTAATGTACAAGCCATATGAAAAAATTGAAATTTACCCCAATGTTCCAATAATTTCCCTTATAACTTTTCAGGAAAACAATATTAAATTTAAGAAGTGATTATAAACTATATTTAGTTGTCACATCTCTCTTGTTTTCTTTTATCTAGAACAATCCTCATCTTTTTCCTCCTGTCTTCCTTCCTTTTTCTTTTTTTGGTCTTTCAAGACTTTGTCAGTTTTGAAAAGTCCAGGTCAGTTGTATGTAGAATGTCTCACAAAATGAATTTGATTGTTTCCTCACAGTTTCAGGCTGTGTGCTTTTTTTCCCTGAGATTGTTATTATATGGTAGTTATTGTAAACTTTTCATTTGATTACATCAAGAGTAATATAATGATTATTTGTAGGTTATTGGTGATGTTAAGGTTGACCGCTTAGGTTAGACAGATTCCTACATTCTAAAGATATCTTTTCTGTTTTGTATTTAATAATTAATCTCTGGAGGTGTTACTTTATCATTGGATATTCTGTTTTCTATTAATTTTTTTTTCTATAACAGTGGTTTTAGTAACCGTAGACGATCCTTTTCTGAGTCAAGCATGGCACTGGTGGTTTGCAAATAATGGTTTTCCAGTTCTCTCATTCCATCTACATGTGTTGGTTGACTATCTCTCGAAAGAAGATATATTCCTTCTCCTTTTCTTTTTAGTTTCACTGTGTATCCAACAATTCCTTTTTTAAAAATTTATCCAGTGTGATGATCTGTTACCATTATTCTTTAGAAAATAGTTACATTAATTGGTTAGTTTATTTATGGCTGTGTTGGGTCTTCACTGGTGCGCGGGCTTTTCAGTAGTTTGCCAAGTGGGCTTCTCATTGCAGTGGCTTCTCCTGTGGAACATGGGCTCTAGGGCATACAGGTTTCAGTAGCTGTAGCACGTGGGCTCAGTAATTGCAGCTCCTGGGCTCTCGAGTACAGGCTCAATAGTTGTGGTACACAGGCTTACTTACTCGCAGCATGTGGAATCTTCCTGGATCAGGGATTGAACCCATGTCTCCTGCATTGACAGGTGGTTTCTTACCACTGGGCCACCAGCAAAGCCGGTGTTAGCATTATTCTCTTTTGATGATTGAGTTATCTCAAATTTGATTAGTCCCTTCAAAGTAGTTCCTATGACCTTTGTATATGTCCATATTGGTATTTGGGCACCTTGTTGCAGGCTTACCTTATCTATTCTCTGCTTGAGGCTGGGAATCAACACTTTTACCACCTTCTTTTACCACCAGCACCCTTATTCATTTTAGTGGAAAATGGTACTTAGAAACCAAAATTTAGGCATTGAAAAAATTCGTTACTACTGGAGTATCATTGCTTTTGGGCCCTTTAAATGGACACACACACACATGTTTTAAAAGAAATCATGATTTTATAGGATACCTTCAGGTTCAAAACCACAGAGTTCAACTTTACCTTCACTCAGTTTATATTTGTGTCTCCCTTTTCCTACAGGGAGAATTCTGATTCTCAGCCATATTAATATGTTTACTCATTTATATTTACTGTCTTACACACATATATGCCTGGAGGAGGGCATGGCAACCCACTCCAGTATTCTTGCCCTGGAGAATTCCATTGACAGAGGACTCTGGCAGGCTGCAGTCCATGGGGTTGCAAAGTCAGACATGACTGAGAGACTAAGCACGCACGCACACCACACATATGTTAGTTTTGGAATTACAATACTAATACTCCCTCCTACAACAGATTTACCAAATAAAGATTTCTTTGCCAGTTTATGTCCTTGGAATATATCCCTCTAAAGATGTATAGTCAAAGTAGATATTCAGAGTTATTTGAATTATTTTTTCTGTGATTATGTTATCAATTTAAAATATAGTTAAGTTCCTACTAAACTACTTTTTAATAGACTTCCTGTAAAATTGGTTATCTGTAAAACTACTAAAGTAGACATAATAATTTAAAATGATATCATAATATATAGTAATAGGAAACTCTAGAACAGTTAGAGAATATGCAGTTTTTATCTTTATAAGGCGTTAAACTCATAGCTCTATTTTCAAACTGGTGTAATTTTTTTTATTATTTAAAATTAAAAATGTTGAGAAAAATGACATCAAACAATTCCAATTGTAAGCCAGAACAATTGTGTTTGTGAACATTTTAAACAATGCTCTTCTTTTGACTGATAATACAATTCAAGCATTAATCTTTAACAGTAGATATAATTGTTCAGGGTACTTTAACTCACTCCTAGAAACGATGGCTAGTGTTTTCCTGTATTTACACCCAGAATAGAAAGATGTTATTTGTATGTCCTTGTTCTTCGTATTTAAAGAATGCCTTTTCATGTGTGAATGTTCTCACTGGAAAGGGAAAAAATATTTCTCTTAATAATTGAGCATTTTATATTTCTAATGTGAGACATAGCCATATTCAGTCTTGAGTTCTGATTAGTTATAAACATCTTGCTTATTAAAATGCAGGGTTAATGGGGACAGGAACTGGGTTTTGTGGCTTATTGTATTTCTTATAGTGCCTTACAGAAGTAAGCACTGCAATACTGGATGAATGAATAAATGATGCTTTGTGTTTATATGATATGTAATTTCTAGTTTCAATAATATGGTTGCACCTTTTCCTTGACAAAAGTATCTAATGGAATGGGACTTAGAGGAGATCTTATCCAAATTTGTTAGAAATCTCAAAATCACTATGTCTCACACTGAATCCCCCATCTTTCTTTAGCTTTTTATCCCTGAGTTCCCCTTTTCTGTTAATAGTATCATTATCCTCTTAGACATCAGACCTGAAATCTCAGTCACCTTAGTCTCTCTCCTGTATGTGGGCATATAAATATTCATATATGATGTTGCTCATTCTGCCATCTCAGTTTCTTGCTTGTATCTCCTTATTCCTTATCCCCTTACCAGCACCCTGATTGAGGCACTCGTTACCACTCATATAACAATCCTCTGACTAACTGAAGGAATTAAGAATGTTGAAAGTGAAAAGAGATGATGGGGTGGGGCGAGGAGCAAGAAGTATGTCTTTTTTTTTTTTAAGATTTATTTTTGGCTGCACTGGGTGTTCGTTGCTGCTCAAGGGCTTTCTCTAGTTGTGGAGGGCTGGGGCTACTCTCTAGTTATGTTTCACCAGCTTCTCATTTGGTGGCTTGTCTCGTTGTGCAGCAGAGTTTCTAGGTGCACAGGTTTCAGTAGTTGTGGCACACAGGCTCTAGAATGCACGCTCAGCGGTTGTGGTGCAGGGCTTAGTTGCCCCCCAGCATGTGGGATCTCCCCAGAGCAGGGTTCAAACCCATGTCCTCTGCACTGGCAGGCTGATTCTTAACCACTCAACCATGAGGGGAGACCAAGAAGTTTGACTGAAACTTTCTGATGGGCTATCAAATGGAAGAGGGATTGATTTCAGAAAACACAGCCAGGAACTGTTAGTGGAAATTATCAGGACAGAGACTTTTGGTTTATATGTCTTTCAAGCAAGTGTAGATGTTTAGAACTGTTGTTATTGTTCAGTCACTAAGTTGTCTCTGACTTCTTGTGACTCCATGAACTCCAGCGCTCCAGGCTTCCCTGTCCCCATTATCTTCTGGAGTTTGCTCAAACTCATGTCCATTGAGTCAGTAATGCCATCCAACCATCTCATCCTCTGTTGTCCCCTTCTCCTCCTGTTCTCAATCATTCCCAGCATCAGGATTTTTTCCAGTGAATTGGCTCTTGGCATCAGGCGGCCAAAGTATTGGAGTATCAGCTTTAGTATCAGTCATTCCAGTGAATGTTCAGGATTGATTTCCTTTAGGATTGATTGGTTTAATCTCCTTGCTGTCCAAGGGATTCGTTATGTTAGTAGAGAAATAGATAGTTTAAAATATTATCAAACTTGTAAACTTATAGCTGTATATCTGGCTCAGTACAAAGCTCATTATATACTCAGTTCCCTGTCTTAGGAGTGTTCACTCAGAGACTGGTTGAATGCACTTGGCAAGGTAGTTGTAAAGGAAATTGTGCTGCTGTATGAGTGGATGAACCTGATTAGTGATTAATAAGTCCAAACCAGAGAGCAGATCAGATTCCTGGGAGAAGAGTGATTTTCTTTCACTGCTGCTCCCACCCAAAAAGTGGAAGATAGGATTAGGAGAAGCTACTGGTAGATTGGAGTGTATTGGGTCGGAAAATGGCCAAGACTATTAATATTACTACTTAATAGCTCCTAGATGCTTTACTGCTCCTACTGCTAAGTCACGTCAGTCGTGTCCAACTCTGTGCGACCCCATAGACAGCAGCCCACCAGGCTTCTCCGTCCCTGGGATTCTCCAGGCAAGAACACTGGAGTGGGTTGCCATCTCCTTCTCCAATGCATCAAAGTGAAAAGTGAAAGTGAAGTCACTCAGTCGTGTCTGACTCTTAGTGACCCCATGGACTGCAGCCTACTAGGCTCCTCCACCCATGGGATTTTCCAGGCAAGAGTACTGGAGTGGGGTGCCATTGCCTTCTCTGCTAGATGCTTTAAGTTCCCCTTTAATCCTAAGATTCTGACATCCTTGAGTTTTTATAGAGGTTACGTTTATTTTGTTGATTAAATGACTTGACCTAGTATATTATTTCTTATATGTAGACTGTGTACTTAATAGCTTGCAAAATTGCATTTTTAAGTATGGAGGCTGCAAGCATTCATAGTTATCTTGGAGTCATCAGAGGTTACTGAGGTACTGACATAAGGCAAAAGGAGAAGAGAATAGCAGAGGATGAGATGGTTAGATAGCATCACTGACCCATGGACATGAATCTGAGCAAACTCCTGGAGATAGTGAAGGACAGGGAAGCCTGGTGCACTGCAGTCCATCGGGTCAAAAGAGTCAGACACTTAGCACCTAAACAACAACAAAGCAAACCATAGTCAATATTATGTTCTTCTTAGAGATAAGATCAAGGAATGCTTAAGATAGCCCAGATAACATTAAAAGCTCTTACTGTAGTGTTTAATCATCTAGGTTGGTTATCATGATGACTTTATAGTCTGTGAACAAGTGATACTCAGTGCTGCACAGGTGAAGGCTTTTGCCTACTGGCACTTGATACAGCTCATTGTTGTCGTTCAGTCATTCAGTTGTGTCCGACTCTTTTTGACCCATGGATTGCAGCATGCCAGGCCTGTCTGTCCTTCACCATCTCCTGGAGTTTTCTCAACTCATGTCCATTGAGTCGGTGATGCCGTCCAAACATCTCATCCTCTGTCATCCCCTTCTCCTCCTGGCTTCAATCTTTCCCAGCATCAGATTCTTTTCTAAGGAGTTGGCTCTTTGCATCAGGTGGCCAAAGTATTGGAGTTTTTGCTTCAGCATCAGTCCTTCTGATGAATATTCAGGATTGATTTCCTTTAGGATTGGTTTAATCTCCTTGCAGTCCAAGGGACTCTCAAGAGTCTTCTCCAACACCACAGTTAGAAAGCATCAATTCTTTAGCGCTCAGCCTTCTTTATTGTCCAGCTCTCACATCCGTACGTGAATACCAGAGAAACCATAGCTTTGACTGGATGGACTTTTGTTGGCAAAGTAATGTCTCTGCTTTTTAATATGCTGTCTAGGTTTGTCATGGCGTTTCTTCCAACGAGCAAGCAGCATCTTTTAATTTCATGGTTGCAGTCACCATCTGCAGTGATTTTGGAGCCCAAGAAAAAGTCTGTCACTGTTTCCACTTTATCCCTATCTATTGGGAGTTGGTAATGCACAGGGAGGCCTGGCGTGCTGCAATTCATGGGGTCACAAAGAGTCCGACATGACTGAGCGACTGAACTGAACTGAACTGACCTGATGGGACTGGATGCCATGATCTTAGTTTTTTGAATGTTGAGTTTTAAGTCAGCATTTGGACTCTCTTTCACTTTCATCAAGAGGCTCTTTAGTTCCTCTTCACTTTCTGCCGTAAAGGTGGTGTCATCTGCATACCTGAGATTATTGCTATTTCTCCTGGCAATCTTGATTCCAGCTTGTGCTTCATCCAGCCTGGGATTTCGCATGATGTACTCTGCATGTAATTTAAATAAGCAGCGTGGCAATATGCAGCCTTGACGTGCTCCTTCCACGTCTGGTTCTAACTGTTGCCTCTTGAGTTGCTTACAGGTTTCTTAGGAGGCAGGTAAGGTGGTCTGGTATTCACATCTCTTGAAGACTTTTCCACAGTTTGTTGTGATCCACACAAAGTCTTTAGCATAGTCAATGATGCAGAAGTAGATGTTTTTTTGGAATTCTCTTGCTTTTCCTATCATCCACTGGATGTTGGCAATTTGATCTCTGGCTCCTCTGCCTTTTCTTAATCCAGCTTATACATCTGGAGGTTCTCAGTTCATGTATTGTTGAAGCTTTGCTTGGAGGATTTTGAGCATTACCTTGCTGACTCATGTGAAAAGAGTGCAATTGTGCACTAGTTTGAACATTCTTTGTCACTGCCCTTCTTTGGGATGGGCTTCCCTTGTGGCTCAGCTGGTAAATAATTGTCTGTAATGCGAGACACCTGGGTTTGATCCCTGGGTTGGGACGATCCCCAACTTGGGGAGAAGTTGGGGATTCCCAACCTTGGGAGAAGGTAAAGAATACTCACTCCAGTATTCTGGACTGGAGAATTGTATAGTCCATGGGGTCACAAAGAGTTGGACACAACTGAGTAACTTGCACTTTTACTTTCTTTGGGACTGGAATGGAAACAGACCTTTTCCAGTCCTGTGGCCACTGCTGACTTTTCCAAATTTGCTGGCATATTGAGTGTAGCACTTTCACAGCATCATCTTTTAGAATCTGAAATAGCTCATTTGGAATTCTGTCACCTCCACTAGCTTTGTTGGTGGTGATGCTTCCTAAGGCCCACTTGACTTCGCATTCTAGGATGTCTTGCTTTAGGTGAGTGATCATACCATCCTGGTTATCTGGGTCATGAAGATCTTTTTTGTACAGTTCTTCTGTGTATTCTTGCCACTTCTTCTTAATAGCTTCTGCTTCTGTTAGGTCCCTACCATTTCTGTCCTTTATTGTGCCCATGAAAGATTCCCTTAGTATCTAATTTCCTTGAAGAGATCTCTAGTCTTTCCCATTCTATTGTTCTCCTTTATTTCTCTGCATTGATCACTTAGGAAGGCTTTCTTATCTCTCCTTGCTATTCTTTGTAACTCTGCATTCAGATGGATATAGCTTTCCTTTTCTCCCTTGCCTTTTGCTTCTCTTCTTTTCTCAGCTATTTGTGAGGCCTCCTCAGACAACCATTTTGCCTTTTTGGATTTCTTTTTTCTTGAGGATAGTTTTGATCACCACCTCCTGTACAATATTACAAACCTCTGTCCATGGTTCTTCAGGTACTCTATCAGATCTAATCCCTTGAATCTATTTGTCACTTCCACTGTTTAATTGTAAGAGATTTGAGTCTCACCTGTGGAGGTGATGGAATTCCATTTGAGCTGTTTCAAATCCTGAAAGATGATGCTGTCAAAGTGCTGCCCTCAATATGCCAGCAAATGTGGAAAACTCAGCAGTGGCCACAGGACTGGAAAAAGTCAGTTTTCATTTCAATTCCAAAGAAAGGCAATGCCAAAGAATGCTCAAACTACTGCACAATTGCACTGATCTCACAAACTAGTAAAGTAATGCTCAAAATTCTCCAAGCCAGGCTTCAGCAATATGTGAACCATGAACTTCCTGATGTTCAAGCTGCTTTTAGAAAAGGCAGAGGAACCAGAGATCAAATTGCCAACATCCGCTGGATCATGGAAAAAGCAAGAGAGTTCCAGAAAAACAACTATTTCTGCTTTATTGACTATGCCAAAGCCTTTGACTCTGTGGATCACAGTAAACTGTGGAAAATTCTTCAAGAGATGGGAATACCAGACCACTTGACCTGCCTCTTGAGAAACCTATATGCAGGTCAGGAAGCATCAATTAGAACTGGACATGGAACAACAGACTGGTTCCAAATAGGAAAAGGAGTACATCAAGGCTGTATATTGTCACCCTGCTTATTTAACTTATGCAGAGTACATCATGAGAAATGCTGGTCTGGAAGAAGCATGAGCTGGAATCAAGATTGCCGGGAGAAATGTCAATCACCTCAGATATGCAGATGACACCACCCTTATGGCAGAAAGTGAAGAGGAACTAAAAAGCCTCTTGATGAAAGTGAAAGAGGAGAGTGAAAAAGTTTGCCTAAAGCTCAACATTCAGAAAATAAAGATCATGGCATCCGGTCCGATCACTTCATGGGAAATAGATGGGGAAACAGTAGAAACAGTGTCAGACTTTATTTTTGTGGGCTCCAAAATCACTGCAGATGGTGATTGCAGCCATGAAATTAAAAGTCGCTTACTCCTTGGAAGGAAAGTTATGACCAACCTAGATAGCATATTCAAAAGCAGAGACATAACTTTGCCGACTAAGGTCCATCTAGTCAAGGCTGTGGTTTTTCCTGTGGTCATGTATGGATGTGAGAGTTGGACTGTGAAGGAGGCTGAGTGCCGCAGAACTGATGCTTTTAAACTGTGGTGTTGGAGAAGACTCTTGAGAGTCCCTTGGACTGCAAGGAGATCCAACCAGTCCATTCTGAAGGAGATCAGACCTGGGATTTCTTTGGAAGGAATGATGGTGAAGTTGAAACTCCAGTACTTAGGCCACCTCATGTGAAGAGTTGACTCATTGGAAAAGACTCTGGCAGGGATTGGGGGCAGGAGGAGAAGGGGACGACAGAGGATGAGATGGTTGAATGGCATCATGACTCAATGGACGTGAGTCTGAGTGAACTCCGGGAGTTGGTGATGGATAGGGAGGCCTGGTGTGCTGCGATTCATAGGGTCGCAAAGAGTCGGACACGACTGAGCGGCTGAACTGAACTGAACTGAATGACCTAGTGGTTTTCCCTATTTTGTAGAATTTAAGTCTCAATTTTGCAATACAACTCATATGTGAGGGTAAATGTCTATTTAGTACTAAGTTGTTTTTTTTTTATTTCAAATTTAAGAGAACACATAAATAGTACATTTTATTTATATTATCATTACACAGTAGCTGTGCATTGATTTAGTGTCTTTAAATGGAGGATGCAATCCTGACAAATTCTAAGAATGTTTGCAAGATGTATACTTAAGGGAAAACTACCAAATCAGCTTCTGGATATGTGTGCGTGCTCAGTCGCTAAGTCTCTTTGCAGCCCCATGGACTGTTGCCCACCAGGCTCCTCTGTCCATGGAAGTTTCCAGGCAAGAATACTGGAGTGGGTTGCCATTTCCTCCTCCAGAGGATCTTCCCAACCCAGGGATCAAACCCACATCTAATGTGTCTCCTACATTGTCAGGTGGATTCTTTACCCCTGAGCCACCCGGGAAGCCGCTGAATATGCATATCCTGCCCTTATTATGTTTCTTGTTCCTTTTCTCAATCTTTTTTATCTCGTATTGCCATTTACATTGCTTAACCCTTAGCTCTGAAAGAGGACAATCCAAGTAAATATTCCTTGTACTCTCCCTTTCTTCATATTTGCTACTTAAAAAAATACCTTGCTAGGTTTAAAAACTGAACATTTTTAGGCTGGTTTTAGTTCCGTGCATGAAGATAGAAGACTGGCAATTATAGGAAAAGAGAGGGAGTAGAAGTGAGTGTAACAGTTGATGTTTCTATAAACAAAGAACTGAGATGGAGATAAGAAATAACAACAGAGATGGCAGGCCAACATATTGAGAGACATTCAAGGTCAGACAAGGGATTGATATTTGTTACTAAAAAAGGAAGCAGGTAGAAAAGGTTACAGTAGATGAAAAACTTATTCATAGCTCATTTTATTTGATGGTATAGCTAAACGCACATGATAAATTCTAAATCAATATCTATATTCCTTTTGCTGCAGAATACCATTTGGGGAAGATGCCCAAGCATACACAAATCCCAGAAGCCTGCAGTGTTTTCATTGGTTGTACTATGTGATTGAGATATATTCTGTAGAGTCAGTCCCTAAAGTTCTGTCAGGAGTTTTTACTGGCTTTAAATCTCCAGTGGATAAAATGTTCTATTTATTGCCACGTGAGAGAAGCTGATTACCTTCATCTGCCCTTCAAGGACATTGATTTGAGTATCTTTTACATTTATCAGTTTATAATTTATCTACTGTCTTAATGCATGGTTATGGTTAGAAAAGTGACCCTCTGAAACTGACATTTAGGTCTCAATGGATATTTTCATATCAAATGTTGTAGTTCTGTCTTCCAAAATAGATCTATTTAGTCTTCACTGTCTTTTCAAATCATTAACAATAAAGTTTAGCAATAAACCTCACCTAGTATGACACCATCCTTATGGCAGAAAGTGAAGAGGAACTAAAAAGCCTCTTGATGAAAGTGAAAGTGGAGAGTGAAAAAGTTGTCTTAAAGCTCAACATTCAGAAAATGAAGCTCATGGCATCTGGTCCCATCACTTCATGGGAAATAGATGGGGAAACAGTGAAACAGTGTCAGACTTTATTTTTTGGGGTTCCAAAATCACTGCAGATGGTGACTGCAGCCATGAAATTAAAAGACGCATATTCAAAAGCAGAGACATTACTTTGCCGACTAAGGTCCATCTAGTCAAGGCTATGGTTTTTCCAGTGGTCATGTATGGATGTGAGAGTTGGACTGTGAAGAAAGCTGAGCGCCGAAGAATTGATGCTTTTGAACTGTGGTGTTGGAGAAGACTCTTCAGAGTCCCTTGGACTGCAAGGAGATCCAACCAGTCCATTCTGAAGGAGATCAGCCCTGGGATTTCTTTGGAGGGAATGATGCTGAAGCTGAAACTCCAGTACTTTGGCCACCTTATGTGAAGAGTTGACTCATTGGGAAGACTCTGATGCTGGGAGGGATTGGGGGCAGGAGGAGAAGGGGACAACAGAGGATAAGATGGCTGGATGGCATCACGGACTCGATGGACGTGAGTCTGAGTGAACTCCGGGAGTTGGTGATGGACAGGGAGGGCTGGGGTGCTGCAGTTCATGGGGTCGCAAAGAGTCGGACACGACTGAGTGACTGAACTGAACTAAACTGAGTAGCTTTATCTGTGTTTGCTGAGTTAAAGAGTTTTCTCATTTTGGTGATGGTTGTTTAGTTGCTAAGTCGTGTCTGACTCTTGCGACACCGTGGGCTGTAGCCCACCAGGCTCCTCTGTCCATGGGATTTCCCAGGCGAGAATACTGAAGTGGGTTGCTATTTCCTTTTCAAGTGGATATTCCTGACCCAGAGATTGAACCCACATCTCCTTCACGGCAGTCAGATTCTTTACTGCTGAGCCACCAGAATTCCTTTTCTCCTCTTTAATGCTATTAAAAAAATATTTATTTATTTTTTGCTGCATTGGGTCTTACTTGCAGCATGTGGAAGTTTTCGTTGTGGGGCATGGGCTTCTCTCTGGTTGTGACCCACAGGCTCCAGAGCATGTGGATTCTGTAGTCGAGGCCGTGTGGGCTTACTTGCCCGGTGGCTGTGGGATTTTAGTTACCTGACCAGAGATCGAGCCTCTGACCAGAGATTGAACCTATGTCCCCTGTGTTGGAAGGCAGTTCTTATCCACCGGACCACCAGGAAAATAAAAATGGTATTATTTTTTAATTAAAAATGGATTTGTCAGAAGGTAAACAGCAAACAGAAATGTGGAAATGGTGGATGATAAGACTCATTGTAGTATGCATTAGTAAAGAAAGTTTATTTGAAAAAAGGTTACTAATTTCTCTTAAGTGTTAAGAAATAAATCATGAATCTCTTGTGAGTATTTGGAAATTGTGAAGAATGCTATTTGGATGGTTTTCCAAACTGAAGCTCTGACAGCACTACATAAAATTACCAAGAATTTTGCCATATTTTTCCCCCTGGGGCAGTCCCACCAAGTATTTGAGGCATCACAGAATATTGAAATATACTGGATAATGAGTAAATCATCTTATCACTTCATACTTGATAAACATATGAATTTTAATTCATTTTTATTTACTTTTAAATTAGGAAAGCTTTTGGAAAGGAAATTAGTGGGTGAAGATAGTTTAGAATTATGGTTTCTTCATTTTTAATTTTCTCGTTTGTAGTCAAAGTGCTGTTTGTTTTGCCTTTCCCTGGCTTTCTTCATATAAATATGAAGAAAAAGAATTGTTTTCTTTATTGATTTTTAAATAAATACATACTTTCTTGTCGAGCTTTCTTAAGATGTAATTGACCTACAGCACTATGTAAGTTTAAGATGTACAACATAGTGATTTAACTTACATACATGATGAAAAAAATGACTGTCAATAAGTGGAGTGAATATCCATCATCTTGTATATACAAAACTAAAGAAATAGAACATTTTTTTTTCTTGTGGTGGGAATTCTTACGATTTACTCTCTTAACAGCCATCATATATAACACACAGCAGGGTTGATTATATTTATCATGTTGTTAATTCCATTCCTAGTAGTTATTTATCTTGTAACTGGAAGTTTGTACCTTTTGACTGCCTTCATCCAATTCTTTCCCTCCGGTTGAGACTTCTCCTTCCAATGCACAGGGGGCAGATTCAATCCCCAGTTCGGGAGGCAAGATCCCATAGGCCTCTATCTGCCCCCCTCAAAAAAAATCCAAAACATGAAACAGAAGCAGTATTACAACACAATTCAGTAAGGACTTAAAAATGGTCTACATCAAAAAATCTTAAAAAAAAAAGAAAATATTTCGGTAGACTGAATGTCTGCGAGCATTAATTTATTCTTTTTCCCATTTCCAGGTCTTATCCCTCTTCTTTTAAGGAAAAACAAAAATTATCAATTAACAAGGGATATCCTCCAAGTCATTTTATTTAGCCATAGCTGCTCTAGGAAACTAGATTGAGGAAGTTAAGTTTTGCAAATGACTAAATAGCTAAATCTGATGTCTTTAGGAGCCACAGGAATAATGCTGTTTATCTTAAAAAGGAAAAAGCGCTTCATCTTAGTATTTTTATCTTTCTTATAGGCTGTTTAGCAATTTTGCAACAGAGTGTCTTCTCTGTAGATTTCTTAATTGAGTAGTTTCAGTTGCTAAGAGTTGAACATAGCCTGGATACATTTATAATTTGTGTATTAAATTTTTCATTTGAACAACTTATTTTTCAATAAATAATCTTGTTATTTTAAAAGAAGCTCAATGTAAAAATAATAAGAGAAGTACAAAAAAGGAAGAAATAACATTGCATAATATCAACATTTTTAAAATTAGTCTCACTATTAATCATGTCTTGTTATATAGAGCTTGTCCTAATGTTTAAAAAATGACCTCACATCTCTTAGAGTTTCCACTTTTAACATTATGGACTTCTAGACATTTTTTATGCATATGTATTTGTGTGTGTGTAAATGTATATACATACATAATACCTGTGTGTGTATATGCATAAATTGTATTTATCCTGTTCTTTTTTTCCTTTCACTGTATGTCCTGGAGATATATTTAAAAATTAATTAATAAACTATTTTTAGAGTGATTTTAGGTTTACAGCAAAACTGAACAGAAAGTATACAATTTCTATATACCTTCTCCCCACAACATACATGACTTCCCCTCAAAATCCTGCACCAAAGTGGTATATTTAGTACAACTGAAGAATCTTTGACATGTAATCATCACCCAGAGACCATAGTTTACATTAGGGTTCACTTTTGGTGTTGTATATTCTGTGTTTGAAGGAGTGTGTAATGATGTGTATAGACAACTACAGTGTCATAAAATAGTTTTTCTGCCCTAAAGATCCTCTGTTCTGCCTACTCATTCTCTCCCTCTAACCCCCCAGCCCCTGTCAACCACTTTTTACTGTTTCCACAATTTTGCCTTTTCCAGAACACTATATGGTTGGAATCATGTGGTATTTAACTTTTTCAGATTGTCTTCTTTTACTTTAAATTTAGTTTTCCTTGATATCATTTAATGGCTTGATAGCTCATTTCTTTGTAGTTCTGAATAATACTCCATTGTCTGTTTGTACCCTAGTTTATTTATCCATTCACTTACTGAAGGATATCTTGGTTGTCTCCAAGTTTTGCAGGTATAAATAAAGCTGCTGTAATATCTGTGGGCAAGATTTTGTGTGGGAATAAGTTTTCATTTCATTTGGGTATATACCAAGGAGCACAATTACTGGATCTTGTGAGTATGTTTAGTTTTGTGAAAAACAAAACAAAACAAAAAACCAACAACCACCAAACCATCTTCCAAATTAGCTGCATTCCCACCAGCAGTAAATAAGAGTACCTATCCTTACCAGCATTTAGTGTTGTCAGTGTTTTGGATTTTGGTAATTCTAACAAGTGTGTAGTGGGGTCTCACTATTGTTTTGATTTCTCTGATGACATATGATGTGAAGCATTATTCATATGCTCACTTTCCATTTGTAGATCTTCTTTGGTTGAGGTATCTATAAAGATCTTTACCCATTAAACTATTTATTAATTTATTTGTTTTGGTCTGTGCTGGGTCTTTGTTGCTGTTTGTGGGTTTTCTCTAGTTGCTGCGAGCCGGGGCTACTCTTTTGTTGCAGAGAACACCGTAGTTGTGATGTGTGGGCTCAGTTGTGATACACTGGCTTAGTTTCTCAGACCAGGGATCGAACCTGTGTCCCCTGCATTGGCAGGCAGATTCTTAACCACCGGACTACCAGGAAAGTCCTGGTCCGTTTTTAAATTGGGTTGTTTTGTTACTGTTGAGTTTTCAGTTTGTTTTATATTTTGGATAACGGTCTGTTATCGAATATGTCTTTTGCAAATGTTTTCTCCTAGTCTGTGGCCTGATCTTTTCATTCTCTTGACATTATCTTTAAAAAAAAAAAAAACCCCACGTCATTTATTTATTTACTTATTTTTGGTGACACTGGGTCTTCACTGCTGGGTGTGGGCTTTCTCTAGCTGTTGCGAGCGGGGGCTATTCTGTACTTGCAGTGCATGAGCTTCTATTTCACTGCCTTTTCTTGTTGCTGAGCATGTGCTCTAAGGGTGCAAAGGCTTGAGCAGTTGTGACATGGGGGCCCAGTAGTTACAGCGTGTGGGCTCTAGAGTCTGCTGGTTTCAGTAGCTGTGGTGCATGGGCTTAGTTGCTCTGTGGCATGTGGAATCTTCCCAGACCAGGGATCAAGCCTGTGTCCTCTACATTGGCAGGTAGGTTCTTATCCACTGCACCATCAGGGAAGTCCTTGACCTTGTCTTTTGCAGAGCAGAAATTTTTAATTTTGATGAAGTCCAGCTTGCCAATTATTTTTTTCAGGGATTATATCTTTGGTGTTAAATCTAAAAATTTATTGCCACACTGATGGTCTTTTGGATTTTCCTCTGTGTTATCTTCCATGACTTTTATAGTTTTGTGTTTTGCATTTAGATCTATAATCCATTTAGAGTTAATTTTTTTTGTGTGAAGGATGTATGATTTGTGTCAAGATTTAATTTTTTGCATGTGGATGTCTAATTGTTACAGCACCGTTTGTTGAAAAGACTATCTTTGCTGTGCTGTTTTGCTTTTTGCCTTTGTCAGAGACCAGTTGACTATATTTATGTCTATCTATTTCTGTTCCATTAATCTATTTGTCTGTTCTTTTGAAATGCCACACTGTTGTGATTGCTGTAGCTTTATAATAAATCTTGAGGTTGGGTAGACTCCACCTTCCAAAATTGTTCTTCAGTATAATGTTGGCTATTTTGTGTCTTCTGCCTCTCCATATAAATGTCTCCAGTTTGTCAGTGTCCACGAAATGACTCACTGGAACTTTGATTGAGATTGTATTGAATCTATAGGTCAGTTACGGAAGAGTGGACATATTGACAGCATTGAGTCTTCCTAACCATGAATATTTTTCCATTTGGCATTTTGGTATTCTTCTTTGGTATTTCTCAGAGTTTTGTACTTTTCCTCTTGTAGATATTGTATATATTTTGTTTGATTTATATCTATTTAATATTTTTTGAATGCAAATATAAATGGTAATATCTTTTAAAATTCTAGTTGCTGCTTGCTCATTGCTGGTGTATAGGAAAGTGATTAACTTTTGTGCATTAACTTTGTATCCTACAGCCTTGCTGAAGTCACTTATTATTTCTAGGAGTTTTTGTTGTTGTTGTTCTTGTTGATTCTTTAAAATATCCACTGGAGATAATCATGTCATTTATGAAGAAAGACAGTTTTATTTCTTCTCAGTGTATATACCTTTTACAGCCTTTTACTGACTTATTATATTAGCTATGATTTCATGTACAGGCCTTTTGTCTCCTGAAGTACATTTATCCCTAGATATTTTATTCTTTTTGATTTGATGATAAGTGAGATTGTTTCCTTAATTTCTCTTTCTGATCATTCATTTTTAATGGATAGAAATGCAACAGATTTCTTTGTATTAATTTTGTATCCTGCAACTTTTCTGAAACCACTGATAAGTTCTAGTAGCTTTTTAGTAGCATTTTTAGAATTTTCTATGTTTAGTATCACAAATTAATATAAATTTAATATGTATAGTATAAGGATGTGACATATATATCATGAAATGATTGTTGCAATAAGTTTAGTGGCTAGTCATCATCTCCTATAGATAAAAAATTAAAGAAATTTTTTTCTTGTGATGAGAATTCTTAGGATTTATTCTGTTAATAATGTTCATATATAACATACAAAATTATATTTGTCATGTTGTGCATTACATCTCTAGTACTTTTAAGTGGAAGTTTATATCTTTTGACTGTCTTCATCTAATTTCTTCTCTGCTCACCCCTTGCCTCTGGTAAGCACAAATCTAATCTCTTTTCTTTGAGTTTGTTTTTGACATGTAATTGACTGACAACATTTGTTCCTGTTTTACAACACAGTATAAGCAATATCATATGATATTTGTCTTTGTCTGGTTTACTTCACTTCGTATGATATTCTCTAGGTCCATCTATGTTGCTGCAGATGGCATTATTTCACTCTTTTTTTTTTTTTTTAACAGCTGAGTACCATTCCATTGTGTATGCACCACATCTTTATCATTTATCTGTCAGTGGACATTTAGGTTGCTTCCATGTCTTGGCTATTGTAAATAGTGTTGCAGTGAACATTGAACATTGGGTTGCATATCTTTTTGAACTGCGGTTTTGTCTGGATATATGTCCATGAGTGAGATTGCAGGATCATATGGTAGTTTTGTTTTTAGTTTTTTAAAGAACCTCCAGTCTCTTCAGTAAGTAGTGTTGAGAAAACTGGACAGCTGTTTGTAAAAGAATGAAATTAGAACATTCTCTAACACCACACACAAAAATAAATTAAAAAATAGATTAAAGACCTAGATGTGAGACTGGACACTATAAAACTCCTAGAGGAAAACACAGAACACTCTTTGAGATTACAGCAGTATCTTTTTGGATGTGACTTCTAGAGTGATGGAGGTGAAAAAAAAAATAAATGGGATCTAATTAAACTTAAGAGCTTTTGCACAGTGATGGAAACCATGAACAAAAGAAAAACACAATGCCCAGAGTGAGAGAAAATATTTGCAAATGATGTGACTGACAAAGGATTAACCTCTAAAATATACAAAGCAGCTCATACAATTCAATATCAAAAAACCAAACACCACCACCAAAAAATGGGCAGAAGATCTAAATAGGCATTTCTCCAAAGAAGACGTACAGATGGCTGACAGGCACATGAAGAGATGCTCAACATCACTAATTATTAGAGAAATGCAATCAAAACTACAGTGAAGTATCACCCCACACTGGTCAGAATGGCCGTCATCCAAAAGTTTTAAAATGGTAAATTCTGGAGAGGGTGTAGACAGAAGAGAACTTTCCTGCATTGTTGGTGGGAGTGTAAATTGGTACAGCCACTATGGAGAACGGTATAGTGGTTCCTTACACTCTCTTAAACATTTTTGATTTAGAAGATTCATGGTTGGTGGCTTTTTAAAGCTAAACTTTTAAAATTCTAAACATTACATGTATTCTCTGTGTAAGATTTGGAAAATGTGAGCCATAGTGATATAAAAATAATCAGTCACAGTTTGTTAGGGAAACTGTTGTGAGCATTTTGGTGTACTTTTTTTAAAAACTTCCTCGCCTCCCCCTCAGATCCCAACCAGTAAGTATTGTATGATACATGAAGTTTTAGGTTTTGTGTATTGTTTCCCCATTTTCACAGACTCTTCAGGGGCGTTTTAAATGGATATATAGTCCATCATATAGATTCGGTATGTATAATTCACACATTTTATAAACTTTACTCCTACTTTTCCAAATTTTGTTAAATAATGCACTTTTGGGAGGAAATTTTTCTCCTTTATTCTCATTGTCAATTAAAGAATTCTAAATATAGCAGGTAAAATACTGCTACTTTTCATTCATTTATCAGTTTGTGATTCACTTAAATATTTTGAGGACCAATTGTGTGTCAGGCACAATTTAAGGACACTTAAAAAGTTTACTGGCTAATGTAAGAGAATGTAAGAAACAAATGATTATAACATGTGTGATGAGTACTGTGATAGAGGAAGACATAGGACCCTAAGGGACTAAAAAGAGGGACTTCTGTATTGGTTTGAAGTTGGGACAAGGGTAGAAAATTTACTGATCTTACCAGAGGAGGATAAATTTTTTTTCTTTTTAAAAAAAAATTAATGTATTTATTTTAATTGAGGATAATTACTTTACACCATTGTAATGACTTTTTGCCATACATAAGCAAATTGGCCAAAGGTATACATGTATCCCCCTATCCTGAACCCCCCCTCCCAGTGCCCTCTCCACACCATGCCTCTAGGTTGTCCTAGAGCACCGGCTTTGGGTGCTCTGCTTCATGCATCAAACTCACACTGGTCATCTATTTTATATATGGTAATGTATATGTTTCAATGCTATTCTCTCAAATCTTCCCACCCTTTCCTTCTCCCACTGAGTCCAAAAGTGTTCTTTACGTCTGCGTCTCCTTTGTTGCCCTGCATGTAGGATCGTTGGTGCCATCTTTCTAAATTCCATATATATGTGTTAATATGCAGTAATTGTCTTTCTCTTTCTGACTTACTTCACTCTTATGGACCCTGGGTTCATCTATCTCATTAGAACTGACTCAAATGCATTTCTTTTTTTATAGCTGAGTAATATTCTATTGTGTACATGTACCAAAACGTCCTTATCCATTCATCTGCAGATGGACATCCAGGTTGCTTCCATTTCCTAGCTACTGTAAATAGTGCTGCAGGGAACATTGGGATACATGTGTCTCTTTCAATTCTGGTTTCCTTGGGGAATATGCCCAGCAATGGGATTGCTGGGTCATATGGCAGTTTTATTCCCAGTTTTTTAAGGAATCTGAGGAGGAGAAACTTAAACTGGGTCTTAGTATTTATGATATAAGGCCATCAAAAAGTGAGGGTAAGCTGAAAGGCATTCTAGGTGGAGGGAATGGCACATGCAAAGGCAAAGAGGTATTAGCATGTCAAGTTTAGGAAGCTTTCATATTAATATTAAAATGGCTTCTGTCTATGGTGCATGTGAGGGAGTGGCAAGAGAGAAAGCTGAGTAAGTGGGTAGATGTAATTTCATGAAGGGCTTTGAATATCATCTTTAAGGCTGGGGTGTCATCATGAACGAGGCAGAATCGTTGAGGAACATGTTTATAGCTCTGACTCCCATTTGTACATCAGCAATTCTCAACAGCTCTAGCCCAAACCTCAGCTTTGAGTTCCAGATCTATATATCCAACTGCCTTGATGGCCTCTTTAGAATGTCTAGGAAGTAAATTCCATGAAAGCAAGAATTTTACTCCTTTTGTCCTAAGCTGTATCTGCTTTTCTTAGAACAGGCGAACAGTGCCTGGCAATAAGTTATCCTGAGTGATTCAATTCAAAAGAGAACGATTCCTTACTCTATCTCAGAGGTGTCTCGAATTCCACATAAATCCAGGTCATGATCTTATCCCTCTAATCTGCCCTTCTCCTGATGTTGCTTGTTTAAGGGATTGGCACCATCTATTTAATTTCACAAGGTAGAAACCTGAGTATATCTTTGACATATTTCTCTTTTTCACCTTTCACATTCATTTTATCACCAAGACCAAATGAATTTTTGACCCATTTCTTCGTGTGCCCATTTGTCTCCATCTCCACTGCTCTAGTCCAGGCTACCATCTTTCTCCTCATCCTATACAATAATAGTAAACTTTCACCCTTTACTCTTGTCCTTTTTCAATCTGTTTTCTCTGTGTTGGAGTGTAAAAAAAAAAATCACACAAACCCACAGAATCGGATTCTGATATTCCTGTTTGCATCCGTTGCTCATTGCATAAAGAACAAAATTTTTAACACAGGATGCAGGGCCCTGTGTGCTCTGGACCGTGTCTAACCCAATAGCCATGCACATGTCAGTTTTTTGGACTCTGCTCCTTAGTCACACTGACTTTTTAAATTCTTCTAGTGGATCATGCTTTCTTCTGCCACAATTGTAATGTTTAATTAGTAACTTCCAATACATATTGTAAAATGAGAGGAGCGAATGTACCAATCTCATTGAGCTGATATTTATAATTCTTAAAGGATAGTGTTCTATGTGGCATTGCTTTCCTTTTCTTTTATAATTTTTTTTTTTTTTTGGTTGTACTGGATCTTTGTTGCTGCATGCAGGTTTTCTCTAGTTGTGGAGAGTGGGGCCTACTGTTTTTTGCAGTATGTGGCCTTCTTACTGTAGTGACTTCTCTTGTGGAGCATGGGCTCTAGGGTCTGCAGACTTTTGTAATTGTGGCATGTGAACGCAATGAATTCAGCTCCTGAGCTCTAGAGCACAGGCCAAGTAGTTGTGGCATATGGGCTTGATTGCTCCTTGGTATGAGGGATCTTCCCGGACCAGGGATCAAACCTGTGTCTCCTGCTTTGGCAGGCAGATTCTTTACCACTGAGCTACTAGGGAAGCCCCTGCATTCTTTTCTTGAAAAGAAAACTGTCTGTGAATTATTACAAATAAACTGGAGTATTTTCAGTAATAATTTGTTCCTCTTTCAAATTACATATAACATATCTCAATTTTCCATCAAGTCATTTAAAAAACAAATACCTATAAGCTACATTTATTCTTGTTTTAGAGTAAGAAAGCATTGTCTGTTGTAAATTTAAGCCTTTCTATTTTTTAAAAAAATGCTGCTGTAAGAAGGATATATAGGAAATGCCTTAATTTAAAAAAATGATTAGGCTTTATATGAAAGCAGTGACTTAATAACTGGAAAAGGCAATGGCAAGCCACTCCAGTACTCTTGCCTGGAAAATTCCATCGACAGAGGAGCCTGATAGGCTGCAGTCCATGGGGTCGCTAAGGATTGGACATGACTGAGCAACTTCACTTTGATTTTTCACTTTGATGCATTGGAGAAGGAAATGGCAACCCACTCCAGTGTTCTTGCCTGGAGAATCCCAGGGATGGGGGAGCCTGGTGGGCTGCCGTCTATGGGGTTGCACAGAGTCGGACACGACTGAAGTGACTTAGCAGCAGTAGCAATGGGGAGTTATTGTTTGGATTTATGTGATAACTTTTTTAAACATTTATTTATTTATTATTATTTATTTTGGCCGTGCCTGGTCTTAGTTTTGGCATACAGATCATAGATCTTCATTGTGGCATGCAAACTGTTATTTGTGGCATGTGGGGTCTAGTTCCCCGACCAGGGATTGAACCTGGGCCCCATGCATTGGGAGCACAGAGTCTTAGCCACTGGACCACCAGGGAAGTCTCTTGTGTGATAATTTTTATTGTTGTATATTTGGTATTAAATATATTTTGTAATTGAAATATGTATGTATATATTATTTTTTATTCTGTAAAATGAAAAATTTGTTTGCTCATTTCTAGTTCAAATTGTATTTAATAGCTTAAGTAACTTTAGCAGGTATTACACCACAGAATATGTACTCATTACTCATTTTTCTTTAACTTTTTCTTCATGTCAGAGCAAAAGACTAAACTTACAGAAGAATGCAATCAAGTGATGGCTTTTTCTTTAGAATCTGAATATGGAGGCCACAGGAACAGATGATGTCGATAAGCTGAAAACTAAATTTATATCTGCTTGGAACAACATGAAATATAGTAAGTATCATGATTTGAAAATTATGTAATCCAAAGAAATATTTGAAGGTATGTATTATCTCCCTTATTCAGTCAGTAACAATTGCTGAGGTTTTCCTTGAATGAAATATTTCTGTAAGGAATAAAAATAATATATTCTCTATATATGTCAGTTACAAAGTATATAAGAATACTTCCTAAAGAAAGAGCCAAATATCCTCATAAATATTGCTTAGAAACTCAGGCATATCATGTGGTCCTTTAAAAAAGAAAATGCCAAAGCAGATATAATTTATTCAGGTAACGGATACTACCTCAGTTTTTCAGACTCAGTTTCAGGCAGCCTCACGTCTGAACCAGGAACCAATCAAAATAGATATCTGAACACAGAAAGCAGACCGTATAAAGTTCATACTCTGATACATATAACTTTCTTCTAGGAGCACACTCAGACAATTATAACTTAGTTATTCTTGGTTTGCATATAGATCTGGTAAGGATCATATGGTTGTTTTGAAGCCTACTTCAGACTGGAAACAAACTGTCGATGAAGAATCTTTCAAAGGTGGAGAAATATTCAGAGAATTATTGTCAACAGGAAGAAGTTCATATCCGTAAAATAGGAATGGAAAAATTTAGTAAAACCCATAGGCAGTGCAAATTCAAGTAAAACACAGTTGGCTGTTGGCTCCTGATTCACTGGAAATCATGGCCAGCTAGCTATTTAGACAGTTAAAACTTGGTAATAACTTAACATTGCATTTTGAAGATTATAGACATTAATTTTTTGAAAATTTGAGATAAATCATTTGCTACTAAAATTCACCCTTTTAAAGGGTATAGTTCAGTGGTTTTTTTAGTATATTCACAGAAATGTACAACCATCGTCACTAGCTCGAGAACATTTTTATCACCCCTCAAAGTTACCCTGTACCCATTAGTAGTATAAGAATACTCCGTATTCTTCCCCATCTCTCTCCAATCCCTGACATCCACCATGCTACTTTCTGCCTCTATAGATTTGCCTATTCTGGACTTTACATATAAATGCTATCACATAACTTGTGGTCTTTTGTTTTTGACTCCTTTCACTTAGCACAGTGTTTTCAAAGTTCATCCATGTTGTTGCATGTATGTATCAATACCACATTCTCTTATATGGTTAAGTGCTATTTCACTGTATGGATATATGCCATTTTCTTTACTCACTCATTAGTTGATGGACATTTGGGTTATTTCTACTTTTTGGCTATATGAATAGTACTGCTGTGAATATTGTTTACAAGTTTTTGTGTAAACTTAGTTTCAGTTCTCTTGGCTATATTCCTAGGAGTAAAATTACTGGATCATATATTAACTCTAAGTTTAACTTTTCAAGGAACTACCCAACTGTTTGGACCATTATACATTGCTACAGCAATGTTTGAAGGTTTAAATTTCTCTATATCCTCAGCAGTACTTGTTAATGTCCATCTTTTTAATTAGATCCATTTTAGTGAGTGTGAAATATCTCACTGTAAGTTTGATTTGTATTTCCCTGATGACTGTACGAAGGTAAATGTCTTGTCATGTGTTTATTAGCCATTTGTATGTATTCTTTGAAGATATGTCCATTTAATTTTTTACACATCTTAAGATTGGGTTGTCTTTTTAATATTGGGTTTTAAGTGTTCTTTATATATTCTAGATGAAAGTCCCCCAGCAAAAATATGATTTGCAGATATTTTTTCTCATTCTTGAATTGTCTTTTCACTTTCTTAATAGTGTCTACTAAAGCATAAAACTTTGATTTTGATGAGGTCCACTTTACCTATTTTTTTCTTTGTTGTTATGCTTTTGATGCTGTATTTAAGAAATGTTGATTAAATCAAGATCATGAAGTTTTACACCTATTTTTAAAGATATTTTTTCTTTTTAGCTCTTCTATTTAGGTCCTTGATCCATTTTGAGTTAATTTTTGTATGTGATGTGAGGTAGAAGTTCCACTTCATTCTTCGTATGTGGCTATCTAGTTGTCATAGCACCATTTGTTTAGAAGAATATTCTTTTCCCATTGAATGGTCTTGCCACCCTTATCTAAAATCAGTTGACCATAGATGTAAAGGGTTTATTTCTGGACACTCAGTTCTATTCCATTAATCTATATGTTTGTTCTTACGCCAATACAACATTCTCTTGATTAGTTTAGCTGTTTGTGAGATCTGAAATTGGAAAGTATGATTCCTCCAATTTTGCTCTTCTTTTCCAAGATTGTGTTAACTATTCTGGATCTCATGCATTTTCCCTATGAATTTTTGATCATCTTATCAATTCTGAAAGAAATTCAGCTAGGATTTTTATATAGATTTTAGTGAATCTATAGATCAATTTTCAGAGTATTGACATATTAACAGAATACTTCCATATTAAGATTTCCAATTCATAGACATGGGATGTCTTTACACTTATTTAGATTTTAAATTTCTTGCCATGACATTTTGTAGTTTTCTGTAAGTCTTACACTTCTTTTGTTAAAGTTATACCTAAATGTTTTATTCTTTTCAGTGCTATTTTATTTGTAATATTTTTCCAATTTTTGGCCACACCTTGCAGCATGTGGGATCTTAGTTCCCTGAACAGGGATTGAATCCTCGCCCCTTGCTTTGGAAAGCAGAGTCATAACCCCTGGACCATTGGAGAAGTCCTTCAATGCTATTTTAAAACGGATTGTCTTCTTAATTTCTTTTCATATTCTTTGTTAGTCTATAGAAATACAATTGATTTTTTTGTGATTTGATCATGTGTCTTGTAAACTTGATCTCCTTTATTAGTTCTAATAGGTTTTTGTGGATTCTAGAGGATTTTCTGTGTAAGCTCATGCCATCTGCAAATAGAGACTTACATTCTTTTCAGTCATTTAATCTGATGGATAGATTATGTGATGAAGATTTCATTTATAAGGTCTGGAAATTATCATACTGGTACTAACACATTTTAGCAGTATCCTAGGAATTGTTACTTAAACTATTATTTACATATGTGTAGCTTTCCCTATCTAGATATTAAGTGGGTATAGCAAGATTATGGTAATCCCTAATCTCTGAAGAACAGAATGTTCAGGGTAACTGTATGTTACCCTGGAGAAGGGTACCCTCCAGAAGGTACCTTCTGGAGAAGGACATGGCAACTCACCCCAGTATTCTTGCTTGGGAAATCCCATGGACAGGGGAGCCTGGCAGGCTACAGTCCATGGGTTGCAAAGAGTTGGACACCACTTAGTGACTGAGCAGTCACATGTTCTAGATAGTTTTGAGTTAGAGAATAGTATTTTAGTTTCGTTTTATTGATGAAAATTATTCTAAAATGTTTAATATGTATCCATTCCTGGCTTAGAGTTTGTATTGTATGGGTGGTTTGTGTGCATGCTAAGGCACTTCAGTCATGTCCAACTCAGTAATCCTCTGGACTATAGCCCACCAGCCTCCTCTGTCTGTGGGATTCTCCAGGCTAGAATACTGGAGTGGGTTGCCATGGTGTCCTCCAGGGGATCTTCCTGACCCAGGGATTGAACCTGTGTCTCTTAGGTCTCCTGCACTGGCACATGGGTTCTTTACCATGTGTGGTTTAAGAAGTACTAAAACATTTTTTTGAATTTATTTGTTTTTAATTGAAGAATAATTGCTTTACTGTATTATGTTGGTTTCTGCCATACATCACCATGAATCAGCCATAGGTGTCCCCTCCTTCTTGAACCTCTCTCCTATCTCCCATCCCATCTCATCCCTCTAGGTTGTCACAGAGCACCTGTTTGAACTCCCCGAGTCATGCAGCAAATTCTCACTGGCTATCTGTTTCACATATGGTAGTGTATATGTTTCCATGCTACTCTCTCCATTCATCCTACCCTCTCCATTCCCATGCTGTGACTATTAGTCTGTTTTCTATGCGTCTCCATTGCTGCCCTAGATCTAATAGGTTCATTAGTACCATCTTTCTAGATAGTGTATATATGTGTTAATATATGATATTTGTTTTTCTCTTTCTGACTTCCACCTGATTAGAACTGACTCACATGCATTCCTTTTTATGGCCAAGTAATATTCCATTGTGTATATGTACCACAGCTTCTTTGTCCATGCATCTGTCATTGGAAAGGGCTTTCCTAGTGGCTCAGACAGTAAAGCGTCTGCCTGTAATATGGGAGACTCAGGTTCTATCCCTGGGTTGGAAAGATCTCCTGGAGAAGGAAATGGCAACCCACTCCAGTACTCTTGGCTGGAAATTCCCATAGATGGAGGAGCCTGGTAGGCTACAGTCCACGGGGTTGCAAAGAGTTGGACATGACTGAGCGACTTCGGTTTGCTTTGCTTCTGTCATTGGATATCTAGGTTGCTTCCATGTCCTAACTATTGTAAATAGTGCTGCAGTGAACATGTGTAGATGGGGTTCGGTTCAGTTCAGTTCAGTTCCGTTGCTCAGTCATGTCCGATTCTTTGCAACCCCATGAATTGCAGCACGCCAGGCCTCCCTGTCCATCACCAACTCCCAGAGTTCACTCAAACTCATGTCCATCGAGTCAGTGATGCCATCCAGCCATCTTATCCTCGGTCGTCCCCTTCTCCTCCTGCCCCCAATCCCTCCCAGCATCAGAGTCTTTTCCAATGAGTCAGCTCTTCCCATGAGGTGGCCAAAGTATTGGAGTTTCAGCTTCAGCATCAGTCCTTCCAATGAACACCCAGGACTGATCTCCTTTAGAATGGACTGATTGGATCTCCTTGCAGTCCAAGGGATCCTCAAGAGTCTTCTCCAACACCACAGTTCAAAAGCATCAATTCTTTGGTGCTCAGCTTTCTTCATAGTCCAACTCTCACATCCATACATGACCACAGAAAAAACCATAGCCTTGACTAGACGGACCTTTGTTGGCAAAGTAATGTCTCTGCTTTTTACTATGCTACCTAGGTTGGTCATAACTTTCCTTCCAAGGAGTAAGCGTCTTTAATTTCATGGCTGCAGTCACCATCTGCAGTGATTTTGGAGCCCCCAAATATAAAGTCTGACACTGTTTCCACTGTTTCCCCATCTATTTCCCATGAAGTGATGGGACCAGATGCCATGATCTTCGTTTTCTGAATGTTGAGCTTTAAGCCAACTTTTTCACTCTCCTCTTTCACTTTCATCAGGAGGCTTTTTAGTTCCTCTTCACTTTGTGCCAGAAGGGTGGTGTTATCTGCATATCTGAGGTTATTGATATTTCTCCTGGCAATCTTGATTCCAGCTTGTGCTTCTTCCAGCCCAGTGTTTCTCATGATGTCCTCTGCATATAAGTTAAATAAGCAGGGTGACAATATACAGCCTTGACATACTCCTTTTCCTATTTGGAACCAGTCTGTTGTCCCATGTCCAGTTCTAACTGCTGCTTCCTGACCTGCATACAGATTTCTCAAGAGGCAGGTCAGGTGGTCTGGTATTCCCATGTCTTTCAGAATTTTCCAGTTTATTGTGATCTACACAGTCATAGTCAATAAAGCAGAAGTAGATGTTTTTCTGGAACTCTCTTGCTTTTTCTATGATCCAGCAGATGTTGGCAATTTGATCTCTGGTTCCTCTGCCTTTTCTAAAACCATCTTGAACCTCTGGAATTTCATGGTTCATGTATTGCTGAAGCCTGGCTTGGAGAATTTTGAGCATTACTTTACTAGCGTGTGAGATGCGGTACATGTGTCTTTTTCAGTTCTGGTTTCCTCAAGGCATATACCCTTGATTATTGGGTCATACGGTAGTTTTAGTCCTAGTTTTTTAAGGAGTCTCATACTATCCTCCATAGTGGCTGTATTAATTTACATTCCCACCAGCAATGCAAGAGGATTCCCTTTTCTCCACACCCTCTCCAGCATTTATTGTTGATTTTTTGATGATGGCCATTCTAATCAGTGTGAGATGATACCTCATTGTAGTTTTGATTTGCATTTCTCTAATAATGAGCGATATTGAGCATTTTTTCATGTGCTTATTAGCCATCTGTACGTCTTTGTAGAAATGTCTGTTTAGGTCTCCTCCCCACTTTTTGATTGGGTTGTTTGTTTCTCTGGTATTGAGTGGCACAAGCTGCTTGTATATTTTGGAAATTAATCCTTTGTCAGTTGTTTCATTTGCTATTGTTTTCTCCCCATCTGAGGATTATCTTTTCAGCTTGTTTATAGCTTCCTTTGCTGTGCGAATGTTTTTATGTTTAATTAGGTCCCACTTGTTTATTTTTGTTTTAATTTCCATTCTACTCAAGGGAGGTGGGTCATAAGAGGACCTTGCTGTGATTTATGTCATACAGTGTTCTGCCTATGTTTTCCTCTAAGAGTTTTATAGTTTCTGGTCTTACATTTAGGTCTTTAAGCCATTTTGAATTACCTTTCTGTATGGTGTTAGGAAATGTTCTAATTTCATTGTTTTTACATGTAACTGTCCAGTTTTCCCAGCACCACTTATTGAAGACCCTATCTTTTCTCCATTGTATATTCTTGCCTTGTTTGTCAATGATAAGGTGCCCATAGGTGTGTGGGTTTATCTCTGGGCTTTTATCTTGTTCCATTGGTCTATATTTCTTTTTATTTTGTGCCAGTACCATACTGTCTTGATGACTGAAGCTTTGCTGTATAGTCTGAAGTTAGGAAGGTTGATTCCTTGAACTTCATTCTTATTTCTCAAGATTGCTTTGGCTATTTGGAGTCTTTTGTATTTCCATATGAATTATGAATTTTTTTGTTTTAGTTCTGTGAGAAATGCCATCGGTAATTTGATAGGGATTGTTTTTGGTAGTATAGTCATTTTCATAATATTAATTCTTCCAACCCAGGCACATGGAATATCTCTTCATTGTTTATGTCATCTTAGATTTCTTTCATCAGTGTCTTATAGTTTTCTGTATACAGCTCTTTTGTCTCCTTAGTTAGGTTTATTCCTAGGTATTTTATTCTTTTGGTTACAGTGGTAAATGGGATTGCTTCCTTAACTTCTGTTTCTGACTTTTCATTGTTAGTGTATAGGAACACAACTGATTTCTGGGTATTGATTTTCTTTCCTGTGACTTTACTGAATTCACTGATTAGCTCTAGCAATTTTCTGACACTATTTTAGGGTTTTCTGTGTGTAGTTCATGTTATCTGCAAACAGTGAGAGTTTTACTTCTTTTCCAATCTGGATTCTTTTTTTTTTTCTTTTTCTTCTCTGATTGCTGTGGCTAGGACTTCCAAACCTATGTTGAATAATATTGGCAAGAGTGGGCACCCTTGTCTTATTTCTGATCTAGGTGAAATGCCTTCAGTTTTTCACCATTGAGATTAATGTGTGCTCTGGGTTTATCATATATGGCCTTTATTGTGTTGAGGTAGCTTCCTTCTGTGCCCATTCTTTGAATAATTTTTATCAAATGGGTGCTGAATTTTGTCAAAAGCTTTTTCTGCAAATATTGAGATTATCATATTATTTTTATCTTTCAGTTTGTTAATATGGTATATCATATTTATTGATTTGTGTATATTGAAGAATCCTTGCATCCCTGGGATAAACCCGACTTGATCATGGTGTATAATCTTTTGAATGTGTTGTGTTGTATGATGTTTGAATATGTTGAGGATTTTTGCATCTATGTTCATCAGTGATATTGACCTATAATTTTCTCTTTTTTGGTGATGTCTTTATCTGGTTTTGGTATCAAGGTGATGGTAGCCTTGTAGAATGAGTTTGGAAGTGTTCCTTTCTCTGCAATTTTTTGGAAGTTTGAGAAGGAAGGCATCAGCTCTTCTCTGAATGTTTCATAGAATTCACCTGTGAAGCCATCTGGCCCTGGGCTTTTGTTTTTGGGGAGATTTTTGATCACAGTTTCGATTTCAGTGCTTGTGATTGGCTTGTTCATAATTTCTATTTCTTTCTGGTTCAGTCTTGGAAGGTTGAACTTGTCTAAGAATCTGTCCATTTCTTTCAGATTGTCCATTATACTGACATAAAATTGCCTATAATAGTCTTCTATGATCCTTTGTATTGTTGTGTTGTCTATTGTAACCTCTCCTTTTTAATTTCTAATTTTGTTAATTTGATTCTTCTCCCTTTTTTTCTTGATAAGTTTGGCTAATGATTTGTCAATTTTATTTATCTTCTTGAATAACCAGCTTTTAGTTCCATTAATCTTTGTTATTGTTTTCTTCATTTCTTTTTCATTTATTTCTTCTCTAATCTTTATAATTTATTTCCTTCTACTAACTTTGGGTTTTTTTTTATTTTTCTTTTTCCAGTATCAAGTTATGTTGTCTATTTTGTGTTTTTCTTGTTTCTTGAGATCGGATTGTATTGCTATAAATTTCCCTCTTAGAACTGCTTTTGCTGCATCCCATAGGTTTTGAGTCACTGTTTTCATTGTTATTTTTTTCTAGGAATTTTTTGATTTCCCTTTTTATTTCTTCAGGGACTAGTTGATTATTTGGAAATGTGTTGTTTAATCTCCATGTGTTTGTATTCTTAAGTTTTTTTTTCTGTAATTTTTATCTAGGTATTGTGGTCAGAAAAGATGATTGATTTCAGTTTTCTTAAGTTTACTGAGACTTGATTTGTAACCCACAATGTGGTCCGTCTTGGAGAATGTTCCATGTGCACTTGAGAAGAAAGTGTATTTTTCTGTATTTGGCTGGGATGTCCTAAAGATATCAGTTAGGTTCATCTGGTTGAATGTGTCATTTTATTTATTTATTTATTTAAAATATTAATTTATTTATTTTAATTGGAGGTTAATTACTTTACAATATTGTATTGGTTTTGCCATACATCAACATGAATCCGCCACAGGTATACACGTGTTCCCCATCCTGAACCCCATTTTAAAGCTTGTGTTTCCTTATTAATTTTCTGTTTTGATGATCTGTCCATTGGTGTAAGTGAGGTGTTAAAGTCCCCTACTATTATTGTGTTACTGTAGTTTCCCCTTTTATGTTTGTTAGTGTTTGTCTTGTGTATTGAGGTGCTGTTATGTTGGATGCATAAATATTTACAGTTGTTATGTCTTCTTCTTGGATTGATCCCTTAATTATTATGTAGTGAAGAAGGACTGAAATTGATTGAGCACCAACCAGTATATTATAGCTTATGTACCTTATCAATTAAATCTCATATCTTTCTGAGTTAGAGATCTTTCTGGGATTTATATCTCCATCTTTTTAAGGTTTTCCTTTTTTGGAAATTAGAAAACTGAGATTGACATGCTCAAGGTCACGTACCTAGATGAGTCTTGAAATGGTATTCAAGTCCAGCCTCCTTTGGCTCCCTATTCTTGCTGTTTTCTGGATACACTGAACATAATTTAGAATTATTTTTTTATCAATGTCAGTATTAGGATATGAAGACAGAACTAGAAATGGCATAACACTTGCATTTTAAAAGAGACTGGACCTTACTTTTTTGAAAAAATATTTAATTTTTGCTTTCCTCCCCACCCCCTTATTTACATGATTTTATGAGGTATATAAACTTGATTTCCTTTTTAAAATATTAAATAATTCATCCTTCTTCTAAATCATCCTTCATGATTTCTGTTCCTCCAGAAAATTGTTATCATCTCTACTGTTTCAATGTCTTTGATTTGTTTGCATCTTTTAAAGCTTTATTTGTGATTTTATAATTGCTAACTTAATGGACTGTAGGTTTTGGGGTAACATTTTGTTTATGGTGACTCTCCTAAGACAGTCCTCAGTGAATCACATTTTGTGTTGTCTTTTTTTCTCATTTGAATCTGCGTTGGACTGTGTCTTACGTCAACCAATAGAATAGAAAGGAGGCTATGTCGACTCTAGGCCTAACTCTTAGGAGACAACTTCTACTCTCTTTGTGCACTATAACTTATTGCTTATGTAAAATGTAGATCATTGCAGAGCCTCAGACTCTGACTCAGATTCACCTTTCTTTCTTTTGGAAGGACTGGTGACTGGTAAGAGGGTGTAGGTTGAAGGTAAAGCATAGGGACAGAGAAGTCCTCCTTAAAGGATTTTTGTTTGTTTTTAAGGTTGTGTTTATAAAGGACTTATTTGGAAATGTTGCCTTTTGGAGAGGGGGGAATTGTTCCTGGTTTGGGGGTTAAAATCATTCTAGCATGGTACTAATAACACTCGTAAATTGGGAACAACAAAAACTGCATGTTTGAACTAGAAGATGATTTAAATGGATTGAAATGGGCTGATATTGGGGAGGATAATTTTGTCATGGAATAATATGAGCCAAATAGTAAAGCCTGCTTTGAGTATAGATGAAAATTAGTGGAAAAGATAGCTCTCAAGGTAATTTGTATCATATTGAAGAAAGTCTTTAGTATCACAGAGAAGTTCATTATAAATCTGTTAGGTTAATGAGTCATTGAGGTTGGTTTTTGAGCAAATGAGTAGATGAATTACCTAATCAAAGCTGAGCCACAGGGAGATTAATTTGTCAGGGATAAGTGGCATATGCTAGCATGGGGAAAGACTGATGACAGAGAAGCCATTTGGGGGAGTACTGCAAATTAGACTTTGGAGTAATCCAAAGTCTAATCAGTGTATTTGACTTTCCATTCTCTCTGTTTCAGTACCAAACTCAGATACTTGTATGATTTTTATTATAAATACATATTTTAATGTACTTGTTCTTTGTACTTATTTGTATTATAGTCTTTAAGGAAGCACTTTCATAAAAGTCACTCATTTAAAATTTGTAACAACTCTGTTAAATATAAATGCTGGTCTGCTTAAGACTAGACCTAGTCTTGACTCCCAGTTTCAGATTCTGTTTCTCTGTTCTTACATTTTAGGAGCTGCTTTTTAAGGCTACATTAGCACGCAGGAATTTCATATACTTGGGAATATTCAGGAATATAATGGGCAAGTGCTTTTCTTAGGAAATAGAGAATATTAATGGCATCATAAAAAGCCAAAAGGGTAGTACCTTTTAGATATAGACAATTTAGTCGGAAGAAAATTGAAAGAGTTAGAGTTTGCAGCTAAAAGTTGAGGATTGAGGATTTGGTTTGGGAGGTGGAAAATTGAGATGAAAATGTCTGAAAGCTTCGTATATCACTTTCAGAAATCCTCATTAAGCCGAAATGATGGGGTTAAAACAGATTTCCCTAGGAAACTTCAGCGATCTGCTTTTATCATAAGCATTAGTATACTCTGGGAGAAGGAAATGGCAACCTACAGTACTCTTGCCTGGAAGATCCCATGGACAAGGGAGCCTGGTAGGCTGCAGTCCATGGGGTCGCTAAGAGTCGGACACAACTGAGCGACTTCACTTTCACTTTTCACTTTCATGCATTGGAGAAGGAAATGGCAACCCACTCCAGTATTCTTGCCTGAAGAATCCCAAGGACAGAGGAGCCTGATGGGCTGCTGTCTACGGGGTCGCGCAGAGTTGGACACGACTGGAGTGACTTAGTGGCAGCAGCAGCAGTATATTCTGTGATCTTATCCCTAAATTACTTCATTGGAATGTTCAAATATTTTAAACTTTTAAGTTATCTAAAATGGAAGGAAATACAAGAAATTGGTAATACTTATTGCCTTTTGGAAGATGGTTGGTGTCAAGGAAACTGGAGTAGAATTTTTAACTTTTAATTTTTATACTGTGAAAACATTGTGATCTGTTTGAAAATAAATTAAAACTAAAATGTTTTCTCTGTTACGATCTTTAAGTGGATAGAATGTGGTTAAAATACTTAGCTTTATTTTAAAATATTTAATGTAAGTGCCCTGTATTTTCGGAGAAGGCAATGGCACCCCACCCCAGTACTCTTGCCTGGAAGGTCCATGGATGGAGGAGCCTCGAAGGCTGCAGTCCATGGAGTCGCGAAGAGTTGTGTCCGACTGAGTGACTTCACTTTCACTTTTTACTTTCATGCATTGGAGAAGGAAATGGCAACCCACTCCAGTGTTCTTGCCTGGAGAATCCCAGGGACAGGGGAGCCTGGTGGGCTGCTGTCTCTGGGGTCGCACAGAGTCGGACATGACTGAAGTGACTTAGCAGCAGCAGCAGCAGCAGTAGCCCTGTATTTTCAGTTCATTGTCAACATATTTTTGCTCCACTTGTAAAAGATGTACATCTGTATTGAGAATTCGTGATTTGAAATGAAATAAAAGAAAATGCTGCTAAACTTTTAGTCTGAAATCCCTTAATTGCAAAACTGTCTTTCTCTTTGTCTTATTTAGGTTGGGTGTTGAAAACGAAGACATATTTTAGTAGAAATTCTCCTGTATTATTACTTGGAAAATGTTACCATTTTAAATATGAAGGTAAGCACTAAATTTGTAATCCATTTAAAAATCTTTGTAGAAACTCACTGTGTTGTTTTCATTATTCTATTTCTAGATTAATCTACCTTTGACATATTTCTTTTGTTTTTCACTTCCAGTTATTTTTATGTATTTAAGTGGTAAAATACATATAACACAAATTTTGACATCTTCGTCATTTTTAAGTGTACAGTTCAGTGGTATTAAATACATTCATAATGTTGTGTTACTATCATTACCATTCATCTATAGAATTCTTCATCTTGTAACACTGAATTTGGTACCCATTAAACAGTAACTCCTCATTCCTCTCCCTTATTCTTGTATTTAAGGGAGTGTCTGATGAGGATTGCCAGATTTATATGTGTGTGTTTTAACTCTGTGTTCTGTGTTGTGATTTTTGATGGCCATTTTGCTTTGTCTGGCCACCATTTGGTTTAGACTTGCTGCCATTTTGTTAGAACTTGATTTTCTTTCCCTGTGCCTTGAGACCAGGGCTCTCAGAAACACTTATCTAGACTATTTCTAACTCCTGAGACTGAGGGAAAAGGGGAAAAAGACTTTAAAAATTTTATTTATTTCAACTATTTTTTATAAGCTAGTAAATTTTATATTGTAATATCTGATTCATGACTAAACTTAGAAAATGAAGCTAGATCTTGTGGTGTCTAAATATGTCTTGGTATGTCTTTGTCTCTGGGTAATATTTTTGAGGTTAATTTGTAAATGAGCTGTATTTATTTGACTTAAAAAAATGTAAGCACTTACAAATCAAATAATTCTAAATTAAACAATAAATTCCAGGTTCATGTGAACTGGGAAATATTCAGTATTAAATACCTGATATTAATGTTTTTGTTGACCTATCTAATATAGACATGTCTTAGAGTAATTAACATTAAGTAGAATATTTTCCAGAGAAGGCAATGGCACCCCACTCCAGTACTCTTGCCTGGAAAATTCCATGGACGTAGGAGCCTGGTAGGCTGTAGTCCATGGGGTCGCGAAGAGTCGGACACGACTGAGCGACTTCCCTCCCTTTCCCTCATTCCTCTCTTCCTTTCAGCCCCTGGCAATCTGTATTCTACTTTTTATGCATATATTTTGGCATATATCTTTTAAGAACCTGTATTTTATGTAACACATAAAATATGGATAGAAGGTTAACTATGCTAATTCCTAACACATAAAATATGTTACATAAAATACTGCCATGTGGTTTGAGTTTCTTGTAAATTCCTTGAAATTAAAGTTCATACCATTGTACTCCATTTAGTATATTCCCTCATAGTTTTGGACTTACAGTATGAGTGATAAATAAATATTATTTGAATTGATATCTTGATATTTTAAATCAAATTCTCTGATAATTTTAAAGTATACGATAATAATTAAAAGTATACCTTCTAGTTAACCTAAAAATGGTAAGTTTTCCAATTTGTAAGATGCTCCAATTTCTGAAACTGTTTACTGTATTTGATGTTTCTGAATTCTTACATATACTCATCCTTTCTGTAATTATTGTGTATTTTCTTTTAATAATTTATACCCTTTATCGAGTGCCTACTATGTGTCAAGCATCATGCTAAACTCTTTGAGAAATGTCTTTAATTCTCACAACAAGCCTACAAGGTAGATTTAAGTAGGCTCAATAGTAATATAATATTCTGTTTATCACATTTGAAATATTTTAATGCTAATCTTTTCTTTCTTTGTATATCATTATGGACTCATAGGTTTTTAGGTTCTATACTGTGCATTGGTCAGTCTCCACCAGTAATCTTCTTAAGGTACTCAAATTAGCCAGTGGAAATTTCTTTCAGATTGGCTTATCTGTCAACAAATGCTAATTAATTTTTGGAAATTTCCTATTTTCTTCCTTAAGTAGGTGTGCCATGCCCACTTTATACTTTTCTGCCTCAGATATGAAATCAGCCATTCCCAATGAACTCTGGTTTCTTGTGTAGAAAAAGGTGTCATTGTGGAGATAACATTTCTCCAGGCCACTTGAGTGGACAGAGCCAGAGAAGATAAATATTTTTTCTTTTTTTTTCTTTTAGAGCCATCAGTGTATAATAGTTGTTTCCAATCTAGTTCTGATGGATCACATTCCCACTTAAATTCTTGATTTTTTAATTATCTTTTTCTATTATGTAAAGATTTTCTAAAAGTTTTTTTGTTTTGCTAAAGGTTTTGGTCAAATTACTTTAACCAGAGTCACTCATCTCTCATTATTGATTGACATTTATCTGATGGATAGTTTGTTCAGTTGTTTCAATTCCCTTTCAGTTTGAAGGTGTTGGCAATCTGTTTCACAGATCTAAGTGCTTAGAAAATGGTGTCTTCCAATCACAGTGGTTTTATTTTGCCTCCCTCTGACTTATCTACAATGAATTAATTTGTGATGATAAATAAGTATAAGATTCCTATAAGGTTATAATCTTAATATGATTATACTACTTTATGCAAAGTCTGTCCTGCTTTTTCAAGGTTTTAAATTTATCTTGCTACCTTTCTTGAACTACAAACTTATATTATGCAATTTTTCTTTCCCAGAGTTTGGTATCATGCTGTGCATTGTTAAGTCAATGTTCATGGTATGTAAATCCAAATGGTCCTTCCAATCAGTATTATTTTGATCAAATACCAAAATTTCATAAAAAATTAAGGTATCTGTAAGAGAAGCAGTTAAGGATTTTATCTTACTTTAAGAAAGCCTCATTTCCCCTTAGATACCATGTCCCGATCTGGCTAGGATTTTTTTAGATTTTCTCTTAGATGGTTCAGAACACGGTGGGTCCAGAGACCATTAAGGAAAAAATGTATGTGTGGTTATCTCTAGCATACCAGTTCTTTCTTAGGGACCCAAAGGATTTAACAATAATAACTGGAGATAAGGCTCTCTTCTTCCTAATTTTGGGGCTGAGGAATGCCTATAGACAATCATTCTAACCTATGGACAAAAAAAAAGTACATGGAAAAAAGGGGAAAAAAGTTTTTAAGAAGTAGAGAGGGTAGCACAGAGGCTAGGAAATAATAAAAGTTTTTTTCTGAGCTGAAACCAGCCCAGGGTGGAGCTTTGCCTAGGGATCACTTTATAGAACAGAAGGAAGGGCATGAAAGTTACATTTCAAAGGGTCTTCTTGGATATGGTTTTGGTTCTTGTGCTGTCTCTGCTATTTTCATGGATCTCTCTTATTCCAGATATTGCCAAGATTATGCCCAAGTGTTATGGAAATAAGATCCCACAATGTGGAATTTTTTGAAACATGACTTTTTGCCATTTACTAAGAAAGGGTATGTAGGAAGAAATTAATTATTTAGAAGTACATTGCTCAATTTGGACATTTTCCAGATCTTGTTCTGTTATTGATTTTTAATTCCATTGTGTTCAAAGAAAACACTGTTATGATTCTAATCTCTTTAAAGTTATTGAGACTTGCTTTATGGTCTAAATATGGTATAATGTTCTAAATATGGTAAATGTTCTTTGTGTGCTTGACAAGAATGTGTATTCTATTACTGATATGTTCTAAAAGGACAGTTAAGTCAAGTCGGTTGAGTTCAAATCTTTATTCTTGCACTGTCCTACTTGTTAAGAGCGATATTGAAATCTCAGACTATAATTGTGGATTTATCTATTTCTCCTTGCAGTTTATTAGTTTTTGCTTTATCAATTTTGAAGCTCTGTTATTGAATGCATAAACATTCAGAATTGTTTGGTCTGTTAATGAATTGACCCCTTTATAATTATAAAACCCTTATTTATCCCTGCTGATATTTTTTGGTCTGAAATATACTATCTTATATTAAGCTTTCTTTTGCTTAGGGTTATATGGTATATCTTTTTAAATATTCTAAAACATTTAATCTATTTGTCTTTATGTTTAAAGTTTGTTTCCTGTAGGAAGTGAATAGTTGAATCTTGCTTTTTTATCCAGTCTGATAATCCCTGCCTTTTAATTATGTTGTTTAGACTATAGGCATACTTTGGAGATAATGTGGGTTTGGTTCCAGACCATTTCAATAAAGCAAATATTGCCATAAAATAAGTTGCACAATTTTTAAAATTTCCCAGTACATATAAAGGTTGTATTTACACAGAATAATAGTGTAGTGAGCATGCAGTAGCATTATATCTCGGAGGAGGCAATGGCACCCCACTCCAGTACTCTTGCCTGGAAAATCCCATGGAAGGAGGAGCCTGAAAGGCTGCAGTCCATGGGGTTGCTGAGGGTCGGACACGACTGAGCGACTTCACTTTGACTTTTCACTTTGATGCATTGGAGAAGGAAATGGCAACCCACTCCAGTGTTCTTGCCTGGAGAATCCCAGGGACGGGGGAGCCTGGTGGGCTGCCGTCTACAGGGTCACACAGAATTGGACACGACTGAAGTGACTTGGCAGCAGCAGTAGCAGCAGCAGCATTATATCTAAAAAATAATATTGTTGTTTAGTTACTCAGTTATGTCCAACTCTTTGTGCCCCCAAGGACTGCAGCACGTCAGGCTTCCCTGTCCTTTACTATCTCCCAGAGTTTGCTCAAACTCATATCCATTGAGTCAGTGATGCCATCCAACCATCTCATCCTCTTTCACTCCCTGTCCTCCTGCCCTCAATCTTTCCCAACATCAGGGTGTTTTCTAATGAGGTGGGCAAAGTATTGGAACTTCAGCTTCAGGATCAGTCCTTTCAGTGGATATTCAGGATTGATTTCCTTTAGAACTGACTGGTTAGATCCCCTTACAGTCCAAGGGACTCTCAAGAGTCTTCTTCAACATCACAGTTAGAAAGCATCAATTCATCAGCCCTCAGCCTTCTTTATGGTCCAACTCTTACATCTGTACATGATTACTGGAAAAACCATAACTTTAACTATATAGACCTTTGTTGGCAAAGTGATGTGTCTGCTTTTAATACACTGTCTAGGTTTGTCATATCTTTTCTTAAGGAGCAAGTGTCTTTGAATTTCATGGCTGCAATCAACAATGTGGTTATTTTGGAGCCCAAGAACATAGAATCTGTCACTGTTTCCATTTTTCCCCCATCTATTTGCCATGAGGTGATGGGAACAGATGCTATGATCTTTGCTTTTTTAAATGCTGAGTTTTAAGCCAGCTTTTTCACTCTCTTCTTTCAGCTTCATCAAGAGGCTCTTTAGTTCCTCTTTGCTTTCTACCTTTGGTGTCTTCTACATATCTGAGATTATTGATATTTCCTCTGAGAATCTTGATTCCAGCTTGTGCTTCATCCAGCTTGGCATTTTGCATGATGTACTCTGCATATAAATTAAGTAAGCAGAGTGACAGCATACAGCCTTAATGTGCTCCTATTTTTGAACCAGTCCATTGTTCCATGTCCGGGAGTTGCTTCTACATACCTTAATTAAAGATTACTTTATGGCTAAAAAGTGCTAATCATCATCTGACAATGCAGGGTTGTCAACAAAGCTTCAGGTGTAAAAAATTCACTATTTGCAAAGCACAATAAAGTGAAGAATAGTTAAACAAGATATGCCTGTGTTCACCTTTTATATGGTTATTGATATAGTAGAGTTTGTCATCTCATTGTTTACTTTCTATTTGTTAAATCTGCTTTGTTCCCTTTTCCTCTTTTCTACCTTCTTTCAGAATATTTGAATATTTCTGGTTTCTATTTTATCTCTTTGCTGGCTGATTAGCTATAACTTTTTATTATGTTGTTTTGCTGGTTACTTTAAGGTTTTGTATACATCTTTAACTTATCACTGTCTACCTTCAAGTGGTATTATATCAACTTACATATAGTATACAAACCTTGGAGTGGTGTATTGCACTTCCCTCCTCCTGGTCTTTATTGTGCTGTTAGTGTCATATATTTTATTTATTTGTGTCTTATACATGCCACAATACATTGTTATTGTTTTTGTTTCAACAGTCAATATCTTTCAACAGATTTAAGTGGTAAGAAAATTTACGTATTTGCTCATGTATTTAATTTTGGTATTTCTCATTCCTTTGTATGAATCCATATTTCTGTCCTCCTAATTTCATTCTTTTTCTGCTTGAAGGACTTATTTTAACATTTCTTACAGTGCAGGGGTGCTGGTGATGTATTCTTGCAGCTTTTGTATCTCTGAAAGAGTCTTGCTTTCATTTTTGAAAGATATTTTTGCTGAGTATAGAATTTTGGGTTGATGGTTTTTTTCTTTCTGTAGCTTTAAAGATATTGCCCTTTTATCTTCTTCAGTTCAGTTCAGTCACTCAGTCGTATCCGACTCTTTGTGACCCCGTGAATCACAGCATGCCAGTGGAAACAGTGTCAGACTTTATTTTTGGGGGCTGCAAAATCACTGCAGATGGTGATTGCAGCCATGAAATTAAAAGACTCTTACTCCTTGGAAGGAAAGTTATGACCAACCTAGATAGTATATTGAAAATCAGACATATTACTTTGCCAACAAAGGTCCATCTAGTCAAGGCTATGGTTTTTCCAGTGGTCATGTATAGATATGAGAGTTGGACTGTGAAGAAAGCTGAGTGCCGAAGAATTGATGCTTTTGAACTATGGTGTTGGAGAAGACTCTTGAGAGTCCCTTGGACTGCAAGGAGATCCAACCAGTCCATTCTGAAGGAGATCAGCCCTGGGATTTCTTTGAAAGGAATGATGCTAAAGCTGAAACTCCAGTACTTTGGCCACCTCATGTGAAGAGTTGACTCATTGGAAAAGACTCTGATGGTGGGAGGGATTGGGGGCAGGAGGAGAAGGGGACGACAGAGGATGAGATGGCTGGATGGCATCACCGACTCGATGGACATGAGTTTGAGTGAACTCCGGGAGTTGGTGATGGACAGGGAGGCCTGGCGTGCTGTGATTCATTTATCTTCTTGCTTGTTTTGTTTACTGTGAGAAATGTGATGTTATTCTTATCTTTCTTTGCTCATAATGTCTTTTTTACTCTTGACTGCTTTTGAGATTTTTTTCTTTATCACTAGTTTGGAATAGTTTGACTATGATGTGAAGTGGTGTTGTTTTTTTCATGATTGCTTGAGTTTTGATGAATTTCTTGAAACTGTTGTCTCATAGCTTTCACCAGTTCTGAATTTTTTTAGCCATTTTGTCTTCAAATATTTTTTTCTACCCTCCCCTCTCTCCCCTCTTCTTCTGGATCTCCAGTTGGACACATATTAGCATGAATGAAATTGTGCTACATGTCACCAATGTGCTTTTATTTTTTTAAAGAATTCTTTTTCTTCTCTGTGTTTTAATTTGTATAGTTCCTAGTGCTTTGTCCTCAAATTCACCCGTCTTTTGATCTTTTCCTCAGCAATATCTAACCTGTCATTAAATCCCAGTCAGTGTATCTTTTATGTTGGACGCTGTAGTTTGTATGTCTAAAAATTCCAGTAAAAAGACTTGTTTCTACTTATCTTTTTGAACATATTTAACATTGTTGTGGGGTTTTCCAGGTGGTGCTAGTGGTAAAGAACCTGCCTGCCAGTGCAGGAGATGTAAGAGGCATAAGTTCAATTCTTGCCTGGAAAGATCCCCTGGAGGCGGCATGGCAACCCACTCCAAGACTCTTACAGCATGGCAGGCTATATATAGTGTAATGGAGCAGCATGGCAGGCTATAGTCCATAGGATTGCAAAAGGTTGGACAGGATGGAAATGACTTAGCACAGCACAGCACAATATTGTAATATTAAAACTCTTTTAAACTTATCAAGTTTAGATTTATGGCCCAGGATGTGATCTATCCTGGAGAAGGTTCCATGAGCACTTGAAAAAAAGGTGAAATTCATTGTTTTGGGGTGAAATGTCCTATAGATATCAATTAGGTCTAATTGATCTAATGTATCATTTAAAGTTTGCGTTTCTTTGTTAATTTTCTGTTTAGTTGATCTGTCCATAGGTGTGAGTGGGGTATTAAAGTCTCCCACTATTATTGTGTTATTGTTGATTTCCCCTTTCATACTTGTTAGCATTTGTCTTACATATTGCGGTGCTCCTATATTGGGTGCGTATATATTTATAATTGTTATATCTTCTTCTTGGATTGATCCTTTGATCATTATGTAATGGCCTTCTTTGTCTCTTTTCACAGCCTTTGTTTTAAAGTCTATTTTATCAGATATGAGTATTGCCACTCCTGCTTTCTTTTGGTCTCTATTTGCGTGGTATATCTTTTTCCAGCCCTTCACTTTCAGTCTGTATGTGTCCCTTGTTTTGAGGTGGGTCTCTTGTAAGCAGCATATAGAGGGGTCTTGTTTTTGTATCCATTCGGCCAGTCTTTGCCTTTTGGTTGGGGCGTTCAACCCATTTACGTTTAAGGTAATTATTGATAAGTATGATCCAGTTACCATTTACTTTATTGTTTTGGGTTTGGGTTTATACACGCTTTTCGTGTTTCCTGTCTAGAGAATATCCTTTAGCATTTGTTGGAGAGCTGGTTTGGTGGTGCTGAATTCTCTCAGCTTTTGCTTGTCTGTAAAGCTTTTGATTTCTCCTTCGTATTTGAATGAGATCCTTGCTGGGTACAGTAATCTGGGCTGTAGGTTATTGTCTTTCATCACTTTAAGTATGTCTTGCCATTCCCTCCTGGCCTGAAGAGTTTCTATTGAAAGATCAGCTGTTATCCTTATGGGAATCCCCTTGTGTGTTATTTGTTGTTTTTCCCTTGCTGCTTTTAATATTTGTTCTTTGTGTTTGATCTTTGTTAATTTAATTAATATGTGTCTTGGGGTGTTTCGCCTTGGGTTTATCCTATTTGGAACTCTCTGTGTTTCTTGGACTTGGGTGATTATTTCCTTCCCCATTTTAGGGAAGTTTTCAACTATTATCTCCTCAAGGATTTTCTCATGATCTTTCTTTCTGTCTTCTTCTGGGACTCCTATAATTCGAATGTTGGAGCGTTTCATATTGTCCTGGAGGTCTCTGAGATTGTCCTTGTTTCTTTTAATTCGTTTTTCTTGTTTCCTCTCTGATTCATTAATTTCTACCATTCTATCTTCTATTTCACTAATCCTATCTTCTGCCTCCGTTATTCTACTATTTGTTGCCTCCAGAGTGTTTCTGATCTCATTTATTGCGTTATTCATTATATTTTGACTCTTTTTTATTTCTTCTAGGTCCTTGTTAAACCTTTCTTGCATCTTCTCAATCCTTGTCTCTAGGCTATTTATCTGTGATTCCATTTTGATTTCAAGATTTTGGATCATTTTCACTATCAAAAAAATCGAAATCATTCCAAGCATCTTTTCTGACCATAATGCATTAAGATTAGATCTCAATTACAGGAGAAAAACTACTAAAAATTCCAACATATGGAGGTTGAACAACACACTTCTGAATAACCAACAAATCACAGAAGAAATCAAAAAAGAAATCAAAATATGCATAGAAACTAATGAAAATGAAAACACAACAACCCAAAACCTGTGGGACACTATAAAAGCAGTGCTAAGAGGAAAGTTCATAGCAATACAGGCACACCTCAAGAAACAAGAAAAAAGTCAAATAAATAACCTAACTCTACAACTAAAGCAACTAGAAAAGGAAGAATTGGAGAACCCCAGAGTTAGTAGAAGGAAAGAAATCTTAAAAATTAGGGCAGAAATAAATGCTAAAGAAACAAAAGAGACCATAGCAAAAATCAACAAGGCCAAAAGCTGGTTCTTTGAAAGGATAAATAAAATTGACAAACCACTAGCCAGACTCATCAAGAAGCAAAGAGAGAAAAATCAAATCAATAAAATTAGAAATGAAAATGGAGAGATCACAACAGACAACACAGAAATACAAAGGATCATAAGAGACTACTATCAGCAGTTGTATGCCAATAAAATGGACAACGTGGAAGAAATGGACAAATTCTTAGAAAAGTACAATTTTCCAAAACTGAACCAGGAAGAAATAGAAAATCTTAACAGACCCATCACAAGCACGTAAATTGAAACTGTAATCAGAAATCTTCCAGCAAACAAAAGCCCAGGTCCAGACGGCTTCACAGCTGAATTCTACCAAAAATTTAGAGAAGAGCTAACACCTATCCTACTCAAACTCTTCCAGAAAATTGCAGAGGAAGGTAAACTTCCAAACTCATTCTATGAGGCCACCGTCACCCTAATACCAAAACCTGACAAAGATGTCACAAAAAAAGAAAACTACAGGCCAATATCACTGATGAACATAGATGCAAAAATCCTCAACAAAATTCTAGCAATCAGAATCCAACAACACATTAAAAAGATCATATACCATGACCAAGTGGGCTTTATCCCAGGGATGCAAGGATTCTTCAATATCCACAAATCAATCAATGTAATTCACCACATTAACAAATTGAAAAATAAAAACCATATGATTATCTCAGTAGATGCAGAGAAGGCCTTTGACAAAATTCAACATCCATTTATGATAAAAACTCTCCAGAAAGCAGGAATAGAAGGAACATACCTCAACATAATAAAAGCTATATATGACAAACCCACAGCAAACATTATCCTCAATGGTGAAAAATTGAAAGCATTTCCCCTAAAGTCAGGAACAAGACAAGGGTGTCCACTTTCACCGCTACTATTCAACATAGTTCTGGAAATTTTGGCCACAGCAATCAGAGCAGAAAAAGAAATAAAAGGAATCCAAATTGGAAAAGAAGAAGTAAAACTCTCACTGTTTGCAGATGACATGATCCTCTACATGGAAAACCCTAAAGACTCCACCAGAAAATTACTAGAGCTCATCAATGAATATAGTAAAGTTGCAGGATATAAAATCAACACTCAGAAATCCCTTGCATTGCTATACACTAATAATGAGAAAGTAGAAAAAGAAATTAAGGAAATAATTCCATTCACCATTGCAATGAAAAGAATAAAATACTTAGGAATATATCTACCTAAAGGAACTAAAGACCTATATATAGAAAACTATAAAACACTGATGAAAGAAATCAAAAAGGACACTAATAGATGGAGAAATATACCATGTTCATGGATCGGAAGAATCAATATAGTGAAAATGAGTATACTACCCAAAGCAATTTACAAATTCAATGCAATCCCTATCAAGCTACCAGCCATATTTTTCACAGAACTAGAACAAATAATTTCAAGATTTGTATGGAAATACAAAAAACCTCGAATTGCCAAAGCAATCTTGAGAAAGAAGAATGGAACTGGAGGAATCAACTTGCCTGATTTCAGGCTCTACTACAAAGCCACAGTCATCAAAACAGTATGGTACTGGCACAAAGACAGACATATAGATCAATGGAACAAAATAGAAAGCCCAGAGATAAATCCACACACATATGGACACCTTATCTTTGACAAAGGAGGCAAGAATATACAATGGAGTAAAGACAATCTCTTTAACAAGTGGTGCTGGGAAAACTGGTCAACCACTTGTAAAAGAATGAAACTAGATCACTTTCTAACACCGCACACAAAAATAAACTCAAAATGGATAAAAGATCTAAATGTAAGACCAGAAAATATAAAAATCCTAGAGGAGAACATAGGCAAAACACTCTCAGACATAAATCACAGCAGGATCTTCTATGATCCACCTCCCAGAATACTGGAAATAAAAGCAAAAATAAACAAATGGGATCTAATTAAAATTAAAAGCTTCTGCACAACAAAGGAAAATATACACAAGGTGAAAAGACAGCCTTCTGAATGGGAGAAAATAATAGCAAATGAAGCAACTGACAAACAACTAATCTCAAAAATATACAAGCAACTTATGCAGCTCAATTCCAGAAAAATAAATGACCCAACAAAAAATGGGCCAAAGATCTAAATAGACATTTCTCCAAAGAAGACATACGGATGGCTAACAAACACATGAAAAGATGCTCAACATCACTCATTATCAGAGAAATGCAAATCAAAACCACAATGAGGTACCACTTCACACCAGTCAGAATGGCTGCGATCCAAAAATCTGCAAGCAATAAATGCTGGAGAGGGTGTGGAGAAAAGGGAACCCTCCTACACTGTTGGTGGGAATGCAAACTAGTACAGCCACTATGGAAAACAGTGTGGAGATTCCTTAAAAAATTGCAAATAGAACTACCTTATGACCCAGCAATCCCACTGCTGGGCATACACACCAAGAAAACCAGAATTGAAAGAGACACATGTACCCCAATGTTCATCGCAGCACTGTTTATAATAGCCAGAACATGGAAACAACCTAGATGCCCATCAGCAGATGAATGGATAAGAAAGCTTTGGTACATGTACACAATGGAGTATTACTCAGCCGTTAAAAAGAATTCATTTGAATCAGTTCTGATGAGATGGATGAAACTGGAGCCGATTATACAGAGTGAAGTAAGCCAGAAAGAAAAACACCAATACAGTATACTAACACATATATATGGAATTTAGAAAGATAGCAATGACGACCCTGTATGCAAGACAGGAAAAAAGACACAGCGGTGTATAACAGACTTTTGGACTCAGAGGGAGAGGGAGAGGGTGGGATGATTTGGGAGAATGGCATTCTATCATGTATACTATCATGTAAGAATTGAATCGCCAGTCTATGTCTGACGCAGGATACAGCATGCTTGGGGCTGGTGCATGGGGATGACCCACAGAGATGTTATGGGGAGGGAGGTGGGAGGGGCGTTCATGTTTGGGAACACATGTAAGAATTAAAGATTTTAAAATTAAATTAAAAAAAAAACTCTTTTAATGTCATTGTTTGCTAATTCTAGCACTTTTGTTAGTTTGGGTTCAGTTTTGATTAACTGAGTATTCTCTTTTTGGCTTGTGTTTTCCTGCCTATTTGTATGCTCAATTGATTGCCAGACATTGTATTATTTACCTTTTGGGGTGCTGGATATTTTTGTTTTCTGAGTATTGCATTGTGTGATTATGTCACTTTATTAATTCATTTTACTTGTGGTGGAGATTTGGATAGTTTTAAGTTTTTGGCAATCAGTAAGAGCCCTGCTGTGAATATTTTTGTACATGTGCTTTAATGAACATGTATATGGATTTTCATACAGTATGTATACCTGGGGATGTAATTGCTGAGTCACAGGGTATTGATATGTTCAGTCTCAGTATATAATACCAGATAATTTTACAAGCCAGTTGTGCTAATTTATATTTCTGCTAGGTGTTAATGAGAATTCTGCTTGCTCTCAGCTCACCAGTACTTGGTATTTTTCATATTTATTAGAGAAACATTTTATCTTAATTTGCATTTGTTTGGTAACTGATGAAATTGAGTGTATTTTCATAGATATTTTTCCATTTAAGCATGTCTTCTATTAAATTGTCTCTCTAGATTGTCTTAATATATTTTGGATATAAATCCATTTTTGAATATATCTACAAGAAATGTCTCCTACTCCCTTAGTTACTTTTTCATCATTTATCTTTTGAAGAGCTCATAGTTTTAAAGAGTTCATAATTTTAATATAATCTGGTTGACTTTTTTACTTTCTTAAATGGTTAGTAGTTTTTGGATTCTTGCTCACTTTAGGACATGATTTTCTCTCTAGTGTTTTGAAGCTGTCATTTTGTATGTGTATGTTTTCTCTCTGTTTTTTTTTTAAGATCAGCTCTTTGTCTTTTGTGTGGGCTTCTTTTTGTTCTACTCAGAATTCATATATTTCTTAAAATCTGAGAAAATTTCAGTCACTTTTAATTATAGTTTTTCTCTATTTTTCCTGTTCTCCTGTACATCTTTGACAAGCTTTTCTGTTATTAGGTTTTTTTTTTTCATGTCTCTTAATTTCTTTGGTTTTTAGATATTTTATGTTATTTTGCCTCTCTGTGCTGTGTTCTAAGTAATTTTGTTAGTTTTTCTGGTTTCTTGATTATCTTCTGAGCTATATATAGTTTTCTATTTAATCTATACCAAATTTTTATTTTCTGTTATTATTATTATTATTATTATTTATTTCTAGCAGTTCCTTTTGGTTTTCTTTTACATGTGCCTGGTCAATTTTAATAGTCTGTTTTATGTTATTTGTCCAACTTTTTTTGTTGGTGAGAAGCAGACTTTCCCTGAGCTCAATATTACTAGCGATTCTCTTCTTCTTTCCTCTATCAGCTTTCTTTCTCACTCTTTTAGTGGTTCTTTTAGGCATTCTCATTCTTCATAAACCTCTGCTCAGAAGTCTGTTCCATCATGGGAAACAAAAGCAAAGCAAAACAAAATTTAAAAAACATCTCTTCCTTTGATTCCATTTGTCTTACATTCACCTGACAAATGCTTATTGTGCATCCTATGGACTGAACTCTGTGTTAGGCACTGAACATTCAGAGGTCCAGAAGATAAACACATTTCTTCCTCTCTGGTATACTTGAAATCTGGATGCAGATATAAATAAAAAAATATTCTTGATATAACTAATACTGTAAAAAGGAAAGCCAGTCAAAGAGTGGAATAGAAGGAGCAGTATTATAGTGGAAAGTGAACAGGACAACAAAGTTCATTTAATACTAGTAGTTACTAGCAGTTCTCCAATAATATTTAGAGTAAATATTAAGAGGGAGACTAGACCTTAAAAGAATAAGGAATTAGTCACTTTGTCAAGTTAGAAAATTAGAAACTGTGTGTTTGGCAAGCCACAGGATAAGGCGTGATAGTTATGTATTATTGTATTCAATTTAAAACAAATTTAAATGTCTCCTAAAGTAGAAACTTTTGACATATTTATAGTGCCATATTCAGTTTCCAGGCATTTTAGTTTTTATTTATAATTAGATTCAAGGTTTAGTATTAAGAGAAATTCATTGATAAAAGAAGCTTGGCATGTATTCTTTTAATTATTAAAACTGTATGCTACAATTTAGCTCCATTAAACTGAATATTATAAAGTTTGGGTGATTATAATTTTTTCAGAATGAGCTTGAAGAGGGATAGATGCAGGAAACATGAGGAATAAAAGTGTGATAAACTGCTTTAACATCTTGCAGAATGGCATTAAAAATTAAACTCCTTGGAATTGAGAGTTATAGGCAGATTTATTTACCTATCCATCCATCCACCCAAACCAGCCAACATTTATTAGGATCTGTTTGTGCTAGGTACTGTATGCATGCAGAAGCTGAAAAGATCTGGAAAGATCAGGGAATGTTAGTTCATTCTGAGCACTGGTGTTTTGTAAATTATTGGGCAAATAGTGACCATAGTTTTTACATAGAAATTGTATTAGAATCAACTTGGAAAGGCTTTAAAAAATTACATATGTGAGTGGCAACAATTAAAAAATATATTTTAACATGATCGGGTGACATCATATTTAACAATTTTATTTGTTGTTGTTGTTCAGTTGCTCAGTCCTGTCTGACTCTTTGCTGCCTGATGATGGACTGCAGCACTCCAGGCTTTCCTGTCCTTTACTGTCACCTGGAGTTTACTCAGACTCATATCCATTGAGTTGATGATGCCATTAGCTTATTAGTTTTGGTTTTATAATTTGAGTATAAATATTCCTAACTATAAATACATCTATATTTTATTTGAGCTAGTTATCATATAGTTATCATATGATTATATACATTTTTTACATATTGGCAAATCATGATATTTTATTTGCAAATCTCATTTTAGAGAGCGCTAATATCTATATATTGAGCCAAGTGAGGCAAAAAGGAAACATATTTTTATGTTATTTCATTAGAGTTGATTATATTTGGAATATAGAATGTTATTATTAACAACAGAATTACTAATAATACCTTATATTAGTTAGTACCAAAGTGTACAAAACATTTCCGCATTCATTCTCATTTGATTTTCATAACAGTCTGAACAGAATGGAAGATTTATCTTCATTTAAATCTGAAGAAAGAATTGGATTGTGCCATACTCCATATGAACAGTAATGGGAATATATTACCATTACTGACATTTCTTTGTATATATTTATATATTACTTTGTATTTTTTTTTTATATTTGTATTTTGTAGATGAAGATGAACTCTTACCTGCAAGATCAGGGTGTACAATAGAAGATCATGTGATTGCAGGAAATGTAGAAGAATTTCGTAAAGATTTCATTTCAAGAATATGGCTTACCTACAGGGAAGAATTTCCTCAAATAGAAGGCTCAGCTTTGACAACAGACTGTGGCTGGGGCTGTACATTAAGAACTGGCCAGATGCTATTGGCTCAAGGACTCATACTACACTTTCTTGGTAGAGGTAAATCAAATTTTTGGTTTTGGGAGTTTTATTGTTGTTGTTTAAATTTAAGTCTAGCTTGCAAACTGAATGAAATTCCCTGATATTCATTTTCTTAACTCTCTGATGTCTTCTGAAGTTGAACCTAATTTAGCAAGTAACATAACATCTTTGCTGAATTGGGCCAGTATGACTTTAACTTTCATGATTTACCTTTCCAAAATACAGGTTGAATGTAAATATTATTCATGGCTATCACTATGAATTAAGTTCAAGTTTTAGTAGTCTTTGGATTTTTTTTGTTTTTGTTATTATTTAGTTCTGTTGGACTCTCTGGATTATCTGCAGTTTGTAAATTCTGGCAGCAATGACTGAGCAGATAATTATTGTGCAGTTAATATTTTTACATTAAAATATTTTTATATTATTTAAATCTTAAGAAATTTTGTATTGGTTTCTTTATTTTTCACTCTACATATCATCAGTAATGCTTTAAAATTATTTGTATTTTTATAAATATGGCTATAATCAGTTAAATTGATTGTTATTTTCTATTGATAAATAAAGTCATCATACTTTTAAGACTCTCAAAAATGTCATTGATACCTAACTCGCATATGTCTCTTTTTTCTGATGTGCCACCTTTCTTAACATTTCCACTAGTTTATTGTTACGTAATATGTACGTTTGTAGGAAGATTTTAGTTTACCATTTTAGGCTATCGTATCTGGTTACTACTAAGTATCATTATATTTTTTTAGGTGTTAGATAATTTTCTGCAATGCCCAGCAAATATTTAATAACCTTTCTGTAGGTATTATTGATGAGATCATTTAGAGAGAATATTTATTCCAGAATGGTGTAGATATTGCAAGGAAAGGAACTCTTCAGCTTTTCCTGGGATGCTTTATTTGCAATCATGGACACAAATTGGAACACTTTTCACAGTCCTGACTTGGCCTCTGAACCTGTGACTCATTTGGCTAACTTAAAATTGCATGAATGTTTGGGGACTGTCTTCTTATTAAAAAGAGTGAGGTAGTGATATAGTTGATTTTGTGTAGGGAATCTTTGATCTCTAATGGCTTTATTAACTTCATTTATTACAGAATTGATATTACTCCCCAAAGAATAATTAAATTATTTTGAAATGAATGTATGAGAAAAAAAGACCTTGAAAAGAAATACTAAACTTCCATGGTCAAACTTTTATTTTAATGTATAACCAAAACAAAACACATTTTCTGAAGTGAATCTCTCATGAATACTGTGAATGATATTCAGTATATTTATTGTGCCTTTGGGTAGTCAAGATCTGGTGAGCAGTATTGGTAATGGAATATAAAATTCTTTATTCCATCTTAGTACTGTAAAAAAAAGAAAAGAAAGAGAAACATATTCTTGAATTGTCCATTTGTACCTCTTTACTATTTTTTTCTCTTTTATTTTGGTAATTTTTTCCTGATTATATGTAATATATTCCCATTTAAAAAATTTTAGTAACTACAGAAAAGTGTGGAGAATAATATTTCAGCTCTAAAGAAGGCATCATTGATAAATTAGCATTTTTTTTCTGCTTGTACCTTTATTTTTTAAGCACCTTTATTAATCTACATACTATAAATTCACTCATTTAAAGTGAACAATATTTCAGTGGTTTTTAGTGTATTTACAAAATTTTGCAATTATCCCCATAATCTAATTTTAGGACATTTTCATCTTCCCCCAAAGAAACCACATGCTGATAGTGCTGTGCTGTGCTTAGTTGCTTAATTGTGTCCAACTCTTTGCAACCCCATGGACTATAGCCTGCCAGGCTCCTCTGGATTTTTCCAGGCAAGGATACTGGCATGGGTAGCCATTCCCTTCTCCAGGGGATCTTCCCGACCCAGGTATTGAACTGGGGTCTCCTGCATTGTAGGCAGATTCTATACCAGCTGAGCTACAACGGAAGCCCATACTAACAGTGGTCATTCCCAGTATTTCTCCTTCCCCATATACAACCATAAATCTACTCTCTGACTTTATTATTTTAGTTTAGTAACTCATGTAACTTTAAATGCTGCATACTTATTTTAGTAGAATTGCTAAAGTCTAACTATTTAAAAGATCTGAATAATTTGCTTTGTAACTACTATAGCTTGGACCTGGCCAGATGCTTTGAACATTGAAAATTCAGACTCTGAATCTTGGACTTCCAACACTGTAAAAAAATTTACCGCATCATTTGAAGCATCGCTTTCAGGGGAAAGAGAACTCAAAACCCCAACAATTTCTCTGAAGGAAAAAATCGAGAGATATTCTGATGATCGTGAGATGCAAAATGAAATTTATCACCGGAAAATCATCTCTTGGTTTGGTGATTCCCCCTTGGCTCTCTTTGGTTTACATCAGCTAATAGAGTATGGAAAGAAGTCTGGGAAAAAAGCTGGAGATTGGTATGGACCAGCTGTGGTTGCTCACATTTTAAGGTAAAATTGTTTTAAAGTCTTCCATCTTATGACTGAGTTCCTCAGGCTCAGAGATACTGATTTTTGCAGTGTATATATATTATTAGAACTTTTAAAATCTAACTGTATGAGAATATTTATAAAGGAACTTTTATTTGCTATTAGGGAAAAGACAAGACATATTGTGACTCTAGTCTCATTTAATTTACTGACAAATTTTTCTTCTTTTGCTCATAGGTATGGATATCCAAGCTTTCTTTCTAACCAGGTTTTCACTAGACTGCCCTATTGAAATGTTCTTAAAACTAACAACTCTTTCAACCTTGGAACATGCATGACATTATAGTTTTTTGTTTTTTTTTAAAACAGTGTAACCTGGGGGCTGTAATGTACTGATAGTGTAATGAAATGTCAAGAGCTAAAATTGATGTTTCCAGCATTTCTTTGCACACATCAAATTCTTGTGAATTTTAAATGTATGGGATTATTAATATAATTATATCATAGTAAAAATAAAGGGTATGTGATATTCAGAGTACTTAGAAAAAAGTTGAAAGTCAAATTTCACTATACCTCAGGTTTATAGTGCCATTTACTACTGAAGTTTTAAAAAAATTATCTTGTTGTATGTCCCATTATTATTATTAACTGAATCATTAATAATATCATCAAATTACAGCATGTTATAGTAAATTTAGTCCAGTTAGAATAATAAACAAAATCCAAATTATTACAGTGTTTTTTTGTATATTAAAAGGCTTTATATTTTGTAGGCCAAATGCTTGCAGTTGAAAAAATATTTACCTAATGTTATTAAATAGATTATTAAGAATAATATCAAGTCCAGTTTAGTATGACATATATAAAAACATTATCATAAAAGCATAGTTTCTACTCTTCAAGATGTTATATTCTATATTCCCAGGGATCAGGGCACTTTTTCTATAAAAGACCTGATAGTAAATCGTTTAGGCTTTTCAGGCTCTGTAAGGGCTCTATTGCTCATTTTTCTCATTTTTAAAAAATTTTTTTGTTTGAAAACTAAAAACCATTTTTTTGCCTCAGGTTGTACAGAAACAGGCCTCAGCTCATGTTTGAACTGTGGGCCATAATTTTCCATCCCTCTTTTATACTAGCACATAAAAACATGCAAAATAAGGCATATTAAAGTAAAAAAATATAAAGATACAGTCAAATAAAAGTATATATTTTTCTACAATTTGTGTAATTTCTTTTTACAGATATTATGGGTTTTTTTTGTCATATCTTGTGAACCATTGAGAGCATTATATTCACTTGGAAAAATTTTTCAATTTGCAGTTTTACTTACAGAATTCTAAGACTTGAAAGTAGGAAATTCATCTGTTCAGATCCTATAGGTTTTTGAGTGAAGGAAAAAAGTCATGTTATTGTTTAAAGAAAAGATAAAAAACTTTCTTAAGTGTACTAGAGAACAATCATATTTTGCTAATCAGTAATGTAATGGGCTTCCCTCATAGCTCAGTTGGTAAAGAATCCGCCTGCAATGCAGGAGACCTGGGTTCAATCCCTGGATTGGAAAGATCCCCTGGAGAAGGGAAAGGCTACCCACTCCAGTATTCTGGCCTGGAGAATTCCTTGGATTATACAGTCCATGGGGTCACAAAAGTCAGACACAACTAAGCGACTTTTACTTTCATTTAATGTAAGTTAATATGAAGCAAACCTTGAAGCGTATTGTAATAGCACTTTTTAGAAAGCATTTAATATAGCCAGGGGAGTTTGTGAGAAATTCTTTTGGGAGGACTGGGTAGGGTTCATGCCTTTATACCCAAGAATTTAAAATTTTAAACTTATGTTTTTATGTTCTTTGAGTAATTTAGAGTAATATTCTACTTTGAAAAAAATTGATGTGATTTTTTAAAAATACCATTCAAGTAATAGTTTTGAAAGCAGGCACTAAAGGTTAAATAGGAAAGTCAGGAAAATGTTGGCTTTCTTTTCCTTTAAATGAAATCTTTATTTATTAACTGGAAATGTTAGGATTTTAAAGGATAATCCTTTTTATTTTCTTAGAAAAGCAGTTGAAGAAGCAAGACATCCAGACTTAAAAGGAATCACTATTTATGTTGCGCAAGATTGTACAGGTGAGGAATCTATTATATAATTCTACTTTTTATCCACTTGTTTGGTTAGACCTTTTTAAAAATTTAGGTATAATTGATATATAGCATTACATTAGTTTCAGATGTACAGCATAATTTGTGTTTGTATATACAAATTTGTATGTTGCATTGGTTTCAGATGTACAACAGTATTTGTATATATTGTGAAATGATCATAATAAGTCTAGTTAGCATCCATCACCATCCATTCTGTCCATTCCATTCTCGTTGTCCAGTCGTGTCTGACTCTTTGCGATCCCATGGACTGCAGCTTGCCAGGCCTATCTATCCCTTACCATCTCCTGGAGTTTGCCCAAGTTCATGTTCATTGCATCAGTGATGCCGTCCAGCCATCTCATTCTCTGATGCACCATACATAGTTACAAATTTTTGTGTGTGTGATGAAAACTTTTAAATATACAATATATATTATTAACTATAGTCCCCATCCTGTATGTTACATCCTTATAATTTATTATCTTATAGCTAAGAGTTGTACCTTTTAACCCCCTTCACTCTTTTTGTCCCCCCACTTTACCTCTGCCAACCATCAGTCTGTTCTCTGTATCTATGAGCTTGGTGTTTCATTCATTTTGTTTTGCTTTTTAAGAGTCCACATGTAAGTGAGATGATAGAGTATTTGTGTTTCTCAGTCTGACTTATTATACTTAGTATAATGTTCTCAGAATCTATCCATGTTGTCACAAATGGCAAGATTTCATTCTTTTTTATGGCTAAATAATATTCTTATATATATATATAAAAACACATATACATATACCACATTTTGTTTATTCATTATTGATGGACACTTAGGTGGTTTCCATACCTTGGCTATTGTAAATAATGCTTCAGAAGACAAGGGGATGCATTTATCTTTTTGAGATAGTGGTTTTGTTTTCTTCAGAAAAATACCTAGAAGTAGAATTGTTAGATCATACTGTAGTTCTGTTTCTATTTTTTTGAAGAACCGCTATAGTGTTTTCCATAGTGGCCATGTTAATTTACATTCTCACCAGCAGTGCGCAAGGGTTCCTTTTGCTCCACATCCTCAACATGTGTTGTTTCTTGTCTTTTTTGATAATAACCATTCTAACAGCTGTGAGATGGTATCTCATTGTGGTTTGACTTGAATTTCTCAGATGGTTAGTGATGTTGAGCACTTTTTCATGTATGTGTTGGCCATTTGTATGGCTTCTTTGGAAAAATGTCTCTTCAGGTCTTCTGCTCATTTTAAAATTGGATTACTTTTTTTTTGATGCTGAATTGTATGTGTCTTTTTATATATTTTATATACAAATATTTTTGTCAGTCAGTCAGTTCAGTCACTCAGTCGTGTCCGACTCTTTGCGACCCCATGAATCGCAGCACACCAGGCCTCCCTGTCCATCACCATCTCCTGGAGTTTACTCAGACTCACGTCCATCGAGTCCGTGATGCCATCTAGCCATCTCATCCTCTGTTGTCCCCTTCTCCTCCTGCCCCCAATCCTTCCCAGCATCAGAATCTTTTCCAAAGAGTCAGCCCTTCGCATGAGGTGGCCAAAGTACTGAAGCTTCAGCGTTAGCATCATTCCTTCCAAAGAAATCCCAGGGTTGATCTCCTTCAGAATGGACTGGTTGGATCTCCTTGCAGTCCAAGGGACTCTCAAGAGTCTTCTCCAACACCACAGTTCAAACGCATCAATTCTTCAGTGCTCAGCCTTCTTCACAGTCCAACTCTCTCATCCATACATGACCACAGGAAAAACCATAGTCTTGACTAGACGGACCTTAGTCGGCAAAGTAATGTCTCTGCTTTTGAATATACTATCTAGGTTGGTCATAACTTTTCTTCCAAGGAGTGAGCATCTTTTAATTTCATGGCTGCAGTCACCAACTGCAGTGATTTTGGAGCCCCCAAAAATAAAGTCTGATAATGTTTCCACTGTTTCCCCAGCTATTTCCCATGAAGTGATGGGACCAGATGCTATGATCTTCGTTTTCTGAATGTTGAGCTTTAAGCCAACTTTTTCACTCTCCTCTTTCACTTTCATCAGGAGGCTTTTTAGCTCCTCTTCACTTTCTGCCATAAGGGTGGTGTCATCTGCATATCTGAGGTGATTGATATTTCTCCCGGCAATCTGATTCCAGCTTGTGTTTCTTCCAGTCCAGTGTTTCTCATGATGTCCTCTGCATATAAGTTAAATAAGCAGGGTGACAATATACAGCCTTGACATACTCCTTTTCCTATTTGGAACCAGTCTGTTGTTCCATGTCCAGTTCTAACTGTTGCTTCCTGACCTGCATACAGATTTTTGTATATTTTGTATATTAACCCCTTATCATATATGTGATTGCAAATATTTTCCTCTATTCAGTAAGTTACCTTTTGATTTTGTTGATGTTTTCCTTTACTGTAACAGAAGCTTTTTAGTTTGATGTATTCCCATTGTTTACCTTTGCTTTTGTTGCCTTATGATGCCCAATTTAAAAAATTATCACCAAAACCAGTATCAAGGAGCTTTCTGCCTGTTGTCTTCTAGGAGTTTATGGTTTCAGGTCTTATGTTCAAATCTTTGATGATCCATTTTGGTTTAATTTTTGTGTATGGTATAAGATGGTAGTCCAGTTTTATTCTTTTGCATGTTGCCGTACAGTTGTCTCAACACCATTTATAATTAGATTTTTCAAAAGTATTTAGCTTATCCCAATTATACTGTAAATGATTATGAAGGTGGGGACCATGTTTTCACATTTTGGTTCCAACATGGTACCCTATGTAGGCACTTATTAAATATTTCTTGATTGAATATATACTATGAATTATAAGTTGCAATATTAAAATAAATTCTTGAGGAAAATTTCAGTATTTAAAATGACTACTTGGAAAAAGATAGGTGGGAAAATGTAACATAAGTGTATACTTGGTATGCATGTCTGCCAAGTACCTCCTCATTGGTGGATTTGTTTCAAGGGAGGAAAATTCTCAGTTTGAGTTGTCTCTTACTAGTCCTTCAGTAAATCATCTGATCATGATGCAGGTATTGTCCAGAATGTAGCTTTGTTTTATTGTTTTGGGTCTTCTGTTTAATGACCAGTATTTATAGTAATTTAAAAACTCTATTGGGGATAAAACAGAGACCTTAATTTCCTGATAAAATAAAGTGTCTTCAAAATAAGCCACCTCATATTGTTTATTTTTTACAGAAATGCTTTCAACAGAACAAAGTATGTTAATATTGGGGAAAGTTATGTTATACTTTAATTATGTTTAATATAAGGGTGTTTATAAGAAGTTTGAGAGTACCTTGGTAACTGACTAGTGCTGATAGTGTGGAAATAATGGTTAGCAAATAAACATGCATATTGTTTGGGCTTTTGTTAAGGTTAATTGGATTTTTAAGAAAGACTGATAAGCCAAGATTATAACCATATGAACATGAAAGTTTTAAGTTTTCAAACAAGTGTATGAATTTTGCAGATACTAAATTTGTTTTTCAGGTAGGAAATCTTACAAATAAAATGTACTGTGTTAAGAGTTCTAATTAAGCCAAAGTATGTACTTAAACAATTAGTCATTAGATAGTTTATGAATTTGCCTTTTGCATTTTTATTGATATCAATCAGCTTTGGTCTTTAGCGTCACATACTGTTAATTAAAGATCACAAAGCTACTCAATATCTAGGTGATTTGTATAATTTGAAGTAGATATTTAAAATTTTGAACACTGATATTTAAAATTATAAAGGGAGAGTTTATATTGCTGTAGTACATTTTGATAGATTTTGAGGTTAGAAATTAGGTGAAGCCAGAGTCAATTAATAATTAATTCCTCACCATTCCCCCATCTTCATTAGTGCGTTTTTTTAATTAGTGTTTTTAGAAGCTCCACTTTCTATTCATTTTCTCTTCCTCTCATTCTGTATTCTTTTCCTTTGTAATTACATATTTTTCCATGGCTTTAAATAGTTAGGACTATGCTCTATACACGAGGACTTTAAAACTGCATTTCTAGTGCTGCTGCTGCTGCCAAGTCGCTTCAGTCGTGTCCGACTCTGTGCGACCCCATAGACGGCAGCCCACCAGGCTCCCCTGTCCCTGGGATTCTCCAGCAAAAACACTGGAGTGGGTTGCCATTTCCTTCTCCAGTGCATGAAAGTGAAAAGTGAAAGGGAAGTCGCTCAGTCGTGTCTGACTCTTAGTGACCCCATGGACTGCAGCCTACCAGGCTCTGCCGTCCATGGGATTCTCCAGGCAAGAGTACTGGAGTGGGTTGCCATTGCTACTTGTGTTAATATGAGGTAACTTGTATTTTCTGCCATCCTTAACTATTTCCATTTAGATGTTCTACAAGCACTTCAAATTCAGCACATTTAAAATTAAACCCATCATTTCTCTCTATACACAGCTCTTTTCTTACTTTCTATTTTCTCTTCACTGATAGTATCATGTCCACATGCATGCTTACTTATTCTTGACTCTTTTCTTGTTGCTCATAATCTAGTCAGTCAACCAAGGCTTAACAAAGTATACTTGTAAAAAAAAGGTTCTGAAATCTGTCCTCTCTTCTTCACTCTCATTGATACAGATCAGACCCTTATCTCTAACTAGGACTTGAACATGATTTCCCTTTCTCTTCTATTTCTCATTCATTTAGTCAAAAGATATGATCATGTCCCTTAATTTGAAAATCTATGACTGTCTGTTAACTCCAGTCTCAAGTTATTGTAGCATTGAAAATAAAGCACATGAAGTCCTTTACCAATTGTCTTAACCTACATTGCCAGCATCACCTGTCAACTGTCTTGCATGCTGGTACACCAAAGTACCATCAACCTGCACACCATTCCTTGGATGTATTATTATTACCTTTCTTCCATGTCTTTGCTGATATTGTTGCCTCTGCTTAGAATGCCCCTTATTATTAAAATGCTTTTTATTAACTCTTACTCATTCTTTAAGAACATGCTGTGAAGCCTTTTCCAGCTCCTATCAGGTAGAACTAGTTTATTATTCTGTGTTCTGTAACACTGTGGAAATACTTATATTAAATATTGCACTTGTAATTCACTTTTAATAACACCTTGTGCTTATCTGTAAGTCCTTGTAGATCAGTGTTGGGGGAAAGTACCAGAACTATTTGGTTGGGAATCACTTTTGTAATGAGCCTCTGTTATGGAATTGTACTGTTTTATAGCCCTTCCATGTGTTGAAAGTGGAGGGAAAATACCAAAACACTGAGGCAGACACTGTGAATTAAGGATCTTATTTGCATTTATATTTCCCTAGCATAGAAAGCTTCAATAAATAGTTGCCCCTCAATAAATGTGTGTTGAATGAAATAGAAGAGTAAGAAGAAATTGAAGAGTAAGAAGCACTTGATAAGGAAGAAATTATTGTATATGCCAAGGGAATATTATTACTTTGTCTTTTTGCAACAATATTTGTCTCTGAAGGAGGCAGTCCTTTGGAAAAACCCATTTGATTGGAGTATTTATTAGTTCAGAAAAGTCAAAGATAGAAACGGTCGTGTCTGTACTATCTCAGAAAAGTGAGAGAATTTAAAGATTTATAATTAGCAGTTTTACTGAGTAGCTTGGCAAAAGTAAGATGAATTGAAACATGGAAAGAACTACTTTTCCATTTTTGTAGCTTTGGTGTAGACTGACCATGGGAGGTACACAGTTCCTGTGTACATATTTGGATTTACTCAATCTCGTGGCTTTACAGTACCATCTGTCTCCTGTCAGTTCCCAAATTTTTGGCTCCATCTCAGACCTGTTCCCAGATAGAGGCTTTTTATGTCCATAACTGCCTACTCATCATCTCTGCTTGCATATCTAGTAGCTACCTCAAGCTTAGCATGTCTAAAACTGAATTCCCGTTTCTCCTTCCTATATTTTCCCTTCCTACAGTCTTCTATGTCTTTGTAAATGGCAGCTCGCCTACTCTGTTTGCTTATATCAAAACGACGCCCATCATCTATGACTCCTTTTTCCTCTCGTATATTTGTTTAATGTATCATTTTTCACCACCTCCTCATGACCATCTTGTGACCATTCTGCATCTTGACAATTATTGCCTTTGTTCAGGCCACCATTGTCTGTTGCTGGATTCTTGCGGTGCCTTCCTAACTTCTCTGTGTTTCAGCGCTTGCCCTCTGCAGTCCTGTGCTAATAAACACAGGAACCACACTGATAAAACATAAATCCAGATCAGGACATTTGTTTCCTAAAAAACTCTTCAGTGGCTTCCCATCTTACTCAAAGTAAAAACTGAAGTCTTTATAATGGCTTTTTAAATTTCCTACCATCTGTCTTTGTTCTCTCTCAATCTGTAACCTTATCTCCTAACCTCATTATCTACTGTTGTACCCTTACTCACAGTCCCTCCAGCGGCACTGGCCTCTTGGTCCTGGAACGAACTGTCCATGCTTCTGCCCTAAGACATTTGCACTTGCTCATCTTTCTATCTAGAATCTCTTCCCCCAGGTATCTGCACTTCTTGGTTTATTACTTTCTTTAAGTCTTGAGTTCCCTACCAGCTTATTTAAATTGTGCTCCATTTCAACATTTCCTATCCATCCTTCTTCCCCTCTGTTTTCCTTCAGAGCAGCTATCACCATCTGTCTTATCATATATTTTACTTATTTATTGTCTACTCTGTGTTAGAGGATATGCTCTATGAGGGTATGGGTTTTTCTCCATTTTGCTCACGGCTGAAGACTCAGTGCCATATAATAGTTATTTGATAAATATCTATTGAATGTATAAAGGATGTGGGTAATTTTTAACTCACTGAGACCTTGTTAATGATGTTAGAAATTGCATGACTGGCCATTGTTGGGAGAAAAATTAGGGTACAAGTGTTTCTGAAAATTATTTTTGTAAAATTTAATATGTATTAATTGTATTTTTTCTCAGTTTACAGTTCTGATGTAATTGATAAACAGTGCACTTCCATGGCCTCTGATAATACAAATGACAAAGCTGTTATTATTCTAGTTCCTGTTAGACTTGGTGGAGAAAGAACCAATACCGACTATTTAGATTTTGTAAAGGTATGAAATAAGAACTAAAAAATTTTGAGGGCAATGCTAGCTAACCTGAAAAATACAGAAGGTTTGCAGTCTTTTTTCTATGAAATGGAATGATTTTATAGTTGTAGATTGATGATTTTATAGTTGTAGGTTATAAAATTTGACATTATAGATTTTAAATTTCAGTATTACAAGATCAGATGTGATTTGAAGAGTAAGGTGTTCTATGACAAAATAAAAAGCCTTTTAATCTTTGGAGCTAATCAAGGGGATACAGTGCAGCAATGATCATAATCTGAAATATGTTTATAGTTCCTAGTATTCTTATGTGTGATTTTTAAATGTATGTACCTTTATTTATTCATAAACCCACATTAAACTGTATCTAGGTAACTATTGAAACAAGATGAGTTTTAAAAATTACTGCTGCATTATCTTCTACTTTGTTTCATGTGCCATCATAAGGTCCATAAGTAGGAAGAATACTTACTTATATAGACAGAGGTGATGAAGATAATGTTGGGGAGGTTCCAATTTTGTTTCCCTTATATTAACCAGTTACAAATCTGTTCTATTTCAGAACACGTAATTTTTTTTTTTTTTTCAAAAGAACTGTCTAATTAGGTTATCTTGTCACAAAACTTTAACTTTTGAAATAGTCTGGTTGAAAGTTTAGTATTTATATTATTTGCATAGTTTGAATAAAATCAAGGCCAGAGATGGAATTCCTCTTTGAATGGACTGTTGTAGCATATACGATTCCTGAAATACATTTTAGATTTGTACCTCACGTGAAACACAGTAATAGTCCCATACTGTGATCCCAATGTATATAGGTGGAACATGTATCCTCACTCTAGATTGTACTGATTCTAAAAATCTAGAGCAGTTCATTTCAATATATGGTATATGCAAGTCTTCTAGCTGATATCTTGGCTTTTCCTAATAGTTAATAAAAATTTGCAGGCTACTTGTTACTAATAATACCAGTGTGTGCATGCTGAGTTGCTTCAGTCTTGTCTGACTCTTTGCAACCCTGTGGACTGTAGTCCACCAGGCTCCTCTATCTATGGAATTCTCCAGCCAAGAATACTGGAGTGGGTTGCCATGCCCTTCTCCAGGGGATCTTCCTGACCCAGTGGTTGAACCCATATCTCTTTTGGTCTCCTGCATTGGCAGGTGGGTTCTTTACCATTGGCGCCACTGTAACCAATAACTTATGAATCCACTAGATAAAAGTGGGGCTTTGATTTCTAATATGTGGACTCTTTAGTACAATTTTTGGTGAAATATGAGTTGTGAACCATTTCATGAGGGCTTTGAGATTTCTGGCATGCTATGATATCTCTTTTGTAACCAAATCTAAAATGGATTGCCTGAGAAGATCAGAAACTGAGGCAGTTTTGGAATCGACTTGCTAAAACCCCATTTCTGGTGAAAAGGGCTGCAGATAGCTTCATCTGGCTGAGGGCTTTGCTGTTTGGCGGCATTGAGAACAGTTATCAGATGGCAGGACTGTGTAATTCTCGAGTGATTCATTGGAGTCTGCATTGTAGTGAAACAAACCACGGTTAGCTGTTAAAGTGATCCTTAGTACCTAGCATATAGGAGTTGCTCAACAGATATTTGTATAACACTTGTAATACAGATTTATCTCATTTTGCCCTCACACTAGCTGGGAACTCAACTGCCTTTATAAAAAAACAGAAATGACAAAAGTTAAGTGATACGTTCAACTTCAGATAACAAAACTATTGACAGAGACCTGACCTTTTTTCGTATGTTCCCGTAGAATCTGGACTTCCTAAAATGTAACATTTCTTTGAGCTTCTACTAATTTAATTTATGCTACAGTCCACTTTTAGAATAGTATTAATAACTATTAATATGTTTAAAGTTTTTGGTTATCAGGTAAAAATGTCTAAAATGGCTGAGTGAAGTGGGTGTCATGTTAGGTGTGGTGCTTGGTCACAGGATGGTTGGGTCAAAAGCCGTAATGAGATCATGTAAAGAGCTATTCATTTAGGAGTGAAAAAAATAGCGTGTCTAATAGACCTGAAAGAGAAGTAATCGTCCTCTTCTCCCTCTTTCATTTCTGCTCACTTTTCTTCTGTATTTCCTCCTCCTCCACTTGTGCCTCCCTCACCTCCCCACTCACTCCCCCTCCATCTTCTCCTCTGTCTGCGTCTTCCTCCTCCTTTGTCAGCACTGTATTTTTTCCTGCCAAACTACTGTACATTATACTCTCCAAAATTCACCATTCAATTCTATTTAAATTTATTAACCGAGGTAATTCCATGGTATTTCAGAGATGGTACCATCGCCTGCTACATTCTGTGAGGAGCTTTATCAATCCCTACCACAAGAAGTTTACTTATTTATTTATTTTTAAAAGGACCTGGAATGAGGAAAATCCAATATGTTCTCTTTCTTCAGCAAGACAAATTAGGACTTTCCTTTTTTGACTGATTACTTCAGTCTTATTTATTGCTTCATGGATACAGCTCAATCAATGCTCACCGCTAGATAACTGTGAAAAGGCTTTTTTAGGAACTGTAAAATGTTTCAAGTTTCCAAAGATACAGCTTCTTATATGTAATGACATTTTAGCTCCTAATCTGCTTCTAAGTGTTTATTGCTAAATCTGCTCTATTTTGTTGAAAAGGAAATATAGATGTCAAGGAGCAAAGTCTTTCTTCCATTACCCAAAATCATTCTTTTTTCTGACAGCCTGTGATGATTCTTGCTATGCGTTTTTTTCTTTTTACTCTCGACTTTGAGGGACTTAGAACTTTTACTTTCTCCTGGGTCCCTGTATCAGAAACATTGTATTTCAGCTGATCAGATTGCCTCAGGTCGAAGGCACTCTCTAATTGTGTTAAAGATCTTTATTTTGGGGGAACACAATAGAATAATAGGACTGAGAATAGAATGATAATAACAGAATAATAACAACTATTATTATCAAGATTTTTGGTATAATTGCATCTTAATTAATTTTTGTTTTTGTTGTTACTTAGTCGCTCAATTGTGTCCGGTCTGTCTCTTTTGTGACTGTAGCCCACCAGGTTCCTCTGTCCTTGGGATTTTCCAGGCAAGAATACTGGAGTCGGTTGTCACTTCCTTCTCCAGAGGATCTTCCTGACCCAAGGATTGAACCTGCGTCTCTTGCATTGGCAGGCAGGTTGCATATCACTGAGCCACCTGGGAAGCCCCAATTGATTTTTCTGTTTAATTTTTTCAGTTGCAGTTCTCCTTACCCCACAAAAAACACCTCTATGATATTTTCACAAAGTATACAGTTTGCATCCATTAAACATTGTAATATAGATCTATAGTTATTGATAGGAAAATGTTTAAGAGATCATGAATGACAAAAGTTACAGTGGCATTTGTTATGTAATGACATATATATATAATTGTATTTATAAATCTATATGTGAATATATGTAATATAGACAGATGTCAACAAGGTATTCCCCTAAATGTGCTTAATGATGAACTCTGAGTGTTGGTGTTTTGAGAAATTTTTGCTTTTTGATTTATTTTCTGTGTGTGTTTTTCAGTAAACCACCACATTACTATTTTTAAGAAAATCGTTAAGTTTAAACAAAACTGTTCTGTTTACTTGTTAAAAGAAAAAAGCATTTGTTTACACAGTCTATTTTTGTGTCTTCTAGATTTTGAAACATCCTCTCATTTAAGAGAAGGGAAGTTTATTGTTTAATACTTTGGGGGGTTTATAGCATAAACTTTATTAGTGTTTTCTACCATAATATATGCTAAAATAAATATAGAAGCTATTGACAGTTTCTACATTAATAGAATATGGATATTAATTGATTCCACTGGGCATATTTTTAAATGACTCTACTCCATGGACATGATTTTTTTTTTAAGTATAGAATTATTTAGGCCAGAATTATTCTCTGTTGGTCCAGTGGTTAAGAATCTGCCTTGCAATGCAGGTGACGCAGGTTTGATCCCTGATCAAGGAACTAAGTGGGCTTCAGCTTCCCTGGTGGCTCAGCAATAAAGAATCCTCCTGCAGTGCAGGAGATGGGGTTTGATCCCTGGGTTGGTAAGATACCCTGGAGAAGGAAACTCACTCCAGGATTCTTGCCTGGGAACTATCATGGACAGAGGATCCTGGTGGGCTGCCGTCCGTTGGGTCGCAAAGAGTCCCACATGACTTAGTGACTAAACAACAACAGGGGAACTAAGATCCTACATGCCTTGGGGCAGCTAAGCCCACACAGCACGATTGAGCTGGTGGGATGCAACAAAAGGTCCCCCGTGCTGCAACTAAGACTCCACCCAGCCAAAATAATAAATGAATTAATTTTAAAAAAGAATTGTTTGACCCATCTTAAGTAGATGCTTAGGGAAGTACTAAATGATTTATTGAGGTATCATTGGTATTTTATGATTAGTAAAGTAAACTGACTTTAAATACAATAATATTTATTCTTTTCCTTGGATTAGGTTGTTTTCATTAGTCTGTTTTTATTCCAAATGAAGTAGCACAAAATTTTTGTCAAGTGAACACCAGTGATTAAAAATGATTTTTAGTTTGTTAAGACAAGTTTCAATGAAAACAAGGAACAATGTCTAATAATTACTTCTAGCATTTCACAAAATGTGATGAAAATATTACATTGATCACAGCAAAGTTGCACCAACTAACTGACAGGCCATATGTTTTGACTTTGGCAGAAATGTTTATTGCCTTTCCATAATTATGTTGTTTATAACTGGCACGTAGTAACTGTTTAAAGTTGTTAAATGGAAGATAGTTTGGTAGACAAAAGGGTTTCAGAACATGGGGGAAAATGTAATAAAAATAAAAGTGATGGTGAAAAATTTGCGGACTACTACTGGTAATATAAATTTAGTTGTTTTGAATAATTATCATTTGTCTCTTGACCCTAAATCTGAATTAATTTATTTTGGCAGGGAATTTTAAGCCTTGAATATTGTGTGGGTATTATTGGTGGCAAACCTAAACAGTCATATTACTTTGCTGGATTTCAAGGTTAGTGCTTTAGTAAAGTATATTTCTTCTTTGTTTTCTTTTAAAAGTCAGAAAGTTAACATAGGATCATCCAGAAACAGGATGAGTAACGGAGCAAAATGAGTACCTTATAAATTCATCAGTCCTGCCATAGCCATTCATTTGTCATTTGGTCCATAGTATAATTGGATTCTGTAAAATGTATATTTAATTTCTGTTATTGCATAAACAAGGCATAATTTATTGATTTTTACTAAACTTTAGAAGACATTGCTGCTATATTCTGGCAGTTGCTATTTACATATTTACCTTATACCAGTTTTATTGGTGCTAGTTGATGATAAAATGACAAGCAATATGTTCTTCCTGTCAGGATAAAGTAATGCAATACATTTTTCATATGCAAACTGTAGAATATAATTGTGTGTTTGTGAAAGTAATTTTATCACCAAAAATTAAATGACAGTCTCATCACTTTATAAAAATTCTGCTTATACAAGCATATTTGATTATGCAAAAGTTAATCTGTCCTGTGCAAACCTATGTTTCAGTCAATGAATATCAGTCTGGCAAGCTGTTACTCCCAGATTTTTTTCAGCTATTCTACATAGAAATTGGATTGTAAGCAGTGTAATAATAAGGTGTTTTTTGAATTACTTGTCTTCTGTTTTGTCCTTGTAGATGACAGTTTGATTTACATGGATCCTCATTACTGCCAATCTTTTGTAGATGTCAGCATAAAGGATTTCCCTCTTGAGGTACTGTGGATAAAGAGCTGGGACTGTTTTCTTACCATATGAAGCAAACTCTTAATTATTCAGAGATGTGCTAAGCAGCTATGCTTTTATGGTATTCCAAGTTAATAATAAATATTTTGCTAATTTACAAAGCCATAATACATACAGTGGTCAAAGGTTAGATAATTTGTTGCAGAATTTTAATTTATAATACACTCTCTTCTTCATTTATCTTTGTCTCTAACTTGTTAGATATCCTAGCCCTACCAAAATAAATGATCAAGCTTCCAAGTAGTTTTGTACATATACAGCTGAACAGTAGTGAAGAATTTAAAATGTTAGACATGTTTAAAGAAAGAAAGAAAGGGGGAAAAAGAAAAAGAAGACAATGGAGTTGGGTTAGAATGACAAAATGATTGAAGGAGAGTGTAACATTATTTTGCTTTAAGTATGTAATTAAGACAAGTTTCAGTGAAAACAAGAACAATGTCTAATAACTAGCATTTCAGTAATTAAGTCTTAGCCTCTAGTTAAGTTTCCATAAATTTTACTTGGGTTTCTAATATTTATTTTAGCTTTGATTTCTTAAAGTCTTCTTTTCCTTCCTGAAGTCCTTCCTTCCTAAAGTCTTTCTTTCCTTCCTTCCATTTTCTGAGCCAGCATTTAGAAAATTTTTAAATTGGATTTACAATGTTTTGTTAGTTCCAGCTGTACAGCAAAGTGAATCAATTATACTTGTATAGGATTATATTTCAGAAAATTTTGAGAGTGCATAAATGAGAAATGTAACTGTTACATGGTTTCGGTTTTTATTTTCCCAGTTGATGCTTTTAGAGACTTTTAAAGTCATCTTAATTACTTGAGTGGCACATGGATCACTAATTCTCCAGGGCTTGGCAAGTTGGAAATGTGGTTTAGTACTTTGTATAAGTAATAGCTTGCTAGCTAATATTAATACCTAATAAGTATATAAAGGGTAGATTATGAAGATGGATAAAGCATAAGATTAAAATCTGGTACTAAGTGATAGATTATAAAACAGCCTAGCATTTTTTGTAGACCATTATCTCAGCTAAAGTACGGGCCAGAGAACAGCTTTGCTTTCTACTTTCTTCCTTCACTATATTTTGCATATAAACTTTAGTAAGTATTTCCGGTTGACTGATTAATTCTGTGGGAGGCACTCTAGAATTGTGCTATGTGAACCACACTGTAAACCTGTTTCTGCTGCATAGTGATCTTGTGGCACTGATTCCTGTGTCCTCAGTTACATTTCCCATGTGGCTGTGTCAAATTGACTCCTTAAAAAAAATAAATACTTGAGATTTAGATGGAAACTTGTTCATAGTGCTCTAAGCATTATCTAAAATAGGCAAATTAAAAGATTATTAGTGTCGGGTGTTTTGACCAGTAGAAAGAGATTATTCATCTGATATTTTGAGAGACTCTACAAAGATGCCAGGTCAGTGAATATCCATGTTATTCACACTGTTATTAATGAATGCCTACACAATCAATATTAGGAAGGTTGTAGCTCACTGGGAAACTGTTGCAACACTTCACAGGTGAGTCAATAGAAGCTTGAAGTGGGAGGTAGTGGGAATGGAAAATAATTTGATTTTAAGAGACTTTGTAAAGTAAAATTTGGTGAAATTAGGTAACTTCTTAAAAGCACAGAAGCACTTATTTTTTATATATTGAGATGCCAGAAAGTGGGTTTAAGATGAGATTTAGCAGTGAGGCTGTGTTAAACTGTGGGTTTTCATTGTTAGTAGTTAAATCAGGGCAGAGTTTCAGTTGTTTGGATGAGAGGACTAGTGGATATACATTATCTTATACATATTTATAATATATATGTGTATGTATATATTTAAGTTAAGATTTCTTAAACCAGAAACTATTGCTTCATGCTATTTCTGATATACTTTCAGAGTGACTGATTCTATCTCTTTACAAATACTGAAAATATTTTATTATTAAGGTATTGTTGTACTGTTTGTTCTTGTTTAGTCGCCAAGTCATGTCTGACTCTTTTGTGACCTAGGCTCCTCTGTCTATGTCCAAGGCAAGAATACTGGAGTGGCTTGCCATTGCCTTCTCCAAATATTGTATTACCTTAATATTAACATTCTACTAATAAGGTTAAAAAAAACCTTATTACAGATATGTTAGTCTCTTCTGATTGCTAGGCCCCCAATTCCAAGTTTCAGGTTTTAGGAGGTGTATACAGTGGTGACTGTTTTAATATATTCTTTTAAATTCAAAGCATAGTGGCACTAAAGCTATTAGAATGATGTGATGTGATTATGTAGATAGATGAGTGAATTTCTCAGTGAAAGATGTACCCTTTATGAATTACCCATGTGAACTGCAGTGAGTAGGAGGTGCTTTTTAGTAAGGATGTATTCTCTAATTAATTATCTTAGGAAGTTTTATCTAAATCACCAAATAACAGAGCTACACCTAAAATTATTTGTTTCAGTATTATTTGTATGTTTAGGTAGTAGAACCCACTCTTTGATATAAGTCTGGAAGAGTACCTACCATTTGGTAGGTGCCTAATTTTTTGAGGCAATGAATAAATATTGTATTAGAAAAATGAAATAAATGGGAATTGACTCGCTCTGGCCAGTTTTTTCAGAAACGTAAGTGCAGAAGTGTATCTAGTGATACTTGCTAAAATGTGTTTCAGTAGAAACTGCTACTCTTACCAAATCATCAGAATTTTAAAAACTAGAATTGTGCTAAAAAGTTTTAGTTTTTAAAACCTAAAAAATCTAAGTGCATGCTGCTGCTGCTGCTAAGTCGCTTCAGTTGTGTCTGACTCTGTGTGACCCCATAGACAGCAGCCTACCAGGCTCCGCTGTCCCTGGGATTCTCCAGGCAAGAACACTGGAGTGGGTTGCCGTTTCCTTCTCCAGTGCATGAAAGTGAAAAGTGAAAAGTGAAAGTGAAGTTGCTCAGTCATGTTCAACTCTTAGTGACCCCATGGACTGCAGCCTACTAGGCTCCTCCGTCCATGGGATTTTCCAGGCAAGAGTACTAGAGTGGGGTGCCATTGCCTTCTCCTCTAAGTGCATAGCGCAGAGAATTATCACAGAGTGAACAGACCTGTGTAATGCCACTTGGGAAAAATACCTTAAAGTCTAAGTTGTTCTACAATAAACAGAATTGATTCTGAATTATAAATTAATCTTGGTTTGATTTCAGAATATTCTTGGGTGAACAAACAATGTGATTTAAATGGTATAAAATGCCTCTCTGTAATATGAGTCCTAGTACTCATGTAGGAACACCAGATAGTGCAGTTTTCAATCATCAGATATTTATATTTGTGTTTTTGTGAATAATTTTAAAAGTTTTCTATAGATATGAAAATAACTATGCTTAACTAGTGTTTGTCATTATTATCTATGGTGATGGAGACAATCAGTGAAGTAGCACTAAGCCTATATTGGTTTAGTCTTAATGGTTCTTAATGAAAACTTTAGTCAATGCTTTAATATAATTTAGGGCATCCATGTAGACAAGTTAAGAAAATACTTTGTTGGACCATACAAACTTTTGATTCTTCCTTCTTATCCCCAGGTAGTGAAAACTAAACAAGCATTTCTTTATTACTGACTTTGGAAAGAGGGGCAAATGACTATTGTTAGATATCTTGTATGTCAAATAATTTTTGTTTTGTAAATATGACCTAGAACTGTCCGAGCCTAATACTCCTGTATATTGTTAACTGCCAGATTTACCTAGCTCTTCTATACCTTTCCAGATCTGTTTTTTAATATCTCTTTATAAACAAAATTGGTAAAACAATGTTAGAAAAGTCTAGCTAAGACAGTACTCATATTGATTAGAAAGATGGACATTCCAGTTTAGCTGGGTTGAGTCTTACTGTACAGTGTTAGCTAAGGGTTTCATAGTAGTCATAGTTTTAAAAACACATTTGTCTGGTTATTTACTAGCATGATGTTGGATTTGAATCTAATATATGACTGAACTATTGATAAGGGGGGGAAACAGTTTGAATGTATTCATTTTGCATATCCTCTGGTGATAATATGGAATATTAATTGGATCACAGGATATATTTAGGGGGAGAGAAAAGAGTGGTTTTGATTGATCTTCCATGAACATAAATATAAAAGTCTATATTTTTCTGCCTTTTTATAGATAATTCCAAGTTTAAATCCCTTAGTTTTAGGCATTAAATATAGGGAAATTTTAAGTTTATGGATTTATATCCAGCCTAGATTATTTCTTGAGCAGCTTATTTTTTAGTTAAAAATATAAAATATAAAATGAAGAATTCCTCATACCTGTCTCCCATCTGCCAGGTTTTCTCCCTTTTCTCTAACCTTGTTAATTTTTGTATATCCTATGCAAATATGAATATATATTTTATGGCCCTCCTTTTTAACATAAACATCCTTTTTCTTATACATACAAAAAAAAAAGATCTGGTAGCATTTTTAAGGACAAGTATCTGAGCATTTATGCAGTTAAAAAATGTTTTAAACCAAGTACTAGAGTGTCATGGTGAAGAAAAAAGATCAGAATGATTAGCTTTATATTCTACCCTTTTACTACTTTTTCATTCTCTAAAGATAATCAGATTCTACTAACAGCCACAGCCTACTGGCGAAAGTAGAGAGTCGAGAGCAGCATTTTTGAGCCATTTGTATCTTTAACACTCTGACTACTAGAGAAGAGTGAACTAAGGGAAGAGGGCAAGGACCATAGTAGAACAATTTTCACCTTATCCTGTGTGGAACTAAACAAGAACTTGAGGTAAAGCTCAGTAGAAGAGTGGGTTGGGACAGTATGCAATTATGTGCTGATTGTGTCAATTGCTAAAACTCTCAAGCTGACCTCTTCATATCATCATGGAACATTTTCATGAACCTGCATATTTGTTTACAAAGTCTTGGTTTTCTTATTCAAAGGTTTATAAATATTTAAAAAATCTCTTAACTGAACAGACTTAATTGCACTTTCATAGAAATAGCTAACTTGATTCTAAACATTGTACTAGCCTATTCATGTCTTTTTCAGAGATACATTTTTTTCCCTTCTGCAAGTGTTAGAAATGCACCCTGCTTTTGACACACTTCTTTTCTTTTGCAGAATGGCACTAATGTGTAAGGTGGAGATTTGGTAAATTGAATGTACACAATGTTGGCTCTTATGTTGTACAACTTTGGAGACTGGGAGGGATCATCTGCATAGGATATGCTAAAACACCATTTGAAAGCATGTTTATAGTTTGAAGGATAGCTAGATAGCAAATTTTAAATGAAGTGATATTTTTGTATATAAAGTCCATTAAATAAAACTAAATTAATCCTAAAGAACTTTTAAAATTACAGACATTCCACTGCCCTTCTCCCAAAAAGATGTCATTTCGAAAAATGGATCCTAGCTGTACAGTAGGATTTTACTGTCGAAATGTTCAGGACTTCAAACGAGCTTCTGAAGAAATCACTAAGGTATTTTTATTTTGAATATTATAATATTTGTAAATGATCTAATTTTTATTAGAGATAGCCTATCAGAAGACAAAAATATATAATTTATAATATGGTTATAAAATTTCCCCTTGAATGTTAATATTATTAGGAATATTGTGAGCCAGAAAATATAACTATTTGGGGATTCCTAGCCTTTGAGGGTGATGAAACCACTTTTTGACCAGTTGAAAGTATTGACTGATCCACTAGGTGGCACTGTTGAAATAAAAATCTCTGCAAACTGTAGCCATGTGCAAGTAATTAGGTTATATTTTATTTGAAGATTTTAAAAGGGCAGTACCTTAGGGGGTAGAAAAAAATTAATGAAGTATTTGATCAAGCCAAATTGTGCATTATTTCTTGTTAGTCCAAGTGCTTCTTTGATTTTTTTTTGAAGAGAAATGGTATTTTTGGATTTCTCAGAACTGCTTTATCAAATGAGCTCTGTTGTTACCTTCCAATAAGCTTGTTTAATCTGATCTGTTCTACTTATAGGATCTCTAAAATAGGTTTATTTGACTCCTCTTATTACCTTTAGACTTCTGCATTTTTCTGGCCATTGAGTACTGCTAAAATATTTATAGGGCCTTAAGATCTGTGTATATTTAGTAGTTTGGAAAGATTACTTATTTAGCAAGTAAGCATAATTGGATGGCTCTCTTTATTAGTATCAATAGTTACAGATTATCATTTATGGTATTTAAAGCCAGTACTAGAATCATTTTTAGGAACTCTTAACTTGAGCTCAGTTATAATAGTATGCCTTATAACTGCTTTATTTCCAGTTAATTTTATTCAGGAAAATGGACATACTGGGTTAAAATTTTATTTTTATAATGTAAAAATAGAATGAAAAAGTTAAACAAAAAGTTTCATTTGAGTTAGGTTTAGTTTACTTGACTTGCCATGTAAAAGAGGAAATTTAACAGAAATATGACAGAAAAATGAATGAGAAGAGGAGAAAATGAGGTATGTGAGAACATTTTCTTATTCCTCATTTCTCACAGTTGTCGTCTTTTCACTCTCCTTTTCAACCTGAAGGGCCAAGTGAACATAAGGAAATATGTTTTATCCATTTTCTCTTTTTTATCACTTGAAATTAGTATATACATTTGTATATTTCATTTTGACAATGGTCTGTCTTTATAAGGTGTTATGTATGTACTAAAATTTACAGATGCAGATGATGCTATAATATAGATTGATGTTGATGAACATTTTTCCATTAAAAAGTCCCATTTCTGTTTGCATTAGTTTATTTTCTATCTAGGCTGAAATAAGTATATTTAGAACAGTGAAGTAATTACCTCTGGAGTAGAAAATAGCCCAAATTACTATTACCAAATTGAAAAACAATTATATTCATAAATGAGTTGCATGTTGATATATTCTGATTAAAAACATGGTTTTGTGGGTTTTATACTAATAATTATAGTTTTTATGCTGGAAAACTACTTAGAAGTTATTGCACTTGATGTATCCTAGTGATATGCAATGTTAAAGCAAAGAGAAAACATGCTGAAATATCATATGAAAGTATTGAGAATTTTGCTAGAGTCTATTAACTTTGGTTTAATTATACTGTTGTTCTTAAGTTCATAGCGTTTTATAGCAATATCAAAAACTCACTTTGTCAATTAATAGCTCGATCATTTACTTTTGCTTGGAAGATGGTAAATTAAGCAGCTTTCCTTCTTAAAAGCTGAATTTGGCATTTGTAAACTATAATATTTTTTCTTTGAAAATTAAAACTTCTTAAATTATTTGTTTCTATATAGGATATGTTTTCAGTTTTCTCATTTTGAAAATGACGCCAGATAATGTAGATTCTCATGTTTAATTTGTAATGCTATATGAATGGATATTCTAATGCTTTTGCCACATGAGTTTTAAATGTTAAATAAACTTGTTAAATTAATTCAGTGTTTAGCAGAGCTCAGTCCAGCAAGTATCTGAATAACTATCATGTTGAAATCATAAAATGACCAAGCCATAATCCCTGCTTTTGCCCTCAAGTGGCATTTATAGTTCAGGAGGCAGAATAAGAGAAGATAGGCATTACATTGAATGTGATAAGCATTCATACAGAAATAGAAATAAATCGATAGGGGAAGGAAGAAGGTTAAAATGAGAGATGTCACATCCAAGTCAAAGTTCTTTATTGTGATGGTGATATTTAATATGGGCCTTAAAGTGTAGGCTTAATTTCTGTTGGCTCAGGGAGAAGGGAGTGTGCTTCAAGCAGAGGAAATAACAAAAGGAAAGGTAGGTACCAGAAAAGAAAAATATAGTTTCTTTAGAAAATGGCAGATAGTCCAATTTGTTAGGGGCCATGGATACATATAGGGCAGGATTTCTATCTTCTAATGGCCTGAATCAGAAGTCTTAGAGATTTGGCCTGGGACCCTTCATTTCTAACAAACCTCCCAAGTAACGTTGTACATCAAATTTGAGAACCACTGATATACAACCCAAGGTGTAATACTTGATGTTTTTAGATGACAGTAGGACAAATACTCTTAATACTTATATATATATATATGTGTATTCATAATAGAAAAGTATAGCTGGCTTATTAAACATGTGATTTCCTCCTTATCATTGACCTGTACAAAACTGTTTGAGTCAAAATTCTGAAAAGAGGGACTTCCTTGGTGGTCTAGTGACTAAGACTCTGCACGCTCCCATTGCAGGGGGCTTGAGTTCAATGTCTGATTGGGGAACTAGATCCCATATGCCACACCTAAGACTAAGTGCAGCCAAATAAATTAATTAGTTAAAAAAATAAAATTCTGGAAAGAGAAATGTTCATTAATTGTCATAGAGATGACATGTATAGTGAAAATAAGGAAACACTATAGTAAATAATAAAGGATGAGGCTAGAAAAGGAGGTTGGAATAATATTGTAGAGAGTTTTGAATGCCAGGCTAAAGAAGTTTGTACTTTTACAATATGTTGACATTATTAGACTAGTTTTTAAAAATGTCAAGCATACAGAAATACAGAGGATAGCATAATAAATACCCATGTGCTATCATTAAGCTTATGGAAAAGTAAAGCCCTCATATATTATTGAAGTGTATTACCGTTCCCCAGTCTTATTCCCTTATTTCCTTCCAAGTGGCAGCCACTATCCTAAATTAGTGTAAATTAGTATACTTGATATATCCATAAACAAAATATACTGTTTTCTATGTTCTTAAACTTATCATTAATTATATACTTATATAAAAAAGTATATATCCTTTGGCAACTTGCTTTTTCATTTGACTGACTTGGAGATTTTATCTGTTCATGTTGGTCTAGCTGATTCATTTAAACTGCAGAAGAGTAATACTTTTTACAAATCTGTCACTTCAGTCACTCAGTTGTGTCCGACTCTTTGCGACCCCATGGACTGCAACACCCCAGGCTTCCCTGTCTATCACCAACTCGCGGAATTTGCTCAAACTCATGTCCATCAAGTCGGTGATACCATCCAACCGTCTCGTCCTCTGTTGTCCCCTTCTCCTCCTGCCTTCAGTCTTTCCCAGCATCAGGGTCTTTTCCAATGAGTCAGTTTTTTGCATCAGGTGGCCAAAGTATTGGAGTTTCAGCTTCAGCATCAGTCCTTCCAATGAATATTCAGGACTGATTTCCTTTAGGAATGACCAGTTTGATCTCCTTGCAGTCCAAGGGACTCTCAAGAGTCTTCTCCAACACCACAGTTCAACAGCATCATTTCTTCAGCAGGTTTCTTTACAGTCCAACTCTCACATCCATACATTGTGTTGCTTGGTGCTGCTAAGTCGCTTCAGTCATGTGCAACTCTGTGGAACCCCATAGACAGCAGCCCACCAGGCTCCGCCGTCCCTGGGATTTTCCAGGCAAGAACACTGGAGTGGGTTTCCATTTCCTTCTCCAATGCATGAAAGTGAAAAGTGAAAGTGAAGTTGCTCAGTCGTGTCCGACTCTTAGCAACCCCATGGACTGCAGCCTACCAGGCTCCTCCGTCCATGGGATTTTCCAGACAAGAGTACTGGAGTGGGTTGCCATTGCCTTCTCCACATCCATACATGACTACTGGAAAAATCATAGCTTTGACTAAACGAACCTTGTTGGCAAAGTGATGTCTCTGCTTTTTAATATGCTGTCTAGGTTGGTCATAGCATTTCTTCTAAGGAGCAAGCATCTTTTAATTTCATGGCTACAGTCACCATCTGCAGTGATTTTGGAGCCCCAAAAAATAAAGTCTGTCACTGTTTCCATTGTTTCCCCATCTATTTCCCAAGAAGTGATGGGACCAGATGCCATGATCTTTGTTTTTTGAATATTGAGTTTTAAGCCAACTTTTTCACTCCCCTCTTTCACTTTGATCAAGAGGCTCTTAGTTTTTCTTTGCTTTCTGCCATAGGGCGGTGTCATCTGTGTATCTGAGGTTATTGATATTTCTCCTGGCAGTCTTGATTCCAGCTTGTGCTTCATCCAGGCTGGCATTTTCCATGATGTACTCTGCATATAAGTTAAATAAACTGGGTGACAATAGATAGCCTTGATGAACTCCTTTCCCAATAAACCAGTCTGTTGTTCCATATGTAGTTCTAACTGTTGCTTCCTGACCTACATACAGATTTCTCAGGAGGCAGGTCAGGTGGTCTGGTATTCCTATCTCTTTAAGAATTTTCCATTTTGCTATGATCCACACAGTCAAAGGTTTTGGCATAGTCAATAAAGCAGAAGTAGTTGTTTTTCTGGAACTTTCTTGCTTTTCCTGTGAACCAACAGATGTTGGCAATTTGATCTCTGGTTTCTCTGCCTTTTCTAAATCCAGCTTGAATATCTGGAAGTTCACAGTTCAGGTACTGTTGAAGCCTGTCTTGGAGAATTTTGAGCATTACTCAGTATTACAATTTACAATATAATACATTAAAAAAAATTTTTTTTGAATTTTTGAAGTATAGTTGATTTACACTGTTAGGTTAATTTCTGCTGTATAGTTGTAAATATGTATTCTCAGTTATATGTATATACATTTTCATGTTATTTTCTATTGTTTTATCATGATATCTTGAATATAGTTTCCTATGCTATTCAATAGGACCTTGTTGTTTATCTATTTGTTTAAGTATAGATGTTGAATGTCTTTTCATATGCCTATTGGCCGTCTCTCTGTCTTCTTTATTTATTTATTTTTTTTCTATGTCTTCTTTAAAGAAGTAACTATTTAGGTCTCCTTCCCATTTTTTGATTGGGTGGTTTTTTATTTTTTTAATATGGAGCTGTATGAGATGTTTGTATATTTTAGATATTAATCTGTTGTCAGTTGCATCATTTGCAAATATTTTCTCCCATTCTGTAGGTTGTCTTTTCCTTTTTTTGATGGTTTCCTTTGATGTGCAAAAGTTTGTAAGTTTCTTTAGGTCTCATTTGTTTATTTTTGCTTTTCTCTCTTTTTCCCTGGGAAACTGATCTAAGAAAATACTACTATATTTATGTCCAAGAAGGTTTTGCCTGTGTTTTCTTCCAGGATTTTATGTTGTCATGTCTTATATTTAAGTCTTTTAAGACAGTTGGAGTTTATTTTGTATATGGTATAAGGAAGTATTCTAATTTCATTGATTTATAATGAGGCTATCCAGCTTTCCCAACACTACCTGCTGAAGAAACCATCTTTTCCCCATTCTTGCCTCCTTTGTTGTAGATTAATTGACTGTAGCTGTCTGGGTTTATTTCTGGGTTCTTGCTTCTGTTTCATTCATCTATATGTCTTTTTCTTTTTTTTTTTTTTACTTTCCCCAAGTACCATGCTATTCTGATTACTGTAGCTTTGCAGTATTGTCTGAGTTCTGGGAGAATTTGCCTCCGGCCTTGTTCTTTTTCCTGAGGATTGCTTTTACGGGCTCTCTTGTTGTTCCATATAAGTGTTAGGATTATTTGTTCTAGTTCTGTGGTAAATGTCTTGGGTAATTTGATAAAGATTACATTAAGTCTGTCAGTTCGTTTGAGTAGTACGCCTATTTTAACCATATTAATTCTTCGAATCCAAGAGCATGTGATCAGTTTGTTTTTTATATCTCAGTCTGTTTCTGTTTTGTTTGTTCATTTGTTTAGTTTTATAGATTCCACATGTAAGTGAAATCATGCAGATACTGGTTTTCTCTGACTGACTTATTTCACTTAGTGTGATACCCTCTAGGTCCATGTTGTCTCTGATGGCAAGATTTGATTCTTTTTTTGTGTGACTGAGTAGTATTCAACTGTGTGTGTGTGTGTGTGTGTGTGTGTGTGTGTGTGTGTGTGTGTAAAACATCTACTTTATTCAGTCATCTATCAGTGGACATCTAGGTTGCCTTCATATCTTGGCTATTGTAAATAGTGCTGTGATGAATATAGGGGTACCTATATCTTTTTAAATTAGTGTTTTCATTTTCTTTGAGTAAATACCCTTAATTAGAATTGCTGGATTGTGTAGTAGTTTGAGTTTTAGTTTTTTGAGGAACTTCATAACTTTTCCATACTGCCTGCAGCAATTTACATTCCCATCATTAGTGCATGAAGGTACCCTTTTCTCCACATCCTCACCAGCACTTATTTTGTCCTTTTGGTAACAGGCATTCTGATAGATATGTAGTAATAGCTCATTATGGTTTGCTTTGCATCTCCCCAATGATTAGAGAAGATAAGTATCTTTCCATGTGCTTGTTGGGCATCTGTGTGTTACCGTTGGAAAAATGTTTATTTTCATCTTCTGCTCATTTTCTAATCAGGTTGTCTGTATTTTGATATTGAGTTATATGAGTCTTTTTTATATAGTTTGGATTTTAACCCCTTATCAGGCATGTAATTTGCAAACATTTTCTCCCATTTAGTAGATTGTCTTTTAATTTTTTTGATGGTTTCCTTTGTTGTGCAGAAGCTTTTTAGTTTGTTATAGTTCCACTTTCTAAATTTTTGCTTTTGTTGCATTGGGGTGTTAAAGTTTAAAAAATCATCACCAAGACTCATGTCAAGGAGCTTGCTACCTGTTTTCTTCTAGATGTTTATGGTTTCATTTAAGTCTTTCATCCATTTTCAGTTTATATTTGCATATGGTGTGAGAAAGTAGTCTGATTCTTTTACATGTGGCTGTCCAGTATTCCCAATACCATTTATTGAAGAGGCCTTTTTCGGCCATTGTATATTGTTGTTTCCTTTGTCTTAGATTAATGAAGCATATGAGTTTATTTCTGGGCTCTTTATTCTGTTCCATTGATCTGTTTTTGTGCCAGTAACATACTAATTGATTACTATAGCTTTGTAGTATAGTTTGAAATAAGGATGCTTGAAACTTCCAGCTTTGTTCTTCATTCTCAAGAATCTCTCTGGATATTTGGGGTCTTTTGTGATTTCATACAAATTTTAGAATTATTTGTTTCCTTTATGCAAAAAATGCCATTGGCATTTTGATAGAGATTACATTGACTGCAGATTGCTTTCAGTAGTATTTTAATAATATTGAGCCTTCCAGTTCAGTTGTCTTCTTTAGTTTCTTTTGTCATGTTTTCAGAGTACAGGTCTTTCACCTTCTTGGTTAAATTTATTCCTAGGTATATTGTTCTTTTTGATGCAGTTGTAAATGAGATTTTCTTCATTTCTCTTTTTGATTATTTGTTATTAGTGTACAAAAATGCAAAAAAAAGAAACTGGAAAACCACAAATATTTGGAGGTTAAACAGTGTGCTACTACACAATCAAGAAGTCAATGAAGATATCAAAGAGAAAGTTTTTTTAAGAACCTTGAGACAAATAAAAATGAGAACACAACTTTCCAGAATCTGGAGACACAGCAAAAGCAGTTCTAAGAGGGAAGTTCATAGTTATAGAGACCTACCTCAAGAAACAAGAAAAATCTCAAATAAACAATCTAATTTTATATTTCAGGGATAGGAAAAAAAGAACTAACAAAACCCAAAGTAGTAGAATGCAAGAAATAATAACGATGAGAGCAGAAATAAATGAAAGAGATTTTAAAAGCAATAGAAAAAAGACTAATGAAACTAAATGTTGGTTCTTTGAAATGATAAACAAAATTGACAATGTCCAGCCAGACTCATCAAGATAAGAGAACCCAAATAAATAATATTGGAAATGAAGAGGAAAAATTGCAACCAATACCATAGTAATACAAAAGATCATAAGAGAATACTATGAACAATTATATGTCAACAAATTGGACAACCTAAAGGAAATGGATAAATTTCTATAACCATACAATCTTCTAAAACCAAATCACAAAGAAATAGAAAATCTGAATAGATCAGTTGCTAGTAATAAAGTTGAATCATTAAGAAAAAAGAAACTCCCAGCAAAATCTGGTTTCAGATGGCTTAACAGATGAATTCTACCAAACATTTAGAGAAGCATTAATTCCTGTCCTTCTCAAATTATTCCAAAAAATTGAAGAGAAATGAACATTGGCTAGCATTAACCTAATACCAAATCCAGACAAAGACACTACAAAAAGAGAAAGGGGTGCATATAGGCCAGTATCCCTGATGAACTCCTCAAATAAAACATAGACAGTAAGCCCTTGCTGTTAGTCTTAGCAATGTTTTTTTTTTTTTTTTCAATGTATCTTCTCGGGCAAGGGCAACAGAAGCAAAAATAAACAAATGAGACCATATTAAACCAAAAAGTTAATGCATAGCAAAACCATCAGCAAAATGAAAAGGCAACCTATGGAATGGGAGAAAATATTTGCAAATGATATATCTGATAATCAGTTGATATCTAAATATTTAAAGCGCTCGTACAACTAAACAGCAAACAAAACAAAAAACTCTATTTAAAAATGGACAGGAGACCTGAGTAAACATTTTTCTAAAGAAGACATACGGATGGCTAACAAGCATATGTAAAGATGCTTAACATCACAAATTATCAGGGAAATGCAAAATCACAATAATTTACCATCTTATACACATACACTAGATGGTTAAAATTACAAAGACAATAACAAGGGTTGGTGAAGATGTGGAGAAAAGGAAACTGTCATGCACTGGTGATGGTAATATAAAGTAGTACAGCTGCTATGAGAAATAGCATGAAGATTCCTCAGAAAACTAAAAATAGAACTGTGATACAATCCAGCAATACCACTTCTGGGTATTTATCTGAACAAAATGTAAATCCTAATTTAAGAAGAAATATGTTGACTTACAATATTATGTTAGTTTTGGGTATATAGTGTATTCAATTTTCTTCTTATAATTGATTTCTTGTTTTATACTGTTGTTGGTTATGGTTGAAAATGATGTTTGGTATGATTTTAATCTTCTTAAGTTTATTGAGACTTGTATTCTGACCTAACATGTGATCTATCTTATAGAATGTTCCATGTGCATTTGAAAAGAATGAGTGTTCTGCTGTTTCTGACTGGAATGTCCTGTATATGTTTATATTGAATCCATCTGGTCTAATGTGTCATTTAAGGCTGATGTTTCTTTGTTGATTTTTCTGTCTGGATGATCTGTCCTTTGATATAAGTGGACTGTGAAAGTCCCCTACTATTGTTGTATTGCTGTTTATTTCTTCCTTTATTTACATTAATATTTGCTTTATATATTTTGGTGTTCCTATGTTGGGTGCATGGGCTTCCCAGGTGGCTCATTGGTAAGGAATCCACCTGCCAATGAAGGAGGCTCAGAAATGGGTTCAATCCCTGGTTTGGGAAGATCTCTGGAGGGGGAAATGGCAACCCACCTCCATATTCTTGCCTGGATAATCCCATGGACAGAGAAGTCTGGTGGGCTACTGTCCATGGGGTCATGAAGTGTCACATGACTGCGACTGAGTGTGCACACACCATGTTGGTGCTTAAATGTTTACAAAATGTTGTATCCTCTTATAGGATTGAACCTTTTATTGTTATAATTCTTTGTGTTTTGTTAATAGTTTTTGTTTTAAAGTTTAATTTGTCTAAGTATTGCTATCCTAGCTTTTTTGTTTCTGTTTTCATGGTGTATCTTTTTCCAGCTCTTCACTTCAATCAGTGTCTTTAGGTTTAAAGTGAGTGTCTTGTAGGCGGCATATGTATTTGCATTCCTTTCTGACTTTCTTTTGTATATTTACTTTTTTCCCTTTGTGCTTACTGTGAGAGTCACATAACATTCTCTGTATATAGCAGTCTCTTTTAAGTTGATAGTAACTTAATTTTGAACACATTCATTTTGACTCCATGTTTGATATTTTTGCTGACATATTTTACATCTTATTATTTTATGTATCCCTTGACTAATTATTGGGCTTCCCTGGTGGCTCAGACGGTAAAGTGTCTGCCTGCAATGTGGGAGACCTGGGTTTGATTCCTGGCTCGGGAAGATCCCCTGAAGAAGGAAATGGCAATCCACTCCAGCACTCTTGCCTGGAAAATCCCATGGATGGAGGAGCCTGATAGGCTACAGTCCATGGGGTCACAAAGAGTCGGATATGACTGAGCAACTTCACTTTGACTAATACATTTTTAAAGTTTTTGTACTGCTTTTGTCTTTTACCATTTGTACTTGCTTTATAAGTGACTGATTTACTACCTTTATCATTTATTTACCTCTTCCACTGAGATTTTTACTTTTATATGCTTTCTTAGTAATTAGTGCTTTTCTTTTTAACTTAGAGAAGTCCCTTTAGCATTTTTTGTAGTGTTTTAGTGGTGATAAACTTTTTAGCTTTATTTATTTGTAAAACTCTTAATCTGTCCTTCAATTTTGAAAGATAAGTTTGCTGGGTAGAGAATTCTTAGTTGGCAGTTTTTTCCTCTGTGCACTTTGAATATGTCATACCACTCCTTTCCTGGCCTGTGAAGTTTCTGCTGAAAATCTGCTCATAGCATCATGGGCTTTCCCTGGTACAAAATAAATTGCCATTCTCTTTCTGCTTTTAAGATTCTCTTTTTATCCTTAACTTTTACCATTATAATGTGGCTGGTATGTTTTCCTTTGGGTCCATCTTATTTGGAATTCTCTGGGCTTCTTAGACCTGGGTATCTGTGTCCTTTCCCCAATTATGGAAATTTTCAGACATTATTCAAATAACTTTTTGGTCCTTTCTCTCTGTCTTCTCCTTCTGAGATCACTATAATCGAAACAGTATTCTGCTTGATATTGCCCCGAAAGTCCCTCAAGAGATCCTGTCTTCTTTTAATTATTTTTTCATATCTCCGCTCTGTCTGGATGTTTTCCATTGCCTGTCTTCCAGATTGGTGTTTCTGTTTGAAAGCCATTCTGCTCTTGAACCCCTCTAGTGTATTTTTCAGTTGTTGCAACTTCTGTTTGGTACTTTCTTATATTTTCTGTCTTTTTTTGAAATTCTCATTTTGCTCATGCATTCTTCTCCTGAGATCATAGGCTCTTTATGATCATTGTTTTGAACTCTTTATCAGATAGGTTGCTTATCTCTGTTTAATGAAGCTTTTGGGGGAGGGATTTGCTTTGTTCTTTGGTTTGGAACATATTCCTGTGTCTCCTCCTTTTGCCTGTCTGTTTGTCTGTGTGTATTAGCTACCATGGCTGCCTCTGTCTGAAGGAGTGATCTTATATAGGAGCTGTACCGTGTGGCTCAGAAATGCACTCTCCTCTGGTCACCAGTGTCAGGTACTCTATGGGAGTCCTTTGTGTGGGCTGTGTGCCTACCAGATGTGATAGGGCTGAGGCTGCTGTGTGGGGAAGGTTGGGCTCAGGGCCCTTGCCTGGCCTGATTGTGGCTTGGCCATTGTGCAGGGAGGGCAGAACATAAATTGCTTACCTACCCCAGTTGTGGCTCAATGTCTGCATGGTGTAGGTAAGGATTAGTTAAAGTTTTGTATTTGTGAGGGGTGGGTGGAGTTCAAGGCACTTGCCTGGCCCTTTTGTGGATCAGCTGTTGCATGGGTATGGTGGGGTTGGGGGGTTTGCCTAGCCATCTTGTGCCTTGACTGCTGTGCACCAGGGCAGGACGCAGGGTGCTCACCCATCCTGGCTCTTTTTGGAGTACCACCTGGTTTATTCTTGATATACCTATGTTGTTTAGAGCATACTGAGACCTGTCAGTGTTTCAAGGGGGGGAACCTCATTTAACACCTAATTTCAGGCTGATGGGGTGCCAGACCCTCAGTTAGTTCAGTTCAGTCACTCAGTCGTTTCCAACCCTTTGCGACCCCATGAATTGCAGCATGCCAGGCCTCTCTGTCCATCACCAACTCCCAGAGTTCACTCAAACTTACGTCCATCGAGTCGGTGATGCCATCCAGCCATCTCACCCTCTGTTGTCCCCTTCTTCTCCTGCCCCCAATCCCTCCCAGCATCAGAGTCTTTTCCAATGAGTCAGCTCTTCGCATGAGGTAGCCAAAGCACTGGAGTTTCAGCTTTAGCATCATTCCTTCCAAAGAAAACCCAGGACTGATCTCCTTTGGAATGGGCTGGTTGGATCTCCTTGCAGTCCAAGGGACTCTCAAGAGTCTTCTCCAACACCACAGTTCAAAAGCATCAATTCTTCGGCGCTCAGCCTTCTTCACAGTCCAACTCTCACATCCATACATGACCACTGGAAAAACCATAGCCTTGACTAGACAGACCTTAGTCGGCAAAGTAATGTCTCTGCTTTTGAATATACTATCTAGGTTCAGTCAGCAGCTTTTAAAATATGCAGCTAAATGCAGTTTTGGGTCTGGGTCTTGTTCTGATCGTTGGGGCCATGCTCAGTAAATCTTTAATCCAATATTCTGTTGATGGGCAGGGCTGTGTTTCCTCCCTGTTGTTTGAGCTGAGGCCAAACTATAAAGTGAGAAAGTAAAAGTGAAGTCACCTGAATCTTTGCGGTCCATGGACTGTAGTCTACCTTCTCTGTCCATGGGATTGTCCAGGCAAGAGTACTGGAGTGTGTTGCCATTTCCTTTTCCAGGGGATCTTCCTGACCCAGGGATCAATCCCAGGTCTCCTGCATTGCAGGCAGATGCTTTACCTCTGAGCCACCAGGGGCCAAACTGTAGTGGAGGTAATGAAGATAATGGCAACCTCCTTCAAGAGGTCCCATGCATGCACTGCTGCACTCAGTGCCCCCCACCCTTCAGCAGTCCACCACCGACCCATGCCTCCGCTGGAGACTCCTGGACACTCACAGGCAAGTCTGGGTCAGTCTCTTGCGTGGACACTGCTTCTTTCTCCTGGATCAATCTCTCCCATCACGAAGCTTCCATAAGCCTCTTATCCTTATCCATCAGAGGGCAGACAGAATGAAAACCACAATCACAGAAAACTAACTCCAAACTGATTACATGGACCACAGCCTTGTCTAACTCAATGAAACTAAGCCATGCCCTGTAGGGCCACCTAAGACAGACGGGTTATGGTGGAAAGTTCTGTCAAAATGAGTCCACTGGAGAAGGGAATGGCAAACCACTTCCATATTCTTGCCTTGAGAACCCCATGAACAGTATGAAAAGGCGAAAAGATAAGACACTGAAAGATGAACTCCCCAGGTGAGTAAGTGCCCCATATGCTACTGGAGATCAGTGGAGAAACAACTCCAGAAAGAATGAAGAGATGGAGTGAAAGCAAAAACAACATCCAGTTGTGGATGTGACTGGTGATAGAAGCAAGGTCCGATGCTATAAAGAGCAATATTGCATAGGAACCTAGAATGTTAGGTCCATGAATTAAAGCAAACTGGAAGTGGTCAAACAGGAGATGGCAGAAGTGAACATTGACATTTTAGGAATCAGTGAACTAAAATGGACTGAAATGGCTGAATTTAACTCAGATGACTGTTATATCTACTAGTATGGGCAATAATCGCTTAGAAGAAATGAAGGAGCCATCATCGTCAACAAGAGAGTCCAAAATGCAGTTCTTGGATTCAATCTCAAAAACAACAGAATGTCTGTTCGTTTCCAAGGCAAACCATTCAATATCACAGTAATCCAAGTCTATGCCCTGACCAGTAATGCTGAAGAAGCTGAAGCTGAATGGGTCTGTGAAGACCTGCAAGACCTTCTAGAACTAACACCCCAAAAAGATGTCCTTTTCATTATAGGGGACTGGAATGCAAAAGTAGGAAGTCAAGAGATACCTGGAGTAACAGGCAGATTTGGCCTTGAGGTACAAAATGAAGCAGGTCAAAGGCTAATAGAGTTTTGCCAAGAAAATGCACTGGTCATAGCAAACACCCTCTTCCAACAACACAAGAAAGACTTTCCACATGGACATCACCAGGTGGTTGATACCAAAATCAGATTGATTATATTCTTTGCAGCCAAAGATGGGGAAGCTCTATACAGTCAGCAAAAACAAGACCAGGAGCTGACTGTGGCTCAGATCATGAACTTCTTGCTGCCAAATTCAGACTTAAATTGAAGAAAGTGGGGAAAACCACTAGACCATTCAGGTATGACCTAAATCAAATCCGTTAGGATTATACAGTGAGAGTGACACATAGATTCAAGGGTTTAGATCTGATAGAGTGCCTAAAGAACTATGGACGGAGGTTCATGACATTGTAACAGGAGGCAGTGATCAAGACCAAACCCAAGAAAAAGAAATGCAGAAAGGCAAAATGGTTGTCTGAGGAGGCCTTGCAAATAACTGAGGAAAGAAGAGAAGCTAAAGGCAAAGGAGAAAAAGAAAGATAAGCCCGTTTGAATGCAGGGTTCCAACGCATAGCAAGGAGAGACAAGAAAGCCTTCCTCAGTGATCCGTGCAAAGAAATGGAGGAAAACAACAGAATGAGAAAGACCAGAGATCTCTTCAAGAAAATTAGAGGTACCAGGGAAGCATTTCATGCAAAGTGAAAGTGAAGTCGCTCAGTCGCTCAGTCGTGTCTAACTCTTTGCGACCTGTGGACTGTAGCCCACCAAGCTCCTCCCTCCATGGGATTCTCCAGGCAAGAATACTGGAGTGGGTTGCCATTTCCTTCTCCAGGGCATCTTCCTGACCCCGGGATCGAACCCAGGTCTCCCACATTGCAGGCAGACGCTTTAACCTCTGCACCACCAGGGAAGCCCTTAAATACAAGAATACAGTCTCTCAGAAAACCTCCTATAGAGACACAGAACTTCAGATCCAAGTACTAACATCAAAGATTTCAAGGGAGGAAAGGAAGCCAGGTTGAAAGGAGAAGGGAGAGGATGGGCGAAAGGGATGGCCTTACAGATGTCTCCTGCCACCTACAGATACCCAGGCATTATGGGACTTTTCCCTGGGCCTCCAGAGAGGGGAGGACTGGAACTCAGCCCTACCAGAAATCAGACCAGACCAGAACCAGAATTCGAGTTCTCTGCCAAGAGGCGATGATCAGTGATGATTTGCATGAAATCTGATGATTTGCATGAAAGTGATGATTTCATGCAAAGATGGGCTCAATAAAGGTCAGAAATGGTATGGACCTAAAAGAAGCAGAAGATGTTAAGAGGTGGCAAGAATACACAGAAGGATTATCCAAAAAAGATCTTCATGACCCAGATAACCATGATGGTGTAATCATTTACCTAGAGTCAGACATCCTGGAATATGAAGTCAAGTGGGCCTTAGGAAGCATCACTACGAACAAAGCTAGTGGAGGTGATGGAATTCCAATTGAGCTGTTTCAAATCCTGAAAGATGATGCTATGAAACTGCTGCATTCAGTATGCCAGCAAATTTGGAAAACTCAGCAATGTCCCCAGAACTGGAAATGGTCAGTTTTCATTCCATCCCAAAGAAAGGCAATGCCAAAGAATGTTCAAACTACTGCACAATTGTACTCATCTCACATGCTAGCAAAGTAATGCTCAAAATCCTCCAAGGCAGGCTTCAATAATACATGAACTGTGAACTTCCAGATGTTCAAGCTGGATTTAGAAAAGGCAGAGGAACCAGAGATCAAATTGCCAACATCCATTGGATCATTGAAAAAGCAAGAGACTTCCAGAAAAACATCTACTTCTGCTTTATTGATTATGTCAAAGCCTTTGACTATGTGGATCACAACAAACTGAAAATTTTTTAAAGAGATGGAAATGCCAGACCACCCGATCTGCCTCCTGAGAAATCTGTATGCTGGTTAAAAAGCAACAGTTAGAACTGGACATGGAACAACAGACTGGTTCCAAATTGGGAAAGGAGTACGTCAAGGCTGTATACTGTCACCCTGCTTAATTAACTTATATGCAGAGTACATCATGTGAAATGCCAGCCTGGATGAAGCACAAGCTGGAATCAAGATTGAGGGGATCAATATCAGTAACCTCAGATACACAGATGACATCACCTTTTGGCATAAAGCAAAGAAGTAAAGAACCACTTGATGAAAGTGAAAGAGGAGTGAAAAAGTTGGCTTAAAACTTAACATTCAGAAAACTAAGATCATGGCATCTGGTCCCATCATTTCATGGGAAATAGATGGGGAAACAATGGAAACGGTGACTTTATTCTTTTAGGCTCCAAAATCACTGCAAATGGTGACTGCAGCCATGAAATTAAAAGACGCTTGCTCCTTGGAAGAAAAGTTATGGCCAACCTAGACAGCATATTAATAAGCAGAGACATTACTTTGCCAACAAAGGTCTGTCTAGTCAAAGCTATAGTTTTCCCAGTAGTCATGGATGGATGTGAGAGTCGGACTATAAAGAAAGCTGAGTGCCAGAGAATTGATGCTTTTGAACTGTGGTGTTGGAGAAGACTCTTGAGAGTCCCTTGGATTGCAAGGAGATCCAACCAGTCCATCCTAAAGGAAATCAGTCCTGGGTGTTCATTGGAAAGACTGATGCTGAACCTGAAACTCCAATACTTTGGCCACCTGATGCAAAGAGCGGACTCATTTGAAAAGACCCTGATGCTGGGAAAGATTGAAGGCAGGAGGAGAAGGGGACGACAGAGAATGAGATGGTTGGATGGCATCACCGACTTGATGGACATGTATTTGAGTAAGCTCTGGGAGTTGGTGATGGACAGGGAAGCCTGATGTGCTGCAGTCCATGGGGTTGCAAAAAGTCAGACATAACTGAGCAACTGAACTGATGCAGTTTTGCAGGGCCACAGTCAGTAACTGCTGGACTCCAGACCAGGAGATTTGATGGTGTCCCCTGGATGACAGTTACAAAAAGGGGGGCCCTTGACAGTGTTTAAGCTCCATCGTAGGGAGTCTTGCTGCACTGTAGTGAGGCTACAGGAGCGCTCAGGGATGGTGTCTCCCTGCCTAATTTCCCTGGGAGTGCCTCCTTTGCCTGTATATTTGAGGATTACTAAAGCCTGTCCCTTGGGATGAAGCTCTAGCTAAGTAAATAGGCCTTTTTACAGGAAGACAGGGTAGTGTTCAGTCTCCTCTCTATGTAGTACCCTGGTGGTGGTGGCCTGTGCAGAACTGTGTGTGTGTTAGTTAGTCGCTCAGTTGTGTCCGACTCTTTGCGACCCCATGAACTGTCGCCCACGAGGCTCCTGTGTCCATGGAATTCTCCAGGCAAGTGTACTAGAGTGGATTTCCATTCCCTTCTCCAGAGGATCTTCTCGACCCAGGGATCAAACCCTGGTCTCCTGCATTGCAAGCAGATTTTTATACTGTTTGAGCTACAAGGAAGTGTCTAGTAATATTTATTTCCTTGAAGCCTGTTTTTTGTGTTTTATTATCATATAATTTAACCCTATACACATTTTAAATTCCACATGGTGTTATTTTTTAAATAGTCAGTGTTATCCTTTGTGATGCCCTTCAATCTTTCCTGTATTACTTTATTTTCCTCTGGGATTATTTTACTTCTTTCTGAACAATTCCTTTACTGTTTCTTTTGTGCTATTTGCTGGTGATAAATTCACTCAGTTCTTGTTTAATACACTTTATTTTGTCTTTATAAAAAATTAGAATAATTCCATCCTTATAGAAACGTTGTAAATATAATACAAATAATTTTTTTTCTGAGCTGTTTGAAAGTTACCAACATGATGCCCCATACTCTTGAATAATTGTGCAGTTCCAACATTCTCTTATCTGACTACTGTGAAAATGAAAGTGTTAGTCACTCAATCATATCTGACTCTTTCTGACCCCATTGACTAGCCACCAGGCTCCTCTGTCCATGGAATTCTCCAGGTAAAAATACTGGAGTAGGTTGCTGTTTCCTTCTCCAGGGGATCTTCCTGACCCAGAAATTGAACCCAGGTCTCCTGCTTTGCAGGCAGATTCTTTACTCACTGAGCCACTGACCAAACAACAGCAGCAACGACATAATGTTGCTCACTAATCACATGGTATACTATGATCACATTTCTTTTCTCTCTAAATTTTATTTTCTTGGAGTAAATACTACCTCTCCCCTTTTTATTTCCTTTGCACATACTGAGTTGTCGTTTGTTGTTGTTTAGTCACTAAGTCGTGACCGACTCTTTGTGACCCCATGGGCTGTAGCCCATCAGGCTCCTCTGTCCGTGGGATTTCCCAGGCAAGAATTCTGAAGTGGGTTCCCATTTCCTTCTCCAGGGGATATTCCTGGTCCAGGAATGAACCCATGTCTCCTGCATTGTAGATTAATTTTTTTTTACCACTGGGCCACCTGGGAATCCCATACTGACTGATATTTCCTTTAATTTTTTACTCATATCTGTCAAGTACCTAGCAGCAAATTTTTCATGAATATAAATGTAAGAAAATATATCATTTTCTTCTTTCCTTCTTTTTTCTGGAGACTTTTCTCTCTCAGTTTTCTCTTGACTGCAGTCTTCTTTCTTCTCTAGACTTGACGCAGAATTGTCTGTTTGGAACTTCCTAATGCTGCCTTTCTCCATTGGATCCCCTATCTTCTGAATCTTTATTTAGTTTAATCCCTTGTTTTGCTGAAGCATGGGCTTCTCTGATAGCTCAGTTAGTAAAGAATCCGCCTGCAATGCAGGAGACCTCAGTTTGATTCCTGGGTTGGGAAGATCCGCTAGAGAAGGAATAGGCTACCCACTCCAGTATTCTTGGGCTTCCTTTGTGGCTCAGATGTTAAAGAGTCTGCCTGCAATGTGGGAGACCTGGGTTCGATCCCTGGGTTGGGAAGATCCCCTGGAGAAGGGAAAGGCTACCCACTCCAGTATTCTGGCCTGGAGAATTCCATGGATAGTCCATGGGGTCACAAAGAGTCGGACACGACTGGGCAACTTTCACTTTCATTTTGCTGAAGCATAGTTTCTAGTATGAAAGCATACTTTCAAAGAAAAGTATGAGTAGATGATAAAGTTTTTGAGTTCTTGCATGTCTGACCATCTTTATCTTTTCATTTATTGATATTATATAGAATTCTAGAATGGAATAATCCCCTGCCTCCTGCCCCACCAAACGTTAGAGACATTGCTCTGCTCCCTTCTAGCATCCAGTGTTGCTGTTGAGAAGCTTAATGTCACTGTGGATTATTTTCCTCTGAATGTAAACTTTTTTTCCTTTCTGAAAGTTTTCAGATTTGAATCCTGACTCCACCATCTCATGACTGTATACCTCTGGGCTCTCTGGTTAACCTCTCTGTGCATCAGTGTTCTCATGGAATGAAAATAATAATAGCTACCTCTCAGTAGCATCATTATGAAGATTAAATGATTACTAGATTAGTACTCTGTAGGTACTATATAATGTGTTAGCTATTACTAATTATCCTTAGTATTCTAAAACTTCATTGTGTGTCCTGGTTTATTCCTTTTCCTTGATTGTTTCCTTCCAGTCTGAGAATAAAATTTTTTTTTTAAATAGATATAACATTATTTCCTATCTTTTGTTTTTCTTCATTCTTTCTTTCTGGAATTTTTATTATATGGTTGTTGGACCCTCTGAATTGTCCTCTGATTTTCCTGTATTTTTTTCCTTTTATTTTCTTTGTCTTTATCTTTTTGTATTAGGGGATTTTCTCCATCTTTTAATGCTTTTATTCTCAAATTTCAATCATGATATTTACATTTCTAGGAGTTATTTATATTTTTCTATTACTCATTCTTCATAGCATTCTTTCATTTTTTAGTGGGTGTATTACCTTCTCTTCTCCCCCAAGGAAATTAATTATAGTAATTTTGAAAATTTTCTCCATTTCCTTTGCTTTTTATGTTCCCTTCCTTTTAGATCCTTTTTTATTTGGTTGGTTTTCTATTTTTTGTTTTAATCTTCCAATTTTCCATTTGATGCTTTCCTCCAAATGACTGGTGATCTTCTGTGTCTGTTTATACTTGAAAGTGGGGCACTAAAGAGCTGAGTAGATGTTCCCTGTGTTTGAGTATGGCTTTTTAGCTGGTGACCTTCATACTAAGATGATCAGGTGATGAGCCTTACATTTTACTAGGTGACCCCCAAATGTTATTAAGTGGTAATCTTTTCTCTAGGGTTGTTTTATTTTTTCAGAGAAAAAATCTTCCATCTCTCTGTAGAATGTATGTTGCCTCTCTGTGCTCCCAGAGCAGGAAGTGAAGAATGCTGAGGCCCCTATGGTTTAGTATTTTAGACTCTCACTTACCCCTCAACTTTTGTATTCATCGCTCAGCCGGGTGTGTTAGAATACATGTATTTATTTGATTTTTCTAATATGAGTCTTTATTTTCTTGTATGTAGATGGTTAGTTCCTGGTGGCTCAGATGGTAAAGAATCTGTCTGCAGTGCGAGAGACCTGGGTTTGATCCCTGGGTTGGGAAGGTCCCCTGGAGGAGGACATGGCAACCCACTCCAGTATTCTTGCCTTGGGAATCCCCATGGACAGAGGAGCCTGGCAGGCTGCAGTTCATGGGGTCACAAAGAGTCAGACACGACTGAGTGACTGAACATATTAAGGGCTAAAAGTTCAACTACAGGGATTTAAGGAAACGGCAACCCACTCCAGTGTTCTTGCCTGGAGAATCCCAGGGACAGCGGAGCCTGGTGGGCTGCCGTCTGAGGTCGCACAGAGTCGGACATGACTGAAGCGACTTAGCAGCAGCAGCAGCAGTGAGGGAACAGAATGGAATTATCATCACATGCACGTTTAACTTACTTCAGTTCAATGATAAGTATTTGTCCATGTGTACTTTTTATTTCATATTGTGCATTGCTGTATACCACACTATACTGTACACTTATACATGTTACTAAACATGGTTGTATACACAGAATTATGCATAACACCCTTTAAATAATTTAAAGACTTTTTGAAGGTAATATTTTACTATATTTGATTTTCACGTTAAGACCTGATTTAGAACCTAACCCCTACATAATATTTACCTCCATCATGGTCAGCATGGATCACATAGGTACAGACTGCTGTGTGCTGGGTCTGATTTGACATGTGTGGTGGCAGAGACTTGCAGAAAAGGTTCTGGGGCTGGGGAGAAGGAGTCATCTGGTTCTCATTCTGTTCTTACTTTACAACTGCTAGCTTTATGATGGAAGAAATTACTTGATTTTTGTCCTCTAGGTTTTTCCTTTGTAAATTCTGAAACCCATTAATTTAGGACATAGGAAAAATTATATAAAATATTTGACCTCTTAAAAAGACATTTATGATTTGCCTTTTTGACAATCAAGCCTCTTCAGTGTATCTTTAGCTGTCTTATTAAACTAGAACAGAAGACTTGCCTGTTCTAAACTTATTGTTGCGTAAACTACTGAACTGCTTTAGAAATATAGCTATGGGATAGTAAATCCAGTTAGCTTAAGTTAAAAAAAAACAACAAAAAACCAGAAACTTGGTTTTCTCCTCACTGTGTAAGAAATACATATTAGAAATTTTGGAAGATAAAAGTATAAAAAAATCACCATTAAGTCTTTCATTCAGAGATAACTGTTAATATTTTGTTGTATTTTCTTTAAACTTCTTAAAGTACGTGTTTAAAATTATTTTAGCAAAACTGAGATTAAACTTTATATCTACTGTTATATGCTGTTTTTCCTTTACCATTATATAATAGTTATTTCTCTAAGTTATTAAATAACTTTCATTATCTTTATTTTGTATATTATCTCAATTGATATACCCAAGTCATATGGGTAACCTAATGTGGAATTTTTTTGGTGTAGATTTTATATTATCCATTGTGGAGGGACCTTAATGTTTTGACAGTGCATCCTATTTTGTAGTAAAAAAAGAAAACTAAACTTTTCCCTTCTCATAGATGTTCAAATCAATGATTATTCTTTAAAAAAATCTGAAAAATTCTTGATATGGTACTTAGAACTTTGAAAGGCTTGTTGATAAGGCAGTGTCTCAGTAATTCATTTTCAGTTTATCTCTTTTTGCTGTTGCTGTTATGTCATCTTGGAAAAACAGTTTAAATCCTTTGGGTCTCAATTTTTCCATTTATAAAATGAGAATAAGCTAGATTATTTAAATCTCCATTGGCATTTTTATTTTTATTTGTCCCAAATTTACTTCTTCCTAACATATCATGTTTATATTTGTTAGATTATCACTTAACATTGCTCAACTTAACTGTGTGTGTGTGTGTATGTAAAAATGCATTGTGTGTGTCTGTGTACATATAGAGAGAATCACACAGTATATAGTGTATATAGTAATTTTCTCCTGTCTGGGTGTATCACAGTTTATCCACTCATCTATTGAAGGACATCTTTGTTGTTTCCAAGTTTTGGCAATTATGGATAAAGCCACCAAAAACATTGTGTGCAAGTTTTTTTATGGTATAAGATTTAAACTTATCTAAATAAATCGAATTTTCATTTACACATTTTTTTCAATTTATTGTTCATCTTCTAGTCTTTAAAAATGTTTAAATGTAGAAAAGTTAGAAAATATAATTCTCAAAGCCTGAATCAATATGTATATATAATGAGGCCTTATAAAATTTTATTAATTTTAGGATGCTATCAGTTTTATATCATAATTTATGTGTCACTGAAGAACAAAGAAAACAACCCATGATAAGGAAAAAGGGACCCAATTAAAAAGCTAGGACGCTGAAAGGCTACAACCTAAGTAAATATAAAATTAAAAGGGAAATAAAGTTTCCCACAGAAAAGGACAGAAAAGAAACTTCCACTTCTCAACCTTGGCACTGAGTGGAGGGAGTTAAAAAGAACTTCCCTGAGAATTTGAACTGTAAGCCAGCACTGATACAGGTTTTCAGTCTGAATTCATGCTGCAGTATTGTCCAAGACTGGAGAAGGCAATGTCAACCCACTCCAGTCCTCTTGCCTGGAAAATCCCGTGAACGGAGGAGCCTGGTAGGCTGCAGTCCATGGGGTTGCTAAGAGTCGGACACGACTGAGCGACTTCCCTTTCACTTTTCACTTTCATGCATTGGAGAAGGAAATGGCAACCCACTCCAGTATTCTTGCTGGAGAATCTCAGGGACAGAGGAGCCTAGTGGGCTGCCGTCTATGGGGTCGCACAGTCAGACACGACTGAAGCGACTTAGCAGCAACAGCTGTAAGGCCTTACATTGCAAGTGGGTTTGCAAAAGTAGGTGCATTTTATAATTAAAGGACTGGGAGTTCCTTTCTAACATTTTGCCTTGGGGCACAGATTTGAATTTTAGTTAAAGTACAACTAATAAACCTAAATGACTTAATTCTTGATTTTGAAAGAAAAGATGAAGAGATGATAATGTTAGCTCTGTTATATTGAATTAAAAATGATGCAATGATACCTGCCTATTAGATACTCGACTTTTACAAGTGACATTAAATGAATATAAAATGATAACAATTTTGGCTTGTATTCCAGCCATTGGCTGGAGGTGAAAGATGCCTGATCAGATGCCAGCTCCCTCTGTCTTTTTTTCATTTCCATATTTTTGCCCTTCTCTCTCCCATTTTTTTAGAATATAAATTAAATTTGAGAATAAAAAGTAGGAGCACAATATGAATTTATAGGGTCAGATTTTCATCACATCTGGCTTTTTAAGTACTTGATTGTTTTTAAATGGTTCATTTTCACTGTTAGAAAATGAATTTCATTAACTGTCTCATTGAAATATTTTAAATTTAACATTGTATCATATCCTAGGGCTACGTATTTATTTTAGCCTTGTTTCAGGAGAATCTGTAAATGTAATATATAAGAATTTGATGAGCCTTCATTTGGATATCAACATTTGAGAGAATTTAGTTTTTGCTCCTAAAATTATTAATGATGTATAAATACTATTGATATTTTTTCAGCATTCTTTGTAATCCACATAAAATTTTCAGAATCCTTCTTATAAGCCCTGATTACCTATAGAAATGTTTATTTCTATAAAAACATCCTTCACTCAAAAATTTTTATTCACTTCTAAATTAAAATTGTTTTAATATTTAAATAGACTGTTTAACAGAAAGACTTAAATGGTTTAGAATGAGTTAATTGGCTTGTCAATGAATCCCAAATTGACAGAGGTTATATAAAGGTTGTTGGTGTTCCCACAAAATTCCAGGTATTACTTATTTTACTTCCATATTATATAACATAACTTTAGAAGGTAATATGTAAAGTATGGATTATTGCAGTATATACAAACACTGTTTTTGTATTGACTAGATTATTGCAGAAATATATTTTTTTAAATGGAAGTCTTTGAAAAGACCAAACTTATATTTTGGTCTTTTAAATAAAACTTGTTTATTTAAAAAAATAACTTTTCATTGCTGCTTGTCATCCCTAACTTTTCTCTGAGGTAAGGAGATTGGATATCTTTTGCCCACTTTTATAAATGAGGTATGGGGAGGGAGGTGGGAGGGGGGTTCAGGATGGGGAACATGTGTACACCCGTGGCGGATTCATGTTGATGTATGGCAAAACCAATACAATATTGTAAAGTAATTAGCCTCCAATTAAAATAAATAAATTTATATTTTTTAAAAAAGAAAAAAATAAAAATAAAAAATGAATACCTAAAAAAAATAGATGAGGTAGAGTGATTTTTCAAAAGTCACATCAAAGTAAGTTGTAGAATTGAGATTAGAGTGGATCTTTTTGACTTAGTTTAATTTTTTTTCTGCGTTATGGTACTAAACAGTCATTCATAGTATTTTGCCATAATCAGTGATACTGTTTTGTTTCACTGTCTGTTACAGAAGATAAATCTTAACTCACTAGTAGCTCTTCAAACAATGTGACCAGAAGACTTTACTTTGGGGGACTTGGGGTAGGAATGATAATATACTTAATTTTTGGTGGTCTAATCCTAATGAGGAAGTAGGTATTTAGCTGTAAATAAACTATATAGTAAGTACTGGTCAACTTTTGTCTTTTTAGCCAGAACAGTAAAGCAGTAGCACTGGATAAATATAAATGGGAGAAGCTAACAGGAGCAGTTCAGGGCTAGAACTTTAGATTTCATCATGTGGTCCTACTGTGCGCTATTGCATCCAATAAGGGATTCTTCTGTACTTTCTGTTACAGATGCTGAAAATTTCTTCTAAGGAGAAATATCCCTTATTTACTTTTGTAAATGGTCATTCCAGAGACTATGATTTTACATCTACTACAACCAATGAAGAAGACCTTTTCTCAGAAGATGAAAAGAAAAGAATAAAAAGATTTAGCACAGAAGAGTTTGTCTTGCTCTAAAGATTAGCACATTTGTGCTTGATGAGAAGAAATCCTTTGAAGGTTGAAAAATGAAGAGAAACAAGTACATTTAAAACTGGTTTATATTCACTAGTATCTTAATTTTATATGTTCTTTTAAACAAAAGAGCAGTTGAAAATATACACATTTTAAAGATATTTTTCTGAAAGAGAAATGATTTACCGAATCCTGATTTCTAATAAATATTAAGTGATTCTGACCACATTCCTATTTTCTTGAAGTTCTGCTAATGATAAATCTACCTTAACTGCAAGTCTTTCAGTCTTCAGATTCTTCCACTGGGATCCACTATTCTCCTGAAGGTTTTGTGCTATTGGGCCCCCCCCAAACGGCATCACCCAATAGTTTCAAAAGCTTCAGTTTATACTAATCACCAGAAGACCAGAGAATGAATCTTAAGTGCTGCCTAAGCCCCCTGATATTAATGCAACCAAAGGACACTTTTGGATGTATCTTGATATATTAAATAGTAATTTTTAGCTGTGATGTGATACAATTATATGAGAATTTTGAGTTAAGTTAATACTTAACAGTATGATTCTATAACAGTTCCTTATTTTGCCTGCTGTTAGCCTTCTCTGAGGAATAAAGGTAAAGTTTTGGTTTCCCCACAGATTTAAAGGTTATATTTTTAATAATAACTGCATCTAATCAAAGCAGATAAAGGCAAAATTGTTTGTTTCCCTTTTCAAAAATGAAATTTATGGAAACTTGGCTTATTATACAGTTTTGAAATCTAAAGATAAGTACCAAGAAAGCTGTCACTAGATGTTCTTCTATGTGATTTTTGCTATTTGTATAAATCAATGTAGTGGTATTTAGAACTGAGACCATCTATAAGGTAAATCTGCCTCAAGTGTATTATGTATTATTAAAGGCAAATTTGTAATAATAAAAATATGAGTTACTATTGAGTCAGGTTTATAAAGTAAGTACTTTAATAAAGACATAAGAACATAAAATGCCTTTGTTTTGGTTTTAATGAGATTATTTTAATCCTTTCATTTGAAAAATCATTGTCTCAAATGAATCCTGTTTATTTATAATGAAGGCAAATACTGTTGCTTTGAAAGCAAAATATTAACTTATTTTATGAAGCTTCCATGTTTTAGTGTGAAAAGGTGACTCATAAAGACATACAATTCTGTATCATTTAAACTCATTGATTTTTTTTTTTTCCATCAGGAAGCCTGTTGGTTAGGTTTAGAGCTGCATCCAAAACTGAAACAGAGAGTGGGCAGATAGACTGCTTTGGTATGCCCGATGAGGGAGACTAGGTTTGGCATTTCCCAGTGAAGATGGTTATTGAATTGAAAAAACAATCAGAAATCTAAAATTTTCCTTTATCCTAGGTGAAATCTGGACAAGTTAAGTCTAGTACTGATTTTCCTAGTATGCAAAAGTAGTATAGGTACAAGAAGCCAGTGGTACACCCAGTTTTATACAATGCAGCTTTATACACGATTTTATATACCACAGTTCATTCATCTAAAGTATTGCAGTTGGTTATTCTACATATCTGCAGTAGTCACAGGATTCTATCAATATAAGAAACACATCAGATGAGAGCACCATATCTTCAAATGAATCAGAACTGATTGTAAGTGTCCTCTTACAATAACTATATACAAGCTTAGAATTAGAGGATAGCATTCTGTTATTGTCACAGCATATTTGGGGATCATTTTTAAGTAGGAATTGGAATGAGACAAAATTACCCCTGGACAAAGTTGAGGTGAGAGGAGGCAGAAACTTCCTTTACATTGAATTATATTGAGGATATTCAGAATATTGCACAGACAAGACAGGTTTTAAAACACAATCATTCCCATGTCTGAGAATAAATGGTTAGGATCAGCAATTATCAGAATAATATATGCATAAAAAGCATTCAACCAATATGTACGAATGAATGCATGCGTTCTTGGCAGTTAAGAGATAGACTGATGGATAGATCTTACTTGTTAATAATAGAAAAATCAGCTTCAGCCAAGGACCAGCCAAAAGTTGGGCTAATCTTTTATTGGAAAGGCAGCAACAAGACTACATTGTTAGAATAGATGTTTCAGACTTTGAACACAGATTTCATTTCAAGTTCTGACAGCCAGTAAACTCAGTCAGTAAAGCTATTGGATGATCTCTTTCAGCCTGGAATAAAAGGAAAGTAAAAAAGGACAAAATTCTAAGATGGGTGTTCTGTTAGAATTATGACAGAAGGATCCTCCATTTGGACCTCAATATTAAGATACTAGATTTTACCATTAACATTTCAGAAATGAATTTTTAAAATATTTGATGTGACTTTTTGGTGGTGAAGGTTTCTTTACTCTCTTCTTCATAAAATTTGACACTTTGAATCCGCTTTTGTCAGTGTATTAACTGGCAACAGGCAATCTTGAGAGTCATCATTTGTTGAATGACTGAATGGAAAGATCCTTTATAGTGTAAGTCTATCCAAAAGAATTTCCCTGAGGTATCCATTTTCCTGATTTTACATTAAACCAACCCCATTAAATTTGTATTAGTGAGAAGACAACTTCAGAGAATTAAAATTTAGGTCACTTTTCTATTCTGTTAACCTGTGTGCTTAGTCGCTTCAGTTGTGTCCAACTCTTTGGGACCCCATGGACTGTAGCCTGCCAGGCTCTTCTTTCCATGGCGATTCTCCAGGCAAGAATACTGGAGTGGGTTGCCATACCCTCCTTCAGGGGAACTTCCAAACCCAGGGATTGAACCCAGGTCTTCTGCCTTGCAGGCAGATTCTTTATCAGCTGAGCCACCAGGGAAGCCCAAGAGTACTGGAGTGGGTAGCCTATCCCTTCTCCAGGAGAACTTCCCGACCCAGGAATTGAACCAGAGTCTCCCGCATTGCAGGCGGATTCTTTACCAGCTGAGCTACCAGGGAAGCACGTTAACCTGAGGGTTTAGCGTTGTCTAAGGACAAGCATATCTAAAGTATGCATATGTCAATTTCCTCTTATTTTCAGAAGAGTGGAGACAAAAGAGTAAAAATAACTTATCTGTATAGTCTGTCTTATTTTAAGTCAGAAATCTATTTTTTAGAGATCTCTAGTCTCTAGTTACTTTCTGTTATTCCGTGCCAGAAAGTGCTGTATTTCTGGTAAAATCATACTAATTCAGTCTTTTTTTCTTTTCCTTTTCTCCACTGATTTCTTTGCTACTAGGAGAAAGTTTTATTTTCATGGTTTATCACACAGTTCACTTTCCGTAGCTTGCATTGTACATCTGTGTCTTGACTATTTCCGTACGCAGTCATAAAAACACTGTGAAGGATTTTTTCCAAAAATGGGACACAGTAGGAAGAACAGATAATGAAAAAATGCTTTGAAAATATTAAATCACTATATGAACTTCTATTGAAATAGACACAAGATAAGGAGGATACTGAGGATTTAAAATAATAGTGAAATAGAAGCAAGATATCCAGAATATATTGATAGAGGCAATTTCTTAGAAAGGATAATGGATTATTATTTTCTATAAAAAAGAGCAATGTCTTTCAAAAAATTTTAGGAGAATTAATACTTAGCCAGTGATATTTATTATAGCCTTAGTATTGTCAATTAACCATACTTTAATAGTATTATATTGTTCAATATTTAAACTGAATATCTTGAGGTACCAAATTGAAAAGTTCAAACATCAAACCAGGAAAAATTGGAAACATTCTGGAAATCAAACCCAGTCAGTCCTAAAGGAAATCAACCCTGAATAGTCATCGGAAGGACTGATGCTGAAGCTGAAGCTCCAATACTTTGGCCACCTGATGTAAAGAGCCAACTCATTGGCGAAAACCCTGCTGCTGGAGAAGATTGAAGGCAGGAGGAAAAGGGGACAACAGAGAATGAGATGGTTGGATGGCATCACCCACTCAATGGACATGTTTGGGCAAACTCTGGGAAATAGTGAAGAACTGGGAAGCCTGGCATGCTGCAGTCCCTGGGGGTCACAGAGTCGGACATGATTGAGTGACTGAACAAAAACAAATTGATTCCAAAATGTAAATTTTCTATCATTTTATAGTTTGAATCTTAGGTCAGTTTAGAAATCTTTAGCATTTTTGTGTGATTTTCATGATTATACAGAAGACTTCCTCTTTATCTGTAAACTTTGGAAAATATATTTAGTGTCAGTATTGTAGATACATTTTTGAATTAGCATTTTCCTCTCTTTCTTTCTTACAGTCCTCCTCAACTTTACTGGGGGTAAGCAATGGCCAAAAACTTTCACAACGACTATAAAATTTCGCTTATCCTCTCACAGTAAGAAAGTGGAGAATACCTATTTGTGTTAGGTAGAAAAATTATTGTGCCACCCTCTAACCAATTCCTCCAGAAATTGAGAAGCTCAGTCTTCCCCTATTTTAAGTCAATAGTCATTAGATACTGGTGTCATTCAAGAATGAAACACAAAAAATTCTACAGAGAATTATATTTCAAGTTATTAAAAATTAAGTATAAATATAATACATATTTATATTTTATACTCAGATTATATAATAAGAATTGGGAATTCATGGGTTTTAAAAGAAGTAATAAGCAAGAAAAGTAACCAAAGGAAAATAAGTCCAATAGAAGTCTGATAATAGAAAGGATGAATTATTGATGGCAAGTCAGCGTGTCTAGGCAAATACACCATACCAAACCGATACAAAGTGTGAAATAAAAAGGCTTAAAGGCTGGTGCTGGGATGATTTAAAATTTGGTATAGACATTGGAAGAAAATAAATACTGATACCAAAGGGTAGTATGTGGCTTCCATGCTGCACAACTAATGAATGGCACTTCCTGGAATTGTACAGTGTGGCATTCTTGTAGCTAACATCTACACACATGCCTGCATGCTCAGTCATGTCCAACTCTTGGCACCCCTGTGGACTGTAGCCTGCCAGACTCCTCTGTCCCAGCAAGAACACTGGAGTGGATTGCCATTTCCTATTCCAGGGGATCTTCCTGACCCAGGGATCAAACGTGTGTCTTCTGTGGCTCCTACATTGGCAAGTGGATTCTTTACCACTGAGCCACCTGGGAAGCTCTAATATCTACATAATACTTGCTAATTTACACATCACTGTTTTGATCTGTTAAGTTGTATTAAATTGAACCTAAGATGGGGAATTAGACCTGGGATTAAAGAGACAATTAAGCAGTGCTGAGACTTGGATGATCTCATAATGGCACAAGTCAGGAGAGTCCACAGTTAGAACTCTCATTAGTTATCAAAGTTTTAATGGAGAGATACCTGGGTCAGGAAGATTCTCTAGGGAAGGGAATGGCAACGCACTCCAATATTCTTTCCAGGAGATCCCACGGACAGAGGAGCCTGATGGGCTACAGTCCGTGGGGTCGCAAAGAGCCGGATACGACTGGGCAGTTGAGCACACGTGCAGGCACACATCAATTATTTCCAAGAAACTTTAGATGTCATCGAAAAAAAATCCACCTACACTTCTGGTACCTCAACTTCACTTGTCTATATTCTCTTCTTTTTTGTGTTTAATAGGTTGAATTTTGATACTTATTTTTAAAATTTAACAGCATTCTATTTGATGGAGAGAGCCACCACTTACCAGTCTTTCAACTTTTTATTTGTGCGGTGATGTCGTTTCTCTGACTTGCATTGTCGTCCCTGTGTCTTGTGACTGGTTCCTAAACCTGACCCATTGACTTAGCAACTAAACAACAGCAATGATTATTTATATATTATATGAAATTTGACACCTACGTTTCTTACCATGTGCACTTTCATTTTTGTATTTTCCTGTCATGTTTACAAAATAAGGGGAAATGGAATGTTAAACTCTAATGCTGTGTAAGCTGTTACACAAAGATCATGCTATTAACTGGCACACAGCATCAGCTCAGAGCTCATAGTGCTTCTGTGTCAGCTGATGTTCCAAAGTCTAACTTTTATATTTAAGGTCATTTAGGAGACAAGAACAAGTGTTTCAAAAGTAAGACTTTACATATTCACTTAATACTACTAGTTTGGAAAAAAATATGAATCCTTATATTTAGGGAAAAACAGATATTTCTCTGTTGAGCTTCAGTGGTACACCGTGGAGATGGCACTGATGAACTGGTTAAACTAGAGTCAGACTGGCTCTCCTCAAATTGAGACTTTAGCACTTACTAGCTACATGCGTGTGTGCTAAGTCGCTTGAGTTGCATCTGACCTTTTGCAACCCTGTGGACTGTAGCCCACCAGGCTCCTCTGTCCATGGGATTCTCCAGGCAAGAACACTGGAGTGGGTTGCCATGCCCTCCTCCAGGGGATCTTCCTGACCCAGGGATCGAACCTGTGTCTCTTGCATCTTTTGTATTGGCAAGTGGGTTCTTTGCCACTAGCGCCACCTGGGAAGCCCTACTAGCTACATGGCATTGAGCAAATAATTTAATCTCATCTATAAAATATGAATAATAGTAACTATCCCATTGGGCTATTGTGAGGATTAAGTGGAGAGGAAACATGCAAAAACACATAGTGAGTACTCAGTAAGTGTTAACCCTTAAAACTATTGTCAAGATTTCATTCATCTCTGTCTTAAGATTTGGAAAGGCTTTAAGAGTATACTTTTTTAAAAACTGGCATTGAAGACCAAGAGTTAGAAAAGGAAAAAAAAAAAACACACACACACAACCTAAAACTTCTTAATTCTATTCCAGTATTGAGTGTCAAGCTCTGCAGAATATCTTGAGGTATGTGACGTTTCTTCTGTCAGGAAGCTTAGAAATTTACCTAAGTGTGGGGGAAATACACACAAAGAAATGGCCACACTTTCTAAAGGAAGAGAAGACTTGGAAATTGTCTAACATAGAATTGTATTTTGTTTCATAAGAGTGCTCACAACTGGTTATGGAGACTAGGAACATCTTCATGGAAGAGGCAACATTTGAGATGAGCCCTAAAAGTCTGATATAAAGCAGGGACGAAGTAAGTATTGCAGCTAATAAGGAAACAGCACAAATCCCTTCGGGCACATTTGAGGTACATGTGGCTGGTTTTGGTTGTTCTAACCAGGGAGCACTAGTGGCATTTAGTAAGGGGATAATGATAATAAGCATTCTGCAGTGATGTGGATAGAAGAATAAGTGGTAAGAATGAAACATATGCCAAAGCTATACTACTGAAGGTCTTGAGGGTCATGCTGAAATTAACATGTTAAGTAGGTAAATGCCTCCAAGTAGGAAATGGCAACCCACTTCAGTATTCTTGCCTGGAAAATTCCATGGACAGAAGGCTTGGTGGGCTGCAGTCCATGGGGTCGCAAAGAGTTGGACACAACTGAGCACGTGGGAGTGAGGTAGATGCCTGGGAGAGAGCCACAGGTGGAAGGATGCTATGATGGAAGAAAAAACATATAGAAGTCAGAAGAACTGGGGTTTAGTTCTAACACTTTAAAATATAAAGATTTAAAATTGGAATATGATTTCTCAAGCCCTACCCTTTGAGACTGTTTTACTTTGATTAATTCTATAGTCTATGGATGAAATTAGTAAATTTAAATGGGGCTGAGGAAAGGTCGGTCATTTAATGTAGAGATTCTTAACCTGATGAACCCGTGAGTAGAATTCAAGGGTCTGTGAACTTGGATGTGAAAAAAAATTACATTTTATTTTCACTATCATCTAACTAAAACATAGCATTTTCTTCCACTAAGAATATAGGCAAAAATATATAGTAATATCAGCAGTACCCAGAATTTGTCACTAATAGAAATCATACATTCTTTCATGATCATTGTTGATATGGTTATCTTGAAATATTTATACTGCTTTAAAATTATAGTTAGGACTTGCTGCTAGGACTTATTAATGTATTGATAAAGAGATCAATTATTTTATATCACAAATTTTAAAATATTTTAATAACTATTCCCCTGATAACTATGTACGTTTCATTTCTGTTTAAAAATATTTTATTAAGAATGGGTCCATAGACTTTACCAGACTCCCAAAGGATTTAAAGTGAGGAAGTGGAACAAACAGAAAGATAGAAGATTACGTGGATCATAGGCAAGGCTTGAAAAATGGAGCATTTTGGTGTTGAAGTAAATGGATGCACATCAGGAGGAGGAGGGTGAGAGATGAAGACAGAGCAGCACCTGGAGGCAGGAATGCAAAGTCAACCCCACCCCAATGGGAGATATTCAGATGGAAGGAGGAGTTTCTGTTCAGTTCAGTTCAGTCGCTCAGTTGTGTCCAACTCTTTGCGACACCATGAACCTAGCACGCCAGGCCTCCCTGTCCATCACCAACTCCTGGAGTCTACCCAAACCCATGTCCATCGAGTCGGTGATGCCATCCAACCATCTCATCCTTATCATCCCCTTCTCCTCCTGCCCTCAATCTTTCCCAGCATCACTGTCTTTTCCAGTGAGTCAGCTCTTCGCATCAGGTGGCCAAAGTATTGGAGTTTCAGCTTCAACATCAGTCCTTCCAATGAGCACCCAGGACTGATATCCTTTAGGACAGACTGGTTGGATCTCCTTGCAGTCCAAGGGACTCTCAAGAGTCTTCTCCAACACCACAGTTCAAAAGCATCAATTCTTCAGCTCCCAGCTTTCTTTATAGTCCAACTCTCACATCCATATATGACCACTGGAAAAACCATAGCCTTGACTAGATGGACCTTTGTTGGCAAAGTAATGTCTCTGCTTTTTAATATGCTATCTAGGCTGGTCATAACTTTCCTTCCAAAGAGTAAGTGTCTTTTAATTTCATGGCTGCAATCACCATCTGCAGCACTCTTGGAGCCCCTTCAAATAAAGTCAGCCACTGTTTCCACTGTTTCCCCATCTATTTGCCATGAAGTGATGGGACCAGATGCCATGATCTTAGTTTTCTGAATGTTGAGCTTTAAGCCAGCTTTTTCACTCTGTTGGTTGAATTTAAATGAGAATTTAGTATTGCCAATTGATGCTTTCGAACTGTGGTGCTGGAGAAGACTCTTGAGAGTCCCTTGGACAGCAAGGAGATCAAACCAGTCAATCCTAAAGGAAATTAACTCTGAATGTTCAATGGAAGGACTGATGCTGAAGATCCAATACTTTGGCCACCTGAAATGAAGAGATGGCTCATTGTAAAAGACTCTGATCCTGGGAAAGACTGAGGCAAAAGGAGAAGAGAGCGGCAGAGAATGAGATGTTTGGATGTCATCACCAACTCAATGAGCAGGAACTTGAGCACACTCCGAGAGGCAGTGAAAGACAGGGAAGCCTAGTGTGCAGCAGTTGGGGTCGAAAAGAGTCAGACACAACTTGACTGAACAACAAGTATTGCCAAAGAAAAATTTGAGTCAATGTGAAGAGAAGACTCAATGGACATGAACTTGAGCAAGCTCCAGGAGTTGGTGAAAGACAGGGAAGTCTGGCATGCTGCAGTCCATGGGGTCGCAAAGAGTTGGATATGACTGAGCGACTGAACTGGACTGAAGAAAATAATTAATGAATGCAATGATGACAACAATAGCAACAGCTGCCACTTATTGGGTACTTTACTAAGTATTTTATAAAAATGTATTATTTCCTTATATCTACGAAAAAATCCTGGGAAGTTAATTATTTTTATTACCATCATTTTACAGATGAAGAAACTCCTGTGTCAGACATGATAGCTTGCCAAGTTAGCACAGCTGATAATTTGCAGGGCTGGGGTTTAAACCTCTCATGATTCCAAAGGCTTTCTAGTTTTCCCTGGAAGGTAGTGAGTTAGTGGCTCAAAACAACCTAGAAGTGGATGCTAGTGAAAATGGCCCAGAGAATGAAGGAAGGCTGAGCTGGATGGGAATAAAAGTGGGGCTAACCGTAGAAGAGAAGCCTTTGACCTAGCAGCCAGCATTGTGGAAAACTGAGATTAAAGACACGGGCAGTTTGAGGAGGTTGAATAAGAGATGAGATGACACGCGACAGATTGGCTTATATTTTACTGGCTTTGCGAATCAGGTTCCTGTTGTTTCAGAAACTGCTAAATAGATGGGAAGTTTACGTAAGATGCTCCTTTTCTCTCTTCCCTTCACATAGTACATCCTGCTCACCCTGAGGTGAAGAGTCTGATCTTAGTAGCCTTATGAAGTGAGCCTTCTCTTCTTTGCCTGGCCTTCAGACCCCAATTTTCCAGAGACCACAATTGAGAAAGACCTTTTGTTACTATATAATAGAGGGAAAACTCCCAGTGGTAGAAAACAGACTGAGAACTTTGCAAAATATAGCAAGTTCATGTCTGCTAATATGTTAAGTTATTTGGCCTCCCTAGTTTAAGTAGTGATTTGTTGTTTTCATGCTAATACAAATTCTTGTATTAATAGGAGCATGGCCCTGGGTTTCTTCATCCGCCTGGGAAAAAATTACTTGTTTGATGGTAAACAAAGAACAGAAGAATTGATTCACTGTCCTCGTTTTAAAAAAAGATGGTATGAAGCAATAGTGGAATAATTTTAATTGTAACTCTCTAACACATGCAATCAGTAAGATCATTTGTGTTCTGTTTTTAGGAAATGGAGTATTAAAGAGTACATAGTGCATTAGAAATGCAAAACATGACCGCATGTTCTCAGGATTTTGTCAGTGTTACATGAAAGAGCGCTTGTATTGGGATGCTCTGCTCTGAGGGTATTCTCTGTTCAGTGTGTATTTACAGAGATGTATGAATATTTGATTAATGAGTCATGGTCTCTGGAGAAATTTAATAACTGTATTGCTGTACAAAGCCAGGCCCTTAACTGTTAACACAGCTGCCAATAATGTCATTGACACTGCAACCCTTTCTGAATCTAATATATTCTGTGGAGTAAATTCCTTGGTCAAAAAAAGATCTCTGAGAGACATTATTCAGTTATCTGTTTTGAACTTTACTCAATTTACAGGCTCTGATTTGTAAAGATTTTTCCAGTGAAAACAAGCAGTGATATGGAAACTTTAAAATGACCTATTTTAAATGGTTACTTTTCCCAGAAATTAGTTGAAAAATCATTGGTAAACAAAAAGCAATTGATAATTCTCTTCAAGATTATCTGTCAGGGATTGTAATGTTGTCTTGCTTATCATACAAGAAATACCTATGAGAAGTAGAAACAGGAGATACATTTATGATGTAGATATAGATCTCAGATCTATTTGCATGCCATAATCTACATTCATTATTAAACATAATTTAATACTTTTCAGGAATTATGGAAGGCTAATTTATCCCTTCTTCATCTTTTTTCCTGTTTTTAATATCTGTGGAGAAACCAATTCTAACTTTCAAAGTTAGGTAGGTATTTTACTATTGTTACCTTATTTAACTGCTTGGGTAACAGGGAGAAATGTCAAAAAAAGATAAATTTAGTGCAGAAGCTTTTGCTGGAAGCTGTAACTGCAGGTGAGAATTATCCATGCTATGCAGAATTTCCTGCAACACTTCTCCTTAGGGCCACAATGCATTATAGCAGACGTATAATGAAGCTGCTATAAAATCTCTGGTAATTAAGGGGGATTTGACAGTAATTGCAACAGTGAATCAACTTAATTATTACCTGCTTCAAAGAGAGCTAACCTGATGTTATAATCTAACCTTTTCTACTTTTAAAATGGGAGATTAAACAAGTATATGTAGCATTTAAGAATTAAATCTGTTGAGATAGAATTGCATTAATATACTTCTAATATACATTTTATGCACATGTACACATCAGCCTCTCAAGGAGAACTAGAATTAGGCTCTCTGTCATCCTCTGAAGTTATCTGGCATGCTCTGAAAATTGAACCAAATCCACACCTCTGATTCAAGTCTGCTTCTCCTCAAGCCCAAACAGATTTACCTTGATTATGCTTTACCTGACTTCCCAGTATGAAGGATGCTTTCTTAATATTAACATGTACAGAAAAGAAACACTATTATTATTATTACTGTTTGCATTTAGATGCCTAACTCTTAGAATCTCAAATCTCATCGAGAGCTACAAGCAAGCTGGTATGAAAGTGAAGATGTAGAATCATCTGAAAACTCTTGCATAACTTGGTATATTCAACCCTGGGTACAAAGAATAAGACACCCAAATCTCAACCCAGGTTCTGTCAGTGGTAAAGCTTCTTGTAAACTATAGTCTCCTATTTCCTGTAGACTGCTGTCTTCTTTCTCACAGGAGTGGGAATGGAGAAAGATGAAAGAAATCAGTGCGATTTTAATGAGTTCATGTCATATACCATGTACTATCTAGGACTTAGAACAATTAATACCTGGTTCCATAATTATGATTTGACCCCCCCTCCCCCACATACACTGGCAGACTGCCCCTCTCTTTTCTGCTTTTAAGTCATATCTTCATCAGCATTAGCTTTACCTCTAGCCATATGAATTCTCTATAATTTCGGAACTTCAGGAGTGTTGTTTGGGAGCGTGAATCTTTTTGTATGGTTTTGTGTTTGCCTTATGTGGAGACCCAACGATAGGCTGACTCATTTCATAAAAAGTGATTGATTAGGCATAGATTTGGTACAGTTTGAGATGGAACAGTCTTACCTCCACTCTGTTTGCCAATGAACCAGAATTGATTCTCCATCTTGGGTAGCAGGTCTGCTGGGCAGGCTTTGATCATTGATCTTCGTAAGATTCTTCTGGTATGTTGCAAATTCAGCCCAGATTCCCTGAAGGAAGATTGAGAACATGTGTTATATACCTTGTTTTCTAATATTGCTTCATACCACTAAGCAGATTCCCAATACAGGAACCAAGTATGTATGGCTAATAATGAATAACTTATTAGGAAAATTAAGCAAAGTGAGTTTTAATTTCCATTTGGTTGCTGATTTGGGAAAAATTGTCTAGAACTTCTTTTTCCTTTATTCCTTTACTAGACTGAATTTCAGCTATCCCACAGGATTTCCTAAAACCCAATCCACTTGTCTGTTGGAAAACTTTTACCAAAACGGATGCTCACCTAAGGAGTGGCCTTTGTAAAGGTAGTTAGCACAACTTTTCAAAGGTACCTGTTTTGGTTGTCTTTAGTTCATGCTCATAACTTTTAATTTACCAGGGATCAGTGATTTATGTGGGGTTTTACCCTCCGAGTTTTGTCTTTTAGACGATTCATTCTTTGTTAGTAATGAGCAGAGGAGGTCAAAGGGCATGAAACTCAAACTAAATGATTTCTACTTGATAAACGATGTAACAAGCCATGGAAAGAAGTTGGAATTGTTGGTCAGATAAATAATCTTTGACTTACACGTCTTATCTATACACTTGATATGGAAAGGTAAACAAAAGAGACAAAATCTGCTCTCATGGAACTCACATTTAGTTGTAACTTCCATTTACTAAGTGCTTGCTATTCTAGGCACTTTATTTGCATTATCTCATTTTTATGCCATAGACAGAAATCTACACTTTATAGGGAAGAAACTTGAGACTCAGAGAGATTAGTCAGATTGCCCCAGGCTACCCAGCTGGAAAATGATTCATTCAGGATTCCACCCCAGATCTATTTGATTCCATAAATGGTTGAAACTGCTCAATTTGGGGATTGTATATGGAATTAATGAACCATATTTTTCTTTTCCTAGATATAAGTGAAAACTAACTTTACCACATTTATCAGGCCAAATATTTACCATATTTTACTATAATAATGTAATAGACAGCCTTAAGCTTTTATTTTTGCTTGTTTGTTTTTTACATAGAGACACAAATGACACATTAATACCTGTTTCTGACAAAACCCAGAAGTTAGCAAGGTTTCATGAAGATACCTGAAATGCAACAGAATTTTCAGTGTTAACATTTTCACTATCAGATACAGCATAAGCACCAGTAAATTTTGAAGCTATTGTTGTTGTTTAGTTGCTAAGTTGTGTCTAACTCTTTGTGACCTCATGAACTGTAGCCCAATAGGCTCCTCTATCCATGGGATTTCCCAGGTAAGAATATTGGAGTGGGTTGCCATTTCCTTCTCCAGGGGATCTTCTCAACCTACGGATCAAACCTGCATCACCTGCATTGCAGGAAGATTCTTTTACCACTGAGCCAACTGGGAAGAACTTTGAAGCTGTTAGCTTCCATGCAAAAGCTGTTACCTTCTCTCAGTTCCTCTCAGATCTTTCCCATAAGCTAAACATGTACTAAGTTCTTTTGAACTTTATGAAGAATGGGTATCTTGCATGGTAAAGACAAATTATCTTACTTCTTTGTTCTTATAGAAGGATGGAGTGAAAAAAATTAGGATTATGCTTTCTGAGGGAAAGTGAGTTATACAATCACCTCAATTATTCAAGGATAGAATATTAGATTAAGAATATATTCATTCCTGCCTTAGGCAATAGAGAAGGATTTTTTTAGTTGACAATAACAAGATTGCAATCAGGGGTTATGAGTGATCTGGCATCACCTGAAAAATGACGTATGTCTTCAAAAGGTGGCCAAGTTTTAGGAAATTTAAAGATTATCTAGTCCACTGTCTTCATTTTACAGATGAGGAAACTGAGGCCCCCAAAGATAAAATTACTTGCCCAAGTTACACAGCTACACAGGACAGAGCTCTAATTAGAATCCAGTTTTTTCTTTTAGCTGGGAGAGAATTTGTTTTAAAGTTAGGGAATTTGAATATAAAGAGAAGAACATCTACTGATGTCATTTAAAAAGTCTACCCTTATTTAAGTAAATTGGATTGTTCAATTGACTTTCAAAACTAGAGTCTGGAAAAGAGATGGAGTTCTTCCTACAGAATTTGCCTTTCTTCTGGTGTCCAGCTTGAGTGTTGATGTAGACTTGGGATAGTGAATGAGTGAAACCATGAAGAGAGAAAATAGAAAACTATTTTCCCTGGTGGTCCAGTGGCTAAGACTCTATGCTCCCAATGCAGAGGGCACTGGTTTGATCCCTGATCAGGGAACTAGATCCCACATACCACAATTAAAGATCCTACATGCTGCAATGAAGATCTTAGATCCCATGTGCCACAACTAAGACCTGGAGCAGCCAAATAAATAAATATTTTAAAGAATTCCTCTTCAGAAGGCTGTCTTTTCACCTTGCGTATATTTTCCTTTGTTGTGCAGAAGCTTTTAATTTTAATTAGATCCCATTTGTTTATTTTTGCTTTTATTTCCAGAATTCTGGGAGGTGGATCATAGAGGATCCTGCTGTGATTTATGTCTGAGAGTGTTTTGCCTATATTCTCCTCTAGGAGTTTTATAGTTTCTGGTCTTACATTTAGATCTTTAATCCATTTTGAGTTTATTTTTGTGTGCGGTGTTAGAAAGTGATCTAGTTTCATTCTTTTACAAGTGGTTGACCAGTTTTCCCAGCACCACTTGTTAAAGAGATTGTCTTTACTCCATTGTATATTCTTGCCTCCTTTGTCAAATAATAGCAAATGAAACAACTGACAAACAACTAATCTCAAAATTATACAAGCAACTTATGCAGCTCAATTCCAGAAAAATAAACGACCCAATCAAAAAATGGGCCAAAGAACTAAATAGACATTTCTCCAAAGAAGACATACGGATGGCTAACAAACACATGAAAAGATGCTCAACATCACTCATTATCAGAGAAATGCAAATCAAAACCACAATGAGGTACCACTTCACACCAGTCAGAATGGCTGCGATCCAAAAATCGGCAAGCAATAAATGCTGGAGAGGGTGTGGAGAAAAGGGAACCCTCCTACACTGTTGGTGGGAATGCAAACTAGTACAGCCACTATGGAGAACAGTGTGGAGATTCCTTAAAAAATTGCAAATAGAACTACCTTATGACCCAGCAATCCCACTGCTGGGTATACACACCGAGGAAACCAGAATTGAAAGAGACACATGTACCCCAATGTTCATCGCAGCACTGTTTATAATAGCCAGGACATGGAAACAACCTAGATGTCCATCAGCAGATGAATGGATAAGAAAGCTTTGGTACATGTACACAATGGAGTATTACTCAGCCGTTAAAAAGAATTCATTTGAATCAGTTCTGATGAGATGGATGAAACTGGAGCCGATTATACAGAGTGAAGTAAGCCAGAAAGAAAAACACCAATACAGTATACTAACACATATATATGGAATTTAGAAAGATGGCAATGACGACCCTGTATGCAAGACAGGAAAAAAGACACGGCTGTGTATAACGGACTTTTGGACTCAGAGGGAGAGGGAGAGGGCGGGATGATTTGGGAGAATGGCATTCTATCATGTATACTATCATGTAAGAATTGAATCGCCAGTCTATGTCTGACACAGGATACAGCATGCTTGGGGCTGGTGCATGGGGATCACCCACAGAGATGTTATGGGGAGGGAGGTGGGAGGGGGTTTCATGTTTGGGAACACATGTAAGAATTAAAGATTTTAAAATTTAAAAAAAAATAAAAATAAAAAAAAATAAAAAAAAAAAAAAAAAAAGAATTCCTCTTAAAAAAAAAAAAAACCTAATAGCAGAGGGAATCAATCTGAGCTCCTCTGAAAAATTCTACCCCTTCCTCCCAATTCATATCTTGGCTTTTTGTGTTATTGTTATTGAGTCACTTCTGCAAGAGGCATAGGAATACAGGTGATAACCACCAATTGGCATGACTTCAGAAGGAGAGTAGGATATGAGAAAAAAATGAATGGAGATCTTTAATATAAAATCTGTTTCAGTTATCTATTGCCATGTAACATATCACCTGAATATATCATGCCTTAACCTAAGAATGATATTATTCCTGATGGTTCTGCAGGTGGATTGAGCTCAGCTACAAGGCTCTTCTGCTCCTCATGGTGAAGCTGCAGTCAGCTATGTCTTGGACTAGAACATCCAAATGGTCTCTTACTTCTAAGACCACTCTCAAGTTATCTCTTGTCATTCTAACCTGAACTTTTTAGTGCCTGGCAACACTTAAGAGAGCACAAATGTGGTAGCTTCTGGGCCTTCTCAAAGTGCATACCAGAATCTTGCAAGAATCACTTCTGCTAAGTCTATTGAGCAAAAGCAACTCAAAAGACCAGCTCAGATTCACAGCTAGAGGAAATACATTCCGTTTACTTAGGAGAGAAATGGCAAAGAATTTTGTGACCATCTTTAATCCATTATAATCTCATGTCTAGATCTCAGTTTTTGTTTCTCAATCTTATATCTTAACTTTTTACCATCCTAATGTCCATATGAAACACTCAACAAGTGCCAGTATTTCCTTAGCTCAGGCAATAATCTGCCTCTTTCCTCGGTTTCCCCCAAAGACAAAGAAATTCACAGACATACACGACTTAGGAAAATGCTAGGATTATGATATGAAAGCCTGGATTTCAGAGATTACAAAAAGATCCCTAATGATCTGTATGAGAATGAAAGTGAATTAAAAGACACTTACTCCTTGGAAGAAAAGTTATGACCAACCTAGATAGTATATTCAAAAGCAGAGACATTACTTTGCCGACTAAGGTCTGTCTAGTCAAGGCTATGGTTTTTCCTGTGGTCATGTATGGATGTGAGAGTTGGACTGTGAAGAAGGCTGAGCGCTGAAGAATTGATGCGTTTGAACTGTGGTGTTGGAGAAGACTCTTGAGAGTCCCTTGGACTGCAAGGAGATCCAACCAGTCCATTCTGAAGGAGATCAACCCTGGGATTTCTTTGGAAGGAATGATGCTAAAGCTGAAGATCCAGTACTTTGGCCACTTCATGCGAAGAGTTGACTCATTGGAAAAGACTCTGATGCTGGGAGGGATTGGGGGCAGGAGAAGAAGGGGACGACCCAGGATGAGATGGCTGGATGGCATCACAGACTCGATGGACAAGAGTCTGAGTGAACTCTGGGAGTTGGTGATGGACAGGCAGGCCTGGCATGCTGCAATTCATGGGGTCGCAAAGAGTCAGACACGACTGAGCAACTGAACTGAACTGAACTGTACTCTCTAGGGGTATAAAAACAAGGCCTCAAATCCTAGGAAAGTTAAGTTTTGGAATGAAAAGAAATATGAACATGTAAGAGTGAGCCAGAGAGAGAATTTTGGCTGGGAATTTAGATGTGTAATTTGGTTCAGCAAGAAGACCCAATCCATTTTCCCTTTGGCTGCTGCATTGTGATTTCTCTAATAGAGTCTGAATTGAGAGAATCATCTCTTCTGACCAGGTACTCCTCTGCCAGAACAACGGAAAGTGCCAAACTATCGCAGTGGTGATGGCCAGAGACACTGGCAAAATAGGAATAAGGGATCAGCTTTGATTTCCCTAAACTTTATTAAAAAAAAAAAAAAAAACTTACAGAGGCACTGCACACAAGCACTCAGTCTGCTTGTCTGCTGAAAAGGCAGTGATTGCGCCGCCAGCAGGACCCTCTTGGTGAAGCATGTAGACAATGGTGGGAATGGGTGTTATGGAGTGGATTACACTGCAAAGACAGCAATGTGATTTTGAATCCTCTTTTCCCCTGAAGGTACCAGCAGAATCACCAAGAGGCCGCCTCTTCCCCCTCAAATGAGATTCAGCAGTTTATCATGTCAGATTACACCACGCAGGGTTAAAGCCTACAGGGCTTCTGGCTGTCAGGAATAGGATTTCATATTGGGGCCCCTCGGGCCATGTGAAGGAAGACTAAGAAATTCATTCCCCGTTTCCCATTGTCTAGCATCTTGTCTCCTTTTCCCATCCCAGTCTCCTCTTGACCAACCTTATTGCCCAAGTCCAAATCAGGTCTTTGAAAAAAGCATTGTAAGATTTTCCTCTTATCCATCCAGAGAAGGTTCCCAGTCATGTCTGAGTAAATTTAGTAAAAAGAAATGTAAAGGAATGGGTTTTTATCTTAATTTATAAATTTTCATAAGCTTCCACAAACTTAGGAAACTGTCTTTTAACATTTGGAACAATTCTGTGAAAAGAATTTCAAATTGTTTCTGCCTAATAGAGAATAATCTATAGAGGCAGATCATGAGAGAAAAATATACATATGGAATTCTTTTGTAAGCCACTATATTAAGATTCCCTTCACCGTTCCTATTGGAGTTCATCACCACCTATTTCAGATTTTTCTCATAGTAATTATTTCATTGTAAAAATCTTTTGTATCTGTTTTCTGAATTGCTATGTTGTCTATAAATATTTAGTGATAATTCATGATTGGGTTGCATTTACCCCTGTAGTTATGTATTACAAATGAAAAGGCAGCATCTGCTGAGATTAAAAGTGGCCGCATTTTCACTGGAGCTTAATTAAATGCCAAAATTTATCTACATTAACAACAAAGTAGTGAAATTTATTGATCAATTCACATGATATAAGTTGACAAATGGCTTAAGCAATTTCCATAATTTTCTACACGTGTTAAAATTTGTAATGAAAAAGAACACTATATTAACATTAAATGAGAAATGAAAGGAAGGTTTTGTACTGGGGCCAGTGCCCTGGAGCAGTGTACTTTGTTTTCCGGGCCCTGTCCAGGCTTGCTGTTTGAGCTGTGTACAGATGGGTCTCTGACAGTCCTACAGCTGTTCTCCTAATTGTCCATTAAGTGTTCTATTGATTCTCTGATTCAAAGTACATGTCTTTCAGCTCAAGCTATCGTGTGAAGTGGCAGACACATTCCTTGTAGAATGACAGAGCTGCTTAAAACCTAAAAATGTGGTCTGCCAGTTTCAATTGAGAATCCTGCTTTCAAAGGAGAAGGCTTGGTTAAAGGCCCTTTGTAATAGCTGGTTAGGTTTTATTTTCTAAACTTTTAGCATCAATCAATTAAAGCAGCAGCAGCACGAAGAGTTTTAATTCCTGGTTAAGCATGTACAGATTGCACCTGGCTGATTCAGGGTGGTGTGAGGCGATCGGGACTGGTAATAGATCAGCCTTCTTTAACTCTATGTAGATTTTTTCCCCTTGCGCACCTGACATGCGCAAAGTCATTTTCATTTGACTTGCAAGTTCACTTTTAGCATTTTTTAAAAAATTGAGATCATCTGCAATTCTAGATTATGCCAGTCAGAAGCCTGTTTAAAATCACCTTTCTTTAATCTGGAAAGTGAAAGATAAGATGCATATCTGTTGCGAGGACCATAAATCTTCAGAGAAACAAATAACCATAGATAAAACTGTAAAAGTTATTTAGTTCTTCACTGGAAGAGGTTTATTAATCTAAAATTTCCAGTCCACTGTGTCATGATCTGGTTAGCACTCTGTATCTCATTTTGTGCAATGGTACCTCAAGCAAAGAGCTGATCGCTTCAGAGTTTGAACATGATCAGTTGTGTAGTTAAGTGCAAGGACTAAAGCAAATGCTGCTCTCCCAGAAAAGTTCCAAACTCTAGTTTAGTTTGCCTCCAATACTATTCGCTTTCTTTTCTTAAAGAGATGATACATTCTAATGTTTTTATCACTTCGGTTTAGCTGTTGATTACTTTCTAATATAATATTTCAATAGGAAGCACTCTTATTATCTAGTAATCTTCCTGTATAAATGAAATGAACAAATAATGTTTGTGGCCTCCTGTGTATCAATTTAATTAGGAGCAACCCTAATGGCCCTAATTACAATTGAAGTTCTCTAATGTGATTTTAGGTGTGAAGTCTTGAGATTCATCTAGATTTTTAAAGGGGAAAAAGACTGTCATACACACTTACTTAAACATGTTTAATGTATTAAATATACATGTTTAAATGTGTAAAAATGAAAAATATAGATTAAGAAAAATCACTTTAAAGGAATGATTAATTAAAACTGCTCTGTTTCTCACCATTAGCTGTTCATTCGTTTTTTGTTTTTTTTTTAATGTCTCCTTTGTATCCTTTTGAAGAATGCTCTTGTTTTCATCTCATTATTGTTGGTAAGGGAACATAGCCACTAAACTAGTGTTCGCCTTGTCAAAAGCAAGTGATTTGTATCCTGATGCTCTGTCTGAAAGTGAACTCTTTGCTCTGACCCTCCCAGCCCGTAAGCCTCCACACTGTAGTGTTAGGGAGTGAGTGACCCACAGTAAAACTGCTGAAACAAGGAGACAGAATTTATGTACTTAAAATGTTTTTCTAGTGTAATGTGTTTGGGATTTGGAAGCATTAGGAGATGCATAGTCTATTTGCTTTTAAATATATTTATTTTGAAATTACCTAAAATAGGTAAATGAGTGGAATAGAGGGTACACGTTCCAGAATCAAATCTGAATTTAAGCATTTGTATTTTTTCAGAATATGGAAACTTCAAGCAAAATGTCCTTTTACCAAAGGATGATAAATCCCCCATATATGCTTTTTCTTGGGAAACAAGTGAAAAATCTATTTCTAACATAGTAATACAGTATATATTGATACCTGCAAAACATTATGTGAATCTAGTTAGACACCAGCACTTTCAATTACACTGTTAGCCAGTTTTTAAAAAAGATTTTTAGAAGCTTTCAACGGTAGACTTTTGTCTTGTTGAATGAACTTCAGCTACACTAAATTTTAAGTAAATTTGTGATGACTGAGCAATATACATTGGCTGAGCTAGAATCCAATAACCCACAGGACAAATTAATTTTCAACAAAAAGGGCAGAAACCTCAAGTGCCATGAGTATATGGAGTCTCATTCTATCTCTCTGGAGCCATTTTTGCAAATCACTACAGCTATTCATAATCTAAATCAGTCTCCTTTAGCAGCAGAAAGATCTTTTTTCATGACAAAACAGAAGATGACATTCATTAGTGCCTAACTTGCATAAGCTACCTTAAATTTATTGGTGCTCTTCTACTTATCTGAGTAAGAATTCCTTTGTCTACAGCTATAGGAAAATTCCAGTTGTACTACTTAAAAAATAAATTGTCACTTTTATCAGAACTTTTGGCAGTTTACTTTATTTTAGAAGTAAAACTGGTGGTTAAGGTTTTAAGACTTCCAATGGGCGTTGTTTCAATCATATTTAATAGGTGCCTAGGATAGTAACAGGATTATGTATCAGCTTCTCGGCTGCAAAAAAAAAAAAAAAAAAAAAAGGCACATTTTCATCCATGTACTGCTGGAGAGGTGTATGGGGGAACCAACCTTTGTGGTGGTGGATATGGCTAAATACATCATCTTTCCTGCCAGTTATGGACATACGTAAAACCAACCAACCTGTTTGCTCATGTATTCAAAGGCTATGTGTGATTTTAAAAGGGTCAAAATGCTTATAAAATATTATTTTGAAAGGTTCCATAAACTGTTCTAAGCCTTTTTACCTAAGAAAAAGCCCAATCAAGAGGAAGCTTAGTCTTATATTCACAATCTTCTGATTAGAACCCTTTTTTTTGTTGTTCAAATTTCCCTTTCAGTTTATAAGAACCAGGCTTGGAAAATTTTGCAATGATAGTTTTTGTTTTCTCCTGAAAATCAGATGTTTGGCCTGGTGAGACAGTGAGGAGAATTATCTAGCAAGAGTTATTTTGGCAGGGCAAAATGGCACCTTGGTGCGTCTATGTAGAGCAAGAGAGCATGGGAATGTGCCTTGATTGAAGCTGACTTGGCTATGGGTTTATGGTGTGTAAGATTCTGTGTCTACATAGCATCTCTAATGCCTGAATTCACATCTCTATCTGTTGCTAGTCATCATTTAACTCAGATGGTGACATTGAGGCAAGACTTGGCTATGACCTGGAATGAAGGGAGAGCCGAATATTACTCCAAGTGGTGTCGTCAATCAGTTGGAAGATGTCTTCTACTTTGATTACAACAACAAAACAGTTATTTTAACTGGGAATTATGGGAAATTTGGAATTTAAGCGAGATGAGAAAAGGGCGCTTAGGGATAATTTCTAATTACGTATTTGCATGACGCTTTCAGAGGCTGATCTTTGTTGTCTTGGTTTTCCTCCTCCTTCACTGCTCCTTCTAAAGTTCCTCCTCCTCTTTAATCTGTAAGTGTTGGGGTGCCCTAGAACTTAGTCCTTGGTCTTCTCTCATTGATGATTTCCTCCAGGTTTGTGACTAAATAATTATATGGTGGCTATTCCCAAATGTATAACTCCAGCTTGAGCCTCTCCCCTTAACCAGTTGCCTTACATCTCCAGCTGCATACCTAGTGGGCATCTCAAATGTATCAGTCATATACATTTGATCTGATCTGATCTCTCCTTCCCACCCCCTGGCTCCCCCTATCCCTGGCCAAACAAGCTGTGTCCTTCAGTCTTCTGTCTCAATCAAGAGCAGTTCTAGCTACTCACTTGCTCAGGCCAAAACCCAGAAGTTACCCTTGACTCCTCTCTTTCTCTTTCTCATGCATTGTGTCAATTCCATCAACAAATCCTGCCATCTCCAGGGTTGGGAAGATCCCCTGGAGAAGGGAATGGCTGCCCACTCCAGTATTCTTGCTTAGAGAATTCCATGGACAGAGGAGCTTGGCAGGCTACAGTCCATGGGGTCGAGAAGAGGTGGATACGACTGAGCAAATTTCACATGCATATAAACTTGTTGCCAGTATCTTCTCTGACCACCTCACTGAAGACTGACACCCTCCTATCCCCACATCCTCATCAAGCTCTTCCTATTTCTGTTCTCTGTTTTATCTTTTTCCACAGCACTTATCATTAGCTGTCATTCTATATATTTTATTTGTCTGTCTATTGTGTCTTTCCTTATAGAATGTAAATTCTTAGAGAGCATGTTTTGTTTACTGTTGGATTCCTAGCACCTAGAACAGTGCCTCTAACCTATTAGACCTCAATAGATATTCGTTGAATGAGTGAACAAAGTGCTTAGAGTAGCTCCTAGCACATAATGAGCACTCAATACATATTAACTATTATTTTAAAACTTGTCATGGTGCATAGTATATGATATCTATAAGCAAGGAAGCTACTTATACATATTAATGATTCTAAAACTCTGTATAATAATGCTCTTTTATTATTTCCCTTTAGTGTTAAAATACCCCTTTTGGAATATCCCAGTGCTTAGCATCATGCTTTGTATACCCTCAGTAAATGTTTACTAAAATGAGTGGTTCAGCTTCGAATTGAGAATATCCTCTTTAGAAGGCCAAGTCTAGAAATTCAGTGTTCTTTGGGACCAGTTTCCTAATTAAATCTTTACAAGACAAAAACAACAAGAATACCAGAAATTTACAGGTTAGAATTTCCCCTTCTTTCATTCTAAGACTTTGTTCTTAGCCCTGGGTCCTTTCCATTTAATTTAAAATTACAGGGCAATTTCAATAGTTTCACTTTGCTTTTCATTGTAGAACTTGGTGTCCATATGTATGATAATACAAAGCCCAATATCATAGCAAATGATAGACATGTTCATGAAGATCCCTTTGTCATGTCAGTTCAACATATACAGAGATTTGCTTACTGTGCTAAGTTTCAGGGATTTGTAGATGAATATTACTTGGTTCTGCCTTTGAGGAACCCAAGAACAATGGAGAAGATAAACACATAAATAATTATATTTCAATACAGTGTAATAAATGCTGTAAGAGAACCATATGCAGAGGTATAAAGGTAGCAAATAGGAAGGGATGATTAACTTTGGTAGATGGTGAGAGTTGGAGAGAAGATTGAAAGAAGGCTTCTTAATGGTTGTGCCTAAGCAAAGCTTTTATGTACAAAAAAATGTAAACATGAGTTATTATAGTGAGTGAGGTGGAGAGGAAGGAGGCATTTCAGAGAGAGGGAACAGCGTGCAAAGGCACAAAGATGTGTAACAGCCTTAGGTACCAGAAAATCACAAGTCGTTTGGCATCATTGAAGCACAAGGGGTATGTGCGTGTGTGTGTGTGTGTGTGTGTGTGTGTGTGTGGTGTGTAGGGGGAGCTGCCATGTGTGGGAAGTCACAGAACCTGAGGCTACAGGGCCTTCCATGCAACATTAAGAGCTCCCATGTGGTCAGTGGGGGGCTATTTGAAACAGAAGCCAAGTTCTAAAAACTACTCTCCTTGCTCTACAGATGGTGTACTGAAGAAGCTAAGAGTGGGAGGAAGGAGGCTACTTAGGAAGCTATTGAAAAAGCCCTAGGGTAAGATGATGATGGCCTGAACGAAAGCGGTGTTACTGGGGAATGGAGAAGAAGAAAAGGCTTTGGAGACTTAGGAAAAACAAATTTGACTGATTGCACTTAGGGGATGTGAGGATGAAAAACATCTATTTGCTTCATAAAAATACATTTCTCATCCCCAGATTCTAAATATTTTTATTTTTAATTGAAGTATATTTGATTTACAATGTTGTTTCAATCTCTGCTGTATAGCAAAGTGACCCAGTCACACACATCTATACACTCTTTTTTATATTCTTTTCCAATATGGTTTACCACAGGGTGTTGAATATAGTTCCCTGTGCTATACAGTAGAACCTCATTGCTTATTCATTCTATATATAACAGTTTGCATCTACCAACCCCGAGCTCTCAGTCCATCCGTCTCACTTCCCCCATTGCCCCTGGCAACCACAAATCTGTTCTCTATGTCTGTGAGTCTGTTCCTGGTTTTGTAGATAGGTTCATTGTGCTGCATTTTAGATTCCACATATAAGTGATACCATGTGGTATTTGCCTTTCTTTTTCTGATTTACTTAATATGATAATCTCTAGTTACATCCATGTTGCTGCAAATGGCATTATTTTGTAGTTTTTCATGGCTGAATAGTATTCCATCACACACACACACACACACACACACACACACACACACACACATACCACAACTTCTTTATCCACGCCTCTGTCAATGGACGTTTAGTTTGTTTTCATCTCTTGGCTATTGTGAATACTGCTGCAATGCACATAGAGGTGCATGTATCTGTCTGAATTATAGCTTTGTTTAGGTATAGTCCCAGAAGTGGGATTGCTGGACTCAGATTCTAAATAAGCTAGAGCCTCATCATCTTCTGAGAAGGTGCATTCTGAGAATGAAGCTATGGCAGGTCTCTGCACCCCACAGGTCCATGGAAGAGCTGGGTTCCTCTGGGGTTTCATATCCAGAACTAAATGTTAGGTTTCCAAGGCCAAGAACCCTAACCTGGTCTCTAAAAGCTACAGGGAGTCTCAGAGGTCATTTACGCAAGAACAATTTCCTCCATTAAGGATTCTGGACCCAAGATCATCCAGCCTCAGTTTGAAATCCACTTTTAGAAATAAGGATTTTGCCACTCCTTAAGGCAGCACTTTTTATCTTTGAACAGTTCTATTAGAAAGTTCTGTTTATACTGAGCCAAAAGTGTGTTAGTTGCTCACTTGTGTCCGACTCGTTGTGACTCCATGGACGGTAGCTCACCAGGCTCCTCTGTCCATGGAATTCTCCAGCCAAGAATACTGGAATGGATTGCCATTTCCTTCTCCAGGGTAGCTTCCTGACCCAGGGATGAAATCTAGGTCTTCTGCACTTCAGGCAGGTTCTTTACTGTCTGAGTCACCAACTGGCCCTCTAATCTTCAGGTCTGATTATATTTCATAATGCCACACAAGTGTGTTTCTTTTTCAAGAAGAAGTCTTACTCAGAAATTAAAGATGACTTTAATTTCTTTGTGGGACATGGTTTCTGGACTCCATATATCTTGTTTGTGTGCCTGGAAACAAGTGTGAACTATTGGTGTTTCTATCAGAAGCAGCACCAACAACCTGTCATCACTCAGTGGACCTACTCCTACAATGTGGAGGGCCAACTGTACGATACTATTTTATATGAGGGATTTGAGCATGTACAGATTATAGTATCGTGAGGGTTTCTGGAGTCAATCCCCTGCATATACCAAGGGACTACTCTACTACCCATAAGAGCCTGGTGGTCTGGACATGTATTTTCATTATATAGCCTGAGGTTCACAGGTGTTTTAGCAGCCAAATCATTAGCACCTGCTAAGTTTCTGACCACCCAAACCCCCAAGGTAAGTCTTTCTTATCCTGTCAATCCTACTCAGTTCAACTGATTTTTTAAAAAAATATTTCTTTTTGTTTATTTGACTGTGCTTAGTTGCAGCACACAGGATCTTTGTTGCTGCAAGTGAACTCTTAGTTGCAGCATGTGGGATCTAGTTCCCTGACCAGGGATTGAACCCAGGCTCCCTACATTGGGAGTGCAAAGTCTTAGCCACTGGGCCACCAGGGAAGTCCCAGTTCAACTTATTTTGAGAATTTTATGCAGGACTTTTGAGAATACATTCCTGTGAAATTTCTCCTTCTTGGGTGTGTAGCCCCAGACTTTGTCTGCGATGGAAGTTTACTGGTTCAAGACTCAAGACGATCATGTTAACAACCATGCTTTTAGTTTGACAAGTGTTCCTGGAGGTTAATCTCTAACTCCATCCCCTCCTCACCTTTGGGGGTTTACATTCCTTTCTTGTCTCGACCTTTTCCTGATTCCAGAGCAGCTCTGCAACTTTAATTGATGGTTTGTTCTGCTGCAGCAGCTGATGAGACCCCACCTGTTGCCCCTGAGCCTCTGTTGTTGCGCCGCGACCCTGCTGTCACTCTTGGCGAGAATAGCGGACTTGGCTATGTGCTTGGAGTTTGTCACTCCCCTGTGCACTGCTCACCCCCACATTGCTGGTGACACTGTTATCATTCCTTCTGCTTCTAGTCATCCTAGTCCTTCCCCTGTTGCAGCAGGCCCTGCACTCAGACTGGGAAGACCCCCAAGGATCAGACTTCTTATATGTCACAGAGGAAGGCGTACCTTGTGTACGTGTGTGTACATGTTCTAATACCCCATCTGTGTTACAGACCTTATTTATTTTGCCCTACATTTATGTTCTTTTACAGACTCTCTAACTCACCCCTTTGGCCACCTGATGCAAAGAGCTGACTCATTTGAAAAGACCCTGATGCTGAGAAAGATTGAAGGCAGGAGGAGAAGGGGACAACAGAGGATGAGATGGTTGGATGGCATCACCGACTCAATGGACATGAGTTTGAGTAAACTCTGGGGGTTGATGATGGACAGGGAGGCCTGGCGTGCTGCAGTCCATGGGGTCACAAAGAGTTGGACACGACTGAGCGACTGAACTGAGCTAACTCACCCCAGGATTCTTTCCAGGCTGAGACAGAAGACAATGCAGATAGAAAGCAACAGTCATCAGCTCTGATGAGGGCTTGGCATAGAACTGGAGCTCAGTGCCCAGAGCATATCACCCCAAATTGTCACTTGCCCCCAGTCCTCCACCAGCCCCTCTACCTCTAGCTACATAAAATGAATTCTGCACACCCCTCCTCGGTTCTGCCCTTTCAAAGCCCTGCATGAGGAGCTGAAGAACAACCTTTGTTGCCTAGAGTTAGGCCAAGAGTCTGTCGGGGAAGTGAAGACCAGCTCTAATCTCTACACTCCTTTTGGAGTTTCGCCTCTTCACACAGGTGGGGTTTGCCCTGGTGGCTCTCATTGGCCAAATTCTGAGGCAGATTCTCAGAATTATTACTCCCTTTTGTGAGACTTATCCCATGTCTTTTATTGAATATGTGTGCTTCATTGGACCTAAGGAACTTGCTTTTGGAGGTTTGGCCCTGTCTGTAGAACCTTTTACACCTCAGCACTTGTGACTTAACCTCCCTTAGCATAGCCTCCCCTCTCTACAAAATGAGGGGAACAATACCTTTTATTCCCTCAAAGGACTTCTTAAGGACCAAATGGAACACTCTATGTATTTTACAAGTTTTAAGGAATTATGCAGGTATTATTATTACACTAGAATTGTCCATGGTCCAAACTAGCTGTAAGGGGCTAACTCAGGCTGCTGGAAAATATGTTACCAGTGGGAGAGAAGGGGGCTTCCCTGGTAGCTCAGATGGTAAAGCGTCTGCCTGCAATGCGGGAGACCTGGGTTCTATCCCTGGGTCGGGAAGATCCCCTGGAGAAGGAAATGGCAACCCACTCCAGTACTCTTGCCTGGAAAATTCCATGGATGGAGGAGCCTGATAGGCTACAGTTCATGGGATTGCAAAGAGTGGGACACGACTGAGCAACTTCACTGGCACTGGAGGAAACGGGCTTCCTGGGGGGCACTAGTGGTAAAGAATCTGCTTGCCAATGCAAGACATAAGAGATGTGGGTTCAGTCCCTGGGTCAGGAAGATCCCCTGGAGAAGGACATGACAACTCACTCCAGTATGCTTGCCTGGGAATCCATGGACAGAGGAGACTGCTTGGCTACAGTCCAAAGCGTTTCAAAGAGTTGGACACAACTGAAGGAACTTAGCAATGGGAGGAAGGCAGCTAGTCCCTTGGGAGCTACAAAACGTGTCAACAGAGTCAGAATCTTCAAATTTTAGAGTAGATGGGGTCTCACAGATCATTTGGTCCAACCCCCTCACTTTGCTGATGAAAAATCACAAGAGAAAGGAGCAGGGGACTTGCCTTGAGGTTTGTTTGGGTCAGAGGATCCAGAGAGAAATAATCCTCAAAGCTGGAGAAGGTGGGAGGTCAGCCAGCTATCCAGAAACGAGTCTAGCCTTTCCCCAGGTCGGGGACACTATCCATCTTTCTACCAAGTGGATGGTTTTTTAACCTCTTCCCTTACCTTTGAGAGCAATGTCAGGCTTCCTCTGTCTCAAAGTTTCCTCAAAGACCCACCTGTGTCCATTCAGTGATTGACTTTCCCAAGAAAGCATAACCACGTTGTTGTTTGTCTCTCAGTCGCTCTGCTGTGCAGGGAATGAGGGTTCCAGTCTTGATCAGCTGGGGACTCCAGGACCCAGCCTCTGATATATCGTGCGGGGACTGCAGGGCATCTGAGTTGTAACAAGAACAAGATGAGCTTGTGGCCTCGGGCTTCTAACCTGCTCCTCAACCCACACTTCAAAGAAAGTTATTACACAAGAGTTAGACTAAATCAAACCAAACTGCAGTGTTTGCGTACTGTGGCCCATCTTCACATCTCACTGTGTCTCATGACTAGTCCCTCAGAAAACCAGTTGGGAGCAGAACAAAATGACCCAGTGATAATTTAGTTTGTAGGTCTTTAAAAATGAACCCCACTGATTTATTTTGAAATTTCAGTTAAGCACGATGTCAGGAAAATCTCCCTGGCTATTTATCATCTTTTTTCCTCTTGCATACTCTGAATAGGCAAAATAAAATTAGAAACTGGCTATTCACATGCTTCCAGTTTTTGTTGTAGGCAGATGTTGTTACTAGAATATCAGAATGTTAAGATGTTTGGATGATAATTTTCTGCCAGAAGAACACTCATCATAGCAAGAAAGCTCTTTACTAGGCCATTTACTTTCTTTATTAGCAACATACAAGCGCTATAGGAAAAGGTACAACAGATAATCTAAAGATATATATTTCACTTTGGTTAGATCACCTACTCCCATTGTTCCAAATCACCTCAACCTGAAAGCATGAAAAATTGCATTTTTCTTTTGTAGCTTTGAACTGTGGATATAAGATCTATAAGTTTTTTGAATCATCAAAGAACTAAAGGTTATATTCATTGTTGTCTAGAGTTGAGCATGTTCTGTAGGATGCTACAGAAAACTTTGTATGGTTCATGTGGCAACTTTCACTTAATCTAGTAATTGAACCATTAAAACCCATCTTCTAGCCATTCCCCATGCACTGGTTGTGCACAACAGGGAAGCTTTTAGACAATTCTTTAGTTCCAACCATGAATCATGGCAGTATCTCAGGATCGTGGTGGGTTGGGGCTGGGAGAGATGGCCCAAGTTGATGAAGAAGGAAACCAAGACCGCAAAGACAGGTAATTTACCTGAGGCTGCACAGCCAGTCACTCAGAGCCATGGCTAGGATTCAGGTCAGGTGCTTTCTGCTTCTGTCCCATGTATGGCACCTCTTTTACTAGATCAAGGATGACAGACCGGAAAACCAAAATCAAAGATTTTTACATGAGCAGAGACAAAAGCGAAATTTGTAATCACAAATCCAAGGCCAAAAAAAAAAAAAAAAAAAGTCAGACCAAGCATCCAGCCCAAAAGGGGAAATGAGAGGCTGCAAAGCCCAGGGAAAAGGTATGACCGGGGTCTGAAAACAAGAGGAGACCAGGGACTGTTTTGGCCTCTGCGGCCTGGACACATCTATGGTGTAGGAATGGAATATTCTCATGGTTTCCTGCCCATCTTTCTATTTACTGCACCAAAACTTGTGTATTGTCCTTAGATTTCAAGTTGCTTTGCTTTGGAAAAGTTAGACTGAGATGCTGCTATCAAGACTCTGCTCCTCCGCCCGGGTCAGCACTTGCCCATTTCCGGAAGTGCTTGCCGCCACTTATCTTCTGAGCAAGAATATGAGTTGGTCCATTATCCAGTCTTTACTCAAACTCAGCCCCAGATACAAAGAGGGTCACACAGTTGCTGCCCTCAGGAAGATCATAATCTGTTTCAGAGGTTTCAGGGGTTAATAGCACCTTGGAATTATCTGCAAACTTTCATGCATTTTTTTACTTAAAAATTACTTTATTATTCTCTTTTTTGTCACAATACCATCTGTAGGTTTAACTTTACTGAATAAGAAAATATTTTTTTATATTTCAGAGAGCCAGTAAATAGGTATACATTCTGGACTATGCTCTAAACATTATAGGTATTGTCTATTTTTATATTTATGGAAAATATATGTGTTTCTGGTGTTCCATGTCCCATTATTTATTTTTCTGCAGGGCTCACAGTGCTTTCTCCACCCCTTCTTTTCCCACAACCCCACTATGTCCTCTTTATTTACTCTTACTCTTGCACTCCGCTCCTTGGAGAAAATTGAGGCTCTTCAACATTAGGCACAAAATATTCAGTTCAGTTCAGTCCAGTTGCTCAGTTGTGTCTGACTCTTTGCGACCCCATGAACCGCAGCACGCCAGGCCTCCCTGTCCATCACCAATTCCCAGAGTCCACCCAAACCCATGTCTATTGAGTCAGTGATGCCATCTAACCATCTCATCCTCTGTCGCCCCCTTCTCCTGCCCTCAATCTTGCCCAGCATCAGGGTCTTTTCAAATGAGTCAGCTCTTTGCATCAGGTGGCCAAATTATTGGAGTTAAGGCTTCAATATCAGTCCTTCCAAAAAACACCAAGGACTGATCTCCTTTAGGATGGACTGGTTGGATCTCCTTGCAGTCCAAGGGATTCTCAAAAGTCTTCTCCAACACCACAGTTCAAAAGCATCAATGCTTCACCACTCAGCTTTCTTTATAGTCCAACTCTTACATGTATACATGATCACTGGAAAAACCATAGTCTTGACTAGACAGACCTTTGTTGACAAAGTAATGTCTCTGACTTTTAATATGCTGTCTAGGTTGGTCATAACTTTCCTTCCAAGGAGTAAGCATCTTTTATTTCATGGCTGCAATCATCATCTGCAGTGATTTTGGAGCCCAAAAAATAGAGTCAGCCACTGTTTCCACTGTTTCCCCATCTATTTGCCATGAAGTGATATTCAAAAGCAGAGACATTACTTTGCCAACAAAGGTCTGTCTAGTCAAGGCTATGGTTTTTCCAGTGGTCATGTATGGATGTGAGAGTTGGACTGTGAAGAAAGCTGAGCACCGAAGAATTGATGCTTTTGAAATGTGATGTTGGAGAAGACTCTTGTGAGTCCCTTGGACTGCAAGGAGATCCAACCAGTCCATTCTGAAGGAGTTCAGTTCTGGGTGTTCTTTGGAAGGAATGATGCTAAAGCTGAAACTCCAGTACTTTGGCCACCTCATGTGAAGAGCTGACTCATTGGAAAAGACTCTGATGCTGGGAGGGATTGGGCACAGGAGGAGAAGGGGACGACAGAGGATGAGATGGCTGGATGGCATCACTAACTCAATGGACGTGAGTTTGAGTGAACTCTGGGAGTTGGTGATGGACAGGGAGGCCTGGCATGCTGCAATTCATGGGGTTGCAAAGAGTCGGACACGACTGAGCGACTGAACTGAACTGAACTGAACTGAACTGAATTGAATTGATGGAACCAGATGCCATGATCTTCGTTTTCTGAATGTTGAGCTTTAAGCCAACTTTTTCACTCTCCTCTTTCACTTTCAACAAGAGGCTTTTTAGTTCTTCTTCACTTTCTGCCATTAGGGTGGTGTCATCTGCATATCTGAGATTATTGATATTTCTCCCGGCAGTCTTGATTCCAGCTTGTGCTTCTTCCAGCCCAGTGTTTCTCATGATGTACTCTGCATATAAGTTAAATAAGCAGGGTGACAATATACAGCCTTGATATACTCCTTTTCCTATTTGGAACCAGTCTGTTGTTCCATGTCCAGTTCTCACTGTTGCTTCCTGACCTGCATACAGGTTTCTCAAGAGGCAGGTCAGGTGGTCTGGTATTCCCATCTCATTCAAAAATTTCCGGTTTATTGTGATCCACACAGTCAAACACTTTGGCATAGTCAATAAAGCAGAAATAGATGTTTTTCTGGAACTCTCTTGCTTTTTCGATGATCCAGTGGATGTTGGCAATTTGATCTCTGGTTCCTCTGCCTTTTCTAAAACCAGCTTAAATATCTGGAAGTTTATGGTTCATGTATTGCTGAAGGCTGGTTTGGAGAATTTTGAGCATTTCTTTACTAGCGTGTGAGATGAGTGCAATTGTGCAGTGATTTGAGCATTCTTTTTGGCCAAAAAGTTTGGATTTTTCATATCATCTTATGGAAAAACCTGAACAAACTCTTTGGCCAACCCAATATTGCTATTCTTCTGTCTTGGATGAAGGGTTTATCTCTTTTACTCTAAAACTGATCTCTGCTATACTCTAAATTCTATCTATATTTTCTCCCTACTTCAATAACTGTGTATGCTTTCTCTTTATTCCCTTTCTATTCCATATATATGTGAATATCTTTGAGGGAAGAGTCAGAGAAATATCTGATTATCAGAGGGTTATATCAGTTTAATTGGTCCAGTTGGAGAGACAAGACTAGTTTACAGAATCAGCAAAATAAAAACAGTACATGAGACCTTTGTGAGATCAGGGTGGGCAACATGAGAAGCTTCCAGAATGAGATAGGGTTTGTAGGTGTGTCTTGAAGGGTACAGGATGCCTGGATAAGTAGAAAGAAAAGGGCAAGTGTGCCTGACTGGGAGAATACAGTGGATTGGAAACTAAAATTTATTCAGAAGAATGCATATCCATCCGGCACCTAACTGCATAAGGTCTCAGTTAATCTTCCCAACAAAACAGGGAAGTGAGGATTATTTCCATGTTACAGGTGAAAGCAGATTTAGGGAGGCTAGGTGCCTTGTGTACAATTGGGAGACTGGCAAAGCCAAATTAAGATCCCCTGTCACTTGGTCTTGGGTATGGAGTGTATAGTGTGAGGAATATAGTCAGTAATTACACTGTATCTTTACATGGAAAGGGATGGTGACTAGATTGTGGTGATCATTTTTAAATGTATAGAAATACTGAATCACTGTGTTGTGTAACATGAACTAAAATAGTGTTGTAGGTCAACTATACTTCAAAAACACACATACACACATAGAAGAAGAGATCAGATTTGTGGTTCCCAGAGGCAGAGTTTGGGGGTAGGAGAATTGGATGCAGTCAGTCAAAATGTACAAACTTCCAGATAAGCAAGTAGTAGGAATGTAATGTACAGTGGGATAAATAAAATTAGCATTGCTGTATGCTATATATGAAAGTTGTTAAGAGAGTAAATTCTGAGTTGTCACACGGAACAAAATTATTTTTCTGTTTCTTTAATTTTGCATCTTTATGAGATTATAGATGTTCACCAAATGTCTGCTAATCATTTCATGATGTGTGGAAGTAAAATTATGCTGCATGCCTTAAAACTTACACACTGCTGTATGTCAGTTATATCTCAACATAACTGGAAGCAGAAAAATAAAACCCAGGCCATCTGACCTCAAAACCTTCTTGCTGAGGGTAGGGCTCATGTGGTTACAGTAGAGTTAAATGCTGCTGGACTAGGATTATTACTAATCTTTATTGAGCATTTACTATAGGCTTCCCTTGTGGCTCAGCCGGTAAAGAATCCAGGTAAAGAATCCTGCAATGTGGGAGACCTGGGTTCAGTCCCTGGGTTGGGAAGATCCCCTGGAGAAGGGAATGGCTACCAACTCCAGTGTTCTGGCTTAAAGAATTCCATGGACTATATAGTCCATGGGGTTGAAAAGAGTCAGACACGACTGAGTGACTTTCACTTCACTTCACTTCATGTGCCAGTCAGGATGCAAGCTATTTATCTCATTTAATCCTCAAAAGGAAGAGAGTCAGACACAACTGAGCAACTTCACTTCACTTCACTTCCATCCTCAAAATAACCCTCTGGCAGAACATTGTCACTATCCTCATTTTTCAGTTTGGGAGCCTCAGGTTCTAAGTAGTTTGTCAAGGGGAGTTCCCTGCTGGTGCAAAGGTCAGGACTCCTTGCTCTCACTGCCAAGGACCTGGGTTCAATCCCTGGCTGGCGAACTGAGATCTCTAAGATCTCACAAGCTGTGTGTGTGGCCAAAAAAAGAGAAAAAAGTGGCAGCTTGTCACAGTTCACACAGATAACAGGTGCCTGAACTGGAATGATTTGAAATTCAAACCTAATCTGTTTAATTCCAGAGCTGAATTCTTGAAAAATGCTAGAAGATTAACATTTGTGACTGCTCATCTTATACATATCATCTCATTCAATTCCGCAGACACTCTGTGAAGGACATATAGTACTATTTTCTATATTGTACTGATGCGCTTCCTGGGTGTCACAGTGGTAAAGAATCCGCCTGCTAATGCAGAAGATCCAAGAGAAGCAGGTTTGATTTCTGGGTTGGGAAGATTCCCTGGAGTAGGAAATGGCAACCTGCTACAGCATTCTTGCCTAGAAAATTCCATGGACAGAGGAGCCTGGTGGGCTAAAGCCCCATGGAGTCGCAAAGAGGCAGACATGACTGAGCACACACACAAACTCACACATTGTACAGATGATAAGTGAGTCACAGGTGAACTAAAACTCAGGTAAGGTTAAGTAACAAGTCTAAGGTCATGGTTTGGCAGGTCTGAAATCTAAACCAAGAGTTCTGGCTCTGAAATCTGGGCTCAGAACTCCTGTGGCACAGTTTGCCCAAACCAGGGACACTTCTCTTCACTATGCTCTCTCCTCCCACTGTATTTCTTATCTTCTCTTTGGTGATCATTTTTTCAGGCCACTTATTACTTCTGATTAGGAGTAGTGGCTCTCTTATTACTTCAGGTTCTCATATACATTGGACCCAAATCACTATTGAAAGAAAGCTTGGGATAAATGTTTTTCTGTAATGTTATAAATGGAGGTAATGTGATTAAGATCTCATTTATTCATTGAACATTTATTGAACTCCTACTGAGGGCTGCTCAGGGTACAGGGAATATAAAGACACACAAAAAAGTCCTTCTCTTCAAGGACTGCACAGTCTTTTAAACAGGATGAACACCAGGCACATAGACCAGTAACTGAAATGCAGTGTGATAACTGAAATGCGGTGTGGAAGAGGTAGGGACGAGTAACATCAGAACACGAGGAAGGAACACCGAACTCAGGATGGGATGTTGGTAGGAGTTGGGGAAGGTATCCCAAAGCCAGTGATGCCTCAATACACTGTTTTTGAGCTCATATTTTCTTTAATCTTTCTCTATGTATGGTATTTTGAAGCTGTTGGTTCAAGATAGTTAATACAATGTCACTTAACTGTATTTTCTCTCTTTTACATACACACAGACACACACACACAAGGCTCTCTCTTACACTAATTTTTCTAGCTAATTGCACCATATCTTTCTTTCTTAATTGAAACATAGTTGATTCACAATGTTGTCTTAGTTTCTGGTATATATCAGAGTGATTCAGTTATCAGTTCAGTTCAGTTCAGTTCAGTTGCTCAGTCGTGTCTGACTCTTTGCGACCCCATGGATCGCAGCACGCCAGGCCTCCCTGTCCATCACCACCTCCTGGAGTCTACTCAGACTCATGTCCATCGAGTCGGTGATGCCATCCAGCCATATCATCCTCTGCCATCCCCTTCTCCTCCTGCCCTCAATCCCTCCCAGCATCAGGATCTTTTCCAATGAGTCAACTCTTCGCATGAGGTAGCCAAAGTATTGGAGTTTCAGCTTTAAAATCAGTCCTTTCAATGAACACCCAGGGCTGATCTCTTTTAGAATGGACTGGTTGGATCTTCTTGCAGTCCAAGGGACTCTCAGGAGTCTTCTCCAATACCACAATTCAAAAGCATCAATTCTTTAGTGCTCAGCTTTCTTCATGGTCCAACTCTCACATCCATACATGACCACTGGAAAAACCATAGCCTTGACTAGATGGACCTTTGTTGACAAAGGAATGTCTCTGCTTTTCAATATGCTGTCTAGGCTGGTCATAACTTTCCTTCCAAGGAGTAAGCGTCTTTTAATTTCATGGCAGCAATCACCATCTGCAGTGATTTTGGAGCCCAGAAAAATAAAGTCAGTCACTATTTTCACTGTTTCCCAGTTTATTTGCCATGAAGTGATGGGACCAGATTGCCATGAAGTGATGGGACCAGATTGCCATGATCTTAGTTTTCTGAATGTTGAGCTTTAAGCCAACTTTTTCGCTCTCATCTTTCACTTTCATCAAGAGGCTCTTTATTTCTTCTTCACTTTCTGCCATAAGGGTGGTGCCATCTGCATATCTGAGGTGATTGATATTTCTCCTGGCAATCTTGATTCCAGCTTGTGCTTCTTCCGGCCCAGCATTTCTCATGATGTACTCTTGTATGTATAAATATATACATACATATATATATTCTTTTTCATATTCTTTTCCATTATAGTTTATCACATGATATTGAATATAGTTCCCTATGCTAACAATAGGACCTCATTGTTGATCTATTTTATATATAGTAGTTTGTATTTGCTAATCTCAAAGTCCTAATTAATCCCTTCCCCACCACGCTTTCCTCTTTTGTAAACATAAATTTGTTTTCTATGTATGTGAGTCTATTTCTCACAACTGCCTTCCATCAATATGCCACAAAGTTCAGAAAACTCAACAGTGTTCCTAGGACAGGAAAAGATCAATTTTCATTTCAATCCCAAGGAAAGACAATACCAAAGAATGTTCAAACTACTGCACAACTGTACTCATTTCACATGCTAGTAAGGTAATGCTCAAAATCCTTCAAGCTAGGCTTCAACAGTAAAATTCAATTTTAAGGTTATAGCTTGAGTTTTGACAAATGTACACAGTTGTGTAATTATCATTACAATCAGGATACAGAATATTTCCAAAACCTGAAAACATTTCCTTGTGCCCTGAATTCGGTCACTGGATTCAGTCCTAGTGAGATATGTAGTAGGTAACTACTGAAAAAATTAAGTGACTGGAAAGCATGACCAGTCTAAGGAACTAACATTTACTGAGCACTTTCTGGATGCTTTACCTAAGTATATATGGAGATTTATTTATACCCACCCCCCCACCCTGCCACCCACCGGCCAAACCACATGGAGGTTTTATCTCCATTCTACAGAAAAGGAAACTAAGACCCAGAGAATTTAAATAACTTGGTCAAGGGCATTGAGCTAGACATGGTGAGGCCAGGATTCAACTTACATTTCCTGCATTAGCTTCTCACTGCTCCCAGATGGCGCTAGTGGTAAAGAACCCGCCTGCCAATGCAAGAGACATAGGAGACGAGGGGTTCAGTTCCTGGGCTGGGAAGATCCCCTGGAGGAGGAAATGGCAATCCACTCCAGTATTCTTGTCTGGAGAATCTCATGGACAGAGGAGTCTGGCAGACTGCAATTTATAGGGTCATGCAGAGTTGGACACAACTGAAGTGACTTAGCACACAATATTCAGAGGAAAAAGAATAAAGAAATATTGGAAGCCAAACATTAAAGACTAGATATCACCTGGTTCTATTTGTATGAAATTCTAGAAAAGGTAAGACTAGTGATCAAAGCAAATCATTGTTTATTAGGGATGTGGGAAGAAGATTGACCACAAAGGGGCACAAGGGAGTGTTTTCAGGTTATGGAAACATTCTGTATCTTGGTTGTAGTGATGATTACACAATTGTATACGTATATTGTATAAATTCAACTTAAGGTTGAATTTAATATATGCAAATTATACCTCAGTAAAGTAATTCTAAAAATCTAAAAAGTATAGAAAGATCTTGGAAATATCCTCTGGTTTTAAAATCACAACATCGTCAGCTTTAAAAATGTAACTTTTGCCATATCAAATAATAAAAGCATAGAAATAATTTTTATGAAAAGTTGCTAAAATTTTAAAAGGCTAGCAAAATAAACCAGTGTTCATTGTGACTCTGAAATTAAATCAGCAAACTAAATTTTCTTGCATGAAATGAACAATCCAATATATACATTTCTGACTCTGTTGTAAACGTCTGGTGTATGAGGGTCTGATTAAGCATGATCCAAAAAGAGCTTGCAAGTAGGACTGTTTACTAACATTTCAATTTCTATGCCTCATTTATTAGACTTAGAATAAAAAGGTGAGAGGGCTGTTTGGGATTGTCTTTAACCTTGATGATATTTCCACTGAAGCAGCATAATGGCTCTTAATTGCTTAAGTGAAGAGAACATGTTGACGCGTCCTTCTTTGGACTAAGAGCTCAGAGCCTAAACCATTATGCTAATTCAAGCATTATATACACCAAAGTATTTATGGGACTGACACAAGTGATGTTGCAGGTAAAGGGCTGTGAAATGGTCTGTAAACAGAGAGAATTGATTTGAGGCCCAAAAGCAGTGCTGTTAAAAGTCACAGCCATTGAACAGCCAACCCTACAATTTCTATCCAGATTGTCAAACTGGGTCAGACAGTGTCAGCAGGGCTGCCATTAGAGATCAGATGGGTGGTTTAATAATATGTAAACCAACCACATAAACAGGCAGTTCTTATGGTAGAGGTCCATACCCACCTGGTGTCTGTGTGTGTGTGTTAATTTTCATTATGAAAAGTTCACAGTGCCATATTCAGTTACATATCAATGAATTGGTTTCTGATAAAAGAAAAACTTCCAGCAAGTATAAGTTAGAGAAGAAAGCAGTATGGCAAAAATCACTACCATATTGTAAAGTAATTAGCCTCCAACTAAAATAAATAAATTAAAAAAAAAAATCCAGGGAGTGAATCTGCAATTATACAGGGAAGCAAGGACAATCAGACCTGTTTATTTGACTTTCCAGACTTTACCATCATTTTTTAATGTGTTTCTTTCCGCAATATGACTGAACATTTTTAAAAACAGCCTTAAAATTATTTCATAAGGCTCCTCATCACCTGCGTTACCAGCATGCCTTACTTTGGATGTTGAAAAAACAGAATCGATTGTTTTAAAAACTACTTATGCAATCTCCAAAATGACATCTGGGTGGCTTAGTTTCAGCTTTGATTTAAACCTGTGAACACCAAAATTGTCCAGTTATTTAGCGCGATTTTAGAAGCTTGTTATGAATAATTTCCTTCCATTCCAGCCAGCTTAAAGGCAGAGGAAAATATCACAGTTCCCCTCCTCTTCTTTCTAAAATAGGACAAAACAAAAACTTAGAACTGCATTAAGAGGAGAAGAGCATGATGATGAAGATTGTGGACTTGAGTTCAGATCCCTACTCTGCTGCTTACTGACATGGGGCGTTATATAACCTCTCTGCACCTCAGTTTCTTCCTCTGTAAAATGGGACATTGATCTCACAGGATTATTATGGAGCTGAATACATATAAAAGTGCCTGGCACAATGTAAGCATTCAAAGAATATTGCTGATACATATTTGGCCTCATAAACTTCTACACCAGGAGCACATCTTTCTCATTTAGTTTCAATGTTGGTGCAGCTTACAATGGAGTTCTCTATGAGTGGAATAATTCTGATATCCTATGCTGACTTAGGTGGGTCAGTTAAATTCTTCAGGCCCCTTTTTTGGACAAGAACCTCTATAATGCTTTTCCTTTTATTAGACTGATATGTTTATTTTGCTGCCCTTCCAAGTCAAGCTTTTAGTGTACAGTTCTGCATACACTGGTTAACAGTTTTAATTAAAGTATTATTTTCTAGGTATACAACTGCTCAGGAAATGTTTATGAATTTCAGAATTGTGAGTGATTGTATTTAAAATGGCACAGGGTGAAATCAAGACATGGTTTTGATTTTACTGTTGTTTTAATGGTCTTCCTTGAGAATGTGCATGGATGAGAAGGTAAGATTTTGATTTAATTTTAATCAGTTAGCTCATCAGTTCCAGGGGTAAATTGTATTATGGCATTTTCTGAGAATTTAACATGTGGGATCATATCAAAGGTAATAAAATTGTGGTTAAAAAAGATTCTGTTTCAAAATTTCCAATATGCTACAAATGGATATTTTAGGAAATACACATTAAAAAAAAATCATTCAGTAGTGTCCAACTCTTTTGAGATCCCATGGACTGTAGCCCACCAGGCTCCTCTGTCCATGGAATTCTCCAGGCAAAAATATTGGAGTGGGTTGCCATTTCCTTCTCCAAAATGTACACAAAGTATCCTTTCATCATAGATGAAAGAATTTTTCTAATTTCTTTTACAACATTTTTGAGCTAGAGGTTTCTTTGAACATTTGAACATATGTGAATTGTTTCAGAGATGCTGTTATTAACAGCTGGGGGATGGAATCCAATAAAGAGATGATTTCTGAGGTTATTCTGGACTAATAAGGATCTAGCTTATTTACAAGGGTATGCTAGAGTTTTCACAGCCTCACATAGTGACACATTCAGAGATTCTATAAGCCAGGCCAACAATTCTTCCATAAAGTTTAAACTAATTCAGAATGGTCCCAAAGTACAGCTTTAAAGATTGGACCTCTCCTGTCCTCTAAACAGTCAAAAAATGTGCAAACAACTTGAATAGGTTCTCTGGTCCCCTTAAGCCACAGAAAAAAAGCCTTCAAGTCTCCCAGGGATGACAAATAGATTTCAGCATGAATGTCAATTCTAATGGATCAGTTGCCTGGAACAAGGTGTTGGAAGACTTGAGGCTCTGTCCAGGATCAGCAGGAAATCGTGCCATAATCTATTAGCAATGCCTGCTATGGTGAAGAGGTAAAAAATGGGAACAGCTTTTTTGCTAGGACATGCTATTCTGAAATTGTATGTTGTATGTTCTTCTCTGTTGCCCAGTGTTTCTCAGTTAAAGTTATCGATACTTTGTTAGCAAACAAGTAGCAGTCCAGGTTCCTACAAAGCAGATGCTTTCCTACTCCTGCATCACATTTTAAAAATTTTGTATCGATTTGGAAAACATCCTGGATACTCCTCCCCACCTCCACCCCCCCACCCCGCAAAAAAAAAAAAACAATAAAGAAAAATTTCTTCTGAAAGCTGCAAACTTCTACTTCACCGACAAAAATATATCAAGTACCTACTATGTGCTAGGCATGTACCAGGCAGGTATGGTTAAGCATTAATGGACTATTTTATTTCTTCAAAGTATCTTTACTAAATAAGTTGAAACATAAGAATCCTCCCTAAAACCCCTAGAAATGTTTTGTGTTCAATAAATCTGAATTATCTTTTTCAGATTTGGCTAAACAGGCTCGGCCTATCAGCATCCCCTTTCCCCTTCCCTAAAAAGAAATGTGGTAACAGCCTGACTTGGGATTTGAGAGATTTGGTCTCTGGTCCTGGTTTTATCACTAACAAGCAATGGGACCTTGAGCAAGTCCCTTCACTGGCCTGTGCCCCCATTCCCCACCTGTAATGGGAAATACTACTGACGCCCCTGGAATGTTGTGTGGCTGGTCATATGGCAAAAGAAAGCACCTGGAGCAAAAAAATGTCTTATGCCAATGCTTTCTGTAACATCAGCATGGAGTATTGTTTAAAACGAACAAAGGAGAAACTCAGGGGCCAAGAGAGATAACATCAAATATGATCTAAAAGCATGTAAACATTACATCTTCATTATATCATTTCCATGTGGATATTTGAAGAAATAGACCCCCAAACAGCAAATACTGGGAGATAGGAGACAAGGATTTGACCCAAGTCTGGTTATGTCAAGAGTTAAATAGGCTTGCCTTCTAACCTCTTATAAACTTCTGTTTCCTTATCTATACGATGGGAATAATGGTAGCACCTAGCTCAGGGGTTGTCTGTTGGATTCAATAATGATGAAACAAGGTTAGTATGCTGTCTGAAATATAATAATATTTAAATGCATTTTAGTAGGATCATATTGCTTGGCAATGCTATTTGGGTAACACACAGGAATATGGTGTTTTCTCTTTTATGGTTATAATACTCCCTTCCATTTGTTAACGATTACCAAGTGCCATTACATAGCTTCCTAGTGCCTTGCACAGCCAACATTTTGGAGATTCCTGGAAAATAATATTTGTTGAATTACTTTTCTTACTGAATCCTCACAGAGACCTTGTGAGATGTGTATATCTGTCACAGAAGAGAATTCCATGAGACTCAGAGAGGTAAGTGGGCTGCCCA